>NC_133395.1:55175909-57675909 GCF_047511655.1 Castor canadensis
TTAGAGCAAACAGCCCAAATCCCCACTGGAGAATTTCACTTACCCTCTTTCTCAGAGGCTCCTACATTGATTTAAAGTTTCTAAGGACACCTTTGTGTCTGCATTACTGGCAGAAGATTGATTTGGGTCATTTTACAGGGCTTCCCAAATCACTAAGGGTTTCCCTTGGAGAAGCACAACACTAGGGCTTTCACAGTCCTGTATATTCTTTGGGGACCCATATCAGGTTAGCTGGTTGATCCAGGTTAAATCAAAATCTTTGATTCTTTCTTTGGAATTTTTAGAAGCACTAAAAGCAATATAAAATCCTAGCACACAAGCCAATAATCCCCTATAGCTCCTCAGCACACTATGAAGATGCACTTGGATTTCTGGCTCCTGAAGTTTGTGTATTCCACAATGTGAAGATCAGCAATGTGAGGATTGGATATATTTTATAATAGAAAAAGTGAAATCAGGAATGTTAGCAATTTAATGTAAAATTCAAACTCAAAGGAGAAAAAAAATCTGGCAAAGTATTCTAATAAACTATTGTATTGTATTCTTAAAAACTATTTTTCATGACAGAAGTAGAACACCAAGGATGAAATGGCAGCATTTCTTATGTTCATGTGTTGGTAACTGGTTCTCATATTTTTCTTAGCTTGAAAAAAAAAAATGCTGAGAAATGCGTCATCTACTGGCATTATTGAAACTGGATCCCTCTCAAATAATTTCCCCAGTTAGGACAATTAAGAGCCTTGAAAAGTCAACCTATCTTCCCCTTTGCTCTTAAAAACAAACAAACAAACAAACAAAAACCAAACAAAGGCAGGTCAATGACTAATAGATCCTAGGAACTCCCTTTTCCCCTTAAACTAGTATCAGCTGACATTAAGGTCAGTTTTAATAAGGTCATTTAGTGATTTAATGTTGTCTCCTACAACTTTCTAGGTAAATTTATCTCTATCTGTAATTCTAAATATCATGCTAAGTGTTTTTAGTAGATATTTACTTCAGTTTTGAGTTGTACATTCTGAAATCTTCACTTCAATAAACGCTATTTTTCTTCTAACAATAGTTTTCAAATACAGTTGATAAGCATTAAAATGTTTTGCAATGTAGATCAAAAGTAGTCTACGCTGAGAACTAAAATGTAATTGATAGCTTCTGTATGTGTATTGAGATATATATCTGTTCCCATCATTATGAAAAAATTCAAACATATCTAAACTATAACAGTATAATGAACACCCATATGCCTACGAACCAGTCTCAACAGTTGTCAACTTACTGTTTGAACCTCTCTTCTTCTTTTCCTTCATCTCTACAGGATTTTTTTTTTCTGGTAATGGGGTTTGAACTCAAGGTGTCTCTCTTGCTAGGCAGTGCTCTTGAGCCACTCTGCCAACCCTCTACTGGATTATTTTGAAGCAAATATGAAACATCATGACATGCGCAGGAATTTCAGGTGCTCAGGGTTCTTGAGCCTCTCTGAGAATGAAAGTATGGTGGACTCCAGCAACAGAGGTCGGAAAGATTGTATTGGTAGAGAAGAGAAGAAAAAGACTGCATAGTGGGGAATGCAGGGGGACCCGGAAAACGGTGGTCCTGTGGGTCAGGTTGGGGATTGGGTTTTTATAGCCTTTTTGCATTGCCTGAGGGCAGAGATGTCTCTCAGGTGCAGACAGAAGTTTCCTGGAAAGCAGAGGTGTCTCTTTGACCACTTATCACCTTTTGGGACCTCCTGCCACCCGTCCTTCAATAATATCTTTTAATTAATTTATTTTAGTATATATCTCCAGAAGATAAAGACTTTTTAAAAAATATGAACATCTCTAAAGATTCCTTCCCTCCCCCCACCCAGTTCTGGGGATCCAGCCCAGGTCCTCCTGAATGTTAGGCAAACACTTTACCACTGAGCCACAACCCCAGCAACTTGCATTGTTCTTGTTGAAGACAATGGTTGCTTTAGGCCCTTAGCAATTTCATAGAGTCAAGATTTTTCTAGACTTGTGATATAGCACATGTCCTTTGTTCTCTTTTTTTCCTGGTCTAGCAGCCTGATTAGATTCAGATTTAAAAAAAATTTTTTTTTGGCAAACTGCTACGTAATTGGGTTAGATGTTTCCATAACTAGGTGCAAAATACCTCCTTGTGTTTTTTAAAATGATATTAGAAGCTCTTACTTTCCTCCACCCATTATTTCATTAGAGGTTGCAAAACGATGCTTTATTATTTGTGCTTCATTTTATTAGCTCAGGCATCTATAAAGAGAAATTTCCCCTCATCAACAACTGGTTGTCCTTACAGCCAGGTGCTGGTGGCTCACGCCTGTAATCCCAGCTACTCAAGAGGTAGAGATCAGGAGGATCACAGTTGGAGGCCAGCCTGGGCAAACAGGTCCTGAGACCCCATCTCAAAAAACACACATCCCCCAAAAAAGGGCTGGTGGAGTGACTTAAGGTGTAGGCCCTGAGTTCAAACCCCAGTACTACAAAAACAAAAGAAAGAAAGAAAGAAAGAAAACAGCAACAACAAAACAATTGGTTGCCCCTGCTTAGTAATTTTTAAAATGAAAAATGAGAATTTTGTCAAAGTGTAATGGTGATTAAATTTAAAAGCTTACTTTCTGAATAATTTCCAGTGATTCTACTTTAATCTTATTTTTTTAACTTTAGTAACATAGTAATTATCTAATTTCCATAATCCCTAAAGCTCTAAAAACAAAAACAAAAACAAAAATCCCCTTGTTTATTTTTCAAAAATCAAAGTTTTTGAAAAATGAAGGTTTTAAAAAATAACTTATTTGGTGGGCAAATTTGACCTACCCTGAACATTTGGTAGGCAAACATCACTGAGACATATGAGAAACTATTTATATCTATATTTAATCTACTTGTTGCAAGCATCCATACATTTTGCTGAAGAAATACTAACATGTTTAATTACAGAGTTCTGCTGCAGATTCTTTTGAGGGTGTTATAAATGTACAGTATATGCATTTTTCTTTCTAAATCCAAAATATTCTGAATTTTGTGTTTTATTTGTTTATTTATTGACTGATTGATCAACTGATTGATTGATTGCAGTTCTGGGGATCAAACCCAGGGCTGACCTACACCCTCAGTCCCTGTTCTGAATTTTGAAACATGTTTGGAAAAATAAACACGTTTGGTCCCAAAGTGTTTCTGATAAAGCACTACGAACTGTAAGAAAAATATAGTAGTTAATATTTGTGGAATAGTCTTTACTGGGTGAAATCCTAGAAATTTTATGTTTAACTAACTCAATCTTCACACACACCTTTAGAAGTTCAATTGCAATGCCCATTTTAGGAAATAGGCACAGCATGGCAGATGACTTGTTCAAGATTGTGCCAAAAGGACAATCCAATGGCCAAAGGGATTTGAATCAAGACAGCTGGGCTGCATTGTGACCTTACTTTGGCCAGCTGTGTTTGTTGTGAGGTACAATGGTGCTGCTCCAGGGGTACTGGTCTTCTCTGGGCTTAGGAATAAGCTAACAAGACATGGATAGTGCACACACAGGTAGATTTATTAGAAAAAGAAAAGACTGCAGCAAGAGCAGTTTAGTGGAGGCTGGAAACTGGTGGCTCCCTGCTGAGGTGAAGGTTGGGGCTTTTTATGGATGCTTTAACTATGGGTTAGGGTAAGGGTCAGGTGGGTTCTTTCCATTGGTCATGGATTCACGCACATGGGCTCTCTTCTATGAACCGGTCTGTTTGCCCCTTATGTGGGGAAACAACCTTGAGAGCATCCTGTCTGTCAGCCCCATGGCAGATTATGGGACCATGTAACTCCTTCTCAGGGTGCAGGGCTCATAGTGCTCTCCATGGGGGATGGGATACTCACTCACTCATCTGTCCCTTAGGTTCCCAGACCCAACAAGTTCTTTAGCTCACTCTATGACACCATTATTCTCTCAGCTCTTTGCAATCTGACTCAATTTCATCTCTTTCTCTATCGTGCCATCCTTCAGGAACCTCAGTGTTCAGTTTAACCGGATGGCTTATTTCCCTAAAATGTACGTTCAAACTTGTCTTTTCTGTTCATATTTTAAAGCATATTTTTAAAAGGTAAAATTATGTATGACTCTTATGGGCTGGAGGCATGGCTCAAGTGGCAGAGCACCTGCCTAGCAAGCATGAAATCCTAAGTTTAAGGCCCAGTATTGCAAAAGAAAAAAAAAAATTATTACCCTTGTACAAATAGGAAATTGAGCACACATGGCAAAATTTAATTTAATTTATTAATTAAAGAGGGAATCAGTAAGATGTTATCACTGATTCTTAACAAAATCCCAAAAGAAGACACACAAATGCACCATAAGGAATGCTTAAATGGACTTTTTGGCTCTTCTTAGCCATCTGGCTGGAGCCTACTGTTTTTCTCTTGCAATGCTTTCTTTAAAACTCCTATCTATGTTTTCTCTCTATTTTCAACAAAACTTTGCTCTACTTTGCAAAAAAAAAAAAATGCTGAAGTGAATTTACTTAAGAGATGAAAACTGGTCAGTATATACAAGGCAATAATTACTTGTCCCTTCATTGTATTCAACTTGCAGTTCTACAGAAAAGAACCATTTGCCTTATTGTCAGATTTGTACAATTTACAGCAGTTGCAAAGCAGCTCAAAGGAGACAAAGACAGTTTACGTAACAGGATACCCCATAATCTTCATTGCCATTTCATGTCTTTCACAATTTTTCTTGACAAGGCTAATTTCTCTGCCTGGAACGCAATTCAATGAAATTCTCTTCATCAAATACAATTTATGGTTTAAGAGAATGGGCAGTTCTTATGTTAGTGGAGATTTAGGGTCTGCTGTACCACCTGAGCTATGCCCCCAGGGCTTTCACTTTTTTTTTTGGTGCTACTGGGCATTTGAACACAGGACTTTGTGCTCTGTACTTGCTAGGCAGGTGCTCTTCTGCTTGAGCCATGCCTACAGCCGCCCCCTCCTCTACTTGTATTTTGTTTTTGAGATAGGGTATTGCTAGCTTTGTCCAGGTTGGCCTCAAACTCATGAACTCCTGTCTCCGCCTCCAAAGTAGCTAGAATTATAAGCACGCATTATCACATCTGGCTTGAGAGTGGGGCAGTTCTTGATTCAAGATTTGCTCATGGAGCTGGTGGAGTAGCTCAAATGGTAGAGCACCTGCCTAGCAAGTGTGAGACCCTGAGTTCAAACCCCAGTGCCACCAAAAAAAAAAATCTGCTTATGGAGTGTGTTGGCTGAGATGAGGCCAAGAAACTAGAAGACTAGGGTTTTGAATTATCCATGTGAATACTGGAATCACAGGAGTGTGCTAGGAGTTGAAGTAGAATGGAGGACTATTGTCACTTTGCTAATGAATGAATGAAAGGTAGTGACTTAGAGTAAAGGAGAAGCCATTGATAGAGTTAGTGGGCACAGACTTGAAAGGAGTTTCTTTCCCACAAATGAAGTTGAAGTATTATGATTTGGAAGAGGAAAAAAATACATTATGATTTGGGAGGGAAAAAAGAATGTTGATGTCTCCCCACTGACTCCTACTATATGGGAAATATGCAGAATGAGAAGGGGCAAGGAGAAGTACTCACTGAAGGGGTTGAAGAGAAAACAGAATGGAAAGGTAGGATATAGAGAGCAGCAGTGAAAGATGAGTTTGGAGAGAAACCACCGAGCCAAACAAACAAATGGGTATACCAGAGGTGAGATGAAAGAAGTTTGGAGAAAGTTTTGAGTTGCACAGTCATCTTCAACATTCTAATTAGAACTCTTGTGTATAGTTTTTTCTCCTAGCAAGCAAAGGTTCTGAGTTCAAATTCCAGTATCACAAAAACAAAGACAACACACCAACAAAATGAAGTCCCTGGACCAGCCTTTTGCTTCCTCTTTGCCAAGTGACATCTTTCACACAAGGGCTCCTGCCGTGTGATACTGTTATGAGGCTATCAGTACAAGCTGATGCTGGCACCATTCTCTTAGACCTCCAGAACTTTGAGCTAAATAAACTTCTTTTCCTTATAAAGTATTCAGCCTCAGGGACTTGGTTATAGCAACACAAAGATGAAGAAATAAAAACCCAAACCAAATGATATTGCTAGAGATGACAAGCCTGTAAAAATTGGCCTACATTCTCAACCATACTGCACACCACATTCCCTCTCATGAGTTACCCACTAGGCCATCTCCTTGAAACTGAAGATATGAACAATCTTACCTTTCTCTTTTGTTTTTACCATGTCAATTTTGTTCCTGTCTTAGGGCATTTGTATGTGGCTTATTTTGCCTGGAATATGCTGTTTCAGTTTTTCACCTTGTTAGCTACATTCTCATCCCCAGGTTTCTGTTGTCACCAACTCCCCAGAGGGTACTCGTTCCTAAGTACCTGCCCTTAAAGCCATCCTTTCCTCATCTATTGCCCTCACATGCCCTTGTTTTATTTCAGGACATCCTACAGTCTGGAATGATCGTGTTTACTTACTTATGTGTTTATGGTCCGACTTCTTCCACTGAAATGCAAGCTATGAAAAGAGGGAGAAAAGGCAAGTTGAGAAAGGGAGTAACTGATGAATAAATGTTATAGAAGAGTAGAAAGGGGATGGGATAGAGAATGTAAAGGGAGGAATGACAGACCATTTCTTTCTCAAAAACAAGAGCAAGGAAAGTAGAAGAGAATGAAAACATTAGGGTATCTGAGGTGGAATGTAATATGCCACCCAGCAAGCTGTTTACCCGTCAGCCTTTAATTACATGGTTATATTGGTTGTGGGAATAGCAGCAAACTCCTGGAGTTTACTGTGCCAGCTGGTTCTGCAAGATATGTACACAAGGCAGAGAAAATCCTCCTCCATTATTTTTTTCCTCCTTGGTTCTACTAGGCTTAGCAAAGACAATCACTGGTCCATATCATGTATGTAAAAAGTTCTTTGGGGAACTGTGAAGTTCTTTACAGATGCTGCTATCTTTACTAAATGCATGAGTCTAAAGGATGTACCCTGTGTGAAACACCAGGAAGGAACATCTGGATGGAAGTCTATGATGTCCCCAAAGGGGCTTCAGCTTTTTTCCTGAGAAACAGTAAATCAGATTAACACAGATTTTTTTTTTTTAAATCATGGGCTTTCAAATGACTAAGCATTACATTATATAATCCTGCTGCCCTGCTGTGAAACAGATTACAATTATGTTGTAACTCCATTTTCTGTTGAAACCTGGAAATAAGATTTGTTCCAGGCTAAACAGGAAGTCAGTAATAAAATTACAGTTACTGGTTAATCCAGGCTTTACATCTTTTATACACTCTAAGGTCTGTGCACAACTGACTTTTTTTTTCTCCTGGCCTAGTCCCTCACCCTAGTGTAAACAACCAAGGTATAAATGCATAGTGCATGGAGGAGAGAGGAAGAAAATGTTAAATATGAGTATTTCTAATTACCTCCTTCCCAGAGTTGGGGGACTGTAGGTTGGTAGGCTTACCTGGGAGATGCTGGGGATAGGAGGTAACATGAGAAAGGGAGAAGTTGGACTGGAAGTGTAGCTCAAGCAGCAGAGTGCCTGCTTTGCAACCATGAAGCCCTGAATTCAAGCCCCAGTCCCACCAAAACAAAAAAGAAGAAAAGGAAAGGGAGAAGTTGGCAATGGTGGGAGATAACTAATTGCAAATGAAGAACCATCCCCTGACCCAGGGATGGGGAAGAGCCAAGGTGAATGAAGGTGAAGATTTCCCAGCTATCACAGAGAGTAGAAATAGTTACTGATTTGCAGTGAGTAAGGCTGGATGAGTTCCACAAACTTTCATAATAGATAAACAGTCCTTGTCTCCAAAACATTATAGTTATTCCTCCCCCACCCTTCCTTTTACTTTCCTTTAAAACTTTCATACTCATTTTGAAACAGGCCTTGAGGTGAGGCAAAGTGGCTTGACCTGGTCAGGGTATATTCCAGAAAAATATCCTATGGGAGTCAAGCAATTGTCTGACTCTAGCACTGGAGCTCTGGCTTTTCCCAAGATGAACCCTTTACTCTTGAGGATGTAGATGAATTGAGAGCCAAAGAATTTTCAGGAATTAATAATACCATGGTGAGCAAACAATTCATAAGGACTGTGTAGTAGTTGGTTATGAGGGTGCTGTGAGCAGGGCCTTCTTTTCATTTGCTGCCTGAGAGGACAGGGGCTACTACCAGCCAAGCTCCTCACCTATCCGTCTTTACCTATGTCCTCTCTAACAGGTTGGAGGAGGTGTTTTGTTAGAGAATATATAAGCTCTTTTGGATTCCATTTGTAGTAAGCTCCTCTCTATTTAAAGACTCCTCTGACACTTTCTCCCATTTCCAACCACCTCAGATGAGAGGGAAGAAAAATCAAATACCAGCTCATTTCTCATTACAGCTCATTAAATGCAATTAAGTATTATTACCCTATAGTCTCATAAATATGTACAAAATAGGATTCAGAATGTGTATAAATTTATATAACTAATGTTTACATACTAAGCCAATGTTTAATACTAAGCCAACATTGTATATATGGTTATTATTGTCACAGATGTATATTTTTATCTTTCTAGACCTATATGTTAGTATCACTATGCTGCCTTTTATTTATTTTTTTTTTGCTTAAAAGATTTTTTTTTATTGTTTCATTATTCATATGTGCATACAACACTTGGGTCATTTCTCCCCCCTGCCCCCACCCCCTCCCTTACCACCCACTTGGCCCCCTCCCTCTCACCCCCACCCCCTCAATACCCAGCAGAAACTATTTTGCCTTTATCTCTAATTTTGTTGGAGAGGAGTATAAGCAAAAATAGGAAGGAACAAGGGTTTTTGCTGGTTGAGATAAGGATAGCTATCTGCCTTTTATTTATTATAGAAAGTGTTCCTGTGTTGGAAGATCCTGAGTTTAAATCCTTTTTCTTCCATGGCTCATATGAAAAGGAACTTTCTCAGGAGAAAAAGAGTAGACTTGGAGAATCAGAAGCCCAATGAAACCACCTAATTCTTACTGATAGCATTAGGTGCTTTAAACGGCTGGGGATATTTGCTCTCGTCTTTCTTTCAACAGCAGTTGGCTCATTACAAGGTCTGTCCACGTCCTCATATAGGTTGTGAGTACCTTTTTTTTTTTTTTTGTGGTATTGGGGTTTGAACTCAGGGCCTACACCTTAAGCCACTCCACCAGCCCTTTTTTGTGATGGTTTTTTCAGAGAAAAGATCTCGCGAACTATTTGCCGGGGCTGGCTTCGAACCGCGATTCTTCTGATCTCTGCCTCCCGAGCAGCTTTGATCTGCACTGAAAAGAGAAGTCTTCTTTTAGAATCTAAATCGGTGGGAAAGGGAAGGAAAACATTAAATCCAGGATCTACTTTGTGTCGACCACGGTTTAAGTTGTTGAGGAAGGAGAAATGCGAACAAAAAACTTACATTATCTTAGACCACGGCACAAGACAAGTCTGAAGGTCTACCAAGGTTCTGGAGACTGGAGCTTCAGTCCGGCACCGCCCTGACGGCGCCCCCGCCCCGCCCCCGCCACGCCCCCCAGCTCCCCCGCAGGCACCCTGCGCATGCGCCTCGCGCCTGCTCAGGGGGCGGCTCCTGGCTGCCATCTTGCAGCGTGCGGGTCCGCCGCCGCTGCAGTCGCTCCCCGGAAAGTGGGCCCCGAGCGAGCGACAGCGTGTCCTGCTCAGATTGCGTTCTTTTCCCATTGCCAGCCCTGCCAAACAGCCCTGCCGAGGTTGTTCAGCTAATTAAATAACCTGTCGCCCGCGGCCTGACGCCGTGCCCTCCGCCGCGAAACGGAGCTCCGGGAACGTCGGCCGCGATGCCGAACGTGCAGCTGCCGCCCAAGGAGAGCAACCTCTTCAAACGTATCTTGGTGAGTGGCGGGAGGGGTCCGGCTCTTTGTTTACCTGAGAGCCAACCTCCTCGCCCGTGGCTGTCCGGCGTCTCGGTCCTCCTCCGCAGCCACGCGCTTTCCAGAAACTTCCCGCCGCCCCCCGCAGTCCCGGCGCGGAGCCGCGGTGGTTCCCACGTCCTCCCCACCCACTGTGTCTCTTGCCGCCCCCTCCGGGGCTTCGTCGCAGCTTTGCGTTCAGTCGATGACTTGGCACACCCGCATACCTAGCAAAGTCGGGGCGATCGGGTTAATACCCATTACGGGAAGATTGAGGCCGCGCCGGCTCCGGGAGAGAGCTGGCACGGTTGTTAACGTGCCGTCTTCGCCTCGATGGGAAGTCGGGAGGTGACGGGGATGCATTGCCAGTTGTCATGAACTCCAGCTGCCCCTTGCTTTTAACCCGCAGGAGCGGTGGACGCTACGCACGCAGGTTTTGCGCTTGAGGAAAGCGTTTACTTTGTTTCCCAGCAGAAACCTAAATTATGCCCCGCCCTGGTAATGACCGCAGCCCCGCCGAGAGCGGTCCTGGGCGCCTTCGCGGACTTGCAGGTGCCATCCTCATAGGCAGGACAGGTGACATGCCTTTGCTTGTCTCATTATGCACTTGGGACCGAAGACTTTAATATTAGTAGATACCTGTCTTTTGTAGGTTTTTGTTTTTTAATCTGAAAACTAGTGTGTATTTGCTACCAGCGTGTAGACTTTAAAGGATTTGTGTTGAGAACTTGGCGGTGCCTTTATAGCGGTTAGCTGTTGCTTGACTTTACATTTACATACTAATTATAGAATAGTTTTAAGTATTATCAGCTGCTGATGAAAAATTCGTAGTAGTTTCTGTTCCAAGTTAGTAGAAACGTTACAGTTAGTCTTTAGAATGGTAGGAATGATACATAGTAGATGGGATGAAAAATTTAAATTTTATGTAGTGCTTAGTGTTGAGCACGTAAGAGAGAAGTGTAAAAACATAAAAAATTACTAATCATTACAGAATTGTAGCAGGTTGCTTCCTTGAGCTTGTATGTATTTTCCCTTTTTTTTTGTTGGGTTTGAACTCAGGGCTTCATGCTTACAAAGCAGGTGCTCTACCGCTTGAGCCACACCTCCATTCCATTTTGCTCTGGTTATTTTGGGGGGGTGATCCTCTGAACTATTTGCTGGGGCTGGCCTCAAACCATGACCTTGCAAATCTCAGCATCCTATGTAGGATTACAGGTCTGAGACACGGATACCCAGCTGTATTTTTTATTTTACTTTTGTTTCTCTCATGCCTTTAGTTTATACAGTAAGCATAAATTGGAGAAATGAAATTTTTTTTTTGCCTCTTTCAGGTTTTTCTTTTTGTTTATCTTAGTAATCTGAAACATTAATGAGAAATCATCTGTAAGTTGTTAGTTGGATTTCAGGACATTTGACATATCTAAAAGATGACACTTTTCTCTCTAGATGGGTGTTTTCTAGTTCAACTGTTCTATATGTAGCATTAAGTAAAACTGTTACATGATTTGTTATACTCAGGTTATAAAAAAGTAAAAGATGTGGCTGAATTAATTTTGGGAAATGCTAAGCATTTTCTTATCTAGGTATGTAATGTTCATTATAAACTTGAATGAGTTGAGGAGGGTGCAGAAGTGAGTGATTTTTCTCATCTCACAATCGTAATAAGTTGTAATGAATATGGGCAAAATTTTGCTACAATAAATTCCTTGGCAAACAAAAGTCCATGTGATAAAATTATATGTGTGTGTGTGTATGTTTATATGTTTATATATAAATACATATACATATATATGTATTTTGTAGTACTGAGGCTTGAACTCAGGACCTATACCTTGAGCCACTCCACCAGCCCTTTTTTGTGATGGGTTTTTTTTTGAGATAGGGTCTCTCGAACTATTTGCCTGGCCTGCTTTGGAACCCCAGTCCTCCTCATCTTTGCAACCCCAGTCCTCCTCATCTTTGCCTCCTGAGTAGCTAGGATTATAGGTGTGAGCCACTGGCACCTGGCTGATAAAATTATTTTTAAAGTTTGGTTAGTGGACCCAAAGTGTTTTGCCACCAACAGTAATTTTTTTTCTGTTAATCATCAGTGTACTTAAATACATCACACAGATTCACCAGCTAGTTTATTGCATGTTCTGCAAAGCTTTTATCTGCCTATCTTATGCTCTAGGCTGGCTGTTAGCTTTTCATTTTGTAACTTTGGAGTTACTTCATGCTCTCTTTTATGTGTAAGACAAGTCACACTCAAAGAATGGTAGAGTGTCTAAGGTTTTGTGTCTGGTTAGTAGTAAAGTTGAGATTAGAAATTTTCTTTTCTATTAAGTATATAATAGTTCCTTAGTGAACAGACTCTGGCACCAGCTACTTGGGTAAAATTGTCATTCTGATACTAGCTGAGGGAATTCAGTAATTGTGTCTCAGATTCTCCATCTAAAATGGAGAATAGTATGCATTACTGGCATGAGTCACCATGTCCAGCAAAATACAGTATTTTTCTTTCCTTCTTCCCTAGTAGTTCCTTTTTCCCCCTTGCCCTTTCTTTTTTTTTTAATTTTTATTTTTTTATTATTCATATGTGCATACAATACTTGGGTCATTTCTCCCCCCTGCCCCCACCCCCTCCCTTACCACCCACTCCGCCCCCTCCCTCTCCCCCCCACCCCCTTGATACCCAGCAGAAACTCTTTTGCCCTTATCTCTAATTTTGTTGAAGAGAGAGTATAAGCAATAATAGGAAGGAACAAGGGTTTTTGCTAGTTGAGATTAGGATAGCTCACATTAATTTCCTGTGCATGTGTGTTACCTTCTAGGTTAATTCTTTTTATCTAACCTTTTCTCTAGTCCCTGGTCCCCTTCTCCTATTGGCCTCAGTTGCTTTTAAGGTATCTGCTTTAGTTTCTCTGCATTGAGGGCAACAAATGCTAGCTACCTATCCTCATATCTCCCTTGTGTGCACTCGCTTTTATCTTGTGATCAAAGTTCAGTCCCCTTGTTGTGTTTGCCCTTGATCTAATGTCCGCATATGAGGGAGAACATACGACTTTTGGTATTTTGAGCCAGGCTAACCTCACTCAGAATGATGTTCTCCAATTCCATCCATCTACTAGCGAATGACATTTCGTTCTTCTTCATGCCCCTTGCCCTTTCTTAGGTGAATTCCTATATTCAAACTCAGATTTTTTTTGGGAGGGAGTCACATACTGGGGTTTGAACAGCCTGGAGCTTGCTAGGCAGGTGCTCTACTGCTTGAGCCATGCCCCCAGACGTTCACATTGTCACTTCAAAATATTTTTAGAGTATGTAATATATTCACATAGTTCCAAATTTGTTTCTCTCCTGTCTTTGTTTTCTAGCCCTCTACTTGCCTTTCAGGCAATCAAGAAGACTCAGTTTAAACATTTTTTCTATGAAGACTTTGAATTCTCCTTGATAGCTCTAGTCAGTGCTTCAAGGATTAACCATGCTCTTCTCCATTACTGGTGCCATTTAGCTTTGAATTTAGGAGGCTGTGTTTATGAGTAGCTCCGGTTTGTCCAGGCCCTGGGGATGAGCCAGTGTTTATACTAGATAAGATCTGTGTTCTGCTAGAGTTTAGATGATGGTTGGGGAGGACACATGGTAAATAAGTAATTAAATAAGAATTTCAGAGACTGGTAGCATTGTGAGGAAAATAAAATACAGTAAAATGATAGAGAATCTTTTTGAGGGGGTAGGAGCCTGGCAGTATTAATAGCAAGGTCAAGTAGGTTGAGACTTAAATAAGGAATCAGCCATGGGATGATTTGGTAGAGAACATTTCAGGTAGAAGGGACACAGAAGTCCTAAGGTGGCTATTCATAATAGCCAATCTTTGGAAACAACCCAGGTGCCCTACAACTTATGAATGGATGAAGAAATTGTGGTATACATAAACAGTGGAGTATTACTCCATTGGAATAATGACTTGTGGTTTGAAGGTAAATGGATGCAGTTGGGGGACATCATGTTAAGTAAACAAGGATCAGAAACACAAAAGCTGCATGTTTTCTCTCACATGTGGATGATCCAAAGATAAACATATACACCGAAAATAAGCATGATCATATATAAATTCAGATGTAGAACATGTTTGTAACAGTGGAACTACTCTATGGAACTCAGGGAAGGAGGAAAAGGAAAAGAAAATGATAGCGCATCAGGAATATCGCATAACATATGTGAAGGTAAAGGATATAAGTATGTGTATTGAAAGCTATTGAAAAGGGGGGGTGGTGGTGGGAGGTAAAGGGGTTAGGGAGAGTAATGGAAGGTGTTGAATGGACCAAATTAAAAGTACATCTGCAGTGGGCATACATTGAGACACCCTTGAACATCAACTTAAATATTAATAATGAAAACCAGGACTGTAAAATAGGTAGTGTGTGTGGGGGGTACTAGTAAGAGGAGGGAGGGTAAAGGAAGGAGATTCAGATGATGGTACATGGCAGATGGACTTCCTGAACTAAAAAACCTCTTGCAATTGCTTTAAGTGAGATGGGGAGGGGGTTGAGGGGGAGAGACAATGGAGGCAATGTAAATAATATACAATATAAGTCTAATTGGAATTGTCACTATGAATTCCCCCCGTATAATGAATATATTGTAATAAAAATTTATTAAAAGAAAAAAGAAGTGCTAAGATGGGGATAAGCTTGGCATGCTGAGTGCTGGGATACCCAGTCTGAACGATGTGAGGGGAGAGTGGAAAGAGATGAGATATTCTGATTGAGAGACATTTGTCACTTAGCCTGGCAGTGCCATTTAGGAATGAAGATGTGTGTGCTTGGGTTAGACTATTGATGGTTTTTGGAGCAGGTCTAGGGTTTGCACCTAAGCTGAGATGCTTATAAATATGTTTGGAACTCTTGAGTTTAGTTTCCACATTTGCAAAGTAGAAGCAGTGATACATACCTTAAGGAACTGTTAATAAGAACTAAGAAAGATTAAAAAAAAAAAACTAAACATAAGTGCTGGCAATGATGTGGAGAAAAGGGAACCATTGCACTATTGCTGGGAATGTAAGTTAATACAGACTTTATGGGAAACAGTATGGAGGTTCCTCAAAAAGTTAAAAACAGAACTATATCATCTACCTATTCCACTACTGGGTACACAGTAGATACTTGATATTTGTGGGTACATGGTTCTGAGGAGATTGCCACTGAGGAAAAACTGCGAATGCTCAGGATGTATAGAGTACTGTGAATGCTTGATTCATTTTTCCCATAACACTGGCCAATGCTCAACTTCCTCGAAAGATATGCGCCTTTTAGCAAATCTAAAATTTTCACTTTACCACTTAAATTAGGTACATTATGTGCCTTTTTAGACTTGGGAGGAATACCATAACTTTTACCTTGCTCTTTTGGAGTTGCTTGGTTTTCACAAGGTATATTGTCACAAAATTAAGGGCAGGGAAACACTTGAGTAGATCATGCAATGATTTTTTTTTTTAATACACAATGATGTTAACATGGGACTGAGTGAGAGCTTCTCTACATCAACTGAGCTAGCTGCCTAATGGATGTGTGAGAATTTAAAATTTTTATTTTTGAAAATTTCTTTTGATTTTTTAAAAATTATTTTTTGACCACATTTGGTCCAAACCATGCGTAAGCTATAAATAAGATGGATATACTGTATATCCATAGGAAATGAAATTGGTATGTTGAAGAAATAATTTCTACTTCCATGTTCATTGTAGCACCATTCTTAGTAGCTAAGAAATGGAAACAACCTAAGTGTCTGTCATTTGATGAATGTATTACTAATCAGCTGGCTGGGGTAGAAATTGCAATTAGCTATTCTCATGTGGGCAGACCTGGGTTAAAAGCTTATTAGCTGAGTTGACAGACTCAGAGGCTTATAGCTTCAAGTCCTGAGAACCAGAGACTTATGGCTTTAGGTGCTTAAGGTTGGAGGCTTTTTGCTCTGGACTTTGTTTGCCAGTGGCCTGGCATTTGGCAGCTAGTGTAACCTTTGGCTTTTAGTAGCAGCAGCAGTCGGCACCAGCTAGGGTTACAGTTCCCAAGCCTGAAGTGTAGCTTTGGAGCCTTGTGTGTTGGGACCCTTGGTTCTTAGGGCTTGGCAGCTCTCTGGAACTCTTCCAGTAACTGAGTTCTCTCTTCACGCCTTCTCTATACTTATACTATCCTTTGTCTGACTCTGCCACCACTACTCCTTGCTGTGTCTACCCACGGCTGCTCTGCTGCCTTCTTGCCAATTACTGCTACCACTATTGCTGCTGCTTAGCTGCCTCCTCTTCATGTTACCAGCTCAGCCTGCCCTATTTATGATAGAGATCAAAAGTAGGCAAAGAAAAGACCATTGAAGAGAAGTCTTACTGGGCCTAAGGTTGTAACACCTGGGATAGCATAGGAGGATACCTTCAGGCCAACATAAAAAGTGAACTAAGCAGCCTGTCTATAGCCAGGAGTGTGTGGCAAGGGTATTTGCACCAATTACAGCACTGCCCTCATGTCAAAGATTGTGTTTGTATCAATCACAGGTTTTCTGGGCTAATGGGGAGGGCTTCTCCCTCTGTACCCTATCTTGAGTAAGAATAGCTACAGGAATAAGCAAGATCATCTAGAGTTCCCCAGGACTTGTCTTGCTCAGAGTACTGGTTTCCATGGCCAGTGCAGGCTGTCTGGAGTGGTCATGACTTCAGCTGTGGTTGTAGCAGTCCTCTGTAGCTGCTAGAGTTCCTCAGAGTGATTGTAAAGTGTCCAGAACAGATAGACTGCCATAGAGAAGTCCAACAGATTTCCAGTAAAGTGGCTGCTTGGCTGACACAAGCTGACAGGCATGCTGGGGGGCTGGGGGCTCATGCCTATAATCCTAGTCACTGATGAGGCAAATATCAGGAGTATCACAGTTCAAAGTCAGCCAGGGCAAATAGTTTGTTAGACTGTATCTCAAAGCCACTCAACACAAAAGAAGTGGAGTAGAGTGACTCAAGTGGTTGAGATTCTGCATAGGAAGTGTGAAGCCTGAGTTCAAATCCCAGTAACGCCAAAAAAAAAAAAGAGGACTGCCAGGCATAAGGAAACGATGTGTCAAAATGCCTGCTCTGGATGGTTTTAATTATTTACAGAAAGCATTAAAAAGGTGTTTATAATAGTTAATGAAAGCTCAACACAAAACTAATAATTCTAGTAGCATTTAGTAGTACTTAGTAGTATTGAACAATGCTTAACAGAGTTTAACTTCTTCCCCAGTGCCTCAGGGGATAAAAAAATGTGCATATTCACAATGGAATACTAATGAACGAAAAAACAATGAAATCTGTGGGGAGTGGATTATGAGAAGCCTATGAGAACTTGACATAAGCACAGTTTGTTCAATAATCTACAGACTGAGTATGGCATGGCCCTAGCTGCACAGAGAGGCAAAATGCAGCACAGCTCCTTTTCCTAAGTTGTTTGCTTTCAGAGAAGTAGGAAGCAGGTTTCTCTTATTACAGCGTTATGGCTCTCCCCGAGAACTGTTGCTCCACCTCCTTGTTTACCACTAGATATAAAAGACTGGCTGAAGGAAGACAAGCGGTTTTTTGATGAGGGATGGATTGATTGATGGGTTTTTTTTTTTGATGGGAGTTTTCATTGGCTGCCACTGTCATTGTTGTGTCTCCACCAGAACAGCTTTCTGCACTGAGAACTTTATACATAGGCTTAAGAAAAGCTAAAGAGAACATAGGACAGTGTAAGTCTAAGGACTGAGACTTTTAAGAGTTATGCTAATGTAGTTTTTAGATGCAGCTGCTGCTGTTTGTCTGCAAGTCTGATGGCCAAGGCTTTAAGAGAAATTAAAGAAAACATGGGACAGAGTGAGTCTAAGGAAAGAGACTTTAACAAGTAGAAAAGAAGCAAGGTTTTAAAGAATTGTAAAGGAGTAAGGCCTTAAAGAATAGAGAAGAAAAGAAGCAATGAGGCTGTTGTGCATTTCCATTCCAGCTTTATGCCTGTCTGTGTCTTCTATTGTTTGTCCTTTCTGCATCTCCAGTCGCCCCCAGTTAGGTCAGTAGGACCAGGAGCATGAGAAAGCTCTCTACAGAAATCCCGTCATTTTTGGCAATATGGATGGAATTGGAGATCATTAGGTTAAGTGTAATTAGCCAGGTACAGAAAGACAAGTACACATGATATCACACATACGTGGGATTTTTAAAAGTTGTTGTCTTAAAATTGAGTAAAATGTGGTTATCAGAGGAGGGCAAGAGTGGTGGAAACAGGATAGGGAAAAACTAATCAATGAGTACAAACTTACAGTTAGTTAAGAGCAGTAAGTTCTGGTGTGCTATTGTACAGTAGAGTACTATAGATAACAATAATGTACTGTGTATTTTAAAAAGCTAGAAGAAAGGGTTTGGGAAGTTTTCACCATAATGAAATGACAAGGCTGGTGGAGTGGCTCAAGCAATCAGGTGGCAAGACAGCCTGCCTAGCAAGCTTGAGGCCAATGAGTTCAAACTCCAGTGCTGCCAAAGAGGGAAAAAAAAAAAAAAAAAGCGACAAATGCTTGAAGAGATAAATGTGTTTGACCAGATTTAAACATTATGCAATATATACATGTATGAAAATCCTTTAATATTAATATATACAGTTTAGTGTTTTTATATATCAGTTTTTAAATAAGATGACAAATTTTGTATAGACATAAAGTTTGTTTGTAAGTGGTTGTGTTTGTGTATAGAGACCTTGGTTTCATTCTTGCAGTAGCAAAAGGCTTTTAAGGGAGTTTCTTGTGTTTTTCTGCTGTCACATATTTTGCTTTTGAATTTTTGATTAAATTCTGTGGCAGTGTTGATTGATAGATTCCTTAACTGTATTTTTTCTTTATCTCCTATTAAAGTAAGAATGCTCAGATTCTGAAACAGTTTGGCAAGTAGATAACAAAGTATCTTCATGTTATAAGGGGTATAAATTGATTTTCTCTCGTGTTTTAGAACTAATTTTCGATCTTGAATTTAAAATTTATATGAAGCAATGAAAAGTTGCTTTATTGCACATTGATTTTATAAAATAACTTAACTTTTTTGGGGGGTACTGAGGTTTGAACTAAGGTGCTTGGGCTTGCTAGACAGGTGCTCTACCACTTAAGTCATGCTGCCAGCCCATAAATAACTTTGTTCATATTTCTTTACAGAAATGTTACGAGCAGAAGCAGTACAAAAATGGCCTCAAGTTTTGCAAGATGATTCTTTCGAATCCAAAATTTGCTGAACATGGAGGTATTGTCACATCTGTTGAGAGATTGCTTTGGGGAAATTTCACTCCCAAATCAGACAGATAGGGTTCTTAAAAATGAAAGAATGTGTCCTAAATTCCAAGATTTTGCAAATCTCTTTTGAGTGCATAAATATTTGACATTGTTGGTTATGCTTCATCTGAGTCTTACTGTAGACTACTTTTATTATGCTTCTGTATATGTAAAGTGTCTTTACTTTTTAGACAAGAAAGTTGTTCAATTGAGGGAAAATTGGATGAGGTATTATACAGATCTAATAGTTCCTCTCTGAATGTTTGGGAAGTATTTCAGATTTTGGAGTTTTCCAGATTTTGGAATATTCACATGGGTTACCAGCTGGACATTTCTAATCCAGAAATCTGAAAGTTTGTTTTTGAACACCCATTTAGCCCTTTGGTGCTTGGAAAGTTTCAGATCTTAGAGCATTTTAGATTTTGGAGTTTGAATTGGGGTGCTCAATACATACCACTATTTTTACAGACCTGATTTCCTCTGTTATTTTGAATAGAATTTAAGTTTATGCCTTGGTTTCCTGTGTATAAAATTAGGGAAATAATCGCAGTATAGAAATAGTGTGAAGATACAGTTAACATGTATTTTATTCTTTCATAGATATGTTTTCTGTATATCTGCTGACCTTTCTGTATAAACCTGGCACCATTAATCTACCAATAGCTTGTGTATATTGAGTTGTTTTTCTGTGCACTATTGTTGTTAACATCTATATTTGTATATTTCATCCTTTTTCTCTGGTAACCAGTGTTAGTTAAAAGGATCGGGTTAGACGTACCAATTATGGTCCCATAGCATAGCAAAGCTAGTTGAGGTCTCTTGAGTATTAGACTTGGGTAACTCTTGAGATCATTTTATTGGGAAAATAGACTGACCCCGCTTACCTTTCTAAAAATGTATAAAAGATTCTTTGAAGGAAATGAAAAGAAGTTTTTGTTTCATGGAATTTTAGGAATTTAAAGCTTATATTCAAACTTTATAGCATGGAAACCCTTACTCAAATGGAGATTGTAGAAAAATTCAAAATGTAAAAGAGATGAAAGATGTTTGGTTATTGGGGTCTAGGCTGCCAGATCACTAATTTATGAAAACTATGTATTGTTTCAGTTTAATTCCAATCATTACTCATCTTCATCTTTCATTAACTTTCTAAGATTTTCTTGGGTTACCATTCTAATAGTATGGTGTTTTGCTCTTGAAATGCAAATCAATATTAATTGACTTAAGTCTAATTAGTTGAGAGAAATTTGCTGCCAAAAATGAAATCTGTTCCAATATTGAATAAGTTTATTTTAAAGTTATGTATATCTCGTTATTAAGGCAAATAAAGGGTTTTTGTGAGGTGTAAATTAGATTATGATTCATTAGAATTTATCAAAGGGGAAAGCTAAAACAGCTGTTGTAGATTTAATTCAACAGGATTCAAATGTCTGCTTTGCTAATTTTTTTAGCAGGGCAATATCAGTCTCCTTTATAGAGTCTTCTAAAGAGTAGAAAGTTTTAGTAACTTTTCTAGCTTAAGAAATTTTAGAAAAGAACGTAGGCTAAGCTTTAAGCAAATACTTAATCGTAGTTTTACTTTTTGTACACGGAGAGAAGTTCTTTTTTTATTTTTAGTTTTTGTAGTATTAGAGTTTGAACTCGGGGCCTTGCACTTGGTTGGCAAGTGCTCAACTACTTGAGCCACACCACCAGCCCTTTTTGCTTTAGCTATTTTTCAAATAGTGTCTCCAATTTTTGTCCAGGGTGGACTGAACCGATATCCTCCAATTTATGCTTCCCATATAGCTGGAGGAACATGTGCATGCCACCATGCCTAGCTTTTATGACTTTTTGTCTGGGTTTACCTTGAACCACAATCCTTCCAATTTCTGCCTCCTCAGTAGGTAGGATTTATAGATGTGAGTTACCATGCCTGGCTTTTTTTTGTGTGTTTGTGACAGTGTCTCACTGTGTAACCTAGATTGTCCTCTAGCTTGCTGTGTACCCTATGCTGACTTCGAACTGGTGGTCCTCCCACCTCAGCCTCCCAAGTGCTGGGATTACAGGCATGCACACCACACCTGGCTGGAGAGAGGTTCTGAGATTAAAAAGATGAATAATATAAGCCTTGGAGCAGTAGTAATACTTCAGATCTGAAACATTAATATATTGCTAAGAAAGTAATTTGAATATTTCATTTGTAAATAGGGGTTAAAATTATTTTTCAGAGACTTTGGCTATGAAAGGATTAACATTGAACTGTTTAGGAAAAAAAGAAGAAGCATATGAATTTGTTCGTAAAGGACTTCGTAATGATGTCAAGAGTCATGTCTGTATCCTTTTGCAGTAGTTACATAATTTGTGTTTTCATTTACTCCTTTTTTTCTAATTCAACTTAAAAAACTACTAGAAAATTTAATGAAATCTATGTACCCATTACCCAGCTTGTAATGTTGATAATTATCAACATTTTGTAATGTTAGCTTTAACTGTTCCCTATCCCTTGTTTATTGTAGTTTAAAGAATATCTCTATAAAGTGTGTGTGTATGTGTGTGTTTACTTCATTTGTTCCTAGTGTTGGAGAATCGTTAACTTTGATAATTATATGTGACCTGAAACCCATTTTTTTCTTAAAAAATGAAGTTATTGATACTTCCCTATTATTTGAAATACTGACTTTTGGTTACATCTATATAAAAAAAACTTTGTGTTTCTCAAACTTTCTTTTAGAAATTTTAGAAGGAAAATTTAAAAAGAAACCTAGTTTAAAACATGTTTGGCTAGGGGCTGTAGCTCAGTACTAGGGCACTTGCCTTGTGATTCCCTACTAATGCAAAACAAACAAACAAAGCCGGTTTTATTTAGTATTAAGAAAGATACCAGCTGAGTGCTGGTGACTAACGATTGTAATCCTAGCTACTCAGTAGGCAGAGATCAGGAGGGTCTCAGTTAGAAACCAGCCTGGGCAAATAGTTTCAGAGGCCCTATCTCAGGCTGGTGGAGTGGCTCAAGTGGTAGAGTGCCTGCCTAGCAAGTGTGAGACCCTGAGTTCAAGCCCCAGCACTGTTTAAAAAAAAAAAAAAAATACTGGTTTTTCAGTTTGATTTCTGTTTACAAAGGGACATAGCTTTTACTTCACTGAATCTTTATAATTACAGTTTTCTTTTGGCTAGTAACCCAGTATGTAAAAAAAAAAAAAAAACCCTACTTTTTAACAGTGGGTCATTGAAATTTCTTTTCGTTTCTCTCACCCAAGTATATCTTAGAGACTTTTCCTATAGTATGCTTGTATCTTAGTTTTTTCACTTAGTATTAGTAGTGATATCACATAATTAGTGTAGGGTTCTCTCAAAATACTAAATACTTATTTTCTTATCCCAGTGCTTACCCCAGAGTGAAGAGAAAGGGCATGTAAGTATGATAGTTTTGTCGTTGTTTTTTGCTAAGACTTTATGATCAACTTATTTTTTGTGGTCCTTAATATTACTAGTGAATTAAGTGACGGTTACATATTATTTGAGAATTGGTTGACTATAAATTTTATGGGATAATTGCAGTTTTTGTGTAAGTGAATGTTGAGGTTGCTGGGGTAAAATGTGAGGGGATAGAAGGTAGAAAAATTTGAAGAATTTTGCCAGGACTTTACTAAAGTTGCATAAAAAATATTATTGAAAATTTCAAATGTACAAAAGCGGAGAGAATTGAATTTTGAACCCCTGTTGCTCATCAGCCAGCTTTAACAATTTAATAACTGTCTATCAAGGCCGATCTAATTTCAGCTTTATCAACTCTTACTGTTCCCTCCCTCTGATCCCAGGTCATTCTGAAACAAATGTCAGGTAAAATGTCATTTTGTTAAGGTTATATATGAGAGATTATAGCATAGTTTGTTGTAGTGTCTGTGAATGTCTCTATTCCTTAACATAATAGGTTGGCATGTATATGGCCTCCTGCAGCGTTCTGATAAAAAATATGATGAAGCTATTAAGTGTTACCGAAATGCCCTCAAGTTAGATAAAGATAATCTGCAAATCTTGAGGGATCTCTCTCTGTTGCAGATCCAAATGAGAGATCTTGAAGGCTACCGAGTAAGTACTTTAATCTTAAATGTACTTTCTTTTTTCTTTTTTTTTAACAAAAGATTAAATTTAAAAGCATGTAAATTCAGAACAAAGTGAACATACATTAGTAGTAGAATGGGAAAGTTACATGGTCCTACATTAATAGTTAAGGAACTTCATACTTTAGCATCAAATAAGAATAAACTAATCCTTTTTTAGGAGCTAGAGTATCTCTTAATTGCAGACGCTGTACTAGGTTTTTTGTAGGGTTGACATTTATAAATTTGATGAACTGGGTTTGACATTCAATTTTTGTAATTGAATGCTAAAGATTAATTAGCTTTCTTATATTATAGGTTAGTATAAAATGAGAGGATTGCTAAAAATCAGTTTTTCTACAGGTCAGATCTGTTTAGACACACATCTTCAATTTTCTGTGAGGCATGTCCATGTGCATACTCTACTTTGTATTCTAGAATCAGTATGCCCACTGTAGTATTCTCTCTGTTTTTTATGTGAAAGAGCCACTAACTCTTAACAGTTTAAATAAATAATTTACTTCTTACTTTTGCTTTCTTAATGCCATGCAAGTTCTTATACTGGCTGCCTACATTTCAGCAGTTTCAAGGGCTCTGCTGAACTTCATAATGGCACCATTCTTCCAAGTGTATGGGTCTTTTCAATTGTGCATAACCTGGGTGTGTGTGGTAGGAGTTAAAATTAGTTATCTTTAGGAATAAGACAGAAATTAGGGGGAGAGGGAGGGAGCGGAGTGGGTGGTAAGGGAGGGGTGGGGGCAGGGGGGAGAAATGACCCAAGCATTGTATGTACATATGAATAATAAAACAATAAAAATTTTTTAAAAAGACATAGAAATTAAGAATATTAGCAAGATAATGGCTGTTAAACTGGATTATGAAACAAAGTACATTAAAAGAGCTGGGGTGAAAAAGGATCTGTGGAACTAGAGGTACTGGTGTTATCAAAGAACAAAGGTAGGTAGGAATGTCACCAAGTGAGAATGTTGACAGCATAGAAGCTGTGATTAGAGAAAGATATCTGAATTTGTGACATGAAGGTCTAGGGTGTGATTATGGGAGTGGGTCCTTGAAGTGGACTGGAGAAAATCATTGAAGATGAGGAAATCTTGGAACTAAGAAGATAGTTTATTAGATGGGTGACTCACATTAGTGTTGCATTTCCCTAGGATAATGACAGGATTTAGCAGAGAGAAGAAAACTGAAGCAGACTTCAATGAAGGGAGTGGAGTGAAAGAAACGACAGTGAAAATAAAGAATAGAATAATATAACAATGTCATCTGTTAAAAAGAACCAGGCACACATGAGGGTAGAGGTGGCTGTATCATTTTGTAGTAATTACGGTTTTTAAAAAATGTCTGAAAAGTATCTCTGTGGCATATAGTATGGATAGATTCATTTGACACTTATGCTAACCATTTAATAACAGTCATGGGATTTAAATGCTACTTTTTCCAGACTCCTTTTTAGTTAATGTTCTTCACGAGACAGTTTCTCTAAACAGTGGCACTTGCTTAAAATTTGGAGAAAGAAATGAGTTGTAAGAGGTCTGTGTAGAGAGGTTGGATTTTCTACAGGGAAGATACTTTGATTCTTCAGGAGCAGCCATGGTGGAATTTCTAGTATTTTGTCCCTAATATTATAGGAGTTATCTGGTACTGAAAGTGTTTCTGCTAGAAGAATCCAGTTAGTATTTGAGTGTTTTCCCTGACTGATGTCAATTCTATTTTGGAGACCAATTATAACAATATAAATACACTGACATTTCATGTAATTTTTAAGAATCTAGTATAATAAAAAACTCTCTTAATCTTTTTTTTTTTGCAAAATATTTAATTAAATTTTATAAGAAGACATTTTTGTTATATAAAAGTAAAATTTTATAAGGCAACCCAAAGGCATGGGCCCCAAGGGCAAGTTTTCAGTGGTAGCCTTTTAATATCTTACAGGGTATTAATGTAATTGATACAGAAACTTGAATAATTTAAGTGAAAAACATAAAATATATTCCTATCATTCTGATCTGACATTTGTTGACTGAGTTCATTAGAAAGGTATTAAAGATGTTAGATAACTTTCTTAAAATACTGATGAAATATAAATATTTTAGAGAAGGTTAGAAAAGTTAAGATAGAGAATAAAAACTTTTTTTTTTTTTTTAAAAGGAGACAAGGTACCAGCTTCTTCAGTTGCGCCCAACACAACGTGCTTCCTGGATTGGATATGCCATTGCATACCATTTGCTGAAAGACTATGATATGGCACTCAAACTCTTGGAAGAATTTAGACAAACACAGCAAGTAAGAACTGCATTTTAATATTCTACCTCTTACAGACTAAAATAGTTGACTTCTAAATTATCCCATCCTCCAAATTTGAGTTAGGCTTTTGAAGCCTATGGAAAAACTTGAAAATTTTTCTGGAATAATTAGAAAAAGTTAAAATGTAGTATTCTTACAAAATAAATAATGTAAAAATTTTTTAATGTACTATAATATCAACAATGTTCAAATAGATTAACAAAGAAAATATGGGCTGGGGATAGTATAGTGCTTACCTAGCATGCACAAGGTACTGGATTTGATGCCTAGCATGCCACCCCCCAGAAAGAAAGAATGTAAAAATAAAAATAGTTTTGAAGTTGTGGGACTATTTTTCTAAGATATATATTACTTGATGTGCCTGGGGATATAGCTCAGTGGTATAGAACCTACTTAGCATGACCAGAACCTTGGGTCTGATCCTCAGCACTGCCAAAAACAAATAAACAATAATAATCTATATAAATAAACAACAGATACCCTATATAATTAAAATAAACAACAAACCCTATATAATTTTTTAACATAAATGTATTTTAATATGTTTATATGAAAAATACAAAAATGCAAAAGCTTATACTTGTGTATCATCAGATAAATTAAATATGTGTTAACAGCCGGGCACTGGTGGCTCATGCCCGTAATCCTACCGAGGAGGCAAAGATCAGGAGGATTGGGGTTCAAAGCTGTCTTGGGCAAATAGTTTGAGATACCCTCTTTATAGGTTCTCTGGGCTTGAACAACTTCTATCCTGCTTCACTTATTCTACCTCCCAGAAACTTGTTGAAATCTTATCTGTTCTGTTGATTTTCATGGACTTATATATTTTTACATTTTCATTATTATTATTTGTAAAAAGGCCATGGTATGTTGCCCAGGCTAACCTTGACTTTATGGGCTCAAGCGATCCTCCTGCCTCAGCATCTTGAGTAGCTGGGACTATAGGTGTGCAACTCGGCTCTGTATTTTTAAAATCTGCAACTATTTTTGCTTATTCTCATAATGGAAAATAAACTATGTGGCAAGTTTGCCCCTCCTTACTTAGATTCTTAGCTGTTTATCTCACACTAGAGTTTTCTCTAGGAGACCAGTTCTTTGTCATTATCCAAAAATCAAGTCCTAGCCAAAAGAGAGATTGTATCATATTCTGTGGGCCTGATAAAAACTCTTCCCTTGTAAACACAAAATTATTACAGTTTGATGGTTACATTCAGGTAGTGTTTGGGATTTTCTTAATTTTTAGAAGCAGCTCTATTAAAGTATGATTTGCATACTGTAAAATTAACCTGTTGAAATTGTACGTCTCGTTTTTTGGGTAAGTTTATAAAGTTGTGTATTCTTTGCCACAGTCCAGTTTTAGAGTATTTCATCACCCCAGAAACATTCTCTTATGCATATTGCAGTCAATTGCCATTCCTGTTTCTGCCTTAAGCAGCCTTGAGCTGCTTTCTATCTCCATAGATTCACATGTTTTGAGCTTAAATAAGGGCAATCAATCATAATGTAGTGTTTTGTCTTGGGTTTTTGTGTTAGCAAAATGTTTCTGAGATCCCTCCATATTAGAGCATGTTCATTTCTTTTTAATTCTTAATACTATTTCATTACATAGATAATACCACATTTTATTTATTCATTCGTCGATAGAACTTCAGCTGTTTTCAGTTTGGATTATTGCAAGTAATGCTGCTCTGAACTTTGTGTCCAAGCAAAGTGTTTGTGTAGATATACATTTCTCTTGGCTAGATAGATAGGAATGGAATGGCTGGTTGTATGATAAGTATGTATATGATTGTCAACTTGATTAGATTGAGAAGTACCTAAGAGATTAATGAAGCAGATTTCTGGGTGTGTGTGAGGACATTCCCAGAGAGGATTAACTAAGGGAATAAGACCTACCCTGAATGAGGTGGCACCATTGTTTAGACTGGATTCTCCATGGAATAAAAGAAGAGGAGAAAGCCAATTTGAGCACAGGCATAAATATCCTCTTTCTGCTTCTTGGTCGCTGTAAGGCAAACTGCTGTGAACTCCTCTTATGGACTGATACATCTGAAACTGTAAGACAAAGTAGTTCCTCCTCTATTGTTGTTTTAGTTTTGAGGCAGTATCTTGCTTTGTAGCCCAGGCTGCGCTTGAATTCCTGATCCTTCTCCCTCAGCATTCTGAGTGCTGGGATTATAGGTATATACCATGCCCAGCTATTATATCCTTTAAATTGCTTTTCTCAGGTATTTGGTCACAGCAATAAAAAGCTAATTTGTTCAGTATAACTATTTCTTAATAAACTGCCCAATTTATTAAGGAAGTTTTCAGGGAGAAATCCATTTTATATTCCCAAAGTCAACATATGAGAATTCCAATTTCTCCACATCCCCAACACATGCTATTGTACAGTTTTTTTTTTTTTTTTTTTTTTTTTTAAGGAGGAGGAAGGCAGTACTGGGGTTTAAACTCAGAGCAGGGGCTTGGAGGCAGGCCTTTTACCACTTGAGCCATGCCCCATCCTTTGTCCAGTTTTTCCATAAAGATATTTTAGTGCCTGTATAATAATATCTTTGTTTTAATTTGCATTTTCCTAATAGCTAATGACATTGAGCTTTTGTTTTGGTTTGTGTTTTGTTTCTGAGATAGCATTTGCTAGGCAGGTGCTCTACCACTTGAGCCACACACTTAGACCCTTTTGTATTTTTTTTTTTCCGGTTCTGGGATTTGAACTCAGGACCTACACCTTGAGCCACTCCACCAGCCCTTTTTTTGTGAAGAGTTTTTTCAAGATAGGATCTTGCAAACTCTTCAGGTTGGCTTCAAACTGCAATCCTCCTGATCTCTGCCTCCTGAGTAGATAGGATTCTAGGTGGGAGCTATGGCACCCTGTTCAATTTTTGGAGATAGTATGCTAGCTTTGACCAGGCTGACATTGAACAGTCAGTCCTCCTCCCTCTGCCTAAATAGCTGGGATTACAGATGTATGCCACCACACCCATTTTTAAATTGGGCTATTTGTCTTATAACAACAAAATTGTAAGAGTTTCTTATTCTGAGTATAAGCTCCTTATCAATTATATCATTAGCAAATATCTTCTCATAGTTTGTTACTTGAATTTTTACATATTAATAGTGTCTTTTGAAGAGGAAAAGTTTCACATTTTGATGAAGTTCAGCTTTTTTTTTTAATTTTTATTTTTTTATTATTCGTATGTGCATACTATGCTTGGGTCATTTCTCCCCCCTGCCCCCACCTCCTCCCTTACCACCCACTCCGCCCATTCCATCTCCCCCCAACCCCCTCAATATACCTGGCAGAAACTATTTTGCCCTTATCTCTAATTTTGTTGAAGAGAGAGTATAAGCAGTAATAGGAAGGAACAAGGGTTTTTGCTAGTGAGATAAGGATAGCTATACAGGGAGTTGACTCACATTACTTTCCTGTGCATGTGTGTTAACTTCTAGGTTAATTCTTTTTGATCTAACCTTTTCTGTAGTTCCTGGTCCCCTTCTCCTATTGGCCTCAGTTGCTTTAAGGTATCTGCTTTAGTTTCTCTGTGTTGAGGGCAACAAATGCTAGCTAATTTTTTAGGTGTCTTACCTATCCTCATATCTCCCTTGTGTGCACTTGCTTTTATCTTGTGATCAAAGTTCAATCCCCTTGTTGTGTTTGCCCTTGATCTAATGTCCGCATATGAGGGAGAACATACGATTTTTGGTCTTTTGGGCCAGGCTTATCTCACTCAGAATGATGTTCTCCCATTCCATCCATTTACCAGTGAATGATAACATTTCATTCTTCTTCATGGCTGCATAAAATTCCATTGTGTATAAATACCACCTTTTCCTAATCCATTCGTCAGTGGTGGGGCATCTTGGCTGTTTCCATAACTTGGCTATTGTGAATAGTGCTGCAATAAACATGGGTGTGCAGGTGCCTCTGGAGTCACCTGTGTCACAGTCTTTTGGGTATATCCCCAAGAGTGGTATTGCTGGGTCAAATGGTAGATCAATGTTTAGCTTTTTTAAATAGCCTCCAAATTTTTTTCCAGAGTGTTGTCCTAGTTTACATTCCCACCAACGGTGTAAGAGGGTTCCTTTTTCCCTGCATCCTCGCCAACACCAGTTGTTCGTGGTGTTGCTAATGATGGTTACTCTAACAAGGGTGAGGTGGAATCTTAGTGTGGCTTTAATTTGCATTTCCTTTATTGCTAGAGATGGTGAGCATTTTTTCATGTGTTTTTTGGCCATTTGAATTTCTTCTTTTGAGAAAGTTCTGTTTAGTTCACTTGCCCATTAGTTTTGGGAGAATTTAGTTTTTTAAGTTCCCTATATATTCTTGTTATCACTCTTTTGTCTGATGTGTAGCTGGCAAATATTTTCTCCCACTCTGTGGGTGTTCTCTTCAGTTTAGAGACCATTTCTTTTGTTGAGCAGAAGCTTTTTAGTTTTATGAAGTCCCATCTATCTCTTAGTTGTGCTGCTGGGGTTCCATTGAGAAAGTTCTTACCTATGCCTACTAACTCCAGAGTATTCCTACTCTTTTCTGTATCAACTTTAGAGTTTGGGGTCTGATTTTAAGATCCTTGATCCATTTTGAGTTAATATTGGCATAGGGTGATTTACATGGATCTAGTTTCAGTTTTTTGCAGACTGCTAACCAGTTTTCCCAGCAGTTTTTGTTGAAGAGGCTGCTATTTCTCCATCGTATATTTTTAGCTCCTTTGTCAAAGACAAGTTGGTTATAGTTGTGTGGCTTCATATCTGTGTCCTCTATTCTGTTCCACTGGTCTTCATGTCTGTTTTTGTGCCAGTACCATGCTGTTTTTATTGTTATTGCTTTGTAATATAGTTTGAAGTTGGGTATTGTGATACCTCCTGCATTGTTCTTTTGACTGAGTATTGCCTTGGCTATTCGTGGCCTCTTGTGTTTCCACATAAATTTAAAGGTAGATTTTTCAATCTCTTTAATGAATGTCATTGAAATTTTGATGGGAATTGCATTAAACATGTAGATTACTTTTGGGAGTATCGACATTTTTACTATGTTGAGTCTACCAATCCATGAGCATGGGAGATCTCTCCACTTTCTATAGTCTTCCTCAATCTCTTTCTTCAGAAGTTTATAGTTTTCCTTGTAGAGGTCATTCACATCTTTTGTTAGGTTTACACCTAGGTATTTGATTTTTTTTGAGGCTATTGTAAATGGAATTGTTTTCATATATTCTTTTTCATTTTGTTCATTATTAGTGTACAGAAATGCTAATGATTTTTCTATGTTGATTTTATATCCTGCTACCTTGCTGTAGCTGTTGATAGTGTCTAGGAGCTTTTGAGTAGAGTTTTTTGGGTCTTTAAGGTATAGGATCATGTCGTCTGCAAATAGGGATATTTTGACAGTTTCTTTACCTATTTGTATTCCTTTTATTCCTTCTTCTTGCCTAATTGCTCTGGCTAGGAATTCCAGTACTATGTTGAATAGGAGTGGAGATAGTGGGCATCCTTGTCTGGTTCCTGATTTTAGAGGGAATGGTTTCAGTTTTTCTCCGTTAAGTATAATGCTGGCTGTAGGTTTGTCATATATAGCTTTTATAATGTTGAGGTACTTTTCCTTCTATTCCTAGTTTTCTTAGAGCTTTTATCATGAAATGGTGTTGGATCTTATCAAAGGCTTTTTCTGCATCTATTGAGATGATCAAGTGGTTTTTGTCTTTACTTCTATTAATGTGGTTTATTACATTGATTGATTTTCATATGTTGAACCACCCCTGCATCCCTGGGATGAAGCCTACTTGGTCATGGTGAATAATCTTTTTGATGTGTTGTTGAATTCGGTTTGCCATTATTTTGTTGAGGATTTTTGCATCAATGTTCATTAAGGAGATTGGCCTATAGTTCTCCTTTTTGGAGGTGTCTTTGCCTGGTTTTGGGATAAGTGTAATTCTGGCTTCATAATATGTGTTAGGCAGTTTTCCTTCCCTTTCTATTTTGTGGAACAGTTAAAGGAGGGTTGGTATCAGTTCTTCTTTAAAGGTCTGGTAGAATTCAGCAGAGAATCCATTGGGTCCTGGACTTTTCTTTTTAGGGAGACTCTTGATTGCTGCTTCAATTTCATTTTGTGTTATAGATCTATTCAGGTGATTAATTTCCTCTTGATTCAGTTGTCTTAGTTGTTTGAAGGTTTGATTGTGTGTACCTAAGTTGAGGTTACTGTCTACTTTCTTGCTTTTTCTTTTCCTGTAGTTTGGTGCTGCCTGTCCTTTCATGGTTATGTTGGGTTTCACTTTCTGTGTGCAGAATCCCTTGAAGAATCTTTTGTAGTGGTGGCTTTGTGGTCACATATTGTTTTAGTTTCTGGTTACCATGGAAGACTTTTATTGCTTCATTTATTTTGAATGATAGTTTTGCTGGGTAGAGTATCCTGGGGTTGAAGTTATTTTCATTCAGTGCCCGGAAGATCTCACCCTAAGCTCTTCTTGATTTTAATGTTTCTGTTGAGAAGTCTGCTGTGATTTTGATGGGTTTACCTATGTATGTTATTTGTTTTTTCTCTCTTACATCCTTCAATATTCTTTCCCTAGTTTCTGAACTTGTTGTTTTAATGATGATATGTCGTGGGGTAGTTCTATTTTGATCTGGTCTGTTTGTTTGTTCTGGAGGCCTCTTGATCTGTATGGGATTATCTTTCTCTAGATTTGGGAAATTTTCTGTTATTATTTTGTTGAATATATTATGCATTCCCTTTGCTTGCACCTCTTCTCCTTCTTTGATGCCCATGATTTTCCAGTTTGGTCTTTTGATGGAGTTGGTGAGTTGCATTTTCTTTTCACATATCTTGAGTTGTTTAATTAATAGTTCTTCAGTTTTTCCTTTAATTACCATTTCATCTTCGAGTTCTGAGATTCTGTCTTCTGTTTGTTCTATTCTGCTGGATTGGCCTTCCGTTTTGTTTTGCAGTTCTGTTTCATTCTTTTTTCTGAGGTTTTCCATATACTGAGTCCCTTCCTCTTTAATGTTGTCTATTTTTGTCCTGAGTTCATTTATCTGTTTATTCATCGTGTTCTCCGTTTCACTTTAGTGTTTATACAGTGCTTCTATGGTTTCCTTTAGTTCTTCTTTTGCTTTTTCAAATTCTCTATTTTTGTTGTCTTGGAATTTCTCGATTGTCTCCTGTACATTTTGGTTGACCATGTCCAGTGTCATCTCTGTAAAATTTTCATTGAGTATCTGAAGTATGTCTTATTTTAAATTATTCTTGTGGGCTTCATTGGGTTCTTTGGCATAGTTTATCTTCATTTTGTTGAAGTCTGGATCTGAGTATTTGTTTTCTTCATTTCCCTCTGGTTCCTGTACTAATTTTTTGCCGTGGGGAAACTGGTTTCCCTGTTTTTTCTGTCTTCCCGTCATTGGTCTTGGTGTTGTTATTGTCCCTGTATTGTGTGCAATTAAGTATTTTCTGGCTGTAATAATAGCACTAGTGATATTTAGAATGGAAGGGTGAGAGGGGATGGAAAGCAAAGAAGTTAAAGGAAAAGGGAAAAACAATGAAGTAGAAAAAAACAAAAGAAGAAACAAACAAAAAAAGTTTCAAAGATGTAAACAGAGACAATATACTAATCAACAGTAAGCTGAAAAGGCATTAGAGAGAGAGAGGATTGAAAATAAAAAGAATAAAGATAATAAAAATAAAAAATAAATGAAAGAAAAAATGTATATATATATATATATATATATATAAAATATATATAAATAAAAAATTAAAAAAAAAAACCCTCCATGTTAAAATGCAGTGAAGTTTCAGTCTTAATAATTTTGGTGTTCGTTCCTCAGCCTCCAATCCTGGAGATGGTGCTTCAGATGTTGTTTTGTAGTTGTCTCATCAAAGAGGTAACATAAGAAAAAAAGGCAAAAACAAAAACCCACAAAGTGTCACAAGTTCAAATGCAATACTATTTCAGTAAGTTTTTCAGCATACAGGTGTAGTTTGGTTGTTGTCTCATCAAAGGTAGGAAGAGAGAAAAAAAAAAAAAAAGAGTCTGGAGACAGTTCTGTGAATGGCTATCTGCGGCTGTGGCTTGCCTGCCTGCTGCTGTCAGTCTGCTGTAGCTGGAGGTGTTATTTATGCAGATCTCTGGGATGAGCTTAGCACTCACCTGGCCCAGCAGGCTTTGTTTACTCAGAGTTCTGTGCACTGTGCCACTGCTACAATCTTTCCCGTTTCCAAGCACACTGGGGGAGGTGACACTGCACCTGCTTTCTCAGGCCTGCGTGTTTATTTACAGTTCACGTGAGAAGTGGGTCTTCTCCCCTTCTCCTGTGGAGTTTTCCTTCCTCTGTCACTCTCACAAGCTTTCCTGCTCCTGGTTGCTGGGTGCGTGCCCCCACCCGCGCCCTCTCCGGCCAGGCCTGGCTTGTTTATTTACAGTTCTGGGAAGGATTCTCCTCCCCGCTCTTCGGTGCTCAGGGCACCCCACCCTCTTTGCTACGTGTCTTTGTTGTTCTTATTGCTTATTACTCAGTTTCTCTTTTTTCCTCTTGGGGTGTGGGGTCAGTCTGTCCATGGGGCTATGCAGATCTGGCCCAGGGATGTCTGTGGAAGTACCACGTACAGCCTAGCTCACCTTGTTTGCGTCTTCCCAAGCCATCTGGGCCTGGGGGCCCTCCTGGATTCTCCATTTAATGTGATGTGAGATGCTCTGCGCAGGCTGGAGGTGTGGAGGGGTCAAAGTTTTGCCTCTTCTCAGTGGCCTTGCCTGCAAGGTGTGTCTCCAGTGTCTTTCCAAGATTTCACTTTAGGAGGTACACTTTCTGCTTCCTCCCTGTAGCCGACATCTGGGAAAAACTGTTTTTTTCTTATATACATTTGTCACAAAGACTTTTCCTGTTCTAATACGTTTATAACTTTAGCACTTTTAGGTCTCTGATCCATTTTTGAGTTAATTTTTGCATATAGTGTGAGTTATGTGTCTAGGGTCATTTTTGCATGTAGATACTGAATTGTCCTAGCATCATTTCTTCCTTCCTTTTTTTTTGGCAACACTGGGGTTTGAACTCAGGGTTTCATGCTTGCTAGGAGATGCTCTACCACTTGAGCCACTCTGCCAGTCCCCAGCATCATTTCTTGGAAAGACTACTCCATTGCATTGGTTTGGCATCTTTATCAAAAATCAATTGACTAGAATATAAAAGTTTGTTTATTCATTTATTTATTTGGTACTAGGGTTGAACTCAGGGCCTCACGCTTGCTAGGCAGGCACTCTACCACTTGAGACATTCTGCCAACCTTGTGTGTGTGTGTGTGTGTGTGTGTTTTGGGTATTTTTGAGATAGGGTCCATGAACTATTTGTCCCACTGACTTTGAAGCATGATCTTCCTACTCTCTGCCTTCTGAGTAGCTAGGGTTTCAAGGATAAGCCACTGATGGCCGACCTAGAGTTTATTTCTGTACTTGTGTTTTCCTCTTGATGTGTATGTATGATGTATGTCCTGATATCATTGTAATACTGTCTTGATTATTATAGCTTTAAGGTAGATTTGAAATTTGAAGTGTTTTTCCTTTTAACTTTTCTAAGATTGTTTTGGCTATTTGATTTCCTTTGCATTTCCATATTAGTTGCAGTGCAATTCCATATGAATTGCAACTGGGATCAGCTGGAATTTCTTGAAAAAGCTTGCTGAGATTTTATTAGAGATTATGTTGAATTTATAGATGAATTTGGGGAGGATTGCTATATTAGTAATACCATGTGTTCTGGTTCATGAACATGGAATAGAATGCCTCCATTTATTCAGGACTTTAATTTTTTTGGTATATTTTATTTTCAGTGTATAAGTTTTATTATTTATTCCTATCAGAACAAAACTGGGTTTTTGATGCTGAATGAATTTTCATTATGAATGAAATTGTTTTAATTTCCTTTTTGGGTTGTTGATTGCTAGTATATAGAAATACAGTGGATTTTGATGTCGATCATTTATTCTTTGACTTTATTAAACTCCTTTGTTCATTCTAATAATTTTTTAATAGAGTTAAAAAATATTAGGATTTCAGCCATTTTTATACTTGAGTATAGGATTTGTGACCGCTTCAGTTATTTTTAAAACTGTATTAATGTTCTGCGCTATTAATCATTATTATATTCGTAACTGCTTATGGGTTGCTTTTTTAAGCCTGTGCAAATGTCTCTCCTGAGAAGATCTGTAACAATTTATATAATTGTACAAATAAGATAATTTGTTTTTTTAGGTTCCTCCCAACAAAATAGACTATGAATATAGTGAACTGATACTATATCAGAATCAAGTGATGAGAGAGGCAAATCTCTTTCAGGAATCTTTGGAACATATTGAAACATATGAGAAACAAATATGTGATAAACTTTTGGTGGAAGAAATTAAAGGTAAATTTTTTTTAAACTATTTTTTTTGTGGGACTGGGGTTTGAATTCAGGGCTTACATGCTTGCAAAACAGGTGCTTTGCCACTTGTGCCACACCTCCAGTGTTTTTTCTTTTTCAATGGCTCCAGTTAAGGAAAAGAATCAAAATAACATGTTCTGTTCTTTCCTAACTCTTAAATAACACTTGGTGTGTATCAGGTGATATTCTAAGCACTTTATTGTTAAGCCATTATTAATTAATTTAATCCTTATAACAACCCTATGTTGTAGTTGTTACATACATTTTAGAGCTGCAGAGTATTGAAGAATATGATCCCTTATAATTGCTATAGTCTTATTGTTAATGTATAGCAGCTGAGTAAGTTTTTATTGTGATTAGTACTGATACTACTATTGATGGCAGTACTGTTTTTCAAACTGTTGATGACATGTGGATGTACATAATTAGATGTTCTGGTCCCTTTGTTTTTTTTGGGGGGAGGGGATGAGGCTTGATGGTACTAGAGTTTGAACTCAGGGTCTTGCATTTGCTAGGAGGCTCTCTGTCACTGAGCTGCACCACAGCCCCCTGATCTCTTTCTTATTCCACTACCTACAATTGATGGAAGCAAAGAAAACAAGGCAATTATTTTTCCTTTTTCGTATGTACTGCTGTTTTGTAATTAAGTCTTAGCACTGTTAGGATGCTGTTTCTCTGTCTCTTTCTTTGTTCTGTAGCATCAGTGGGAGTTGTAGTTACTAAAAAGTAAATAGGGGCTGATGGAGTGGCTCAAGTGATAGAGCACCTCCTAGCAAGCATGAGTCCCTCAGTTCAAACCCCAGTACCACCAAAAAAAAAAAAAAAAAAAAGAGTGAGTAACAAGTAAATAGGAGGCCAGGATGGTGGCTGAAGCCTGTAATCCCAGCTGTTCATGACGTAAAGATCAGGAGGATTGAAGTTCAAGACCAGCCCCAACAAATAGTCAGGAAGACCCTATCTCAATAAGCCAGGTGTGGTGGTACTACCTGTGGTCCCAGCTACTCTAGAGGCCATAGGTAAGAGAATCTCAGTCTGAGGCCAGCTTCAGGCAAATAATCCTTGAGATCCTCCCTGAAAAATAACTAAAGAAAAAGAGCCGAGGGTGTAGATCAAGTAATAGAGTGCCTGCTTGGCAAATGAGAAGCCCTGAGTTCAAACTCCACTACTTCCAAAAGTTTAAAAAAAAAAAAAAGGAAGTATGATACAGTGAGATCAGTTCTAGTTAATTTTTTTTTAATTTTTTTAATTTTTTTTTTGGTGGTGCTGGGGCTTGAACTCACCTTGAGCCACTCCACCAGTCCTTTCTTGTGAAAGGTTTTTCGAGATAGGATTTCATGAACTATTTGCCTAGGCTGGCTTCAAACCTCGATCCTCCTGATCTCTGCCTCCTGAGTGGTAGGATTACAGGGAAGAGCCACCAGCGCCTGGCAGTTCTAGTTTAAAATTTTTGCACATGGTCTCAGAACCACATTCATCCATACATTGCTAGTGAGCAGAGTAGGAGGGAGCCAAAAACAAATATTAGTATGATAGAATGTTTAAATGAAGGCTAATTTCTGAAAGGAAGCTGTGAATTAATCTGCACTTAGTTATATAAACTGTAGCCCCAAGAGGAAGGACACGTAATTCTCTTTCATAAACGTCTGTTCACCAATGATTCTTAGTGAAATCGCTGGGATCAGAAAAGTATTTCATGTTGAAGTAAAATGAATATGACTTTAAACTTAATTTTAGGGGAAATACTGTTGAAATTGGGAAGATTAAAAGAAGCCAGTGAAATATTCAAAAACTTGATTGACCGGAATGCAGAAAACTGGTGTTACTATGAAGGCTTGGAAAAAGCGCTACAACTTAGTATGTAATGATTTTTCTCTTGTACTTTAATGTTCGAAGTACAATAAAATATAAAGTTGTAATAATCATTGAGGATGAATAATTATAGCATTACATTTGTTTTTCTACGTAGTGAAATTATTTTTTTAGTAGTAAAATTGATTAAATATGGGAATGAAAATTAACCCAAATATTTACACTTAAACAATAGTGCTTACAGATAATTTTAGGTTCCCTGTCCCATTTAAAATTGTACCAATTAAGACTAACTATAGCCAGATTTGTTCGCACATCCTGAAATTCTAGCTTGCAGTAGGATTGTGAGTTCAAGGCCAGCTTGGGCTGTATAATGAGACACTGTCAAAAAAAATAAAAAAAGAAAAACAAAAAGAAACTTTAAAAAACACTAGGGTTGAAGAAGAAAATGAGCATGAGCATCCCCTTTCTGGGAAGTGTCAAAATTATTTTAATATTTTTAAATCATTAGAGGTCTGTTATCCTCAACCTTTAAATAGGAGAATTGGGCCAAAGAAAATCCTGATGAGGGTAAGTACTTTATTAGCACCAACATTAAATTACTCTCTTAATTTCAAACTAAGATAATTTGTGTAGAGTGAAACTACATTTTTGAAATTAGCCTTGACCCTTTTCAGAAATCTAGAGTGTTAGTCCAAATTTTCCCTAATATTTTCAAAATTAAATGTTGGTAGGAGAAGTTAATATTCCTAAAGTCATATATAATTATAGATAAATATGTCTTTAATCATTATGAGCCTTTTTATTTTCTTAAATAATTGCTTTTACTAAAATGATTAGAATTAAAATATTGGTTAGATTGATAATCTGTTTGAAAAAAACTAGGGCAAAAGTTAATATGCCTGAAGGTAGGAAATGTGAAATAATTACAGTTTTTCTTAAACTACTAGTTACATTGCAATAAATAATAAAACTATTTAAACACTTTAATAAAATGAATGAAAAATAATTATACTACTTTATCTTTCTAAGTTCTTTAGGATCTCTCTTCCCCCATTGTAAGTTCTGGAGCTCCAACTTGCGACTTTAAGTAGGGCATTGAAATGGTGTCACTTGTCTTAATGTTAATTTAACTATAGAAGACTTGTTATATCTGGAATAGTGGAGAAACCTTTTTCTTTTTTTAAAATAACAGCTTGTTATTCTCTAAGATTAGGAATAGATACAAGAACTACTTTTAAAAAAAATGCCCAGTACCCTTCATTATAAATTTTAGTATGAGTCCTTAATACTCTGCAAAGTCTCCAAATTGTTAACAGAAAGTGAAAATTTATTTTTAAGATATCCCAGTTTTAAAAATTGAACCACATTGGAGTGCCAAAATATATTACTTGGGGAAGAAATGCTTCTATACAAAGTCAAACGTCTCTTGAAGTTGGTGTTTTTATAATCTTAATACTAAACACTACATTTACTATGAAGATACTTTGTTTACTGGTACGAAGGTTTATTCTTATATTTCTGTGGTCTGAATTAAAATCCACTTAAAAATTTATAGTTCAAAAAGAGGTTTGTTTACTTTTAAGATTCTGCCGTAAGTTATTGCTTATATAAAATGGTCTCCCTTTGTAAATTTTGCAGTATATATTTTTCAGATGATGAACTATACTCATCCTATTCTGGATATTGATGTTGCAGAACAACGTATAGTTTATATGTAGATCTGTGTGGTACTATAAAGTTAGATGGCTCTTGGGAGGGAAGATACTACTTCTGTTAAAAGTATATTTTATATCACTTGGGAGAAATGATCATTACTTTAAAGAATCTAGGCTGATTAGGTTCTTTATAATGGAGTTTCATTCAAGATTTGAAGTGTCAAAGCAATCAGGAAATTTATTTCTTTTTTTAAACTGTAAAATGTTTGCAGTTGTGATCTTAAAACAGTTTCTTTTTTAAGGCTAACCACATTTTAGACTTTTGGAGGATATATGTAAGTTTAAAGTGTCTACATAGATATTATAAAGGAATGTTATAAAAGGATTTTCATTTTCATGGGTTGAGTGCTAAGGAATATAAGAGAAATGCAACATACCTTTGTGTGACTTGGGTGTGTGATTTGAGTTCGATACATCTGTTGTGATGAAAGAAGTATGGATTTCTCCAGAGACTGTGTTTAAAATAATGACTTACTGATTGTTATTTCACTGCCACAGAGTTTTATCTGTCATGCTTGTCAAAAATTGAGGGCAGCTTTAATATTGATAATACAGTTTTTATTTCTAACATGATTTTTAAGTTTGCTAGTGTTTTATTCGTAGATAAAAAGTTGTGATACCTTGACTCTCACACATGTTTACTGGTAATAGGCACTTTAGAAGAGAGGCTTCAGATTTATGAAGAAATTTGTAAGCAGTACCCCAGAGCAATTTCACCTAGAAGATTACCTTTAAGTCTTGTTCCAGGTAATATTAGGATATTTTTCCTAACACTTTATAAATTATTAATGCCATCTGTATTTTAAAAACTTGTTTCTGGCATGGAGTTTATGTTTACACTGATTATTTTGTGAGTAGAAGTGTTGAGTTACAAATTTTATTATGTGTATGGTAAGAAGAATGTTATATTTCATTGTAGAGCTAAATGTTTTAAATCTCATGTTATCTGTAAAAACCTATTTTTTCTTGTGTGACTTTTAAAAAAATAACCATGTTAAGGTAAATGAAATTCTCTAGAGTTGATGACAATTATATATGAGGTATTATGATTTAAGTGGTAGATGTTTTGAAGTTTTCTCTTTTTTTAGAGTATATGTTCAAAGAATGAGTTGTGAATTCTTTGTGCATGCCATAGTGTTTAAAATGAAGATGTCACCATTCCTTTGAAGCCCTCTATGTCAGTCACCCTTCATCACTGTGACAAAACACCTGACAAAATGCTTGGCTTGTGGTCTCAGAGGTTTTAGTTTATAGTATGCTGGTTCCATTGTTTCTGGGCCTATGGTAAAGCAGAGCATTGTGGTGGAGAGGGCATAGTAGAGCAGAGATGCTCGCCTCTTGGCAGCTGAAAGTAGACCAAGAGAGAGAAGAAGGGTCCAGGGACAAAGTACACTTTTCAGAGAAAGGCCCCCAGTGTCTGCTTCCTCCATGTAGGCCCTACTTTCTATAATAGCCCTTTCAGCTATGAACTCATGAGTAGAATTATGGATTAATCCATCAGTAAAGTTAGCACCCTCATGATAGAATCACCTCTCAATCTCCCCACCAGCTGGTGTCCAAGCCTTCAACACATGAACTTTCTTGAGGGGACACTTCATTTCCAAACCATAATACCCTCTTCAGAGTCAACTGCTTTCCTGAATTTTGTTTGCTATCATGCCATTCCTTTCATTTATAGAGCTCCATGTGTTGTGATTTGCTTTTTTTTTTTTTTTTTTTTTTTGTAGTACTGGGTGTTGAACCCACACTGTATGCTAGGTAGGCATTCTACCACTTGAGCTATGCTCCCACCTCTCTGATTTGCTAGTGTATTCGTGACCTTGATCAAGTTGTTGCATGTAGCTGAACTTGAATTTACTTTTGGGCTGTATGGAAGGTAGTTGAGTATATTAGCTCTTCAGATAGTTAACATTATTGATTTTATTTAAAAGAAAAACCAAAAGCCCTGATTTAAAATAAAAATTATTTTTAGTTGTATGTGCTATAGTTTGTGAATTATTATTGAGATTTGGCATTTCTTTATTAGAAGTCAGACTAGAAAGCTAACATAACTTTCAAAGGTCTCTATTCAATATATTCAATATATTTTTTAATGAATTCTCATTTACAGTGGAAATACGTGTTTAAATGATTGGATTATATATTTTTTTTATCACAAGATTCATGAAGATTAAAAAAATTTGGAAGAGAGAGGGGAGGAAATAGAAATATAATGGAGGGGCTGAACTTGTTCAAAGTACACCATGCACATGTATGGAATTACCATAATGAAATCCCCTATACTATTAACGTGCTAATTCAGAAAACTAAAAACTGTTAAAATATTTATGAAACTCAAAAAAATTTAAAAAGATGGATAATACATGTTTTATCAACAGTGTAAAAGACCATGCATAGCCATTTTAGGTAATGTATTTGTTAGAAAGATTCCCTTTACTGATTGTGTTGGACTTATATATCATTCATTTTTGCCATTTGCCACCAGAAAAGATTCACATTAACTTCTCAAAGCAAAATATATTAGGTTATTGTTTCTTTTTCTATTATTATTACTTTTATTTTTGGCAGTACCTGGGTTTGAACTCATCGCCTCACACTTCCTAGGCATGTGCTTTACCACTTGGGCCACTCTGCGAACCCTGTTTCTGTGTTGGGTGTTTTGAGATAGGGTTTCATGAACTGTTTCCCCAGGCTGGCTTCAAACTGAGATCTTCCTGAGTAGCTAGGATTATAGGAGTGAGCCTCAGCACCCAGCTGTGGTTTCTTTTTCATATCAGATTTCAGTGTATCTTAAGCAGAGAATGGTGGATTAGGCATTAGTAGGCACAATTAATAATTAGGTATTCTGGCTGAATATATCCTTTAGTCAGAATATCCCAATTTCGATAATCAATGACTAACAAGTTATGTGACTTATATTAGAATCCTGATTTTTATATCTGGAACCTGCAATGGTTTAGATGTGGTTTAAATGTGTCCCCCAAGGATTCGTGAGTTGAAAGCTTGGTCCTCATTGTGGAGATATTAAGAGGTAGTGGAACCTTCAAGAGGTGGGTCTTAATGGGAGGTCTTTGAGTCATTCATTGGTCCTTATGTACAAATACATCCTGTGAAAATTATAGGAAACTCCAATTTCAGTGTCTATACTTAAAAATTTTATAGAACATAGCTGTAGTCACTTGATTCTGCATTGCTAAAACAGCAAAATTTTAGTGTTTACTGTAGAGATGCAGAGTCTAACATTTATTATCTGGAACTTTACAGGAAACACTTGTTCTCTATGACAAGTTGGAGTTTTTATTTGTATTTAGGAGTCAAAATAGTAAAACAGGATGTGAACTGTGAGGTATAATATTTTTGTTTAGTAAGTATAAATTTTAGTTTGTATATTCAGAAAATTCTGGTTTTGAATGATATATTTAAAATTGAAAGCTGTTCTCTTTAACATGTTTGGGAACTAATAACAGAATAAAACTAAAAAAAATTTAGTTGACTCAGATGGAAAAAATCTGAAGTACCTCTTAGCAGTTTATTGGAATAGATAGGTAGGAATTAGCTTAAAACATTCATTTTCCAGTAGTGCATTTCAGTTCCACAGTTATGAATACTGTTTTTCAAAACCTGCCTTTTTTTCTTCTTCTGGTTTTATAAAATACCGAAAGCAGATTTTTCCTAGTGTTTATCAGGGAACATTAAGTCCAAGTTGATATTCGTAGGCTTGGTAAGGAAGATACTGGTGTGCTGGGATATTCTTCATTTAAATAAGTTTGGGAAACTGGGTTAAATGTATAAGTGAGATTCCTACAGGACTGTTGAGAGCTTTTAATATATGCATGTGAATTTCTAAGATGCCAGCATACTGGGTAGTATGGAATGTTTATCTACTAAGTGTTTTATGGAAGGTGCTTATTTCTCTTTTCTCTTCCTGTTCATCCTTCTAAAAATAGTTGTTTGAAACAGAATTCATATGCCATAAAATTAACTTTTTAAAAAGTGTGCAACTCAGTGTTTTAATATGTTCATGGACTAGTGCAACCATCATTACTATCAGTTTTCATTACTCTATAAATAAACCCTTAACCATTAGCAGTCACTGTTAACCCACCTCACCTTCTGGTACCCATTAAAATCTACTTTATCTGTGAATTGCCTCTTTTAGACATTTCATATAAATGGAATCATGCCATATGTAGCCTTTTGAGTCTGGCTTCTTTTGTCAGTCTCAAGTATATCCTAGGTTTTACGATGCAGGTAAGGATATTCTTTTAGGAGCTTTAAAATTCATTCATGTGCATCTTATAAAAAAAAATCACTTAGCTTTAAGATCACAAACAAAGCTCCTCTGTTTTATTTTTCCTTTTTGGAACATGAGGCTTCATATTTATACTGCCTAGATTTATTTCCGTGTTAATAAAATTCCTAAGAGCTCTCAGTAAGTGGATGGTAGAAAATACACCTTTACTCAAAAAACCTGGAATCAACTACTGATTGAAAAGTGCTGTATAGGTTAAACTGTGGACCTTCTGAAACATTCTGTCTTTGAAATACTGGAAGGATTTTTATTTTATTAAAATTTATTTTATTAAAAATTTCAATTTTGACGGTATTGGGTTTGAACTTGGCTTCACACTTGCTAAGCAAGTGGTGCTCTGTTGCTTGAGTGATGGCCTCTGTTCCCTTTTGTTCTGATTATTTTTGAGATAGGTTCTCACTTTTTGCCCAGGACAGCCTGGACTGTACTTTTCTTATTTTATGATTCCTGCTGTAGCTGGGATGACAGATTTGTGCCCTTGCAACCAGCTTTTTTCTGTTGAGTGTCGTGAAATTTTTTGCCTAGTTAGCTGGAACTGTGGTCTTCCTGATCTCAGCCTTCCGAATAACTTGGATGACAGGCATGCACCACCACACCCAGCATTTTTTTCTCTGAGATAAGATCTCAGGAACTTTTTTGTCTGGGCTGGTCTCAAATCAGCTGATCCTCCTGATCTCAACCTTCCAAATAGATATAAGCCACTAGTACCATGCTTAGAAGGATCTTTTTGTTGTTTTGTTGATACCAGGTTTTGAACTCAGAGCCTCATACTTACTAAGTGCTCTACCACTTGAGCCACTCTGCCAGCCCCTGGAAGGATCTTTTTATAAGAAATATGTCCCAATTGAAGAGTCTGATGGCATGGTTTTCAAGATGATTCATTTGTTTATTCACATTTTTGTCAGGATATATTCATTGTACAGGGGGGATTTATTGTGACAATTCTGAATAGATGTACATTGTATATTGGTTAGATCGCCCTCCTGCTCCCTCACCCCCCCGCCCCGCACCGCTGTACCACTTGAAGCAATTGCAAGTGGTTTCATTGTTCTGTTTTGTATATGAAGTCAATCAATCATACTCTCTCACCTTCATCTCCTTGGTTCACCCTTCCCCCTCTCCCATAAGTACTCCCCCACACACTGTACTTATTTTACACTCCTGTCCTTTATTATTAATTCCTAAGCCAATGTTCAAAGGGGTTTCTGGATGTATCCCCACTGTAAGTATACTTTACTTTGGTCCGTTCAGCCCCTCTGTTACTCTCCTTTACTCCTTCACTCCCATTATTCACCAGCTTTCTATACATATTGTTATATCCTCTACCCTAACAGATGTTATATATTTTGATATTGTTGATGCTGTATCATTCTCTTTGCCTTTCCCTCCTTCCCCAAGTTCCATAGAGTAGTTCCACTATTACAAATATGTTCTATATACACGTTTGTTTATGATGTTTGTTTTTGTGTATATGTTTATCTTTTGGATCTGTCCTCCACATATGAGAGAAAACAAGCAGCCTTTGCCTTTCTGAATCTGGCTTACTTCACTTAACATCATGTCCTCTAATTGTATCCATTTACTTTCAAACCACATGGTGTCATTCTTCCTTATGGCTGAAGAAAACTCTATTTATATGTATATGTGTATATATAACATATAATTAATATGTATATAATATATATTAATAAATGTTTTTATATATGTATGTGTATATGTATATAAATATATATTTATCATATTTTCTTGACACATTCATTAGTTGTAGGGCATCTGGGTTGTTATGAAAAGTGCTGCAATAAATATCTGTGTAAGTGTCTATTGCATCCTGAGTTAAATTCTTTCAGATAGTGGTATCATTGGATCATAAGGCAATTCTATTTTTAGCTTTTTAAGGACTCTCCATACAGCTTTCCATAATGGTTGTACTAATTTGCATTCCCACCAACAGTGTATAAGGGTTCCTATTTCACCTCATCCTTGCCAGCATTTGTTGTTTATGCTCTTGAAGATGGCCATTCTGATTGGGGTGAGATGAGTGTGCTTTTGAAGTTGACTACTTCAAGTATTTATTTGGCCATTTGTACCTCTTCCTTTGAAAATTCCCTATTCAATTCATGTGACATTTCTTCATTGGGATGTTGAATCTTTGAGGGTTGAGTTTTTTGAGTTCCCTGTAGATTCTGGGTATTAATCCCCTATCAGATGAATAGCTGGCAAATATTTTCTCCCATTCTTTGGGAAGTCTCTTTAAGTCTAGTGTTTCTTTTTGCTGCTCAGAGCACTTCAGTTTGATGCAGTCCCATTTGTTGTTCTTTTTTTTTGGTAGCGCTGGGGTTTGACCTCAGGGCCTCACACTTGCTAGTTAGGTGTTCTACCCTTGAGCCACTGTACCAGCCCATTTGTTCATCTTTCTTATAGATGCTGAGCCACAGAGTTCTATTTAGGATGTCATTCACTATGCCTGAATGCTCCAGTATATTCCTACTATTTCTTGTAGTCGTTTCTGTCTTTGAGGCCTTATATTAAGATATTTGATCCACTTTGAGTTGATAATGGTAGAGTGAGAAACAGGGATCTAGTTTCAGTCTTCTACATGTGGATTTCCAGTATTCCCAGCAACATTTGTTGAAGAATCTGCCTTTTCTTCCATTGTGTGCTTTGGGTTCCTTTGTTGAAAATCAGTTGACTGTAGCTATGTGGGTTTATATATGGATCTTCTGTTCTGTTCCATTGGTCTTCATGTCTGTGTTTGTGCCAGTGCCAGGGTTTGAACTCAGAGCCTCATGCTTACTAAGTACTCTACCATTTGAGCCACTCTGCCAGCCCCTAAAAAGATCTTTTTATAAGAAATATGTCCCAGTTGAGGAGTCTGATGGCATGACCTTACAGATGATTTATTTGTACATAAGTATATTTATTTATTTATTTACTTACTTATGGCAGTAGTGGGCATTGGACTCAGGGCCTTGTGCTTGCTAGGCAGGCACTATATCACTTGAGCCACTCTACCACCTCCTACATACACTTATTTATGAAGCTCTGGTAAATATTTTATATGTACATATGTATGTATATTTATACAAATGCTTAATTGTACCTATGCAAAAACTAGGTATGTCTTAAATCTTTTTGCCTGTCTAAACATATTTTTATGTGCAGTAAGAAATGCATCTTGATATCATCAAAGGCAGTAAGATCATTTTCAAAAACACATGAGACTTGAGAATGCAATGTAAAAGTCTTAAAAAGGAATTTCCAGTTTTTAGATTAAAAAGTTAATACCCACAGAGCAGTGAACATAGCTGAAATACTGAGGAAGTTCTCCTATACCCTACACTATTAAGTGCAATGAAAGTAATTCAGGGATAAAGCTACTCTTCAAAATAGCTAGTTTATCATATTCTATTATTCTCCACTGACTGAAGGATAGAAAGAGAAAGGGAGGTAATCCAAAGTTTTAAACTAGCTGGTCATTATTTAGATCAAATTTCAAATGAATCAGAAATAGTCTCATCTTGCAGTCTTCGCTGATTACTTGAGTATTAGTTTTTGGGACATCGGTTCTTTATGTAAGTCCATACTATTTATATAAGGAAGAATGAAGTATAGTGTCTGTACCATCAGAGAAATGTGTATTGTGTGTTGTAATGATAAGTGATCGGTTTTTCTCTTGAAAGTAAAAACTATGGAGGTACTAAAGAATTGTTACAAAATGACTAGGAAGAAGGGAGATAATTTGTTTCTGTGGTAAGGATTTTCTTATACCTAAAGAAAAAAAACACTGAGATAGTTAAGTAGTAATTTTGGGATGTGGCATGTGACTGAGCAGTTAAGTAGCTTCTTGCTTAAGTAATATAGTTGCATAGTTACAAAAGAGTTTTTAAATAATGAAGTCTTTGTCCTATGTTTCTCATTGGCCATCAGGTTTACTTCTCTCATGACAGCCATTGTTACCAGTTGATGGTGTATTTGTCCAGAAATACATATTATGCAGAGACAATAAAAAATATATGTGGTAGCCATGATTGTTTTGTATCTGGGCTTTCTTTTCACTTAATTCTCTTTGGAAATCAATCCTGTGTCAGCACATAAAGAGTATCCTCATTCTTTCTCACATCTGCACAGTATCAATAACAGTTTCTTCAGAGAAGATTGTTTCAGTATTACAGATGAGAGTTGTGTATATTGTCTTTTTTTTGTGTGTGTGTGGTACTGGGGTTTGAACTTAGGGCCTATGCCTTGAGCCACTCCACCAGCCCTTTTTTGTGATGGGTTTTTCTGAGATAGGATCTCTCAAACTATTTGCGGGACTGGCTTTGAACTCTGCCTCTTGAATAACTAGGATTACAGGCGTGAGCCATGGGCCCCCAGCATATATTGTCTTTTAAATCAAATCTGCCAGTATGATCTGAATAGACCAACAAAGCTGACCAAAAAGAGGAATCCAGAGTAGCTTCTAACATGAAGATAAAGTACTTGTTTTCTTGGTGGTGATAGCAAGTATGGTAAAGCAGAAGCAGGTATGGAAAGCATGCTCTTAACTGTAGAAATACAGTACCTGTCAGATGATAAACAGTACTTATGGAGTGATTAATATGTGCCAGACACTGCTTATTGCCATCTGCTTACCTAATTTGAGCCATACCATAGTACTCTTGAGACCATTTGGCATTATTATTACCCCAGTGGTTTTCGTGGACAAGTTATTTGTCCAGTGTCACACAAAGTGAGTGGAGAAATATATATACTTCCAAGCACCAGAGTCTCTTACTGTTTACCATAGTATTATTAACATTTGCTTTATACCAGAAGTAGTATTGGAAAAATAAGATCTCTGAAACTAGTTTTAGTTTTAAAGGAAGTAATGTAGATTTAGCCCAGGGTGAAGGTTTATTTTGTCTTAGTAATTTTGTGGATTTTTTTTTTGATAGTACTGGGGTTTGAATTCAGGATCTTACGCATGCTGGGCAGGCACTCTACCACTTTTGTCATTCTGCCAGTCCTGTAGTTTTCAAAGACCACTATTTTGGTGATTTATCTGAAAACAATATAAAATTTTTTTTTCAAAATTTATGGCATCTAATTCTATTGCTATGCATGTTTTATTAAACATGGTTAATTCAACCAAATAGCAGCATTGGGTTGTTGGGTTTTGTTGTGTTGTATTGTGATGCATAAGGAAACAAAGGAGGTCATTTCATGTCAATTCAAGGCGTGTATATTGGATTAAATAAATCCAAGTCCTTGATGTCATAATGTTCATATATGTTTATATTTAAAATTAATTTTTAAAATATTTTCTGCTTTCAGAAAGTAACACTAACATATTTATGGTTAGCAAGAACAGGAGAAGTATTTACTTGGTGTTACAAATAGGGTATTTATTTTAACTCATTAGAATTCCCCAGGGCTTAGTCTCATGTCTAACATACATTTACTTTACTTTTATGGTCAGTTTCTCTTTCTAGAATAAGTTCTATGTAGGCAGAACTTTTAAATTTTGTTTTATTCACTTCTATATTGCCGGTACCTAAAATTGTGCCTGGTATGTAGTTGGTGCTTGAGACATGATTGTGGAATGCATGAATGTTGAAGTAAGTCACCAAATGATTTACTTTATGTATTCAGCATTGGCTAGTAGATTTTGTTTCCTCTGCTTACAACTACATAATCACTTTGTTTACCTGTCTTTGAAGTATTCCTTGAAAGTATTTTGAACCTACATCTAGGTAAAATTAAATAGCCAACTATTGGTGTTATGCGTTTGTATACAACTGATAATGCTGACTGACTTTTTGGGTTTAAAACTTGGAGGGAGGTAATTATTTCTGAGGGAGCTTTATTTATTTTTTTAAAGTGATTTAAGAATTGCATCAATCAAATATAACAAAGTATGCTTTTGTTTCTAGGTGAAAAATTCAGAGAACTAATGGATAAATTCCTGAGAGCAAACTTCAGTAAAGGTTGCCCACCTTTGTTTACTACTTTGAAATCTTTATATTATGATACAGAAAAGGTAAAATTGGTGTTTATTGAGTTTTGTTATTATAAGATTTCCATGTAATCTGCTATGATTTAATCTCTTTCTCTGTTCTAGTAATGTTACCTTACTTTTAGTCTAATACCAGATACACTGAAACTATATGCGAATAGTGTAAGTAATACCAATCTGTGAAACTTTACAGAATGTAAAAACTTTATACAAACAGTAAGATTATTATAAAGATATTTTTATACTTATATCTTACTTTTCTACTAGGATTTAAAATTTGACATATCATTACTAGAAACCTATACTTAGCTATTCCATGATTCGTTTTCTGTTTTATGACTATAGATTTTTTCAATTTGTAATTGCATGTCTTTAAAGTTATAGCATGGATAATTGAGTTAGTATAGCAATAAAATGCCATTTGGTTAATAGAGTGTAAATGACTAGTTTTAAGTAATAGGTTACGTCCTAAGTATATTTTTATCTAGTTCTTGAATAAAGAGAATACCTTTATACTTTTTAAAATTGCAAAATTAAATCTTGGTCATAAATTGGAAAGATAATTAAAAATGAGATACTTAAAAGTTTATAGGAGAGCTGGGTGTGGTGGTTCCCTCCTATAGTCCCAGCTACTCGGGAGACCAGGTAGGAAGATCACTTGAGCTCAGGAGTCCAAGGCTATCCTGGGCAAAATGGAGAAGCCTCATCTCAAAAAGAAAAGTTAACAGAAAGTGAGTTAGAGAATCTCATGGACCAGAGAAGAGCAGGAGACAGCATGCAGGAGCCTAGTGACTTGCTGGATTCAGCAGTGCCCCAGGCTCACCATGCCAACATTTACAGCAGGCAGCAACATCTGAAGCTGGAAAAGCATTTCAAGATGGAAATGCTAACCTGACTATTAGACTCAGGTGGCCCTCACTACCAGGCTCAACCTGAAAGAACATGACGTGGAGGTGGTTCCAAATGCACAGGGCCACAAACCCTGGGCTGGTGCTCCAGCAGTAAAGAGGATGACAGCTGCAACCACCACAACAAGGCAAAAAGTTTCCCCCTCCTGGATCTCCTTCATGTGGAGTAGTTGGAAGTGGTTTGAGTGCAAAGAAGCAGCTCCTATCTGCTCAGGCAGTGGGGATGACTTAGGCAGCCTCCCTCCAATCTCCAGTCTCTGGGAGTCCTTTACCAAAGCAGAGCTCAGCTTCTGCTTCCACAGCTTGGGGCATGGCACCTAGGAGAGCTTCCCTGATGTTACACCTATACCCTGGTCTCTGGGCCCCTCTGATCCTGACCTCTGTTCAAACACTGCGTCATCCTTGGGCTCCATGGGGCTCCCCTCAGCCCTAGAGGCCCTTCCAGAGACTCTGATTCTGTGTGACACCTGTGTACCAACACAGAGGTAGCATGGCAGATTGAGGGTGGATCAGGCCCAGGGTGGTTCTGAGTCTGTGATGGGAGGATGGGGTGTTTATGCTTGTGGCTCCTGCAGGTCCCGCAGAGCTAGATCCTGGTGGGCAGTTTCTATTTTGTGAATGTACCATCTCCCCAAATCTCCTGAATGGTCCTCAGTATGTAATATGAGAGCATTTCTTGCAGATTTTTTTCTCTCCCTTTTGGGGAGGGAACCTAAGGTCTTAATGTATGCAAGGCAGGTGCTGTACCACCAAGCCACACCCCAACCAAGGAGAGCATTTCTGGGTGTTTCTTTTGGTAGGTGGTGTCCATGGCTCTAAGGGGCTCTGTCTACCATTACCAACACCTAGCATTATGTCAGGTTGATCATTCTTGCTAAACATTAGAAGTTCTCACGTCCCCTTTTCCAATTTCTTCTTTTTTTTTTTTTTGTGGTACTAGGGTTTGAATTCAGGGCTTTACACTTGTTAGGCAGGTGCTGTACCATTTGAGCCACTCTACCAGCCCTTTTTTGTGTTAGGTGTTTACGAGATTGGGTGTCTTGAAGTATTTGCCTGGACTGGCTTCAAACCATGTTCCTCCTCATCTCTGCCTCCTGAATAGTGAGGATTACAGGCATGAGCCACTGGTGCCTGGCTTGGTTTGAATTTATTTCTCAATGAAAATTAGTGTCTTATCTCACCCCCCCCCCCGCAAAAAAAAGAAAGCAAATTACACTTTTATTTCCAAGCATTATTTCTTATTAGCAGTCTTTTCTGTAATTAAAAAGCTACTATTAGCTAAAAAAATTTTAATTAAACTTCTATCACTATTTACCTTTTCTAATATTTTATAAATTAGCAATAATTGTGAATAATAAGTTGACAACAAATCTGTGTTAGTATAACTGATTGACACATGAAGCCCTGGAGAATATTCTCAGACCATACAAACCATAGCAAGCTGGCTGGAAAATGATAATCATCTTTTGTTCTACCATGTGTACCATTCTTGGGAAAATTCTGGTATAGTGAAAAGAGAATTGCTTTGGAATCTTCCTAGGTTTGGAAATCTGACTCAATCACTTATTTGTTTGAGCAGTTACCTGAATCATAAAGCTGGGGAAGATAATCCTTAAAGGGTGGATGTGTTTTAATTTAATGATAAATTTTAAAAAATTTATTATATTATTGTTGTACTGGGGTACATTGTGACATTTATAAAAGTTCTTACAATATATCATAGTTGAATTCACCCCCTCCATCATTCTCCTTTATTCCCCACTCCCTCCATTTCTGTAATAGTTTCAACAGGTCTCATTTTTTCCATTTTCATACATGAGTACATAAGATTTCCACTATACTCAGCCTCCTTCACCCTTTCAAGTTATAATACAGATATATGTGGAAATGCCACAAGGAAACTTTCTGTATAGCCATCTTAAACAAAAATGCCTTTTTTGAAAAAATGGAGAACAGAAAGGTAAAAGAGGTCCTGTCTGGGAGTCAGTACCAATGGGAGGGGGGAGGATATAAGGAAATGATAAAAATTTTAAGGTGCTTGATTCAGAAGTGTTTAAGAAAGATAATTGCCTTATTCTCCCCCTACCCTTAACTCTCCTACCTCACCTCTGTAAGCAGGTACTTTCACTTCATTGTCATTGTTTTTTTCAGTTGTTGTTTGTTTATTTTTTGCTTGGGTGTTCCTGGGGGGTTGAATTCAGGGTCTTGCACTTGCTAGGCAGAAACTCTACCACTTGAACCACTCTGCCAGCCTTTTTTGTGTTTGTCATTTTTGACATAGGGTCTTGCTTTATGCCTAAGCTGGCCTGAACCATCATCTTCCTATTAGTGCATTCTTTAGTAGCTGATATGACAGGTGTAGCACTACATGTAGCTGTTGCTTGCAATGGGGTCTTGAGAACTTTTTGCCTGGGCTGGCTTTGAACTGTGATCCTCCCAAACTGCTTCCTGAATACCTAGGGTTATGGGCTTGAGCTATCATGCCCAGCTGAGAAAAAATTCTTTATATTAACATTCATTAAAAATAATTGAGAGATGCATTGTTTACTTAATTATTGAATTTAAAGTGACTATAACATAAATTTATGAGATTTATAAGTTTATTTATTTATACCCTATTTATTCCTTATACCTGAGGAACCTAGAGGTTCAGTGCTCAGATTTTTAACGTAGACTTTATGTGAACTTTCTATTATCTTAAATTCTGTTTTCTTAATTAGAGCTTCTTTTGAAGTTCTGAAACTGACATCTGTTTTATGTAGTAGTGTTCACATTCCTTTATGAAAGATTATGTGTAAGTTCATTATATGTCTTGTACTAGCATTTTTGTCATATTTTTAGTTTGCTCTACTTTTTATTATTAAAATTGACTCCCCCAAAGTGTTTTATTCTGGAGACACAGAAGTACACTGTATTTAAAACCTTTGCTAATTGCAGTTTTTGTAAACTGCCTGTAGATGGCATAGTAAGTTCATGAAAAAGAATTGCCTCCATAATTTGAACAATTTGAGTACTAAAATTTTAACCTTAGAAAAAGTTTAAGTTACAGGCATCCTAAGTGAGATTGGTGGGGTGTTATGGTGGATTAAAAGATGTGGTCTTATAGTAAAACTCTTTTTGCAACATTTTTTATTAGTGGTTCTCAAATTCTTAATTCTGTATCAGAATTATCTAGAGGACTTGTTAAACATAGATTGTGTAGAGTCAGAGTTTCTGATTCTGATTCTGTAGTGTTAGTCAAATTATCTCTTACAAGCTACTAGATAATGCTGAATCTTGTTAATAGTCTAGGGATCACACATTCAGATTCTTTTTTATTTTGATAGTACTAGGATTTGAACTCAGGGTCTTGTGCTTGCTAGGCAGGTGCTCTATCACTTGAGCCACACCTCCAATCTTTTGCTTTAGTTATATTTTGGCTAGGGTCCAGTGCCAAATTCAGGCTACAACCTCCTACTTATGCTTTCCAAATAGCTGGGACTTAAGGTGGCCACTTCCATACACAGATTATTTAATGAGATGGAGTCCCACTGACTTTTGGCCCAGACTGGCCTCAAACTGTGATCCTCCTGATCTTCACCTCTCAAGTAGCTTGGATTATAGATGTGTACCATTACTCCCAGGCCCCCATTCTTTTTGTAAACAGAATAATCCTGTTAAATTTCCAAATTATGAGTTTATTTAATCTTCCAGCTCCTTAGACATGCATCATTTCTTTGTGTTGGGAGTCTTCAAACTCCTCTCTTCTAGTTTTTTATAAAATATAGTAAAAATTGTTATATACCCTACTGTTCAATAGAGCATTAGAATTTATTATTCCTACCTAACTATATTTTGCTACCTGTTACCCACTTCTCTTCTTTTCCCCTCCTCCCTACCTTTCCTAGCCTGTGGTGACTACTATTCTACTCTCTACTGCTATGAAGCCAACTTTTTTGGCTTACACATGAGTGAAAACCCCTCCCTTCTTCCTTCCTGACCTCTCCCTCTCTTCCTTCCTTTCCTTTTTTTGGTAGGGTCTCATTATTTAACCTAGGCTGGACTTGAACTCAGGATCCTCTTGCCTCAGCCTCCCAAGTGCTGGGATTATAGTTGTGTACCACCATGCAGAGTGAACCATAGAACACCACTTTGTTACTTAAAACAAAGCTAAACCAACTTGTTAAGATTGTTTAATCTCTTTGTTTTCTTTAAAAATCACCTATTTTCTACTACTATAATCCTTTTGGTTATATTTTCATTGAGTATGTTTCACTAAACATATGTTTTAGTGTTTCACTACACATATGTTTTAGTGTTTCACTAAACATATGTTTTAGTGTTTCACTAAACATATGTTTTAGTGAAGTCATAGTGTGTGTAAATATTTTTCACATCTTGTTTTTTTGTTACAGCTTTTCCCCACTGTTAATATATAGTTCCATCTTATTTCCCCATTGCCTGTCTTAATTCTACTAGTGAATTATGCCATAGAAAGCAACATTATATGAGAAAGATGTTATCTAGGCCTGAGAAGTGTTTTACTTTGGCCTTTTTTTGAGGGGGGTGGTTAGGGTATAATCAATGGGTTTTTGATCAGTGAGTGATCAGTGGCTTTATGGATGCTACTGTGTAACTTTGTGGGGTAGGGATTAATTTGGATTAAAGAAAAAAAACTAATGAAATGTAACTGTCTTTTCTTCGATTAAGTGGAATGAATGCACACAGGTTTTCAGAGCCATGTATACCAAAGTCTGCACAGGACTTATTGATGCACCCATAGTCTGCTCTTTAGTGGCAAGGGAGCCATAGTAAATTTTGGTCAATTTGTAAAGAGGTCTGGGGAAAAATGAAATACAATTTTTTTCCTGAAAATGAAAAATGTCTGAAGTTCCAGTTTTCAAAAACTAGTAAGCTATATTTCTGACCTTGTTTAATGGTAGCTAGATAAATTGGTTAGGAAAACCTGTAATTGTATTAAGTACAGTTTTTACTTTTTGTTCTTTACCAGAGCTGCTAACAATTTTAGGCAAAACATAGTCATTTTAAGTTTCATGTATACCTTTCAAATCTTGGTTTATTTTGCTTTTTTTTTGTAAAGAGTGACATTTTAGAAGCTTACAGCTTCACAAAATGGGAGCAAAAAGGCAAATAAATTAACTGATAATAAATAACACAGGTGTAAAAATTAGGCATTGTTTTGTTAATTTGTCCTTCAAACTCAAACTGCTGATTGAGAAATTACTCTTTTTTGCTATTAATAAAGGCAACAGTATATATTCTCTTTTTCCTCACTCCCTCCTGGAAATGCTCATATTGGAAGATGAGGAAAAAAGCAGACAACCTATAAGCTCTTTTAATTTATATTTCTGAAGTAAACTATATGTTGCTTTTCAAACCTAATTTTATAAATAAAAATACCTTTAATAAACTTTTTAAATTAAAAAAAAATGTTTCTCTTAACAGGTTTCTATAATCCAGGAACTTGTTACTAATTATGAAGCTTCTCTTAAAACGTGTGACTTTTTTAGTCCCTATGGTAAGTTTAAATTAGATTGAATTGGAATTTGATTACTCATTTCAATCCATTTTTAATCATAGTAATTCTATGTTTATTATGTGTTTGGAACATAATAGCTACTTATCAAATAGTTTTTGAAGTAGTAAATGAAATGAGAGCACTTTCAATCTTAATTAATTTAACTTTTCCATAATCTTGTGGAGTATGAGCTGGCATCCCCCACCCCCACCCCTACCCCTTTTTGGGTGGTACTGGGTGGTATGCTTTTGGTGGTACACTTGCTAGGCAGGCACTCTACCACTTGAGCTGTTCCATCAGCCTGAGCAAGCCCTATTATTACACAAGGAAACAGACTCAAGAGGTTGAGTGACTTCTTCAAGATCATGTAGTTAGTTTATTTAGAACCTAGTTTTCTGGAATCCCTAAGTTCACTTTTTCTACAATTTATTTATTTATTTTTTTACTTTTAATCCTGTCTAATTTGGTCTTTTCTGTATTTGTGGGAGCATATGAAAATCAAGACAATTTAGGAAACCCTCTAGAATATTTTCAGTGATGTGGCTGATAACTTTAGTCTGGGTTCTTCTTTCATCTCATTACCCTTTGATTTTTTTTTAAAGCAAATTTTAGACATAATATCTCACCTATTGATACCTTATTATTCATTCTGTTTAAAATACACAAAATTAACCTTATCTCATAATGTCTAATGCCCAGTCTGTGGGGAGCTGACAGGTGTATCAAATAAGCTGCATGTTTGAGTTTGGCACAACCCCAAACAGCAGAAGGTAGCAAGTGTAGTTATGCCAAATAAATTGCATGCTTAAGTTGGCACAGCCTCAGCTGCAGAAGTAGGCAAGATGTAATAAACCTGTTTTTCCTAAGATGTTTACGTTTAGAGAGAAGCTGTCACGGGTTCCTTCTGTTCCCGAGAATTACAGTGTCACACCCCCTTCCCCGAAAATTGCCTCTCCACCTCCGTTGCCACTGTGTATGATAAACTCACTGGAGGTGAGGGGGCATTGTGTGTCTCCATCCGATGGCCCATCCTACCTGGCCCCAGCTTTATGCATGTTTGGTCTTCTGTCTGTTGGCTTCTCCCACATCTCCTGTCACCCCCAGTTGGGTTTCTAGGACAAGTTCATGCAGGACACAAGACCAGTCCGCATTCATATTTCCCTCATTATCAAAGAAAAGTCTTTGTATAATGGTTTTATTTCAATCTAGATCTATTTAAGGCCCATGCTTTGCATTTGATTGTTCTTTTAATATGTGCCTTTTTAAAGGTTTTTTTGTTTGTTTGTTTGTTTGTTTGTTTAAAATAATATCCCATATTCTAGTTTTTTTTTTGGTGGTACTGGGGTTTGAACTTATAGCATGGATAGTTAGATTTACAGGCTTGATCGGATTTTGGATCTGTTTGAATATTTCACAGGTACTGCTTTGTACTTGATATTGTATCACATTAGGAGGAATGAGTCAATCTGGTTGTCTCTCTTTTGACATTAAGATTGATCAGGGTTCCTTGTCAGCATAATGTATCTACTGAAAGGTTCATCATGGGCCCCTGACCTAAGGATTTCAACAGCCATTGCCTGGCTCTCTCATTTCATTTTTTTCATCATTTTCTGTATTTATTAGCTGTGTTTGTTAAATGCATATTAGTAGCATTTATTAGATTTTTTTATGGTGCTGTCAATCAAAGCCAGGGCCTCATACATGCTATGCATGTGTTCTACCACTGGGCTACACTGTCAGCCATGAAATTCTTCTTTTGAAGAAGACTGTACCTCATCAAGTATTTGGCTCTTCTGAATTGCAGCTTATATAAGAGGAGCAGGATAAATGCTTGACTGTGCCTTTATTTGCAGTTTGTATTTTAATTTATGCCATAGTATATTTGCATTATTGTCTTGTGTTTTGGCTGGTTAACTACACTAGAAAACCTGTCGGTTCTGATGTAGTATGAGCAAATTTACAATTTTAGACTTGTATGTCTTTCCTTCTGAAATCCACTTTGAGAGTGCCTTATTTCATCCATTTTTCTGTAGATTGAGGGCACAGGATGGACAGAATTTTAGAGCTCAGCTAATTGTATGCATGTGACTGCTTTTGTTAGAGGCCTTGGACTGTTTTCTCTCTTAGAGTTTTAACATATAGCAGGGATATTTCCACCTTGTTAGGGCTGTGTCCTCTTCCTCTGAATCATACCCTTCAACTTTTGAGTTTCTCTGGCTTAGTTTTGAGGCCTAGAAAGTGCTCTGCCCTAACAGTGTGCCATTTCTTGCCTCTGCTAAGTCTTAAAATGGTTGTCTCTTCTCCAAGTAAGTTTCTTTGATTTTTTTGTTTTGTTTTGTTTTGTCTGGGCTTTCTGTGTTTTGCTTTGACCTTGAGAATTCACAGAATTGGATTGATTTAGTCTTTACCCCAGCAGTGTTTCTTTGGAGGGAGGTTGGAGTTAGAAGCCAGTCAAACTAGCATTTTGAACTTTTTTTTTTTTTGGTAGTGCTAGGGGTTTGAACTCAGAGCCTCATGCTTGCTGGGCAGGCACTCTACCACTTGAGGCATTCCACCAGCCCCAAACTAGGATTTTGTTTCTTTGCTTTGACATGCCACCTTTATGGCATGAAGTTATACCTCTTTCTGTTGAAATGGATCATTTTTGCTGAGGTTTTACTTTTGTTGTAATAATTATTTCATTATGACTTATAAGAGAAAAAGTATGTGATTTGCTTTACTGAATATTCTTCCTTTTAATAATTTAATACTTGTTTAATTGCAGAGAATGGAGAAAAGGAGCCTCCAACAACTCTACTCTGGGTTCAATATTTCCTGGCCCAGCACTTTGATAAACTTGGACAATATTCTTTGGCTTTGGATTATATTGATGCTGCAATTGCTAGTACTCCAACTCTAATAGAGTTATTCTATATGAAAGCAAAAATTTACAAGGTAAAATCTAAGTCACATTTTTTGCATAGTTGAAGAATTTAGTATTTTAAGAAGCCTTGGAGTTGTAGCAATAATTTCTAGGACACCCAAATGATCTTTTTCTACTACTCTAATAATCCTAAGGACTTTTCTGTTACATACTTGTACCATCAGTGTTAGTCCTTTGATTCAGTTGTTAGCAAATGTGAATTGTGATTATCTGTTTTTATAGATATATTTGACACAAATGTCAAATTTCTAACTTGTCCTTATAATTTTTTTTACTTAGATTGCACCCATAGTCTCTTGATCATAAACTGATTTATTTAATACTTTTCTCTCTTACAGCATATGGGTAATCTCAAAGAGGCTACAAAGTGGATGGATGAAGCTCAGTCTTTGGATACAGCTGATAGATTCATTAATTCCAAATGTGCAAAATACATGCTTCGAGCAAATATGATAAAAGAAGCAGAGGAAATGTGCTCCAAGTTCACAAGGGTAGGACATGCCATACATGAGTTTGTGATTATCTAAATTAGCAAAAATTAAGCTTACATTGAATGATGATTTGTGAAGTTTGCCACTGGAATTCATAAGAATTCTTGTTTTTGTGGGACTCATATTTGAACTCAGGGTCCTGAGCTTGCTAAGCAGGTGCTCTACCAGTTGAGCCACACCCCTTAACACTTTTTGCTTTAGTTATTTTTCAGATAGGGTCTTGTGTCTTTTGCTTGGGGCTAGCCTCAAACCATGATCCTCCTACCTATAGCCTCCCAAGTAACTTGGATCACAGATGTGCCCTTCCATCCCCATCTTGTTGGTTAAGATGGAGCCTTGCTAACATTTTGCTAGGATGGCCTTGAGATGTGATCTTCCTGATCTCTGCCTCCTGAGTGACTGGGATTTGTAGGTGTAAGCCATCACATCCAGCCTCTTTTTTTCTTTTTTTTTATTCCCACTTAGCCCATATCCTAAATATGGTTTTGTTTGTTTGTGTTTGGATTTTTTTATTAACATATATTAATTGTACAAAATAATAGGTTTAATTTTGATATTTTCACATATGCATATAATGTACTTTGATTTTGTTTTGAAATTAATAATTACATTACCAAAGAGACAGATATCATTGAATTTTTCGAAAGTCAGATATCTTAAAACATCATGTAGAACAAAGAAATCTAGGATTCCAAGATACAAAACGGGTGGGGTGTGGTGGTACACACCTATAATCCTAGTACTCAGGAGGCTTAGGTAAGAGGATCACAAGCTTGAGGTTAACCTGGCCTACTTTGCAAGACCCTACTCAAATAAATTTAAAAAAAATAAAATGTGGAACAGAATGGTAACAGGTTTTTCAAATTACGTATATATCAAACATGGGGGCATAATTTTCCAATAGGTAACATGATTAAGGGTATTGTCAATGTTACAGTCTTTTACATGACTGTGCTGCTCAGCTTTTTTATTATGTTTTATTATTTAATAAATATTATTTATTAAATAATAAAACATTTTATTAAAATATTTTATTATTTTAATAATATTATTTTATTATGTTTTGAATTAGTAATACTTTAATAGTATTACTATTAAAGTAATAGTTTAATTCATTGCATTAATTCCATACATGTGTATAGTATACTTTGAACGAAGTTTACCCCTTCCATTATATCCCGTTCCTCCTGCCTTTTTCAGACAGTGTTGCTGCATTTCATTATGCTGTCTTCACATGTACATATGTAGCATGCTGTGACCCTCTTTACCTCTCAGTATCCTTTCCTTCCTCCTCTCCCCTCCCATTGATCCCTGCCTTCCAGACTATCCCCTTTCATATTCAAGTCCCATCATCAGTCATCATTACCATCGTCATTTTGGGTGTAAGTCACCAAAGACTGAGAACATGTAATACTTCTTTTTTTGAGCTTGCCTTGCTCTATTTCATTGAGCATGGTGATCTGTCTGGTTCAGTCCATTTTCCTGCAAATGCAATAATTTCATTTTCTTTATGACTGAGTAATATTTCATCATGTACACACACACACACACACACACACACCATACTTTCTTTATCCATTCATTGATTTTGGGGGATCTCTGCTGATTCCACAGCTCAGATATATATATAGATATATATATATATATATATAAAATGGTGATGCTGGGATTTGAACTCAGGACTTTATGCTTGCTATGCAGGTGCTCTATCCCTTGAGCCATGTCCGCACCCAAGTATGGTTTCTTATTGAGTTGTATGTGTGTCTGGCAGGTGATGATTAAAAAGTAATAGCAGTAGCAAAGTTGCTTGATAAAATTATAAACAATAATAATATAAAGCCATACTTTTGTATGTGCAAAATTCTTATGTGTAAAGTCTGCTTTATATCCCCAATTTTTTGTCTCCCTTGTAACTTTTGACTTCCTTTTAATTCTCTTTTATATCATCTTCAGAACCATTTACAGAGTTGTATGTGAAACAGATTTCTGTTTACTGTTAGTCTCTGTGACATTCTGGAATTTAATTCTCTGAAATTATTGGGCTGAACATCCTGTTCTTTCCCTCTTTTGCCATCCTTTCATACCCTTTTCCACACAGACTTTATATTATGAAAGTAATACATGTTTATGATTAAATAATAAGTAGCTAAACAGAGCAGAATAGAAAGCGCAGAAACAGTCACATCTATTTAGAAACTTGGTATATTGCCAGAGGTACTTTCAAAATTAGGAATGAAAAGATACTGCTGAGACAGTTAGTTTCTTATGCTGAAAAAATTAAAATGACGTGCTTATCTTATGCTGCACATATCTCTGTCTTGTGTTCCAAATGGATTAAGATCTAAATACGGAAAGCAAACCTTTCAGACTTTTGGAAGAAAATATAGGAGTCTGTCTTTAGACCAAAGAAACATTTTTGCCCTTTAGATAGGAAGCATTTCTTTCTTTAAAGAAGCAAGGAGGGTTAGATTTATATATTTATTAAATCTTTAATTAATGTAATAGTTACACATGTTGATGGATTTCAGTGTGATATTTCCATACATGCATACAGCATGTACTGATCAAATCCAATCACCCTGGAAGCATTTAAGATACCAAAAGCATAATGTATGAGTAAAATTGATACACTTGACTACAGTAGCCCCTTGGTATCTGTAGAGGTAAGTTTCCAAGGAGACCACCATTGAGGACAAACAGTGAATGCTTAGGATGCATTGAGTTTAGTGCTCTAAAATTACTCAGATTGACCTATATGTCCGTACAGTAGGTTTGAGTATAACAAAACTGCATTACTGTCACAAAATTACTGTTGTACACATAGTACTGTTCACCAAAAACTAGATCTTATTTCATGCTCTTTATCTCAAATACTGTGGATGCTTAATTCATTTTTCCCCTAATACTGCCCAACTTCCGCTAAAGGCGTGCCGCCTTTCAGCAAATCAAAAATTTTCACTATGCCACTTAAATTAAATACATTATGTGTCCGTTTTGGCTTGGGGAAAATTACCATGACTTTTACCTTGTTTTGGGGATTCATTTATTTTTTTCCTGGCATATTTTCACAAAATTATGGAAGCACTCAATAGCTCATACAGGGATTTTAACACAACTGACAATAATGTGGTACTTTCTTAGAATTTCTCCTCAACTGAGCTGCATAATGTGCATATGGAAATTAAAAATTCTTTTTTCACAGTTTTTTCTTGGTGGGTCTAGGGCTTTGTGCTTGCAAAGCAGGCACCCTGCCACTTGAGCCACACCTCTAGTCCTTGAAATTTCTTTTGATTAAAAAAAGTTTTTTTATTGTGGTTGGTCAAAACTGTGTGTAATAAATCCATGAATAAGGCAGGCTTACTATCTATAAAATTTAAAGTATATAGAAAAATAATCATAAGCAAAGTGAGAAGATAAACGAGACAGTTGGAGAAAATAATCCCATCCCATGATGATGAAGAATTTATAAAGAACCCCAAAGAACTTGCTGAAATAATTATACAGTACACATTAAATGTGATACTGGGATATAATGAGCAAACCATGTTTGCAAGTTTGATTTCTAAGTTTTAATTAAGATACTTTAGAATAAACAAATCTTCAAAAATGCATATTATGTACAAAGTGGACGGTTTAGCGCTGGTGTTTGCCAGTAAATTCTTAAGGTGAAAATAAGTTAGTGTTATGTCTTCTGATGCTAAGATGTTGCTCATAAAGAACCAATGCACAACCTTAAATGTTAGCTAGATTCTAGTTGTGTCTTGGTGTTTAAGGAAACCCCTTATAATTTAGAAACCACAGGATAGCTTGAACTATTATTGTGAAAATTTTAACTACTTGGAAAAATGTCACAGAGACATAAACACATGAAATGAAAAGCTCTATGTTTTAAAAAGGTAAGACACTACAAACAAGGGGCAGAAGATATAAATAGTTCTCAGAAGTAGAAAATGGAATGACCTAAAAAGATGTCTTCACTGGTAGTAAGTGAAATGCAAATTAAAACAATAAACATTTTGTACCCATCTGATTGATTGAACATTAAGTCTGACATGACTAGCTATTAAACTAATACAGATATTACATTTGATCTTAGCCAAAAGGCTGAGAAGCGATACATGACTAGCTATCGAGAAATGATTTTTACACACATGCATACAGTTGTGTGCTTTCTCAGTTTTTATTAAAGAATCATTTGTTATTTGTTTCTTATAAAAAGGGATTTCTCACATGAACCAGCTTGACATCCAATATTTACAGTAATGCTACTAATTTGTTTACAATTTGTAAGGGGAGATAGAAAAGTAGCTTTAACACTTTTAAGTCTTGAGCTAAGTATTTTATGTATGTGAACTCATTTAATCTTAACAATTCTGTGAATCATTACCACCATGTTACAGTTAGGAAAATGTTTAAGGGAGATCACCCCTGAAGATCACGAAACTAGTGTTGCATTTGGAGCCAGTATTCTGCATTGGGTGTCTTTGATTCTAAAGCCCATATTCTTCATGCTAAACTCTGCCAGAATAATGTAACAGCAAAAACTGCAATAACTCATGTTTTCAAAACTCAGTGATGCCGTAGAACCAATAGCAGATGCAAAGTGGCACTGGTAGTGTTAGGGAAAGTATTAGTAAAAATGATGGGTACTAGAAGAAAAAATAAAACAGGAACATACTAAATACTGTTTATGCTATGTAGCATGTACACAGGTGTCTGACATTTTACACAAGGTAATTGAAGCTTGGAAGAGGCTACCTGAACCATCTTTGGTCACACTGTAAATAGTGCAAGGGTTCAAACTCTTCAGCGTCCTTTCTACTACATCACTTTATCACAGGTATGAAGATCAGAAGAGAGTGCAGTGAGTAGACAAAATGCATTTTTTTGAGAAAAGGATCCAGATTAGAGGTACAGTTAAAAATGACTGTATAAGCTGCGTGCCAGTGGCTTGTGCCTTATATTTTTAGCTACTCAGGAGATAGAGATCAGGAGGGTAACCGTTAAAAGCCAGCCAGGGCAAATAGTTTGTAAAACTCTATCTCAAAAATACCCAACAGAGAAAAGGGCTTATGTCTGCTTGTTAATGAATGAGTAAAGGGCTCATATTTTCTTACAGGTTTTTCAATTTAGGTATGTAAAGTGTTTAATGCATTTTTGGTAAACTTTTTTGAAATTAAAAGTATAATTTCTTGTAAAGATGTCATCAGAAACTGGAAAATATAGATATGTATAAAGTAGAAATAAAATATACGTGTAATTTTATTCACCCAGAAGTAATCAGTTTTTAGACTTCTTTTTTGCAGGGGGAGTAAGTATTGAGATGATCTTGCTGTGTAGTCCATGTTGGCCTCATACTGTCGATCCAAACACTCAGCCTCTTGAGTGTTTGGAGTTTTTAGATTTTTTAATGACTTCTGAGAAATGAACTGATATAAAAAAATGGGGGATAAAAAGAACTGAAGACCTAAATAATTTTTATAAATATACCTTTTCTGTCTTTTTCCTGGGGTCATACAAGTATATTTAAAATAAATGTCTTCTAAACTGTGACAAAACTCTAGTACCCCACACTGAAACTAGGTACTTCATGCTTTACACTCCTTTCAGAATTATCATTGAGCTTGAATTCACAAATATTCTTAACAAATTCAGTTATTTAGTTTCTAAGCACAGTGCAGAAGATAGCAAAGTGGAAGAGTTCTCATGAAATAGGAGATGCTGTTAAAAACAGACATACTTGGACAAAAAGAGACAACAGAGAGCCTAACTTGGAGAATGGAGACTGGGAAACTTAAAAATTAAAAACAAAAACATGCTTAGAACAATTACTAGGAAATCTGAATCAGTAAAGAAAAGTTAAATAGCAGAAAGGGAAAAAACATAAGAAGATAGGCAGTGCTTTAAAGATTTACTGTCTTAAATAGTTTAATTTTGGTGTTTAAAAGCTAACCTTTAGCAATCTATGGAAAGTTGAATACCCCAGTGGAAGTGGACAAATAAGACACTATGTAATTAAAAACCAGTAGGAGGCTGGGCACAGAGGCACAAGCCTGTAAACCCTAGCACTCAAGATTATGAGTTTGAGGCCAGTCAGAGCTACATTGTGAGTTCAGGCTAGCCTGGACTACATGGAGAGACCTTCTCAAAAAACAAAACAAAACAAACAAAAACCAGTAGGAGCCTTTGGAAATACATTACTGTATTTGTAAATTGTCAAAATACTTGTAGACATAGTTGTAAAAGAAAAAAAAATTTTTCTGGTGATGGGAATCAAACTCAGAGCTTTGTACCTGCTCAAAACATGAGTCTTTTAGGATTTTATTGTTTACTGCCTATATATATGAATGCTTCCATTTCAGGAAGGAACATCTGCCATGGAAAATCTAAATGAAATGCAGTGTATGTGGTTTCAGACAGAATGCATTTCAGCTTATCAGCGACTGGGGAGATATGGGGATGCTTTGAAAAAATGCCATGAAGTAGAAAGGGTAAGTTGTTAGAATTTTGACTTCAGTTTTCTCCTATAAGGTGACAAGAGAAGCAGGTTGATTTCTACACGGGATCATCTGCCTCTTCTAACTACTTTGACAGCTTCATTGTGAAAAAATTCTTGATCTTTTAATATTCTAGACATTCAGAAGTTGTGAACAAATGATTGCTTTTTTTGATCCTGAAATTGTTACATTTTTGATGACGTCTGTATATTTTTGTCTGAAGAAAGAAGGAAAAAGATTAACTTAGTAAATCACTATTGTTACCATTAATGTAAACTCAAAATTTCTATTCCCTCATCAGGGCATTATTTGATTTTTATCACTAGCCTAGGAGGACATGCAGCTGATGGCAACCTCTTTCCCCTTTAAACATCAGGATCTGGTCCGCAGTCAGCCTCTCTCCAGTTCGTCTTCCCAGGATGCTTGTTCTTACATTCAGTACTTCATACAGCAATCTATGGCCAGTTTGCAGGCTTATTTTATTACTTGCTGTTAGAATTGTGTGTGTGATGTGCCTTAGAGAGGGGACTTTTCTTTTCCTTTGTGTGAATTTTTGTTTTCCTGTTCTTTGTCATCTCTGAAGCACTCTCCTTCCACATGGACCACAGGAGGAAAAGAGCCGCAAATGCACCCCTGAGGCAGTCCTCAGCAGCCCTCAGTTGTGGGGGCACTCGGCACCACTGTTCCCCTGCTGACGCAGTATAAAACCACAGGCGTCGTAGTCAGGTGAGCCTGATGTCTGCACCATAGCAGTCACTTTGGCCTTCTTCCCATGTGAAACTCCTGAGGTTACCCAAAAGGAAGGCTATATTTTAGGGGGTGGCTGTTGATGGGAACTGAAAGTAGAACTATACCAAAGCCTTTATAGAATTAACCTGAGTTTTGCTTTGTTTTGTTTTTGTTTCTCCTGCCCTTTTAAGCCTCTATGGCTGACTCTGTAGGGGAAAGCCCTCTCATAAACTATAAAGCCTCTTGGGTAATATGTGAACTATCCAAATATTCTAGTTTCAGTTAGGCTCTTACTTCTGTGATACAACTATAGATCAAGTAGTGGAACACTTACCTAGCAAGCTCAAAGCCCTGAGTTGTTCAAACCTCAATACTGCAAAAAAATAAAAACCAAACTTGATCAGAGCCAGGCATGGTAGCATAGGACCTAATCCCATTGCTCACAGAAGCAGTAGGATTGTAAGTTCGAGGCTAGCCTGGGATACATAGTGAGCTCCTTCCTCAAAAAAATAAAACAAATACCCTCCCTTCCCCCAAATAGATCATGAGCTTGTGTTGGTACTCCCTAGATGACCATTACTTTAAAAAATATTCCACTTGGGCTAGAGGTATGGCTCAAGTGGTTGAGTGCTTGCTAGCCAAGTGCATATCCTGAGTTCAAACCCCACTACTGCCAAAACCAAATAAAACCCCAGAAACTAAAACAAACTATTCTGCTTGTTATTAAGGATGAATTTTTTTAGCCAGTACATTGTCAGTGAGAGGTAAATTGTTTTCTGAGTGAAGAAGCTGATAATTCAACAAGACTAATTAGAAACTTAACCACATTTTCTGTGAAAGTTGATATCTTTAGAATCATTATAGTTGTGAACTTCTTGACTTTAACTTCCATTCCTCCTAACATTAATGCCTTTATTGATTTATTTTTTCTCTTTTTAGTCCCCCTTTCTTTGTGGTACTAGAGTTTAAACTCAGGGCCATGTGAACCACACGCTAGCCTTCTCTACCGCCTTTTTTTCCCTTTATTTTTCAGATAGTGTCTCGACCTTTTGTTTTGCCTGGGTCTGGCCTCAGACCACAATTCTCTTACCTCTGCCTTCCTAGTACCTTGGTCTATACCACCATGCCCGACTTTGTTTTGTTTTTTCTTTGTTTTTGAGATAGGGTCTTACTAACTTTTTGCCCATGCTATTACCTAGAACCATGATCTTCCCATCTTTACCTCTGGCATAGCTAGGCCTAGCTAATATTTTTTGAGAATTATTAATAAGATTAGAAGATCTTCCATTATTGGTCTTCATGTGGGTTATTCTTTCCCATAAGTTTTTAGTGATTTTAGATGAGTACATGGAATAAAAGTCTATAATTTTAGGTAAATTACTTCTAGTGTAAGAAATGATTTTATTTATGAAAGCATTTTTGAAAAAAAAGGTTATAAGAAATCATTGATTACTAGAGATTAAAACAACAGAAAACACTCTCTGGTCATGTTACATACTTATTATTGATGGAAATTTTAACTATTGGTATTTGATAATAGGAAGAGCTAGAAACAAATAAGGGAAGAGTCACCTCTTAATGCCACTTTGTATAATGACTATATCCATACTAAAAGTAAATCAGACTTAACTCTTATGATTAATGCATATATTTTACATGTGGTTATATATAAAATGTGTTTAGTATAGTCACTGAATACTTAATGTTTTTAAATTACTTTCTGATAGAATTAATATAATCTAAAAGAAAATCCTTACTATCATTGGAAGGATTTAAGAGTAATTGTAAAATTCATATATTCATTATAGTAAGTAACTATATGAGTTACTTTATGCCTGTGTTTTAAATATTTTAATAAGCAAACAATAACTTCCACACACAAACCTTTGCAGTTAACCTTCTAAATAGGAATAAAATGGAAAAACAAATATTAAATTTTTCTTTTGCTTTCAAGAATTCTTTTAAGTAAGTGGTGCTTGCCTGTAATCCCAGCACTTGAAACAGAGGCAAGAGGACCTCTTGTTTGAGGCTAACCTGGGCTACATAAATGAGACTTTGTCCACCAAAAAAACGCCAAAAAACAAACAAACAAACAAAAAAGAATTCTTTTGTTGAGCAAGGTGTGGTAGTGCATATCTGTAATCCTAGCAATCAGTTGACTGAAGCCAGAGGATCATGAATTTGAGGCTGGGCTATGTAGTGAGACCCTGTCTGAAGAAAAGTAAATAACAAACAAAATTTTCATTGAAGGCAGTTTCAGCTAGGATACATACTGCTGTGAGTTCTTAGTAATTGGATTTCAAATAATAGAATTCATTGTTTGGTATTTTCTGTCTTCATCTTGCCCCTCTAAGTAGAATTTTAAGATTATATATAAAGGTTGTGTAGTCCAACTCAATCTGATGTTTGAAAATTGAAGATTTTTTTAAAAATTGAGTTTTATTAAAACAAAAAGCTTTCAAAATATTGGCTATAAGCTTGTGTTCATTTAAAATTTATTTTATCTTTCAAGAATTGAGTTTTCCAGCCAGGTACTGGTGGCTCACGTCTATAATCATGGTTACTTGGAAGGCTGAGATCAGAAGGATCCTGGTTCGAGGCCAGCCCAGGCAAATAGTTTGCAAGCTCCCTTTCCCCCCTTCCAAAATAACTAGAACAAAATGGCCTGGAGGTGTGCCTGCTTTGTAAGCGTGAAGCCCCGAGTTCAAGCCCTAGTCTCACCCCCGCAAAAAATACAGCGTTCCATTTTTTATTTTTTTAAATGAATGGGATCTCATTTAATGTGCTGGTTTGTATTTGAAACAGGACAGTAATATATATTTTTTAACTCTTTTTGATAAAAGGATTTCTGATACATCAAAACCTGTTGCATCTTAATATTTATCAAGTTGATACATTCATTATAGTGACAAATTCTGTATAAAACAAATAAAATTACTTATTCTGCTAGTTGCTCTAGTTACTATTTTTAAAGCCAGATTTTTGTTGCTTTTCTATGTGTAAGCTTTTAATACTCTCATTCAGGAACTCCCAAGAAGTGATGGGCAGGAGAATCTGGGCTAGAAGAGAGGGTCAAATACAGAATTGCTAAAGAAAAGCACTCTCTAAAGCTGTGAGTGGCTTTTCCTAATTCTTTTCTAATTTGTCTTAATTTGATTCAAGCCTAATTTTGACAGCTTCACAACTCTGCCAGCACGCCCCACCCCTCAGAGAGAGAAATTTAGTTGTTTATGTAACATTTTGCAATATACTTGTTTCTTCCAAAGCAAAGGTATTAAGCCAAAACTGCAGTATCCTACTTTTTCTGATTAATCTAACCACACTCTTTTTATCACCATTAACTGATCATAGAGTAACTCCCCAGATTTGCCTGTGGCTGAGTGGTTCTGAGACACAGTGCTTTCACAGGAAAAACTGGGAAAGCTTCTGACAAACTGGGATAAATTGGTCACCCTGTTTATGGAAGACATTAACTGGAGAGAGGCAGCCTATGGGCTGTTACTGATAAAAGAGGCGGCTTAAAAGTTTATGGCTCCAAACAGACATTAAAATCTGTATGTACTAATGCTGCTAGGAATATCTCTTGAAGTTTGTTGTCTGCCTTTGTACACATTTCTTAGCCTAGTAAACACACTGTAGATGTTTTCATCTTATGTATTCCATGACTTAGCATTGCTATTTTTCCTTGGCAAATTATATTGAATTTTAACATTACAGTGGTGGTAGATAGAACTTGCTTTACAATAAGGAAAACCACCAACACCTTTATGAAATAGTAATCCTTTGATTTCAAAGAGAAACCAAAGCAAGTTAATGTTATTGTTTAGAATTTGTCTTTTTGGTGGTAAGGATGCAGTTTTCAAATATATCATTACAGCATGATTTTTTAGCAAAATATGAAGTGATGTGAAATGTTATTTTCTATTTCTTGTCCTCCACACTATTTTTATTTTTATTAGAAATCTTTTCTTAAAGTCTCAGGTACTTAATGTACTTCTATGTATAGCATGTTTCTAATTACTGAGATGATTAAAATTATCAAGTGGTTATGGACAATTACTACTATGTCTGCTGTGTCCTCTGCACAGTGAGTTGTGAGACCTCCCCCAGGACAGAGGGAATACGAAGCAGTAGAAAAACTTGATGTGCATTGGTGTATTGAATTATATTTATTTTTCTGTTTGATTTTGGAAGAGCCAAAGTAGGGAAAAAGAATGAATCGGAAGTAAAAAAAAAATGCATACTGGGGAATAACATAAAATTATAAAATTGTTTTGTTGGGTTAGGGGGTTAGCATTCTTCTTTCAGTGGAGGAAAATATCCTTAACCATTTCTGGACGATGGAGTCTTTGAAAATTAGATGAAAGCTTTGAGCTCTTCCTTAGGAAGAAGTTACTATCATTGATTATAAATAGATTTCAGATTAAGAACTTGTGTAAAATGGAATATATAGGTAGGTTAATGAGAGCTTATTGAATAAGAAAAAACTGTAGTGCTCTGCCTGTGTATAGCAGTTTACTAGAGAGAATGATTTTTAAGAATATATTCTTACTTGGTCTTTTGAAACTTTAAAAAATTAGGGCTGATGGAGTAACTCTAGTGGTAGAGTGTGTCTGCCTAGAAAGCATGAGGCCCCAAGTTCAACCCCCTAGTACTGCCAAAAACAAACAAAAGAAACCCTAACAATAAAAACCTTAAGAAGTTGGCTGTTTAGATTTCTTTATTCCTTAGATTAAATAATTAAAGCTCTAGTAAGTTAAAAGACATTTTCAAGTTCATGTGCCTCAGAAGCACCTTATCTCTGGCAGATACTCTGTTTATGGGTATCTGCTCTGTGTTAGGCTCTTCCAGGAAGAGGAGGATAGAGATGACAAGCCTGTCCTCTTAAGAGCTCAGTTAGAGTTGTAAACATTTAGTGCGAACTAATTTATTTAGTCTACAGAGTTCTGTTTAACTCTACCTTGTTAGTTTTTAGTGAATACAGAGAAATATTTTGTTACAACTGATAAATATGTACTAATTTCCGGGTTTAAAATATAACCTGATCATTTAACAATGCAGAGGTTGAGTATTACCGTAAAGCATGACTTATAGGCAAGGGGGATGGATTATAGAAGAGGTGCTTCAAGTTGAATGCAGGGAACTTTATGTTCTATTTATAGTGTTAAAATGGGAGAGAGCAAGTAAGTGAAATTATGACTGTTTAAATTGGTTTTGAGGCTTTTCATGATTTTTCTTTCAAAAGGTAGGCTTTATTGATATAAATGTAAGGGATAATTTTGTGGTTTTGTTTTTAAGCATTTTTTTGAGATAACCGATGATCAATTTGACTTCCATACATACTGCATGAGAAAGATGACCCTTCGTGCCTATGTTGACCTTTTGAGATTAGAAGATATTCTCAGAAGACATGCCTTTTATTTCAAGGCTGCTAGATCAGCGATTGAAATATATTTGAAGTTATATGATAATCCTTTAACTGATGAAAGCAAACAACAAGAAATAAATTCAGGTAACTGAAAAGGAACTTGTTTAAAAAAGATTTGAAAACAACATCAAATTTCAGAATGTCATTAACATAAACAATGTACAGAAAAATGTATCACCAGATATTTAAGGAGATAGAAATGTTAACTGTCCTCATTTGATCATTACACACTGTATATATTTACAAATTATCTCACTGTATTCCACATATTTGTATAACTAAGATAACAATAAGGGCTGGAGGTGTGGCTTAAGCAGTAGAGCACCTGCCTAGCAAGCATGAAGCTCTGAGTTCAAACCCCAGTACTGCCAAATCACAAAAAAAATGACAATAAAAAGAGAAGTGTGTTCTGTAATGGATGGGAAGACAATATCAGATAACTGATACAAGTAAAAAAAAAATGTCGGGAGCACTGAACATGTTGGTTCACAACTGTTGTAATCCCAGCTACTTAAGAAGAAGAGATCAAGGCCAGCCTGAGCAAAGTTAATGAGGCCCCATATCAGCCCCAAGGCAGACACGATGATGTGCTTCTGCGAGGTATAGGTAGGAGGACTGGTGGCCCCTGGTAAAACTTGAGACCCTTTCTGAAAAATAACTAAAGCGAAAGGGTGAGGGGCATGGCTTAAGTTGGTAGGGCACCTGCCTAGCAAGTGCAGGGCTGTCACTTCTCTATGCTCTCTTCCCCTCCCATCTCAGCAGGGTCTCATTGTGCAACTTAGGCTAGCCTGGAATGCATATTGTAGCAGTCCAGGCTGGTCTTCAACTCGCAGACTTCCTGCTTCAGCCTCCTGAGTGCTGAGATTATAGGTGTACACTACCATGCCCGGCCAGGCTTTCTTATTTTTATCTTCAGGAAGATCTGTTCAGGAAAAATAGAAGTATCTATGGGCTGTTTTGATTTTTTTAAAAATTATAACTGACAGTAGCCTTGAGCCCCTTCAGGAAAATGCATATTTTTAAAATTTGTGGTACTTACTTCATATAAGAATGCCTGTGAGAACATCTTTATAGCTTTTTATTCACAAGATTATTAATATCTAAGAATATTTGAGAAATGGTAACATGGAGCTATATTCCCAACCTTTCATTTCTAGTATTTATAAAGTATTCATTTAGAGAACACAATTTTGTTTACATGCCTTGCCCATGAAACATTCCAAGAGGATAATTAATGATACTAGCTCCCTCTTGCACAGTTTGTGACTTGACTTGCCTAAAGTTACTTATTGTGTAGGAGGTAGAACTGGGCTAGGATTGGTTAAGTTTAGTTAATGCAACCAGCAACTACTACTTGACTTTTGTGTGCCAAGTTTTATGTTACTCATGGGAATGCACTTTCCAAAAACTTTTACATAGTTGCTGCTCCAAACCCATATTAATAGTGTGTACTGCAGGAAGGATATAAGGAAGAACCAAACATTGACTCAATAGAATTTTTTTTCCATTTGGATATTTATAGAAAACCTGTCAGCCAAAGAATTGAAGAAAATGCTTAGCAAGCAGAGAAGAGCTCAGAAAAAGGCTAAGTTAGAAGAAGAGAGAAAGCATGTGGAAAGGGAACGTCAACAAAAAAATCAAAAGAAGAAAAGAGATGAAGAAGAAGAAGAAGCCAGTGGTCTTAGGGAAGAACTTGTACCTGAGAAATTAGAAAGGGTGAGATGAGTGTTCATCATCATTATTTGGTAACATTGATGCTGTTTGGTTCTGTTCTGGCAATAAGCACAACTTATTTCAATGTATGAATCAGAAACCATTGCAGTATTTTAAGATCATTGTGACAGTCAGCGGTTACCATTGAGTGACAATGTACAAATTTTGGCTACTGCAAATTATATATAGATTTGTCATGGCCCAGAATAATGGCTCTCTAAAGGTATGTTCTGATCCCAAAACCTACATGTTTAACCTTAGCCTGAATTATACACTTGGCCCAGTGTGATGAGACAAGGCCATGAAAGTAGAGGAACAAAACAGAAGAGGTCAGGATATTGTGATTTGAGAAGGACTCATTCAACCTGTTGTTTTTGGTTTTCAAGATGGAGGAGAGGGCCCTAAGCCAAAGAATGTGGGCAGCCTTCAGAAGGAGAAAAAGGCATGGAAATGTATTCTATTCTAGAGCCTCCAAAAGGAATTGCAGTCCTGCTGACACCTTGATGTAGGCCCATAAGGTGGGCTGGTGTGGCACTTAGAATCTACAGAACTGCAAATAAGAATTTTGTGTTGTTTTAAGCTATTAAATTCTTGGTAACTTGTTATAGCAGCAATACAAATGTCTATGAAATAAGGAATTGTTGATTTTTCATATCTTAGTAGATAATGTTTTAGCTATAAAGATTCAACACCTCATCCCCAGGATTTTCTCAAAGTGTTAATAATTATTTTGGAACCAGATTTAGGAAAATACTTAGCCTTTTCACTGTAAATCCAGCTTAAGCATTTAAAACAAACTTTTATTTTTTATTGTTATTTGTTTATTCACATGTGCATGCGTTGTTTGGGTCATTTCTCCCCCCTATCCCTGCCTCCTCCCTATCGTTCCCCCCCCACAGTATTTAAAATTTATCATTACTTTTTTCCCAATTCTGTGATGCTATTATATTTATCTCCTTCCTGTAGATGGTTATAATATATAAGGAACTATCAGTATCAGGTACACCATTCTATAAAGTCTGGAATAATTTAAATAGTTATTTTTATAAAACTATCTTGATTTTATAGTTATAAAAACAATATGGGTATTTCTATTTTGAATATTGACTGTGTTCTTTGAATTTATTTATAGGTGATAGCTTTTAAATGTTTTCTTGCTTATTTGGTTATATAAAGAGAATTAAATTACATAAATGTGATTTAAGAAGAAATTAGATTTTAGAAGAAATTTCACTGTGTGGCTACTTTTTAAATACAAACTTCTTTCTTTCTCCTTCAAAATAGGTAGAAAATCCATTAGAAGAAGCCATCAAGTTTCTTACACCTCTTAAGAACCTTGTTGCTGATAACATTGACACCCATCTACTAGCATTTGAAATATATTTTAGAAAAGGTAATACATAGTTTTAAATTCAGTTTTTATTTTGTTTTTTATTTTTGTAGTGCTGGAAGTTGAATCCAGGGCTTCACACACGCTAGGCAAGTACTTTACCACTAAGTTACACCCTAGCCTTGAGTTTGGTTTTTAATCCTTAATTATGTTGACTATATTCAGTGTAATCCTTGTCAGTTAGATTTTTGTTTCTTAAGAGTTCCATTTCAACCTTCCAAATAAAGGGTTTTTCTCTTTTTGGTATTTTTTTTTGGCAGTTCTGGGGTTTGAACTCAGGGCCTCACACTTGCTAGACGTTTTACCACTTGAGCCACTCTGCCAGTCCCCAAATGAAGGTTCTTAAACCCCTTTTTCTTTGCTCCTTAAAACTTTGTTGGGTAATTTAGTAGAATATTTTAATCAAATCCAGGTTAAGAATATTTTTGAACAATCATAGAAAATGTTTACCGGAAGCAATTTATCATGACTTTTTCAACCTTTTCTTTGGAAAGAAAAATCTTTCTTTGATAACGCCAGACAACTTTGAATTTCATTTATGAATGTTATGATAACATTTTGTTACTGAATTTAAGTGAGGCTAAATAACCTGAAATAAGCAACACAAATATTAATGTTATTTTTTATTTTTTTCTCACACAGGAAAGTTTCTGTTAATGCTACAGTCTGTCAAACGAGCTTTTGCCATCAACAGTAATAATCCATGGTTACATGAGTGTTTAATTAAATTTTCTAAGTCTGGTAAGTATAAAAAGGTAATGTTTATTTAGAAGCAAATATGAGAAGCATGAGCTGTTTTCTGTTTAGCTGAACATTAAAGAGACTTGCAATAATGTAAAGCAAAAAAAAAGTAATGTTTATCATATTTAAATGAAGATGTTAAATTATAAATTAAATATGTTAGCTAAAAAATGCTAGAAATAGCATTTTTAGGCTAGAATGTATTTAGATTCCAAAGGAGTGTTAATATTTTTACTGTATGTATACATATATATACGTCTATATATGTATATATATATATATATACATTTATAGACGTATATATAACTTAATACTATACATAGGTTTTTGGTTGATATTTTTCAAAGGATGGATGAAAAACAATCTAAATGTTATTTTTTTGTAGTGTCTAGTCATAGCAACCTTCCAGACATTGTGAGCAAAGTTCTGTCTCAAGAAATGCAGAAAATATTTGTCAACAAGGATTTGGATAGTTTTAATGAGGATTTTCTCAAACATAACACTACCTCTCTTCAACATCTACTTTCAGGTTTGTATTTAGCTGCTGTGGTTAAAATTTTTATGGAAAAAAATTTGTAGTGAAAGACATTTTTTTTTTCTCCCCCAGTGCTGGGGATTGAACCCAGGTCCTTACACATGTAGGTTCTTTGTTGCAGTGAGGGTAAAGTGGCCCGGCCACTTAGGAAAGCGGTTTGTCATTCTTCTTGAGATCAGCACATTACTTGTGTGTTTTGATTTCATAGTCAGAGTTTTGTAAATAATTTTAAAGAATTAATACCAGTACTTAGGAGGCTGAGGCAGGAGGATTGGGACTAGTTCAGTTTTGACTAGATAGTGATAACTTGTCTCAAAAATAAAAGCAAACAGAAAAATTACCGCAAAGAAGGTTAAGGTACAATGATACCTTCTGAAATGCTGTGTGTAAGTATGAGGAAAAGAAGAATGGGAAGAAATACATGTTTAGTAATCGTGGAAACTGATAGGTTGGTAAGATGAAACACTAGGTAGTTGTTTAAAGTGATGTTTATTCACAGGGTTTGTAATAACTGATAAATAATTTTATTATACATATACAGAATTGAACATAAAATATATTCTCAACTGTGTAAAAATATGCTTGAAGAAAAAGACTGAAAGGAAGTATATAATAGATTTAATGTTGCTCTTGAGTATTGTGGTTATGAGTGATTAATTTTTTCTTGAATTTTTATTATATTTTCTATGTTGAAGGTTTTTTATTTGTATCCTGTCTTGTTATAAGAAGGATTTTAGGCAGTTTATACAAATTCATAAAATGACAAGATCACTTGAAACCTGGACAAAAGATTATAGAAAAGGAGTTATGGACAAAATGAAAAACATATCCAAATTAACTCTACTTTAAGTCAGATATTTAAGTATTTTAACGAAAGTTTCTTATTAAAGAGAACCGTCACAGTTGTAATAGCTGTGGCAAAAACAAATTCTTACGAAAAATTACATTTCTTGGTAGTAAGAGCAGATAAGAATTTCTCTTTAAAAACAGGATAATGGACGAAAACATTTCTATAATTTTGAGAAATATTTTTCTAAACATGATATTCTAAGGAAAAGAAAATTTTCACTATTTAAAAATAAAACACAAAGAAGGTCAAAAGATGAGCTGGAAAAAAATATTGACAGATAAAAAGCTACTACACAGCTCAGTGCTGTGACTCACTTCTGAAATCCTGGCTACTTTGGATGCAGAGACAGGAAGATTGCAGTTTGAGGTTAGATGGGACAAAAAATTTAGGGAGCCCTTACCTCAAAGAAGCTAGGTATGGAGGTACACACCTGTAACAAGCTATGCAGGAGGTATAAGTAGGAGGATTGCTGTACAAGGCCTCACAAAAAGTGCAAGACCCTATCTAAAAAGTAGCAAAAAAAGGCTGGGAGTTCTGGCAAGCTTGAAGCCCCAGGTTCAAACCCCAATAATGCCCCACTGAAAAAAGCTAGAGTACATAGAGTTCTTATAAATTATCAAATAATATAAATTCATAAGAATTCAATAGAAATTTTAACATAGAATACAAACCATACAATTTATAGGACAGCTATAAACTGGGTTTTATTTAAGATAGTTTTTAGAAATTACTACTTTCTTTGTGAATGTGCAAATGTTTTCTCTTGTCCTCTAACCACATTCCTATGTGACAATAATTTGTTCCTTAGATGTTTTAGTTTAGGTATCATCATTTTTAAAAAATGATTTTGACCAAAATATTGATTGATACCCTGGTTTACATTTAAAATTATTTATAAGGAGAGGAAGTCATCAAAATTGTGTTCTTCTGGTATGTGTTAATGTCTGTCTCTTTGTGAAGGAAAAAACTGATAGGTAGTGCTTTTTCAAGTTATCAATACTCTCATTGTGCCCTAAGCTATCAGAGGAATGTCACTGAATAGGAAGTTGGGAAGAGATGGCTGCCCACAGCAGGAGGGAGCCAGCTCCTACCCCCCACTGATTGATTAACACTTGAAACTGCATTTTAAGTCCCTGGTCATATAAATCAGATAAAGTGTAAGCCATAGGATTTACTTACCTTGAAATGTCTTTGAATTTCAGGTGCTAAAATGATGTATTTTCTGGACAAATCAAGGCAAGAGAAAGCAATTGCTATAGCCACTAGGTTGGATGAAACTATAAAAGATAAAAATGTAAAGGTAAGATTTTTCACAGGCTGATTTATAGATATAAAACATGGGATCTCTCAACAATAATTCTTGAATGGGTCTTCAGAGTTATGCCTGAATACTAATCTCAGCTGCACCAGTTATTAGCTGTGTAGGCAAGATATCTTTCTCCTCCTCATTTTGAAGATGAAGATGGGAGTAGCACTGACCTCACAGTCAGTGTCTTAGGTTAACTGAAATAACAAAGCACTAAATGCTTAGTGCCTAGCATACAGTGAGCACTCAGTAAATGTGAGCTGTTGCTAATAAAGAACATTCTCTTTTGGTAATCACAGTCTTAGAGGTTTTCTTTTTCAAGTATGAGATTTTATTGCCCTTTTTAAAGGCTTTGCAGAGTTTCGTTGTTTTTTTGTTTTGTGTTTGAGACAGGGTCTTGGTAACCCAGGTTGGCCTGGAACTTAAGGTTCTCCTGCGTCAGCCTTCTAAGTGCTGGAATCAACAGGTATGCACCACCAAGCTCAGTTCAGAGTTGCTTTTTGGTGTTCCTTTTTTTGGAGTGATTACTTACTGTGGATAGGAAGAAGTTATTTTAGACTGAGGCTTTTTTGTCTTTCTCCTGATTTAACAAATTACATCTTTTATTTGTCATTATTAACTGAGCTTTTAAAAAAAATTTTATTTTTTAAAAATAATTTTATTCTCTTCTTTCCTTAGACTTTATTAAAGGTTTCTGAGGCACTGCTTGATGGCAGCTTTGGGAACTGCAGTTCCCAATATGAAAAATACCGGATGGCCTGTCACAAGCTTCTTCCTTTTACATCTGCTTTCCTGCCTGCTGGGAATGAAGTCCAGAGTCCTAGTGTGGCACTGAACCATACAGCTAATAACAACGAGGTCTTAGCAATTGAAATTTGAAATTTTGTGGACGTTAACTCCTGCAGACTCAAAACTGAGCTCACATCAGGGTTTCTTTTTCAGGGTGCATTTTAATATAGGTATGAAATGAAATATTGCTGTAGAATTTTTAAATGGAGTATTCTATAAGTCTATTTTATTCTCTGACTCTGCCAGTTTACTTAAATATCTGTTAAAATGACTTGTTTATACTTGTACAGTTTTTCTTAAATTCCCATATTATCAGCACCGTAGTGGCTGCTGTTGCTTCTATATCATAATTAAGATAATTTCTGAGTAAGTGAGGTTGTATCAGCCCTTGGATATTATTTTTTAGATCCTGGTTTCAGGATCTATATCTTCATCCCTTGTCTTCCTAGTTTATTTTATCAGTGCTTATTTGCTTGCTGGCTTTTGTTTAGAAGTACTAACTATATGTTTAAAAATAGGCATAAAAATGGTAACTTACTGTATAAGGGTACTTCAGTTTCTGTAAGTGATTTAGAATGTGAAAATCGATTTGCTTCTTAATCATGTAAATTCACTGGAAATTTGTTGCATAATCTGTGTGTCTCAAAGACCCACGTGCAAGAGTTCTGCTTTTTTGAGCAAGTTGCTTAACAAATTGAACAAGTGGTTTATCCTGTGAAGTATGCTTCCAGGGAGCATAATGGGGCAGAATACAGATTAAAATGAAGCACTAATTACTCTTACAATCCCACATTAATTACTAAGTGCATTTTTAGATCTCTCAGTAAAATGAGAATTTCAGCTACCATTAGTTTAAATAGTGTTGTTAAACAATATTTTGAGGGAGATAGGTTTTTGTCATATCTTGTACAGGAAACAGTAATGGAATCACCCACTATGTCTCAGAACTGTGTAAATATGTCTGTAATATTACTGCTTCCCTTTAAGCCAATGTCTCAAAAGGGAGATTTTATTTAGACAGTTCAATTAAAATGGCTTTCTTTACCTAATCTGTTCAGATTCATAATTGTTGAGATGGGGAAGAATACTCACTATAAAATAATGCCGACCTAGATAATGCTATAATAAATTATTTTGTACACAGTTGCTTATGTGTATTTATGTTTGTTATTGTTCCACACTAGCAAAATACTTTTGGTACAATGTTCCTTGAGTAAATAGAAACCTAATCATCTCTTCTCAAGTTTATAAAAATATGATTCTCGGTAACTACTCACCAAATATATTCTAGTGCCATAGCAGCTTGACTACTTTTTGTGCTTTAGAAACTTCAGAGCTAATCAACATTTGTCATAAATATTCTGGCAAATACATAATTCATCATATTATTTTCAGTGGGATATCATTTACAAAAAAAGAATCACAACAACCTTTTAAAAAGCATTTCTTGGGATCATTCAGAATTCCTGAGTTCCTGAGAATTGTGGGGTTGTATACAGTTGAGATAAGGAGTTAGGTGTGTGGAGCACACAGGAAGGCAAGGTGAAGAGACTGTGGGGTTGCTGACATCCAATCCAGTTGCATATCTCAGTGGATGGAGGTGGTATGCGTCCTCTTACCCTAGTTGCACTTTGAGTATAAAATGAACTTTCAGGAACTTTGGGCTGTGATCACAGCAACTCCATGAGGCTGAAGAAGGAGCTGAGATACAAACTATAAAAAAACAGTTTCAGTGAAAATTATAGCAGGAAGTCCCCCCAAATCTAGGGAAAGATTTTCTTCCTTAACCCACCCATTCTCCTCCCTACTTTTCAAACTATTTTGTAGGTGTCATTACACTGTCTTCATATATTTATGTAATGTACTTTGGTCCCTAGAACCTTCTCCTTTCCCCTTTTCCCACTCCCAACCTAATCTTCCACCCACCTCCTCGCCATACACACAGTCTCCCTCTCCCCCCTATTTTTTTCTGATGTGTCAATACTAGGGTTTGAACTCAGGGCTTCACACTTGCTAGGCAGGTGCTCTAACACTTGAGCCACACCTCCAGCCCAGCAGTCTTCCTTTTATGTTCATGCCTCATTATTGTTAGCATTTTAGGTCTATATTCTGCATATGAGTGTAAATGTAATTCTGGCTTTTTGAGTTTGCCTTCTCTCTCTTAATATGATGATCTCCAGTTTCATCTATTTTTCCTGCAGATGACATAATTTCACTCTTCATGGCTGAATAATACTCCATTTTGTATACATACTTTTTTTTTTCCTGGCAGTATGGGGTTTGAACTTGGGGTGTTGTGCTTCTTAGGCAGGCACTCTACCACTTGAGCCACTTTGCCAGCCCATAGGCTACTTTTTAAGGATACCCTAAGAGCAAGGAGGTAAGATCTTTGTGGACAAGCATATGTATAGCATTTATCCATTGTTTTAAATTAGCACACATGAATCATACAAAGGGGTTTTATTGTGATATTTCCATAGATGTATACAAGGTACCTTGATCAGATTCATCCCCATTCATCTTTTTGTTTGAATCCTCTTCCAGGTCATTGATCATTTTTAAAACTAGAGTTTTAAATTCTTTGCAGTTCAACCATTTCAGTATCTTCAGCTTCAGTTATTAAGGAGTGTTGAGATTTGGGGAAAGTCATATTGCCTGTTTTGTTTTGGTTTTTTTTTTTCATAATTTTTGTGTTTCAGCATTGTGATTTGTGTTTCTTAATTTTTTTTAAGCTTATTTTTTGTGGTACTGGATTTTCAACTCAGGGTCAAACATTTGCTAGGCAGGTGTCTTAACACTTGTGTCACATTCTCAGCCATTTTTGCTTATAATTATTTTTCAGATAGAGTCTCACGTTTTTGCTCAGACCACGATCCTTCTACAGTCTCCCATGTAGGTGGGCTCACAGGCATGTACCTCTATGCCTAGCTTACTGATTGAGATGGGGTTTTGCTAACTTTTTTCCCAGGCTGGCCTCAAGCCACCATCCTCCCAGTCTCCACCACCTAAGTAGTTGGGTTTATAGACATAAGCGACTGTGCCTACCTAGACAGATGGTCTTTCGTTGTTCTTGCAAAGCAGGCACACTACTGCTTGAGCAACATCTCTAGGCCATTTTACTCTGGTTATTTTGGAGATGGGGTCTCGAGAACTGTTTGTCCGGGCTGGGCTCAAAGTGTAATCCTGATCTCAGCCTCCCAAGTAGTTAGGATTACAGGCATGAGCCACCAGAGCTCTGCTAGATAGGGTTTTCATAGAGGGGGTCTTGCTATGTAGCTCAGGCTGGCTTCGAATTTGCAATTCTGATTCAGTCCCCCAAGTTCTGTTACAGGCACATGCCACCATGCCCAGCCCACAGCTTTCTTTGACTGAGTATTAGCGTATTAGCACGGGACACCTTTCTCCATCAATTATTCTCTGTGTCTTCACACTTAAAGTAGATTTCTTGTAGATAACATATAGATCAGTCTTCTTTCTGCTTAGCCGCTTTTTAAAACTTATACACTAATTATTTTTACTTCTTTATAAAAAGACACCGTTCAATATTTACATCTAGAAACATTACCCAATTTAGTGAAAACAAGGCATTCAAAGTACACTAGTAGCAGAAATGGTTTAATAATGATTGATCATTATTTTACAAAATCATAGCTATATAAAACACTAAAGTTAAGCAACAAACAATTATGAATACCAGATTTTGGACAAATCTGCAAAAGTTTTACTAATTAAGAATTTGTATATGAAATAGACAAGATACACAGTAATTCCAAACTCTCAGGATAGCCATTAACATATATTTTTCTCTTAGTGGAGGTTTACTTAACCTCAGTAACATTTCTGGATGAAACATAAAGTTACCATTGTACATTTTAAAAGGACCAATCCAGTTATGTTTCCTCTACTTTTAGTTGCCCTGCTTCACTTACAGTATTGACTAAGGTATCATTACATGATTGTCCACCATGTCTCTGTTTAAATCCATTTCACTCCTTTTGATCCTCACCAGTACTAACCACTTCAACTGTCTGTGCTCTGGGTATATTCATTAATTTATCATTTTCTAGGGACCAACTGTTAGTAGCCTTGCCTGCCTTCTTCCCAAGGCCAGTTGTTTGTTTTCTCTCAGTTCTTTATTGTTTCTCTTCTGTTGGGCTTCTTCTTGATGCCAGCAAACTTCTTGCTTTCAGATTAATTTGCCAAAAAGGACCTCACCAATTTGGCATCAAGGCTATTATTTTCCTCTGCTTCATCATTGCTAACAAAATGTTGATGTAAAATAGGAAGATCAAATTGAATTCTTTTTAAATACGCCTGAACTTCCTTTAATTCCTAGATTTTCAGCTCTGTCCATAAAATCCTCAAATTGCAGTTTGGGGAATATCCTATGTGCCCAGTACTCCCATGTGTCTGATGAGTGCCTTCAAGTCTTCAGTGTTGTAACCTTTACCATTGAATATTGTCTTATCAAACACATGCCTTACAGCTGGAAGTTCTCTCTCTAAAATTAATCACTGAGCATTCAGTTTGGGTAGATTCCTTTTAACTGTTGTCCTTGGAGGAACAGAACAGGTGCTTGACTCCCTGACTTCATCAGATCCAGCTCCTGCACCAACTCTCTGGAGAGGCTGGAGATGGAAAGAAGGAAAAGTTTCATCTTCTTCATGTTCATGATCTAGTAGGTCAGCGAGATCTTGGGATTCTATCATCTTTTCCTCTGGTTTTTCTCCCCTTCTGGACTCTTCTGAATCTTCATTGCAGGCTCATTTTCTTTTTACTCTTGCAAGCTACAGCAGCCACAGCACACAGCTCAGCATCTACTCTCTGTTTTTATTTGGTATATTTAGACCACTCATATTTAAAATGATAATACAGTTGGATTAATATCTACCATTTTATAACTTTTCTGTTCATTACACTTGTTCTTTGTTTTCCAAAATCAATGACAAACACAAAACCAAGAAACCCAGAGAACAATATAAATATCAAAATATGTACAGCTATGCATATTCAGACTGTAGAAAATTAGACTCAGAGAAAAATCTTACAAAATGTCAGAGGGGGAAGAAACAAAACCCAAACCAGAAAAACCTTACCTATAGTGGAAAAAGGATAAGAATTAGATCAAATTTCTCTTCAGAAACCAAGCAAGCAAGAAGAGTGGGGTGAAATATTTAAAGTGTTGAGAGAAAAAGTTACCAACCTAGAATTCAGTATCCAGCAAAAATATCCTTCAAGAAGAAGGAAATGTTATCATTTGCTGGTAAATGGATGGAATTGGAGAACATCATTCTGAGTGAGGTTAGCCTGGCCCAAAAGACCAAATATCGTATGTTCTCCTTCATATGTGGACATTATTAGATCAAGGGCAAACACAACAAGGGGATTGGACTTTGAGCACATGATAAAAGCTTTAGCACACAAGGGAGGGGTGAGGATAGGTAAGACACCTAAAAAATTAGTTAGCATTTGTTGCCCTTAATGCAGAGAAACTAAAGCAGATACTTTAAAGCAACTGAGGCCAATAGGAAAAGGGGACCAGGAACTAGAGAAAAGGTGAGATCAAAAAGAATTAACCTAGAAGGTAACACACACGCACAGGAAATTAATGTGAGTCAATGCCCTGTATAGCTATCCTTATCTCAACCAGCAAAAACCCTTGTTCCTTCCTATTATGGCTTATACTCTCTCTACAACAAAATTAGAAATAAGGGCAAAATAGTTTCTGCTGGGTATTGAGGGGGTAGGGGGGAGAGGGAGGGAGCGGAGTGGGTGGTAAGGGAGGGGGTGGGGGCAGGGAGGAGAAATGACCCAAGCCTTGTATGCACATATGAATAATAAAACAAAACAAAATATATCCTCCAAAAGTGGAGAAGTAAACATTTTCTCAAACAAATATTGGGAGACTTTGTCAGTAGTAGAATGTCTTGAAGAAATGCTAAAAGTTATTCAGAGAGCAGGAAAATTATATTGGTTTGAAGCATATCTACAAGAAGTGGAAGAGTATCAAATGGAATACTTTAAAACAAAACAGGTTTTTATTTTTCTCACCCATTATTATTTCTTAATTCTTAATCATACTTAATCTAACAGGTAATTTTTTCAGAATAGCAATATATTAGATGATTATAACTTAGGGAGACATGTATGTATAGCTGCAACAGCTTTAGGACAGGGAGAATGGAGAATTCTGTTTGAAGCTGCCTGCACTACCCATGAAGTGGTAAATGTTACTTCAGAGTGGATCCACATTCATTGTAAAGATATATTGCAAACTCCAGGGCAACTGCTAAGAAACTAAAAGAATTATAATCGATTTGTTAATAAAGGTGAGATAGTGAAATCATAAAATACTGAAGTAGAATCAGAGAAGATATAAAAGAGTGTAACATACAAAGAAGGGAGGGAAGGTGAGAGAGAAGGGGGAGGAGGTGGAGAAAGAAAGGAAATAAATAGAAAACAGCTTCTGTCTGTGAATCTAATTTTCTGTGTCCTATTTAGATCTTTAACTGTGTGGCTATTGGGCACTTGAAATATGACTAAGGAGCCTGAGGAACTGAATTGTATGGCTATTTAATCCAAACTTAAAATAGCCATAGGTGACTAGTGGCTGCCATATTTCTGGCATCTGTTCAATAGTTCTTCCCAGAAGGGGCATCATTTTGCAATTCGCCCTTTCAGAGGGTGTATCTTTTTCAAGTCTTGCACGGGAGCTCTCTGTGCTAGCAGTGGCCCACTTATTTGGGCATTTGATGCTATCCATTTATTTAGCTTCATGGTAAGGTCCCTAAGCTCACTAACATGTTCTGTTTTAAGTCTGAAGCACAGAGCAAATACGTACCAACAGTGTCACTGGTGAATGCTTGCAGTCACTAAGCACTTTCATGCATCTCTTTTGCCCTGGCTCTTGTACTATGGGAGAAGCATTTTTATCATCTTCATTTGACACCAAACTGATAGAATGCAAGCTTGTTCCAGGCCTCAAATCTTAGTACAGAGTAGGATCCAAACCTACTCCTCTCAACTTTGAACTGTTCTCTTTCCCGTCTGTCATGGTGTTCAGTAATCATGCAACAGCTTCCTCTTTTGTCTAGCTTTGTCCATGGTTAGTCTTGTCTGCTCAATAAGAAAGTTCTTGAAGGTGGGACCCCATCTAATCCCATAGCAGATACTCATATGTTCCCTGACTTATATTTATGCCTGTATGTATCATCCAAGTAATACACTTAGTTAACGTGGTTATGGGTAATAATTATTTTTCTGAAACTTTGAGGTGTGTAGTTCGTTAATTACTTCCCTGCTAGAAGGCAAGCTTTCCAACTCAAATTCATTTCCTTTCTTGATTTCTTAAACGAGTATATTGACCCGAGGTGTTTTTAGTTTCTGTTGTTTCAGGGCAATTAAATTGTCCCATGAGTTGGACTTGTATGCCTTTCCTCTTCATGTGCTACGTAGCTGTCTGGTCCAGTATGTGATGATGGTTGCTTTCTGTAGAGAGGAACGATAACAGATGCAGCTTTTGCAAAATGTAAATCTCATTGCCTGGCCAATTTATTGGGGTGTGGGAATTTTGCGTGGGAGAGGGCCTTGATCTGAGGGTGGGAAGAATAGGTACTTATCTCAAGCAAGTCACACTCTCCCTAGGCTCCTATTATTGGGAGAGGAAGGTCTAGGAGTCTCTAGTCCCAGACTAGAAGTCCCATTTTGATTACCTTACAGATACCTTCCCAGGCACAGAATAAGTCCTGTAGAGTAGGAAAGAACATTGTTTCTCAGAACTTTTTTACCAAGGAGTGTATTTTTTCCATATAGATCAGTTCTCTGACACCAGTGGGTATCCTGTAATTCAATTTAATTCTGGCCCTGTCTACCTGAAGTTAGCATCAGATCTCACAGACTGCCAAGTGCAAGACCAGGCCTCTGGTACTTCTGACTGACTGCCTATAAATCAGAGACCAACTCTGTGACCCTCTCCTTGGGTTTCCTCATTTGCTAGAATGGCTCATTGAATTTCCATTTGTTTTTACTAGTTTATTTTAAAATTTTTAAAATTTTTTGCAGCACTAGGGATTTGAACTAAGGTCCTCCAAGTACTCTACCATTGAGCCACTCCCCCAGTCCTTTTGTTTCTAGTTGTGTTTTTCAGATAGCATCTTGTGGTAAGGTTCCCTGGGCTGGCCTTGATCCATGATTCTTCTACCTTCACCTCCTGAGCAGCTGGAATGGAACCACAGGCATGTGCCACCACACCTGACCCTTTTGCTAGTTTATTATAAAGAATATTACAAAGGATACAGATAAACATTCATATGGAAGAGATTCATATGCCAAGGGTGGGGGAAGAGTTGCATCATTTCCATACCCTTTGGGGTACCCTACACTCCCAGCACCTCCAAGTGTTCAAGGGAACCTGGAAGCTTCTCTAACCTGGATTTTTATTGAGACTTCATTAGGCACGAGTGGTTTTAAAATTGGCCATTAGTGATCAAGTCAACCTTCAGCTCCCTCCTCTCCCTAAAGATGAGGGGGAGTGGAGCAGAAACACCAATCCTCTAATCACAGTGGTTGGCAACCCAGACACCAACCTGAGGCTCTGTAGGAGCCCCAGCCACTTGTCAACTCATTAGCATAGTGAGAAACACATCGTTTGGGAGATTTCAAGTGTTTAGGCACTGTGTGCCAGGAAACAGAACAAAGATCAAAAATCTATTCCCTAATACATCACAATATCAATTCGCAAGAGCATGTATAGCTATGGTTCAGCATAGCTGAAGGAGTGGGACCAGTGACATTTCTGGGCATCATTTAGTCACCTCAGCACTCTTTCTGGGCTCTCATGTAGACAATGGGAATTTTGAGTGTGGGACAAAAGTGAACCAAACCTTTCAATGCAGTAGTACAACTTGTTCCACATGTGAGAATAATATGGCTGGGGGAGGAGGGATAAAGGAGAATAATGGAGGGGGTGTGTCAACTATGATATAGTGTAAGAACTTCTGTAAATGTCACAGTGTACCTCCAGTACAACAATACTATGAATATAAAAAAGAAAAAAAGAGAAGGCATTATTCATAAGATAAAATTATGGAAAAGTAGTGTTTGAATCAAATCACTTTTTTTCTCCAGGATTTAACTTCTTGTACAATAACAAGATATATTTAATAAACAATTCACCTCACTTTAAAAAAAGCATAAGAAATTTATGGAAAATAATAGCTATTCAAAATCATCACACCTGCATTTCACTCAAAATTGAGAAATCTGACATTTCCAATAAGAGATTTCCTAAATCACACAGAGGTCATGATTTGAGCATTTTTCCGTGAAAGGATGGTTGTTTAGAACACAGAAATGAGGGCCAGGTGAAGGAGGTCTGCTCGCTCTTCCCCGCAATCCCCAGCAAAGCCACTTTCAAGATGTAAATTGTGCTTGGGTTACAGTATCTACTTCAACAGACAGCCAAGTTCTGCTTGCACCACTGGCAAACACTGGCCTATTTCCCAGACCCTGTCAGGCTCCGGAGCTGCAGACCTCTAAGGACAAAAACAGAACAGGGAATATTTTAGGGCCTTTCTCCAAATACTGATGACAGAGACGTGAGATAATTCTGACAATCCTGCTTTGACCTCCACTGCTCCATAAAGTTCCTCAGTTTCATCTTGACTAGAACTTGATTCTAGAACACTGAGTGAACCTGTATTTCCATTCCCGTTTCTAAATAAAATGAATGTAAACAAACACAAAAGAGTAAAATGGCGACTCTATATGAATCTAGCTGCCTGTTCTGCACATGGGGATTCTGGATTCCTCCTCACAGCCTGGGTCTGCTTCTCAGCCATGTTGCAAGGCCTGAGGAATGTGTCACAGCACAACTGCGTGTCATCTTCTCCCACAGGTTCCTGGGATCTGAGTCATGTGAATCTGACATGACCTTTTCAGGACGTGAAGTCCATCAGCAAGTGTTACCAGGGTTACCAAGTAACATACACAGTGTGTTCTTACCTGCCCTCATCTCATGTTTGCTGGAGGGGAGAGGTTTATCTGGAGCATGCTGGGCCACAGGAGTGAGGTTCTCACCTAAGCCAGGGCAGTCACCTGGAATCAGAATATACTCTGAGAGCAATGGAAGATTTTGACCTATTCAGTTCTCCACTCACAAGAAGAATCACTTCATTAACAGAAATGATAGTCATCTACATAAATAGGAAATGGCAGCCATTGATAAACTAAACTTGGCTGTTGGTGACTCATTAATATTCATTTGTTACACTTCTTTTCTCATTATAAGCATGTGCTTTTTAGCAGGCATCAATGCTGTAGAAAAAAATTGATGGCAGAACTTGAGAAAAAAATACCATTAATTACTTACTTTTCCCACTAGTGGAATATGGCTCCATCTTAGCAGTAAACACACCAGTCAGTTGGAGTACTACCGCCCTGAGCCTTCAAGGATTTGCTCTGATGGTACTCCTCCCTGAACACTTCCCTTCTGCCTGTGATGGAGTCAGTCTGCCCCAAAATATATGAAGCCACCTGAGAGCACTCCACAGACTTTTCTTTGTGGAGTCTGATTTGGCTCCATGCCCCATCACCATTACTATACTGTAAGCTCCTTGAGCTGGGGGTTGAGTGACACTGCCTGGATTTGAATCCTTACTTTGCCAGTTAGTAGGAAATTTAAATTTAATTTTAAATTTTAAATAAGTCAAAACTTTGCTCCTTGACAAATTCATTACTCTCTCTGTGCCTCAGTTACCTCATCTAGAAAGCAGGGGAAATGGTACCTTCATCCTGGGCTGCAATGAGGATTTAAAGAACTCATTTGTGAAGAAGTTTGTGTGCAATTATTTTGCTATTATTTTGTTTGTATCTCCCACTGCATCTTGCCAGGGCCCTGGCTTCCAGTCAGGACTTCAGCTCCTGATGGATTCCACAGAAGGTGGCTTTCCATTGTGCCTTAAGTCATTTCTTTTTAGACGATGAGAACTCTGAGGTCAACCACTCCATGGTCTCTGAGTTTTCTGTGACTCAGAGGGAAACTGAGTGCTACATTTGGAGACTCTTTAGCAGTTAACTCAAGATAATTATCTGGAGAGTTTACGAAACCATACCAGGCCCTTCACAGAAATTGTTTGTGTCTTAATCAGTGTGTACTAATGATCTAACTATGTCCTATAAGTCAATTAATAAAAGCAGGTATACGAAATATAGCAATTTTAAGAATATCCTACCTTAGACCATATGGTGACATAGTCTAAAAGACTAGAAGCACAGATTTGGATTAAAGTGGCCTGGAATGGAAGCTGAGCAATGACATTAAAAAAAAATAAGCAAACGACAACAACAAAACCTGTGCAAGCCAGGCAGAGAACTACTGTGCAGTGTTTGACCATGGAATGGTGATTTTTCACTTCAAATCACTTGAGAGTTTAAAAGCAGCAACACACTCAGGGACCCTCCCTCTTGATGTTCTTACTCAGTATATCTGGGCCAGGGGTTGGGTGTTTTGTTTATCCCCAAGGTGCTCAAGAGGTCAGGGTAGGGGATTGCTGTTTGGAGAAGGGATTTAGCAGAAAGGCCCGGATAGATCTTGCCCTGCCTTAAGGACCACATCTTCCTAGTTCTTTGTGAGCATCTTGCCCAGTACATGATCTGACAAGAATGCATAGAGGAGAGAGCACAGGCTGGGGTGTAGGGCAAGTTGGATGCTGCCCTTCAGGTTAGGTTGGGTGACCTCGGGCAAGTTGTCATCCACTGTGTCTAGTTGGGGCTGCAGTGAGGATTTGATCTGATTGCAGCCTCCTACCAGCACTCTATAGGCAGGAGTTCCTTTAGCTCAGTAGACTTTTTTTTTTTTTTTTGTATTTTTTCACAAGAGAGCTGGTTAGAACATCAGAACAGCCAGTTGGCTCTTTGGATAGATCAAAGGAACCTGTGTCCCTGATACAATGATGACATTTCCTAAACCAAGGGACTAGAATAAACCTCAAAAAGCATATTAAGAATTGTGAATATTTGGACTGGCAAAGTGGCTCAAGTGGTAAGAGTACCTGCCAAGTAAGAGTGAGGCCCTGAGTTTAAAACCCAGTGCCATCAAAACAACAACAACAAAAAGAATTGTGAATATTTATATATGAAAAGAATAAAAATTCAATGGTTTGAGGTAGTGTTCATAATTTTCTTTTAATGCAAGGAGGTACTTAAAGGAAAGAAGCCAGCCAGGTGCTGGTGGCTCACACCTGTAATCCTAGCTACTTGGGAGGCTGAGATCAGGAGGATTATGGTTTGAGGCCAGCCCAGGCAAATAGTCCTTGAGATTCCATCTCCAAAATAACTGGAGCAAAATGGGCTGGAGGTGTGGTTCAAGCAGTACAGTGCCCACTTTGCAAGCATGAAACCCCTGTCCCACCAAAAAAATATTTTTAGAAAAGGGAAAGAAGCCAGTCACAGTTGTATAAGTCCATATGTATACATATGAAACATCCAGAATAGGCAAATCCATAGAGATAATGTAAATTAATGGTTCCTTTGCAATGAATGTGTGTGTGGGAGGAAGAAGGGTGGAAACTGCTGATGTGATATGAACTTTCTTGTGTAGGGGTTGAAGATGTCCTAAAATTAGGTTATGGTGATGGTGTCACAACTCTGTGAATATAAAATTGAGTCAATCACTTTAAAGTAATGGATTATATCTCAATGTAGCAGTTTAAAGAGAAGGTACAAGAAGAAAGCTGGTACAAGGAAGCTCATGAAGAGTACAGGAATAGCCGAGATTCTGGGAAACTAAATGAGGCCTAATGTTCCCCAGGAAGCCCTGTGCCCCTTCCTCTCTGGAGACGGACTGTCTGCACTTGCTTCCTTTGTATTCTCTGCCATGTCACTCATGGTCACAAGCAAGTCTGTCTAATTTTGGTCTAGACTAGTAGGTAGCTTCATTACTCAATCTGATTAAAAATACATGAGCAGAATATAGGCTAGTTTATGAAGTAAGAGGAGACATGCTGATGAATGCAAAAGAAGTAATTTAAAATACACATTGGACTGCTGCCTGGAGGAAGAAAGAAAATTTATGTCACCAGGGATATTTATGTGACACTTCATGCTCTGAGAGTCTCCACCCAGGAGCAAAGAGGCTGTGGTCCTTATCTTGTGTGAAGGCAGAGGCTATACAGGATGCCAATATGGGGGCACCTTCAATGGTCTCTAACCATTAGTGAGCCTCAGGGAATTTTTGGAGTTGGTGCCAGCTAATTTTTGAGTGGTCCCAGTTTATTCCCTTAAAAATAAAACTTTTCAAAAGAGTTCAGTTTCTGTGTGAAAGAACCACTAGGGTTGTAGTTCAGTGGATGGCTGTGTGAAGATGTGGGTTCAATCCCCAGTACCACAGGAAAACAAAAACCACTGGGATGTTCTATAAGAACCTTCATTGATGCTAGGTGTGGTGATACATGCCTGTAATCCCAGTGTCCAAAAGGCTGAGGCAGGAGGATTGTGAGTTCCAGATCAACCTGGGCTGCATAGTGAGACCCTGTCTCAAAAAAAAAAATTCCTTAAGTGAGCAAGCTGTCTTGGGTGCCTTCCTGGGACTCACTACTCCTCTTTGAGAACTATTTATCTTGCACTCATTAGCACGTCATAATGGGCATCAGGACTGGTGACCCCATGTCCCTGGCCACAACAGAGCCATTCATTTTCAGTGGTGTGTAGTATTTCATTGTATGAATACATCACAATTTATTACTCTTCTCTCCTGGGCACTGGAATCTAGGCTCTCACATTTCTTGCTGTACTAAACAGTGCTGAAGTGGACATTGTCCTTTGTGGCTCTTTTCTGGTGTGCATTTGCTGGGGACTTAGTCTATTCATACCTAGGAAAGGAATGCTGGGTTGGTAAGGGAAAATGCCTATTTTCCAAAGCAGCATAGCAATTTATACTCTTGCCAGCAGTATATAAGCTATCTTATTCATCTATCCTCCTCTTCAGAATTTGGTGTTGTCAGAATTCTCACCGTGTAGCTCAGGCTGGCCTTGAACTCATGATCCTCCCGCTCAACCTCCCTAGTGCTGGAATTACACACCCAGCTTCACACTTCTTAATTTTTAAGTGAATGAATGTAAACTGGTATCTCTTTGAGGTCTTAATGTGTATTTCCTGGATTTGCTATGGGGAATTCAATACTTGGAAATGGACATAAATTATTATCCATATGAAAAGTAAATCAAATCTTTATCTTATTTCAGACATGTAAATCAACTCCAGATGGATTAAAAGCAAAACACTTCAGCTCTCAGAGGAGACCATGCACAAATGTCTTTGGATTTTGAGGTAGGGAAATATATCTTTAACAGTGGACATGAAAAACAAAATAGAAATAGAAGTGAGATGAATTTGACAATAAAACAGAAATGTGGGCTGGGGGCATGGTTCAGGTGGTAGAGTGTCTTCCTAGCAACTATGAAGCCCTGAGTTCAAATCTCAGTGCTGCCAAAAAAGGAAGAAAAGGAAAAAATAGAAATATAATGAATCTGACAGTATTAAAATTAAAAAATTGTGTTCCTCAAAAGATATTTTAAAGAAGATGAACAGATAAGCTATGAACTGAGAGAAGAGGTACCATATGGAGGATTCCAAGATGGCGGCTAGAGGGAGGAAGCAGAAAGCATGCCTCCTAAAGTAAAATCTTGGAGAGATGCTGGAGACACACCTTGCAGGTAAGGCCACCGAGAAGAGGCAAAACTTTGACCCCTCCACACCTCCAGCCTGCGCAGAGAATCCCCACTTCATGTTGAACGGAGAAACCAGGAGGGACCCTGGGTCACCAGATGCCTGCGCCCAGACAGCTTGGGAAGACACGGACAAGGTGAGCTTCGCAGTACCACGGTACTCCCACAGACAACCCTCGGCCAGATCAGCACAGCCCCCTGGACAGACCAACCCCCACTCGGGAAAAAAAGAGAAATTGAGCAATAAGCAATAAGAACAATAAAGACATGTAGCAAAGAGGGTGGGGCGCCCTGAGCGCTGAAGAAGGGGGGAGGGGAATTCCTCCCTGAACTGTAAATAAACAAGCAGGGCCTGGCCAGAGAGGGCGGGAGCGGGGGCGCACGCCCAGCAACCAGGAGCGGGAAAGCTTGTGAGTGTGGTGGAGGGAGGAAAACTCCACAGGAGAGGGGCGATGACCCACTTCCCACATGAGCTGTTAACAAACATGCTGGCCTGAGAAAACAGGTTCAGTGTCACCTCCCCCAGTGTGCTTGGAAACGGGAAAGCTTGTAGCAGCGGTTCGCGCACAGGAGAACTCTGAGTAAACAAAGCCTGCGGGCCAGGTGAGTGCTAAGCTCACCCCAGAGATCTGCATAAATAACGCCTCCAGCAACAGCAGGCTGAGAGCAGTGGGCAGGCAAACCACAGCTGCAGATAGCCATTCACAGAACTGTCTCCAGACTCTTTTTTTTCTCTCTCCCTACCTTTGATGAGAAAACAACCAAACTACATCTGCATGGTGAAAAACTTACTGAAACTGTATTGCATTTGAACTTGGGACACTTTGTGGGTTCTTTGTTTTGTTTTGTTTTGTGCGGTTTTGTTCCACTTTATTTTTCCCCTTTGATGAGACAACTACAGAACAACATCTAAGGCACCATCTCCAGGACTGGGGGCTGAGGGATGAACACCAAAATTATTAAGACTAAACTTCATTGCATTTGAACTTGGAGATTTTTATTTGTATTTTATTTTATTTTTTAATATATATATTCTTTCTTTCATTTACTTATTTTTTATTTTTATTCATATCTTTATTCTTTTTATTTTTTATTTTCAATCCTCTCTCTGTCTCTGTAATGCCTTTTCAGCTTATGGTTGATTAGTACACTATCTCTCCCTGTTTATATCTTTGAAACTTTTTTGTGTGTTTCTTTGTTTTGTTTTTTTTCTACTTGTTTATTTGCTTTTCCCTTTTCCTTTAACTTCTTTGCTTTCTATCCCCTCTCACCCTTCCATTCTAAATATCACTAGTGTTATTATTACAGCCAGAAAATACTTGATTGCACACAGTACAGGGACAATAACAACACCAAGGCCAATGATGGGAAGACAGAAAAAAACAGGGAAACCAGTTTCCCCACAGCAAAAAATTAGTACAGGATCCAGAGGGAAATGAAGAAAACAGATACTCAGATCCAGACTCCAACAAAATGAAGACAAACTATGCCAAAGAACCCAATGAAGCCCACAAGAATAAATTAAAAGAAGACATACTACAGGTACTCAATGATAATTTTATAGAGATGATACTGGATATGGTCAACCAAAATGTACAGGAGACACTCAAGAAATTCCAAGACAACAAAAATAGAGAATTTGAAAAAGCAAAAGAAGAACTAAAGGAAACCATAGAAGCACTGTATAAACACCAAAGTGAAACAGAGAACACGATAAATAAAGAGATAAATGAACTCAGGACAAAAATAGACAACATTAAAGAGGAAACCACCCAGGATATGGAAAATCTCAGAAAAAAGAACAAAACAGAACTGCAAAACAAAACGGAAGGCCAATCCAGCAGAATAGAACAAACAGAAGACAGAATCTCAGAACTTGAAGATGAAATGGTAATCAAAGGAAAAACCAAAGAACTATTAATTAAACAACTCAAGACCTGTGAAAAGAAAATGCAAGAACTCACCGACTCCATCAAAAGACCAAACTTGAGAATCATGGGCATCGAAGAAGGAGAAGAAGTGCAGCAAAGGGAATGCATAATATATTCAACAAAATAATAACAGAAAATTTCCCAAATCTAGAGAAATCTATTCCCATACAGATGCAAGAGACCTCCAGAACACCAAACAGACCAGATCAAAATAGAACTTTTTTTTTTTTTTACAAAATATCATCATTAAAACAACAAGTTCAAAAACTAGGGAAAGAATATTGAAGGCTGTAAGAGAGAAAAAACAAGTAACATACATAGGTAAACCCATCAAACACAGCAGACTTCTCAACAGAAACATTAAAAGCAAGAAGAGTGTGCAGTGAGATCTTCCAGGCACTGAATGAAAATAACTTCAATCCCAGGATACTCTACCCAGCAAAACTATCATTCAAAATAGATGGAGCAATAAAAGTCTTCCATGATAAGCAGAAACTAAAACAATATGTGACCACAAAGCCACCACTACAAAAGATTCTTCAAGGGATTCTGTACACAGAAAGTGAAACCCAACATAACCATGAAAAGACAGGCAGCACCAAACCACAGGAAAAGAAAAAGCAAGAAAGTAGACAGTAACCTCAACTTAGGTACACACAATCAAACCTTCAAACAACTAAGACAACTAAATGACAGGAATCACCACATACCTATCAGTACTAACACTTAATGTTAAGGGACTTAATTCACCCATCAAAAGGCACCATTTAATGAAATGGATTAAAAAGGAAAATCCAACAATTTGTTGCTTACAGGAGACCCATCTCACCGACAGAAATAAGCATAGGCTTAGGATGAAAGGCTGGAAGAAGATTTACCAAGCCAATGGCCCCCGAAAACAGGCAGGAGTAGCAATACTTATCTCTGACAAAGTAGACTTCAAACCTACATTGATCAAACGAGATAAAGAAGGTCATTCTATACTAATAAAAGGGGAAATAGACCAAAAGAAAATAATAATTATCAACCTATATGCACCCAATGTCAACATACTCAATTTCATCAAACATACCCTGAAAGACCTAAAAGCATATATAAATGCCAACACAGTGGTTGTGGGAGACTTTAACACCCCATTATCATCAATAGATAGGTCATCCAAACAAAAAATCAATAAGGAAATTCAAGATCTGAAATATACAATAGATCAAATGGACCTAGTAGATGTCTACAGAACATTTCATCCAACTTCTACACAATACACATTCTTCTCAGCAGCCCATGGAACCTTCTCCAAAATAGATCATATCGTAGGGCACAAAACAAGCCTCAGCAAATATAAGAAAATAGAAATTATACCGTGCATACTATCTGACCACAATGCAGTAAAAGTAGAACTCAACAACAAAAGTAAAGAAAAAAAACATGCAAACAGCTGGAAACTGAATAACTCATTACTTAATGAACAATGGGTCATTGATGAAATAAAAGAGGAAATTAAAAAGTTCCTAGAAATCAATGAAAATGAAAACACAACCTACCAGAACCTATGGGACACAGCAAAGGCTGTCCTGAGAAGAAAGTTTATAGCCATGAGTGCATATATTAAAAAGATTGAAAGATCCCAAATCAATGATCTAATGATACATCTCAAACTCCTAGAAAAACAAGAACAAGCAAATCCCAAAACAAATAGAAGGCAAGAATAAAAATAAGAGCTGAAATCAACGAAATAGAAACCAAAAAAACCATACAAAGAATTAATGAAACAAAAAGTTGGTTCTTTGAAAAAATAAAGAAGATCGACAGACACCTGGCAAACCTGACTAAAATGAGGAGAGAAAAAACCCAAATTAGTAGAATCAGGAATGCAACAGGGGAGATAACAACAAACACCATGGAAGTCTAGGAAATCATCAGAGACTACTTCAAGAACCTATATTCAAATAAATTTGAAAATCTTAAAGAAATGGACAGTTTTCTAGATACATATGATCACCCAAAACTGAACCAAGAAGAAATTAATCACCTGAATAGATCTATAACACAAAATGAAATTGAAGCAACAATCAAGAGTCTCCCCAAAAACAAAAGTCCAGGACCCGATGGATTCTCTGCAGAATTCTATCAGAACTTTAAAGAAGAACTGACACCAACCCTCCTTAAACTGTTCCACAAAATAGAAAGGGAAGGAAAACTGCCTAACACATTTTATGAAGTCAGTATTACATTTATCCCAAAACCAGGCAAAGATACCTCCAAAAAGGAGAACTATAGGCCAATCTCCTTAATGAATATTGCTGCAAAAATCTTCAACAAAATAATGGCAAACCGAATTCAATGACACATCAAAAAGATTATTCACCACGACCAAGTAGGCTTCATCCCAGGAATGCAGAAGTGGTTCAACATACGAAAATCAATAAACAAAATAAACCACATTAACAGAAGCAAAGACAAAAACCACTTGATCATCTCGATAGATGCAGAAAAAGCCTTTGATAAGATCCAACACCATTTCATGATAAAAGCTCTAAGAAAACTAGGTCACGAATAGCCAAGGCAATACTCAGTCAAAACAACAATGCAGGAGGTATCACAATACCTGACTTCAAACTATATTACAAAGCAATAACAATAAAAACAGCATGGTACTGGCACAAAAACAGACATGAAGACCAGTGGAACAGAATAGAGGACACAGATATGAAGCCACACAACTATAACCAACTCGTCTTTGACAAAGGAGCTAAAAATATACGATGGAGAAATAGCAGCCTCTTCAACAAAAACTGCTGGGAAAACTGGTTAGCAGTCTGCAAAAAACTGAAACTAGATCCATGTATATCACCCTATACCAAGATTAACTCAAAATGGATCAAGGATATTAATATCAGACCACAAACTCTAAAGTTGATACAGGAAAGAGTAGGAAATACTCTGGAATTAGTAGGTATAGGTAAGAACTTTCTCAACGAAACCCCAGCAGCACAGCAACTAATAGATAGCATAGATAAATGGGACCTCATAAAGCTAAAAAGCTTCTGTTCGTCAAAAGAAATGGTCTCTAAACTGAAGAGAACACCCACAGAGTGGGAGAAAATATTTGCCAGCTATACATCAGACAAAGGACTGATAACCAGAATATATAGGGAACTTAAAAAACTAAATTCTCCCAAAACTAATGAACCAATAAAGAAATGGGCAAGTGAACTAAACAGAACTTTCTCAAAAGAAGAAATTCAAATGGCCAAAAAACAAATGAAAAAATGCTCACCATCCCTAGCAATCAAGGAAATGCAAATGAAAACCACGCTAAGATTCCACCTCACCCCTGTTAGAATAACCATCATCAGCAACACCACCAACAACAGGTGTTGGCGAGGATGCGGGGAAAAAGGAACTCATACACTGTTGGTGGGAATGTAAACTAGTACAACCACTCTGGAACAAAATTTGGAGGCTACTTAAAAAGCTAAACATTGATCTACTATTTGATCCAGCATTACCACTCTTGGGGATATACCCAAAAGACTGTGACACAGGTTACTCCAGAGGCACCTGCACACCCATGTTTATTGCAGCACTATTCACAATATCCAAGTTATGGAAACAGCCAAGATGCCCCACCACTGACGAATGGATTAAGAAAATGTGGTATCTATACACAATGGAATTTTATGCAGTCATGAAGAAGAACGAAATGTTATCATTCACTGGTAAATGGATGGAACTGGAGAACATCATTCTGAGTGAGGTTAGCCTGGCCCAAAAGACCAAAAATCGTATGTTCTCCCTCATATGTGGACATTAGATCAAGGGTAAACACAACAAGGGGATTGAACTTTGATCACAAGATAAAAGCGAGAGCACACAAGGGAGATATGAGGATAGGTAAGACACCTAAAAAATTAGCTAGCATTTGTTGCCCTCAACGCAGTGAAACTAAAGCAAATACCTTTAAAGCAGCTGAGGCCAATAGGAAAAGGGGATCAGGAACTAGAGAAAAGGTTAGATCAAAAAGAATTAACCCAGAAGGTAACACACATGTATAGGAAATCAATGTGAGTCAACTTCCTGTATAGCTATCTTTATCTCAACTAGCAAAAACCCTTGTTCCTTCCTATTATTGCTTATACTCTCTCTTCAACAAAATTAGAGATAAGGGCAAAATAGTTTCTGCCAGGTATCGAGGAGGTGGGGGGAAGAAGGAGGGGGGTGGAGTGGGTGGAAAGGGAGGGGGTAGGGGCAGGGGGGGAGAAATGACCCAAGCATTGGATGCACATATGAATAATTAAAAAAAAATAAATAAAACAAAAAAGTAAAAAAACAAAAAAAAAGAGGTACCATATGTAATAAGAACTCCATTGAAAATTTTTTTATTTTGGCAATACTGGGGTTTGAGCTCAGGGCCTCACCCTCGCTAGGCAGGCTCTACCACTTAAGTCATTCCAACAGCCCTCCATTAAGAATAGTTTAAGAGGACTTGCAGAGTGGCTCAAGAGGTAGAGCATCTGCCTAGCAAGCATGAAGCCCTGAGTTCAAACCCCAATACCAATATATATATATATACTTAAAAAAAAAAAGAATGGTTTAAGAAGCTGGGCACTAGTGGCTCACACCTGCAATCCTAGTTACTCAGGAAGCAGAGATCAGGAGGATTGCGCTTCAAAGGCAGCCCTGAGGAAATAGTTTGCAAAACCCAATCTCGAAAAAACCCTCCACAATAAAGGGCTGGTGGAGGGTGTCAAGCAGTAAGTGTGCCTGCCCTGAGTTCAAACCCCAGTGCTGCCAATATAGATATGTATACCTATAGAAATCAATAAGGAAATGATACAAACCAAGGACAATAGCCAAAGACAAACAACATTTCTCAGAAGAAGCAATACACAAGGTATTCATGCTGAAAAACTCAATTTTCTCAATTTCAAATGCATCTTTTGAGGGGAAACAAGACACTTAAAAAACATAGCTGGTAGAGAAATGGCCCAAACAATGTATGCACATATGAATAAATGAATAATGAAAAATATGAAAACAAAACAACTCCCCCATAGCTGCTATGTTTTTCCAGGTTGAGAGAAAGTAGGCATCTAGAAAAACAAACTACAGATGAAATATTCATCCAATATTTCAGGAAAAGCAACTGAAACTGAAAGAAAGTAGAATACTTTTGCTTTTGATTTTTCACGGTGCTGGGAATCAAACCTAGAACTTCACACCTGCTAGGCAAGTGCTCTACCACTGAGCTACACTCCCTATTGATGTGTTTTAGTCTACTCTCTGATTTTGTTTATCTGTTCACATTACACATCATTGGCAGTCGACACTGGCTAACTCATTGATTGACTGTGCTTGATTTTCTGTAAGCTTCACTCTGCTTTGTTTCCGAGTGGGAACACATGGGCGCATAAGACATTAATAAACATAGGGTATGATCTTCCTCTGAACTCTGTGCTCTGTTTGCTATAAGAATAAAGCATCCACTTGTAGTAAGAAATCAGATTTAATATTAAAGACATGGTATAGCTATGCAGAGTCCAGACCCTTGTGGTTGAAAATAAAGTGCTTGGTCAGAATTGCTAGAACAAATTAGAGCAGAAGAGAGGATGGAGTGCCCAAGGCCACTGAAATACTGCTCTCAACACCGACTGGATATGCTCTAATAAGGCAGGCTCCTCACAGAGATGTTAAGGTGACATTTCAGAAAGTAGCTGCTTCTTTTGTGTCAGATTATTAAAATAAATTAAATTTTATTTATGTATTCTACTGAGGAAAACAGCTTATGTTAACATTTCTGAAGGTTGCTCAGGAGGTAAATAAACAAAATTGATTGACAAGATAAATTCTCTTGTGTTTTCTGCAGAAAGGAGAATTATATTATAATTTGGTAGAACCTTTGTGCATGCAGGAGAAGCATTGCACTCCAAGGCTGGCCCAAGGCAAAACCCTTAGACCCTATCTAAAAAATAACTAAAGCAAAAAGGCTGGGGCATGGCTCAGGTGGTAGAGCACCTGCCTAACAAGTGCCACTAAAAGCAAAAAAAAAAAGCAAGTAGAAAAGATTATGTCTGGAACATGAAAAGCATTAGACCCAAAGCAGGAATCTGCAGGTATTACATCACACCAAAGCCAAAAGGCTTGGGCACTCTAAAAAGCATACTCAGTGAGGGTAAATAACATAAAAATATGCACAAGATCTAAGCACCTACCATATGCCAGGTGCTATAGACACATTTTATTTAATCCTCCCCATAAATCTGGGATAAGTGAGTTTAGGAAGGTCACACAGCTACAGCAAGGTGGAGCTGGGTTTCTGAGCCAGGTCTGAGTGATGCATGCACCACAGCAAGAAAGAAACAACTGGAAGCAATCATTGCTAGTAATTTTGAACCTGAGCCCCAAAATGTAGGAAAAGCCCAGCAAACTATGGTATATTGTGATTGCCTTATCAATATCTCAAAATATGACAGTCTTGAACGCTAGCTCGGTAGGTCAAATTGAATATGTGAAATATCATTAAGTTGAAACAACAGAACCCAAGATGGTCCGTACACATATGCAGGTGCTGACAAAGACGAGGTGAATTTGTACTTATACCTTCTCGCTCTCCCTTCTTCCTTCCCTTCCCCCTCCCTCCCCTCCTTTCCTTTCTTCTTCCTCCCTCCCTCCCTCCCTCCCTTCCTTCCTTTCTTTCCCTCTGCTGCTCTCCACTTTCCTCCCTCCTTCCCGCCCTCCCTCCCCTTCCCCCCTTCCTTCCACACTGGATGAAATCCATGGGCTCACACATACTAGCCAAGTGCTCTGTCACTAAGCTGCATCCGCACCGTTGATGCATTCTTGAGGCATAAGAGGCTTTTGTGCAACTGAAGACCAGTTCCTTCTCTTATGCCTTATTTAATGAAACCACACTTTCCTCTTATAAATGTTTTGAACATTTTCCTTCAGTCATGACAATTTATATTCCTGTACATATATACATGACTCCCATAAGTAATAAATTAAAAATTGACTTTTGGCAAATTATGAGGGAATAAAAATCCCCCACCAATCTTTTTATTTCTTGATGGTACTGGGCTTTTGAACTCAGGGCCTCATGCTTGCTAGGCAGGTGCTCTATCACTTGAGCCCCTCTACCAGCCCTTTTTTGTGATCGATTTTTTTGAGATAGGGTCTTGTGAACTGTTTGCCCTGGCTGGCTTCAAACCACCAAACTCCTGGTCTCAGCCTCCTGAGAAGCTAGGATTACAGATGTGAGCCACTGGTTCCACTGGCATCAACCTTGACTAAAAACTGTTTTATCAAGTTTTTCCAAACATTTGATTAAGTCACAAACTCCTCATAAATGTTCTAAACAGCTGAAGTTACTCAACACACAATAACACCCACACCAAGGAGTAGCTACTCTTCTAAGCCTAGCTAATTTTGCTAATAATATTTTTGAGATTCATCTGTGTAGCAATACTGTATACCTTTTTATTGTTGAAATTTGTTTATTCCTTCACCTACTGATGGGCATTTGGATAGTTTTCAGTTTGGGGCTAGTATTAGCATTCACGTGCTAGCTAGCCTTTGAGATTTATTCTTTTACTCTTATTCTACCCTTACTCTTTTTTCTCTTATTCAAGTCCTCCCAGAGTTGTGTAGGTGGCATTACAGTGATGACTTGATTGTATTTCTGCTTTCTCCCTAAAGTTGTAGTGATCTTATTAGATTCTAAAAGTCAAAACAAAACAAAAAATGGGATCTGGTTTCAAGATCTATGTTGTCAACTAGTTCTTGCTTGAGAGCTCAGTTTGGTTTTATAGACAGGCTAAGGCAAACCTGAGTCACCAGCTAGGTGCTTTGGATACTTAAGTTGCACCTTGTTTTACCAATGGGGATTTTAGTCTATGACTTTCTCATAGATTTTAGTTTGTTGAAATTTTGAGTCTTCCTCAGAAATTATGTCAGTTTAGATTTCACATGTCTGGCACTGTCAAACCCATTGTCCTGCCATTATGATATACTAACTTGGTTTGATATTTTAATTGAAAGCATATTGCTGCTTTATGAGCATTTTATTACAATAAATCATTTAGAAGTTCTTTTTAGGCGGTAAGGGACTGCATCAATTCTCTGCTTTGCACCATTCGGCTAGTTTATCATGTTAAATTTTGATCGGTTATTTTGCAATACTTGTGTTGATTGGCACTTGTATCCCTTTTTACCTTGTTATTAAGTACACAGCTGGCTCTGATTGGTTTTATCTGCTTTGAGGACTGTTCCTGTCTTTTCTGGACTTGTTTCATTAACTTGTGTTTTTTTTGTGTGTTTGAACACCAACTGCATGGATTTAAACTAAGTCAAGCTTTCTATAACCCCCCACAAAGTAGTACATATCATATTTTACGACTACCTTTCTGTACATTTTGTACTTACTTTTCTTTCTTGAGTATCAGAATAAGCTTGTAGATGTTCATAGACTCATCCAATTAAGATTGTTTATATCAATGGTTTTCAAATTGCTGTTTCTGGGCCAGCAGCATCTTCACCTGGGGATGTGTTAGAAATGCAGATTCCAGTTTCTGACTAAGCATCAGAAACCCTGGAAGAGGACCCAGCAGAATGTGTTTCAGTGCCCGGGTTTTCTCTGATGCCCACTCGAGTTTATCCTTGCCCGCTTTAATTACCCTGTATGTGAAGATGGTACTTACATTTTGGCTGGTGGGAACCCACCCGAGTTGCTCTCCTCCAGACTTTTTTTTTTTTTTATTTTAAAGCATCTTTGCTTTCTGGAAACAATAAGATATTCCAGATTCAAAATGATATTTTTTCCCCTTCCCTAAGACATTCCATCGGCTGCTCCTCTCCAAGGGTTCATTCTTCCACTTATTGAAAGTAGAGAACACAGTCTTTGTGCTAGCGATGCTCACATGTACTGGGGATGATCCAAAGACCAGCTGCTACAAAACCAGAGAGTGCAAACCTTCTGTATACACATGCATTTAACATACGCTACTGTGTTCTATTTTCTTTGTAGTAGGAGGTTTTTTGACCACCACAATTTTTTAGTATGTTGACTACATAGAATTTAATTTCACTGTTTCTTTTTCAGGCAAAGTTACCCAAACTCTTAATGTTTAAAAAGTCATTAAGTTAGATGACATTTCCTTCTTAAAAGGTCACCCTTCTGAGAAGCATTTCAAGTGGATGAAAGCATCCTTTAGGGAGAGATGAGGAGAGCTTTGCTGTGAATTCCTCTCTCCCACTCAGAGTGGGACGGCGCAGAGCAGGAGGGTCATGGAAAGTGCTGCTTCCACAGCCCTGGGAGCCCCTTACGGCTGGCCTGTTTTTTATTATTGAAACATATCGTTGCCTTATTCATATTTCATTGTAATTACACGGTCATCTTGAAGTTTGCCTTACCCAGGGATTTTGAAATAGGTTGCTCTCAGAAGGGAATTTTGCGTTGTTCAGTGCTGAGGATTGAATTTAGGGCTATGCGTATGCTAGGCAAGTGCTCTGCCACTGAGCTATACCTCCAGGTCCCCTCAACATTTTGGCTTTGTTTTGGAGACAGAGTCTCACTAGGTAGCCCAGGCTAGCCTGGAACTCATGATCCTCCTGTGTCAGCCTCCTGAGTGCTGGGATTACAGGCATGCCCCACCACATTCGTCTGCATTCTTTCTACTCTCCACACACAATGCTGGTGGTGTGTCAGCCTCGTTTTTGTGTGTGTTCGTGTAATTGTTTCTACTCACCTGAGTGACTGCCCTAGACTATGGAAAAGAGTAATCTCATTTGGATGCACACAACAGTTAGCGCCACGGGACACTAGAACATTGGAGGAGCCACTCTCCAGCACTCAGAAAGAGATGTTTACCAATTCACATCTGCAGTAATGTCCCCCAACTCTGATGCCAAACCCAAGCAAATGTTCTTCTAAATAAACCTGGCTATAGAGGAAAGGTTTGGGCTGGGAAGGCCTTGGGTTCAATCCCCAGCACCACTAAATAAATGAATAAACAGACAACAAATGAATAAACAAACAAAACTAGGTAGTGGTGATCGGAAATGTGTAGCTGAAGGCAGGAAAAGACAAATAAGAGGCAAATGAGACTGTGACGTATTCTAAATGTCTTTAGAGCTCTGCACATCTTGTCTCTGTCCGTGGTGGAAATAAACTCTTGTATTACTGGCCTGTTAGTTTTATTGCACTCTATTGATGTTGAACTATGTGTTCGAATTAGGCGCTCCTCACCCGAGAAGGTTTCACTAACACCATTTTTAGAATAATCAAGTCCATGAATTGATGGTTCTGCTTGGGTCAGGGAATTTGCTTTCCACATAGACTTGCAAGGCCACCTCCCCACGTAGATGTGACAAAGACGTACAGTGGGGCAGAGAAAGTGCTGCGGAACATTGAGGGAAGGAAATGCATTCGTACAAGGGACAACCAGGTTAAAATTTGTGACCCCAAAAGACTCCCTGGGTGGAAATGAGCTAACCTCTCTGTGCTCTGTGTCTCAGGGTCTTGGGTTGTTGACAGTGGTTGACAAAAATGTGCTTTCCCGTACGTCACTAACCATGTAGAGTTAAATACATGAGACAGACTTATATTTTCAGAAGACAAGTCATGTTGTGTAACTATTTGCTAATACACTTGTGAGTGAATAAAGACATTTCACGTTTGTGGCTGGCTGACTGTTAATATAAGATATTCACATGTGTCTTATTTCAGTGTCCCCAAAGCTAAAGAAGTCAAGCTGTTTTTCTAGTGTGTATGAGGAAAATGAGGCTCGGGAAGGCCTCATGTCCTGCCTATGGTTTGATGGCAGGGCAAACACCAGAGTCCAGGTCTTCTGGCTTCTACTTCATTGAGTGCTCTTGGGGTAAACCAACTGCACCTTCGCTGTTACTAATTAGAGGAATGTGTGTACTGATCATTTATTTATTTAACAAATGTAAAGTTATCATGTGCCCGACATCAGGGTCAAAAATATCCATTAGTATATCATAACTTGCAAAGCTGGGTTAAGTTGCACAGAAAGTGCTAGTTTACTTATTTCTACCATTTGAAATTCTCTTCTCTCTGTGACATTAGGAAGCTATACTGGGCTATAATGTAGATTTAAGCCTATGCCTGCCTTCTTCTCCAGTTTTGTTTGTGGCTGAACCACTCAGAAACTCCTCACCTGTAGTCAGGTCAGTTAAATAGTCTTTTGAGGGTGGTAGCTGTAGATATGGTAAGATGGTGACAGCCCAAGAGGGCAGAGTAGCAGGGTGAACCTGGTATGGGGACCAGACTCTGAGGATAGCTCTCTCTTCTTTTTGTTTCCCAGATGGTGGCAACAGAAAGTTGTAGAACCCAACTGTGGGGAATCTACTCTTTGAAGGTGGCCTAAGAAATGTTGTGGGTTGTTTTGGCTTAAGATCACACAAGCTGAGTGTGGTGACACATACCTGTAATCCTAGCTCTCTCAAGGCTGAGGCAGGAGGATCTTGAGTTCAAGGCCTGTCTGAGCTACATAGTGTGGGAGACCTTGTCTCAAACACAATCACACGAAAGTACTTTTCTTTCTTTAAGACTTAAAAAGTTGAGCCAGGTATGGTGGTGCATGCTTGCAATCCCAGCAACCAGGAGGGTGAGGGAGGAGATGCTTGAGTTTGAGGTCAGCCTGGCATAGCAACACCCTGTCTCAAAAAAACAAAAAAGCCAAAAAACAAAAAAACTGAGCGTGGTGGTTCATGCCTGTAATCCTAGCTATGCAGGAGGATTATGGTGCATAGCCAACCTGGGAAAAGTTAGCAGGATACCCTATCCGGAAAACAAATTAAAAAGCAAAATGTGCTGGGGGTGTGGTTCAAGTGGTAGAGCTCTTGCCTAGAAAATTCAAGGTCCTGAGTTCAGTCCCCAGCACTGGAAAAAAAAATTGACCACATGCCCACCATATAATCATGCCTTTCTACCCTTAGATATTTACCCAAGAAAAACAGAAGCATCTACCCATCCTTGTTTACCGGCTTTATTTGTAATAGCCCAAACTAGAAACAACCTAAATGCCCATCAACGAATGAATGAACAAACCATGGTGTATCCATACAGTGGAACGTTATTCAGCAGTGAAAAGGAGCGAGCTGTTTCTCTTCCTTACTATACACTGTGTGGGACACATGTTTGCCACAAAGACCTCAAGCTTCCCTAGCATTTACTAGGATGATTACAGCAGTGTCCTTTTGGCTGGAAGATGACAATTTGGGGGTCTGGAGATGATGAAGGTTGTGTACTTGCTCTTGCAAAAGGAACAGATGGAGCTTAGGAGTTGAAAATCCTGATGATCAAGGAAGGTGAACTACATAGAAGCTCTTGAGTTTTACTTTTTTCTTTTGTTCCTGCTTTGAAATATTATTTTATGTATATTTTCATACAATGAAGTATATAATAACCCCTGGTAGACAGTTCAGTGGGTTTCAACAAATATATACCCTCATGTTTCAATCACCCAAGTCAAGACAAAGGGCATTTCTTGAAAGTTCCCTTGTGCCCCTTTCATAGGGGTAAGCCCCTCTCACAGGCAAACCTTGACCTCACCCCTATCTCCATGAAAGAAACTGTACAGTATGCACAGCTAGTTTTCTTGTTGCTGCTGTAACAAATGACCACAAACTTACTGGCTTAAAACAACATACATTTGCGTCTTTCAGTTTTTGTGTTAGGAGGCCAACAAGAGTCTTGGGACTAAAGTCAGGGTGTTGACAGAGCTGTTCTTTCCAGGAGTTCCTGGGCGAGAATGTTAAAGACCACCCCTATTTCTTGGCCCATGGCTCCTTCCTCTGCCTTCAAAACCAGTAATGCTGCATGTCTACCATTCTTCTGTAGTCTCATTCCTCTCTGGTCATAGCCAGTCAAGGCTCCTCACTTTTCATGTGATTAGATTGGGCCCTACTATGGTTTGGATATTGTTGTCCCTCATAGGTTCCTGTGTTAGAACCTTTGTTCCTAGTGTGGTTACACTGCCCTATGATGGAATCAATGTCACTCTCTGGGGACTCTGTTTAGCTCCCAAGACCATGAGTTGTTGTACAAATAGTAAGCGTGATCCTTTTGCATTTTACTGACTTCTTGTCCCTCTATGTGATCTATCCCTCTCACACACATGCCTACCACAATGCCATCTGCCATCTTGGGATACAGCCAAGGAGACCCTCACCAGAGATTGGACAGATGGGACCATCTGATCTTGTACTTATAGCCTCCAAAGCTGTGAGCTGTTTCTTTTCTTTATGAGGTACCCAGGGTCAGGTATTCTGTTGTAGCAATAGAAAATGAATTACTATAAGTCCATTTGGATAATCCAGTAATATCTATCTTCTCATTCCAAGATCCTTAGCCTTTATCATGCAGAGTCCATTGCCATGTAAGGCAACATATTCACAATTGCAGGATTAGAAGGTCCATCTTTGAGAGGTGGTTGTCCCATCTATGGCAGGACTCTTGCAACTTTGATGTTTCTAAGATTCATTCATACTCTTGTGTGTCAGCTTGTTCTATTGATGAGCAGTGTTCTGTGGTATATATTTACTCCTCTGTTGAAGGATGTTGCTAGCAGTTTGGGTTATTATTTGGTTTTTCAATTTTATTTTTGATGGTACTGGGGTTTGAACTCAGGGCCTCACTCTTGCAAGGCAGGTGCTCTACCACTTGAGCCACTCCACAGCCCTTTTTTGTGTTGGGTATTTTTTGAGATAGGGTCTCACTTTCATTTTCCCCAGACTGGCCTCCATGCCGGACAATCCTCTTGATCTCTACCTCCTGAGTAGCTAGGCTTACAGGTGGGAGCCACTGGCGCCTGGCAGTTTTGGGTTATCACCAATAAAAACATCATTCATATATATATATCAGTTTTTCTTGGGTAAATAGGTAGAACTTATAGGGTAATTGTATGTTTGACTTTCTATTTGTTTATTGGTCATTAACATATCTTTTTTGTGAGATATGTTAATTACCATTTTGAATTTTTGACAGATTGTCTTTTTATTATTAGTTTGTAGAAGGTTGTCTATGTTCTAAAACAAATTCCTTGTCAGGCATAAACATTGTAATTTTCTTCTAGTCTGTGGCTTGCCTTCTCCTTTTGTAACAGGGTCTTTGGTCAACAAAAGTTTTTAATTTTGATGATTTCTGATTTCTCAATTTAAAAAAATTAGTGCTGGCCAGGTGCTGGTGGTTCACGCCTGTAACCCGAGCTACTTGGGAGGCAGAGATCAGGAGGACTGTGGTTCGAAGCCAGCCCCCTGGCAAATAGTTCATGAGACACAATCTAAAAAATACCCAACACAAGGGCTGGCAGAGTGGCTCAAGTGGTAGAGTGCCTATCAGCAAGCGTGAGTCCCTGAGATCACTAGTATGACCCAAAAAAAAAAAAAAATAGTACTGACCAGCACATATGGTGATTCTTACCTGAAATCCCAGCACTCAAAAGTGGAGACAGGAGGATTGAAAGTTTGAGGCCACTCTGGACCTTGGAAGGAGTTTCAGGCCAGCTTGGGTTACCTAGAGGAACATTGTCTCAAACAATGATAACAATAACAACAAAGTACCTTTTAGATCCTGTCTAAAAAAATGTCACAATCATGAGGTTATTCCCGTGTTTTCTTTTGAAAGCTTTATAGTTTTAGCTTTTGCACCTAAGTCTATGCTTTATTCAAATTAATTTCTGTGTAGGGTTATGGTGGACGTTGGAGTAAAAGTTTTTTTGCACTGAGGTATTCAGTTATTCCAGCATCACTTGTTGAAAAGACTTCTCTTCCCACATTGAATTGCACTGACTTTTCTTGTAAGTCAATTAATCAGATATGTATGGATCTATTTTTGGATTCCATTCCATTCCAATGGGTCATTACGTTTATTCTTGAAAAATACCACAGTTTTAATTATTATAAATTTATATTAAGTCTTGAAATCAGGTAATGTAACTGTATCCTTTTTAAGTATGAGTTTGGTTAATGTAAGTCACTGTTACTAGTTAAATTGTGTCATCCCAAAGTTATGTTTAAGTCTTAGCTCCCAGTTTGTTTGAACGTGGTCTTATTTGGATCTAGAGTCTTTACAGATGTGATGGAGTTGGGACAAGGTTCATGTTGTGTTAGGGGGACTAATCCAAGATGGCTGGTATCTTAATAAGAAAAGGAGAAGACACTCAGGAGAAGACACTTGGAGAGATGTCATGTTAAGACACGAAGAGCAGGGTCATGGAACACCAAAGGCGACCAGCAAACCATCAGTGATGATAGAGAACGACAAAGATTCTGTTTCAGAGCTATCAGAAGAAACCATCTGTGATGGGGGCATGGTTCAAGTGGTTTGCCTAGCAAGTCTGAGGCCCTGAGTTCAATCCCAGAACCACAAAAGGACATCAGAGGCTGGCGGTGGCTCATGCTGTGACCCGAGGTACTTGGGAAGCAGATATTGGAAGAATTGTGTTCTGAGGCCAGCCTGGGCAAAAAGTTCATGAGACCCCATCTCCACAAATGACTGGGCACAGTGGCATGCACTTGTCATCTGAGCTACATGGGGGAGCACAAATAAGAGCATCACAGTCCCAGACATCAAGTGAGACCCTATCTCAAAAATAACCAATGCAAAAAGGACTGGCAGAGTGGTTCAAGTTGCTTAGCAGCCAAGCTCTGAGTTCAACCCCCAGTATCACAAAAGAAAAAACCCTACTAATACCTTGATTTTAGACTTGTTAACCTTCAGATCTCTGTGAGAGAATACACTAGTATTGTTTTAAGCTATTAGGTTTTTTTCTTTTATTTTCTTGAACACTAGGCAAGTGTTCTACTGCTTGAGCCACACCCATAAGCCCTTTTGTTTTTGAGATAGGGTCTTGCTATCTTTGCCCAGGCTGTCCTTGAGTTCACAATCCCCTGCCTCCTGAGTAGCTGGGATTGTAGGCACGTGCCACTATTTCTAGCAAGTCACCAGCTTCCATACTCTCTTATAGCATTCCTAGCAAACCAATACAGTTATTGAAACACAACTTCAACTTGCTTAAGGAATAAGGAAACAGCTGTCTCTTAAACTTAGAAGATCAGAGTGAGGGTTCCAAATGAGATTTATTTGATAAACTAGATACTACGATTAGGTTCATTTGTAAGGATCGGAACCCCTAATAGTGACTTACATAAAATGGATGTTTATTTATTATTTATTTGATTTTGGTGGTGCTGGGGATTGAACCCAGGGTCTTGCACATGTCAAGCACACGCCTTTCCACTAAGCTACATGCCCAGCTCTGGAACATTTTATTTTTCTCTTGTGAGGTGCTGGTAATCCATGGTTCTTCTATTGTTGTTGCTGCCATCCTGGGCAAGTGGTTTCCATCTCCTGGTGTAAGACACAGCTTCATATCTGCCTTTCATCCAGCAGGAGATAGCAGGAGTGAGAGAGCCTGCCCCTTCTCTTAAGGCCACATCCCAGAGATTTCAGAGGATACCTAGGCTTACAGACTCTGGTCCAAAATGCAGTCCTAACATTGCTCCCAGCTCAAAACAGGCTGGGGATATATTATTCCAGGAATTCAAGGAATAGGAAGGAAGATCCCTTATTTGGAAACAACCAAAAGTTTCTTCCACAGAGTGTCTGTATGTAGAGAACACAGAGTACAGAAGTGACATAGGTCATTGAATGTAAGAGACTAAAAAGGGACAAAACTCAGGTCTATAGGTAAAAATTCGAAAGCTAACGAAAGTTAGTTACACTTTTGAGAGGGGATGAGATGGCTTGCAGAGAGTGAAGAATGAGAAGAGAGGATCAAGGGAAGCCTGCCTGGAGCCAGAGTTTAGAGACTGTACAGGGAAGGACGCAGCAGGACTGAGAAGAACGATGAAGGAGGTAGATGAATGCCAAGGACGAGTTTCAAGGTGGAAGGGGTCAATGATGTGTAGGGGAAAAGATGCTGCTAAGGTCTGACTGTGTCAGTCTTTAAGTTGAAAATAATTTTTGTCTTTGATAGTACTAGAATTTGAACACAGGGCTTTGAACTTGCTAGGCAGACGCTCTACAGTTTGAGTCACTCCCCCAGGCTATTTTTGAGATCAGTTCTCACTTTTTTGCCCAAGCCAAACTGGATTACAATCCTCCTATTTTATGCCTCCCACTGTAGCTAGAATGACAGGCATGCACCACCCATTACCCATGTATTAGTTCAGATGGGGTCTTTCAAACTTTTTACTCTGGCTGGCCCAGAACCACAATCCTGCTGATCTCAGCCTCCCAAGTAACTAGGATTATAGGCGTGCCCTACTTTGTGTTGAAATTTGTGTGTTGAAACTTAATTGCAAATGTGATCTTCTTGAGAGGTGGGGCCTTAGGTGGGTTAAGCCAGGAGGACAGAGCCCTCAAGGATGGAATTAGGGAATTTAGTAAAGGGTCTGAAGGAGGGGATTTGTGAAGTTGCAGCAAAGCCCTCGCCAGATGCTGAGCGCCGGTGTCTTGAACTTAGACTTCCATCTTTCAGAACTGAAAGAAGCAAATTTATGTTGTTTATGAATTACCCCGTCTGTGCTATTTTGTAATAGCAGCACAAGTCAACTAAGACAAATATCAGTTAAGATAAAGAGCTGGTCTTTAAAAACACAAGAAGTTGTGGTTGTCCTCTTTCAAATCAAAGGTGACCTCCAGTCTTTTTTCAGGAAGCAGTTCTGTGTGACCAAATGACCTTCTGAAATTTGGACTATGGATAAATCTCAGTTGGAAGCTTGTACGGTTAACTTAGACTCAGGGTTGATGATAAAGTTCCCCACCCCTCCTCACTGAGGGACAAAGTCACATCTGAACAGGGAGGTCACTTATCATCTCTGTCACCATGGTCAGACAGCTGGAGGTGATAGGAGGCCTTGATACAGGAAATGGAACCCAGCCAATGGCTCGGGGGATTAAAGTTTCAACCTTTGCTTTTTGTCTGGTTGTAGAGAAGGAATCAAGATGAACACAGAAGTGGACTCACTTCTAAGCACTAAGTTGCACTGTCGCATTGCTTACGATACGGATGGGCAACAGCCCAGGCATCATCAACTGGGAGTGGACAGATTGTGTTATAGCCGCTCAATGCACTTGTAATTGGCAGGTCTGTGCCTCAGCTCCCAGACTGGCTGCTGTGAGCTCAGGGCATGACTGGTGGGTGCCACTGGCAAGTAGAAGAGAATGAGGAGGGAGGAAGGGAGAGTGAGAGGTGGGGGGGGGGGGTTTAGGGGGTGGGGAAGAGGAAGAGAAAACTAGGAAAGAAGCAGGCGGCTGCACTGTGGCTTTGCTATCCTGTTTGGAGCCTCAGTTCTCCACCTTACACAAAACCTCAGAGCCCCAGCTGTGCAAGGAGGGAGGGAGGGTGTGGTAAAACTGAAAATGGCTGGAAACCAGGCAGACCTGCCTTCTGTCACCAAGTGATAGGCAAGCGACTTAGCCTGGCTGTGCCTCAGTTTTCTCACTTGCAACCCAGGGCAGCGATTCTGCTGAGAAGGTGGCTTGGGAGTGGGAAGTGCTGCAGGCCCAGTCCTGACACCTGCCAGGTCCTGCAACTCCACCATAAGATGACTCTCTTCCCCATGAGGCCCTGTGGTGGGTCAGTGCTGTCCAGAAGAATTTTGAAATGTGTGTAGAGCTACAATTAAGGGACTTAAAATTTAACTTGACTCAATTTTAGTGTTGTTATTATTATTACTATATTATTACTGTGTTCGCATGCCAGGCAAGCACTGTACCCCTGAGTACACTCCAGCTTTACTTTTAAATAGCTATCTGTGCCGTGTAGCAAGTGGCCACTCTACTGGCCAGCACAGCGTTTGGAGCGATGCGTAAAGGAGAATTTCTCTGCCATGGCTAGTCCACAGCCAGGCCGCGGGGCAGAGTGGCTCATAGTGTCGACACCGCAAGGCTCCAAGTTCCCGCTGCATGGACGTTGTCATGTTTTCCCCTAATAAAACCGCCCCTGGATAAAGTCTGGGCAGGCGAAATGGAGTTAGGGACCCTCTGCATCATGGACACAGACTAAAGAAGCCACCTGATCTTTTTTAACTTGCAGCAAGCAGGGGAGGCTGTGAAGTTCCACGTCCATTTTACAGACGAGGAAACTGAGGCTCCAGGAGGTTGGGGAAGCAGTGCTCCAAGCGAAGAGCAAACTCTTTGGAGCTTTCTCTGGCGACGCTAACGACACTTCCACGAGTCGGGTTGTCAGGGTGTGGGGGGGGAAAGCGGTGGGTAAATATTTGGGGCTGTAACCTTGGCTTCAGCGACAACTCGTCACTGCGGTTTCCCGGCCTGCGCGTGGCGAGGGCGGTGCCTCGGGGACAGGGGCGTCCCCGAGGTCGGCAGGGACCGACCCGGCAGCCCGGGCTCCAGCGGTCCCGCCCCATCTCGCCCCGCCCCCATCCGCGGCTATAAGATAGCGGCGCGGGCGGGTGGCGGGCGCTGGAGAGCTCGGGCGCGCGGAGGCAGGACAGGAGCACCCGCGAGCACCCGCAAGGGAGCGCGAACCCACGGCGACCCCGGCCTCAGCGCGCGCGTGGCACCGTCCCGGACAGCCCCTCGCGGGATCGCGGGACTCACAGGATCGCAGGACCTCCGCCACGCGCGCCAGGCCAAGTGCAGCCGCGCCATGAAGCCTCCCGCAGCGCAGGGCAGCCCCGCGGCCGCAGGTGAGTGTGGGGACCCCGACCCTCTTTGTGCGGTGCAGGGAATCCAGGGACTTGCGCGTACTCGGCAAAGCGTTTTGCTACTAAGTCCCCAGCCACGGTGTCTCCTTAAAGCCCGGGTCCTAAAGGTAAGGGACAAGAGAAGAGGGTCCCCACGCATCCTTCCAGCCTCACCGATGGGACTCTACCCGCAGGTCGCCCTGGGCGCGCGATTCTGCCTCGCTGCCCACGCAGGGCGAGGGATCCGAGCCCAGCACGTACCCAGCGCCTCCTGACTCAGTGTGACTCAGTCTTCCCACCGCCACCAGGCTGGCACTCGCCCCGGGGAGCGAGCGTGGGGACTAGGGCCCATCGGCGCGTGGGAAATGTGGCTGTGTCGGTTAGCTAGATGACTAGACTGAGGCTTCCAGCTTCACCGCGGAGACTCAGTTTCTTTATCTGTGTAATGGGCTGGATAATAAGGAGGCACTTTGTAGCGGTGCGTGGCTGTCACCTGGGTAACATGTTAGTTATTCCAGAAGATGGTGGCAGCCCCTCCTGGACCCCGGGAGGGATGGCCGCCCCTGACCCGCATCGACTGAGTGCACGGTCCCTGCCCCCAGCCCCGGCCTTGGACTCCTCGGCCGCCGCGGACCTGACGGACGCACTGTGCGAGTTTGACGCGGTGCTGGCCGACTTCGCGTCGCCCTTCCACGAGCGCCACTTCCACTACGAGGAGCACCTGGAGCGCATGAAGCGACGCAGCAGCGCCAGCGTGAGTGACAGCAGCGGCTTCAGCGACTCGGAGAGTAAGTGACAGTACCCCCAGGACCTCGCGGCTCAGCCCCGGGTTTGCTTATTTGTAAACCGAGGCCTGGGGTCCGGGGGACTCGGATCTAAAACTCCGCGCGCTCCCTGGAGGCCCGGGGAGTTGAGTGTGCAGCGCTGCAAGCCCAGCAGTGGCAGGGCCGGCCAGTGAGGGAAGTCCCCCCAGGCTGGTGGAAGACGTGTCGCTCTATCTGCCGCCTGCAGATGTGTCATCTGTCATTGGGCTTTAAACAGGTTCTCCCGCGCGCTCAGTCAGAACTCCCGGGGCCTCTGCCAGACCTTTCTTGTGGTTTCCTTTCTTCTCACCTCTTTTCCTTTTCTCTCTTCTCTCACCTATAACTTTTTAGAGTATGTGGAACAAGTGCCACCGGAATGGGGGTGGGGACATGGTAGTACTGAAGCATTTGTGAAACTAGAAAAGATTTCATAAGAGGCTGATCTTGGAATTTTTGAAACAACATCTTGCACTTTCTTCTAGCCACGAGCTCGCAGACTTATTGCTCCATTGCGTGCAGTTTTGAAAGACTCCCTAGTACCACCACGTTCAAGTGCAGTGTCTTAGTGTCCCTCTTCCTTCACACAGGTTCACCACGCAGGCCTGAGAGGGAGCCAGAGAGCAGATGGCATGGAGGTATTTCCTGCTGACCTTGCTCACAATGGAACTACCCTAGGGTCTCTTCGTCCTAAACAACCTTAGAAATATGAGAGAGAGAGGGAGGGAGGGGGGGAGAGAGAGAGAGAGGGAGGGAGGGAGGGAGAGAGCGTGAGAGCGCTTTTTTCAGTACCACAAATGTTCTGTGAGATTTGCCACTGCACCAGCCCTATTTTTGTGATGGGTATTTTCAAGATAAGGCTTCCTGAACTATTTGTTCCAGCTGGCTTCGAACCATGATCCTCCTAATCTTTGCCTTCTGAATATCTAAGATTATAGACATGAGCCACCAGTGCCTGGCTTCTGTGAGATTTTGGAGACCCATTCAGGTGTCAAATAGCAAGTTTGGTGACTTTTTAATATTACATGATTGTTTTCAAGTCCTAGATTATTTCCTTTTTTTTTTTTTTTGAACAGGGTCTTACTATGTAGCAGGCCTTGAACTGGAGATCCTCCTGCCTCAGCCTCTTAAGTGCCAGGATTACAGGCATGTATCACCACACCTGGCTTTACTTACTGTTTTTGAAAGTGTTTTTTAAATTCTTCTATTTATTCTTGAGCCTTTAATAGGCTATAAGCAGAAAAATCACTTCCCTTGCTGCCCTGGATTCTAGGAGTAATCCTAGTGATTCTCTTGTTGTGAAACTTGGACCTCTTCCTTGTTACTGGGCAAAGATTTAGTGTGAGATGTGAACCTGAGCTGTTCTACTGACAAGGGATATAGTCCTTTACCACCCGGGGAAGGATTTGAATCAGAAACCTGAGTTCTAGTTTGAGTGTTCTTGGCAGCCCTGCCCAAGGTTTAGACTAACCTGTAACTTTTGAGGTGAAAAGGGATGGGAAAGAGTACTCTTAATTTTCCATTTAGAACTTTTGGATTTTGTTGCTAAGGACCTATTAAAATGAGTTTGTAATGTCAAAGAGAAGACTTACAATTTTTGAAAATTTTCAATCTCAATACCTGTGGCCAAGCTTAAACATATCTCCTTCCACCGGGGCACAGAGCAAGTTACTAAACAAGCACAAATTTTCTCCTCCCCCAAGAAGAAAGCTGGAATATTCTGTCACTGCTGCTGTATGGCAAAGAACAGCTCATTCTGCTAGAATATGACCTTAGCACACTCGTTCATGGCAGATTGCAAGTTCTATGGGAGAGATTTCAGACCTAGATAGGCCTTTGGGGGGTCTCAAAGAGAATGCACTAGAAACACATTCTTAGCAGTTTGGAGGAGATATTGGGATTGAGGTTGTAGTTTTCCCAAGGGTATATGTGTGTATATTTTGCTTTCTGAGTTTATTGTTAATTGTTAAACCCTTAGTTTGGTGGATAGAGAAGGAGTGGGAAGGTCTAAAGGAAGCTCAGATGATGTTTGTCTTTGCTGTAAATGTGTAATTTGTTCCCCACAAGACTTGTTAGGGTTGTGTGTATCTAAATGGTAATTTCTTAAGGAAGCAGAATGTGTACATCTTAATTGTTGTCAAGAATTGAGTACAGGTATTTGTTATACTTATTTGTCTGTTTGATGCTTTTCTGTGGAAGAGAATGCTTGAGAGAGGTAGAGGCTACTGAAAGCTAGCTCTTCAGAAGGGGACAACCAGGATGATGACAGCATCAGCAGCTCACTTTACCAATCCCTTACTAGGATGATAATTTATTAGCTCTCTCTAACAGTGATCTCTTTACTGTTCTTTGAATGTGTTATCCCATGTGGCCTCTACCACAGTCCTGTAAGTTAGACATTGTTATTTCCATTTTTCTGATAAAATAGCAGAACCACACAGGTTGTCTGTCAATGGCCTTGCTCTGCCACTATGAGCAAGAGTGTGAACCAGGCTAGATAGGAGAAGACTGAAGTCAGCACTGGAGTCCCCTTGAGCTCAGATCATGTTTCTTTTTGTCTGTTGCATTGTTTTTGAAGGTGTCTGTTAAAGGTAGGGGCTATCTGGCAGGTCAGTGGAGATGGGTAGTGATGGTTTTTGTTTTTTCCAGTACTGCAGGATCAAATTCAGGGCCTCACATGCTAGGCAAGTGCTCCCTTGTCTTGAAGAACATTTTTTTTCTCTCATCCAAAATTTAAATTGCTTTTAGCCAAAAGAGAAAAATAGACATTTCTTCTTCTACCCAAAGAAGCAGGTTACTTAGCTAGGAAAGAAGAATGGATATTTAATAAAGAAATAGTCTTTTCTACTTCCACTTTCAGGGGAACCTCCTGAGACATGAAGAGGACCAAAATGTCAATTTAAGATTAGGAATGGGATTCAAATAGCAGATAATTAAACTAGAGTGCTTTATTGGGACCAATTTTAACTTCAACAGTAAAGGACAATATGATTGGGAGCTAGTCAGCGTTTTTCAAACTTGATCTTCAGAGGTGCTTTAGAGATTGTGAATATCTTTGGTTTATTTTTAAAATATAACTTTTTCCAGCATTTTCAAAATTATGAAAGTGCAGCATGATTTATTAAAGTGCTTAATGAAATTTTTGCTCATTATATTCCAATTTTAACCAGTGTGTTAATTTATATTTCTATTGATTAACCTTATAGGAAGTTTAGAATACTTATTAGCTTAGGCTTTAGAAGATGGAATAAACTGATGTTTTGGGGTTTCATGCATTTTTTCCTTTGAGGGAAGTATTTTGCTACTTAGTAGGAAAGGCATGAGGGCAAGACTTAGAACACCTGCCTACCTTTGCCCAGCATTTTCCAGTCTGGCCTTGGTAGAAGGGGCTTTTTGGAACCTGAAGACCAGAATGACAGACAGCATATGAGTGGCTGATCTGACTTAGCCATTGATACTAGAACTTGAACTTGTTCAAGTCTGATAGGATGAAGTGAGGTAAGAGCCTTCAGGATGCCTTGGTACTGTGTTAGGAATTCTGAGTGAGGGACAGGTCTTACTCTGATGCCTGGCAAAATATCTAGAAGGGCAGCGAAGTCCCAGGAGGACAGCTGGGACCATGGTGGTGAAACAGATGAGGGGCTTTTTCCTTATAGAATGCTACTTTAGTGAGGCTGTCAGAACTTCGGTTTGGGGAAGGAGAAATCTCCCACATCCTTGCCATTCCCTGTGAGAAAAGGGAAACAGAGCCAGGCCATGCTTTTTCTCAGGTAATTACTATAGTTCACTTGTGTAAATGTGTGGGATTGTTCTATATTTACAGGAGCTCTGGGCAACGTTCCCTGTCTGTGGTTTTACTTCCCTCTGGAGTAGAACACGTCATTGCTAACTCTACATTACCTTTCTCCCAACCCCCCAAACTCAAGGAAAAAAAACCCTCCCTTTAAACACCCCCTGGTTTTTGCCATGGAGTTTCTCAAGCTGTGCCTGGGATTTTGTTTGATGTGCTCCTGTGTCCTTTGATGGTGTTTTAGGAAACTCAGTCTCAGAATTCGAGGTTCTGAGTGGACCTGGTCAGGATGTTTCTAATGCAGATTTGAGATGTTTTTGAGGTAGGTCTTCAGAGCTGACTGACATGGGTGCTTTAAGGCCCTGAAATAGCCAGCCTTACCACCGGCCTATGTTCCCCAAATCATCACGGCTATGGTATCATCCTCCGATGGGTGGGACACTAATACCTGAATATGCTATCAGCCAGTGACATATTGCTGTCATTTTATCAGATTGACTGGATGCTATTTTGCAAGGAATGAAGTTCTAGGGGAGTGAAGAGAAAAGAAAGTCAGGTCTTACTTTCACTTTTTAATATGCTGCAACACCTAGCATGAGAGTCTGTTCATTGTAGGCGCTTAATAAAAGTCCATAAAACAAAATGTTATTCGAAAAAGAAGTGTAGAGTTTGGGGTACCTCTGTGTTGGGAGTTTGTTCTTGAATACCTCTGAAGAGGAACTTAAGAATTTTGCTGTTTTTTAAAAGAGATCAGGAAGCCAAGGCCTGGGATTTCAATTGTTTTTATTCTCTATGGTGACCTTTTCTCTCCTGGGCCTGCTGTTGTCCATTAAATCATTAAACCCCAGGCATAGCCAGGCACCAGTGACTCACGCCTGTAATCCTAGCTACTCAGGAAGCAGAGATCAGGAAGATTGAGGTTCAAAGCCAGCCCATGCAAATAGTTCCGAGACTCTATCTCGAAAAAACCCTTCACTGAAAAGGGCTGGGAAGTGCTCCAGGTGTAGGCCCTGAGTTCAAATCCCAGTACCAAAAAAAAAACGAAACCCAAAACCCCACAGGCATCACACATGGAGCACATAGGTTATTGTTGCCTCCCGCATGGCCTCTGTGCTATACACCCTCTCCACAGAGGCTCAGCCTGGGGACTCTTGGGCTTGCTCTTTTCATTTTCTTCATGACTGGCATATGTAGATGATTACCACAGGGTACAACTAAACAGGGCAGGATTGGTCAAGGACGCTGGGAGTTCATTTCCTCTAGATGGTTGAGAATTGAATGTCTTAGAGCCTAGAATTGGCCTAGGCTGTGTATAAAGATAGGGACATAGGAAGAGAGTAGAATGATGGTGTGGCAGCAAGCTAGTGGGGTGTGAGCTTGTGTGTATGTGTGTGTGTGTGTGTGTGTGTGTGTGTGTGTGTAAGACAGGCAGAGAGAGAGAAAGGAAGTGAGCAGATGCAATGCTGATATATTCTGTGTGTATGTTTATATTTATAGACACTGTAACTAGTATTTTTTCCTGCCCCTCTCTCATTGTGGAAGTAGCTTGAGTTCAGTAGTAATATAAGAGGTAACTTCTGAACATCTTAGTAGTTTGACTTGCAACTGAATTTTCCAATTGAGAAAATTCAGATTTTCTCAATTTTTAGTCAGATTGTGTCTATACTTTCTGAGTGTGAGGAAACTACTTTGATTGATGCACTTAGCATGTGGACAAGGCACTGAAGGCTCTGAGGCAAACCAGGGGCATCTTCTGACACTGTGGTCCTTCTCCACAATGTCCCCCAGTCACCTGAGTTGCCTTGAGCTTTCTCTGAATCTTCACCAGACACCCTTTTCCTACCATTCTTTTTTGCAGTAGCCTTTTCCATGTTGAGATGTTTCCTTCTTCCTACACTTAGTAGTGTTTGATCCACTGCCTGGAAGCACAACAAATTGTGTTGTCTTTCCCCCATCCCAAAGCATGAGTGTATATGGAGAGCTGGTGGAGGACAGAGATGAAATCCAAAGTCGGGGGATAGGCATGTGGTGTGTGTAGCGTGGGGTGGAGTGAGGTGTGGTGTTGAAACTGGCTCAGAAGTGCCAGCTGTTTGGAGAGATAAACACCAGAGGGATGATCCCTGAGCTCTGAGCCAGCTAGTCTTATAGCTAGAACTCTGGACCAAGGAGATGGGTGATGTTTTTGGATGCCTTTCACAGCAAAGAATTTTGTGTGAAGGGCCTCATAGCCCTCCTTCTGGCTCATGGCCTGCCTCCCTGGGACTCTCTGTGGTTTTCTTTCCTTTAAACCTCGCCTCATCTCCTCCCCCCAAATTCTTCAGGCTATATGCCTGGTGATTCCCCTGGTGATTGCACAGTGACAGACAGTAATGTTCCTTTGTAGGTCTCCTCTAGAGGTGAGCTCAGCCAACAATCCAAGCCAAAGGGCTTTCCCAGTCAAGTTCTGGAGTCCTGAGAAATATTAACATCAATGGAAAAACACAAAAAAGTGTTTCACTGTTAAGTGCACTTGGGAAATGGGACCAGACTGGTTTTTTTTATCACAAGACTTCTTAGAGACATTAAGAGTGGGAATGATCAAGGGTGCTTGGTGTTTCTACAATTCAGCTTTTCTTTTCAAAGGACCAGCATTCAGAGGAGTACATTTTTGGAGAAATGTAGATGTAAGGATCAATGTTTTGGATTTCATAAGTGCTCATCATCAAAACCTTGAAAAATGATTACTGTCCTTTTAGGTGACCTGGACTGGACCTCTTGAAGGAAGAAGAGATTGTGAGGGTTGGTCACAGGATCTTGGGGCCATGTTTGGAAAACTGGACTAGATAGTATATAGATAGCTGGAACCACCTGGTCAGGAGAAGGCAGGAGGAAAGGGAGTCAGGTGAGGTGTCCGAGAAGGTGGGACAGCCTTTAGGTGTGAAACTGAATTCTCTCAGGACTAGAAACCTCTTTCTAGAACCCCGGTTTCTTTTTATGCTGGCATTTCTTTGAAAACATAAGCAAGTTTGTTTTGAATTAAGGACACGAAAGCAAGCCGATTTGGGCTCCTCCTGAGTTGACAGAATTGATTTAGTTCAGGAGCCCCAGAGAGGAAAGGGGACCCAGCCAAGTGCCATTGTTTACCTGAAGGGCTTTTCAGGGCTCCTCGCCTCTGCACCTTGTTGGCTTTGTATTCTATTTTAACCAGGCCTCATGATCTCCAGGACCACTTCCTGCTTCCGCTGCTTGCTCTGCCTTTGACTGGGTCTCTGCTGCATTGTGTCACCAGCCCACAGCACGACTGGTACATGGTTTGGCTTCCTCCTCCTCTGCACGACAAGAGAAATAGAATTTCAGAAATTCAGATCTGGGAGGAACTTTAATCTGCCTTCCTCGTTTATTGATGGGTAAACTGAGGCCCAAGGATTCTGTCTTGTTCAAGGGCACTTGAGGAGTTGCTAGCTGAGCTACTTCTGGACCTTTTTTTTTTTTTTATTGTGGTACTGGGGCTTGAACTCAAGGTCTCACACTTGCTAGGCAGGTGCTCTCCCACTTGAGCCACTCAACCAGCCCCTACTTCTGGACCTTTTGCAGCACAGCACTATTTCTGGGACCTTGCCTTGCTGTTGCTCTGGTCTTTGGGGTCGTGAGAATAGAAGGAGCTACAAAATCCCTTGCATGTCTGGGGTTAGATGGACCACTAGGAGCATAAATCTTTGTCTTTGACTCTAGCTTGTCCTCAGATTGCAGAGTCTTGGGGAAATCCACAATAAAGGCTCTCCCATGAGCAAAGAGGGGGGATTGCTAAGTCACAGGGTCCAACTTTATGCTTGTATTTTAGGGGGTTCACAGGGCAGAGGAACATTTTTCATGAAAGACGATGCCATATGTCTACCATCTCCCACCCCCATATCCAAGCACAGGCAGGATTACTGGGTGTGAGCTCTGGTCAGGAGGCTCCTGTGTGCTGGCAGAGGTCTGGCTCTGTTGATTCCATCACACCTATTTTAGGGAAGTGATGCCTGCCGCAGCCTTTGGGGCATACATGTGAAATCTGGAATCCACCTGTCATCTTTGCTAGAGATTTGCAACTCTTGCTTCTTTAGGAGAGCAGCAGCTGGTTATGAGGAGTTCGTAGATTGAGAGTTTTGTGAGCACTGTCTCTAATGACTGCATTTCTCCCCTGAAAGGTGCAGATTCACTCTACAGGAGCAGCTTCAGCTTCAGCGATGAGAAGCTGAATTCTCCAACAGACTCCACCCCGGCCCTGCTCTCTCCCGCCATCACTCCTCGGAAAGGTAAGCTCCTTGCTGGACAGTGAGTTTCTCCGCTTTTTATTTTCTTCCCCTTCTCCACCCTGTCTCTTCCCTTTATCCCCAGCCAAGCTTTCCCAAATATGCAAAGCAAATAGAGAGGACTAATAGCTCTACTAGTGGAGTGTGAAGTGGAATTTGTTATTTCTCAGGATTTCGATCGGATAATTTGGGGGTAGAAAACCTGAATGCACAGGAAGAAAGACAGCTTGTGAATTCTAGATTGTTCTCTGTCGTGTGGTGTAAACAAGGCTGGGCCAAATGATAGTGCTTCTCAGGGTCTCCTTTGAGACTAATTGGTTTGAGAATTTAAAACTCAGTAGTCTGGCTTTGCAGGAAGGAGGATTTTTTTTTAAATTGCATTAACTACTTAACCAATGTTTTCATATGACCAATTGGGCAATTAAATGGGGTTGTCATTAGGAAACATGATTCAAAATAGCCTTAGCCTGCCTCTACTGTGATATTAATAGGCCCCAAAAGTCTTTAAAACTGCATGGGCAGTGTCTCGGTTTTTGAAATTGGCAAAGTGTCACCAGCTAGAGAGTTGAATGTTCTGTTATATTGGACAATCACCCTTTTGAAAACAAAAGTCCCCGCCGCCAAGGAAAGTTATACTTGCAGAAAATAGTTGTAAAATGCAATAAAAATGGAACATTCTTAAAAAGAAGTATGAAGGCTCCATCACTTGTCTCAATCTGGCATTAAGACAAAACTTCTGTCTTTTTTGAAAGAGATATTTTAAAATTCCCTTCTCAACACAGCAGTGCTGGCAGTCACTGGGGATTGGGCCATTGTCCTGCCCTCGGTCTGTAATGGATCTGTGGAATTCAGGGAAAGTGGCTTGAACAGTTCCCAGGTTTGTTACCTGATCCTCCAGAGGTGGAAATTAAAGATGGAAAAAAGAGCCCCTACTGGCAAATTGACTTGAAAAGCTAAGAACAATGAGCCATTTGTAGCCAGCAGGGAGAGAAAAATAAAAATATTCAGTAATGCATTTTGAGGAAGGCAGGAACATAAACTCTATGGAAGGAAGTTAAATGTACAGCAAAGTTTATTTCTGAGGCTATAGAGAGGACAAAATCTAATAAGGACTTGTTGCCTTGTACTGGCACCTGGATGGGACAAGGCTGTCCAAAACCAAGCAAACTTGAGTCACCTTCCCAGTATCTTTTTTTTTTTTTTTTGTGGGTATTGAACTTTGACAAGGAGCAGTACCTCATCCACTCATGGTGGAGGGGCTGAGGGCCACAATAATGCACCAGGGCCACAGCACAAGCAAGAACTCATCAGAAGGCAAGAACGTGGGAATTGCACAGTGCCATTCTTACCAGATAGTTTTGACTGACACCTCATATCTTACAAAAGAAGAAAAACCTTTTATTTTTCCTCCCATTTCTTCACTGTCCCCTAAACTTAAGACAGTGAAGGAAGATTCTTCTTCCAGGATGAGGAAGTGGGAGAAGGTAGTGAGGAACTAAGAAGGAAACGTTGAGGCGAGTCCTTGGGGTCAGTTTCTGAGTTCACGGTAAACAGTTGGGTTGGTAGAGGATACGTCACAAGTCTCTGAAGATGTCACAGGTCAAAATGGAAACAACCCATGCCAGAACCCTGGAAATGACAGTCATGGAGAGTTCTTCTATATGGACACTGAACCTTCTCTGCTCTTTTACAGCCAAATTAGGAGACACGAAAGAGCTAGAAGACTTTATTGCTGATCTTGACAGAACATTAGCAAGTGAGTACATGCATGGTGTTAAAAAAAAATCACAGAAAATCCAGGCTACACCTCTGATAAAGTGCTAAAATGCTTCCCAGCTTGCCTGGGGCGGGAAATTACATCATGAGGCTGCCTTAGGTTTAGAAACAAGACCCTGGTGGCTCAGAAAGAAACTGGGAGGATAAGCTTGCATGAAAGTAGACCATGTCCGTTTCCCAACTGTGAGAACAGGTCACCAGCAAACAACGGCGTTTTGTTTGAGAAGTGGTGAGTGAGCAGAAGTGGAGATTTACCATGGGGATGGCTTGCCAGACCTCTCCAGAGAAGAAACCAGTGTTCCTTCAGCAAGTCAGAGGGTTCCAGCCCAGGGCCCAGGGTAATTTCCCCAGGTTAGATCCAGAGGTTGGTAAGGTCCAAAGAGAGAAGAAGCTTGGAGACCCACACCTGTTCCCCAATGACCAGGATTAAGTAGGCCATACTTGCTTCCCATTTAAGTGCATTAAAGGTAATTGCTTTAGTGTGACTTAAAATGGTGCCAATTGAAGACATCAGATCATAGCTACAGTAGTGGGAAATGGCGGGAGGGACCCTCACAGTCTACCTGTGCTTTATGTGAAAGGGTAAGGCTGTAAGAGCTAGGAGGACCTACTCTTAGGAGGGAGGCTTATTCAACCACAGCATGGGCCTTGGAGAATTTTATCCCAGCTCCTAAATATATTACTGGAAGTGTTCATTTTCTGTAAGAAGTATTCTGTGCTATACTCTGCTAACTAGCTAAGTAAATATCTGAACAATTACATCCAAAAGTTAATTTAAAAATAAAGCCAAGGTAAAAATAACTGTGTTCTTGCTGGGCCTTTGTGGTACATGCTTGTAATCCCAGCTCTGAAGGTTGAAGCAGGATTGTGAGTTTGAGTCCAGTTTGGGCTATAAAGTGAGTTTGTTGTCAAACTGGGTTACATGTGAAATCCTGTCTCAAAACAAAAAGCAAAACCCTCCAAACAGAAAGTCATTCTTTAAACTCTTTCAGATAGATATAAGTATCAGGTAGAAAGTCTTTGCATCATCCCTGTTTACTTGAAATTTTTATTGCCTTTTCTTATACATCGCACCATCCTACACCAGAAGAGCCAGGCTTGTTTTGACAGAGATTATAATAATTTCAGCACAGTTTGTGTTAGACCCATGGAACAAGCCTGTCTGCTTCATGGAAAGTGCTGCCCAGTTATTCCAGTTAATCAGACACAAGTTATGTGGGAAGCCTGCCATTAAGTTTGGTGCTTTGATGCACCTGAGACTGTGATGTGGTTAAGCACAGGAATTGTGAACTGGGAGTGGCTAAGTTTCCCTGCCTCCTGTTTACAGGTATGTGAAACAAGGACTTCTGGGTCCTTGTGTTCTCAGAGCGAAGCTTGAGAAAGCTTGAATTCAGCTACCAGAATCTGCTGCCGGACGGGACAGACATCAGTTACCACCATGCCTCTCTCAGGCTCACCTCACCGTTAGCCTTGGGCCCATTGCTGGGCAATTTAGACAGTGAAACTGACTTTGTTCACCTGGCTGCAGCATGTCACCACAGATGATATATGCTAATGTGTTTCTCTTCCAACCAGCCTTCCTGTAATTTAAAGTGCTTTTATGAAAATATTTGTAATTAATTATATATAGTTGGAAATAGTAATATGCTTTGCCTGTTATAATATATTTTTGTATACAAATAAAATTTGAAGTGAGTCTGTATTTCGTAAGATTCTTTTTTATTTCCTTACAGTTTACTCACTGCTGTAGAGGGGAATGCCGGCAGATGGCTGATGGGAAATTTTAATTTGAGGACAGTTTTTTTTTTTTCCTCTTCCCCATGTCTCCCCAATCACAATATGGACCAGGCACAGGGCCTGGGGTAGGTTTACTTTGCCTTCTCTTTCTGTACAGTCAGTGGAAGAACACAGACTATGGTAAGCACCAGGAGGCCTTGAGGACTGGTTTTAGTGGAAGTTAGGTTTCTCTTCTGTTTTCACCCTCCTTCTCATATCTTGGCACCTTTGCAGGTGCATGGACTCTTTCTTTGAATTAAGGGAAATACCAGTTGGGCTTAAAATTCAGGATTTAAAGAGAAGTTGGGCAGCTGGAGGACTTAAAAATAATAGTGCTTTTACTTTTCACATTAGCCAAGCTATAGAATCAGCCCAGGTGCCCATCAACTGATGGAGGATAAAGAAAATGTGATATATATATATAAAATGTAGTATTAAACACCATAAACAGGAACAAAACTGTGTCATTTGCAGGAAGATGGATGGAACTGGAGGTCGTCATGTTAAAAGAAGCAATCTAGACTCAGACAAATACCTCATGTTTCCTCTCATGAGGAATCTAGATTAAACAAACAAACATGAAAGCGGGGGGGGGGGGGGACTATTTGAGAAGGGGAAGGGGACCAGCGGGAGGGGGTGAGGAGACAAGAGGAAAATGGGAGGTGAAAGTAATCAAAGTACATTATGTACATGTATGAAAATGCCATGATAAAACCTATTAAAACATACAAAATGTAACAGTGCTTTTATAACATCTGACACTGAGGAAGATTCAATGGTGGTGGCTTTGATGTTGATGTCCAGGCAGCATCTGTAGGACCAGACTGTCCAGGTAGGAGGCCGTGATAGGTGGGCTCTGCGCAGAGAAACTCATGACACCTACTTCATTTGCCTTTTCGAGGGCTGAGAAGTGGCCTAAAACCAGGAACGTTCATGTCTTCCATGTGCCTATGACTTTTCTTATTTCCTTGTGTCATGGCCTGAGTATTCAATGGTGGTCCCACAGATTATAAAGGAGCTGACAAAACCCTGTCATCTTGGGCCATCAAAACCATTGTAACACCATACCAGAACACAACACTGACGTTTTTTGTGGTGACGCTGGCCTAAGCAAACCTAGTGCGGCCAGTCAGAAAAGTGCACAAGCAATTATGGCTGTGCACAGCCCTCGAGTATGATAAATGGCTCTGCTCCTGGCTTATGTGTGTACTGTACTATTCTTTTTATGGTCATTTTCGAATAAATTCCTTCTACTTATCAAAACAAGTTTCCTATAAAGCTGTGTTACCAGGCAGCAACTCACACATCTTGTGTTTACTGCACCTCTTGATGTAATCAGGAGCCCATTTTGAGTGACTGACCATCTAGGTGTATGTGAGTGAATCTGGTATGTTTGCACAATGAAAAATAGCCTAGCCATGCATTTTTCAGAACATTTGAATTTCTACGAACTTTCAGTGATGTGTGACTGTACCTACACTCTTATATATATCTTCAAAAGCTAACTAGTATATTCGATCTGTTTTTTGGGGCACTTGGAAAACAAATTGCATTTTTTTTTGAGAGCTTGTTTGGAGGTTTTAGCAGGGGAGCGCAGCTACTTGTGTACCCTTGACCGAAGAATGGTCTTCCTCTATCTGGGATGGTTGTCCTCTTTGAGCACGCAGCTTCGAGAGGGACATACAAGGAGTGGTGAGGGAGGAAGAGGACACCTGCCTAGCCAGCCAGATCAGCCAAATGAACCCTGGCAATCAATGGGGTGACAGGGGTCACAGCCAGATCGCCCTCACATCCAACAAATTGCATTTTCTTTAACCTTTTTCTTTTCCCCCAAGTTTCTGGGAAAGCTTTTTTTTTTTTCTTGTTTTAAAAGTAAGATATAATTCACATACTATAACATTTAATTCAACGGCTTTTTAATATTCTCATGGATATTACAACATCACCACGATTTAATTCTTGATCTCTATGGATTTATGTATTCTGGACATCTCATCGAAATGGAATTTAATATGTAGTTTTTTGTGTCTGGCTTCTTTCTCCTAGCATGACTTCTGCAAGCTTCATCCTTGTTGTGGTGGGAATCATATTCATTTCTTTTATAACCAAGTAATAAAAGCCACATTTGTGGATTCATTGGTTGGTGGACATTTGGGTTTCTAGTTTTTGGCTGATGAATAGCGCTGTCATGAATATCTATGTGCAAGTATTTTTGTGGATCTGCGTTTTCATTTCTCTTGGGTAGATGACCAGGAGTGGAATTCCTAGTGGAATTTTTAAGTGTCTATTTAACTTTTGAGAAACTACCAAACTTTATCAAAGCGGCTGCTCCATTTCACATTCCCTCTAGCCACGTCTGAGGGTTCCAACTTCTGCACAGCTTGGAGTTTGTCATCGACTGTTCTTGAGACCAGCCATCCTAGTGGGTAGGAATTGCTTCCTCCTTGTGCTTTTCCTTTCCGTCCCCACGCGCCTAATGACGCCTTCTCATGTGCTTGTTTGTCATTCGTATAGATCTGTGGAGAAATTAGCCAAATCCTTTGTCCATTTAAAAAATCTGGCTTCCAATGTATTCTGGATCTGAACTCCTTATCGGATATTCCATCTCCTGTTTTGCAGATTGTTTTTTCACTTTTTTGTCTTTGAGGCATGAAAGTTTTAAATTTTGATTAAGTCCCCTTTATTTTTTTCTTTCATTGCTTGTGGTCTTGTCAATAGCTAAGAGTCACTGTCTAACATAAATCACAAATTGCTCCTATACTTCCTTCTAAGAGTTTTTTTTTTGGTACTGGGGATTGAACCCAGGGCCTCATGCATGTTAGACAAGCACTCTACAACTGAACTACGTCCCTAGTTCCTTTTCTAAGAGTTTTATAGTTTTAGTTTTAAATCTGTGATACACTTTGAGTTAACTTTCTTACATGCTATGAGGTAGAAGTCCAGCATTCTTCTTCTGCATGAGAATATCCAGTTGTCGCAACACTATTTATTAAAGACATTTCCCATATTGGATCATATGCACCTCTTGTGGAAAATCAACGATTTATTGATGGATTTTTCAATGCTATCTGATCTATCTGTATTCCAATAATACACAGTCTTCATTAGAGCTTTGTGGTAAGTTTGAAACTGTAGTGTGTGTGATGCATTCATTTTTATCCTCCTTTTTTTGTGGTGCTGGTGTTTGAACTCAGGGCCTCACACTTGTTAGGCAGGCACTTTACCACTTGTGCCACTCTGCCAGCCCTTTTTTGTGTTGTTTTCGATATAGAGTCTCATAAACTATTTGCCCTGGCTGGCTTCAAACCTTGATCTTCCTGATCTCTGCCTCTCGAGTAGCTAGGATTACAGGCATGAGCCACCAGCACCCGGCTTCATCCTTTTGTGAGATGTTTTGGCTGGCCTAGGTCCCTTGCATTTCTATTACATTTTAGCCTCAGTCCTGTCAATATCTATAAAAAAGGCACGTAGACTTTTGGTGGAGATTGACTCTTATCAATTGCTTTGAGGAATAGTCCCATCTTTAATTTTTTTTTTCCTTTCATGGTGGCTGTTCATTTTCCATGTAACTTTTGTTATTGGCCTCTTCTGAAATCGAGGGACTGACCATTGGCAGCTCTTTCTTTATGAGTTCCTAGGACTTGAGTTAGGAAAGCAGGTTGTGAAGCTTTACAGCCTGCTGTGAGCATAAGGGCAGTAACCTGGGGGAAAAAATGGATTCTTTCATATAAGTATGCGGGAGGGGCAGTTTGTGCTCTATAAACCCCTGTTGGATAGTGACTCAGGAACAAGTGGGCTGTGCACTGAGTGATAGTTTGGGGCTCGGGGAGCAGTGAAAAGTGTTTGCAGAGTTTCTCAAGATATGTTTCAAGCTGGTGGAGTGGCTCAAGCAATAAAGCTCTTGCCTTGCAAGCATGAAGCCCTGAGTTCAAACTCTAGTACTTCCCAAAACAAAAACAAAAAAAGATAGTCGGCACTGGTGGCTCACACTTGTAATCCTAGTTCTCAGAAGGCAGAGATCAGGATTGTGGTTCAAAGCCAGCCTGGGCAGATAGTTTGCGAGAACCTATCTAAAATACCCAATACGAAAAAAAGGGCTGTCAGAGTGGCTCAAGTGGTACAGTGTCTGCCTAGCCAGCATGAAACCCTGAGTTCAAATCGCAGTACTGCCAAAAAAAGAGACATGCATGAAAAAGGAGCACAGTCCTGTTTTGAAAAGTAGGTATTAAATCATATATGCTTGAAACATTCTCTATGCTATATAACCCACTTAGAGATTTATTATTCACATTAGTACATGAATTACTCAGGGTTCAGTCTAAGTTGCTGGGTCAGAGACCAAAATACAGTGTCTCAAGCTAGATGGAAGTTTCTATCTCACTAGCATTTCAGAGATTAACAATATAGTGTTGGGAGGGTGGCTCTCTGATCCAAAATGGCTGCTTCTGCTCTTGTCATCACATTTACATCCCAGTTAGCAAAAACGAGAAAAGGCAAATCAAACTGAAGCTTGTTTCTTTCAACAATATGAGCTGAAGAGACACATCATTTCGGCTCATAGCACCTTGTTCAAGTCTTAGTCATTCCAGCTGTACGGGAGGCTGGAAGAAGTCTTGGCTGAGCAGATATGTGCTCAGCTAAAATTAGAGAATTTGATTACTAAGACAAGATGAAGAGAATGGGTGGTGGAGGACATCTAGTCACAGTATATTGAAAGCTTTGAGAAATCCTGCAGCTAAGAGACCTAGGTTGCTGTTGTTTCATTTTGTTGGAAAAGCTGTCAATAACCCACGGCATGTTAGGGTTCCTCGGAACACACCTTGGGAAACACTGTCAGGAGACCTAAGTCTAGTGGTTCAGTAGGGTTGGTCACACCTGAGTGTTGAGGGTATGGACCTTGCAAACCACTTGACTATTACCTAGAGAATGTCAGCCAGCAGGTTTCCCAGGAGCAGAACAAGGCCAATATTGTTCAGGCAAAGCTGTTTTGTTTTGTTTGAGTGGTACTTGGGTTTGAACTCAGGACTTTATGCTTGCTAGGCAGGTACTATACCACTCGAACCTTATCACCAGCCCAAAGCTGGTATTTTTGAGTAGGAATTCTCGGTTCTAACTTTTGGAGGAATAGCCAAAGCAAAACAAAACAAAAAATACTGTACACACTCACAAGTAAGAGGCTTTAGTGCTAGTTCACATATTCATACACCCACCAGATTCCAGAACAGGGCGGAGGGATCATGGTGGAGGAGGGCTGCCTCACATCTGCCCCAGTGTGGGAAGGCCTGGCTGAGCGGAGGGACAGCAGGTTTTAATGTCAGTCTGTTGAAGACCAGTCAAGGTTGGGTACCCTGAGGAAGCTTCTCCACAGAAATATCCTTCTAGGTGTGGGATGGGGAATGAGGGGAGGATGGGCTTTCTAGTAGACTGGATTCCCGTCTCAGCTCACCCTTGCAGGGGCCGGGTGACTTTGGGCAAACTTTCCACCTCTTGGCAGCTCTACTTCACTGGTAAAGAGGAGGTGTCAGTCCTTTTCTTTCAAGATCACAGCAAAAATCAAATACAGAATATGAAAAGTGTCTGGTCCTTTCCCTCCTCTTCATATCACAAAGACATTGGGCTCTTGTACCGAAGGCAAAATTAAGCTCCCCCTCCTGTGATCCCACGTCTGATAGATTAAAGCAGCAGATCTGGTCTGATGGGCCCAAGGCGAGGGAGGCAGAGAGAATGCAGGACAAAGTGCCAGGAGACAAGCTTCAGGCCCCAGCCCTGCACTGACTGGATCTCTTCCCCTCTCTGGGCCTCAGATTCCTCCAGGGCAAGCACAGGATGTTCATTTCTGGGTCTGTCCTCTGCCCTTACCTCAAACTCACAGCTCTTCTCTGAGTAACAGATGGGATTCTTCCACACCCTAATCCAAAATGTTTTCCTGTGTCAATTTATTTGGCTAAGAAGGTTTGTGGTAAGAAACACCAAACAGGAAATAGCTGTCATAGTTGTTGTCTGCAAGTTTTGTTTTTTTAAGGCTTTCTCCTACACAGCTCACCTTGTGTGTGGTGGCTTGGTATTAAGTGCAGAGTAAGTGGAAGGGGAAAGGGAAAAGGAAGCACATTTTTAGAAGAGAACATGGTCCTTCAAGTTCAAAGTGTACTGTAGGCTAAGGATTACGTCTGTGCACAATGGTACTATTCGGGACTCCTTCCCCCCCGGGGCCTTTCGTGCACGCAATTCCCTTTCTGCCCTGTTTTTCTTGTTCATTCTATTTCTTTGGGATGAGCTCAGGGATCACTTCTTTGGAACGACTTCCCGGCCCCCCAGTCTAGGTTGGTTCATTGGTGCTTCATTCTTGAGAGAACTTTAATTGCACTTATCTGGGTTTGCAATGGCAAGTTCTTTGGTGTGACTTTTTGGTTAGTGTCTCCTCAGCTTCTAGCAACTGGACTGTACACTCCATGAGGGCAGGGGCAGGGTCTTCTCTGGTTTGGCTTGCCATCATATCCTCAGTCACCACCATGGTGCCAGGTACATGTAGACACAGCCATGACACTGAAGGAATGAGTGAAACTTCTCACCTCTCCCACAGTAGACCAGGCATGACACAGTGTCTGTGGGCTGTTTGCTAGCCTTGTCCCTCACTGGGTCACCTCCTCCTATGGGTATTTGTAGCTTCCTCTTCTCCAGGGTTTTCCCTTCTTACCCAGGGCCAACACTGGTGCAGGGGGCCCATAATAGTCCCTTTTCAACCACTTACAATTTTTGGGGGGAAGAAGTGACTTCTGAAGCCTTAGGGACTTTTGAGGCCCAAAGAAATGAATGGTGGAACTTCAGGCGACTCAAGTAGCAGTGGAGAAGGAGGTCAACCCCTATCTCATATCAATACCTTCACCTGGGACACAGACTCTTCAGAGCCCCATTGGAGACAGCACATTGCCAGCACACCGTGTGTCTGTGTGTGTGCTTGTGTGTGTACTTGCCTGCCCAAGTGTGCATGTGTGTGCACATTATGAAGAAAAGGAATAGTAGACAAGGACATGGGCCCTGATTTGGAGGACCTGGGGGAGGAAGGGCCCTGAAGATCTGATGTTGAGTGACTCACAGACCGTGTGCTAGTATGGTGACAGTATGGTGGCAGTTGGTCTCCAGGGACTGGGCCTGCTTTCCCTCTTGCAGACTTGCCTTTGCCTGTCAACCTTACAGAATAGGATTGTGTTAATATTGAGGTTTCACACATCACATGGGAAGGCCCCATTCCCATGTGCTCCTGGGAGGTGTGTGACCTTGCTGTCCTAGGCCTGAAGCCAAAGCCTGTTCTGAAGCCAGAGGGTTAGGGCTTGGCAGTGGATTCTGAGCCAAAGGAAGACCCCACCCAGCCAAGAACAGGTCTGGGAGGGGCAGGACCAGCATGTGACCCCTCACTTGTCATGAGTATCTTAAGGGTGAGGCCTAGAGCTGCAGGAAGGAGACCTTGGGAGCGTTGGGTGGGGTAGGGAGCAGCAGAGTCCCCAACTCCTGTGGGAGGGATCTGAGTGAGGGGTTTGCCCCGATTAGGGCAACGGGAGTACAGAGAAGCCTCTTAGGATAACTCAGGAGGAATATGGGAAACAGAATGAGTTAGTGAGATTTTTGGACGGGGAGCAGACTCAAAGGAAAGGAATTGTCAACTTGAATTAAAAAAGAAACCAGAGAGGGATTCTGCAAAGAATGCTGGTGTTTATTTGGTAGCTGCAGAACACTGCGCAGGGAACATGGTACAGAGGCAAGAGGGAGAGGCAAAAGGAAGTTTTGAAAGATAAAAATGGAGAGGATTACAACAGATATTTTGAAATAATAATCTTTGACCCCAACAATTAACAAGAGTGGCAATCAGTCTGTGGTTAAACAGACAGTTATTGGGCAGATGTCTTCACAGAAGCACTTTGTGTGTAAAGTTGTGGTGGCCTTGGTGCAAGTCTTTTTTTGTGGTAATTACTATTAGGAATTATGAATGGGAACATTTCCTTCATAAAGTCTGGTTTTATTTACTTTTTCTTTTTTTCTGGTAGGGTTGACACAAGCCATTCCATTTTATTCTGACAACTTTCAGGTTTCTTTCACAAAACTTAAAGCAAAAATGGAGCTTAGGAATGTTCTGGAAGGTGGATGGGCAGCACCATTCCAAACACAGGTGCTGTTGACGTCTGCTCCTTCTTCCAGTTCTGCCTCTCACTGGCTGCATTTCCTGAAGGGCTTGTTTTACAGAAAAGAAAACTGAGGCTGGGCCCACAGATTAAGCATCAAAACATTGCTTCTCTCAGACAAAAAAATTTCAGGAAGGTGAAATCAGAGACATGAATGTGCCATGGGGAACCAACTCCACAGATCCAAAATGTAATCAACTACCCCCATCTTGGGTGCTGTATGTCTGAAAGAGCAATTGGCTTCGTCCACAAGGTCATTTACTTAACCAGTTGGCTTGAGTGCAGATAAGAGAGGTTGCGTAAGTGGGAGGCAAGGGCGCTGAGAGTCACCAGCACACAGACAAGAGAAACATTTGGGGAGGGAGGTCACCTTGATCCACGGAAGCCCATTGTGCTAAGATTAGAACAGCCCGTAGAGGTTATAGAGGTCACAGCCATGGCCTGTGGGTCCCACGGCACAAAGGAAAATGAAATCTGGATCCTTTTAAATGTTTAAATCTTGGTTGAGGAAGTCAAGGGGTTGCTTGTCCTTGCCAGGCTGCTCATGGAGTTTTTCAAGCTCAGCCAGACTGCAACAACTTAATTTGTGATCTTGATTTACAGAAGCAGCAAGCTTTTCTGCATGTGAGTTCTGCCTTTTCATCTGACTTCATCCTGAGGTCTAGAATTCACTCCTGCTGCATTAAGTCCTGGTTACAAAGGCAAAATTGTTTCTCCCCTAAGGGAGAAAAAAGAGACAGGTGCGTTAACTTTGTCCAAAAGGTCAGATTAGCATTTTCTCTGCATCACCAAGACTGAGCTGGACAATCACTACTTTATTTCTCTTAAGATGATAGACACCTGGCCTTTTCCTCTCCTCCAAGCTTAGACATTTGTCTTCCGATTCTCCTTTCGGCTGCACAATCCAGGAGAGCCGTGAGGAATGGGGAGACAAAGGGAGGGAAATAAAGTCCTCCTTTCAAAGGGCAGAGTTTACGTAGTCTGCAGAGCAAAAGACCAAGTGGCAATTTCATGCTACTCAATGTCACCAGCTTTCCATGTCACCAAGTGAAGCATGTAGGGTAGAACTGCAAGAGCCAACTAAGTTGGACACGCGTGGTGGGGCGTGCGTGGGAGGGTTAAGACTTATTCTCTTCTGTGGCTTTTTCTCTTTTAAAGGATGGGTTATTATTTGCCCAAATGGGTGTGGGGAAGACCCCGTCTGGGGCAGGGGGTGGGCCTGTGATGCTATAAACCCTTTTGTGCCCCATGGCTGCTCCTCCAAGTTCTCCATTCCCTACTACAGGGCTCTTGAGCTGGTGAACTCTGGCCACTTCCTCAGTGGCACTGAGCACAGAGCCTGCAGGGCAGGGTAAAATGAGCACATGACCAGGGCCACCTAAAGCCACAGTCAGCTTCATCAGAATGCAAAATGTGTCCTTTCCAGAGTAGCACAGAAGCCTCAGAAGTCACACCGGGGTTTTGGAAGGCAAAGACTTCCTGTTCTGAGATTTAAATAGTCAAGGCCAGCATTGAAGACATGTGAAGTCACCTTCGGAGGACTGCTTAAGAGTGGTGTTTCTACAAATCTGATGCCATGAGAATCCACTGCAGAGCTTCCAAAGAAATGTTGTGGAAAACCCACTGGTGGGAAGGCAACTTCAACCAACAGCAGTACCAAGTGTGTGGCCTTCAGCAAAGCTCTCGCTTTGTTCCCTGAGCATCCCTGCAGGCAGGTATGGTCACCGCTAGTTGACAGATGAGGAAATGGAGGCTGCAACCAGGGGTGTCCTACATCAAGGCTTACCTGGGCTAAGTTCAGGCTCTTTCTATTGCTCCAGATGGTTTCCAAGGAAAGATCTAGTCAGTTGACCTCCTGCCCCTCAAGGAAGCAGAGTTTGGCCAACTTGAGATCTTGATCAGGCAGAAATCTTGTAGACTTTGTCCCTTGTCCATGAAATCCAGCATTTTCACTCAGTCTTCTAGCTCATGGCTGACAGTGTCAGAAGCAACCAGGGTCAGTGTTGCCATGGTTACCATGACTACCAGGGAGGGATCTCATTAGTGAAGCTCTAAGGCTTCCCTTGGCTTCCCTAGCTGTGACCAGGGGATATACAGAAAAGAGAAAAGACAGAAATTACCTGGAGAAATGCATAGAAGCAGCTTCTTTAGAAGTCAAGCAATAGGGACAGTTAATGTGGCAGTGACCCAGTTTGGTCCTCAAGACAGCCACGTATATTGGGGATGAGAGCCATGCCAGCTGGAACCTGGCTGCCTCACTTGCCTTCTCTGCCTTTCGTATCTCCATCATAGCACCTGTTCCATACCTTGCTTCTGTCATGACCAGGTTTGCACACTCTGTCTCCTGCTCAAGACGACTGGCTCTTGGAAGATTTGTCTGGTTCCCACCAGGCCCCCAAGAGCACACGGTCAGTGGAGACCTGGCTGACCTGACTTGAAAGGAGTTCATGGAGAAGCAGATATAGGCTGCTTTTGGGGACTGTCTTAGTATAAACTGATCTTAAAGAGCTGCAGGTAGAAAACAAATGAATTCCTTCCCATGTTTAAAGCTAGCTTGGAATAAAAAGCATAAAACTGGAACTGGGGGCAGGAGAACTGATTCAAAGCCTGCCTCTGCTACTTTCTATTGGGGTGATTTAGGGAAAGCTGTTTAATCCACCAGAGTTTGAGTTTTTGCCCTAGTTAATCTAAGGCTTATTAAAAGAGACAAATGAGACCTCACAGATGAAAACCCTGTACAAAGAAATACAAGGTGGAGAATTTTTTTCATGCTATTGAAAAAATTATAATGAATTAGTTATCATAGCAGGCCTAGGATTTTGTTCTGACTTTTGAACATTATTTGTACCCCAAGAAGCTCTTTGGGGGGTCCTTTCCAGTTAATACCCATAAAGGTGACTCCAGATTGGACTCCCCTGCTCTAGATTGGGAATGTTATCTGAGAAGTCTCCTGCGTTTGGGCTTTGGTGTCCCAGCTCCTCCTTCCCTGTCTTCCAGTTTTGTGGGGCCCATTGGGGTCTCCCTCCAAGGAAGTGGTGTACCATGATCCAATGGCTACAAGGACAGTCTCAGCTCCCCCAGACTGTGGAATAAGTCCAGACTAGCATCTTTCAAGCTGGCTGCCCTGTGCCTGCCTCTGTCACTGCATTTCTATATCCTTATACCCATCTCCCTCCCTCCCTCAGAGTCCTTCAGTACCACCGGCCTGTGAGCCTCCTAAGGACATGGGCCTCCTAACACTCTCCTATCCAGTCTGTGTCCCCACGTCAGTGGCGCACCAACTGATAGTGAAACCCAATTGTAGTGTTTGGTGTAGGACAGGATATGAAATTTGACAAAAGTCAAATCCATTGCCTGATCTACTAAGTCACAAATATCACCTTCTGCTTTAGTGGGAGACACTCCAAGGACACAAAAATAGCTTTCTGACATGTCTGTTTATTTATTATTGTTTTAAAAGAAAAACAACCAAAAGTCAGGGAGGCCCAAAGCCAGCAGCTAGCGTTGCACAACCCACATTGGCCAGAGTGTCACTGCTGCTATGACAGGCAAGGCAAGAACCTTGGGAAATTACTACATGTTTTGGTGCTGAAAAGACAAACTCCCTGGAGGTGAAGCCCTGTGCCAGCAGCGTGACCAGTCTGGCAGCTCCTCAGTGGCACAGAATCTGATTCTTATACACTATGCAGGTTTTGCCTGTGCAGCTTAGCAGTGTGGGGTTCCAGGGCCTTCTCCAGTACTGTCCATCCTTTGGCCCCTGTGTTACTCACCTGCAAAGTCTCTTCCCTTCAGCCACTCTCCAGCTCAGGTCAACCCCACTGTAACAGTGTGGAGCCATCGCCCAAACGTTCTCATGTCCCCTCACCTCTCTCAAATCTACCTTTCTCTCCATTCCAGCTGCCACTGCCTTGGTTCAGCTCCAGCTTGTGTCTCACTGGGGTCACCAGCGTCCTCTGTTCTCTCTCAGTTCATTGTTGACACTTCCACCAGGGTGATATCTGACCAAGTCACCATCGTCTGCTCAAAACCTTTCCATGTGTTCCCAGCGGCTTACGGATAGACTTAAATACTGTCACTGAACTGTAACTCACTGAGCCACAGACCTCCCCCTTATGAAGTGTACGATCCTGTTGTCTTTTAGTTAGTTCACAGAGTTGTGCAACAATCCCCATTTTAATTCCAGAACCTTTTCACCATCCCCCAAAAGAAACCCGTACTCATCAACACCCATTTCTTCCCCACTCCTGGATGCACACTTCGTATAAATGGAATCATGCAATCTGTAGCTTTGTGTGTGTGTGTGTGTGTGTGTCTCTCTCTCTCTCTCTCTCTTTTTTTTTTTTGCAGTACTGGGGTTTGGACTCAGGTCCTCATGTTTGATAGGCAGGTGCTTTACCATGAGAACCACCCCACCAGCCCTTTTTGTTTTGTTTATTTTTGAGATAGGGTCTCCCTTTACACCTGGGCCAGCTGGGACAGTGGACTTCCTTTTTGTGCATATATAGGGTGACAGATGAGCTCTACTGCAACCAGCCATTGGTTGAGATGGGGTCTCATGAACTTTTTGTCTTGCCTGGCCTCAAACCATGATCCTCCTTATCTCTGCCTCCCAAGCAGTTAGGATTACAAAAGTGAGCCCCCATGTCCAGCTAGTACTTCATTCCTTCTTATGGTCAAATATTATTGCAATGTGTATATTTTGTCCATTTATTTATTGATGGACATTTCAGTTGTTTCCACTTTTTGCCAATTACAAATAGTGAGGCTATAAACATTTGCTAGGTCATTTTTTTTGTGTGTGTGGTACTGGGGTTTGAACTCAGGGCCTCATGCTTGCAAGGCAGGCACTCTTACTGCTTAAGCCACTCCATCAGCCCCTGCTATAAATATTTGTGTACAGGCTTTTGTGTGGACATATGTTTTCATTTGTTTTGTTTAACTACCTAGGAGTGGAATTTTTGGGTCATATGATATCCTTATCATGGGGCCAAGGCCTGCACCCAAGTTCCTGCTATGTCCTGGCAGCTCCTCTCTCTTGCCAAAGCAGTTCTCAAACTCCGACACTGCCTGTCATCCACCCTGCCTTGCTTTAACCTCTGAATGGAGGCATCTCCTTCAAAGCTCAGCTCAGGCATCATGACCCACTGATGATTCTTTAGCAAACAAAACAAAATCCCTGCTCTAATGGATCTGGTGTTAGAATGGAAGAAATAGGCAAAAAAGAGAGAAAACTATGAACAGGTACACACCTGTATTGTTTGCTGTTTATAACAGCTGTAGTTCCTTTGCCATGGTGTGGAGTTATTCCTGTCCCAGCAGCCTTCTTTCCGTCCAGATGTAGTCAGGTGAGTAATTCCTGGTGGTGGGAAGTAAGTAGAGATACCCATCACTTCTGGGACAGGGCTTTTAAGAAGAGGATGGCTTTTCACCATACTCTCTCTTCCCTCTGCAGTGTGGGTGCAATGGGTTTGAGGCCATATGGGATGCAGATCCCCAAGATGGAAGAACATGGGTTCTGAATCACCAAGTGGAAGAAAGCCATACATTCATCAGGAGCTACCACAGTAATGCTGACAAAAGTAATTTCTATTGTCCGAGGCCACCAAAAAGCTGAGTTCACTTCTTAAAGTAGTTATTGTTTCCCAAATGAATTTGCAATCAAGAAGATTTTTCCATCAGTTACAGTCAGATGTGATCCATATTTTCCAGAAACAATGGACTGTGCACTAATATTTGCTTCTTGCTTGGTGTTTTTTGTTAAGGGTCCTCTGACCCAATCCCTCAATTTTTTCCATCCATCCAAAGTATTCCCCAAAAGAAACTCTGCAGAACTGGCCAACTGGGAGGGAACATGGGTTTTTGGGGAGTAGCACAATTTCTGTTCTGGAATTCTGGAAATGGCCCATCAAACACCATCTAGTGAAGTCCGGTTAGTGGATGTATTACTTGCCAACCTGGGCACCTGTTCTCCCCTCAAAGCCTGTCTCTGCACATTGGACACTCAACTTCCTGAGCATGGGAACAATGAAGGCTCTACCTGTGGACACAGGGGACAATTGCAATGTCATTTCCAAGAGCAAGGTTTCCGTCTCTCATCTTAATCACCTCTGCTCTTCGCCCAAATCCTGCTCTTTATGGCAGATTCTCCCCTTCACTCCCTGTCCCTCCCCCTCCCTGATACCATCTGTTCATCTCTTCCTCCCCCACTTCAGGAGTCCTCTAGCCTCCTTCCTAGTTTAGGATCCTCTCTTCTGAGTCTTGCTCACTTTTCTAGTATGAAGTATCAATATGTCCCACCCAAGCCCCTAATCCTTATAACGTAAAAGATCTTTTGCTGGATCTACCCTCCCTAAACACAGCAGAACAGGGGGATTATAAATAAGCAGAAGCTTGTTTATTCTGCCAGAATCTCAAAACATGCCTATTTTCTCCCTTTCTGCTTTTTAGTTGTCTAAAAACATCTGCCCCGGTAAAACCACACCACACATGCTTATCAAATCGAATCAAGGAATCAAGGGTACTTGGAAATGTATTGAGTTTACCAAAAGGAGGCAGAATTTCTTTCTTTTTTTTGGTTTTTTTTTTTTTAATTTTTTTCTTTTATTATTCATATGTGCATACAAGGCTTGGTCAGAATTTATTTCGAAGGGAGGAGTTGTGATGGCAGCTAGCTTCTTCACCAGTCACATGAGATGGTCCAAGCCCCTTCATCAGCGAGGTCAAGGAGAGGGCTGCTTCCCCCGTATGGTGGGTCCAACACCAGCAGGTGTTCCTGGCTTATTTCTGGGTGAGTTGTTTCGTATTTAAGTTCACTAACCACAGGCACCTGGGCTTTTGCATATTCTTGCTCAGACCACAACATTCTCCATTATAACGTTTGATTTTTCAGAAGAGGTCCACTTCAAACTGGCTTAAACACTTTCCTTATACCTCCAAAGGGGACCAATCTTTCAAGTGTTCCAGATTCTGTAGACGTGAGCCTACACAGTGCAGGGTTTCTTGTTAGAGTTCACAAGGATTGGGTATCTTCCAGTTGAAGAGTTCTAGTTTCCCCATCAAGTTATCAGAGAGCACTTGCACATGCCTGGCACTGTAATAAGCACTTTTATACTTTAGTTCATAAATTTGCACAGTAGTCCTGTAAGGTAACTGCTATTGTCATTCCCATTTTAGCCAGAAGGAAACTGAGGGGTTAAGAAGTTTGCCTATGAAAACAAGGTGGCTGATAGGCGGTGGGAGACAGGCTTCCATCCAGGTCTGTCCCACTGTCTTAGCCACCTTGTTTCACAGCAGGAGGCAGACTGACTTTGATGAGTGACACAGTGACAAGTTGGAATGAAAATCTTCACTCTGCAGTAGCTGTGGGCCCCCAGCTGTGTAGCTGGGCTGGCTCAGGCCCTTGTCGAGGGATCAGGTCTGCTTCCCAAGTGAGCATGTGCAGAAGAGAGAGGGAGAAAGAGGTGTTGCCAGCCTGCAGTTAGTGTATTCTAATACCATTAATGAATGCTCTTTTTTGGGTGTTTCAGATGAATGCTGGTTCCTGCAGTAACAGAATCCCAAATTCCCACTTAGAAGGAACCTAACAGCACAGAGTGCAATCTTCTACCTCCAGGGACAACTGGTGGAATGACGCTTTGGACTTACTTCTTCTTCACTGTGACTGTGCTTGGGGTGCAGGGCAGATGGATGACCTTGAGGCCTTTCCTAGACTGGCTTAGGAGGCTGGGAGACACTTCGGCCTCTGGAATTCTGGGATAGAGAAAAGCCAAGATTCTTCCCCAGGATGCTGTCCGTTACCTGCTGACCCATCTAGGCCGATCTGGCTGCAGTCTGTCTTCTGGAAGAGATGGGCAGGAGAAATGCCCCAGGGCCGAGTATTAGAAAGTCACTAAGAATAGGTGCTGTCCACGATTAGACTTTGGTTGAGGAATCTTTGTAAATCAATTTCACTTTCCATGTTTGCAATTTGGTTTTCCTTCTTTACTAGTTGTGTAGACTGATTGGTTCCCTCCAATTCTTCACTCCTTCCTTTGTTCACACCTTTTTCCTATGTGCCTTTGCAGTTCCTCTCACTAGGGCAGAGCTTTCGTCCTTGTTCCTTGTTTTTGGACTCACCAGGTGACTTGTTTTGGTTACAGGGCTGTCACAGACATGCAAGAAAGGCCTTGACATATACGTGTATGGTTGAGCTTATTTTTCATGCTTTTGCCCCTATCACAGAGAAACACAGCAAACCAGCCTACCGGTCTAAGGAGGACCAGAGGCACACGGAGCTCACTTCCACTCAGCTGTATCAGCTAGCCTCCAGCCAATACATAAATGAGCATGTTATTAGTGTGAGCCACTGCGGTTCTGTGGTTGTTGTGTTGCAATAGCTGACTGATTGGTCAGGACAAGCTCCTTTCGGTGCACTCCAGTGTTCTCTCTGCTAAATTTACAAGCAAAAGAAATCCCCAAGTGTTTTAGGATCAATGCTTGAATCTAGATGTAAGTCCAAGCTGGCAGAATGACTCCAGTGGTAAAAGCACCTGCCTAGCAAGCACGAGGCCCTGAGTTCAAACCCCAGTGCCACCAAAAAGAAAAAGAAAGAAAGGAAGAAAGAAAGAAAAGTAGATGTAAGTCCAGAAGATTTGCCTCCAAATCCCAGGGAGGTCTGTGGCAAGCACAGAAAGGAGGAAGGAGTTAGGAGGTGCTAATCACTGAGGAATTCAAGTTGTAGAGCACCTCTGGCAAGCATAAGGCCCTGAGTTCAAAGCCCCGTACTGCCAAATGACGACTTCAATGGTCTCTTATTGAATAAATAGGTTGATGAAAAATGAATGACCCCTTTCTATCTTTAGGTTAAAGCTTTACAGTGCTCAACTCTGAAGTAAACTGAGACTGCGTGGGCAGGAATTTTTGGATGTGCCTGGAATTTGCACAATCCTAAACGTAGTCCGCAGAGGCTCCACATGAACCACAGGACTGAAGAACACAGAGGCCATCAAGTCCTTCGGTTTCCAGGAAGACCACATTTTTAAACAGTAGTTTTGTATGCTCATTTTGGAAAACACAGGAAAAAAAAAAAGAAGAAGAAAATGAAAGTCATCTGCAAGATTATTACAATTGGCATTTGAAATTTTCTGTGAATTTTTAAAAAGTGACTTTTATCTACCTTTTAAAAATGCATAGAATTATATCATAAGGATTCTTCAGCCTTGGTGAGGACTTTCTGTAAATATCAGTACAACGAGCGCAAATATTCCCTAGCTGGTTGCTCTTTTTTTTGTGTGTGTTACCAGTTCTCGAACACTAGGAATTTAGTTATTTCTAATTTTTTACAGTTTTAAAGAATACTTATATAAGTGTTTTTCACATATTTTATTAGTTTTTATTTTCCTAGTGCAAAATGAATACTCTTAAGACTGACATAGTTTCTGAAGTCCAGTGGCACCCATTTACATTCTTACCAACTGAGTTTCTGTTTCAGTTCTGTTCAGCATTCTTGGGGATACTTTTAAAATCTCTGTTGTTAAAGTATACTTTTTAAAATGGCATTTTTCTTTGAAATTCCTCTCCCTCCTCAATCTCTGCAGATGACCTCATTCCATATTCCATTGAGGAAACAGAGGCAAAGGGAGTAGAACTTCCCCAAGGCCCTTCTACCTGCCAGCTTGAATGGATGCCCATTTACCCAGTCCTCCTTCCTGTGACCAGACCGTGAGCAGAGGTCAACCCTGTTGTGTTTGCTAGATCTTGTTCTCTCTTCTCCACCTGAGACATCACTCTGGTAGTCTTTTCTCTCTCCTGCATTATTTCTTTTGGCATACAAACATGATCTGATATTTCATTTTAGTGTATTATTTTATTTTAGACGATGGAGTCCTTCTATGTTACCCAGGCCTTTTCACCTTGTAAGCTCAAGTGATTCTTCCACTTCGGCCTCCAGAGTAGCTGGGACTACAGCCATGTGCCATCATACTCTTCTCAGAGTTAAAATAAAACACACTGAAACCCATCATTGACCCCACATCTTTGTCCAACTACTGCCTATTTTCTTCTTTATAGCAAATGTCCTCAACAGATTTGTCTCACTGACTGTTCCTGTTTCCTTTCCTCCCATTCTCGCTCTTGTTTTTCTTTTTTGTTTGTTTTAGTCAGTGTCTCACTATGTAGCACAAGCTAATCTTGAACTCTTAGCCCCCTGAGTGCTGGGATTACAGGCGAGCCACCACACTAGACTCTGCTGTTCTCTCTTGACCACACTTGAATCAGTCTTCACAGCCAAAACAGCTATGGGCAAAGTCACCACGGACCCCCACAGTGCCAGTCGTCAATGTGCTTTCTTGACCTCTATCGCACTTGGCATAGTTGGTCACACCAGAGTGCTCACTTCATCCTGGCTTCTGGACACTGTTGGTTTTCATTCTGCTTATTGATTATTCTCTATCACTCTCTTTTCTGTTCCTCTGTATTTTTTCTGTTCCTCTGTATTTTTTCTGTTCCTCTGTATCTCAGGATCTCAAGGCTGGAAGCCCTTTGGCTTAGCCCACGGCCCTCTGCTCCTCTTTATTCACAATTCTTCCCTTTAGATCACATCTCTACATATGCTGATGGTGAGACTTTATCTCCTGCCTCATCTTCTTGAACTTCAGATGCGTGCACTGAACTGCCTGCTTGACTGGCCAATTGATTATCTCACAGATACCAAGACAGCATGTCAAGACAAAGTCCGGATTCCCTCCCTATCCTGAACATGCAGTCTTCCTCAGGCCAGCTCTTCCTTCCATTTGCTCAAGGCCCAAATCCTCTTTCTTTCATATTCCGGATCCAAAGTGTCGGAAATCCTATTGGCTCTGCCTTCAAAGTGCACTGAGTCCACCTCTTACTAACTCCACCACTACCCCGTGGTCCATGCCACCGTCTTTTCTCACATGGATTATTGCAAAGCCTCCTAGCTAATCTCCATATGTTCAGCTTTTCCCAGCGTCTCCCCCACTCCCACCCCCCAAAATCTATCTTTCATACAGCTGCTAAAGTCAGGTGTAATCCTCCAACCATTCCTCTCCCATGGCTTCCCATCCAGCCCACAGGGTGAAACTGGGATCCTGCTTGGTGAGGCCCCATGTGCTCCAGCCCTGCTAGTCCCCGACCTCATCTCCTCCCACTCCCCACCCCCTCCTGCCTCACTGGGCTCTAGCTGTGGGGGTCAACATGCAGAGTGTGTTCCTACTTCAGAGCCTTTGCTTATACTTCAGCACCTTGGTGCTCGCTGTCACCTCTGCTGGGTGTCCCTCCCCAGCTCTCCCTTCAGCCTCCTCTTTCCTTCAGGGCCTGTTGGGTCTTGTGCCAGAGAAGCCTTGGCAGAGAGGAGTAAACTACCAACTAGACGATAGGTGCACATACTCCTGTGGTGCCCTGCTGATCGGAGGGATGTACTAAGAGCCCGCGCTCGCCCTCAGAGAGAAGTACCTGGGCTTCCATACCTTATTGCGCCAGAGACCTCAAAGCCAGCTAGGATGTACCTGACAAGGAGGAACCCCCCCTCCTACGATGGCCACTTCTCCTCCCTCACTAGAAAGGGGGTGAGGAAAGAGTAAGTGCAGTAAGATTGGAAGAAGAGTAAGGAAGTGGGAAAAGCAATCACATCCCTTTTGATGCTACAGGCGACATGAACACAATGAGCCTGAAGTGGCAGAAGGGGAGAGGGGGCTAACTGGGACTTCAAATGAAGTTAACTCTTTGACTATTAGTAACCAAGGCACTGGGCGTTTCCTCCTGGAGGGTCTTTTATTACCTAGCAGTAGACTGAAAAATCCCAAGCCGGCTTGAGCCTTCATCCACAGTAGAAGAACTAGCCCAACAAGATGGGCAAGAAACCATCAGCAGGCCTTAGGACACCAGAGAAGTGGTTTTACATTTATTAGCTACATCGTGTAAAACATCTTTGCAAAATGGCATCAGGTTTCTGGGAAACAGGAGGAACATGATCTTCACTGACTGCAGCAATTCTCCCTCCACCCCAACTCCACATTCTGGACTTGATATTTGATTATGAAATGAAGTTTACAGAGGGACTTACTGGGTCTTCTTATATTTATTTCCAAAATTCAGCAGTCAAAAAAAAAAACAAAACCTCAATTGAACTTCTACTTCCTGCCAAGTAAGTAAGTACTGTGGGCCCAAAGTAGCAGAAAACAGACAACAGAGATGAAGTATTTTTAAGATACTTGCCATCAGATCACATGAAGGACAGTGATTCTTGAGAAATGGCCTGGCAATTGCTCCCATTTACTGTCTAGAGTTTGACCATGCATTAGCTCAAGAACTTCCAGGATGCTGCACAGCATGGGTAGGTGAACTGAGGCAGAGGCCAGGCGTCTCTGACTGAGAAGAGGAGAAAAAGTGCACAGAGAAAGTGCTCTGGGGGTCTGCAGAGGGGCGGCTTGCATATGAAGGTGAGTACTGATCACTGAGTACCAAAGTAGGTGTGTGAGGAATCTAGCCAAGGATGGGCAGAGAGCCACCTGAAAGGACGAGAGGGAGCTGGAACGATCAGATAGCCAATTACTGTGAACAAAAACAAGTCTGAATGTAAAACTACAAAACATCCAGGACAAAATGTAGTATGTGCCAGGTGTGCTGGGATACCACTGTAATCCTAGCACCAGATTTGGGGGGGGAGGCAGAAAGATCTCAAGTTGGAGGTCAGTATAGGCTAGGAGAGTTCAAGGCCCATCTGGGCTGCATAGTTGTCTCAAAAACAACAGCAGCAATAAAAACCAACAAAATCTAACAACCAAAAACAATCATGATCTTTGTGATTTGGATTAGGTAAAGATTTCTCAGATAAAACTCTAAAAGTAATATCCATAAATAAAAAAGATCTATCAGTTGGACTTTATTAAAATAATGCTTCTGCTCTTTGAAAGACACTCCTCAGAGAGATTTGTATACAGATGTGCACACCAGCCTTATGGTACACAAACTTACCACAAACCAATATCCTTTTTGTCACATCTTCACCAACAGATGTTATTGTCTTGTCTCTTTGATTTTAGTCATTTCAGAGGGTGAAAAGTAGTTATCTTATTTTCTAATCATTAATAATGGGGAACATTTTCATGTGCCTATGCTAGCCTGCTGAATGTCTCTTCTTTGGAGAAAATGTCAAATTCCAGCCACACCAAAACCAAAAGTTATCTATAGTTTCATTATTGACTGTTAGCATTTTTCTGTGCTTCTATTTTATTTCTGTCTTTTGTCAGTTTTATTTTTAAAAATATTTATACTTTACCATTCCTCAAGAATATGAAGAATTTTCTTAATGTTTTCAATATTGAGTGAACATTTTAAATTTGTTTACTAAGCATTTAATATTTAAAATAAAATGAACATTTAATTAAAAATTTCCACTAAAATACAATTTAAAAAAGAATTAAATGCAATCGCATAGTTGAAAGAGCCTGGAGTAGTGGCTTGAATGGGTTAGTTGCATGACTTACCTAACAAGCAGCTAGTTAGCACAGGGTCAGAATTTGAACTCAAGTTTTCTGGCACTATTGTGTTTCTCCACGACAATGACAATGGCGTGCCTGCCTGATAGTTACCATGCTCCAGTTCCTGCTGTGTCAGGCATTCATGGTCTTAGAGATTCAGCAGTGAGGAAGACCAACGCAGTCTCTGCCTTAATAGGGCTCATGTTCTAGTGGGGAGACAGATGAGAAAAATAAAAAAAACAGATAAAGAACGCCAGAGAGAGGCAAGCGCTATGAAAACAACCATTGAGGGGGAATGTGACAGACAGTGGTCAGCAAGAGTTTCAGTGAACGCATGACACTGTGAATGACAGCTGGGGGAGGGAGGTCAGCAGGAACCCAAGGGCAAGCACCTACCAATCAACCAGTTTGCACCCGGGGAGGACTCCTCCTTTGTCTCCACAGATGCTGTCAGGAAGCACATTGAAGAAATTTCATCTGGGCTGTTTTTATTTCTTAGAGAACGAGGAGCCACCCCAAAGTTAGGTCAGTTCTAGAATTTAATGTTTAAAAAGTAAAGAAATAGTTTGTAAACTCATTTTCCCATTTATGCAGTGCTGTTGGGCTTTTAGTTTCACTATTTGCAATGCATTTATTTTAACATTAAATGTGGTATTACTTATACTTGAAAAGAGATCCCCTCCCCAGGAACAGAGATTCATCGTGTTTGAATTGCACAGTTTCTTCTGTTGAGCATGGGAAAGCTACTGCTTTTATTGAAGTGTTTATCCTTCTGGGATAGTCCCTGAACAGAAAGGGAAAATGTCACAGTTTTAATTCAAAGTAAATATCAGAGAAAGGTCAGTGCCTTTGCACAGGACCTCCCTCTTCAAAGTAAACAGGTGTAGCATAAAAAAAGCTCTTTGGGACTTTTATGAGACCAGTGCCACTAGCTCTCAGCCTGGCCCAGACAGTTGTGTAGTGTCACCCTCAGCCCCACCCATCAGCTTAAAATCTGCAGGACAGAGTTCTGACATAACTCATGGCCTTGCAGAGGTTGGCCCAAGTGTAGGCATAGGCTTGCTGTGTTCCCTTACAAGGCAGCTGAGGCCAGGTTAGAGCATATATGGGTTTTGAAATCTGCAGGACAGGATTCTGACATAACTCCTGGCTAACAGCTGGGTCACTTAAAGGAGGGTAGGGAACACGGAAGGCTCAACAGCCAGGTGTAATGAATACTTGTGTGTCTATGACAGTTCCTGGAGACTAGGCAAGAGTCAGTGCTTCTAGGCCTGGATGCAAAGGTAGACACTGGGGTCTTTGCTTCTTTCCATTCTCCTCTGGGTCCATTGCAAGAGACTTCTTTCTGCTCCTCCACGCTCATCAGGTCCCTTCTTCCTGCCTTCTTCCTCTTGAAGGAGGTCATGGCCACTGTGGCAGGAGGGGCAGTTTAACTGCAATGAGGGAGATGCCCAGCCAGGTACAGCCAGGATCCTTGCAGTGGAACAGCTCTAGTCACAGGTGTGGGAACTGGAAGGACAAGGCAGAAAGTGGCCACAGTCAGCAAAGCCATGAAGTTCAGGTGAGTCCTGGTTGGCAGAACAGTGGTGGCAGATCAAGTGACAGTACAAATGCCTGGCAGAGAAGGCTGTTGGGACTTACTCAGGGAGCAAACAAGGGGTTGCCGGGCATTGAGTGAACAGTGGTGGCTGAGGGACAGCCTCATTAGCATAAGCTCGGTGATCTTGGGAAAGGGCTAAATCTCTCTGGGCCTCAGTTTCCTCATCAATCAAAAAACATTGACTATATCCTTCCTCGCATGATAGAGCTCATGATTTAAATGAGGAAGTTAGAATAAAAGAGGCCTGGGATCTAGGCAGGGTGTTAACACAGCACGATGACACCCCAGTTCTCAGATTGAGATGCTGTGTGTGTCTTGAGTTTGGAAAGTTCTGTGGTCAGATGTGGGCCTCCATGTGAGGCTGGAGCAAAACTGATGCAGAGGACCAGTGAATCAGCCAGGCGGGGCTGAAATGGGGTACGTGGAACTAGTTCTATAAGGTGACTTTAATAAGAAAGATACTTTGTTAAAAAATTGGCAGGAAATGCCCATGAGTTAGCCCCTTCTTAGAGAGTTATAAAACATGGATCCTACTGATGGCTTTGAAAACACCTGCCATTAAAATACCCAAGTCCTAGCAGGTTACTATGGCTCACGCCTGTAATCCTAGCTACTTAGGAGGCAGAGATCAGGAGGATCACTGTTAAGGCCTGCCCCAGGCAAATAGTTGGCAAGACTCCATTTCAGCCAATAAAAAGTTGGACATGCTCACGCCTGTAATCCAAACTACTCAGGAGGCAGAGATCAAGAGGACTGCAATTTCAAGCTAGCTCCAGGCAAATAGTTCATAGGACTATCTCAAAAAAACCTATCACAGAAAGGGGCTGGAGGAATGGCTGAAGAGATAAGAGCACCTACCTAGCATGAGGCCCTGAGTTCAAACTCTAGTGCTACCAAGCTGGGCGTGGTGGCACAGTGCCTATCACAACCATATCAAAAAATAACGAAAGCAAAAAGAGCTAGGAGTGAGGCTCCAATGGTAGATAGCCAACCTGGTAAGCACAAAGCCCTGAGTTCAAAACCCAAGGACTGCGAAAAGGGGAGAAAAGAAAAGAAAAAGATACCTAACCTCACTAATTCTCATACTTACTCCCCCCCTTTTCCAAATACTTATTACTGTTCCTAGAAACTACATGTGGCAGAAACTTTTTGATTTTCAATCTCTTTAAAGTCTTTTTTCTTGATAGGTTGGGGCTAGGGTAGAGAGTTCTCTAGTGGCCCCAGTCATAGGTGGTGATGAGGGAGAAGGAAGGGAAGCTGGCAGGCAGGACTTCATACTTTTATTTCCTTAAAAAAAGTGCTATTGTGGAATAATTGTACAGATATCCAGAAAATTTCCATGTAACCTCTACCCGCTTCCCCTGATGTTAGCATTTTATATAACCAGAGCCATTTGTCAAAGCTAAAAACTTAACCCTGGGACAAGAGTAATCTAGGAGGCTTTAGTCACATTGTACCAGTTTTTCCACTCTCAGCTCTGGTGAACAGCTGAGAAAGCTGCAGGCTGGCAGGCTGAGAGCAGACAACCTGCATCTAGGGTGTGACAGTGACCGAGGAGAAATCCATAAAGCCCAAGAGGCTGCCACACCTACAGCTGCTTTCTGAGGAAAGTAGCCCCAGCTCTTCCCCATCTCAGCTGCAGGTGCCAAAGGGGCTGGCACAGACAGCACTGGGGTGGTAGAACCAGGTGAGGAAGAACTCAGGCACCAAAGTGGCTTGGCAGGACCACAGCTTGGAGGCTGTGCATCATGGTGACTTAAGCAAGCCAACCAATCCTATCCCTCCTGTATGAAGAATAGGCCATGTAAGTTCCCCAGCTGTCTGGAGTACAGGGAGAGACACTCCTGGGTCTCTGAGAGCCAGCCACCTACTAGTGCAGCCTACCCAACATAGTTTTCTCTCCTTCTTTGCTGAAACAATCTGATTAAGTTCTGGGGCCCAACAGCCAAGTGCTTCAGGAATGCTGACTTCTCTAGGGGCAGGTCCCCACTAACCTACATTCATCAAAGCATTACAATTTGCTTGCCAGTGATTGATTTAAGTACGGACGTGTGGTACAATTTTGTCAATGAAATTAGTGGGAGGGAAGTTCTCTGGTATGGGAAGTGAGCCAGGGAAGAAGGGTGGATGTTCTGAGAAAGCTTTCCTTATTCTCAACATGGTTTCTTTTTCAGAGTCTGGGCAATGGTGTGCCTCAATGTGATCTCTAGAGATCTGTCATCCATCGTGTGACGGAGAGCAGTGAGACTAGCAGAAGGGAAAAGAAGAACAGAAGTCTTCTGTGATAGTCAACCAAGGTGGGGGGGGGCACCTAAACTTGGACATCTTTTGTTTAAGTCAGTTGACTTGGGTTTTTCTGTTACTTGAAGTCACTAAATCACCCAGTGCCAGAAGATTTCTGATCTGGGAATCTACAGCCCACGGGGCCACTCCGGATTCTCTGTCCTGGTACTGTGAGTCCTCACTGAGAGCTGTATTAGTTTCCTGTTGCTGTTGAAACAATTTCCCAAAACTTTAAAAGCTTAGGCCAAAACACATTTATTTTGTTACCATTCTGGAGGTCAGAAGTCTAAAAATCAAGGTATTGGGAGGGCTGCATTCCTTCTGGAAGTTTCTAGATAATCTGGTTCCATACGTTTTTTGGCTTCTTCCTTTGCCCTCTTACGAGGACCCTTGTGATTGCATTGCGTACACCCATATAATCCAATATAATCTCTCAAAATCCTAATTTAGCCCAACTCCTGAAGAGTCCCATTTATCATGTAAGGCAACATAGTTCTGAGTTTTAGGGATTAGGGTAAGGTTATCTTTGGTGGGCCTTTTTTGGTCTAACATCTCTCTTTCCAGAAGTGATCCATGTATCTTCCTGGCTCCATGGAGGCTGGTGTCTATAGAGGTGTCCCCTCCAGGACACAACTTGCATGAATCCTAGCCAAGCATAGCCTACCTGCATCCCCACTAACCAACTACAGAGGCCTTGCTTGTACTTAATGTCTACTCATTATAGAAGAGGGGAGCTGAGGGTCAGAGAAAGATGGGGTCTGTGCATGCAGAATGAATTGAAGATACTTCAAAGTGGAGAGAAATAGAGACCTGTGTTTTCTCAGTAGCAGGGAAGCTGAAAAGGATGCTTCGACAGAGGTTTACCAGATGACTTAAATGGAGTTCAGCTTTTCCTCAGAAAGTCACTTCTTTTAGGACCTGGATCGACTTCAGAGCCCCAACAACTCTGAGTAGATCAGTGTGCTTGGGCGTCTTTTAGGGAGGCTGAGCACTGGAGTTGGACCAATAGACCACTGATCTGTGTCACATTCATTCTGGACACTTGGCTAGATTTGTGCTGCATAGAATTCAGAACCGCAGGATCAGCCATTTTTCTCCTTTACGCCTCATCCTGGGCGGAAGAAGCTCATGTGTGAATTCCAAGTGTGCTTTCCACACCACAACCCAGAATGCATCTCTGCTTGACCTTCTGCATCATGTATGAAGCAGGGTCACCTTGACTGTAAAATGCAGAGCTTGGGATCAGTCTGTAAAGCCCTGCAAGTCTCAACTGTCACAACTTGTGGTTAGGGAAGGAACACGGAGAAGAAATTTTTGGAGTTACAAACAATGAGTCCCAAGCATTCCAGAAATCTGCAGCATCACTCTCAACCCCAGAACAGGGCATGTGGGGTTAAGTTGGCTTTGGGTGACCATGTCCACACCCACCTGGGTTGTGTTGCTCTGGTCTCTGAGGCATAAGAAGACTTGGTGACTGGTGATTACACCTTGCTCCCACTCCCCCAGCCTGGCCTCTCCCAGCCTCCTTTAGAGCAGCCCCTTGGGTGAGAAAATGCCCCAACCCCATTGAGAGAGGCAGGTCTGTGATTCAGGAGATAAGGGACCTGGTAACAAATCTTGTTTGGAGAAAAAGCCACTTTTGGGAGGGCAAAGCTACAACGTCCTTTCATTGGTCTAAATTCTAGTGATTACAGTGTTTTACTCTTGCCTTGGTGAATCCCTAGAGAATGGTATCCTTCCAAAGAATGCTTTATTTAATAGCTGAAAGAAGAACTGAAGGGAGACAATGGCAGCCGTTTTCCACTATAGACAGCTGAGTGAATTGGCAGCTGATGTGGACTCATCACTAGAACTGTCGCCAGTAGCCCTGATTGGATGTAATTCTGGCTTCTTGGGAATCACCTTGCCACTGAAAGTCCCTTTTGCCCTCCCGAGCCCTTACTTTTCACACTGGGCTACAAAATCTATGCCCTTCCCTACCTCAAAGGGAGTTGAGGCACATGAAAAAGAGAGGCATGGGACCAAAGAGCTTGGAAAAGATGAGAATGTTGACTTGAGAACCTTAGGCTCACGAGAGAATGTTGAGCCCAGTCTGCTGCTGTCTGCTGCTCACTTCCAGCCTCCAAGCTTAGGGAGACCATATGCGTGATTATTGTGGGGAGGCCTCTGGGAAAGTGCTGGGATTTTCAGACCAGCTATACACGAAGAAAAAGACACACAATCTGGAGACCCAGAGGACTGAAGAGTTGGCTCTAATGCATAGTTTGGGCATAGTCTGTGTCATGGTTAGAAATCCTCCCTGGGCTTGTTTGTCAGTCATACCAAGAGTCTGTGCCAATGTGTCCTGAGAGACCCCTGGGGACTCCCCAGAGCTGCAGGGTCTGATTCATCCAGCGTCAGCCCAGGGCAATGACAGATTGGCCTGACTTCAGGCAGAGAATGGCCAGTGGTGTGAACAAGTGACAAGTCTGCTAGACACTCTGGGAGACTTTCAGCTTCATGGTCTTCCTCCTTTCCCACACTCAGCAGCAGGACAACTAGAAAACCACAGGCTCCAGGAGCTTTGGAGAGGGGGTGGGTCTGAGAGACAACTGGTTTGTCACAGAGCCAAGATGATGTGGGAAGCAGTCACACACATCCACATTGGGTCATTTCAATCATGGTCCCTAGAGAGGTGCCAGTTTTCTGAGATCTGAAAAGAGGAGCTGGAAGTATCAGGTATTAGGGGTCAGGTGCAACCACTGGGAGGCCATTCTGTCTACACTGGCCATTAGCCATGGACATTGAATACTTGATCTACCTGAAGAGGTAGAATTTGGAATATGATGGTGTATTTCTTTTGCCAAGAAAATGCAAGGTTCTTTTATCAGTCATGATTCATAGTGCCAGCAAAAGCCAGTGACTCTGGCTGATCCAGCAGAAGGAGGCTTTATTACCAAGACCTTGGCAGCTCACAGCGTCCCACGACACTCAGGCACTGCTGTGGAAGTTGCAAGGCCTGGGAGAGCACCCCAACTCCTGCCATAGAAACCCATGTGCTGAAGCACATTTGCTCTGCTTCAGGGCCCCCTTGACAGCCTGACCCTGGGCACAGAGTGCTGTTTGGAAATAGAGCCGCTCTGGAACCTGGGCCGTGATTGCCACTGCCTGTCATCAGGACTGTGCATGCTGTGCTGGGAGGCCAGTCCACTTACCTCACCTCCCTGCCAGGGGTGCTGGAGAAGCAAGCATCTGGCATTTTTGAATTCTAAAGAGAGAGGTGGCCTCATAGGCAGGGGAGTACAAGTTACAGAAGCTGATAACAGGTTCTTCGTGCCCAAACAGAGGGTTATTGTCCCCTATAGAGTGAGGTGATAGGAACCAACTGCGGGGCATCTGACTCTGCTCCCCCTTGGACATGGCCTCTTTTCCTTTTATTTTATTTATTGATTTATTTTGTAGTACTAGGGTTTGAACTCTGGGCCTCCCACTTACTAGGCAGGTGCTCTACCATTTGGGTCATGATCTTGGCCCCTTTTGCTTTAGTTTATTTTTAGATAAGGTCTTGTGATTTTGTCTGGAGCCTAGATTCTCCTGTCTCCACCTCCTAAATAGCTGTGATTACAGGAGTCCACACCTGGCTTCAGCCTCCTTTTTATGGACTCCTTCATCTGGGGGTGGGACACACGGTACTGGTTCTCTCAGCATTTTTCTACTTAAGGTCAGTTGTCTGTTCCTGAATGTCAGACATTGTGTATAAAAATACTAACCAGGAAACAATCTCTGTTATTTCATTTCATTTTTTCCAGATTTATGGAAGTATAATTATGCATATTCAGTACATAAAATTGAGTATATACAATAAAAATTGTATATAGTCAAGGTACAGAGTAAGATGATTTGATCTACGTATGTGAAATGATTGCGACAAATTAGTTAACACATACATCACCTCACTTGGTTGTCATTTGTGTGTGTGTGCACATTTAAGACCCATTCTCTTATCACATTTCAGGTATATAACTACAGTTACCACATTGCATGCTGATTTCATAATGTTCCTGTTAAAATAATGATCCTAAGTGGAAAAACTAGTCAATGCCTTAAATGTAATTAAATACAGCAAAGCATCTCTATAAGCAATAACTAACATGATAGGTTGTAACTATTACAAAATGGGTTAAAGCAGCATTAATTGCGGGGCACTGGTGGCTCACACCTGTAATCCTGGCTACTTGGGAGGCTGAAATCAGGAGGATTTTGGTTCAAAGGCAGCCCAAGGGTACAGTTCTGGAGACCCCATCTCCAAAATAGCCAGAGAAAAAAACTCAGCGTGTGAAACCCTAAGTTCAAACCCCGCCAAAAAATAACCATTAATTGATGTGGTTGTTAATGGTGACTTTGTAGGAAGTGATGCCATGATGTCTTTCAGCACCAGCAACATCAGAAACGCTCATGCCCTTTGTGGACACTTTACAAAACCTCCTGTGTACAATCCTGAATTTCTATTAATTATAATTGCAATGTTTCTTGAGACTTTATTGACTTACTGTTTTGCTTTAAAAATGTAGTGTGTTAAGGCCTCGGTAGTGGAAGTGTGGTCTCCAGTCTGCCAAAGTCAGTGTTTACTTGGTGCCCTTGGAATCTAGGACAGCATGGGACCTGGTTTACAGGACATACAAGTACAAGAGATTGAAGAATAGTAAAAAATGGGAAAAGAAGAAGGGAACAATAACAGAGTCAGCTGGTTGACAACAAAAAAAGAAAATAGAGGGACAAGAGGAGAAACTGAAAAATAACATCGACAGAGATCTGTCAGTAGTTTGAATGAAATCCACATTTGCAATTGGCTTTTGTTTTACTGCCCTAATGGGAATGTTCAATTCCATAACATCCAGAACCTTCTTGGCCTTGCCCTGTCATGAGCTGCCACCAAGCAGGCAGGTGGATTTCTTGGCCCTCCACCTCCTTCTGGGAAGTTCTCGTGAATTCAACAATCCTTTATTTCAATTCTTGCCATTTTTTTTCCTTTTTCTTTTATTATTCATATATGCATACAAGGCTTGGTTCATTTCTCCCCCCTGCCCCCACCCCCTCCCTTACCACCCAGTCCACCCCCTCCCTCTCCCCGCCCAATACCCAGCAGAAACTATTTTGCCCTTATTTTTAATTTTGTTGTAGAGAGTGTAAGCAATAATAGGAAGGGTTTTTGCTGGTTGAGATAAGGATAGCTATACAGGGAGTTGACTCACATTAATTTCCTGTGCGTGTGTGTTACCTTCTAGGTTAATTCTTCTTGAACTAACCTTTTCTCTAGTTCCTGTTCCCCTTTTCCTATTGGCCTCAGTTGCTTTTAAGGTATCTACTTTAGTTTCTCTGCGTTGAGGGCAACAAATGCTAGCTAATTTTTTAGGTGTCTTACCTATCCTCACCCCTCCCTTGTGTGTTCTCTATTTTATCATGTGCTCAAAGTCCAATCCCCTTGTTGTGTTTACCCTTGATCTAATGTCCACATATGAGGGAGAACATAGGATTTTTGGTCTTTTGGGCCAGGCTAACCTCACTCAGAATGATGTTCTCCAATTCCATCCATTTACCAGCAAATGATAACATTTCGTTCTTCTTCATGGCTGCATAGAATTCCATTGTGTATAGATACCACATTTTCTTAATCCATTCGTCAGTGGTGGTTGCCATTGTTTTTTGACATCAAGTCAGAGTAGCATCTATTTTGTAGCAAGATCCATAGGCAACCCTAGTCCTTGGCCGATTTCTAGTTTTGAGTTATTTCTTGCTTACTGGATATGGTTAGAATGCGAATGGCATCCACAAATAAGATAGTGCTTTTCATCACAGATGAATTTTTTTTTTAGTAAGTGGATTGATTATACAAGGTCAGATGGTTTTTATGTAATCAAAATCAATTACTTCTCTTGTTTCGCTTACACAGATATTTTCTGTGAGGCTGGCTCAAGGCTGTGTGTATGTGCCAGGTCCCATGGAAGCTGAACCTCCATGAATATTTAGAAAGTGAGAAGAAATTTTTAGTTTGTATAACTAAACTTGCTACGTAGGCACTCTACAAGTTGAGCCACTCCACCAGTCCTGTATAACTAAACTTAATTAAAGCTATTTGTTGTGTTTTTTAAAGCCAAATATATTACTTAAGATCAATAAAGGGTCAAATTTTTAGCTATTTAAAAAAAAATGTGGTGTGTTGGGGCTGACAGAGCAGCCTGTGGCTAGCAGGTGCCTAAAAGTGTAAGAACCAGAGTTCAAACCCCAGTGCTGCACACACACAATGTAGGGTGCTATTTTTGGGGGTATAAATAAAAATGTACCCCAGATAAACTAAAATCATTGCAAATACTAATGATAAGTCAAGAAATGTTATTGGGAAAGGTACAAATATATGTTGCCTGAAATGTGAATATTAAAAATGAAGACGTGTTCTGCAAGGGGAATGGTAACAGGAAGATATTTGTTTCCTGGGTAATTTTGCCTTGATTGAAGATCTCACGAGCACATGTATGGGTGCCAGTACTTACTACAGCTGTAAGTCCACTTTCTAGGTTGAAATATCAAGGACTAGTCAGAACCCAGGTGGAGCTGGGACTTAAATTCTTCCTTCCTTCCTCCCTCCCTCCCTATCTCCCTCCTCCCTATCTCCCTCCTCCCTCTCTCCCTCCCTCCCTCCTTCCTTCCTTCCTTTTCTCCACAGTATTGGAGTTTGAACTTATGGCCTCACACTTGCTAAGCAGTTGTTCTGTCACTTGAGCCAATCCCAGCCCTTTTTTTTTTTTTTTAATAATTCATTTATTCACATGTGCATACATTGTTTGGGACATTTGTCCCCCCGTCCCCCGCCCCCACCCTCTCCCCTCCAACTTCCCTCGCTTCCAGGCAGAACCTGTTCTGCCCTTATATCTAATTTTGTTGAAGAGAAAACATAAGCAATAATGAGAAAGACATAGTTGAGTTAAGGATAGTTATACAGAGAGATTCCTAGCATTGCTTCCATGTACAAATGTGTTACAACCCAAGTTGATTCATCTCTAACTGACCTTTACACTGGTTCCTGATCCCTTCTCATGTTGACCTCTGTCACTTTAAGGTTTCTGTATTAATTCCTCTGGAGTGGGGACATCGAATTCTTTCATGTTTTGGGTTTTCTACCTATCCCCATACCTCCCATATGTGCTCTCCCCTTGTCATGTGACCCAAATCCAACCACATTGCTGCATTTGCCCTTGATCTAAATGAGGGAGAACATATGATTTTTGGTCTTCTGAGCCTGGCTAACCTCACTCAGAATGATGTTCTCCAGTTCCATCCATTTAACTACAAGTGATAAGATTTCATTCTTCTTCATGGCTCAGTAAAATTCCATTGTGTATAAATATCACATTTTCTTGATCCATTCGTTAGTAGTGGGGCATCTTGGCTGTTTCCATAACTTGGCTATTGTGAATAGTGCTGCAATAAACATGGGTGTGCAGGTGCTTTTGGAATAACCTGAGTTGCATTCCTTTGGGTACATCCTCAGGAGTGGGATTGCTGGATCATATGGCAGATCTATGTTTAGATTTTTAAGAAGCCTCCAAATTTTCTTCCAGAGTGGTTGCACCAGCTTGCATTCCCACCAGCAGTGGATTAGGGTTCCTTTTTCCCCATGTCCTTGCCAACAGATGTTGTTAGTGGTGTTTTTGATGATGGCCATTCTAACAGGGGTGAGGTGGAATCTTAGTGTGGTTTTGATTTGCATTTCCTTTATGGCTAGAGATGGTGAGCCTTTTTTCATGTGTTTTTTGGCCATTTGAATTTCTTCTTTTGAGAAAGTTCTGTTTAGTTCACTTGCCCATTTCTTAATTGGTTTATTGATTTTGGGAGAGTTTAGTTTTTTAAGTTCCCTGTATATTTTGATTATCAGTCCTTTGTCTGATGTGTAGCTGGCAAATATTTTCTCCCACTCTGTGGTCTCTTCAGTTTAGAGACCATTTCTTTTGTTGAGCAGAAGCTTTTTAATTTTATGAAATCCCATTTGTCCATTCTTTCTCTTAGTTGCCCAGCCCTTTTTTGCTTTGTTTTTCATATAGGGTTTCATGGGGTTTTTTTGGCCAGGGGCCAGCCTTAGACTATAATCCTCCAATTTATGCCTCCTACATAGTTAGAATTACAGGCATGCCCCACCACATCCAGCTTGTTGGTTGGGTCTAGCTAATTGTTCGCCTAATCTCTGCCTCCTAGTAGCTAGGATTACAGGCATGTACTATCGTGCCCGTAAACATCATGTGCTTTGAAAGCAAGCACATTTAGTTGTGATTCTCAACTGCATCATCGGTTAATTGTGTGACTTTGGCCCATTACTCCCCAGGCCTCAGGGATTGATGGTGTCATCCTCACTAGATTGTGGAGAGGACTTAATGACATGGTGGATGTAAGTAATGTGAATTCTGGTTCAAGATGGTAGATAGAAGATGCTTGTGTGCCCTCCTTCCATGCTGAATCCCAGTGAAATGACAGAAAAGTTGTTAAAAAATAAATTCATAACTGTGCTCAAAGGAGTTCATTCTCAGACCGAAAACCTGAGGAAGTCCCTGGAAGACAGTGGATAGTGTCAGAGTGGAGTAGTTTGTGGACTCTAGTTTCCTCTTTTTTTTTTTTTTTTTTTTTTTTTGTTTTCATAGCCACATTTCTTGAGAATTAGCTATACTCATACTTCTTTTCCTTGTGTGGACTGTGGCAATGGTTGCTTCTGGCTTCTTTTACCATGAGTCCATTGAAACTGTTGTTAAACTGTCCCCTGACCTCCACCTTGCTACACCTGGTTACATCTCTGCATCTTAGTAACGTTTGCCATTCTTAGACACTTCTTGAAACATTGCTCTTTGTTTCCGTGACACTGGCTTCCTTCCATCTCACTGGTGGCTTCTGCTTGGTGTTCTTGGCTGGCCCCTTTTCCTCAGCCTAATCCCTGAATACCACTCTTCCCGGCCCCTTGTCTTCCTCTCTGACACTCTCCGTTAGCTCATCCATTCTCATGACCTCGAGCAACATCTGTGTCCTGATGGCTCCTACATTGCTGTCCCTCGTCTAGTTCTCTTCTTGGAGTTCCAGACTTACATACTCAATCCCACATAAAAACCCTTTATATTCAGAGAGAATTTCACACTTACAGAAAGCCTGCAAAAACAAATATAGTTCAAAAAAATCCATATACTCCTTACCCAGATTCACCTAATATTAATATTTGCTCCTTTTGCTTTCTTTCTCTCTCCCTTTGCATGTGCATGCATATTACATATGTGTAATATCTAATATATGTAACATTTTGTATTAGGTATGTATATTTATTTCTGAACCTCTTGAGGACAACTTACATCCTGGCCTTTACTCCTAAATACTTCAGTGTTTTCCAGGGTGAAGGGTTATTCTCTTATTTAATCACAACAAGTTATAAACCTCAGTAATTACTTTGTGGTACTGGATTTTGAACTCAGGGCTTCATGCTTGTTCGATAGGAGCTTTACTGCTTGAGCCACATCTCCAGGCCAACCTGTTACTGCTCACATCGCAATTTCGCCAAGTAACCTAAAAGTGTCCTTTGTGGCATTTTGTCACAGTATTAGTTGCAGAATCTGGTTAGGGTCACATAGTGCATTGACCCATCCTATCTCTTTGGCTTCCCTTCATCTGGAACATTCCTACAGCCTTTGTTTCTTCTTTATAACATTGATAGTTTTGAGAATACAGCAATCCTCTTTTTTTTTTTTATCTTTTAGGACTACTTTCTTTATTTGGGGTCTGTCTGATACTTTTTCATGATTAAAGTCAGGTTATTTACAGTCTACTAAATACAACCTAGGTTAGGTTGTGTCTTTCTCAGAGTGTCACATCTGGAGGCAAACAGTGTCCACTGAGCCTCTCTGGCCTGTTAATTCTGATCACTTGGTCTCAGTGCCGTCTCATTCTCCCAGATACAATTGCTGCTTTTTTCTTTCCTTCAATCTTGCAACTAACAAGTGGTCTGTGGGAGACACATTAAGACCATGTGATACCCCATTTTCCAGCTGAATGGCTAAGTTTGTTGATGTTTCAGCCTGATGCAGCCTTTTCTATAATGGTTGGAAAATGAAGCCCTCCTGGCTGACCTGTCAAGCCTCTGCCATTGTGCTATCTACAACAGCCCCCCCTTTTTAAAATTTTTATTGTTTTATTGTTCATATGTGCATCCAATGCTTGGGTCATTTCTCCCCCTGCCCCCACCCCCTCCCTTACCACCCACTCTGCCCCCTCCCTCTCCCCCTCCTCAATACCCGGCAGAAACTATTTTGCCCTTATCTCTAATTTTGTTGAAGAGAGAGTATAAGCCATAACAGGAAGGAACAAGGGTTTTTGCTAGTTGAGATAAGGATAGCTATACAGGGAGTTGACTCGCATTGCTTTCCTGTACATGTGTGTTACTTTCTAGGTTAATTCTTCTTGATCTAACCTTTTCTCTAGTTCCTGGTCCCCTTCTCCTATTGGCCTCAGTTGCTTTAAAGTATCTGCTTTAGTTTCTCTGCATTGAGGGCAACAAATGCTAGCTAATTTTTTAGGTGTCTTACCTATCCTCACCCCTCCCTTGTGTGCTCTCGCTTTATCATGTGCTCAAAGTCCAATCCCCTTGTTGTGTTTACCCTTGATCTAATGTCCTCATATGAGGGAGAACATATGATTTTTGGTCTTTTGAGCCAGGCTAACCTCACTCAGAATGATGTTCTCCAATTCCATCCATTTAACTATAAATGATAAGATTTCATTCTTCTTCATGGCTTAGTAAAATTCCATTGTGTATAGATACCACATTTTCTTGATCTATTCGTCAGTAGTGGGGCATCTTGGATGTTTCCATAACTTGGCTATTGTGAATAGTGCTGCAATAAACATGGGGGTGCAGGTGCCTCTGGAGTAACCTGTGTCACAGTCTTTTGGGTATATCCCCAAGAGTGGTATTGCTGGATCAAATGGTAGATCAATGTTTAGCTCTTTAAGTAGCCTCCAAATTTTTTTCCAGAGTGGTTGTACTAGTTTACATTCCCACCAACAGTGTATGAGGGTTCCTTTTTCCCCGCATTCTCGCCAACACCTGTTGTTGGTGGTGTTGCTGATGATGGCTATTCTAACAGGGGTGAGGTGGAATCTTAGTGTGGTTTTAATTTGCATTTCCTTTATTGCTAGAGATGGTGAGCATTTTTTTCATTTGTTTTTTGGCCATTTGAATTTCTTCTTTTGAGAAAGTTCTGTTTAGTTCACTTGCCCATTTCTTTATTGGTTCATTAGTTTTGGGAGAATTTAGTTTTTTAAGTTCCCTATATATTCTGGTTATCAGTCCTTTGATGTGTAGCTGGCAAATATTTTCTCCCACTCTGTGGGTGTTCTCTTCAGTTTAGAGACCATTTCTTTTGATGAACAGAAGCTTTTTAGTTTTATGAGGTCCCATTTATCTATGCTATCTCTTAGTTGCTGTGCTGCTGGGGTTCCATTGAGAAAGTTCTTACCCATACCTACTAACTCCAGAGTATTTCCTACTCTTTCCTCTGCAATAGCCCCCTTGTCCTCATCCATATACCTACTGACTTTTCTATTTATAAACAATATTTTTTATTTTCTCATTCATGAAAATAAAAGAAGGTGATTGGAAAATTCTAGGTAGAGCCAAGATTTAACCTTATAAACTAAGAAAACATAAACTTTCAGAGAACTTAAAAAAATGGCATGAGTATAATACAAAAGTCAGAAGCTGTGGAAAACATTAGTAAACTCAACAAAGTACAAATAAAGTAATTCTGCATAGCAATCAAACAAAAAAACACACTATAAACAAAGTCAAAAGACAAACAACAAACTGGGGAAAGTATTTGGACCAGATCATTTGATCTAAAAACGTTTTCTCTCAAATCAATAAAAAAAGACCAACCACCAAAGAAAAAAAAAGAGCAAGAGGAGAAAAGCAGAAAATCCAGAGAAAAGAAAATACAACCAAATCTTTAAGACCCTCAAATCTCAGACCCACACCAGCCTGCTCAGCCCTGCTCAGGCTGGCACTTAAAATGCTCTTATTTCCACCCTAGAAAGGGGAATAGATTTCCTTCAAAGAGTGTGTTACAAGTCATTATAGCGAAATGACCAAATATCATACACACTTTAAATGTGAAAGAACACCTGGGGGAACACTTGTAATATAAACGATCGTGGATTACTATATGAAGGCATTTATTTGAATAAATGCTCAGTAGCAGAGCATATACACAAAGTTCAATCCTGGCTGCTATCTTTTCTGCCTGCTGTGTTTTATTCATTTCATTTCATTATCACTGACAATGATTTCATCCTATGGGGGGCTGTGAACAGACGTCTGCTCCAGAGTCCAATACAATGGATTTGTCACAGGAAGCTTGTTCCCCAGCATTCACCATGGAACCTGTCAAGGGCAGAGGGTGGGCATGGCTGGGAAGAAGGACAAGGTATAGTCATTGATGCTGGTTGGTTATTCACCATTTCACCTGCCATTAAGCTTGGGTCAATTCTCGGGACATCCTCCCGAGTGATATCTCCAGACTCATCTTGACTATGGCCATCTGGACCTTGTGACGAGTGTGTTCTGGAAGCAGCCTGCCCCTACTCACCACTTGCTTTTGGTTTTGGGGTTGTTATGTTACTGGTGCTGTTTGGCTGGACCAGGCTGGCTCCCCTCCCAGGGCCAACAGGCCAGAGGCATCAGTGAGGTCTCCCTGTGGTGACCTGGTGGGGAGGGTTCCCATCAGCTGCTTTTCACTCACAGAAGCTTGAGATAAAGCACCTCTTGAGCGCCATGGTACAATGTTTTGGCTACACTGGAGGACTCGCTGGGGCCAAATGGAAAGAGAGCGGCCATCTTACCCTGCCACACAGAGCTGGTGAACTGATTTCTTGCTGCTATTTGGAGTAACTTGAAGAGCAAATGCAAGAAAGCACCAGGGAGAGCATTAAAATTAGGTGTAGTATCAGCTCAGGTTTGAGTTCTGCCAATAATTTTAGAACTGTTAGCCCAAGGTCATTATATCTGACAAAACTTCAAGCCACCTACAAGAGCCTGAGGGGCTGCCCACTTCCAGAAAGAATCCACTGTTTTGGGGAATTGATCACAAAGACACTTGGAGTCAAGGTATAGCCGACATTGTTTATATATTTTTTTATTTTCTGTATAGTAGGATGTTTGACATCTTAAGAACCCTTTCTGGCTCCCCTTCTAGGCCTACCCTAGAAGCTAGCAAAGGGATCAGGCTGGAGACTGTCTTTGAGGTGCATAGTAACCAGTCCTGGGCCATTCTCCTGTCTTACCCTTACTCCCCAGGAGGCCATCATGTTCATCCTAATCATCCCTGGACCAGATATCAGGCCCCAGCCGCTAGCCCAAAGCCTATGGAAATTACTCAAACTAGCCAATCCTATGCTGCCTTGCCTTTCCTGAGGAGTCTTCAATAAAGCCATGATCCAAGAGTGCTCTCCCCACACTCTTGCTTTCTGTCTTCTGTCAGAATGGCCCTGCCCCTGTGGCTCTCTGGGGCCTGGGAGTGTAATGAATCGTGCTTTCCTGAGCCCCTCTTGTGATCACGCCTGACTGACCATCACCTAAAAGAACACAGAGCAGAGAAGAAGAACCGTTTCTCACTGTTTGCCTTGGGCTCACACCTGTTCCATTTTGGTGTCCTTTCCTATCCCTCTCCAGCCCCAAGTTGTTGAGTGACACATTCATGACCCTTCGTGCCTTGGCCAATCTGTTTCTGCCCCATCCTGGGAGGGAATAAGCGTGGTTACATCATTAGAGTGAAGGAAGGATGGCAGGCAATGAACTCTGTTGTGAGTGTGCATCCTTTTTGGCACAATGTTGGTGTCATATAGTGTCATATAGTAATAATAACAATGATACTAAATCTCCTTCCCCTCTAAAGGTGACACATATAAGGACAGAAAACCCATCCCAGCAAGTATAGTTTTTGCCTAAGCAGAGGTCTGTTTAATGGTGTGTGTGCAGGCTCCTAACAGGGTGTCATTTGTGATTTGTGTGTGTGTGTGTGTGTGTGTGTGTGTGTGTGTGTGAGACAGAGGGAGAGACAGAGAAAGAGAGACCCATATTTACACATCCACCCCGCTCACACATGTACAATATTCTTTAAGCAACAAGGAACCTTGCTTGGAGTCCTGTTTTATTTTTTAAATATTTATTGAGTAGTTTCATTTAAAATAATAACAAGCTAATTAAGTGTTCCATTAATTTCCTTAGAGTTATTTTTTCCATAACAAATAACCATAAACTTTGGCTTGAAGTAACAGAAACTCCTCCTGCAGTTATGGAGGCCAGAAGTCTGAGATTCAGGTGTTGACCAGTGCTGGTTCCTTCTGGAGGCTCTGAAGGAGAAACTGTTTCAAGCCTTCTTCTTTGACCCCAGCGCTGTGGACAATCTATGCCATTGTCTTGATGTCGCGTCCTCCCATGTGCCCTCTGTGTCCGTGTCTTAAATTGTCTTCTCTTTTCTCTCGAAGGATACTGGTCATTAGATTTAGGGCTCACCCGAAATACAGGCCAATCACACGTAAAGATCCTTAACTTAACTACATCTGCAAAAACCCTACTTCCAGAAGGAGAAGTGCCATTGCTTTGTATTTTTATAAATCTCTTTCATATCTCAATTCATAGAAGCTGGGTGCTCATCCTCTTCTACATTCAGTCTGTCATGATATGTTGCTTTGGTTGAAACGGTGAAAAATCCAGCCTCACACAACTGCAGGTCCTCTGGAAGGGTTTCAGAGGTTCCCGTGGGTCTTCAGAGGATATTTTGAGAACCACTCCCTAAAGTATGGTAAAGTATATGTAAAGTGAAGTTTCGAGAACACGCACACACACACTCATTACGTTCATATATCTGTCACTTTATTACATAACGCCATATTGTTTCTCAAAATGGTTGCACCAATTTCCATTTCCACTCGTGGCACATAATAGATCTCATGCTCTGTAACACTAGCTGGCATTGTTACACTTTAAATTTTTTTCCTATCTAGTGCTAGATAATGTATTGCATTGTGATTTTAATCTTACTCGTTTTTGTATTGTCATTTTATGCATGAAGAAATTGAGTTTTGTTCAAAAGAGCAATGTTACTTGCCCAGGGTCACAGTGAGTAAACAGAACACTTATTTTCTGCTTTCAAATTCGGTCTATTTCCTCTCATCGGTGTTTCTTTATGATCTCGGAAGGTGCAGTGTCCTTGATCTCCTCCCAGCAACTAAAGACTTTGGTTTCAGGCCTCCTTTCCTTTCCCACTGTTGAGACTTTGGGTGCCCCAGGTCACACAGCTCCATCCCAACCTCTCACTGTCCTGCCTGACTCCTGTCCATCCACCTCCACTTCCTTCTCATAAAATGCCTCTACTTACCCCTCCATGACTGGAGCCTACCTTGGACGTTTATTTTCTATTTTTTCATTTATTCACATGTGCATACATTGTTTGGGCCATTTCTTCCCCCATCCCCCTGCCCCCTCCCTCTCCGCTCCACCCTCCTCACTTCCAGACAGAACCTGTTCTGCCCTCTTCTCCAATTTTGTTGAAGAGAAAACATAAGCAATAATAAGAAAGGCAAAGCATTTTTGCTAGTTGAGATAAGGATAGCTATACAGAGAGATTCCTAGCATTGTTGGATTCCTGTTTTTTGTTTGTTTTTTCCAGTTTCTTGGTATATAGCCCATGCTGACCTTGAACTCAAAATCCTTCTGCCTCTACCTCCCAAGTGCTGGGATTACAGCTTGCACCACCACACCTGGCTGGGGGATCCTGTTTTTTAAGAAAGCTGCTTTGTCTCTCTTCCATCTGTATCTCAACCCGTGGGATAAGGATACTAGAGGCCCAAGAAAATGTACTGTTTGGAAACCTTCTATGCCACATCCCCAATATTGAGGAAATATACTGAAATACCCTGCCCAGAAGGCCTGAGCCTGTCTTCAGAGCTTGCATGGCCCTCTTTCCTGGGTCTGGTTTTGCTGCATTAGTACTCCTAAGAGGGACAATATTCCTTTTTGGTATGTGCATCCTAGAACCAAGGGGTAACTAAAAACACCTGCTCTGGGGGGAATGAGAGCGGTGTAGGCAAGGACAGAATTGGGTTATCAAGGTAACAAAAGATGAAAACTGGAATCTCTGTGTGTGACCTCACTAAGGCCCTGCAAATGGAGAGTGTGGACCTGTCTTGGACTTACATTCCAGGTGCATGGGGCGCTTGCCACTGCTCACTTGGCCACATGACTTGTTCCAGAGTGATTGCTCAACAGGAGCCCAGATTCTGGGGTTACTTTTCCACTGTAATTTCACAGTTCCTCAAGGTTGAGCAATTGCTCCTGCCCAGGAGCTCATCCTCCCAGCATTTGGATTCTGTAACATTTCAGAGGAGGTCTTACATGGGAATCCATGATTGAGAAGGCCAATTTGTTTTTGTCTGTCAAGCAAAGCTGGAGATTCTGAGACACAGGAAAATGTTCTCACCAAAGCCTCCAAAGAATGTTGGGCTGATGTTTCTTCCTAAGTCTCATCTTTTTTTTTTTTTTTTTTTTTCTTCAGTGTTACACATGTTAGGCAGGTGCTCTACTACTGAGCTATATCCCTAGCCCTTAGTTCTTTCAGTTTTGCCATAGCCATAGCTCAGGCTGGCCTTGAACTAGCAATCCTACTTCAGCCTCCTGAGTGCTGGCATTCCGCTGGCTCTGAGTCTCATCTTAATATGGAGGAGAGGCTGTACCATTAGTCACTGGGTCCAAGCAGTGCCTCTCAGCTGACCCAGGTGGATGGGCAGTGAGTGGAGGTTAGCAACTATTTTTACAACTATTGGCTTGTCAACAGGTCGGTTGACCTTGGTTTTTAGTTCTGTCCTTGGATTGTTGTTGTTTTTTTTTTTCAGACATTGGGTCACTTTCTTCTAATTTTACTTGTCTAACAAGCAAATCCAAGTGATGAATTTCTCCTCTTGGGTCATATGAGACCTCTGTTTGACACTCACCCTGCCCTCTGACATCCAATCAGACTCCATGTCACAGACTGGGCAGAGCTCCCACCCTCGTGCTACTCCTTACCTCCTCTAACAGCACATTTCCTTGCTTGTACTACCTGTCTAGTCATCGCCACACCACCATCCAGGCTGGAAACCTGCTGTCACCCCTGTCTCCCCCGTTGAGAGATAAAACCAGCAAATGGTTTAATCCATTTTATGCAGTGGTGGGAAGATCTAGGTCAGGCTGTATGACTTCCTTCCAGCTCTTTCCCTGGACCTGGGGCATAGGCTGTCCACACATTGGCAATCCTGCCTGAGTCACTTCTTGAAGGTTACACTGGTCCTTCCTGGTAACCATTGACTTGTTGGACCCTTGGAACTATTCCCCAGTAGGGTGTGGGATTAGAGTCCCAGCATGATTGGGTAGTGGGAGGGTGGTTTAAGCCAGGTTTGCTTATCCCTAAACCTGGCTTAAACTCATGACAGGACAAGCTGTTGATCCTGCAGGGCTCTGTAAACAACGTTGGCCCCCACGAGGGCTCCAGGGGCCCCATCATGGACTTCTGCATCCAGTCCGTTTCAGTTGCAACTCCTGACCACAATCTGTGGCCAACTGGCCTCACTCTAAAAACTGAGGGCCACCTGTGGGGAGTAGCTTTTGGATCTTTCTTTCTTTCTCTTTCCTTTCTTCCTTTCTCTTTCCTTTCTTTCTTCCTTCCTTCCTTCCTTTTTTTCTTTCTTACAGGGTCTTGCTATGTAGCCCAGCTGGCCTTAAACTGGACATCTTCCTGCCTCAGGCTTCCAAGTTCTGGGATTACAACCATCCAGCCCTTTGTGTATTTCTGAGGCTATCACCTCAGTTCCACCACTTACCAACCCTGTGGACTTGGCCAAGTAATTGAACCCACTTTGTAAAATTGGGATGGTGTAGTCTTCCTGATCTACAAGTGGAAGATTGAGTTTATATATGCTTAGTACATCACAAAATCTTAGTCGTTAGTGGCTGCCATTTTTATGCTTACCACTTACCTACTCCACTGCTCCCCCCATTCCTCAGCTATATGTTTACTTTCTGTCTCTCTCAGTTCCATATGTGTATCAATCACCCACTTGTCTGACCCCAGAGCCTGGCCATCAATATATTTTGTTAGATGGATGAATGGATGGATGGACAGACAGGCGGACAGATGGGTGGATGGATTTGTTGTTATGAAGATTAAATGGGATACAGTGAAAGGTCCAGGAACAGAGTGACTTCACAGGTTGAGGGAATGTGGGCATCCATCAGCAGCTAGAACTGGGGCAAGTATGGTGGATGAACTGAAGGCCCAGGTTTGAGGGCTGGTCTAGTGAGAGAGCCCCGGTGCTGCTGTAGAAACATCTCAGAAGTTAGAGGGAGCCACCTTGACAGGTGGTCCTCACTGCTGACCTCTGTGTGTACCCCTCAGAGGATGGAGATCAGGGTGCACCCAGCTTCCAGTCCCTTCACCCTTCTGAGAGAAGCCATCCTCCTGGGCCTGAGCAGTGAGTGACAGCACAGCAAAGACACAGAGAAAGCATCATTTATTTTCTGTCAGTGTGAACTTTCACATTTACATTTTTGCCAAGCTGGAAATAACAATAACATAAACTCGCCTCAGTCACCCTGTTCCTCTGTGAAGGGAGAGGAGAAAACAGCAAAACAGCCCAGCCCAAGCCAGGAAACAAAGTCCCCTCTGTCTACAGACACCAGTTTCTGTTAAGTCCCCAGGGCTCCATGGCGGTGCAGGGTGGACCCCCTGGTTTGGTCTGCTTGCTCCTGCCAAGCTGGCTGTGGGAAAGCGGCAGCTCTGAGCCCCTTCAGGGCACCCAAGACCGACTAGCCTTGTGGGAACCCAGGCCCTGAATGCCTCCCCTGTGTGGAAGGTCAGTACTTTCAACCCCTGCCCCAGGCACCCTGGTCAAGGACACATCATGTTCCCTAAGCACAGAGTGTATCCAGGAGCCCTGTCCTTCAGAACAGCCTTCCTTTTTCACTGAAAGACTCAGGAAGCAGAAAAGGTTACATGTCCATCCTCTGTCCTGAGATCTGCTGTGTCTGGATCTCTAACAGTCTTTTCTTCCCTTCTTGGGGTGAATTGAACTAAAGTCTCCATAGAGTCTGACAACATGGGAGAGGCTAGATGTGTCACTGGAAGAGCCATTCATGCCACACCTACCCTAATGTGGCTGTGGGGACAGGCAGCCCTGGGCTAAGAGAAGATTTGAGTATCCCAAACTGGGGAACTAACATCTTAGGGCCAGGCCAAAGCTCCAAAGTCCTCTCATCTCTGCCACATTCCAAGGTGGCCTTCTCTTGGGAGGCATTCTGGGCAAGGCTCAGCTCAGATTAGATTTCTCAAAATGTATGAGCTATGGTTTTGTAATTGAAAAGGGGAGTCCTTGCTTCTAGAACTACATGTTGAAATGTTCACAGATGAAATGGTAAAATGTCTGGGATTTGCTTCAGAATAATCTGGAGGGGAAGGAGGGAAAGTGACAGAAACAAGACCTGCCATGAGTCCTGGGTGCTTATGGCACCCAGTCTGTGGATGTTTGTTCTAGGTATCTCTCTGCTTCTGTATGCATTTGACATTTTCCATAAAAACATCTAGAAGGCTAAGGCCTGGGATAGGTGCCAAGTGAAGAAGGGCTAATTCTCCTTGGGAGTTTTAAATGACATCCTGGGTACCTGGAAGGTTGGGGTTCTGATCAGGTACTGGCTGGGAGGCAGCAAACCCAGTGCGAGTTGGGTGGGGAGAATGGGGGAGACAATTCTGTCAGGATGTGAAAGTCCCACCTCCCCTGCCAGCAGCTTCACATGGTGATGACATGGACAGCAGCTACACAGGAAGCAGAGGCCTTGAGATGACATGGAGAGGGACAGCCTCCAGGCTGTATTCTGTCTGCACCCCCATGAGAGACCCCAAGTGAGACCAGGCAAGAACAGCCTGGATGAGCCTCGGCAACTCATGGAAGCACAGGAGCTAATAAATGCTTGCTGGTGTAAGATATTAATTTTGGGGTGGTCTGTTAGGCAGCAAGGGGATCACTGAAAAAGTCCCCCTGGCAGTTCTTACAAAACTTTCTGTGGCTCTTATCCAAGAGACAGTCCTCTGTAAGAAAAAAAAATTCTCTCTTTCTGTTCCCCATTAGGGTTCCATGAAGAACCTCAACATACAAACAGCGAGCTGTGACCATGGCTTACAGATGTGGCAGACCCCAGAACTGCTACCCTTGCTCCTCTCCCATGTCGTTGCTGACATAGACAGCCAAGGGGACCCAGCAGGAACAAAGAACATAACGGAGGCCAGACAGGTCAGCATCTCCTCTCATTGTCCACTGATTCCTCTGATGGACCTTGAGGAAAGTGAGACTGAAGAGTGGTTAAGCAACTGCCTCTTAGGTGCACAGTCGTAGTTTGGATCCAGGTCAGTCTGACAGCAATGCCATGCCTATCCTGTGGCCCCCACACTGCATGAGCAGGTGAACGGGGATGGGGGTGTACAAGGAGCAGCAGTCACTCTGCACCCAGACTCTTGGGGAACCCGCCTTCCAAAGTTACTGTGCTTTGGCTTGCTAGATGGGACAGATGGCAGCAATTTTCAAGAAGCAAACATTTCTCATTTCATCTTGTCTTAATGAAGTTATTTGGGTTTCTATCCATAAACGTGTCTGGGGAGTTGGATGATCAAAGAGGGGGGAGTTGGATGATCAAAGAGGGGGGAGTTGGATGATCAAAGAGGGGTCACGGCTACTGTAGGGCTGGAGGGGGCTTTGTAACAAAGGACGATTGTCTTTCTGCCCAAGGCAGACAGGGAAGCAGGACCCCTGCGTCTCAGCCTCCTGAGTCTCAACTGATATTCTCTCTCTCCTCTGGTTTCTGGACACTACCCGAGTCTGCTGGTGCCCAGGCTGGGAAGAGATCACCCCAAACACCAGCTTAGCCCTGCACTCTCACCTTTCTGCCACAGTCCACACACCAATGGGTCCTGTTGGGAGACACAGAGCTTGGCCATGTTGCATTAAAAAAAAAAAATCTTTGAAATACACTTTTCCTCCAAAGCAAGGCTGGATGCAGAGAGCTACGAAGTGAGGCCAGGTGGACTCACAGTGTTTTCTTGGAGAATTTGACAGTACTAGGGTTTGAACTTAAGACCACATGCTTGCAAGGCAGGCACTCTACCACTTGAGCCACTGCACCAGTCCTTGTCTTAGAGAACTTGATTTGATTTCAGATCTGAGCAGGGGAGTGCTCCACAGGCCCTGCCTGCTTATTTTGCAAGCACAGGGTATTTGTGTCACCACGCAGTGCCAGGCCCTTGCTAAGCACAAGTGGAATCTACAAACATCAGGAGGCACTGAAGACACATTTCTGGTTCAAGGCAGTGGACCTTGGATGAATATTGGGACACCTTATAAGCCATGATGCCTGATTCCCACACATTCTGCTTCATTGGCCTGGAGTGTGACTTGGGCAAAAACTCCCTGATGTGATTCTACTACCCTTGACAAGTTCAAGGCCTCCTGTTCAGATCTCTTTCCTCCTGCCCAACCAGCCCTGCTTGACTGAACCCACTGGGCTTCAGCAACAGGTCTGTTCACAGTGTGTCCAGGGTGTTGCTGCCTATAACCTTGGAATCTGGATGAGCTCTGCTAGCCGCCAAAGAGCATCTTAGTTGGAGATGTTCAAGGTGTCTCCAGTCCACAACCATGGACACCAAAGGATACAACTTGCAGATGTCTGTAGATGGCTCTGGGAACCATTCCTGAAGGAGCCATGTTTCCAGCTGTGGCTGGAGCTTCGTGCAGTGAGGGAGAGCAAGGCCTTGGAGGCAGAAGATGGAGGTCAACCCACACCTCCTCTGCTCTACCTGCTTGGCTTTCCATCTCCGTACATGGCAACTTCATGCTTTCAATTTTTCAAGCCAAAGTTTTGGAATCATCTTTGATTCCTGCTTCTTTCTTGCATTCCCACCTAATGCATTAGCAAATCCTGTTGGCCCCACTTTCAAAATACATCCGGATTCTGGTCACTGCTTGCCATCTTCTTATCATCTTATTTTGTCTGAATTATTGACCACCTCCTAATTGGTCTGTCTGCTTCCATCTTTGGTCCTCAAATGGTCTATTCTCCTATGACAGCCAGAGTGATTCTTCCAAAATGGCAATTCAGGGTATGTCACTCTTTTGTTCAGACCCTCCATTGGCTTCCAGATTTTCATAGTGTAGAAGCCAAAGCCATGATCTATAAGGTTCTGTCTGGTCTAGCTGCCTCTCTGTGCTCATTGTCTCCCACTGTCCCTCTTATTCATTTCAATCCAGTTACACAAGCCTCCTGGTGTTGTCTAAGCTTGTGACACATGCTCCTACCTCAGGACTTTTGCACTTGTTATTTCCTCTGTGTGGAATATTCCTCTTGACATTTTCAAGGCTCATGATCTTATTTCCTTTCAATTACAGTCTTCTAAGATAAGCCTCCCTATGTCCCTTACTTAAAATAAATGCCGCTCAATCCAACCCTAACATTCATTCTTTTTTTCATTTGCAGAGTGTATCATAAGCTATATAAATATATATATTATCTGTTTACCTATTTACTTACTGGGCCTTCCCCACTTCCTGAGGAGGAAGTTCACTGTTGTATCTCCAGTATGGTACCCAAATCCCAGCAGGCGCTCAGCAAATATTTGTTGGATAGGGGAATTGATTTATGCGCAGCAGTAGCAAAGAAGATTCATGGGAAAGTCTTCTCTCAGGAGGTCACATGAGCTAGGCCTTGTAGATCTGAGGGTGAGGAGGTGGGGGATGGAGAGGAAGGACATCTCCTGCAGAGGGGACAGCAAATGCTGAGTCAGTCAGGAGCTATGGCCTGCTAAATTGTGGGGCATGGGTGAAGCACGGGTGCCCTGCTAACTAACAACCCTCAGGGCTGCTGTGAGGCTGAGATGATGCATACAGAAGCCCTGAGGGGCAGGAAGCAGCACTGCTAGCTGGGGAGGGCGATTGCAATTATTTAGTTGCTCTCTCTCCTCATGATACCACAGACCAGGTAGCCTCTAGGTTTAGTCTTCAGAGAGTCATTTATAAACTACAAAAGACTACCCAGGGTGGCATGAATCAAAGGTGGATGTTGCTGTGATGTTTGAGAAGGGGGCTCTGCCTCCCCCAGGCCAGCTGTGGCCTGTGAAGACTGTGCTTTTGTGAACAGCACTCAGACTTGTAAGCACGGCTGGGTTCAGACCTCAGTTGCCTGGAGAGGAAACTTATTGGTCATTAATACATCACCACCTTGAGAAGGGACACTGAGAGAGTGTGTGTGAATGACAGGGAGACAGGAATGGGAAGGAGGTCTGGTATATGGGGAATTGAATGTTGACCTGGGCTGTCTGATCATTCAGGTGTAAACTGAGTCTTTTGAGGAGTGCTCTGTCCAGTGCTTGAGAACTTGGCGAGGGACCCACTGCACATTTGCTGCTGCCACTTCCTCTTTACCTAGTGGCAACACTGTCCTATGTACCTGTCAGTGATGGCACATTATTTTATTAATTATCTCTAAAGAACTTATGGGAAGTGAAGAAATTCATTTTACAGTCAAGGGGCTGGGGAGAAGAGCAGGGGAAGGTGACCTCTAGTGGGTGTGGAGCTCCTTTGGAGGTGATAAGAATAGTCTGGAATTAGGAAGTAGTATATTTGCCCAGTTTTTTGGATATATATCAAACCACTGAATTGTATACTTGAAAAGAATGAATTTCATGGTCTATATATTTTCAACACAAAATATTAATGAAAAAGAGCTTCTCCAGGATAGAAAACTAGTAAATACAGGAGTTATGATTCGAATCCATCTTGCATGCACTTAAGGACATCTGTTGTGAAGGCCTCTTCTGTGCCTTGCTAAGCAGCGTGGGTCCCTGGGGACTGTCTCAGGCACCCAAAGAGAGGGAAACTATACAATTTCCTTCTTTATGGTTGACTAATACTCCATTGTGTATACATACCACATTTGCTTTATCCATTTGTTGGTCAGTGAGCACCTAGGCTGATTCCACAGTTGGACTATTGTGACTAGTGCTGCTATAAACTTGGGTGGGTAGGTGTCCTTATTGTATGCTGACTTACATTCCTTAAGATACACGGGGTAGCAGGGTCATATGCTAGTTCTATTTTTTGTTTCCTGAGGAGACTCTGCACTGATTTCCATATTTTTTGCACTAATTTACACTCCCACCAACAGAGTATGAGAGTTCTTTATTCTCCCTTATTCTTGCCAGCATTTGTTGTTTGCTTTCTTGATGATAACCATTCTTACGGGGCAGAGACGGGATCTCAATGTCATTTTGACTTGCATTCCCTTCATGGCTGAGGATATTGAACACTTTTTCATGTATTTATTGGCCATTTGCACTTCTTTTGAGAGTTGTCTATTTAACTACTTTAATAATTCGTTCTTTTGGTGTTTAAGTTTTTGAGCTCTTTATATATTCTGGATATGAATCCTTTATCCAAGGAATAGCTGGCAAAGGTTTTCTCCCATTCTGTAGGTTGTCTCTGATGATTATTTCTGGTGATTGTTTTCTTTGATGTGCAGAAGCTTTTTAATTTGATGCAATCCATTTGTCAATTCTTGCTTTTATTTCCTGAGCAAGAACTTCCTTTTACTATGATGTTGGCTTAGGTTTATTGTATAAATCCTTGACTGTTAGATATATTTCTTCTTTTCCTACTTTCTTCAGGGTTTTTATTATGAAAGTGTGTTGAATCTTGTCAAAGACTTTTTTGCATCTATTGAGATGATGATGTGGATTTTATCCTTTATTTTGTTTATGTACTGTGTTATGTTTATTGATTTGCATATGTTGAACTATTTTTGCATCCCTGGAATGAAACCAACTTGATCGTGGTGTCTGATCTTTTTAATGTGTTATTGAATTCAGTTTGCAAGTATTTTATTAAGAATTTTTTCATCTATGTTCATCAAGGAGATTGACATGTAATTTTCTTTTTTTGTGTCCTTATTGGGGTTTGATATAAGTGTAATATTGGCTTCATAGAATAAGTTTGGTAGTTCTTTTCTTCCCTTTCTGTTTTATGAAATAGTTTGAGGAGCTTTGGTATTAGTTTTTTTTTTTTTTTTTTTTGAAGGTCTGATAGAATTCAGTAATGAATCTGTCTGGTCCTGGGCTTTTCTTTGCTAGGACACTCTTTATTACTGTTTCAATTTCAATACTTGTGATAGATCTGTTCAAGTGGTTTATAGCCCTGTGGTTTAATTTTGGTAGGTCATATGCACCTAGAAATGTATCCATTTCGTCTAGATTTTCCAGTTTATTGGAATGTGTTTTTGAAGTATTCCCTGATGATTATCTGAATTTCATTGGTATTTGTTGTGGTATCATCTTTCTCATCCCTAATTTTGTGAATCTGGGTCTCTTCCCTCAATCTTGTTTATCATTTTCAAAGAACTGACTTTTGTTTTATTGATTCTTTTAGTGCTCATTTTGTTAATTTCTGCCCTAATCTCCAATACTTCCTTATGTGTTCTGCTTTTGGGTTTGGTTTGTTCTTGTTTTTCTAAGAGCTTGAGGTGTATCATTAAGTTATTTGACATCTTTCTGATTTTTTAATTTTGGCACTCATAGCTATAAACTTTCCTCTTGGCACTGCCTTTGCTGTGTCTCAAAGATTCTGATATGCTGTGTTTTCATTTTCATTTGATTCTAGGAGTTTTTCCCTCCTTATTTCTTTGATGACCCACTGATCATCACAAGCAAATTTTCTGTCTCTATGTGTTGAATATTTTCTGTAGCTTCTCTTGTTCATTTCTATTTTTTATTCCATTGTGTTTTGATACAAGGTAAAATATTGTTGGGTACCAGTGGCTTTCTAGTGAAAGCAGCCCCAAAGTGGACAATCAACCCTTCTGGAAGAGACTCCAGTGAGTTCACCTTGATCTGAGCAGGGCTGGGGATCAAGCCCAGTACTCTGAGCACAAGTGCCTGGCTATTGAACCATACCTTCAACTTAGTGGTGAGAAATAGATGCTCACTGCAGAAGCTTCCTTTCTTTGTGCACTTCTGTTGACCACAGGCAGCTTTACAGGCTGTGGGATGAGCAGATTCCCACTTGTTCCCAGGGGTAGCAAATGTTCAAACCTAGGGCTCTCCCCTGAATGTGCTGGAGAGTGGGGGTGGGCAAAGAACACTGAGTTCTGCACTGGCATGGGGAGAGCTGAGGGAGAGAGGACTCTGCTGTTCCCAGTGCTTTCAGATCCCACTCCACACTTCAACTCCCTCCCAGTGATCTCCACTGTGGCGATTGCATGGTTTGGAGAGGGTTCTCAGTCCCTCCTGGCAGTAAATCCTCACTAGGACACAGTTCCTGGAGGTGAATCTTTCAGTCCCTGCCCAGCACTTCACCTCCTGTCTGGGGGAGGAGGCTGTGAAAATCACGTGGTTCAGAGGTCCGGAGCTCGGAGCTCAGGATTCTTAGTCGTGGAGCATTCTGGAGGTGGGTCTCAGGGTTTTCTTCCCCGAGCATGTGGAGCTCTGTGAAAATCACAAGATTCCATGAGGCCTGGGCTTGGGACTTTCAGACACACCTGGCAGCCAACTTACGTAGCCAGGAGGCAGATTCTAGAGGCCAAATACTACACCAGTCATGGACTTGGTGTTTTGTTTACACCATGACCCTCAGGCAATAGGACTCTTTTCATGGTGGGTGGAGGGGGTGGGGTTCCTCTGCCCAGAGTGCTTTTCACCCCTGAGCTCCCTGCTGTTACCCATCTTAGCAGGACCCTTCTCTCTCTTCAGACCTCCTCTGGTGGCCATCCCTCATCCAGACACTGTGGCAGGGTGTCCCAAGACTCCCTGCACCTTGATCATTTCTTGTTTTCAAGTCCTCAGAGAAGCAAGTCTCAACAGACCCTCTCTCAAGATAGTACCCGTGATAGCTGTCCAAGATCAGGGTACCAACAAAATGTCTTTTTTCACCCAGGCTAACCTTCTCCATCAGAGCAATCAGTCTCACTAATCCCACTCTGGTTTTAAGGCTGTAGTGAGCATGGGTTTCTCTTGCATCTAGAATTTCCAGCCTGTTACTAAGGCATCTGTCTTACCTTGTGATTGTTTCTTTGGCTTCTCTTTCCCCTCCTGGGTTGCTGAGGATGGGTTTTTTTGTATCTCCATGCTTTTTAGCTGCCCTGCCACCTCTTTCGTGATTCCAGATGCTCTTCCTCCTTCTCTCTTCAGAATGTAGTCTTTCCTTTGTTACCTGACTTTACTCATTCACGAAGTCAAAACACGGCATGCTTCTACTCCACCATCTTACCCCTCCTCTCCCTGAGGTATTTTAAATAGTGTAGACTTTCTCTTCTTCATCCTATCACTCATTTACTTAGTCACCCATCCATCCATCCATCCATTCCATTTCACTAATCTGTGTTGCACCAGGCTCTGTCAAGTGACTTAGTGAAGCACAGTTTTGCCTGGGTTTAGGAAAATGGGTCAAGTAAACTTTTTCCTAAGTTTTCTAGGAGCAGGGTCATGTATACTGTGGAAAAATTTGGTAGCAGAGATGGCCTCACAAAACAAAGGCTGAACTGATTCTGATCCTCCTTATGAGTTTTCCTTCCTTCCTTCCTCTCTCTCTTTTTCTCTTTCTTTCTTTTCCCTCCTTCCCTCCCTTCCTTCCTTCTGCCACAGAGCAAGTCATTTTCAACGAGGGACTTGTGGATGTGTAAGCTACTCTCTGAAGGCTTCTTTGCAGAGCACAGACCTTTCATCACCAACCGAACTTGTAATCTTGGGGAAAGAAGGTCCTCAGCTCATTTTCAGGAGGAAAAAATTTCAAGGCAAACAAAAAAGCCACATCACGGAAGCACCACGTAATGAAGCTTGCTCTGTTGAGCTGTCATTACTCCGGGCTCAGAGCGGGCCTGGACCGCTTGGCTGCCTCCCATTTCACCCCAGGTCAGTCAGGGCCGGGGTCAACTGCTGGGCAGCCCAGGAGGCCCTGAGAAGAAGGCTGCTTAGAAATTCTTGGCTGGCAGTGGCAGCTGGGGAGGGAGAGGACAGTCCTATTGGGCTCAGCTACCCTCAGGAATATGCTGAAATCAGACTTTTGCTCAAACTACCCTTTCCCCTACCTTCCTCTAGGAATTCTCTTGGTTCATCAGAGTCTTGCCTGTCTTTCAGAGCTGTCACAAGTCCCACCTCCTGGGACCCTGGTGCTTCCTTATCCCACAGCTATTCATTCAATAAAAATTTACTTGTCACTTTTTCAGGGTCAGGCCTAAATCAAACAAGGTGACTTCTGTCTTTGTTCCCTCTCACAATAGGGAAGGAAAATATGGAAAACAATTATGAGATAGTGTTCTGAACATCCATGACTGTTCTGATTGCCCTACGGCCATAGTGACTGGTGTCAAACACTATTGTGGTGTTTTCTTTATGCTTTTCTGGTATGTTCTGTCTTCCTGGCTGATATGAAAGGGAAGGTCTTGCTATGGTTTGAAATCCCCTCCAAAGTTCATATTGAAATTCAAGGTGATGAGTGTAAGGGCTCCACCTTCATGAGTGGATTAGTGCCGTTGTCACCAGAATGGCTGGTTATCGTGGAAGCCATTGAGGGAGAGGGTGTCTAATAAAAAGGATGAGTTAGTCCCTTTCCCTTCTTGCTCTCTCACGTGTATGTACACAGGCTTTCTTGCCCTTCTGCCCTCTGCCATGGGCTGATGCAGCAAGAAGGCCCACATCAGATGCTTGCACCTCGATCTTGGACTTTGGACCCTCCAGAACTGTGATCAAATACATTTGTGTTATTTATAAATTACCATCTGTGGTATTCTGTAATAGCATCACAAAATGGACTAAGACAAGCATCAGTCCCATTCATGAGGGCATACCCTCATGACCTAGTCACTTCCCAAAATCCTGACCTACTCCAATCACCACAGAGGTTAGGATTTCAACATAGGACGTGAACATTCCTAACACCCAGGAATCCCAGCTCACGGAGGCTCTGCCACCTTAGAGCTATAGCATCTGAAACTCATGGTTTTCTCATTCAACTCTCAAAGAAACCAGAGGGTTGCATGCTGGCTTTTAAATGCCTCAGCTGTCACTGCACATTGGTTCTGCCCACAGCCCATTGATCAGCTCTAATCCCGTGATCTCACCAAACACAAGGGGAGGGAGTTGTGGGGGACACTCAGTGAGCACCACATAGCTGCCAGTTTAAGTGAAGGAGGATGCTAGGAGAACATCAAGGCATCAGTGGGCCTCCCGGAAGAGGGTACACCTGAACCCCAAAAGGGACTGCCACCAGACATTGGGAAGTCAGTAACCATGGCCATGTCCTCACATTTTCCAGGTGCCATACTTGCTTCTCCTTTGGTCAGTAAGTACACTTTGTTTTCTCTTTAGTAGAGGTTGTTTTTCTTTACTTTTAAAATAAAATTGGAATAGTACTTGTCTCATGGAATTGTGAGGATTTAATAAGTTTGTCTATGTAAAGTGATTAGGAAATGCCTGGTGCATGGGAAATGTTAGATAAGAGTTAGCTATTATTTTTTTGTGTAATAACAAAGCTACTTTTTATGAAGTATGACAGAACATGGCATTCTGGGCTTAGCCTTCTAAGACTCTCTAGTCACCACCCTCCTGAAGGGACTGACTAAAGGGCCAATTATTTGGGGGATATCTGAAAACTGAGCTGAGTCAGGACTCCAGGCTCAGAAGACATACCAGATGAACTCTATTCTACTCTTTTTTTTTTGGTGGCACTAGAGTTTGAACTCAGCATCTTGTGTTTGCTAGGCAGTTAGATCCTCCTGATCTCCACCTTCAGAGTAGATAGGATTATAGACTTGAGTCACTGTGCCTAGTTTATAGTCTCTATTTTTAAGGCAGTTCCAATGCTGTCTCCTAAGAGGAACTGTGTCTGCAGTGTAAGCTTCCTAAAGCCACACCTCAGAAAAACTATGTCACCTCACCCAGAGACAGGTCATGAGAGCCAGAGCAATGAAGTCCTGGCGAGGAAACAAATTTGTCATCACAACCATATCTACATGAAGGTAGAGAGTGTGGGCCCTGCATTGTCCTGGAGGGACATAAAGTCCAGGGAGCAGAGTGGCCTAACACGATCTGCCCACTCCTCACCCTGGCTGTGGCGCTTCTTTTATGTGGTCCCCATTTCATTTATCCTGAGGCAAGTGCTATCCAGCTCTGCACCAGCTCTGAGGTGTTTGACCATCATGTCCTGGTTCCCAACTTCCCTTTGTGGGTCTAAAACCAAATGTCCCTTTCCTATGGGGCGGCAGTGAGCATCCCCACATGAACACTGTCTCTCAGAGGATCGTCTTCATGCTCTCCGGAAGAGGGGAAGTGGAAACACAAGACACGGTGCCTGTGCAAAGGCCCAGGTTCTGCTCCATGGATGTGAAATTCCAGGACGCTGTGAGGTCACCGGGTTCTTAGCCAGGCAGTAATGGTAGCTTTTGTGTTGACTGCCCCACTATTCTGTGCCAGCCCCAGGAGGAAACAAAAAGCTTCAGAAGGCTCTCCTTCAGACAGAAGCAGCACCTTCCTGGGTCAAGACATGGGGGGATGATACCCCAATAAACACTTTTTGGATAAAACGAAACAAACTTCAAGGCCTTTTGAATAGGACTTCCATTTATGAGATGATTTTTTTATTTTCTTTCAACCTTCACATCAACCCCAAGAGATGAGATGGTGTTTTCCATTATCTCAGAGGTGGGGAACTGGATACTCAGAGAGATAGGAGACTTGTAGGATCCCAGCCTTATCCTGTTGACTGTCATCTGTGCCACAAAGAGTTGAGTTTAGGGTTTCTTGGGTATCCATGGTCTGTTGGGAATGGAACTGACCACAAGTCCACAAAAATGAGGGAGCTTTCTTACCTCAAATGTCCACTTCTCTCTTCCTCCTGAACTCAGCCCTTGGTGAGTCTGACAGAAGGAATGTTTTCTGGGAGCCAGCCATGTGGCCTCTAATCACAGGCCTGGGTGGGACAGTCTCATTTAATGATGCACAAATGTCAGGACAAATTAGATTGTTAGGTGGAGGAGCTGAAGTGATTTTAAGAGGGAAATTGATGTCATGGGTCCTTATTTATAAGCCCTTTGGGAATGGCAGTAATGAGGGGAGTGAGGCTGAGCAAGGATCAAAAAATGAAACACTGAATTTCCTTAGAAGAGGAAAACGAGAGAAAAGGATTTTTTAAAAGTCCAAGTTAATTTCTCAGAAACACTAGATGTTTTCAGTGCTAAGGACATAGTACTACGAGCTTAAAGAAAACTCACAAAACTGCTTCCTTGTAAAGGCTGGTTTATCCACAGTGCAGAAAGCTTCTTGCAGAGGACACTCCGTCGAAGAACACTCCATCCTCTCACTGGACAGGAGGAACATGTTTTCAGTGTAACAGGCTCATGTCGAGTTCATTTTAGTCCTTTCTAGGATGGCTCTTGGGAATTCCAAAGCTCTTTCCATAGGAACTTCCCCATGGTTTGTCAGGCCATCTAATGGGACATGAGCTCCTCGAGGGAACAGAAGTGGCTTCCAATGAGTTGTGACTTCTTGGAGGTGTAAGTCCTCTTTCTACAGCCCCTACACAGGGCAAGAGTTCTTCTTTTAGCAAAGCAAATTAGAAATGAGAATAGTGTCTGATTCGTTTATATTATCCGAGTCACGGCCCAGGGGTTGTTGGGTAGGTGTCCAGTGTTTCAAAGCTTTGCCCTTCCCTTGGACAAGAGGCCAAGAAACTGTCTCCCTAATGTGCACACTGCCCCTGCCTCTGTGACCTGGATGTCAGAAAGACACAGAGCTTTCACATGAAAGAGGGCACAAACACAAGTGGAAAGTTGCATATCTAAAAAGCAAGACACAGGAGAATCTAGCCACAGCTCACTGACACCTGACGTAGCTTCAGTGGTGCTGTCAGGAAGACCAAGAAGTGGATATGTAGTAGCCAGGTCAAGAAACCTGCCCAGTGCGTCCAAGTTTCATGCCCTCATGCTGTGTTCTGGGGCCAGACCTCTGCCTGGGGTATGCTCTGAGTGACAATGCACGCCACCCCCTTCTATCTCCTCACCCCAATCACAGTCCCTCTGCCAAGGACCTTCAACTCATCTCCGCTGGGGTCAGGAGGAAAGAATGCGCATGATGGATAGCGAGGCAGGGCGACTTGAATTATGAAAGAGCTGCCCCTCTCTGAGGAGAGACTTCAGATGTTAGGGGCAGGGAGCCAGACCAGCTGTGTGGAGCTGTACTCCAGCCAAGAGGCTGAATGTCTGCTCTCAGGGGGTTTGTGGAGCTGCTACAGTCTTCTGCGACTGCTGCCTGCGTCTTCCGGTCTCCACCAAAGGTCACAGAGAGAAGAGATTCTTTAGTTCTGGCACTCCTCCCTCAATAGCAAACCTTTACACTCGAGGTTGCAACGTATGTGCAGGCATAGTCCATCAGTCCTGAGAATAGTGGGTCGCGGGCAGCGGGCCTTTCATGGGAACTTTTCAAATATAGACCTCTTCTTTGTCAACTGCATAGTAAATGACTTTATTATTCAACTCTCGTTTCCATTAACTAGCTCCTTGCCTACCCCAGTCCCCCTCATCATTTGCCCCTGTACTCTTGTGCACAACTCCCTGGAAACTGAGCATCCTGCCTGTTGCAGAGGCCCTTGGGATTCCCATCAGCTGTGAGCTCTGTGGGAACCAAACCCAGGAGGGAGGCCACCGCTGGCCAAGCAGGCCACTGCTCCAGCTTTGCCATGTGATTTCCACTGGGCCTGTGTGGAAGTGCTCCTAACTAGGTCAGCATTTTCAGGGCAGAATTTCAGATAATCCATAAAGCCTTTTATAAAAGGAAGTGGTCCAACTAGCTTTGTTGAGACTCAATCCATTTCTGGAGTCCTTATGGTGGAAGATTTGATTATTGCTGGAATGAAGAAATGGCCAGTCTCATTAAATTAGAATCAATATTTATTAATATAAATATATTGTGCTTGAAAAATCCAATACTGAGTAAATATACTGATTTTCCCTCAAGCTTCAATCAGTAAAACTTCATTCATGGCCGTGATGTCGTGACTTCAGTTACACAAAGTACTCTTGACAGATTCATTATTGTCTCACCATATTTGGGCCCGTAAAAGCAGCAAAACTGCTTCAGGACGTTCAGAAAGACATGGTTCCCTTCCATTTCCTGGCCAGCTCCAGCTACCATTGCATTTACTTTTAACAAATCCTTATATTCTGAAACTCCTCCGCGGTCATGCCCACGGTCTCTGGAGTCTGACTTTATTGACACACATTCTGTTCCTTCAGGGAAAGAGCTGGCAGCCCAGAAGTACTTTCACTGAAGTCTGTGAGAAGGGGGGAGACTGGAGGTGTCTGGCGCCTGCTGGGGTGGGGAGGGAGAACTGTACAAGGTGGCTCACGTCCTTGATGAGATTTCTCAGAGCAGAACATGACGTGCTTGCCATCCTCAGGATCCAATCCGCTTTAAAAGAGTGTTCTACTTTGCTTTGAGTGGCCAAATACCACAAGCACTACTTAAATTTAAAATTATGTAACCCTGGCATTCCAAAGTCAACGTGCATGGCAGCACAAGACAGACGTGGTCTGTTTGATGGTGAAGACCACGGACAGTGCTTAGGCTCAGAGGGGTGTCAACTCACTCTCAACTGGACAGCCTTGCTAGGCACACGATTTTTCTCCTCTGGGGGAGATGTTTGCTTATAGGATTTAGCAGTTAAATGCACACACACACACACACACACACACACACACACACCCCAATTAAGCATTGCTCAGTACTGGAACAGAGGTCAGCTCTAGGCACACAGTAGCACTGCAGTTCCTGATCCTTTTTGGTTCTCACAGTGCAGATACGCACCTTTATTTGAAGGCAGCAACATGTAAAGTAGGAGACAGTAGGTAGATAGCTCATAAAATAATGTGTTCAATTGTTGAGGGAAAGCCCCTTTGGTCTAATTCTAATGTCGTTTATGTAATTTTTAGTATTCATATTTGGTCAGGAACACTAAGTTTTTTAGGGGGGAGGGGCAGTTGATATAGGCCTCAAAATCTTCTTTGCACAGGGTGACAGGCTACCACTTGTTAAAATGTGTGTGGGGTTCTAGAACGAAAGTTACACTGAGGTAGGCACAGTGGTGCACACTAGGCCAGCACTCAGGAGGACTGAGGCAGGAGGATCAAGAGTTCAAGGTCAGCCTGAGGTACATAGTAAGACCGTCTCAAAAAAAAAAAAAGGTACACTGACTTGACGTGGCATTTATAAGATACAAGGGACCAAGTCAATGCCCTGTCTGAATGAGACGCAGGAACAGGACTTCAGTGTCGAGGATCAAGCTCTCCAACCCCGTTAACTCACAGTTAATTCAACTGAGACTCAGAAGTGACTTGTTCAAGTCTGTACAGGAAGTTAATAGCCAAGCAGGGTCTAGAACTTTCTTCAGACTAATTCTACCTAGAGTTTGTCAGTTCTCCCCACTACAAGATGAAAAAACTGGGATTTCTTTCCATAATTAGTAGTACTTTTGCCACAACAAACCTTAGAAAAAAAGAATGAGGCAAAAGGTAAGGACTTTATGATCCAACTCTAACCAGAAATTGCACTTTTCATCTAAGTTTTTTAAAAGCCATATATAATAGTGGTTGGAAAAAAATTTAAAAAGGATGTTTCATTTCTTAATAAGATGAAAAGCTATGTAAAAATGATGATTGAATATGAGTGGACATCTGACTCTTCTACAGATGCAATTCCAGAAAGAAGTTGTCCAACCAAGAGTGGCTGGCTTAGAATTTGTGGAATGTTTTATAATTACGATTGCTAGAAACAAATCAAAATTTAACAAATAGGCAACTATTTCTTGTTTCCTTGCCCCTGTATCTCTTTGCTGTATTCACTGAGGAATTTCATTTTGGCTGATCTGAAGGAGCCAGGTGCAGGGAGGGTGAAGCGTCCAGGGCTGGCCTTTCAGGAACTCTGAACACACTGCTCAGAAAAAACACTTCTAATGGCTTTCAAAGCCCTACAGTTTGTTTAGAGAAAATCTTGCTGGCATTGATTGATTTCTCCTCCTCTGGTGGTGCACAAGAGAGGGAGTAATGAAAGAATTAAATGATTCATTCTAAACATCTGATGGGGTCCCTTCAAGTCCTCCTCCTCTGATCCACTTCTAGTGGCTGTGCTCGAGTCGCCCCATCTGGGATGAGGTCATTTTGTTGGGGCACACAAAGGATTCCAGGGGAACACACATCATATACTGTGGCTATTCACAGCCTTCATTCCTCCTGCCTGCTCAGGGGTAACAATGAACCTTCTCAGTGTCACGTGTGCTCACGAGGGAGACAGGGGTTAGACGTCTTTCAGTGGACCCCTAGGAACACAAGGCAGTTATTATAATGTCCTGGTTCTCAGAAGGGCCTGGGAACAGCCTCTAATTAAGTAATTTAATAATAAATTCACACACTTCTTAGGTACTACAAGAAGTAAAACTAAACCTTCTCCCTCTCCCCCTCTTCTCTGTCATCATCCATCCCTTTTACAAGAAAGAAAAGCCAGGAGTGAGCACATATACACATTTCAAATAACAATTGCAAAGGATGTCTGGTTAGTCGGGAAGGGGAAATTAAATTACTTGAGAACATTCTTTCCATGTTCCAAAAAAATAAAAAGAAAAAAAGGCTTCAGCTTACTCAGGTGGATTTGCTAAAAGCCTGGTGCTTTAATAAGTTTTGGATTTGACCTCCAAAGGCTTTCAGTGGTAGCAATTCATTAGCAAAGGGACCCCTTGGGGTTAAGCTGCCACTCGGATGGGCATTTCTTCAGTTCACTGCTATGCCCAGGAAGGAAGGGGCTGTTAAAAGTGTCTCTCCAGTGTGTCCTGGTCCCCACACCTCTGAGGACCTGAATGTGTGCAGATACAGCTTCTGAGGACAAGGGAAAGAAAGAGGGCTCTATGATATCTGGACAGGTTACAGGAAGAGACAAGAATAAGGCAGGAGGGGTATGACATGTAGGTCTGTAGGCAGCAGCTCGAGGTGCCTGGCGAGAGGCTCCCATAGCCACCAGCCTGTCCCTGCTAGCCTGTGAGGAAGACTGATCTTCTAGAGCTTCTCTGAGGCTTTGTGTTTTTTTTTTTTTTTTTTTTAGTAAAATGAAGATGTTAATAGTACAATGGTTAGTCAAAAGTCTAGGGTTGGAATCTTGAGAAAGTGACAAGTCTCTGAGCCTGACTTTCCTTATCGTGAAATGAGGGGACAATGCTCATCTTGCATACACTGTCATGAGGGCTAAATGTGACAATTATGGAATCATTTGGCCTATTCCTGGCACACAGTAAATAATCTGTAAATGCGAGCTGTTGTTATTATGAACAACGTAGGTACGTTTTAAAAAGGTACTTAATGGATTGTAATTGTTTGCATCATTGGATTATTAATACACAGAGCAAGCATGTAGTTAGAAAAATAAGACAAACCATGTAAACTATCGTCTGATTGCTTTATTTCCTTGACAATTGATGAGAGGGATACCAGGTGGAAGAACAAATGGGTTTTTTCTTTTGTCTTGTAATTAACCTGTACAATGTCAGTGTGTATGGGTGAATGAGTTCACATTATTTGCAAGACTAGTTTTTCCAATTTGTGTGCACATGCCACACACACACACACACACACACACACACACACACACACACACACACACACAATGGTACAATGGTGCCCCAGCATTTTTGACTTCACTGTCAACAGTAAAGAGGAGGTTCTTATTATATGATTGGCAAGAGACTAACTTCTGCTGAAGTATTTGATGTTAAAAATGTGACACTGAGCTGATTGATAAAGATGAGCCCATGAGTAGGTGGGAATAAGGTACTCTACGAAAGAAAAAAGAATGACCTTAAAAAAAAATTTTTTTGTTTTTAACAGCTAGAGAAATCTCCAATCACCACTTAGTTAAAATACACTGTCTATCACTTTGTGTTAAGTAATTTTTATATGAATATTCTCAAGAACTAATTTCTGTCATAAACATTTGATATTTTGAGCACTGTATTTTGGACATTGAAGTGGAGTACCCTGAAATTTTGAGAAGTGCTAGGAGACAAGAACAGGAAACTTGAGGCAAGATATCTTCATCCTTCCACTTGAGCAGCAGGAAGAACAGGACATTTGCTCTTTATTATTTGACAAGCCTTTTAAAAGTCACATGGGAAAGCAACCACTCTAAGGATCTTTTGATTCCTTTCAGTTTTGGCCAAGAGAATGGAATTATTGAGAAAATCCAACTTTTTATAAAGTACTTCTATTGGAAGGACTTTTCAGTGGGTTAAATGCTATAAAATCATTGTTGGGAAATACAGAGAGGGGAGAACATAAAAATAATTATAGACAGGAGCATGTTGGGTGAGGTGTGCAGAGACTTGCTTCTCAGTGTCAGGATGTGACCTCAATGGCTTGTTCAGCTCACTGGGGTTGCTTTTCTTATCTTAGGTGACAGATGATGTACTAAGGCAAAAGCAAGGTTTTCTCCATCCCTCAGGTTTTGGAAATAGACCAAGTCCGGTAGTTCTTACACTACCTTCCTTTAACCCTGACCTTTTATAAAATGCAGGTCGACTTGCTTCCTCTGAGGACTTCTAGGTCACCAGTGGTTGTAGATTTCCACTGACAAGTCTCCACCTGGCTGCTTTTCTGAATTCTGATTGTTAAGACCAGGAAGGTGAGTGTTACCCGGCCACTGATAACACTTTTCTTCCAAATACTCTTTAATCCCATTTCAAATCCTTGTTTCAAATCCTGGGTGTATGAGGGTGGAGAAGGACACTTCTTAAACACTTGATAACATGGTGGAGGTGAAGATCTGTTGTAAAATCTGAGGGATGTCCTTGGTGTCCATGGCAATGAAAGACCGGCCAGCTGGTAAAGTTCTCTGAAGCCTGCCAAGAGAGAAAGGGACAAAAATTACCATTGCAAATCAAGGCGCCCCTCCACCTCCTGCCCTGACAACCACAGCATCCAAACGGGTTGTGAGGAAAGGAAGTTGTTACTTTCCAATACCGTGCCTGCTGCCTGCAATTGAATTGGCTGCCACTAAGCAATGAAAGGCCTGGAAGAGCAACTGGGAGAGACACAGTGAAAGCAGTGAACCAAAAGAAAGGTCTTTCATTGAAGAAAATCAGTGAATTTGAAAAGAAAAACATGTCTTCCTTTCATGACTGCTGTTTCCTGCTATTTTAGATTCCCTTGGTAGAACTGTGCCCTAGGGACCCATCTGACATTAGCTCACCTGGGTCTAGCAAAATGTGTTGGCTTCACACTGTACTCCTAAATGTTCTTCCTTCCATAGAAAACAGGCTTCGAAAACTGTTGCCCAGCCAAATTCGGAGGGATGTCCTCTCTCTACTTTTCTCTGTCTTTCTGACTCCTGTCTCTGTCCCTGCCCCACTCCATATCATATAACATGAAAAGCAATCTGGATTATCCAACTGTTGCTTTGATGATATTGAGATTATATAGGCTTGTGGTAATTTTTTAAAAATCTATTTACCATTTGGAACAAAAGGCCATTTTTGAATACAACTGCAAAACAGTTGTATTCAAAGGAATGCTTTCTTTCATTGTGTCAACAAAGTCTGGTTTTGGAATGACATTTAATAAAAGTAAACCATCCTGTGTAGTATCATACATTTGGCATGACTGGTAGACCAGCTAATTCTGCAACATATCTTTTGCCAGTGGATGTTGGACCATTTCCCTAGGAAACCACAAGGGTATTATTGTGCTTTCTTAATTATTTCAACAGGACCTGTTCACTAAAAAGACAAAATAGCCATTTTAGCTCAATCAGTATTTGTTGAGCTTGCTGTCTGCCTAATACTGGGCTGGGGATGAGGAAACCATGGGCAGAAAAGGCATGGCTTGCATTTAAGGACAAGGAGGTTCTAGCCATGGAATGTGTTAACACATAAAAGGGAGAAAAATGCAAAGTCAGTGAATGCATTACGTGAAACTACATTTGTTCTCAACCTTACTCTATAAGCTTGCACCAAAGTAAAAGAACAGAAAAAAAGACACCAGCATTTGAGATGCTAAAACCTTTCCTGCTTTATACAAGGCTCTGTACCACAGAGTATGGCAGGTAAAAGATGTGGAATAGCAAAGACAGGTTCTTGGGGTGTTAGGGATTTTTTTTTTTTTTTTGAGGAGATATGCTTTTAGGTTTTTTTCTGCTTTTCACAAGTATTTTAAGCAGAGAAAAACCATGAGCCCTTTCTGTTTATAATTCAAAAAGATAAATGTTAGGGTGTTTAAGTTCTGAAAGCATTTCCAGACCTCCCCTTTCAGATTATTCCCAAGGGTATTTACTTTCTGACCATAAATTTCACTAGTGAACATTCAGCATATTTACTGTAGTGTTTATATATAGATATATAGTCTTACCTTGTCTCCAAGTGTTTCACCTATCTGTCTCCCTGGTAAGAAGGGATATATATACATATATGTACATCTCACATGCATATATGTGAGTCTATATACAGGCATATATATGCATACTTATATGTGTTTTTAATATAAATTATTGAAGAGGTAAGCCAATGGGTATATACACACATATGTATATGTATGATTATATATGCATATATATCTACATATAATATAGATAGACATATATATATAAATTCATACAACTTTCTCTTATGCTAGGAAAATAGTAGATGTTCACTATCTTAAATACGGTTTTAACTCAAACTGATTAGGCTGAGCTTGGGGCCTTGATGTAATTTTAGTGGCAAATATAGACAATATTGTCTAACTTATTAGTGGACAAATCTATGTGCCAAGTGGTTATTTTATTATTGTTTTAAATATAAGCTGAAAAGCAATTACTTTCAAATTATGATTGTTCATCCAAACATAAGCTAGAGAAGCATATTCCCTTAACTAGAGTGTAAGCTCTTTGAGGGTAGTTAGTACCTCTAGATTCTGCTCCGCTGCTCACCCTTCATGATGCAAGCCCATGAAATAGCATGTATCAGTATTCATTATCTCTCCATCTGCCTTTTGCTATATCTGCGACTACACTTACCTATTTGCTTGATCGCCTAAAGATCCAATAAAAATAGCAAAAGCATTTACTTGAGGATCACTTGTTAGGATTTGGGCAAACTTAGAAGGATGTATTCCATATCGTGACAGATTTGCATCACTCAAGACTATGACAAAGTACTCATCAGCTTCTTCTTTGACAATTTCCTTAATGGCGTGTTCCGTCCCCTCTAGTGTATGGTCTCCGCTCATGCAGAACTGAGCATGGGCATGTATTGTCTGGAGGTAAAAGACAGTGCACAAAAGCCATGGATGAGAAACTTCTTTTTAAGAAACATGATTTTTCTATTGACAGTGAGAATGCATAAGTACCAGCTATTACAAATGAATAATAAGTCTGTGAGTGAGTTCTCTCTGATTTGCACATTAAAGTGGCAACTGTATATAGCGATATTTATACTTAGTAGACTTTTGTTAGAAACAGAAAATGTTCTAAAACTATAACAACTGACAGTTAAAATTCAATATTTCATTTAAAGTGAGAAAATGTAAGAAAATAGAAAACTTGATACCACCTTGAGGATGGATGTGATACAGAAGAGAACAAAAAATGGGTTGAATGTTCAATAAAATTATTCTGAAATGCTAAACACTGTACTTAGTAACAATAGAGGAAATTTACTTTGAAATAATGATGCATGTGTTTCTACTACAGATTTAAGTACGTCAAATTGAATTTATCATCAGAAAACACTAAAACACACATAAAATTGAAATTCAAGCATATTTAAAAGGGATCATTCTTTTCTTTCCATTGAATATGTCAACTCTATGAAGAGATCCAGGTTATAGAATCCCAGTGCAATATCAAGTGCTGCAAAAACCTGTGGGAAAAATGTTTAAACTTGGAGGGTGGGAAAATGAGTTTAGGCACATTTTCTCTGTTTAGTGGTTGAATATTTGTGAAATAGAAAGTCTTTTTCTTTCTTATATCATTGTTTCTTCAATGACTCTTTTTCATTTTTAATAGTAGTTTTCACAATGTAGAGGTAACTGAATGTATTTACCTTCAGAATTTCAAGTCTTTGCTTATTGTTCTTGGGAACGTTGTTAATTGGAACTATGCTGATGTTGTAGCCATCTCCAGAGTGTCCGGTGATGTCATACTATGTGCAAGAAAGTCAGAAAGTTAGAGACCTCTGTCCACTATAGAACCATAACTGGGCCTATATATCTCCAACTATTTCAACTGTTACTGCCTATATTTGCTCAACATTTGGGCATAGGAAATACAGAGGAAGAGACAGATTGTTTATCAACAAAGGCAAACAAATTCTAGATTCATTCATTTCTGATCCATCTTCTGTAATCTCTGCTCTCTAGCAGGAGGTAGAAAATATGATGAGGGCTTGAGGGGTTCCTCCAAATTTTGTTCATAACCTTCAGGGGAGACTTTCTGAAACACACACACACACAGACACACACACACACAGATAGACAGACTCATGCTCATACATGGTGATGGGCAGAATTCTAAGATGGCCTTAAGATCCTAACCCCCAGTGCACATGTCTTTTTGTGTTCTTCTCCCCTTAAGTGTAGGCAGGACCTGCAAATGCAATGGGACATCATTTGTTATGTTAAGTTGTATGGCAAAAGGGATTTTGCAGTTGTAATTAAGTTTACTTGACTTTGTGTTAACTGAAAGGGAGATTATCTGGGTGACCTAACCTAACACATGAGACCTTTAAAAGCAAATTTTTCTGGCTGGTGGTAAAAGGGAAAGACAAATTTGAAGCATGAAGGAATCGGACATGAAGGAGTTATCTACGGCTGAGATGGAGGGGACTGTGGACAAGACACTGAGAGTAACTCTGGCTGAGACCAGCGTGGAAACAGGGACCTCTGTCTACAACCACAAGTAACTCAATTCTGCCAAGCTGAGCTTTCAAGCAGATCCTTCCTCAGAGCCTTCAGGTAAGAATCCAGTGCCGCTGATACCCTGATTTCAGCCTTTAATGACCCTCAACAGAGAGCCCAGCTGAGCTTGCATGGACTTCTGAACTAGAAGCTATAAATTAATGAATGGGTATTGTTGCAAGCTGTTGTGTTTGTAGTAATTTGTTATGTAACAACAGAAAACTAATAGTTTCCTTCTTGTCACAAAAGTGGAATATACTCATTGTAGAAACTGCAGAAAAATAGAAAAAAGAAAGTAAAAATTACCCATGATCCTATTAACCATAACCTCTGATGATGTGCTGTTATAGAAGCTCCTAGGCTTTTACTTCCTTAGAAATACATAAGAGGTGTATATTCATACACAAACATAAGTGCATCAGTATAACTCTGCTAAAATGGATAATATTGACTGTATAAATGTATAATCTGCTTTTCCACTTAATAGTGTGTGACATTTTTCAATTTGAGAAATACTTTTTAATTCCCTATCTTGCTGTGTACATGAGAAAGTCCTGAGCTAGGAGTCAGGTGCAGCTCTTTTATAGAATCTGAAAAGAAGTTTGGGGTAAACTGTATTTGGGGCAAGGTGGTTCCTTCCTACTGTGGAGTTTGTCCCCCAAATTCCCTCTGCTCTCCTTACTCTTTCAAAGAATTTTCATGATGCTGAAACAAAGGTTAGACTAGACCTTGGGCACAACAGGGATATCTGTAAAGGAAATCATGAGTGTGGGTCTGGAGCAAAAGATGTTTGAGAGGATTTGGGTCTTTAGGGAAAAGATATGTAAGAATCACTGATATCCACAAACCCACCAATAATTAATAGCTGTCCTGCTCTACAAAACACTGAAGAGCTACTGTACAAAACACTACTCTAGGTTTTATGGGGGGACACAGTCATTTCTTTGCATGTCTGCTCCTTGGAAAATGGTGAGTTCTTTCAAGGCAAGGCCAGATATGATTCGTCTTTGCATTTTTAGTATCTATGACAGTACCTAGCATGTTTATTGCACAAATGCTTCAAGAGAGTTTGCAATCAAGTTGGAGCAATAAGCAGCTTTCCTTCTGCATGTGGGCCATTCTTTCACAAATAACAGAAGCTGGAATGCATTTCCTCCTTTACCCATCACGTGGCAAGTGGTGGTTAGCCTAAGCTAGCTGAATAAAAGCAATCCATAGCTTAACTGAAACCCGTACATTTAAAATAAAGAGAAGCAGAAAAACTTCCTGTTGAAATAATTATTACATAAAAGTGGGAAGTCAGAAGGGGGGGTTATCTAGGGAAGATAAGCTCCAGTTTAGATGCACTGAAATTGTGCACCAGAGGAGAAATGTGGCTGCAAGTGAGCACCTAGCAGTCACCCCAAGAAGTGGGACATAACTGGAGGATATAGAAGTCATAAATCTTTAGAAGCTATAAAACTGGTTGTAAATTGTTAAATAAAGCATTTTCTCAACTCAGGCTTTGATAAATATACACTGTAATGACCTGGAAAGTAGGAGTCAAATTACAAATATTTGGATTTTCTGAAGCTTGATGCTGGAACATGGTAGTATGTGCAGTTCTTGCCTCTGGCCAACCCTCAGATCTTGGGGTGCTTATACCACCGGTGTCTTCTCTAGAAGACAGACCTAGGAAAGCAGCCCAGGAAGGACCTGGAAGTAGGCATGGGGTCATTTGATCGGGACAGTTGGAGGTCCTGGTACCAAGAGCATGGTCTGGAAACAGACCGTAAATGAGCTTGTTCCCTTGACCAGAAGGGCACATCACCTGAGAGAGGCATGGTCAGAAGATGGCCAGAATGGGCAGAAAGCTTGGGGCTTATCCTATGCCTGGTTTTAAGTTTTGTTTTTGTTGTTCAGTATAAAGGGTGATACATAAAAAAATGTAACATTCTATGCATGAAAAAATACTTCTTTAGTTTGCTATCACTATAGTGAAAAGGTAACAAATGAAAGTTGAAAGCTAAAAGCTGTTCACTCTTGAAAATTGTTCAGTGTAGGAAATGTCTGGCTTCACCTTCTACCTGGTGAGGTTCATCCACATGTCTAGTGCTAGGCATGGTATAGAAAAAGCCTATGGGAGTCTTCCATAGCAAAAGGCTTTAGCCTGACAAATCGGATTTCACGATGTCCATATAAGAACAGTTAATAGCCAAGAAGAGTTCTCCTGAGAAGGTGCCAGGCAGGTTGCTTTCATAATGGGACTGGTTAAATAGGGTCTTACACATAAGGGACAAGATTTGTTCTCTAGCCAGATGTAGTGGTGTATATCTGTAATCACAATACTTGGGAGGCAGGGGCAGGAGGATTCAGAACTTGAGACCAGCCTGGGCTACATAATGAGTCCCTGTCTCAAAAACCAAGGGCTAGGGATGTAGCTCAGTGATACAGTGCTCATGCCCAGGGTCCTGGGTTTGATCCCCAACACTGCAAAAACAAACAAGGCCAGTTCCCTGAAACAGAAGTAGGACTATGAATGGATTTGGCTTTTTCCTCCCTTTTAACTCAGGGCTAGAGTGTCTTCTGATCAGATGACAATGGATGACCACAAATCTGCGATCTGCTCACAGGGTCAACATAACTAGTCCTTGCAAGGAAAAAAGTTGCTAGTTAATTATTAAATAGCAATCCAATAAGCTGTCGGATATTCTTAATCAAAACAAGATACTGGCTGATTAAAATCTGATAGCAACTATGTCTATCATTTGATTGGATTGTCTGATACATCTATTTACCATTTAATTATTTGCTCAGGGGGGAAACAAATACTTTTCTGGTGATGAGATAAAGTGAGTGATAGATTTCCTTTTCTTTCTTTCCTGCATTCTTCCCCTTTTCCCTGTTTCCTGTTCTTATTTGTGGTAAGGAAAATGCTGTTTGTAGAAAATCAGGCTTTGTGAGTGCCTCATTAGTATTGCAAAGGCTTGAAAAGACACCTGAGGAACAAGTTGAGACTTAAACACATGGGTTGCAGACTGTGGTTACCCATCTTCCATATGGGCTTGGGGATTAGTCTGTGCCCAAGTAAATAAAATGCTTGAAAGGAATCCAAAGTACATCCAAGTGGGAAGCCTTCTCTGGTGTTCCTGTAGATCATGTAAAGCTTCCATTAAAAATACTACTTCTCCATTGTAATCACCTAGAGTTTGCTATCCAAGGACCCCAACATGTTTACAAATAGTAACTTGCTCAAAACTGCCTAGGCTCACAGAAACTGCCCACTAACTTATTCAATTCCATTCTGTAACTCCTGACTGCCATTCACCCAGTCTGTGTCCTGCCACAACCATCATAAAATCAGACAGGGCCTCATGCATGTTTCCATGGAGGATCTTTAGGAGCCAATAAATGAGAACCTTGCTGTCATTATTAACTACCCAACATTTAGATCATAACAATTTGGGGAGGGGTGGTAATGGGGTTTGAACTCAGGGTTTTCCTCTTGCTAGGCAGGCACTCTACCACTTAAGCCACGCCTCCAGCCCTTTGACTCCAGTTATTTTGGAGATAGGGTCTCACTTTTTGCCAGGCCAACTTGGACCATGATCCTCCTATTTTATACTTCCTACCATTGCCGGGATGACAGATGCATGCCACTGCACTCAGTTATTGGTTGAGATGGGGTCTTGATAAACTTTTTTGCCTAGGCTGGCTTCAAACTGAGAGCCTCCCCATCTCAGCCTCCCAAGTAGCTAGGATTACAAACATAAGCCACTGGTGCCTGTCTAGATCATAACAATTTTTATTATCATGATTCCCCCACTTTTCAGAGTATCCCTGATATCTTTGTGGAGTCTTGTGTTTATCACTCAAAGTAAATATTAAACCATAGCATAGCAGCCTCAACTAGAAAGAACCCCTTCTAATACTTGTTTTAGAAACTTGTTTTAATATCCTTTTGCTAGACTCGCTTTTGAAAATCTCATTCCTCTAGAGAAAGATACAATAAATGAAAACAAATACAGAGCTTCAGTAAAGACACAAAGATTTATCATCTAATAAGAAGGCTGATTTATAATAGATAGAATGTAAAGGAAGCTCTGCTTTGAACAAAGAGCTAGTAGCATTTTATGAGTATGGTTTTTATTTAAATTTCTATTAGGAAGAATAATATTTGATGGTTTTAGGAGAGGCTATGCTTTATTATACATCCACATTGTAAGTAGGTATGAGATAATCATTCTGAAGACTGATCACATGTGAAATGCTAACTTCAAAATCTGAATACACCATTGTAAGATGGCATTAGTGACTGTGGACAGCAAGGTTTAGAAGATAAATGAATGATTTAAAAGGTCAAGGAAGAACTGGGGCTGTAGCTCAGTGGTTTCATGTTTGCCTAGCATGCATGAGGCCCTGGGTTTCATCCCCAGTACTGAAAAAAAAAAAAAGTCAAGGGAAATGTCAACAGAAAATTCAGGTGATAGGTAGTTACCAGTCTGTAGTATTACCTGGCTAACCTTTCTTCATATCATAGAAGTCATTATAAGAAGAATAATGTCCTGAAAGGTCAAGGGTGCTAGGCGTGGCTCTGACATTAACAAGCTTTTTGATCTAGAGCAAGTCACTTAATCTCTCCAAGCCTCTTTTCTATCTTGTAAGTCACGCTGGCTTAGATGACCTCTAACATAGCGTGCTTGTAAATCACTTGACATCTCTGGCAAGCAGGGATAGTCTCAGTTTTACTACTTCCTAGGGTCACTGGAGGGATAGGGCAGCACATTTAGTGACTACAGTGTTCATTCAACATTTGCATAGTTCCTCACAATGCACAGTGCTTTCACGCATCCTATCTCATTTCCACTCTCTCCACAACCTTTGGTGTAGATGTTCTCTTCTTTTCACAAATGAAGAAACTGACTTTCTTATGGTTATAGATTAAATGTTGGCAGAGGTAGGAGCAAAATTCATGTGTCTCTATTTCAGAGAGACAACATTTCCCCAGTTACCCTCTGTCTCCACTAGAGCTTTAGGAATTGTTGGCTTGGTCAATATTTCTACGGTAGATGTCAACAGTCAACTTTGAATGCTTGTTTAACTTTCATGGACTGAGAAAAGCTTGTACCCTCTTCTTTGGGCCTATCTCTAGGTAGCAATAGGAATTTATTCAAGCCCTGAGCCTGACAGGATGACGGGTCTCCATTTCTAAACCTATGAAACATTCCTGAGACATTGGGAAAAGAATTACAGACACTAAATTAAGTTACTGGTAGAAGGAACTTTCCCAGCAAGTATTGGTTTGTGAGTCATATCTTTCTATAGCCTTCTGGGAGTTAGCCAGCCTTACTGACCAAGCTATCTTTGAGGCAACTTTGTCTACTATACCTCCTTTGGATGGCAGGGTGCTGACAACAGGAAAAGATAGAAATGCAAATGGTACCTTTGCTGCAATGCACTCTTGTAATCTCAGTAGTTGGGAGGCTGAGGCAGGAGACTCTCGAGTTTGAGGCCAGCCTGGGCTATGTAGTGAGACCTTGTCTTAAAAAAAAAAGTATATTTACTCCTGAATTACAGTTTAAAAAAATACTGATTGGGTAGAAATATGATTGCTGTAAGAAATAAGGAGAAAACAACTAAGAAAGAGCCCTGAAGTAGGATCAGAAATCCTGAATTTTCAGAATCCAGTTGTGTGACCTTGGGCTTAACACTTAAACTTCTTTGAACCTTGGTTTTCTCATCTGTAAAAGACAAGTTGGTAAAAATAACACCAAGGTCATTCCTGCCCCTAAGTTTCTTTGAAAATTCAATGGAATATCCACAAGATAGAATGAAAAGCTGGCTTCTTTTAGTTTTAGAAACATCTATGCCTTGTTTTTTACCTGTAAAGGGAAGAGTGAGTCATCTATATAAAGCAAGATCAATGACACCTTTCCTAAAATGAAAGCTCTCAGAGTCAATCAGAAGTAATACTCAGGTCAGGCACAGTGGCTCACACCTATAATGCCATCTACTAAGGAGGCAGAGATTAGGGAGGATCATGGTTCAAGGCCAGTGAGTGAAGTTAGCAAGACCCCATCTCAACCAACAAGCTGGGCATGGTGGTATGTACCTCTGATCCCAGGTATGAGGGAGGCATGGGTAGGAGGACTGAGATCTGAAGCCGGTTCCAGGAAAAAAATGTAAGAGCCTACCTGAAAACTAACTAAAGCAAAAAAGGGCTGAGGGTATGGCTCAAGTGGTAGAGGACCAGCCTAGCAAGTGAGAGGCCCTGCTAAAAGAGGAAAAAAAATCTAATTTCGGTTCTAGAATATTCATTTTCTAACTCTTTAATTTTTTAAGCAGTGGAATCCCTTTTCTAAGTGAAATACTGTACAAAAGTCTACTTTATGAAACATGTAGAATCAGTATAAGCGGAACTGTTTTGGTTGAATTGGGGATGGATCGGGTGGGGTAAAGGTACTGCCCACTCTCCTGATACCCACAGACCCCTCAATGTTTCCTTGTTGTACTACTACAGAATATGGTTTCCATGCCTTCATAGAAACAATGCATTTGAAGTTTTTTTTTCAAAGTCCAATTTCTGAATGGACTAAATGAACTAAATCTGTTTTCAGATGTCACTCTTTGAGTGCTTACTCTTCAAACTTTGGATGTTATTGAGTACTTTGGAGAAAAATATCAAGGCATTAAGAGCTTATGAAAAGGAGATCTATTTTAAGATTACAGTGAAAACATTCCCAGGGACTTGGAGAAATCACAAGCAACGACTGGAATGGAAGTAAGGGAAAAAGCGGCTTCCTGATGACAGCAACATTGTTCATATAATCACTGCTACACCACCTTTCCCGGCAGTGTTTAAGTGTTATATGAATGTAATTAAAAATTACATTGATTATGAGCTTAGAAGAGTTTATGCTGATGATAAGCAAATCATGTGCTCCTGTCTTAAGTGACCTACTGTGAACGCTGTTCTGGGGATATCTGAATTCAGTTGATGGAACACTTACGAGAAGCTTTAAAAACTCCAAATGGCTTTGAAATGTGTCTTGCCACTAAATTACCTTCCTTTTCAGTAATTCTTGCTTAAGGGTCCCTGTGGTTTGGCATGGGTCAGGCTAATATGGAACAAAAAGTGGGGTGGACTCATGTGAGCCTCCTTAATGTGGACTGTAGCAACCCATAGCTCAGCTGCTGAGCCCCAGCCAAACAAAACACAAGCCAAGACGCCAAGAGAGATGGGGGTGGGGGGAAGAGTTCAGATCACCACACCAGATCCAGGGCTTCTGAAGGTTTCAAAGCAAAAGTAGGCTAGATAGCTTTACACTGGGGGATAACTGCAGGAAGATGACATTAAGAACCATCTACAACTGGGGTGGGGGTCTCAGGTCACAGCACATATGATACCATCCTGGGTTGTAGATTATAAATTTTTCACCAGGAGCTCCCGGTGTGTTATTTTGTATTTTCTGAGTAAATTACATCATTTCACTAGTTATTCCAAACCCTTATACCTCGTTCATAAAATGAGAAACAAACTACTAAGAGACTGAATAAATTGGGATATGATCACATACCATAAAGATACAAAACAAAGTACACAGCACACAGCCACTTGATGTATATGCATCAAATATCTGAGACCAGACCAAAAAAATCCAGTAATAGTGGTTTCCACCAGACAGGGGAGTTGGAAGCTGGGGGGCGGGGGAGAATAGAGACTCAACACTTAGATCCCAATATTTAGTTATAACCAGGAAAAGCTGTCAAGAATCTAAGTAGCTCTATCCCACCTCCTTTCTACCCTCTGCAAAGGAGGTCTGGGGACCCCTAGCAGAGACGAGTGCCTTGTGACCACTCAGATCTCACCCTGTGGCAGGCAGGGACGGTAGGAACATGATAAAAAGTCTCCAAGGTGCCTGATGTGGAGGGAAAGCCTGTTAGGAGCTCTGGAAATGAAAGGTTTTTAAACCTTAGGTTTTTAAACCTTAGGTGGGATGAGGTTATTTATGATGACAACAATGATGGTTAGTCACTGGTCATCCGTGGTCCAATCAGTGAAGAATCATACTCCATTTCACACTAGAAAGGCTCTAAAATATTTTTAGACAAAAATTTAAAAAATATTTTGTCTTGGCCCATAAAACATAAAAAAGTAAAAAATAAAAATCAAGACAAACTTTCATGTGAGGTGAGGAACGGTCAAGGGAAGGGAAAAGTTGAACACCAGAGTTCAAATCATAAGACCTACCAGAGTGGCCGTGGTTAGTCTATGATGGTGGCTCTCAGCTTCCTGGCAACTACAACCAAGAAGGGATCCTGAACAACTCCATGTTTTTACTAACCACAAGGGGGAAAGCATTCCAGTCTTCCAGGGAAACAGAGCTATGCCTCCTGGTGAAAATCCATGTCTTTGTCTTTGAATCCTCACATGTGCAGGGCCTGCAGCCTACAGTATTCACTGTCTAAAGCTATCCTTTCCCTCCCACTTAATTCTCAAAGGGCTTACTCTCACAGAACTTCATTCCCATGACTCTGGGGGCCTAAAGCAAATGAAGTGATGGCTTCCATCAACCTGTTTCTTGAGCACAGCATAACAGAGCCATCACTCAGGGAAGCAATACTGAGGTGCAGGGGGGATGTCAGGCTAAACATCAATCCATCTAAGATAGTCTGTTCCTAAACGACATGCTTGATCCAGAATAAAATCTAGAGTACCTATGGATAGACTGTGTGTCCTTTACACGTCTCCAGTGACCTTTTGGGGATAATTACCCAACATGAGATTGGGCCCGAGGTTATTTGCTCTGGCGCAGGCCAGGGGTCAGGTGCTCTCTGTGGCTGATCAAGAGCAGATCAGTAGAATCATTCCTGTAGTAGCAGTATGGGGCTGCCCTCCCCATGTTCAGACCTCTGAAAGGCAGGGTATGCAGCAAACAGCAACATAAAAATGGAAATAGTTTAAACAGGAGACTCTTTTCTTTCTGGGGCGGGGGAATCTTCGTTGTCAGCTGGGGAGACCTCTATTACTGTACAATCCTTGGAAAGTGATACTGTGAACAGTGTGCTCTGAGACTGGGCTCAGACCCTGGAAGAATGCCTGGGTGGTGATGGGGTAACAGTGAGTGGGAATGGGACGTTAGGATGGGGACCAGAGGCTCTGAGATATCTGGGAACAGACCTTTGTGCTTCTAAGTAATATTATAGTTAACACCACACAACTTGTAAAAAGCAGTGCTTTTTTCTGCAGTAATCAGTAGTAATTATTCCTTTACGTTAATTTTATTATTAGATCAGATGAAACAAATTTTAACAGTACTTAAAAGCAGCTTTCGCTGAAAAACACTGCACATAAATTAACTGAAAGCAGGATAAAAACTTGGCATCCTGGCCTCTATTTTGTATTTGTGTCTTTTGCTCTGAGTCATTCTCTCCTTTAATCACTTTGCAGCCATCTTGGAATCCAGGAAGGACAGGACAGAAGACAAAGACCCTCTACCAGGCAGCAATGACTCTTATTGTAATAAGACTCCATCTGACCAATCCTGAGACAATGAGCTGGTAGACCACCTCTGACCACTGAATGAACACACCTGTGCATACCTCTCCCTCGTCCCCAAATCTTCCTTCTATTTAAACCTAAAGCAAATGATGGGACAAAATGCTATCTCTCCTTTTGCTGCAGCTGCCTGTACCACATAATAAACTCCCTTTCTCTGCCCTTCATCATTACTCTTCTTTTATAGGCATGTTGGGGCAAGTGGTTGGACCCGACCTATAAAACCCTGGAGATTGAGCCTGGGGTCTAAAACATCCTGTAACAGAATGGTTCACTTTCTCTGAACTGATTAATGAGCTGATAAGAGGATAAAGATTTATGACTGCTTTGGATAGAGTCTGCATCCACCTATACATCATCATGACCTCACCCAGGGCTCACTCCTGGGTAGATGCTGTCAATGTTGCCTCTCATCATCCTCAATTCATGCCATTACCTTGAACTTATCCTCATAGTTCTCAAAGGCTTCCATGACCATACACACGGCCTCCATTGAGCGCTCAAGCCGGCCATCCACTCCGTTGAAGCGATACATGCTGCCAGACACATCCACTACCAGGCGCAGGCGCTTGGGTTTCTGTTGTGGGCTGCCCAGCTGAGGGACAGAACAATAGGAAAAGCTTGTGAACCAGAAATACATCAGTGGCTGCTGTTCTGAGGCTTTCACACAAGCAGGCCCAGAGTGCCAGCTCTGAGGTGGGCAGGTCAACCATAGGTTCGGGCTTGTACATGCCTGTCCTGGCAGGTGGGAAGGTGTCTACAGATCAAATTGCATTTCAGTGAATGGAATTTCAGACTTGTGCTGGGAGTCAGGACCATATGGAAAAGATTTTCCTTTGGAATACAGTCCTTTCAAGGCCCAATCCAGTCTAGTAAAGTTGCCTTCTGGAGGCTGATGACTTAAAAATAACATGTTTTAAAAATAATATAAACCCCAACCTGTCATTTTTAAGCCGTGCCTTAGAGTCAGTAATTCTGGCAAGAATTTGTGTTATTTTGGAGGGAAGCCTACATCAATTTCACTTGTACTTGTTATCCAGTCTCTTGAAAATCATTTTCCATACAATCTCAAGAAATGTCGAATTTCTAAAACAAGGTTATGTGAGAGGGGCTGGCAAAGAACTTAAGGAAAACATTTTAAAAATGTCTTTTGTCTTCAGTAAGCTTTCAGTGTTCTTTTCCCTCCAGTTACTGAACTACTGCTTCTGTTTTCTTTCCTTGACCATAAAAGTGGCACCAAACGTCTATCTAGCAACAGCTATCAATTAAAATGTGAAACTTAAGAGATCAATTTGATTTGGGACTCATATATGCCAATGTGAAGAATTTTTTAAAAAATTGGTCAGTTTTACTGACAAAAAAAAAAGGAAAAAAACCATTCCATATTAGTCTGTTATTATATACTTGCTAACATGCATGAAAACTAATGAGCAGAGCCAGTAATTTCAAAAAGGAAAAATACTGTGGGTATTAGAGGATAATGGTTTGAAGCAAATTCAATATATTCCTTAAAAATGTGTTGAGTCTACCCAAATTCACAGCAGTGTCACACATGCTTCCATGACTACTCAGAATTTCAGTTGTCCAAACACATTTGTTGACCACAATGAGTCAGTAAAGAAGTTGTTGACTCATAGCAGTGACACAAAAATAAGAACTCTCCAAATTACCACCAGATCCTCTCTGAGTAAATATTTAAATAGAGTAACTCTCCCTGCCACTGCCAGTCACTGCACCCCCATCCCTCAGCCACTACTCAGCAATTCTGGTTACTCAGCACAACAGCAAATCACAAAGCTGCCCAAGAGACTATTTCACCCTGTTGTCATTGCGTGGCAAGTATTTGAGAATTATTTCAAGAGGTGCTTAAACTGCTTTTGCTGAAAATCACTGACTCCTTAGTTGGGCTCATGAATTAACTAAAAGCAGGAGAAAAACATGGCATTTTGTATGTGTCTTTGCTCTAAGCCATTCTCTTTGCAGTCACCTTGAATTCCAGGAAAGACAGATGCTAACATATTCATGACAAGGGACTGAAACTACCTGTAACAGCAGAGCCTCCTCAGGATGGACCACCCTCCAGATAACAACTCCCAGAACAAGGACTGAGATAATAATCACACTGTGACTGGGACTGTTTAACTATGCATCCCTTTTGTTCCCTACCCCCAGTTCTTTTGTCTACTGAATGTATATCTCATGGACCTTGGAAGATGGCTGAGGATGAGCTGAGTGCTTACTCTCCCTCTTTCCATGGCACGTCCCAAGATGTGTAATAAATCCCCTTTCTCTACCTTCACCATGACTCTTTATTTGGTGGTTAGGGGCAAGTGGCTGGAATCCCAGGAGTTTGGGCCATGGGTCTAAAACTCCAGTTTGAGCTTTATGACTGTTTAAAACTTTATTTATTAAAATTAGAATTATTTAAGGGAAAATTCTTTATTCTGAAGTCACATAATGGACACAGATACTCAAAGTAATAGAGCAATAGAAAACAACAAGATTGCTCTATTGTTTTCATTTGAAGAATCCTCTGGGATTCACAGACAACAGGGTACCTCAGTTCCCCTCCATAGCACCTGCTCTGTGTCCTGGGAGTAGATCTCTATGAGCTGCATCAACCAACAGCTCTCTTGGTTGCTGGCTTCTAGAGGATTCTGCAGATGAGAGGCATGGGCAGATCAGAATGAGAGGCTGGGTATTTATTTCCCCAGCTCCTTCTTAGTTGTTGCCTGGAGGGGGTGAAGGAGTAGGAGTGGGGGCAGCTCTCCCTCTTCCCTCTTCCAAAGGCTAGAGCTCCATGATTCTTCAGGTTCCAGTAACTGCTCTCCTGCCCTGCCCTGTTAGACCTCAGGGCAGTTGCTAGCCCTGGGGTACCATGCTGAATCTTTTGAGTTTTCCTAATCCCCACCAGTACCTTTGTGAGTAGTTCTTGTATTGACTTGTCCTTAAACTACTCAATTTGAGTGTGCCTTACGTGTCTTGCTTAGGCCTTAACTTGTATACCAAGTAGCATAATGTTTTTCTTCTTTTTATTTATTTATTGCTATTTTCTGTATTAACAGTGTTTTGACACGACCCAAGAAAGCAGGCTTTATAAAGAAGGCTGAATTATGCAGGTCTGAGGCTAGAGTTCTCCATTACTTACTTGTGGCTCCAGATCACCCCGGCGTTTATAGATGGCTTTTTCTCCAGTCAGCCCATCAATAATTTTGGCATCATCTAGCTCCCCAGTAGCCTGGTGTCTTAGCCACTGTCTTTCTTTACCTTTAGCCTACAATGACATACAAACACACACACACACAAATCTTTATTTTAATTAGTTCTGCAGCATCTTTGACATACTTTGTGCATGAATAACAGGAAACACACAAGGGATCTTTTCAATAAGGGATGCTTCTGCATGAACACAATTGCATAAACAGGCTGGTTTCTGCTCTGCTGACAAAGAAAGGCCCTTTGTGCAGAGTTTGTCAGTTTTAATTGTTTTAACATATGGAACAATGAAATGAACTCCCTTGAAAGACATATGAACAGGAAGACAGTATGCAAATGAACCCCTGGAGAAAAGTTCAATATCTGGAAATGTAATGAGGACACATTTCTTATGGATTTCTGTCACAGTACTCCTAGGAAATTTATTAGGTAACAAAATAATCAGCTTGAATTTGTTAGCATTGTCTGCAACCCAGAGAAAACGTGATCTTCAGAACTCTTCCTTTTGGAAAGGAATTTGCTCTTCAAGTTCTCTGTGACATAATGTACAAATGGAAACAGCTGAAAATAATAGTTTGTGAACCCTTTGCACTCCACATGGTTCTCGGATCTTCTATAGTCAGAAATCTTCTGAATTACTTTTCTTAAAGTATTTCCACATAATTCTTTGCCATAATATCTCATAATAATGTCAAATAGACTGGGTGGGCAGTGAAATGATACAGAACTATAATATCTCAATCAAGGCATATGTTTACTACAGCTCAATACTATATTTACACTAACAATAGGGAAGAGGCTGGTATGATGGCGTATGCTTGTAATCCCAGCACCTGGAAGGCTGAAGCAGGAGAATTGCAAATTTGAGGCCAGCCTGGGCTACATCGTGAGATGTTGTCCTAGCAAAAGAAAATAAAACAAACAAAGGAAGCAGAATGAATAGCTAAAGTATTTGTATGCATGCAAATAAGATTATAAGACATATTTTTTTCAGAAACACCAAAATATGAGAGGAGAGTGGAATTATAGCATTCTAGCATTTTATAGTTCCTTTATGGTAAATGATGGAGTTTAAATTAATTTTGCGACAGTTGTGATCTGCATTAAAGAAAAGTCACAAAAATTACTGAATGTGTAGTCACTGCAGTGATGAAAGCATCAGTGTTAATAAAACTGTGCAGCAGCTAGTGGGACTTGGTAGGGAGTCCCCAGTGTCATTGCTCTAGCATGTATTTATGAAACTCAGCAAATCAGTATTTAATGGCACCAGTGGCACACTGGTTCCCTAACATGCTATATGATTTAATTTCAATACTAATCCCATATTCCACTTAAGCCCAGTTAAGAAATCATCTTCCATGCTGCTTTGATGGCAGTTCACCACTGCTACCATATTCTCTCTTTTTTTTCCTTTTTTAAATTCATATGTGCATACAATGTTTGGGTCATTTCTACCCCCTTCCCCCACCCCCTCCCTTTTCTCCCCACCCCCTCTCTCTCCCCCCAACCCCTCACTATTTGGCAGAAACTATTTTGTCCTTATCTCTAATTTTGTTGAAGAGAGAGTATAAGCAATAATAGGAAGGAACAAGGGTTTTTGCTAGTTGAGATAAGGATAGCTATACAGGGCATTGACTCACATTGATTTCCTGTGCATGGATGTTACCTTCTAGGTTAATTCTTTTTGATCTAACCTTTTCTCTAGTACCTGTTCCCCTTTTCCTATTGGCCTCAGTTGCTTTAAAGTATCTGCTTTAGTTTCTCTGCATTAAGGGCAACAAATGCTAGCTAATTTTTTAGGTGTCTTATCTACCCTCATAGCTCCCTTGTGTGCACTTGCTTTTATCTTGTGATCAAAGTCCAGTTCCCTTGTTGTGTTTGCCCTTGATCTAATGTCCACATATGAGGGAGAACATACGATATTTGGTCTTTTGGGCCAGGCTAACCTCACTCAGAATGATGTTCTCCAATTCCATCCATTTACCAGCGAATGATAACATTTCATTCTTCTTCATGGCTGCATAAAATTCCATTGTGTATAGATGCCACATTTTCTTAATCCATTCGTCAGTGGTGGGGCATCTTGGCTGTTTCCATAACTTGGCTATTGTGAATAGTGCTGCAATAAACATGAGTGTGCAGGTGCCTCTGGAGTAACCTGCGTCACAGTCTTTACAATGTTCTCTTCTACTTTCTTTACTGATTATTTTCCCAGTTAATTATTTTGTGAGTCAGTCCTCATCTATGAAAGGCATTGGCAGCCAGGGTCTGCAGATTGGTCCCTCCAAGAGTGACAGAATGTCAGGACTGAAAAGTACCTAAATGGTCAGCCATAATAGTATTTTCAAGCATAAATTATCCTTGAAGCCTGAAGAATTATCCATGTGAAACATCAGGAATGACAGGAAATAGGAGAAAAGAGTTCACTGGTATAGGGAAGGTGGCCTGAGAAGAATGGCACTGTGTGATCAAGGTTGTCTGTCTGATCCTTGAAACACTGGGAAAAGATTCTAGAAGACTGTGCTCTTGAGCTATGCATCCTCCCAAGTCCCATGTGATAGCAGTATGCTCCAATATGCCCCATTTCCCTATAAAATCAGGGGGTCTTGCCAAGGATACATATGTGGAAAAAAATACTTCCAAAGGACATATACCTAGTACAGAAGTTCCAGGAATTAACTGCCCACCAAAGTTAAAGAATTAGGAGTTTTATGTTTACAATAATATATCTATATTCAAATGTGGCAATTTTGATAAAGGACCATTATCCAAAATATTTTAAAAAACTTCTTAAAATTCAGGTAAAAGACTTGAGCAGGCACCTTATTAAAAGAAAAATATATTGTTGGCAAATACGCATATGAAAGATGTCATATGCCATTACATAACTGCAAATCAAGACAACTGAGGCCTCAACATACCTATTAGAACGGCAAGAATCCAAAACTGACAATACCAAGTGCTGGAGAGGATGTGGAACCACAGGAGCTCTCATTGCTGGTGGGAATGCAAAATGCCACAGTAGCTTAGGATTTATGCAAACCGGTTGAAAACTTGTGTCAACACAGAAATCTGCATATGACATTTACAGTTGTTTTATTCATAAAACTACTATTCATAAAGCTTGGAAGCAAGATATCCTTCAGTAGGCAAATGGAGAGACTGTGATACAACCCAACAATGGGATATTATTCAGCACTAAAAGGAATGAGTTATCAAATGTATGTATAAAGATTCTACTGTGATAAAGTGATCTGGAGTAACTATGGTTTCCTAATTTAGATATTCCTGTATTTGACTACACCATATTAGGACACTCATCATGTTCCAGATGTATGTTTTTCTTTGATTTTCTTCAGTGGGTGAACTTTCTTGTGAGAAAGAAATCTTGTTGGTTAGCTCTAGTTGTGAGCTTTCAAGATTAATTTATACTCAGTGGTGCATGCCTATAATTCGAGCACTTGGGAGGCAGGAGGATCGTAAGTTCCAGGCCAGCCTAGGCTACATAGGGAGAACCTGTCACAGAAAAGCAAAGCAAAGCAAAGAAAAAAGGCTAATTTATTGTGGGGCAGATCTTTAAGAACATAAACTGAACAAATGTTAACTCCCTGAGGGAGGTTTGTGAAATCCTAACTTTTTGTATCAGTTCCTGCTCAGCAGTAGAGTCCAGAAGTTGGTTCAAAAGATTAAAGGCACAAGAAGGGAGTTATAGGTGGATCGTGGACACTGAGGAGAAGTGGCAGAGTGACAAAAACAATGGTCGTGATGCAGTGGAGGGTTGGTATACAACGAGCTCAATAGCAGTGTGGAATTTTGTATTTATTGGTATTCATTCTAATAATTAATACTTTGTAAAAATGATAAAATGGGTTTCTGTTTAGGACACATGTTCTTAATATTGCCCTTGACAAAGAGGTTACAGAATTTAAGTCTTCTACTTTTCTTTTGGAATATTAAAACTGCAATCTCTGGATTCATCAACATGTAAGAATCTACGGATTTTAGGTCTTAATTTTATTATGCTGTGTTGCTTTCTTTCCCATAATGATTAATAACCTGAAAGACTCCCTAGCATGAAGTCTGTTTCCACTGTGTATGTCAAAAAAAGAAAACAACTCAGTAAAATTTGGGGTATGAGGGAGAAAGATGTGCTTTTTTCAATAAATCTCTTGTCTTTCTTCTTCTTTGGATAACTTTTCAAATTCAAGTATAAAATGCTTACACATCTTCAGTACAGGTATCAATGAACTGTTTGAAGTGAACATGCCATTTTAACCACTCACACCTCAGAAGCCCCCCAGTGGGTGCTGCATTCTGGACTTTTCTCTCCTTCTGCCAAAGGTAACCTTTTCTGAATTCTATACCACCCATCATGAATGCCTGGAGGTATTTGTGTGTGTGTGTGTGTGTGTGTGTGTGTGTGTGTGTGTGTGTGTTGCTGGGAATTGAAGGTAGGGTCTTGTACATGTTAAGCAAGCACTCTACTACTGAGCTACATTTGACATGGACTCACTATGTACCTCAGACTGACCTTGAACTTGCTACGTAGGCCAAGCTGGCCTCAAGCTTGCAATCCTCCTGCCTCAGCCTCCCAAGTGCTAGGATTACAGAATGCACCATCTAAAAATGGAATCATACAATATATCCTCTTTTATCTCTGACTTCTTTGGCTCAACACATCCCATGAGCTAGACATGTTGCAGGTAGCAGTATTTCTCTCCCTTTCACAGCTGTAGCTGTACTCCATTGCACAACTTCCACAAGTTACCCCTTCTACAATTCCATTGCTTTCAGTTTGGGGCTGTTGTGAGTGACACCATTATGAATGTTTCTGAGCATGTCTTTTGGAACAGTGATGTATATATTTCTGTGAGTGGAAGTTCTGGGTCACAGAGTATGCATATATTCAGCTTTAGTAGGTACTGGTAATCAATTTTCCAAAGTGGGTTTTTCCAACTTTTATTCCCATGAGCAGTGTCTGATGGTTTCACTTGCTTTATATCCTCACCAACACTTGGCATTGAGAGTTTAAAAAAATTTAGCCCTTCATTTTTATTTTTATTTGCAGGTAAAATAAATTGCCTTTGCTACTGCTTGTCACTGATACTTTTAGAAGCATGAACCAGTAGCTTTTGTTTCTGAGAAATGAACATATCAGTCTTTTGATCCAGAGCTATTAAGTACAAAGACATTTTTTATAACAGTAGCTCTGTTCATTATTCTCCAGTTTATAAAATATAGATAAATATGGGAAGAAAATTTATCTTATACTTTTTTAGCCAGCCCACCAATACTTGGAAACTCAAAATAGGAAGACGGCTGGGGGCCATAAGCTAGAGAGGGAGCTCTTTAAAAAGTTACTGGGGGCTGGGTAGAAATGTGAACTGTGAAGTTTCTGAATTTTATTAGACTCACTGAGCTATTTCTTGAAATAGTTAAGTTCCTACTATATTTAAATGTATGCTTTTACTTATGACAAGGGTCCAAACATGTTCTTTATTATATAGTCCTATTGCATGAAGCAAAGCATCTCTGTAAATATGTCCATCTATTTTGTATTACACAATAAATTCATACTAATGGGAACTCATATCTAAAGCAAGGGTGTACTAATCAACAGTCTAAGTTATACTTTCTAAAAAAGAAAATGTGGTTTTATTACTTTCATGTACAGAACACTTAGACTAACTGAAATACTCAAAGAATGATGTATTCTAGTTAATTGATTTTCTGGGAATGTTGGTTAACCAGAAAGTACACACACACACACACACACACACACACACACACACACACACACACAAATACACACATGCACACACATGTAGCACTGGGATTAGAATGAATAAACTCAAACAAAACCAATGATCTTTGTGACAATGTCATGTGATTTTTAACATGGAAGGCATCCTGATTAATCTTTGCTTATTTAGGTTCTCATTAAGCAAGGCTTCCTTTACCTATAAACTCTACAATTTAGCCAATTTTCTATTATTCCTTTGGAAGAACTAGAAAGACTTAAGTAGCGATTTTCATAGGAGGTATAAACATTGTACAGAATTAAACATGTAGATGACCATCAATAAATACTTGGGCGAGTAGGTAACTGTAAATGGGTGGTGGAGGCTGTCTGGGAAGAGTGACTCTCTAATGTGAGTCCCATTTTAGCATTCCCCATGCTCAGTCGACATATACTTTTTATGCTACTAAACTGTATCATATCAAAAAATATTAAGAAAACTTTCATATTGTACTTATAAAGTACACTTAATCAGTAGAAACAATGAGAAGTATTACTTTGTGGTTCTCAATATTTTGACATAGCCATTCAAAACATCTTGCTAAATATTTGCTAGGTTCCAGGTGATCTAAGGAATAAAAGAACAGTGCTAAGAGAAAACCAGGTATGCATCTTCTTATACCAAGGAATTCCCTTTTTCTTGAAGATCTCATTATAAGGGAAAATGGGGATTCATATACTTTAAAAAGATGATTCTCATTAGAAGAGCTTGTACTCTTGGGTACTGATGCGGAATAAAATCATTACATTGGGTTATTATTTACTGTTATTTTATAGTCAGTTTTTTTTTTTTTTTGTGGTACTGAGGTTTGAACTCAGGGCCTTGTGCTTGCTAGGCAGGTACTCTATCACTTGAGCCACTCTGCCAGTCCTTTACAGTCAGTTTTTATGAATGAAAAGGACTTCAGCTCTTTCCTATGTTGTTATTTGCAAGAAATACACTTAAAAACATCAACATGGTCAACAGCACATCTTCAAAAAGCCAGACAGAATTTATATTCCCCTAACATTTTTAAGAATGAGAGTAATTACTTTTTTTAATCACATTTCTTCCTTCTATTCCTCATCTGTATCGATTTAATTAACCAAAATTAACAATTAACCAAAAATCATCTTAATTTTTATTTAGTTTAAAAAGTAATATGGAATTTTAGGTCCTGTTTATTGTTAAATTCAAGTTTTTAAATAATGTATCTTTTTAAAAGAATTATTCTTGATATTTAAATCCTTTTAAACTTATCACAGTGGTTTAGACCTGATTTTATGTTTAGCTGCTTTCAATATTCATTGCTAGTCCTTTTATAACACAAAGTTTCCATTTTAAGGAATTCTGGGGCTGAGGGGTTGTTGCTCAGTGGTAGAGTGCTTCCTAGTACGTGAGTTCCCTGGGTTTGATTACCAGCAATACAAAAAAGGAAAATGAACTCTGATTCTTAATTGGCTAGAATATTTATGTATGTGTGTGTGCACATGTGTATACACATATTTATTTCAAAATTATTTTTAGAGTGGATACTTTGACATATTTTAAGTCTCTGAATAACTCCAATGTCTTTCTGACACCTATGTACTTTAGCTGAGTATAGAACCTTTGGGTAATAATTTTTTCCCTTCAAATCCTGCATACATTGTTCTACTATCTTCTGGTATTGTTTCAAGAGAACTAATATAAGATTAATTTTTCTTTCTCTGATGATAGCTTGTTTTGACCTGCTTGCATGCTTTTAGGAAATGTTCTTTATTTTTGAAATTTTAACACTGTATGATGTTGTGATGAGATGCTAGTTCTCCATTAACTTTGGTTGGTATACAGTAATATTATTTTGATCATATACCTAGGCCTTTCTTCAGCTCAGCACAGTTCTGTTACTACTTTATAGTTTATGTGTTCCTTTGGGTGGCCTCCTGTGGAAGTCTCATCTGCTCATTCGGCATGTGTTTACTCAGCCCTTACCACCTACTGTACTACTTACTGGGACAGCTCATGGCTCTACATGTTAGTTCTTCAATCTCTGTTTTTATCAGTCAGCTTTCTTGTGGTTTTTATCTTTTTATTTCCTGTGTGGTCTAGAATAACTTTTCATGTGTTTGTTTGTTTGTTTGTTTGTTTGGCGGTCTTGGGCTTTCAACTCAGGGCCTTGTGCTTGCTAGGCAAGCTCTACTGCCTTAGCCCTACTTTTTGAGGTTTTTTTTTTTTTTGGTCTTTTCTATTCTGGTGCAGAGGATCTTTTTGAGCTTTTGATTCACATTAGTCTTAGATTTAAGACTGGCTGGAGCCTGTTCTACTTCTCACGCAGAGTTAAGTTTTAGTTTTCTCACAGTCTTTCCTTACTGCATTCAGCTTCCTTCCATTTTGGTGCTTCTTGGCCAGATCTCTTTAAATCTGTCTTACTTCACATACTATGAGTTTCTTTGAATTATGAGAACACAAAACAAATGTTTTCTAAAACTTAAGTTTTCTGAGGAAAATATTGTAGCCCAACATTTCTTCTATAACCCAAATGCTTGTTACTCCCCCTCAATGCAGCATCTGTCTTTTCATAGATTCCTCAGTTTTTCTATGTCCTTTTCCTTGAATGATGAGATGGATCTGCGTATTTGCACAGGAACAGATCGGATGGAGTCCCCTTGCTTGCATTCTCTTTCACTTAGTTACTGTCAGAATTCAGTTGATCTCCACAAGGAAGGAGGTGGGGTTGTGGGTAGTTCCAGCAGAACTTCAGCTCCATGTGATATCCCAGTTTGTTTGGGAAAGCCACTGCAGTGGTGCCAACCTTCAGCATTCGGGTTTTGTTTGATCTGGTCTTCAAGCCAAGCACATATGAGGACTGGTCTGGCCCCCTTTTGATGTTGTCCCTGCCCAGCTTTCCGTTTGTTGTAGCCACTGCACAACTCCTAGACCTCTCTACCACCCCTGCTTCTCCAGCGCTGTTGCTTTCAAGTGCTGCTGCTTGGTATTGATAAAATGGAGGTCAAATAATGTCCTTCTCCTTGCACCAGGCCACTTTTCATTCTCCTGCCTCTCTAACCAACGGCAGTGGATGTGGTTCTCGTAGGCCTCACACACTCCCTCGCTAGTCATGCCGTTTCCCAGGAAAGTTTTTGGGTTGCCTTTGGGAGGAATGCCATGGCACTGTATTTGGCAAACACTCTTCAGACTTCTTGTATGTCACTAGCACCTTCCTTAACTCCTGCTCTCCTGTGGCTTTCCACCATTGATAGCTTTTCACTATTTTAATCATTTAACGTCACCTTGCAAAGACCAGGTTAGGCACCCATACTCATGCAGCCTGGAAGCGAGGACTCTATTTCTAGGCTGCACTAGATAAAAATTGTCTTCTCACAGCCACTAACTGATGTGCTAAGGAAGAGGAATGGGCAGTTTGCTGCCCTCTCTGAAGTACAGACATTCCTTAACGTGGCTTCTCTTCTATACTCTTCCTTCAGTTGACACATGGCTCTTGGCTTGGGTTGTCCCCTACACAAATAATCCTAAGAATTCAGACCCAGATGTACACATAGGAATGTAACCCCGTCTGGGCCTAACTTCGCTCCTGAACTCCAGGTTCACATCTTAAAAGCATCAAGTATCATGCCTGGACTTTGTTACCTAGGTATCCTGTTAGTGGCACACTAACATCCATCCAAAGCAGACATTTGTTCTCGTTACAAGTCTTTTCTCTTCCTGTGCTATTTCTATCTTCTAGGGCTTGAAGCCTCCCAGTCCCCCTTGCCCCATTCAGTCAGTCAGTCACAGTCTTCTTGTCCTACCTCCAAACTGAATGAATTTGTTTTACCTTTTCTATTTTTCATGTCAAAAATACCCTATTTCAGGTTCCTGTTGTTTTTCACCTGAATACTTCAAGTAATTTTATGATCTGATTTCTGGCTTCCATCTCTCTCTTCTCTGAAACTTTCTCCCTTGTGGTTATGCCACTTCCTGAAGAAAACAGAAGTATAATCTGTCCTTTTTCAGGCGTCTTCGTGGCTCCTCACGGGTTGCAGATTACAGTCATTCTCCTCAGAATGGTACTAAGGCCCTCTAGATTTGTGTCCTCTCTAGTTTTTTGCTCTCACTGCTATTGTCCCCAGTATCCACCCCCAAAAATAAAATCTATGAACCCTAATCTCTCTGGACTGTTTGCCATTCTCCAAACAGCCAGGTATTCAAGGTCTCATCCTCTGCTCAGAAGTTTCTCCTGTCTAGACTGTGACTTCACAAACTGCTTTCAATCTGCAAACACTGTGGCTGGTCAATGATACAATAAGTAACAGAAACTGAAAGTAAGCATTTAAAAACTTACATGGCAATTTGACAAAAACATTTTATATTTGTTGAATTTAATATTAAACATTTTGAGTCTGCAGTCACCAGCACCACACACACACACACACACACACAAAACCCACAAAAAATTAGAGTCTGTATTTTGTATGCCATTGTTATAACTTTTTCAGTAACTCATTTCTGTAACATTTGATAAAAGTATTAGTCGCTGGGCGCCTGTAATCCTAGCTACTCAGACAGAGATTAGGAGGATCATGGTTCGAAGCCAGCCAGGGCAAACAGTTTGTGAGACACTATCTCGAAAATACCCAACATAAAAGGAGCTGGTGGAGTGGGTCAAGTGGTAGAACACCTGCCTAGCAATGAGTTCAAAACCCAGTACCTCCAAAAAAAAAAAAAAAGTATTAGTCCATGCTAGATGGAAACAAACTGAGTCTCTTCCACAGAAGCTTTAAGCAGCACTGGCAATGCTGTTTGTCCTCCTCGTCCTTAGAAGAGAGTTACCAATGGAAACCAGCCCTGTGCTCCTGTTACAGCTCAAATGAACACTTTTCTTTGTGAGTTTTCTCCCAACCGTTCAGCTCAGAAGTGACTCACTCACTTGTCTATATACTCATAGCACTTTGTTTATTTTTTGTGGCATTTACTGTATTTTGTCTTCTATTGCAACTACACATCTGTCTCCTTCCCTAGCAGGTTAATCATTGAAGGCAAAAATCCTAAAGCAAAATAGAGATATACTAAATGTTTACTGAATGAAACAGTTATTAGACATCAAAAAAAGGAATGGGGAATGGATTCTGTTCTTTGCATGTGAGCAAAGTGGGTTATCAGTAAAGTTGAAGTTCCTGATCTGGCCCCTAACTGCCTTTCAGATTCCTGTCCTTGCTGGCATTTCACACTGCCGTAGCCTCCCTACAGCTGACTCTTGGCTCAAATTGAGACGACACAGTGTCATGTCCATGCTTATACTGTACCCTTTTTTGAGACATTGCTTCCACACTTCGCTGTCTGGTTAATACTCCAGTGTCCTTCAAGACTCGGCTCATGTATCCTTTATTTTAGCTTTTAACCCTGACTTTCTTTCCTCCTGGCTTCCATTTATGCATCCCTCTCTCAAGGCACTTATCAGATTAAGTTGAAATGATCTGTTTAGGCATCTGCCTCAAGACTAGAACCTTCTTTGTATGGGGACAATGACATATCAATCTTTATGCCCACAGTGCCAAGCACAGGGCATGCCACATGGTCAGTGATCAAAAACACTGTTTATCTAAACAAAAGTTCATTTTGAAAACTAGAGGAAAAGAGGGAACATAATTATTGGTTCCTGGAGATGTGCTAGCCATGGCAATCAGGAAAAGGCTAATTTAGTTTAGACTGAGGATGAAATTACTGATTGTAGATTAGAAAAACATTGTAGAGAATATATGATTAAAATCAATGAGTTTTTGCGGGAATGCATATTTTCTTCTGTTAGGGAATGCTGCAATCAGAGACTGAGACTGAACCAAGTAAAACTGAGGTACTCATAGAATTTATTATTCTAATGAAGAAATTCAGGAAAGGGAGAAGGTCCAACAGCTAGAATCTATGATATTCATAAGGAATCCAGTCAAGAGGCCAAGGAAGGTCACTGGTGATAGCTATTTTTTTATTCTTGGTGGCACTGGAGTCTGAACTCAGGGCCTCACACTTGCTAGGCGGGTGCTCTGCACTTGAGCCATCCCACCAGCCCTTTTTGTGTTGGGTGTTTTCAAGATGGGGTCTTGGGAATGATCTGCCCAGGCTGGCCTAGAACCATGAACCTCCTGATCTTTGCCTCCTGAGTAGCAAGGATCACAGGCCTGGTGATGATAGCTATCTTAATCAAGAAGAACGGCACACACTGTGATACAGGCACATGTTGAAGCAAATATTAACATACGTGGCAGCAGCATTTCCTGCTCCTTAAATCTCCGTCCAGCCACCTGGAACCAGTGTGTGGGCCTGAAGCAGGGCTTTGGAAAGTCAGCTCAAATGATGACTTGCTAGTTCCTGGCCAGACTTTTTACATCCACCAAGGAAACACCCATGGTTACTGGGATTACATGGCAACCTCAAAACAGCTGGAAGATCTTACTCAATCAGAGCCACACAGGGCTGGCAGAAGACAGCAAGAAGGGGACAAAACAAGGCCTTCTTGTTTGGTTACAATCCGAACTTTCACATTCTACATAAGGCCCTGTCCATTATTGGCCTGCAGCTGTTTTCAAGTAGCATTATCTCCATAAATTGAGGCCTAGAAGGCCCCCTTGAGAATAATTCCCCCACGGATTAAAATAAAGACTCAATAAGGAAAGTACGAGTATGAGAACATGTGAAAATTATAAACTTAATGGAATTATAGAGTTGAAGAAGGTAACATGGATAATAGGACCTGAGCTTTGGGAGCAGACACCTGTTTCACCAGATTAGACAGACACTGTAACTTGTCTAATCTTTAGTTTCCTCATTTACAAAGTGGGGGGCAAAATACTTATATTTCATAGGACTATGGAAACTTGAGCTAACTATCTCAGCTTCCTATTTACTGGATGTAGAAAATAATATATCCAACGCTATTCATGATTAGCACAGAGATTAAATAGCACAATGAATGCAAAGTGCTTGCCTAGGTGTCTGGTGTGTAGTTCAGGCTAATGTATATGAGTAAGTATAATGAAAATAATGATGAAGATAATCCTTCTGGTGAGAAGGCTATATGCTAGGCATGGTTTTAAGTGGCTTACACATACCATCTGAGTTGATCTTTATCACTGCCCTATTATCTGTCATTCCCACTTTATAGAACCCAGGCTGTCTGGCTCCAGGGCTGGCACTATTAGCTACTAAATGGTGATCATTAGACAACGATGATAACAATAGCAGAGGTGATCTGAATGATAATGTTGATGATGTAAGATACCTAGCAGAATGCCTGGCACTTGGTAAAAGCTCAATAAATGACTGCTATTATTACAATGCTAGCATTATTTACAAAGATTATATCTTATCTTGCTATTATTTGAACCCATTTTCTTTCTCTCTTTTTTTTTTTTTTAGATTTCTAGGGAGGAAGAAATGAAAACATCTCTGAAATGACTAGCTATTTTATTTGAGGGTATTTAGTGATTTACTAACCCCAATCCCTTAAAGAGGTTTTTATAGGTATCAATCCCATTTTCCAGCCATTTAACCTTACTTGCTGCTTTTCCTGTGCTCTTCACAGTTTTCTTTCATTTCCTTTTGAAAGCTGAAAGCAAAATTGGACTCTTTTCTGATACTGGCATCATAGCTAAGGTGTCTGGAAGAACTCCTTCTTTGATGCTAAACCCAAGCTTCATTTGTGTGCTACTGTGAGAGATCACAGTAGTGGATCTGACTTCTCCCCTTTGGGCTGATCTTACAAACATAATGCCATTTATTTTATAGCGTGATGTGCAGATTAAATACACTGGTATTGTAAAAGTAACTATAGAATGGTGCCTAATCAAAACCAATCAAGATATTAACTAATCCCACATGAGGAATCTGATCCTTTAATTAAAAATGTATTCTGAGTTAGGCACTGGTGGCTCATGCCTATAATCTTAGCCTCTTGGGAGGCTGAGATTGGGAGTATCACAGTTTGAAGACAGCCTGGGTAAATACTTCAAGAGACCCCCATCTTCAAAATAACCAGAGCAAAATGGACTGGAGGTGTGGCTCAAGTGGTAGAGTACTTGCTTTGCAAGAGTGAAGCCCTGAGTTCATACTCCAAACCCTCGAAAAAAAAAAAAAAGATGTATTCTGTATTTCTTTCCAGTACTGTGGATCCTCTAACCATTTCTGTTTATCCACAGAGTAAAATGCAATATTGTTTGCACGTTCTCAAGGCATTCAGGGCTAGTTATGACCAGATGCCCAGGCTCTGCCAGTCTCCTCTCTTACCATCACCTCCCACCCATTCCTGCTCTTCTCAGCTATACTGAGCACATGTTCTTCTCTGAACTCACTGTGCTCTCCCCGTGCACTTGTACTTGCTGTTTCCTATGTCTGGAATGTTCCAAGCATGTGGGAAATTCCTCAGCATCTCTTAAGAGTGAACTCGAGCATTACATTCTCCATGAAAGCTTTCCTCACTTATCCCATTCCATTGAGTGCAAACTTCTCTGTGGAATTTAAGAAATCATTTATTTGCCTTCTTTGAAGACATGAGCTATATTTAAATTTTAACCCCTAATTCCTGGTGTACATCAAGAAGTTAAGAGAAGAGTGAATGATTAAACTGTACTCATTCTTCAGTCTTAGCACAAGCATCATCTCCCCTTACTGTCCTTCCTCTGAACCACTCTTTAGCCCTTAGTTAGGTTTGGCCTGCCCTGAAGCTCAGAGCCTACCTGGCAGTTGACAGCTGCCCTCAAGGCCCACAGCAAGGAATGCTTACTAAGTGGGTAGCTACAGAAGGAATCTGATCATTCAGAGTCATGTTATTTACATACTTTATATAAGATTGTCTGCTGTTTTATCCTTAATAACTGCATTTGTTTTAAGCAAATGGCTTCTTATATTACCTAGATTTTGAAATTAGCCATCTGGTTAACCATTCTTTCCTCTTGACACACTTTAGATCTTCTTTAAAAGTGAGGCTTTCCCAGAATGTTGGGTTAAGAAGTGTATTAAACTATATCACAGTACTCCCAGCCCACAATACCTAGCAAACCATAATAAAACTTCCCTTAAAGGAACAATTACAAATAAGAAGCAGAGAGGGAAAGGGAAAGATTGCAGGTAGTCATCTTCAAATACTTCAAGGAAAGGAAACAGATTCCAAAACAGAGTGGAGATGTTATGGCTTGGTCCTAACCCTTTCCCCTGAAATGAGGCTCTGCTCTTTCTTTAGACAAAACAATCTGACTTAATACATCATTTTGGGAATACTCAGCCTTTATTTGTATAAATTGGCCATAAATAACAAACCCTGCTTTAGGAAATACCGAAGCATCTTAATACTTTTAGGAGCCACAGAAGTTATCTACTGATTCTGCAGCACCAAGAGTCTTGTGAGATTGCAAAAGACCAGACAATACAGGAGAAAGGGGAGGGCAGGGGGCAGCGAGAAGACACATCCTGCATGGTCCAAAATGGTGTTTCTTCAGTGACAGTAAAATGGTTTGTGGGGAAATAATTCTATTCATGACTTCCATGAGGGAATCAGGAAATCGAGTGTCTGCTAGGCTTACCGGTGAGATGACTGCTTCCTGGATAGGAGGAAAGGTTAGGTCAAATATCTTTCCTTAGAGAACAAAGGAAGCCAGGAGGTGAGTCCAAGTTTTATGCAGACACCTTGGCACTGATTAATTTTTTCTGATAGCTGATTGGGGTTCAGATAACTTCCTCCAACAGCTTTAGGCCCAGATTATTTTCTTGGTTCCTGAGTGAAAGATTACCTGTAAATTATCCAGGATGACGCGGAGGGAGTGCACCTGTCGTCGAACAGCACTTGAAAATCTTTCATAGGTTGAAGCATCATATTCACTCATTTGGATCTCCTTTAGCCTGAAACCAGAAGGGCAAAAGAAGACATCAGCTTACATCATGTTCAAGTGGGTCTTTCACTTTCCTTCACCTACTGCTAGAACTGTAGCAAACTGGTAATGTAGATTGACTTTGAGGAAAAAAAAGGCAAGAAAAGAAAAGATGACTTCAGATGCAAAGAGGGGAATGTCCAGTTGTGGGCTGGTAAATGATTAACAAACTGCCCTTCAGGCTAAACAAAAACAAAACAAGCCCTGATTTGTACTGAATATTCGAGGTTTCTTGGCATATAAATATTCCCACCATGATCAGTTTCAAGCTACAACAGTGAAGTCATAAATCACTCTATGGTACACCATTGTTATATCCCAAAGGCATGTTGTGATGTTGTCAGCTGATCAGTTCATGTGGCAAATTTCTAGGAGAGTTCTATGGATTGATTTTTTATTGTTTAAAGACTGGGGTCATATATTTGGTTGACCAAGATAACTATTTAGGCCCAAAGAAAGTAAGTCCATGTGTTGCTATGTATCCCTATTATGGTTTGAACATGAAATGTCTCCCATAGACTACTGTGTTGAACTTTTGGTCCCCAGTTGGTGGTGCTATTTTGGGAGATGACAGAACCTTAGTTGGTGGGGCTGGATCCAGGTCACTTCCTTTGAAGGTTATACCTGGCCCCGGTCCCTTCCTCCTTCTGCTTTCTCACTGTCGTGAGGTGAGTAGCCTCTGCCACACGCTTGTGCTGCCCTGATGGCCCTACCACAGCACAGCCCCCAAAGTCAACAGAGCCAATGACTATGGATTGAAACCTCTGAATCCATGAGTGAAAAGAAATCCTTCTTCCCTTAAGTTGTTTCTGTCAGGTATTTCGTCACAGCAATGAAAAGTCTAATATGGAACTATACAGAAACTATATAATAGTTTTCCAAAATTGCTGGTAAATTGTGTTTTAATATTATTGTGGTTTTGAAATTCTACCCTCCTAGTACACTGCTCTTTGGATCAGTTTTTTGTCATTTGCTTCTGCTATAGCCCTACAAGCCCACTGGCATCTCCCCGCACACAATATGGGCCCATGCCTTGGAGACCCTTCAAGTGATTCTGTTATACCTGGACAGCCCTTTCCTCTGCTACTTTGCCTACTAACTCCCACTTACCCATCAAGACTCAAGTCAATTGTCTCCTCCTCTAAAAAGCCTGCTATGGCAAGTGGGTCTGTCTTCTGAGTTCTCATTTCACACTATTCTTCCACAGGCCAGAACGTTTACTGCTCAAGTTACCAGTTCCTATCTCCTGTCTCACCAGCTAGGTTCTGTGGTCCTTCAGGTAAGGGCCAGGGAATTCTGATCTTTATGTGTATAGTGCCTAGCATGGTACCTAACAGATGATAGGTGCTTAAGATAAATTCCAATGAATGACTGCAATAAAAGTAAGATTTAGGATTATTATTGAAAGTACAGCATCTCATCAGGCATAGTGATTGAGACCTGTAATCCCAGCACCAGAAGGTTGAGGCAGGATGACTGTAAGTTCAAGGCCAGCCTGGGCTGTAAAGTGAGTTGTAGGCAGGCTGCATAGAGACCCTGTCTCAGAAGACAAACAAAAAAAGGCAGCATCTTAAACTAATCCTAAGTAGAAAAGTCTTTCACTGAGTGACCACTCTTGGATTTTATAGTGTTATAGCCATAATGCACTAATTTAATTACACATTTCTATAAATATTAAAAGTATTCATATTAGAACAGGAATAATGAATAAATCTCTCAAAGCCTAACCATAACACAGTCTTCTAAACTGCTGTGTGTGTGCATGTCCATGTATGTGTATCTGCATGTGTGCAATATTAGAGTTATAGATCCTATGTGTATAGCTGATACTCTGATCTAAAGTATATTTATAATCTTGGGTTGGAAGAGAAACCGCAAATGCTGAAGGAGAATGGTTTCTGTTTTTCCCTGTCAGGCCCACCACTGGAAAGAATCCATTCAGAGTGCTAGAAGCTTAGAATCCGGTAACATGAAGCTAGACTACCATGGGACAGACTGGCATTTCCTGTCCTACCATTGACTTCTGTTAGTCAACACCAACTCAGGTTTCAATACTAGGTCAAAGGCCATATCCTATGAAGTCTTGCTTGGTCTCTTTAGAATGTACCTTTCAGGGACTTCTACCATGGAATCTGTACACTGCATTGTTTAACAAATAGGTTGGCTTACCTCTGTCACAGTGTTTCTCAAACTTCTCTTATTTACAGTAGGAAATACGTTTTACACTGAGATCCAGTACACACAAATGAGTGTGTGTATGTATGACTGAACCAACAACTTCATAAAAAATATACTTACTGTATGTGATAGGGTTGATGTTTTCTATTCTATTCCTTTGAAAGAAAGATTGTATCTTATTTTTTTTCTTTGAACTTCCAATACTTAGCACAATACTAGAACACATGGCATTCAATATATGCTTTTGAACAATACCTAGAAAAGATTGTCTAAACACGCATTGATGTGTTTTTTTCCCAAAGAAAGGAGATTAGTATTGATTGGTAAAGGTATGAACAGCAAGGTATTGTCCTTGCTGGGTGCAGGGTTAGGTGGGAGAGGGAACTAAGGAGGAAACACACATATACACACAAACACATAGATGAATCATGCCTATGGTAAGATTGGTAAGTCACCTCCAGCAGAGTGGTCTTTGTAGAGAGGCCAAAATTAGCTTTAGTTATGTATTACTGCTGGAGTAACCACGCTGCACCCCAAAACCCATCACATGCTATTTTAATTATAAATTCCTTCATAATTCCTTCATGATTCATTCTGGAAATCATATTCCACGTTGTGTTGGCTTTTACAAAGATCACCTACAAAGTGTTCAAAGAGGACAACAAATTCTTTTTTTTTACATTTGTTAATTATCCTATTGTTGTACTGGGGGTACCTTGTGACATTTACAAAAGTTCTTACAATATATTATAGTTGAATTCACTCCTCCACCATTCTCCTTAATCCTCCCTCCCCCATTCCTGGAATAGTTTCAACTTTCCATTTTTATTCTCTAGTACATAGTATTTCCACCATATTTACTCTCCTACACTCTTTCTTATATCCTCTCCTACTAAAAGATGAAGACTGAAGTAGGGAATGGAGAGAGAAAATAGGAATTTTATTTTTAGCTTCATGATTAGATAAACTTTCCATTGAGAATATTCTCAAGCCTACAAAACTAGCTGAAGATATCTTTCTGCTTCTTTACTTCTGATCGAAACTATAGGGCACAGCTGCTTCACATTCTAGCCATCTATGTGGACAAACTACACTTTGTTGGTACAGTATATTTTTAAAGGATGTATTTATTGTTATGTAAGAGTCTGGGAATTTTAGTTCTCATTTTACTTTTTCTTATAGTTTTGACTTAAATACTATAATTTTGAATCCATTATGAGGAAAACAAACATAAGCTGAGATCTACTGTGTGAGGCTCATTAGTTTTGCAAATGGGAGTGGATGCAATTTCTACAGCTGGTGCCCACCCTAAATGCTTTCCTATGTGTATACAAGTACCTCACTATTGATTTCATTCACTTCTTGTTGGTGCAATGTTTCTGTTATGTGTTATGCACATCTCACGCCTGCTTCCCTCTGCTAGTCTTCAGGAACTGATCAACTCTTGAAATGCAGAAAACAGTATCTGGCTTAAAACAAGACACAAATGGATGCTAACTAAATGCTATGTTGATGATATGAAAAACCCATTGGTAGCACTAGGTTCTTCAAGGCAACAGAGTGGACTTTCTGGTTGCTGGCTAGGACTTCTTTGTTTTAGCCAGTCTCTGATTTAAGTACTAAAGGATGATGCCATCAAACCTGACCCTCCATACTTGGGTTTCATATCTGAAGATTCCACAAGCCTCAGCTTAAAAATATTTTGAAAAAAAAATTGCATCTCTATGCAACACATACTGTTTTTCATCATTATTCCCTAATGTACATATTATTTATTTATTTATATAACATTTACATTACATTAGGTATTATAAATAATTTAAAGTTGACTTAAAATACATGGGAGGATGTGTGTAGCTCATAAATAAATACGAAGCCATTTTTATATAAGAGATTTGAGTATCTGCAGATTCTGGTATTCTTGGGTGGAAGGTGGGGTCCTGGATCCAATCTCCCATGGATATGAAGGAACATCTAGCAAAGGGTGACACCATTACTTATATACATGTGTGCACTATTTATTTCATAAATATGTATAAGGTTTTGCTTTCAAGGAACTTAGAGTTACTGGAGAGACAATTCAATTACTTACACAAATAAAAAAATGGGAAAGAGTAGAAACACCTGTGGCAAAAGGTACAGGGTGCTATAGAAACAAAAATGGCAGTACTTGAACTCAGTCTGCATACTAGTTTTAAAGAGCTTTAAAACTAATTATCCAATGATTGTAAAGAGTACCTTTTAAGCACATGACAATAGTATTCTATGTTTGTGTATCTTATATTGTAGAGATATACTCTGAAGTATTATAATGAAATAATAGAATATCTGGGTTAGCTTCAAAACAGTCTAGGAGTGGAGAATGGGAGTGGAGCTGAATTTTTCTTCTTGGATTTTTTTCTTTGGAGGGGTATAGGTATATCAGGTTCATAGGATTTACTATATGTTTTTCTCTACTTTCATTTTCTGTTTGAAAAGGCCCCATAATAAAGAGTTCAAGAAAAAATTTATTTCACTTAGCTATAGTAAGTGAAATATTCATCAAATGGATTGAAAGTTCCATTTCTATATCAAAGTAGAAAGTAACTTCTCTTGGTGTTTTGTTGTGCCCGTCTTTCTCAGGATTTCTGTGTTTTTATTTCTTCTTCCTTTCATATGCTTGCCCATCTCCTCTTGCCTACCACATGGCATTCACCTTGACTGGGATTCCTTTCTGCAGTATTTAACAGGAGTATGTGGTTTTCCACTTACTGCCTTCCCCACATCTTCCCTCTTCTCTTACATCCACTAAATTCAGTTGTCTTGTTACTTCAGATGCCTGTTTACCTCTTTCCCCTATACGGCAATGCCCCTTAACAGAGCCAGGCTCCTTATCCCTAGTAGCAATCAGAGAGAGGCTGTATGCTTGTGCCCAAGTGCCACGGTGAGCCCTTTCTGAATCTCCACGAACACTTGTGTGCTGGAGCATTCTATCTGCTTATCTGCTTAGCAAATTCAGACTGGATAATTACTCAGAGGCTTGAGTATGGCAACAATAGCAACTTACTCAATGGGGAGGGGAGAATGATGCATGTCTAATTATTAGGTTCTCTTTCTAAACAGAGTCTGTATTATTCATATGAAATGAAGAACAACATTTTAATTCAAACAAGACATTTCTTTCTTAAAAAGAATTATCGTTTTTACATTTACTTACATGTGTATACATTATTTGGGCCACCTCCCTCCCGTCTTCCAGGCAGAACCTATTCTGCCCTCTTGTTCTCCAATTTTATTGAAGAGAAAACATAAGAGATAATAAGAAAAACAGTGTTTTGCTAGTTTGAGATAAAGAGAGCTATACAAAGGATTCCTAGTGTTGCTTCCATGCACATGTGTATTAAAACCCAAATTGGTTTTAATCCAATTTCTCTACCAGACCTCTTCACTACTTCCCAGTCACCTTCCCATAGTGGCCTCTGCCAGTTTAAGATTACTATATTTGCTCCTATACAAATCAACTACATTCAAGTTTTAAGTTTCCTTCCCTTTCTCTATTCTTTCCATGCATGATCTCCCCTTAGTGTATGACCCATGTCCAATAATATTACTGCATTTGCTTTAGGTCTACAATCTGCATGTGAGGGAAAACATGTGATTTTTGGCCTTCTGAGCCTGGCTAACTTTGCTTAAGATAATGTTTGCCAGTTTCATCCATTTACTTGGGAATGACAAAATTTCATCCTTCTTTGTGGCTGAATAAAATTCCATTGTGTATAAATACCACATTTTCTTGATCCATTCATCAGTAGTGGGGCATCTTAGCTGTTTCCATAGCTCGGCTATTGTGAATAGTGCTGCAAGAGACATGGGCGTGCAGGTGCCTTTGGAATAACTTGAGTCGCATTCCTTCAGGAGTATCCTTAGGAGTGGGATGGCTGGATCATATGGCAGATCTATGTTTAGTTTTTTAAGAAGCCTCCATATTGTTTTCCATAGTGCTTGTACTAGCTTACATTCCCACCAGCAGTGTATGAAGGTTCCTCCTGCCTCCCCCAATCCTCGCCAACATTTGTTGTTGGTGGTATTCTTGATGATAGCTATTCTAACAGGAGTGAGATGGAATCCTAGTGTGGTTTTGATTTGCATTTCCTTTATGGCCAGGGATGGTGAGCATTTTTTCATGTGTTTTTTGGCCAGTTGGACTTTTTTGAAAAAGTTCTGTTTAGTTCAGTTGCCCACTTCTTTAATTGATTGATTGATTTTGGGGGAGTTTAGTTTTTTGAGTTCCCTGTATATTCTGGTTATCAGTTCCTTGTTTTGATACATAGCTAGCAAATATTTTCTCCCATTCTGTGGTGGTCTGTTCAATTTAGAGACCATTTCTTTTGTTGTGCAGAAGATATTTAATTTCATGTAGTCCCATTTGTTAATCCTTTCTCTTAGTTTCTGGGCTGCTTGAGTTCTATTGAGGAAGTCCTTGCCTATACCTATTGCTTCCAGGGTATTCCCTGCTCTTTCCTGTATGACCTCAAGGTTTTGGGTCTGATATTAAGGTCCTGAATCCACTTTGAGTTGATACTCATACAGGGTGACAGGCATTCATCTAGTTTCAGTTTTCTGCAGGCAGATAACCACTTTTTCCAGCAACTTTTATTGAAGAGGCTGTCTTTTCTCCAACATGTTTTTGGTACCTTTGTCAAAAATGAGGTGGGCATAGCTGTGTGCATTCATATCTGGGTCCTCTATTCTGTCCCACAGGTCTTCATGTCTGTTTTTTGTCAGTACCTTGCTGTTTTATTGCTATGGCTCTGTAGTATAGTTTGAAGTCAGGTATTGTGATACCTCCAGCATTGTTCTTTTTGCTCAGTATAGCCTTGGCTATTTGTAGTCTCTTGTGTTTCCAAATGAATTTTAGGGTAGATTTTTCAATTTCTGTGATGAATGTCATTGGGATTTTGATGGGAATTGCTAATAAGACATTTCATTATAATTTTCTTTTCTTTTTTTGAGGCAGGGTCTTGTTATGTAGCCCTGGCTGGCCTCAAACTCATGATCCTCCTGCCTCCGTGCTGGAATTGCAGATATGTACCACCATGTCCAGCCTTCCTACTTTTTTTTCTGAGAAATTGCAACTACTTTCATTCCTAAAATAATTATCTGTTCTTAGAACCTCTCCAAGAAGAAGAGAGAGGGAAGTCCCCTATCTATTTGCATCAAGAGCAAAGCTAGGAACAGTGAGGCTAAAAAAACTGTCTAAGGTTGCCAGGGAAGCCAGCAGAAGGACTGAGGGCAACACTCACGTCTAATGGCCAGGGGCTTTTGCAGACTTTCCTGAGGGTGTGGCAGGTGGGACTTACATTTTTGAATCTATTGTTCTTTACTGTTTACTTGCAGGATGTGAAAGCACAGCACATAACGTAATACCAGATGTTCTATGTGGGAGGATTTCATAACTCGCATATACTTGAGCAAACTTTTTTTTTCTAACTGCACCCAGCTCCTTTTATTGAGCACAAAGATGTAAATCTGCAACCCAAACCACCACCAAGTCCCTCAGCCTGAAAAGACATAGGGTTGGTTCTTGGGTATTTCTCACTTTTAGCTGAAGAACACATGGACTTCTGGTGAAAGCATTGTGTGGATTCTTTCTTATTTTTCAGAAAGGGTCAAAGCGGCCTAGAACAGCTGTGGGACATCTGAAGGCCACAGGCTCACTGACCTGAATTTTAAGGTCCCCACCCACTGACAAGTGCTTCCTACCCAACCTTACTGCCCACCTCTTCCCAGCTGGTCCCATTCCTAGACAGGCAAGCCAGCACTCTCTGCCATCAACACCACTCATTTTGTCCTGGTGCCTCTGTCCATTTTGTTTTCCCTTACTAGAATGTTCTAGGTCTTGTCTTCTCATCTCTAAATCCTGGCTGAGTGCAGGGTTTACCTTATATTAGTCACGGATCTGGCCCTTTTACTGCTGATGGGCATAGTGGGACTTTAGTACTAAACAATGCATGTGTGTGTGTGTGTGTGTGTGTGTGTGTGTGTGTGTGTGTGTGTGTGTGTGTGTTTGTGCGCGTGCACGTGTTCATCACCAGGGCTGTTCTAGATGCGAAGGCAGCACTCACCTCTGTTGAAATGCTCTCTGGCCCATCTCTCTTGCAGCTCTCTTGACCTCCTCAGGAACAGCGTCCTTCTCAGCATCGGAGATCTGGTATACTGGGTGGCCAGCATCCAGTCGGTAAGGGCCTCCTTTGCCCCCTAGACCTGCAGTGTCTCTTCCCCCTGGAAGGAAAACATGGGAATACAAATGGTAAGTATGAACTCAACCAAAAAACAAAAGTCGGATCATGTCTTTAAGACAGGCCTGTGAAGCATATTAATTGTACTTAACTAGTAAAAATGATCACAAATAAACGATTTTTTTTTCTGAAAACAAAGGTATTCCCCTATTTAGGATGATTTTCCATTTTTTTCCCATTCATTCAAATCCTACCTATGTTCAGTCCAAACTCCATGACATCTCTACCTCACAGACAGCAATTCTCTTGTGTTCTATTTGCTACCCTTTTAATTTTTTTTTCTCACCAGCTATATGATGGCTGGGTCCGTATTTTATTTATGCTGTACCTCTGCTCCTATATGAGTACCTTGTATACTATATATTTGCTAGTTAAATGAGCAACTGTTCTCTTGTTTTCTCTCAAAATACTAACAGTAAGTTAAGCTGTAGATAAAATTTTGTTTTGCAAATAATAAAAATTATGCGAAAAATATGAGGTCATATCACTGTCATAGTCAAGATTTGACACCAATTATTACACTGGCTTTGAATTTGAGCTTTGAATAATATATAACAGGTAAACACTGCCGCTTCAGAATAGCCTTTCAATATGAACCCAAATTTACATGTTTTGAAGCATATGCATGTAGCATTGTATGAACTTTTTATGTTAAAAATGAAAGTTACATGCCTAAGGTCAGGTCGGTAGTGTTATAAGAAGTGGTGAGACATTGGCTAACTAGAGAGGACTTACCTTGTCTAAATATGCTTAAATTCAAATTATCTTAAAATACTATATTGATCAAAGAAAATATGTACATCTATTGGAATCTGGGCTACAGATTTATTATCTCTGCTTTATAATGAATAGAATACTAGCAACTAGTTTTTTTGTTTACTCAGGCACAACTTGGGAACTTACAAGAGACTCCAATATTGGGGGGGAGGTATCATATTGTATAATACAGTATACTAGTATTGTATAGTTAAATCAGGCTGCCTGAGTTTTCTGACTTCAATTCACTAGCCACGTCTTTGGGGAAATTACTTAACTTCTATTTGTCTCAGTCTCCTCGTCTGTAATATGTACTTCATGGGACTGTGATGAAGTTAAAATGCTTACAAAAGTATCTGGCATATAACAAGAGTTATTTAAGTGATTGATCTTATGATTATTATTTAAACAAGTCCTAGTCACATAGAGTGAAATAATTTCTGGATTCATAAAGTAGAAAATTTGAAAGCTTTTAGACTTTGGTTAAATTATTATATATTTTTTTCTTCCTTGGAGCATTAATTATTCTAGTAAACTAAGAGTGAGAACTCAGTGTGAATTGTTTCCCTTTCGAAAATCCAGGTAGGTCATTTCCTTTGGGGAAATACCATGAGAACAGCCTATTAATTATAATATTTTAATCATTTGATTGGAGCACATCTTATTTCATTTTTATTTAGAAATGGATGATGAAAAATTCCTTCTCAAATGTGTGTCATTTCTGGCTCCCATTAATGGTCAGCCAAGCTACTGGTGGGCAGTGACAATGTGCTATTCATGAAAAGCTGAGTCTGGCCCTGACTCCCTCCCTCTAGGAGGTTGTCCTTAGGTATGGGCAGAACATAAACTAGAGTTTAATGCTTCTTAGGCACTCCAATGTCCTTATTTTGGTGAAAGTAGGAAAGGATCCACAACTCTTAGTGGTTGATGTTCATGATAGTCAAAGGAGTCACATGACCCCACAGGGAAGTCATCCTAGGGTGGAGAGGGCATGAAAAGAGAGATCTTCATGGTCTCTGCTTCCCAGAGTTTTTAATTCATGATACTTAAATGAAAGGTGGCTGCTGGGGATTCTAAAACTACAAGGCATAAGGCTAATGTTTGGACATCCCAAGCCCACTCGTAAGATAAGGGGGAAGATGGGCAAGGAGGGGCTTTGATGATGAAAAAAGAATCAAATGACTTGTTGGGCTACAGCTAAGTTCAATGTAGAGAATTTCAAGGGAGAAAAATTACAGAGAGAAATGATAAATTGAAGCCAAGGAGCTATGAATGACTGAAAAATAAAAGGCTAAGTGAAGCAAACTCAGGGTTTTTGGTCTAGACAGATACTTAGAGCTCGAAGATTCAAGGGGAATAAGAAGTAAGAACTTTCACTCCAGAATAGTCCACCGCTGGGAAGCCTACATCTGGCCAGCTCATTCCACAATGTATTCTATATGGATTAAATCTTGTTGGCTTGACACTACAAAAGACATTTCTAAAAATAACCTTTCTTTAAAGCTGATGCTTGGTGAATAAACAGAAGTCCCCAGGCCTATTTGATAGTACATTGTCTCAGCAAAGAAACCCATTTCCTGCTGAGGCCCTCAAGGCCAAGAGGCACAGATCATCCTAAGGGAAGGTGAAGTATGGAGTCTGTGCCAGCACTCCACACGGCTGAGATAAGCCCAGACAGTGTGCACAGTCTGGCTCTATTCCTGTGGCCCAGCAGATGTGTCTGCTCCAGCTGCCAGGAGGAAAAAGGAAGACGACAGTAATGGGAACAATGGTCCAGTCAGGCAGCCAAGAGGAAGGAATGGGCCACAGCTATCCGTGCAAACTACAACCAACCCTCTTATCTCAAAGTCTTGTATCCTCAACATACTGACATCTAAAATGTGAAGACAAGGACTATTTCTTTTCGAAGTCAGTTGCTTAAGGAAGAATTTACTGTAGATTTCTGGCATATTCCCAAGGGCATGGAATTTAAAATATGGGATTAACACTTTAATGAGTATGTTCCTCAGGCCAGCCATTGTGCTCAGTGCACAATCATAATCTCATTTAATTCCCCCTATGACCTTGTGAAACAGATTATATTATCTCTCTTTCACTGATGAAGAAAGTGAGAATGGGCTTAGGTCATAAAGTGTCAGAGTCTGGAATTCCAAATGCCAAGCTATGTATGTCTTGATGTTATGCAGGGCTTGAGGGCAAGAATGCATCTGCCTGAGTGGTGGAGAAGGCAGAGGACAGACAGCTGGTCTCTGAGACTTCCTGGGGGTGATGTGCTGGCTAATGGGTTCAGGAAATCTTGGAAGCCCCACCCAGGAGTGTGCCCATGTTACCAACCTGTTCCACCAGCCCAAGTGTTGCCACCCACATGGGGCTGGTTGTCTGGGTCCTCCTTTCCGTGTTTGGGAGAGCTCACATCTTCACCACTATCTCTGTTGATTGTTATCTAAAAATGAAGAATTAAAAAATGATCACTATCCTGTGACCAACACCAGAAACTGCATGACTGAAAGAATTCTTTACCTGGAAGTCCTCAAGATATCCTATAACCACAGGCCATTGGACAATGGGAGATGCTATTTGTGTCTGGCAAAAACTTCATCAGATTTAACATCCATTTAGTTGAGAAGGAGATGAATTAATACTTTAAGGAAATTTTTTTTTTAAAAGAAAAGAAATGAAAAGGAACTGGGTTGGTTTTCAGCTTCAGAATTCTTTGGGTGCAGAATGTGCTGTGAACATTTACACAAGGCTTGAGACCTCCAGAAACAAGGAAATAGATCTCACCAGAAGCAGATATTTTCCCAGTAGTTTCAAAGGGTCGTTGCCTGGCTGATCCAGCTAAGGCAGACAATGTACATTTACCCTTTCATTTTCAGAGAGGTCCCATTGCATTAAGAAACGCCATTTTATATCAAATATATAGAAAACAAAAGCAGAAAATGCTTGCATATGTGGCTCAGTGATAGATTTATGTTCTATACATCTACATATACTGAAAATTGTTTATTTTTTGGATCCTCTTCAATTTTATGATATTTTGTTGCTTTCCTAAGTCATCTGTATTTTAAAACTGGACTTACAATTCCTGTAGTTCCAATGGAGTAAGTCGTACTTTAGCCTCCCCTGTGAGAGCTCATCCTATTCCCTTTCACTTATTTTTAAATAACATACCAGGACATGCATACACTCCAAAGTGAGGAATGGTAATCAGACAGTTTTCCCAATAAAACTGTCACTGCTTGGATCATTTCTGGAACTTCCATTGCAGTTCCATCCAGCATTATGCTGTGATTGATTTACCCAAATCTGGTAAATAAGGTAATTAAGAGGGTGTTGGTCAAAACCAAGTACAAATAAACAATAATAAAACTAGTTTGCTTATAAGGGTTTTGACTCTTCTCTAATGAATTCAAAAAGAGAAGTTCTAATAATGGTCTAAATAGTGACAGTTTTATTACACACCATTCCTCATTTTGGGGTGTGTGTATTTGTGTGTATTCTGGTATGTTGTTTAAAAATAAAAATAAAAGAACTTTGGAAGAGGTATTAAAAGCAAATTCCTATGTGTCTAGTAACTTTACTTTCACCAAACTCTAGTTATCTCCTGTAGTCACACAATCCAGTTAGTCTGCTGTAAAAGAGCCTTTTAAGCACAAGTAAAGATGTCACAAGGCAAAAGAAAAGGCCTCTCCAATAGCCCCCTCAGTTCCCTCCACAATCACACCTTTAATGGCCATCAGAGAGGCAAAAAACAGGCTGTAAATTTCTGGGCAAAAAGGAACTGTCATGTTCCTTGCCACCATGTGATGTACCAGGCCATCTGCTGGGAAATGGTGCTGCTTACACTGCCCACAGGCAGCCCTACACCAACCCCAAGTGGGAGCTGAGAGAAGTTTCAGAATTGACTAACTCTTGACAAACAACCAGCAGCCAAACCCTGATTTAGTTCAGAGAAACATACTGCAAAATTCCAGGGATATTTAATTGAAAGTGAGGCATTTATCTAATTTCGTGTGGCTTTATGAATGCCAGCATACTCACATACAAGTGTATTTCTGTAGTTGGACAACAAGGGGTTTTCAAAGCTACTTTAGGGTATCTTTTCCATGAATTGACAATGATTCATAAAAGGTATAAGGAAGGAAGGCTTGGACAGTCCAACTTTGCACAGAAACTGAAAGATACCAGCATGGCCTGTCCTTTGAGAAGCTTGTGCACAGATGTGTACTAAGGAGCTACTGGTCATTCAGAAGGTGGGTAGATTGCTGCCTGGTTTGTGCATGTGTTGAGAAGCAGTTGAATGCATTTCCCTTGAAACTGATCTCATTTAGAAAAAACTCAAGAAAGTCATTCTAATGACTGAAATAGACACTGCTGAATTCACATAAGAGGATGGAGATTTCCCCCAAATCAAAAGATAGCTCCTTATAACTTTTGACACAATGTGATGCATATGCTAAACTCCTTGTCATGTTTCTCATAGCAGACATGCTCTACTTCCTTTTAGATAAGTGTGCTATAATCCTAAGAATCATTATCCTTTTACATCAGAATTAAAACAGAAAAAAATGGATCTTATAAATTACAACTCATAAAAATGTTCCAGAGTAAAGCAACCCAAAGCCAGCATAGCAAAGGGACATGACTCAATGAAGCCCTATAATTCTGGGCAAGGCCCATGTATTTTAGCCTCTTCCTTGAGCTTATGATATTTTAAAAACCATCAGTGAAATGATATAAATAGCCAGCATTTATTTCTGGGGGAAAAGTTAGCTCTTGGAGGTATGACTGGACTACGCAATTGATTACCATTTTCCATATGGAAACTAGGTGTGGCGTGGCAGACATTTTTAGTTGCCCACCCAACATCCATTCCCTCTTTCTTCCTTTTAAACAAAAGACAGATGAATCATGGTTGGGTGGAATTAGGCACAGCATTCCCATTCCCCCTTGACAGTGATTGGTCCAGGGGAAGCCACGAGATGTCAGAAAAAGTGTGTCAGGAGGATTCTGGGAAAGATTTTCCTCCCAGGTAAAGAAGAGAGGGTCATGAAGAAAGCTTTTCACTGTCCTGAGTACACTACCCTCACTGTCCCTCCAAAACACACACACACACACACACACACACACACACAACTTTCTGCCTTGGAATACAGTTGAGTGAGGACATTATATACAAGCTATAGCCTCTACCTGATGACCATGTGGCAACAAGAAGATGGCAGAGTAGAAGGAAGAGTCCATGCCTTCCTGCTGAACCAGCCCTGGTGTTACTAGGTTCTGATCCTGTACATATAACAATAATCAATGTCCAGATAGCTTAAGTCACTGATAGGTTTTTCTGGTACATGGAGTCAAGTGCATGCCAACTAATTGACTTATGTCTTAAGGGACAAATGAGAGGCAGCAGGGTAGAAGCCAGTGTCTTTACTTTCCGAGGATGTCTCACTTATATCAAGAAAACATACTTTGAATTTGCTGGCACTAAAAATTTCCTTAACAATATCAGCACAGCAATTCTACTTATTCTTGATTCCTACTATTTTCTCAATTAATTAACAGGTGACTGAATGTATTCATCCATTCATTTTTTAAAAACAAACATTACTGTGCATGCTTGTAGTGCATCTACTGTTTGACAGGACACAGGGATACACAAAATAGGATTCTGTTTCCGGAAAGACCTTTTGTAAAGGTAGTAAAGTCACAGTGCTGGGTAACCTAAGCTATAACAAGTTACTGATTACATCTGACTAAATATGTTACTGTCTGAGGTTATTTTTACCCACAGATCAGAAAGTTCCTTCACAGATATCAATATAATCAAAGTCACATCAATTTGTCCTTAGGAATTTTGGTCTTTCAATGGTATCAGCTAGCTTAACAAAATGAAAAGCTGACAACCACTAGTTTTCATAAATAACCTGTATCTTCTATAATGATAAGGCACGACAAAATACATTTGTCCTATAGATAGTTTCCATGTGTCTCAAATTCTGTCTCTGGCAAAGACATCAAGTATGCATTTGAGTTCTTGCCAGGTTAGGTGGAAACATTTGCTTTCAGGTACTCAATGACCTTCTTGCCTCTTCAATTCCTTACCATCTGTAAAAATCAGACTCTGACTTTTGATCACTAATAACTATAAATTACATTGTTGATGATATTTACTCATACTAAATAGCTGACCCCAGAAGGCATTCATATGTTAAGTGCCTTTATTTATTAATTTTTTTCACTTTGTTAGAAAATCTAAGAATCAGAGAGCAAGATGTAGAAGGATTGAGCATGGGGCAGGTGAGCCCTACTTCCTGGCCTGAAAACAAATGCCTGTTAGGGTGACTTGTGAAATTACAGTGAGAAATAGCAGCAAGTTCCTGGTCTGTCCTGTAGAAGCCATCTTCTGGCATAGGAAAAGTTTGTTTTCTCATGGGCTTCCTCAAGTCGACCAACAGCCCCTCCCTCCTGTCTCTGGGCAGAACCCCTTTGCCCACCTTCTAAACTCAACCCAACTCCAGCTAAGCTTCTTCCTCCTTTCTGCTTGAATACTCCTAGAAGCTTTTGCATATTTTGATTTCACTTATTTTGATTTGCATAAGTGATATATTTAGTAAATATTTAAAAATATTTGAAATTATAATCCCAAACACCTCCTGCCCTCTATCTACAACACACCTCTTTATATTTCTGGGACACACCCTTATATGCATCTTGGTTATTGTTTTCTCTGGGTTTATCGAGTTTCGACATAGAACTTTCTCACTTGAATGACCCTCCTCTATAGGAGCCTTTTCTATGCAACTAAAACCCCAATCCAAATTAAATGAGCAAAATTTTATATACCTCATAGAGTTGGTCTAAAAGTCAATTTGTTAATATTTTACTTTATCTTGTATTATCTGACAGTGGTTGGCACAGTGGCCTATATACACAGCCTTGTACATAATAGGTGTTTAAGGAAAATGTATTAGCTGCATGGGTAGAAGGGTGCTTCATGACAGAATATTAAAAGTTTAATCTTCTGCATACCACTCTTCTTCAAAATAAGCTGTTTCATCTGTGTGCCTCATGGGATTCTTTCTGGCTCTGCCAGCCAATTGCACATAGCAGGGCCACAGGTCAGGAGAGAGCCATCTTCTACCACAGGCAGGAAGCACACATGCCTGTTGGATCTTGGTTATTCTTAAATTCAGATTCAGCATCATGCTTGGTATGAGTCTGTTGCTACCAAGGACTCAGCTAGATTCTGGCAAGACCTCCATTGGGCCATGGATGGGCTCCCAGTGAGTGTGAGGATGGCTTCTTTTCTTGTTCACTGGCCCAAACAGAGTGTTTGAATGACTGCCCAGATAATATTATGGGATTGCAAAACTCATCCAAAGTAACTTCTCACTTTACTTAGAGTATCTTAGCCATTCTCTTCTTTTAAAATTCAAACAGGAGGAAAAGATGAAGATGATTTTGGAAAATACGGAAATATGGAATAAAGAATGATGGTATCAAGAGGCTGTTTCCTAAGAGAATGATAGAGCATCAACAATATTGTAAAATGCAACATCTTTGAAGGTAGAGAATATAAGGATACAAGGATACATATTCAAAACTGTTAAAAAGGGGGTAAGGGAGTGAAAGATAAAAGGGTAAGGGAGTGTAATGGAAGGGGTTGAATGGACCAAAGTAAAGTATACTCACGAGGGGTACACATTGAGAAACCCCTTTGAATGTCAACTTAAATATTAATAACGAAAGACAAGACTGTAAAATAGATATAGTGTGTGTGGGGGAGAGGTTATTAGTGAGAGGGGGAGGGTGAAGGAAAGAGATTAAAGTGGGTATATGGTAGATGGACTTCATATATCTATACGAAACAGAACTAAAAAACCTCTTGCAATTGCTTTAAAACTGGGGTGGGGAGGGGACTGATGGAGAGAGATGGTGAGGGTGATCTAACCAATGTACAATATAAGCCTATTTGGAATTGTCACAATGAATCCCCTCTGTACAATGAATATATCTTAATAAAGAAATCTAAAAAAAGAAAAAAGGCAGCTGTTTCCTGGGTTAAAATACTGTATTTATAAACAAATCTTTAAAGGAAACCAAATGTTGTGATCATCATTTGTAGGTCAATGTCAAAAACAAATGTTAAAAACTCACAAATAATTAGCAAGGCAACAATTCACTGGCACAGAAATGTTCTCTTCCTCCTGCCACCTCACATGAGCACATTCTACTAAGCATTCACACAAAAACAGCTGGTAATTAAATTCTGAGACAGAAGGGGTGAAGCAAACTGTCAGCTCTTTATATATTCTACTTTTTCTATTTTTGTCTCTTATTTTTAAGAGCCTTCAAAAGGTTAACTTTTGACATGAGCAAAAAAGGTCCAGCCATCAAACCTCCATAACCAAGGAAAAGACTAGCCACACAAGGCAACCTCAAGTGTGGTAAATAGTTTGCAAATGATGTGGTTTTTGCAACATACAAGGTTACCCTGCCAACAGACATTTAATGCATGTATTTTTATTAGTGAAGCTAAATGATCTTTCATGGCATTTCCTTGACAGATGACTTCAATCTTAAACTCAAGCTTTGTGCTTTCTCAAAAATAGTAAGCTAATTTGGTGATTTTTAAAGCTATTCTACTTTTCAATGTCAACAGAATTCTCTAAGGTGTTAAAGATAGCTAGGAAAACAAGGGTGGGTAGAAATGCCATTCCTACGTCTACTCCCTGGGTAGAGGCAAAAGGGGATTTTAATATGGCCCAAGTTCTAGAAGTTCTTGGCAGCACCTACAACTGCATGCAAAAGCATTTAGCATGGAGAATTCTTTTCTGAAAATAGGGATGCTAAGTGAACCAGTGCTGGATAGGTAGTTACAGCATAGTACCTGTGGAGAGATATTTATGGCATCAAACTTGCCAGTGGCTTTCCATTTTCTTTGCTTCTCCTAAAAACACACTGCAGCTAGCCATCATTTCTTCCAGCTGTGCTTCACACAACTGTTGCTTCATCATCTCAGGCTAAAAAATATTTAAGAAGTCAATGCCTACTGATGTTTACCCTGGGTTTCCTCAAGGTACTGGGAGTCCCTATAAAACCAGTGTTGTAACATCCCGAGATAGCAATCTTCCTTTGCTTCCCACAAGCTCAGCACTGTCACGTACTTTCTTTCTGACAGTTACTATGGGTCAAAACTATCAATCAGAATACAAAATAATGTCACAAGGAGAGGCAACAGAGGAGTAAACAATCTGCACTGGATACACAACTCAGGAAAGCCTGGTACATTGCTTAGTAGCTGAGAGCAGTTATGGTGGTGTGCTCTGAAGCTCATGGTGAGAGGATATCTTCCAGGCAGCTGCTTGGCTCACATGGCTCACACCAAAACTTAAACATGAGCAAAAGTTCCACATTAAGAACTGCAATGTACACTTTTATCATAGCACATTAATGTATGTGAATTTATTTATTTGTGGGTATATTCATACATACATTTTGAAAGAAAATAGTTCAATGATAAAATAACATAGCGATGAGTCAGTGCTATGAGATATATAGGAAGGTGAGTAGCATCCAGAGGTCAGGACTGGGTCTTATTCTGCCTGTTATCATCAGAACTGCACAGTCCTGGTACAGCCCAGAAGTTCAGTGAAAGTGAACTTCTAAGTTACTGGCACGGCCACTGCAGCCACATCAAAGCTCGAGAATGGCTACGGTGGTGTATATGCCAACAAGAATGTGTAGGAGCTTGATAATTACTCTTCTAGAACTTAAGGAGGTAAGCTGGAAAGCAGGAACTTTGGGATATGAGAAAAGAATATTATTAGATCTCAGTGACACATTCTTTTAATTTTAGGTCGTGAAGGTCCTTACTATGTGAATAACAAATGTAGGACACTAAATACCAGTGGGTAAAGCTTTCTAATTAAATTTAGGGCACAGTTAATAATGGTAAAAATTTATGTCATGTTATCATTCATACTGTGATGCATACTAATCAGAAATAACTGATATAAAGACTGTAATTAGTTGAGGGCTCATATAATCAAACATAAGTGAAGTGGTCATTTTATCTTTTGTTTAGTTTTCCAGTTTCTTTAGCATTAAGTCCATCAGCTTCCCACTCACACCCTAAAACACCACTTTCTCCTAAAAACATCAAAGCCCTGGGCACCATCCCAATGAGTTTCCATATCGCTGCCCCCTGGGTTCCTTTTTCTCCCTCCATGCCATCCCATTCGTCTTCTTCTGTGCACAAACTCAGGATTCCTTCAATGGTGACAGTCTTCAGATGCCTGGGAGGTTGGGAGCTACAGGCAGCATACACTTTGGGACATGAAACTGTGTAGTCTTGGGCATGGGTGCCATGACATGGCCACTGGCATGAAAGAGATCAGACAGAGGAGGGCAGAGAGGATACCACACAGGAACTCTAAATGAGATAGGGTGGCTGAGATAGTGTAGCAGTCAGGCCTTCCTCTGGATCATCCCAGGACCTTTACTGTCCTGCAATTTTTATGACACTTAGGAATATTTTCATGTCTGTCTCCTTCCACTGACATCACTGTACCCCAGGACCTAACAACTGTGATGCACAGTCATGTGAGGCGGCTTAACAAAAACACACTTTGCATCCCACTTCTGTCTGAGTTTGACATGTCTTACTTTCAGTTTTCTAAGTTTCACATAGAGAATGAGGTCAGGCATGTGTAAGACACAGCTGGGAAATGAAGGAAAGTACCTGAGAGATATGAGTAGCGCTCATATCAGAGGAGGGGACATACAGCGGGAGAGTGGGCCTAAATGGTAAAACCTGACCTTCAGCTCCATACGGCTCCTAACTCACTGTGTGATGATGGGCAAGTCATTTAACCTTTCTCATCTTCTAAATAAAAACTCAGACTAAATCGTTTTTAGTCCCAAATTCTTTAACTTGAGTCCTTATCTACATTTATTTCAGCTCTAGTTTACAAGTTGCTAAATATCAATTTAGATAAAACAAGTTAGGTTTAAAGAATATTCTTATATAATCATGTAACACTCAGACATTTCTCTTAATTGGTACACTCAGATTTAAAACTTTTTCAAAGAGTTATTTTTCAAGAGGCAGCTTGATGTCTTGGAAAAATCGGTTTTCTATGTGTTAGAAAACTGGCTTTTGACCCTTGCACTAACTGGTGATGTGGTTTTGGCTAAAGTTGCATATCTGCTCTTAATTTCTTCACTTAGGGAATGAGGAGGAAATGGAAGTCAAGGGCACCACATGGCTCTGCTGACTGGTTAAACATAGTTATAATAAGAAATCTGAATGCTGGTCTAACCAAAACTCCAGTGTCCATTTTTTGGTGGACATGTGTATCACATAGTAGGGATGGGGAAGTGAAAGCTAAATCCTGAGCTTCCATGACTTAAGTCAAAAGCTAATGCATTAAAATGGAGACATCAAGAAGGAAATCAATGCACTATTTAGAAATATGGGGCTAAAGATTATTTTTGAATAAAAAGAGCTGAAAGTGTTTTCCTATGAGCTATGTTTTACTATATATTATAGATTTAATTTAAAAAACTATGTACATATATAACTTAGATAAACCTTCAAGTGCCTCCCTTACTTGCATGTAGTACAGCAGTCTTTCTTTTTCCACAGGGGATGTTACTAGACCCCCTGTAGATATCTGAAACCACAGATAACATGGATCCTTATATACACACCATTATTTCACATGCACACACATGCTATAAATTAGGCACAGGAAGAGTTAACAACAAGAACCAATAAAAGAACAATTATAACAAACACTGTAATGAAATTGTCAGCATCACTATTCTTACACTTTTGGGCCATTATTAAGTAAAATAAGGGATACCTGAACACAAACACAGTGACATTGCCACAGTCTATGGTAGCCAAGATGGTTACTGAGTGACTAATGGACAGGTAGCATATACAGGTAGATTTGTGCATATGCTGAACCAAAGGATGATTCAGATCCCAGGTGGGACAGAGAGGGACTGCATGAGATTTCATCATGCTACTCAGAACAGTGCAAAAATAAAAACTTTTTAAGTTTTTATTTTTGGAGTTTTCTACTTAATATTTTTGGATCACTGAAACCTCCAAAGAATAAAATCACGGGTAAGTATGCTAAGGGACTATTATATAGTTTAATAAATGCTGGTTGTGAGTCAGGCACTCTGCTAAGATGCTGAGGATACAAAGCCAAATAGACCTGGTCTACATTTATGACGTTTTCAGCCAGGAACGGGAGGACACACACACACAGTCAATAACCAGTGCAGTGGGTAGAGTGCCAGGCCAGGCCATCCACAGCCAACAGTGTCAGGGTAGCCAACAGGAAGGGCTCCCAACCCAGGCTAGGGTCAGGACAAGTCAGAAAGCTTTCTGGCAGAAGTAATGCGAAGGTGAAGCCTGAATGAAGAGCCAGAGTCAGACAATACTGAGGCTGGAGAATTTGGCTGAAGGAGCAGCAGTGGGGGTGCTGAGCTGGAAACAAGGGATTAAGTCATAGTTTGTGTGGTGAACAATCTACCTGTATGATACCTAGTCACTGAGGTTCATGTCGATGAGACGACTCATCCTAAAATTCACCCATTGTGCCCAAAGTAAACTAAACTAGCTGGGCATGGTGGCTCACATCTGAGACCTGTAATCCCAGCTACTCAGGGAGTGGAGATTAGAATGACTGCAGTTAGAGCCCAGCTTGGGATTGGTTCATGTGGTAGAGTACCTGCCTAGCAAGCATGAGACCCTGAGTTCAAAAAAAAAAAAAAGAAGACTAAGCAGAGAACAGGGAAAACCCCAATATCTATAGAAGTTAGGGCTCATCACTGCTAAATTTATCTTCCCTTATTGAAGATCAGAGAGAAATGTGTTTATCATTGTGGTATTGCTTCAGCAATAATTAGTATGTGCATTTTATTAAATAAAAAACATTCAAATCAGTCTTAACATGTAAATAAACACTTAGAATTCATGTTATATGTGACTCCTCCTGCTTTCTTTCCTCCACAATTATACCATACTGATGGAGCATTCACTACAGTTGTTGATTGTCTTAAAAAATAATAATCCATTTTAAAATATAGTTAACAATCTTAAAATTGCAGAGAAGCAGTGTGCTGCTTGCCAGCTGCCTAGAAACCTGGTGACCTGAGTCTAGTTCTAGTTCTGCTTCCTTATGAGTTATTTCAAACTCTCAGATCCTTGGTTTCCTCATCTCTTAAATTGTAATAAATACATCTGCCCTCATGCAGTTATTATAAGGTTCAAATAAGATACAAATTAGTTGTGTGACTCTAGAGAAAGTGCTTAATCTCTTTGGACTTCAGTTTCTATACTAACAGAATGAACAGGTTCCATTCAGACAAATGACTATGTCGTCTCCAGCTTGAAACCTGATTGTATTTATGTGAGGATGATTTGAAAAAACATGTAAAGTACCATTCAAACATATGATACATTAAAGAAGTATTATAAAATAAAACAGAAGGAAGGACTCGTTCTATTTTTTCTATGCATTTTTGTGAATTCCTACCATATCACTATTTTGTTTGTATACTTTACAACCACCGACCACCTGAAACCATAGGAGTGAATAAGTTGCCTGAAAGGAGAATTTAGAGTGAAAAGGACAGTGGCCCAGGAGAGAAATGTATCTGCAAAGCAGACAGAAGAGGCAGGCAGAAGCCAGGGGAGGCTGGGATTATTATGGTCTGGCTCCAACAGAAAGCATGAGTACAGTGCATTTTAGGGCTGGAAAAGATGATGACTGAAAAAGGCCACTGAATTTAGGTATCTAGAGGTTACTCCTGACTTTAGAAAGAGCAACACTGCAGATGGGAGGAAGGGATGAAGTCACAGAACAGAGGGGAGTGAATGGAGGGCTAGAAGCAGAGTCAGAGTCAGTGGATAATGATTTGAAGGGGCTCTGCCATGAAAAAGATTATAATTACAGAAATTAGAGTAACAGGGGTTCAGAAAACTATCAAATCATGTTTAAATGCTGATCGGAAGGATCCAGAGGGAGAGAGGATGAAGATAACCTGAGGAAAAGGAGTCAATAGATGGAGAGAAGTGCCTGTGAAGGTGGGAGAGGGACAGGCCTTTGAGAGGAGGGGAGGCTTAGACAGCTCAGGTGAGAGTGGGGCTCAGAGCTGGGGAAGCTGTAGGAGCTCTCTTCTGGTAACTTCTATATTCTCTGAGAAACTAGAATACTGTCTGAGAATTTTGGGGAGAGTATCTGAAGTATGTGAAGAATGATCTGAAAATCACTATAGACATTAGGTTTGAGACTTTTTTTTGTTTTACAGTACTGGGGTTTGAACTCAGGGCCTCACACTGGCTAGGCAGGCACTCTACCACTTGAGCCACTCTACCAGCTCCGAAAGACTTTTTTGTTGGACATGGTGGTACACACCTGTAATCCATGCCACTCTGAAGGCAGAGGCTGAAGGATAGTGAGTTTGAGGTCAGTCTGGCCAAAGTGAGCAAGACCCTATCTCAGAAACAAGATACAGAAGGTTACAGGGTGGCCCACATCTGTAATCCCAGCCACTCAGAAGGCAGATATCAGGAGGATTGTGGTTTGAGGCCAGTCCAGGCAAAAATGCTTGTGAGACACCATGTGGTCCCAAGTATGCAGAAGGGATAGGTAGGAGGATTACCAATGGAGGCCAGCTCTGGACAAAACCTACAGGACAATATCTGAAAAATTAAAGCAAAAAGGGCTAGGGGTGTAGCTCAAGTGGGGGAGTCCCTGCCTAGCAAGCCCAAGGCCCTGAGTTCAAACCCCAGTGCCAGTAGGAAAAAAAAGGATAAGAGCATGACTGGAGTAGGGGAGTATTTGCTTAGCATGCATGATGCCCCAGGTTCAATCCCCAATACCGCAAATAAATGAAAAATGACTTTTTTTCTTCTCAAAAGAATCTCCAAGTTTCTAAACATGCTTCTTTAAGTGGCAGTTTTGTGGAGCGTAACTGTCTGTTTGGAGATTATGAAGAACTAGACAGATGTGCCGGGGTGAAAAGAGGTAAGGAGGCTATAGTTATAAAACCTAAAGCTACATTTTTTCAACAAATTGCAAGTACCTAGGAGTATGGACACCCTGCAAATGGTACCTCCCCAAGGTTGAACTGGAATTTCCCAAACAAGAGAGGTGTTCATTCCTCTGCCCCTCACAGCCCCTGTCATTCTCCATGCTGTCCAAGTGTGGGGTAGGCCGGGTGTGCTTTATCCACTGCTGACTTCCAGGCCCGGTACAGGTAAAGGTCTACTGTCCAAGGTGGAGTTGCATGGTGAGTTTTTCACTAAATGAAACCTTCAAAATGGTTATTTAAGTCAGAGAGGAAGTGCCTGGTTTATACAAATTGGCTTTATAGACCCAGAGGAAAACTGTCATGGCACACAGTGAGGTATCTTTGCAAAAACAAAAGGTCTCCAGAAACAGCAGCAAATTGAATGAGTGGGCCACGCTGGGAAGGAACATGGTTTCCATGTGCGCCACTCGTCCACTGCTTTATGTTTCAAGAGAGCCCTGGGTAGCCCTGCAAAGCAAATTCTAGGAAATGAAACAACCCCTTCCCCTGCTCCTATTCTTCTTAGATACAAAAGACAGATAATTATCTAAAGTATTTCCCAATATGAACAAAATGAAAAAGTGACCTTTTGAATCTGTGACAGGGTCTATTCACGTCACAGCAGTGTTTTTAGCAGGAGCGAAGCAATGGCCAGGCTTAGGGAACACTCACAGGAGCCAACTTTTGCTTTCCCTTGTGTTATATATGCCAGAAATAAAGAGAACTAGTTAAATAGGCAGCCAGACCTGAATGGCTCATGGGCTTCCCTAAGGAGCAATAAAATTCTCCTGCTGGTAGACTTACATAAACCAGGATGCAGTGAATTTTTTTTTTAAAGAATACTCTCTTTGCTCAATAAACCTGAAAGATGGTTAGACCAAGAAGGAAAATAAGTCATTCTGGCAAGAAAAAGCAATCATTCAGAGTGTTGGTAGATTAACTGAAACCTACTGGATATCAAATTCGGTGATTTAAAAAGCATATGCTTGCTGGTTAAAAATGTCTAGCTTTATACATTGAGAAAATACACAATGGGGGAGAGAGGGTAATAGCTGGGAGTGAAGATGGTCAAAGTATGTTACATGCCTGTATAAAAATATCACAGCATAAACCATTATTTTTTACAATTAATATATGGTGATAAAATACTCTAGAGGAATTTTATGTAGTGATTTGGCTATTTTATGCTAAACTTGGGGCTTCTGTCCAATCTCTGTATTAAAAATAAAAGATACAATAAATTTCAAAGTCTGAAGCTTTTTACAGGTTTATCTGTGGTTTGACGGCAATAAAATAAAAGAAAGTACTTCATCAGATAGGAAGTCAGTCCAGTTGATCATCCTGATGTTGATGAAACAGGATTTTTTTTGGGGGGGAAGGGTGTGGTGGTGATGGTGTAGGCTGGGGATTGAATCTAAGGCCATCCTGATGCTAGGCAAGCATTCTACCACTTAAGCTATGTGCTTAGCCATTAAAGGCTTTTTTTGAAAAGTGACATTTCCAATTTGTTAAAGCAAAGTACCCAAATTATTGATTGATTTATTCTATTTCAAAAGAAAAATGCAAAGACACTCAGAGGACAAGAGAAGTAGGAAGGAATTAGATTGGAGAATATGAGAACCCTCCTACCCAGTCCCGCTCTCTGAAAACCACCAGCTTACAACAGCTTGCTAACATCAAAAAGCACACTTTCTCTTTTAACTAACCCTTGTTTTCTTTTTCCACCATACTTTTTTAGTCTTCAAAAACCACTTGAATGAAGACAAAGAAGGAGGGGGACTGGCTGGGGAGTTATGCTGTTGTTTATGGACAAGACACAGATAAACAGGACTGGGGACTTTGGGGGGAAAGAAGGTACTAGAGTGAACATGTGGAATAAGAACTATAGGGAAAGGTAATCTTAAAAACCAATGAAACAAAGTAATTTAAATTGCAATGATAATTCTATGAAGAATAATTAAGTTCCAAAGCACTTAAGAGACTCACAGGGTTTGACAAAATGGTAATGCTAGTCTCAGTAGGGTATTTCACTCAGTTTCTTTAGAAATGTAATGTTTGGGGCACCTGCTTAACATTACACACAGCATGTCTGGGGTCATGTGGAATTCTGACCCTCCTTACATGTTAGTGGTCAGCTTTTTGACAGAGTCATAGTGTCAGCCTATTGGGGAGGGTCCAGCATACTGTGCTGCCAATTATTCTTCTCAAGATGGCTGCTCTGCTCTTCCTTTATTAAAACGTTGCAACTTCCATCAATCTTGGGAGATTCCAACCATAGGAACCATGTCTCCCCTGGCAACCAAAGGATCTTGGGTGCCAGACACCCATGCTAATTTGTATTCATACTGTGTGGCGCTCTACAATGCATCATAGGTTTATAATGCAAAGAAGACTTATTAAAAACAGTACTTGGGAGAAATCTTTTCTTGGCATACATGTTTTATATAATTACATATTCTTGATTATATTTGCAAAACACCAAAGGGATCCTGTAAGACTACCTTCTAGATAAGGTCAAATGATTACTAACCAGTTGCTCTTATGTCCTGCTGTGCCTGGGACAGTCCCTAGTTAATGCCTGTTGTCTCTGTAATTATTAAAAGCACCCCTTTCAGTTTTATAAGCAGAACTGTATGATCACTCTATAATAACTGAACATGTAGACACAACCCACCCCTTGGAGGAGGTAATTATGCTATCTGAGCACTTAATTAAATCTTGTTTCTTGGCAGCAATCACCATGGGCAACCCTGGGTGATACACTCTCCTATTTGATGCTTGCCTATTTTTTTTTTTTAATGCATAGTCTTTTGAAATAAAAATTGTGAAATTTTGAATTTTGTATCCAAAATTCACAGAAATGTTCCAGGATCCGTTTCTTATGGAACATAGCAGGCAATGCTTTTTAAGGTACTTTTCCAGGCTAAAGCAGCCTGGACAGCTGTGGCCACTCAGCCGCAAAGCTGCTCCCACTCTTGCTGCAGCTCCTTCTCCCTTTCACATTCCTTTTGTCTAGCCTGTCCTTTTGCCTTTTCTCTTAGGAACAAGCCCCCTACCTTGTATTCCTCTTTTAGCAAGTTTGGTGCCCTATTGTTTGTGCTTTAGTTCCCTGCTTTGTCCTTTCTCTGAGGTTTAGGGACCCCCTTTGTCTGATGCTGATCCTTTCCAACCTGAACTCCCCAGTCACTGTCAGGCATCATGCTCCTGACTCTCCATTTTACTTGCATTCTGGATGGTAAGGATAGACACCAAGGACTTCTTGTCTTGAAGTAGCTGGCACCTGGTACAATGCCTGTGCATAGTGGATTTTCAATAAATAGGTTTTAAATGAATGTATGATGAATGAGTGCTGAAGCTTCCTTCTCTTTGACTGCAGCTGAGTTTCCTTCCAGGTGCTGGGTTCTGTCTACTGTTAGTGATCTACAAAGCCAATGTTCTTGTTTGTTAGCCTGGGATGAATTAACACAGGTGTAGAGCTTAAAGAATGCTGGGATAGGTGGTATATCTAACTGGGACAGCTGCCCAGGGGTGTACTGGGAGGGTGGCTGTCAGGGTACGTGGGGTTGAAATTCACATAATGACCACATGGCCAACACCAGGCAGCCTAAGGAAAGCATCTCTCTCGCTCTCTCTTTCTCTCCCTACCCCCTTTTTTTTTTAATCTATAATTTTTCCAGAGAGGACCCTTTTTGCCCAGTTAGGAAAGCTTTTTTCTAATTTTACATAGTGCCCATGTGTGGTGGAAGAGGCCCTAGTAGAGCTAATATTCCCACAAGGACATATTGAAAGTGAGATTTTTGGCAAGTGCAGCTCTTAAGGAACAAATGTCTGGGAAGGAATGAATCTACTCTTACCTTTCCTGCTTCTTCTTATAGGTAACATAATGTCTTTCTTCTGTACCTTCATAGATAGACTTCATCGGAATTCGAAGGCAAGAATTTTAGGGTGGTAACTGACTAACTTGGGTAGATTTTTTGCTTGCTTGCTTGTTTTTGTACATTTTATTAAAACATCCTTTTCCCAGGGAAGCGAGGTGAATGTGCTTAGCCTTGGAGAACCCTTGGAAAGTTCTTGCACAGAAGTCCTTTGTGAGCCTCTAATCTGCACGTGAAACCTGGGCATGTTGCACCCACAGAAAGTCAGTGGAGGAATGTGGCTTGTCGAGCCCATATGCATTCTCTAGGGTCATCAAATATATATCTTGTTCAGTCTTAACAGATACAGGCATTACTGCTACTCAAAAATACCCTCCAACATGATGGAGAGCATAAATACTGGAACCAGTATGCATGGATTCAAATCCTGGCTCTTCTTACTTATAGCTGGGTAAGGTACTTCATCTGCAAGATAAGGGTAAAAATGGTGCCTCCCTCATAGCATCACTGTAAGAGGTAAAAGGATTTATTACACATAATCACTTAGAATAGCGATGGACCATATTAAGGGCAATATGGATTATCTATTACTATTACTATTATTGTATTTTCTGAGAGTGACAAAGATACTGCTTAGTATGGAACACTCATTTTTCAAGAGCTGTGCTGGCTGTGTATGTTAATACTAACATTAAAAACTCAGAATTTTAACCAAGGATTATTTTATGAAATTTGGGTTACACCAGAATTTTACACTCTAATTCTTATAATAACACTCATGATCTGATATTCATTCATGACCTCGCTCAGGAAGTTCGATGCTGCTGCAAATATTATAAATACCAAACTGATGTTTCCTAACTAGGCAGTGCCCCATCCAGATTGCAGCTGGAATGAGAACTCCTGAAACATGTTTGCTCTCAGCTGCAAAAGATGTGGCATACAGGGGACTCAGAACCTTTCCAGTCACATTACTGATCCAAGCAAGATAAGAAATAGGTATCTTTAAAAAATGAGAATAAAAATGTAAAGTGTCAGAGAAAAGGCAGTTTTGTCAATGAGTTCCAAATTGGGATTTGCACCTTTAATCTATTCTACTTGTTCACTTGTCAACTTAAAAATATTTTTTTAAAGTCAGATAATATCGGATATGAATTTTCCATTTATTGTATTTTTTTCTGCATTCATCTGAAAGAAGTGTGGCATTTCTTAGAATGCAAAGAAGAGAATATGTACCATTTTTCCTCTCACTAAAGCTTCTTACAGAAGTTTCTTAATTTTCATGTGTAGAGTTGAACAGGGGAAACTAATCTGGCTACCTAGAAGCATGCATTAATGAATTCATTTGTTCATTCATTCAATGGGTACTGATGACAAGTGCTTATGAAGTGTGCCTGTGCCATGCCATCCATGGTCCTACCCTCATGTTGTTGACAGTCTAGGCACTTTCCATATATTAGTTCTAATACTCATAATTCTCTATATTAAACATTCATATTTCTACTTTGCAGGGCAGGAAAGTAAGGCTTAGAGAAGTAAATAAAGCAACTTATTCATTATCACATAGCTAGAGTTCAAATCCCAATTCATCTCATTCCAAAAGCCAGGTTTAGCAGGTTATCTTTTACTACATTACACTGGCTTTTAACAATGAACGTCCAAGAATTCACTCTTTTATAAAGCATATCATGGTTTATGAAAGCTAGTAACATGCTAAAGGTGTGGCCCAAGTAGCAATAAGACCCTGAGTTCATGTCCCGGGACCATCACACACACACAAAAAAAGAAAGCAAGGAACATGTCTGAAAAGCAAAGCAATGACTTTTTCCTTTTAAATATATATATATATATATATATATATATATATATATATATACACATATATATATATATATATATATATACACATATATATACATATGTTAGATTTATAAAAAGCAATATACATGAGTAGATAAGACACTGTTTCAAAGGGCTAGCATATTTTGTAGAGGTTTAGTAAGATGCGGTATTTATATATGATCTGAACTAGCTTTACACCAGACAATCTTGAGCAGGACCTGCAGACTCAATGCCTGGTCCACTGGTCACAGGACATTGGATGTATTATGTAATCTCTCTGAGATTCTATTTCTTCTTCTGTAAAATGGGACCACCATCATCTATGACATGGGGAGTTAAAAAGAACAGAGAGAGGAAAGAACACAGAACGCTCAACAGTGATGGATGGGAAAAGCTCTCTTATCTGCCCTACACTAATGGCACACCCAATTTTTTTTAACCATGCTAGTAGCTACAGAGAAAAAAATCGTTTCAATGGAAATGCCCCGTAGCATGAAGACTGCTGACTTTGATGCTCTGCTATGGCAAACCCGAGACTCAGATGATGGCTAGAAGTTTTTAGGATACTTTTTTTGGGAGGGAGGGGCAGTACTGAGGTTTGAACTCAGGGCTTTATGCTTGCTAAGCAGGCTCTCCATTATTTGAGCAACACCCCAATTGTACATTAAAAAAAAAAAAGATTCAGCTTAAGGGTGACTGAAGAAGAATCTGGATGGATGACACTTAAACCACAAGTAATCCTCCACTTATGCAAATTAAATAAGCATAAATACACTAACACATGACTATATCTACAGACAAGTGAGATTTTCTTAAAACAAACACACTACTAACATAATCACTTAAAAAACTATTGTTACGGCTTGCAGAGTGGCTTAAGTAGTAGAGCACCTGCCTAGCAAGTACAACCCCCAGTACCACACACACACACACACACACACATGCACACACACACACACACACACACACACACACACAGACTGATATTGGGAAGAAATAAAAAAATAAATAAAACAGCCAAGCACTGGTGGCTCACGGTTGTAATCTTAACTACTCAGGAAGCAGAGATCAGGAAGATTGTGTTTTGAAGTCACCCTGGGCAAACAGTTCGCAAGACTGTATCTCAAAAAAAAAACCCATCACAAAAAAAAAAGCTGGTAGAGTGGCTCAAGGTGTAGACTCTGAGTTCAAACCCCAGTACTAAAATAAAAATAAACAAATAAATAAACACACATTTCAAAGACTGTTGTTTGAAAATGTCACCCTGAATATATATGCATTTATTTTGGACATTCATTTAACAAATGCTTACTGGTGTCCAGTAGGCTCAGGGTATTGTGCAAGCACTGAGCATATGGTGATGAGCAAAGCAGCAATTAAAAAAAAAAAAAAGCACATTTGAATAAAATAAAATAAAATAAATATTACTAAAGATTTCAGAGTCAACTGCCCAAAGGCTAAGTTCACTAGAAAACTAGTTCTATATCGCACCAACCAGGAAAAAATGTTAATCTATGCATGCTGTAGGGAATCTACATAGTTAGCAGAGAATAACATTCCCAACGCAGTAGTAAAATGCCTTTGGACTATCTCTGCAGCACTCCCCCATCCCCGCCCCTAGTAGAATGTCTCAAATCTCCTGAGACTGATTACTGCTAATTATTATGATTTAAAAAGACCCTTTATTTTTTTTTAGCCTTGAAAAAAAATCCTATCTAGATAATTTTTGGATGCTTGAGATTATGGTATTTATCTGGTTCAGGTTTTTAAAATATTTCTGATTTTTTTCTGCCAACAACCAAGCCTTTCTTCCTTACGGACAGCAGTCTTTATTTCGAAATAGTTCTTCCCTTGACATTACTTGAGAGGTGGGCATTATTTCCCCCAGAAAAATAAACAAGGGAATAAAAACAAGGTGACTCAAAGGATGAGGAAGTATGTTTTTCTAGAGAACAAAAGATTCTTTCACAGTATGTCAAAGACTTAACTGTGAACTTTCCTGAATGTAAACACTGTTCAAATGGCAAAAGGAATTTCGTCTATGTCTATAAAAGGTCTCAAACAATAGTTTTTGCTTGAAGCTTCATTTGGTGGGCACTAAAATAATCTTTTCTTCAAATACTTTGCCCGTAGACCTACAAAAATTTTTTAGCATCTCAGGAGATGTATAATTGTAGTTACTTTCATAACAGCAATAATAACACATAGATCAGAGTACTGCTAAAAGCAAGTAATCACAAATTACAAGTAGCATTGTTTATGCTTAGAGTCATCAGGAATAAAGAAATGCTTTAAGAGATAGGTTAAAATGTCAGGTGGATGTTTTTCCTTTAGCATTAAGAGTTGAAAACATACAGTGCAGGCTTCCTTAAACAGATTTTCTTATGATCAGAGAAGAGAAATATTAACATTTTAAACAGAAAGCAATGATATTAGCTGGCTAAAATTCCCCCTTTAAAGTTTTACTCTTTATAAACCTCCCAGTCATAATAAATTTAAAATTGACACTGGCAATAATTACATTTATAATATTCAGCACAGCTATACACTAATAAACCAATAGAGGTACCTGCTTCATAATGATCTTATCACTACTGCCAGCCTGAACCCTACAGTCGTCCATCCCTGGTATTCTTCTCTGTTACTGTAAAGGACTGGTCATACATATCTAGGAAATGGTCTGTAAAGAGTGCAACAGTGGGGCCAGAGAATGTTCAGGTTTTATTTTGGGTTTTCCTTTTTCAAATAATGAGTATGAAATTAGAATGAGATCTTCTTCAGAACCCGTGGGGGGTGAGGCGGAAGAGGGGATGGGCCAAGAGCTTCTGTACCTCAGAGATCTACCTGTGTGTGACCTCGCATAACTCCAGGTTTATGGCTGTGAGCAGGGTTAGCCCTTCTCGGATCACAAAAAACACTGGAAGTCAAAGGAATACTTTGGTCAAACCCTGTGAAAGGACCCTGTAGCTTCCTCAGAGATCCTGGGATAGGGGAGGGCTCAATAATATACTCCACATGGTACAGAAGGAAATGGCATTTTCTGGAGGACACCATGGGCCACAGTGGGTCCAGCACTGCTCCTGGGAAAGCGACCTAAGAGCTCAGTCCTGGAACGGACTGAGTTGGGCAGAAGAAGAGAGAATGAATACCCCATTTCCTTCTTTCCCTGTTCCTCTTAATTAGGGAAAGGAAGACCTGTCTAAAAACGCAGATGTTTACAAGTTCTCTAGTTCCGCCATGAAGTAAAAGTATATTCTCAAGTGAGACATCCAATTTTTCTGGGGCTTAGTTTACTTTATGATCTGAGATTCCTAAGGTTGGTGACAATACTGAATGCTTTATATTTTACATGCACTGAAGTATGTTCTATGCGTGGGTTATTGCACTTACCTTTATAGCTACTCTTTCAAGTCTTATCACACTCATTTTATTTGAAGAAATAGGTTTGTAGAAATATAGTAAGTTGCTTATGTCATACAGCTAGTTCAGAGGAGAGCTGGGATCCTAAGGCTGCTCTGTCCTTTTAAGACTTAGGCTATACTGCCTCCATTTCATGATTTTAACAATAATAAACTAGAATGAATTTTTTTAAAAAAAATGAGTCATTAATTGAGAACTGGAAGAATAAACTACATACAATTCACAGCTTTGCTCACTTTAGGAGAGGAAGTTTAGCCCCTTTGCTCTGTGTTTGTGGCATCTCCCTTCCTCACACCTGGCAGAGAGGAACTGCCAATCTGATTGAACAATGACCAGGCCCCTACCTTGGCCTATTCTTTACAAGTGGACAGAATCACTGTGTGTTAAATGTATGATAGGCCACCTTGTACTTGCTACTTTGGTGACATGAGCTGACTGGTACATGACTTACCTCATAGAGGGGACCTAGCCAGCCTTTCTTTTCTGCCTTGCACAGAGATGGGTGGTCAGGCTGGGTCTTCTGCAGAAATGGCTTAGAGTATAGGAAAGGGATGCAAGAGGCCCTGCTTTGCCCTCTTGGCCCCGGTTTTTTTCTTTGTACTACTCTTGCAGTGAGAGCCACTGAGGGCTGGTTCATTTATGAATGAATGCAAATACACTGGCACTCTGGGTCCCATCTGGTTTATCTTGAGTTTACAGTTTGGTATCTTGGTTTGGTATCTTGAAGGGAGAAGGTATAAGTGACAAGTAAGACATTCCTAGGTCCTAGCCTATCATCTGACATCCTCAAAACCTTGGTTTGCCTATGACAAGTTAAAACTGGAGAAGTAACTTAAAAACTACCCAGGCAAGAAAACCCAAGACCAGATGACCTCACTTTTGAATTCTATCAAACATTTAACGAACTGATAACAATTCTTCACAACTCTCATACATAAAGAAAAAATATATACGTCCAGGAATGCAAGGCTGAGTTTACTCATGAAAATCAATTCATTATTAGAACAAAGGGTTAAAAAAAATTCATGGTCATCTTAACAGATGCGTAAAAATCATTTGACAAAATTCAACACTCCTTCATGATTAAAAGGTTCAACAAACTAGGAATGGAAGGAAACTTGTTCAACTCAAAACAAAGTGTTTCAAATAAGGGAAACTCAGTCTGTATCTGAAAATGTGAAGGAATAAGTAGGCTTCTTATTACATTAGATTACTAACCTATGCATTATAGTCATGTTAAGATTAATCACTTTACAGATAATCATATTATCTGTATTTCTTATGGGATAAGGTTTATTTTGTATATGTTTCTTGGTGAACATTTTGAATAGAGCAGATTATTTTCCATTAACAATTTGAATATTGCTATTTTTAATATTGTATTTAATCACAAGTTTATCATCTTTTCTTTTCACTGTATAATTTCCACAGATTTGTTGTTGGGTGGGGATATTATTTTTTTTCCTACTAAAATGCACCACTAACGTTATAATGTCCTTTAGTGGCAAAACAGAATTCACTTGTAGTAATAAGGCTTATATGAAACCACAGAATTTTAGAGCTGGAAGAAAATACACCAAATGCTTTACACCCACATTGAACCTCACAGCTCAGAAGGGTGACATTCTACCAATGGTGGTAGCTCACATAATTTAGAGACAAATGAAAATTATACTTTCAACAGTGTTTTGCCTTTATAAAACTGTTTGGGACAGGAAAGAATGTAATTCCTCGGGCTGTTCGTTCTAATCTATGTAAATTATGAACAAAATATTAGCCCCCTAAAGGGACTCAACAAGTTTCTAAAACCTTAAGACTTAGTTCAACAGTTCTTTGTAACTTACTGTCCAGATCTCTTATCATAAGTGATGTAAGACACCAATGTATTACTTTATGGCTCACACAGCTCTTCAACATGTTATCTCATTTGTTTTTTATAAGAATCATGTGAGGCAGCTGCTATGGTGAGCTCCATCTTATAGAAGGGGAAATGGAGCTTTGGCAGGGTAAGAGACTCACCTTAGACCACTAGATAGAACTGAGAATCAAACTTGATCTGGTCACCTGTTTCACAGGTGTTCATTCTGCAGCCAAAATAGGCAATAGTCAGTGAACAGAAAGCTCACTTACAAAAATAAAAGATTCAGCCTTTTAGAAAATACCAATGGCTGTTTCAGTTTTTATCAGCCTGTTGTGGGACCTCATAAAAGCTTTGAATAACCAAATTAATTATACATTTATTGATTAATTCACTGATGCACCAAGAATTTATTGAGCACTAACCAGGTATCAGCCTTCTAGGTAGTGCAGAGGATGTCAGCCTAAGTAGACATAAATTCTGATCTTGGGGACAGGAAGGAGCCACAGAGGGCTTAGACAGACAGCAGCACTCAGCCCTGAAGGATGGAACACAGAGGTGGTTGTGGGCAGCCCAGGTAGAAGACAATGTAGAGTGTAGCCAGGGCATGCATGTTTAAAGAGTGTGTGGACAGAGTTCTAGCATCATTCTTATTCTTCTTATGACTAGAGATTTTAGCTTTGTCACTCATAAAGTACAGAAAAAATAAAATCATTCTGGGCCAGATTAGATTTTTCTCCATTTTTTTCCACATGGCATCAGCTGAGTAGTGTGCCTTTCTAGCTGAGATACTTCCTATTCACCTGAGACCCTCCTAACATGTGTCCCCATCCACATACCCTACACAAACCAGTAAGCATTTGGTCTCAGCTTCACTGGGCACGGCATTATCTGTATTCTTCGTTAAAAGTACAACCGCTATTAAAACTACTCTTCTGGTCCTAGGGAAACCATGCAATGAAGAGGAATAAAAACATGAGTTTCTGTGGCAGAGACACCTAGGCTGAAATCTCAGCTTTGCAGTTAGCAGAGTGACTCTGGCCAAATTACTTAACTCCAACCTCAGAATGGAACAAACACTACATACACCAAAGTGGGGCTGCAGTGGTCATGAGAGAATGTATCAAGAAGCAGGTATCACATACTAAACCATCTGTTTAAAGGGCCTTCACCTTGAGCCGCTACACCAGCCCTATTTTTGTGAAGGGTTTTTCGAGATAGGGTCTCACAAACTATTTGAGGCTGGCTTCAAATGATTCTCCTCCTGATCTCTGCCTCCTGAGTAACTACGATTACAGGTGTGAGCCACCAGTGCCTGGCCTAGGATGGAGTTCTTTGACATGCATCTTTAAACTTTAGACCTGTCTTCATTGTTGCCCTCTATGCAAAGGCCTTAAGGATAAGGTTATATAATCTACCTAATTCTATAGAAAAAACAATTAAGGCTCAGAGAACTGAAGAGACCACTCAAAGTCACACATTACTGGTACATCAGGACAAGGATCTGACTCCCTCAATTCTTGGCCTGAGGAAATTTATCTGTGCCGTATCACCTCACTAAAAGTTCTAAATTCTTTTCATAACAACCTTTCATTTTATAGCCAGAAGATTTTCTAATGGAAAGATTTCTGGATAGACTACTGACTGTGGTTTTTAATTATTACTTCTAAATATAGTGAAATGACAAAAGTTCCTCAGTTGTTGAAGTTCTAATTTTATCTGAAATATTCTGTTCTAAGTTCACTGACACCCTCTTGTGGTTAGTAGAAATAATAATTCCAGTCAAATGAACAAGAGAAGTCTGGAGCAACTTAATGCTTAAATATAACAAGATAAACAAGTGTCAAGCCACACCATAACAAAAACCATTACAATTATATTATTTTAGGTTCTAGTCAACGCCTAGAGGAAAAAGTATTATCTGTCTCTGAGCACATTCTTAACGAGACTGGTAGGTTGTAATGGAAGCTTTTCTTAAGCCTTGTTCATACTATGAATATCTGTTATAATGAAGAAAAATGCTCAACATCTGTAGTGGCCATATTACCTTAGATCTGTCTAGGTATTCCTCCAACACATATGATTACGAATGCTCGAGATTCTTTCAAGTGCCTTTTAAAGTGTACAGTGCCAGCAAGACAGTGTAGAAACTAACCCACACTCTGTCTTTTCAAAGTCCCAGTCCACGTGTTTCTAGTGGCTCCTTACCAGCCCTTGCCTCAACTCTGCTTTCTGTACACTCCACTGCTTCCTTGGGATAGCTGGTTTGCTTCTGGGCATTTTGTTTGGCTGTGGTATTTACTCACTGCTCCTGTGGTATCTGGATCCAGGTCATCCTGGAATTTATAGTGATCTAATTACATAGCATAATTCTTCCTCTTATTAAGGAAACTTGCCATGCTTATTTTTACACCTGTATCGACAGTGATGGGTTTTTTTTGGGAATGCCTGGAATGCCTTTTTCCTTTTAGCTACTCAAATACATCCATTTACAAAGCCTGGTCCAAATTCTATCTCCTTTGCTTATAAATTTTATCTGTATAAACACTGTTCCTCTGAACTACTGAAGCACAGGGCCCAAATCCCCCAAGTTAACATTGAACTGTGAATAGTTCTTGCTCTATTTGCTCCTGTTTCATGACTATTATATTCTATAATAAACCCACTGAGATGGAACTCATGTTTCATATTTCAGGTCACCTAACAGGATCTATTGGTGAGTCCAAAATAAGTGCTCCAGCTGAACTAGTTGGCTAAATGATTTTCAAAGGAATCACATATCCATTGTTTGTCCGTAAACTCTGTAATTCAATAGATGACAACCTGCCAGTGCCACAGCTTGGATCACCATCATATCCCTAGGAAACTGTGGCCAGACTTAGATTATAAACACTGTTGCTCTATGGTTATAAATAAAGTAGAAATATTGGGGCTGGGGAAAAACCAACAGAATTTTTGATGAATTGAGATTCCAATGATAAAGCCATTGTAGAAATGTTGACACGACAGGAAAGCTTCCTCTCCATCAAAAGGTATTTATGATGACAAATATACAATTATATTTGGATCTACAGGCATTAATTTTCATTGAGATTGTACTTAAAGGTTTTCACTTTATCCATGTCCAGACAATTACTGATAAGTCAGTTAATTTTTAAAATTTCATTGGTATACAAACATAACTGAAATAAGATTGATACTTGACCAGTGAAAGTGAAATCCTGGGAACACAGCATTTTGAAAAACAAAAGCAACTTCAAGTGAATGAGATGCCAGCTTCCTCTGGAACAGACCAGATAGTTGTGTGCCAGCCAGGCTGCTGTTCTGCCCTGTAGCATTAGAGCTTCACACTTCAATGGGAGAAATAGTACACATTTCTCTCTTGGAGTCAATATTTGTTAGCAGTTTTTTGATGGAAACAGAAAACACCGGTGGCCTCAGTTACTGGGGTATAGAAGTCATGGAGCCATGTGTGCTCCGCCTGGAAGGTAAGCAGTTATTTAATACAAGGCCCAATACCACACCTCTGTCTTCCTCCCAGCAAGTTCTGCAGAGGTTCAATGAAGCCAGTACTAGAGAATCACTGCAACCCATCAGGTCTTGTGTCTGGCTGAGTCTGAATGTCTGTCCCCTCCAAAACTTATGCTGAAATTTAAGTGCCATTGTTGCAGAATGAAGAGGTGAGACATCTGCGAAGCAATTAGGTGCTGAGGCTCTGCCCTCATGGGTGGGACTAATGTTACAAAACGCAATCCAGCACCCTTTTGTCTCTTTGTCATTCTGTCTTCAGTCATATGAGGATATGGTATTCAAGATGACATCTTTGTGCCTTCACACTGAACTTCCCAGCCCGCAGAGCAGTAAACCAATCAATTTCTGTTCTTGATGAATTACCTAGTCTGTTGTATTCTGTTATAGGAGTACAAATGGAATAAGATATGTCTCTTTAATTATTTGTATAAAAACGTAATTATGTGTATGTATGGATGAGAGAACAAACTAGTAAGTTTTTAAAAACCATTATTACTTAAAGTGGAGGTGGAGCTCACTGGAAAAGCAGTGTATGAAGCAACCTGGAAAGCTCATTGTAGCAATGTCACCTACATAACCTTGCTGTGAATGGGCATAATATAAAAAGCGAGTTCTTTTCTCATCACTCTAAGCAGAAGCATGTAAGAAGCTGGCAATAGATGAGTAAGTAAGATATTTTTAAAAGCAGATCACTTCACTACAAAGAAAGTTACTAATCTCTCTGTGCTTTGCTATCTTAACAGCTCTGTGCCTCAGCTTCCTCATTTGTAAACTGAGGTAATAACAGTACCTACTTAGTAGGGTTGTTATGAGCAATGGAGTTAAAATATGAAACTAGTTAGAACAGTGTTGATATATGAGGATAAACACATACTACTAGGTGTTACTATTACTACTATTAAGATTATTCTTCCCTTTAAAAAAAAAAGACAGATATTAGAATGGTGCCTGTTAAAATGGTACACTCCTGGAGTTCCTCCCAGGGTGTTTTGCCTTCCTTGTTCATCCACTCCCAGGGCAAGGGGCCCAGGTCTATTCAAGTCAAGCAGCTTGCTGATGCAGTCAGTGTTTAATTGCTATCACTAGTAGGAGAATTCTGACCTTAACATAAATGTAGAAATACTTAAGTAGACAACAACAATAACAACAAAATTTTTTTTGTTAGAATTCAGAAATGTGGTCAAATTGATGCCTTCTGGAAATATTTTCATAAGCTAATACATCCCAAACTTTTAAATGTCCCAATGTAGTTTTGAAAGCTGATGACTAGTCTTGGTTAAGCAAGATATTAGCATATGAAATGACCACAGATTAGCATAGCATCCATCAAAAAGGCATGCTGGGATGCCTCTGCTTTTCTGGCAGCCACTTTGACCTCTGCTCATTTGATATTCCTTGGTTTTATCATAAATACTATTTAAAAATGATATCAAGGATGGGAAAGACAGGAGGATCATGGTTTGAGACCAGCCAAGGGAAAATGTTATTGAGATCCTATCTCAACAAATAAGGCAGGTGTGGTGTTTCATGCCTGTAATCCCAGCTACTTGAGAGGGCTAGATAAGAGCATTGAGGTCTGAGGCTGGAACGGGCAAAAGTATGACACCATATTTGAAAAAAAAAACAAACTTAGAAGCAAAAGGGCTGGGGCAGGGCATGGCTCAAGTGGTAGAGCATTTGCCTCGCAAGCGTAAAGCCCTGAGCTCAACTTGAGTGATGCAAAAAAACAAACAAACCAAAAAACCAAAAAGATAGGAAAAACATTGGGATCTAGCCTCGCTTTGTGGAACTGATGGTCGCACTTTTTAAATCTCTTCCTTTAGAACCCTCTTACACTGTTGGTGGGAATATAAACTAGTACAACCACTCTGGAAGAAAATTTGGAGGCTACTTAAAAAGCTAGACATCGATCTACCATTTGATCCAGCAATACCACTCTTGGGGATATACCCAAAAGACTGTGACACAGGTTACTCCAGAGGCACCTGCACACCCATGTTTATTGCGGCACTATTCACAATAGCCAAGTTATGGAAACAGCCAAGATGCCCCACCACTGATGAATGGATTAAGAAAAAGTGGTATCTATACACAATGGAATTTTATGCAGCCATGAAGAACGAAATGTTATTATTCGCTGGTAAATGGATGGAATTGGAGAACATCATTCTGAGTGAGGTTAGCCTGGCCCAAAAGACCAAAAATTGTATGTTCTCCCTCATATGTGGACATTAGATCAAGGGCAAACACAACAATGGGATTGGACTTTGAGCACATGATAAAAGCGAGAGCACACAAGGGAGGGGTGAGGATAGGTAAGACACCTAAAAAATTAGCTAGCATTTGTTGCCCTTAACGCAGAGAAACTAAAGCAGATACCTTAAAAGCAACTGAGGCCAATAGGAAAAGGGGAACAGGAACTAGAGAAAAGGTTAGATCAAAAAGAATTAACATAGAAGGTAACACCCACGCTCAGGAAATCAATGTGAGTCAACTCTCTGTATAGCTATCCTTATCTCAACCAGCAAAAACCCTTGTTCCATCCTATTATTGCTTATACTCTCTCTACAACAAAATTAGAAATAAGGGCAAAATAGTTTCTGCTGGGTATTGAGGGGGTGGGGGGAAGAGGGAGGGGGTGGAGTAGGTGGTAAGGGAGGGGGTGGGGGCATGGGGGAGAAATGACCCAAGCCTTGTATGCACATATGAATAATAAAAGAAAAAAAAAATCTCTTCCTTTAAACACTCCACAGTGATTCAACAACATCCTGGACCCCTCCAGGAGAAGCTGTCTGCACTGGGGTCCTACCATTCAACACCTGCTTTGTTAACTAGGGATAAGGACTTCTAAGAGCTAACCATTACTTCTGGGAAAGGAATAGATGACCAAACAGTCTTACGGTTGTTTAAGGGAGATGCTGGGATACGTAATCAAATCACCCCTGTTGCTATGATTGCTTTCCTGTTGGCAGGCTCAGGCTCGCTCTTCTGGAAACCAAGTTCAGATGGCGTTGTTTACTCACTTGTAACATGTTTACTTATTTACCAAAGGAAAGAGTGTCAGAGATCTAAGAAATGTCATAGGAATCACTGAAAATTCTGCTTTTCCTTTTAACTTGAAACAAATTTTTATTACACAAAGGTTGTCATGTAATTCAGTATTTCCCTATTCTGTGCACAGTTATTCTTACTCTCCACAGCGTTATTCTTACTCTCCACAGAAAGGCTGTCTGGACTCGTCATCTGGGGATGAGCAAGTACTGAAGGAGAATTCTGCTTCTCATTATTAATACTGAAGGGCATCCAAAAGCAGCCATCCTACTGCTTGACTTGGAGCTGCATAGTGTTACTTGGCTCCTCAGAAACATCGACTTCCATGGGAACCCACATGACCTGACGGGGTCATACAGAGACAAGTCCCAGGTTTATAACTCCACTGGCATTTCAAATTTTGGCAGCGGAGGTATTCTGGTCTTCCTGGACATCTCCCTTACACGGAGAGAGTTGTTACACTGTGCATGGGGGATAAAGAGCACAAATCACGAAACCACTAATTCTGCTACTACTAGCTGTGGGACCTTGTGCAAGTTACTGAGTCAAGGGCTCTCTGGGCCTCATTTTCCCCATCTGGGAATTAAACACTTGGATTTCCTCCTCCCAAAATGATACCAAAGGATAAGATATTTGTTTTAAAAAAAATCTTTAAACAAATTTCCTTTTAAAAATCTTAACAGTTTTAAATTAGAGTCATTTTTAGTTAGCTTCACAGTCTTCAGAAAATAACAACAGTGCAGGTAGGTGACCTAACAGATACCACTTACTGTTGTATACTATTATTACTTCTGGGTAGGCCTGGTAACCACCAAGTCATTTTATTAATGTTTTCTTAAATTTATTTCTTAAGTTGGTAGTTTTTCATTTTCTTTTCCCCATAAGAATGTCTGATTATTCTAGCACCATTTGTTGACTATCCTTTCTCCATTAAAGTGGTTTGGCAGCTGGCTGAAAACTAATTGGCAAATGTCTCTGGGTCTATTTCTAGACATTCTTTTCTGTTCCATTGATTTGTTCTTTTCTCCTCTGGACAAAATCTCACTGTCTTCAATACCGTACTTTTATGTAAATCTTAAAACTGGATAGTAGGATTCTTCCAACTTCACTCTTCATTTAAAAAAATTCTTTTGACTTTTAGTTACCATTGCCTTTCCACATATAGGGTCAGTGTATCTATAGCTGTTAAAAACTCCCAGTGAGGTTTTGGTTGTCACCTGTCAAATCTAAAGGTCAATCTGGAGAGAACTGACCTCTTTTTCTTTTCCTTTTTGTGGGCATTGGAGATTGAACTTAGGGTCTCACACTTTCTAGGCAGGTACTCTACCACTTGAGCCACTTTGCCAACACTTTTTGCATTGGTTATTTTTGAGATAGGGTCGTTTTTGTGCCTGGGCCAGCCTGAAAAGAAAAAGAAAAGAAAAAATCCAGGCATGATGGCTCAAACCTGTAATTCTTCTTACTTGGTAGGTTCCAGGCCAACCTGGGGTATAAAGTTTGCAAGATGCCATCTTAACCAATGGCTGGGCAGAGGGTATGCACCTGTCATCCCCAGGAAAGCACAAATAGGAGGACTGAGGTCCGAGTCAGTCCAGGTAAAAATTACCTGTACCTCTTTCCTGGCTAACACTACTCTTTTTACCCAAGTTTTCTCTTTTGGCTTACTCCCTCCTTTCCATGAGAACACATCATCCAGTGCTTCTGAGAAGCAGCATTCTCTTGAGATGTGTGCATTTGACAATATTTTTGGTCTACTTGCCTACTTGATTAATGGTGTGGCTGGATGCAAAAGTCTAGGATGGAAATCATTTTCCCTTTTTGATTTTTCCTCTAGTTTTCAATGCTGTTGGAAGTCCAATTGCATGAGGATTTCTACTACAGTTTATGTAACCTGTTCTTCTCTATCCCCGACTTAGAATGTTTCAGCATTGTGTCATTTTTCATGGGCTTCTAAAATTTCAAGTGGATGTACTTTGGCATGTGTTTTCCATTTGTTATACTGAACACCTGTTATTTAATTCAGTGAAATTTTCTTAAGTTGCTTTTGTGTCATTTCCTGTTCATTTTCTTTTGTGGAATTCGTATTAAGTAAAACTTCCTTATCATCCTTCTTCTATTTTAAAGTTCTTTGTGTGCTAGAAGAGTTCCCTAAAGCCCAATCTCTTTTATTGAATTTCTTATTTCCACTACCACTTTTTAATTTCTAAGAGGTTTTCCTTGTTCTTTGAAGATTCATATGTTGAAATAGTATGCTGTTTTTGTTTTATGATTACAATAGTTTCTCTTACCTCTGAGACTATCAATTGTCACTTTGTGAAATATTTTCCTACTGTCTGTACCACCTCTATTTTTCAAAGTTCATTCTTTTCTCTGACCACCCCCCTCCCATCTTTTGGATAAGAGGTTATCCATTAATATTTAAAAATAAGGCACTAAAAAGTTGGCTTTTTTGCATAAAGATTGGGTTTGCCAACAGGTGGTCTTCATAAGGTTATCAGGGAAGAATCTCTAGGTGTTGGCATTGCAAAGGATTTTTCTAATTTCCTGTCCAAGAAATATAAGCATTGATGTCAGTTTCCTTGTAGCTAAGTGAAGAAAGCATCCTTTTACTTTATATTCCTGTCAGTTGTATGGTCTCACTCTTTTTTTTTTTTTTTTTTGGTGGCACTGGAGTCTGAGCCACTCCTCCAGCCCTTTTTTGTGATGGGTTTTTTTTTTCGAGATAGGGTCTCACAAACTATTTGCCTGGTCTGGCTTCAAACTGAAATCCTCCTGATCTCTGCCTCTTGAGTAGCTAGGATTATAGGCGTGAACCATCAGCATTCAGCTGGTCTCACTCTTATCCTAAACTCTGCAAGTCTCCATTTTGGCTCCTGCCTTTTATAGGGGCAGAAGAGAGCCAGCTGCCTAGGAACATAAGATGGAGGAGAAAATCTAGATGACTAAATGGTCCCTTAACAGATTTTCAATTGATCTTGCAAATTTTAGTGCCACCCACACTCCACAGTGCCTTCAAGTTTTAAAGCTCACAAAAGCTGAAAAAGAAAAAAGTAAGAAAGAAAAGCTAAGAAACACAGCTCCAGATTTGACTTGCTCTTTATTGTTCTCAGGACTCAGGCTCAATGATGCATATTTTGTTCCATGTTTTTTGGACTTGTTCTAATTTGTCTTTTGCATGAGGCTAACCACTATAATCCTCTACTGACAATTGTCCTATCATTGATTTTCTGCTTTTCTTCAAGTTGACAGGTTTAAGTAAAGACCATTTTTTCAATTCCTTTTTTGGGCCTGACAAAACCTTTTCCAAACAGGATTATAAACAAAGCTTACATTTTAACATTAGGATAGATGATGAATTATGTAACTCATTGGATCATGATTTAATATTAGGTATTTGGGTAACACTGTTTCATTTAATTTGGCTTTGTCTCCATGTAAGCATTAAAGAATTCTGTAGCCCAGTATTACTTAAATTCTAAGTTTCTAATTTTTAATATTTACTGAGTATTTACCTTGTGCCAGAGAACTTTGTAAGGTGCAATGGTATTATAACAGGTACTTAGAAACTGCTTTTGCTAAAAAACACTGACTCCTCACTTGGGCCTGCAAATATCCAAAGGGTAATAAAAGCAGGATAAAAGCTTGACATCTTTGCTTCCATTTTTGTATCCGTGTCCTTTGTTCTAAGACATTCTCCCCTGCAGTCACCTTGCACCCACTCTGGAATCGAGGAAGTATAGGACTGAGGGAAAAACATACCCTCCAGGACTTTCTTAGTGTACCAAGGCCCCATATGACCAATCCTGAGATAACCAGCAACCAGATCACACCTCTGACCATCTCTAACCCCCTGGCAATACCTGTGACTGGAACCGTTTGGTAATGCATACCTCTCACACACCCCTCCCAAACTTTCCTCTATTTAAACCAAAACTCATTTCTGTACCCTGGAGACTGGCTGAAATGTTCACTTTGCCTCCTCACATGGTGTGCCTGTGCTGTGTAGTAAATCTTCTTTTCCGCCCTTTATCACTGCTTTTCTCTCTGTAGTTGGAGGTGAGTAGCCAGATGTGACGTATGGAGTTGGGACTCTGGTCGAGAACTCTTATTATATCATTATCCCTTACTATGGTTAGAAAATGAGGCTTCAAAATAATAAGCAACAGGGATTTGAAGCCAAATTTTATGCTCTTAAACAATAAGCTATGCTGCTTATGAATAAAAATTGCAATTTTATTTGAAATGTAACAGCAAGGCTTACTTGTATATTCATTGTGATGTGCTGATTATATTAAGTGTATTCTGAATAATCTAAGAATTGTAAAAATTCTAGAGCCACTCACTGATTGTCAACCTACTCACTGCATTGGACATCTCATACAGATGGCACAGTACTGAATTAATTTGTTTTCCTTATACCTTTAATACATTTTGCTAAGATTATCTCCTTATTTACCAGTCACACTGCTAAACAATATACACTGGGGGTATACTAACATATGAAATGATGATATTAAAGCTTGTCATGAAGGATGAGAGGAAAACATTTCTGCTGATGATTTGGAAAAAATTTTTTTTTCTTTATTTCCTTTTTTATTTTTTAAAAAGTAGTTTCTTAATTTCTTAGGCTTATTCTAAAGTATGAAAGCAAGATGATATTATAACTTTATTATTAGTTTAATATTCTATAATGCCCATCACTTCCATAGTTTATAGGGATATTGTTCTCATTGGATGTGCATAAAAAGTTAATTAAAATCCATAGCTTCCCTAAAACCATGAATTTGCTGATTTATTTATCTTAGGGATATGGTTGCTGATTTAATTTTGGTTATACTTGACAATTTCTGATAATGTTGTGATCAATGGAAATATTAATTCTGGGGCATGTAGAAATCAACTACCAGTTTTATTCTGAAATACAATGTATGTAAGAAAGGAGGCCCCTCTACATGAGCCTCTGAGTATCATCCCACTTGACTGCTCTCTGATTCCTTGCTAAAACCAAATTCCTGGTTCAGGCAAGACACTGCCAAACTAACTGGGGCAACATCAGGTTTGCCCATTTCCCAGAGACAGCACGACATAATCTCATCTGGGTCATTCTTTTACTTTTCTTTTACCTCTCTCTTCCTAGTCACATTCATGTTGTCTTGTTTCTGAAAGGTCCTGCTTGTAGGTAACTGTCACAATTCTCTTCAGGGAATTGGTTGATAAAGACTTAAGCCAGTGGCATGCTGAAGCCAACTGTACCTCCTTGTAGAGATAACTGCTAAATATTTGGAATTTTGCAATCAGATGGATAACTGTTGTTAGCCTGAAGTCAGTCATGGAAGAAATGTTTACACTGTGGAAATTAGCAAACATTTTTAATACTCCCCTGTTCTGGCTTGGATAAGGAATGCCCAATACAGGTTCATGTTTTGAATGCTTGGTCCCCAGCTGGTGGTGCTGTTTTGGGAGACTATGGAAACTTTGGGAGGTGGGACTTGGCTGGAGGAGTTAGGTTATTGTAGGTGTGCCTTTGAAGGCTATACTGGGTCCCCAGGCCCTTGTCTTCTCTTTGCTTTCTGTTTGCTCTGAGGTGAGTAACTCCTAGCCACCATGCTCTTGTTGCCTTTTTGTTCTGTGTAAGCTCATGAGGGCAAATGACCATGGACAAAACCCTCTGAAATCATGAATCAAAATAAGTCTTTCCTCCCCCCTTTATTTCTCTCAGGTATTTTGGTCATAGCAAAAAGAGAAGCTAACTAATATACTTCCACAAGAACTGGTTTATCAGCATATCACTGGACATTATACTCCCCAAATAATCTTTCATTCTTAGTATGCACACACCCAAACCTTAAAGATTCAAAATGAATTTCTATGGCTGAATTTGTCTAATAAGAATAAATGATAGGACAGTCATTGAGGCATTGACCAAGGCATTGTTTACCTACTACATAGGCAAACAACTAGACCATCTTGGTAAAAGCCAGGTATACTAACACACCAATAGGATATAGGGCAGAGAACTATAAAAGTTCAAAAAAGGCATTGTCTTTCTGGGTCAAGAAAGAGTCCCGAAAACACATACATGTAACAGTCCTACAGAACATGAATTGTTCTGTAACAGTGACCCGCTCAATTAAACTGTTGTATTTATAAAGAATGAAGCATAAGAATGAACCGTGTTCTTTTTAAGAAAATTGTGGAATAGTTTTAACAGCACTTCCTGGGGAGGAATACAAGGAATACAAATGTAATAAAATAAAAATATGAAAAATATACTTCATAGAGAACACCATGACATGTAGCCAGGAGAATTTTGGCTTTTAAATTAACCCATGCTTCTTAAAGCATGGAGTCTAAAAGTAATAAATATGATTCTTAATAATGGGTTCTAGGAGCTACAGTTAATAGCAATACTTTGAATTTACTGTTATAGTTGTTTACTGTAGGAAAAACACATGTAACTGTCAAAATGTGTCAAATTAAGGAACACGTTTTACATGCACAGTTTAATAAGTATCCTCTTGCAAGCTAAACTCATTTAAACAATACACCAATGAATTCATTAATAAAAATTCAAATCCACAATGGCTTCAAAGCAAATACGTATAGAAGACTGAAATGTAGCAGAGACTAAAGACAGCTGTAAAACATGCAACTTTACTGTTTGTCTAAGGATGGACAGTTCCTTTGCTACTATGCAGAGGAGTCGGGAAAAGGTGGGGTCAGTTTGCAGTAGATGGCTTGGCAGGTTGTTTGTCCAGCCTGCACTGCTGACCTGAAGGAGCCACACAAGACAAGAGTATGTAAATCTTTCCAGGCAGGAAACCTGGAGATCACTCAGAAATGCTGGAGGAAAAGGTCTTTTACTTTCGATGACATATAGTAAGCCCATTTGGCCACTAGATGGAGACGAGGTTACTTCCACCAGTGACAGGAAAGACTGGGCACCCAGCAAATGTAAGTAGGGCAGAAAGAACTTACTCTTTTTTCACTACTTCTGTGAGAGGCATTTTTCAAAGTCCAAAATTAGGAGCAGACTATGTTGAATAGGAGTCCATAAATGAGGGACCTTGAAGGTCTGAACAGGAAGGGGACTGCAGAAGATGAGTGTGACTCTTTATTACCTGGAATGACTGTTTAGATTTGGTTTACAAGGTACTTATAAATAGTAACACGAGGGAGTCTAAATAAGAAGAATTAAGTATATGGTCTCATTATTTACCAAGAGATTTGACAAAAACTTGATACAATGGCAGACTATTTGGGCAATTCCTCCTGTCCATTTAATGTAAAGATGTGTGCTCATAATTTGTTTCTTGGTTTGAGTATGTATATAGTATGCATTTTTTATATTACCTAAAGTAGACCAAAGACTCTTACAGGCAAAAGGAGAATATTAACTAACATCTATTCTAGTTTTCTAAATGAAATCATCATTGAATTCTGAATTATACAACTTTATTACTAAGTTTGTCTTATTTCTGTTATATCTGCACTTTGAGCTGGAGATAAAAAGTTACATATTCCCCTGAAAATGATGGATTTAGGAAAAGTTCAGATAATGCACTGTACAATGTAGACAAATATTTTGGTTTTTCTTAAGATGTTAGATACCATAATTTTGTATACTTCTAATTTAATAACTATATATATATTCATTTAATAAATACTGCTATGGGTACATACAAGCATAAAATGAATAATTTGTGACAGTTTAAAAGAACACTTCCACTTATTTCAAATAGCTTCAATTAGCAGTGTAATTTAGTATATATAAATGTGAATATAAACAAAGATATTCATTGTTGTGTATTAATCGCTATGCCAGGAGCTGGGAAAACAAACATTCATAGAAAGAGTCACAGAAGTCCTTGGGTAGAGAAGAGCTACATGGTTAAAACATAAATAGGGTTTAATTTTTGCAACAGTCAAGAACCATTATAAAATCAGGAGCAAAGATCCTTTTTTAAAGTTCTTTTAAGAAAAAAATAAAAGGGCCAGTTGTAGCTTAAGTGTTAGGGCACCTGCCTAGCAACTGCCAGACCCTGAGTTCAAACCCCAGTACCAAAGTGGTAAGAAAAGAAAAGAAAAAGAAAAGAGAAGAAGAGAAAAAAAGAAGGAAGGAAGGAAGGAAGGAAGGAAGGAAGGAAGGAAGGAAGGAAGGAAGGAATCTTGACCATCAGAGAAATATGACTTGATCTCTTTGACTTACAAGAAATTCAAATAAAATACTTGAAATTCAAACACAATAGTATTTACTATTGGGCATCAATGACTTCAGTGAAAAAGGAGCTTAATTCAAAGAAAGAAGAAATTAATGTTTAGAATAATAAGAGAGAACTGTAAGTAATTGGGTTTCTAAATGTTGTTTTGGATAGTGGATGGATGTGGGTTCATTTGTTGCTATAATAGATCCAATGTACTTAATGACATGCTTATTTCAGAGCAATACATTTAATTTATTTAAATTGATATATGTATGTCCCTTCAAAAGGATTTGACGTTGCTAGCCTACCTTTTTTTGAGGTTTTTAAAACATTCTTGTAAGCTTTTAAGGGTCTAAGAGAAAAATGTTTTTCACTCACAATTGCATTTATTTCTCTTTTAATAGCAAAACAATCACGCAAAACAGTAATTATCAATTAATTATTGATGAAATAGTTGGTGGAACTATCTTGTTAACTGACTGCAGAGCAACACACTGGAAGAAATTTTTCTTTTTGTTAGATAAGAATGATGTGTAAACACAGAAGTTTTGTCCTTAAAATTAAAATACATAAATTATAGATCAATCCTGTTATTACATGCTTCAGTACACATGGACATACAGTCTTTCTCAGTCTTCCAATTTCTTCCTCACAGCAACTATATTAGGTGATGACTGAGTCATTTCTGAACTGGCTGTGTTTCCTTTTGCTTTGGTGACTTGCTCCATAATTTTCTCTTGGTCTACTCATTGTGACTGCTAAATTTGTGCTATCTGGAAAGAAGACAGTTGCTGAAAACTATTGTATGCACATTTTGCTAACCTTTAATCTAGAGGTTTGGGCCGTGTAAGAGTCTGCTGTATCAGATCCTCAATGTTCTGTTTCTGAGGTAGCATGCAGAGATGCTGACAGTGACAGCAAAAGTGAGAACAGATGCAAAGATGGATCTGGAAACCAGCTAATGCTTCAGGCTAAAAAATACTAGCTGTTGACTGAATATGCATGTTGTGATGTTAGTGTCCTGCACATTTAAGCACTGACAGAACACAAAAGCACATTTTTACTTTTTTGGTATCTAGATAGATAGGTATGTCTCTTTTCTATTGTGAGTTTAAAATTTGTTTTAGCTATTTAAGCAACTATATTTGAGTGCCTGAACCAGTTTTCCCAATTGTGGCATTTAGAGCAAAATTTATACCAGAATATGCCTCCCTAAGAGGTAAGGCCAATTAAAGTGATACCTGCATATGTCTGTCACCTTCTTGCCCAATCATGGTTCTCCATTCCATGAGTGATTGCTGCAGACGTTCAAGTCCAGTTTCCCAAAGTCTGACATGACCTCCCATATCAACAGTGACAATGCCACTTTTGTCCCACTCAGCCAGCAGTGCATCTGTGTCCGAAATAGTAGATAGCCATGTAGTATATGGTGAGAGAGATTCTGATCTGAAAAAGGAATCCAAAATGCAGGTGAGAGATCATAAAAATATAGCAGTGATACCTGATATTTGTAATGTCCTTTCCTATTTTAAAAAATGTGTTTACAGCATTTTTCAGTCTTTTAATACCTGCTCTTACCCATCTCACAGCACAGGGAAATTAAAAGGATATGTGTTATGAGGGAAAAGTGAGATATAAGAACATACTGAGTTTATAAACACAAGGCAAGGCAATAATGAATATAAAAAAAGGACTATTTGAATGAAGATATTTCATAATTACTAACGGTATATGAGCTATTAATAGTGCAGGTAATGAAGCTAAAGTAATTTAGAGTCACTAAGCTTGCTATAAACAATCTGTTACTGACTGAATGTTTGTGCACCCACAGTTCATATGGGCAGCTCTAACCCTCAATGTGATGGCACTGATTGAGGCCTTTAGGAGGTAATAATGGTACATATCCCATGGTGGGATTATCTTTATAAAAACAGTCCAGAGGACTCTCTCCCACTCGGTTCCACCCCATGCTAGGATACAGTAAGAAGGCAGCCATCTATAAGACAGCCCTTACCAGGAACTGAACTGACTGCCACCTTGATCTTGGCTTTCCCAGCTTCTAAATCATGAGAAATAACTGTGTGTCATTCAAACTACCCAGCCTGTGGTATTCACTTATAGCAGCCCTGGACTAAGACAGAACTAATAGCAAGTACATTAAGAGGTAAGATACCAACAGATCCATCTATACAGAATAAAAGTGGTCATTTATTGGCTATTTACATTTTCCTGTATTTGTGAACTCACAGATGACACTAGCAATTAACTGTCAGGAAGAAAGGACCTCTCCCCAACTCCTACTTCCCACACCTGCACTGGTGGACTCACTCCTTTAGAGGTTTGTGTTGAATCCCATGTCTTGTTTACACACATTTCAACTGCTTTTGTATTTAATTTTTGTCTTTTCTGATTTAGTTATATGAGTCTGCAATAAGGAATTTATAATATTACGTATTGTATATGTCACACTTATTTCCTGTATTGTACATTTCTGGCGTATTTATCCATATGATATTAATTTCTAGAAATGCAAGCATTTGTCTGCACACGTCAACTGCATATTTCCTTTAAGTAGAACTTTCATATACAAGTGACAAGGAGTATAAATTATAATTACCAGTGTTGGCTCTCTAAATGCACTTGACACTTTCTGCATGAAATATATGGCTTAAAGGAATGTTCTTTGAAAATAAGAATAAAATAATAAATTATCAATATAGATTTGAGAAAACCACAAACCATTACATATAGGTTAATTCTTACAATATACTAAATAAAAAGTAAAGACTATTTTGATTTTTTTCCATTCTGACTTAGTTGATACTGAACACACAGTGACAAGGGCAGCTACTCTTGAACACAGATGTCTTAGGAAATAAACATTTATATGATGAAGAAGAGAACAGTAGGAGGGATGAGTGTTTTAGAACTACTTTATGGGACCCCCTGGAAGCATTCAAAGATGGTAACAACTGACAAAATATAAGATTTATTTCATATATATGGTACCCTCTCAAAAACTTTGCTTTAGGAAAAAATAAAGAGCTATTAAAGGAAAATAAAATGTATTCCTGTAAACTGATGATTTAAAATGTTTCCAAGAACACTTAAGCTATATGGTGCTATTGAGCATTGTTATCTACTGTTTTTCTCTATTCAACTATAAAAGAAAACTTTAGGGCTGGTGGAATGGATCAAGCAGTAGAGTGCCTGAGTAGCAAGCATGAGGCCCTGAGTTCAAACTCCAGTGCCACCATAAATAAATAAATAAGTTAAATTAAATTAAATAAAAAATAAAACATTAAATGAGTAGGGACAATTTCTTCAATTAAAAAAAAAGGCCATCCACACATGGTGGCACATGTCTATAATCACAGCACTCAGGAGGCTGAGGCAGGAGGATTAAGAGTTCAAGGTAAGCCTGGGCCACACAGTGGAAACCCTGTGTCAACAAAACAAAAGAAAATAAAACAAAACAAACAAAAAGCACTGAAGAAATTACTTATTCATTACAATCTGTACATCAGGTCAGAATCTCTTCTTCACATTTTTTAAATGCATGTTCCCCTTGTACATAATTACAAAGTTTTAAATGAACACCAGGCCTAAAGTTTTCATTTATAGTTGAATAGAGAAAAACAGTAGATAACAATGCTCAATAGCACCATATAGCTTAAGTGTTCTTGGAAACATTTTAAATCATCAGTTTACAGGAATACATTTCATTTTCATTAGAGTGAAGCCTAAATTTATACACAGACATATATGAGAGCTAAGCAGTATCATTTTATAAATGCAAATATATAATATCAAAATTTGAAGAAAAATATGTGAGGGCAAAATTGGCCCTCAAGTTACATGTAGCTTTACAGTATTTTATATTATTTGATGTAAGCCATCAATTGAAGAATTCCAGCAGAATGCTAAGTTTAACTAGTGAAACCCCTGGAATCAAGATGGGTCATTCCCATGGATTATATATGTACCAAAAATAACAATAGTTAATCTCAACAGAAAATTAGGACATAATGAAAATGAAACATTCTGAATTACATGGCATTTAAAATATGGCCAAGTTCAAATTGAGAAGTGCTGTAACTATAAAATACACATTGGATTTCAAAGACTTAGAAGAAAAATGGAATGCAAAGTTATATTAAAATTTAAAATATGGAATATATGTCAGAAAGATAATATCTTGGATACATCGGGTTAAATAAAATACACTATTAAAATTAACTTCACCTGTTTCTTTGAGGGTTTTGTTTGTTTTTAGTTTTGGGTTTTATTTTTGTAGTGCTGGGGATCGAACTCAGGGCCTTGCATATGCTAGACAAGTGCTCTACTACTAAGTGACATCTCCAGCCCTCTTTTTATTTTTTTTCTATGTGCTTCAAGAAATAAAAAATTTCATTTATGGTCTACATTGTATTTCCATTGGACAGTGCCACTCTACACGAATGAATTATGATACTCAGCTGGTGCTGAACTGTACACACACCTGCTCTTTCAGAAGTTTTTTCCATGGCAAGTAGAACATGTGGCTCATACAGAAAATTAAAAAACACTGCCACACACTATTCACAATAGTCAAGTTATGGAAACAGCCAAGATGCCCCACCACTGATGAATGGATTAAGAAAAAGTGGTATCTATACACAATGGAATTTTATGCAGCCATGAAGAAGAACAAAATGTTATCATTCGCTGGTAAATGGATAGAATTGGAGAACATCATTCTGAGTGAGGTTAGCCTGGCCAAAAAGACCAAAAATTGTATGTTCTCCCTCATATGTGGACATTAGATCAAGGGCAAACACAACAATGGGATTGGACTTTGAGCACATGATAAAAGCGAGAGCACACAAGGGAGGGGTGAGGATAGGTAAGACACCTACAAAACTAGCTAGCATTTGTTGCCCTTAACGCAGAGAAACTAAAGCAGATACCTTAAAAGCAACTAAGGCCAATAGACCAGGAACTAGAGAAAAGGTTAGATCAAAAAGAATTAACCTAGAAGGTAGCACACACGCATAGGAAATTAATGTGAGTAAACTCCCTGTATAGCTATCCTTATCTCAACCAGCAAAAACCCTTGTTCCTTCCTATTATTGCTTATACTCTCTCTATAACAAAATTAGAAATAAGGGCAAAATAGTTTCTGCTGGGTATTGAGGGGGTGGGGGGGAGAGGGAGGGGGCGGAGTGGGTGGTAAGGGAGGGGGTTGGGGCAGGGGGGAGAAATGACCCAAGCCTTGAATGCACATATGAATAATAAAATTAAAAAAAAAAAACACTGCCACAAAAGCTTGTGAAGAAGAAATTAAGAGAAATATTGGGAAAGAAAGATCAATACTTCAGAAATGCTAAAAAAAAGAGATGTCTTATTTTGCTTTTGTAACATGAACTAATCATCTATTTTAAAGAGCATACAACTAGGAATAAGGTATTTCCTTAAATGACTAAACGTCATTTTCCATTAAACCAACACACTAAGGTATTCCAAGAAGTCCTCTGTGTGTGTGTGTGTGTGTGTGCGTGTGTGTTTGTGTGTGTGAAAAAGTAAATCTCTTTCTTTGAATAATGATTTAATGTTTCATATTTTTTAATCTAATTAAAAGTCCTAAGAAATGAAACTGTATTGTTGAGTTATTTTGTACAATCATGCTGAGCTATTTTCTTTTGCAAGGTTGGAGGAAGGAGGAGAAAGGTGACCTGGTAACATTTTGGGTGACTGGTAGGTTCCACTGCCCCTGGCTTCCTCTAGCATTGTAGGCTCCCCAGACTTCTCTGCTTGAGACTTCAGGCAGGGCTTTACCTACTATGTTGTAGAGGGCCAGACACAGGTGAGAAAGTATGAGAGAGAAGGGGTAAGTGATTTAATCTAGATCTGAGCAGAGCAGAAAGATTAAAAGGAGGCTTTGGCCTGGGGCAAGGGAAGAACAATAGAAGAACCCAGGCTAAATGGCCAAAGTAATAGGTGCAAGCTTAGCTTGAGAAAGGAGATAAGGAATGGGTTGTACCAGGAAAGGTGGGGCTATTGGCAAGGTCACCTGTGTTCCTCAAGGGTAGAGATGAGAAACAGTAGTTTCTGCTTTTTTATCTAGTCTAGCTAGTTTAAAGGCTTTGCTTCCTCTTTGGACAATGAAAAAAGCACTGAACGGTAATGAGCTCCATTCTAAACCTGTGGGAATCCTTTAGCTGCTGCATGGAGGTCATGACTGCAGACAGGCAGTATCTCATTTAGAAACAATATTAAGCAGATGCTATTTAAATTCCGTTGACATTTTGAATGCAGAAAACTCATATATAAAGTTAATAAGTGTTAAAATTTCTGCGATACTAACAATGCTATTTCTGGTACAGAAAAAACTTAGCATTAGAACAGACCAAACAAAAGAGAATGAAAGTTAGAAGGCTGTTAAACTTATACCTATGTAAAATATTTTAAAATATTTGAATATTTTTCCAAAATGGAAATAAAAATGCCATGAAAGCATGCAAAAGAACAGGAAGATATAAACCAACTATAACTGGGGGAAAAAAGAGATTGCTATTTAAGGAAACAAAAAACATGCATTTATTCAGAATACTTGGTAAGAACTCAACTCATTTTTTTTTTTTTAATGACACATCAAGCTAAGAACAGAGGTGAAATAGATTACCTGGGAATAGGGATGTATCTGAGTTTCTTTGATTGAAGATCAGTAACTTCTATATAACCAGCTGTCTGTGGGGGGGTAACATCTGCAAAGAAGTCATGACATGAGCCAAATATTAAATGACTGCTTGATACCAAAGCAGAACCCAAGAATGACTGAATGCTGCTAAAAGTGGAAGCAAGTTATCAGTAGCCTAGGGTAGAACTCTGGAACCTATTTCACAAGGTACTAGGGTCAAGTCTAATTATCTGGCCAGACTTTGAAAATTATGTCATCCTCAGGGAAATAAAAGGATTATTAAAAAAAAAAAAGAAACATTAGGCTGTGATTATTTATTGTTAGAAAAGAACCTGGTTCCCCCCCCACACACACTATCTTTGATAGTTTTACAAGATGGGTGAATGTTTAAGCACTTATAGTTTATTTGAAAATATTTTATATTAATTCTGTTTTCCATCTTAGGAGGTCATAACAAGGCTTAGAGGGAGACAGTAAAACGTGGCAGAGTTAGTATGAACTTTGTAACCAAACTGACCTGGTATGAAGTCCTGGCTGTGATGTTTCCTAGCTGTGTTACACTGATCAAGTCATTTACCTCTCTGAGGCCTGCTGTCTTGATTTGTAAAATGGACATGTAACATCTGAGCACCATCCCATTATTCTGAAGATTAGATGAAATGAATAAATGCAAAGCACGTAACTATTAGCTGCTTAGCATACAGTGCCTGCCATTATTAGGCTCCTGCAAGACAGGAGCAGGTAAGGTAAGGATGGGGCTCTGGGTGAGGACTCTGGATCATGAAGAATATGAAAAGTTAGGAGGAGAAGACAAAGCAATATGGTGGCCAGAGCCTCCAGCTCTAATTCTGGAGTTGGTCTCCTAGCAAATTTCAAGGCTTTATGACTCCTGTTCCTTAGCCCTAAGTACCACCATCATTCTCAAAGCATCAGCTGCCCCACCATGTGTCAGCAATTCTGCATAGACTGTGTAGACAATGCTTTAATACTGACAACAACAAAGACTTCTGACTACTGTTTGAGGAATGAGGGAGCCAAGATTTGCAGGGGACATAATATGGGACTTATTTAAGACAACTTAGCCAGAGAGTAGTAGTCATGACTTTTAAACCCAGGCTTTTTTGATTCTACAATCTATGCTTTGCCAACCATTCTACACAACTCCTGTCTGGCTCTAGGGCAGTAGCTATTTGTAAAATAATCCTATTTAACATAGTGTTGGCCACTACAATGTCTTCAAAGCAAAACAAAACTCACCTACACCAACTCTATGCTTTTAAAGACTTTTGTCTATCTATCTATTTTTTATTACAACTTTGAATTAGAATGAGATGTCTACACTGAATTCTTTTGAATGTAGTTCACAAAAAATAAGAAACTTGGCATTTTTATTTCATGTTTGCAGTTTTTTTTTTAAAAACCCTTATTATTCATTACAGTATTTTCATACATGTATAGAAGGTACTTGACCATATTTACCCTGTTACTCACACTTATCTGCTCCCTGCTGGTCCCCTGGTTCCCTTCCTAACAGTTCACCTTCTACTTTCATGTCTCTCTCTTTTAAATTTCTCTCTCTTTTAAATGAGAGAAAACATAAAATTCTAGCTTTTCTAGAGTATGTTTAATTTGCTTAACATGATGATCTCCAGTTTCATCCATTTTCCTGCAAACATTAATTTTTTTTCCTTAATGGTTGGATAATATACAATTGTCTGTCTATCTATCTATATATCTATTTATTTATCTCACGTGTTCTTTATTCTCTCATCCACTGATGAGCACTTAGGCTAATTCCATAGCTTGTCTGTTGTGAGTAGTTCTGTAATAAATATGGATGTGCAGTTATCTCTATTGTGTATGCTGCCTTTGATTCCTTTTGAGAATATAGCAATGAGTAGTTTAGCTGGATCATCTGGTAGTTCCATTTTTAGATTCTTGAGAAACATCTGTACCAGTTTGCAGTGGCTGGACTAAGCTACATTTCCATCAACAGTGTATATATAAGGGTTCCATTACCCCCGCATCTTCACCAGCATCTGTTGTTGTTTTCTTGATGATACCCATTCTAACTGGAGTGTGATGGAATCTCAGTGTAGTTTTGATTTGCATTTCCTTAATGGCTAAAGATGCTGGACATTTTTTCATGTATTTATTGGCTGTTTATATTTCTTCATTTGAAAAGTGTCTGGTTTGCTTGCTCCTTTCTTTCTTTTTTTTTTGGATACATTATTATTTGTTTATTATTTACACCATGCCATGTTCCAAAAGGATGTAAGGAGGCAGGATAGGCTGGAGTACCACCTCATTTGGAGTGCTAAGGAGTTCACATCCACTTAAAGACACTGGTTTAAGAGACTGTAATGAAAGACTACAGGGTAATTTGGAGGAGGGAGGAATGCTAAGAAAAGCAGTGGCATCTTGTCCTACCCTATCTTCTATCTACTCCTTTGCAAGTCCTACCTCAGGAGTAATCAAAAAACTGGGAAGGGTTGCAGTAGGAAAAGGTTAGCAGTAGAGCAGGAGAGGGTTATTCTCAGAGAGGTAAACCATCCCATCATCCTTTCCTCCCTTCGGTGCCAACTGCAAGTAAAATGTCTGCTCTTCTCCCGGAGTACTCTGGCTGAGCCTATGGTCTCACAGGAAGAACAGCCAGCTCAGTCATTCTGCGGGAGGGGCCCAACTGCTAGCTGCAGGTTCCAGGCTCTGCCCTTCCATCACCTCCATCAACCCCATCCTCCTCCTCATCGGACTGTGCCAATGGTGTGTCTGCTCCACCATCACTAGGATTTGGACTGTGGAGGTTGGTAGAGGAGTCAGAAGACAAGGAAGAGGTCCCGGATGTGGTCCTGTCTGTCATGGGTACTGGCAGGCTTAGCTCCTCTGGATGGTCATCCACTCCAGACGTCTCGGGGGTTGCTGGATGATTCTCACGAGGCAAGAACACATCTGCTCCATCCTGATCCCCAAGGTCAGTAAGTTCTACTTCTCCAGTGTGTCCTCGTTCACTTCCATGGATGAGATACTACCTATGGGGGGGTCTTGGTGACTCAAGATGCAGGTGGGATGGGGGAAGACAAACTCTGTCTCTGGTTGTAAAATGTCCTCAAAGAATTTCTGCCGTTCCCAAAGGTGGAGCTGCTGGTGCTCCAGAGTTGCCCGAGGATTTGGGTCCATGTCAGCCCCATTTGGGGACTTGGAAAGGATTCCAGAGTGAGAAATACAGTTCTCAGGCATGAGCTTCAGAGGTAGGCAAGGGGAGGTTCCAGGGGGCAAAAGACTCAAGAGGAAGTTCATATACAGTGAAAGGAGGAGTAAGAAAAGAGTTATTGTATAATTGACCACACAGCTGGATTGTGTCCCCACACAGCAATTTGTATGAAATGCTTATTTTAAGTCATTCACTGTCTTCATTATACTGCCTGGGATACAAGGTCCATCTTGAATGAAGTTTTGCACCATAAATCATTCTTGACAATTACGGCTGTTGGAACCTAGCTGAAATAGGTTGAATTATTTATAGACCAGGGCTCTTTGCCCAAAATGACTGGTTATTGAAATTGTTGGGATGACTAGAGTTGTCTGGCTAACCAAGTTAAATATTTTGGTCTACCACTTAAAGACACTTTTTTTTTTTTTAATTAGTATTCCTAAGTTGAGTTACTGCCATTAGTGCTTTTGGGTTGCCGGTAAGAGCAAAATATACCTACTTATTTTGAAACCTTTTTTCTACATCTTTCTTTTCTTTTACTGTGCAATTTGATTCCACAGCATAGAGGGTGAGAAAATCCAATAATAGCTGTATCTGCTGTTTTAAGAAGGAGAAAGCAAAAATTTTGCTCCTTATCAAAAAATGTTTCACGTTATCACTAAAGGGAATTTGTGGCACAAAGTACTTTAAGGAAACACTATGTGTGGTGGCAGTGGTAGCAGTAGCAGTAAGTACTTAATCAACATTAATATTTATTAATCTGAAAATAAATCAGTTCAGAAGGCAAGACTGTTTGCAAAAAGAGCTTTATGGCTGTCATTGAACAGAATTCATGAATGAGCTCAGGAAGTGAGTTTCCCTCCAAACTTAGCCAAGTGCTCATCCATCCATTTTTAATGCCTCCACACTGTAGAGAGGATGGAGGCTCAGTACATTTCCATTACTTTGATAATCCAGGTGGATTTCAAAGATAGGTACAAAATGAATTTAGGGATTAGTTCACTACCCATTAAGGGAACTCATTTCTGTAGTGTTTATCGCAGAGTTCCTATGAACAGTAGAACAGTTTATATGCACAGTGCAAGAGGGTTAGAAAGAGGGAGAAAAGCTAACAGGCAAAATAACCAAGAAAAATTTAAAAGGGAAGATGAAATTTTATTAAAAATTCATTTCTTTTAGAAATGTAATTTGAAATATACCTGTTAGTTATTAGGTTTAATGCACTTCCATCAGCATTCAATAGATAAAAAGAATGGCATGTGCCATAATAAAAAATTCACATTATGATGCTTTCCAGTGCTCTCCTTTATGCTGCTGGAACAACTTTGGTAATTCCACTCCTAGATGTACCCTCATATAAACAAGGAGGCAGGTAGAAAAGTATCTGTAGCATCAGCATATATAAAATAGTAAAAAAAAATGGAAAGAACCAAAATGTACATTGGCAAACAGTAAGTTGTGATGCATAAAGCCATGGAAATAAAAGCAGAGTTACCAATTTGGTGACAAAGATTATCCCTGACCAATCTCTACTCAGGCTCTTCTGAATCCTCCTTCCAAATAGGCCCTGACTCGCTTGGTTTTTTCTTGTACCATTTTGTTAAAAAAAAAAAAATTAACTCAACACAGATCATAGGACTGGAGGTGTGGCTCAAGCAGAAGAGTGCCTGCTTTACAGGTGCAAAGCCCTGAATTCAAACCCTAGTCCTACCAAAAAAAAAAAAAGTCAAAGTAAAACAGATTGTAAATGTAAAATTAAATTTACAAAGTTTAAATGTAAAATTTAAAATTACAAAGTTTCTAGAAGAAAACATAGAAGATTAGCCCTTCATCAAAATAAGGGAAATATTTGAAAACTGTATACCTAACATTGGACTTATATCTAGAATATATAAAGAACACTCACAATTCAGTAAAATAAGTAATCTAATTAAGAAATGGGCAAAAGATCTGAAGAGACATTTAATGAAAGCAGATACACATGAAAAAATGTTCAACATCGTTAGGTGCTAGGGAAAATGCAAATTAAAATCATGATGACCTATCACTACACACCTATTTGAAGGGTGAAAAACTTGACAATATGAAGTACTAGGAAGAATGCAGAGCAAGTGGAGCTCTCATTCATCATTGATAGGAATGTAAAATGGTATTGCACTTTGGAAAATAGCTTGGCGGTTTTATCATATGATGCGGAAACATTCTTAAGTGTTTACCCAGATAAAGTGAACCCTGATGCTTACCTAACATAGAAACCTGTGCACAAATGTTCACAGAGGCCTGTTCATTATTGCCTCAAACTGGAAACAATCCAAATGTATATTAATTTGTGAATGGATAGGCAAACTGTGGTGCATGCATTCAGTAGTGGTACATCCATACAATAGACTGCCACATGCCAATGAGAACAAAGTACTGGTATAAACAATATAAATGATTCTGAAATATATTATTAAGTGAAAGAAGTCAGACTCAAAAGACCATATACTGGATGATTCCATTAATATGACATTCTGGCAAAATCTATAAGGATAGAAATCAGATCAGTGATGGGTAGGTGGAAGGACTGACCACAAGTGACATGGGAATGTTTTTGGAGTAAGAGAACTCTTCTGTATCAACTGTGGTGGTAGTTATACAACTGTGTTTGCCAAAGTCACAGGACTATATAGTAAAATGAGTGAATGTTACATATAATAAACTGGACCTTAATAAGAACAAAGGTAAACATTAAAAATATCACAATGATGTGTGGAGAATGGGCAAGAAGGGAAAGGAATGGAAGAGGTAAGACTGGCAGGAGGCTACATCACTGCTCCAGTGGTGGAGTTTTGGATGGATGTTGGCAATAGAACTTGACATAACAAGATGTACCGGTGAGGTTGTATCAAAAGGATATGGTAATTGATGATGAATTCAATGGGGGAAGTGAGGGAGAACGGGTTTTTTTTTTTTTTCTTTTATTATTCATATGTGCATACAAGGCTTGGTTCATTTCTCCCCCCTGCCCCCACCCCCTCCCTTACCACCCACTCCGCCCCCTCCCTCTCCCCCCCCCTCAATACCCAGCAGAAACTATTTTGCCCTTATCTCTAATTTTGTTGTAGAGAGAGTATAAGCAATAATAGGAAGGAACAAGGGGTTTTGCTGGTTGAGATAAGGATAGCTATACAGGGCATTGACTCACATTGATTTCCTGTGCGTGGGTGTTACCTTCTAGGTTAATTCTTTTTGATCTAACCTTTTCTCTAGTTCCTGTTCCCCTTTTCCTATTGGCCTCAGTTGCTTTAAGGTATCTGCTTTAGTTTCTCTGCGTTAAGGGCAACAAATGCTAGCTAGTTTTTTAGGTGTCTTACCTATCCTCACCCCTCCCTTGTGTGCTCTCGCTTTTATCATGTGCTCATAGTCCAATCCCCTTGTTGTGTTTGCCCTTGATCTAATGTCCACATATGAGGGAGAACATACGATTTTTGGTTTTTTGAGCCAGGCTAACCTCACTCAGAATGATGTTCTCCAATTCCATCCATTTACCAGCGAATGATAACATTTCATTCTTCTTCATGGCTGCATAAAATTCCATTGTGTATAGATACCACATTTTCTTAATCCATTCGTCAGTGCTGGGGCATCTTGGCTGTTTCCATAACTTGGCTATTGTGAATAGTGCCGCAATAAACATGGATGTGCAGGTGCCTCTGGAGTAACAGTCTTTTGGGTATATCCCCAAGAGTGGTATTGCTGGATCAAATGGTAGATCGATTCCAGCTTTTTAAGTAGCCTCCAAATTTTTTTCCAGAGTGGTTGTACTAGTCTACATTCCCACCAACAGTGTAAGAGGGTTCCTTTTTCCCCGCATCCTCGCCAACACCTGTTGTTGGTGGTGTTGCTGATGATGGCTATTCTAACAGGGGTGAGGTGGAATCTTAGTGTGGTTTTAATTTGCATTTCCTTTATTGCTAGAGATGGTGAGCATTTTTTCATGTGTTTTCTGGCCATTTGAATTTCTTCTTTTGAGAAAGTTCTGTTTAGTTCACATGCCCATTTCTTTATTGGTTCATTAGTTTTGGGAGAATTTAGTTTTTTAAGTTCCCTATATATTATGGTTATCAGACCTTTGTCTGATGTATAATTGGCAAATATTTTCTCCCACTCTGTGGGTGTTCTCTTCAGTTTAGAGACCATTTCTTTTGATGAACAGAAGCTTTTTAGTTTTATGAGGTCCCATTTATCTATGCTATCTCTTAGTTGCTGTGCTGCTGGGGTTTCATTGAGAAAGTTCTTACCTATACCTACTAACTCCAGAGTATTTCCTACTCTTTCTTGTATCAACTTAAGAGTTTGTGGTCTGATATTAAGATCCTTGATCCATTTTGAGTTAATCTTGGTATAGGGTGATATACATGGATCTAGTTTCAGTTTTTTGCAGACTGCTAACCAGTTTTCCCAGCAGTTTTTGTTGAAGAGGCTGCTATTTCTCCATCGTATATTTTTAGCTCCGTTGTCAAAGATAAGTTGCTCATAGTTGTGTGGCTTCATATCTGGATCCTCTATTCTGTTCCACTGGTCTTCATGTCTGTTTTTGTGCCAGTACCATGCTGTTTTTATTGTTATTGCTTTGTAATATAGTTTGAAGTCAGGTATTGTGATACCTCCTGCATTGTTCTTTTGACTGAGTATTGCCTTGGCTATTCGTGGCCTCTTGTGTTTCCATATAAATTTCACAGAAGATTTTTCAATCTCTTTAATGAATGTCATTGGAATTTTGATGGGAATTGCATTAAACATGTAGATTACTTTGGGGAGTATCGACATTTTTACTATGTTGATTCTACCAATCCATGAGCATGGGAGATCTCTCCACTTTCTATAGTCTTCCTCAATCTCTTTCTTCAGAAGTGTATAGTTTTCCTTGTAGAGGTCTTTCACATCTTTTGTTAGGTTTACACCTAGGTATTTGATTTTGTTTGAGGCTATTGTAAATGGAATTGTTTTCATGCATTCTTTTTCACTTTGCTCATTCTTGGTGTATAGAAATGCTAATGATTTTTCTATGTTGATTTTATATCCTGCTTCCTTGCTATAGCTATTGATGATGTCTAGAAGCTTCTGAGTAGAGTTTTTTGGGTCTTTAAGGTATAGGATCATGTTGTCTGCAAATAGGGATATTTTGACAGTTTCTTTACCTATTTGTATTCCTTTTATTCCTTCTTCTTGCCTAATTGCTCTGGCTAGGAATTCCAGTACTATCTTGAATAGGAGTGGAGATAGTGGGCATCCTTGTCTGGTTCCTGATTTTAGAGGGAATGGTTTTAATTTTTCTCCGTTAAGTATAATGCTGGCTGTAGGTTTGTCATATATAGCTTTTATAATGTTGAGGAACTTTCCTTCTATTCCTAGTTTTCTTAGAGCTTTTATCATGAAATGATGTTGGATCTTATCAAAGGCTTTTTCTGCATCTATTGAGATGATCAAGTGGTTTTTGTCTTTGCTTCTGTTAATGTGGTTTATTACGTTTATTGATTTTCGTATGTTGAACCACCCCTGCATCCCTGGGATGAAGCCTACCTGGTCGTGGTGAATAATCTTTTTGATGTGTTGCTGAATTCAGTTTGCCATTATTTTGTTGAGGATTTTTGCATCAATGTTCATTAAGGAGATTGGCCTATAGTTCTCCTTTTTGGAGGTGTCTTTGCCTGGTTTTGGGATAAGTGTAATAGTGGCTTCATAAAATGTGTTAGGCAGTTTTCCTTCCCTTTCTATTTCATGGAACAGTTTAAGGAGGGTTGGTATCAGTTCTTCTTTAAAGGTCTGATAGAATTCAGCAGAGAATCCATCAGGTCCTGGACATTTCTTTTTGGGGAGACTCTTGATTGCTGCTTCAATTTCATTTTGTGTTATAGGTCTATTCAGGTGATTAATTTCCTCTTGGTTCAGTTTTGGATGATCATATGTATCTAGAAATCTGTCCATTTCTTTTAGATTTTCAAATTTATTTGAATATAGGTTCTCAAAGTAGTCTCTGATGATTTCCTGGACTTCCATGGTGTTTGTTGTTATCTCCCCTGTTGCATTCCTGATTCTACTAATTTGGGTTTTTTCTCTCCTCATTTTAGTCAGGTTTGCCAGGGGTCTATCGATCTTGTTTATTTTTTCAAAGAACCAACTTTTTGTTTCATTAATTCTTTGTATGTTTTTTTTGGTTTCTATTTCGTTGATTTCAGCTCTTATTTTTATTATTTCTCTCCTTCTATTTGTTTTGGGATTTGCTTGTTCTTGTTTTTCTAGGAGTTTGAGATGTATCATTAGGTCATTGATTTGGGATCTTTCAATCTTTTTAATATATGCACTCATGGCTATAAACTTTCCTCTCAGGACTGCCTTAGCTGTGTCCCATAGGTTCCGGTAGGTTGTGTTTTCATTTTCATTGACTTCCAGGAACTTTTTAATTTCCTCTTTTATTGCATCGATGATCCATTCTTCATTAAGTAATGAGTTATTTAGTTTCCAGCTGTTTGCATGTTTTTTGTCTTTACTTTTGTTGTTGAGTTCTACTTTTACTGCATTGTGGTCAGATAGTACGCACGGTATTATTTCTATTTTCTTATATTTGCTGAGGCTTGCTTTGTGCCCTAGGATATGATCTATTTTGGAGAAGGTTCCATGGGCTGCTGAGAAGAATGTATATTGTGTAGAGGTTGGATGAAATGTTCTGTAGACATCTACTAGGTCCACTTGATCTATTGCATATTTTAGATCTTGGATTTCTTTATTGAGTTTTTGTTTGGATGACCTATCTATTGATGATAATGGAGTGTTAAAGTCTCCCACAACCACTGTGTTAGCGTTTATATATGCTTTTAGGTCTTTCAGGGTATGTTTGATGAAATTGGGTGCGTTGACATTGGGGGCATACAGATTGATGATTATTATTTCCTTTTGGTCTATTTCCCCTTTTATTAGTATGGAATGTCCTTCTTTATCTCATTTGATCAATGTAGGTTTGAAGTCTACTTTGTCAGAGATAAGTATTGCTACTCCTGCTTGTTTTCGGGGGCCATTGGCTTGGTAAATCTTCTTCCAGCCTTTCATCCTAAGCATATGCTTATTTCTGTCGGTGAGATGAGTCTCCTGTAAGCAACAAATTGTTGGATCTTCTTTTTTGATCCATTTTGTCAAACGGTGTCTTTTGATGGGTGAATTAAGTCCATTAACTTTAAGCGTTAGTACTGATAGGTATGTGGTGATTCCTGCCATTTAGTTATCTTAGTTGTTTGAAGGTTTGATTGTGTCTACCTAGCTTGATGTTACTCTCTACTGTCTTGCTTTTTCTTATCCTGTGGTTTGGTGCTGCCTGCCTTTTCATGGTTAAGTTGAGTGTCATTTTCTGTGTGCAGGATCCCTTGCAGAATCTTTTGTAATGGTGGCTTTGTGGTCACATATTGTTTTAGTTTCTGCTTATCATGGAAGACTTTTATTGCTCCATCTATTTTGAATGATAGCTTTGCTGGGTAGAGTATCCTGGGGTTGAAGTTATTTTCATTCAGTGCCCGGAAGATCTCACCCCACGCTCTTCTTGCTTTTAATGTTTCTGTTGAGAAGTCTGCTGTGATTTTGATGGGTTTACCTTTGTATGTTACTTGTTTTTTCTCTCTTACAGCCTTCAATATTCTTTCCTTAGTTTCTGAACTTGTTGTTTTAATGATGATATGTCGTGGAGTAGTTCTATTTTGATCTGGTCTGTTTGGTGTCCTGGAGGCCTCTTGCATTTGTATGGGAATATCTCTCTCTAGATTTGGGAAATTTTCCGTTATTATTTTGTTGAATATATTACGCATTCCCTTCGCTTGCACCTCTTCTCCTTCTTCGATGCCCATGATTCTCAAGTTTGGTCTTTTGATGGTGTCAGTGAGTTCTTGCATTTTCTTTTCACAGGTCTTGAGTTGTTTAATTAATAGTTCTTCGGTTTTTCCTTTAATTACCATTTCATCTTCAAGTTCTGAGATTCTGTCTTCTGTTTGTTCTATTCTGCTGGATTGGCCTTCCATTTTGTTTTGCAGTTCTGTTTCATTCTTTTTTCTGAGGTTTTCCATTTCCTGGCAGTTTTCTTCTTTATTGTTGTCTATTTTTGTCCTGAGTTCATTTATCCATTTATTCATTGTGTTCTCTCTTTCCCTTTGGTGTTTATACAGTGCTTCTATGGTTTCCTTTATTTCTTCTTTTGCTTTTTCAAATTCTCTATTTTTATTGTCTTGGAATTTCTTGAGTGTCTCCTGTACATTTTGGTTGACCCTATCCAGTATCATCTCTATAAAATTCTCATTGAGTACTTGTAGTATGTCTTCTTCTAAATTATTCTTGTGGGCTTCATTGGGTCCTTTGGCATAGTTTATCTTCATTTTGTTGGAGTCTGGATCTGAGTTTCTGTTCTCTTCATTCCCCTCTGGTTCCTGTACTAATTTTTTGCTGTGGGGAAACTGGTTTCCCTGTTTTTTCTGTCTTCCTGTCATTGTCCTTGGTGTTGTTAATGTCCCTGTACTGTGTGTAATTAAGTATTTTCTAGCTTGTAATAATAACAATGGTAATATTGAGAATGGAAGAGTGAGCTGAGATGGAAAGCAAGAAGTTAAAGAAAAGGGGAAAACAAATATACAGACAAGAGGGAAAAAGCAGAACAAGGTATCAGACAAGAGAGTTTCAAAGGTATAAACAGGGAGTGTTAGTGTACTAATCGACAGTAAGCTGAACAGACAATAGAGAGACAGAGAGAGGATTGAAAATCAAAGATAAAAAAATAAAAAATAAGTAAATGAAAGTAATATCTATATATAAAAATGAATTAAAATAAAATGGAAAATAGAAAATTAAAAAAAAAAAACCAAAAAACTTCCAAGTTTATATGCAATGCAGTTTCAGTCTTAATAATTTGGATGTCCGTCTCAATCTCCAGTCCTGGAATTGGTGCCTCAGATGTTGTTCTGTAGTTGTCTCATCAAAGGGGATGCATAAAATAGAACAAAACTACACACACACACACACACAAGAAAAAAAAAAGAAAAAAAGCCCCACCAAGTGTCCCAAGTTCAAATGCAATACAGTTTCAGTAAGTTTTTCGGCTTGCAGGTGTAATTCGGTTGTTCTCTCATCAAAGGTAGGGAGAAAAAGAAAAAAAAGCATCTGGAGGCAGTTCTGAGAGTGGTATCTGCAACTGTGGCTAGCCTGCCTGCTGCTCTCAGCCTGTAGCTGGCGGCGTTATTTATGCAGGTCTCTGGGGTGAGCTTAGCACTCACCTGGTCCCACAGGCTTTGTTTGCTCAGAGTTCTACTGTGCGGGATTCTCTGCTACAGGATTTCCCCTTTCCAAGCACTGGGAAAGGTGACACTGCACCCGCATTGTCAGGCCTGCGTGTTTATTTCCAGTTCATGTGGGAGGTGGGTCTTCCCCCCTCTCCTCTGAAGTTTTCCTCCCACTGCCACTTTCAGAAGCTTTCGTGCTCCTGCTTACTGGGCGGTGCTGCTGCTCCTGCCAGCCGCCATGTTTGTTTACAGTTCACGTGGGAAGTGGGTCTTCCCTCCTCTCACAAGCTTCCCTTCTCCTGGTTGCTGGGTGCGCGCCCCACTCCACCAGAGGCTCTCTGGCCCGCCCGGCTTGTTTATTTACAGTCCCAGGAAGGATTCCCTTTCCCCAATCTTCAGCGCTCAGGGCGCCCCACCCTCTTTCCAATGTGTCTTAACTGTTCTTACTGCTTATTACTCAGTTTCTCTTTTTTTTTTTTTTCCGGGTGGAGGTCAGTCTGTCCAGGGGGCTATGCTGCTCTGGCCCAGGCTTGTCTGTGGGGGAACCGCGGTACCGCGAAGCTCACCTGGTCCGCGTCTTCCCAAGCTGTATGGGCGCTGGCCACTGGCGGCCCCGGGGGCCTCCTCGGTTCTCCGTTTAACGTGAAGTGGAGATTCTCTGCACCGGCTTGAGATGTGGAGGGGTCAACGTTATGCCTTTTCTCAGTGATTATGCCTGCAAAGTGTGTCTCCAGCGTCTCTCCAAGATTTCACTATAGGAGGCTCGCTTTCTGCTTCCTACCTCTAGCCGCCATCTTGGAATTCCGGAGAACGGGTTTAAGATGTGCCCTATGTTTCTGGATGGATGAAAAAGCACTAGCTGTGGTGTAGAACACAGTGTAATTCCTGGAAAGCTCTGCCAAGCTCTTGTACCTTTCTCATGTGATCTTTTTTCCTGAAACAATTCCTTTATTTGATGGGAGTCAATCAAATCTTTCAAGTGTCACCTCATTATCACCAGTCTGGACCACAGACTGGAGAATTTATGTATTCCTTATGGATATTTCTACCATAGCACTTATTACCCTGGTATATAATTGACCACGTCTCCATCTGCCTCTCCTATCATGAAAGACATTTTAAGGAAATGTTGATTTATTATTCACAAGTTTCAGTTTGGAAGGAACAAATTCTAAACATCATAATTTAACCAGGACTTTTCAAACACAGTAATAGGTTATTATTATACATTTAGCATTATATTTGTGAAGGTCATACTAATAAAATGAATGTAAACACAGGATTACATAGTCCTACTACTATGATGCAAATAATAATAAGTCAGTATCTCAATGTTCAAATCCATTTACTGGTTATAATGAACACCAGTGTGGTCAATAGCTCTAGACTTAGGCCTAGAAGAGTTGAGCACAAAACTGGGCTCTAGCTACTGGTGGGTGATCTTGAGCTAATTATTTTATCTCATTGTATCAGAATTTCCTCATATATAAATCAAAGAGCAAGTAGGATGGGTTTTGAAGATTAAGTAAATTTATACGAGACGTGATTAGCACTGCACTTGGATACATTATGTAGTAATAAACATGAGTCATCCTGAGGAACACTGATGAGTGAGTCAGAGCTGCATCCTAAGTCCTTGGCGTCAGTCTCAGGAGTTTCTGAGTTTCATCATTTTTAAAGACTCTTCAAAAACATGTTCTAGGTAAAGTCACTGGTACAGACTTCACTGTGAATGAAGATGAGCTCTGACAGCAGGGCCAATGAGCTTCCACCGCATGGAGATGAGTGAGAGCTTCCTAAATACACATAGGTCTTTTTTTTTTTTTGCCAATTCTAACCTGTCAGAATGATCCATATTTGTAAACATAAAATGATGACAATAAACTAAATATCCCCTATCAAAAGCAAGCTACCCTTTAAAACAGACTTGTCAGGGAGTGGGTAAGGGTGAATGAGGGTGAATGTGGCGGATGTATTTTGCATGCATATATGAAAATAGAAGAATGAAACCTGTTGAAATTGTTCTAAGAAGGGGGAGGAGGAAGAATAATGGAGGGGATAAATATAACTAAGATATGTTGTAAGCACATATATAAATATCACAATGCAACCCCCTCTACAACTGTTACATGCTTTATTTTTTATTTATTTATTTATTTTTAATTTTTTATTTTATTCATATGTGCATACAATGATTGGGTCATTTCTCCCCTCTTCTCCTCACCCCCTTGTTATATGCTTTAAAAAAAAAAAAGATTCAAGTTAGAAAAAAAAAAACAAGGTACCCTTAACCACCTTGGCAAATTAGGAGTTGGTAAACTCTTACCTTTTGGGTAGATATCTTTTAGAGGGACTTCTCCTGGGGGCAAAATCCTGACTACCTGATTAGTATCTATAAGAGTCACACAATTGCTCTGTCTTGGAGTTCCAGTTTTCTTCTTCATTCCATAGAATGCTACATCAGTGACATTGGGTTTATTCAAAGATGATGGCCTCTTCCAAGAATAAACTTCACTGGGTGACTGAAAAAAAAAAAAGAGAGAAAAAAGAGAGATTAAGGTACCAAGCACAATATACTACATTCAACACAACTTTTAAACAGATACCAGTGGTAAACTTATGTTTCATAGGTATAAAAAAATCAAATTATTCCTCAACCCTTTTGAATTTAGTGCAGGAGATGACTCTTTATCAATAATTTTAATTTCTAGACAAGGGTGAAATATATGGGTACATTTTTTTAATTCTGAAATAAATTGCAATTAAAAGAGAGAATATAAAGCAGTATAGTTAGTATAAAAGTAGTATTACCACCACCTATGCAGCTAATGTTTCACAAAGGAGAACTATAGCCAGGATTTCTGAAACATTTGGAGTTTCCCTTTCCAGTCACATGGCTCTGTCTCCTCTAGACTTAACTTTTTTGGAATTTTGTGTTATTTTTTTCTTTGCTTTACTTAAAAATTTTCCATATATATTTGCCCTTCCCAAGATGATAAGCTGTATTTTTCCTGTTTTCTCTCAAAGTTTTAAGGTGTTATCTTCTACATTTAACTAATAAGGAATTTATTTTCTGTGAATGGTGTGAATAGGGACCTACATTTACCCTTTCCTCATATGGACAGCTTATTGTCCAAACTCCATTAACCTTTGTCCACAGATTTGTAACATTGCCATAAAATACAGTTCCATATATGCATGCATGTGTTTCTGGACACTGCATTCAGTTATATTGTGTATTTTAATACTGTAGGCCAAGACCAAAGGCTTTAGTTACTATAGTTTTATAAGTAGCATTGAAAGTTGGTAGATAAAGTAACTTCTTCAGGAATGTCTTGGTTATTGTTTTCTCTGGCACTTCCATAGAAATGTCTGAGCTATATTGGGGTTTTTTGAGACAGGGTCTCTTTATGTAGCTCATAGCCCAGTCTGGCCTAGAACTCATGATCCTACTGCCTTAGCTTCCTTAGCACTGGCATACAGGCATGCATCACCATGCCCAGCTGGCTTGGACCTCACTGCATACCTGAGACTGGTCTCACATTTGTGATACTATTGCCTCAGCCTCCTGAGTGCTGGGATTACAGATGTGTACTACCATACCTGTATACCTTGTCTTATTTTTAAGTGTGGAACAAGTTCTAGAGCCCACCCTCACCCTAGGTCTTTTACCTTATCTTATTTTTTATAATAAAAGGAAAGTAATGTTCACTATTAAGAATGATATTTGCTATGGATTTTAAAAAAGCTATTTGATATTAGGTTAAGAAAACTATACAAGTTTATTATAATTTGTTGCCTCTGATAACTGCATAAAAAGTTAGTAAGAGGTGACATACCCCTTTATTGATGTGAAGAATACAAAAATTCACATTGACATGAAGAATACAAAGAGTTCTATGAAGAATACAAAGAATTTCACATAGAAGCAGAAAGGTAGTGTGGTATGGTAGAGAGAACATGTGTTGGAGAGTTAGTCACACTTGAACTCAAGTCCCAGGTCCCTTGTATATGATACTTGTGCCCTAGGGAGACATGAACTCCCTCTGCTTCTGTTTTTTCATCTGTAAAACACTGTAGAATTATTATAAAAATTAACTATTATGTATAAAGTAACTTAGAATACTACAATGATTTACTGTTTCATTGGGTTCTAAAATATGATTGCTATCATAAAATGTTGAAAGGCTGTCTAGCTGACTCTAATCTTTCACTTAACAAATATTCATTGGACATCTCCTGTGTGGTAGGTCTCATACTAACCATTAAGGATATAGATTTCAAGTTAATAAGTTCACTAAGCTTACAAGCTATAAAGGATTTCCTCAGGGCTAATAAAAAGAGTACTTTACACTCAACTATTACTTTCTATCCTTTTTTTTTTATACAACACTGTATTTCCATACTAATTTCTTCAATTAGAATAAGCAGTAAGATCAATTTTTTAGGAAGTTCCACCTTCACAAAGAAGCTCCAAAATTTTTTTTAACCATAGCATCAAGCATTGTAGAAAGCATAGTAAATCCATCTCTTTCTGTCAAAGCTGCTATAGACAATGTGTTCCAATAACACATTTTACTTTGAGTTATATAAACTTGATAATTATGAAGGCATATGGCAAAGTCCTAAGCCACATATTATCCATTGACTTTTGTATTTCAAATGTCTTATATCCTGAAGCACTCAACATTCATTAATTACATTAAAATTTTGAGGCATATGGGACTGGGGCATTATCAAGCAGAGCCCATGTTTTTATCTTTAAATGATTCTATCATCATTTAAAGTGACTGTAGCTTTGTAAAAGCTACAAAGGAAATTATTAAAATTAAATGTTTCATCAGTAACACAGGGAATTACTTTTAAGATTATTAGATGCCAATTTGTACTGAAATGAACTTTTTATTTAATTTCTCCACATTTTCATCAGTGGAAGATGGTGCCTAGTTTCACCTAAAGTCAATTATAAATATCCTCGATTTTGCAGATACCAGTGGGTAACAGTGGGAGGAAGGCCCCTTGAAGAGGAAAGGAAGTTGAGCCCCTACTCTTAATACTCACATTGACATGCTGCAGCGATAAGCTAAATCAGAGCAAAACTCAATGGAAACTTCATGAATGTTGAAAATTGTAATTTATAGTAATGACACCCTATTTAGCTTTTAAAAATTCCGTAAGATAAGCTACTTTATTAGTTTCACTTTATTCCTCTTGACAGAGTCCATGAATACACATTCAAATGACATGATAAAAGAAATCACCTTTACTATGTTAAGCATTAAGTGTGTCACATGAACTCCCACGTATGGAGAATATTCATCTCTCCTTACAAAATTATATCACTGCATCACACTTTAAATGCTAATTTTTAAGAGTCACGAGACTATATAAATAGAACATCTTTTTAGTGACTGATTTCAAATATAGGCTTGATTTAAAATGTTAATCAGAAAATTATTACATTTTAATTATCCTTCAAACAGGCTTACAGATTCTAGGTCAGACTGAGACTAACAAACACTTATGCAATAATTTTAAAGGCTGATGCTTACTATGAGATCTGGGAAGCCAACAACTATGGTAGCATAACTGTTCTCATCTGAGAGAATTCGGTTGGGAGAGGCAATCTTTTGTCCCACAGCTGAACTTAGATTTTCAGATGATAGTTGATCACTTGAAATTTTATGAGGTATGTTCACCTTCATTTCTGAAAAGTACCAGACAAACATTAGATATGATAGGCCCCTAATATGCTCTAGGAATTAATTTCTTTTGCCAGATTTCATTGTCAACAGTTTAAACAAAAAAGAACATGGTTAAAAAAAAGAGAAAACACTTTAAATGACATTCACCAGTTTTTGTCTGAGAAAACTCTGATTTTACCATCCAAGCATCTTCCCAAAGTGACTCCAAGTATTTATGGAATCAAAATTTTGTTAACAGTAAGTGTTACCATTAATAGTTCCCTGCATAAAAGACATGAAACTGACCTAACCCAGCATTGGCAATGGCATGTTTTAGGTTTTTTCATGAGTTCTATTCACTTCTCCAAACCGTGATGAATTAAGTAGAAATTCTAGTGGTGTGTGGAAAAAGAAAAGATGCTATCCTAACTTAGACTTGGAACTCACATGTAAGTAAAAATTATTATTTGTCAGTTAAACAATTTCACAGACAGGGTTTAAAGAGGTGAGCCTCTACATCATTATTCGAGAGGAGGTAGATTCTAATTTTCTACTGTTAGTGTAGTTTTTTCTTAAACATCACCTAGGCTGATGTCATTGTTCTTCAGTGATGTAGGGGACAGTAGGTATACAAGCATGCACCCACACAGCCATAAACACAGAGAACATAGTATTTACCTTGTGTAACTCCAAACCCAGTGCTGGGCAGCTCTTCATTCAACACATACAACTGGCAAACCCCACTGTCTGAAGATTCAATGTGTGCAGTCTTAGTTAAAAGGTATTTCCTGTAAACAAGCAAGACATCTAATTTGTAAAGTTTTCCTTTTTTTTCTGATAATCATCGGGGCAGACCAAGAAAAATTAGAGGTTTTTCTCCTCTTAAAGCCTTTCTAAAAATAGTCTGAGTATGATTTACAGTTTCATCATTTCATCATGGATTAGTAAATAACTTCTCAACACTATTGTAAATAGTAGTGTTGAATGACAATGCAGTGATAAATGCAATTCAAAAATCCAACATGTCCTGTTAGAGAAAGGAGTGTTGAAAGAGAATGGAAGGAAGGAAGGAAGGAAAGAAAGAGGGAAGGAAGGAAGGAAGGAAGGAAGGAAGGAAGGAAGGAAGGAAGGAGGGAAGGAAAACTCTAATGGGGCATGGATCAGGCAGTAAGTGGGAACATAACCTCTGATTCTGACCAGCTAAGGAGCACCTAAGGAACCATAATCCCCTGGCTTTTTTTACTTTTAAGATTTTTAAAATGTGGATGTACAAATGGCCAGATGTTGTGGCAGTGAGCCACTGCTGTTTGTCAGCAGAAGGGTAGGAAGAATGTGTACTTAGCTTGTGGATGGAGTGTGTAAGAGAGGGGGACTTGAAATTTACCACACATTCTTTATAAGTCAAGTGTCACATACTGCCTTTCATCAAGAAGCATATAATCCTATGCGAGGGAGGCAACACAAACATAACCACAACTATAACCAAATAAGAGCATATAAGATGAAAAGAAGAAACTTCTAAGGTGTGGACTCTGTGAAATTACAAAAAGGCAATAGCTGTAGGATGGAGACTGTGGCTCTCAGAAAAGAAGATAAATGAAAATCTGTTTTGAAGCATCCCCAGTTTGGTAAGAATACAGTGAATTTTCAGCATGCTAATAAGAAAAATGCAAATAAAATGGGTCATATGTAAAAATAATCACTTTTGCTGTTAATTTCAATGTCATTTTCTGAGAAAAGACATTTAATTTTCCCTTCCCCCATCTTCTTGTACCTCTCACCTATACAGATGCTGCCCCAAACGGAAATTGTTAAAAGACAGATACAAGGAAGACAGACCAGGAAGAGTGATGAATAATTGGTAAATGAGGTAGAACCACTGCATTCTATGAGATACTACAGGGAATAGATTCACCCACTGATTTGTTTTGCTCTCCACCAGAAGCCACTTGTCTTCTGCTACCAGGAAAACTGTCTTGAGGTTGATAGGAAGTGAGATGGTATGAGTTCGCCCTTCTAAAGCATCCAGTACAGTCAAGCTGTTCCTGTAAAAGAAAAAGAAAAGTGTATCTGGAAGGAAAAGGTGAGGATAATGGTTGAGTAGACATAGCATAATCATTTCATGATACATTATGCAATCTTAAAAAGAATGCTTTTAAGCCTAAGTAATAACATAGAAAAATGCTAACTGAGAAAACAGACATAAAATTCTAAACAATATCAGGGTATGCATGAGAAGAAATAATAGAAAATGCCATATGTGCTATGGAATTACAGGCACTGTCTTTTTTTATGTCTGTTTCCCAGTGTTCTACACTATCAGAAGAGTTTCTTTTATACTAAACCACTTATAAATTGGGTGCATTAGTTTTATACTATACAAGTATAATTAAAACAGAAAATAGAATGAACAAAATAAGGATCCCAGTTTAAAACTACAACAAAGAGCTCACCCTTTTTCCATGTAGAATACTAGCCAGTTTTTGTGCGAAAATTCTTTACACATTTTGTAAGTTTCCTAAAGCCAAAACAAAATATTCACATTAAATGTGTCAGATGTAGTCATGTTTCTTTAACTGCTTCCAGTCAATAAAGTTCTTCAATGTGTAAAATACCTAACGCTCAGAGAAGCTGTATATCCATTCCAAGACTCTTAAGGTAACATGGATTCACCTGTTTCAAAATTTACTGAGAACTCTGTACTAAAACCTCTTTAGAATAAAAAATTTAAAAATAGTGCCAAGTACTGCTTAGAAATAAACATGCTATGTGATGATTAACCATGGAAGTTACATCATAACAGAAACAAATAGGAAACTGTTTGTTTTCCTAGGTCTGGATTCATTCATGACACTTAAAAAAAACCTCTTTTTCAGTCTTTTGAGACCTAAGTATGTTATTTTGCTGAACATTGGACAGACCTTGTTTTATATCTGAAGGGCAGAATAAGTTCTCCCAGCTGGACTGCAGTATTCATTTATTAGTTTATTTAATAAGCTTAAATATTTAGTTAGAAGGAGAAATCAGGTGCCATACTCCTGATTTTAACATATAAATCCAGGGCATAATTTCATAATTGGAAAATAGGTTAAGTTGACTGCATGATTAAGAATTTGTTATGAAAATCATAATCAAATAGCTTATAATATTCTATTATTAGTTCAGTTCTGGCAATCTACAGGTCAGTATGATAGATACCAAAAGAACCTATTGATTTAATTGTACATATATCTTTATATAGCTATAATGTGTCATTTCTTGTGCATTATAGTATAAAAAATTAAAGGCACTGAAAGAAAATTACAGGCATGGTAAGAAAATCTACAGAAAAGCTACAGGAAATCCTTGGCAATTTGCTGAACGAATGTGGTACTCCTTACTCCTTCTTCCTTGTTCCACCAGGAAGATTTCTTGGAGGTCACCTCTTCTAAAGGTAAGATGAGACGATGAAGGGTTCGGCCAGTGGTGTCTAACAAAAGGATGACATTACTCTGGAAATAAAGAAAACAGCATCAAGTTCAAGATGTGTTCCTTTTAAGAAAGCAGCAGTATCCAGGCAGCTTGGGAGTGAAGGTTATAGTGATATATCAAAGGGAAGACAACAATATTGAAATACTTACAACATATCATGAAGACACTTAGGGATTTTTCTTAATGTAGAACTTAAAGTTTTGGTTGGTTTTTGAAGTTATTTCTAGCTATATATTTAAATAGCCTTATATTTGAAGATTTTTATCTTAAATCATTCCCTTCTATATAGAAGCAGATTGATCCATGATTCTGTTTTATTACACATTAACGAAGAAAATAAGATTGATTTTTTTGGGGGGGTTGGGAATGGGGTCTAAACTCAGGGCCTCATGCTTGCAAAGTAAAGATTGGTAATTTTTTAAAGTTTATTTGCTCTTACCAATATTACACTTAAGAGAATGCTCTGTAGAAAACTCTCTTACATGATGAAAAGTTAAGTATTATTTATCCTTTCCACAAGTCTAAGTTTAGTTTAGAAAATGAGTCTATGATTGATATGGGCTAGCAAAAAAGTATGAAGGACTCCAAGAACTTAGTTTATGATCTTGTAATTCACTAAGCTTGAAGAACTTTCATTACTGTTGCTGTAATAATACAGAAACAAGAGATTTCTTCAGTATTATTGTGCAATGAAGCAACAATCTCTCAGTCATTAGGAGCTTTTTATTTTCACAGAAAGAAACAAACCTTAAACATGCATTTCAAGAACTTTCTTTGGAGAAATTAAAATCACAAAGCACTCAAAGCATCAATATAAACTTTGTAAAATACAGAAAACAATAAAACATAGTATCAGTTGGGCAGCTTAGTAAGCACAAAAGAGAATACAACCATGAATGAGTCATGGTCCTTGCCCTCTGCTATATAATCTGGTCAGAGAAATAAAAATAAACATAAAAATATTAATGGTTCAGCTGCAAATCTAGCACTTTTTAGTGTGGTTTCAAATTTCTCTTACAAGATAATTTTATTGAAGTGCTCAAGAGCTAAAGCAATATTTGTACCACATGGTTTACTTTACAACATATACTCTGAATCTTGGCTATATTAAAATTTTTTCTAAGCATGTTAACAAAACTTTTAATTTTTCCACAAACATCACCCCTAAAACATATCATTTTGAATGTACTATTAATGGTATATATCAGAAATATTTTTTAAATTAATAACTAATATAAAAAGTATTATTCAGTGGCATTTGAAGGTTTTGAAAATAGAAGTGATAGCTTAGAGCTTTTTTAATGAAAACCTGGAAATAAGTTAGTTTTACAAAGACTTCATTCTAGATTAAATCTTTTAAAATTACTTTTTCTTGAGAAAATTTTTTCTCAGATTATGAACATGTACAACATTGACATAAATTCTTAACATTTAAGCAATATGGAATTAACAAAGTCCTAAAATAATGTTTTCTCCTAAAAATGATCAAATGGAAGAAAAAGCAAATAAACAGACATGATTAAACAGGAAAATAAGCTAGTACTGTTTTCCATTTGTCTTCGTTTTTATGCTCTAAAACTTACATGCTCATAACTTGGCCTAAGTGAACTGAAAAACTATCGTTTTAAGTGACAGAAAACATATATATATTTCCAGCCATTGCTGTATTTAGAATTAGTTTTATAAGCAATTGGCAGCATGAAGGAGTTCTGTGGCTCTGTCCTTTTAGATGTTAATGGTTTCCTTCTGTAAATGACTAATGATGTATTCTGTCTGAGTTTAAAAATAGACTTTTTCGTCACACATGAGTACATGTAACTGGGACTTTCGTGCTGCTTTAAGGGGGTAGGAAGGAAAAGCAAGTGAGCGATTTTATTATGTTTGCATTTGACTGGGAGAAAAGTAACCTCTGGATGACCTCCATGTCCCCAAGTCTGAAACTAAACGCTGTGCAGATGTAATAAATAATCTCATGGCAGGGGGAGGGTCTTTATTTTTAGGCACAGCAAAGTTTTCCTTTCCTCACTTAAGATTCTATTTTAGCAAGGAATTTTTGAAGAACTAATCAGGAGAATGTATGTCTGTAGCAAAACTTTATTTTAGAAAGACCAGGGAAGGTTGATTCATGGCAATACTCTACAATATTTGAGCTTCCTTTTCAGTTCAGACAGAATGAGAAAGAAAGAAGAATTGATGGCAGTCTACTAGTTTTTTATTCTACTAGAACTATGACTATTTGTTAAGTTTCACAGCGCTGTGTTGTTCATATGGAATCAACAGGTTGGACATCCTAACTAGGCCAACCTATGAATTAGTTGGCTAAGATAACCTCTCTGGGGATAGGGAAAGATAAGGGAGATGGAGTTTCAATTCTCACCCAAAGTTGATTAATTTCCTAAATTAAAATTCACCAAGATATCATGTGGTTGTCTGTTGGGAATCAATAAAGTAAGACCCTTATTCCAATTTGCTGAACAGAAACTTTAGTAAGCTATATCTGAATGTGGATGAACTTGGCTTCTAGTAGAAAGTGAAGGTAGAAAGCCATAAAAACAAAACCAGGAAAAAAACTTGGAATTTACAATAATTACTTAGGCAAGACTAAAGTTAAAGCTGATTTGTTTCCCTTTTATTTATATAATATATTCCTCTTGATTAGATATAGTCTAAAATATTGTCTCTTAAAAGCACTTTGCTTTTCAAATACAGGTAACAGCACTGCATTTCTTTTATACTTTCTCATTATGAGTTCTTTTTCAGACTATAGTACTCTTTTCACTAAAGATCTGTAATGAGTGAGAGAGCAGGCAAAGTTTAATTCTGGTGGGGTCAATGCAATTTGGTTTGAATGTCAGTACTATGAGGTATTTGGTTAAGTCACTGGGAAAGTGACCAGGCTCCCTAAGCCTGGTTTTCCCTTATGTAAATGTGGCTAACAGGACATGAGTGGGCAGTTGGAAGCCCAGAGAGATAACACATATAACCTCTCACTTGATACCTTGCATCATTTAACAATCACTTTTCCTTGAGACTTTTATCACTTGCCTTCCAGGATACCTCCCCGCCTGGTTTGTCTCTCTACTTCATCACTAGCTACTCATCCTCCTCCCTGCTATGGATTCTCTCCATGTTATCTTAGTATTTTATTGTCCCAGAGCTTAGTGCTTGGTCTCTTCTCTACCTACATCACTCTTGTGGTGACCTCTTTCAGTTTCATAACTGTATATGCCAGGGACTTCCAAATTTTATTCCCTGTTCTGACCTCTCCATTGAACTCCAGTCTCATCATTTACTTGGGTATTTAATAGACACCTCAAATTTAATCAGATGTTTTCTGAGTTTCCCTCTGAAATAGATTTCTTCCCTATATCACTTGATTACAACTCCATTCAAATTGCTCAGATCCTAAATCTTGAAGTTGCCTCTAGTTCTCTCTCATCACACACAGCTGCACTGTTAGGAAATATTGGTTCCACTTTCAAAATATATCCTGGATCTGTCACCATTTATGACCTCCACCCTCCTCCAAGCCACCATTACCTCTCACCTAGATCATTACAAAAGTCTCATTCACAGTCAGGGCCCAGAATCTTTGATGACTTTCAAGGCTTTACATCATCTGTTTCCCACTGCCCCTTCTACCTCATCTCTGCCTCAACCCACTTCTTTATCTTACCTCTTCTTATTCTCCCCCCCTTCAATCTTCCTTACCACACTTCTTTAAAGACCAAGAGTCATGTTCCAGCCTCTGGGCCTTGGAACTTACCATTTCCTTTGCCTAGAACTGTCTTCTTCCAAGTGTCTGTTCTCTTCACCTCCATCAGGTCTTTGTTTAGGCACCTCCCTTTTAGTTAGGCAATCATTGTCTACCTATTTTACATTGTAATCCAACTTTCTTGCTTCTCACCTCTAACCTAAGATATAATTTAATTACTTATTTTGCTTATTGTTTATCTTCCTGCACCAGATTTTAATGTTTTGAGGACAAGAATTTTTGTTGTTTTGTTCACTGCAGTATTCCCAATAGTATGCCCAAGATACATATTCATAGAATGAATAAAATACTATTCATTCTTAATACTTGGTAGACATTAGGCAGATAGGAAGTATATAAAAACATTAGACTACTTTCTATTGGTATACTACAGAGTAATTAGAATTTTCACTAATTGAAGCATAGCCTGTTTTTTGATCTATATCATTTGTTTGGAACTGCTTTTTAGCCTGACTCTGGGCATCTGAGCATTAATAATGCAATCTCAATACACTAATCCATAGAACCTGAGGATCATTAGATACTGAAGGATCTCAGTTTACTCCCTTTGGTGGATTTACATGGCTGTTTCTTTATAAAGTATGTCATTTAAGTCTCAACTGTCATTTGCTCAATGGAGATTTCTCAGCACTCTTTTTAGTACTGTTCATCCTCCTGACCTATCACTTCCTTAGACATTACCCTGTTTCTATATAGCACTTATCACTACCTGAAATTACCATGTTTATTTATTGGTTTACTAGTTTGTTATCTGTCTCTCCAAAGAGAGTGAAAGCTTCACAACAAAGAATTATGTGGCCCCAGCTGTCAATGGTATTGAGGTTGAGAAACCCTAACTAGCCTGTTTCCTGACTTACAAGTTGTATTGAAGTCTCTACAGAGACAATGACAGTAGCTTCCATTTGTAGTGCTGACAGAATATAGTTATTGACCCTTCCCTAGTTCCTCTTCTTGAACCTTATGAAGGCACATATTTTCAGTTATAGGTTCCAAATCACTATTGCCTTTTTTTCCCACATGCAAGTTATTTTTTCCTATAATTGCAGAATGTGAGGAGGCTGGTGTGCATTACCTGCTCTTCATGGAGAATAACTTGACCATTGAGGGGACTTCCCAATGGTGCCACTGTCACAAATGGCTGCCATATTCCACTGGTCATTCTTGGGAAGACATCATAAAGGTCCACAAAGAAGCCCTTTTTTCCAGTCATATTTATAAAGTATAAGGAAACAGGATTGCATGCAGCTACATACAGAGTATTTTCCTCACTTTCTGAAATGACAAAAAGGTGTTAATTTTATGGTTTGTAACCAATTTTTTGATTGGTTATGAGGTCTAGTGAAAACTGAATCATGAGATTGAGCAGAGAACTGAAATTCAGCAGATGTCTATGGATAGATTGATGAGACTGAGAAGACCATGAGAAGCAATGGAGTCCCAACATCAATGTGCAGAGAATCATGCATATATTCTAGGAAATAGGAACCTATTTTCTTCCCAAAGAATGCCACAACATCTCATGATAACTTCATTAAATAGTTAATAATCCTCAAAGTTAGTAATTATTCCTTCATGCCAACAAAGTGCTTTGTTCTCTAATTAAGATTTGTTTTCTCTTTATCCATTGATTTTTTCAGAAGCACAATAGTTTTCAACATCTTCTATCTGCCAAACTTTCATTTTCTACAGTTACTAGGTCTTTAGGATTTTATTACTATAAATAAGGATTCTGCATTTAAAAATATTAGCCCTGTGGATTTTAAAACTTTTTTGCAGTGCTCAATGGAACCCAGAGCCTTGCAGATATACCTACCACTGAGTTGCATCCCCAGTTCAGCCCTCTGGATCTTAACTTCCAAACTTTTGTTCATATTTGAATATTTCTTATAAAATCTTTCTTTTCAATCTGGGTACTTGCTTAGGTCCATTTCCTGAGTTTTATATCACTGTTTCTTCAAATTTCAAATGCCCCTCAATCACCTGGGAGCCAATGTAAATGCAGATTCTGAGTCATCAGGTCTGGGGTGGGATTTCAGATTCTGTCCTTTCCAAAAGCTCCCAGGAGATTAAGGCTGCTGGTTTGAGGTCTTTCTTAAAGGTAGCTAGGTTCTGGATTAAATTTCTCCTAGAAATTTTTATGTGAGCACCTTGAGGCAAGGGATTAAGCTGTGTTTGTCTAATAAATACTATCAGTACCACCCATCAACCAGGTATCTACTTTACAGTGGTCATATTTTCTAAAACCAAAATTAAGACACAAAGTATGTCAGTAAGGTATATTTAAAGTTGGCACAATGCTAAAAAAATCTGAACTTTGTGTATGTGCATTCTGTATCTCTAATATTTTTATATGTGTGCACAAAATGTTATACCCATATTATCTATAGATCTATATGATAAATATTAGGTATAAAGACATAATAAATTTAAATAGGTAAGCTAGCATCAATAAGAAATATAGCCATCAACAGAAGGGTTGAAGAAAATATATATTGTTTGATATTAATGTATTATTTAATACAAACTACGTGTATCATAGTTCCAAACATCGATAGAACCACAGAATTTATAATTTATGGACCTTTTAAATACTTCCATTATGAACACAAATACGTTCAACATAACATTTAATGAGCTCCTTCCTACATAGCATAGGGCAATAGGAATCCAGTAAGAATGCAGACAGAAATATACTTCATAAACTTAATAATGGCTCTCTCTGTTCCTGGAATTAAGTGCCATTTGGTCTTTGGATTAAACACATACAAACACACACACACACACACATATACAAAAACACACAAAAAACACACATATATACACATAACTCTGATTCTCTTTTCTCTCACAAATGCAGACTAGGTTAAAAAAAGAAAATTAAAATAAAAAACCCAAAAAACACTAATTAGCAAATGTGGGTAATACTGAAATAGGAGGGTTAAATTATATCTGAGATAGAAAATGAGTTACATTTTTCAGGGCCAAATCCTATTTATTGGCAGGGCTGCCTGGGAGGTTGTACTGAGAAGAACAGAGAGACTGTGAGTAGGTTTAAAGGGAAAAGTGCTGTGATTGATTTGCTGCCTACCACAGGTATTGGCAGAGGTTCACAGTGTGCCTTACTATTCACAAATACGAGAAAAGGGCCAAATTTCATAGAATCCCACACTTTCTCTTTACTAGTGATTGCAAGATATCTTAACAAGAGCAAAAACAAACAAGCAACAAAAACCCTCTAAATATCTTAAGGCATACCTTTTCTCAAAATAGCTGCCTTGGGAAATAATATCAGAACTTTTGGAACAAAAATACAATACTGGTTTTTGCCTCCCCCTGCCACGCCACTTTTGTTTGCATCACCTTAGTAACCGACATCAGTTGGAGAGCTTCTGCCAAAAGGAACCCAGGGGCCACTGCATGAATTAGTAGATAGTAGCAGCAGTCCAGAATGTGGATGCCAGCACTTCACATTCTTTATTTGTCATTCTTTACAATGAAAATTTTAATGACTGAGAATCACTCCAGCCTTGCTTTTGTGTTCATGCAACCACCAAGCTGGAATCCCAGCCCCAAATCCAGTGTTTCTCCTTTTTCTTTTTCCCTTCTATTTTTAGCATATGCCTGGGTATGTTTAACTTTGTGCTACAATTGTAATGAGAAACAGACATACACATACAAACTCACTGGCGCTTATGTAGATTCCACAATAGCATTTTGCTGGGTTATTAGAGGAAATTAGTTCTAAATTATATATGATTGCTATCTAATCCACCAAGTCACCAAGTCTTTCATAGAGTTTTTCATGTGTACAAATTAATTCCTCGTTTAAAAAAAAAAATCAATGTAGAAAAGATCAAAAGGATAAACTGACATACCATGTGATACAGCAACGTCACAGATTAAATTAGTTTCATCCAGTGGTAACCTCCAGGAAGCACATTCTTCAGTAAAGTTTAGGGCTCTTTTTTCATGTTTTTCTATAGGATATTCTTGTATGTTTATAAGTACTGGGCCCTGCAATAAAATAATTATCTGGGTTAAGAAGTTTGGGCAATTGACAAAATAAAGAAAAGCTAAAGTTCTTCTATTACATTCTGATATTTAATATCTTGATATAGTCCTAATTTTGTTAGGACTAGTCCTTATAACAATAATAATTCCATATATGTGCTATCTCATTTAATTTCTTACCTTCTTTTGTTTTTACTCACAAAATATACCAGATATCAAATCCTATAGGATTTCTCACTACTTCATTTCTTGCTGAGACTGTTCTGAACTCCAAATATGAACACCCAGAGTTGTTCAACCCAGGAGAATAATTTATAAGTTAATAAACCAGGGCCTAATGTATTTCCATTGTGAAGAATGATTTTTATATTGCTATATAGAACTGTAATGGTTGAGTTTGGGTCTTTTAAATGAAATGTGAAAAAAATAGTAATATTTGAAATAAAAAAACAAACATGGATAATCACTACCGTTTTATAAAAGGTAGAGTATTTCACACAAGATAATTATTCAGTAAACATAAGCAGAGGAACTAATTTAATGTTATGAATATTAGTTCTAGATAATTAGACATAACTTCCTGAAGAACTTTATAGATGTAACTAAAATTTCAATGACTTGCATACTTTACAGTTCTTAATCAAAAATATTTGGGCTAGGTATTGGTATCCATGTCGCCTTCCCTTCCATCTAGACTGTATCTTGGGGGCTGGAAGAGTAAAAACTGCATTCCTCATACACTCTTGAGAAATCACTTCAAGAAGTGATTTAGGTTTTGCCAATTAAACACAATTGCATGAGATCTGCAAGGCAAAAGAGAGGAGGTGGGTATCTTCCTACAGCCATAGCAGTCAAGGAAGCAGACAAGTATGAGCAAAAATTCTATGCTGTACTTCAGGGGTGACAAACTATGGCCCACAGGCCAAGTCTGACTCCACTTCCTGTTTTTGTAAGTAAAATTTTAGTGGAACATTGCCATGTACATTTGTTTACATATTACCATGGCTGCTTTTGTGTTACAATGGCAGAGATGAGTAGTTGCAACAGAATCTGTATGATTACAAAGCCTACGATATTTACTTTTTGGCTCTGTCTTCCTGTGCATTCCCACAGCAGCAGGGATGTACAGAAACATTTACCTTGAAACTCTAAGTTCAGTGTTGCCCCCTGACTTCTGTACTTACAGCCCTTGCTGATTTTACAGGCACCTAATTTTCCAGTGTAGACTCCTTTCAACCAGACTGATTTGAAAGTTATAGCAAAAGCTAAAAAATAGTAGAACAAGTCATTTCTGAGATTGTATGAATTTTCTCCAGAAAAAATTGTTAAGATTCAGTATTTTAAGAGAAAATAATGAGGATATCAACCTTTATGTCTATACGATGAGTTTCTGCTGGACACAAGAGTTTTTGCATTCCATTTCTTGCATGACCAATTGTCCAGTAGCCCATAAATGTCTGCTCTGGCAGAGGCAACCTGTCAAAGATGATTGGAAAAGTAAGGGTTTTTTCTTATTATCAAGTCATAGGGGAAAATGAGTCATATATTACCAGCCATACAAGGAAATTTGAAAAATGCCTTACTTGGAAGTGAGTTATACTTGATTTTGTTTAGACAGACTACAAGTCATGTTCAGAGTGTACATTAAGATGAAAAAGACACTACATTTCAGAAATTTCAAAGGTAAGATTCTCTCCCATTTTTACCTTCATGACAAAAATAATTAAGATAAGCATGCTTTTTCCCTAGAATTGATAAAATATTTAGTAGCATAATATACAATTTCCTGGTAGAGTATAGGAAGCTTTTTAAAAATTGGAGAGATCTATCAAATGTTTCAGTCTGTTCTTTTAAATTTGGAATCACCAGTATATATTACCACCAGGCCAATGTTGTAAGTTGTACCTGGCAAGTTTCATGCACTTCATTTTGGCATCTTTTTACCCTTTGAATTTATATGCAATGTACACAGAGAAACTTTCACATAAATGTGTCATTTAGCTCTGAGCATACCTGTATAACCAGTAACGAAAGTGGAAGAACACCAGAACTCAGAAGCCCTCTTAGGACCACCTTTCTTCACTAACCCCACCAAAGAAGCTACTTCCCTGACTTCTAATAGAATAATTTTGTGTTTATTTTATTTTAAGCAAATTTTGGTTTGTTGGTTTTGAGACAGGGTCTTGCTATATAAGCCAGGCTGGTCTTGAATTCTCAGTTTTCCAGCTATGGCCTACTGAGTGCCGGGATTATATGTGCCACCACACCTGGCAAGAGCAACTTTTAAATTAGATGATTTACCAAAGCAATGTGGCAATACAAAAGTATAAAACTGCAGACAAATATAAAGAAGTAATGTCTTTACTTCTTAGTCATTCTTTTTACTTGAATCCTCCTTAAAAAGAGGAATGATTGGCTTGTCATTTAATCCATTAGAAATTTCTTATTTCATGATAAGTTAAGGCAAAAAAAATGACTCAGAGTTAAACGTTTTCTAAAAATAATATGCATGTGGCTACAAATTAAAATATGTGCTTGGAATGAGTTTAATGATCAGTAAGAGAGTGCATATTTGTATTTATAAATTATTGTATTTTCAGTAAAGAAGTAGTCTGATATTATATTTCCATATGCTTAACGAGCCCACAGAGGACTTTGATTATTTTTTTGCATTAAATAAGGAACTAAACATTCTGGTGTAATATTCTTTTAGTCCCTTTGAGATGCTAATGTTTGACATAAAAGGAAAGAAAAAGAAATTTACATAAAAATTCTTCTAAGTCGTATAACACATATCTCTCAAAAGGACACTTTTGAATTTGTAATCTAAAATGCATTTTAAGTATCTGAACAATTACTGATTGGGTGACCCACTTACTTCCATGTTTTTACTGAAAAAGAGTGGGTGGGTGTGCTGAGTTAGGAGACCGATTATAATGGTGTTCTTTTGTGATGTCATAGGGTCAGTCTTCTTGACTGGGATCTCTTCTAGTTTGAGGTATGAACTACATTGTTTATTAGCTCTCATAAGTTCACCAAAGGTGCCCTGGTAGATAGGTATGTTTTACTAAAGTAAATAAAAGAAGCTCTAAACTTGGCTTCTTTGAAAACAAGAGAATTTGTTTCTTTGAAGACAAAAGACAAAAGAATAGTTTCACATCTTGAAATCTAATTTCAGATGGAGAACTGCTTAATAAAAATGATCCTGGGTTGATACTCAGCATAAAAAAATGGATCTTGGCTGGGGATGTTGCTCAGTGGTAGAGCATTTGCTTAGCATAAGCAAGACCCTTGGCTCAAGCACTGCAGAAAAACAAAATCTAATGTATCTATTTATTTTATAAAAATAACATTCAGATACTGAATAAGAAAAAAAAAACTTCATTCATTTGAGAAAGTAACTTTGTTCAATTTCCAGTTTCTACTGACAATGCCAACTCATTCTAAATAGCAGTCATGGAAATTATAGGCTGCCTAGCATATATAAAAATAGCATAGACTGGCTGGCAGAGTATGGGAAGGACCTTCAGGTATTCCATATAGAATCAACTCCAGAACCACACAACAAGATGCTATTGGCAATGGCAACTCCTACTGAAGGACACATACACAAAATGACTCCATCCTGTTCCCTGGTAACATGGAGTGTTGTCTCCAGACTTACTGTGGACCCTCAGCTAGCCAAATGAGGTAAACCATAAACCCTCATTTATTTTCCACTACTATATCCTCCCAATAAGCTGTGGAAATTTTGGCCATTCCTAACCTGCTCTCTTTAGTAAGTGAGTAGTCAGGAGAAGGGGAAGCACTGTATTCGGTACATAAGCAAGCTTTGGAATTTGAAACATTATCAGCAATAATTTGGGGTAACTAAATCAATAACAGTTAGCAAAAGGCCTTAATATTCCATTACTGAAATCTGACATTCAACTCTGACCAGACTTAAGTTTTTATATCTGATTTGAATGAAACAATAATGGCATTTTCCATGGTTTTAAGATCCTGTCACTTGTGTTGTTTAACTTTGTACAAGTCCTAGCTGAAATAATGTCTGGATTTGATTTTAAGGGAGGAGGAGGATGAACTTAAGGCCTATAAATAAGACTACTTTTTATTTTCAGTGTCATTCACAAATTTATGTTTTTTTATAACAATGATGTATTTCAATTCATTTGTTGTGATGTTTCTTAATCCCTTGTGGAAGTAATAATAAGGCCTGGGGCTAAAGTTTTAACTAAAAGAAAGGTGACTATCAAAATTACGACTTGGGTCAAATTACAGTACTTGAACAATTACAGAAAGGAAAAATTTTTTTTCCTAAACATGCATAGAATTCATAACATGATGCATATGGACAGCAAAGTCAAAGTAACATTGTCCGAATGACATTCAAGACATTCATCTCAGACTGCGTCCATAAAGAGGTGAGCTGGGGTTTTTAAAGAGTATGTTCTGGCAAATTTCTGCTTTCTCTGAACCTTTGCCAATACTATTTCTGGAATATGAAAGAAAACACATGAAAAAGATTTGAATCTTTCTAGGGGCATTATGCAATTGGAAGCTGTTGACATACCTATTATCAACAATCCTAAAACATTTCCTCACCACAAGAACTGCAGTCTTCAGGGAAATAATGGAATCCTGTAGGGTAGTTCTACCAACTCAAAAACTCAACAATTACTACCATCTTTGAGAAGAAAAAGAACGATTCCAATTTTAGAGGACCTCACTCATTCCTAGTGTTTTAAATCTAACCTGCCAGAGGTTAGATTTAAAATCAGGTTGTCCAACTGATTTTACTGGAGACATTTATAGAATATTCTTGACAAATCCATCCAGCTTTGACTCTTCCCCCTTTCTCATACTCGCCAGCCAATCTGTGCCTTAGTCCTACCTTGCACTGTTCCTCACTAACCTGAACATTCTGTGCATTTTCATGCTTCCTACAGGCTGTTACCTTTTCTCAGAATTCCTTTCTGCAATTGCTCTTTTGGTGTGATCCTGCTCATTCCTCAGACCCAATCCAAATGTTACTCCCCTTTGCATTCCTCCCCCATATTCCTTTCTGGGAAGAATAAATCCCTTGTTCTTCTGAGTTTCCTTATAAATTTACACATATAAAATACTTAGAATAGAGCTCTGTAGAATCTGTAATTTTCAAGTTTAAAACACGAGAAATTCACTTTTACAGAGAGCAGGTCAGAACTGAAGCCATGAAATCCCCAACAAATGTTTTTATGGGAAAAAAAGTCAGCACATTAAAGAGAAAATACAAAAACCCTTTAGACACATTATATTTGTATTAATGGGTACCACTATTAACTCACTGTAATATCCCCCCCTTGTTTCTGGAAACTTCATAATCTCCTTTCTCTGTTGTGTCACAAGTTGCTGGCAGATTAATTTTGCTTTGCTAAAAAGGATACATACATAAGTGTGTGTATATTTTCCCATTCTATGCCTGTTCTGCATTTAGAAATTGTGGCTTTCCCTATTCACAATAGCCAAGTTATGGAAACAGCCAAGATGCCCCACTACTGACGAATGGATCAAGAAAATGTGGTATCTATACACAATGGAATTTTATGCAGCCATGAAGAAGAACGAAATGTCATCATTCGCTGATAAATGGATGGAATTGGAGAACATCATTCTGAGTGAGGTTAGCCTGGCCCAAAAGACCAAAAATCGTATGTTCTCCCTCATATGCAGACATTAGATCAAGGGCAAACACAACAAGGGATTGGACTTTGATCACATGATAAAGTGAGAGCACAGAAGGGAGGTATGAGGATAGGTAAGACACCTAAAAAACTAGATAACAGTTGTTGCCCTCAACACAGAGAAACTAAAGCAGATACCTTAAAGCACCTGAGGCCAATAGAAGGGGACCAAGAACTAGAGAAAAGGTTAGATCAAGAAGAATTAACCTAAAAGGTAACACACATGCACAGGAAATCAATGCGAGTCAACTCCCTGTATAGTTATCCTTATCTCAACTAGCAAAAACTCTTGTTCCTTCCTATTATTGCTTATACTCTCTCTTCAACAAAATTAGAGATAAGGGCAAAATAGTTTCTGCTCTGTATTGAGGGGGTGGGGGAGAAAGGGAGAGGGCAGCGGGCGGGTAAGGGAGGAGGTGGGGTGAGGGGGGAGAAATGACCCAAACATTGTATGCACATATGAATAAAAAAAAAAAGAAATTGTGGCTATCACGTAAGGTTTGTGTACTTCTGCACCCAGATCCTACAGAGGTCACAGACATGCAGAGAAATTTGCATGTGTGACACCTCACAGTTTTGGTGCTATTGTCCAGCGTTACTCTGGGCCAGAGCAGATGTCAGCTTGCTCTGCACATCTCTGGCAGTCTTATTCCTCACAGAAGTTTCCAGACTACAGTTCTGGACCTGGATTTCCTTTTCTTCAGGTTTCACTGCAAAAGTGTCTTCCTTTTTTCTGCTGTCTGCTTTCTGAACTGCATCGTAGTTTTCTGTCCTTTTCTAATCATCCATAAGAACATTGTGACTGAAGCTTTCTAGGTGTTGAAATTTTTCCCAGAAAGTAATTTCCTCAGAGGATGAAGATTCTGCTGGAACGCAGCACGTTGCATATGACAAGTGCATCGCATGGGTGATAGCTTTACATGTTTTCTTTCCTAAATTGTTGGCTCACTGAGAGTAAGCCTTCCACTGTGCTCTTACGAATGTCTGCCATTAAGAATTCATTGATCCTTTCATTTAATTTCTTCTCATCATTGCCACAGCTACAATATAGACACTCATTTGTCATCACCTGGGTCCCTATGGCTGCTTCCCAATGGGTCTTTCTATTTTTAGGCTCACTGCCTTTCCTTTTATTGTATTAAGAAAATGAAAAGAGGCCTTTCCTATTCATGAATCTGACCCTGCTACTCTCCAGTTTACTTCTCTTCTATGACTCCTGGCTCTTCTCTCTCAGCTACCCTCACTCAACCCCAAGTGTTAGTCACCAGAGCACTTCCACTTTCCAAAGTCCATGGTGTTTTCTCAAAACTTCTTGACTCCTCCTTTATTTGTCTGAAAAATGGCCTGTAATACTTTAAAGGTTCAGCTTTCTTATCCTAACTATCTCTCCCCATAGGCAAATAGTAGCAATTAATCTTTTTGATCCCTCCTGTATGCAGCTTGAATACAGCACAACTCACATCTTTTTGTTTGTTTTTGGTTTTGTTTTGTTTTTGAGGCAGGGTTTTGCTGTATAGCCTAGACTGGCCTGGAACTCCAAATCCTCTTGCCTCTACCTCCTAAGTGGCAGGGATTATAAGTGTGAATTGCCATATACAGCCACAAGTCTTTTTTACTTGACTGCATTCTCAATTAATTATGACCTCTTTAAAGACAGATATTGAGCCTTCTTCCCTTTTATCTAATTCCCTATGTAATGTTCACTAAATTAGTACTTAGGAAGTGTCTGTTCAATGAATGAATACTTGGTTACATTCTATAGAACTGCCAATATTTTGACCTACGTTCTCATATCAGTAGCAAGTTGTAAAGTATCATGGTGAATTTCACCATCGTGTTCTGACTACCTATTTTGCCATTTCCCTCTCTTACAAGACTCTCAACAAATTATGCAGTTCACTTTGCTGGTATATTTGGAATATATTTAATACATATTAAATTGAATATATATTATATTTCCCACTTCCTGCAATAGCAAGAATTTGGTCATTTATATCTAGCCAGGTGACAGGCTCTTGTAAAATCTAATTTATGAAAGCTTAAATGATTAAGAATAATTCTGGGAGACTGCTTAAGATGCATATGAAAGAAGATTCATAACTCAAAAATTTTTATGTGGATTTGAAATGGCTATGAAGTAACTTCACAATGTAGCAAGAGAATATAGGACAAAGTCCATGAAAATATAAAACTGAACACCACCTTTCTGCTTATAGTGGTTCTGACATGTCATGTAGACTACATTATTTTTGAAGAGTAAGAGTTCTTTTAGGAAGTGAAAGTAAATCATTGTGCAGAGCAGAACTGCATATCTTAGAACTCCATGATTAACAATGTAACCTTATTTTTTAAAAACTATCACTGTAGAAAGAAAATTATAGCATATCACAATTTGAAGAAAAGAAAGAGAAGCTCAAACTGTAAGCAGGGAATATTTTACTTTAATGGGATAGGCAGTAAATTGATAATCCTTCCTACTTTCAAATAATAATAATCTAATGAAATGACTCCAAAGAGAGGAGCTGGCTGGATATGTTCTTTTTTGAAGCTCTTGGTACTTTGAAGATTGCAGAGCTGTTTGCTGTCAGGGAAGAAATAGCTGCTCTCTACACAGGGTAAATCTTTAAAATAGAAAATCAAATTTAGACAGATACCCTTTCAAAAACAACTTCAAAAGAGATGAAACCATTCTGTCTGCAAATGACACACCTGCTCTGAAAAGGAAGATAAATGCCAAACACAATTGTGTAACTCACACTGCACACAAGTGGCTTTATAGCAGGAACACACAATGTCAGCCGCCTTACTAGGACTACTATTAACATATGCCGAGAGTGGCTGATAAAGTGATGAATGGCTACTGATTAAGGGAGAAAGTTACTTCTTATTCAGCTTCCTTATTCAAGTGAGGGCAATGAATCACAGAATGTAGGACTTGGAAGGATGACAGGGACTACTTAAGTCAGGGTTCCAAGTTTGAATCCCCTCAAGTACTTCCCTCAATTATGTCTGTGCAGATTGTGTCTGAACCCAACCAGAGAGGGCACACTTCTCTTTCTCTTGGGTAGTCCATTCCACCTTTGAACACAGGACCTATCGGCCCCAAGACAGAAGCCAGATCTCTGTGTTGTGATGATGTAGAAGCAACTCCAGAGGCACAGGTAACACACAGTGATTTCCTCAGTTAAAGCTGACCATATTAATAATCAGGGTTTTGAGAATGGAAGCACCAAGCAAAGGATTCTATGTAGAATAAACTTTAAAAACAAAACAAAACAAACCAGAACTCAGAAGGCTGAGGCAGGAGAATCACCAGTTTGAGGCCGGCATGGGCTAAATATAGAGATCCAGGCCAGCCTGAAGAATTTGTGAACGCCACTACTTTTTTTTTTTTTTTTTAAATCCTTGTTGCAGGAGAAAAGATTTAAGAGAATTTGTTGATATCTTATGGAAAGAATGCTTTCATTTTCTTCTGGAATCAATGACAAATGGCATTAATTTGAAGAAAACAGTGATTTAAACATGGGACTACCCATTAATGCAAATGTAGTGTGTACATTATGTTTTATATGTGCCCCAAAATGGTAGGAAATAGACTCTGAAAGATAAGTATAAAGTTTCCAAAATCCTTGAAATCTTAATATCCAATTTTGGCCTGCAATGATTTTCTGATGCAAACTGTGGAATAAACTAAGATGATAGGACAGGGACTCTGACAGATCTGCTTTGAATCTCCCATCCTACTATTTATTACTTGTATAATTAGTTACATTTTTAATGCTGAGACTCAGTTCCATAATGTGTAAAACAGACTCAAATGCATTTACAAACACATACACACACCACCAAGTAGATACAGAAAATAGGATAAAACTACTTGCTTAATATAATAAAGACAGAATTGTTGTGTACATTAAAGGAGCTGATATTTGTAGAGTAGTCTTGGTAAATATCATCTATTTTTATTTTTGCTGCTTTAAAAATGTGTTGTTGGGGCCTGGGGTGAGAGATGCTCCTGCTTAGTATGTGAGAGGCCCTGAGTTCAACACCTAGCACTGAAAAAAAGTTTTGTCTACTGTCACTTGACATTTTATGTCAATGTCTACCAATTCATAAACCTACTTACACTGTGTTGAAATGCCATATAAATACCTGGCTAACTTCATTTCTCATTCACCATTGGTAAAAGGACCAGTGTTCTTCCCTTAGAGTAGGCCTTGTAGTGTGTACTAAGCTTTGCTAGACTGGAGGCAAAGGTCCCAAGAAATAGCAATTTCAGAATAGACCTTTACATTTTTTTCTTTTATTCAAATAAAAAATAAAATTGAAAATTTCTAGTGCCCACAGAGTCAAGAGACAAAATATAGGAAAATATATGTTATAAAGAATTAAAACACTATAGAAATGAGGCTGCCTTTCTTCTTTCTAAGATGTCTCTCAAAGATACCCAAAGCTACCATTATGTTGTTAAATTGTTTATGTTGTTAAAAACATTTAACAACATAAACATTAGATAATATGGTTCTAGAACTAGTTATTTCAAAGTCATCTCTTTTTTTTTGCCTGAAAAATGAGATTTTAAGACATTTTAAGTAAAACATTTGAAGGCAGGGAGAGAATGCCTATTAACAGAACATCTGAGGAGTGATTCCAAGGCTCTACTAGGGCTTCTTCACCAGCCATGGGACACTTTTAAAGTGTAGTCACACATAACAGTCATTTTTAGATAAGCATTCTATCTGTGGAGAGCATTTTATATATTTGAAAAGCATAATGACATTTAAATATATCCATAAAGACACAAAGCGTGATATTACTGTTTTTATTCCTTATAAGTGTACCTCATATGCTTTATGAATCTGTTCATTTTGGTTAATATCCAAGGAGTGAGGAAATGGAGAAAAAAGCAAAAATGGGAGAGAAGTGTTTAATTAAATCTCATTCACTTTAGATAATTTACTTTGCAATAAAGTACCTTGAGAACAAAGTATATTAGAAATAATTCCTTTTTAGGAACATGTGTTTTCTACTAAAATGAAAGACCCTGAGCAGGGAGTATAGCTCTATGGTAGAGGTGTTGCCTAGCAGGTGCCAGACTCTGTGTTCAATCAGGCTCAGAAAAATAAATATGATTGGAAAGAAACAACATATATAATCACAGAAATCCAGAAGAATTTGTCAGCAGTTATTCCTGGATGATAGATTATCATTGTTTAAAAAATTTGTCCCATAAAGAAAGTCTACATATAGGAAGCTTTTAGTTTCCTCAATTTTTAAATTGTACTTGAAAGGAACAAATGAATGATTAGTAACAGATAATAGGCAATAACCAAATAGGTAATAAAGGCAGTAAGTAGCACCACAAAAGAAATCAACAGTCAATGGCAAAGAACTTGCCACAAAGAGATTGCTCATTTAAATATTTTACTGACATGTGTAACCCGAGAAGACAGGGAGACAAAGACAGGAAGAAAACTTCAGAGGCTAGAGTTAATTTCTCTGTACGTTTGATTCATTTAAAAATGACCACTATCATTGAGAAGAATCTATTCTGTGTTCCAAACTGGGAAGGAATGAAGTCTAGTACACTTCTATATGTAAGGCTTATAAAGTTTTGAAGAGTTTTTATTGTTTTAATGAATTATTCTGTGTCTTATTTCAAGATCTTCCATCATATCCCAAAAAAGAAAAATTTAAATGGGAATGAAGAGATGGCTAGTATGATATTTATTGTGCCAAAAGTCTGTAATAATCTGCTTTTAGATTCACTTTTTTCTTTGAAATATGACTTAAACTGAAGAATCTGAATCTGTCTTAACTCTGAAGAATATGAATTTATGTATCATTTATATATATATGACATAATGGTCAGTGATAATTTCCATGTTGATTACTTAAAATTCCAAGGTCCTTTTAAACCAAAACTATTAATAATCTTCAGTCCCCAAAATATAACTCTGATTTAGAAATTGCCTATAATACACAAGTCAATCTGCTTGTATCATCCTTAGAACTGCAATTAATATTACATATTAGCAGCTCTGCCCTGTTTTCTAACCATAGGCAGGTTTGTAACTCTGCTGTGCCTCAAATTCCCCATCTACAAAGTGCAATTATATAATACATTATCTGTATCATAGGTTTATTGTGAAGATGATATAAGTTCAGATAGAGGAAATGCCCAGAACTGTGCTTGACACAGTTATTTATAAGTGTTTGTGTTACCATCATCATTATTACTCCTTTATCATTATCACAGTATTATGACAATAAGTGATATAATTTGTTATACTTAAAAGTATTTACATTCTACTGTAGATGTACAGAATGACAATTCTCTCATCTTAAGAACTGTTAAGTAGAAAATGACATACAAATTTAAGATACATTGGGCTAGCAGAGTAGCTCAAGTGATAGAGCGCCTGCTTAGCAATTGTGAGACTCTGAGTTCAAATCCCAGTACCAGAAATTTAATATAAAATATTGTATAAGTCACTTAAAATGGAGGTTTAGAAGAAGAAAACTGGACTTTTTTCTTCCTTTAAAAACAAATGTTTCTCAGCATGACAGAGTTCATAATTATTTTGAAATAACATTTTTAAATTTGGAAGTGCTAATATACTGGTAGTATGTTTACTCTCAAATAAGCGAAACTTCAGAAAATAAAGCTCACTTGAGGGAAAACAAGCAAATTTTGCCTAGAAAGTTTATGTCTATATCTATAGTTATCTATATTTAGTAGATAATCTCTAAGCCTTTCATTAGATGCTTAGACCTAATTCTATATTATACAAATACACAGACACACACATGTACACACACACACGCTCAATGTCATTTAAAACTCAAGAGTCAAATTTGAATGAAAATCCTTCTATCTCTACCTGTGGTACTGAAAAAAATCAGATATAGGCCATGTGTGCATAGAAGAGTCACCATTGACTACTTTGACTAGTTTCTCTATAGAAAAGACAATACAAAATTAAATTCAAACCCCATATGAAGCATGATATTTATATTTTTAAAAATATTTCCCAGTCTGCCTCATTTAGTTATGTTTATCATCTCTTTGACATGTCTTTTCTCATATATTAGAAATTTTTAAAGGGATCAATAAAACAAAAACAAAAATGAAACCCAAAATCTCAAGAAACAGTGGTAGGAAGGGACAAATGCAGTACAGAGTTCTAGGAAGCCAATTTGGATCCCAGTATTAAGATGTGGGAATATATTTGTAAATCAGGAAGAAAAGCTTACACTGTCACAGGATCAAGCAATATTAAATAACCACTCAATAAAACTCAGTCTAAAAATACTAGATTCACCGTATCACATTGGATCTTTAAAAAATGTGCAGAGAACTATATACAGGTAATAATACTGTACCATTTAGAACAACAAAAGGGAAAAAGGTAGCATCTCTCTTTTGAGAATTTCACCAAAGAGCACCAAAATGACATTATTACTCCTGAACAGCCAACGTACATTCTGATTTCAACTGAGAAAGAAGGAGAGTGGCATAGTGGCTCAAGTGGTAGAGCAACTGCTTAGCAAGTGTGGGGCCCTGAGTTCAAACCCCAGTTCCATCAGAAAAAAAAAAAGAGAGAGAGAGAGAGAAATAAGGAGCTATAGCTAACTATACAAATAGTGCCTTAGTATCATCACTGTCCTATGTAAACATTTTCCTCTGCTACATCTGCCTTCTATCTGTCTTTTAGCTACATGCAATGGGTGGCCAAATTATCTTTCCATCCTCATCTTGAGTGTGGGTATGCCCATCTTATTCTAGACCAAATGTAATGTTACTTCCATCCAATATCAACTATGGTTAAATTAGAGAATAAAAAAATTAAGAGGTTATAATAAGAATTTTTCATTCAGGGAAAATTAATAGTAATTGAATTATTTTACCCTTCTTCTCTAGGAACTGAAATCCAAACTAAATCTTCTTCAACTGCCACAGAACCTGTAGAGATAGGCATAAGCAGTCTAAGAGAACTGGTGTAGTCAAAGATCTAGTGGAATATAACATTTAGCAAACGGCCTAGAAAAGTCAAAGTCAAATCTTAGACTGCATGGGACAACTTAAAATCTTCAGAAGCTTATGTGATTACGTCAACAGTGTAGTACTCTAAAGGGAGAGAGGAAAGTATTGATAAAGGCTGAGTACCCTTCACCTGAAATGTTTGGGACCAGAAGTGGTCTGGATTTTAGGTTTTTTCCTGGATTTTAGAATATTTGTATATCCATAATGAGGTATCTTGGGGATGGGACCCAAGTCTAAACACTACATTCATTTATGTTTCATGTATACCTTATACATGAGGCCTGGAAGTAACATTACACAACATGTTTAATATACTACAGTTTGACTGCAACTTGCCAAATGAGGCTAGGTATGAAATTTTCCACTTGTGGCATCATTTTGGCATTCAAAATATTTCAGATTTTGGAACATTTTGGAATTTCAGATTTGGAATGCTCAACCAGTGTTTCTCTCTCTCTCTCTCTGTCTCTCAGTGGTACTGGGGTTTGAACTCAGGGTCTTGTGAATATTACTTCTTTTAAAATGTCTTTTGTTTTTCCAGATGAGAGAAAAATTAAGATTATATTAAAGTGTAAAGAATGTTAGAATAGAAAAGAAACTTACTGATGATCTATAATGAAGATAACCACATATTCTGGCTTGGACATATGTATGATTTCACATATCTTTTCATGGAGCTATTATCAATAGCTCCCCCTTCCATTCTCAAAATTTCCTGACTTAGATAGTAAATTACACAATTATGTTATCAATAATAAAATGATCTCAGTTTATCAATGGGAAACCCATTTAGTTAAGTAATTTCTTTAAACTCAAATGACCAAAATGGAACTGTGAGCTCCTTAAGGGCAGGACTCTGTCTTTTTATCTCTTTTTCTATAGGTGATCCAGGTAAATATAATTTGAATAAGTGACAAACTCCTTAATTCCCAGGTCACTAACTTGTTCACTCCATTATTATCCTCTCTAAGAACAAGGTTGATAATTTAATAGAAAGAGTGCCAGGTAACCAATAGATTTCACTAAAGGGCAATAAGACATCACTATTTTTGAGCTGCTGAGGTCACTGTAATTTACAGATAAGGCAAAAATGCTTTGAATGATTGTGCAAACTATAGTGTACTATTATCTTCACCCAAAAGGGAAAATTCACTTGTCCTCCACATCTGCTAGAAGTTTATTTTTAGTTCTATGCAGTGGGTGGACAACTAGTTGTTTCCAACAACACCTTCGGCATGAGTACAACCATCTTGTTTCCACAATCACTGTATTATAGCCTCCACTTATAAGTAAGTCTACAATTGGAATTAACTTGCCATGGCAAATATTACCATGGCATGGTAAGAATTTTCCAGTTTATAATTGAGGATGATAACAAGTAAGTTAAAGCATAATCCATCTTCCTTAGAAACTGAAATTGGCAACAATTTTCTTATGACTGATATTACAAACTAATATATTTTAATTTTTATTTAAAGCTGTGCAAGAGTTCTGAAAAGTTATTTTAAAATCAAAAGCCTACTTTTCATGAAGCTAGAAATCTAATTATATAAATTTGTTAACAGTGATAAAACCACCTCATTTTCAACTGAAAATAAAGAAGTAGTTTATACAAGGAAGTAAAAATCATGAGTACTAGCTGAAGTTTGCATATTACAGACAATTTCTTGAAATATTTAATATAGAAGATGTGTTATAGCCATTAAATAAGTGATATAAATGCTCATAACTGCCTGTCGATCACTGAAGTAGCATTACATAGAAAAATGTACACATTAGCAAATGACATTCATTCACTTTTTCTGAAAAAAATTTACTTAATAATAATACAAACTAGTGCACTGATAATTTCTAACATAACAGTATCTTGTGCTTTTATTACAAAGGGAAATATTTGTTTCTATTTAAGAAATTCGTAATACTTTAATAATTTATTTTTATTGGTATATAGTATGAAAAAACTCTTGCAATGACTTCAAAGAATAAAGAAATAAGAATGATTTTATGCTTAGGAAAAATATATACATTGGTGGACTAATCACTGATTTATATTTAATAACATTTTTCTACATAGTTTACCCTATGTGATACTAAAGGTAAATAACAATTAAAGAGTAATAATTGTTCCTTATGAATTCATGATATTGATTATGTTTCATAGATAAAGATGGCATCAGATGCAATGGCAAAAAGTTATGCATACTTAAAATTATTTTCCAATGAATTTGCACTGACTTCATTATGCCTAATAAACTCTCTAGACCTCCTTTCTGGTCAACAACATATTTGTATTAGTCTTAACAAAGGTTAAGTAAGTAGCTTTGATTATAAAATAAAAGGTAGGTGATAGTCCTACATGAAACAAATCTACTTGTTCTTACCTCTATGAACTTGAAATAAGTAACCAAAAATCTACACTAGTATGATTACAAATTTAGGAAACTATATGTTGACATAAATAAGGACATCTAAACAAAATGTACATTGTCCCTTTACATGGCTTTCATGTCTATGATTGATTTTGTACTGGATTATGAAATAATGATACCCAATAATTCAACAAAATGACAGAGACTGTTAAGAAACAAATACTTCCCTTTATTTGATTGCATTACATCTAGTCATGGGAAATTCATAATAATTGAAAATCTCAATCTAAAGACCTATAAATAATGCTATTTAACTGAAAACCAGCCAGCAAATACCATGTATTTGAAAAGTTTACTCAGGAAAAGTGATTCCCACTCTAACTCAGTTTAGTAGTCTAGCAGTAGGTTAGGAATTATAAGCATTTAAGAATCAGAAGAGAAATGCTCAAGGTTATTTTATCAACAGTGAATTTGCCTTACTCCTTTGCCAACTGCACATTGGTAGGCTTTGCTCCAATAGGTATCCCATATTTGTGCAAAGTGTTAATCAAAACCTCCCTCATGTCGTTGTTGTAGGAATCAAAGTCAAACACATTCCGAACCACACTAGAGAGGCCTTCAGTGGGAAATTTCTGTAAAAAAAAAAAAATCATTATTATATATGTGTTAAAGAATACAGTATTATAAAAATTTACAACGCTAACAGAATAATGCAAAATGAACATCAGAAGAAATCTACTGGCCTTTTTAGATAACCAGATAGATAGTGGGAATACCTATGTTTTTCTCTTTCAATGGTTGTTCAGATGGCTTCGTAACATTTTCCATTTAAAATAAATATCAGAATTTGAGAAGCGGCAATTTTCTTTTCAAATATCAGGGCAGAGATCAGATCCTGGTGTTCAGCAACTGCCACTGCCTTCTGAAACCTCCTGTGTTTAACATCAATTTAAAAATGCTAGTTGAAGTAAAAGAGAGTGCTAGATATCAACAGAAAAGTATTGAGAAAATTTGGTCCATGAATAAATAGAAAAAGAAAAGGAACAAGAAAAGGAGGGAACAGGAACTAATGTCAAGATCAGTCAGAGATGAATCAACTTGGGTTGTAACACATTTGTACATGAAAGCAATGCTAGGAATCTCTCTGTATAGCTATCCTTAACTCAACTAGCAAAAATGCTTTGTCTTCCTTATTATGCTTATGTCTTCTCTTCAACAAAATTAGAGATCAAGGCAGAACAGGTTCTGCCTGGAAGTGAGGGGGGAGGGAGGGAGATGGTGGGTGGGGGGTAGAAATGACCCAAACAATGTACGCATATGTGAATAAATGAATAATAAAAATTTTTTTAAGAAAAGAAAAAAAAAAGGAGGGAAGAACAAAAAAGTATGGTGAATGGAGAAATAGGAGGCAGCAGAAGGAAAGAAAACAAGGACCACTATACCTACATGTACAGTGGGTTCTTTACTGGCTGTTTTAATTTTCTTCAGGTGCTGGGATCTAACCAGGCTACATTGGATTTATCATGGTTTTATGGGCAGAGCAAAGCTTTTGATTTTTCTTCTTACATGTAATTTATAATTTTATACACTTATGGGATTTTTATGTAATTTGTAATTTTACATGTTTATGGGATAAAATGTGTTGTTTCCATATTTATACACATTATGGAATAATTAAATCAAGTTAATTAACATGTCATCACTTTGTACACATTTGAAATCTACTCTCGTAGCAATTTAAAAATATATATTACATTCTTATTAACTATTGTCTTTAATCATCATGCTGTGTAAAAGATATTAAAAACTTATTCTTCCTGTGTAACTGAAATTTTGCACCCTTTAATAAACAACTTGTCCCTCCTGCCCCACAATGTTCTATTTTTCTTTCTAGGGTTTTCTGAGAGGGTTAGGTATAGGGGACAGGGTAAGAGTCAACAGGCTATAACTATCAGCTTGGAGACCATTATTTGTTATATAAGCAGAATTTACATGAAGTTGCTTTTTTGTTTTCTTTTTCAAGTGGACTACACATTGTACATGGTCAGAAGGAATTTCATTTTCCTGACTGTTTATCATGTAACACTTCTTTGCAATACTCACAGTGTATTGTCATTACTGTTAGTTCCTAATCTGTTTTCTGCCTTCATGTCATTTGTTTCAAAATGGAAAGACTTTTTATCTAGAAGCCACATGCTTGTTGTAAAAAATCAAACTAAAACAGGAATGTTTTCCACTGTCTTACTCTCTTGTCTCCAAAAAAACCTTCACCAAATTTCCTAGCTTCTTGATGATGACCATGGCAGAGAACACTGCCAAAGCCAATTCAAATGCTAAACAGATAATGTTCACTGGTCTTTCAGGTTTATAACTTAAAATTACAGACACTTCATGTCATCTGACGGATTATTTATAGAAACTGAAATAGCACAGCCTGAAAAAAGAGTGATGGCTGTTCCTAAACCTCAGTGTATGCCACACCTGTAAATGCTTGACGATGTTGACAACTTCCCTGGTGGAATACGGATAGTTGATGATGCCTTGGTCAGCCAAGCTCCTCAGCTCTCCAAAGGCAGCCACAAGCTTCTGAAGGATGGGTTCAGGCACATTCGGTCCATACCGCTTGAGCATCTCAAGCTCTGCGTGGGGTTTGGGGTTGTCAACTGCATGGCAGCTAAAAATGTCACCTAAGGGAGAGAAGTGTCACATTCAGCATGCAGCTAATCCATAATAATGCTGCAGGAGAAAACACAATGGTTATTTAGAGACATTGGCTACTCATTAAAGTACAGAAACCCATCAAACAATAGGGTGGTAAATGACTGAAGCAGAAGAAAACAGGAGGTTGATCAGATAGGCCTCATTGAGCAAAGGTAGGTATCTCGGGAAGAGCACTGCAGGTGGTGGATAAGGTATAGACAAGGATCCTAAGTCAAGCATATCTGGCATGTGGAAAAAAGAGAAAAAAGAGCAGTGTGGCTGGAATAGAATGAGTGACAGGGAGGGCAGTCCACAGCAGAACAGGGCATGACGTCAGAGAGACAAGAAGATGTAGGAGACATATAACATAGGACATTGTGAACTGTTGTAAAGATCTGTGCTTATACTTCAAGTAAAATGGAAAGCCAGGACGTTTTTTTTTTTTGTTTTGAGATGGAGTCTCAAGAAGATCTCAAATTCATGGGCTAGAGTGATCCTTCTGTGTCACCTTTCCAAAGAGCTGGAACTATAGCCATGTTCCACTGCATCCAGTTAGGGAAGATTATTAACAGAGAGATGGACTGATGTGTTGAGAGGAGACTACAGAAGGGTGTTAGGAGACAAAATATCCATGGGTCTGTAGTATTGCTGTGCACCTTATTAGCAGAGGCTCTGACCACACTGACTATGTTTACAAGGATATTTGTAGAGAAAACAGCCTTGGAAGACAGTGTCTGTCTGTGTCTCTCTCTCTGCAGCAAGGTGTGCTTACTACCCATTATAAAAAGATGTGGATTACCTAAGCTCATGGTTCCTTTCCTGTAAAGCATTTTACTGTAAGGTCAGAAATCATCTGCCCCTCTTTGTGTTGCTCTGTGGGAACTGGACTTGAAGAACCAGCACGAATGCTGATTCTTTAACTACTGCTTTTGCTTTTGTTTTGCTTTTGCTGACCTTGGAGTCTAGTGTCCCCTGCCAGGAAACTGTAGCAGGATAACTTGTTAGGTTAAAGGTAGGGTAAAATCTTAGATCCTGCACAGATCATGAGAAAAGGTAACAGAGAAAGTAGGAAGTAGGAGACTTATGAGGGGGACTATTGCAAGTAATCTAGCTGAGGGATGGTGGTGGCTGATATCAGAATGGGAGCGAGTGGAAGTGATGGAAAGCAGATAATTCTGAATATATGTTGAGTGTAAGGCCAATTAGATAGCCAGATAAATGGTAAAAATTATGAGAGAAAGAGAGAAGTCAAAACATATTTTTGGCCCAAGAAGGATGGAGTTATCTTCAACTCGGATGAAAAAAAACTACGAACCAATCAGAGGAATTATAAACATGTTAGATCCAAGATATAGGAGCTATTGAACAGGCCATTGGACATGAATGTGTAGTCTAGGAGAGAAGTTGAAGTTGGAGATAAAAAAAATGTTGGCAATATTAGGCAGAGAAATAGTATTTTAAAATATGACATGTTCTTATTTTACCAAGGAAATGAGTATGGATAGGTAAAAGAGGTCCAAAGGCATTTCAACAAGAAGGCTGAAAAGGAATGGTAATTAGTTTAGGACATAAGTTTAGAAAGCACTTGAAGAAGTACTGGAAGTCAAGTGCAAGAAGATGTATCAAGGAGAGGAGAGTGTTAACAGCACCAATTAATAAAATACTGCTGACAGGTTAAGAAAGATGAGTATTACAAATTGATCACTGGATTTACCCATGCAAAAGTCCCTATGATGACCTAGACAAGAATTATTTTCTGTAGAATAGGAGCAAAAATCTGGTTAGAACCAACTTAAGAGAATGTAAGTCCAATTGCACACTGATGTTTATTGCAGCACTGTTCACAACCAAGCTATAGAAACAACTCAGATGCCCTACAACTGATGAATGGATTAAGAAAATGTGGCATACACACACACACACACACACACACACACACACACACACGCACACGCACACACACACGCACACACACAAATGGAGTTTTATTCAGCCATAAGGAAGAATGAAACAATGTGCTTTAAAAGTAAGTGGATACTGGAGGACATCATGTTAAGTGAAGTAAGGCAGGCTCAGAAAGACAAAGGTTGCATGTTTTCTCTCATATGTAGGAGATAGATAAAATATAAATACAAGCAATATTGTGAAAAACAGGTTATGCTAAGGGAAGGTCACTACCAAGGGAAGGAGGGTAAAAGAAGGAAGTTAACAAGGTGAATATGGTTGATGTACTTTCTATACAAGAATGAATATAGAATTTTTAAACCTGTTGAAATCACCATAAGAAGAGGACTAAGGTAGAAAGGAGAAAAACAGAGGAGATGAACCAATTTGGGTTATAATACATATGTACACAGAAATGTCACAAGGAAACTCCCTGTATTGCTATTTTAAACAAGTGCCTTTTTTCAAGAATGGAGAACAGGAACATAAAGCAGGTCCTGTCTGGAGGTTGGTAGCAGTGGGATGGGGGAGGATATAAGGAAAGTGTGCAGGAAGGTGAATATGGTGGAAATTTTATGTATACATGTATGTAAATGGAAAAGTAAGACCTTTTGAAACTATTCCAGGAATGGGGGGAGGAGGGAATAAAGGAGAATGATGGAGGGGGTGAATTCAGCTATGATATATTGTAAGCACCTTTGTAAATGTCACAATGTGCCCCCAGTACAACAATAATACAATAAAAAATAAATTTAAAAAAAATTGATGTAAGAGAGAGTGGTGAAGAAGAAATGGAGAAGGAGAGTATGGACAACTCTTCTGAGCACAAACAACTGTCATATGGAGTTTTGCTGCAAAGAAGAGCAGAAGAATCTAGCAGCAGTTTGCAAAAAAGGATTGAGAGGGCCATTTTTCAACACTGAGGAAATAACCCCTTGCTCGCTTGCTGATGGGAATAAACTAACAGAAGGAATTGCTGGAGTGGGAGGGGGAGGGCAGAATCGCTACAGCAGTATCCTTGAGAAGGTGGGCTCGAGTGCCCCTCTGAAGGACTGGCTTTAGATGGGAATGTGAAGTTTACCTTTAACAGGTGGGAAAGCAGAACACTATAAGTAGGAAGACTTGGTGGTAGTAGTCTGGAGACATTAGTTTCTAATTGCTTCGGTTTTTCTCAGTGCAGTAGGAAAACAGGAAAAAAAAACAGGTGTCTGAAAGTAGGGTCAGTAAGCTGAACCCGAGTTAGGTATGGGGAGGGAATGGGACTGGTGGGAAACTGAAGGACTTTTCCTTCCCCCTCCGTGAGCACTTCTACACTCCAATTTCTCAGAGTGTGTTGAAGCACTGCATAATTTTAAAACAAATGAGTTCATGCAATAGTGTCAGAACTATGAGGAGGGAGAAGATCTGAATTACTGGCCTGGGAGAACAGGAAATGAAAGGACCAAGGAAACATGGCGTGACTGAACGAAGGGACACTTAAGGTTCAGTCAAGAGTTTAAAGTGAGATTTGTCAGAGTGGTTTTATACTTTTTCTAACCACATTCAGTTGTGCATGTGTAGGCTCAATGTAGTCAGAGTACACTGAGTACGTTAAAGAACCAGGGTTGAGGGGTTCCAAGTGCCTAGGAAAAGCTGAGAGGACTAGGAAGTTAAAGATTTATGCAAGAATGTAGTTGATATGAATGATCACAGAACTCAAAATCAGAAAAGGAGAATAAAGTACAAGGAGTATAGTGAAAAGCTGATAGAATCAATAGACTGGAGTTTCTAATAGGTTTGAAGGGCTGTTGGATTTGGACAGAGATGAAATGAAAATCCTGAGGAAAAATAAGAACAGAATCATGAAACTGAGATTATAGAAGAGTTTCAGTTTTGGAAACTAGGGTATGTACACAGGAGTGAATGGCTAAGGTAGGAAAAGGGTAAGATCACTGGAATAAAAACATCCAAGGAGCCAAGACTCCAGGTAGGGGAGAGACGCATGTATACTGCAACCACTCCAAAAGAAGTAGAGCTAGAGTGAGTGAAAGTGAACAAAGAGCCAAAGATCACTGAGAAATAATAAGGAACAAAGAGTTCAACATGATGTAATCTGATGACATGAGATATATAGCTGGGAATTTTAAAAGAAGAGACCAAGAGTGATCTAGAAGCAGCAATAAGAAGCAAAGACTCCTTACTTTCTCCAGGCCCAGAGTGGGGAGGAGGGAGGAGTATCACTGCTTGAAAGGACTTCAGTGTGGGGAGGGCACTTAAGGGAGTGCAAGAATTTCATCTGAATAACAGTAGATAGAACAGTAGATTTCAGGATTTGGGGAAGTCTGAAGATGGAGACAATAGGGAATGCCTGTTCTTGTAGGCATTAAAATAAATGCAGGGTGACCTGGGGATAAGAGTGACTTATGAAGAACTGAAACATAAAAAAGAACTCAAATCTTTTCTCACTAATTACAAGTAATTGTAGGTTTATTTTGGGGTGTTCACATCACTGTGTTTCTAAAAGCATCAGTAATATATGAATTGTCAGCAATTTTTAGAGTAAATCTGTCAGTAGTAAAAACTACAAAAATGGTGTAACTGCACACATTATACTTCCATCCCTGACCGCCAGCCAGCGCAAGCACCAGTTCTGTCCTCTTTAATAGAAATTCTATGCTCATACAAGTACAAACGCGTACACATATATCCCCTTTGCCTGTGCAAATAGAGATGGTAATCTATTATAGCCACATTCATGACTTACTGCTTCAATTAATATTTCAAAGATTGATTCATTTATTTCAACATGAGCTATCATTGCCCTCACTTTTTTTTTTAATAGTTGCATATTATTCTACTGTGTGGACACAACAGAATTTCTTTTTATGTCCCATTTGGATGGAGATTTGGGTTGTTTCCATTCTTGCTGTTGTAAACAATGCTGCATTGCCTATCCTTCTGCTGCTATTATTGTCACTGTTGTTTTTACCTAAGGTGCCGAAGAAATCATTGCCTAAGAAAGGAAATCCAGGTCTGTTGGCCAGAACAATCATCCTAAAATCAGGATGAATCACTATAAGATTTTCTCTCCCATTTACATTAGCAGAATCTGAAAAACAAAATTTCTAGTTATTCTTTATTGATATTTAAGAATGCTAAGAATATCAAGTTGCAGACTTTTAAATAACATAACTATTTTACTGTTCAATTATTTTTAAAACTTTAAGATATCTGGCTGTGATACATGGGTTGCAGAAAAATAAGAAAGTTTGCTCAAGAACAGAATACTGATAAAGTATATACTAAATTATACATGAACTTGTATTTAGCATACAGCTAAAAATCAAATTTGTCCAAGTGTCTTACAACAATTAAACCTAGCTTGAGATGTAATTATTCTTTAAAAATAAAATAAAAAAGATAAACATCTCTTATGAGAATCTAAGAAACACCCAAGGAATAATCTAAACATTCTCTAGCTTTTGTCAGCTATATCCCTTAGTGTAGAACCTACTACCATTATGTAGCTTAAGGAGTCATTCCTATTTAAATCACACACTCTCCAATGTAACTATATGCAAAAATATCTAGTCAATTCATGAATGAAATATTAATTTACTTAGGGAATTCTAACATAGTTCTTAAAGTAAGTGATCTCAAGTACACTGGAGCTTTCTGTATCCAAATATTATGGTATTAAAGGAACTAAACAGAGCTATCTATTGGATGGTGTACATTTCAGATACAACTGATAGCTCAGGCATTAATTTGAGATAGTAAAAACTATATGGTGGTTATTTTAAGAAGAACCACTTGCTATCTGGGCTTCTTCAAACCCCAGCCTTCAGCTACTCATCTTTAAAACATGATGATTGTGACACACCTGCAGTTTTATGTGTGAAGAGTCTGTAAGTTAACTGATAGTCATAATTTTTTAAGATCTCAGTAATCTCTCAAGGTACCACCTATTCATGTGTTAATAAAACCTATTGTTTTTAATATTTGATGCTCATTAATTTTAGTAGTGAGAAAAATAAGAGTATGTAGCCACAAGCAAAAATTGATTAATTAAAACAAGTATGATAATGAAAAATATAATTAAGAAAATGAAAAGATAGGCCTCAAATTGAGGGTTTATGAAACTCTGTTCAAAAGAATTTCAGGTATCCTTGTTTAAAATGTCAGAGCTGAGGGTTTAGCTCAGTGACAGAACACATGCTTGGCATTAGGGAAGCTCTGGGTTCAATGCCCAGCACTGCCCTCCTCCCCTAGAAGACATTTATACTCACACTTGAGCTTGAAAATTATTATGCCCCCTGTACTTCTAGGCTATTCCTCAAAAACATCTGAGAAAATGTAATGCACCTTAACCATGATTTTGCTTCAATTCTTTCTTCCTTTCTATTTGACTATACTTATAATTACTTTTAAAAGGCAGGCAGAATTCTAATCCTGAGAGTCTGAATGGTGTCTTTTCAGGTTAATTCAAATTCTCATTTTTTTTAAAAATAAATTCATTGTGAAACCAAAATACTAGAATGGTGAGTTGAATATTGGTGCTGAGTTGAAGCTCAGAAGGGCAGTCTTGCGATGATAAAGTCCACTGAGACACCCCCACGATGCTGAACTTGCAGCTATATAACAGGACCTTCTTATGTGCTTTCTTCAAATGCTAAGGATGCTAGTTATTAGTTCTAACTTGTTTGGTTACTACACTATTAACTATGCATTTTCCATGGCTAGCTACAGATTTTTATTTCTTTCCAGACAGTAAAACTTTGAAATCAGAAACTAGAAAATGTTTTCACATTGTATTAGGCAAACTTAACTTTTCCTGTGGTCAAATATAGTGACGAGATTCACCTATTTTATTTGTTTCTAATAATTAACAACAAAAAGATTATGTGAGTAGAAGGGAAAGAAGACAATCTAAATAGAGAATAACTTCTTCCTGAAGTATGAATATGTGCATATATATATGTATATAGATACAAATGCATTAGTATATGTATATATATGAAATTCAATGTCTAATTTTTTTGTAATTATTCTGAGCTAATAATACTGAGCTAATAATAAGTCTTAATATTGTGAACAATAAAAACATGCCAGAGTTTTAAAAAATTCCAGATAGCAATCAAACAAAAGAAGTAACACACACGCAATTGAGAAATGAGTATAAAGATTATACATTGGTATTCTCAGAGTAGAAAATATGAAGCTGATTTGTTCTAATATTACTATTGAAATTTTCAAAGACACTGGTTATAAGAAGTAAAAGTAGGAGGCTGTGATGTAGCTCAGTAGTAGAGCATGTGTTTATTATATACAAGGTCCTGGGTTCAACCACTTGTGCCAAAAATAAAAAGTAAAACCAATGAAGCAAGATTTATACATTGCTACACAATGAAGCAAGATTTTTTTCTACGGTATTGGGATTCGAACTCAGGGCGTCATGCTTGCTAGTGAGGTGTTCTACCACTTGAACCACACCCCTAGCCATTGGACATTAATTTTAATAAATGATTGTCAATACAGACAATTTTATTTATATTGAACTTATGTTTATTGCTTGTAAATAAGCAGCCAGCTAAGTTTGTGCCTTGATATCAGAGATGTAAAAATTGCATATATTACACAGAATGTTGCTTTTTAAATACTCACTTGCAACAATGCGTCTTCCATCAGCTAGAATCATTTCTCCATTTTCTACTAGAGTTTTCAAAATACAGGTGACATTTGTTGGTGCTTTGTCTGCTTCATCTACTACCAGAATATGACCCAACTTTACTGCCTTAACCTTTGAAAACAGAAAATTATTACAAACAAACAAGAAGGCAACTATTATTAAAACTTCATCACTTACTACTTTGGATTTACCATAGTTGGTCTTAAGTTACGTACACTACCAAGTGGACAAAAAGTCTACAACAGAGTTAGAAGCAAAATTGATCGAACTCCTCCAACAGTTTCACACAGTACTAAACTGCCAACTCTACAGTGACCTTTTGGAGTATTGGAATTACTCCTATGGTGGTGATTGTCAACAACATTTCACAGCCTAGAGTTGGGGAAATGTAAAGCAAGTATAATAAATAGAGGAATTAAAGTACCATGAAAGTGCCATGGAAGTTAAGAGGAGTAAGACAACATAATCAACTGTGGGCTTTAGAACACTGCACTCATTATGGCTCTTGAAAAGCGACTGAAATTTAATAGATCAGAATGGATGATGCTGAAGAAGTGGGTATTCAAGTAAAAAAGAATAAAATTCCTGGGGGCATATTTAATGAAGATTGAATATGAATAATATCTGTTGGCTGAAATAGAGGTTAAATGTAAGAAAAGAGAGAAAAGACAAAGGAAGAGAATATTGGGTTTCTACTACTAAACACTTAGTTGCCAGACCAAGAAATATGTACTTTATCTCATTAAGTAATGGGATATAATTTACACCTGTAAATTCAAACATGATAGAAATGGATTTAATCTGGCAGCAATATATAGAATAGACTAAAAAGGGATTAATACATTAATTTGGTTCAAAAGAGCTTGGGAACCTGGTAAGACTAGACATGGGAACACATGGAAATACAAAGTATTAGATCAATCTTAAGGGTTCTATAGTCTTCCCACTTCTTGGAAAGGAAGAGGGTAAAGGGAAAATAAGAGACCTAGGTCTTGGGTGACTATGAATTGTGACACGAAAAGAAAGATGAAAACTAAAAGCCTCAAAACATTTTTGGGGAGGTGGATAGGAGGAGATACTCAATGAATTCAATTTCAGTGTAAACCTTCAAACTTTTTCTTAAAACAGTAGATACCTGATAAGTTTTTCAGATTGCATAGTTTTGACTAATTATTTTCAGGAAATATAGATTAACATATCATGATTCCTTTTACTGAAAATATTTTATACATTTTCCTCAAAGAACAAGGGATAGTAAATAAAACTTGTATGGTTAAAAATAAACTTACTTTTAGAAAAAGAAAATATGTGGCTTGCACTCCCAGCCCCCATCTCTGTTCAGGGAAGTTGGGTCCAATGTGTGAGACTTCAGGCAGAAAAAGTCTGCTAATCTCAGGGTCTGGACCACAAAGATTCCATGATGGCTCATTTGTGCCACTGCAGGGAAGGAGTTATCTACACCAAGGAACATGCCAGGCAAGCTGGGATTTCTTTGGAATCTGGACTAGCAAGCTGAAGACCAGGATCTTCCAGCTTCTCAAAGCACCTGGTTATTATTTCAGTAGTTAAAACCATTTTTGAAAACTTTTCTAGGTGATATTACCTAGTTTCAAACCATATACTTGAAGACAACAACAAACTTACAGAATATTCTGTAACAAGAGAAATCAATTGAGGATTTGTGCCATTTCCTAAATCTCTTACTTGAAGAGAACAGAATAAAAAGACATGTTATTTTCCCAGTAATTTTCATTTAAATATCCACCCCCTAAAATGTCACATGAATGTGTTCAGTTAGACTGAAATACATTGGACTCTATGGGAGATTCCTTCTCAAAGGCTGACCTACTGCTATCACTCAGAAAATACTTTGAAGTATTCATATAATAGAATTACTAACCAAAGGTGAGTCTTCGTATACAATTAGTCCATCTTTAACTGAAGGCTGAAGAGTAAGACTTTGTACTGTGGTATCCCTAAAATTAAATCAAAACATTCAGTTAGCAAGGAAATAAACTGATGTTTGATCATGAGTAAATTTTTGTTCATCATCCCGCTTATTCCCCCAAATAAAAATAACAAGTGAGATTTCATCCAGCAATAGTATTTTGTTGACTTAATATAAATTACAAGGGTTTGGGTATTAATAAAGTTGACCAGATTCTTCTCTTTTTAAAATTTCTTTTCTTCTCCTTTGTGACCCTTTCATACCTAAAAATCATCTCTTGAGGGTGAGGAGGAGATGTTTTAAAATATATTGGTTTATATTACATATAATATTTATGTCATTTAAAAATAATTTTGATGGCAAGTTAGGTAATGACTGGTGTGCTGACATGGCCAATTAAATAAAGCAAGTCTTGGTTGGAGGTGTGGTTCAAAACGAAGAGTACCTGCCTAGCAAGGACACAAGCCCAGAATTAAAAATCCCAGTGTCATCAATAAAGCAAGTCTCTGAACTACTCATTTAGGCCCAGTGACTGCACCCTGTCACTCACTCCCAGGACATTGAAGAATTGCTTTATGGGATTTTTAAATATTTCTGCTAGGATTAGAGCAACCAACCCATCCCTTCCCCTCTTTCCTCCACCCATTCCCTTCCCTTCCTGGGATTTTAAACATTTCTACTGAGATTAGAAAAATCCATCTTCTTCCCTTCTTTCCCTTCCTTGTCCCTCCCTTCCTCTCTCTCTCTCTCTCTCTCTTCCTTCCTTCCAGGGATCAAACCCAGGTAATCCACCATTTTATTTTCTGAAACCTATTTTCTACTGTTGATCTCACCCTCCTTTAAACCTCCTTTAAAACTTTTGAAGCAAAAGTATTAACAGTGAGTTATCCTGATGTTATGCGCCTCTTTTCTGATGAATATAAAGCTCATATTACCTATAGATATTCTTGCCAAACCTGTGTGTGAACTTGCAGTTGATAGATAATTTCTGACTTTTTTATGGGGATCGATTTTTTAATCTTCACCTTCCACATATACAATATCTTAAAGATGAAAAATCCTATGGCTAGCTTGATCATATCACACAGAGAAGTAGAACTACATTTAAAACGGGTGTAATATTTTTCCTTAAAAGATTTAAAGTCATCTTTCCAAATGACTCTCCCACTTAAAAACATGAAGTTGCATTGGCATTGTTTTGAGAGCTTGTTCGGAGGTTCTAGCAGGGGAGCGCAGCTACTCGTGTACCCTTGACCGAAGAACGGTCCTCCTCTATCGGGGATGGTCGTCCTCTTCGACCGAGCGCGCAGCTTCGGGAGGGACGCACATGGAGCGGTGAGGGAGGAAGGGGACACCCGCCTAGCCAGCCAGATCAGCCGAATCAACCCTGGCGATCAATGGGGTGACAGATGTCACAGCCAGATCGCCCTCACATCCAATGGTATTGTTTTGAATATCTACTCTGTGTAATACACTTCTTGGGAGTGTGAACTTCAGACCTTGGTGCTGTAATCTACTTATAAAAATTAGATACAAATGCCACACTTTATTATAATCTGTTAAAAATCACAAAATGTGCACCTATTTTTTAAAAGAAACTAATAAATACCACATGCCAATCAAAAGGAAAGCAAAATTAAGATATCATTCAAGTCATTGTTTTGTTTTAGTAAAACAAATTTAATCAAAAGCAGTTAACTGATGTAAGAGGCAGCATGGGGTGAGAAAGGAAAGAAGACTCTGGAGTCAGAGAGGTCAACATTCAAATTCTGGTCTGGGCATGTGATCTTTGAGAGTAATAAAAGCTACCCAGGAAGATGGTTGGTGGAAAGTGGGAAAGTACATAGCATAGTATCTGAGAGACAGCAGGAGTGCAGTTACATGCCAGCTTCTGCCATTTGTTGTTACTCTTTTGCCATTGCTGTGACTGCAATCTCCTTGACTGAATTTCTACTTGATCTTCAGGCTTTCAGCATTGACAGGACTTCTCTGGTTCCCTTCTTTGACCTGATGCAGACCAATTAGGTGTATCTGCTTTGTGTTCCCTTTGAGCCCTACTCTCCCCTCCATCAGTCTTTAACATGTTATATTGCAATTACTTATTTTAACATCTTTCTACACAGACTGAAGGACGAGGAATGCAGAACACACACACATTGTCCATCATTGTGCTGGGTATCTTGCACAGGTCTGCTTCACAGGAGAAAAGCAATAAATATTTGTAAACAAATAAAATAAATTTGAAATACTAAATTAACATTGAAGCTTATATACAGGATTTAGTAAATGGACTTCCAAATTTATTGCACTATGAAACTTTTTGTTAAAAAATGGAAAACCTGAAATCTACTCTAGTAATTGCTGGGTTGGTGAAGGTTGGCACTCTCTGAGGTAAGCAGTGGTCCTAAATCATCTATTAAGTCTGTATTAGAAAGCACAGTCAAGGGACTGAGAGTTGATGGTTCATGTCCATCATCTACTCCAGTTGAGCTGAATTTAGACTTAAGATTGTACTGCAGAACTTCTACATCACATTCCTTATTTCTCACAGCCAGTACAGGTATGTTGGCAATATGATTAAAAAATTTTTTTTGGTGCTACTGGAGTTTGAACTCAGGGCCTCATGCTTGCTAGGCAGGCATTCTTACTTACTCCTTGAGTCACTCTGTCAGTCCAGCAATGTGATTCTTTTTTTTTTTTTTTTTTCAATGTAATTCTTGACATTTAAAATTTCTGGACTTGGGCTAATGGAGTAGCTCAAATGGCAGAGTGTCTGCCTAGCAAGTGTGAGGCCCTGAGTTCAAACCCAGTACCTTCAAATTAATAAATAATAATAATAATAATATTTCCAGATTTGTCTTATTTACACTTAGCTTGAAAGAATTCTCTAACTTGACCAAATGGTGACGGCTTTCTTTAGTTAATTTCCTTATGGTCTGGCCTTACTGCTATTCCTGACTGTCCTACAAACTCCTACTTTCATGATTCTGGCCCTCAGTGGGCTTAGACCTGTCCTGACTATCAACTGCTTTCTAAACATCACAAAAAATTCATTCCGAAAAATTATTTTATCTTCACTAAAAATAAATTAAATGTCTAAAAATAAAGCCTGGGAAACATAAGGGAAGGCGAAAATATACTCAAACAATTTATTGGTGCTTTTCAACTTTTAGAATGAATAAAATGTTTCTTGTGTAACATTTTGATATGTAGTCATGTATCCATTTTCTGTATTCACAGGTAGTACTAATTTACTGTCAGACATTCTTTATACTATCTTTGCTGACAAATTAATTTTCATATTTGAACAAATTAAGAATAGAGTTTAATTAACTTACTTAAATTCATTGTTAATATCATAGCAATAGAGAAAGGGGTGGGTGCTGCAGGGAAAAAGATGTGTTCACACGGATTTTTATAGCAACATAATGAATTTCTCACCTCAGCTCTCACATATTTAATGGGCAAAAACATAACACCTTCCAGTACCAAAAAGGAAAAAAGAAACTTGCATCATTGTTAGTAGAAAGGAAATTCAGTTGTTACCTCAATAATTATAGTTCTTCAGAACAGATTAAGAACAGTAAACTCAAGCCTAGTTCTAATTTTAAAAAGGCAAATGAAATTGTTCTGTAACAGTTGAATTCTGATAGCATATAACTTGTCAAATGAGATTTCTCAAAAGACTTCTGTGCTAGAAATGAAAACCATACGCTTGTGCAAAGAAGCACAAATCAAATGATTTCCAAGGACTAAAATGAGGATAAATACAAATAGGAAACATGACTTTCTTTCACTGGAGTAGTCCATGAGAAAGAGGAATTTATGGGATAAAAGTAGTTTTTGTTCTGTTCTTCTTATTGGTACTTTCATCTTGTACATCAAAGGAAAAGCAAAGACTAGTAAAATATGGAAAATGATACTGAGCTTCAAAAATTGGTGGGCTGCCTTTCGTCAGCTACCCGATGACATAAGGGTGGAAGTGCTGTACCCTCTACAGCACTTAATATGATAAGAAAAAAAGATTGATTTCTGAGATACCCTACAATACCATAAGCTTCTGCTTAGTCACAGGTGCTTATGGTTGTTGCAGATTGCATATGAAAGGGTTTTGAAGATAATATAATGATTCTTATTTAGAGAGTATTTGATTAAAATCATCTACGAGCATCTTGGATCAAAGACATTAATAAGCAATGATCTTAAGAGAAGATTTTAGTGCAATGTCAATTCTTTTTTGAATTGTTTCTTTCAAAAACAGCTTTGAAATATAATATAATAAAAGTTTAGGGTCAACAACTTCAACCATATTAGGGAGAAAAAAAATGAAAACACATCTTAGTCACATTTTCTTTAACCTAACATCTAATAAAAAGATGTTTTTCTAGTTATCAGTAACATGATGAATTAATTAGAGCTCAGCTAATTGTTGACACATCACCAATTAATTGTCACTTCTTACTCGCTGACAAACTGTCAGACCGCTGTCTGATCAAATAAAACCCTATGTCAATAAGTGGGCTCCTCAAACAAACATTGTATTAAACTATTATTTTAATTCTGTGATTTACTTTTTTTGAAACTGGACTTACTAATGTTTCAATAGCAACTTCAAATGACTCCAGATGCAATGAAAGTAGTTAAATTGTGTAAAGAGCAGGTTTTGTTAAAATAAGAAAATAGAACTGGCCTCCACAGAGCAAGCACTATCTGTTCTGAATGCTGCTTTTAAAGGTACATTACAAGCTAACACCATCTCATTTGTTAAGGAGCAAAAGATTCCAAAATAGTGATGTTTATTTTGAGGACATTTTAATGAGTGACATTTCAAAGACTTAGGTTAGCTTTCTTTTAAAAAAATAATAGTTTAGCCAAATAGTGAAGGAAAAAAGAAGACACAAATGTTTCACAAAGCTGACAGCTCTCTCCTCTGATGCTTTATAGTTCATTGAAATAAAAATAGCCATGGGAATAGTCCACTCAATACTATGAGCCAAACATGAGCAAGGAAAGACAGACCATTGCTCAAAGGAGGCACAGAACAGAAATTTGTTCAATAAAAACAGAGGGGAAGTTTTGAGAAAAGAACTAAACTTTTACCAATAAGATATAGCCATAGTATCACTGATTAAGAAGTAAATGCTGTTTAAAGAGATTTTACAAGTGAAGAAAAGTTCATGACATCAAGAATATAATTTTTGCAGGGTGTGGTAGTACACACCTGTAATCCCAGCTACTGTGGAGGTGGAGAAAGGGAAATCGTGGTTCAAGTCCAAACTAGGCTTTTAGAAGACTAAAAGCAAAAGGACTGGGGACGTGGCTTGGGTGGTTGAGAACTTGCCCAGGAAACAAAAGGCCAAGTTCAATCCCCAGTTCTGTCAATATACCACATATGAAAAATGTATGTATAATTTTTACAGTACTTATTTTAAAAAGTAATGATATGAAAATAAAGAACACTAATAATTACTAATATAACAGAATGTGGTGCTTAGACACAGATGATGAAAATGAGCTTAAGAATTAATTATTTGTGAATGCTCTGGGCTTTCTGCTGAATAGTAGCATATGACCTCTCCCTCTACCTACAAAAGACAAATTTATTTTTCCATATTGGGAAAGACTCTTCCTCAGACCCTCCAACAGAGAATCTTGTTATAAGTAGTGTTGTTATTTAATACAAAAGAAATTAAGACACAAAATAAGGCTATGACTCCTGTAGTACCAGTTTATAAACCAACATTGTACTTCTAGCTTGGTCAGTCATTTAACTTCCCGAAGTCCAAGATTACTCATCTCTACAGGGGAAGTGACAAAGAACATCAGAAAATATAACAGAGTAAAAAATAAGGAACATAAAAGGAAGAGAGGGAAGGAGGAAGAACAGGAAGGAATATTGTTATATAGTGCTTTGAGTGTTTTGAATGATTGGGGGAAAGTCCTTTTAGAAAAATAAGCAAAATATTATTTCTGCCAATATGAATAAAAAGTCTTCAGCTCCTAAAATAGTTGTTTTGGAGGACACATAGTTTGTTTAGTAGTCAACCACTCTTAACTAATACACCCAGAAACGAAAACTCCTAACAAACTAAAGGGAAGGAAAACTTTGGGAGAAAATATTTATGCAAGGAAGTCAGCTGGGATGCAACATTTTGTAGTTCAGAGGTAGGTTCTTGTTGGGAACAGGAGGTAGAAAATTGCCACAGCAAAACAGTCACCGGTGGCAGGTATACTTTTCAAAATCTGCTTACCTCCACCAGGTCTCAGTACTACTACATTAGCATTGTTTAAAAAGAAACTCTTGATGACAATCAAGTCTTGCCCCAAACTCAGAAAATGTTATGAGTTGTTCAGTCTTTAGAAATAAAAACAAATCTATTCACATGGTAAACTATAACTGGGTCTTTTCTCTGTCCTCTGAAAATTAGCTTTCTAGCTTGGGAAATTTTAAGGTCTCAAAAAATGACCTGATCTCATTGCAGGGACTTCAATTCCTTTTTTCCAGACAAAAATAAAACAATGCAAAGATTCTTTATTTGAATAGAAAAAAATGTATTTTCTAATCAATTTTTAAAAAGGAATAAAAGAATGGAGATAAAAATACAAAGTTGTATACACACAGGCAGTCAGGGGAGAAGGCTGATGAATATTTTGTTCACTGGATAAATCTTTATCAGAAAATATAGTAAATGATAATTTACATTTTTAAAAGATTTAACCAATTGAGTAACTACATAAAAATATGATAGGATAAAAATTAATAAACTACCCTTTTTCCATATCATGGCATTTCATAGTCTTCGTTTAATGTGTTCTGTATAACATATATTTCCTAAAACTTATTGTATAAATTGCATTTTATATTCATATTACTTGATATACTACAGCCTGGAGAGAAATCTGTGTTCAAGTTTTCTACAATTTACCTATTTTTTTAAGTCTTTCTTGCAGATTTTCTTTTTTTGGTGGTACTAGGGATTGAACACAGGTCCTCACTCAGCAGATGCTCTGCCACTTGAGTCATGCCTCATGCTATTTTTGCTTTAGTTTATTTTTCAGGTAGAATCTTGTACTTTATCCTGGGACCAGCCTTAGACTGCAATCCTTCTATCTCCACCTCTTGGGATTACAGGCATAAGCCATTGCACCTGGCTTACTATAGATTTTCTTAAAGGAAGATACACTGTATCACCAAGAAAACCAATATATATTGCTTTAAGCAGAAAAAAGTAGAGTTCACTTCAACCCCAGCCTATCTTCCAGAGTCATTTTAACAGCATTGAAGTACAGATACTTCTGAAGAATTAGAGGGCAGAGAACTGAAGCAGCCCTTTAAGCTCATTTCACCATCATCTTACATTTTATCTTAAAATTTGATGTAGGTTTTGAAAGCTATTCCATTACTTTCCTAGTTTTTTCAATATAAAAATGGTTTAAGCCACTACTAGGAAAATAGCAACAAGAAGTTGTTATCCTGAGTCAACACCTTCTAGAAAACGGGTTGAACTGATGACAGCTGATGTTGCATAGTGAGTTCAGCATCTGCTTGCCTTTTCTGTTCTGATATCACATTATTTCTTGACCCCCAAATTAAGAAAGTGAGTGGCTATAAGAAGTGATGAGGAATTCCAAGATGGCGGCTAGAGGTAGGAAGCAGAAAGCGAGCCTCCTATAGTGAAATCTTGGAGAGACGCTGGAGACACACTTTGCAGGCATAATCACCGAGAAAAGGCATAACTTTGACTCCTCCACATCTCCAGCCGGCGCAGAGAATCTCCACTTCACGTTAAACGGAGAACCGAGGAGGCCCCCGGGGCTGCCAGTGGCCGGCGCCCATACGGCTTGGGAAGACGCGGACCAGGTGAGCTTCGCGGTACCGCGGTTCCCCCACAGACAAGCCTGGGCCAGAGCAGCATAGCCCCCTGGACAGACTGACCTCCACCCGGGAAAAAAAGAGAAACTGAGTATAAGCAATAAGAACAGTTAAGACACGCTGAAAAGAGGGTGGGGCGCCCTGAGCGCTGAAGATCGGGGGAAGGGAACCCTTCCCGGGACTGTAAATAAACTGTAAATAAACGAGCCGGGCGGCTGGAGAGGCTCTGGCGGGAGCGGGGCGCGCCCAGCAACCAGGAGCAGGACGCTTGTGAGAGGAGGGAAGACCCACTTCCCACGTGAACTGTAAACAAACATGCAGGCCTGACAACGCGGGGCAGTGGCACCTTTCCCAGTACTTGGAAAGGGGAAAGCCTGTAGCAGAGGCTCCCGCACAGGAGAACTCTGAGCAAACAAAGCCTGTGGGACCAGGTGAGTGCTAGCTCACCCCAGAGACCTGCATAAATAACGCCGCCAGCTACAGGCTGAGAGCAGCAGGCAGGCAAGCCACAGTTGCAGATACCACTCTCAGAACTGCCTCCAGACGCTTTTTTTTCTTTTTCTCCCTACCTTTGATGAGAGAACAACCGAATTACACCTACAAGCCGAAAAACTTACTGAAACTGTATTGCATTTGAACTGGGGACACTTGGTGGGGCTTTTTTTTTTTTTTTTTTTTCTTCTGTGTGTGTGTGAGTGTAGTTTTGTTCTACTTTATGCATCCCCTTTGATGAGACAACTACAGAACAACATCTGAGGCACCAACTCCAGGACTGGAGATTGAGATGGACATCCAAATTATTAAGACTGAAATTGCATTGCATATAAACTTGGAAGTTTTTTGGTTTTTTTTTTTTTTTTTTTAATTTTCTATTTTCCATTTTATTTTAATTCATTTTTATAAATAGATATTACTTTCATATACTTATTTTTTATTTTTTTTATCTTTGATTTTCAATCCTCTCTCTGTCTCTCTATTGTCTGTTCAGCTTACTGTCGATTAGTACACTAACACTCCCTGTTTATACCTTTGAAACTCTCTTGTCTGATACCTTGTTCTGCTTTCTCCCTCTAGTCTGTATATTTGTTTTCCCCTTTTCTTTAACTTCTTGCTTTCCATCTCAGCTCACTCTTCCATTCTCAATATTACCATTGTTATTATTACAAGCTAGAAAATACTTAATTACACACAGTACAGGGAAAGTAACAACACCAAGGACAATGACAGGAAGACAGAAAAAACAAGGAAACCAGTTTCCCCACAGCAGAAAATTAGTACAGGAACCAGAGGGGAATGAAGAGAACAGAAACTTAGAGCCAGACTCCAACAAAATGAAGATAAACTATGCCAAAGGACCCAATGAAGCCTACAAGAATAATTTAAAAGAAGACATACTACAAGTACTCAATGAGAATTTTATAGAGATGATACTGGATAGGGTCAACCAAAATGTACAGGAGACACTCAAGAAATTCCAAGACAATAAAAATAGAGAATTTGAAAAAGCAAAAGAAGAAATAAAGGAAACCATAGAAGCACTGTATAAACACCAAAGTGAAAGAGAGAACACAATGAATAAATGGATAAATGAACTCAGGACAAAAATAGACAACAATAAAGAAGAAAACAGCCAGGATATGGAAAACCTCAGAAAAAAGAATGAAACGGAACTGCAAAACAAAACGGAAGGCCAATCCAGCAGAATAGAACAAACAGAAGACAGAATCTCAGAACTTGAAGATGAAATGGTAATTAAAGGAAAAACTAAAGAACTATTAATTAAACAACTCAAGACCTGTGAAAAGAAAATGCAAGAACTCACTGACTCCATCAAAAGACCAAACTTGAGAATCATGGGCATCGAAGAAGGAGAAGAGGTGCAAGCGAAGGGAATGCGTAATATATTCAACAAAATAATAACGGAAAATTTCCCAAATCTAGAGAGAGATATTCCCATACAAATGCAAGAGGCCTCCAGGACACCAAACAGACCAGATCAAAATAGAACTACTCCACGACATATCATCATTAAAACAACAAGTTCAGAAACTAAGGAAAGAATATTGAAGGCTGCAAGAGAGAAAAAACAAGTAACATACAAAGGTAAACCCATCAAAATCACAGCAGACTTCTCAACAGAAACATTAAAAGCAAGAAGAGCGTGGGGTGAGATCTTCCGGGCACTGAATGAAAATAACTTCAACCCCAGGATACTCTACCCAGCAAAGCTATCATTCAAAATAGATGGAGCAATAAAAGTCTTCCATGATAAGCAGAAACTAAAACAATATGTGACCACAAAGCCACCATTACAAAAGATTCTGCAAGGGATCCTGCACACAGAAAGTGACACCCAACTTAACCATGAAAAGGCAGGCAGCACCAAACCACAGGATAAGAAAAAGCAAGACAGTAGAGAGTAACATCAAGCTAGGTACACACAATCAAACCTTCAAACAACTAAGATAACTAAATGCAGGAATCACCACATACCTATCAGTACTAACACTTAATGTTAAGGGACTTAATTCACCCATCAAAAGACACCGTTTGACAAAATGGATTAAAAAAGAAGATCCAACAATTTGTTGCTTACAGGAGACTCATCTCACCGACAGAAATAAGCATATGCTTAGGATGAAAGGCTGGAAGAAGATTTACCAAGCCAATGGCCCCCGAAAACAAGCAGGACTAGCAATACTTATCTCTGACAAAGTAGACTTCAAACCTACATTGATCAAACGAGATAAAGAAGGACATTCCATACTAATAAAAGGGGAAATAGACCAAAAGGAAATAATAATCATCAATCTGTACGCACCCAATGTCAACGCACCCAATTTCATCAAACATACCCTGAAAGACCTAAAAGCATATATAAACGCCAACACAGTGGTGGTGGGAGACTTTAACACTCCATTATCATCAATAGATAGGTCATCCAAACAAAAACTCAATAAAGAAATCCAAGATCTAAAATATGCAATAGATCAAGTGGACCTAGTAGATGTCTACAAAACATTTCATCCAACCTCTACACAATATACATTCTTCTCAGCAGCCCATGGAACCTTCTCCAAAATAGATCATATCCTAGGGCACAAAGCAAGCCTCAGCAAATATAAGAAAATAGAAATAATACCGTGCATACTATCTGACCACAATGCAGTAAAAGTAGAACTCAACAACAAAAGTAAAGACAAAAAACATGCAAACAGCTGGAAACTAAATAACTCATTACTTAATGAAGAATGGATCATCGATGCAATAAAAGAGGAAATTAAAAAGTTCCTGGAAGTCAATGAAAATGAAAACACAACCTACCAGAACCTATGGGACACAGCTAAGGCAGTCTTGAGAGGAAAGTTTATAGCCATGAGTGCATATATTAAAAAGATTGAAAGATCCCAAATCAATGACCTAATGATATATCTCAAACTCCTAGAAAAACAAGAACAAGCAAATCCCAAAACAAATAGAAGGAGAGAAATAATAAAAATAAGAGCTGAAATCAACAAAATAGAAACCAAAAAAACCATACAAAGAATTAATGAAACAAAAAGTTGGTTCTTTGAAAAAATAAACAAGATCGATAGACCCCTGGCAAACCTGACTAAAATGAGGAGAGAAAAAACCCAAATTAGTAGAATCAGGAATGCAAAAGGGGAGATAACAACAAACACCATGGAAGTCCAGGAAATCATCAGAGACTACTTTGAGAACCTATATTCAAATAAATTTGAAAATCTAAAAGAACTGGACAGATTTCTAGATACATATGATCATCCAAAACTGAACCAAGAGGAAATTAATCACCTGAATAGACCTATAACACAAAATGAAATTGAAGCAGCAATTAAGAGTCTCCACAAAAAGAAAAGTCCAGGACCTGATGGATTCTCTGCTGAATTCTATCAGACCTTTAAAGAAGAACTGATACCAACCCTCCTTAAACTGTTCCATGAAATAGAAAGGGAAGGAAAACTGCCAAACACATTTTATGAAGCCAGTATTACACTTATCCCTAAACCAGGCAAAGACACCTCCAAAAAGGAGAACTATAGGCCAATCTCCTTAATCAACATTGATGCAAAAATCCTCAACAAAATAATGGCAAATCGAATTCAGCAACACATCAAAAAGATTATTCACCACGACCAGGTAGGCTTCATCCCAGGGATGCAGGGGTGGTTCAACATACGAAAATCAATAAACATAATAAACCACATTAACAGAAGCAAAGACAAAAACCACTTGATCATCTCAATAGATGCAGAAAAAGCCTTTGATAAGATCCAACATCATTTCATGATAAAAGCTCTAAGAAAACTAGGAATAGAAGGAAAGTTCCTCAACATTATAAAAGCTATATATGACAAACCTACAGCCAGCATTATACTTAACGGAGAAAAATTAAAACCATTCCCTCTAAAATCAGGAACCAGACAAGGATGCCCACTATCTCCACTCCTATTCAACATAGTACTAGAATTCCTAGCCAGAGCAATTAGGCAAGAAGAAGGAATAAAAGGAATATAAATAGGTAAAGAAACTGTCAAAATATCCCTATTTGCAGATGACATGATCCTATACCTTAAAGACCCAAAAAACTCTACTCAGAAGCTTCTAGACATCATCAATAGCTATAGCAAGGTAGTAGGATATAAAATCAACATAGAAAAATCATTAGCATTTCTATACACCAAGAATGAGCAAACTGAAAAAGAATGCATGAAAACAATTCCATTTACAATAGCCTCAAACAAAATCAAATACCTAGGTGTAAACCTAACAAAAGATGTGAAAGACCTCTACAAGGAAAACTATACACTTCTGAAGAAAGAGATTGAGGAAGACTATAGAAAGTGGAGAGATCTCCCATGCTCATGGATTGGTAGAATCAACATAGTAAAAATGTCGATACTCCCCAAAGTAATCTACATGTTTAATGCAATTCCCATCAAAATTCCAATGACATTCATTAAAGAGATTGAAAAATCTTCTGTGAAATTTATATGGAAACACAAGAGGCCACGAATAGCCAAGGCAATACTCAGTCAAAAGAACAATGCAGGAGGTATCACAATACCTGACTTCAAACTATATTACAAAGCAATAACAATAAAAACAGCATGGTACTGGCACAAAAACAGACATGAAGACCAGTGGAACAGAATAGAGGATCCAGATATGAAGCCACACAACTATGAGCAACTTATCTTTGACAAAGGAGCTAAAAATATACGATGGAGAAATAGCAGCCTCTTCAACAAAAACTGCTGGGAAAACTGGTTAGCAGTCTGCAAAAAACTGAAACTAGATCCATGTATATCACCCTATACCAAGATTAACTCAAAATGGATCAAGGATCTTAATATCAGACCCCAAACTCTTAAGTTGATACAAGAAAGAGTAGGAAATACTCTGGAGTTAGTAGGTATAGGTAAGAACTTTCTCAATGAAACCCCAGCAGCACAGCAACTAAGAGATAGCATAGATAAATGGGACCTCATAAAACTGAAAAGCTTCTGTTCATCAAAAGAAATGGTCTCTAAACTGAAGAGAACACCCACAGAGTGGGAGAAAATATTTGCCAACTATACATCAGACAAAGGACTGATAACCAGAATATACAGGGAACTTAAAAAACTAAATTCTCCCAAAACTAATGAACCAATAAAGAAATGGGCAGGTGAACTAAACAGAACTTTCTCAAAAGAAGAAATTCAAATGGCCAGAAAACACATGAAAAAATGCTCACCATCTCTAGCAATAAAGGAAATGCAAATTAAAACCACGCTAAGATTACACCTCACCCCTGTTAGAATAGCCATCATCAGCAACACCACCAACAACAGGTGTTGGCGAGGATGCGGGGAAAAAGGAACCCTCTTACACTGTTGGTGGGAATGTAGACTAGTACAACCACTCTGGAAAAAAATTTGGAGGCTACTTAAAAAGCTGGACATCGATCTACCATTTGATCCAGCAATCCCACTCTTGGGGATATACCCAAAAGACTGTTACTCCAGAGGCACCTGCACATCCATGTTTATTGCGGCACTATTCACAATAGCCAAGTTATGGGTACTAGGGATTAAACTCAGGGCCTCACATATGCTAGACAAGTGCTGTACACTTGATGGCTTTTTTGTTTGCATTTTTTGTTTCTGTTTTTGTGATAGGATCTCACTAACTTTGCGTGAGCTGGTATTAAACTCAAGGTCCTCCAGCTTCTGCCTCACAAGTACCTGGGATTATAGACATGTACTTAATACACAGATGAAATAAACAAAAAAATAAGACATGTTTATGGAGGCAAAAAATCCTGGAAATAGCTACTCTCCAGTGCTACTAAAATGCCAGCTTTCTCTAAGAGGCCTTCCCTGGCCCTTTTTAAAACTGTTATCCCCACTCTGACTCCCTTCCCTGCTTTACTTTTCCCATAACATCACTACCTGAGGTAGTATATTATTTTAATTGTTTCATTCTTTCTTTCTCCAACCAGCAAGTAGAATAGAAAATGAAGGCTGCACTTTTTAGCACTTTTGTTCACTGACAAGTAACTCAGGTTTAAAAAAGTTACCAGGATACAGTAGGCATTCAATAATGTTTGTTGAAATTAACGCATTTAAACTACTTTAGTCACATTCTACAGGCCAGACTGAGTTACTATAAGTTCCTTGAACACTGCTATCTTTTCTTTTCCAGAAAGTTTTTTCCTTCCTCCTCTTTTTGCTGAGAATCTGTTAGTCCATTTCTTAAATGTTCAGCTCAAATATCACCTCCTCTTAGAAGTGCTCTTCTCTCACTTTCACCATCCCAGTAGAACTAATTGTTTTATAGCCAGTATCTACACTTAAGACAATTTTATAGACAAGAGTATAACATCCTTTTGTACATACCTTTTGTCAATCACCAAGCCTTGCACCTTGTAGGAATGTAACAAATGTTTGCCCAAAGAATGAATGAATGCTTGAGTACATTACACAAACATTAATTACGTATTTCTAATATATAAAGCAGATTATTAGGATAAAGAGTTATACAAGAATAATTCAGAGAGCTTGCTCTCAGTAACTACAAATGGCAGACAGGGAAACAGATATAAGACAGTTAAATATAATTCATGTTGGAGGTGATAAGGACTATAATAGAAATCAAAAACAAATTTCAGTGGGGATCTAGAAGAGAAAGTAATTAACTCTGATGGAAGAGGACTAGGTTCTGGTGATAGAATCCTATTTCAACTACAGAGATAGGTAGAAGATGCTTCTAGGTAGAGCAACTGTCAAATATGGTGAGTTTGGAGATACAAGAGAATTAGCTACCATGTCTAGAATATAGTTGTGTGGAAGGAGGAGAGTTGGACAGGTGGGGTAAATCCAGAGTGAACAGACTTTCCTTTTCACGAAAGACATAAAGCCATCAGAGAGGCAATCAACTATCCACTTCAGAGAGAGGACCCTAAATGGATGTTGCAAAGATGGATGGGAAAGAAGAGATAATGCATTTATTCATTCATTTAATAGATATTTATGGAACATTGGCCATAGTCTAGACATCAGGCAGTCGGCAGTTGAAGATACATCCCTGCCCTTAAGGAGAGCTCACTGTCCAGTGGGGAAGACAGTGACGGGAACATGTAATTGTGATAAAAATGACAGGCATACTAGCAGACCCTGTTCCAGGTCATTTGCCCTAAACTTACCATCAATAAATGTTGTTTTGGAAAACATGCATTCTGAAACATGCAAAAATAGAAACAAAAAACAATGAGCTTAAACAGAAAAATAGTATTTTTAAATCATCCTTAGTTTTTATTTGTTAATAATGAAAACCTTTTTGTTCTCATTAAAAATTAAAGAAGGCTATTTTGGGGAGAGCAATGTGATTGATACACTTTGTAATTTGTGTAATTTAAAAGTTTAGTCCTAAATTCAGTTTACTTCAAGAGCTGAGAAACAGCTTTCAAAGACATCACATGGATCCAAATGGGCAAAGTACAATATTGACTCTTTAGAGACAACTTGCATTTTTCTATCTCATTTATCAAGTGTAGAAAGTTTTCTTTGCTCCCCAGTTTAAGGAACACTTTGTACTAATGATGGCACAAAGAAAGGAAACAATGCCTGCTTATACAAGAGAAGGAAAAAAGAAAGGTTTAAGAAAAGAGAGACTTGTGTGGACTTGATGCTGTTGGTAATGGGAGTTATTGAAGGGCTCCAAGCAGGACAGAAAGTGATCAACTTTACTGGCTAGAACAATGTGACCCTTGTGAAGGAGAGATGAAGGGTCAAGTTCTTAACCAGGAAGCTACTGCAGGAGTCTACTTAAGAGATGAGGAATGGACCACCAGCATGTGGATACTCATCACTGTATTCTACCATGGCTAGACTCCTTAGTCCCAATACCCATAGCTATTGCCTGGAGCCCTATTCTAAACTGTCACTAGCCCAAGTTCTCACAACCCTCTAATCACTGATCTGAAGGGCTGGCTATTATATCCTCTTACAGATCCATCCTGTACTGAATATATTGACTGGATCTTTAGAATAGACAGAATAGCTAAAATGTCAGAGTGTCTTGCTGCAAATCCTACAACTATGAAAATAGTCATTGTTGCCAAGCCTGTCAGTGTTGAGTTCTGTCCCTCACTTAAGTCTCCCATTTACTCCCTATCACATTACTCTTTACAATTTTGTTCACTTTCAGTTAGGCATTCAAAGCAGTTTATTAAATTGTTAACTACACATCTTCTCACCACTAGAAAGAAAGCTTCATGGTAGCAGTGACCTTGTATATCTTGCTCATTGCTGTACTCTCAAGGTCTAGAAGAGTGCTAGGCACAAAGCAGGAGCTCAAAAAAGGGTTGCTGTAGCAGATGCTATTGGTTCCTTACCCAAAGCTTTTCTTCACCAAATGTACCTGCTCCCAACTGTGGCAGCATTGACCTCTGAAAGCTTACAGCTAAACATTTCTCCAGAGAATTCTTCTGCACCTATAGGAGCTACCTCCCCAGAAAGTCATGGGAGGTTACAGGTGCTCTCAGGGGGCAGCCCTCAGCCAATAACTTACTAATGTGGGAACAATACAATGTTGCTCTCTTACTTCCATGTGGGATAACAGAGTAACATCCTTCACATTCCAGAGCTCCCAGTGAGGAGGCTGAGGCTCAACTCAGCTAGAACCACCTCTTTGCCCAATCCTACCCTTACTTCGTCACTTCCCATAGGCTTTGTCTAAAAGCTCTCCTAAAAATCACTTACACAGCCATTCTCATCTCCGCCTCTGCTTCAAGAGACCCTGACCTAAGGTATCTGTTGACTGTTTGAATGAATAACTACAGTTAAATGCAGAAACAATTTCTTAGACTTTTCAGCAATGCTCTTTATTCTTCCTGCACAAAACACTATAGATACATCTAACAGAAATTCCTTAACATAGTTGTGTCCTAAGCAATCCCACAAATATACTATGTATTTGCTAAATTTAAGCACCTGTCTTTTTGCTCATTTTGTCACTGTTGCCACCATCTGAATGGTGGCTACCATAATATCTGTGTTACACATAGGGAACAGCTCTTTAAAAAGCTCAACAAAAACACTCTCAAGCCGAATGCATAAGAAGTCAGCTGGGAGGGATGAGGCACTGGCACGAGATACTTCTCTCTGTGCTTACCTGAGGATACTACAAAGAACCTGCTGTGGGTGTGGGCTGAAAAGGCTCCAAGAGAGGGCAGCAGTATAAGTAGTAGGACATGATGGTAAGCACGCACAGATGATCCAAGATGGGAAAATTCTAATATTGTCCTTATTTTTATTATAAAAATAAAAAAAATTAATCCTTCCCCCAATGCAATGCCATTAATTTTATAATAAGAAGCAATATAAGATAATTATTTTCTTAGAAAAACTTTGTTTAGTTTTGGTTTTTTTGGCAGTACTGGGGTTTGAACTCAGGCTCTGTGCTAACTAGGAAAATGCTCTCCCACTTGAATCATGACCCTATCACTTTTTGAGTAGGGACAAGCCTCGGACAACAATCCTCCTACCATAGCCTCCCATGTAGCTGGAGTTACAGGCATGTATCACCATGCCCAGACCCCCCCCCCATTTTGTTTTATGAGTAAAACAAAAAACTTACAATAAACAAAAGAATCTATAATAGTGACTGACTTGGGTTACAGGAGATGACATTGGAGGTAGGTTATAGGGGATGTCATCTGTAATTACAGTGTTTCATGTTTGCAAAAGAAGACATAGAATCAAATTTGGAAAAATATGACAACTTGTTAAATCTTGGTGGAAATTTGGCTCTGTGTTATATATTTGTATTTGCATTTTTTTGGTTTTTAAACTTTTTCTCAAACTGAAAAGCATGCAACACTTGAACAGAATGCTGCTGTGCTTTAGTGGCAAGGGATAAAGCAAAACTAAGTGGTGCCCAAGCTTCCTAAGCTTGTGATTTAAGAAATAAAAGTGAAAAAGAATCCCACAGACTCTGCACTGCTTCCAGCCTTCTTTTCCAAATCGGTCTAGGGCATACCCTCTATAGGTGTCTGTCTGTAGCTTCGACTCATGTGAGAAGCCAGAACAGTGTAATTCCTCGGTGGGTGCACAGAGACAAGGGATGCCGCTGAAGCAGCAACAGCCTGCAAGGAATAGCATATAATGGCCACAGGAATTAACCTGGTTGTTTTCATGAGTCACAGGGGGATGGGACACTTGCTGATAACAAACCTCAGCCAAGCAAGGTGTGATGGAGAGCCAACGTCAGTTTAATAATCTGGAGAAGTGGTGAAGAAGACAGAAGATGAAATTTAATAAGGATATTACTACTGGCAAAAATGGGAAAATATGGAATACCTGTCCAAGGAAAAATAGTGCAGAAAAAGACTGTGGGATCAAACTGAGTAAGCATTAGGAACACAGCCTGAAGTATACCATACAATAGGACAGAATAGGGTAGGATAGGATAGGATAGCATAGGATAGGATAGGATAGGATAGGATAGGATAGGATAGGATAGGATAGGATAGGATAGGGTAGGGTAGGGTAGGGTAGGGTAGGGTAGGGTAGGATAGGATAGAATAGGGTAGGGTAGGGTAGGATAGGGTAGGGTAGGGTAGGATAGGATAGGATAGGATGAACAGAATATAAGACCAACAATCTTACCCCACGTGTTACACTATTGCAAAGTACTTACTATCCTCACTAAAATAGTAGTTGATTCAGCACAATGAAATCAACAAGCACCATAATGTAGTGGTTAGAGCACACAATTGAAACCAGAATACATGAAGTCAGCTGCGTGCCTTCGCCAGGCTGCTTAACCTCTCTCTGAGCCCAGTGGCCACATATGCAAAGTAGACATGGCAGTGGTACAGATCACATGGACCTGTAGCAAGCAGTAACAAGTTATAAGTCAAAACAGCTTAGACCAGTGTCTGGTACCCAGTTGCTGCTATGTAAGTATTTATTAAATAAGCTAAACATTGATCTACCATTTGATCCAGCAATACCACTCTTGGGAATATACCCAAAAAACTGTGACACAGGTTACTCCAAAGGCACCTGCACATCCATGTTTATTGCGGCACTATTCACAATAGCCAAGTTATGGAAACAGCCAAGATGCCCCACCACTGACGAATGGATTAAGAAAATGTGGTATCTATACACAATGGAATTTTATGCAGCCATGAAGAAGAACGAAATGTTATTATTCACTGGTAAATGGATGGAATTGGAGGACATCATTCTGAGTGAGGTTAGCCTGGCTCAAAAGACCAAAAATCGTATGTTCTCCCTCATATGTGGACATTAGATCAAGGGCAAACACAACAATGGGATTGGACTTTGAGTACATGATAAAAGCGAGAGCACACAAGGGAGGGGTGAGGATAGGTAAGACACCTAAAAAATTAGCTAGCATTTGTTGCCCTTAACGCAGAGAAACTAAAGCAGATACCTTAAAAGCAACTGAGGCTAATAGGAGAAGGGGACCAGGGACTAGAGAAAAGGTTAGATCAAAAAGAATTAACCTAGAAGGTAACACACACACACAGGAAATAAATGTGAGTCAACTCCCTGTATAGCTATCCTTATCTCAACTAGCAAAAACCCATGTTCCTTCCTATTATTGCTTATACTCTCTCTAAAACAAAATTAGAAATAAGGGCAAAATAGTTTCTGCTGGGTATTGAAGGGGTGAGGGGGAGAGGGAGGGGGCAGAGTGGGTGGTAAGGGAGGGGGTGGGGGCAGGGGGGAGAAATGACCCAAGCCTTGTATGCACATATGAATAATAAAATAATAAAAAAGTATTTATTAAATAAAAAAACCAAAAATAATACAGGAATTTAAATGGACTTGGAGATCAATCAAGAGTCAAAAATCATTACAGACCTAAAGAATCTTCCGGGAACAGTTTGAGACATTGGCATAATTCATTTGTAAAAAGGAGGCATTCTTAGTGGGAAAACTACTGCCTGACTGCTGGTAAAAATGCCTGTGAACAATTTTTCAAATCCATGCTGGGGAAGATGAGACAGAAGGGGCATCCGGATGTCTTCTGCAGCAGCTACCATCTGATGTGTCTCTGGCTCTTGATTGCTCTTATTAGTGCTAAGAATGCAGTGATGGCTCTGTCATAATTCTTCCATGGGACTTACAGCTTTGATTTTTTTCTACTTTCTACCAATACTTCTATCTGTTCTCTGGGACTTTGTGAATTTCAAAATTTATACTGCACATTCCTTTTTCCTCAGTCTGAGGAAAGTCCTGGGTATTGATCATGATGTGCTTTGCAAAACAGGTCATCATCCATTCAGGATAAAGTAGAATTTTGCACTTAATTTGCTATATATTTTACTTCATTTGGCTTCACAAAGGAAAAAAATATAAGCATATGACAGTGGAAAGCTAAATGGTTTAAAAATAACCAACTGCAATGCAGTATTTTAACTACCTCACTGGTCAGAGTACTTGTACAACACAGTCACGGGCCTAATGAATACACAGATAAGGGGATCTCATTCAACTCTGAAGCAGCCATTTGTGCCTCTAGGTAAGGACAACCTGGGCTTGAGCTAGAAGGTCCAGATGAAATCAGTACTTACCAAGCTATTTTGGCAAATACTATTGGCATCCACTGTGTATGGAGAACCACACTAGCCTTGTAATTGGTAGACTACACATAAGGCAGTTGCTCTTAACATCATTTCCCCCCTCTCTCCAAATAGTAGTCAAGGATTCTAAAATTGGCTATTTAAACCTATTTCAATATATTCTTTCTTTCTATTCTAATTACAAACAATTTTACCTGAATTTCTAAAATCACCCTCGAATGTTCACCATGATTCAAGTCCTATTTGAATCTGATCAACCCTCAGACTATGGTCACAATGATATTTCTTGCTTTAACTCCATCACATTGTAATTCAGGAGTCAATGTGGCCTTGGCAGTGCCACACCTTCTATGAAGCTCACACCTTCTCATCATTAACTCTTGCATCTGCATATACATATCCCAAGCTACACCAAGCTGTTTCTCAGTTTCTGGATTTTATATATGTTGTAAATGACCACAATAGAAAAACAGGTCACACTAAGGGGAGGGCATTATCGGGAAAAGGAGGGTAAAAGAAGGACATGAAGGTGAATATGGTTGATATATTTTCTATACAAGAATGAATACAAAATTGTAAAACGTGTTGAAATCATCATAAGAAGGGGACTAAGGTGGAAAGGAGTAATTACACTCATTCATCTTTTAAGTTACTTATATCATCCTCTTAAGACAACATCTTGATTTCAACTGAATACATAAATTGTCCAGGTTGTTCATTTTATGAAAGCTGATTATCAAAACATAAGATGAACAAACTTTTAAGTACCTGGGTTGTTTATATATATATATATACACACTTGTGTGTTTGGTGACCATTTTACTTATCAAGATTATGTTGTGAATGGCTCTTAAACTAATCTTGTTCAAATGACATAAACTAAATTGAGAGTGACTGATTATTTAGATGATAATATCACAAATCCATTAGAAGGATTCTAAAATAAACAAAGCAAAGACCTTAAGTAGGTCACCCACAGATCAGAGAAGTCCTAAACACTTTTTTTCAGGCTGCTATTTTTAGGTCTTTTAAACAGATGTTTCTCTTAAACCAATTTTATGAGCTTAAATTTTATGACATGGCATAAAAAGCCCTAACGCTGTATATAATAAGAAAAACTCCCCACATTGACACTAGTGGAAATGTCAGTCTAAATAGCAAAACTTCTTTTAAAAAAAAATTTTTTTAGAGGTACTGTGGTTTGAACTAGGTCCTTACACTTGCTAGGCAGGCTCTTGAGCCACTCTACCAGCCCTTTTTGTGTTGGATATTTTTGAGATAAGGTCTCATGAACTATTTGCCCGGGCTGGCTTCAATCCTCAATCCTCTGATCTCTGCTTCCTAAGTAGCTAGGACTACAGGTATGAGCCAGAGGCACCTGGCTGAAAATGCTAAATAGAGCATATTTTAAATGGAGACTTTGTCTTCCTTTCCCTTTCCCTTTCTTTCCCTTCCCTTCCTTTTGGATTGGGGATCAAACCAAGAGCCTAGAGTATGCTAGGCAAGCACTCTACAACTGAGTTGCAAATATTCCAGCCCTTAAATTGAGCCTTTTAACTTCCAACTTTACATAATAAATTACATATCCAATAGTGTTGAATGGACACCTAGGACCTCTGTTAAAATGAATAGTATTTGTAATCCTATTGTCAGTAAATAACAAAGCGATGGCTGTTATATTATTGAAATTGTTATTGCATTTTGAATTTAGAAGATTTTCCATAGAGAATATATCTGTACATTTATTTAGCCAATATTGGAATTACCACAGGATCTGAACTAGAAGCATATTAACTCTTCATTATTTACAGATCATTTATTACATCATAACAAAATGCTGTTATTAAAGACATTAAAGGCAGTCTTAATATTAAATATTAAATACTTAAATATTCAAGTATTTAAGGTACATTCTAAATGTTCCTTAAGTACTAGTCTTCTTGACTAATCAAAGATATTCAAACACCAAGCAAAAAGAGATACTATAAATGGCCCTGTCTGTTCCTCTTACTCAGGAGATGAACAACCTGAGATCCCAAAGGACATTCAAAAATAGCTTCAAATGCATATATCCTAAGTTAAAGGCTGTGCTCTGTGATGAACCCCATGCATGTCATCTGAGCCTGATTTCACCATTGTCTTAGCCCAGGTAGTGTTCTAAGTTAAAGGCTGAAAATAAATGATTTAGGCATTCATATCAGAAAATTAAAAACAAAAAAAACCCCAGCACATTAAGTCCAAAGGAAAAAAAAAGGCAAAATCAGAAATTACTGAAATGGAAAAGAGATGTTGTTTGTTTGAACAGACCAATAGTGTTAATAATCTGCTGGCAAAGCTGTTAGATAGCCAATACCAGAAATAAAAATGAGGACATATTACCTTGCATTCCTGACATAAAATGCATGTGGTTATGACATATTATTCATTTATATTTGGTGGGATTTAATTTGTTAATACTTGCTAAGGGTTTTTGCATCTATGTTCAAGGAAAACACTGACTTTTAATTTTCTTTTATTATGCAGGTCTGTTGTAAAATACTTGCAGCTTTAGCTTTGTCTGAAAATGTCTTTATTTTGTCTTTTATTTAAAACGTATTTGTCAGCGGTGCTGAGAATCAAACCTGGGGCCCTGTACATACTAGGCAAGTGCTCTACCACTGGGTATTTTTGCTGAATATACTATTGTATACCATTTTTTTCATGTAGTAGTTCAACAGCAATCTCTTCACTGAATATGTGGGGATTTTTTGCAATGTATTTGATTTCTAACATCAACAGATGATACATTCTTAAATGTTCTATCACACAGATTTCTTTCTTTCTTTGTTTTTAATTGCTGTGCTGGGGCTACATCATGGCATGTACAAAAGTTCTTACAATGTATCAAACGTCATACTTGAATTCATCCTCTCCCCCATTCTCCTTTATGCTCTCTCCCCCATTCCTAGAATAGTTCAACAGGTATCATTTTTCCACTTATACACATTGTACACAGTATTTGTACCATGTTCACCCTCACACACTCTTTTCCCATCTTCTCCCCACCTCCCACTGGTACCAACCCCCCAGACAGGACCTGTTCTGCCCTCCTGTTCTTCAGTTTTATAAAAGAAAAAAGAAATGACATTTTTGTTTGTTTAAGACAGCTACATAGTGTCCTTGGGACATTTCCATGTATACATGTGTTATAACACAAATTGTTTCATCGCCTCTATTTTTCTTTCTTAGCCCCGTTCAGATTTCAGCAGGTTTAAAAATTCAATTGAATTTGTGTTTTATATTTATTTCTCATGAGAAATCAGCAGTCATTTTTGTCATTGATCTCCTTTATGGACTGTGCCTTTTTTTCCTCTGATGATTTTGAGTATTTTCTCTTGATTTTCATCTATTTGATTAAGATGGGGTTATGTTGCTTACACTCTTCTGTTTATCCTGACTGAGATTCATTAAGCTTCCTAAATTGCTGACTTTTTTTTCCCATCAAATTTGGGACTTTACCCACTATATTTCTTCAGATATTGCTCTGTCCTACTTTGTCTCCTCTCTTTTGAGACTGTAGTTGCTGGTATGTAAAGTGCCCTTGAGAGTTGCCACTCTGTACCAAGAATTCCTAATCATTTCCTCATTTTGTTCATTCTCCCTTTAAATGCTTGGATGTTTTTTGGCAACTGTTTTAAAGCTCTTGCCTGCCAATTCCATCATTTTATATTTTTGAGTCTACTTCTATTGACAAATTTTCCTGCTTCTTTGTGTCTAACAACTTTCTGTTGAAGGCTGGCATGTTGTTGAGTGGATTTTTCAGACTTAGTAGTGTTCAGCTTCAATTCACATTTGAATCTCCTTCTTTTCAAGCCATTCCTACCTGCTCTCCCTCCTGCCCTCCAAATATCCATTCTTTTTCTTTTTGAAGTAATTTTGCATGAGAAAGAACTTTCAAAATAATGTAAATAATAAGCATCCTTGCTTCTTAAACTTTTTCAGGGTAGGTACAGAGTGCCTTTTATTAAAGGAATAGATTAATCCTATTTCAAAGTGTGAGCTTTATAGGATATCTTCTGAATACCAAAGTATTTAGTGAAGACTCCTGACCAAGTAGGAACTCTTCTGCTACAGTGTTCAGCTACAGATGCTAGAGACTACTCTTTCTCCAGTGTTTGTGAGTCTCGGCTGCTTTCATAGTTCTTTACTGTGGTAGGACTAGTTGGGTACCATTACTGTGTCACAGCCACAGGGATAGCTCCTAGGAGGAAATTCTGACCATCTTTGGCTCCCATTTGGTCCTTTCCTGCTGGTCCTGTGACCTACTAACTGCCCTCTATTCCTCTACAATTCTCTCTCAAGAACTCATAATTATTTCACAAACAAATCCAAATCAGAAATTAATTCTGGTAATTCAATCCAATACTCTTTCCACTGTACAGATTTTTTTTTAATCTCTTGGGATTAAACCAGAAACAATCTAAGCTGTTTTAAGTTGCTTAATACTTGGTATATTTCTTGACTTCTCCCCACCTTGTTTTTAGTTTGAGGGATCTGCTACTTGTATTTTATTTTTAAAAATTTGGAATACATTCACAAAGAAAGTTAAAAATGAACCATGTTGAGAAAATTTGTTTAAAATCTATTCCTGAACCAGCACTCTGAACCACACAAAACTAATCCACAAAGTACTTTACAGAAGGCAAAGAGACATATTTCGAGCCCCTTATCTCACACCTGAGACCCAGACAGTTGTCATTTCTCCCTGTGAGCTACTTCAGCTTCTTGTTGGGAGAATGGGCTGAGGCTCCACATGGTTTTCTTCTAACTTAAGTGCCTCAGTGCTGATGAGAACTGCTGCTAGAATGCAATGTTCATCACTCTCTGTCCATAAAGTATCTACAAATTCAAGTTTATAAAGTGTTAGTCACTTTAAAATAAATTTTGCATGGTTTTATTACACTTTAAGGAGAAGAGAGATAAGAGGGAAAGGAACAGGAATGAAACTGGCCTATAAAATGGGTCTTTAAGAAAGCATATTTAATTTGTTCTAGGAGAGTGATGAATAAGTTAATCTGATTTTAAGAGCTGATGACGCTTACCTGTGCAGCTGAATATATTCTCGGGGTCTGTTGAGCAGGTGAAGGAATCTATCAACAATCTTGTTTTTTCCTACGCCCTGTAATTACACAGACAGCTTTAAACAGAAAGAGGCTTTTGTTTAGAGGTGAGTTTCTGCCAAATCAGAAGAATGTTTTATCAAACCCTATTTTGTCAAAGTTGTACTGTTTTAATTTATTGCTAATGAAAACCGAGCAACCAAGCATATATGGCTCATCTCCTATGACATAAAGGCTTTTAAAAGAATTTGCTTCTGAACATATTGGCTCTAAGCTATTCTTATTTGAAAGCAAACCTGTAAGTTAGTCTCCTACATCTTGACTTTTTTTGTGTTCTATAATTTTACACTTAAGTATGGACATTACAGCAGGAATATTAACTACTTCAGTTTGAAGAAAGGCATTGAAAGTAATCAAGTGTGTTTAAAATCAATGATTTTACTCATCAGTTTTTCAGAAGTATGGCTTTTTTTACTCATAAATACAAAGATAAATAAAATACTATACTTTTCCTACTTTAATCAGGCACTCACTTTTAAGCCCTGGAAACCTAAAATTATAACCCCAGTATATTAATTAAACTCAACTCTGTGTGCTCTACTTAGAAATGCCCTCATTCCCTATCACTTGCTGGTGTTGGGAGTTGTTCTTTTAGAGTAGACAGACTATTAAAAATGGAATTGCTCCCACACTAGTTCTCTATTGGAAAGTTTTCACTTAGGGATGGAATACAAATAATGAAGGCAAATCTTTTAGCAATTAGGTTGTATGGGAAGAGTAGAAGTAGTTAAAAAGCTAAGCTCTATATCATAGGTGATAGCAATAATAACATTAATTTCTTATACTCTGCTAGGTTCTATATTATGCACTTTTATGTGTTATATCATTTAATCATCACATTGAGATAGTCCCATGAGATAGGAATTAGGATTGTTCCAACCTCACAAATCAAAAACCAAGGCTCAGAGAAGCTATGCGCATGTATAAGGTCACACAGCTAATCAGAGTAGACCCAGGACTCAAATCTGGGGGCATATAATTCTGCTGCTCACTTATGGATTATATTTCTTTCAGTATGAAACTGATTTAGGCAGTCTGGGCCCAAAGTTATCTCTCTCTGCCTTTAGGATCCATCCTAAAGAAATAATTAGGTAGATCAGGGCAATGTGTGGTACCTAACAGAAATGGGAGAAGCATAATAGGGAAGGAAGCACAATTGCTGGCATTTTTGCTACTATTCAAATATCTTATGAAGATAACTTTTCACACAAGCACCAAGGATAGAAATTCAAACCAACTGACTGGGCACGTATTGAGCACCCTGGAGGCAGGCCACAGCACAAATAATGCATTCAATAAATATGTGTCAAATGAGTGAATGAATACAGAAAGTCTGGAAAGAGTAGAAAAAGAGTGCAAATCCTGCTAAATTTAGACTTACGAAAGCAAATTTTGTGAATGACTCATTTTATCTCGCCTGCTAAAGATTCAAGGTTATCAGAGCTGAAAGTCAAACTGACAAATTCACTAAGGCAAGAATAAGGAGTAAGCTGAGCACTGGTGGCTCATGCCTGTAATCCTAATTACTTGGAAGGCTAAAATCAGGAGGATTGAGGTTTGAGGCCAGTCTGGGCAAACAGTTCACGACACCCCCATCTCCAAAATAACAAGAGCAAAATGCACTGGCAATGTGGCTCAAGTGGGAGAGTGCCTACTGTGCAAGCTTGAAGCCCTGAGTTCAAACCCCAGTCTCACCAAAAAAAAAAAATAATAATAAAATAATGAATCATTTTATCTTCTAGCAATCTTTTCAGTATCTAACTAGATTTCACCCAAAATAATTTCAAGTCTAGCACAGAAGTACAAATAAGGAAAATTTGCATGTCAAATTTTATTGCATGCTGCAATAAAAATACAATTTTAAATAGGTAAAATGAGATGATTAAAATATCTGTGTTAATTTTCTAGTTCTTTTAAATTCAGCAATCTTAGAGAAAAGCAGACATCGTAAATGCATTATAATGTCAGAAACTCTAAGGAGTTCCTGAAAGCAATGAGTCATGGAAAGCAACTAGCTGGAGTTCTCCCTTCCCACCTCTGAAATGACTGCATCAGCTTTTCAAATTCCTCTTGAGCACTGCATCATTTAGAAGCTTACAATTCCCATAGATACAGAATGAGACCCAGGGTGCCAGAGAAGGAGCTCCTGTGTGTTTCTCTAAAAGTTAGGTCTCCAGAACTCCAACCTCACCTGTCTTCTTGCTCCATGAACTCTCTGGGAAATCTAGCCTACTCCCAGGACCTCAGTCACCACATAATGCTCACACGTCTTCCCTAAGCTCCACTTGAGAGCCCTATCCCTGTCAAATGAATTTGTGTGTCGATGTTTACACCGAGCTCATTAGCTCCCACCCACATCTACTCATCCTCCTTTGTAGTCCCAACTTAATAGTATTGTTATGTATCCCACTGCACAATAAAAGGGGCTTAGAATAGTTTTGGCACTTTCCTCCATTTTTTTCTTCTAACCTTATTCAAAATGTCACTAGGGGCTGAGTGCGGTGACTCGCTCCTGTACATCTCAGCTACTTGGGGGGCTGAGATAAAGAGGATCAAGGGGTTTGGGTAAGCCTGGGCAAAAAGTTAGTGAAACCCATCTTAACCAATAGGCTGGGCGTGGTGATTCACACCTGTGATCCCAGCTATACAGGAGGCCCTAGATAGAGGATCATGGTCTGTGATGAACTGGGGCAGAATAACTATAGCTAAAAAGGACTGGGGGTGTGGCTCATGTGGTAGAGCACCTGCCTAGCAAGCACAAGGCCCTGAGTTCACACTACCATACCACATACATTCAAATACAAAAAGTCACAAGGATTTTTGCAGTCCCCATCTTTCCACCTACTGCTTTCCTCTCTTTCTAATCCATTAACTATGTAGTACGTAAAGTCATAGCACTGTCATAGCTGGCTCAGCATTGGAAACCTCATAAAAATTTAAGTAAGAAGATGGTGGCCTAAACCCAAGGGGTAGAGAGAAGTGGACAGATTGAAGAGATCTCTAGGAAATGGAACTAACAGGACTTGGTGATGGATTGGATGGAGGGTAAGGAGATGAAGAAATCACAGTTTCTGTCATGGATAGCAGGCCATGTCATTTACTGAGAAAGAAGTGGGAGGAGGAAGTCCAGTTTTAAAAGGCCGCTTAATTTTGGACATGTTTACTTTGAATTGCTCGCTTCCCACATCTGGTCCTTCCTCTCCATTCACTATCTCAGCGCGAGAACAGCTCGTTCTCCTCCCAGGCTCATGGAAAGGATCTGACTTGCTTTCCCACCTCTAATCTCACAACAGGCCAGTCCAAATTTGCTTAGTTACCTTCTAAGTCAGAGATCTCACCAGGTCATTTCCTGCTTCATTTTAAGAAGCTCTGATAGTTCCTTCAAGGAAATGCTCAAAGAAAAATCTACTAGGAAGGCATTTCTGTAAATATCCTGAGCAAAACAAAATAGTTTGGTCTTTCCAATCATAGTTTTTGCTTAGAACAGAAAATCCTCAGGATTACTTTAATTGAATAAATACATAAATAATGTCTTATTTTTCCACTAAGAAATTACACATCCTCATTTTTTTCACTGAGAAATTTAGAAAACAAAACATCACTCAATGTGCAACTGCTAAAAACCCATCTGCTAATGTTTTCCTGTGCATATTTATCTTCACTTATTATTCTGCCCTTTAATAAATTTGTACCCTTTAATAAAATTAACATGAAATAAGTTATTATATCATTATTAATGCTTACTGAGGATATTTAGTGAGTGAAAATTTTAAAAAGGAGATTCTGTGGAATGAGAGATCCTAAGAAATACCAATTTTCTTGTGAAAATAGCTCTTATTTTTATCATTACTTTCTTGCCTGGAGAGAGGGACAGTCATAGAGGCAGACATCAGATGATCCTTTAACTATGGGGTCTGGGAGAAGCAGGGAATATGCGAAGTCCCACAGACAGGAATCAAGCTGGGAGCAGGAAGTAAACGTGTTTCCCATTTCTGTGAGAGAGAAGCTCAGAGACCACAGCATTAAGAACTCTGAAGGATTCTGGGACTCATAAACTTTGCAGGTTTATTTTAGTCATCCTGTTTGCTCAGAGAGATCAGCAGTAAAATCCTTAACAGAAGAAGGGCTCTAGGCTTTTCTTCCTTGATAAGCAGAAAAAAACACAACTTAGGAAACTATCTGTATTCTATCAGGAGGGAGAAAGAAAAAGGAAAAGAGTAGGAGAAAAGGGCTAAAGAAGAATGGGAATCAGAAAAGAAAAATTAGACTAGGAATGGGATTTGGGCTAAAGGAGACTACTGGGATGTAACAGCTGAAGACTCAGTGACAGGCTTTGAAGGAGCCGGTGACAGCAGGTAAACCACAAGCGTGCTATGCCAGAGTTCTGCAAGTCTCACTCACACAGGTTCCTGTAGCCAACTGTCTCCCTAACAATTACCCTCACAGTTCTGCATCTTTGCTCGTGTCACTTCTTCTGACTAGAATAGCCTGTCTATCCCCATCTTCCTGTGATCTTCTACATATACCTCTTAGATTTCCAATGAGATGTCCTCACTTCTCTGCAGCTTTGCCTGACTGTCCAAAATTTTCTCTCCTTCAACCCCCAGTTGCAGAGAGGTGTCTTCCTTAGGTTTCTAAACCACTGCCTCTCCCCACAGCATACTCTAAGAGTGTGTCAGCAAGGAAATGTACTTTGAGGACAGGATTCTCCCAGGTAGTTCCATCACTGGTGACTCACGTATAACCTGAAGATGGGAACTATTAAAATTTGAGGAAAAGACAGAAGAAAAGGAAAAGGAAGCCATGATATGTGCTTTTGCTAAAGGGGTAGAAACCTCTTCCAGAAACCTTTTGCTTCCTTTGTGCAAAGAAAGAGGCACATCGGCAGCAAGCATAAATGCTCCTGCAGGACGTAATGAAGACACTCACAACAGCCATGTGACTGGGAGGTAATAATGTGCTTGTTTTGCAGAGAGGCAAATTTAAGTTCTAAGAAGAAGGGATGTTGAACACATATCCATTCTGACTCCACAGCTTGGGCTCTTTTTATATTTCATCATGCAAAACAGAGTTAGGAGGTAGCTTCCCTGAACTGATTTGCATCAGAGTTTGTATCTTGGATGTCATGGAGTCAAAGATCAGTCAGTACAAAGATGTAAAAATCCACTGAACCAAGTGTCTGGGAATGTCCTGCACAAATAAAAGGTTCAAGAATATAAGGAGAGTGAGGGGGTCAATCCAGATTTTTTTCTTCTGAAATAACTTTTTTAACAGGCTCTCGATAGTGTTTGCCCCTGGCAACACTCAACTTTCCTTCATGCTCTCTGAAACATTGTTACTTTGGGCATTCCTTCAGGTCTGAATTCTCAAATAATTTTCACAAAGTTATTTATATAATAATTAGAGTGTTCTTTGTACAGTGCCTTAGTTCCTTTTTAGAAAAGTTACTATATGAGTGTCATTAACACATACCAACTATAGTAAACAATAATAAAATAAATAGCAATAAATCAAGAAAAAATAAGTCCTAGCTTTTTTTAACTTTAAAATTTCCATCAAATGTTGAATTTTGTAATCCTTTGTTTCAAATGTCTAAAAGTACATTATACTAGGAGTTAGGAGAGTTTGACGATAACCTTTGCTCAGTCCTCAGATGGAGGCTTCTACCATCATTTGAGCCTAGATTTGCTCATTTAAATAGGGAGGTCCTAGACAAATTCATCTCTAAATACTATCTTACAATAATATTCCTTAATCTAATAACCAAATAAGAGACTGCTGCTATATAATCATTGGCAATTTCTTATTTTCTAAGTTCTTGTGATGAATATACATTACGTACATAAGCAGGAAAAAGTAATTGAAACTGAATAGCAATAATTCTAAACATTTGCAAAGATGAGTTCTTGTATCAAAGCCAAGTACCCAGAAGTCAGCTGAGAAGACATACATTTTAAATGCATGGCTCCAAAACAACTTATTTATAAAGCTTCCTGTCAACGTTATAACCTCCTTGTCACACAGGAATAATACAATCTATAACCCTGCAATTTCCCTTTGAAATACTGTGCTGCTATAAATGGCAAAGATATACTTTTGGGTAATGTGGTCAGCATTAAGTACCATCAAAGCAGCCATGACAAATACTGCAAGAGAAATCAATGTGTCTGCAAGAACAAAATGCAAATTCAAAACAAGCTTAAAAAAAATAGAACCACTAAGAAACACCAAATAGACAAATTAAATTGGCAGAAAGAATATGACAGAAAGGCAAAAACTTCCAGACTGCAATTCAGGCAACTTCACTAACCAAGAGGTTTGAGAAAGGACAAAGATAGATGGATGGAGAGATGGATAGACAGATAGATAGATATGTGCATATATATATATATATATGTATACATAGATGGGCATCACTGTATTTGAAGAAAGTAAGCATTTCACAGCCACAGGGACTAGACTGTGAAGTGATTAGAAGCACAGCACACTTAGTTATTCAATTCCCTGCTGCCACTACCAGCTGGGAACACAGGCAAGAAAGTTTCTGGACAAATTGTTCAGTCCCTCTCAGATATTAGACAATTAGGCTGGCATGGCAACATGGTATATTTCTGATGGTACACAGTAGCAACCTGCCTGCACTCAGTTCAAATTAATTAGCAAAATTCACACATTTCATAAAATATACACAGCATCTCAATATTAAATAATTCAACAACCATTTACTAAGCCTCTACCCATAGAAAAACTAAGTCCCATCTCCTAAGGTTATAATTAACAAGGAAGGAGATACAAAGAAGAATACAGTAACAACGTTCAGATAATTATCTTAAGTCAATACTAAGGAATTATTTGCCAACTTTCATAATGCTCAAAAGATTTCAAAAATTAAATGCTACGAAAATTAAAAAAGAAACCAGTTATTTCTTGCCTAGAAAAAAGGATATAGTTTAATTTCACTGCTTAAATTAATAAAAAAATTAAATTGGCTTAATGAAGTTTACTTTAAAAAGAGTTTCTGCTGGGTATTGAGGGGGTGGGGGGGAGAGGGAGGGGGCAGAGTGGATGGTAAGGGAGGGGGTGGGGGCAGGGGGGAGAAATGACCCAAGCCTTGTATGCACATACGAATAATAAAATAATAAAAAAATAATAAAAATAGTTCCTCAATGGAAATTCATCAGTATTAGTACAATTCTGAATAAAATGTTCACACTTATGAAAGTGGACCAAAACCTCTCAGCATAAAGATAATAGGGAAGAATATTCTTTCTCTTAGTTAGGGTGTGGAGATGAAATGTCCCCCACAGGTTTATGTGTTGAAGGGCAGGAAAATAAGGTAAAGGGATGTGTGTAAGATTTGTCTCACTGCTGACAGATCAGGCATTGCCATGGAATTGAAGAAAGTATCTAAGGAATCTCATGAAAACATCTTAGGTAGGGGTAGTGAAGGATCCGATATGAAAGCCAGCCAGGGCTTCTTCTTATATGACAATGAAGATGTAATGAATTAGGATTTTGGCAAGGGCAAAAAATACAGATTGTGGAACACAAGGAGAACTTAAATATAAAAATTTTAGCAGACAGTTATTATTTGGTAAAATTATACAAAAATCTGGCTTAACATGAAAAAAAGTTGACAAACACTAGCAAGTGATTTTACTGGACTATATTCATGTAGAAGTTGTTGTAAATAATTAATTGTGCTTCATTAAATATGCTAAATTTTGATGACTTGCTTTGAAATTTTGTCTAATACCAGAAACTAAATGACATTACTCTGTGTAGCTAACTAAATTTTCATTTCCAAAAGCAAAACACAATTTTTAAAAAATAATTCTTATGCAAGCATACCTGAGCATTTTATATTACAAATTATTTTTCCCTTCAAATAGCTAATAAAATGCAAGTGTCTCTCAAAACTCAGGCATTCTTACCTGACAACAGAAGTTTGTTCTTAGGAACTTTTTAGCCAAAAAGAAATGCTATGTCTATAGGCTGATTCTATAACTCCAAATTTTCATCATAAATATGCATCAAAGGGAATGTGGTTGTGAAAATCAAAAGAAAAGCAAGTGTGAGAAGATGGGGAAGGTGGGAAATTCATTCCTGAGCTAGAACTTGAACCAAAAAAAGCATCACTAGATAGAAAATAAATAGCTATCTCACTTTTTGTTAAATGGAAAGTCATGCTATGATAATAATAATAAAAAATAAAACCAGCATACAACTACTAATTGCATGAAAGGGGTTCGTAATGCTATAATTACAGTGGGTAGAAAATAGTGCAGGCAACAGACGTCATACTAGTCTTTCTATAATATGCCGCATTATATCCTAAGTGACCATCTAACGTATAATTTCAGGGTACCCTATCCCACTTGACAGAAAGGCAGCAATTCTGATTCACTTCCTGGAAAGACTATGTGCTGTGCCACAAAAATTCCACACAGCAAACAGAAAGAATGTTTTAAAATCTATTTATTTTACTAAAATAAGATGCAAGATACTTTATTTTGTTATGACCAGTGTTGTTTATGGGACTGTTTTTAACTTTCAAACAGATGTGAAGTCTTGTCTAATAGTATAGATTGTTAGAAAAGAATATTATCTTTAAGGAAAAGGTATATTTGGGCTTAATAAAGATAATAAACTGTGAGATACCCCAAAATCAACCTACTTTCTGTAGTTTTCCCATTTGTAATAACTGCCACTGGTTAATCCAGAAATTTTCTGAAACATACTGTTACAATTCAACTATTGAAAACTTTCTTTTATGGAATTCAGCTTGTTTCTAGTTTGCAAGCAGAGGCTGTGTAGACAGTATCTGCCTATAGCAGTTTGTATTAAAAGCATTCATTACATTTTATTGTCTAACTATGCCAACTCACCGTGGGCTTCTCTGTTGATATTTAATCGCTAAAGCTTCACTTCTGATCTACTTTTTCCCCTGAGTAGTCATCACTTAATGTTTTAGAAAGAGAAAGGTAGAAAACTGATCAACTGCTACAAATGGTTCACTTTGTTTCTAAACAAACCCTGAGATTAAAATAGGCATCTTCCTGATGGCTGTCATTGCATTTGATTGAAAATACCAGGGATACTATCCGTTAAGAGCCAAGAGTCAACAGTCCTCAGTCTACCTCCTGCACCTTCAATTGCTTGTCTTTTCAATGTCATATTTCACATGATGGAAATAAAATGAAGGTGAGAAGGTGCATAAAATATTGCAAGGTATGAAATACCATTGACCAGTGAAACCAGGCACTTTTCAGAGCTATTGAAGAAGAACCTGAGTTACTCTGACTGTGCAAAAGCATACATGTTCCTGAAAAAAGAGCTCCTCTGGATGATCAGGACTCCAAAGAGAACACAACAAAAGAGAACTCCCATCTCCACACCAGTCATTAGGGAGGCACAGCTCGACGGGGCACCTGCTCTGCTTTTGCCAAGAAGAAATACAGGTGGCTCTGTGCTCCCTCAAATCTTCTTCATCTAAGCAGAAAGAGTCAAATCATAGAATATTGCTCAGTTCTAAGAACAGACATTAGCTATGAAAAACAAGTTTGAAAGTTGGCTAAAGGATTCAAAAAATTCTGTTTAGATTTTAACTAGCCATGTTGGTCCAATTTCCTCTCCCTGACTTGGTAAATGTAAGCCTGGGTACAGTTAAATAGCTCATTTAATTAGCCAAATGCTAGTCAGCACGTAATTAACAGAAAAATTAAAAAGAACTAGTATTTCATTATTCAGTCCTAGTGATAATGCTGCCGGTCTCTGATCCTGTCAGTATGGAGTTACAGCCAGAGAAGAGGGCCACTTAACTATTTATTCTCCTTAGAGGGAAGTCTCTAGATTCTGACCCACGTATAGCCTTCACTCTGTGGTGGAAAACTTACAGAAGAAGAAATTCAGGCAATTATTTTCAGAATCTCCTGAAAAGAACCCAATTAAGTCTCAATTTTAAATTCATATTATGTCTAAACCATTTTACTGGTAACTCACTAGGAATTTATTTTAAGATAGTACTTTAAAATCTAGTTATTCATTCAGCAAATATTTGTATGTAAGCCATCAGAGAGGATGCCAAAATAACCAAAACCCTTCTCAAGGGGCTGAGAGAGGGCAGGTAAATGCGTAAATCTAACTGAAGGCCAACAAAAATCTATAAATGATGTCCTACACCACTTCAGAGAATGGGGCCAAACCTTCAGACTGACTGAAGTGTTCAGGAGAGTTTATTAAAGAGGTATATTATAGAATACTATAGTGAGAGAGAGAGAGAGAGAAAAGGCCCTTATAGGAGGTTAATAATTTACAACTTACTCCATATCACATGATAGTTAAAAAGCTTAGACACTGTAAATAGGTCTCTGGATTCCCAGCTTACTTCATTTCCAAGAGACCACACTGCCACTGAACAGGTGAAGATGGGGAAAAGAAGACAACATACTGGTGAAGATCAGAGGCTGAAATATAACACTGATAGAGAGGTGCTGGGAAACAGATTGTTTATCTGAGAGCAAGAGTTTGAAGAGAGGAATGTAACATCTGGCTGAAAGCAGTAGGATCAGACAATGGAGGGTATCAAATGACAATATCGGAGAGTTAGACTATTTCACTAGATCGTTTAAGACAGAGGTAGCAGAAATTACTTACACAATGTAAAAGTATACAATATACACCAACAATCTTTGAAGTTAATAATAAAAAAACTGAAAACGCTTCTGATATGATAAAGGCCAGCTAAACACAGCAAAGTTATACTGAATACAATCTCCTTTGTCAATCCTTCATTCTCCAAAGTAGAGGTAGCAGAATAGGGGTAAAAACAGCAAGGCACTGGTGTTTATGACAGGAATGACACAGGACTCCTCATGCTTCTTGTCTGGCTCTAACCAGCAGCTTCTTAAGTGGACCCCAGACAGGGATGTGATTCAATGGAATTGCCCATCCTTGCCAGGTGCTAGGGTTTAGCCACAGGTCCCTGAGTTGTTCCTCCCTCCAACCCACCCACCCCATTGCCTAGCCCTGCCATCTAGTGTCAGGTTCTCTTCTTTGGAACTGGAAACACAAAAGAGGTAGCATGTTAGATTTCACATCAACCTTTGCATGGCAGTCCAGAATAATTTCAAAATGTGCTCACAACCTCATTTTCATTTATCAGAAAGCAGAAGCAAACCTCTGTTCCATCTCACCCTGCATAGCTCCTCTTCAGTCCTCAGAGGTTAGGATATGTTCTCCATCTGTCTGGTTCCTGAATAGACCTAGATGACCCTCCTGAAACCAAGACCCTATTGTAAGAACTTTTTCTGAGGGGAGGGATGCTGGGGATCAAACCCAGGGCTTTGCCTATGTTAGGCAAACACTCTACCACCGAGCTGCATCCCCACCTCATAAAATCTACTTTTTGCTCCCACTGCATCCCACCCAACAAAGCCTTAGGGCAACAATTCCAACTGGGATGTTTCATAACTACCAGAGCATCACACATTAACCTCTAAGGACCTCCCTTTTGCATACCTGCTCCTCAGAAGAATTGTCCCCCAGATCTGTACACTTTCAGTCTATTCTCTTTGCCTGCTGAGCTGCCAGTAGTCTCTGTGTGTAAAGCCATGACAGCAGAAGTTCTGAAAAGGACACATTCAGTGTACTAGGGTTTAACTGATAAAAAGTGTGGGAAGAACTCTGGGTTCTGTGAGACTTAAAAGTCCACAGTCATTGTTTTCCAAAGTGAGACAAGAACTTGACTTCCAGTGTTTCAATATCAAGGAATTGATAATGAAAATACTGCCTGTCAATTGATCTTCCTCCTTCCCATCTGGTACATAAACTTATCGGGACAAATGATTTCTTGATAAAGAAAAGTAGGTAGGACTTTTTCAAATAGTGAATAAACCAGCCATGCATAATTTATTGCTCTATGTTTAATTCTTATTTAGAAAAAGTGAAACAAGAGAATCACTAAAGCACTTTTTAAACTTTCCACTGATACACACATTTTATTTTTAGCAGGCAGAACCAAGCACTGTGTGAAGTACCTTCCATGCATTATCACATGTCATCTTTACATGAGCCCAACAGAGTACATATTATTTTTATTCCAATGTTAGACATCAAGAAACTGAGCCTTGCAAAGATAAGCAATTTGCCCAAAGTCACAAACCTATTCATGGAGAGTTGCTATTGGAACTCTAGCCAGCTAATTTCCAAACCTATGCCTTCATCCAGTAAATCACTCAATTATCCTACTTTATTTAAAAATTTTTCAATTGTAAGTTCAAAGAATAGATAGATAAGATAGCTAGATAGTAATGTTTTTATCAGTACAAAAAAAGGAAAATAAAAGGCAAAAAAATTAGAGGTCAAACTTTTTCTGAAATCTTATTAACCTTAATTTAACACCATTAAAAAAAAAAAAAAGAAAGTGCCATTGAAGAAAATTATCAGAACTCGGTATATACAGATCAGACATCTGCTCCCTCCATAAACATACACCAAGTATCTACTATGCACAAGTACTGTACTAGGCATCCAGGACAGAGGTGATCAAGAGAAACATGGCCTCCATGCCTGAGGAGCATATGGACAAGCTGGGAATACAGTTGCTCTATAAGTAAATACAGTACCATAAGACTAACACAGCTAGGAACAGGGGAAAGCCTCTCTCCCAGGAATTAGGAGACAGCAAGTGAGAAGGTAACAAGAAATGTTCCATGTAGAATAAAGACCATGACTGAAGACCAGAGCAGAGCTAAGAAATTGTAGGAAGTTTAGAGTGTCCCAACCTAACACAGGGTGAAAGAAGGGAGGGTCAAAGCCTGGGAATGGAGAAGTGGCAGAGGCCTGGTCCTGCAGAACAGTGCAGCATTCTGAAGACTTACAGTACATCTGATGGAAATGGGAAGCTGATTTATCAAAAAAGGGAGATTTAATTACACTTTAGTTGTATAAGTATCAATCTGACTGCAGAGTGGAGAGCAGTTCCAAGTGGGCATAGAGGGTACAGCCTAGAATGAAATTACTCTTGTAATCCAGGTGATAGGTGATGGTGAGCAGGGCTAGAATGACAGATGTGAGCAAAAAGTGTGGGCACTTGTGAGGTAGAATGAATAGAATGGACAGGATGATGAGAGACTGAATGGGGCTAATTTAAGCCATAATATAGTTCAAAGGACACTCAGTTTTTATTTAAATCCATCATTTTATGGGGTGTGCATGTATGTGGAAGAATCATTTCCAAAATTTACTGCTTCTAAAACTTATCTTCATTTATTTATGACTACCTGGGTTCCAGCCCAAACTCACCTGGTTACCAACCAATAGCAAGTGTTCTCCAAGGAGAAAGTCTTTGAGCATGTCTTCCATCACCATCATGTGCTACAGAAAAAAAGACCAGAGCTTAACTGGGTCTTAACAATCAAGGTGAAATTAAGACTAATTATATAGGTGCCCTCTCAGAATGCAAAACATTATAATTGAATATTCAACTGATTTCATTTTTAAAAAAATCAAAATTAGCTGGATCCTGGTGGCTCACACCTGTAATCCTAGCTCTTGGGAAGCTGAGATCTGGAAGATTTGTGGTTCGAGGCCAGCCTGGGCAAATAGTTCATAAGACCCTGTCTCTAAAATAACCAGAGCAAAATGGACTGAGGTGTGGCTCAGGCAGTAGAGTGCCTGCTTTGCAAACATAAAGCCCTGAGTTCACTCCAGTCCCACCAAAAAAAAAAAAAATAATAAATTACTGATTATGATACTAAAAACTTGAAATTGCCCACCTGAGCAAGAACAAGACATTGAGCAATATTTCAGAGTTTTTCTAATTCAACTATTTTTATTTAAACTCTGTAGAGCTGGCTTACAATTTAATATTATATTTAAATTGACATTGCTAATGTAAATATACAATGGCTTCCAAAAATAGAGATTACTGACTTGTTCTTAATCATTACCTTCAAAACTATGTATAGGCTTATAATTTAAAATATGTCATTTACCTTTCATAGTTTTTTATTTGAATTATGATACAATGCAATAAACGAACAATATTAAGATCATTCACAATAGCCACAGAGGAAGTTACATCACTCTTTTGCATCTTGAAAAATAGGACACCCATAAATAGGTTACAGAAGCTGGTTGGAGGCCGAGGGCAGAAATGCATCCCAGCACAAGTAACGTTCTTATTATCTTCTCTTAGTTTTGTGCACCAAATCAATAATGGCCGCATAAGAACTGAAATTATTAATGTTACCTGTGTTTAAAAAAAGGAAAACTACCCTTTTATATTTCATACAGGCTGCAGAAATTTTTCTTTTTTTAACTTGGTTTTTTGACAGCTAGAAATTTTTCCTTTGTCAAAATTCAGCAATATTTTCTTTCAGTTTCTTTCTTAGAAAGAAAACTAAGATTTTCTCTCCTTTAAAAACAAATGAGTGTTTATCTTGGTAGTCTTAAGTTTCTAAAATGAAATATACTTGGAAGCTGAAGCTTTAATAAGGTTTAAAGTGAAGTGAGCATATCCATTTTTTGTCACTCTGGAACATTTTTTAAAATAAAAAAGAGACAATATTAGTAATTACTTTGGGTCAATGAGCATAAACAGAGACTATAATAAAAGCAAAGGGAGTCCTAGACAAGTCTTTAAAACTGGGTTCTGGTCTTAATGTAGTCTGGAGACCTGTTCCTTTTAACTAAGATGAAAAGTCAGTGTCAATTTCAAGATAACACTAAGTTCTTCCTAACATAAATGGGCTAATTGGCATGAAGAATTGATAGAAAAACTGGAATGAACACCAATGCAGCATTTGTACTTTTCCTTTCTTTATTATTCTCATACCTTCCCTACTTCATACTCTCATTACACCTAACTAGATTATTTAAATCAATAAATATTAGCTAACTCTGAAATCACTGCCAACAGATTTCTCTTCACCTCTTGGTCCTCTTGGCACTACAGACAATTTCTTTCTCTTTCATTCTTTCTTTTCTCTTCTTTGTTGTTTTGTTTTGGCTTTTTTGAGACAGGGTCTCATTATGTAGCCCAGGATGGCCTGGAACTCAGTAGGAGTCCAGGTTGGCCTAGAACTCAGGATCCTCCTGTCTTTGCCTCTCAAGTGCTGGGATTACAGGCATGTACCACCATGCCTAGCCAATTTCTTAACTTTCCTCTCTCAGATGTCTGTCTCTCCTGACTCCTTCCTACCTCGCTATTAATTTTTCTCCAGTTTTCTTAACTAAATAGTCTTGTTGTAGCACCCCTTCCCATTATTGATTTTTCTATGGTTCTTTCATTTGTTCTCTCATTATCTTTTTACTTGCTTTCCATTGGGGTCACAGGATAGGACAAAGCAGGTCATGCCTACTTGTTTATGGGCATCCTACCTGAGGGTCAGATGAGGGCTATGGGCAGAGTTGGGCACCAGCACATCTGCATCTAAACAGCTGCCTCAGACCCTGCACTCCCTAAATCCTCTCCTCCGTCTCATGGCCTTACTTACTAATTCTACACTGATCTTCAAACAGCAGGATTTCTCAGTGGCCACTGAACCACTTGGTTTTCCCCAGTCTCCTAAACTCACCACATCCAAATTTGGCTCATTACTTTTGCTTCCACCTCATTCTTTATCCTGTATCTACCTCCCTACCTCCAATTAATAGCATCATTTTCTATCATCTGTCCAAACCCCTGACATTGTCATCATCACGCTGCCTTCCTTGTTCTCTATTACCAAGATCCAATTAAATACCAAGTCTGAGCTATTAAAACATTCCTTCCTCCCCCACAAAAAATTAACTGTATCTATTCTTTCTTTTCTATGACAACAGCTTGGATTCAGTTTTATCATCTCTGGCCTAGATTTTCATCAGTTGATTTAGCTTCTTTCTGTAACTTCAGTCTCTGCCTAAGCCAATGTGTTCTCTACAGTATCGACACAGTTACTTCTTTCTTCGAAATCTTGTCATTTCATTTTTCAAAACTCCGCAAGTGATTCGTAACTCCTTAGGAATATTCCTGATCTGGTCTCAGTCTTATCTCCTACCAGTCTCCTTCTCCCACACTATATTTCAATCACCAGCACAATAATTTTCTGTTTACTCTTCAGTTTACTTTTCCACCAGACTGTGTGCACCCTGAGAGAAAATCTTTGTCTTTCATCTAACACAAAGTTCCATACATTCTATGTCCTAAACAGACCTGCAATGTGTCTACTCCACTCTGTCCCCATTGTCACTGCCTTACTTCAGATCTTTCTTAACTTTCATCTGGACTACTGAACTAGTTTTTCTTTGCCTAGGTTCTAATTCCTAGACAATATTAAACAGAGAATGCAAACTTAGCAAAAAAGTGCTCAAAATCTTTCTCTGGTTTCCTTACCAATAAATAGAATCCCAATTCTTTGATTAACAAAGCTCAGATGATCTGTTCCTTTCCTAACTCACCAGCCTCATCTCTTGACACTTTTCTACTTGCAACCTCAGCTTTTTACTAGTGCCAATCAATTATATGTGGCTACCTAAGTGAGTGCTCTCTCATAGAATGATGCTGTGCAAATGCTGCTCTCTGCCTGACAGACATTCAGCTTTTCCTAGTTAACCAATTTCCTGTGATCTTTCCAATCAGGGCCATGACCTTATCAGTGCTACCCTAGTAACCTGCATATCTTCCATCACACTGTGTTATAACTGTGTGTGTTTACTGACTGTATCCTCCATCGAGTCCTGGAGGTGCATATGCTTCTGTGTGTATTTTAATCTCTGTATACCTTAGGACATAGCCTTACCCATGGTATTTTAAAATCATTTTCAGAGTTAAAGCTCCTTAGGCTTATTGAGAGGCTAATAATCCCTCTTTCCTCAAAATTGTCCTACTTACTGCTGCAAGTATACTATTTCTTAATGAAATATTAAATGAAATAATACTCGTTAGCATGAATATTAAAATTCATCCCTTTATTACTCCCTCAACACTGATTTGCTCAGCAGTTGGCATGTGCCAGACACACTGCTATTTGCTGTAGATACAAAATGAAGAAAACATAGGGCTTTAACCTAGTGATGCAGAAGAATACATCTTGAAAACCAATTTCAGGGTAATGTGGTAAGGGAACAACTGGGCATAGAACAAGATGGTACACACGCATCTAAGTCTGCAAGAGGCACTGAAGATCACTGCTTCAAAGACAAAGTGAGGCATAAAGGAAACATTAACACCCAGAGGAAATTTAATCAAGTCACTGTCCCTAGAATTGGTGCAGATAAAATTTTTTTATTAATGGCTAATTCATGACACTGAAGAGGAGGAGATACATTTAGAGACAAGAAGTCCCTCGGGGCCTCTATAAAGTTCACACAGCCCTGCAGCCCTCAATGTCTATGTCACAAGCCCATGGCAACAGACACTGTGCTCAAGGGCACAATGGTCTTCCTTCCTACTGAATTTCCTACATTCTCAGATGCTCTGAAGTCTTTTCAACCTTCGCTACCATGGGGCTTTTCAACTGTCACTTAGAAGTTTCCTGATTACTTTTTCTGTGTTCCTTTCCACTACACAGACAGAATATGATATCATCAATGCTTGGAAACAGTATATTTTTCTTTTAATCATGCTTTGCCTGTATTTGATAGCTCTTTCTGCCTGTGTCTTATAAATAACTTTGCTTTCTGTTCATTTGTCTACTGACTATGCAAGAACACGAATGTTCTTGAAGAAAAATAAAACCTACATTAGTTAACTGACTATACAACGAATAAAAAATAAATTAAGGTTATGTCTTTTGCAATGCCCTAAAGAATAATTATAGTTTTGTTAGATATAATTTAGGGATATAAATTATATTTATTAAACAACAAATAGAATTGGAGAATGTGAAATTAAAAAAGAAATTTTGCTTGAATTTTGGTAGTTCCTTAATAAAAGTAGCAAGAAATTTTAACATAATTTGCAAAGGTAATATCTTTACTTATATGCAGATTAGAAATACATGTTATAGAAAAGTATGCATTTTATTATTAAAAAAATACAATCACTTGAGAAAAAATCTGAAAAAGAAAATTTTTGTAGTATGAGTAATTTTCACCGAAAAAAGTCTTATTAAAGTGAACATTTACAATGCAGCTTTCTGAGTACTAAATTAGTTCTATGGTTTGGAAAATCCACAATTATTGGTTAGTTTATAAGCAAAGAAATGTCTATCATATCCCCTTAAAACAATAAAAAAAACCAAGGAAAAGGAAAGAAAAATACAAAGGATTTGTAGGAAATGAAAAGGAGTATGAGGAAAAGTATTAGTAAAATACATCCCTCTTTGAATGGAAATGATTTATCTAGCAAGCAAGTAAAAGACAGATTAATGAGAAGTTACATTTTATTTTCAGTTTGATGATGTACTCATCTTATTAACCTGAAGCAGTCACATGACATGTGTATGTATGCATATAAAATGGAGAAACCTAATCACAATAGCAACTTCCCCATTTTTAAGTAACTCTGAAAAAAATTTAAGTTTTACAATGCTTCAATAAAAGATATTTCAACACTTCATTTTGCATCATCTGAATTGAATTTGATATAAATAAACATAAGTAGCACTTGGAACAGAGTTAACTACCACAATGTACACTGTGACTTGCCCAAGAACACAAAGCAACGCCCTTACCTGAACATTGTCATAGAAGAGAACATCGGGCACTTTCATCTTCTCCTGGGCTTTATGTACAGGGGCACTAACTGCGCCGATCCTCAGAGATCCAGACGCTACCTCACCTGAACATTTCACAAGGATAGAGTCAGTCACAGAAATGCCTACAAATAACATCCAGAGACACTAAATCCTCTCCACACAGAATGCAACACAGATTCTATAATACCTGTGAACTCTTCAAGGATTTTAATTTAACATCTAAAGAAATAAGCTTGACAATGGTAATACATAGCCCTACACACAGCAATACGTAAGGCAAACAGCATATAGATATGACTGAGAAGTAAATAAACAACCCAGAATTCAGTTAAGCCACATTTATAAGGTTCTTTGGTCAGTCTATAACACATACATAGGCCAAATATACATATTTAAAAGCTCTGACGTACCCTGAATATAATTTTTTAGAACCTACCCATTGAAAAATTCCACAAAAGAATCCCCTAGAGAGCTAGCAGAGTGACTCAAATGAAAGAGTACCTGCCTAGCAAGCGTGAGGCAAACCCCAGTACCACCACCAAAAAAAAAAAAATAATAATCCCCGAGAGGTCTAGTCAAAAATACAGATGATTCTCCACCCCAAACCTCTTGAACTATTTTTAAATATATACCCAAGTGATTTTTGACACCCAGTTAAGATTGCCAACCTCTATCCTACAAAACTATTCTGTAGTAATTTGTTATTGTATTGTTTCCTATTTACTTTAAAGAGGCTGGTCTAGAATAAATTATAAGCTCTTCGAAGCAAGGAAAGTAATAATAAATTTCTACAAGTCAGGACATATTCCATCTGTATTCCTATAGTAACCAGATACTCATACTAATTGATATTTTCCAAGAATAATAACAGTAGTGGTGCTATAATATTAATGACCAAAATAATAAAAGCTGTCATTTCTTGAGGACTTTTTAATGTACCAGATCCCAAAACAGGAGATTTACTACATTTTTTCCTTCATATGATTTCAAGGAACTCAACACACAAAAATTATGAAGAAACTGTAAACATAAATTAAGCAATTTTCTTGAAATCACTCAATTAGTATAAATTGAGTTTAAAATAGAACTTAGTCTAATCTGACATTCTATCAAGTGCATTGTGTTCAATCCTTGGACTCCAAATAATATTCCATCCTAACAAGCAGATACACAATTACAATCCCTTAAACAATCCACCCATCTTTTTTCCCTATTCCAATTAAGAAATTTGCAATTTGTTTCTTCTCTAGAACACTATTTTTGTGCTAAGGCATTTGGAAAGACAAGAGGAGAAAGCAACAGTTGCATCTACTGAGTACCATGAGCAATTTTGGACTAAAAATAAATACTCTGCCACCATGTGCAATCACTGCTGAGTGCTACACATTCGCCAGCACACAGCAGATCTCAACAGTAACCTCTCTTTTCAATAGACCCTTGCCATTTTCATTTTATTCACAAGTTCTTTAGGGAAGGAAAACCATGTGCTATCAAACTGAGAATTTACTACTTATTTACTACCATCAGTCATTTGAAGGAGACCCGATATTAATCTGTAAAGGGAAAGAGTAGGAAATGTGGCAGTGACTCAACATAAATATCTTTATTGATGTGACACATAATTTCAGGTTCAAACTGCATCTGATACCATCTATGGTTTAGTTCATAGAACATATCCATTCAGTAGATACAAGGCTTTAGGACAATTTAAGTCCATTTACTAATGCTTATTATAAAATATCAAGCTAGAAAAGGGAAATACGCTAGAGAATGGTGATGCTGGTAGTTTTCTTGGAGAAACCTGTCTTCTAAGAAATCTCACAGGCTGGCATTATTTGGGTGAATTTGTCAAGATCCTCAGACTAGCAGGATCAAAACCTGCTAGTTATGCCACAAGTTAGGGCAAATCTAACTTTCAGGAGAACACTAAAAACATATTCTGATAAAAGCCAGAATTGCAAAATATGGTATCACAACTTCATGTTATGATGATACACTGATTACAATGATCATTGCATTATTTGGAAGGGGACCTGAATGGAAAGCCAAGTCCTCATGAGAAGACTATTTGGCGAGGATCTCTTAACAAGGAGAGTGAATTAAATGAATACTCCACAAGACAGATCACTTTAAAGATGAAGGGAACCAGTCAAGTGAAGAGTCTTATCATGGAAGTCCCTTTTCCCTGTGTAGACGACGTAGATAGATACTGCTGTCTCTGGTCTATTACCAGGTGTAAATAATCTGCAGTCAGAATGACACAGTCATTCTTTGGATCTATTAATAGGTTCAATAAAATACCATTACGATGAGTCTACAAGTCCCAGAGTTAGTCTGTCTGAGTTGCTTCTGCATATCTATTTAGATCCATCAATATATCAAAATTATAATTTTACTCTAAAACTGTCATCCAATTTCCTTAATATCAAATTCTTGCTGAAAGTAGCACCAGTTGTTAATGTGGTCACACAATGAATGCTTTGACAAAACAGGCAATTATATTAAAAATGGAAAAAACATTTATTGTGCTTTAATTGAAGTATAGAGATGTTTTATAGCAAAAGCTACTAAATCTCCTCAAAAGTCAAACTTATGGTTATCCAGAAAAGAAGGAACATGAAAGACAACAAAATGGAAGGATTAAGAAAGTATGTCATGGTATTCTGATTATTTTAGTATGTATCAACTCTAAAGAATTTTCCAAACATGTCCCATAGGACACCAGTGGCCCTCAAAATGTAAATGTTGCACAAAAAAAACAGAATTCTAGATTCTGTGGCAAAATGCATTTGGAAAAAATGTATGAAATTAGCCAAGTTGACTGATAGCAGGAATTTTCAGAGCCATTAGTTTACTACTGTCAACTGTGTATCTTGGGGTAGGAAGAACTGTTCTTATACATACATACATGAAGTAAGTGTTCTAAGGTTTAATCCATGAGTGGCTTTCAAATTAAAAAAAGAAAAGCACATTCATTTCTTTGACCCAATACATAATCCAAAATGGATAGAAACCAAAATCATCTTACTGAAATTACAAATTATAAATAGCACCAAATGTTTGATAATTGTTATTTTACCTAAAAAAGAAGAACTGAATCAAATACTTACATTTGTAATCCGCCTGTTCTGGCTCCAGATTGTCCTTGGTACTTATTTCTATTGCAGCATCTGCCATATTTTTCTCCAATGCTGATCTAGCAAGGCTTGGTAAGAACCTGGCAGGGGGCAGGGAAGGTAGATGATAAAGTCAAAGCTTCCTGTGATCCGTAAATATCTTTAACACATACATGTGCACACACCTCTACTAAATTGCAATCAGTTAAGGAACATCAGCCTAGATCTGTGAAATCCAAAGCATACAAAATTTTAGAATAACTATAAACTCAAAGAATAGTTAAATTATATGTTTGTAGACTCTCTTTTGATAACTAAGTAAAGCTCATTTGTAATTAGCAATACTTGTTTATGTACATTTTGTAAAATATGACTTAAAATAAGCTCCTTTCATAAGCTGATTTAATATACTTCATAAATCTTGCATACTGTAGAACTGAGGCAGGCTAGAAGTAGGAAAAGTTTGAGGCTCATGAAGGTTACCTACCCAGCCATGGCCCAGACCACCAGCACCTGGATGGGAACAAGTCCCTCCCCACTTGTTCATTATTGGGTGGGAATCTCCTGGGACTGCCCTCCCTCTGGGTTAGTGTAGGTTTAAAAAGCACCTGAAAAAGAAAAGCATCCTTTCTCTGCCAGCAGACTCCACCTGCGCTCACCATGCTCCCTTTGTATTTCCTTTCCCAAATTTGAATAAACCCCATTAACAACCATGAGTTCTGCTTGGATTCCTCCACTCTGTAATGCAAAAACCAAGGTCTTCTGAAAACACCAGTTGCCATCAACATTTGGAGAGCCAACCAGGAGACTCACGGTGAGCCCCAGACTCTACACTTTAGAGAGTCATTCTCATTCTTTCAACTATTTTTCCTTTTGCACTGCCAAGGGAAAGGGCTGAGCTCTGTTCTCAGGGAAAGTAGCTGGAAAATGCTGAGTGGGGACCAAGAGTTGTCTGCCCAATAGGTGGACCTCCCAGCAGGCTGCATTCTGGAGGCTAGTGGCAGTGACTCTCTGCCCAATGTATGCTCCCCCCACAGCTTGGGGCTCATGGAGAATGGGCTGGCCAGGCCACATTAAACTGCAACATGCTCTCCCTTCTTCCTCCCTTACCCTTCTCCCCTTTCCCATCCTTTCCTTTGGTGATAATGGTCTTGCTGTGAAAGACTGTACTCCAAGATCTCTAACTCCCACGTGGCTGGGGATGGTTAGGAACACCCTGGCCATTCGGACTGAGTTTCTCTACCCTCCCCCCACTTCTTTCTCTTTTTCTGTTCTTTCCTTTTCTCTTTCTCTCTCTCTCCCCCCTAACTGGAGGTTTTGGAGGACAAATGGAGGCACCACCACCTGGGCTATGAGAGCACAAGCCACTGCATACTTCATTTGTGGGGAATGGGCACAAACATATCACCCCTCGGCAGGCCTGCACTCAAGCCCCACCAGCCGCTCCTTGGTAACATGCAGGGACCATGACCAGGGAGGCAACGATGGCAGCATGCATGCCATTGGAGGACTTGCACACACACTTGCATATACAGGGGCCCTCTGCCCAGCAGCCTCCAGCTGTAGGTCTCCCAGTGCCTGAGCCGCTGGAAGAGGGAGCACAAAAGCACCACTGCTCCACTTCCACTATTTGGATGGCCAGGGAGGCTTGGGGCACTAGGGATGAGAGGAGCTATGGCTGGCAGTCCACCACCCAGCAGGACCATCTGTGCTCTCCCCAGCAATGCCTTGAGTGACTCCCCAGGTCCATGGCAATAAAAGCGGCAGGAGGAAGCTGCATACCCCCAAAGACTGGTTTCTGCTCTATCATGGAAAATTTCTGCTTAGTTTGGGTCTTTTGTTTTGTTAATGTGATTACTGATGGCTTTAGGGTAATGGCTAACTTTAAACCTCCTCTATGATAGCCTCTAGGCTCTGGCTATCTGATCTTACAAGAAGATTAAACTTTTTTAAAGAAGTTAAAAAAAAAAAAGGTTAAATTACTTTTAAAAAGGGACAATGTTCAAAACATAACTAAATATAACTAATATGGCTCTAATTTAAAAGGCTATCTAAATAATTTCTTAAAATCAAAATTTAGTAAACTAACTTATAGCTAGCATCTAATTCTATTGGAAGGGTATTCTGCTCTTAGTAATACTTGTTAAAAACTGGCATATAGGAGAGATTTTATGTTTTATCAGGATAACTGTTTATTAAATTTATTAAGCTTCATTTAAATACTATATAAAAGTTTACAGTGATAAATTATATTTTTAATACAAAGTGACTAGCACTCAGTCAATTTAAAAAAATAAGTCTATTGGGGGGGACTGGCACTGTTTTCATAAACTTTTAAGAATTCTAAAAGCTTTGATTTTTATTACTGTTGCACACCTACATCTGTGTAGCTGTGATATTGTTACTGTCTTTAAATGTTAAATGCATTTAAATTCTCTTAAGTATGTTTTCTAAAATTAAAAACAGTGCCATTTAATTAAGGATTTGACATTGGTCATGCATAAAGTAAATCTGTAATAAAAAACATTGTAACTTATTAAATGTATTCTAGTAATAAAATGTCTTTTTACTCTACAAGTTCAAAAAATATGCTGGATATGAGGAGGACTTAATAGTACTAATTAATGCTGCCCATCATAATTACTATTCTATAATGTGATATACAATAAACCTTTAAAAACATTCTAACTTTAACTGTTCTCTGTTGATAAAATTAGGCTTACTTACAACCAAGAGGTTAAAAAGAATGGGTCCTTATGTGTGGGTATTTTAAATAGGCAATTTAATTAGAGGTTTTATTCTTAACGATTAATTACTTTTGTTTTAAAATTAATAAAACTTTGTTCTCCATAACGCAATGTAGTATGTCAGATTCTAAACTTGTTTAAGGTCCTTTCCAAACTGTAGATCTGTAAATAGCTGGGTTCTACAGGGTTTGGATTCTTGGCTTTCCAGGTTAATAACAAAGCCCCTTTATGAGGAAATCCAGGATCTACTTATAAACACCTGGAGAAAACTGGATAATAAAAGCCCCTCAAAGCTTAGAGGTTTACTGACATTTGCCCTAGCCCTAGTAATCCTAAATTTAAATAAGCCTTTAAAACTAAAAGACAGGACATTATATTCAAAGAAAATAAATTCTACAACCTATGACTAATTCTCCAAAACTATCAAGTGATGTCACATTCAAGGAGGCAGCAAAACCTTTTAAATCCTACTTCAGCTTGCTTCAATTTTATCTTTTCATTATCATACCTAACTCTTATGGACACCTGTCTCTCGGGGGAAATGTCTTTTACTCCTATAACAGATTGCTATTTTGAGCTTGTATGTTGCATGTAACAAGTCTTCGTGTTCCATTTGAGAGATCCTTTGGAGAGACCATGTGGTCACAGGGAATGCTGCCACCATGATGGAGCCTTCATGTGTTGAATATCATCTTGCCACTCCCTAGGGATGGGTGACTCCATCTTCTAGGAAAATTGCTAACTTGTGGCTAAAATGAGATACCTTCTATACACGTTGTTTCTACTGCACTGGTTAAATGATTGGATGAAGGGTAGAGTGTTTATACTGGAGCTCTCTTATAAACTACTTAGGAATCCAGTTGACGAATCTACTAAAGATAATGACAAAAATGGTTTGTTTAATAAGGGTGCACTCTAAATTAACGTAATTGCTTTGTGTGTCAGTGTGTGTGTTTTCTGTGTATTTGTGTCCTACCAATTGTGGCCACTTAATTTTTACTTTTTTTGAGGTCATCATGCATGCTTATATTCTTTGGCATGCCTAGGTCATAACAACTCTGTGTGTGTGTGTGTGTGTGTGTGTGTGTGTGTGTGTGTGTGTGTGTGCGTGTGTCTGTAGGATGGTTCTTAAGCTACTTTTATAAAGCTAATGGGTACAACTGTCTCAAAAGTTATCTAAAGTTCTAATGCTACCCAGTCCTAATTGTCATCTGCCTTAGGACACAAAATTTATGGACAATAATCTCTGTTTCATTCTATCATGAGTGTAATTTACATTTAACTCTCTTATAATTAGGTTTATTGACCCATGTGTTCTTGTAGATGGCTATTATTAAAAGATGGATTAATTCAACTTTCTTCCTAAGTCTTTTTAAGGTATAAGGTTACTAAGAGTTTTATTTAAAACAGTGTTATCTAAATTCAGGTTTTTCAAGATCGATAGACCCCTGGCAAACCTGACTAAAATGAGAAGAGAAAAAACCCAAATTAGTAGAATTAGGAATGCAAAAGAGGAGATAACAACAAACACCATGGAAGTACAGGAAATCATCAGAGACTACTTTGAGAAACTATATTCAAATAAATTTGAAAACTTTAAAGAAATGGACAGATTTCTAGATACATATGATCATCCAAAACTGAACCAAGAGGAAATTAATCACCTCAATAGACCTATAACACAAAATGAAATTGAAGCAGCAATCAAGAGTCTCCCCAAAAAGAAAAGTCCAGGACCTGATGGATTCTCTGCTGAATTCTATCAGACCTTTAAAGAAGAACTGATACCAACCCTCTTTAAACTGTTCCACGAAATAGAAAGGGAAGGAAAACTGCCTAACACATTTTATGAAGCTAGTATTACACTTATCCCAAAACCAGGCAAAGACACCTCCAAAAAGGAGAACTATAGGCCAATCTCCTTAATGAACATTGATGCAAAAATCCTCAACAAAATAATGGCAAATCGAATTCAGCAACACATCAAAAAGATTATTCACCACGACCAAGTAGGCTTCATCCCAGGGATGCAGGGGTGGTTCAACATACGAAAATCAATAAACGTAATAAACCACATTAACAGAAGCAAAGACAAAAACCACTTGATCATCTCAATAGATGCAGAAAAAGCCTTTGATAAGATCCAACATCATTACATGATAAAAGCTCTAAGAAAGCTAGGAATAGAAGGAAAGTTCCTCAACATTATAAAAGCTATATATGACAAACCTACAGCCAGCATTATACTTAACGGAGAAAAACTGAAACCATTCCCTCTAAAATCAGGAACCAGACAAGGATGCCCACTATCTCCACTCCTATTCAACATAGTACTGGAATTCCTAGCCAGAGCAATTAGGCAAGAAGAAGGAATAAAAGGAATACAAATAGGTAAAGAAACTGTCAAAAAATCCCTATTTGCAGACGACATGATCCTATACCTTAAAGACCCAAAAAACTCTACTCAGAAGCTTCTAGACATCATCAATAGCTATAGCAAGGTAGCAGGATATAAAATCAACATAGAAAAATCATTAGCATTTCTATACACTAACAATGAACAAACGGAAAAAGAATGTATGAAAACAATTCCATTTATAATAGCCTCAAAAAAAAATCAAATACCTAGGTGTAAACCGAACAAAAGATGTGAATGACCTCTACAAGGAAAACTAAACTTCTGAAGAAAGAGATTGAGGAAGACTATAGAAAGTAGAGAGATCTCCCATGCTCATGGATTGGTAGAATCAACATAGTAAAAATGTCGATACTCCCAAAAGTAATCTAAATGTTTAATGCAATTCCCATCAAAATTCCAATGACATTCATTAAAGAATTTGAAAAATCTACCATTAAATTTATATGGAAACACAAGAGGCCACGAATAGCCAAGGCAATACTCAGTCAAAAGAACAATGCAGGAGGTATCACAATACCTGACTTCAAACTATATTACAAAGCAGTACCAATAAAAACAGCATGGTACTGGCACAAAAACAGACATGAAGACCAGTGGAACAGAATAGAGGACCCAGATATGAAGCCACACAATTATAACCCACTTATCTTTGACAAAGGAGCTAAAAATATACGATGGAGAAATAGCAGCCTCTTCAACAAAAACTGTTGGGAAAATTGGTTAGCAGTCTGCAAAAAACTGAAACTAGATCCATTTTTATCACCCTATACCAACATTAACTCAAAATGGATCAAGAATCTTAATATCAGACCCCAAACTCTTAAGTTGATACAGGAAAGAGTAGGAAATACTCTGGAGTTAGTAGGTATAGGTAAGCACTTTCTCAACGAAACCCCAGCAGCACAGCAACTAAGAGATAGCATAGATAAATGGGACCTCATAAAGCTAAAAAGCTTCTGTTCATCAAAAGAAATGGTCTCTAAACTGAAGAGAACACCCACAGAGTGAGAGAAAATATTTGCCAACTATACATCAGACAAAGGACTGATAACCAGAATATATAGGGAACTTAAAAAACTAAATTCTCCCAAAACCAATAAAGAAATGGGCAAGTGAACTAAACAGAACTTTCTCAAAAGAAGAAATTCAAATGGCCAGAAAACACATGAAAAAATGCTCACCATCTCTAGCAATAAAGGAAATGCAAATTAAAACCATGCTAAGATTCCACCTCACCCCTGTTAGAATAGCCATCATCAGCAACACCACCAACAACAGGTGTTGGCGAGGATGCCGGGGAAAAAGGAACCCTCTTACACTGTTGGTGGGAATGTAGACTAGTACAACCACTCTGGAAAAAAATTTGGAGGCTACTTAAAAAGCTGGACATCGATCTACCATTTGATCCAGCAATACCACTCTTGGGGATATACCCAAAAGACTGTTACTCCAGAGGCACCTGCACACCCATGTTTATTGCGGCACTATTCACAATAGCCAAGTTATGGAAACAGCCAAGATGCCCCAGCACTGACAAATGGATTAAGAAAATGGGGTATCTATACACAATGGAATTCTATGCAGCCATGAAGAAGAAGAAAATGTTATAATTCGCTGGTAAATGGATGGAATTGGAGAACATCATTCTGAGTGAGGTTAGCCTGGCCCAAAAGACCAAAAATTGTATGTTCTCCCTCATATGTGGACATTAGATCAAGGGCAAACACAACAAGGGGATTGGACTATGAGCACATGATAAAAGCGAGAGCACACAAGGGAGGGGTGAGGATAGGTAAGACACCTAAAAAATTAGCTAGCATTTGTTGCCCTCAACGCAGAGAAACTAAAGCAGATCCCTTAAAAGCAACTGAGGCCAATAGGAAAAGGGGAACAGGTACTAGAGAAAAGGTTAGTTCAAGAAGAATTTACCTAGAAGGTAACACACACGCACAGGAAATCAATGTGAGTCAATGCCCTGTATAGCTATCCTTATCTCAACCAGCAGAAACCCTTGTTCCTTCCTATTATTGCTTATCATCTCTCTAAAACAAAATTAGAAATAAGGGCAAAATAGTTTCTGCTGGGTATTGGGGGAGGGGGGAGAGGGAGGGGGCGGAGTGGGTGGTAAGGGAGGGGGTGGGGGTGGGGGGAGAAATGAACCAAGCCTTGTATGCACATATGAATAATAAAAGAAAAAGGAAAATAAATAAATAAATAAATTCAGGTTTTTACAAAGGTTGTTACAAGATACAAATTAAGGTCTTAAAGCTTAAAAGTTTATATATGTGATTGGGTTGGCTATAATTTAAAATTTACCTAAAAGTTTTCTAAGGTCAAAATTTAAGGTACTAATGTGTGTTTAAAAAAATGGGTTTTCTCCAGAGGCACCTGCACACCCATGTTTATTGCAGCACTATTCACAATAGCCAAGTTATGGAAACAGCCAAGATGCCCCACCACTGACGAATGGATTAAGAAAATGTGGTATCTATACATAATGAAATTTTATGTAGCCATGAAGAAGAACGAAATGTTATCATTCGCTGGTAAATGGATGGAATTGGAGAGCATCATTCTGAGTGAGGTTAGCCTGGCCCAAAAGACCAAAAATCGTATGTTCTCCCTCATATGTGGACATTAGATCAAGGGCAAACACAACAAGGGGATTGGATTCTGAGCACATGATAAAAGCGAGAGCACACAGGGAGGGGTGAGGATAGGTAAGACACCTAAAAAACTAGCTAGCATTTGTTGCCCTCAACGCAGAGAAACTAAAGCAGATACCTTAAAAGCAACTGAGGCCAATAGGAAAAGGGGACCAGGAACTAGAGAAAAGGTTAGATCAAAAAGAATTAACCTAGAAGGTAACACACACGCACAGGAAATCAATGTGAGTCAATGCCCTGTATAGCTATCCTTATCTCAACCAGCAAAAGCCCGTGTTCCTTCCTATTATTGCTTATACTCTCTCTACAACAAAATTAGAAATAAGGGCAAAATAGTTTCTGCTGGGTATTGAGGGGTTCGGGGGGAGAGGGAGGGGGCGGAGTGGGTGGTAAGGGAGGGGGTGGGGTCAGGGGGGAGAAATGACCCAAGCCTTGTATGCACATATGAATAATAAAAGAAAAAAAAAGGAATTAACCTAGAAGGTAACACACAAGCACAGGAAATTAATGTGAGTCAACTCCCTGTATAGCTATCCTTATCTCAACCAGCAAAAACCCTTGTTCCTTCCTATTATTGCTTATACTCTCTCTTCAACAAAATTAGAAATAAGGGCAAAATAGTTTCTGCCGGGTATTGAGGGGGTGGCGGGGGGAGAGGGAGGGGGCGGAGTGGGTGGTAAGGAGGCGTGGGGGCAGGGGGGAGAAATGACCCAAGCCTTGTATGCATATGTGAATAATAAAACAATAAAAAAATTTTAAAATAAATAAATTTTTAAAATATGGGTTTCTGTTTTATCAAAATAACTATCAAGATCTTTTGGTGCTATAGGCTAATATAAAATTTTACCAAAACCAAACAAAAGCTCACCCTTCAGATGTAATGATAAAACTTTAAATTTTTAAGAGTCTACAAATAGGTAATTAATCCTAAAATACTAAATTATGTATGTCATTAACTCCCAATGACTGAGCCTGTTATTTTTTGGGCTCCAGGGGCTACATGCAGGTCAACATCAACCCTGCTATAGCTCCCAAGTCATTCTGTTAGTTAACATCAGGATTAATTTCTTAATAACATCTAAGCCGTGGCTCTCAGTCATTGGGTCTCCTAACTTTGTTTACCCCCTTACCTGTGTTTCTGTATCTAATCATTTAAGACATTAATCTTAATTGGTTTATTATTTAAAAAAAATATACGTTCCCCCATTTTTCTCAGTTTACAAGCTGACTACAACCCCATGGCCTAATATTAAAACTAACCACAAGTGATGGGTTTGTGTCATGCAAGCTTACATTGGTGCAATTTGGATTCTGTACTGATTACAAAAGTTCATATTAAGGTGTTTCCCTTTTAACAATCAATAGATTACCCTCCTTTATATTGTTATCTTTTCATTTTATATGTTTTTGGTATCAGCCTCTTTGCCCAGTGTACAATCGTTCTGATGTCCAAATAGTTGGGTTAGCATTCAGGATCAGCATCCCATTTAGGAACCCTCATACAGGGGTAGAAGAGACCAGCCCTTAGGAGAACAAATGACTAGACAGAGTACTCTGCCACTCACTTGCTCCAGAGACGTCTGACAGAAACAGGTCAGAAGGACCTTCAAGGTATAAAAAGGATGATTTGCGGATCTCAAAAGCTCTCATTCTCTCTCTGAAAGGGCAACTTTCCTCCTTGTCTTTTCCTCTCTCTCACTCTCCACCAGCCAGCATAGGAAATTTCACTCAGGACCCCTTGTGCAGGGGTGGAGGGGTGAATGGATTTTTCCCTTTCCAATCCCTCTCTCTCTTTCTACCAGCCAGCATAAGGGAAGCCAACTTATTCATTGTATCCTTAAGCACTGGGAGATGCTTTGATCTTACTAGCCAACATAGATGACTAGTTCTCTTCATGGCCCATTTAAAATTATTTATCCTGTACATCCTACCCAAACCCTAAGGTATTTTGCTAATAACACTAAAAAAATACTGCTTGTGCCTTTTAACTAAATGTAAACAAAATCATTTACAGAGTTAAAAATTTATAAATGTAAACAGCTATAGCTCTTTTATCTAAGGTACAATTTATCTAATAAGGTCTTTAACATTTCTGCTCTTTATAACAAATGCTAAAAGTTCTGCCCATTTAGACCCGACATCTGTTCATTGTATTAACATTGGTTTATATGACACTGGCTAGATAATTGTTTCATATATATCATATACAATTGAGCATCAAAACAGGGGCTATTTAAAATTACTGACACTGCCTTCCCCTAACCATTGGAAAATTTACCTAACACTTATTCAAGGTTTAAACTAATTAACCATGGTTACATTATAGTTCTGATCCTTCAGGAGCATTTACAGACAACTCCATAAAAATATCTCTGACAGACACTCTTAACTATTGGGCTCATTTTGTATTTTCCTTGTAAAAGCTTTATAACCATTACCTGCTGACACTCACAATTCAAAGGTGCTGGAATGTCCCCTGTGGGACAGACAATTAGGTTACTTAAGCCCAGCCTCAGAGTCATTTTTAAATAAGTCCCTTTGTTGCTCAATTTGGCCAAAAAGGTCGCATTGGCACTGACTTCTGATCTGTTTAATGTGTTCCTCCTCTTCCTCCATGGGACAAAATATGACTTTCTGGATTTTGGGGGGAAGCCACTTCTGCACCGAGGGACAAAACTGGCAAAATCTTCAGAGACAACTGCTCAGAGAAACAGTTAAAGAGGATGCAACCCCTGGCAGTCAGCTTCCCCCAACTTCTTGGAAAAACAAGTGGCATTCAACCACCAAAAGCATTTCAAAAGAACTGCACAAAAGAGGGGACTGCTCCAGATCCACATGGGGGCAATTATGCCAGACCTCTACATATACGCTTTTACATATGTGCCCTAATATTTAAGCCTTTTAGCTTCTGGCAAAAGGCAAAGTCATGTCTTTGGCCAAGACCTTCTGTTTAAACAAAGGCAATATAACTTTCAGTGATATCTATCTTCTGCTTAGGGATGTTGTGAATCTTCTTTCTGTACAGAACTAACTCATTGATGTTTACTCTCTAATTGGATTAACACCTGGCCTCTAATGTAGTCAGCCCTTAACTGCCCACTATAGTAACAGTCTAAAATAGAGGGCCATCTAAGAGTTAAAAAAAAAAATAGCTACAGGTATAAACACATACAGGCAATGTAACCATAAGACTCTCTGTCACTTTTCAAAATTACTTTATCCTTCCTGCCACACCTAGCAGGGCCCCTTTTGATGCTCCTATCAATGTTCATGTTTGGGTCATGCCTTCTAAATCAGATTTATCCCTTCAGAATAAAAGCCATCAGGATCCAAATCATGAGACCCAAATCAATCTCTACAAATGAACAAGCTCTCCATGAGGAAACTTAACTATGCTGGGTAATAATTCAAATACCCTGTGTCTAAATGAGCCCCAAGGGAAAGAAGTAAGAGAAACAATTTCCCTTCATAGGTAAGGTCTGCTGCCCCTTGTCAGCTCAAAGCAGATACTAAAGATGGGATCCCCCTTCAACAACCAAAAAGGAATTTTTTTGGATATTGTCTCTCAGGGATAATTTGAGGCAGTCTAGAAATAAGAAAAGTTTGGGGCTCATGTGGGTTGCCCAGCAATGACCAAGACCACCAGCACCTGGCTGGGAACTGCCCATGCCCTCTAGTTCATTATTGGGTGGGAATCTCCTGGGTCTGCCTGCCCCCTCTGGGTTAGTGTAGGTTTAAAAAGCACCTGAAAAAGAAAAGCATGCTTTCTCTGCCAGCAGACTCCACCTTCATTCACCATGCTTCCTTTGTATTTCCTTTCATAACTTTTAATAAATCCCATTAACAACCATGAGTTCTGCTTGGATTCTTCCATGCTGTAATGCAAGAACCAAGGTCTTCCGGAAGACCTTGTCAACAGAACTGGCACATTAAATTTTCTTAAGTAGATAAAACAGCAACACTCTAGCCTGTTCCTAAATTGGCAACCACAAACTCAAATCAGTGGAGGTAGATTAATGAGGTTTTCTTTCCTTTCTAACAGAAATTATTGAATGAAAGATTATCCAGCTTGCTTCTTCCTTCCATTAAAAATACACCTTCATAACTATTCTATAAATGTGTTGTGAAAACAACAATCTGGTGAGTGATAGAGACATTCTTCAACTACAACACATTGGGAGCACCATGTGCTTGGAACATGAAACACTTTCCCTCCCACACAGAGAAAGTTATGTCTAGAATTTATGATCTCAAGAGAGGCTGCAGAAATTATCTTTAACCCATGATTACCTGTACTATCCTACTACAAACTAACTGCAATGTGTTCCAAAGTTTCAAATAAACATATGAAGAAGTTAAGTTTCATACAGCTCTAAACCTGTGGTGATGGTTCTCACAGGCTTGAATATAAACTCTAATAGTGGAGAGGTTGCTGTGAGCCAGAAAGCAAATGCACCAGAGTGTAAAGAACTATGGGATAATACTCCCTGTTCTTGTTATATTCCAAACTGCCGACCTGACACATCTCTTACCTACTGTGTCATTCTGGTACCACCCATCATAGGGGAATGTATAATATACCTCTAGTCCTGTAGCTCATCAGTTCAGCATCAAGTCAGACTTGCCTATTGCTCACTGCTGACTTTTCTTCACATTTCTTTTTTTTTTTTTCACAATTTTTTTTTTCATTTTTCTTTTATTATTCATATGTGCATACAAGGCTTGGTTTATTTCTCCCCCCTGCCCCCACCCCCTCCCTTACCACCCACTCCAACCCCTCCCGCTCCCCCGCCAATACCCAGCAGAAACTATTTTGCCCTTATCTCTAATTTTGTTGTAGAGAGAGTATAAGCAATAATAGGAAGGAACAAGGGGTTTTGCTGGTTGAGATAAGGATAGCTATACAGGGCATTGACTCACATTGATTTCCTGTGCGTGGGTGTTACCTTCTAGGTTAATTCTTTTTAATCTAACCTTTTCTCTAGTTCCTGGTCCCCTTTTCCTATTGGCCTCAGTTGCTTTAAGGTATCTGCTTTAGTTTCTCTGCATTAAGGGCAACAAATGCTAGCTAGTTTTTTAGGTGTCTTACCTATCCTCACCCCTCCCTTGTGTGCTCTCGCTTTTATCATGTGCTCATAGTCCAATCCCATTGTTGTGTTTGCCCTTGATCTAATGTCCACATATGAGGGAGAACATACGATTTTTGGTCTTTTGGGCCAGGCTAACCTCACTCAGAATGATGTTCTCCAATTCCATCCATTTACCAGCGAATGATAACATTTCGTTCTTCTTCATGGCTGCATAAAATTCCATTGTGTATAGATACCACATTTTCTTAATCCATTCGTCAGTGCTGGGGCATCTTGGCTGTTTCCATAACTTGGCTATTGTGAATAGTGCCGCAATAAACATGGATGTGCAGGTGCCTCTGGAGTAACAGTCTTTTGGGTATATCCCCAAGAGTGGTATTGCTGGATCAAATGGTAGATCGATGTCCAGCTTTTTAAGTAGCCTCCAAATTTTTTTCCAGAGTGGTTGTACCAGTCTACATTCCCACCAACAGTGTAAGAGGGTTCCTTTTTCCCCGCATCCTCGCCAACACCTGTTGTTGGTGGTGTTGCTGATGATGGCTATTCTAACAGGGGTGAGGTGGAATCTTAGTGTGGTTTTAATTTGCATTTCCTTTATTGCTAGAGATGGTGAGCATTTTTTCATGTGTTTTCTGGCCATTTGAATTTCTTCTTTTGAGAAAGTTCTGTTTAGTTCACGTGCCCATTTCTTTATTGGTTCATTAGTTTTGGGAGAATTTAGTTTTTTAAGTTCTCTGTATATTCTGGTTATCAGTCCTTTGTCTGATGTATAGTTGGCAAATATTTTCTCCCACTCTGTGGGTGTTCTCTTCAGTTTAGAGACCATTTCTTTTGATGAACAGAAGCTTTTTAGTTTTATGAGGTCCCATTTATCTATGCTATCTCTTAGTTGCTGTGCTGCTGGGGTTTCATTGAGAAAGTTCTTACCTATACCTACTAACTCCAGAGTATTTCCTACTCTTTCTTGTATCAACTTAAGAGTTTGGGGTCTGATATTAAGATCCTTGATCCATTTTGAGTTAATCTTGATATAGGGTGATATACATGGATCTAGTTTCAGTTTTTTGCAGACTGCTAACCAGTTTTCCCAGCAGTTTTTGTTGAAGAGGCTGCTATTTCTCCATCGTATATTTTTAGCTCCTTTGTCAAAGATAAGTTGCTTATAGTTGTGTGGCTTCATATCTGGATCCTCTATTCTGTTCCACTGGTCTTCATGTCTGTTTTTGTGCCAGTACCATGCTGTTTTTATTGTTATTGCTTTGTAATATAGTTTGAAGTCAGGTATTGTGATACCTCCTGCATTGTTCTTTTGACTGAGTATTGCCTTGGCTATTCGTGGCCTCTTGTGTTTCCATATAAATTTAACAGTAGATTTTTCAATCTCTTTGATGAATGTCATTGGAATTTTGATGGGAATTGCATTAAACATGTAGATTACTTTTGGGAGTATAGACATTTTTACTATGTTGATTCTACCAATCCATGAGCATGGGAGATCTCTCCACTTTCTATAGTCTTCCTCAATCTCTTTCTTCAGAAGTGTATAGTTTTCCTTGTAGAGGTCATTCACATCTTTTGTTAGGTTTACACCTAGGTATTTGATTTTTTTTGAGGCTATTGTAAATGGAATTGTTTTCATACATTCTTTTTCCGTTTGCTCATTGTTAGTGTATAGAAATGCTAATGATTTTTCTATGTTGATTTTATATCCTGCTACCTTGCTATAGCTATTGATGATGTCTAGAAGCTTCTGAGTATTCACATTTCTTTTTTGTCTTATTTTGCTTTTATGAGTCCTGGCCTCATTATGCAGCCATACTGGCATCGAACTAGCAATCCTCTACCTTCGACCTCACCCTCCCTAGTTCTGGGGTTAAGGGTGTGCACCACCATGCTGGCTTATCACCATGATTCTTAGATCACTGCCTTACACCTATCTCATACACCCAACCACTGGGCACTGTCATGTTCTTTGAGTACTAGTTCTGGCACCAAGCTCAACACTCCTCTCATCACTCTCCTACAGTCTGGGAATTTCAGACCCTGCAGTTGCATCTCCATTACTGTCTATCCACCTGGATTGGCACCGACCACTTACAAGCTTAGACTTCTTTGTCTTTGCCACACATCCCTGACAGCCACACAGTCTACCAATGCAACCTCACATCAGGCTTGCACTGGAACTCTTCTAGATTGCCCCCCAAAGCCTGTAGCTAATATGGGAAGAGGGGTGTTCCCCAAGAAGGCTAAGTGTGACTTTACACACCTATAATCCCTTCACTCAGAAGGCTTTAAGGCAGAAAGATTTTACATAGCAAAACCTTGCCTTCAAAACAAGATGAATGCTAAGAGAAATAGAGTGAGTGGCACTGTGTATATCAGGCAGTTTTATTTAAAATGTGTAATGGATTAATTTATACTTATGATTTTAATTCTTCAATTTACAAACAGTATTGGATATTTACAACAATTTATAACCCATCCTAATTTTTATATAGTTTGCTAAAACTGTGGTTTAAATAGAATATATATAATTTATTTTACAGTTTCAAATGTTTGAATATATTTAGTTTAAGTTTTACAAATAGAACCAAATACTTTCCAGAGGCCTTTAAAAGTAACTGTTAGGATATGTTAGACTTACAGAAGTAGCTGAATGAACAGAAAAGCCTAAAAACCTAGGTTTAAAAAAAAAAAAATTATAGCCCTAAAAATTGACTCCGCTTTTTGTTTTGCTTTGCTTTTGATGTTTTCGTGGTACTGAGGTTTGAAATCAGGGCCTCAAGCACTCTATTACTCAATCCTTGTGCTCAGTTCCTTTTGCTCTTGGTTTGTTTTTTTCAGATAGGATTTCATGCTTTTGCCTGTGCAGGCTTTGGACAGCAATCCTCCTATGTCTACCTCCCGAGTAGCTGGGATTACAGTTGTGCCCCACCATATCTGGTCTCTTGAATTAGTTTCTAAAACCAAAATTAAAGCCCTGAATAGTCAGTATCTCCTACAAGCAAAAACCATTCTTTGAGACAACAAAAACTCATATGAATAATAATAATTTAACACTGTATTGTTTAGTTCCATCAAGTTGTGATTTTTTTTAAATTAATTAGCTAACAACTTAAACTTGACAATTTTATGTAGATATTATTTTCCATCATAAGGGAATTTCTAAAAAAAATGTATGCAATAAGTTTTTGGTGGATGGAATAATTTTCCCATTACCTTACTATAAAAAAATTTTCATTTCTGATTAAATTTTCAGAGCTCTGTTCAAAATTTTTTGATAAAGGATCATAATCCCCAAATTTTCCAGAAATAAATGACATCACAGAAAGTAAGGTAACTGACTGGAATAGAACTCTTATCACACTGACCTCTAATTAATACTATGATGAAAGTATTTTTAAAATGCAAAACACCTGAAAATTTTCTAAACTTGTAGATTCCTTCCATTAGCCCCTTAGGGTTTCAAATATGTAGAAAATGAATTATGCACCAACTCTAAGAGTTGATGTGCATGTTAGAGGAGACTAGGTGCCTTCGCCTGAATATTACATTGGAAAAAATGTTCCAAACTGAATTCAACTGGTAAAACAAATGAATGTTTTATGTATTCAAACAACAAGAAAAGAAGTCTAGCTAATATTTAATAAATTTAGGCTAGTTTCTTTTTATTTTTGTCTGCTTCATAAAATACTTCATGAAAATAAATTATGTTAATTTTTGTTTTAAAATTTTCAACAAAATTCAGTTCCTTTTCAATGATTCAACATGGAAAGAGGTCAGTAAGAAAAAAAGAAAACACTTTGTGCACCAATAATTTTTTGGTTCCTTCCTGCCATTGTGCTACCCTGAGAAGGCTGATAAAAAGGCTTTTAACTGTAGCTTTGCTGAAGTCAACACGATTCATAAATAAGATAACTGTTTTGGTATTCATTTCTATTTCCAAAGGGTCATAAGGCAGTAAGAAAATAAGAGTTTTATTGTGGTCAGTTGATATCACTGGAAAAATTAGCTATTTGATGCAGTAAAATCTTTAGGAGAACAAACAGTAAGTATTTTTAAACTGTAAAATAGTTCAGAAACTATAGCGAATATTACAGAAATGCTTTGACAAGAAAAATTTTTAGAGTAAAAAATAGAAGCTAGGTTTTGTTTTAAATTCCATTATTCTGATAAGTAATAAGGTTGACCATGTTTTCAAATGTTTATTGGACATTCAAATTATTCAACTTTTGCATGAGTGCCTGTTAGTCATTGCCCATTTAGGGTTTATATTTTTTCCTTTCTAACTTATACTACCTGAAAAACAATCCTTTCTTGATTATAAATATTGTAAAACATCTTTTCCTATTTGTGGCTTCTAACTTATAGAGTGGCTTGTAGTGTCTTTTTCTCATATATCTGGATTTTATTTTTATGTGTAAGATAAAAAGGAAAATACTTATTTTTATCCACTTATGACCAAGCTCATCCATTTCACACAATTTACAATGCTACCTCTAACATATACTAAGTTCCACACATATGTTGGTCTATTTCTTGGGCTCTACAGTTTATTCTAGTAGTCTGTCTTTCCTTACCAATATCACATGGTTATAATGAATTCAGCTTTACCATGGATCTTAAGAGATCCAAGAGAATAAGATGTGCTCCTTAATCTTCTTCAAAATTTCCTTTTTTGAAGGAAAAGTTCCTATTTTTTGGAACTTTATACTTCTATACCAGTTTTGAAATCAGTTTGTCAAATTCACTAGAACCTTGTGGGATTTTTGACTAAATAATACATAGAGAGATATTGCTGATGGTTAGAAGATATCTCAATTTGGGGGAAAACAGTTTTATACTACTGAATCTTCCCTTCCATATAGATGTTACTTCCCTTTTAATTAACTCTTCTTTTATAGCTTTCAATAAAGATCTATGTTTTTCTCCATGGGTGTGTTACATGTCCATTATTATATTAATTCATAAGTGCCAGAGCATAACATGGCCATTAATTTGGGTGTACAAGTAACTTCATTAAACTATACTTGTTTCAGTGACTTGTATGTATTCTGTCTTGGGTTTTTTATGTAGATAATCATATAATTCTGGGCAAAGGCACTATTTGAAATGCAGAAACACGATATTCCTGTTTTGTTCCTAACTCTAATGGAAATGTGCCAAATTTCTTGCCATAAGAATATTTACTCCCAACGTGGATAACCCGGGAGGTCACTCTCCTTGGGCTCTGTCCTAGTGGCACACGGGAGCATAGGGCTCTGCCCCATGATGTATAGTCCCTTTCCCCAATGTTGGAGAAAAGGCTGGGCCTTGAGTCTGCACCTGCAATTCCTACAACTTCTCAGAGTCCTCTGGGGAGATAAATCATGCAGGAAACATTAGTATGTGAAAAAAAAAATATTTATTGTAAATTTCTGACAAATACCCTTTATCATATTAAAGAGTTTTCATTCCACTTATGATTTGTTAGGAATATTCCTGATCCACTGAGTGTTTTGTTTGTTTTTGCTTTGGCCGTTGGGTTTTCAATTAAATCCTTTATTTATTAAAGGAGTTTTTCTCACTAACAAAAAGCAGTGCATTAAAAATTAAATATTTAACTTTTTTCATATTCTTGAAATAATTCCCAATTGCTAATGATTCTTAAAAGTATCATATATATTTAGTTGAGATAAGTCAGAGATAAAATTTAATAAAAGTTATGTGAAAAGAGAGAAACCCTTCAGAATAAACATTATCTATTTGCTGTACATTGAATGTTTGTGTCCTAAAACTCGTATGTTGACATCCCAACCTCCACAGTAAAATTCTGCTTGCTTCTTCTTAGAAGTAAGCTACTTCTTTACTCTTTATACGATATTTTTCCTTTCATTTCTATCTATGTTGTATTGATAAGGTTTTCTTTATTTGCTTATTTCCAACTCTACTGTATCTATTTCCATTCTTTTTTGTGTTAAGTTAGGAAAAGTTCAGGACTCATAAGAAAATATATGACTTAATATTATACATGTGTGTCAGGCCTGGCCCAGGGACAGCCCAGACCACCCTCACCTGGCCTGGGGGCTACCCATGCCCCTCCCCACTCACTTATTATTGTATGAAAATCACCTGGTTCTGGCCTTCCCATGGATCAACATAAGTTTTAAAAACACCTAGAGAAAAGAAGCACGCTCTCTGCTTCTCAGCTTCCAGCTGTATTTCCCTTCCCTAACTTTTAATAAACCTCAATTATACAGGTGTTCTGCTTGGATTCTTCCATGCCAGAGCACAAGGACAGAGATCTTCTGGAAATATCTTTTGCTGTTAACACAAAAATATCTTCAAATATTCAAATAGATATATATTTGAACTAACAAAGTATAAACTGATTCAATACATCTGTTCTTGTCCTAGAAAACAGAAGAACCAAAGTCCTGTGTTCAAACCCCAGTCCCATCAAAAAAAAAAGCATTCAGCTCTTTCTCAGGTCCTGTATTCTCTTGTTTAGTATTACAGTTTCACCCTGCTGTTACGTGCTCACCCAAATTAATATTCATTTTATTAATTTAATTTTCATAAAATATTTAAATGTAACAAGACCTATTTTCTTCACAGTCTCTAGCATGTCAATCTCTCCTTCTGGATTGATTTGTGCTGAAGTAATTACTTTGGTACTTCTTTCCACAATGTAATAAACACAGTCGTCACCTGTAAATGTATTTAGCTAGAAAGAGATGGCTAAGATTGAGGATTATTTTCCTGTAATGCTTTCAGGATATCACCTAGTCCTTCCAGAATCTACTGCTGCTGATCTAAAGTTGTCAGTGTAATATATGTACATATTTCCTCTCAAAATGTTTAGGTCTGTCTATTGATGTCTAGTATCATCACAAAACATAGGGGTAGATTTGTTTTTCCTTGTCCTACTTGAAACTGATACACTTTTTCAATCTATAGACTCATATCTTTCTGTTCTGGAACATTCCTAGTTATCATCTATCATCTCTTTGGAAAATTATTATTATTATTATTATTATTATTATTGGTGAGACTGGGGTTTGAACTTGGAGCACAGTGCTTGCAAAGCAGGCACTCTACCATTTCAGTCATGCCTCCAGTCCATTTTACTCTGGTAATTTTGGAGATGTGGTATCTTGAACTATTTGTCCAGACTGGCTATGAACCCTGATCCTCCCAAACTCAGCCTCCCAAGTAGCTAGGATTATAGGCATAAGCCACCAGTGCCCGACTTTCTCTCTCTTCTTAAAATTATATTAGAGGACTTGGAGTGTAGCTTAGTGGTACAGCACTTGCCTAGCATACACGAGGCTCTTTGTTCAATCCCTAGCATCAAAAGAAAGCAACAACGTTCTATTAAACAGATGTTGGAGTTCGCATCCACCCTACTGTCTATTCCAAGTCCTTTCACACTGCTCATCTCTTTAACTTGTTGTGCTGTGTGCCAGGCTGCTCTCCCTCCACTCATTGTCTCTTTAACTGCTTACTTGCTCACTGGGCTTGTTTCCTTTATTTTAATGACTACATTCTTCATTCCAAAGGCTTTGCTTATTGTTTAGTTTATCTCTCAATCCACCTTCTCTCCTCTATCCCAGACTTCCAGCTTTCAATTTTTCCTAATTTTAAAATTACCTTAGGCCATATACATAGGGGCAGTTCATGAAAGTAGGAACATACTATGTATGGCCCTTTGTGTCTGGCTTTTCACTTGGCATATTTTCATGGTTCATCCATGTTATAACATGTATCAGTACTTTATTTCTTTTTACTGTTGAAGAATATTCCACTTATGGGTAAATCACATTTTACTTAACTATTCAGATGTGGATGAACATTTGGGTTACTTGCACTTTTTAGCTATTGTAAACAATATTGCTACGGATATTCATATATAAGATTTTGTATGAACATGTTTTCATTTCTCTTGGGTATAGCCAGAAGTGGAACTGCTGGTCCTATGGCAACTTCAGCCCTACTTCATTTCTTTTTTTTTTTTTTCTTTCATTTTTCTTTTATTATTCATATGTGCATACAAGGATTGGTTCATTTCTCCCCACTGCCCCCACCCCCTCCCTCTCCCCCCGCCTCAATACCCAGCAGAAACTATTTTGCCCTTATTTCTAATTTTGTTGTAGAGAGAGTATAAGCAATAATAGGAAGGAACAAGGGTTTTTGCTGGTTGAGATAAGGATAGCTATACAGGGCATTGACTCACATTGATTTCCTGTGCGTGGGTGTTACCTTCTAGGTTAATTCTTTTTGATCTAACCTTTTCTCTAGTCCTACTTCATTTCTGATACCTGTGACATATTTCTTCCTCAAAAATTTGGATAAGTATAAACAACTACTTATTTATTATGTTTTACTCAGAATTCTAAATTGGGAAGTAGACAGGGAGGATATTTACTACAGTATATCTTGTTCATATTTTTTGCTGGTTTTCTACAGCCTTGGCTTTTACAAATTTTTAAAAAATTCATGTTTTAGAAGTCTGTTAAATTTTCTACTCCAAACAGAAGGAGAAATAAGGAATCACCTGGAAATTACTTCTTTTCAATATTGTCTTGAATATGTAACCAAAGGAGGTAATAAAACATCTGACAGAAATTCATTCCTCAATTCTTCCTGACCTTTATTAAAAATGTGCTCACATCTTCTAGGTAGGCTGTGTGACTGAATTGCAATAAATTAAATTTTGCCAGTTGTCAACATTCTCAAATCCTTTAGGCATCTTTATAGTTCTTCTCCCACTTTAGGTCACTGCTGTTTGTTTTTTAGATCAATTCTCATTACTTGACTTACTCTGATTTTTTTAAACAAAGGAAACTGAACATTGATTCAACTGCCAGTACACCTGTTACAGATTGTAAAATGGTTTAGGTGTGATTATTTCATTCTAACGAATTCAAAGTATTATTTTCCCTAAAGCCTAAAGTTGTTTACTTTGCTAAGCACTGTCCATTTATTTCTACAATCTGATATCTCCAACCAAGTCCTGTCTAAGACAAAACTATCTTTCTGTTCATAATTTTTTTAGTTTGCAACTCTGAAAAATAAGCATTTTTTTCAAAATTTCATTTATGTCTAATATTCTTTTATTTAAGAAAAAAGAATGAATTATGCTATTTCTCATAATTATTAGTTAGTCAAAGAATTACTCTAGAGATACTGGAGTCTCAGTTCAGCTGGATACACCACAGATAGAACAAACTCAAGCTGTAGCACAAGGAATTTAATTTAGCTACAAGAAAAACTGTCTACTATACTGAAGAGTTACAGAGGGCAATTACAGATTCTCCTAAGCAAAAAATAGATTCTCTCTTAATTCTTCTCATAAAGGAATGAACGGACAAAAACCATATAAAAAGTCTAAAATATGAAAATGTTAGATCATATGAGAAGAGTCTAAAAGAAAACTCTGAACCTCTTGGGGATTTCTCTCAATCTTTTCTTATTAGTTTTTTAAGAACAACTTCATGCAAATGTGATTCTGTAAGAAAACTCTGCAAGCCAATGTTTTATAATCACTTCCTAATTGACATAAAAACTATTAGTATAGACTGAAGAGATGTTAGTTTTGTTAAATTTACACAAGGGAGCAGTTCTATCCAGCATGGAAACTTCTAATGCAAATTTGGGAGGTGGCAAGTATAATACTTCAGAGCCCTACCTCAGAAAATATCTGAGCCACCATTAAATCCCAAAGGTGCCATTTCCTACTGTGTGACTTGAGCAGGTAACTAAAACAATCTTCTCATCTACAAAATACTTCTTAAATTTAAAAAAAAATGGAATTATTTTAGTTTAGTTTTGATTGAACTTAGGGTCTTACACATGCTAAGCATGCATTCTACCACTGAGCTACACTTCCAGCCTTAAAATTGCATTTATGCCTAAAAAAGATAGAATATTGTCCTAAGTAAGTTCTAATAACTGAGGGCAAGAGTGAAATAGTTATATATTCAGATTAATACATTTTACAAACCTGCGAATGTAGACTACCAATTAAACTTTTGTTATTACTTTAGCAAAGACCCAGAGACTTGTATTTGGTAAGAAAGGAGACTGTGGTTACCTGGAAAGACAGGCTTTAGTAACAGCACTGTGAAGATTTTCATTAGGATACTGTGACAGCCGACGAGATATCCGCAAGAGTTGTCTGGTAGAAAGGGATGCTGCCAGGGATTGTGCCTATCAAAAGGCAAAGACAGCCTGTTAAGAATCTTGCTTCAACTTGTTAAGGTCCCTTTAGATGGGTATCATAGTAGAATTCATTATTCCTGAGGAATAAAGCCAAATTTAAACATGTGTTGTTAATGAACTGCAAATAAAAATAAATAGAAAGTGAAAGAAAAAAGATAAATAAATTTACACTTAAAATATCATTGAAGATGATTGAAATGTATAAAAAGTATTTATCAATTTAATTCAAATAAAGTATTTAATTGTGCTAAGTGCTATACGCACATGTTGGGGTAGAAAGGTTGGATATAGGAAGGATGTGATATAATACAGGTTACAACTATTTTATTAATAATCCTTAGGTAGAATTGACTTTTTGGTTACACAGCCAATTTATGAAGATAATGTGAAAATGCTTGAGCTTCAATTCTATCTGTGGTTTCTGAATACAAAAGAGGAACTGCAGATAATTTAGGCAGCTGTTCACAGAGGTGTAAAGCAGTTTGTCACTTGCCATTTGGAATCTTCCCTATAATAGCAGGATAATTTCATTTTGTTTTCTTGCACAGTCTCCAAATTCCACTCTCAGAGTTGCTAATATAGAACCTAGGTCATGGTAAATACTCAATAAATATCTGCCAACTTGCACTTGAAATTCTCTTGGCAGGCAGTATGATATGATGGTAAAGTTTATAGGTTTTAGTAACAAACTGTAGAAATATCCCTGAAAGTATAGTCTCAGTGTATAGGTTTTAAAGTTAGACAAGCTGGGTTCTTACTTATTAGCTGTGTCAGCTTGACAAATTACATCACCTTTTGTACCCTCGGTTTCTTCATCTTTGAAATGGCAATAACAATGCCTCGTCTTTAAGGCTGCTCTGAGGATTAAATTAGAACATGATTCTAAATCACTTGGCACAGGTCAGAAAAATACAGGCATTTGACAAGTGGCAGATTATTAAAACAGCCTCTTCACAGTGAGTAAAATCAGAGGACCAGGACGAGATATTAGCAAAATTTCAATGAATGAGATTATTACTGGCCTCATTCCCAGCTCAGATCAGCAGAGGAGAAAAGTGCTACTGAAGTGACTGGGCCTTTGGGAAGGCACAGCAGGTCAGGTGAAATGCCACAGGGAGTGACAAAGGCAATTTAGTGCCCCTGAGCACCTTAGGGGATAGAGAAGCAAACTCAATTAAATTAATAGAGGATTCAGAGTGAATGAGAGGAAAGAGACATTGCACATTTGCTTATTTCAAAGTTTTGCCTGAGGTCATCTCTGTACGTTCCAAAGAAGAAAAAAATGAATTGATTTCTCCTTCCACATGTATTTCACAACTCTGTGAGATGTTGGTCTGCTGTTATTAGTGTTATATTTCAGTTACAACATGAGTTAAACAGTCCTCTGGGAAGTGGGTTGGGAACATGACTGCCATCTACGGCATAGACTTTTGGTTTCCTGTTAAAAAACAAATTCTAGATTTCAAAGAATGCATTTACATACAAACATTTGGTCCATCTTCTTTTCAAGAAATTTGCATTTTAGACATAGAGACAGTATTTAAATATAAGAAACCATAAATTATATTTCAAAATAGCATATAATTTAATGCTAAAATAAGTGAAATAGTTGACAGCTGTTACAGTGGCTTAAAATGTTCAAACAGGCAGGAGAAATGCTATGAACAAGGACACGAAGGCAAAAGGAACATAAATGCAAGTAGAATGGGAGGGCATGAGCCCTGCTCTACTTTGGGGTCCTGTTGGAAGGCTTGCTCACAAATGATAAAGACCTATGAATGATACCCTGAGAAGGTTGACTGAATTCTTGAAGGCAATAATACTTTGTTATGGGCAAAGCAGTAATATCATTTTAGAATCAGACTTATATCAGGAACGGTATGTAAAGTAAATTGAAGGACAGAGAGACCTAAGACAGGAAACAGAAGGCTAGCTACATCATTCATCGGTCTAGAAAAAGATTAAGTCCTATAGTAAGAGTATGGCAACAAGAATGGAGAAAAGAAAAGCAAATGGCTCCAAGGACTTGCCAACTGACTGCATAGGAGAAAGGAGGAATTAAGAGTGAGATTCAGCTGAGTGATTAAAAGGACCAGACATTAGGGATGACTCAGAAAGTCCCATCCTTAATATCTAAGACCATCAGAAATTCTTATTTCAATCATGAAAAATCTAGAAAATGACTAAAGAGGATTCTCATGACAAGAGTCACATTAAATCCTAAGGTAACTGTCTAGGGCCAACATTCTAATCTCATTCTAAGCGTAACACTGAATTCAGGCTTCACATTTCATTCCAGTCATCAGTGAGGATTTCTCATCAATTTGAAGAATAGCAACTCTTTCAGCTGATAGCACCAAAATGCTTTGCAATAATGTCCATTGTTTAAAAAAATCAAAACTAAACTTTATGGTGAGCCATTTAAGTGTTGAAATAAAAGGTTCATTTATTTCTGTTCTCATATTATCAATTAAAAATTGAGTACACCTCAACTGAAAAGCTCCTAATGTGGCCAGGAGGGGTGACTCACATTTATAATCCTAGCTACTCTAGAGGTGGAGATCAGGAGGATCATGGTTCCAGGCGAGACTGGGCAAAAAATTCAAGGGACCCTCTTCTCAACCAATAAAAGCTGAATGTGGTGGCAAACTTTTCTTTATTTTTTGGCCTGGCCTGGCCTTGAACAGTAATCCTTCTATCTCCACCTCCCACATAGTTGGGGTTACAGGGCATATACACCATACCTGGCTGTAATATCAAATTTCTTTGTTTTCTTTTCTTTTTTTTTTTTTTTTTTTGGTGGTACTGGGGTTTGAACTCTGGACCTCACTCTTGCAAGCTCTACTACTTGAGTCACATCTCCAGTCCATTTTGCTCTAGTTATTTTGGAGATGGGGGTCTCACAAACTGTTTGCCCAGCTGGCTTCAAACTGTGATCCTCCTGTTCTCAACCTCCCAAGTAGAACTCCAACATGAGCCACGGGCAATTGGTTTTATCTTGCAGAGAAGAGAGAATGTGAAACACATTCCCTGAGTTACCATGGTTATGCAATTTTAAAAGCACACCTCAAGGATTTTTCATGTTAGCATGATTAATACTATCTCAGTTTAAAGATAAAAAAGATATTAAAAATTATCAAAAATAATTTTTCTTTTCCTCTTAAAAGAATTACTGCTCATAAAAATGTAACATTCTCAGGAAAGAAAACTCTAGGGATGATCTGTTAATAAATTATTAATTAATCAATTTGTTCCTTCATTTCTGAAAGATTTAAATGTCTTACATTTGCCAAGCAGCAGGCTGGGAGATAGGAACAAAAGAATGAGCAAGACCTAGACTCAAGGAGTTCAAATCTGAATTGGGGAGATAAACTAATGGATCTGCAATGGTCCATACGAGAAGTATATGCCATGTGCCATGAAAGCAGAGTAGAAATGGAGTAACTTCTTCCTGAGGACTCAGAATTGGGGATCTGAGGGACAAGTAGATGGGGAGAAAGCACACTCAGGGCATCATCCAAGGGTAAGACATCTGAATATGCTCTGGAAAAAAAGTAGCAAGAAGGCAAAGGTGGGCAGAGCCAAGAGAGCTTCAACTGAGTCTATAGGAAGAGAGGCTGGAAAAGCAGCAGAAACAGATCAGGCTGGCTTCAGTCTACAGTCAGAACAAATCACCTAACAGTTTTAAAGAAAGGAAGAATTCAGAAACAGATTAACAATCACACTAAGAACAATATGGAAAGCTCATTCATTCATTCTTTAATTCAACAAGACCTGTTAGGCCTGGAGAAGTGACTCAAGTGGTAGAGCACCTGCCTAGCAAGCATGAGGTCCTGAGTTCAAACCCCAGTATTGCCAAAAAACAAAACAGAACAAAAAAACCTGTTAAATATTGGCTGTGTTTCAGACAAAGTTCCTGATTCTGGAGATAGCATGGGGGAAAAGAACAAACAAAACTCCTACACCAGTTATATAAAAAAGTGAGGGCAAACAGACAAACAAAAGTGAGTCAAAACATGTCTATTATGTCCAAAGGTCATAAGCTTTACATAGAACCTTAAGGCAGACAGAGAGATAGGGATGAAATGGGGAGGAAATGTGACTCTAAAGCAGACTGCTTCAGGGCTGGTACAGTGGCTCAAGTGGTACAGTGCCTGCTTAGCAATCCTGAGGCCCCAAGTCCAAACCCCAGTGCTGCAAAAAAACAAACAAAATAGACTGTTTTAGAAAAGCCTTATTGAAAAGGTGACAAGTGAGCAAATCTGAAAGGGGCAAGCAGTTAAACCTGCAGCTATCTTGGAGGAGCCATCTAGGCAAAGGAAACCCCAGGAGCAAAGGCCCTGAGGCAGGCACTAGTTTCAAGAAACAACCAGGAGAATAGTATAGCTGAGAAGAATAAGTGAGGGGAAAAGATGAGATAAGGTCCACAAGTAATTAACAGGAGATCTTTGATAGCTAGAAAATGGCAACATGTTCCACACACACACATACACACACATACACACACACATATATACTCACAACCACATCATAATCTCTGGAACCTATGAATTTACTTTCTATGGCAATGTCTTTACAGATGAGATTTAGTTAAGGATTTTGAAATGGAATTATCCTGAATAATTGGGCTGAACACTTGATGCAATCCTATGCATTACTGTGAGAGGGAGGCAGAGAGAGATCTGACACAGATACAGAGGAGAAAGTGATGGGAAAATTGAGGCAGTGCAATGATGAGGCTGCAAGTCAAGGAATGGTGACAGCCACCAAAAACTGGAAGAAGTAAGGAGCTGATTTTCCCCTGGAGTCTTTCATCAACTCTAAAACTATGAATTTTGGACAACTTTCACTGTCCAGAGAAATTTCTGTGCTCTTAAGCCACCAATTTATGGCAATTTGTTAAAATGGCTACAAGAAAGTAACAGAGGGCTATGTGGTGATAAATTATTGGTAAAGAGAAAACACAATATCCCAGGAGAAAGATTATAAAATCAGCTAACAGGATGGTCATTAGCAGATAAGAGAAAAAAATGTAACCTCAAGATGCTAAATTGGAGAGCTTTGTTTTTGAATTAAGTGAAGACACATGAAAATAAGGAAACAACAAAGATGTCAAGTTTCTGATTTATATAAGTTGATATACTAATAAGGTCTCAAAATTAAATCAGGAACATGGATAAACTTAAAGAGGAAAGATAGTTTAGCTGTGTATGTCGAATTTATGGTGATCTCAAAGTATTCAGTTTAAAAGCAAGAAAAACTCACATTTATTAAGCAGCAACTAAGGAAGAGATTCTTTCTTTTATGTTTCCTTGGGGACTGGGGCTTGAACTCAGGGCTTAGCACTTGCCAAGCAGGAGCTCTACTGCTTGAGCCTCACCTCCAGTCCATTTTCCTCTAGTTATTTTAGAGGTGGGGGTCTTGTTAACTTTATGCCTGGTCTGGCCTTCAACCATGATCCTCCTGATTTCAGCCTCCCAAACAGCGAGGACTATAGGCACGAACCACTGGTGCCAGCCATGAAGAGATTCTTTACATACATTTTATGTTTAATCATTGCAACCTTCCTATGAGGTAGATGGCAATGTTCCTATTTTACAGATGAAAACAGAGACTTCACGGAGTTAGTATACCCTTTATCTTCCAATATGCCATCCAGGGATGGAAATACAAAGAATAAATCAGGAAACAGAAGATAAAGACACAGGCATTAACTTAGAGATGGGACTTGAAGCTGTAAGAATGGATGACTCTGCTCAGTGATGGAGACAGAGGGAAAAGACCAGAAGCCACAGGAGCCACCAATAGTCCTCTGAAGTTCTCTATGACATGAGCCACAAGGAGCTGGAAGAAATGTTAAAGTCACTGAAATGAGAGTTACAAATATGAAGAGTGCAGAGCATAGCATAAGGAGATAAAAATACCAACTTAAAAACTGCTTTCAAGGCAGCAACATGTCAACAATAGAAAATCCTGTGGGAAAAGTGTACACTTACCGTTGGATCCTGGGTCTCTCTGAGTTTGTGTGTAAATGATAACAATTTGTCCAATGCTTCCTGAGGTATATTTGGGACCTATTTTATGAAAGAATTGAGGAAAAACAGGAAGAATAAATGCTGTTATCTGACCAGTCAACCAAAAATGATGACTACTTAGCAAATGACAATGGAATTACATTCTTATAAAGTCCATGATTATTGGTTACATGTTTAGCTCATAAATAAAGTTGCTTATTCACCTTCTCCAGAAACAATGAATTTCCTTTCCAGTGAAGAACCAGGCAAATAAAACCAAGCCACTCTTCTGCATGTACAACTTGATCATCAGCACAAAATTCAAAGGAACCTCTAACTCAATTAAAAAAAAAAACTGGAATGTAGTGTACCCATGAAAACCTTTTCATTTTTCCTGTTTTGTTAGCTTAGGCATGATTCTTTAAGCTCTGAGTTTGGCATTTTCTTACTGAAACCAAATTCCTTTACTGGGTAGACAATTTATATATGTCTACTAAGTGGGATAAGGTACTATGTTTTAAAAAAATTTTATTATCATATTATTTAAATCAACACTGTGATGTAAGAAGCAGTATTATCCTCATCTTCAGATGAAGAAACTCTGAGTAATTTACCCAAGATCAGGAAGCTAATAGGCAGTGGGAATTTGACATTTAGAATTTGACATTTGGACCCTTACCTACAACCATGCTTACAACAAAATCTAAAAACAAGCAGTTCATGTAGTATTTCAAAGGGAATGAATATATTTATGTAAAGTGTTATTTACTTATTAGTGATTTAGAACAGCACTGTCCAATACAACTTTCTATAATAATGGAAATTTTCTTTATCTCTGCAGTTTAACACAGTAGCGAAAAAGCCCTAGGTGGCTAATGAACACTTGAAATGTGATTGAGAAACTGAGTTTTAAAATTTTTCATTAAATGTGGCTAGTATTGTTACAATGAATAATTCAGGTCCAGAGCTCCAAAAGAGCAGACACTGAAATAATGCATCACACATACACTAGAAGCCACCAAATGACTAGTCATGTGAATACAAGGTTTATTACAACCATGAGGTGACTGGGACAACAGTATTTTCTACAAAATCTAAAGAAGGCACATTTGGCCACTCTTACAGCAGGAACTTATAGACACCTCTGGTTGAGTATAAAAGCAAAAGGAATTACAAAACTTCCTCCATACAAAGGTAGGAAAGAAACAGCCTACATCTGTGATGTTCCAAGTGTGTGCTCCAAGACCAACACCATCTGCATGTGTCAGAAATGCACACTGTCATGTACCACCTACTGACTCCAAAGCTATGAAGATGGAACCGAGATCAGTGTTTTACCAAGCCCTCCAGATGACCTTGAAAAATGTGAAGGTTTGAAAATCACTGACCTAAACCATTATCTGAAAAAATGTGAGCGAAAAAGGCAAAAATGTTAAACTCTGCTCCAACATTCTTTAATAAGAGAACAGCTTTAGACACTAGGCTCTTACCATTTCCTTAATCACTTGGATTTCTTCACTTTTGACAAGTGGTTTCATATAATGGAAAAAGAACATGGTTAAGAATTCTGGTCCCAGCCACTGCTGTGTTGGGCTTCCAATAACAGGGGGTTCTGCCAAAGCAATGATTCTGAAGGAGGAGTGAATGGGAAAAATGGATCTGAAAGTGGAGAAAAATAAGAAGACATAAGCCTTTCACATTAGAAATTAGGTCATGGTAGTTGAAGCCTAGGCAATGATAAGCCGACTGTCATTCTATTAACAATGTCAAAACTGTTATTCAAAGAATGGGCTTTGAAAAAAAAGATATTTCATTTTTTAGGATCTTTAGATAAGCTTCTACTACTAATAAATGTTGTACAGTATCCACTTATGCAATTCCAGCCCTCACACGAACTGCTGCATTTGGTATGTTGTTATTCCTACAATAAAATTTCCCAAGTCCCTTGAAATAAAATCACATCCAGTTCATAGATCCTATCTATCTATCTACCTATCTATCTACCTACCTATCTAAAATCCCCTCAAAATCTTCCAAGGAGCTCACTCTATCAGTCATAGAAAGACCAAGAAGCATCATACACTATTTAAATACACTGTTTGAAATATAGAAATTTTAAGCAGCATATGGGATTGGATTAATAATTTAGATCAGCAAAAGAACAGTTAGGTCTTAAAAAGTTAAAGAAAATTAAACCTTTACATAAATCACTTTTGTCATTGTTATGAGAATATGATTTTTCATTTCTTTTCTTTTCTAATTTTGGCTCTACTGGGGACTGAACTCAGGGCCACACACAGCAAGCATTTTACCACCACTTGAAACACACTATTCAGTCCTTTTGTTTTTAGTTTGTTTTTCAGATAGGATTTCCTGCGTTTGCCATGACTAACCTTGGACCACAATCCTCCTACCTCTGCCTCCTTAGTAGCTAGGATTACTGTTGTGAGCAACCACACTCAAGTAAATGTTATGATGTTTAAAGCAGTCTCTTAAAAAATCTCTGCTAGGAAATACGAGGAAGGTCGTAAACATTCTAGGACATCTAGGAGAAAGGTAAGACTCCCATGATTAATGAAATATCTTAAGTTGTTTTTAGATGATCTAATCATGTGGGTGATAGTGTCAGTTTTTATGAGTTCTACTCAAAAATCCAACAGAAAAATGCTTTTGGATAGTAATATAATTCTTGCTGAGAGAAAAGAGGGATAAAACTCAAAATACTTGCCTGGATTTTCAGAAACAGATATATCACTGGCATTTCATCATTAAGCTATTATATTAGAACCCAAGAGTTAAGTAATTAGGCAGCTAGAATTATCAGGTGATAGGACATGTATGAGAAGAATCTGACAAGTACTTTGAGGAGTTCGGATAAGAGAAAGTTATATCAATACATTGGGCAGGTCCACACTGAGTCCCAGGATGGATAATCTATGATTCTAGAGGTTACATCATAAATTGTAAACTAGGTTTGAAAAGCAATTTTAGAAATGGCCATATGAGAGATCTGAATGAATTCATAAAAGCTACCAGATATCATATCATTTCTCTAGGTTAAAAAAAAGAGATATATTTATATTCCAGTAGAACTTGGGGGATGGTTTGTTCTAAAAAGTTGTTCTGGGAAAACAGGGAAGGGTAGCAATAATGACAGTGCCAGAATCTTCTGAGGTTGGCACAGTTACTCAGGATGGCTAGTGATTAGTTACATACCAGAAACTGGACATGGGAAATCCTGAAATCTGAAAGCTAATGGTTATTCCATTTTCTACTTTTCTGTTAAGTGGTTTGCTACAATCCAGGTGACTGCCTCTGCCTCAAGGCCCAGAGACATATATTGAATTCATTTATGATCCTTCTAACTCCTGGGACAAAAGAAGGTGGGAGAATAAAGAGCCTGGTCTGGCCTCATAAAATTAAAGCTGCAGATGTAGTTTCTCACTTACATTAGTGGGGAAGGGCTAGTCAGGGGATAAACAAAGCCAAAATCTAACAGGCAAGCCAAAAGAGGAAGTCCAATTCATGTTCTTAAACCAAGAGAGAAGGAAGCAGGTACCACAACTAAGCTATAAAGTCAGGAATAGAATAGCCATTAAAATGAGAGCAATGAGGTGGTTTGAATTTAAATCAAGTGAGAGTCATTGCTTGGGGCCTTACTCTTTACTATTGACTCACAATTCTGAAGGAACAATTTCTGAGACAGTTCATCCTTTGGACAGAGACAAGTGCATGCTGACAGCAAACAGTCACCAAGGACAAAACAACAGGATGAGAAAGACCTTTTTGTTTTCTAGGTTCTCCATGAAGCCTTCCTTGCATACAGATAGGTTATTGGTGAGCTACTTCCTGATGCTAAATGCCCCAAGTCTGAAAGTTAGAGAACACAGCTGCCTGGTACTTTAAGTGATTTGACAAACCAGCCTGGGCTACATAGTGAGACCCTGTCTAAAGAAAAAAAAAAAAATGGGAAAAAGGTGATATGAAAATCTAAAATTAAAGTTAAGTTTAATTTTATGATCATTTAAGAACAATGCCAACAAAACAACAACAAATGACAAAGATAAGACTTACCCTTAGGTAAACAGATATTATTTCCTAAGGATTCAAGACTTAAAAAGCAAAACAAGGACTTTAAAATGACTTCTAAAAGGAAAACACTGGGTTAATATGTTTGTGGGCATAAGTATAAGCTTTTAGAAAATAAAATCCTTTCTAGTCCTCTCAGCAATAAAATGGAATATTGATAAAAAGCATAGATGATATCAAAGCAATGGAGGAAAAGAAGCTAGACAAAACAAGAGTATAAATAGTGTAATTCCATTTACACAAAACTAGAAAATCCAAGCTATAGATAGTGACCAGAAGAAAATCTCTGGGGACAGGAGAGAAGTAAGAAGGGGCAGGAGAAAGGGATTATTATACAGGGGTCTGAGGATTCACACTCATCTACATTGTAGTGATGGTTTCACAGGTATATATAAATATCAAAAATTATCAAACTATATTTAAAATATGCAGTTTACTACAAGTTAGCTATACTATACCTCAACAAAGCTTTTAATAAAAAAATGAAAGACTTCAATAAATTGCAGTCTTTTGAAGGGAATTATGCAGTGCATTTTTACTGAATATATATTAATGAACTAGAAAGAATGATATACAAGATTTCTATAATGGTATTAATCATGAGCTAGAACAGGATTTTGGAATTGGCCCTCTGTACTACACTACTACTCCTGTTCCAATTCAGAACTTTGACATTACACACAGTTCTACACACAAGCCAAATTTCCCTTTTTTCCTATTCAATGAAGCAAGCTGCACAGACACCTTCCTAATGCATTTTCATACCACACAAGAGTTAGTGTACTACTGGGAAGGAAGCAGATGCTATATAAATAAATGTGTATTGCTACTATTAATAGTAATTACAGTAAGACACTCCTTGAAGACCTCTGGTAAAAAGGACAATGTAGGTAAATGATAAGAACTAAAAATACTGGTCTCCCATCAAAAAGCTAGCCTAAATCTTGTCTTAAATGAATTTGTGAGAGGAGCTACATTCCATGATTAAGAAAAATTCAGAACATACAATAAAACAGAAATTACACCCTACATGGGACAGAGTTTAAAAACTGTTCCTTGACCATAAAAATGTTCAGAATTATTTGCAAAGTCAGAATTTCCGTAAGGCTTTTTGTTCTGAGAATCAAACACAACGACCTGAGGATAAAATCTTGGATTTATCTCGAATTGTGTTAAAATTTTGCATGGCCTACTTTATTAGAAAAGAAATGCTGGCATTTCTGAGAAGACAGAAGAAAATATTTAGATGCCAATTGTCTTTAAACATGGGTAAGCATTAAAGCAAAAGGGTCCAGAGAATCCAATTTATTATGGATATTCCAAATGTTCATCATGAATCAATAAAGTGAGAAATTGTCAACTATTTTCAATGTTCAATAACAACCAATAAAAATAAAACATTTAACAAAAATACTAAAATATTAAACGATATCTAAGTATAACCAAGAATAGACCACTGATCTTTATTGCTTCCCTGCTTTGGCCATCAGCAGCAAGAGACACATTTACTATCTGGTAATAATTGCACTCCCTTTTTCTCCAAAATACGTTTTTCTCATTAAAGAAAGCAGTTCTATTTTGATCCTTTTTTCCTGGAAGAAATGCAAGGATGGTTGGTATCTGGTATGTGTGGTCATACACTATTTCTAACCACCACTTCCATGCCTTTTTGGTATCTTGCAAGTACAGAAGATTTAAACATTTCTAAAGGTGTGCTAGGCATATAATCACCCACAGAGCACTCTGAAGATTATCAAGGTGTATGATCTTGGGGAAGAATTAGTAAACAATGACAACTGCAAAAACAGTCAAATATGGTTGTTTTGAAACTGGGTTTCACCCCATGAAGTTGAAAGGATTGGTACCCACAGCCGGCAGCTGTTAAAAACAGAACCTTATATTATCAGACTTGTCATTAAAGGGTATCAAAGTATTCCTAATTAATACTGTTAGCCCAGAAAGTCATCTAAAACTGCATTAATAGAATAAACTTCACCTGAATTTTCTAAACTTTTTCCCAGGTTAAGACTTATTCACTCACTCAAAAACATTTACTAAGTAGTCTTCCATGTGCCACATCTTGTGACATTACAAACAAAGAAACGAAGTACAGAAGCAAGACAGAGTTCTGCCAACATTAAAGTCTCAGCTTCTAGTTATTTCCTGAGGCCCAACTGCATCCTTGCCCTTCATTTAACTATGTGAGATACTGATAAATTCCTTTTTAAAACAACTTGGATGTTTTGTTACTTTTAACAAAAGAAGTTCTACGGTGCTAGAGGTGTTTAAAAAAACAAAAAGTTCCACAAACAAACACAATTATGAAAGCAGAAGCAGGTATCAAATTTACCAAATTGGATCTAGAGACAAAGATGCTCTTAAGTCTGCATCGCCATTACAGTAGTTGAGTTTGACAAATCACCCAATCACTGTATTTGGAACAAGAATTTTGAAGTCAACTCTCAGGAGGTATTGTTCCACAAATTAATAGCAGTTGTTCTTAGAATCCTGATCTCTTGGGAGTAGATTTATTTATTTGTGCAAGACTGTGGATGCTATTCCTTCTGATAGGCATTTCTAACTGTCACACCACCCCTGACTACTGCCCTCATCCCTCCAACACCTTTCCATGAAACAACAAAAGACAAACTTTCTTTGTCATCCTATCTTTGACCTTTTTCTCTACCTTAAAATCTTCTGCAAGGAAATACAGCATTAATAAAAATAAAAACTGAGTTTATTTTAATTCTACGAAAATAGTCATTTTACTGAACTTCAGTTCTGTGATTAAGTACAAAAATGAAAGGACAGATAATCTGGGTCATGAGTTTCTAATTTGTAGTTTAAATGCTAATGCTGAGAGGGACATATTAGATATAGATAGCACATAGGATCAACTCATGCTAGATAATGGTTCATGTACACAACAACTCATAAAATAATTAAGTACAAATTTTTTGTACTTAATTACAAAATAATTAAGTCACGCTAGATAATGGGTCATGTACACAACAACTCATAAAATAATTAAGTACAAATTTTTTGTACTTAATTACAAAATAATTAAGTCACGCTAGATAATGGGTCATGTACACAACAACTTATAAAATAATTAAGTACAAATTTTTTGTACTTAATTACAAAATAATTAAGTCACGCTAGATAATGGGTCATGTACACAACAACTCATAAAATAATTAAGTACAAATTTTTTGTACTTAATTACAAAATAATTAAGTACAAATTTTTTGTACTTAATTACAAAATAATTAAGTACAAATTTTTTTGTACTGTATTATGTCCTTTTTGTCAAGCTGTTAGGCAATAAATGCAGTAACAAGCTGTTATCCAATAAACACAGACCTGAATGAAATACTGCCAACTGACTTAGAAGGATCTAGCTGATTATGATCAAAAAAGAAAATATATTTACTCTCAGAAAGATAAAAATGAGTTACCAAATTAAATCAAGAAAAAAATAAAGAAATTTACCAGTAACCCATACCATCAGAGTGAAGCAGATCCTGTAACATGACTGCATTTAACAACAACGTCAAAACTATTTACAATCATATGACAATATTCAGGTAAATAGTTTACGAGACCCTATCTTGAAAAAACTCATCATGAAAAATGGCTGGTGGAGTGGCTCAAGTGGTAAGAGCGCCTGCCCAGCAAGTGTGCGGTCCTAGTTCAAACCCCAGTGCTGAAAAATAGAAAGAAAATATTGCTTCTTGAGTACAAATGAGGAATACTGATAAGGAAAAGAATCAGGTTTTTAAGTAGTAGACATATTCTTGACAAGGTAAGAGAGTCATTGTTAGAACATATTGCTTCTGAAAAGCTAATGTAGGCCCAACAAATTGAGAGAATGTAAGAGGCTAGGGATGTATCCCAGCAGATGCAAGGCCCTGGGTTTTATCCTCAGCACTGAGAGAGAGAGAGAGAGAGATAAAGAGACAGAGAGAAGAATTGAAAATTGGAAGTTCAGCCCAGAAGGCTCAACATACATGTAAGTACTAAAAGGTACAGAAAGAAAGACCACACGAAACCAGGAGAGTGAGAGCAGAAAGAGGTCTAAGATGACACAGGAGCTACAAGTATAAAGAGCAACAAGTCCAGATTAGGGTTTGTCAGAATAGACAAGACAAAATATGAAATTGATAGAATATGTATTGATAAATATGGGATGTACTTTAATATGCTGAGGGTAGATTTCAACAACAGGAAACATGTTTGGGATGAAAAAGTGATATATACATAGAAAATTGCATCACCTCCTCCTTGGTGTTCTCACAGCATTATTGTACAGACCTCTATTCTAACATTTAAAACTACATTGTAGCTGGAGGTGTGGCTCAACTGGTAGAGCACCTGCCTAGCAAGTGCAAAGCTCTGAGCTCAAACCCTTTTTCACTAAAAAGGAGAGAGAAAAAAAAAATTCACTAAAGCTACATTGTAATTATTTATTTACATCTCTGTCCTGCATATGTAGGTAATTACTAACTTTGGGAGAAACAAGATGTATATATGAAGGGAAAATGATTACAGTATACAAGTGGCTCAGCTTTGTATGTTCTTAATGGTATTATAACTATATAAAGACTGAGCAAAGTTCTAAACAAAATTATACAACTCTTTAGGAAGAAGGAGGAAGTATGCATGTATTGTAAGAAGAGAGGTGGTCAAAGGCCTAAGCCTTAATTTTTCTATGTAGGAAATCAATAGATAATTTCTAACATTAAAATATAAATCAAATATCAATAAAAGCATATTGCTTAGTGACACAGAGGTAAATACCAAAGAAAACATCTAAGACTTGAAGGTGTTAGTCTATTGGGGTGAGAAGTAGGAAATGAGATACGGTCATAGAATCAATGGCAGGGGACTGGTATTTTTCATAAAATGTTTTGAAAAAATCTATCTGGCTCAAGTTTTATTCATATTTAACACTGGCAAACAATCAAACAAAAATCTTAAAAAGTATGTGAAGGAAAGCAAAAATCACTAAGGTCTCACTGCACTTTCAAACAGTGATCTCTGGAGAGAGAGGTGAGCTGGGTCTCATGGTGAGAAGAAAGTACTACTGACCACCAGGACTGGACGCTGAACATGACAATCAGAGCCACCATGTCCCCAAAAGTATTTTCATTTGCAAAACTGCTGTGACCATTAGGGAGAATTTGGATCCTTTTCATAGAAGAGCATTGTCATTTCCTGGATATTTGGCACAAGTACAATGCTCCTGGTGTCCTAAGGAAAACTGCTAGGCAGGCTTGCTGTGAGCTCTTGCACAATTGCTTTGACTCATCTGTCTGAAAGTATAAACTCTTCCCTGACCTGTGATTCACACGCAAATAATGTACAAAAGCTGAATGTTCTGAACTAAAGGTATGAACTGAGAAGGATCTCTACAACTTGTCTGCTTAAATGTTCAACCAAGTCATTTTCTGGGGAAGAGGAATTTGATAGTGTACTCCTCAGAAGAATAAGCAACTGTGTAGTCAACTGAAATCCTTAATATCATACAGAAAAAATTTAACATTTCCCCTCCAAAGAGCTTAACATCTTCCAAGACAAAAATGCAAGTATTTTTTAAAAATTAATTTTCTCTGAAAACAGACACTCAAAACACTTCATTCTCATTTGTAGGACTTTCTCATTTTAAATATGGCAATAAGCCTTTCAGGGACAGGGGAAGCTTCAATTAAGTAAGGTCAGATTAAGTAAAGAGGAGACCCTAATATGCCAGTCTCTCATTATGTTAAGCTAGCCATAGAAATGTAACGAGATCAAAAATAACTGATGTCTGCCAAACCTCCTCTAAGAGAAAGTGTATGCAGCTAAAAAAAAGTGTACATATAAATATATATATATATATATTTCCTTCAAACATTTTATTCTAAAATTCTCAAATCCATGGAAAATTTAAAAGAATAAAATACAAACATTCCTATTTCCTTCACCTGGATTTTTCCAGTTTTTAAGATTTGACCACATTCTGTTTTCCTTCTCATTCGATTTTTCTCTGTGTGTTTGTATGCATATGCCCATGTCTTTTTCTTTTTTTTCTGAAATAACTGGAAGTTGCAGATGTTTTTTTAAAACTTCATTCCTTAAATATCTCAGAAGTATCTCCTAAGAACAGGAAAATTCTCCTTTGTAACTGAGATCCATTATGACACACTTAAGAAAATTAACATTAACTCACTATCGTGCCAGATATACACAGATCACACTTAACCTTTTCTAACTGTCTTTTACATCCATTTTCATTTTGTTTCCTGTTCCAAGATCCAGTCAGATCTCACCCATTGCATTTGCTTGTTACATCTCTGGAAGGAGGTTTAAATAAGTTTCAATGGGAAATGCTGTAATGGGTGTCCTCCCTGGTAATACTGAGGATGTCCTAGGAGGGTTGGCACAATTAATTGTGGGCCCAGCTTTTGTTGGGTGGGATACACAACATGAGATCAAAGCTGAACTAATAGAGGAAGGATTAAGTTCTTAAAACCAAAGTTTAGACATTTATTTAAAAACAAGACTGAGAGAGAAGGGTGAAGCCTGGACAGCAGCCTCAGTTCTAGGAAGTGTCTGACTATCACTATGCCCAGGATACCAAATTAAACCAAAGTTAGTTTGGTTTGACCTTAGGTTTAGAAAAATAATGATCAGTTGTTTTTAGTTTAGCAATAAGTTAATGATAAGTGAATTCAAAATTACCTCTTCTGCAGCTGCTCATCAGACATTTGCAGTTCCTCTTTTAAGCGCATGTACCTGTCTTCTCTCAGAAGCCTAGACCCATCATAGAGGCTGAGCTCCCGGTCATGGATTAACCTAATGGAAAAAGGGTAATATCAGCAAACAAGTTAATCAGTTCTGAACACTGACACTACTAGAGGTGGAATCACCCAGTCAACATTTTAATGATGTCTATTATTGCTGACAGTTGAGTTTAACAATTTTGTTAGATGGATCTTTCAAAAGTTTAAGTTGGCTGGGACTGTGATACGTGGCAGAGTTGTTGGTTCAGCACTCAGGAATACTAGATGTGGGTAAGAAGAACAAAGGAGAGGGAAAGGACGAGAAGAGAAGGAGAAAGTGAAAAGAAATTGCTGAATGAGTGTCTCATGATAACCGTGAGGAATACATTCATGAGCAAGGCAGCCAGCACATACCCCTGAGTTTAATGTAACTTTTTAAGGGAAGGCATTAATAAAATAATTCTATCTTTAGAATTATAGGATTTAAGATATAAAAAATCTTATGATGAAATAACTACACTCCTATTTCATATTCCAACTCTGATGGTAACCTAACCCTCCACACCACAAACAGAACTGTCTTCCAGGTACTGCAATATTACACATACATTAGCAACCAAGTCACCTAATGCTGACCCTAGAGGTGCCAAACAAGCCTTCATTCTACAGGCACTGAGGGGAAGGAGACTAATGCAGAGCTTATAGAAAAGGACAAGGGAATCAGTTGTATCTGGGTTCGATTCTACCTCTGTGTCTTACTTGCTGAATAACCAGGGAGGAGAGAATCATTCCATGTCTCTGCACTTTTATTTTTTATAAAGTTAATGCAGTAATACGAACATCATATTTGTTGTAAAAATTAAATGTTTAATATAAAATGTGTTTAATAATAGTTGTTCTCAATCTTGACTGTACATTAGGATCTTCTGGGAATCATTAAAAAATGTAGGGTTCAAACCTCAATCTGAACCAATTACATCAAAATTTGTAGTGGGGAAGGCCAGGTATTGGTATTTGTAAACTCCCATCCTGTAACGTGCTTTCAAAGTTGAAGGCCTGAGAAGCACAGGTTTGACACAATGCCCCACACAGATAAGTATTCAATTAACAATCGCTGTTGCTACTGCTAGTATTTCTACCCGGCCAGACAGCTGAAAGACAGGCAACAAAATGGGACTATGTATTATTTCATTTTATGTCATCATTTGTTTGGGAAATAAAAAATATGTTTATGAAATGCAAATTACTGAAAGTTTGTGATTATTACTTTTAAGTATGCCCAAATCTAATTAGAATTAACACAGTGTATTTGAAATCTTTAATTATACTCAGTATTTGCACCTTGTCAAAGACAAAAACTTTGAGTCACTAGTTAGAAAAATGGCTATTCTATTTATTTGACCCTTCCCAATAAGTCAAAGTTATAAATCAAATGTCTACAAGTCAAAGAACCAAAATGACCCTAAATAATTAATTAATCTTCCAGAATGACACATGATGAACATTTTCCTCAAAGTTGCATATGAATTTTCTTCTCTGATGAGAACTTCTAGAGAAGTTTTAGGAATGTGTGCATATTTTTTCTCACCCAACTACAATAAGAAAACTGGTTATAGAAATGTTCAAGTTTATACCTACAAAGTGAGATTTTCTAGTCACTATGGCATCATCAAATAGATAATTTCGCATTTTATATTAAAACTTGATTATTTTATCTCAAAAAAGAAAGATTCTAAGATGAACCAATAACGTCAATCTATAAGGAATTTGTAACTACTGCCAAAATGTAGGAACTTCAGCTGTGTGACCTGCTGCATATATATGTAAATCTGCATATATAAAGTCCTTCAAAATTACTACTGCAAAGTTTTCTTTTTTTTCAGCTTTTACAAAGAGAGTTCTGTTATGGCAATGGCATTTCCCAAAGTGTTTATTATATGGAGCTTTATAGTTATGTGCTTGTAATAATAAACAATCTATCATTCCACTTAGATACAGAATTATGAGCTTCTCAGGAGCTACATAATCCAGTTTTAAGAAAAGACTGACAGTGTTGCTTGTCACCTGTGAAGTCAGCATGGTGTGTGTGTGTGTTCTGGGGTGTGTTGTGTATGTGCAACTCATACACACCTCTGCAACACAGCAAGTGTCCCAGCATTGACCCGGTGAATGCCATCCAACAGGACCAGCTTGCCTTCCAGAGCAGCATTCACAAGGGGTGAGGATCGCCAGGCAGTGTCTCCATTGGGAAGAGTGTATCTCTGCTGCAGCAGATCACGTGCTGTCATATCCTAAATCCAATCCCCACCATCCAGCAAACAAAACATGGAATTAATTTTTAAGACACAGATGGTAGCTTGTTTAATTCTATAGTCAACTCCCTCTGCACATACTACTTTATATAAACAACTTGGAAGCCATCTTCTCAAATTCACCAAAGAGAAAGAGCTTCACAAAGCTTTAATTTTTTCCCTATTACATTCACATATAGTAAGAGTAACAGATCCCCACCCCCTTCTTTCATTTAGCACTTTCCTCCTCTTTTAAAATGTTCATTTAAATAACGGCAATAATTTTCACCTGATTTTAATAGAATTTAACTCAACCAGCTGTACTCCTTGGAGGGAACAAAATGTGTTAATTCCATTTTAAAATGAGAGACCACACAAACTCAATTCTCAGAGGTGTATACCCAGTTGATGGGTTCTCCTGAAAAGCCATGCAAGGGCCATCAAAGAGCCTTATAATGGAGGAAGCAGAGGAGGACAGTCATCAGATGAGGTACAGGAATTGGGAAACAATAGCAAGGCACTTATAAGCAGTTTTTAAAAACGCACACAATGTGCTAGCACTAAAATAGTAAAGCAGACAAGCAAACTATTAATAGTTGTCGTATATAAAATCTATCTACTGTAAAAACACTGGAACCATAGAATATGAACAATTTTGTTCTTGCATGTGATAACGTTGATGATGATTTCTTTTCTGTTATCAGCTTCAGATATATTTTGTGCCACTTACATCAAATAAAAGTTAAACATCCATGGTCACTTTTATCCAAAAACTGAAAGTCTCTTGAAAATTCTGTGATAACTACTCCAAGTGTTAAGCAGATAAAAACTAAAGAATTTGTTTACATTTATTTGGCAACAAATCTGTATTGAAACTAAGATTAAAATGTAAGTCTTACTTACTTCAGTGTTCTTTCTATTAAAAAGGTATTGATTTCAGAAATATGAATAGGCACCAGTTGATCATGCCTCTAATCCTAGCTACTCAGGAGGCAGAGATCAGGAGGATCACATTTCAAAGCCAGACTAGGCAAACAGTTCATGAGACCCTACCTCGAAAAACCCATCACTAACAAGGGCTAGTGGAGTGGCTCAAGGTGTAAGCCCTGAGTTCAAACCCTAGTACTGACAAAAAAAAAGAAAAAAACGAACAGGCTTGTACTGAAACTAAAGACACTTAAAAAACAGTACCATTCAAACTGAGCAAGTTCCCACAGCCTTAAAAAGCTGGTTTAGATATATTATTCAAATTTGGCCTATTCTTTTAATAATTTCATTTAATTCTTCAACTATGAATTTTAAATTTAATATAAACTATTGAGTATTACCACTCTATGCTACAATTAAAGTTACAATAGCCAAAACTAAACTCATCCCCACTGGGTATACAGTGGGAATGAATTCATTCCAACTCTTGGCTGTACTATCGAACAGTAAATGGATTGCTCTGCAAAAAAAAAACAGGACAAAAATGAAAAAAATTTGTGGGACATATTCATAATGAAATTATTTTTAAAATCAAGTATATATATATATATATATATATATATATATATACACAAATATATAAAATCTTTTGAAATTTATAAAAACAAGTAAAGCTAAAACTCTCAATACTAATTATTCCAGAAAAAATTCATTATACAGTTAGATCCTAGAAAAGTAAAACAAAAACATGTTTTACAAATAAATAAAGAAATCTATACACAGACTCTACACTTTGAAAAATTAGCTCAACATGGATCATGGACTATACTTAAACTATAAGACTGTAAGATTTCTAGAAGCAACAGGGGACTATTAGATGATTGGATTTGGTAGTAACTTTTAAAGCATAATACCAGTGGCATGGTTTGTGAAAGAAATAATTTATATTGGTCTGCATTAAAATTCAAAAAAAAACCATGTTTTATCATAGTGGCTCAAAATCAAAGATACATATCAGAAATAGCTGCAAAAGTTTGAAAAACACATAAGCCTAGGCCCCACCACCATAAAGATAATGGCTGAGTACATCTAACCTACCTGCTTTTTATTAACATCACAAGGTAGAGCTGAAGTGTCTCCCAGGAGGATACTGCTTTATAAGACATTAAGTTAATGTGAATCTTTGCCTCATTTATTTTTTCACACCCTTATTCTAACAAGATGTATGCATTGCACAAAGATATACTGAATGCACAAAAATAGCATAAATTAAGAGTAAGGTGAAAAAATAAGAAAAGAGTAGGCCTTGTTTCTTTTAAACGCTGCTGGAATTCAGAGAGAAGGTGGCATGGAGGCACAGAGGGAATCCCACTGATGTCATCTTCGCAAAGAAATGGATGCTAATTTTGAAAATCTGAGTTCCAGACTAAAAACAGATGATATCTGGGCCCAATTCATCTCTGGTCTCTTTCTTAGGCCCAGGAAAAGGAGATAAGAATGTCATAACTTTGGCTTAAGAGGTTCAGAGTCCTATGGTGCTGAGGGTAGAAACTGGTAACATTTAAAAAAAAAAAAATTCAATAGAGGGAACTTTTTATTCTTACACCATCACAGGCTGAATCACAATACTGTGAAAGATATGAAAAAGCTCTATTTCAAATGGTCATGATTCCAAAGTACTTTAATATCTTGTTAATTCACACAATGTTTACAGTACTTGCCTCGTTCAAGCAAGTAAACATTTACCTATAAGTAATCTATAAAGATGATGAAAAAGCAACTAATACATCAACCTCTTCTTTTCCAACCCAGCAGCTGGAGACAACCTTATACTTCCTGAAGTAAAGTGAAATAATTATTTGTTGCTGTACAACAAGCTGTAACAGATCAATTAGTGCAACACTATTACTGCCAACCACAACTACTGACCAGAAATAGTCTTCCTTTTTTCAAACTTCAGACTGATGATAGCTCAGTTCAGTTCTATCACCTAAATTCTCTGCATACTCTGTTACAGAGCCATTCTTTGTTTCTAATATATCTTTACATTAAAATAAAAACCCTCCTGAGAGGAAAAAGGTATTCAGTTTAATACAAGCTGTTGGTTTTCATAAATAAGATCCTACATTAAAAGAAAAATATTACAGCTTTTCTTTAAAGAAATAGTTGGCCCTATTTTTCCCAATATTGGTTAAAATGAGAAGTTATTTTCAATCATGCCAAAGGTATTTTCAATGTATGAGAATGCAAGGAGACCAAACTAAACATTTACAGAACAGCCATACCTAATCAAATCTAATTAACAGAACATTTTCATCATAATAGGAATGAATTAATTTCAGGTAATATGCCCATCTTTAAGACAGAGTTAACACCATTTTCAAATGGTTATATAAGCTATCTGGTTTTTAGTTCCCTGATATTATTTTAATTTTTTAATTTATTTTAACATATACTGTATCATGGAGTTGATGGAAATTATATATACAATATACATATAATTATATGATTATGATAATTTCTTCATTCTTCCTGTCTGCATGCACAGATCTTCAGTAAGTTGTAAAGCAAACATTTTTTTCATTCAGAAATCACAGTAATAAAAATCAAGGAAGATGAATGTACCATTTTTGCATACATCTTATCTCTGAAACCTTTGAACTTAAGAGAATAAAAATAGCACTAATGATATCATAGAGTCCAAACTATTTCCTCTTTCTGCATTTCCTTAAAAAATTTAAAACAACAGGACATAAAATCTAGTTCTGTTAAAGATATCATTGTTTAGCTTCAACAACTCACCTTCATTCAGATCCCTAGAAAACATCCACACATCTAAGAGTCTATGTCATATCAAATTATGCTCTTTTCCTTTACAACAGAAAAACCCTACTGAAAATAACAACTACATGAAATGTACCAGAAAATATAGATTTGAAGCCTAAAGTAATTATATGCCTTAATTGTTTTTAGGATTTTTGAATGGTCCAAGCTAATTTTTCTACAACCCTCTTGAGAAACCCAGATGTAAGTTATTAGCCAAATAAAATAACTGCATAAAGTGGTTGTGCATAGAGTAGCTAGAATCAGATTAGAATTTATTTCAAGTTATAATGTCATTTACAAAGAAAACTAACATAGAATATTTTTAGTGTATAAACTTTGGCTACTCTCATTAAATGTGAATATTGATATGAAAATTTTTTAAATTGCATTATAATGCATATATAATTTTTGTGGCAAGACACTGAAATGATCACAGAAAAAGTAAGATATCAAACTGTATATATAATACTACCCAACCAGATTTAAAACAATATGTATGTATACTTATACATATAAGCATTTATATGTATACATATATATTTATATTTACCACACACATAAATCCAGAAGTTTCAGAAAGTATTTAAGTTAGCTTGCAAAAATATCTAACATAATGTATTATAAAATTAAACAACAATGGATAAAGAAAACTAAACAAAGAAAGACGAAACAAAGAAGAAAAGATAGTATTCAAAAAGCATACTGTAAGAACAATTAAAATTTGAATCTAATCTTTCTAATATCCAACATAAAGATTATTATAAATAGGTACATAAGTCATAATAACCACAACATTGAAACCCAATCAGAAGCAGCACTACAATTCTTGATAATTAGATTGAGAAAAATTTCAGGTCATCATAGAAAAAGCAATATATTAAGAAGTCGAAAACAGAAGTAACAAAAATTTTAGCAGTTAATATTTATAAAACACTAGGTGTGATCCTTATAACTTTAAGAGATAGGTAAATTATTGCCTTCCTTTTACAGATGAGAAAATTGATGTATTAAGAGATTAAATAGTTTACCCAATCAAGTACAACCAGGCTGTCCTCAAGTACATTATAACAAATGGAGCAATACATTTCAGTAAAGGAAATTATAAGGAAAGAGCAGGTCTGGATTAATCAATCCATGGACAGATTGTAGAATTAATAGAGGAATGTGCTCTCAGGTTAGCTTCACAAACCAATTTCTTATCGTAGCCCAATTTCTTTAACAGTCAAAACGTAGCGTCTATGATATTAACTACCCCACAAATGACATCAAATACAGTTAGTTAATCGGCATTGCTGTCACCATGTCTTTAAATACAGATATATATCTTTAAATATAGATGTAGAATATTCAAATGAAAATGTTTTAGTTGATGGGTATGATTCTTCATTGTCTTATTTCTGAAATAAAAATACAAACCCTAGGCATTTACTATTTTTACTTGGGTAACTAAGCATTATTATTTTGCTTTCCAAAAGAAACTAGCTAGAATTCAATATAGGCTTTCCATCTCTAACAAAAATTATCCTATCAGTCATGTAAACACAAAGAAAATCTTGAATTTAAGTGAATAAAGGAATACACTAAGACTAGCTGATGTAAACCACCAACTTTGCAATAAGGGATTAATTATGTCCATAAATATTAGTGGCAGAATGCTGCATAACTATTGTGTAAACACAGAATGTTAATAATTTTTAGGTCCTAGAATAGAAACAAAGTCATTATTTACAAAGTCTAAGCATGCTCAGTGAACAGAACACAGGGCCCGCTGCCAACATTCTTCAGTGTCGTTTTATGTTTGATCTCAAAAAGACCTCGTTTCACATTTATTGTAAAGTTATTTGTAAACTCTCTCATGCTTCTCCTTCAAGTTCTTCTTTTACAGAACTATTTTTAACCTGTCACATATAAAAGAAATGCTCCCTTTTATGTATATGATTAGATGTTGACATTACAAGCATACCAGAATTGTTTTAAGTTACTCTGCTATCGATGGGAAGTTGATGTTGAATCATTTATAGCTCTACTCATTGTAGCCACTAGGCTCTATTTTGAGGCAATCTGCCCTAAAGATTTATTTTATTTTATGAGCATAGAACAAAATTCTCTGGCTGAAGCTAACCAGTAATAAAATCTACTATCTTATTAACAGCTGACTTAACTAAAGAAAGCTTACTAAAGTCTCAAAATAAAATAGAAAGCCAAGGTCAGGTGCAAATAATGTAATATATACTAATGATGATACTCAGCAAATTTCCTCCTACTATCCTTCCTGTGGTGTATAGGCTAGAAAACTGGAAACACCATTTCTTTTTTTGTTGTGGTTGTAAAAAAAACTTTAATGGTCTTTTTATGATGGTCATCGTTGACTCAAGGGAAGAAGTGATAAAATGGAGTATCTCCTCTTTTCCCCTCTTTGCTCTCTGACCTCTCTACTCATCTTTCATTTCCTCACATCATCTTTCTCAGTGTTTACTTTTGAAGTTTCATATGTAATTTTTGTTTGTTTGAGATGGGGGTCTCACTATGTCACATAGGCTGGCCTTGAATTCTTGATCTTCTTCCCCCAGTCTCAGAGTACCTGGGATTATAAGCATGAACTATCACACCTGGTATGCACATTTAACACCATTTCTTAATGACTTAGCAATCAGTGTTCTGTATGCAATCCAGGTTCTACTAAAATGTTCTCATATTCAGGAGAAAGGGAAGATGGCAGCCAAGTGGCCAGAGCAAGGTAGCAACCAGCACAAAGACATGCTCTTCTATAGCAGCTGTAGCTGAAATTTTCCTGGCTTTGTCAATCCTGATTGGGCAAAATCACACCCTGTCTCTCCCAGAAACTCTATAACCCAGGTAATACTGTGCAATAAATCTCTTAATTTTAGGTACCCAAAATGAATACTACTGTCCACAATGAAAACCAAAACTTAACAATGGTATTAAAATGAAACCTGTTAAAAGTTGTTTTAAAAGGGAGGTGGAGAAAAGAAAGATAAATTAGAGGGGGTACATTTGATCAAAGTCCATCGTATAGAAAAATCATTAATGACGCCCTCTTTGTACAATTCATATAAGCTAACAAAAAATTAAAAGAAATTTAAAAATAAAAAGTAAGCCAATTTATTAAAGCTTGGTAAGAAAATATTCACAGGCAACTAATTAAATTTAAAAAGGTAACAAGAGTTTCAGAAAGGAAGGCAAAAAGCAGAGATGCTATGGAGTAAAACTCCAGTGCATACAAACTAAAGAACATTATTCAAGTGATACTGCAACCTTTGCTGCATTTCATTGCAAATGTCTGGCTATGTGAGAAAAACAAGTGGGAAAGTAGCAACCAATTCTGGCTTAAATATCTGCAATAATACTTTCCCTATAATACATTAGTTTCAAAAGCAAATAACAAATAAGATATAAAATCAAGATTAGTATAGATACTAATTATCTATTCTGTATTCAGTAAAGACATCTGGAATAGATATGTCATCTGACCAAAGTCCACTGAAATCCCTGCTATCCACCAATATAAAAAATAGTAAATTTGAAATGATGGGGACAGAATCAGGAAAGCTGGGCTACAGTTTCAATTTTCCTTTTTATGGATGAAATGGATAAAATACCCTTAGAATTAAATGAGAATGCCTAGCACCTGGTGTGTATTTTTTTTAAATGACAGCTGAGGGCTGGAGGTGTGGCTCAAGTGGTAAAGCACTTGCCTAGCAGTGCAAGAGCCTGGGTTTAATCCCCAGTATGGCAAAAAAAAAAGTAAAATAAAATACAAATGACAGCTGAATTGAATAAACTGCAAAATAAAATATAAACATGTTTTAAATATATCATAATGTTGCTTAGCAACAGGGATGTGTTCTGAGAAACAGAACATTGCCAAATTGTCATTTGGCAATTTCATTGTATGAACATCGGACCTAGATAGTAAAATCTACTACACACCTACACTATATGGTATATTCTATTACTTGTAGGGCATGATGCTCAAAACAACATGAAATTAACAGTCATTTGTTATTATTAGCAAGTATTATATACCTATTTGTATTGCTACAATTTTACATAGAAGTGTAATATTTGTTTATACCAGCATCACTACAAACACATGAATGATGTATTGTGCTTTGATATTGTGAGGGCTATAATGTCACTAGGCAATAGGAATTTTTCAGTTCAATTATAAATCTATGGAGTCACTATTAAATATATAGTCCATTGTTGATGGAAGCATTGTTATACAGTGCACAACTGTATAAAAGACAATGTTGAATCAGTATAGGAAAGAAAAGACGAACAGTAAAGAAAAAATGTCAAAAGAGGTCATATTTGAGCTAGCTGGTTGTTAAAAATAATCTGAAATTTTCAAATTTTATTCAAAACTCTGTATGTATCAAGAGCCTACTTTATGCAAGTCACTGTTCCAAGTGCTCAGGATAGAGTAGTGACAAAGATAAAGATGAAACTTACATTCCAGTAGGAATAGAACAAAAATACACAAAGGAGACAGAAGTGGAGAAGGAAAGAAGGAAGGGAGGAGACAAAGAAAATACCACACAGCAATCAGTGCTACACAGAAAGTGTCAGGTAATATGATGGCAAATGACTACACTGTCAAGAGTCCATATGAAGACAGAAGGGTCGGGAGGGTATTCCAGGCCAAGAGAATAGCCTGTGAAATGCCTTGAGGCAGAAAGAAGCCAGATAGACTTAAGCAACTAAAAATAGACAGTGAGAATGAAGCATAATCAGCAGAGGGCTCAGCAGGGAGGGAGAAGACAAGAGGCCATCATGGGTCAGCTCAAATAAGCAGTAGTTCTCAAACCTGGCTGCCTATTAGAATTAAAAAATTCTAATCTTTTCAGATCTTTCCTTGTGCCTATTACTTCACAAACTCTCTGAGGGTAGGGCCTAGAAAGGGTAGTTTTTCAAGGATCCTTGAGTGGCTCCAATAGACAATCTCTTTGATGGAAGAAGGCTCATAAGCTTAAAGAGGTTTATTTTATTTTATTTTATTCTAAGCCCAATGGAAAGATATTGACAGATTCTACAAGGAGAAGTGAAGGGGTCTTATTTACATTCTTAAAGATCACTCTCATTACTCCTTAGTGAATTACATGATGGAAAGCAGCATATTCTAATTAGATAACTACAAATGTTCAAGTGACACAACTGATGTATTCTTTAAAACTGTAAAGTAAAATTCCATATATCAAATGCATGTTGTACCAAAGCTTCAATAATTGGTGTAGGGATGTAGATTAGAATTATAGGAGCTGTCTAGAGGGGGCAGGGGGAAGGAGGGAGAAATGACCCAAACATTATATGCACATATGAATAAAATAAATAAAGCAAATGATGGAAGAGTAATAAGTGACTGAGGGGGCGGGGAAGAGAAGGCTAAGAAGTGTGCCAAGGCTTCAATACTTGACAACTCTTTTGATTGGCTTAACGTATCCCTTTTGTCACCTTACTCACAAAACTAAAGCAGCTTTCCCTGAATTGCTCCTCCATGGGAGATGCTGCAGCAGGAAGCCAAATACCTATTTACTAGGTGGGAAATTAGAAAGCACTGATGAGTTCAGGGAGTCATTAAGGAGAAAAGTGGAGTCTTCTGCCACAGGCAACACAGAGAAGGGCTTGCTAAGATTTAATAAACTATTTGGCTGAGCTAGTAGGGCAACCTTTCCAACCTGCCCACCTTCTTGCCTATGTGACAGCATAATGATCATCAATCCTCCCCTTTACAGAGGTTGCCTGCCTTATCTACCTAAGTCTAGAAGAGCTCAAGGGAACCATGTAAAGCGAATATTAAGCATCACAGCGGCTAGGCTGACTATGATCCTTTTTCAGGTTATCTCTCTATGGCAGTCAACAGAGTGTAAAACCAGGATTTAAGCAACTTCTACCATCTCAAATCCCAAGGTTCTTCAATTTCAAGTACCTGGGGACACAAATTGAGTCCCATTAAATGTTACCCGTTACCATCTGTGTCCTTTCTGGCTTTATCACTATGGTTTCCGCCAAAATGCTTTCATTTCAGGAGCTCAGAAAAGTGTTTCTACTACAAGACTAGCTTGCAAACCAGCAATAATGTTTCATTCAGAAAGTGGTGTAGAGCCTGAATAACTGAATTTTATAATAGGAATCATAAAAGGCAACTAGGTCATAAAATCGAGAAGCACCTCTTTGCTTATTTTTAGAAATGGATTATGTATATGATATGTATAAAAATTCATGATTTTAAAATCAAAAGATAGATCCTTCATTATTTTCTTTGTTAAAGTATATTTCCCACATGAATGGTGCCTATGTATAGAAAATTATTGCATAATTTCATCACTAACCTCATTAATCCTTGGCAAAATCCTCATCCATGCTGTGGTCTTAATGACCTCAAAATCCTGAGGACACTTAAAAGATTTTCCTAACACCCCTAATCAAAATTAACAATAGTTAAGTAACTTTAAGCCAAAAGTAAGGGTGATGATCAAGTATAACTGTTGTTACTAACAGTACTACAACTTTGGTACACAGTACCCTATACAAGGACTTAATATACAGAGAATCCCCGAGCTGGAAATTCCTTTCCTCTTCAAGATTATGAATCATCAGGAATATTAAAAGAAACACATTTTAGGTTAGAGTTCCTTACTTAATAATTCCTTGGTCACTTTCTTTTTGTTTTCTTCCTTGGACTGATGGATTTTGCTTTATGGTAATGTTTATTTTCATATACATGCCCAAAGGCCTCATGGTGTGTGTTTTTATAAATCTAATAAAATCTCATGACAACTAAATTTGTTAAGATAACAAAAAGATGTTGCCTATTATTAAGAAAGTACACTGTTTCAAGGAAGCTGTTACATATTTTAAAAGGAATTCAGGCCACTATGGATGCAGGCACCAGGCCCATCCCAGTGGGCCCTGACATCAGGCCAGTCCCCATGGACTCAGATGCTAGGGCTGTCTCTGTGATAGGCTGGATCCTGCAAACTCAGGCTCATGACCTGCCATAGCACTATGCTACTACTGACTGCCCACCCAATGGCCATTGCTGGCATGCAAGGATCCCAACAACAAGACCACCCAAGGACCTCACTAGATGGTGCACCCCAAATCTCTGCATGAAGTGACTGTGAACAGCTCTACTGACCAAAGTCAGTCTATAAAAACTACAAAGGTGCCCACCTCTTCAAATGGAGAGGCTCTGACAAAAAAGCTATCTCAGAGAAACATGATGGCGTATGAAGAACAAAATAACCACCAGCTGATTCTAATGAAATGAAGATGCACAAACTACCTGACAATTTGAAATATCATTTAAAAGAAGTACAGTGAGCACAAGAAAACAGACATAGACAAGTAAATGATAACAGGAAAACAATACATGAACAAAGTAAAAAACCTCAACAGACAGAAAACATAAAAAGAACCAAACAGAAATCATGGACCTAAAGAATAAAATGACTAAACTGAAAATTTTAATAAATACCTTCAACATCAGAGTCAACTGAACTGAAGAATCAATGAGCTTAAAGAAAGGTCAACTGAGCTATGCCCCCTTTTCCCAGCCAGCCTGACAGCTAGAGTCTGCCATTAAACTTTGCTCTTGGATGTGAGAAAAAAAAAAAAGAAAAGTCATTTGAAATTACAGTCAGAAAGACAAAATGAAAAATAAGAATGAAGGTCAACAGGATTCATGGGACACTATCTAGTGAGAGGATATGGCATTATAGTAATCACAAAAGGAACACAGAAAGTTAAGTGGGCAGAAATCTTAATGTAAAAAATAATGTCAGGAAAGTTCCCAAATGTGAGGAGATGAATAAAGATCCATGAAGTCAAAAGAACCTCAAAAATATTATATATACTCAGACTAACACTAAGATACAGTACAATCAAGTTCTCAAAAGTCAAGAACAAACAGATTTTTAAAGAAGCAAGAAAAAAGTAATTCATCATGTATGTGAACAAAGAGTATCAGTGGATTTCACAGCAGAAACTTTGAAGGCCAGAAGAGGAGTAGAATGAGTGCTAAAAGAAAATAACAGTCAACCAGGAATACTATAACCAGCAAGGCTAATCTTCATGATGAAAGCAAGATAAAGATTTCCCCAGAGAAACAAAAGCTGGAAGATTCTAGTACACCTACTTCATAAGAAATGTTAAAGGGATTAAAGGGAATTCTTCGAGTTGAAAAAAAGACACCTACCAAAAACATAAAAACATATGAAACTACAGAATTTACTGTAAAGGTAAGAATATAGTCAAATACAGAATGCTCTAGTGTTGTAATGGTTATGCAAACCACTTTTAACTCTAGAATACGTTAAGGAAAAAATATTTTAAAAGAACTACAGTTATAATATCTGGTTAACGGATAGCCAATATATTAATTATGGCATATATAAATTGTGGTATTATTAAAATTAAATGTCAGGTAAGAAGAAGCCATGTTGTAGAGTTTTTTATGTGGTTGAAGTTGTTATCAGCTTAAAATAAACTGTTTTAACTACAAGATGCTTTATGTGGGTATCAGGATAGCCACAAGGAAAAACTTGCATTACATACACAACAGATAAAAAGAATCAAAGCAGGCACAGGCCACAACTGAAAACTATTACATCACAAAGAAGGACAGAAGAGAAAAAGCAAGGAAGAAAGAATCAATAAAGCAGTCAGAAAACCATGAGTGAAATGAGAGTGGTAAATTTTTACCTGTTAATAATTACTTTAAATGTAAATGGATGAAATTCTGCAACCAAAATATGTAATATGACAGAAGAGATTTGTTTTAAAAACAAGATATAAGACTATCACATTAGCTTTAAAGACATACAGGCTGAATGTGAAGTGAGTAGAAAAGTGGAAAATTTCAAAAGCTAACTAAAAGAGAGCAGGAATGTCTATACTTATGTCAGAAAAAATAGACTTTAAGTCTAAAAATCATGAGACAAAGATAGACCCAAAGGGAGAAAAAAGGTAGCAATACAATAGTAGTAGGAGACTTCAATACCCTGCCTTTAAAAATGAATACACCATGTTGACAGTAAATCACTATGGAAACAACAGACTTGAACAACATGATAGAGCAAATGCACCCAAAAGATACATACAGAACTTTTCACCAATATGAACAGAATATACACTCTTTTCAAGCATAGATAGAACATTCTACAGTTGGATCAGATGTTAGTCCACAAAACAATGGAACTTAAAAAGACTGAAGTCTTTTTGGAGACCACTGGAAATTAAATAATATGGCCCTGAACCTCCAGAGTTTCCAGTAAGAACTCAAAAGGGAAATAAAAAAATATACATTGAGACAAACAAAAATGGACACACAGCATCCCAAAACATCTGTGTTGCAGTAACAGCAGTTCCATGAGGGAAGTTAATAGCAATGAAAGCCTACATTAAGAACAAAGAAAGATTAACCAAAGAGGTAAAGATCAATACATTAAAAACTATAAACACGGATGAAGGAAAGTAAGAAGAAAGAAATAAATAGAAAATACCTTGTGTTCAGATTGAAAGAATTAATATTGATAAAATATCCATACTACCCAAAGTGATCCACAGATTCAATGTATCCTCTATCAAAATTTCAGTGACACTTTTAACAGAAGGAGAAAACACCATCCTAAAATTCATATGAAATCACAAAAGACCCATAATAGCTAAAGCCATCTTGAGCAAAAAGAACAAAGCTGGAGGCACTGAACTATCTGACTTCAAATTTCATTACAATGCTGTCGTAATTAAACAGTATCACAACCGGCATAAAAGCAGATATATAGGGATAGAACACAGACCCCAGAAATACATTAATTTATGGCCAGCTGACTTTCAACAAAGATGCCAAGAAAATACAATGGGGAATGGACAAGCTCATCAATAAACAGTTTTTGCTGGGAAAATTATAAATCCACATGCAGAAAAATGATACTGGACCTTTATCTCACACCATATATGAAAAGCAATGAAAAATGAACTAAATAATGAATGTATGACCTGAAACTGTAAAATTACAAGAAGAAAAAATCGGACAAATGCTTCTTTATACTAGTCTGGACAATAAATTTTTTAACCCAACACCAAAAAACAAAGGCAACTAAATAAAATTTGATAAATAGGGTTGTATCAATTAAAACTTCTGTACAACTATGGAAACAATGAGCACAGTGAAGAGACAATATATATATTTATAAACCACACATCTGATAAGGGGTTAATGCTCAAACGTACAAAAAACTCAAACCAATAGCAAGAAAACAAACCAAGTTTTTAAAAAATGGGCAAGTGATCTGAATAGATCAAATGAAGATATACAAACAGCCAAAAATATATATTGAAAAGCTGATACTGGTAAATGCATATCAAAGCAACAATGAAATACTGTCTCACATCTGTTAGAATGACTAATACCAAAATATAGCAAAAGTCAGCAAACACTCAGAGAAAAAGGAAATCTTGTATACTGTAGTTGGGAATGTAAATTAGTATAGCTATTATGTAAAACAGTATGAAGGTTCCTTAAAAACTGAAAATAAACTTACTACATGATCCATCAATCCTACTTTATTTCCCAAAGGAAATGAAATCAGCGTCTCAAAGAGATATAAACTCTCCATGTTCATTGCAGCATTATTCCTAGTAGTCAAGACATGTAATGAATATAAGTGCCCCTCAGAAGATGAATAAAGAAAATATGGTGTACACAAACACATGTGCACACACACACAATGGAATTTTCTCTAGTTTTTTATTAAAAAGGAAATTATGTCATATGCAACAACATAGATTAGCTGGGAAAACATTATGCTGAGTAAAATAAACTAGGCACAGAAAGACAAATAATCTCACTTACATGTGGAAGCTAAAAAAGTCAACAGTAGAAAGGTTAATGCCATGGAAGATGGGGAAGTGTTGATCAAAAGGCACATTTTCACTTAGGCAGAACAAACAAGTTCTGGAGCTCTGATGTACAGCAGGATGCTGATAGTTAATAATACTGTATTGTATATTTGAAAACTGCTAAGAGAGTAGACCCTGAATGTCCCTACAACCAAAAAATATAGCTATGTGAGGTGCTGCATATGTTAGTGTGACTGTCATAACATTTCACAATGTATACATACATTAAAACATTACATTGCACACTATAAATATGTGCAATTTTAATTTGTCAATTATATCTCAAAGCTGAGGAAAAAGGACAAATAATACAAATATAAAATTAAAAATGATAATTCATATAAGCAAGTAAATTTAAAAAAATTTTTAATGTGCTCCATATATAAAAAATTTGAATATCAAACTGGGATATTTTAAAGCAATTATGAAACTGCCTCTTACAGGGGAAATTTATTCAACACAAAATAAAATATAACATACTTTGAAAGTTTAAAATGTATTTTAGATTTTCAGAACATGCAATATATACAAATTTAAGAGATTATCAAGTTGAACAACCAAATATCCTGCCTTTTCAATACATAACATTGTATGATATCCTGTCATATAAATAGCCCAAGTAGTTCTACTGGAGAGCTCCAAATAAAATATGTTATTACATTCAACTTTTGAGATTATCTCTGTGTCAAGATGGGAGCCCAAGATGTCTTATGCAGTTTCAATAATAAAATAATACCGTTGAGAGGGACTTCTGTAAATTGAAAATAACTACTAATTTATGGAAACTCCTATATTCCCCTACTTTATTGCTTTGTTTTTAAAAAGGTAACAGTTACAAAATCAGAGCATACTGGAAAACAATCCATTATGTAACAAGACATTCCTGCAAGTTAATGTGCAGGAAAGCCTTCTAAATTAAAACACATGATAGTACTGGGGCCTCAACCCAGTTAGCACTGATCTCACACAAAGTAAAGCCTGTCTTCTGCTTACTGATTTTAAAGATGTATGCTCTAACAGACAAAAAAAATCGCTTGAAAATCAATGAGCCATGACTGTTGTACAAACTTTGAGAATAATCTGGAGCTTAATCATTCTTATAGTTAATTTTGCAACTCAGGAAACTCCACTTTATTGGCCTATTTTGGAGTAATTAGTGGGTTAACTTCTTGTAAATAACTTGATCACTTCAAAGAGATTGCAAAAGTCATTATTAAATTGTCACAAAGCCATTTTTGAAAAATACAAGAAATGCAAAGAAAAGTGTAATTTTAAGACGTTATTAAAAGATTTAAAATGGGAATATTAGAAGAAATAAAAGTAAGTGTTGGAATAATAAAACGGGCAGAACACAGGCTGAAAATGTGTCTAAAGCTTTGGAAACTACTGTTAAGTGAGAAAGGGCTGACTCAGAATAAAGCTACTATAGAAGAAATAGTGCCATAAACACAGATAAAAATGTTACAGGTTCTTAGCAGTTAAAAGCAGTAAACTACTGTGTTTGGATAAAAGGACGAAGTCAAGACTGCAGATTAGTTAAAAGAAGAAAAGAAGATGTGATTTCAATTTAGTTATAGGAACAAAAACTTAGCTGAGTCAATGATCCAAAGACTACATGTTATAGACAGTGATTTTTTTTTTAAGGTACTCAAGTTTGAACTCAGGGCCTCACACTTGCTAGGCAGGCACTCTACCACTTGAACCACTCCACCAGCCTGACAATCACTATTTTTGCTTACAGTTCCACAAGAATCCAACTTGTATTTAGACTGAGATCTCAAATCTGGTGTATTTATGATGATGCCAAAAAAAAATCTGGAAATATGCCCTTATCTGGATATGAAAAAAATGACTAATATTTCTTCAAAACTAAAATCACTGGCTTCAACACCAAAAACAGAATAACCAGTTAAAAGAATCTAACCTAACACTTTTAAGACTTTTACAGCCTATTATAAAACTTACTTTACATATTCCATAAAACTTGTGTTAAAGACATGCTTTCCTTCTACTTCACATGAAATCTTGTTCTAAAAATAGTCAAGTCTAAAAATAAAGCAAAACCGTCAGATTAAGTGTAGCTTTATGCATGTACAAATAACAGGGAAGTCTCCAAATCTCTAGAAAAACAGATGGTGGATCATTTGTTCCCACTAAATACTCTACAGTGGGTCAAACTTCTGTAACATTTTTATTACTGCAGACTTCATAATTATAAAAAAAATTCATTTTTATTCTATTAAGTTAATTACAATGTCTCAAATAGATCAATAAGCTTTATTAAAGATATACAAGCACAAGCAAAAAAAAAAGTCTTATATTTGATCTCAGGAATGTAATTTCTATTGTGAAAACCAACTGATTAACTACTAACAAAGTATGTAAATGTCAATACAGTGCCAAACATATACTTTGATCCAGTTCATAGAAAGCAGCAATTTATCTCCAAAATACGTTGCAGCTATTATATTTGACTATTCCTTTCCAAAGTCTATACTTCCAGAAACTACTTTTCCCTATACATTTCCTCTGAAGTGAGCAGAAAAGCAAAGTGAGAAAAGAAGAAGGGTTTTTAGAATATGTGATTAGTTTGCTTATCTCTGTACCATTTTGCCAGTTCCTGCAAGACGTCTCAAGGTCAGCAGGGTTTGACGAAGAGTATGAAATATTCTTATGGGAAACTTTCTTACCTTTCAATTTTCATCATCCATATTTCTCAGACAGAGAGGATTGATAAGATTTGACTACATGACCCTATTCTGTGACAGAAATCAGAAGAGACTAACTTCAGAAGTCAGAAGTATATCAGGAAACAGAATAGACTGTCATCAACTTTCATGGTTGCATCTTCCTACCCTTGTTCATATATCCATCAACAAACTGATAATGAAAAAAAATTAAAATAATATTTTGTGAACTTTTTGTCACTCTTCAAAATTACACAAGAAAACTGTTCTCACATTCAACATAATTCTTTCACATAATAAGACAAGATTCTTAATGGCACAGTACTTCAGGTGGCTTTTCAGTGCAGCGGGTGATCTGAATTATTAGACACACTTTTTTGCTCAGTTCTTTTTCTAATGGACTACAGGGTGAGATGAACACAAGTTTCAGAGCTCAAGTACACAGTATAAAAATGATCATAACTTACCAAGAGAAACCTGATACAGAGCAGTACTGTTTGGAAAAATTGATAAGGTTTATTAACGTATTTTCAGTTTTCATTAGAATGGGAATATTATTTTAATGTGAAGAAAATATTCATGTTTACAATTTTATAAGTAACACTAAGTTGGAATGGAGTAAATGAGAAAAATATATTCCTCAAAAAGTCTTGTCCATGTGATGTCAAAGCAATGGCACCTGGAAAGGTAAGTTATGCTGTAGTATTTATCATCTTAACTTGGTTTGCAAAGTGTACTGATTCAAAGTTTTTCCCTAGGTTGTTTGGTAAAGACACATTTTTACTGGACATTAGAAGGCTGATGTTGAACAGGTTGGTGATGCAATAAAGTGCCATCCCAGGTCATTCCCATCGTGAGCTATGGAAGGATATGGAAAGGTCAATGAGAAGACAAAGGCAACCTTTGATCTTCTGATCTCTGACAAAGATCCCAAGAGGTTAAGATTATGTAGAACAGCAGGATATGCTTCACAGTATCTTTCACAAATTTAGACAGAGATATATTGCCTCAAATATCCTCGCTTTCCTTAAAGAAAACCCTAGAGACCTAGAATCAATTTATAAAAACTCATTTTAAAACATTTTTTGTGGGTTCTAAAATTCCATGCTATGGAATTTTAAAAACATACTTTCCTTTCCCTACCTGTTTATCTTTGAACACACAGGATACCCCTTCTACTTCAGATATCATCAACTTAATTCATATTCTTCATGACAGAAGCTTCTTCACAGATTTCATCTTTTTAAGTTCATAGACATTCTTAGCAAATATTTGAACCTTTTAAGCCCTTCCATCAGTTGATTATTTTCATGATCTCTGCCTCCTATTTTACCTATCTATCTTGAAATATAGTAATGAAAACTATACAAAACAGTAAAAATATGGATCCATCATAGGTTCACACGAAGACAGGATGCTTTTTCTTTTGTTTCTACAACTATTTTCAATGCAAGTAAAAATCCTAAATGTTACCTTGCTGTTCAAAATGTTACCTCAACCAGAGGTAACATTTCAAAAAGAATTCTCACATGTACCATTATAATAGATTCTTCTGTTTATAGTCAAATGTTACCTATCAGTATTATATAATTGCAGTTCCTTCTAAACTCTGGCCAAATAACAAATAGTTACAAAGTACCTTAAAGCAGCCTAAAAAGAATGTTCTCAACAGAATCAGTGGAAATGTAAGCAGCTAACAAAATTTTCTATGCTCTAATATCACGACTACTACTTTCCAAAATAAGAACATGTTGATATAAACATATTTAGTGTCAGAAACAACTGAAACATGTAACTAAAGAATAAACTAAAAACACACAGGGTGCCTAAAATGTAGACAATAGTATCACATTTTCTTCCAAAAGCATTCAAAGAATAAAATAAAGGGCTGGAAGAATGGCTCAAGCAGTAGAACACCTGCTTAGCAAGTTCAAACCCCAGTACCACAAAAAAAAAAAAGAATAAAACAGAAACTCTGCTATAAGAAGTTGCCATAACTAGACAAAGATTGACATATAACATCAAAAAATAGCAGCACAGAAATTTCTTCAAGAGATCATTACAAAAAAAATCATGACAGAATATTTCACTCTGTAAGAATACTAGAGGTTGGTTTTTTACCATACTATGTACAACATAAACATCCGTCGAAACAATCTATTAAAAAATACTTTGGAATAAATGTAACCAAGGAGACAAAAGATGTGATCACTTAAAACTAAAAAACATTGTTGAAAGAAAGCATAAATAAAAAAATGAAAAGACAAACATGTTCATTGATTGGAAGACGATATATATAAAAAGATGATAATACTACCCAAAGTGATCCACAGATTCAATACAAATTCTTTGAAAATCTCAATGACATTCTTTAAAAAACAGACACAAATAAATCCATTCTAAAACTTTTATGGAATCTTTGGGGGTCTAAAATAATCGAAACAATCCAGGAAAGAAATAACAGAGGGAAAGGTCTCATATTTCCTGATTTCAAAATTTATTATAAAACTGCAGTAATTAAAACAGTATATAGTATTGGCATAGTATAGGCATATATGTGGACCAATGGAATACAGAATCTGGAAATAAACATTTGCATACGTGGTCAATTGTTCTTAGAAAGAATGTAAGACCATTCATGAGGACAGAACGGTCTCTTCAACATTGGTACTAGGAAAACTAGATATGTATATGCAAAAGATGAAAGCTGGACCTTTACCTTATACTATCTGCATAAAATAACTCAAAATGGATCAGAGATCTAAATGTGAGATCTAAAATAGAAAAATTCTTAGAAGAAAACAGGAAAATTCATACCATTGAAATTGGCAGTGATTGAGAGCACACAAGAGAGGTATGAGGATAGGTAAGACACCCAAAAAACTAGATAGCATTTGCTGCCCTCAACACAGAGAAACTAATGCAGATACTTTAAAGTGACAGAGGCCAATAGGAGAAGGGGACCAGGAACTAGAGAAAAGGTTAGTTTGAGAAGAATTAATTTAGAAGGTAACACACATGTACAGGAAAGCAATGTGAGTCAACTCCTTGTACAGCTATCCTTGTCTCAACTAGCAAAAACCCTTGGTCCTTCCTATTATTGCTTATACTCTCTCTTCAACAAAATTAGACATAAGGGCAAAATAGTTTCTGCCTGGAAGCGAGGGAGTAAGGGGGGAGAGGGAGGGTATGGGGTGGTTAAGGGAGGGGGCAGAGGGAAGGGGGGAGAAATGACCCAAACATTGTATGTACATATGAATAAAAGAAAAAAAAGAAATTGGCAGTGATTTATTGAATATAACATGAAAAAATAGACATAAAAATAACTTTGACTTCAATAAAATTAATAACTTTGTGTATGAAAGGGTGAAAAGACAGCCCACAGAAAGGAAAAAAAAATCTCCAAATCATGAATTTGAGAATGGATTCTATATCCAGAATATGTAAAGAACTCCTACAACTCAACAATAAAAATCCCAATTAAAACATGGGCAAGGAACTTAAATAGACATTTCTCCAAAAAATATATTCAAATACCCAACAAACACATGAAAGTATGTTCAACATCATTAGTCATTAGGGAAACACAAATCAAAAACACAATGAGTTAGCACTTCACACTCACTAAGATGACAATTATAAAAGAATTCAGCTGAAAATAAGTGTTGATGAGGTTGTAGGTGAATTAAAACTCTCCTGTATTGCTTGTAGAAATGTAAAAATGATGTAGAGGCTGTTGAAAACAGTTTATTGATTCCTGAAATAGTTAAACATAGAATTACCATATGATCTAGCAATTATACTCCTACCTAAAAGAACTGACATCAGGGACTCAAGCAGATTCTTGTACACCAGTATTTTAAATCACTCATAATAGCCAAAATGTGGAAGCATCCCAAGGTTTCACCAACAGATGAATGCATAATGAAAGGTGGTATATGCATATAGTAGGATATTCTTCAGCCATAAAAAGTGGAATGAAATTCTGATACATTCTACATATTAAGGTTTCAATATTAAATGTCCCCACAGGCTCATGTATTGAACACTTGTTCCCTAGCTGGCAGCACTTTTTGTGAGGTAATGAAAACTTTAGGAAGTAGGGCCTAGCTGAGGAAGTAGGTCAGCTGGAGCCTGCCTTTGGAAGTTATACCTGGTTCTTGGTCCCTTCTTCTCCACTATATAGTGAGTAGCTTCTGCCACATGCTCCCACCACCATGATGTTCTGCCTCATCACGGGTCCAGGATCAATGAGCCAAGGACTAAGGACTGAAACCATTAAAACCATGAGCCAAAATAAATTCCTTCTCCCTTAAGTCAGGCTTTTTGTCACAGTGCCAACACATCTGAATAATACACTACAAGGTGAACGAATATTGAAAACCTCATGCTAAATAAAATAAGCTAGACAAAAAGGAAAAAGAAATCATGATTCCATTTATATGAGGTACCTAAAATAAGCAAACTCATAGGTTAGAAAGTAAAACCAGGATCTGGGGAAAGAAGGGAAATTGGGCATGACTGATCAATGAGTATGGAGTTTCTACTTAGGATAATGAAAAAGTCCTTGAAAAAGAAAGTGGTCACGTGTATGGAATTATCACAATGAAACACACTCATATTATGAATGTATGCTAATTCAAAAATATAATAAAGCTATTTTAAAAAGTGAAAGTGGTGATGGTTATACACACTGTGAATGTACTTAATGCTAGCAAATTATACATATAAAAGTGGCAAATCATACATTACATACACTTTATAACAATAAAAACAATGATAATCTATTCAATGAATACCTAATGGTCTCCTATTGCAGCCAAAACCAACTTTGTTTAGATTTCCAAATTATTCTATGTTACAAATGTACTCTGTGTAACGCACCCATAATAAATGAATCTCTCTTGAAAAGTAGACACTGGTATATTGTACATATCAGATACCCTAGAAAACACAAATATATTTGCACTCTAATTTTATTGCTGTTTCATTTATCTACATTAAAACTCAACAGGTCTTAACTGCTGATGGGCTAAATATATGTGTTTATAGTCCAAGTGCTAAAAATAAACATTGTACCTGGTAGAGCATAATAGGTTCTATGTCATATCCTAAGGTTTCAGCAAAGTTCTTAGCGATGACTGTTTTTCCACAGCCCTACAAATAGAAACACAACTGTTCAAGGGATGAGTAAGAACAACCAAAACCCAGGAGAATGAAGTGAACAGTGAGGCTGCCATTCTTACCTTTCCTCCAACTAAACATATGTCCTTAACCATATGAGACTGCATCATTTCAGCCAGTAGCTGCTTATGACTTAGCGTCTGAATGAAACAGTCTGGTGCACAAAATTGACTTAATGGTCTGGTCCCAGCTGGCACCTATAATTAAAGAGAGGTAAATAAAATATGCATGTATTTTTCTTAAAATTATTAGTACTTAAAGTACATAACTGTCACTTAAATGGCCCTTATCAATTCCTTGCTCAATTCAATTCCATTCTGGTTTTAATATTTCAATAGAGCAGCAACTATTTTCCCATTCACAGATATGATGATTCTTATCATCAAACCTCCAAATTAATTATTCCTGGAAAATTAAAGTCCCCTGCTGTTAAATATGTTCATAAATCATATCATTTTCATGCTCTATAACTACAATAAAAAATCATTAGTGGAGAATGAAGAATTTTTCCTCAAATTCCAGTTACAAGCCCAGAATTTAAAAACTAGACCATATTAGAATCTCCAAAGTCACCAAGGAGCTCTGGATTTCTGAAATGCCATGTCCTCTACGGTCATACCACCCTGAACACACCCGATCTCATCTAAAACACTATGCCCACAAATTCTTTTCACTAGTATCTGAGTTTACCACTCAGAAACATCTATTCATTAAAAAACTCTCCTTTTATTTTAATTTTATTTTTAGTTGTTCTTTCCTTCTTTATTCTTTGTGGTCCAGATTCATTGGATTTTAGTCTTGATTGCTCTTTCTTTCTAAAGGAACTTTTTATAAAAATAATTTTTTAACTCATACATAAAAACAAAAAAAATGTTCATATTAATAGAGTACTGGTGATGTTTTGATACAAGTAGATACTGTGTAATATTTAAGTTATATTAAACATATCTATCTCCTTCATAATGAAAACTGAAATTCCTTTCTCTTAGATTTTTTTAAACATACAGTACCTTATCCTTAGCTATTGTCGCCTTACTAAGCAAGAGCATACCAGAACTTCTTGTTCCTGCCTTTCTAAAACTTGGTACCCATTGATTAACCTCTCCAAGCTCTGGTAGCCACCATTCTCCTCTTTTACTAGTCTCTTGGAGCCATGATCTGCTGAGGACTAAAGAATTGTAAGTTTGGAAACACTAACATCAGATTTGCATTTAAAAAACATTACCCTGGCTTTAACCTGGAAATCTAACTGGAAGGGATAGGAGGAATGAAGTTAGAGAGCCATTCCCAAGGAAAGCAAATAATGAGCACAGGTTCATACCTCCAAACATTCTATTTAAATTGCCCAAAGTATCCTATTACCTTTCCACTCCTGAGCCACTGGAAAATCCTGCCATTCTTCAAGACTTAGCTCAAGCTTTACCTCCTTCTACAATGTCCCCTATTCCTCCCTCTGGAATTACAGTATTACTTCCTTCTCTAGATCCCAGCTGCCATTCACTCCTATGCAGTCCTTACTCACTGCCTCCATCCTAGACTATCACAGGCCATTCAGCTGAAGGAGACAGAAGACAAGTACCAGAAAGTGGCCCTGTCTAGAAATCCCAGCTGCCACTTCCTGGTTGGTGCCCAGGGGTGAATCAATTAATCACTGTACATCTGAGTTGTATATAAAATAGTGATAATAAAACTTACCTTAAGGGGGTGGGGGAAAGGGGGAAAAATGACCCAAGCATTGTATACACATATGAATAAAAAAAAAAACAATAAAACTTACCTCTAGGATTACAGGGTGGTTTAAAGGGCATAATGTATGGAAGGAGACAAATACAGTGACGAGTAAATAGTCACTATTTACTAGTAAACAGTAAAGTAATTACATAGAACCTGGCTCATGAAAGACATAATTTATATTTAATTTAATAATGAGTAAGTACAGTAACATGAATAAATATTAGTAATATCCAAATTAAAACAATTTTTTTCTGTGTGTGGCACTGGGGCTTGAACTCAGGGCCTTCACCTTGAGCCACTCCACCAGCCCCATTTTTATGAAGGATTTTTTGAGATAGGGTCTCATGGAACTATTTGCCTGGGCTAGCTTCGAACCACGATCCTCCTGATCTCTGCCTCCTGAGTAGCTATGATTACAGGCATGAGCCACCAGCGCCTGTTTGCTCTGCTACAACACAAGCATTTGTTCATTCCTACATTCATATAGTCAGCATTTTCAAAGCCATTTTTCCTAGTTTCCCATGACATCATGGGGCTCATAGGGCCATAAAGGCAAGGATTAGAAGAAAAGGAAGTAGAACAAGCAGATGGGCTCTATGACCAAATATCATTCCCCTTTTCTATAAACTGTTCAGCCAGAACAGCTCCTCTTTGAACTGTTTCATGAAGCTGAGAAAGATTTTATTCAAAAAGAGGGCTCTCTATTACCTAACATATGTTTTGGAAACACTATTTTTTACCAAGGATAGGACACAGTACAAAATGCTTCTATTAATCAACATTTGACTTGTTTCTCCCAGAGGTACAGTAGATTTTTGAAAAGCTGTCCCTCTGTCTCTCCTGATCTTTCCCATTTATAAGCACACACGACTCTGGATACACAGATGTACAAATACAGATATACAGCAGTGGTGCTATAGAGACAAAGACTTGGAAGAGGATCACATACCTAATTGAGGACATAAAAATGGTCAGAACAAGAACAAATCTAGAATGAATAAACCTATCACTCATTACCTTAATTGTCACCTCTTTTCCTGCAACTCGGACAGTCACACAAGCTCGAGAGACATGGTTTTCAGTCATCCTCTCCACTCTTACAATCTCTTTAGGAAGCAGAAAGCTTTCTGAATCTTGGAGCTCAAAGCGCTGAAAATTACAAAAAAGTCATGTAATTACATTGGATATCTGGAAGATTCTATCTAATTAGAACCGAAACCACTCTATATTATAAAAATAAAGATAAAAGAGGTAATGAAAATTTTTTTCTAATTTCTACTAATACCTTCCTGGTTTAAACCAATTATTAAAAGAGTTCCTAAAATTTACTCATCAACAGGAAATGGAAATGCTTAATTTCTGACTTGGTAGAAATTCATAATCCACACTTCCTAAAAATGGAATTTCTAAACTGCTTGAAAGGAATGATGAAACTCTTCAAAACATACTTGTGGTGTGTGTTTACTTCACAAAAGACCTGTGTTGATTGATTTCTTAAGTCATCATGAAGTTAATATTACCTGAAACTCATGAAAACAGAACTTCTTGGACACCATTCTACTGTCTGCTTGTGTGGATAGCTTAACTGATCAAAAAAAATCATGACAATCAACCTTCCACGGCAGCTGGCACAGTGCCTTCTCTACCACAGGGCTCTCAATATTGCTTAAATTATATAGAAAAGGCCAGGACCACTGATTCTTTATGCGTGGACCAGCTATCAATGTTCTAACCTTGACTATATCCCCTCATAACAGCTAGAATACTAAAAAATTCCACACAGAGAACAAAGATAAGTATGTGAAAAAATAAGAATACTAACTGAAAATGAATTAAATCCTATGCTTCACAACATGTTTAATATGAAAAACTGAGTTCATTCTTAGTATTAAATAGAAAGTATTCCTCCAAAATCTTATACTAGTTTTGGAACATTATCACTATAGTAAAAAAGAGTTATAACTCACTGAAAGAAGAGACAATCATCATGTGTTCAACAGAACTCTAGAAAACAGATTTTTTCAGAAGAAAATCATGTTCAACCTCAACACTTTAAACAAAGCAGCCCAGCTGAAGCCTTCATCTTGGAGTCAGACGTTGTCAAGACAATCACTAACTCCTTTCCCTACCCCTAAGAAAAATGATTTACCTGTTCCACTATTTAAAAAATAAGTTCTATACCATACACAATTTATATATGCAAATCCCCATAGTATGTAACAATTTTGTAAGAACTGCTTCCAATTGTAGACAAATAACTACTGACACATTGATTTTGTACAGAAAGTGCTACATTGTATTTTAAGGGAAGTTTTATAGTAAAGGAGTGAGGCCTAGCCAAGTAATTAAATCCATTAGAATTCAGACCCAAGAGTCATTAATTTCTAGGAAAACAAATAAATGAGCTATAGTAATGTCATTCTAAGTTGCTATACTATTGATGTCAGAGCACTCATATTCTAAAAATGAACATAAACATACTGAATTATTTGCTACACTGGTTATGTCCTTTTAAATAATGCAAGCTAAAATATTTCAGTGGCATAAAAACAGTAGACTAGATTACACTAAGATAGTGAAAGGACTCAAGTTTCAAGGTGGATTACCATTTGCTGGAATAAGAAATTTAGAGCATTGTTAATCAGAAAGGTAATTTAGGACTATAGAAAACATATAATTCTTTCAGACTACACACTAGAAAGATGTACAAAATCAGAAATTTATTTACCTTACCACTTTATGAATTTTTCCTGTGAATTACTGAGCTTCAATTAAACAAAATGAACTAAAATTTTCTGACATACCTTCTTTAGAATTATGTGAGCTGTGATTTATAATTAAATAAAATGAAATGTAAATCATAGAGATGGCATTCTATAAGGCATCCACGTTCACCTTTATAATTCCCAAATATTGTTGATTTAGTTTGTATACATGTAGGAAAACAGAACAGTGAAACTTGTTGAAATTGTTCTAAGAAGGGAGAAGGGGCAGCCAAGAGAGAATTGAGGTCCAATGCCAGTCCAGGCATAAAGCAAAATTAAAGCAAAAAGGACTAGGGGCATAGCTTAAGTGGTACTGCACACCTGCCTAGCAAGCACAAGGCCCTGACTTCAAACCTTACTACTACCAAAAAGAAAAGATAAGGTTATTTCTTGATTTTACATCATTTATGAGTATCATCCTTCTGCTTCTGCTCACCATCAAACTTATTTTACAAGATGTACAGACTCACTGCTTCATCTTCCTCATCTCCAAATTACTCTTAGATCTACTGATTTTTTTGGCTTACATTCTCACTTTAGTAGCACTACTCTTGGTAGGTTCACCAATAATATCCAAATTGCCTAATTTAATAAATTCATTTTCTTCCTAGTTCACTCATTTCTCTTTCTTGGTCCTTTTGCAGTCAGTACATGTTACAAGTCTTTAGGAGTGGGTCATTTAATAGACATTATCAACTGACAGAATTTAGGATGGGTTAGGGGGCTGTGAAAGAAAGTGAGAAATCAAGAATGTCCATAAATCTTAGCTTGGAAAAGTGAGAAAACAGAGATGTCATCAGGTAGTATGAGAAACTGGTAAGAAACAGCACATTTGGGATAGAGGCTAAACAATGTCACACAGTGGCATCCTTTTCAATTTGAGGTTTCCAGATGGATGTAGGTGTGCTTTCTATCTATATTCACTTTTTAAATAATCTCACCTAGCTGCATCATTTTATAAACCATCTATATATCCATGGGTCCTGGCTTTTGCTCTCCAGTCTCTCCTGAATTCCTGACTTGTATAATACAACCCCTTGACATCTCTATGTGAATAGCCAGCAGACATCCCATAAACAGTCCAACCTTCAGCTCTTGATCTTCCCCCATAATCTGCATCACTGACTTCATCATTAAAATTCTTCAGTCCAAAAAGCTTGAAATCATCCTTGACTTTATCTCAACCCTATATCTAATCCTTCAGCAGATTATATTTACTCTACCTCCAAAACGTAATCCAAATCTGGTCAAAGTCACCCTAATCACTCAACTTGATTATTACAATTGGCTGTTTTTTCTCTGCTTATGTCCTTACCCACCACAATCTACTCACTGCTCAGCAACCAGAGTGAGTCTGTTAAAATGATCAGTCATATGAGACATTCCTCAAAACCTTCTAGTGGCATTCCATCTTACTCAGACTAGTAGCAGAAGTCTTTTCAGTGGCCTACACAGCCCTATGTGATCTGACCTCCTTTACCTTCTGACTTCATCTCTTACTCACCTCTCCTCCACTCCCTCTGCCCCATTGCACTGTCCTTGCTGTTCCTAGCAGGTGTGCTCCAGCTCAGGGCCTTTTACTCTGGTTGTTACTGTCTGAAATGCTTTCTACCCACAGGACTTCACTCCTTCAGCTCTTTATTCACATGCCATTATTTCAGTGACAGCATCCATTCCTCAACTATCATATGATGTACTTTAATACTTGATTAACTGTTGCCCTTCACTAAAAAATAAGCACCACAAAGACAAGTGCTTTTGTCTACTTTGCTTACTGATGTATCTCCAGCACAGCAGTGCCTGGCTGATTATGTGGAAGGATGGATGGAACACATAACCTTTTTTTGAATGAAACATCTAAAAGTCTTCAGGCAACAAGACATCTCTGCAGCACTGGAAGCCACTGCTCTTACCTTCCTCTACAACAGTTTCTCCTAATATTTCATGAGAATACTGTCTGCTGTTCTATTCTGTCTCTCTTACTGCTTGCTCTTCTCCAGCCTAACTTGAAAATTCTTTCTTCACTATCCAGTTCTTACATGTGGGTGTTTCTAAGGTTCAGCCAGTTTTCCTTCTTACTCTTACTTGCTCCATGGGTTCTTTCATCCATCACCATGAATTCAATCCATTAATTATTCCAAAGCATTTATCTTTAAGATCAAAATCCTCCAGAACCAGATCTATATTTTCAAACCTACAGGACAAACCCACCTGGAAACCTCAAAGTCAAAGAGCTCCCACGGTATAGAGTGGTTTAACCCCTACCTAAATGCACTCCTTCTCCCACTTTTTCTTATCAACTAATGGCATCTGTTTGTATTCACTTATCCAAATTTGGATTCAAAGACATTCTGTATTTCCCACTTTCTCTCACAGACCCTCAACACCTTATATTTTATCAATTAGTAACATCTATCATCACACCTCTGAGACACTTCTTATGTTCATTCAATTCCTATTTTAACTGACCTACTTCACTTTATTATTGCTTTGACCAAAACTATTCACCATGAGCTACAGTACTATAAAATCATTATATTAAAATAGTTATTTATTAGAAAGTCTAATGCCCCCACCAGACTATAAATCCCTCAGGGGCAAACAGCAGATACTATCCATTTCTGAATCCCTACATTTCTGTATATGTATCATCATTTGCCAAATAATGAATGCTCAATTGGTGTTTGTTGAACTGGATGAAAATACTCAACACAAGTTCCTTCCAAGTTTCTCAGCAAAAAATTATAATTCAGATTATATTATCAGTGAACATCAGCAGTACTTGCTTTATAAATCACCATGGAAACGTACTAATTTAACCATTGTTATGAAAGTCCTACTTATACAGGACTGAGAAGCCTGGATGCATTTGCTACAAAATTGTGACAAAACACACCATTCTTAAAAAGTATAACAGCTTGAGAATGGAAGCATTTTCTTTAAGACATCTTTAACCAAAAGCTGGAAGTTATTTCATGACTACAGAGATACGTTTTAGAGCATGGACATCGCATGATAAGCACCATCTGGAGAATGAAAGTCATTCCAGCCATTTTTATAGCAAGCTCAGAAAAAAGAAAGGTGTGCCTCATTTTAGCCAACTGCATTTTCAGTAAGTAATAATTTTATTTTAAAATGCAGTCTAGTATAGCTATCCTTATCTCAACTAGTAAAAACCCTTGGTCCTTCCTATTATTGCTTTGTCTCTTTAACAAAATTAGAGATAAGGGCAAAATAGTTTCTGCCAGGTAGCGAGGGGTAAGGGGGCGTGGGGGTTAAGGGAGGGGGCGGGGGAAAGGGGGGAGAAATGACCCAAACATTGTATGCACATATGAATAAAATAAAATTTTTTTTAAAAATAGGAGAAATTTATTTAAAAAAATAAAAAATAAAAATAAATAAAATGCAGTTTAAAAAATAAATAAGTAAAATGCAGTCTAATTAAATGATTACTTTAAAATTCAAATGGATATATAACTCAAATGCCACTTTTCAGTAATTTCTATGACAATCTATGAGAGAAAATACACCTCTTCTTAATTCATGTAATAATAGATATTTCCACTCCTTAAGACTTATTTTTCCAAATTCAACAAAGTTCCTCTCCTATTAAAGTTATTTAAGCATATAGAATATTTTGTTTTATAGACTAAACACTATTCTTGAATATTAGGTAAAGATAATGTTTTGAAAAAAATATAGAAATTTAGAATAACAAGCAGGTTACAGAGTACCCAGAACAGATCACAAAGAATTATACCAATTCTACCAAAGGGTGGTAGACTGTTTCACCCTTAGGAAAAAATATTTAATACCTTTACATATATAATTATGTACACATCAGTATATAATGATCTTGCCAAAAGAAAGTTCTTTAGTTAGAATTATGCATTAATTAGCACTTCTGATAATTAAGATGAGAGAAAATAGTCATACTTTTTCTTCACTTATCTGAGCAATGTCAGTCCCTTTCTTTCTTTCTCCCCCCCACCCCCCCTTTGGAGATACTGGGGACCTTTTTTCCTTTTTTAAAAACACAAACAATCAAAATTAAAATCAGTTCTGGGGAAGAGAGATAAAGGAGAATGATGGAGGGGGTGAATTCAACTATGATATATTGTAAGAACATCAGTAAATGTCACAATGTAACCTCAGTACAACAATAATTTAAAAAATCAGTTCTGTTTGTAAAAGGAACCTTTAATAATATTTCTATGTTTCTCCTAATTATAAAGACCAAAATGTAGGGCAAACACTCAGATGTCGCGTGCACATCTGTAATCCCAGCACTTGGGAAGCTGAAGCAGAAAGGTTCCACGTTTGAGGACAGCCTGGGCTACACAGCAAGAACTTGTCTCAAAAAAAAAAATAAATGAATGAATGGATAAATAAGTAAATAAACAAACAAATAAATGGCAAACAAAACAGAAGAACACTAGCTACTTTCTTCAGAAAATTCCGTTCTTTAAAAATCTTCCAGAACTTTATGTAACTTGTGTGAGAAGTTTTACAATTCGAGATTACAAACACACTGAGCCATCTCTCTGCATGTGTTCACACCTGACCCACCCAGACATTAATTGGAGTGTGTTCTGGAGTTGTGTCACAGAAAGCTCTACTCTGCTTCATTTTCTCAGGGCTTCCTCCCTGCCTGCGCTCCCTTGTTCCCGAGTCAGGAGTGCTTTGCTGAGGGGCACTGGGAAACTCATCTGGAAATAAGGAAGCTTTGCCCTTCAACACCAGGTGCTCTACACCAGTGACCAAGGCCAAGTTGACTCAGATGTTGATTCAATCACAGATAAGTTCCCATTCTCTTTTTTCCAGCTTCTACAGTAAACCTTAACATGAACTATGTAGTCAGCGATAGTAATTTCCTGACTCCTGAGCCTATTAATAAATTTCCCCATTCTTCATTTTTTTTGGCAGTCCTAGGGTATGAACTCAGGACTTCATGCTTGCTAGGCAGGCACTCAACAACTGGAGCCACACCACCATCTCTTTTTTTCTATTAGTAATTTTTCAGATAGGGTCTCATGTTTTCACCCAGAGTCAGCCTAGACCTTGGCTCTCCTACCTATGCCTCCTAAATAACTGAGACCACAGGCATGTACCACTACACCCAGCTTGTGAGACAGGGTCTTGCTAACTTTTTGCCAGGCTGGCCTCCAACTGTGATCATGCCAAACTGTACCTCAAGAGTAGCTGGGATTATAGGCATGAGTCACCATGCTCAGTCCTCAGATGATTTTTAATATCCCCTATCCTTCCTCCCTCTCTTCCTGTTGCTGTTCTTCCTCCTCTTCCTCCTTCTCTCTCTCTCTCTCTCTCTCTCTCTCTCACACACACACACACACACACACACTCACACACACAGCAGATCTCCTTCCTCTCTTTCATTGGTGGTTGCTATGTGACTGCTTCTGTTCTCTGCTGTCTCTTCTACTTTAGCTCGCCTCTTCACTGACTGCATTCCTCCTTGCTTCTTTATGCTTTCCTTTTAGATTCTGCCCATAACTAGTCTTAAGAGAAACAGCTATTTTTTTATTATTGCTGACATCCCCAATCAATGAAAATATTTTTCTTTGGGTTCTTTAGCTAGCTAATCTGAAAAGAATACCACTGCAGCAATTACCATCTACCCTTCTGAGGTCTCACTCACTAGATGCATACAGGGTGCTCTACCCCCAAATATTACATATGAATTTGAGGATGGGAGAAAAAAATACCCTACCATATGCTTAAGGCTGCCAAACCCTGGCCTCCAGAAAACGGAGGCTTAGCATGAGAGCTTAGCATTAACATTCTGCCTACTCCTTAGAAATCTGTACCACTAGCCAGACTGTAAAAGAGAAACAAAAATTGTCTTTCACAATAAATCTTTTCCAAGGGTCAACAATTGTAAGTACATAGTTATGAGATATCACATTAATGTTCTGGCCTTTTAGAAAACACCACTGTTAATTTTATAACAGGGAAAATATGCCATATATATTTTAAAAGTAATCCACAAATCAACATGTGACAAAAATGAGACTATTAGTATAAATGGTAGCTCTATAGCAACTTCCATAATTTTATATAAAATGCCTGACTTTCAAGTTAATAATTTAACTTACAGGAAAATAAATTTTAACTTCATGTTACATCATATATTTGTTTTAAAATTTTTATTTTCAAATGTTATATTGGATATTTACCTTAAAATTTTCCATTTTGAAGAAAGTTCAAAGTTAGAGGAAAATTGTAGGACATACTTGTACAAAGAATTTCTATTTCACTTTCACCCAGATTCTCTGATCACTAACATTCTACCATATTTTTCTCACCCTCCTCCTCCCCACATACATGCACATGTTCCCAAATACACACACACAAGTGACTTTTTTCTGAACAATTTGAGAGCAAACTTCAGATGTGATACCCCATACCCATCAACATTTACTCGAGGTCATACTCCCTTAAAACAAGAACTACAAATTTCAAAATCATGAAATCACATTGAACACAGACATACTGTCCAATTCACAGATCCTATAAGTTTTACAACTATGACACACAATATCACTTGCTGCTGTCTGGTCCTAGATTTAGTGCAGGAAGAAATGGCACATTAAGTTATCATGTCTCATCAATCTCCTTCAACCTGGGAAACTTCTTTAGCTTTTTCTGTCCATCATGGTCTGAACAGTTAAAGAATAAAAGTTTTCATTCTGTGTGATGGCCCTCAACCTACAACTGTACAATATTTCCTCTATGGCTAAACTCATATCCTGACCTCTTTGCAGGAATTCACCAGAAATGGTACTCTTCTTAAGAGGTACACAATGTCAATTTATCCCATGTAGTCAAGTTGATGTTTACTGTAAAAATATCACTTACCTGTTTTGTAGTCAATTGAATAGTTTGTGGGGAGAAAGTATTAGATTACATCAATATTCTGTTCTTCATAGAAGCACCACCCACCAAACTTAACATCCTTGGATGACACCTTGCCAAATCAACCAAATCTCTGATGGCTGCTAATTATTATTTCTATAATTCTTTCTGTATTTATTAGTAAGCATTCTAAGCCATGAACCAGTGGCTCATGCCTGTAATTCTAGCTACTTGGGAGGCTAAGAATGGGAGGATTATAGTTCAAGGCCAACCCAGGCAAATAGTTAACAAGAGCACATCTTCCAAAAAACCAGAGTAAAATGGACTGGAGGTATGACTCAAATGGTAGAGCACCTGCTTTGCTGGTGAGAAGGCTTGAGTTCAAACTACAGTCCCACCAGAAAAAAAAAAAGTATTCCAAATGAAGAGATTTTTGCTTTTCCATATTCTTAAATTTTGTTTTTATCAGTATAGACTCATAGATTCCTATTTTATGCAATGGGTTATATAATAAATTACTATCATTATTTATTTTTAATGCTCAAACTATCAAGCTGGCTCCTCTGTCATTTTGACATGTCAACATCATTCATTGAACATAGCCTGACTGTCTGGCACAATAATATGTTCCAAGTTCATTTTGTCCACTTTTTTGGTCCAACCCTTGAGTTAGCCCTAATTTTGATTCCTATTTTTTTTTTTGGAAGTGTGATATTTAGAAATCAATGTCTAGAAACTTGGTGTAGTAATAAGTTTTAGGCTGTCTTAGGAGACAGAACTAGACAATATGTATATATACACACACATACTATCTTTATTTATTTATTTATTTTTCTTTTATTCATATGTGCATACAATGTTTGGGTCATTTCTCCCTCCTTCTCCCCTCACCCCCTCCCTTACCTACCTCACTCCCTCCCTCTCCCCCCATATTATCTTTTTTTATTATATTTACTTGTTTATATATTGAAAAAACTTATTCATAATCGTATCTCCAATTGCAGTCCAAGACCCAGGGTTCTTTCATGCCTTTTCCCTGTCTATGTTTATACATCATTCCCCATTGGTGAGAAGTATAGCTCTCATTATCCTCAGTATGTCTACTCATTCGCCCAGGGTACCAATCTCCCACCCACACCAGACCCTTGCTGCCTGCTTCCCTATCACTGCTCTCTAGTTACTGGCATCCAATGCTTTCAAGTCTGAAAAAGAAGAGAAGAGAAGGCAAAGGAAAGAAGAAAGATGGGGAGAGTACCACAGCAGAGAGAGGGAAAGAAGAAATGGGAAGATGGGAAAGAAAGGAAAGGAATGAAAGGGAAGTAGATACTCACTTTTAGAACACCTTCCACAGCCATCTTTCCTTCAGGTCCTAGTAAAATGGTATATGGATACAGCCACTGGATTGCATGTTTGATTGACATCATAGGAAAGGAATCCTATTTGGAGCAGACATATATAGCAATAAGCAACATCTAATATAATCATGGCAAATTTATCTGAAATATATGCACATACATGCCACTAAAGTTACCTTTATTTTCCAGAAGTATAAAAACTAAAATAACAAATGATTTTCTAGAAACGTAAACACAAAAATATCATTTCCTCCTCTTTTCTCCCTGTAACTTCTTCCTGGGTATCATCACTTACACCCACTTTCATGCATGTGTTGATGGCTCTCATAGAAGCCTATGTTTAGTCCTGATCTCTTTCCTGAGCTGTAGACCTGAATCTTCAATTACCCATCACATGAGCTATAGAATATGGACTGAACACATTTGAAGCCATACACATTCCCTCTCCTATTCACCCTGAAGTACCCCACTATTCTTCTATTCCTAATCTGAGGTCATCCCATCCACCTAGCTTCATAATTATAACTGCAAAATTAGAAAGTTTTCACTATCCTCAAATCCTCCCTCTGAAATAAACTGCACTCTCAAATTGGCCCACTCCACTGTAGAGAGTCATACTGACAGGGATGAATACACAAAATCTCACCATAGACTGTCTACTACATGATTTTATCAAATTACTGTTAATATGGTACAGCGTGTGATAATGGTGTTCTGGCTATGTACAAAAATGTTCTAATTCTTAGAAGTCATACACTTAAGCATTTACGAGAATACTGAAATGTACTTTCAAATGGTTCAGGGAAAAAGTTGGGAGAGAGGGTAGTCATACGAGCAAATGTGGCAACATGTTAACAAGTAGTGTTGCAAGGTACAGGGATTATGGATGTTGCTTTAACAATTTTTCAAATTCTTTTTTAGGCTTGAGAATTTTCAAAGTAAAAAGTTCTCAGCAAAATCAAAAAGAATGAAAAGTATGAGATTTGATAAGCAGGAGGAGAAATGTTGTTCTAGATATATAGAACAATGTAAATGGTGCCTGGGAAACCTAACTGCCTGTTTCACTAGAAACATTTGATAAAAGCAATACACATTTTAAAATAAGTATTTTGGGCTGAGCACAGTAACTCATACCTGTAATCCCAGCTATTTGGGAGGTGGAGATGGGAGGATGGCAACTTGGAAACAGCATGAGCCAAAAGTTAGCAAGTCTTTATTTCAAAAAAATAAGTTGGGCATAGTGGTACATATCTGTAATCTCAGCTAGGGAGAGCAGAGGTAGGAAAATGGTGGTCTAAGGTCAGCGCAAGCCAAAGCAAAAAAATATAGCAAAAAAGGGCTGGAGGTGTGGCTCAAGTGCTAAGCAAGTAGTAGGCCCTGAGTTCAAACCTGAGTACCAGCAAAAACTTTTTAAAAATAAAAGTAACAGTCTTATTGAAAATAAGAGCATAAGGCAGTATTCTCATGGATTCAGATGACTGCCTCCTCACAGTCTTACCAGATTTTATGACAGCCTCCCCACACATCTAGGCTCTCCTCAGTTCTCCTTGTTGCCAACAGAGGTGTCTCCCTCTAACATAAATCTGAGCACTTCACACCCTGCCTACTTCATAACATCTGATGGAGCACCTCTTCCTCATCATAAAATCCAGGCAACTTCACTCACCATGCCAAGTACTTCACAATAGTGTTAGAACACACTTGCTCTGGGGAAACAATTTGTTCTCATTCTCCAAACATAGCATGCCTTCTGGAATTGAAGGCTTCTCAAAGTGTCCTCTGCCTAGAATGCCTTTCTATCACTCCATCACTCCCTCAGGACTGCCACGCCCTTTGTGTGAGTGTCTTTGGACAATGTCTGTGCTCCACCAAATTCCCTCAGGTCTGCTCACATCCTTCCTGTGGGTCTCCTGACTTTCCCATTCCACAGCCAGCTTTTATGGGTCTTTCCAGAAAGACAGTCCTTGGGTTCCTGGATCCAGTTGTGCTCACAAGCTGGGAGAGCCACTAGTGTCTGGGAAGTTGTGTCCTTTAGGATAACCATTAACCAATGATGGATGGATGGGTACTAAAGTGTGAGGGCCAGCCCCCATGCTCAGGTTGGGGTGGCTCTGAGGCCTGCCTCACTGCAGTAAACCTCTACTAGACAAGGCTGAAGTCTGTCTACCCTCTGTGAACAAGTCTGCCTACTCCTTCTCCAAAGCTACAAGCTCATTAGGGACTTAGAACATGTCCCTGGACTCTGTACAACTTACAACACTGCACAACAAATCAATCTCAGGCCTCTTACAGAAGACTACAAGGCACCAGAAGCAATTAATCCCCAGTGATCAAATTTCAAATTTCTTTGCTACATTTGGATATACCAGTCATTAATTTATTTTATACATACCAGGATTTGAACTGCAGCTGGCAAACTATCTAAAGGAAAATCTGGAAGTCCAAGAGTAGAAGATTCTTGGGAACAGAGAGTCGTGGCAAAGGACAAGAGCTGAGAAACCCTAAGGGGAAAAGACATTAAATTTTATTTGAATAGGTTTTTGTTGTCTTTGTTGCAGTGCTGGTGATGAAATCCAACACCTTGCACTTACTGGAAAGATCTCTACCACGAAGCCACAGCCCGAGCTTGAAAAGTTTTAAAATATAAAATTTGTAAGTATGTTAAATATAAAATAGCTGGACCATTTTAATCTAAAAAGATGGTCCTGCAATTAATTCTTAAAGAACAATGGCTACATATCATAATACTCACAGGCTGATTAGTTATACAGATGAATTTCCTAAACCCATCATAATATGTGAGCATTTCACAACCTGGTCCAAATCTACCCAGTCAGCCTCATTTCCCACATTTCTCAATCCCAAATCGAAGCTTTAGCCACTATGAGTTTTTAAATGCTGAGAGCAGATCATAATCTCACAGTTTGTTTTTTTTTTTTAAGTCACTTGAATTCCTTTATTTCATTCTCTACCAGCCAAAAGTCAACTCATTCTTTAGGACACATTTCAAATGTCAGTGACTTTGTGAAGCTTTTATAAAGTCTTACCCACAAATAACCCTAATATTTTGAAGTTATGGCACTTAACTACAATGTGTTAAACTAAGTTATTCACCTATCTTTCAACTCTACTAGATCTTGACCTTCTTAACACCAAAGATCATAGTTTATTGATTTTGTCACCAGCATTTACCAAACCCCTTAATACTGAAAAATTCTTCACAGAATAATTGTTTAATAAATGGATCCATCAATCAACCAGTGAACAGGCAAAACAAATTAAATGTAAGTGTCCAGTATTTATAATAAAACACACTTACTTCTCAGCAGGAACATTGGCTCCAATTGAATATAATAGCTTAAGTTGGTCCTAAAATAACATAGAAATATATCAAATCAATAACTAAGGAAAACAACAGATTAAATGCAAATGTTTTATAGACATATTAAGCAAACACTATGTAACTCATCATAAAAATAATTTCTTAGGCTAGAGGTGTGGCTCAAGTGAAAGAGAATTTGCCTAGCAAGAATAAGGCCCTGAGTTCACTCTTTAGTACCGACAAAACAAACACACACACACACACACACACACACACACACACACGCGCGCGCACACACACAGAGAAAATCATTTCATGATACATTTCATTTTATAAAAAGAAAAGTCAGTCTTTAAAAACATCCAGATGTGGTGCTGCATGCCTGCAATCTCAGCACTCAGGATGTTGAGGCTGAAGGACTCCAAGTTCAAGACCAACATGGGAAATAGAGCAAGTTCGAGGCCTGCCTGGGTTATATACTAAGACTTTTACTCAAAAACAAAACAATGCAAACATAAAACAAAACAACAAGAAAAAAAAAACGCTTTTAGACAAATAATGCTACAGTAATTTTTCTTCCTAGTTTCCAGAGATTTTCTTCATTCTCTATCCCTTTTTTCTCTCCATTAACTACTGAGAGGACATTTTAAAACATAGTTACATTTTTGTAGAATTGAATATCCTGTTGTAATCAATAATCATTTAAAAAAAATTTTCCTTGGTCATACTTACCTTGAAAGGTAGAAAATAAATATCTCTAGCTTGGAATCGAGATCGGAGAGGGGGGTCTAACGGATTCCCAGGGTACCTGGGCACTGGCAAACCCAAGGCAATCACTCGGAAATTTTCATTGACTCGGATAATCTTCCAGGCATCCAACTCTGCTTTAGTGTGATCCTAAGAAAGTAAGAAATAAGAAAACAACAGAATATGTGGTGTAGATTTTGGCTGCAAGAAATGCCAGGCCAAGAAAGTAGGCCCTGACCATGGAGAGGGCTGCATTTGAGAACACTCTCAAAACCAAAGTGTCAAGGAAGGGAGCAAAGTGAATCAGGATCAGGATGCCAGGGAAGGCTCAACTCGAAGACCGGTATTAGAAAGGCAGCTCACACACCAAGGAACAAAGGATCCTGGATCAGATCTCCAAGCCTTATTCAGTAACACATAAGGAAAATATATGACCAGAGGTAAAAAGGTAGTCCTAGAAGGAAAGACAGACCATCTGCAGAGTAGAGCTTGTCCACAGATCTTAAACAGATAATTTTGTTCGTGGGTATATTTCTAGAAAAGCGTATTATCAGTAATAACTAACATGTTTGGAAAATTTACTACATGCTAAGTACATTTCATAAATTTCTCTCATTTAACTTTCCAGAATTTCTCTAACATTCCATGAATTTCTCATTTAACCACAATCCAGACACTTAATCTCCTTATTATAAGCAAACTGATGTTCAAAGAAGTTATGTAACTTGCCCATGGTCCTCATATAGAGGATCTGAGAGAATGGAAATAGTATAGATTTTGGAGTCTTAATCCTGGCTCAAGTCCTTGATACACACTCTAGTTAAATGACCAAACACATGTTTTTTTACTCTTGGAACCTCAGACTCCTTATCTATAAAGTGGAACTAATATCACCTGTTATTATGACTGCTATGAAAATTGAATGTGAGAATGTATGTGAAAGTAACTGATCCACAGCAGGTACCTGTGAAATGGCATTTCCTTCCCTCTCTGCCTAACTCTATCAATGGGTGTTTATAGCCCTAAGCAGTAGGATCCATGGTACTTCAAAGTTTGTATAAATGTGCATGTGGACATTTTGACAGAATAGTTCATAGCTCGCAGCTGATCTTCAGAGGGCACAGTCCACAAGACAGTGTGGAAACTTTTAACGTGGCACTCAAGGCCTTTCCTTGATTTATGTCTGACTCTCCCAATCTCAGCAACCCCGATCTTCTATAATCCTGTGCTTCAACCATCTTTTAAGTGCAACTCTCCAAATACACTGTGCTTTATCTGCACTGCTCCATTTGTAGGGGAACACCCTTTCCAGTTTGCACAACATAAACACAAAAAATCAAAGCTTAGCACAAATAATGTCTTCATAAAAATGGGCCCTTTCCTAATTGCCTCCCCCATAACAACCACTTTTGTAACCCTGCACTGTACCCTTTATAAATTTCTGCTATTGTACATCTATCTCATGCTAAACCCAAGCTCGAGAGGACTTACTGCCCACAGCACATAATAGGCAAAGTCCATTGACTGAATGCATGAGTTTGTTTTAAAAATAAACAATTATTTTAAGCATAATCAAAACGATAAATCATACATTGTTAAAATGACACTATGTCACATACATTAGTAACCAAGAATCTGAATCTAGCCCCTGTATGAGAAACAAAGAGTACAATTCTCAGAGAACTATTTCTATATTTCACTTACCTGAAAGTGATAGGCAGACTACAAATAAAGTTTATACAAAAATTACTGTTCTATTATAACAAACTCTACTATAGTCATGCCTATGAAGTCAGTAAGATTTTTGTGATATTAAGTTAGTATACTGAATCTACCTAGAAATAAGTACGACTTAAATTACAGCACTGGATTCTTTTATCATAAAAAAGTACCCTATGAACAAGGAAATGTTTTGTGAAGGATTTTGTCTATTTTCTGTGAGATTCTCATGAGAGAGATCTTATAAATACATTAAACAACATTTGCCAATGGAAATGATATATTTATACTCATGTATACTTAATAGTATCTGTCGATAAGTAGCAGATACTTATTATTTAATAATAACAAGTATTTCTTGTGTACTAAAACCATTTTCCCTCCATGTCACACGTTCCTATCCAATGTAATATTATCAAAAACTTTACACAGAATTCTACTATAAGAATAAATATATCAAGTTTATTGTTCTTAAGCTTATGCTTTAAAAACAATTGACTCCATATTCTGAGTAATATTCTTTTTCCAAATCACTTACTAAAACTAGTAAAGAACTAATAAAATCTCTAGTATCAAATACTTATTTTGTAATGTGTCTAAAAAGAAGGTGTTCTGCATAATGTCCACCTACTCTTCAAGACAAATGATAAAAATTGCTTTCATTTCAGCAAATGAACTATAATAACATAAAGGAATAAATTTAATTTTTTCTTATTGATTAAATTCTCAATTATCCTCTTTTAGTTGTATTAAAATGAGATGATCTTTAGATAGATCTAGAAGAAATGGGCTCTACTGCACAAGGAAAATGCCACTAGAAAGGCCAATAGACAGTAAAGAAACAGAGTGTTAGGCTTGTAAAATGGCTTATAGAGAAACAGACTCATCAGTAAGAATCAGAAAAGGATGTTTCTGGCCCTGCCAGCCACAGACTGTCAGTTCAATCAGATCCTGTGGCGTCAGCATCTATTATTCAGTGCCTAGTATATTCTGGGCTTGTATTAACACCCTGGAAGCAAGATCAAGAAGTACAAGACACAGACCTTGTTCTCAAGCATTGTGCAACAGACCTAAGGGTAGTAAAATTAGCACATAGGTATCTGCACAAGACAGGTGCAAGAAAGACTCCCACTCCTTGAATGCTAATGCAAAGCAATCAGTCACAGAAGGCTGCACTGAGCTCTAATGTGGTGCAGCTGGAGTCAAATGAACAAAGACTAAGCAGTTTATTGTCACTTGTGACCCCACCCCCAAAGCCTTTGAAGAGCCCCTCATTCCATAGTTGTTACCCTCTTTATATGCACATGTATCGCAACATTTTTATTGTACTTATTTACTCATTCAATAAATAGTTATTGAATCCCTACCATATGCTAAGCATTATTTAGGGAGTTTGAGATAACGTCAGTGAAAAAAATCCCTGCCCTTGGAAAACTTGTATTTTAGTAGAGGGAGGCAGACCATGAACTAAAACCACAAAAAATAAGCCATACAGAATGTTAGAAAACCACACAGAAGAAAATAAAGTAGGGTGAGGGTGAGCAGGAGCAGAGGACAGACTGAAATTTTAAATGTAAGAGGCAAGGCAGGCTTCACTGATAATCTAACATTTATTAAGCAAAGGTTTAAAGGAGATATATGACTGACCCAAGGAATTACCTGGAAGAAAACTATTCCAAGAAGAGGAAAGTAACTATGCAAGGGCTGGAAGGCAGGAGAAGTCTACTAAGCAAATTCAAGGTAAAGAGAACGCTAAAGTTGGGAGTACAGTAAAAGTGTGTGTGTGGTTTAGAAGATAAAGCAAGAGGTAATAAGGGCTTAGATCGTACAGGGCACTGTATTCCACTGGAAGGACTTTGGATTTTGCTGAGTGGAACAGGAAGTCAATGGGATCAGAGCACAAGAGTGACCCAATTTGATGCATGTTTAAAACCATCACTGATTGCTGTACTGAGAATGGTGTGGATATGGGAGTAGGGAGTCCAGTTAGAAGCCAGGCATGAGATGCTGGTGACTAGGACCGTCAGGGTATCTTTAAAATATCATATTCATTTCTATCAATATCTACTAGATTTGGGGTTTTCTGAGGCTAAGATCTGCTTTATTCAGCTTAGTACCACTGATGCCCAACACTGCTTAAAATTCATTTGGCTTTTAGTAAACTGCTATTGAAAGAAAGGAAGAGAAGGAAGAAAAGGAGAAAAACAGGTAAGGGAGAATAGTTATTAAACTGACAACAACCAAAAAAAGAGGACAACAGAAATCCAGGAGGTCTTCTGACACGGTCTGCAAAGGGAACAATCTTGTAAAACCACTAACTCCTGAATAACCTCAGCAATTAACCAAAGATAAGGGCCAACGGAACCCTTGTCCTACTTCCAAAACGGCCATGTTTCACACAACAAAACGGCACTACCCACAATTTGACAGCAAAGTTAAAGCAGTGCTTTTCCTTCTCTTACTTGGAGAAGTTTGTCGTAGCGCTCAGCAGACATCAGGAAGCGTCCATCTTCCAGCTGCATCTCCCTGTTTTCCAGCAAGTTGTTCAACACAGGCAGAACATTCCTCTCTGCCTTTTCTAGGCCTTCCAAAACGAGAGTTCTGCCTTCCGTGGCAGCACGAACTGCACACTATATCCAAGAAACACAAAAGCAAAATGAGAATATTTGAGGTAGCAGAGCCTGGCCTAATTCTAAACCTGCATTTTTTGTTATAGAGTTGGAGAATCAGGAAAGCTGGGGTCAATCTTAATTTTCATTTTTCTGCCCAGAAGATCTTAGGTAAGTGATTTTACCTCTCTGGTCCAGTTTCTTCTTTTGTAAAATGAAGAGACTGAAAGAATCTCTAGGCTTCTTATCAGAATAAACATTTTAGATCAAATACCCATGAAACAGAAAATGAACAGCTATCTATGAACAAGTGACATAATTAAGCAAAGGAACAGGTTTCTTAATTAGAAAAGGGAAACGAAGATAACAATCTGGCCCGTCTATTCCACAAGCTTCTTGTGAGGATCAAATAAGCTGTGTGAGAAGGCTTGAAGACCGTAACGTTTGTGAATGAGTCATCATCAAAATGAATTCCAGTTTAGTGTGATGCTCAGTGCTGATAACATTACACAATGAGCAAAACAGAAAAAGAATCAGGTTCTACAGAGGCCTACAACAAACTGACTTAGCCAGTACTGTAAGTCTTCCAAAAAATTAATGAGGGAAAACAGGAACTAAAGTAAACTCTAAAATGATAACAGACAAGAAAACTGTAATAGCAAAAAAAATTATAAAGAGGTTTAAAAAAAAAACAAAACAAAGCAAAATCAAACACTCCCCTTTAACTGACAGGTCATGAATAATATAGAAAAAAAAATAACCTTTTTCATCAAAGCTCTTGAAAAAAAACTTTAAAAAGGAAAGTCTCAGTGACATTTCTCCTGCACATGCAACAGCAGATAGGATTAAGGAGGTAAACTTCTATTACCCCTCCCTCAAGTCTTTGGCCACATGACACTTTCTTAAAGAAGAGTTTCTCTTTCTCTGACTGTCAGTTAAATATAGATGGTGTCCAGAACCACACCTTAACCCAGTTCTTATCCTACCAGGTCCTTGTTGAAGAGCACTAACCACACCGTTCCATGCAGCTGACTCTTCAGTCTCAACCTTCCCTGAGCTTAGAACCATACAGTTCCACTGAATGGACATCTCCAGCTAGACACCACAAGCACCTCAGGTCCCCAGGACAGCACTGAATGCACCCTATTTTCCTCTAAACCCACTTCTAACGCATTCCACTGAAGGTGGGAATAACCATTCATTCACCCATGACAGGACCCTCAAGTCATATCTCACCTCCTCTATTCTATTTGTCTTCATATTCTGATCATTTAACCTCCTTGATATTTCTTGAACTCATCCTTTTCTCCCCCTCCCCTAGTTCAGGCCCTCCTTTCCTCACATTTCTTCCCTACTAACCTGAGCTCCTTAATGTGGCATGCAAGCTTGTCACAATCTGGCACCTGCAATATCATTTCCTGGCATCAGTTGCCTCACACATGTTCCTTTTGTGACTATGAACTGATGCTGATTTCCACCAACTCGTGTGCATACCATTCTGCTTTACTAGAAAACCTCCAACTTTACTTACAGTGAACTTTTTTCTTAAAATTTAATTTCCCCTTTAGTAACTAACACAAAAAAGTATTGAACATATGAAGGGGGAAAACATATCTATATACTTTTTTTTCACTTAATAAACAAGAGAAGTTCTGGGGTAGTAAAGAATTGATTTTCCAAGTATTGAAAATGGAAATTGCTAATCAAGCTTGCATATGGTTTCCTTTTAACCAAGTGCTAAATTTTACACTGTGTAACAGAGCTTAGTTTACTTCAGATGTCAGTGAACTATTAAAAAAACAAGATTTTTATAAGACTACATTAGACTAAAGATAATCATTCATATTAAAAATAAGATCAATTCATAGATAATCCTTCAAATCTATCATCCTTACAAATATGTTGATTCTCCCCTATAAAACTGGCCATCATGGCCAAGCATTGGTGGCTCATGCCTGTAATCCTAGCTACTCAGGAGGCAGAGATCAGGAGGATAGCAGTTCAAAGTCAGCCAGGGCAAATAGTTCAGGAGACCCTATCTCAAAAAAACTCATCACACACACACACACAAAAAGGAATGGTGGAGTGGCTCAAGTGGTAAGAGCACCTGCCTAGCAAGCTTGAAGTCCTGAGCTCAAACACTAGTGCTGCCAAAAGAAAAAAAAATGGCCATTATGTTATGATAGCTTTATTACATTTATTTATTTTTGAAAGATGCACCGATACAAGTGACTTAGCAGCCCCTAAAAAACAACAACAACAACAAAAAGGAAACTCACTTTTTTTTAACATTGTTATATGTATTTTATTTTATTTATGTATTTGTTTTTTAATTCTTATGTGCATACAATGTTTGGGTCATTTCTCCCCCCTCACCCCACCCCCTCCCTTACTCCCCACCCCACCCCCTCCTTCTCCCCACCACCCCCTTGATACCTGAGAGAAACTATTTTGCCCTTATCTCTAATTTGGTGTGGAGAGAGTATAAGCAATAATAGGAAGGACCAAGGGTTTTTGCTAGTTGAGATAAGGATAGCTATACAAGGAGTTGACTCACATTGATTAAGGAAACTCACTTTTGTTAACTATATACAGGACAAGCCAAAGAAACATTTCTGGGACACTGAAACTCAAAGCACAAACTACCTTCTTACAAAAACTCATGTTTCAGGTAAGGTCCCAATTAAATTTTCTTCTATAAGAATCTATTTACTCCAAGAAAGTGTAGTTCACAATAAAAAAAAAAGTGAACGAATTATCATAACCTATGACAAAATTATTTTTTAAAAAGCTAAAATTTTTATTAACTTTTGTTTCAAGACAGACTAAATTTTGTGATTGATTTTAAAGAAACTTTAAGCTGAGCGCCGGTGACTCACGCCTGTAATCCTAGCTACTCAGGAGGAGCAATCAGGAGGATTGCAGTTCAAAGCCAGTCCTAGGCAAATAGTTCGCAAGACCCTATCTCAAAAATACCCCATCACAAAAAAGGACTGGTGGGGTGGCTCAAGGTGTAGGCTCTGAGTTCAAACTCCAGTACCACAAAAAAAGAAACTTTAAGGGACGAAAACGCATGTTCTCTGAAATAAAATCAGAAATATACAGACCAAAGTTTTGTAGTTCACCCACTGTGGACAAGGGAAAACAAAGTCCTCACAACACAGGATAACAACAAACACATTTGCTCTGCTTTTATTCACCTCAGGTATATTTTGGTCTACTACGCATTGACTCTTTTCAGATGAATTCAGAATAAGCCACAGAGAGACCAGAAACAGAAGCCAAATATACAGTCTTTCTTTCATCTACTTTAATGGAGGTATTATAACTGGGAAATTGAAAAAGCAGTGGTGGATGGAAAGCGATAATACCATCCAATGATCTCTTGAAACTCTTACCACTGCTACACCCCTTCTCCAAAGTAAATGCATACAGGTATGTATAAGCAGCAGGAACCTCAAATTAAGAATATCTATTACTAAAGAAAAATAGACAGATTCGCCCATTTGGCAAGCACCATAGTAATAATTGTGACAGGCAAGAATCAACAATGGATGGTAAAATGAGTGTGTAAATGTCTGATGAGAAAGGTCTATCTGTATAGACTCAAAATATTTCCCCACAAGACACTAAAAATGACAAAGTGAAAAATAATACAACAGTGGAGGAATCTGCCAGAAGATCCCATTTTAACCATGTGATCAAAATTAATGTCACTGGTAACAAGCTCTATTAGTTTCACATACTAGACTTCTAATATATGATGCCTGAGACAGGCACAACATCACTTTTATAGTATTCTTGCTAAACTGCATAATTCCAGATCATGAGGAAACATCAGCCAAACCCACATTGAGCAACGTTCTACAAAATAACTGGCCAAGAAGAGAAAGGAGAGTCCTGCTACATGTAGGAACTGAGTTGGGGATAGTGTGAGTAATAGTGTTCACTTTTTGAATGATTCAAAGAGTTGGGCATGCAAGGCAATACTCAGCAAAAAGAACAATGTTGGAGGTATTACAACACCTGACTCCAAACTATCTTACAAAGCAACAGCAATAAAAACAGCATGGTACTGGCACAAAAACAGACATGAAGACCAGTGGAACAGAATAGAGGACCCGGATATGAATCCACACAACTATGCCCACCTTATTTTTGACAAAGTCACTAAAAATATATGATGGAGAAAAGACAGCTCTTCAATAAATGTTGTTGGGAAAAGTGGTTAGCCGTCTGCAAAAAACTGAAACTAGATCCATGTTTATCACCCTGTACTAGTATCAACTCAAAATGGACCAAGGACCTTAATATTAGACCTCAAACTCTAAAGTTGGTACAGGAAAGAATAGGAAACACTTTGGAAGTAATAGGTATAGGCAAGGACTTCCTCAACAGAACCCCAGCAGCTCAGCAACTAAGAGAAAGTATAGACAAATGGGACTTCATAAAACTAAAAAGCTTCTGCACAACAAAAGAAATGGTCTGTAAACTAAAAAGACCAACCACAGAGTGGGAGAAAATATTTGCCAGCTATACATCAGACAAAGGACTGATAACTAGAATATATAGGGAACTCAAAAAACTAAACTGTCCCAAAATTAATGAACCAATAAAGAAATGGGCAAGTGAACTAAACAGAACTTTCTCAAAAGAAGAAATTCAAATGGCCAAAAGACACATGAAAAAATGCTCACCATAAAGGAAGTAAGATTCTACCTCACCCCTGTTAGAATAGCTATCATCAAAAACACCACCACCAACAGGTATTGGCGAGGATGTGGAGAAAAAGGAACAAACACTCTTACACTGCTGGTGGGAATGTAAACTATTGCAACCACTCTGGAAAACAATTTGGAGGTTTCTTAAAAATCTAAACATAGATCTGCCATATGATACAGCAATCCCACTCCTGGGGATATACCCAAAGGAATGTGACACAGGTTACTCCAGAGGCACCTGCACACCCATGTTTATTGCAGCACTATTCACAATAGCCAAGTTATGGAAACAGCCAAGATGCCCCACTATGGACAAATGGATAAAGAAAATGTGGTATTTATACACAATAGAATTCTACTCAGCCATGAAGAAGAATGAAATCTTATCATTTGCAAGTAAATGGATGGAACTAGAGAACATCATTCTGAGCAAGGTTAGCCAGGTTCAGAAGACCAAAAATCCTATGTTCTCCCTCATATCAGACTTTAGATCTAGGGCAAATACAGCAATGTGTTTGGACTTTTGTCACATGATAAGGTGAGAGCACACACGGGAGGTATGAGGATAGGTAAGAAACCCAAAAAACATGATAGTATTTGATGTCCTCATGCAAAGGAACTAATGCAGAAACTTTAAAGCGACAGAGGTCAGAAAGGGATCAGGAACTAGAGAAAAGGTCAGTTCAAGAAGAACCAACTTAGAATGTAACACATTTGTACATGGAAGCAATGCTAGGAATCTCCCTGTATAGCTATCCTTATCTCAACTAGCAAAAATGCTTTGTCTTTCTTATTATGGTTTATACTCTCTCTTCAACAAAATTAGAGATACAGGCAAAACAGTTTCTGCCTGGAAGCGAGGGGGGAGGGGGGAAGACGGACAGGGTGGAATGTAGAGGGGAGAAATGACCCAAACACTGTATGCACATATGAATAAACAAACAAACAAAAAAATCCAAAAAACTTGGGCATGTTGAAATAATAAGGAGAAGAAGACAACTGGAGTACAGAAGAGAGAATGAATAATTACTGAAATAAAACTAAGGGGGTTGCTAGTTGATGTTGGATCAAGCCATTTGCAAATTTTTTTTCAGCAATGAGATTCATAAGAATATGACTCACCTTAATTTTATTAAGAATATTTTTTAAAACTTAAAAACAGTAAATCTTCCCAACCTTTTTTCTTAATAATTTTACATAAATTATTTCTCAATTTTGTAAACAATCTAAGTGAAAATAAGAGTATATGTCTCATACTGCAATTGGATCCAAGGATGAGAATATATAAAAAGAGATTTACAAACTTAAAAGAATTATAGGGCTGGTGGAGTGGCTCAAGTAGCAGAGCACCTGGCTAGGAAGCATGAAGCCCTAAATTCAATTCCCAGTACCACCAAAAAAAAAAAGTTAACTTTTAGAAAAAAAACACTGACATGCCAAGGATCACCCAAGATTTTCAACTTTCCTCCCTATTTTCACTTTGGTTATATAGTTGTTGAGCAAAAACATATGCAAATTAAAATTTTAAATGTAAACAGGAATAGTGGCCAAAAGGAGAAAGTCTAAAGCAGAGCCTCTTTGATAACAAAATCTAAAACAATCAATTTACAAAACCTAGTACTAGTTAGTTACTATTTTAGTATCAACTTGCTTCTGGATTCTTTCTTAAAATACTCCATAAGATGATGATAATACTCTAATCAATATTTCAAGTTTATTAATAAAATCTAATTACATTTGCAGAGAAGAAAATAAAATTTAAAAATAAGCAACTGAATAGAGCAAATAGTAAGTCCAGTAAGTACTGTAACATACCAAAATGTATTGTACCACATAAATATCAAGTTAATTTAAGAGAAAAAACATTACAAATTTTGTGCCCAATAGAGGCCAAGCACCCCTCTGCATTGTGCCCCCCCCCACCCCGTTTACTCAACACTAAATTTCAGAGGCACAACACGGAGCTTTTCCTTTTCCCTCACAACTATGTTTCATCTCCCTAGCAGGATTTGTAGGTCTTCAAAGGATCAGAGCCCTATTTGTATGGCATGCTTGTCCAGAACTGGCTCACAGTAGGCCATTAGCATTTTGGGAACAAAAAATGTAATTGCTTAGTTAAAAGATGCTGCTATGTAAGCCTAGGAAAAAAATGTTACCTGAAGGACGTTACCTATGCCTACACTTGTTATGAAAACAGAATGGAACAAGTTTAACCATCAGCTTCACAGGATTAGTCTAGATACTGTGAAAATTTTCTATATAGAATGGTAAATATAGTGCAAATTTTCTCTTGTAATCTTTTAAAAATAAATAAGCAGTGCACATACATTTTTATGTGAAATGACTAAATGTGATATCCTCATGGTAGAAATTAGAACAATTATTGGGATTCTTTCTTCTCCTTGAAGCTACAGAGCTTACAGAGACCTAATTTTTTCAAATAAAAATCAGAAACAGCCCAGCTCCTCCCAGCCCAGACATCTCCTATCACAGTTTTAGCAACCCAACACGTGGACATGAAGGTTTTCAAGGTAAAAGCAGGTACATGGCCTCAAATCAAAACTATCTAAGCCCCTGTTCTAGGTTTGCTTCTGACTTGATGTAAGACCTCAGGCAAACAATTAATCTGATGTCTGTGTCCTCATTTACTAAATAAGAATACCCTCAGGGTCACTGCACAATGTAACAATTTAAAAATTAAAGCAGTACGAGAAAAAAAATAAAGCTATTGAATCTATTACATTTTAAATTATTATTAAAGTAGCCATTATTGAAAATAGATTCCAAATTTACTCAAAAAGGCCAATAGTATAAAAGTACTGAAGAAGCCAAAGAAAAATGAAAAAAAAGTATTTTAAAATCCTAGCCTATCAGGCTAGGATCATATTGATTTTTGTTCCTGATACAGTCTACATGCGGCCTCCCCAAAGTCTATGTGTTAGAAACTTTATCTCCAATGCAATAATGTTAAGAGTTGGGACCTTTAAGAGGAAAACAGGTCACAAGACCTCTATCCCAAAGATTAATGTCATTGTCATTGGGAGTAGGTTAGTTATTATGAGTGGGTTCCTGATAAAAGGATGAGTTTAGCCTGTCTACTCTTTTCCCTCTCCTCTTCCTTCTCATCCTCTTCTTCCCTCCTCCCTTCTCACTCCCACACCCATGCTTTTTTCCCTTTTACCTTTTTGTTATATGTTGATACATTAAGAAAGCCCTCTTCAGATACAAGGTCCTCAATCTTGGACATTCCAGCATCCAGAATTATATACCAAATACATTTCTGTTCATTACACATTGCCCAGTCTCAGGTGTTTTCTTACTGTAATACACAACAGATTAAAGTAGTTGCTCTACCACCTACTTGCTCTGAGTGTTTAAGTTTAGTCACCTTTCCCTCTAGAAGCCAGCATTTCTTTCTAAGGCTAGGTTCATTACAGTGCTTATCTCACAAGTGGTGTAAAAGATTGACTTGCACGTAGTAAGCTATTTAAGATCAATCAACACAATGGAAAGCTACTCAACCACTAAAAAGAAATGGGGCCCTGTCATTTTTGAGAACATGAGCAGAACTAGAAATCATCATGTTCAGTGAGAGTGGCCAGCACAGAAAGACAAGTACTACATGATCTCACGAATGCAGAGTATGAAAACTTGACCTCAACAGTAGAATGAAGGTTATCAGAGAGAGGATGGGAAAGTAGGGGGAAGCAAGGATGAGGAAAGATTGATCAGGGGGTACAGATCAGTTGAAGTTAGAAAGATGTTCTTGTGCACTATTGCACAGTAGGGTGACTAGACAACAATGATGGATTATATATTTCATAAAGCTAAAAGAAGAGATTCTGAATGTTTTCACCATAGAGAAATATAGGGAATTTTGTTTGTTCTATTCATGACTGTATTTTGGGCACCTAGAACAAAACTGGGCAGATAATGGGTACCATTTCTTCATTAAAAAAAAAAAAGGTAACTGGAGAAGGTCAGGGACAGTTTATAGCAGGAAGATCTCCAGGTTTCTGCACATGCATGGAAGCTGTGACCTTGGCCTCATTAAAGTTATGAGCAATCAAGCTAGCTAATTAGCCTATTTTTGCAAATATAAAGCACTTCATTTTGCCTTGATTATTGAAAGGAATAGGAGGTCTCAGCGGGCCCCAACCCCCTTGTTGGAGAAACCAGTACCAAACACCCCGTGTAGATAAGATAAGCAATGCGGCAGGGCTCGGTTAGGGCATATAGAATGTGGGCAATGTGAGCGGGAGGTACATGCAAGATGCGAGGTATGTGCAAGATGTGAGGTACGTGCAAGATGTGCTCTGCCTGCTTGCCCAATGTTGATAACGAAAATATGCACGCCACCGCGGTCTATATAAGATTTCCCCTAAAGTGGCTCAGGGTCATGTTTTTCCTAACCGGTCCTGCGTGTCCGTGTGGGAGCTTGACCCTGGCTAGCCAGCCCAATAAACTCTGCTTTGTAGATTGCATTCATGCCTGGCTCTCTGTCTCTCGGGGGAATAGGATTCCGGGTCCTAACATTTGGAGGTTCCACCGAGATTTCATTTTCTCGAGAGACAGAACCTGCCTGCGAGAAAGCAGGGGCGATCCCAAGTCCTAGGCGTTGGGAGGGGATCCCAGACCCTCATTTGGAGGAACTTGAGTGTTCCATTTGGGCCGCGGCGGGGATTCGGCCAATCCCCAGGGAGATTCATTCTGGGAATCTCGCAAAGAGGACCACAGGGTCCTATTGGGAGAGGTTTTCCTCTCATTTGGGCTCGAGCATTTTAGGAACCCTGGCGCCAGGTGAAGAACTAATTGAACTAGTCGACCGACCACCCGTCAAGTGGACGCCTTTCGGCCTGATATCCCAGTTGGACGGTGAGGAGGTTGAATGGGGTGCGCACCAGTGTGAGAGAAGGACCGGTCCGAGCGAGTGCTGGAGAGTGTTTTGTGTGTGTGGAATTATTGTTGTCTTCACCCTTTTTGTTCTCTCTCTCCTGGTGTTTGATTCTCCTTCCACAATGGGACAGGGGCAGACAACCCCAAAGTCTTTGATCCTTTCTCACTTTTCAGAAGTTAAAGAAAGGGCCTTAAATGCGGGTCTGGTCATCAAGAAAGGTAAGTTCGACACCTTTTGTTCTACAGAGTGGCCCACCTTTGGAGTCGGGTGGCCCATTCAAGGTTCCCTCTCCCTAGACATGATCACTAAGGTTAAAGCAGTCATTTTTCAGCCAGACAATCGAGGCCATCCAGACCAAGTTCCTTACATTTTGGTTTGGGAGGATCTGGTGAGGAACCCTCCCCCTTGGTTAACAGTTTTTCTGACCCACCCCTCCAGTTCGGCCCCTGGGGCTAAAACCCCAGTCACGCCCGCCTTGGTCATAAAGGAGGAGGAAAAACTTCCTCTTCCCACCTTGACCGGTCCTCAAATTAGGGCATCTCCTTCACCATCTCCGGTCTTACCAGAGAGTTCCCCCCTTTACCCATCCCTCGCAGGGGCAGAAGAAGATCAGCCGCCTCCATATATGACTCCCCCTAGCCAAGCCAGTGCCCCGGAGGAGGAAATTTCCTCATCCACCTCAATAGGACTGGCAGCTGGAGGAGGAATGAGTCGAAGACTTCACCCCCGAGGGATCCGGGAAAGGGAAGGGGAAGACGGGCCCTCCTCATCAACACAGGGGGAGGAAACTGTCCCTACACTTCCAGTCCAGATGGTGGGCCAAGGGGGACCGGGAGGAGGGCAACAGTTTCAGTACTGGCCCTTCTCCTCCAGTGATCTATATAACTGGAGGACGCAGAACCCGCCCTTTTCTGAAGACCCCAAGTGTCTCATAGATCTCTTGGAGTCCATCATGCATACACACCGTCCCACTTGGGATGTCTGTCATCAGCTGCTCAATACTCTTTTTACGACGGAGGAACGAGAGCGCATCCTCAACGAAGTGAGGAAGAACGTCTTGGGGGATAATGGGAGACCCACAACTCTCCAACCGGCCATAGACGAGGCTTTTCCCCTACGCCGCCCTGATTGGGATTTCGGGACCGCAGAAGGTAGGGAGCGTCTTCGGATCTACCGCCAGACTCTTATGGCTAGTCTCCGAGCGGCCGCTAGAAGGCCCACCAATTTTGCAAAAGTGAAAGCAGTCGTTCAAAGGGAAAACGAAAGCCCAGCCGGTTTCTTAGAGCGCCTCTATGAGGCATACCGTCAGTACACCCCTATTGACCCTGAGGCGGACCTCCACCGGTCTGCTGTGGTACTTTCATTCATTAATCAGGCAGCTCCAGATATTAGGAGAAAACTCAATAAACAGGAAAACTTAGGGGAGATGACTATAAGGGAAATGCTACAGGTAGCGGAAAAGGTCTTTACCGCTAGGGAAACTCCAGAAGAAAGGGAGGAAAGACGGAGAAAGGAAGACAGGGAGGCCCAGGAGAAATTGAGAAAGGAGGACCGGGAGTTCCAGGCTAAGGAAAACCGAAAGCAACAGAGAGAAATGGCCCGTATTTTCCTAGCGGGTGTCCGGGACCAACCCAGGGGAGGGGGCCACGCCAGGACCCCGGATAAGGAACACTGTTTTTACTGTAAGGAAACTGGGCATTGGAAGAGAGAATGTCCTAAGTTAAAGGGAAGAAGAGGGTTTGGAAGGAGACCGGGGGAAAACAGGGAAAGGGAACGAGCAGTAGAGCAGGCCAGAGTCCTCCTAGCCGGAGAAAAGGACTGAAGGAGACGGGGCTCGGACCCCCTCCCCGAGTCCTGGGTAACAGTACATGTGGAGGGGAAGCCGATGGGGTTCATGGTGGATACCGGCGCCCAGTATTCAGTTTTAAACAAGGCACATGGACCTTTGAACAAGGCACGAACAAGTGTTGTTCAGGGGGCCACCGGTACACAGTTATGTACATGGACTACCAAAAGAAAGGTGAACTTAGGAAAACACCAGGTCACACACTCCTTCCTGGTTGTCCCTGAGAGTCCCGCTCCCCTGCTCGGACGGGACCTACTCACCAAAATAGGGGTCCATATCCATTTTGAACCAGATGGAATAATTGTGACTGATCGAGAAGGGAGCCCGATTCATGTCTTGTCCCTATGACTGGCTGATGAGCATCATCTGTTTGAGAGTCAACAGGAACCAGGAGGGGACATGACTCATTGGGTAAAAAGATTTCCCACGGCCTGGGCAGAGACTGCGGGAACCGGCCTCGCCAAACACCTCCCGCCCGTAGTTATACAATTGAAGGCTTCTGCTCTCCCCATTCGGGTGAAACAGTATCCTATGCCTGAGGAGGCCCGAAGAGGCATAGCCCCTCATATCCACAGGCTAATAAAGGAAGGAGTACTGCGGCCTTGTCAGTCTGCCTGGAATACTCCTCTGCTCCCCGTCCGAAAGCCGGGAAGCGGGGATTATAGGCCTGTGCAAGACCTACGAAAGGTAAACGAGCGGACGGAGGACATTCATCCCACCGTTCCGAATCCCTATACCTTGCTCAGCCACCTACCCCCCTCGCAAGTATGGTATACAACCCTTGATTTGAAAGATGCTTTCTTCAGCATTCCATTGTCAGAAATTAGTCAGCCGCTATTTGCTTTTGAATGGCAAGAAGATGGGGGCCAATCCGGACAGCTCACTTGGACCAGACTGCCGCAAGGATTTAAAAACTCTCCCACCCTGTTTAATGAGGCCCTGAGCCAGGACCTGGAACCTTTTCGCCGGAGCCACCCACGAGTCACTCTATTACAGTATGTTGATGACTTACTGTTAGCGGCAGAAACCCGAGAGGAGTGCATCAAGGATACTGAACACCTGCTAACGGAATTAGGTGAGCTGGGGTATCGGGCAAGTGCCAAGAAAACTCACATCTGTAAAAGGTCAGTGACATATTTGGGTTATCGGATTGCAGATGGGGCAAGATGGCTGACTGATGCCATGAAACAGACTATTCTGGCTATCCCATCCCCGACATCCACTAGGGGGGTGAGAGAATTCCTCGGCTCCACGGGGTTCTGTAGACTCTGGATTCAAGGATTTGTGGAAATAGCCAGACCCCTATATGAGGCCACCAAAGAAGCTCCAGATTGGAGTTGGGGAGAGAGAGAACAACAGGCCTTTGATCAGCTAAAAGATGCTCTTTTGCAGGCCCCTGCCTTAGCCTTGCCAGATCCTACAAGACCATTCACTATGTTTGTAGATGAGAAAAAGGGGGTAGCCAAAGGAGTCTTGACCCAACAGCTAGGTCCCTGGAAGAGACCAGTGGCATACTTTTCCAAGAAATTAGACACAGTAGCGGCAGGATGGCCCCCCTGCCTCCGCATTATAGCGGCCATTGCCGTGCTGGTGAGAGAAGCCGATAAACTAACCTTTGGACAGGCCCTCTGGGTAACGGCCCCTCACCCGGTGGAGGGAATCCTTAAACAACCCCCTGGGAAATGGATGACGAATGCCAGGCTCACCCACTACCAGGGGCTCTTGTTGGATTCCCCTCGGATCACATTCACAGATCCCGTAATCCTGAACCCTGCCACCTTGTTGCCTAACCTGGAACTGCAGACACCTGTCCATAACTGCAAAGAATTCCTCTCCGAAGTTACACAGGTACGGGCTGACCTAAAGGATACCCCCCTGTCCGGCTGCAAATTAAACTGGTACACGGATGGAAGCAGTTTTTTCCAAGATGGAGCCCGAAGGGCAGGGGCAGCTGTAGTCGACCAAGAAGGAAATACGGTATGGAGCAGCGCCCTCCCACCCGGAACATCAGCCCAAAAAGCGGAATTAATTGCCTTGGCAGAGGCCCTGGAGAGGGCAAAAGGAAAGCGAGTCAATATCTACACCGATAGCCGCTATGCTTTCGGTACCATCCATGTCCACGGGGCCACCTATCGCGAAAGAGGATTCCGCACAGCAGAAGGAAAACATCTAAAGAACCTAGCCGAAGTCCAGCGTCTATTAATGGCAGTGGAAAAACCGAAGGCAGTGGCAGTGATGTATGTCCCAGGCCACCAGTCTGCCAAGACGCCGGAAGCTGTCGGTAACAACAGAGCAGATCAAGAAGCAAAGAGAGTAGCAATGGTGAGTCCTCCCATGGAGACAGGGCAACCTTCCACGGTTGCGGCGATAGACGTGCCGGTCCCAGAGCTCCCTCCACTACCCACCCCCCCGACCAGAATACTCCACAGAGGATTTCACTTGGATGAGAGCCCACTCCCCCTTTAGAGAAGGGGAAGACGGATGGAAAAGCGACTTGGAAGGCAAGTTAATTCTGCCTGAAAAACTCGGACGATTCCTGTTGGCTAACTTACATAAGTCCACCCATTTGGGGCGGAGAAAATTACTAGACTTGTTGACATCTGCGCAGCTCCAATTTCCGAACCAGACCATAGCAGTCCGCCAAATTGTGGAAGATTGTGCCAGCTGCACAGTCATGAAACCAGGACGAAGGGAGGGGCACCATACAGGTACTCGGGAACGGGGGAGGGCTCCGGGAAGAAGTTGGGAAGTGGATTTTACTGAGGTAAAACCGGGAAAGTTTGGGTACAAATATTTGCTGGTATTCATAGATACCTTTTCGGGCTGGGTGGAGGCTTTTCCTACAAAGAAGGAGACGAGTCAGGTAGTGGCAAAGGCTTTGCTAGAGGAAATCATACCCAGATATGGGGTGCCCGAGGCAATTGGGTCAGATAACGGTCCGGCTTTTGTTAGTAAAGTCCTGCAGGGACTAGCCCAGACTATGGGGGCCAATTGGAAGCTACATTGTGAATATAACCCCCAGAGCTCAGGGCAAGTAGAAAGGATGAATAGGACACTAAAGGAGACCTTAGCCAAATTGGCCCTGGAGACTGGCGGTGATTGGGTGACGCTCCTTCCCTTGGCCATCTTCCGGGTCCGGAACTCTCCATATGTCCACGGGCTAACTCCCTTTGAGATCCTGTATGGGGCTCCACCCCCATCATTCAGAGAACCTTAAGCCCGAGACTAGGTGATCTGGCCCCAAATTATCGTGTTACTCTACAGGCTTTAGCTAAAGTACAACAACAAATATGGCCCCTAATTCAAGCGTACCATACTGCAGAGAGGACCCCGAACACGGAGCATGGCATAGTCCTGGGGGATATGGTATGGGTTAAAAGACATCAGTCCAAAACCCTAGAGCCTAGATGGAAAGGACCTTATGTTGTACTGTTTACTACCCCTACCGCCCTCAAGGTCGACGGGATTGCAGCATGGGTACACCATTCCCATGTAAGACGGGCTCACCCTCCAGAGAAAAAACAGGAAAATTGGTCTGCACGGAAGCATCCAACAAACCCACTCAAGCTCCGGCTGATACGGGATGCTCCGAAAAACGAGAACACTCCAGATGCTCCGCAGCCCTCCTAGAATGGGATTATCACCTGGGTCCACTACACCCACATCAGACCGGCAGATCCGGTAGCTATGAAGAAAGGCCTCCTGCCAACAAGAAGGGTGTCCCACCACAAGGAAAATTTTTTCAAACTCAAACTTCATACTGGACCTCGGTAACTTTATTCCTTTTTCTAACCCTGTCCACCACTTGCTGGGGGCATACAAATCCACATCAACCTTTTAACCTGACCTGGATGATTGTAGATGTATCCACAGGAGACATTCTTAACCAGACCTCCAAGGTGACCCCTCCCAGCACCTGGTTCCCAGAATTATACTTTGACTTAAGGGCCTTATTCACTGGCAGGGGACAATGGGATTTGCGCCAAAGTTACTTCTATGTCTGCCCCGCTCCCCACCCCAACCACAGAAAAAAATGTGGAGGAATCGCAGACTATTATTGTAAGTCATGGGGTTGTGAGAGCTCAGGGGATATATGGTGGACACCCCCCAAACAGGGGGACCTTATTCAATTAAGTAGAGTCTCTCAATCTGGCATTACATACCACCAACCTAGACCTATAAATAAGGGATGCCCAACTCCCCCCAATTGTAATCCCATTATGATAAATTTCACTGATTTAGGAAAAAAGACAACGAATTGGGAATTGGGTAAATCCTGGGGAGTCAGACTCTACAAAACAAATCATCCAGGAGCCCTTTTTACCTTGCGGCGTGTGCGACAACCAGTCTCTACTCTAACAATAGGCCCTAATAAGGTACTTAGGCCACCCTATGTAAAGCCACCTCCCCGACCTTCCACTGCTCATCACCTTCCCTCAACCATAGCCCAGGCTAATGTTACAACTCCAAGACCATCAGAAACCAGCCCTCCCCTGGTGAGGCCCAGTCTCATGACCGGATCCAAAGACCCCCTCTGGGACCTAGTGGGTGCTGCCTTCCTGACGTTAAACCACACCAACCCTAACATGACTAACTCCTGTTGGTTATGTTATGATGTGAGGCCCCCATTCTATGAGGCAATAGGGCTAAACACCACTCACGATACCTCATCTGAGGAAAACCCTACTCAATGTTCCTGGGGAGACCGTAAGAGAGGTCTGACCATACAGCAGGTAAGCGGCCAAGGAACCTGCTTAGGAAAAGTGCCAAAGAACAGACGGGACTTATGTACTGTTATTAACACCAGTTCTACCTGGGAAAATGCTATTAAATGGGTAATTCCAAAGGACAATGGGTGGTGGCTATGCTCGCGGTCTGGACTCACCCCATGCTTATCAACTAAGGTGTTTAACAGCTCTAAAGAATTCTGTGTTATAGTGACTGTGCTGCCCCGCATCCTCTATCATTCAGAAGAGAGTCTATATTCATACTGGAATACAAAAATGGTTGAGAAAAGGAAAAAGAGAGAACCTATATCTGCAGTAACTATTGCTACCCTACTCAGCCTAGGGTTAGCGGGAGCAGGAACCGGCATAGCTTCTTTGGCCACCCAGCAGAAAGGGATGTCTTTGCTGCGCGCAGCCATAGACGAAGATATAGAGAGAATAGAAACCTCCATTAGCCACCTAGAAAAATCCCTCACTTCCCTGTCTGAGGTAGTACTTCAAAACCGATGAGGTCTGGACTTGTTGTTCCTCCAAAAGGGGGGACTATGTGTTGCTCTAGGGGAAGAATGTTGTTTTTACGCTGACCATACCGGAGTTGTTCGTGACTCCATGTCTAAACTTCGAAAGAGCCTGGAACAAAGAAAACGAGAAAAAGAGGCCGGGGAAAGCTGGTTCGAGTCTTGATTTAACCAGTCCCCATGGTTGGCTACCCTTTTATCTGCACTGGCAGGGCCAATAATAATCATCCTATTACTTGTTACCATAGGACCCTGGATTCTAAACCGACTTATGACTTTTGTCAAAAGTCGAATTAATACTATCCAACTTCTGGTCCTCCGCCAACAATATCAGGCTCTTCATCCCCTTGAGAATGATTCCTCAATTTAGGCCGTAAGAAAAGGGGGGAATGAAAGGAATAGGAGGTCTCAGCGGGCCCCAACCCCCTTGTTGGAGAACCAGTACCAAACACCCCGTGTAGATAAGATAAGCAATGTGGCAGGGCTCGGTTAGGGCATATAGAATGTGGGGAATGTGAGCGGGAGGTACATGCAAGATGTGAGGAACGTGCAAGATGTGAGGTACGCGCAAGATGTGCTCTGCCTGCTTGCCCAATGTTGATAACGAAAATATGCACGCCACCGCGGTCTATATAAGATTTCCCCTAAAGAGGCTCAGGGTCGTGTTTTTCCTAACCGGTCCTGTGTGTCCGTGTGGGAGCTCGACCCTGGCTAGCCAGCCCAATAAACTCTACTTTGTAGATTGCATTCACGCCTGGCTCTCTGTCTCTCGGGGGAATAGGATTCCGGGTCCTAACAATTATAACATCTGACCAAAATAAATTACAAATACATAATTACATGATACTGAAACTCAGTTATAGTTGTCATTTATATGAAAATAAAAACCAAGGTAATTATTTAAAGGAATAGATCCTTACATTACTATGAATACTATTGTCACTAATCATAATATCATCACCACCACTGCTTTCTAAGGGAAATAGTATGATACTGTAGAAAGAACCTGAGCTTTGGGATTACACACACTGGTTCACATCCCTCCTCTGCTATTCATCAGGTATATGATTGTAGTATGTAAGCCTCACTTACTTCACATGTAAAATGGGGGAGTAATCTGCCTCCTAAAAATGTTTTGAAGATTAAATGCAATGATACAAAATAGGGCCCCTCCTATAAAAGTTTCCTTTTCATCTCTCTTCATTTTCTTAAAACAAATTTTATAAACCTGCCAAACGTTTAACACTATATAAGTAGATAAGAGTTGATCTGAATGTAGTAACAACAGAATAAGGAGCTACAGCCTGAGCTCTGACTATCACAGGGACAGAGAGATCTTCTCCAACTGATCAAGCGATAATTAGGACATAGAACAATGTAGGTACAAACGGTCTGGTGCGAAGACCAGAATCTGACCACTTTTTATAGCTTTATTGCTAAAAGTACATGTTTTCCAAATTCCAAATACTTCGGTTATGAATGAACTTCTGAAAACAACTTTATAATTTTGACACTGGTTACTTGTAGAAAGTGACATCAGCATCCACAAATGAGTTGTTCACAAGTTAATGTTTATCCTTATTTGTTAAAATCAATAAAAGGCATTTGCATAAGATAAAAATTTTATTTTACAATTAATAACATTATGTTATTCAATGTATTAAGAGTTGGTTTTAAGCCAGGTACCAATGGTTCATGCTTATAATCCTAGCTACTTGGGAGGCTGAGATCAGAAGTTAAAGGCTAGCTCCAGTAAAAAATTCACAAAACCCTACCAATAAAATAACCACAGCAAAATGATCTGGAGGTGTGGCTCAAGTGGTAGAGAGCCTGCTTTCCAAGCATGAAACCCTGAGTTCAAACCCTAGTACCACCAAAAAAAAAAAAAAAAAAGAGTTGTTTTTAGCCAGGTGTAATGGCATACACCTATAATCCCAGCACTCAGAAGGTAAAGGCAAGAGGACTGTGAGTTCAAGGATAGCCTGGGCCACATGGTGAGACACTGTCTCAAACAAAGAAAGAAAAGAGTTGCTTAAGCAAAGCATTTTTTTAAGTTAAGTTTGAGAGATTTTTTTTCTATTAATAATGAGAAAAAATCAAGACTCATCCAAAGTAGAAGAGAATACATAAAATATTTCATAATGTGAATTTTTGTACTTCAGATTAAATATGCATTTACATATTATCCAACTTCATGGCATCATATAAGAGTAATCAACAGATTACGACGTGAAAAGAGTTTCTGGCTTAGAAAAAGTTGAAGAAAATCATTCAAACTTCTCCATCTTAGCTTTCTATTCCCCAAGTTACCATAGGGATAAAGAATACCTCTTATCAATACCAAGCAGAAAACTTAAATGTCATTTATATGTCATTTAGCTAACTTGTATTGTCTTATACCTAAGTAATGCTTCGGAGTCATGTGACAATGAAAAGAATTAAAAACAATGTCAACAAGTTCAGAAAAAAGACAGTAATAGATGTTTTAAAGTTTAGAATACCAATGACTTCAGATTTTTTTTCAGATTACTTTATTTTCTGGTGTAAATGAAAATTAATATGATAGCAAAATGTCTTCAATAGTCTTCATTAGTTCCCCCTAGGCGTCACAATAATATCAATAAACTTTCATATTTTCATTTTTTAACCATTTCTTTTCAAAAGCTGAATTTATATTTTACATAGCAAAGAAACATAAAAAAACAGGCCAATCATGGTGGTATATGCCTATAATACCAGCTATGAGGGACACGAAAATGGGAGAATCTGTTTGAGATCAGAGAGGGCAAAAATGTTAGCGAGACCCTGTCTCAAAAAAAAGCAGGACATGGTGGTGCATGTCTATAATCCCAGCTATACAGGAAACACAAATAGGAAGATCACAGTCTAAGGCTAGTCCTGGGGAAGAGCAAGACCTTACCTGAAAAATAAGCTAACAACAAAAGGGCTTGGGGGTATGGCTGAAGTGGTAAAGCACTTGCCTAGCAAGACCAATGCCCTGAGCTCAAACCCCAGTACCACCAAAAAAAAATAAAAATAAAAAGTCAAGATCTCTGGATTAGTAATGCTACTTCTAAGATTCAAGTCAAAAAGCTCATGAGGGACAATAACAACGACATTCATTGTTACATTACTCATAATATTCAGCAGTCATAGGAAGCTGGAATGGCCAACAACAGAAGGTGAAAATGGGCGTGTTGATGAGTGGCGTTCCTGTTTGATGAAATACTGTACAGACACTAAAATCACAGCTTTGAGGAATACTCCTGAATAACACTGGCAACTATTAAAAGTAGCACTCAAAATTTTATATATATGCTATAATATTTTTGCAAAAATTACTCATTACATACGTGTATAGACAGAAAAATACAGAAAATATTCACACTGTTGGTCTTTAAGGATAACAGAACAAGTAATTTAAAATTTTTTTCTTTACCCAGTACAACAATAATAAGATAATAAAAAATTTTCATGAAAAAAATAAAAATCAAGTCACAAGTATTAAAACATTTTTTACTTATGCTCTTTTAGCATTTTCTCTATTATACTATCTTTCTGTTTATTTTATTTTCTCCATTGACATAAACTCTGTAGTAACAGGATTTTTGTTTCTTTTGTTCACTGTATCTGCATAGTACCTGGCACCTATTGATCATTCAATATGTATTATTAAATAAATACAAACATATATATGCATACCTACCTACAAAATGAGTGTTTATGACTTTCATATCCAGAAAAAATAAATACTACTTTGAAAGAAAATATAGATTCCCTATTTTATATTATCATTAACCTAATTCTGGCCTTTGAAAGTGGGTTCAATCTCACTTTCTCATCAATCATCCTTAGTTCTGCATGACAGTAAGTGGAGAGGTCAATGGCCATGACCTCTAACTATATTTTGAAGTGTTGCCAAAGTTTCCAGCTGAAATACCTATTAGTAATAATATGAACATCAGTCTTAGCTCCTATAATCACACTAAAATCCCAAAACTTTCTCTCAATACCCACCAGTCACAAGTATTTTTTTCATCTATGTTGACCCACCTCAATTACAAGAATTAATCACCTGACGATAATGATTAAAGATACTGCCTCTCCAGTCCAGACATCAAATTCAATGGTTTAAAAATATTAAAGAAACAAAAGGAATTTCTAATTAAAGTAAATATAAAGAACTTCTGGCCAATTAAACAGAAGAATGATAGTCACTGGCAGCTTCATCTATCTAGAAGTCACATGGCAAGTTTCCATTTTGATGACTGAAAATAAATGTTAAGAAGGCCAACATCATCCAGAGGAAAGCCGACTGCTCCCACCCACAGTCTATTTTTTCTCAATTTACTTAAAATTTTATCAAGGTTGATTATCCCAAGTAGAAATCTATCATCAGATACAAGTGCCAGATATGCTCCAGATAACTTCTGGTGCCAGAGATGAGCAAGATAGTTATATTTTATTGGGGGAACCAAGAGATAGTTAGGTTAGTGTAGATGATGATATTAAGGTATAATAAAACAGAGTGGTACAGCACAGTACAAGTGGAAAGTGACTGGACATGACCCATGGCTACTCTAGCTAAAACATTCATGGAATTTATAACCAGAATTATGAGGAAGCAGGAATAAACAGTATTAGAAGAAATACATGTACAAAGGAAGGCCACTGTAGCTGAAGCCTAAAGGCAAAAGAAAGAGTGAAGGGACATGAAGCAACATGCTACTATAGGACATTGTAAGCTGTATTACAGGGTTTGAATTCTATTGTGGATATGAAGAGAAGTCTCTGGATACCTTTAAGCAAAGAATTAATAGGACAGGATTATGTAAGAAAACAATAACTACCAGAAAATAATAAGAAAAAACCATGAAAATCGGATAAAAACCTCAAAAAAAAGTTTGAAGCAATTCAGAGAAAGGAGCAACATTGCTATAACCTCAATCACAGACTCTGGAGGTATCTGTGTATGTCAGGTAATAGCTGATGTTCATCGTGAGTAGAATTCATCAGGAAAACATAAAAACAAAAACTATTACCTATATTTATTGGCACTTAAAATATTTTATATATTGTATCAACTAATATGTATGTGACCTGAAAATATACTTTTTAGAATGGCAAGAGAACTATATTTCAGGAACAGTTTTCTCTAAATAATTTACTTTTATTCTTCAAAAAATAAATCTTCAGCTAATCAGTAAATTTAATTACCTAAAAGAATTCAATTTCTGCAAAGCCAAAGTTTTAGGCTGCTTTTATAATAACAAACACATTAATATCCACTTAAAAGACTGGAAAATCAGGTGGAAAGTTACTAGTCATAGCTGTTACCAGTTGGCATTTATAGGTAATATACATGAGCACAAACAGTTCTCAAACAAAAGATTCATTTAAAATGTACTTGTGGGCTTCATCTACAAGGTATTACTTTTTAATTGTAGGTAAAATGAACTAATGTTTTCCCAGTAGAAGAGGCTAAATTTGGCCACTGTCATGTGAGGTGGTGACTGCTAAATCTCCCCATTTTAAGTACATTTTTTTCTTTTGTAATTTAAGTAAACCATGAAACTATGTGAATATCTCATTCTCCAAAAAACCTCCCACTAGGTTTTTGTTTTGTTTTGCTTTGTTTTGTTTTAGAATGTTACATTTATCACTATGTAGTATTTTGGCTTGGTGTCTACTTTGTCTGATATGATTATAGCTATTTCTGCTTGAGTTCAGACTGTTTCCTTGAATTATTATTTTCTATCTTTCATTTTCAGTCTGTGTGTCTTTGACAGTGAGGTGAACTTCTTGTACACAGCAAACAATCAGTTCTTGTTTTTTAATCTACTCAGCCAGTCTTTCATCTTTTAATCAGAGAATTAAGACAATTTACATTTAGAGTTATTATTGAGAGGTATGTACTAACTTCTGCTTTCTTTATCTTAGAGGTTTGCTGGTTTACGGAGCTAATAATGTTTGATTCTTTCCTACTTCTCACTTCAAGCCCAATGAGCTTTATAGCCAGTGGGCCTGGGAAGGGAAGGGAAGGGAAGATAAAATAATTTTATCTGATCATAATGGAATAAAATTAGAAATCAATAGCAAGAGAAAATACAGAAGCTATACAAAGACATGGAGACTGAATAGCACACCTCTGAATGGTCAGTGGGTCACTGAGCAAAGCAATGGCTTAAAGTCAAATGAAAACAAAACTTACCAGAAGCTCTGGAGCATAGCAAAGGCAGTGCAGAGGGAAATTCATGGCTATGAATGCCTATGTTAAAAACCATAGAGACCCAGAATAAATAACCTAATGACACACCTCAAACTCTCAGCAAGAGAGCAAGTCAAACTCAAAGTCATTACACAGAAAAAGATAATGAAGATTAGGGCAGAAATTAATGAAATGGAAAGAATCAATGAAACAAAGAGGTGGTTATTCAAAAACATAAACAAGATGACAAACCCTTAGCCAAACTAACCAAAAGAAAAGGACAAGACAAAAATTAATAAAACTAAAGGTAAAAATGGGAACATTATAACAGATACCACTGAAATCAAGAGGACCATTAGGGAATATTTTGAAAACTTAGGAGAAACACTGAGAAATTTCTGAAAACAGATGACCTACCAAAATTAAACCAAGAAGATCTAAACAAACTAAGCAAATGTATAATGAATAAGATTGAAGCTGTAACACAGAATATCCAACAAAGCAAAGTTCAGGGACCAGGCTGAATAACTGCTGAATTCTACCACACTTTTACAGAAAAACTAATAACAATGCTCTTCAAACTATTCCATAAAATAGAAAGAATACAAAACTCATTCTACGAAGCCAGTAAGACCCTGATAAAAAACTGAATAAGAGCATAACAAAAAGAGAAAATTAAAGATCAATTTCCCTGATAAACACAGACATAAAAATCCTCAATAAAATACTTGCAAACTAAATTTGACAACACATTAAAAATATCATACCCTCTCATCATGTTGATTGGACTTTTTTTTTTAGTGGTTCTGGGGTTTGAAATCAGGGTTTTGTGCTTGCTTGTTTTTGAAATCAAAGCAGGTGCTCCACCTCTTGAGCCATGCCTCCAGCCCTTTTTGCCCAGGCTGGCACTTGAATTCTTAGTCAGAGAGATAAGGCAAGATAAAAAAAAATGAAATAGGAAAAGAAGAACTCAAAGTTATTCCTATTTGCAGAAGACATGATTCTACACTTAAAAGACCCTAAAATTCATCAAAAAACTCAGATTTGTTAAATACTTTCAATAAAATAGCAGGATACAAAAATCAACATACAAAAATCAGTAGCTTTTCTATATCCCAATAATGACCATGTTGAGAAAGAAATCAGAAAAATAATCTCATTCCCATAGCCTTAAAAGAAAACTAGGAATAAACCTAACCAAATAGTTAACAGACCTACAATGAAAACTATAAAACAGTGAAGAAACTGAACAAGACAACTAGATGATGGAAGAAGTCCCATGTTCATGAATGGGACACAATTAATATTGTGAAAATGCCCATATTATGCAATCCATATCAAAATTCTAATGATATTCTTCACAGAAATAGGAAAAAAATCCTAAAATTCATACAGAAGCAGAAACAACCCAAAATAGCCAAAGCAATCATGAGCAAAAACACCAATGCTGGAGGTATCACAATACCTAACTTCACATTTTACCCTAGAGCCATAGTAACAAACACAGCATTGTACTTGCACAAAAATAGACACAGACCAATGGAAAAGAATAGAGTACCAAGAAATGAACCCACATAAATACAGCCATCAGATTCTCGACAAAGATGTCAAAACATGCGTTTGGCAAAAGAGCTTCTTCAACAAATTGTACCGAGAAAATTGGATTTCCACAATGAGACGAAAACTGGATCCCTATGTCTCACCTTGTACAAAAATCAACTCAAAATGGATCAGAGACCTTAATGTAAGAGCCAGCACTCTGAAACTACTAGGGGAAAACATAGGGAAACCCTGGAAGATACAGCATAGGTAACAACTTTCTAAATAGGATTCCAATTGCTCTGGAAATAAGAGCAATAATGGGACCATTTCAAATTAAAAAGCTTGTGAAGCCAGCTGTGGTGGTTTATACATGTTAATATCCCAGGTACTTGGGAGGCAGAGATCAGAATGATCAAGGATCAAGTCCAGCCCTGATAAAAAGTTAGCAAGGCCCCATCTCATCCAGTAAGTCAGGTGTGATGGTGCATGCATAGGTAGGAGAACTATGGTCCAGGAACAGCCTGGGCAAAAAAAAAGTAAGACTTATCTGAGGGGAGGAATGGCTCAAATAATATATGTACATGTGAATAAATGAATTTAAAAATTTTTTTAAAAAGATTGTATCTGAAAAATAATTAAAGCAAAAAGGGCTGGGAGCATGCCTCATGTAGTAGAGTGATTGCCTAGCAAACACAAGGCCCTGAGTTCAAATCCCGTATCACCAAAAAATATTAACTAAAGATTAAAAAGCTTCTGCATAGCCAAGGAAACAGTTACACAATTACCATAGTAAAGAGAAAGCCTACAGAATGGGAGAAAATCTTTACCAGCTATTCATCTAAAAGGAAATTTATATCCAGAATATATGAAGAACTCAAAAATTTAAACACCAAAAGAACAAATAATCCAATCAATAAATGGGTTAATGAATAGAACACACAGTTCTCAAAGGAAGACATACAAATGTCTAATAAATGTATGAAAAAATGTTCAACATCCTTAACCATCAAGAAATGTAAGTCAGAATGGCTGTCATTAAGAAAATAAACAACTGCTGGGAGAATTACAGGGAAAGGGGAACCATCACATACTGTTGGTGGGGATATAAATTAGCATAGCCACTATGGAAATCACTATGTAGGTTTCTCAAAAATGAAAAATTACCATATGATCCAGCTATACCACTCCTGGGCATATACCCAAAAGAATCTAAGTCAGCATACAATACAGATAGCTGCACATCCATGTCTATCACTGAACTACTCACAATAGCCAAGCCATGGAATCAGCCTACCTTCAACAGATGAATGGATAAGGAAAATATGGTATATAAACACAATGGAGTTTTATTCAGCCTTAAAAAAGAACAAGATATGTTGTTTGCAGAAAAATGGATGGAACTGAAGATTTATTAAGTGAAATGAGCTAGGCTCAAAAAGACAAATATTACATGTATTGTCAAAAAGACAAATACATGCAATATTTATATGTAGTATTTAGTATTTACTCTTATATGTAATATTTAGATTTCTTAAAAAGACATTAAAGTAGAAGGGAGACTATTTGGAAAGAAGAAGGGGACTAGAGGGAAAGAGAATAAGTGACAAGAGAGGGTAATGGTGGGTGAGGAGGGTTGCAAATATATTCAAAGTACATTATATCCATGAATGAAAATGTCATAACAAAACCCAGTAGTTTGTAAATTAATAAACACTAATCAAAATGACAGGCAGAACCCAGTACACCTATTTATCAATGTTACATGATAAATATATGAGCTACTCTCTTTCTACTTTAAAAGTCAACTCTGTATAGCTCTAGAGTACAGTCACAGAATGACATGGGATAAGAACTTACCTGGTCAATGTAAAACGCTGTGCCTGCACGGATCTCTCGCCGCTGTTTGAGATCAGTTTCAGTTGTGTCCCTTGACAGGGCTATGTATTCAACCTCCCGTTTTGTCAACTCCTATAGAGCACAGAATGAAGTTATTCCAAAACTGAAATCAAACTACTAGCATATGATTTACAGCAAGTTATTTAACAATGCCACTGCTCTGGAGAAGACCAGTTCAAATGTAATTTAAATGTAATTTCAGGTAAAAACTTTTGAGAAAAATGCAATAAATTGAATATTAGTCAAAATACATATCGCAGAGGTACATATGTATCTCTGTAAAGCTCTACTTTTACTGCTCTCAATCCTGCTACTGAAGTAATAATGATCAAAATTAGGCCTTCCAAACCTGAATTTCTAGTGTAGAATTTGTCTCAAATAGCACAAATAATTGGAAAATGTCCATACTTTTTTTTCCTACAAAGCACAACAATTTCTGTAAGCAATATTCATCTTTTTTTAAAAGGGTGATTTAAATTAATTTATTCCATTGACCAATGTTTATCAAATATATTCAATGTTAGCTACTTTACCAAGTGTAAACATAAGGTAAATGCCAACAGTAGGCCAAAAGAAGAGAGACACACATGCACAGCTGATGGCAATAGAAAGAGAAAAGGACAAGAAGGAAAGAAGGAGTAGGAAAGGGGAGAAGAATGAGGAGGGAAAGAAGAAAAAAAATTATTACACAAGAAGTGTGATTTGAAGGGGAAACCATCCAGAATCCATTTCTTTCAAAACAATTTATCCATTCTTAAAGTCACAATACCTTACATCTAATAGCTAGGTTTTAACATTATCCAATATTGAATTAAGAACAATGACATTCTCCAATCAAATAAGACATATAATAAGTTTTACTAGACAGAAAAAACAAATGAACTTACTGGAGAGCATCCAGGAAAAAGTTGAGAAAGCATGCCATTAATGGTGAAAGGGGACACTGCTACACAAGGGGATTTTTTTCCCCTCCGTTCTGTATGTTATATTGATTTTTTAAATTTGGTTTATTGTCATTAGGTTATTTTAAAATGTGCTTATTCCCATGTTGCCATAACTTTAAGCATATATGAAAAGGAGGGAAAAGTTCTAAATAGAGGTACAGATGTGGTACTATCGAACAATGTTTTCCTAAATACAAATGAATTTTCTGTGAGAGCCAATTTTGAAGTAAAGTAGCAGTTTCTATTTTTATCAGATACCTCACTCCTGCTTCTGAAACATCACCAGTACTTTCATCTGCTTCTTTGGCTGAATGTGATCTCCCTCACTGAAAACCCCCTCATTCACAAGGGCAGACAAAGCTATGGATGCCTATTCTTGTTAAAGTGTGCCACAGTTAAACCTTCAAGGGCCACACTGAGGGCCATTTTGTCATTATCCTTAGTCTTGGACTCTTCACCTTCCATGATACACACCCCATCTCTGGTGCTATTCTGGACAAGGAACGAGCAAGCTCATGCACAGCCCCAGGAGAAGGTGGCAGTGGCTGCTGAGTTGTTTTGAACAATCTACAGACCTCTCTTACATGAACTAAACATCAAATAAAGGCAAAAACCAAATTGTTTCTATTCAGTTTCAATTTGGTTCAACAGGCTTGCCCCCAGATTTTCCCCTCCCAGAAGGTTGAGCCAGAGTCTCACTGTGCAGTCCATGCTGGCCCCAGTCCTCCTTCCTCAGCTTCCTGAGTGCTGAAATGACAAGCTTCAAGCCTTGAAAGAAACACTGTCTCAGTGTAATATTATGGTCTTTAAAATCAGCAAGGCAGACAGTGCACATCAGAAAATTAAGGTTATAGACCTAGGATTTTTGGTGGTGGTGGTGGTGGTGGTGTGTGTGTGTGTGTCTGTGTCTGTGCATTTGGTGGGACTAGGGTTTGCCCTCCAGACAGATCTAGGATTCTAAGTGGCTGATTCCACATTTTTACACAAAACACTTTTGCCTATGTATTAACTAAGTGAGAATAGTGCTATAAGGCATTATTATGCCTCACAAACTGATTCTAGGGATAAATGAAAAATATGAAAAGTATTAGGTTAGTGAAAGTCAGGTTTCTGATTTGTCCATTGCATTTTTATCATTCTTGCCTGCATACTTTTTGGAGTTCCAATATACTTATTTTGTCACAAATCGGTGGCTCACACCTGTAATCCTAATTACTTGGAAGGCAGAGATCAGGAGGATCCTGGTTCAAAGCCAGCCCAGGCAAACAGTTTGCAAGACCCTATCCTGAAAATACCCAACACAAAAAAGGGTCAGTGGAGTGGTGCAAGTGGTACAGCACCCACTTAGAAAGCTTGAGGCCCTGAGTTCAAGCCCCAGCACAACCAAAAAAAAAAGCTTATTTTGACAGAAATCAAATACAAGCAATTTATATTTTAATACCAAATCACACAAGAAAGCTTTAAACAAAGTTTTCTTTTCATCCTAAAAAGAATCTTCATAACACAACCTCATCTGATAGTATTCTTCCTTCAGTCAGGACCTATTGATACTTGCAAAGTAGTAGAAAAGTCTTGTAAATGTTCTTATTTGGGTTAAGACATTTCATTCACTTAACAACAATTCTTACAGAACTACTACTATTTAAGAGAACATGTCAGAAATGGGAAACAATATGGGATCTAGCTACATCACTTACTGATGAGTTATTTAATCTCTGTTAACTTGCTTTCTCATCTATTTAATGTATTTCTTACATAATAGATAAGAAAGGCCCTCTAAAGACTGTATAACTTCCAAAAGCCAAAGGAATTGCTTGATTTTTTAAAATGTGAACATAAGATCAGGGAATAGTCACTAAGTAATATGAAACTAAGTTTTGAAATTTCAGAGGTTCTGATTTGACCCACTACTTACAACTCACTGCCTGAATTTATATTTCTTTTCTACTAAAAGTGGAGGTCTTTCTAGTTACAGCAAAAATCTGCTACAGCTATGAAAAGTAAATCTGCATCTGCCTCCCGAATAACTTGTACCAAATACTTTATTAAAAAATCAGCCTTTGAAGACTGTGACACAGGTTACTCCAGAGGCACCTGCACACCCATGTTTATTGCAGCACTATTCACAATAGCCAAGTTATGGAAACAGCCAAGATGCCCCACTACTGACGAATGGAGCAAGAAAATGTGGTATCTATACACAATGAAATTTTATGCAGCCATGAAGAACGAAATGTTATCATTCGCTGGTAAATGGATGGAATTGGAGAACATCATTCTGAGTGAGGTTAACCTGGCCCAAAAGACCAAAAATAGTATGTTCTCCCTCATATGCGGACATTAGATCAAGGGCAAACACAACAAGGGATTGGACTTTGAGCACATGATAAAAGCGAGAGCACACAAGGGAGGGGTGAGGATAGGTAAGACACCTAAAAACTTAGCTAGCATTTGTTGCCCTCAACGCAGAGAAAGTAAAGCAGATACTTTAAAGCAACTGAGGCCAATAGGAGAAGGGGACCAGGAACTACAGAAAAGGTTAGATCAAAAAGAATTAACCTAGAAGGTAACACATATGCACAGGAAATCAATGCGAGTCAGCTCCCTGTATAGCTATCCTTATCTCAACTAGCAAAAACCCTTGTTCCTTCCTATTATTGCTTATACTCTCTCTTCAACAAAATTAGAGATAAGGGCAAAATAGTTTCTGCTGGATATTGAGAGGGTCGGGGAGAGAGGGAAGGGGCAGAGCGGGTGGTAAGGGAGGGGGTGGGGGCAGGGGGTAGAAATAACCCAAGCATTGTATGCACATATGAATAATAAAACAATTTAAAATAAATAAATAAATCAGCCTTTGATGTTAATATTTATGTCAACTAGTGGCTAATCCTGACACTTTATGAACTCTTAACTTTCATTTATTTTATTATTTAGTTTATCAAGGTTATAGCCATCAGGAGTTGACAAGACCTGATTGCTCACCAAGTACTGCATAGCAATAGAGCGTCGGAGAGGCCCAGGAGGTCCAATTAGAAAGACATCTTGCCCCAAAAGATCTTTCTGCATTATCCACCTCAGATGCTGGACTACAGATTGAGTCATGGAGTCTGAAACTTTAAGGAAGAAAAAAGAGAAAATGAAATGCAAACTGGACGATTACTTATACAATAATATACTAGTACAACAGCTTACTGTTACAATAGTATAGTGCTATTACTAATACAAATCTCCAAGCAAGGCAAACTATGTATTTTTAAATATACATTTGTATACATATAGAGAGATATTATATACACATACCTGGTGAATGCTCACTGTTTCAGATAAAACTATTATTATCAGTGCTAAAACAGAACAAAGTTTTTGATATCACAAAGAGTCACATATCTTACATTTGAAAGCTTGTAAGAACATCTGAATAATCATCTATATATGTCCCTAAAGAAATGAAAGTGATTTTCAAGGATGATTTGAGGAACTGGTATCATTACTTTCTCGCAGGTTTCATAGCCTAACCCTTCCATTCCAAAACAGAAATATGACAGAAACATCCCAGGCAATTAATGATTATCATAGACTTGAAAAACAGGAGACAAATACATTATAATTGAAGATGGCAATGGTTGTAAGAGCTCTCAAACTTTACAGATACAAAGTTTGACACAGATTTAAAATTACATCATAGGGGCTTATAATTTAAGTCTATTCTTCTACAACTGTTTTGGGAATAGAAGACTACCCACACAACGCCCTTCCACAGCAACTATTAAATAAACCACGAATGTGCTCATTGTCTGTCCAAGCATTTTAGCATGTTTAAATTAATAAAGCTAATTTGTTTCTCAATATGTAAACTACCCAATGACTAAGCAAATCCGTCCCTAGGTATAAAAGAAAACTTCTTGATCTTGTACATTAAGAGACATACAGAATACTCCGAGCAGCACTGTTCAAAAACTGGGGATAGGAGAACAGATAAAAATGCATACAGTGGAATATTACACAGCAACAAAAAATGAATAAACTAATGCTATAGGCTAGGCATTTCTAATTTAGAAACTAGAAATCTGAAATACTCCAAAATCTGACACTTTTTGAGTGTCAAAATAATACAACAAGTAGCAAATTTCACACCTGATCTCATGACAAGTCACGGTCACAATGTGGAGGCACCAAAAATATAATTTGGAATTATTTTCAGGCTACATGTATGGGATATATATGAAAATGAATGAATTTCCTATTTAGATGTAGGTTCCACCCCAACTCTATCTCAATATATAAAGATAAATAGATATATAGATGTCTATATACATGCAAATATTCTAAAATCCAAAAAAATTCACATAAGGAATATTTAATCCCATAATATGTTGAACTCTTAAGGATACAATTTGGAGAGAAAAAAAAGTCACAAATTAAATCAAATATACTGTTTTAAATAATACAACATATAAATAGAACCAAGGACAAAAGTCAAATGTCATTTCAATAGATGAAAAAAAATTCAATATTCCTTCATGATAAAAGCCCTGAACAAGGACTAGAAGGAATGTACCTCAATATAATAAAGGCTATACACAACAAACCTATACCAATTTTGTACTGAATAGGGAAAAACTGAAAGCACGCCCCCTAAAATCAGGAATAAGACAAGAGTGCCCACTCTCCCCACTCTCAATCAAGACAGTACTTGGATTGTTAGCCAGAGCAAGAAGGCAAGAGAAAGAAAATAAAAGGAATACAAACAGGAAAGGAAGAACTCAAATTATCCCTATTTGTTCCTGATATGATCTTATGCTTTAAAGACCCTAAAAATTCTACCAAAAAACTCTTAGATCTGACAAACATGTCCAGTGAAGTAGCAGAATACAAAATCAACATACAAAAATCAGTAGCTTCTCTATACGCCAATAACAGCGTAAGAAATAAATCAGAGAAACAATCACCTTTACAATAACCTCAAAAAATTAAATACCTAAGAATAAACTTGAAATAATAAACAATGAAAACTATAAAACACTGAAGAAAGAAAAAGACGATAGAAAATGGAAAGAAGTCCCATGCTCATGGATCAGCAGAATTAATATTGTGAAAATGGTTGTAATACCAAAAGCAATCTACAGATCCAATGTGATCATTATCAAAACTCAATGATGTTCTTCACAGAAACAGAAAAAACAATCTTAATTAACACAGAAGACCTTGGACAGCCAAAGAAATCATGAGCAAAAACAGCAAAGTTGGAGGTATCACAATACTCAACTTCAAATTATAATACAGTGCCATAGTACTATAGTAATAAAAACAGTACTGGCACAAAAATAGACACAAAAACCGAGAGAACAAAGACCCAGAAATGAAACCACACAGCTACAGCCATCAGATCTTTGACAAAGATGCCAAAGACATACATTGGAGAAATGACAGCCTCTTCAACAAATGGTGCTGGAAAAGTTGAATATTCACATGTAGAATTCTGAAACGAGATCCCTGCTTCTTACACTATACAAAAATCATTCATATATGGATAAAAAACCTTAATTTAAGGCCTGAAACTCTAAAACTACTAGATGAAAACATAGGGAAGTCGCTAGAAGAAGACAGAGGCATAGGAATTTCTTAATAGGACATAAACAGCCCAGGAAATAAGAGCAAGGACTTACAAATGGGTTATAGCAAATTAAAAAGCATCAAAGCGAACAAGTATTAGAGTGGAGAGCCAGCCTACAGAATGAGAGAAAATCTTTGCCAGCTAGTCATCTGACAAGGGATTAATAACTAGAATATATAAAGAGGTCAAAAACTAAACACAAAGAGAACAAATAGTCTAATTAACAAATGGCAAATGAACTGAAGAGATGGATCTCAAAAGAAGTACAAATGTCTAATGAATATGTGTAAAATAGTCAACATCCTTAGGCACAGAGAGATGCAAATCAAACTACATTGAACATATATACATGGAAATGTCAAAAGGAAATTCCTTGTACAGCTATCTTAACAAACATGTCATTTTCTTTTCTTTTACAAAACTGAAGAACAGGAGGGTGGTGGTCTGGGTGGTTGGTACCAGTGTGTGGCAGGGAGGATGTGGGGAAAGCATGTGAGAGGGTGAATAGAGTGCAAATACCATATACATATACATGTAAATGGAAAAATGAGACCTGCTGAAACTATTCCTGGAATGGGGGGAGGGGGGATAAGGAGAATGGAGGAGGGGGTGAACTCAGCTATGATATATTTGATATATTGTAAGAACTTTTGTAAATGCCACAATGTACCCCCCACACAACAATTTAAAAAAACTACATTGAGATTCCATCTCATCCCAGTCAGAATGGTTATTATCATGAAAACAAATAATAACAAATGATGTAAGGATGTGGGAAAAGGGAACTTTATGTATTGTTAGTGGGAATGTAAACCAGTACAGCCACTATGGAAACTAGATAGATGTTCCTCAGAAAACAGAAAATAGGCCACCATATGACCCTGCTATACCACTCCTGGACATATATCCAAAGGAATGTAATTAAGGATACAACAGAGACAGACACCTGCACACCCATGTTTACTGCAGCACTATTCACAATACCCAAGTTATGGAATTAGCCCAGGTGTTCACTAACTAATGAAAGGATGAAGAAAATATGATATATGTGATATTATTCAGTCATAAAGAAGAATGAAATTATGTTGGGGGAAAGGGAAAAGAAAAGGTGATGGGGTAAAGATGATCAAAGCATACTGTATCTATGTGTGAACAGCACAATGAAACACACTAAAAACTGCAAAAAAAAAAAATGGGGAGAGATCGGGGATAGGAAAGAGAAACGCGGTGAATTCTATCAAAGTATAATATATGCATGATGAAAATACCACAATAAAACATCTTCATACAGTTAAAATACATTAACAAATATATATACACCGTTTTGATAAAGGTCAATGTATAGCAATACAATTCCTCAGAAATACATACATGTGCAATTAAACAGCAGTCGAAAAAGCAAGGGATTAATAAATTCAGGATGAAGGGATACCTTATCCCGAATGGATAAGACATTCTTATCCATGAGCATGGACTCAGATTCTCATGAATAGCTTTAATAGTACTGGTAATATATTCTAGTTCTAAAATTAGTGTAGGTTACAGTGTTTGTTTCCTTATGTTAGTTAACACACATACATACACACACACGCACACACATGACATGAAGTCTTCTGCATATAGTGAATATCCCACAGTTTAGTTTTTGTTTTGTACTTTTTTTTTTTTTTGTGGTACTGGGGTTTAAACTCAGGACCCCATGCTGGCTAGGCAGGTGCTCTACCACTTGAACCATACCCCTAGTTCTTTGGCTTTATTTTTCACATAGGATCTCGTGGTTTTTTCCCTAGGCTGACCTTGACCCACCATCCTCCTACCTACAACTCCCATGTAGCTGAGACTGTAGACATGTTCCACCATACCCAGTTTACTTTATTGAGATGAGGGATGGAGGTCTTGCTAACTTTTTGCTCAGCCGGCCCCAAAATGTGATCCTCCCAATCTCTACCTCCCTCCCAAGTAGCTGGGATTACAGTTACGTGTACCATACCTGTCTCCATACTTTTTAAATGAATTAAATCACCCAGTGAGGTCACAAAAGAATTCAAAGATCCAACTAAGAAAGCTTGCCTAGGACCAAAAGTGTGCCTTCTTTGTCCCCCTCTGACAGCCCAATATCACTAGGGTAGCCCTTCATCCCCAAAGAAAGCTGAAGGGCTGGCAGAGAAGCTCAAGCAGTAACAGTGCCTGACTAACAAGCATGAGATACCTAAGTTCAAACCCCACTGCCGCCAAAAAAATAAAAATCTTTATGCTACCAAAGAAAGCTAAAAGTTAACCATTTGAAGAGATAATTTTCTGATTTTCTTTATTGTAATGGGAAGATGAAGGTAAAGGTTTTGAGCAGACTGGGTAGATAACCATGTCACTGGAGTCACACTAAAGCATTGTATAATTTTTCCAGGGGAACACCTCTATGGCTGAAAATCACCAGACTTAATACCCAAGTGCAGGTGCTTGGCTTCCCTTCTGTTCTTGTGGATCCACTAAGACATGCATGGAGACATGTTACACAAAAGGGACAAAAACTGGATCCCGGAGGAGGGATTGAGAAAAAATTTTGGATATTACAATGGTTTGTGGTCCTGTAAAAGAACACAGTTCAGAAACAGATAAACCATGTATTTGTGCTATTAAAATTTTAGGGGGTTGGGGAGCAACAAGTGGGTGGAGAAGAAGGTCCTCAGGAGAGCAATAATGAAAAACTGATTGAAAAATACTATTCCAAGTGTGTCTTTGTGAAGAATCTATCAAGTACTTTCACGATGTTTGGATGCAATTCATCCGAGCCTGGAGAATTACCCTCATTTATAACTACCACATGTCCTTTTCACTTGTTTCTTTCCTACTTCAGGCTTAAACCCATCTTTGTGATGAACAGTCCATTCTTTCTTATTTTGAGACAAGTCAGTCTCCCTGACATTTAAGGATGAAATAAAATAAAATTAAGACACCCCACTTCTTTATCAGTAAAATAACACAATGTTCCCTGTGCTACTGTTCTACTATCTCCTCTTACTCAGAAATCAAATATATAATTAAAAATTTAAACAACCTGAGTTCTTCCCTTTGCATTTTTTTATTATTCATTTATTCACATGTGCGTACATTGTTTGGGTCATTTCTCCCCCCTGCCCCCCTCCCCTCCCCTTTCCTTTGCATTGTCACAACTGAAACTTAATTTGGCCACAGGGCTTCCTTACATATCTCTGAGTTTTGTGTTACTACTTCATATTCAATTCTGTCAATATGTCAGATGATCCATTCATTACTTGGACTTGGCTATTTAAAATCTAAAATTTGCAAGGTTTTAGAAGGTAGACCCAAGTTTATCTCTTTAGCTTCTTCCCACCTTTCACTCTTTATAACTATCGGTAACTACTCATCATTTTAGGATTCAGTTTAGTTCTAGGTAGTTCCAATCCATTTTAAATGTCTTAACCTTAGCGTTACAGTCATTTTCAAGGTTTTAAAAATCCAAGGCAGTTCTTAATTAAACATGAGGCTTGCCCTTTGCAATTGTTGATTTAATAAAGTGCTGAAATTTGGGAATAATTTATCTTTTAAAAAAATAAAATTGGAGCAGAATCAAAGCTGTCCCTGCAATGACAGAGCAATGTATACACCAATGTCCTTTCTTAAATAAGAGAGGAAGGCATGGTGTTATTTAAAGTTAGAGCCTGGGGAATCATGGTAGTGTCTTCCTCTTCAGCACGATGTTCATGTGTGCTGAGAACCACTGCCTTGAGAAGTATCTGACAATTCTCAGCAATGCCTTATTTTATTCTTACCACTCCACAGAGGTTCTCAACCAGCGACAGTACTATCATTCCCTATGCCTGCCAGAGGCATTTCCAATGTATGGTGATACTTTAGGTTGTTACAAAGCTTTGAGGAGTGAGGGATAGTTTAGTACACTGATAGTAATGCTAAATGCAGTGTCCAAGACAGTCCCACCCAACAGATCAACAGCACCTTTCTACAAACACTTTTTTCAAGGTCTCTGCTGCTTGCACACTACTAAGGAGTTGTTTCTAATTAGTCACAATTAAGCCCACAGGAAGATTTCCTCTCAGTTTCCCCTACTTTTTGCACAATGAAGTTGTTGAAACTGTAAGAGACACCAGTATATCCAAGTTCTTGTCACTCCAACATTTCAGTCCTAAGCAACTTCACAATCTTGTGGCTGAACTTGTAGTCTGTGGAAAACCTTAGCAAAGACATCTTTTCCCTACTTTTACCTTCCCTCAATAATAGTACCAATAATGGCCATAATTTATTGCATTCCTATGGTGTGCTGGGTTATAACACAAATGATTTTTTATACTGTATCTCATTTAGGTCTTGCAACAACCCAAAGAGGCATCAGACAATAGTTTGTAAGAACATAAATTTGAGCCAGTTGGGTTCAAATCCCAGCTCTGCTATTTACAAATTGTGTAACCATACCCAAGTTTTAAAACTCTGTGCTTGGTTTCCCCATCTATATAATGGATATAATAACTGTACTTACAGAGTTGTTGTGAGGATTAAACTAAGCACATAGAACAAGGTCCAGTACTGGTAAATGTTGCATATTTGTTAAATACTCCTCATTCCCATTTTATAATAGAAAAAATCAAAGTTGGAAAAGCAGTAGCATTTGTCCACAGTTGATAAGTCTATACTCAATATTAGACTTAAATCCTTTGAACCCATAGCTTGCATTCTAGACATTATGCCCTCTAGCTCCCTTCAAATGCTTTCTGACAGCTGTCTACCATCAAGTTTAAGACTGTCCCTACAAGCACAAACCACATAGGGCTCTATTAAATCTAGTACACTTGCTGTTCTGGCCAATATTTCTGTTTCTCTTATTTTTAGTGACATATAACAATATGTTTTATTCTTTCTATTAAAGTTTCAAAATTATTTTGCTATGGACATTATGTTATCAGAGGACCCACTTCTTCATAAAAATCATACTTTTCTTATTCATATTTTAATATATTTTCTGAAAAAAGAAAACACTCTCATGTTTATCAGGAAACTGAATTACACCATGAAAGAAAACATGATGTAATGCTATGTGAAGCATGAGGTGGAGTTTACATTAATGCTTGAGACTAGCTGTACTTTTAGGATAGCCTCAAGAAATCATTAGTCATTTAAAAGCATGCCAGAAATAGAAACAAGACTTAAGACTATACATGATGAACATCTGCAAAACAAGCTGCCACACTGCCTTGCCTAACTTAACATAAACATGGCCAGTGCGGGAGAGAATTCCCAACTGTGCTTTTAGGCACAAGATGCTACCTTCCAGGAGTCCACCAATAATAAACTGATGTTAAAATAGTACTAAAAAGTCTGATCCTGTGTGCTGTGATTTTCTAATCTATGTAAAATGAAAACATCTAGTTTCACACTGGACTAAATTCCTGATTTAATTCTTGCCAATATTTGTATCCACAAAAAAAAAAAATTCAGTCAGTCATATTCAAAGGCCTTAAAATACTGTATTAGAGTAATCTAAATTGGACTTTTCTCCATTTACAGATTCAAATTTGTCATATACAAGGTTAAAACTAAAATTCCAGAAAATTAAGCATAGTTCAAATTTTCTTATAATAAATCCCTGAAAACTAGTGATGTTTTCTTGGTGCCCCAAGAAGCAACGTAATATAACAGAAAAAAAAGGCCTTTGAAGCCTGACAAACCTAGCTGTGTTCTTCATCCTGTCCTTTATCAGTGTTCTTGGACAAACATTTTGACTCGTTTGGATTGAAGTTTCCTTATTTTCAAAAGAAAAGTAGTAATACTTGTGAAGTAAGACTACATGAAGCCCACAGTTAAGGTACTATGTCCAGCCCTCAGGCAATGAGAACTAGATATGGAAAAATCCTTCCTCTCCTGCAAATGCCTCTCTCTAGTGCCCTGGACGGCAGGAGGCACAGTGTAGCCAGGTAGGTATGAACGTGCTTCTGAGTTTATACTCAAATTACTGCTGGACCTAGAGCCCAGCCTGAAGAAATAATGGAAAAAGGAACACAGTACTCACCACATCAAAATCTATATAGCCTGAGCCCTGTGCTTTACCATATTTCATTTTATTCACCACAATCACCCCAAAAATCACTCAGCTATCTGAACACAGGCCTATCACCCTCCCCTGAATTTGATCTCTCTACCACATTACACTGTGAGATATCAAAAGAAGAACAACTAACTCCTTACTACAACTACATGTTCTTCTACTAAACTGCCACCTAACAACAGTGACTCCCTATGGACGTCAGACCTGCCACCAAGAGAGATTCCCTCAGCTAAGACTTCCCACTGCAGGGAGATAAGAACAGGAGAATCTCTAAAGCCCTTTCCACTAAGGACCCTAATAACCTATACTGCCACTGTCACTACCACAGTTCTAGTAGCCTCGATGGCTGAGGCACCCACAGTCATCACTGATCTTGATCACTAAAGAAGCACATGAAGGCTGTATCACTGCACTCACCAGAAACACAGACACTGCATGCTACCCAGATAGCTCCTGCAGGCCCATCTATAGGTAAACGTCTGCCTTAACGAAAGCTGTTCTGTAAGTTTAGAGACTGTTCTTCCAGATGCACAAAAGTCAATGCAGGGACACACAAAACATGAAAAAGCAAGGAAACATGACATCATCAAAGGAATATAGTTATTTTCCAGTAAGAAATGAGTATTTGTGCCAGGTACCAGTGGCTCACATCTGTAACCCTAGCTACTCAGGAGGCAGAAATCAGGAGGATCACAGCTCAAAGCTAGCCCAGGCAAATAGTTCTCAAGACCCTATCAAGAAAAATACCCAGGGGGGAGAGGGAGGGGGCGGAGTGGGTGGTAAGGGAGGGAGTGGGGGCAGGGAGGAGAAATGACCCAAGCCTTGTATGCACATATGAATAATAAAAGGAAAAAAAGAAAAATACCCAGTGAAAAAAGACTGGCAATGTGGCTCAAGTGGTACAGCATCAGTCTAGTAAGTGTGAAGCCCTGAGTTCAAACCCCAGGTACTGCCAAAAAAAAAAAAAAGAGAGAGAGAGAGAGAGAAAGAAAGAAAGAAATGGATATTTGTGAACAGCCTGAAAAGAAATTTAAAATAAAAATAACACTGTTAAGGAAAATCAGTGAGATATAAGAGACATGGACAGATAATTCAGTTAAATCAGAAAACAACTTATGATCTGAACAAGAAATTCAACAAATAGATATTTCTAAAAAAAAAAAAAAACAAAAACAAAATTTTTGAGGCTGATTTTTCAAAGAAATAAAAAATGTAGTAGGGAGCTTCAAAATAGACTACATGAAGCAGAAGATCTAAGAACTTGAAGATAGGTCTTTGAAAGACTCCATGAAGAGTGAGGGGAAAAAAGAGTAAAGAAAGCCCATAGGGCTTATGTGACACCGTTAATGAACAAACATCCACACTATGGGACTTCTAATTTTAAAAATATAGAAAGAAAACTTATTTAATAAAATAATTACTGAAGGCTTCCCACATCTTGGGAGAAAGATGGACATTCAGATCCATGAACCTCCAAAGTCCACAAACATTCAACCCAAGAGATTCTCTCTGGGGCACATTAGGATTAAAGTGTCAAAGACAGAGACTGAACAGACAGGTGCCAGTGGCTCACACCTATAATCCTAGCTACTGGGAGGCTGAGATTGAGAGGATAGTGATTGAAGGCCAGTCTAGGCAAAAAATTTGCAAAACCCCATCTCAACCAAAAACTAGGTATGGTGGGGTGAGCCTGTCATACCGAACTAATGAAGGAGGCTGAAATTAGGAGGATCATAGTTCTAAGCCAACATGAGCAAAAGAATTTGCAAGAGCCCATCTCAATGGAAAAAGGCTGGAAGTGGTGGCATGAACCTGTCATCCCAGCTATAGAGGGAAGCATAAAATCAGGAGGATTGTGGTCCAGGTCAGCCTGGGCAAAAATTGAGACCCTATCTCCTAAATAACCAGAGGAAAAAGATCTGAAGGTGCAGCTAAAAGTGGTAGAGTGTCTGCCTAGCAATCATGAAGCCCTGAGTTCAAACTCCAATACCACAAAGAAAAAAAAAAAACAGAATGAAACAAAAGACAGAGGCAGAATTTTAAAAGCAGTAAGAGAGACACACTGAGTCACTTATGAGGGACTCTTCATCAGATTTATAGTGGGTTTCTAAGGAGAAACCTTGAAAAGAGAATGAGACAATATATTCTAAGTGCTGAAAGAAAAACAATGCCAGCAAAAAATACTATACCCAGCAATGACATCCTTCAGAAATAAAGGAAAAATAAAGTCTCTCCCAAACTAGCAAAAGCTAGTTCTTGCACTAGACCTGCATTGCAAGAAATGCTTAAACCAGTTAGTTTCTCAGACAAACATAAGGATAATCATTACTACCCTGAATATACTCACTGGTAGAGGTAAAGACAGAGTCAGATCCAGAATACTTCAATAACTAATGTCAATGTCTGAGTCACACATATGTCTGGCATGCAAGTTAGAACTCAAAACAGTCAAAAATCACTAAAGGTACAATAAGTTGTTACATATATTACAATAAGCTATAAGTTGTATTATCAAAAACACAGATTGGAGGATGGTAAAAGTCCAGAGTTTTTTAATATGACAAATTGTTACTAGCTTAAAATAGTCAATTATAACTATAACATGTTTTATGTAAGCCTCATGGTAACAAAAAACCAAAAAGCCACAGCAGATATACAAATGATAAAGACATAGGAATCAAAGTTTAGCACAACAGAAAGTTATCAAAGCACAAAAATAGACAAGAGCACAAAAGGAACAAAGGCTCTACAAAACAATCAGAAAACAACACAATGTTAGTAGGGAGTTCTGTTGCGCATACACACACACACACACACACACACACACACACACACACCATGGAATATTATTTAGCCTTTTAAAAAATCTTGGATTGGGACATAGTTCAGTGATAGAGTACCTGCCTAGCATGCTCAATGCCCTGGATTCGGTCCTCAGTATGACTGAGAAAAAAAAAGAAGAATCTTGCCATTTGCACCATCTGGATGCACCTTACGCTAAAGTAAAACAGAGGTTAGCAGGGATGAGGGTGGGAGAGTAGCAAATGGAGAGATGTAGGTCAAAGGACACAAAGTGGTAGTTATATGTCATTGAAGAAGTCTAGACATTTACTGGACAACACAGGTAATAAAACTGTACTGGATTTGGGATTCTCTAAAGGACATTTTAGCTGCTCTTGCCACAAAACATAAAAATGGATAACTATGAAATGGTGGACATATTAACTTGCTTCACTATTGTAAACATTTTACTACACACACACACACACATACACACACACACATATATATATATACCATAACTTATGCTGCATACTCTAAATATATACAATAAAATTCATCTCTTAAAAATAACAGATTCATTGGGGTTAGCAGAATGGCTCAAGTGATAAAGCGCATGCCTAGCAAACATGAGGTCCTGAGTTCAAACCCCAGTACTGCCAAAAAAAAACCAAAAAACAGATTTGTCAAAGAAGAAATCTAAAAGGGAATTGCAAAGCTTTCTTAACTAAACAGAAATGAAAACTTAATATAGGTAAATTTTTGTCGTGCCACTGAAGCAGTTCTTAAGGGAAATTGCATAGCAGCACTAAGTGCCTATAATGAGAAAGAGGAAGTATTTCAAATTAATAGTCTCAGCTTCTTCCTTGAGACTAGAAAAAGAAGAGCAAATGAAACCCAAAGAAGGGAAATGATACCGATGAGAACTTAAAGATCAATGACCAAAAACAGGAAAATAAAGAAAAATCAATGAAACCAAAAGCTTGTTCTTTGAGAGCAACAGTATGATCAAGAAAGGGATAAAACACAAATTACTGACATCAGAAATGATACAGAAATACATGAAATACATACACCTTAGATAGTACAAGGATAATAAGGGTATGTTGTGAAATATTTTATGCTAATATATTCCACAACTTAGATGAAATGAATGGACATCTGAAAAGACAAATTCCAGCTCTTCCTTAGCTGATATAAGAAGAGATGACTTGATTAACAACATGTATGAAAGAAACTGAATTTACAGTTAAAAATCTTCCCACACAGAAAACTCCAGTCTGAGATGATTACACTGGTAAATACTACAAAACACTGAGGAAGCATATGAATTTTATACAAACACATGCAGAAAGCAGAAGAGAAACTCTAATTCATTCTATGAGACAAGCACTACCCTGATATCAAAATCTGACAACAATGTGACAAAAAAGTTGCAAATCAGTATCTCTCACAAATACAGATGCACAAATTCCAAACAAGATTTTTGCAAACTGAGTGAAATAATTAAAAAAACAACGTATCTTTACCAGGTGGGATTTGTCCTGAGAGTGAAAACTTAGTGTCTGAAAATCAATCAATGCAATTCACCATATTAACAAACAAAAAACAAAAATCACAAAATCATGTCAAAGAATACAGAAAAAGCACTCAACAAAATCTAATATCCCTTCCTAATTAAAATTTTTAAGCCTATTATGAAAAGAAGGAAACTCCCTCAGCTTGATAAAGAACATCTATAAAAAGCTCTACAGAAGCAGAGAGATTGAACGCTTTCCCCATCACCAAGAATAAAACAATATTCTCTCTCATGTGTTCTCAATGTTCTCTATTCAATATTACACTGGAGAGTCCAGAAACTGCAATAAGGCAAAAATAAATAAATAAATGAAATAAGAATCATCTAGATTGGAAAGGAAAAAGTAGAACTGCCTTTATAGACAACGTGATTGTTTATGTTAAAATGTGACGTAATCTATAAAAAATAATCTCTAGAACTAAAACATGATTTTAGCAAGGTGCCAAGAACCCAGATCAATATAAAAAAATCAGTTGTATTTCTGTGTTAAAGTTAAAAAACAGTGCCATTCACAATAACATAAAGATAAAGTAAGTAAGACCTGTTCACTGAAAATAACAAAATAACACTGAGAGAAATTAAAGATGATCTAAATAGAGATAACTTGTTCATGGGTTGGAAAGTTCAGAATTATTATTAATTATCTCCAAAATTACCTACAGATTCAATGCAATCCTAATGAAAAAATCACAGCAGGCTTTTATTAAAATTGATATTAACAAGCAGGATACAAATATCATTTATAAATGCAAAGGGCCTAGAATGGTCAAAACAATGTTGTAAAAGAACAAAGATGGATGACTAACATTATCTGATTTCAAGACTAACTATAGAAGTGCTACGGTTAGGCCTCAGAGCCCCCTCTGTTTGCCAAGGGGCGGTCGTCTTCTCCACCCCGCTCCTCGTCTCTTGTCCCCAGTGACCCAGAAGCCAGAGCCCCAGTCAGGGCGGGGTGGCGCGGCCCAGACTCCCGGACCTGGAAGAAGTGTCATCTCCCTCCTCTGCCATGGAGCCCACCGTGCCATCCCTCACCGAGGAGGACCTGACTGAAGTGAAGAAGGACGCTCTTGAAAATTTGCGTGTTTACCTGTGTGAGAAAATCATAGCTGAGAGACATTTTGATCATCTACGTGCAAAAAAAATCCTCAGTAGAGAAGACACTGAAGAAATTTCTTGCCGCACATGAAGTAGGAAAAGGGCTGGAAAATTGTTAGACTACTTACAAGAAAACCCCAAAGGACTAGGCACTCTTGTTGAATCTATTCGAGGGGAAAAAAACACAGAACTTTCTGATACAGAAGATTACAGATGAAGTACTGAAACTCCGAAATATAAAACGAGAACATCTCAAAGGACTGAAATGTAGCAGCTGTGAGCCTTTTCCAGATGGAGCCACAAACAGCCTTTCTAGATCAAATTCAAATGAGAGTAATTTCTCTGAAAAACTTCGAGCATCCGCTGTCGTGTACCATCCAGAAGGAGAATCCAGCACAGCTCCCTTTTTTTCTACTGATTCTTCTTTGAATTTGCCTGTCCTGGAAGTAGGCAGAACTGAAAATACCAACTTCTCTTCAACTACACTTCCTAGACCTGGGGACCCTGAGCTCCTCCTTTGCCACCAGAGCTGCAGTTAGAAGGAGGAGGAACTTGTGGAAACTCTAGTGAGATGTTTCTTCCCTTAAGATCACCTGCTGTGTCACGCAGCGACACTTTATTGCCTTTTATTTTTTTTAATAGTGACAAAAGATGTTTCAAAGGGTATAATCTTTTTATAAAACTACTATAACGATTTACTTACATTTGATACACATCTTTTAAAATACAATGTAAGCATATTTTGTAAATAGAGTTTTTAGCATAAAAGACGCATACTTTTAGGGATAGTTATATATAAATAATGTTGGTCATACACTTCTCAGTATTTTCTGTTTTTTTATTTTTCAGATTTTTTATGTCGTAAGACTGATTTTTATAGGGAATATTTTATTTGGGAATAGACTGTTATGCTTGGAATAATGTTTCTCAATGTATTTGTACTAGATATTTTCAGAGGCTAATAAAAAAAATAGTCTTTTCCAACACTGTAGCAGTAAATTTTCAACAATAAGCTGCTCTTATTGTTAACAAAGCCAACCACTAATAGCAGAGAATCTCTCATTCAGTTGGTCTCACACGGTCTCCTCATTCTGGAGAAACACCTAATGAAGTTTGAGCCACCTAAGGTCTATCTCAATTTGCCAAAATTCATTTCTTATTAATCTTACTGATACTGCTTTCTTTGGATTTTCAGTGTTTGCTTTATCATTTTTTTCCTAAAGAAAAATATCTTAGTATGAACCTCAATTATTACATGTAATTTGATGTGATTTTTTAAAAAAAAAAACCTCTGAACTTTTTGTTCTCTTTTAATGAGTACTACTGTATGTGTATGGTTGAAATAACTAGAACAGGCCAGGCATGGTGGTTCATGCCTGTAATCCCAGCTAATCAAGAGGATCATGGTTTGAAACCCTGGCAAAAAATTTATGAAACCTCATCTCAGCCAATAAAAGCTGGGCACGGTGTTATGCACCTGTTATCCCACTTATTTGGGAAATAGGAGGATTGAGGTCCAGGCCAGCACAGGAGTAAACATAAGATCCTATTTAAAAAATAGCAAAATCACAAAGGGCTGGAGGCATAGCTCAAGTGGTAGAGCACCTGCCTAGTAAGTACAAGGCCCTGAGTTCAAACCCCAGTACCACCAAAAAAAAAGGTTTTCTAGTGTGTATATGACAATTATATTTTATTTTTAATGCTATTTGGAACAAGCAGACCATAAGATAGAGTTATCTTTTGTTGTATAACAAAATCTGACTAATTTTATACATTTATAAATTTTTACTCTGATTCTTTTCATTTAAATCATGATTCTACCTGTTTTCTGATATCCATTTCCTATGTTTCTATTATTTAAAAAACTAAAAATGGAAGTTTGCTATTAACAATAAAAGGTTTTTTTTAAATAAGTGGTGCTACATTTTGGAGTTTAAAACAGAACCATCTAAAGCAAAATGTCTAATTTTTAGATGTCTAACACCTTTTTTTAATATAAGATTTCACAGCCAGGTGTGTACATACCTGTATGCCAGCACTCAGGAGACTGAGGCTGGAGAACCCCAAATTTGAAGCTGGCCTGGCTACATAGTGAGACCCTATTTCCAGGGGAAATAAAAAGAAGGAAAAAGAACAAAAAATTAAATAGGATTTACTTGGAATCAAAGATCAAAATTTAGATATATTGCAGCACTTATGTATGTGTTAGTTTTTAGCACTGAGTTTTCTTTTAGACTGTTAGTCATCTATATAGTCAATAAATTAGTAAACTTAGACTCTAAAAAAAAAGACTAACTATAAAGCTACAGTAATCTAAACAGTGAGACCCTGGTGTCAAGAAAATCAAATAGATCAATGGAACAGAACAGACTCTAGAAACAGACTCACAATATACATGGATAACAGATTTATGACAAAACTACAAAGGCCAGTCAGTGGAGAAATGTCAATTTTTCAACAAATGGTGTAGGAACAATTGAATTCATCCATATGCAAAATAAATGAACTTTAACCCACACCTTATACCATACACAAAAATTAACTCAAAAAGGACAGCAGACATAAATGTGAACATCTAAGCCAGGTGTGTACTTCATAGCTGAAATTTCAGCTACTCAGGAGGTGGAGAATGGAGGATCTTTTTGCCAATCCAGGCAAAAAGTTAGTAAGACCCAATCTCATGTAATAAACTAGGCATACTGGCACGTTTATAATCCCATCTATGCAGGAGGTAAAAACAGGGGGATCACAGTCCAGACCAGCCTGGGCAAAAACGTGAGAACCAAGAGAAAGGAAACAAGAATGATAAAGTGAATAACGTTGAAATACATCACACCTGCATAGAAACAAGGCACAACAAAACACACTCAAAACTGTCGAACAATACGAGGTGGGGGGAAAGGGATAAGGAAGCATTAGACTGATTAAAGTACCATAAATTCACAGGTGAAATACCAAGGCAAAACCCTTCTGGACAATGAACATATAGTTAAACAATGAAGGACAGGAATGTAAAACAGGTCCTGTTAGGGGGATGGAATATGTGAGAGGGAAAGAGGAATGGAGGGTAAAGGAGCATGAATATGGTCAAGTACTTTATATACATGTATGAAGGTAGAACAATGAAACAATGAAACCTGCAGAAGTCATTTGAAGTAGGGTGCAAGTAGATGAGGAAGATGACGAAGGGGATGAACTTAACCAAGGTCCACTGTAAGCATATATAGAGATATCACAGCGAAACTCCCTGTACAACTATTACAACTAATAATTTTTTTTTAAATATAAGAATCTATTCAGAAAAATAACTAAAAGGAAAAAAACAGGGCCAGAGGCATGGCTCCAGTGATGGAAGACTTGCCAAGCAGAAGCAAGGCCCTAGGCTCAAACCTCAGTACCATAAACAAATACATAAATAAATAACAACAATGAAAACATCTAAATAAAAATGGGAGGGATGTCTTTGTGGTCTTTGGTTAGACAAAGAACTGGTAAGTTTCTTAGGTGATACCAAAAGTATGATCTGTCAAAGTAAAAAACCAATAAATTGGACTTCATTAAAATTTATAACTTTTGGGCTGGTGGAGTGGCTCAAGTGGTAGAGAGCATGCCTGGTACGTGCAAAGCCCTGAGTTCAAACCCTAGTACTGAAAAAAAGAAAGGGGGTGGGAGGAAGAAGCAGGAAAGAAGAAAGAAAAATTAATAACCTCTGCTCTTCAAAGAACACTATGAAGAAAACAGAATGATAAGCCACTGGAGAAAATATTTGCAAATCTTCTGACAAAATAAGGGGAAAAAAAAAAAGAGAGAGAGAGTGAGAAAGAAATAGCAAAACTCGAACAGACCACAAACACTCCCCACCCTAGAAAAAGGTAAGCTGGTGAAAGATCTGAGGATCTAAGCAGACATTTCACCACAGATACACAGATGTCTAAGAAGCACATGGCTAGATGCCTACCGTCCTCAGCCAGTCAAAAACAGAAATTGAAATCACTATGAGAAAAGGGTATATGCCCTTTAGAATGGCTAAAACTCAAAAGACTGATCACAGCAAGAAAAGGCAAGAATCCAGAGGAACTGGAATCTGATGCATTGAAGGTGGGAATACAAAATGATACAATCACTTTGGAGAATGGCAGTTTCTTAAAAAGTTAAATACCATGATATAGATGACACAGCCATTCCACAGATGTAAATAGAGCCTTTTTTCCTAACTAACTGTAGAAGATTCCATAGTATGGACATACAATACTTCATTCAATATTCCTCTGTTAACAGACTCAGAGGGCTTCTAGGTTTTGTCACTATCCAAAATGCCAAAATGTTGCAATATATTGTGCACATATAGCCTTTTTTAGGTAATGATTTTTCCTTAGTGGACAGGACCTTAAAAAGACACTGCTATATCAAAAGGTACATTTTAATTTATATTTATTTACCTATTTATGAACTGGACTCTTAATATGCAGCCAAGGGTGGCCTCACACTCAATCCTGCTTTCTCAGCCTCCTAAGTAGATGGGATTATAGGCATGTGCCACCATGCTCAGTTCACTTTTTATTTTAATAGCTACTCCCATACTACCTTCCAAAGAAGTTATATAAATTAATACTTCTAATAGCAATTTCCCTGAAACTTTGTAAGTGCTCGACTTTATAACACTTTTCAAGTTTGGCCCAAGTGATGCACAAGAACTGCTACCTGTATAATTTGCACCTCACTAACTATTAAGCAGAGTTAGAACATATATTCATATACTTTTTGGCCATTTGGATTTCCCCTTATGTGTTGTGCCTATTTAAATCTTCATATATTTTTTACTGGATCCATGATTTTTCTCACCAATTTATAAAGTATATTTTACAAATTATATATTAGTTATACAATCCTCTATCACACCTGTTATTTGTACACTAAAAATGTGGTTTTGATTTAAGGATTTACTATTTGACTTCATCTTCTCATTTAAATAACATCATTAATCATGGCTAAATTGCCAGGATCCAAAGAATTCTACTTTACTACATAGCTCAAAAATTGTACATTTGGGGGCAGGACACATTGGAGAAATGCTGGCCAAAGAATATGAAATTTCAGTTACACAGGAGGAGTAAATTCAGAGCCACTGTACAACAATGCTGGCTAGAGTTAATAATTATAATAATATATTATATACTTGAAAATTGTTAGGAGCGTAGATTTTAAATGTTCTCATCACAAAAAAAATGTGCAAGTAATTAGCTTGACTTAGTCATTCCTCAATACACACGCACATCAAAACCTCATGCTGTACTCTATACAATTTTGTCAATTAAAAATAAAAATTTTAAAGTATATATCTATAATGAAAGTTGCAGAAAGTAATAAGAGAAACTAAGTGGAAAATAAAAATAAAATGCACCAAAATCTCTTAAGCCATCTCGAATATGGTTCCTGAGAGAAAGAAGATTCAAAAACAATTAGGCATTGGATTAAGACTGCTATACAGAAGAGGAGAGACCCCAGGACACATTCAAGGCTTTTAAAAGTTGATGAGAGTCTTCCCTTTGAGGGTTCTGCTGCTAAAAATACATGTAAAGAAATCTCAAAAGTAATTCTTGCAAGTAAAGTCTCTTATGTAACAAGAGGCAATTAGTACAATATGAAAAATAAGGCAGATCCAGTATTGGAAGCCTTGCTTCTCTTGTGATTTTTCCCAGCTCTGACTCTATAAGTAAGGAAAGCTTAGGTAACACTCTCCCAGAGAGTAACCTCTGCCACTGATTCATTAAAATTGACAAATAGCTGTAATGATTATGCTACATGATCTGCAGTCACACAAAAATCAGTTTTTCCATGCTACTGTCATTTATGATGTTGATGAATTTCTAATTTCTCAAACCTCAAAATTACTTATACACTAAAGGAAAAAAATCTCTCATCCTGTGAACCATTTTAAGAGCATGATGTTGTAATTCTTGCAGAAAATCTTTGTGGGCCCTAATTGCTCGGATAAGTTCAGTGTGTCTAGTAAACCTTCAATGACCTCATGTATAATTGGTTTACTGACTACAACAAGAAAATTACTTAAGTACAGAGAATATAATTCTCAGGTTAGGTTTAAAAATATCTATTGAAAACTTGATACCATGGAGCACCCCCTGTTAAGGCAAACCCTAAGCAAAATACCTTCTTCCGTACAAAACAGTTTAACTTCAAGTACAAAAATATGAAAGGATCTCTTTTTTAAAACACTGCCAATTTCATCTAAGGCTTAAGATACAGTTTTCACATAAAAAGGCAAAAGAGCTTCAATGATCCACTTCAACACTTGCAAGTGAAGCACTTGGGACAAGATGATACATGGAAGTTGTAATAGCAAGGCAGGAGCTGGGAAGACCTGGATAGCCAGACATGGGAGAGCAATGTAACTTATGCACAGGATGTGCCAGGCACTGGGCAACATGCTCAAGCTAGGAAGATACCCTACTGTGCCCAAAACTATGGGGACAGAGCCAAGTCAAATGACATGTGGGCAACTGACTACAGAATATAAGCATTTATTATTTCAGGTGATAAGAAGTTTCATTTTGGTGAAATAATACTGCTTTCATGTGGCTTCTCAATGAATTTTAGACTTCCACTTCAGAATACTTGTAGTCTGTAGCCCCTGCCAGGTAGCAGGATTTCTATCATTGTCTGAAGCATACATTAAAACATAAATAGCAAGGTTCAGAGTTCAACATTTTGATTTGTATTTCTTCATTACTTTAAGAATGATTTTCATTTCTCTAATAACTTTCAGAAAGACAGATATAAAATAGCACTGCCGTGCCTCAACTAATTCAGTACTTTTTATCATCTTTCACACTTTTAAATTTTCTAACATAGCATTTTCTTTCTATGCCAGAATTAGTTCTATGGCAGGCTATAAAAGGAAAACCACATAAAGTCCTAAAATTTAGGCTTTGCTACTAATTAGTCTTCCGACCTCTTTCCTGTGGTCCTACTTTCCTGGCTACTCAACAGAATTTTGGAAAGGAAAGGATAATAATTGCTAACATTCCTTTCTTTAATAAAAGTCTACCTTTTTATGTTCCATTTGAAAATATTAAATATCTAAAAAGACAAAAAGTGTTTTAGAATGAGCTCGACTAAAGCAGAAATACAGAAATAGAGAAAAACTTCAACAAAACAGCATTCCCAAAGCATTTTAGAATATATTTTTTAAACTCCAAAAGAAAAAATAAACCATGAAAATTCCCACATAACCAAAACCCTTAATTTCTAATCAATCATGTAATAGCAACAGTGAAGTCAAAGAACTATAATTTTACTGTTTTGGAAATATTTCTTGAGAAGCAGATAAAGTTCAACAAACATGATATTTGAACGTAATCACAATAAATGAATACGCAACAACATGCTGTACGATGCAATATAGTCTATCTGTCCAATCAACATGCAGCAACCATGCCATGCCTAAGTGAATACTTAAGATTCTGGCTGCCAGGCAGTGATGGCTCAGGCCTGTAATTCTAGCTACTTAAGAGGCTGAAATCAGGAGTATTTTGGTTTGAGGAAAGCTCAGGTAAATACTTTGGGAGATCCTCATCTTCAAAATAACCAGAGTAAAATGGACTGGAGGTGTGGCTCAAGCAGTAGAGTGCCTGCTTTATAAGCATGAAGCTTTAAGTTCAAACCCCAGTCCCACCAAAAAAAATAAATAAATAAAAGATTCTGGTTAACATAGCCATGTCTCCTTTTATTTATTTAAGTTAAACTCCTAACACTCCTTTTCTAACAAATAGACACAGTTGGTCATAAGATAAACTATTAGAGACAATATAACAACTTACCACTAGAGCAAACATACTACCATCTTTTTGATATACAAAACTTAATACACAAGGATATTGTTAGGATGGAAGGAATAATGACAAATGGACAACTGAAAGCACAACTGCTTTCAGTGCAAATTCTTTTGGTAAATTTCAAAGAGTAAGTTACTAATAACTAAGTACAAAAGACGTGAAATGTTTTGATTACATAAGGGATGTATGAAAACAGTAATTAAAGTCAAAACTAGATAAAGAAAATTAGTAACTGTCCTGTTGTTGCTGTTTGGGTTTTTATGAGGGTTTTTGGCAACAATTTATGAGAACATTGTTATATTTAGAAACGTTCACACTTCGGAGCTTAATTTCAACCAGCCACTGAATTACCCCTCAGTAATTTACAAAATATGAAAATACACTTATTCAAAGTCTATTCTTAAAAGTTTTAAAATAGCACTGGGTGCCAGTGGCTGACACCTGTAACCCTACCTACTTGAGAGGCTGAGATAGGGAGAATCAACGTTTGAGGCCAGTCAAGGAAATAGTTTGAAAGAGCCTATCTCCAAAATAACCAGACCAAAAATAGGCTGGAAGTGTGGCTCAAGCATTAGAGCCCTGAGTTCAAACACCAGTCCCACCACAAAAAAAAAAAGTTTTAAAATAGTCAGAAGTGGTGGCTCATACCTGTAACCTCAGCAACTCAGGAGGCAAAGACCAGGAGGAGTGCTTTTCAAGGCCAGCTGATACGTGCATCTCAGTCTAATAAACCAGGCTTGGGGGTGCATGTCTGTGACGCAGCTACACAGGAAGCCACAGGTAAGAAAATCCAATCTGAGACTGGCCCCAAAGAAAAACATAAGACCTTACCTGAAAAATACCTAATACAAAAAAAGGGCTGAGGGCAGGCTCAAGTGGTAGAGTGCCTGCCTAGCTAGTTCAAGGCCCTGATTTCAAACCCTAGTACCGCAAAAAAAAAAAAAAAAATTAATATATTATTGCTAAGATTCATTGACCCTAAAAGTCCTAAAAGTGAACGTAGATTCCCTTATGGATTCTATGATTTAATAAGATTCACACACCAGAATATACAGGGAACTTAAAAAACTAAATTCTCCCAAAACTAATGAACCAATAAAGAAATGGGCAAGTGAACAAAACAGAACTTTCTCAAAAGAAGAAATTCAAATGGCCAAAAAACACATGAAAAAATGCTCACCATCTCTAGCCATAAAGGAAATGCAAATTAAAACCACACTAAGATTCCACCTCACCCCTGTTAGAATAGCCATCATTAGCAACACCACGAACAACAGGTGTTGGCGAGGATGCGGGGAAAAAGGAACCCTCTTACACTGTTGGTGGGAATGTAAACTAGTACAACCACCCTGGAAAAATATTTGGAGGCTACTTAAAAAGCTAAACATTGATCTACCATTTGATCCAGCAATACCACTGTTGGGAATATACCCAAAAGACTGTGACACAGGTTACTCCAGAGGCACCTGCACACCCATGTTTATTGCAGCACTATTCACAATAGCCAAGTTATGGAAACAGCCAAGATGGCCCACCACTGACGAATGGATTAAGAAAATGTGGTATCTATACACAATGGAATTTTACTGAGCCATGAAGAAGAATGAAATCTTATCATTTATAGTTAAATGGATGGAATTGGAGAACATCATTCTGAGTGAGGTTAGCCCGGCCCAAAAGACCAAAAATCGTATGTTCTCCCTCATATGTGGACATTAGATCAAGGGCAAACACAACAAGGGGATTGGACTTTGAGCACATGATAAAAGCAAGAGCACACAAGGGAGGGGTGAGGATAGGTAAGACACCTAAAAAACTAGTTAGCATTTGTTGCCCTTTAATTCAGAGAAACTAAAGCAGATACCTTAAAAGCAACTGAGGCCAATAGGAGAAGAGGACCAGGAACTAGAGAAAAGGTTAGATCAAGAAGAATTAACCTAGAAGGTAACACACACGCACAGGAAATTAATGTGAGTCAACTCCCTGTATAACTATCCTTATCTCAACCAGCAAAAAGACTTGTTCCTTCCTACTATTGCTTATACTCTCTCTTCAACAAAATTAGAGATAAGGGCAAAATAGTTTCTGCCAGGTATTGAGGGGGTGGGGGGAAGAGGGAGGGGGCGGAGTGGGTGGTAAGGGAGGGGGTGGGGGCAGGGGGGAGAAATGACCCAAGCCTTGTATAATAAAACAAAAACAAAAAAAAAAATTCACACAATGATTACATATTTGTGACTACGACAAAATATTTCAAATGACCTATTTAGGAGATTATGGTCTTTTAGATGTCAAAAGAAAGAATGGATAGTACTTTCCTCTGTTGACAGCAATCAGGCATTGATTATGCCTCATGTCTGTGAGACTGAAGAGGTCAAAGTTCTCGCTACATTGTAAACACGGTGAGTTTGATCTTTGAAAGGAAACTGAAATTTATTTGAAGGGCCTACAGCCATTTGTAAACTTGTAAACAACCTAACAGGGTAAATTCAAAGTATGTATGTATGAAATACATACCAAATTAGTTGATTGACTGATTCAGGGTTTTTGAGACAGAGTCTCTATGTTGCCCAGGATTGCCTGGAATTCACTATGTTGCCATGCTGTCCTCAAACTTAAAATTTTCCTGCCTCTGCCTCCCAAATACTGGGATTACAGTCATGAGACACCACACCAGATCAAGATTTATGTTTTAAGGGAAAGACTGAATGAGGACTAGACTACCTTTAGCATACCTCTTCAGCAGAATCATAATAAACTTTAGTAATCCTCATAGTCAAGTGTCATTCATAGGAACGAAATAATGGGGGGAAAAGGGGAGCAAGAACAAGAAACAGTTGTGTGGAAACTCATACTTATTAAGCACTGAGTGCTGGGCACTACCCTGCACATTTCACGTCTGCTATTTGATTTAATCTTTATACCACAGCCATGGGTTGAAATCATCATCCCCGTATAGTCAAGGAGACTCAAGCAGTTGAATTACCTAGAGAAATTCACACAACTAGAAAGTACACAGTCAAAATTTTAGGCATACTCTCCACCTACAGTAGTCATGTTCCTACAGAACTCAAACCAAATAAGTTTTCCTACTGTCTATCAAGAGGCAATATTATTCTTCATCTCTGAAGTTTACTATTTAAAAAGTGAGCTGTATTCATAATAAGAAAAGAATCAGAAATCAGGGAAAATGACCTTTTTTTTTTCAATTATCGTGTACCTATGACACATAAAGCATTATAAATCTATTTTCTTAGTTTTTCTCCAGACAAGTATAACGACTTAAGGAAGAACTGATGTCACTAATCTTACCCCAGAAAAGAAAACCTGTCTGCTACAATAACATGCTTAGACATACCATTAAATGATGAACATTAAAAGTAAATGTTCCTGACTCCCACTTCTGGTTAGGATGAAGAGAGTTGCAAAAGAATTTCACTTCTAACAACCAGAACAAATCACTTACTCTATGAAAATCACTGTTTCTTGAAGTTCATCATAGACCTAAGAATACAGAGAAACCTAAATGAACTAAATTCTAGAAAGCAGTGAGCCCTCTCAAGAAGAGGAGAGACCTACAGCTAACTTTTGTTCCTGGTAGAATGGCAGAAGAAAGAATCTGCCATAGATGTGTCAGGAGAAACACACTGACCTTTCAACAAATTTACAAATGGCCATACATGAGGAGGCAAGATGAATTAATATACTGTGTAGTACAACCACAAAATAATCTGTCCCTGCCTGGCCACTCTTTCCCACCAGTCATTACCAAGTGCAAGTGCACAGGGGTACACACTAAAACTACTGTAGAGGAGCCAAGAGATACCCTTCCTGAAGCATGCTGGACAACAGTCCATTGAGGCTATAAGTGGACAGAAGATGTGACAGGAATTCTACCCATTACTCAGAACATTATGCTTAAGGATGCTGAGCTTAGAACACAAGCTAAAAGCTTATTTGAAGTGCAAACCGCCATTTATAATCCTGCAAACAACCTAACAGGGAACGTTCAAAATCAAATCTAGATGAAATGCATACCAGATTTATTAACTTACTTATAAATAAGTAGGACACTCTAAAGGCCTTGGAGTACCTCTTGGCCTTTACTGAAGTGGCCTCTGGAGACAGAGCAACAGGACAGGAGAGAGATGAGTTGCAGAATACCAGACTGAATGCAAAGATAGCTCCCCAGCAGTGAAAAACTTGGGAGCTTACATAAAGCAAAGAAGAGATTGCCTATAATTTGCCATGGTTTGTGAAGCTGAAGTTATAAAAGGAACTAGAGCAAGTAAAAAAAAGAATAGGAATCAGTGAAATAATAAACAGACAACCAATAGAGAAAATTAACAGTCAAAGCTGTTTCTTTGAAAAGTTATTTAATTGGCTGGCAAAGTGGCTCAAGTGGTAAAAGTACCTGCCTAGCAAGCATGAAGCCCTAAGTTCAAACCCCAGTGCCACAAAAAAAAAAAAAAAAAGAGAAAAGTTTAATTGATAGACCTCTAGTAAGACTAATAAAGGAGAATATAAGGAAATGATAGTAGAAGGGTGAATATAGTGGAACTCTTACGTACTCATGTATGAAAATGGAAAAATGAGTCAAAATGAGTCCTGTTGAAACTATTCCGGAATTGGGGGAGAGGGGGTTAAAGGAGAATGATGGAAGGGGTGAGTTCAACTGTGATATATTATTAAGAACATTTTGTAAACACAATGTATCCCCAATACAACAATAAAAAAAAAAAGGTTTTTTGAAGATAAAAAAGAAAAAGTGTAAGTACAAATTTCCAATATTGGGGATAAATGAGAGAATACTACTATAGGTTCTACACATACCTAAAAAATAATGAAGGCTATATTATGAAAAAAATTTATGCCAGCTGAGCATGGTGGTACATTCTATAATCCTAGCTACTCAGTAGGCTGAGATGGGAAGATGAGATAGAAGGATCACTTGAACCTGAGAACTCAAGATCAAACTGGTAAAACAGAAAGACATCACAAAAAACAAAAACAAGGCCAGGTGTGGTAGTTCCTAGCTAGTTGGGAGGCAGAAATTAGAAGGATAGTGATTTGAGGCCAGCCTGGGCAAAACTTCTCAAGGACCATCTCAACCAATGCTGGAGGTACTGCCACATGCCTATCATTCCAGCTATATAGAGAACCACAAGTAGGATGATCATAAATAGGAGCATCACAGTCCAGGCATAAAGTGAGACCCTCTCTCAAAAATACCCAATGCAAGCCGGGCACTGATGGCTCACACCTATAATCCTAGCTACTCAGGAGGCAGAAATCAGGAGGATTGTGGTTCGAAGCCAGACCCAAGCAAATAGTTCAGAGACCCTATCTAGAAGAAACCCATCACAAAAAAATCGCTGGTGGAGTGGCTCAAGTGGTAAGAACATGAGGCCTTGAGTTCAAACCCCAGTACTGCCCCCAAAAAATACCCAATGCAAAAAGGGCTGCTGGAGTGGCTCGAGTGATAGAGTGCAAGCACGAGGCCCTGAGTTCAAACCCTAGTACTGCCAAAAAAAGAAAAAATATGTATATAAGCCAATGAATACACAAATAGATAAAAATGGACCTATCTTTTTAAAATAAAACAGAATCGTAAATTTCTTAGAAAATGAGAGAATACCTTTGAAATCTTGGAGTAGGCCAAGATTTTTAAAACACAGTAAGCACTGATTATGAATAAACAAATAAAATCAGTAAGTCTAATACAAAAAACAACTTCTGCCAACCAATGAGAAAGTGACTAAGCAAACAGACTGAGAAAAATTTGATAAAAAACATTAATCCAAACATCCAAGAAGTGCAACAAACTCCAGCTGGGATAAACTCGGAGATGAGTACTTACACACACTGAATTAAGCCTGTTGTCAACTATCTGAGGCTAGGTAATGTATGTATAAAGAAGAGATTTATCTGACTAGAGGTGTGGCTCAAGTGGTAGTGTTTGCCTAGCAAGCCCAAGGCAAACAATCCCTGGTAACTCAAAAAAAAAGGAAGGCAGGAAGGCAGGAAGGGAGGAGGGAGGGAGGGAGGGCGGAAGAGGGAGAAGGAAAGGGAAAGGAGGGAGAGAGAAAAAGAGGAAGGAAGGAAAGGAGGAAGGAAGAAAGATTAGGGAAGGAGGGAGGGGAAGGGAGGGGGGAAAGGAGAGAAGAAGGAAATTTAATTCACAGTGTGGGAAAATGACAGTTCATCCATCAGATGGCCCCATCTTTTCAGCCTCTTGAGGAACCCCTGGCCATGTCATAACATGGTAGAGGGCATCATGGTGGGAGCATGTGAGAGAAGGACAGAGAGCGAGACCAGAAATCAAAGAGTGGGGAGGAACAAACCAACTACTTTCATGGGAACTAAGTCATCCCACAGACCATTATTAATCCCTTCTGGGGACAGTTCCCCCAAAGACCTAATTACCTCCCACTAGGCACTCTCTCTTTCTTTCTCTCTCTTTCTCTCTCTCTCTCTCTCTCTCTCTCTCTCTGTTTTCTTTCTCCAGTACTAAGGATCGAACCCAGGGCTTTGTGCATACTAGGTAAACACTCTACTACTAAGCCACATTCCCAGCTAAGGCCCCATCAACACATTAAAGGTTCCATCATCCCCCAGCACTACCACAGGGGAGACCAAGCTTCTAGGATATGAACCTTTATAGGACAAACCATACCACACATCCTAATTAAACTATCAAAAGCCAAAAAGAATCTTTTTGTGATTCATCACAACAACAGGATCCTTGATAAGATTAATAACTGACTTCTCATCAGAAACTAGGGAAGTCAAAGGCAATAAGATGACATATTCAAACTGCTAAAACAAATTGCCAATCAAGAATTTTGTATCAAATAAAATCATCCTTCAAAATACAAAGAAGATAGACATTTCCAGATAAATAAAAACTGAAAATTCATCACTAGCAGACCTGTCCCATAAGAAATACTAAGTGAGTCCTTCCTCCAGGGTGAAATGAAAGCACACTAGAAAGTAATTCAAGTCCACACAAAGAAAAAAGAGTATTGGTAAAGAAAATGAAGACAATATAAGCATATTTTTGCCTGTCCTTTTCTTCTACTAGTTGACTTAAAAGACAACCTCATTAAGCAATATAAAACTATGTCAGTTGCCTTTTTTGTTTGTTTGGTGTGACTAGAGCTTGAACTCAGGGCTTTGCACATGGAAAGCAAGTGCTCTACTGCTTGGCTTTGAACCTCCTATTCTCAGCTTTTCAAGTAGCAAGGATTAGAGGTGTGAGCCACCTGTGCCCAGTTCAGTGGACTTTCAATAAATAGATATAACTTGTATGACAATAATAACAAAAAGGAGGTAGGAGGGAATAGACCTACAGTACATTGGATATTGGCACAAAGACTTTTTATGCTATTAAAATTAAGATAACATTAATTTGAACAAGATTGTCTTAAATTAAAGGGTTAATTATAATACTTAGGATGGCCACAAAGAAAATGCTGAGGGGATGTGGGGAAAAGAATAAAAAGAAAGATAAAGTAGAAAAGAAAGATTGTAAAGCAAAGGTGCTAGAGGCGGTACAACTTTGTGTTAGATGAAAGTAATGTTTCTCAAATAGCACACAATCTAGGGGAAGCATCTGAAGAGTGATGAAAGCATACTCTATATTGTGCCCAATGACTGGGACACAGAATATAAAAGAGCAGCATGAGATCAGGCTAGAACTAGATTAAAATAGCTAAGGGTTGACCTTTGTTCCCAAGGTATCAAAAAGTCATTTTAAATTTTTTGAGAAAAGAAGTGAAATGATTTTAAGCAAAGGAATGAAACCAAGTCATAAGGGAAATGCAAATCAAACACAATGCAATACCATTTCATGTGCACAAGGATGGCTATAACAAAAAGTCAGACAATTAACAAGAGTTAATGAGGATATGAAGAAACTGTGGGAATGTAAAGTGGTACAATTGCTTTGGAAACTGTTTTGGTAATTCCTCAAAATATTAAACAGGGTTGCTATGTGACATAGCAATTCCTGTCCTAGGTAGGTATGCAAGAAAATTGAAAACATACAGCTGTTTAAAATTTTCTACAGCAGCATTACTCATAATAAATCAAAAGTGGAAATAATGGGTAAACAAAGGGTAAAATATCCATACAACAGAATAAAATGGAATATTGATTCAGCCATAAAAAGCAGTGAAGTAGTAACAGATGCTACAACATAATAAACCTTGAAAACCTTGTGCTAAGTGAAATAAGCTAGACACAGAGTCTCAATATTGTATGACCCCATTTATATGACATATACAGAATAGGCAAGTCTATAGAAATATAAAATATAGTAGTGGTTACCAAAGGCTAGAAGTGAGAAAGAGGAGAAAATGGCAAATGACTATTAATAGGCACTAGGTTCTTTCAGGGTTGATGAAAATGTTCTAAAATTAGGACTCGCAGAGTTGCTCAAGTAGTAAGAGTACCTATATACCAAGTGTAAGGCCCTGAGTTTAAACCTCAGTGCCACCAAAAAAAAAAAGAAATGTTCCAAAATTACATAGTGGTGTGATTACACAACTCTGTCAATATATTAAGAACCACTAAGTTGCATGCTTTTAAAAGGTAAGTTTTATGGTATAAGAATTATAGCTCAATAAAACAAAAACCATGATGTGTTGTAATTTCATACCCAGAGGAATGAGTAAAATAAAATGGACTAGAAATACCAATATTGGCAAGGATGTGGACCATCACTGCTGGGTAAAAGTTAAATGGTACAACTGCTTTGGAGAACTGCTGGCCAGTGTATTACAAAGTTAAACAGGTATCGACCTGTGATACATCAATTCATTTCCTAGTTTGTTATGAGTAAGACGTGAAAGCCTATGACCACAAGACTTGTACAGAAATGGTCATAGCACCTTGTTTATAATAGCACAAAAGTATAAAGCATTCAAACGTCCACTGACAGGATAATGAGTAAACTGTGTATTTCTACAATGGAACACTGTTGAGCAATTCAAACAACGAACAGGTGCAACAACATGGAGGAACCTCAGATTCATTCTCTTGATGGAAAGAAACCAGACACACACACACAGCTTGTTTGGTTTTTTTTTGGTTTTTTTTGCTGAGACTGGGGTTTGAACACTCAGACCTTAGCACTTGCAAAGTAGGCACTCTACCGCCTGAGCCACACCTCCAGTCTGTTTTGTTCTGGTTATTTTGGAAGTAGGATCGCTCAAACTATTTGCCCAATACTCTGGATCTCAGCCTGGACAGCAGATAGGATTACAGGCATCAGCCATCAGCACCTGGCTGCCATACCATCTTTTATGGCAGAAAAGATAACTGTGGTTTCCAGGGCAAGGACAGGGAGAGGGGCACAAGAAAATATTTGGAGGTGATGATAGTAATCTTGGTGGTTCTACAGATTTATAAAACTGTCAAAACTAACTAAAGAAACACTTAATATCTGTGCATTTTATAATATCCAAATTTTATCTCAAGTAAAAAGAAAGGGTAGTGTGTGATAAAAATTAATGCTTCTACTAAACACACAAGTGAAATGAAAGGATATCTGAGATAGGTTTTAAATATGGTAGAACAAAAACTGAGAATCAAGTAAAAGATTAGGATACTGTAGAAAAATGTTGAAGCTGGGTGATAAACACATCGGGTTTATACTATTCTCTCTAGTTTCGTGTATGTTTGAAGAGTCCCATAATAAAAAGTTAACATTTATTCATTGATAAATAAGTATTTCTTACTGTAGTTCTGTGGCACAAGTTCTGGATTCTTGGGAGTTTTCAGCTTGTAGGACACATCTCCAATATTAACTATATCACCTAAAACGAATAAAGAAACACAACCATTACAAGAGGCAAGTGACACCCACTATGCCTCTAACAATAAGGATTCCTGACCTGCAGAAAGGAGCACCATGGACATGTTTCACACCAGCTAGAACAGGTACCGTGTCCTAAAACTTCTCTCTATAGAAAAGCTACATCAGAGAGGAGTGAAGAATTGATAAAATTCACTTTTCAATTGCTAGGTTGGCAAAAAAAAATGAAGTACAATAAAATATATTAACTAACTTTTGTTTTTCATTAACAGCAATGCTAATATAGGGCAACAACAATAAGAAGAATGCATTTTAAGATCATCCAAAGTATCAATAGGGGAGAATATTTAACACATATCCTCAACCCTTTTTACATCTTTATACATCTTTACTTTTACTACATACACTGTTAAGTTCTTTGGCCACTTTCCCTCAAAATTTAGTATTTCTAGGTCCATAGAAAGAACAAAGCCCAAGTGACATAAATGTCAAGAATGTCTACATGAAACAAGTGAAAGAAGGCAAAGGTTCTGCTTAATTTCTGCACAGAGCTATTTTTTTAAAGTTATATTAATTTCTGACTGGTCTTCCAAAGCACAGGTGTAAACCACACCATCTCTCTGCTTTGCTCTCACCAACAGTAACATAGGCATACTACCATTTCTACACTTAGAACTTTGTTTAGAAGGGATCAAAGACACTCAGAAAAAGTAGCTACGCAAAACATATCTTTCAACATGGCCAATAAAGAGGTGGTGAGGTATACTGAATGATGATACCAACAGTCAACATTCATTGAATGCTTACTGTCTTTTAAGTACTTTGTACAAAATAACTCCCTGAGACTTACAAATGAGAAAATTTGTAAATCTGTGAAAAAGGTTTTATACTTGAGTCATAGATGACACCTTCTACCTCCATCTTCACGTGTAAAGGGGGCAAATAGGCTGCCTCTGGCCTCTTTAATAAAGACACTAATTTCATTCATGAAGGCTCCACCCTTATGACCTAACTACTTTCCAAAGGCCCCACCTCCTAATTAACATTACCTTAGGAATAGGATTTCAATATATGAAGTTGGTTGGGACTCAACATTCAGGCTGTAGCCCCAGGAATGCTACAGCAAGCACACCCTGGTATGTGCCTCTAAGGGTACCCAGCAGATAGGGTAAATAATAGGTTTAGGAATTCCTCTAAATTGTTCTAATTCAAACCTCCATCCACTGTATAAGGAGTACTATTTCCTTCTTTCATGTAGTGCTATCAAACAGGAAACATTTGCAGATTTGACATCTAAGAAATGTCTTATCACTTCAGTTTTCATCATCCAGGTTATTGGTGAGGCTGAGCATCTCAGATAAATCTCTGTTTACTTAGTATTTGGGTTTTATGTGAATTGCCTGTTTATATATTCAGTCCACTTTTCCATTGGTTGTATTCTACACTAGTTTTGTTACATAATCTGAATCATAACATCCTGCCTGTTATATTTTAACTCAGTTTATGGTGACTTTATTATATAGTAAAATTTTAATGTAAGACATTTTATCTTTTCCTTTGCTTTTTTATTTAAAAAGTCCTTTTCAAGTTCATGAGCATGCCTCTATAATTTTCTAATTCTTTTATATTTTTTCAATGTTTAGATTTTTTTAATCTATTCTGAGTTTATTTTTGAGAGAAATGTGAGATGGGAATCTTACCTTGATTTTTTTTTAAACAAATGAACAACCAATTTTCATGTTCCCATGAATTTGTATAATTTGTTCTTTTCTTGGGTTGTTTATTAAAAAGATGTTGGTCAGACCTGACACCAAGGGCAAGGTTTGTAATGAGAACTGGTATCTAAAAGTGCTCTTGCATTTAGATTAATTACTCTCTGTTTTATCAGGAGGCCAAATAATTATACTCTTTTCAAGAAATGAAATAACATTTATAAAAGCATCTCATTTTAAAATGCCATGCCTGTAGTTCTTTATAACTATTCTATAATAAAAGCCAACAGACATCACTTTTATATTTGTAATCAAGCTTATCTTTTTATAATGTACTTTAAAAAGTAACTATCTTTTCTTTCCTACTTTAAGAAAAACAGAGTAAGCCAGGTGACAAAAAACAGAGTAAACCGGGTACCAGTGGCTCAATCTGCAATCCCAACTACCTGGAAGATCAGGAGGATCAGAGATCAGGAGGATCATGGTTCGAGGCCAGTCCAGGTAACAAAGGTTGAGACCTTATATCAAAAATATCCAACACATACACACATACACACACACACACACACACACACACACACACACACACGCACACAAAGGCTGGTGGAGTGGCTCAAGTGGTAGAATGCCTGTTTAGCAAGGATGAGGGCCTGAGTTCAAACTCCAGTACCAAAAAAAAAAAAAAAAGGGTTGCATATCTGTCAGCCAATGCCTGGAAATAACTAAGTTTATACTATGAGACCTTGCTAACCTCAAGTTTTTGAGGATGTTAAAAAAGTTAAAGACCAAGCTGGGTACCAGTGGCTCACACCTGTAATTTAGCTACTTGGGAGGCTGAGAGCAGAAGGATCGTGGTTTGAGGCCAGCCCGAGTAAATAGCTCATGAGATTCCATCTCCAAAAAAAGCCAAGCAAAATGGACTGGAGGTGTAGCTCAAGCAGTGGAGCACCTGCTTTGCAAACAGTGAGCCCTGAGTTCAAACCCCAGTCCTTACCCACCCCAGCAAAAAATAACAATACTCATTAACAAATGAGTATTAACAAAGTTAACCAAGGTATATCTGTAACATAAACTCCTTGCTGGCATTTTAAAAAAGCAAAAGGGAGGGATTTTTTTTCCCTCAGTATTTAGAACTCTAGTCTTTCCACCAAGACTGTACTACTCTCACAGTATTCCTCACTTCCACTAATGGGAACTCAGTCCTTGCAGATGCTCAACCCAAAAAGCATGGAGTCATCCTTATCTTTCCTCTTCTATCCCAACGCAAGCTAGTTCAAGCCTTCTCTAACACATCCTCTTACTTTTCTATAGTGTAGCCTCGACAGAGCAGCTACAGTTATCCTAACCAGAATCGAGTGGTGCTTGTCCCAGAGACAATCCTCTGGTCATCCTCCAGGCTCTGCAATGACCTAAAAGAAAACTCTAATCTGGCTCCCCAAATTCCTCTCTGATCTTCTCTCCTACTATTCTCCTCACTCATTCTACTCCAGCCTCACCAGGCTCTTCCTATTCCTTGAACACACCAGGCCTGATTTAGACTTTTGCACAGAATTTCCTACTCATAAAACACTTCCCCCAAGCACATCCATCTGTCACCATTCAGAGCACTAGCAAGAAAAAGATGGGCATTGATACACTCAAGTTGACAAACTGCAAAGAGTTTAATTGTCAGCCGCTAAGTGGGCCAGGACCTCTAGGGGCAAACTCTTATACTAACATACCATCAGTATCCTTTCCTCTTTTAAAGCTAAACCTTTTTGGAGAAAACTGAGCATGTCCAGGAGCATTTCTGCCTGCCATTTTAACCATTCGAACAAGTAATCTATGACTTTGAGCTAAGCATGCCCAAGAATGTATCTGCCATCTTCCTTCTTGAACTATGACCTTAAACTGAGCATGCTCAGGTATTTTGCCCAACCCTAATGTGCTTTCCTACCCATGCTTCCCATGTTCAGGGAGTGTTCTGCTTCAGAAATAACTCCCATGCTCTCCTTACTTGCTGCAGGTAATCTTTTTCCACGCTTGTGTTTTTGGCTGTGCTTGTTTTGGGCTTTGCACTCAACAAGGTACAAACCCATTACATTTGGGTATATGATCAAGGAACAATTTATGAAAGTGAGAGCAGAGTTTAGGAAAAACAACAAAGACAAGGACACTGCCCTGGGACTACCACTGCCTGGCACTACCATCCCTAGACCTGAGGGGCCAGGGTAAAGAGCAAACAGACAGGGTAAGTAGACTAAGCAACCTCCTAACAGGAGCTGTGACCCTTTGTGGAAGAACACAGAAAATTTATGGTGGTGACCTGGCAGGCAGGGAGCTAGAGAATAAAATGAAGAAAAAACCAAACTCAGCAGAACAAACCTACAATCATACCTGGATAACTTAATATACTTCTTTCAGTAATTGATGGAAGAGGCAGAGGGGGGAATGGATGCAGAAGTTAGGGAAATTGCTTCTTGGTCTTTGGCTAAAATCAAGAGTAGAAGTAAGGACAGAGCAAATCTAAAATCATGCATACCCATTTGACCTAAAGGACATTTAGGAAAAATATAACCCAAGATCACCATAATAGGGTTTTTATTATTATTATTATTATTATTATTATTAGATACATGGGACATTCACCAAAATATTGCATGGGCTGGACAAGAAAGCAAGTCATGATAAATTTCAAAGACCTAAAATCAGAGTATGCTCTCTGACCACAACTAAATTAAATCAGAAATCAATTAACAACTTGGTCCTCAAACATTTGAACATCAAGCAAGAGGCTTCTTAAAAATGGCTCATGGCTATAATCCCATCTACTCAGGAGGTAGAGATTGAGAGAGTATCAATTAGAGGCCAGCATGGGCAAAACGTCAAGGAGACACCATCCCAATCAATAAACTGGGTGTAGTAGCATCCAAGATATGTGGGAGGCTATGGATAGGAGGATCATGGTCTGAGGTTAGTCCAGGCAAAAATGTGAGACCCTACCAGAAAAATAAGTAAGCCAAAAAAAGGGTTGTGGGACATGGCTCAAGTGGTAGAACAACTGCCCACCAAGCACAAAGCCCAGACAAACCCCAGAACCACCAAAAAAAACCCACAATGGAAAATGGCCTCATTGAGAAACTTGGCGGTATCAATTAGACAGAGGAGAAGACAAGGCATTTACCATTCCTGCCTTAAAATTTTCTGTTCTTGGTCACCTTCTGCTACCATGCTAAGTATCCTAAGTCATTCGATCATACCGGTGGCCCAACTCTGACCTGTAGACAACTCATAAATGACCATTTTGGCTTGCATCGTTCTCCTGAGTTGCATACCTGCCAGACGCCTACTGAACTTTACCAAAGATATTCTAGGGACACCTCAACTTCAACATGAGAAAAATGGAACTCTGGGTTGTCCGAGTACCCAACCACTTCCAGCTCTCGTATTCCTGCTTCAGTTATGGAAACTTTACTTCTTCAGCCCAAATGGCCTTCCACATCTCTCATACCATTGTCCCTCACACAACTACTCCTCAAATATCTTCATCCAGCACCCCACAGTTGAACCATTCCCCCCAACTTCTCCTCTTGCACTATCTTCCCCTCCCTCCAGAACTGGTCACCCCATTCCTTTCTTTTCGCTAGCATAGAATCTAATTCATATTTTATAGCGTGTTTCTCTCGCTGTATCACAGCTGTTGGTTGTGTTTGGTCTGTGAGTGAAGCTAGATGATCACTCTCCAAGGCTACAGCACAGAGCAGGCTTCCACAATCAGTTTCCAGATCTCCAGTTTCACCTGTCCCTAATGTGGATCTGCAGGCCCTATTCCCACAAGCCCTTTCAGAACAGCCTTTTTCCCACTTGTTTTACTGGAGTGCCTTCCTCCAGGGCACTAAATAGAGGGTCATAGGTGCTAATGGTTAGAGGCAAGCCTCCTTTAAAACTTATTCAAATCAATGTAATAAATCTGTGTAGGGCTTTTAACATTTCAATTAAAAGTAAAGACTTGCTTTAGAAATTACTACTTTGGCTTCTGCTGGCTGTGTCAGATAAAGTATGTTGCAGACTAGGGAAGTAAGAGTGAGTATTGCCAAGCCAAGATGGGAAAGGTCTGACAGCAAAGAACTGGGAGCTTCAGAAAGCAGCTTTTCACTAACCTTTCAGCTGTGCCAATTCTTAGCTTGAGAACACGCTATTGCTTTAAAGGAAAAGGCATCTCCAAACATTTGAGACAATTAATATAATTGATGCTGATCCATTTTAATGTAAATGAAACCGCTTTCAGTTCAGCACTATCAAATTTTTCACAATTCATTGACTAACTATCAAAGATAACTTTTAAATGTTTCTTTCAGATCAATGTGTATCTTTCAATAAGGTTGTTGAAAACATATTTTCAAATATTATCATGAAATATTTAATACAATTACAATCATTCCTCATCTTACAAAGTGCTGTTTTCAAACTTTTATTATGAAAAGGTTAAATTATTAGTGTCTGAAACAATTAGTTTCCTATTTCACTAAATACAATGTTAAAGGTTTGATCAAGAGATCTAAAGAAATTAATAAATTGCTGATTCTTACAAATGATTATTATTTAATATTCCCTAACACCATCAACAAAGTTTATTATACATCTCATAAAATAGCTCCTACCATAGTCTTCACTACAAATTAATTTTAATTAATTTAGTATCGTTTTTATGAATTATATAAAACAGAACTAAAAAACCATAGATTAAAAAATACATAATTTAAATATGTAAATATAATGAATGACAATGATATATACAAAGAAAAAAATATATATAAACACAACCATGAGATTCCCTAATGCTTGGCTTTACTGGTTTTTAGTAATCTAGTTTATCAAATGTATCTCATAAGTTATTTTTCAGTGGTTTTTAACATTATTTAAATTATAAATTAATGCACTCATTAACCTGAAAGGTGAAAATGCTTTTTCTGCCAGAAAGTCTAATTTGAGTGACTGGTTTGACAGTAAGACTATTATTTTTAACTGTGAAAACTTTTAAGAATTTGACAAAATGTATTTATTTAAACATGTCATAGGACAGAAGTATTTTCTTAAAAAAAATTATCAGCAAAAGTAGACTAAAATTAATAGCTTTATTTTGCCAACTCATTCTGAGTGTAAGATTAAACAAGGAGCTACTTTCTAAGTTTTGGTAGGTCTCTTTAATGACACTCCAAGAAACTGAGGCACAAATAACTCTACTGGGTACACCATTCACCTGTAAGTCAGGTGGTATCTGATTCTTTGTTACCAACAAAATTGAATAAGACACTAATCAAGTTGTCAGGTAACAGATCACTAAGAATAACGTTTTTGCTAACTGAGAAACACTGTTTTTGGCATATAACTTAGAAAGTCTGGAAAGATTTGATTGACATTGATATATCAAAATTCCTTACATTCTAGCAATAGTTAACATTCAACTGGGAAATATTAATGATAGTAAAATGTAAATTAATTCTACTTAATATTCAAGTGGAAAAAAGTGCCATTCTTATCATTAAAAGATATGTTTTCAGAAAATGTAACTATCAAAATTTGTAACATATTGATATCTTTTGAATAAGTTGTAATGACAGAAATGTTTTAACATTTATATACTTTTGTTGCCGAAAAGTATTATGAAAATAAAACTTCCAAGAATGAAAGTATATTAAGACAAAACTGTAAACAGCAAGCATAATTGCAATACAAAATCAATGGGATAAAAGAATAATACATTCTGACAGTTAAGAGCTTTTAATCCACTTTTAAAATAGAGATAGCAGCAAACAAATTTATTTAAAGGTTTACAGGAAAATAGCTTTTATATTCAAGTTAAAAACTAAGAGACTCTTTATATAACAATCTTATACAAACCCCTTTAGAGATTAGTCTTCTCAGCTGCTGTGTTTAAATGTCCAATATACTTTTTCTTCTTTTTCACATTAGAATCCCTCTCCCCAATGGACAACATAACCAAACCTTTATCCCTGCACCAAAACCCCCAGAAGTGAGCCTCTTCCCCCAAAGCCTACCTAGCACACCCCACCCTCAGTCCACAAAGACCGTTTCAGAGATGGGCACATGACAGAAGCTTTGCCAACAAGAGTTCCCTCCAAGATTTTTGCCAATGCTGTCAGAGTAAGATGCTCTCTCTTCTTTTTACACTGCGAAATTAAGGACAGAGAAATCTAGGGTTGTCAGTAAGGCTGTCATTGTTACCACTTTAAAAAAAAAAATTCTGGGGGCTGGCAGAGTGGCTCAAGCGGTAAGAGTGCCTGTCTTGCAAGTGTGAACCCCTGAGTTCAAACCTCAGTGCCACCAAAAAAAAAAAAAAAATCTACCAGGCAATGAAACCAGGACAGCCAAAAGTTCAATAAATGGGGGATGTAAAATACAGGCGGCGCCAAGGGAAAGGCAGGGAGAGTTCAAGTCCTAAAGCGTCATTTGAACACCCTGTATCCAGCCTGGCCTGAGGAAATAGGGCATCCCACTGACATGTGATCCAATCAGTATGTTTTTCTCTGCACACTTCTGTCACTTAAAACCAATGACTGTTTAATTAATATAGCAATCTCCTAAGGTGAAGGTAGGCACAGCAAGTCTAACAATACTCTGAGAGGATTGTAGGACACTTTAACCCTGAGGACATTCTGCAAACAAGCATTCTAATCAGAATAATACCATCATAAATTCTCATCAAGTTTTCAGGGCAAAACTCATTAAGTCAAAAGAATTCCTTGATCAATCTTTATATAACACAGCACATTTTTCTTTTTATTCTATATAAGGTATTATTTTAGAATGAAAATCACCTTTTCTGTCCCTATAAAATTTCACCAATTATATCTTCTACAACTCTACATTTTCCTTCCTGGCCTACTTAGCATGGGCAAATACCAGAAATGTGTTTTATTCTTTCCTCAGTGTTCAATCAATAATAAATTTTGCACTAGATAGCTTTGTCAGTTTTACTTTGTATTGATAATTTCTATTAGTTCTTCAAAATTTTTGACATGAGCTAACCCATGAGAAATATTTTTGGATGTTCTCCACAGATAGCTCAATATCTTCACCAATCTCAAAATGCTCACAATTGTGTATTTCAGGCACTCCTGTGGTAGCCTTCTAAAATATGTTTTTAGTACTTTTAATTCCTTCCAGATTGGAGAATATGGATCTGTTAAGGGCCATACATACTTTTAAAACACTCAACTCTATGAAATATACTCACAATGCATTGATTTGCAGTGTTGAATTGAAGTAAATTTGGCCTGAGGATACCTCTGTACTGCCAGTGAACACCTGACAGTATACTTTGTAACAAGTGAGTCTCTGCCAGTCACAGCAAGCCCAACTTGAGTCAATCACAGGATGCCAATTTACTAAACCACATTCAAAAGCACTGACCTAATCTGTCATGCTGTTTCTGTACGTCATTTCTGTTTTCTGTCCATATGTGCTGCTTGCCCACATTGCTGAGTAGATCTCTCTCTAGACCTCTTTTTGCTCCAGGGCTGCCCAACTCACCCATCATTCTTTGATCAATCAAACTCTCCAATTTAATTTTGTCTGAAGTTTTTATTTTAACAACAGCTTTGACGGTCAAATTGGTTTATTTTGGAGTTTCTCCACAGTGACAGTATTGATATTTTGATTGGTATTTGACAGTATTGATACTTGATTTTGAGATGCTAGATGGTGCACTGTAGAGTGTTAATCAGCATCCTGGCCTCCACCCACCAAATGCCAGTAGCATTCTCCCTCCAGTTCATTCCACATATTATCAAATGTCCCTTCAGGAGAGGAATCACTTCCAGTTAAGAACCAAGGTTTAGTGGCACCATTTTTTTTAATATACAAAATTTAGCCCCAAGGAAAAAACAAGTATGTCACCAATTTCCTCCTTAGTCTGTGTGCTCCTGATATGAGTCTTTCTAATAATTTAGGAAGGTTACAACCGTTCTGGGATTTTACTGCTAAATTCTTTAATATATAACAAGGTCAGCAGCTCCTTAGAGTCAGAAATACCCCATTGCGGGGTCAAAGCAGTTAGTAAACTCCACAAAGTTCAATACCTAGCAAATACAGAGCTAAGACTAAACTATAATAGAGGTTAGTTTTTCTCAGCTGAAGCCAGAGTTCTATATTTTCCCTTGCCAGACATTTATTACTACTTCTGTTGAACTTCAATGACATAATCCTTAAATCACAAAAATTCGAATAGATGTATATTTATTTTACTGTTTGTACATTTAAAAATAGATGCCTAAATATCCAAGAATGAGAAACTCATAAAATAAATTACATGGATAAATGTCTGAACTTAAACCTATTTTAAAGATCATATATGGCAATATTATATTAATTATTCACAATCATAGATATGATATAAATTTTCCCATATGATCCCATTTTTTAAAGAAATATAAACTTGTATAAATCTATATAACTAAATAACTCTATAGATAGATATAATCTGATAGGACTAACACTAAAAATATGACCGTTATGAATTTGGGTGAGAGGATTATATTTTAGAGGATTTACCTGTATTTTTCAGTTTCCTACAATGAATATACTTGCTCATTGTTCATTTAAATACTACTTATTCAAAAGTATTTTACAATATTTCTATGACCATCCTTACTTATACACAAAAGCCATAAAGGAAAGCAGTGACTCCATTTAATAAAAATAGGAGTGAAGGAAAGCACCAAATGTCAATTGTGGACTTACACATTTACCATTTTACCTATGGTATATATGAATCCATTTAACATCAGAGTCCTACTGAACCAACCTGCTAGGCTCCATCTGTGAAACCACTACAGTAATCTTCATTGAAAATTCTTTGCAGTAGGTAACTTGTTAACTAATCTCTGTTTCTAAAACCAACAGATCCTAAAATGTAAAGAGATAAGAGAATTTACAAATTATAGCTAACTTATACTATCTAATAGCAAAGAATAAACAGCAGTAGGCTGGGGGTTTTGGAGTTTTTTACTTTTTCTATTTAACATAAATAACTTCCCTTCCTTCTCATCAGGCTTAATAAAAATCCTATCCTGAGAACCCACAAAGCAACGAGTCTCTCACACTCATTCCCTGCTTGAACTTTAACCTAGTAAGTCACTGAAAGCTTACTAGACACAAAGTATTGGCAAATACCAAAGGAACGTACAGATATGTCAGACAGACATGCAGTCCAGCAGAAATAAGGAAAGCATATAACATGAATCTTTCATTCAGTAGTTTGTTGCTCTTCTTTCTAACTACTAGGAAACAGTATCAAGTTACAAGCAGAATGAGTGACTCTGGCCACATATCTTTCCAGCATAAGCTTCACAAACAAGTCACAAAGAAAAAGCAGTGAATCCATTTAATAATAATGGTAGAAGTAGCCACCGCCTACTGCCATTTGAGATTTTGCATTTGTCTGTGTATGATCTCTGGTTCCAAATGGGACACTCTACCCTTACAGGCTTTCCTCTTCAGTGTCAGGGTGGCCAACAGCTTGCCTTTTGTTGACCTGGCTCATACTACTCTTACTTGAATCCAGATCTCTGGTGGTGAGTTCAGCTGCATTTATCCATAGTCCTTGTACCTTCAATGTTGTGTATCTTTGCAGCAGCAAGGCAAATGAGGTCACCACTAGGTACCTGTGCTCCGGTCCCACCAGTCAGCGACTGCGCTCATATGTCGACCACAACATGTCCGTGACCCACATTTGACACAAGGCCTGTACTTCGATGTGCTGGACAGAACAGCAAAGTTTGAGAATATTCGTAACTATACATCACTGCCCACATAACAGACTTTTAAAGGTCACACCCACAGGTTTCTAATGTTTCTACAGCCAGGTATACAGAACAGCTCTTACTTTTTAAAAAAAGTTCTTGTGAATTGCCTTCCACCTGCCTATCCACATAGTTCTGATAGTTCTGAACCTAAAAGGATCTGGTTTCTTCTAAAACTATGGAGACAGAATAACTCTCACACCACTGAACGTGTATATATAATAATAAAAGAAGCTAACTTTTACTGAATATTAACACACACCACGGATGGCATTAATGAATTGAATCCTCACAACAACCCTATGGGATATCTCTTTTTCTCCTCATTTCACAGCTGGGAAAACTGGCATGCTAAATTAAGGGATCTACCCTCAAATTATCATAGTCATATGGTGCAAAGTGGATTCCAACCAAGATTGCTCAACTCCAAAACCCAAGTGACAGATTACACTACACTTCTACCTTTGACCCCTGCCTTCAGACAGAACAAGGCAACAAACAGAAAAACACAAAGAATGTGTTATGATTTGGACATGAAGTGTCCCCCAAAAGACTGTGGCTTAGTCTCCAGCTGGTGCATCCAGTCATTAAGAGGTGATTGGATCACTATGGTCTGACCATAATTCACTGGTAGGTTCATACCTTGATGGCATCATTATAGGGAGGCCTAGTTGAAAGAAGTAGGTCACCAGGCGCATCCTGTCCCTGACCCCTTCCTGTCTCTGCTTCCTGCCCATTGAGAGGTGAGCAGCTTTGCCACGACTTCCATCATGTTCTCCCTCACCACAGACCATAGCAATGGAGCAAGCAACCATGAACTGAAACCAAAATCAATCTTCCCAAGTTGTTTTCTCAGGTATTTTATCACATTGATGAAAAGTGACTAACACAGAATGGAAAACAAGCAAATAAATACTCTAGAAGTCACAATTGAGGAAAGGCAAAATTTGAGTTGTAATTCATTCACAGAATGAATGAATGAGAGGTCAACTCATTTATTTCTTGGGAAGAAAAACTGAGTGGGGAAATGGAAAGGACAAGAGGTAAAATAAAACAATTTCACAGTGCAAACCTCCATTATTCTAACAATGACATTGATAAAAATCTTACCTAGAATCACTTTGACATTCCAGAGCAGCAACAACAAACCTTTCTTTAACCATCACAAATACAACACACAACAACAAAGATTCCTAAAATGAGCTCAGACGGGACAAAAAACACTGAACTTGGAAGTCAGAGGGTGTGATTCTAGTGTCTAGCACAGTCATTGCAGTGTGATCTTCAGCAAGTCACTGACCCAGGTTTCTGGGACTCGAGTCACCTCAATTGCAGATTCGAAGGTTTTAATTAAGTTAGCCTACAACTTTCAGATCTAAGAGGATGTGAAACTTTGAGAGACTCCCTTTAAAGTTGGAAAGAATCGTGAATACACTGAAAACACTATAGACAATGGGTTCTTTGGCCAGAATGTACACGTCTACACCCTCAGAAGGCCTGGCTAGCACATAGGCAAACTGGCACCCAGGCCCTTGGGACTCAGGGAGCAAGGTCAAGTCAGGCTTTCAGCCCAGAAGGCTGCATTGACCTCGAGTGCACTATGGTCCAAGTCAGAATCCTTAGGGTCATAGCACTACTGGGGGAGAAGGACGCACTACTATGTCAGGTCATCAGATCCTCCGGGTTACAGAACGAAACCCAGAGAGTGCGAGCGCCCGGCCCGCGCGACGCAGCCTGGAGCGGCAGCGGCTCCTGCGCAGCGAGCGCTCCTTCCGTGCGCAGCGATGCAGCAGGGGACCGCGGGGCGCGCGGACGGCGGGGCGCCGGGTTACCTGAGTCGGCCCCCGCCCCGGCATGCAGCAGTCTGACCTCGGGCCGCCCGTCGCCGCCCGGCCTGCTCCGCATCAGCTGCCACAGAAGCAGCCGCACGCGCCGCGAGGCCGCAACGCCGGGGCCGCCGGGCGCCCCGAGGAGCAGGAGGCGGGACTGCATGGGGCCAGGGACGCTGCCGCGACGGCAAGAAGTGCGGGGCCGAGCGGCGTCCCGAGAAAGCGGCGGCAGGCGGCGCGGCAAGGGGGACAGGAAGTGGCTCCACGGCGAGTGCGCCGGAAACTCCTTCCCCCGGCGCGGCCGGCTCCGCCGACTCGGCCCGGCCCGGGTCCCGGGGGCGGAGAAGCCTACGGAGCGCGCGCCCGCGAAGCGCGCCGCGGCCGCCGCGTGCGAACCCCAGCCCGGGCGCGCGCCTCGCCTCCCCACGCTGGTTCCCCCGGACGCCCCATACCTGTCTCCCGGCGTTGCCTCGGCCCCACAAGCTCTCGGGAACCCAGGAAAGGCCCGGGGCGGGGGGTTGGGGGTTAGGAGCACTTGACAGCGACCTGCAGACACCTGCGCTGTCCTCCTACTTTCTTGGTCAATGGCCCGTCTTATCACAGTAAGCTTTCCCTCTGGGAACTTTCACTTGGGTGGATTCATCGCTGTGTTTCCATACAATTCCTGAAAGCCTTTCAGGTTCTTTGTTTCTCATGTTTGTTGCTTTCTAAATTCCAAGTGGAAATTTTACATTTTCATGATGTAGAAAAATTGCTGAAACATCAGAAAGGATCCAAATCAAGCACTTTTCATGCTGCAATACAAGTTATGTAGACATAATTTATGTCTCTAGTAGAGAAAAGTAGGGTGCTGGCTAAGGCTGCCCCCCTTTCACACATTCCAAAAGCAGAAGCGGTCCTACCACAAAGCAAACTGAGCCTCATTTAATTATACTGCGTGCCCAAAACGTCAGGAGTGAACTGACTGAGGCAAAAAGTTTGAATGAAGCTCTACAAAATAAACGCAAATGAAAAGAATGTAGGCCTCACTCATGTAGGCCATGCTAATTCTAAAGTGGTCACTGTCTTGAAATACGTATTAAACGCCTACCTCCCAAGTGCATAGCGCTGTGATAGATGCTGAAAAGAAAGCATCTAAGAGGAGATTGTAAAAAAAAAAAAAAAAGTTTGGCCGGTGGTTCACATCTGTCATCCTACCTTCTCAGGAGGCAGAGATTAGGAGGATCACAGCTCAAAGCCAGCCCAGGCAAATGGTTTGCAAAACCCTAACTCAAAAAAAAAAACAACTCATCACCAAAAACGGCTGGTGGAGTGGCTCAAGCAGTAAGACCACCTGCCTAGCAAGTGCATGAGGCCCTGAGTTCAATTCCCAGTGCCACCAAAAAAGAAAAAAGTAGAAGAAAATAAAGGTATCTTAAGTATCTACATAATGTATAACAACATGGTTTCATGGTTATCTTCTGATTACTGTTCACAACAACCCTATGAGTCTGCTGGGGAAAATGGCATAGATGTAGGCCATAAGTCTATGAAATGGTTTTCCCACTTTGAGCACAAGCCAGGTGCCAAGGCAAAGCACTTTAAGGAACAATCACTTCACACAACAATGCTTTGATTTGAGACTAGGGACCTTAAGGCTTGTGAACCAAGAACCAGAATCAACACTGTATTAATGGGTCACTTGAAATCTCTCACTCCCCATTAGGCCATTGCAGCTAACTGTGATCTTAACCTTGCACTGTGATTTGTTGGGAGCTCTGAATCAGCACCTCCTGGGTAAATATCTCAAGGAAAACATCAGGTAAAACTCCTCCTTCCAGGGCTGGGGGCGTGGCTCAAGTGGTAGAGCATAATAAGTTCAAAGCCCAGTACTACCAAAGATGACCTTTCTGCCGTACACAAACATATCCTAAAATGAAATGGCTTTTCTGCTCTAAGCAAATATCTCCTAAAAGAAAGCACCTGGCAGATTCTCAACCATATACCTATGTCAATAGGAGATTTGGTCCCTGGGGATCCCAACCTACCAGTTCTAACATGAGATGCAATTAAAGTAGGGTTGTCACCACAAACAATTCACACACCAGGTGAAGTCAAAACAAAAAAGCATGCACAGAGGTGAGGACATGTGGACCCCTAGACTGACTTGAACATTATAGATAGACCTAATGCCAAGGACTTGGCACCCTTCTCATGTGTCCATATCACCGCCCTGCTGGGATGGGTTTTGTTTCCTGCTCTTTTGCTTTGCTAAATGGAACTTCTATAAATGAAGTTTCATATAGCAAAATGAAACTAGACTCATCCTTAAACTCTTTTCTGTGAGGATGCCATGACTCAGTCAGCATTGGTGCCAGGTCACAAGTTCAGAGCCCCAGGTTAAGGTTATGTTTTCTGGGAACTTCCCTGGGGTTGAATTTGTTCTGGTTCTGATGACATATTGAAATAGTATTTTCCCCTGTTTTACAGATGAGACAGACTGGGAGAGTTAAATACCTTCTTCAAGGCATCTCCACTTAATCTCAAAAGAACTCAGAACACACCTGAAAGAATGGAAGAACAAAGCAATTCAGCAAAATAACAGATATAAGTACTAAGAGCTCTTGCAGTTCAGACAAAGGGGAGGTCAGTAGAACATCCAGTCAGTCAACACTATCTACTGAGCAACAATTGTATAGCAGTACCTTGCTAAGTAGGGTGAAACAATGAGCTCATGTCAAGTATAGAAAGCAAACAGGCAATAAAGAATGATACAAAGTAGTAGGACATGTGAGTGACTTAGACTGAAGGGGCTCTCAGGGACAGTGCTACACGTGGGGAAGGTCAGTGACACTTCACAGAAAGGGTCATGTTTGAAATGATTCTTGCAGGGTACACACGAGTGCATCATTGAAGAATTGTCTCTCCAGTGTATTCAGTTGCAGAATTTTCCCTGAATGTTTGCAGTAAAACATACTAAAACCAGAAGTCATAATACACACCAAAACTAAAAGTCAAAAAAACATACTGAAAACAAACCCCAGGTTAATTTACAGGAAATTATTCTGATACATGCATTAAAAGACAATGTCCTATTAGTTAAGATGAAATTGTTCTGATATATGCAGTAAATATGAATTTACATTGTACAAATGTCCTATTCATTTTCAGGAAATTTTTCTGCTTATGCAGTAAATGTGAATTGAAAGCATTATTTCCGAGTTGATGAAGTCACACAAAATCATCCAAATATCAGTCCAACATATTGCTAAAAATCTCTGTCTCTCTCTCTCTCTCTCTCTGATGTTGTTACTGGGATTTGAATTCAGGACTTCATCCTTGCTAGACAGGCGCTCTACCACTTGAGTCACTCTGCCAGCCCCATACTCCTCTCATGGTTTTGCACTTTATAAATGGGAAAATGTAGACTTACAGAGGATCAATAAGTTATCTCTATAGTCATGATATACTATGTTCAGGAACTTAACTTACAAATTCGAGGGTAATTACAAGTGGCTAACTGTGAGTGAAAATTAAAAGAGAAAAAAGATCCAAAGCTAACTCAAGGTCATGGTTCAAAGGGAACCAGATTTTGCAGATTTCCCCACAAAAGAAGATGGATGCAACCTGAAGAAAAGGAGGTGATTTTGAAACAAAAGCACTTTCGAGTTCAAAATGTGAGTGGAAAGGGGAGAGGAGGGAAAGGATAAATTAGCTTAATCTAACTCAAGCCTTATTGTCCTCATCAATAAAATGGGGAAGCCAGGCACTGGTGGCTCACACCTGTAAGCCGCCAGTGCTACTCAGGAGGCAGAGATCAAGAGGATCACAGTTCAAAGCCATCCCAGAACAAACAGTTCACAAGACTCTATCTCTAAAAAATCCATCACAAACAAAGAGGGCTGGAGGACTGGTTCAAGTGGTAGAATACTTGTCTAGCAAGTATGAGGCCCTGAGTTCAGACTCCAGCACCACCAAAAATAAAATAAAATGGGGATGTCTTTATAGACATCCAGCTCAGAGAACTAGTCCCATCCAATGGGACATGAGGATGTCCCATAGCTGCCCAAGGTCATCTTTAGCATGTTTCAGGCTCTCAACAAACAATAGCTCCCTTTCCTTTTACGTATTGCTAGTCTAGAAGGAAAATATGACCACGGACCCAAAACCAAGGTGTGGTACGCTGGTGCACACCTGTAACCTCAGCTACTTGGGAGGCAGAAATTGGGAAGATCCCGGTTCAAGGCCAGCCCAAGAGAAAAAACTTCCAAGACCCCATCTCAATCAGTAAGCCAGGTATGTTGTGCGCCTGTACTCCCAACTATGCAGAAGGCAGAGAAAGGATTATCACTACTGGGGACCAGTCTGAAGCAAAAATCCTGAGACCCTATCCAAAGAAAAAAAACTTGTATAAAAAGGCCTGGAGGTATGGCTCAAATGGTAGAGCACCTGCCTAGTAAGTGTGAGGCCATGAGTTCAAACTCCAGTGCCTTTCCCAAAATGGAAATATAACTATATCTCCTTGTTCAAAATTGACACTGCTGTTTTTTTGGCTTTTTTTTCTTTTTTATAATACTGGGGATTAAACTCGGGGCCTCTGGCAAGTGGTCTACCACTTAAGCCACACTCCTGGTGCTTTTGTTTTCACTTCTTTGGATAGGGCCTCACTCTTTTGCCTTCAACAACCTGAGACCTCAAACCTCCTACCTTTGCCTCACAAGAAACTGGGATTACAGTTGTGAACCACCATGAGCAGCCCTGCCACTTCTTTTTTTTCTATTTTATTGTTTTTATATTTACTCACATGTGTATACATGATTTGGGCCACTCCCCTACCACACACACACACACACACACACACACACACACACACACACTTCTTTTTAAGACCACTTTAAAAACTCAGTGAAATCCTGCAAATATGGCAAAACTATCAATGTGTTTCCTACCCACTAGCTAAAATCCTAGGATTGCTGGAGAAGATCATGCTAAATCACAACTTCTAATCATTGCACAAAACTTAGTGTATATTCAAACATTGCAAAATATCTTAGTCTTTATATTTTATATTTATGCCCTTATATAAATATTAAAATGAAATTTCAAGCATATTTCTAATTAAAGCTGGATGTGGTAGTACACACCTGTAATCCCAACAAGGAAGAAAGAGGCAAAAGAATCAAGAGTTCAAGGCCAGCCTGGGCTACATAACAAAACAATGTATCAGTATGTATGGTTAAGTCCTAGGCTCAGAAAATTACATGCAAGTTTCCCCCTCGTGTGAATGAGCAGAAGAACATGGAACAACTGTGTAGGTTAAGTTTTGAAGTGACAGACCACTTGTATTCTGCAGGTCATGGAACGTCCCTGGTCCCTGACCATTAAATGTCAGGAATGAACATCTGCAGATTTCTAAACCATACTCTGAAAGAGGTCACTGTTCTAGTTGAGAGCTCCTGCCACCCAGCTTTCCTTGTTGCCACCCGGGAGGGAGTCTCTTTATTTACCTGGGTACAATTATGACCCTCTCCCTATTGCTTCTCTATTTCTAGGTGAGCTGTGGCCATGGCTGCTCTCCACATGGCCTTGGTTCACAGGTAGCCACTTTAAGGCCTTACGTTTTTCAGTTTTCCAAGAGAGCCACCCAGCTCTGGCCTGCCTTCATCTCTCTGCTCAGCTCCTGCCACCTAGGGCACATGCCACAGCTTTTGTGGCTGGGGTTGCCCTCTCATGTGGATCAGAGTGCTCCTGGGAACAGGAACTCCAGCATCCCTACCAGTAAGTCAGGAGGAAGTGGTGTGGCACTGCCGGCCAAACTCTGTGCTTCCCTCAAAACCTTCCCTTTGCACTTGGCTTTGGGGGTTTCCTTTTCTTCCCCTCAAGGCTCACAATAATGGTGATTCTCTTGTTTCCTTTCTCACTTCCCCACTATTGGCTGTGATGTCTGTGGGTGGTAGTGAAGGTGTCCAGTCCCAAATATTGGTGGGAGTCTTCAGAACGGTTCTGCTTCTTTGTCTTTAGCTCTGGGTCCTACTTCCCAGCTCCAGGGAGAGAGGAAATAACCTTTGTAACACCAGTTACTATAAATGGCTCGTTTTACCTCTGGGTAGACTGACGGTCTGGGTGTGAGAAAAGTGAACACTTCACCATGTTCCCTTGTACTGTTTGACTTTATATCATGTTCATTTATTATTTTATTCAATTGAGAGTTGTCTTTTTATTTTTCAACTTATTTTTAATTAAAGTATTAATTGATATATGAAAACACAGAAATTGAACAGTTCTTGTTTTTTTTGGTTAAGATCCAGCATAAAACACTAAAAGTGCACATACTAATGGGGTGATGTGATGTTTTGATACATGTAGAGTTGCCAGTTTTTAAAAGGAAAGAGAATAAGTTAGCCTATGTTCATGGACTTGATGTGATGTAGAATGTATGAAGTTAGCAAAGGAAGTCATCGAGCATCAGGTGTAGACTACTAATAGTCTTAGGCAAAACAATTGAATCAGCACAATAATATAAGACACGCACCGCCCTCTCTGTGCTTATGGTTACACATGTTGCCTAAGTGCAAGAAAAGCTGTGGACAGTCACATCCCAGTCTGTTAACACAGTTGCCTCAAAAGGGTAGATGGCTGGGGTAAGGGATAAACTTTTATTGTCTTCAGTATTATTTTAAATTACAAAAAAATAACACCTGCTTGCTGTAACAAATGCAGGATCAACCAAGCATGTGTTATTTCTCTAATTTGAAAATTAAAGAATTTCAAATTCTCTAAAGGAGAGAAGGTGGACAAGAAGAAAGAATGTCATATTCCATTACACCCAGATCACAGTCCCAACAAGCAAATCAACAAGAGGAATTTGCAGCTTTTACATGCAGGTCCTCAGTCTCCCCCAGGTAGACTTAGTTCTTTCCTTTGTTCTGAAGTTCAAGTTTCAGAAAGTGGTCACACCCTCAGAACCAGCTCATGGATAAGGACAAAATAATTCTTTCTCTCTCCCTCTCTCCCTCTCTCCCTCCCCTCCTCCCCACCCCAACTTTTACTTTACAAAGAAGAGAGGTTTATTTAGCTCACAGCTCTGTATGTTCAAAGGCGTTGGATGGGCTCTGGGGAAGGCCTCTTGGCCTAGGGTATCACAATGGGGAGAGCACAGCATGAGATAAGAAGCCAGAGGGAGACTGAGGTCCTAGGAGAACCAAGCTAAATTAAATCAATCCCTTCTGAGGGCAGGCTTCCACATACCTAAAGGCATGCCACTAGACCCCACCTCTTAAAGGTCTCACCACCTCCTCCACTCCCAACACACAAACCCTTGGAGGATGCACCACATACAAACCATAGCAGTCCACAACTTTATCCTTGATAATGAGGCTGGGTGCCAGTGGCTCACACCTGTAATCCTAGCTACTCAGGAGGCAGAGATCAGAAGGATTGTGGTTTGAAGCCAGCCTGAGCAAATAGTTTTCAAGACACTATCTCGAAATACCCTATCACAAAAAATTGGGCTGGTGGAGTGGCTCAAGGGGAAAGCCCTGAGTTCAAGCCCCAATACTGCAAAAAGAAAAAAAAAAAAAAGATGAGAATGAGGTAAGAGGACCAGCTTACACATTGCTATGGATGAATGTTGGAAGCTGGTAGTTATCCTGGGATGCAGTATGACCACCTGTGTCAGGAACCTAGCAGTACTTCCCGCCCCTCTGGAAGCAATATGGATGTTATCGAAGGCTGCAGACAAGGGTGTTTTCTCCAACATTATTTATAATAGTGAAACAGTGAAAACTATTCAATCAGAATGGCTAGCTGAATTATAATTTTTCAGCCATATAATCTTTGTAATGTTTAAAAGGTTAAAAAACAAAATCATATATCTAAAATGATTCTAATGTTTAATGTATAAGGTTATAAAAATGTACAAAAGTTTCATAGAAGTGATCAATTCATAAATATTCATAATTTGTTTTTGGCAGTACTAGGGATTGAACCCAGGGCCTCATGCTTTTCTCTACTACGTGACCAATACCCCTAGCCCTTTTGTTGGTTTGCTTCTGGGCAGTACTGGGGTTTGAATTCAGGGCTCTGAAATGGTGAGGCATGCACTCCACTTGAGCCACACCTGCAGCCGGTATTTTGTTTTTGAGATAGGATCTTGCTAACTTTGCCTGGGCTGACCTTGAACTTGTGATCCTCCTACCTCTGCCTCCTGACTGGGGATTGAACTCAGGACCTCAAGCATGCTTGTCAAAATGCTCTACCACTTGAGCCATACCTCTAGCCTGTCCAGGCCTGTCTGTCTTTCTTTCCTTTCTCTCTCTCTCTCTCTCTCTCTCTCTCTCTCTCTCTCTCTCTCTCTCTCTCTGTCTCTCTCTCCCCTTTCTCCCTCCCTCTTCCTTCTCTTCTCTCACTTGTTATTTTTCAACTGTGGTCTCATACTTTTTGCCCAGGCCAGCCTCAATCCTTGATCCTCCTACATCCCTTCTGAGTAGCACAGCAATATGCTATCATGCCCAGCCCTGTCTTACAAAACTTTGATGATTCTATGTTTAAAAATATTTCTAATATAAACATATATTCATTTTATTGTTATGAGAATAATAAAATGGAGAGAGGGGATATTAGCTCTATTTCCACACAGAGAGAATGAATTTTCCATGACATACTTAAATCCATGAATTTAGGGTAACCTATTATTTGACCCATGCCAGGTAATTGAACAGTGCATTTCTGAATCCATACTTCTCCCTAAGGTTCTAAAAGATGTGCCTATTTAGCTACTGAGAAGTAATTACTCCCAGGAAAAAAGATTCATAAAAATAAAATCATATTTTTTCCTCATTCTCTTGAGAGAAAGTTCTCTGTGCATAAAGAATTTGACAACAGTTTGTACCCCTTATCATTTTAAGGACCTGGCACTTTGAATGGGATCCTGGAATACATGTGCAGATGGGATGTAAATTTCACCTAGCACTGAATTGATCCTCATCCTGCCCGGCCAATCTGGCTGTTTTTTCCACGAATCTAGACTCAGGAGAAGGTGTGGGCTGAGATGCAGATACGCATATCATTAGCTTTCCTGTGACAGATGAGACCGAGGAGCAATCTACAGCTTCCTCAGTGATTCCCCACAGGGAGCAGCTTTGTCCCCCAGGGAGCATTTGGCAATGACTGGGGACATTCTTGATTTCCATGATTGGGAGTGTGGCACTTCTGGCAGTGGGTGGGGTGAGGCCAGGGATGCTGATAACCACCCTGCAACGAACAGGACATTCTGTACAACAAAGACTTATGTGGCCCAAAGTGTTAATAGTGCCTAAAGTGAATCATCCTCACCTAGAAGACTTACAGGTAATTTCAACTCAAAACTGAACTCCTGCCTTCTCCTTCATAATTCATTTCTCCGCCTGTGTCCCTGTCTCTTTAATCTGTTTGCAAATTAGAAATCCTGGGTCCTCCTTTAACCTTCTCACACTCCTCATATCCGAATAAACCAATCCCATCACATGTGTCTCTTTCACATCTACTTAATCCCTCTGTCCCCCCAATCTCATTGCCTGGTGGAGTCTTCAATCATAACTTGTTCATTTTGTGCAGGAACTTTCTTCTGACTTCCTTTCGCCAAGCTGTCACTCTCTAATCTCTTTTGCACATCATTTCCAGGAGGGTATTTCTAAAATGTAGATCTAATCATCAGTTAATGAAATCTGTGACTGATTTTCCTTTACCCTCAAGATTAATTCAAAACTCCTTATAAATTAAATAAGCCCCATCATGATCTGACCTTCTGTCACTCACTCTATTATATTATAAACAATCTTCTTTTAATATTCTGTCTCCCCTGAGAGGCTATGGACACCCTAAGGGTAGGGTCAGTGTCTTGAATCTCTGGGCCTCCCACCTCTGATGGCTTGCACAATCCCAAATTCTGTTTGTTGAACAAATAAGGAACAAGTGAGTGGATCAAGAACCCAGGTTGGACAGGTGAAATGAGGAAGCTGGAAAGCAGCAAGAGATACAGAACCAGGAGATGACAGAGTCAACAAAGCCAAGAATAGAGTAGATCATTTGAAGGAAAAATGAGGTCAGCAAATGCCACAAAGAGAAGTCAGTTAAGATGAAAGCTAAAAATAGTAAACCATATCAGAAAATATGGCACTTGCTTGTAAACTTTCCCAGAGTTATCTTAATGCTCTATGTTACTTGGTGCTGGGTCAGAGTCACTAATGGTTATCAGGACCAGCAGCAGGGAAGATGAGCTGGACATAGAACAGGAGAATGAGAACAACGTGAAACCTGCTACTTCGATCTGCACCTGCTCCTCCGTGTGTCTGACCGCCATAGGCTTTTGAACCAAAGGCTTCTCCTGTATTTCTGCATTCCAGAGCTCATCTTTCAAGGAGTTCTAAGCTAGAGCCACACAGTGAAAGGGATTTTGAGAAACGTGGCCACAAAGGGGAGTGGTGGTGCCAAACTGGTCACACACAATCTAGCACACATCCCCTTGTTTAACAAATTTAATAAGAAGCTGGGCATGGTGGCTCATTCCTGCAATCCTAGCACTCAGGAAGGTGAGGCAGAAGGATCCTGAGTTCAATGACAGCCTGAGCAACAGAGTAAGACCCTGTTTCATAAAAAGGAGGAGGAGGAGGAGGAGGAGGAAGAGGAGGAAGAGGAGGAGAAATAAGAAAAGAAGAGCAGGAGGAGGAGAAGAAAGAAAGAGAGAGAAAAAAGGAAAGAAAAAGAGAGATAAAGGAAGGAAAGAAAGAAAGAAAAAGAATGATCTAAAGAAGGGAAGGAAGAAGGAAAGGGAAATAAAAACACTCCTTTATATCTAGCCACACGTTCATGTGTCTCACGGTTCAGCATTCCCCTCGGTGATATTTCCCTTCATGAAGAACTTTACTTAGCATTTCTTGTAATACAAGCCTGTTGGCAATGAATCTCTCAATTTGTGTATATCTGAAAACATTTTATTATCTTCTCCCTCTCTGAGAGACGTATAGAATTCTAACTTTTTCCTGTCGACCCTTTAAAGATGCCATTCTATCATTCTCTGAAATCTTTTTTTTCTTACCAGAAATCAGCTCTGGTCTTTTCGTTGTGTGTGTGTGTATGTGTGTGTGTGTGAGAGAGAGAGAGAGACAGGCAGACAGACAGATAGAGAGACAGAGACAGAAAAGACACAGAGGCCCAGTGAAAGAGACAGACTAAAATCATATTTTCAGAAGTTTGGTCATAATGTGAATAGTTACAGCTTTTTTTCTTTGTAGAGCTTGCTGAGATTCTTGTCTACGGGTTTTTTTTTAAATCAAATATGGGAAATTTTTGGTATATCTACCAAAATTTTATGTTGTTCATATATGACCTGTATTCATCTATTATTTATTATTCCTACTCTAGGACAATTTCCAACTCTGAGGGAAGTCTTCCATGATTTTTCTAAGTCATTTTCCCAATGATATTATCTCATAATATCAGGTGTCACTCCTTTATAACACTAAGTGCCACTGCAATTTAACATTTGTTTGATTACTTGATTAATCATTGTTTTCCAACTGAAGTGTGAATGCACTCTAAGAGGGTAGAAACTATACCTCTGTGGGCTTTGCATTGCATTCTATTCCCAGCACCTGTCATAGTACTGTGCATAGTAGGAACTCAAATATTTGCTGAATGATTGAATTCCTAAATAAAATAACTTTTGAAATAATACTTTAAAGCCCTTAGCATAATATCTGAGGTGTAGTAAACCACCAGCAAATCTTAGCTATTATTTACAATTAAAATTCCCAAATGCATTCTCCATAAAATTGCTTTTTTTGTTTGAACTCAGGGCCTTACATTTACTAGGTAGGCACTCTTACCACTTGAACCACTCCACCAGCCCCCTAAAATTGATTTTTTTTTTTTTTGGTATACCATGGAACTATTCTTAGATGCTTTGAAAAATGATAGTAGAAACTTTTTTTGAGGATTTGGGCTGTGAAAGAAAAGAAAGAGGTGGGGATAGTTGGACAAGGATTCAGGATGGATGAAGTGCTTTGGTTTTCTGATGGAAAAAGCTTGGGTTGTCAGGACACTGCAGCCATATTTTACCACATTATTTTCTTGGTATCTAGAACGTCTTTGTAATAAACAAGTTAAACATTATATATGCAGCACTTAAGCCCCATTGGCTTCAGGAGTGCTCTGATGGTTTCTGTCAAAGCCCCTCCCGCTGGAGTGGCAGGTGGTGGTCATGGATGTCCACCCCAAGGAGTTGGACTTGCCCCTGCACAGAGGGGGCTGGGTGAAATGTGTTTGGTGCTCAAGTAATCCAGAGCAGCAACTCTTCATTCTCAGTTGCCCATTTTTAATGATCAACCAACGAATACAGAAGTTTCAGGATCATAGTCACAAGGGACTCTGACCCCCCAGGAATGAGGTCCAGGGTTATTGTGTTACACAAGCCACTAGACCAGCATAGGTCCTCACTGAGATTAAGAGGACTCTAGAAGGTGGAGAAAGAGGCGGATATTGTGTATCCACTGCAAGCTCTGAATCTACTGTGCAGCAGTTTCCTAATGACCTTTGCTTGTATGTTTCCTAGGAAACAAAACCAAGCAGAATCCTGGTGAAGCTGTTGCCAGATGAAGTGAATCTACTCTGAAGAGAAACATGGCTGGGTGTGGTAGTTCACAGCTGTAATCCCAGCACTCAGGAGGTGGAGACAGGAGGATCCTGAGTTTGAAATCAGCCTGGTACGAACAGGGGACAGTAGCAGATAATGGACGTTATGCTCAGATACCCTCTTCAGGATTTAAGCACCTCACCTGAGATGGTGGAAATGTTGGCCTCTGATGGCACAAAAAGGTGTCTCTCACAGGACCACACTGTCCACTACAGGGAACTAACTGTCCTCCCTCCTAGAGAGCATCTTATAGCCAATGCCTGACTACTGCTGAAATGCAAAGGCCCAGTCAGCCTGGCTCAATACGAGACAGTACTGAAAGGCCATCCTCCCTCCAGATTTGGCTGTAAGACTAACTGAATTCTTGGCTTCCCTCTCTGCCCAGTCGCCTTCCTTACTTCCTTACAGGAATCCCTCCTGAGAACTTCCCCCAAAGACCCTCTCACATGCAATTCTCCATTCAGAGTCTGCTTCCAGGATCCCAATCTAAGATGGGGTATCTGGAAGACAGCATTGCTGCATGGACCTTGACATTCTTACTAAGCAGACAGAGTCCTGAGTGGGCAGGGTTAAGAAATGAAAGGTTGCTGTGTTAATGAAAACTCGTTTCCTAAGGGAAATCTAGGTTGTGTTTCTACGGAAACAGACCAATTACTGGTGTGTCTCTCTTCTCCAATCAAACTACACTGTGCCATACTGAAATAGCTTTGACTTTAGAAAAGAGTTTCTGTGGCATGGTGGAGTGGCTCAGGTGGTAGGCCACCTGACCTACCCAACTGTGAAACCCGAGTTCAAACCCAAGGACTGCCAAAAAAAAAAAAGAAAGAAAGAAAGAAAGAAAGAAAGAAAGAAAGAAAGAAAGAAAGAAAAGGGGTTTGTTTTGTTTTGTTTTTTTAAGGCACTGGGATTTGAACTCAGGATCTCCAAGCATGCTAAGCAGGTGCTTTATCACTTAAGCCACTTAGCCACACATTCTTAAATGTGATTTGAAGACTATCTGCCTCCAGAACAAGTGGGACTTGTTCAAGATGCAGTTTCTAGGGCCCCATCTCACGTTTACAATCAGAAACTCTGGGACTTGAGTGTCTTCAGGCTCAACTAACTTTTAAATTTATGTTTCCAGACTGCTTAATGGGTCTGAGATTCTTTTGCAGGTGACAAAAATCTCCTAGAATTTGATAGTTGTGAGAGTTACCCAAAATTATGAATATACTAAATCATACTTTTTTGAGGGGGTAGAGAGGACTGGGGTTTGAACTCAGGCTTTCACACTAATAAAGCAGGTGCTCTACTGTTTGAGCCACACAGTCTATTTTGCTCTGGTTATTTTGGAGAAGGGGTCTTGTGAAATATTTGCCTGAGCTGGCCTCGATCATCAATTCTCCCAATCTCAACCTCCCAAGTAGCTAAGATTAGAGGTGTGAGCCACTGGCACCCAGTTAAATCATATACTTTTAAATGGTTAAAATTATAAATTTTATATTGTGTGAATTTTGTTTCAATACAAAACACTTACAGGGCTAGAAATACACTTGGTTGCCTGGGGCTGCAGGTTTAGGTAGGGGAGGAAGAGACCATAAAGGATGATGTGGTAATTTGAGGGGAATGATGGTTATTTTTTCTACCTTGATTGCACTGGTGGTTAAACACAGTTGCCATGACTTGTAGGCTGTATATCCAAACAGAAAAATTTACCTTATGTAAATTATTTCTCAACAAACCTGGTTAAATACATACATCCCTATGTAACCTCAAAATATTTTACAATCTGCTTGGAATTACTGATTTCCAAACCGGGGACTCATGCCCTTAGGGTTCTGAAAGCAAACTACTGGGAGAGTGACAGGAAGAAAATGATAGAAATACCACTTATATTTTTAAATGTAAAGATGAGGGGAAAGTGACACTTCCCTAACATTTGGAAATCCATCTGAAAGGCTTTACTAATGTTTATATCTGGAATGACATTGTTGTTCCCATTCCATCTGTGTCACATCAGGCATATAAAATGTCCCCAGGGAAGCTGGAGAATTGCATACCGCATTGGTTGACCGTGTGATCTCATTCACTTACTTTCAGCACATTTCAACAGAATGCTGTTTATACAAATTTATGGATTATAATATCTAGTTTTAAATAAATTAGTCTTCAAAATGGGCAAATGGTTTTTAAAAGCTCTGCAAGGAAGCTACTGATTGAAAAAAATACTAATAATCCCAGCAAAAGGACCACGAAATGGCAGAACTGATGTTCTACAAAGAGGCCTGTCATCAGTCATCATAGAAAGAAACCTCTGCCTTTCTTCTTCTTCTTCTCCTTCTCCTTCTCCCCCCTCTCCCTCTCCCTCTCCCTCTCCCCCTCCCTCTCCCTCTCCCCCTCCCTCTCCCTCTCCCCCTCCCTCTCCCCCTCCCTCTCCCTCTCCCCCTCCCTCTCCCTCTCCCCCTCCCTCTCCCTCTCCCCCTCCCTCTCCCTCTTCCTCTTCCTCTTCCTCTCCCTCTCCCTCTTCTTCTTTTTGTGGGACTGGCATTTGAACTTAGGGCTTTGTACTTGCAATGCAGGTCCCTCTTTGATGTTCACTTTGGCATCTTTGCTTCATATGGTGGTTCGGCTTGAACTCAGGGCCTCATGCTTGCTAAGCAGGTGCTCTGCCACTTGAGCCACTCCACCAGCCTCTTTTTTTGTGTTAGGTATTTTTGAGATAAGGTCTCGAGAACTAATTTGCCCAGGGCGGGCTTCCAATCGAGATCCTCCTGATATCTGCCTCCTAAATAGCTAGGATTACAGGTGTGAGCCACTGGCCCTCAGCTGGCATCAAATTTCTTCATCCTCCAATGACCACTTCACCCCTGGCACTATTCACAGTCACCTTATAGAAATCTCCAGTTCTGAATCTTCTGTTTCCCACTCCTGAGCCTGATTCCAAACCCCAGCTGGTTCTCCTACAGATCCTTCAGATGCAAACTGTTCAAAACAGAGCTGGGGCACCCCTTCCCCCCACCCTCCTCCTCTTGCTGTTCCTCAGCTGGGTTTGTGGCATCATTCTTCTGAGGTCCAGACCCTCTGTGTTCTTCCGAACCTCTTTCTCTTCTCACACCCCACCTTCAGTTAACGGTGGAGCTGGATCCTCTACCTTTCTGGTCTTTGCCTTGATCTTGGTCTTTCCCCTTGTAGGTTCACTTACTTGTAGCTGTCTCTAAATCTTTCTGTCCCTTTCCTTTCTTCTTTATCTTCTGCTTTTCTCTTTGTCAAAAGAAAGAAAAGTATTTTTGTTTGTGGTATTTATTAAATATTCATCATATTTGTGGGTCAGCAGGTTTGGATAGGAAAAAAAATAACCAGCCCACAATTAGAAAATTAATGTTTCTCTTGTGGCCTGACATAGTTCATGTGTGGCCACCTCTAACTCTGGATGAAGAAATATTCTTAGACACTAGCATTCATGTTACCAGGAATCTGACATCAGTTCATTAATTTTGATGTTCTTGTCAAAAGTGTTATTTTTATTTTGTTCTTTTTTTTTTTTTTTGGTGGAACTGGGGTTTGAACTCAGAACTTTATGATTGCAAAGCAGGAGCAGTATAGCTTGAGCCATATCTCCAATCCATTTGGTTCTGGTTATTTTGGAGATGAGTTCTCAAGGACTATTTCCCCTGGATGGTCTTGAACCTTGATCTTCCCGATTTCAGCCTCCCAATTAGCTAGGATTGCAGGCATGAACCATGGCACCCAGCAAAAGTGTTATTTTTTTAAGGACAAGATTTGACTGGAGAAAAATGGTTTGTAGATTGAAGGAGGCTTTCAAAAGGCAAAAGATAATCTTAACTTATAGTTCTTGCTAATCACTTGCAGCAGGCTTTGTCTCAGAACATACATTTGATAGACATATATTTTATATATAGTGCTCATACTATACATATATTTGATTTAAACAACTATTATATGAAGTTTCTTTCGCATAAATGTGTTACAAAGATTTTGGTGGGGGAAGCAAATTGTATATTTAGCACTGACTTTCAATGGGGCTTGTACGACTACAGCATTAGAGCTGTGACACTGAGTTTTAGTGTTTGTTTTTATGTTTCAATCTATTAAAACAAGAGGACAGGAAGTTTCAGGCTTACTGTATCCAGTTCAGCCCAACTCCTTGACAGGGATGTGGCAGGGCTGCTGCAGTGTTCCTCTTGCACCAGCTGTGGGGAATTTACCTCCTCACACAGGATCCCTTTCCCTGGTGCTAAGGCAGGCCCACTGCAACAGAGTGGCACACCTCTTCCGAGTGCTGCTGTTCCTTACCCCTTGCTGCTCCTGGTCACTCCTCACTTTGTTCCAGAAGGGCCTTTCTCTACTTGCCAGTGTGTCTAAAACCAGTTTGGGGCTGCATTTCTATAGCACTGTAGCACAGATTTAAAACACTCAATATTGCAGAACACTGGTGGCTCATGCCTATAATCCTAACTAACTGGGAGGCTGAGGTGGGAGGATCATGGTTTGAGGCCATCCTGGGCAAAAAGCTTGTGAGACCCCATTTCAACCAGTAGCTGGATGTGGTGGCTGTAGTCTGTGGTCCCAGCTGTGTGGGAGGTTGAGATTGGGAGGATCGTGATTCTAGACCAGCCCAGGCAAAAATGTCTGTGAGACTCCCATCTCAAGGGGAAAAAGATGGCCATGGTGGTGTGTGCCTGTTATTCCAGACTGTGAATAGTTTGAGAGGCCCTATCTCAAAAGTACCCAATACCAAAAAGGGCTGGAGGAGTGACTCAAGTGGATCTCCTGCTTAGCAAGCGTGTGGCCCTGAGTTCAAAATCCAGTACAGGAAAAAAAAAACAGATTTAGATTCTGTTCTGTCCTTAAGATGATCAGAAAAAGGGAAGAAAGTGACTGAAAAAGCTGAATAAGAGATGTCTACCAGAAGGAGGCCTTTGCAAGCCAGACTGAGGGTCCAGGAAGGCAGGAATCAGATGAAAGAGACGGAACAGCAGCAAGGAGACGAGGCTCACGTGGTAGGCAGGGGCCAGATGTCAGAAGTTTAGATGTATCACCCAGAGTACTGGGGCCTTAATTTGGAGAGTAAAGTGAATAGTTTTGTTTCATGGGGGTGGAGAATGGACAGGAGGGGTAGGAGTGGAGGCAGGAGAATCACTAGGTTGCAGGCAAGAGATGGTGAGATCCCAAACCCAGGCAATGGCCCTGGGTGGAAAATGGAGTTCCACTTGAAAAAAATGTTAAAAAGTACAAATGGTAAGACACAAGAAATGGTGGGAAGTGCAGATCAGGAAGAAGGGACAGAGAAGTGTCAGAGAGAAGGGAGGGAGGTGGAGGGGAGGGGAGGAAGGGAGGGGACATTCCCAGCGCCATGCATTGCTCCTCCGGCCAGAGCCCCTGGCCCGGGTTGGCCAGGTAACTGAGATGGATGGAACAGAGTGAGGACTGGGGAGCCGAAACTGCAAAAGAGGAGGGGTCTCCCATCCAACTTTTTCCTCCTGTCTCCTGCCAAGCCCTGGTCCTCCTGCTTTTTCACTGTTTCTTTTCCCATTTTGGGGGGGGGGGTCTTGCTTATATATTAAGTAGCCACAATGAATTCTATGGTTTATTTAAAAGTTTATTTCAAAGTGTTAAAAGTGTTTTGATATGTGTGTATATATGTAAATATTTAGAGATATTATGTAATATATATATAGTTGAACCAGGGTCTCCCTATGTGACCCAAACTCATAATTCTTCTGATGAGATTAGAGGTGTGCACAGCAGCACCCTGCTGTTTAAATGTATTTCATAGTAGAAGAAAAAAAAAGGAACTCCTGTACTTCTAGGTACTTTATCTTTTTTGTGACCTCCCCCAGGAAATTAAATGTCATTGTTCCGATAGGAAATATGTTTTCAGTTTCCAAACAAATGCCTTACAATTAGCATTTGGAAAAATAAAAGTCTGAACTGAGTTCAGTGCTAAGAATATTAAGTATATAGTGGGGGTGCATACCTGTAACTCCATAAGTTGCTGAGGCAGGAGGATTGTGAGTTCAAGGCCAGCCTGGGCTACACATTGAGAATTGGTCTCTAAAAATAAAACAAACAAAAAAGAGGAAGATCAGAAAATGCTTTAAATGTTCTCTTAGACTTTGGCTTGTTCCTGCTGATTACTCACTATTTGAAATTACATGATAGTTATATTTAGAAGCAAAGTGAGAAATTCAGTCAAGAATGTTTTCATACATCCATAAATATTTGTCCCAATACAGATAATTTCTTGGATTTGCACAGAAAATGAGTCTCAAATCTCATATGTAAAAAAAACTGATAAGAATTCCTGACAGAGTGCTGTTTGGTGATTTTTTTTTTTTTTGATGGCACTGGAGTTTGAACTCAGGGCCTCAAACTTGCCAGGCAGGCACACTACCACTTGAGCCACTCCACCAGCCCCAGAGTGCAGTTTGGATTAGCTGTTGATATGCCACATGTACTTTGGAAAACAGAGTACCCTGTGTTGAGGGACTAGATGGGTATTAGAATTTTGTGGGGCTGTCTTGATGTGGCCAGGAGTAGGCACACTCTTGTGAGCAGCAGTAGGGTTCCCTTTGAATGCTGTGGCTGGCCCCGTCTGTCAGGTGGCAGGCCGTGAGTATATAGGAATCAGGCCTCAGACTTTCTCTTCTCTGGAGTCTGGGGTCAGTTTGGCTAGAAGAGAAGACAAAGTAATGCTGAAACTGGTCCGATGGTTTTGAAACGGTACCTAGAGCTGGTGAGCTGTGTGGCAGACACCGAAAGTGTACCTCTCTGAACCCTCTTCAGAGTAGAACTGCCCAGCAACAAGAAATATGCTTAGCTGACAGCCCCCAGCTGTAAAGTCTTTCAATCCACCACAGTTTTTGACTCAAGGTCATGCTTTTTGCTGTTCTCCAGATAACCCCCCAGCCTATGACTATGAAGACTGTGTACAAAAGTCCAGCCTGTTCTGCCCAAAGACGGGCACCTCTAAAGACAGACTTTGGAAGGCAGAGATGGGAGAATCATGGTTCCAGGCCAACCCAAGCAAAAAGTCAGTGAGACCCTACCCCAAAAAAAGCCAAGCAGGGCGTGGTGGCACACACCTATTTACCTGGCTAAGCTGGAGGTAAAAGTTATGTGTGGTCATCACTCAGAGGCCCTGGGATGCCTCTGAACCTGTTCACTAGTTGCAAGTCACTCTTAGTGCCACATTTTTCTCTTGGATACCCTGAAATGTCAGAAAATCTCAGAGGAAGTCCTGTGTCCCTGTCTACTGTGTTGTGGAGAAGTGAAGGGAAGCTGTCTGTCACCTGGGTGAGCAGAAAGAGGGCCTCTCAAGAGAGTCTTATCCTCTGTAGCAGCTCAGGGTGACAAGAGGTTGGAATGGAAGAACAGAGGAACAGATCCTAAGCACGCCCAGGCTGAAAAAGCTCCCAGGAGCTTATTCCTGGTTATAAGCCCAGAGGTACTGGTTTGCAGTTCACTGGATTTCTAGTACGAGAACTCAAAATTTGGATAGATTTTATTAGCCCCATTTACATGGCAAAACTGAGGCACTGATTCAGGAAATAGGTTTTCTTTCTACGAGAACTCAAAATTTGGATAGATTTTATTAGCCCCATTTACATGGCAAAACTGAGGCACTGATTCAAGAAATAGGTTTTCTTTCTACTAGTCCAAGGCTGCTCCTAATCCCTGACTTTTCAACACAGTGAGGCTGTTTGATCACCATTTCCTGTTAAATTATTGAGTTCAATGTAGAAGGGCAGCTTAGCAGCCCGCAGAAGTTTGATGCTTGAGGTGTGAGAACCTGCCTTCCAAACAGAAGCACCACAGTCCCCTGTCACCATATGACTTTAGTGTTTCCAGGAAGCTCATTGTGTTTTGGATGAGACCACAGTTTGGGATTTTTGTTTGTTTGTTTGTTTGTTTGGTAGTTTCATTGTTGTTTGGTTGATTTGATTTGATTTTTGAGATAAGGTCTTGATGTGTAGCTCAGGCTGGTCTCAAACTCATGATTCTTTTGCCTCCACCTCCTGAGTGCTGGGATTACAGGTGTATGCCACCATCCTGAACTGAGATCACAGTTATGGGGGAATATAAGAGTAGTTGTTAGTATTAAAACACTTAGATATTTTTCTCTAATTTATGTCTGACTTTCACCCGTTTTATGATAGAATTTTCTGTTGAAAAACTTCATTGAGCAAGCATTTTTCTGGTATCACTCCACCTCTTGAGCCACTCTGCCGGCCCAATGTTTTTGATTTTTAAAGTAGCTTTTTTCTTTTCTTTCTTATTAAGTACTCTTGGGATTTTTATTTTTCCTGTCTCCACATCTTATACAAAAATGAGAATAAATTTTTTTTTTCATTTTTCTTTTATTATTCATATGTGCATACAAGGCTTGGTTCATTTCTCCCCCCTGCCCCCACCCCCTCCCTTACCACCCACTCCACCCCTCCCGCTCCCCCCCCTCAATACCCAGCAGAAACTATTTTGCCCTTATCTCTAATTTTGTTGTAGAGAGAGTATAAGCAATAATAGGAAGGAACAAGGGGTTTTGCTGGTTGACATAAGGATAGCTATACAGGGCATTGACTCACAGTGATTTCCTGTGCGTGGGTGTTACCTTCTAGGTTAATTCTTTTTGATCTAACCTTTTCTCTAGTTCCTGGTCCCCTTTTCCTATTGGCCTCAGTTGCTTTAAGGTATCTGCTTTAGTTTCTCTGCATTAAGGGCAACAAATGCTAGCTAGTTTTTTAGGTGTCTTACCTATCCTCACCCCTCCCTTGTGTGCTCTCGCTTTTATCATGTGCTCATAGTCCAATCCCCTTGTTGTGTTTGCCCTTGATCTAATGTCCACATATGAGGGAGAACATACGATTTTTGGTCTTTTGGGCCAGGCTAACCTCACTCAGAATGATGTTCTCCAGTTCCATCCATTTACCAGCGAATGATAACATTTCGTTCGGAAAAAAATTTGGAGGCTACTTAAAAAGCTGGACATCGATCTACCATTTGATCCAGCAATACCACTCTTGGGGATATACCCAAAAGACTGTTACTCCAGAGGCACCTGCACATCCATGTTTATTGCGGCACTATTCACAATAGCCAAGTTATGGAAACAGCCAAGATGCCCCAGCACAGACGAATGGATTAAGAAAATGTGGTATCTATACACAATGGAATTCTATGCAGCCAAAAATGAGAATAAATTGAAACCAATTTCTGCCTGTATTTCAACAGGTCAACCCTTCCCACGAGAATACAATGGACAAAATTCCTTATCCCCTCATCTGGTCCAAATTCTCAGCTGCCTGGGGCAGGTGGGGAGTGGAGCATGCTAGGCCTGCTTTACCAGGGTAAGAATCTTTTCCTTGCATTTCTTCTTCATGCTCTGTTTTCCCCTGGACTTTATTTCTGGGCTTTGTACGTTTCCCAAGGGAGATGAACAACAATTTTACTGACATTAACTGTGCTTCAAGCTCTACACGAAGCTCAGTGTCTGAAGGAATTTTGCTTTTGTTCTCTGCACCATTGGTCAGGAGGTGTTTTGTTTTTGTTTTCTTGGCAGTGCTGGGGGTGGAACCCAGGGCGCCTGCTAGAAAAGCCCTCTCCCACAGAGCTATGACTCCAGACCTACAGGAAATTTTTTAACCAATGTTCTCTAGAACGTTTATCCTCTGACAGTTATACTGTGTGAATAATTTGGCAATTTCCTTCTACCTGTCTTGACTGCAGAAGAGTGGAGCAATACTGCTCCATGAGGAGATTTAGACATGACCACTACAACGAGAGAAAACCTAAGGCTGCATATCTATTTTTTTTTTTTTTTGGTGGCACTACGGTTTGAACTCAGGGCCTCATGCTTGCTAGGCAGGTACTTTGCCATTTAAGCCAATCTGCCAGCCCCTTTATGTGATGGTTTTTTTCGAGATAGGGTGTCATGTGCTATTTGCCTGTCTGGCTTTGAACCACGATCCTCCTGATCTCTGCCTCCTGAGTAGCTAGGATTACAGATGTGAGCCACTGGTGCCTGGCTTATGTCTATTTTTATCTGATTTATCTATTAACACGTGACAGGAACAGCTATATACATGAACACCTTTTTGTTCATTATGTAACATTGTTTTTAGTGGAATGCTAAAAACTTTATTTTTCCTTAGTGTTGGGCAGTATTTCTAGGATGCCCTCTATCAAGCAATTTTTTTTAAATTTTTGAATTGGAGACTGGCCTTAACTTCATAATCCTCCTGCCTGAACCTCCTGAGTGCTGGAATTACAGGCCTGTGCCACCATGACTGGCAAGTGGCTATTTAAAAATATAACTTAATATGACTATTCAGATTTCTCACACATCTTGATTAAGTGAAAAAAAAAACCTTTTACATCAACTAACACTATCTTTTATAATTCAAAAAGACATATTTTAATAGAATTATAAAATTTAGACGGTAGGAAAACCATGAGCATGTCTGGTGTAACTTCTGATTACACAAATAGTTTGTGAGACCTCCCCCATCTCCAAAATAACCAGAGCAAAATGGACTAGAGGTATGGCTCAAGCAGTAGAACACCAGCTTTGCAAGCATGAAGCCCTGAGTTCAAATCACAGGCCCACCGCAAAAAAGTCATTTAATTTGAATCTAAACCTGCCAGCAAGCTTCTCCTTGGCACCCACTTTCCCTTTGTAGGTGACTCCTACCATGGCTGCTCTCCCCTGCAAGGCAGCACAGACCAGGCACACATCTTCTTTTTCTTCTTTATAGGTTAAACACCGACACTTCCTTCAGCCATTTTTTTATGGTTTTCAATTTTGTCTCTATCCCATATAATTCATGAAGGATACTTTTAAACATGATACTTGAAGCTCTACCCAATTCTTGCTTTCAGGGTACTGATAAGAAAGTGAAAAGGCAACCCACAGAATGGGAGAATACATTTCTAAATTCTATACCCAGTAAGAGACTTGTATCCAGAGTATATAATGAATTCTTGCAACTTAACAATAAAATCCAATCAAAAGATGACAAAGGGTTTTTAATGCCGATCTCTACCTTAGCACTTACATTAATTGTGGTCGCTCCCTGCATTCCTGCACATTTCCCACTATTCTCTCTAATTGCTCTATTTCTCAACCCAACTCCATGGGCACTTGCCTCTTTTCCCTCCTCCTATAAGATTCTTTTTTCTTAAAAAAATGTTTTACTTTTATGCTTTATTTTTGTTATTGTTGTTCTGGGAGTACATTATGATATTTACAAAATTTCTTACAATATATCATAGTTGAATTCACGCCTTCCATCTCTCTTTTATCCCTCCCCCTCCCACCCCTGTGATACTTTCAATGGGTCTTTGTATACACGTGTACACAGTATTTTGGGCAAAGGGTTTTAGCAGATTTTTCTTCACAGACTACAGCCAAAGGACACACACACACACACACACACACAAGATGGTCAGCATTCTTAGACATTAGGAAATGCAAATTAAAATCCACTTCACACTACTAGGGAGATACCACTTCACCTGCTTGGATGGCAATAATAAAAAAAAATGAGACTTAGCAAGATATGGAGGAACTAGAACCGTTTACATCACTGGAAGGAATGTAATAGGATGGTACAACAACCCCTCTGGGAAACGATTGAGTCATTCATTAAAATTGAAGAGGGCCATCCCCATGACTGAGCAAGGCACAGCGGCTGCGGCTCCCAGGAAAGTGTTGGGATCATAGGTTTTCTCATTCATTCCATTTGGCAAGCCACAGGGTTCTCAAAACTGGTGATCCTATGTGAATTCGAGAGGCAGAAATTTGCAGAAGGAAAAGGGAAACTATTATTTAATGAACTCGAAGGGAAATCAAAGACCTAGATTTGAATTTTATTTCTAGGATGATTTTTTTTGTTTTGTTTTGTTTTTGTAAAACATACTAAAACAGCCAGGCACTGGTGGTTTATAGCTGTAATCCTAGCTACTTGGGAGGCTGAGATTGGGAGAACTGAGATTTGAGGCCAGCCTGGGCAAATAGTTTGCGAGAACCCAGCTTCAAAATAATCAGAGCAAAATGGGCTGGAGGAATGGCTCAAGTGGTAGAGCACCTGCCTTACAAGTGTGAAGTCCCAAGTTCAAACCTCAGTCACACACATACGAAAACAAACAAATTTAGTTCCATTTCCCACCCAAAGTTTTCCCTGGCAGCCCTATTGCTCTTCTGCATCAGGAAAATTCTAGTCAAACTGAGAGGTACCCAGCCTCCTGGCAGGGCTGCTGTTGAGTTGGGAAGCTATCAACTGTATGGTTGTGTCCTATGTGTGTCAACAAATAGCCTCTAGCTGGGAGCATGGCTGAAGTGGTAGAGCAACTAAGTGCCTAGCAAGTGCCAGGCCCTAAGTTCAAACCCCAGTACTGCCAAAAAATAAATAGACAATAGCCTCTAAGGCAGAAGCCTCCAGATGACTTCCTTCCTTTCTCCCTCTCTCCTTCCCTCTTCCACAAAGTGCTCAAAAATACCTGAAGTGCAAGACTGGAAGCAATAGGGCAAGGAAGCCCTCCTCATCTTCATCCACTTCCCTGTGATTCTTCCACTTGAATCCCTGTGACACTACTTTGCATTATCCTTGACCGTTCCTTTCTCAAAAGGCTTGGGTGCAGCTCAGTGGTTGAGCACCTGCCTATCATGCATGATGCCCAGAGTTTGATCTCCAGCATCACCCACACACAAAAATCAGCCCAAGTTTATTCCTTTGCTTCTCCTTTACTCAGGAGAAATTTGTACATTTTATTTATCCATGTTTTTGGTGGGACTGTAGTTTAAACTCAGGGCTTCCTAATTACAAAGTAGATGCTCTACTGCTTAAACTACAACTCCAACCCATTTTGCTCTGGTTATTTTGGAGATGGGGTCTTGAGAACTATTTGCTTAGGCTGGCTTCACACTGTGATCCTCCTGATCTCAGCCTCCCATGTAGCTAGGATTACAGCCATGAGCTACCAGTGTCTAGCTAAAATTTGCATATTTTAAACTCTGGGTTTAAAAAAAAGAGAGAGAATCTGGGACAAGTCCAGAATTATGAGCCATTTCTGCCTACGCAGAGCACACACAAGGTCCTCATGTTCATGACCACTGCTGCTGCTAACAAACTCTTATTGAGCACTTACTGTGTTACTGAGTATTTCTCTATGTCAATTAACCCTCAGCTTTGTGCGGCAGAATTTGTTGTTACAACCAGTGTACAGACATCAATGCTTACCTTTGATAAGGCTCTTGACATAGCTCCTGTGTGAAAAGCCTGGCTCATCGCTCCCATATCTTGACTGCCTTTCTTTATTAGAACTTTTTAAAACCTAGGATTTTAGACCAGAAAATTTTTTGGTGCTAAAATATGCATGACATTAAATTTGCCATGCTAACTATTGTTAGATGTACAATTCAAGTGCCACTGAGCACATTGGCAGGGTTGTACAGCGATCACCACTATCCATTTGCAGAATATTTTCATTGGACCAAACAGGAAATCTATACCCATTAAACAGTAACCTCCCAGTCCCCCATCCCTGGCAACCTCTGATCTACTTTCTTTCTTTTATTATTATTATTATTATTATTATTATTACTGTTGTATTTGGGGCACATTGTGACTTTTATAAACATTCTTACAATATATCATGGTTAATTTGCCCCCTCCATTATTCTCCTTTTTCTCCTCTCCCTCCATTCCTGGAATAGTTTCAACAGGTCTCATTTTTCCATCCATTTACATATCTATTCTACTTTCTGTCTGTAAAATTTTGCATAGTCTAGGTCCACCATATATGTGAAATCATAACATATTTGTCCTTTCACTGGACTCATACTTTCCACAACAGAAAATAATGAATGATTCCAGCCTAGTTACAATGTTTGAAATTCACTTGGTCGTTCCTGTCTTTCGCTCACTGTTTAACCTTCCTGATTCTCAATATTCCAATCTTGAGGATGTGTCTAGCCAAGGCCATGGTCTTTCTGATAGGATCTCGCAGCATCACTCCAAGTGCTGGTCTCTTCTGCACACATGTTCACATGCCACCATGCTCTATGCATATGATATAAATACCCATTCGTGTTGCACAGTTTGTACAAAGTGCTTTATTATGCATATTTCTTATTTTCTCTTCACCATGTCTTGATGAGATAGATAGTACAGCATTTTACAAGTAAGGAAAATATGAATTGGAGCTAGGGTGTCTCACTCACTTTAAGGTAGTTACAAATAGAGCATCAAGAGTCTAGAGTCTCTGGGCTTCTCTATGGAGGTCTTGGCACAACTGCCACCACCACAGCCTCCGTGTGTGTGTGTGTGTGTGTGTGTGTGTGTGTGTGTGTGTGTGAGAGAGAGAGAGAGAGAGAGAGAGACAGGAGGGGAGTTGGGAAAGAGGCATACATCAAACAAGCTCAATTTTGCTCCTACTTAGGTTCTGAGTTCAGATTTTTGTTTCCCCAATAATTCAGTTTAGAAAAATCTGAATCCTGTTTATTTCCAATTGTTATGCTTTGGCTTATAAAAAATTAAATATGGGAAATTATTTCAAGCAAGCACACACTTTTCTAGAGTTTCCTACCTGCGTCATACCTCCTCTCCCATCCTGTTGACCCAGACTGGAGAACACAGACCCCGAGCAGTCGGGACACCCTCTTCTTAAGCCTTACCAGCTCTCAACAGTCAACTTCTCAATTCTGCTGTCTTTGGCATTACCCTGTTTCCTCTTAAAATTCTAGAATCAAAGATGTTGCCTAAGATGGCACACACAGCCATACCTATTCTGCAAGAGTGAAAACACAAAGGAGCAGGAGGTGACTTTTGTAATCCTGTCACTTGTCTGGTCAACTGTTTAAGTCCTCAGCTCTGTAGAGCCCTCCCAGAGGAGGCTGGTATCAACGGGTAAAAGCCAAATGTGTGACTAACACTTTTTTGCACTATCTGTAAGACAAATGACCTTAGGCCTATAGGTATAGATAGAGTTACGATAGCAGCATTTACCCAAGTCCCTCTGGGCACATGGACTTTTGCCTCATCTAGCTCATTTGTTGTGAGTCCTTATGCAAAGATTTCTCCAAATACTTCTGGAAGCCCCCACAAGAATATCTCACAGTGAAAAAATAAAATCTTCTCTCCACTGGGTACTACCCTTTCACACCTGGCATCCCACAGCTTCCTGGGGCATCCGCACCTCCAAAGCAACAGATACACAGAGTTCTTAAGATGCCCAAGTGTTGCACTGCTGTGTCACAGAGCAGGGGAGAGGGCCCTTTGGGCATGACACTCTTGGAGGAGGGGCCAAAAAGTGGAACTTGTCCTGGGAGGTTGCACAAAGTCAAGATCTCGTTGAATTTTTTCTTTATGCCCACCCCCCTCTGACTTCCTCAACATAAGTTCAGTAGGTTCTTGGTCAGGAAAGAAATTTGAATATCAGAATTTGACATTTCAGATTGATATTTGAATAACATGGCTGTTTCTACAATACTCCCTCCTTCTCCTACTGCCAAAGCTTTCTTGCTGAGTGCAGCGCTCTCAATCTCTAGCATCTGCTTGTACAGGATGAGTCCACTGCACCCCCTGCCGTCTCCCCCGCCCCACCACAAGGGGCTTTTGAGAACTCGGGAAACTGTGCTTCTGGAAGGCTCATCCCACTGTTCTGTGAGATGTGTTCAGACACATCTGATTTTCAATCTAATTGCTACATACATGTATTATTTCCCCAATGGCTCTTTGCTGATCAGGACAGAGTACTAGTTTGGTTAAGAAGGTACTCTGGGGGGGAGGGTGGAGGAGGGGGGCAGGGTGGAGAAATGACCCAAACAATGTATGCACATGTAAATAAATAAACAAAAAAAAAAAGAAGAAGTTACTCTAGCCAGGAGTAACAGGTGGCTCACACCTGTAATCCTAGCTTCTAGGGAGGCAGAGATCAGGAGGATCACAGTTTGAAGCCAAGCCCAGGCAAGTATTTTGAAAGGCCTTATCTCAAAAAAAAAAAAAAAGTCATCACAAGGAAAGGGCTGGCACAGTGGCCTAAGTGGTAAGAACACCTGCCTAGCAAGCATGAGTCCCTGAGTTCAAACCCCAGTACGAACAACAACAACAAAAAGGTGTTCCAGCTTAAAGAGTTTCACTTGTGTCTCATAACAAAACATTCAAAGGGCCAGTGCAGTGACTCAAGGAGATTGTCAAGGGCCCAGGATTGCTCTTGATCTTCTTGCCCTGTCATCTTTAACCACTAGCTTTAGTTCTTAGGTTGATGTCATTTGACCAAATGACAGGTGTACCACCAACCTGCAGATCAGCATCCTTTGAGAGGAAAAAGGGAAAAGAGCATATCAGTAGACTTCCACTTAAGTGTCTACCCTCCACCAGACTCTGAATTCACACTGCCTCAACTACTTTGTGTTTGGCTCAAGCTGAAAGTAGACTCTCCACTATTCATGACAATGATACTTATGTGGTCACATTAGACATTTTCCAGGTTCTACTCACCTTGTTCCCCACCTCCAGAACGGGCCGCACACCTTCAGGTCTCACCAACTTTGTCGAAATGACATTAAACTACCCTGTTAGTAGTAGTTGATCAAATGGACTGTGTAGTAAAAATAGAAGTATTATATTACCTGGCAATTCTACACTAGGCATACATCCAAAGGAAATGGCATCTTTATGCCAAAAACACTTGTATACCAGTGCTAATTGCAGCACTATTCTCAATAGCCAAAATATGGTATCACCCTAGATGCCCACCATTGGATGGATAAAAAAAATGTGGTATGTTTACAAAATGGAATACCACTAATCCAATAAAGAATGAAAATCCTCACATTTGCAGCAACATGAATAGAAATGGAGATCATTGTGTTATGTAGCTATGTTATCCAAACAAGCTCATCAGTTTGAGTTGTCAAGCATGAAAGGTCAAAAACATAATACACAAAATGCCATGTTAGCAATTTAACCTGCTTTCAAGCGGTTCCTTTTCCCTTTGAAATGTATTAATAGGAATCCCTTCCCTTTAACAAGAAGTCTGCAGTGTAATTTCTTATCCGTATAGGTGTAAGAAAGACAGTTTTAGTTTTAATATATGGCAGAGTTTTAAAAATAAGGAACAGTTTGGTTCTTTAAAAAGAGGAAAATAGCTTTGTGCATATTTCAAGAAAGAAAATAATATCATGGGAAAAAAAGATTAAACTTAGTAACATGTAGAAGATATCAAAGACAAGAATTTTCTTTCAAAAAAGCATGTCACAACCAGGCAGGGAGTAGGTAGATTGTAAGATCCACTCAGAACTAAAAAGAAATCAATAGCTTAGCCAAGAGAAAAAACAAAAACAAAACCAAAAATAACTGGATTGTAACTACTGACAACTTTCCAAAAAGTTACCTTTATAACCAAAGTTACAATTTTGAAGAGTCGAATAATCTAACAGAACTCAAGTTCAGATTATACCTTCATTAAAATTTGTGGTTAGTGAACAAAGCATTCTCAAGAGCCTCAGGCGTGGACGAGTTTTCCATCATGTCTACACACGCGCCTGCAGAGTCCTGGTGACGAAATGGCCAACAAAGCTAACAGCCAGTGCAGCCACCTTACAGTGATGATGGAGAGGCAGGCAGGTTGGGGCCTTGACGTCCACAGGGCGCGTCGTGCCTGGGCATACAATGGGGTAACTCTGATAATGCTGCTACTATTTTGCAATTAAAAACACTATCATATTAACTCCTAGAAGGTATCTTTATGACTTAAGGGTGGAGATTCAATAGCTTCTACAACAGCATCAGATATAAACCTAAATAATTAATCAGAAAATGTATGACTAACACCTGCCTCAAAAACATAGGAGTGCCATCTTATATAGAGAGATATGGTTTTATGTAAATTTTAATTGACTTTTCATAGACATTTTTCATCTAGATTTCCCAAGAAAGAGTGTAAAATTTTACTTTGCTCTTTATCAGATCTGCTTATTAGTTGCAAGAAAATTCTGGTGTTATTTTGTTACTGTAATAAAAAAAAAGCGAAACATTTTCTTATATAAAACATGTAATCCAATGAAATGAGATTATTTACTAAAAAAAAAACTTTCTGAGTGTTGTCAAGATGAGTGTGGAAAGCAGGGTGAGGGAAGTTTCAGTGTGTGTACTTTGATGACTTCTGTAGGAGCGAAACCTCAGTGAGCTGGTGGAGTTGTGCAAGTGGTAGAGCACCTGCCTAGCAAGCATGAGGCTCTGAGTTCAAACCCCAGTACTGACAAAAAAAAATTGCTTCAAAGGTAAAAAATTAAGAGAATTTAAGGAAGAAAGGTTTCAAAAATGAAAGATTAATCTAAGTGAACAGACTATACCATGGGAGGTGTTCTGGAAATGGAATAACAATGAACATCATAAGAGCAACAGCATTTGTTTCTAGATGGGTCTCCATCATGTTTGACATTCAGCTCTCATCAGGTCTGTATTTGGAACAAGGCAAGCTTAGCACCTAGACATGGATATGGAGGTAGGTGGAATTTGGCACTCTGATACTGACATTTGTTTATTTGTATGTTGATTTTAGTGGAAGGAGAGTTTCTGCTATAGAAAACCTGTGATCACTCTGTGAAGTCTGGTCTGTGGAAAACAAGTCCTGCTAGTTGTATGTGCTTTCTCTATCACAATCTAGTACAAGGGCCATTTAATAATCTGTACCAGAAAAGTAAACAAATTTGTTAAAACATACTTTACTCTAAAAGGAATACTCATTTATAGCATAAAGCCTGTGACTGACTGAAACTCTGAGATCTTAAAAATCATGACATTGATTTGGGACAGTTTTTTTTTTTCTCAGAAAGTGCTTTTGTTTATGAAGATGCAGTAAGAATCTCAAGGAAGGAAAATTACTAGAAAACTCTCATACCTTTTCATTCATGCATTCTCCCTTAAAAAAAAACTTTTTATAATTGTGATAAAATTTACTTAGCATAAAACCATCTTACCATGTTTAAGGGTAATGTGTCAACATGGTATGAAATATATTCAGGTTTTTGTGCAACTGCCACCACCATCCATCTCTAGAACTCTTCATCTTATAAAACTAAAGCTCCACCCATTAAACACTAAACCCCATTGCCCTCCCCCCATACTCCTGGCAGCTGCCATTTCAACTTTCTGTTTCTATGAATTTGACTACTTTGGATGCCTCATCTAAGTGAGGTTATTCACTGTGTGTCCTTTTATGACTGGCTTATTTCATTTTACATAATGTCTTCAAAGTTCATCTACAATCTCCCATTTTAGTGGCTGAACAATAATCTAGCCCCAGTCACTTGATCTTTTTTATATCTATGTAACATTTCATAGCAATTTACCTCAAACTCTAGAAAGTTTGCCTGATGTTTGATTTGAGCCCTCTTTAAGAGAAATTCAAAGAAATAAAGCAGTTGTATCAGAGATGGTAGCAGTGGAGTTAGTACGTTAAATATATAACAGTAGGAGCTGGAGGTGTGGCTCACGTGGTAGAGCACCTACCAAGCAACAGCAAGACCCTGAGTTCAAACCCCAGTACCACCAAAAATATATATAACAAACAGGAGGAGGCATGAGAAGAAATGACTATTTTTACTCTGGGTGAAAGATCACCTGCTCTATTCCCAGAGATTCTGGATCCACAGACCTGGGTGAGCTTCAGGAATCATATTTTATGAGAATCTTTTGGAAAAACACAAAGAATTCAAAGAGTACAATTCTTCCTTGTATTACATTGCACAGGTCCTGCCTGTGACTTCCATCCGCTTTCAGTTGCTGCACAGTCAAGGCAAACCCACCTTCTTCCATAGCCTTCCAAAATTTGAACTTGCCTTCTCAGTTTTGCTAATGTAACAAACTTTATTTTGTTTGGTTTCTAGCCCTTTAACGTCCATTTTGCTTTCCTATAGACATCCATTCCAACTGCTCCTTGTTCCCTGTTATTTCCCAAGAGTCTGCTTGTTTGGGGCTGAATCATAGCTCAAGTGGTGGGGTGCCTGCCTAGCAAGCACAAGGCCCTGAGTTCAAAGCCAAACACCACCCAAGAATGTGCTTGTGGTAGGCAGAATTCTGAGATGGCCAATGGGGAGGCCGGTGGCTAATCAGATGACAGTTAGAAAGCAATATTATCCAGGTTAGCCTAACCTAACCACACAAATCCTGTAAAGGCAGAAAGATTTCTCCTGCTGGGTGTAGAAAGAAGTCAGAGAGATTTAAACGGAAAGAGAGGTGTGCGAAAGGGAGCTTCCCCATTGCTGAGGTGGAGATACATGATGGGGTCCTGGGGATAGCCTCTAAGGAGGTGAGAAGTCCACAGCAAGAAATCGAAACTTCAGCCCTACAACCACAAGTCCTGCAGCCCCCCAACAACTTGGGGGAGGTTGGAAACAGCTCTCTTCCTGTTTGGGCCTCCATGTGAGGAGGCAGACAGCTGCCTTTGTCATTCAGACTCCTGAGTCACAGAAACTGAGCCATTAAAGAGTATTGTTTTAAGCCACTAAACATGTGATAGTTTGTTGTGTAACAATAGATAATGAATACACCACCCCTTCTGTTCATGTTCCAATAATACCTGTGTCTGCAGTTCCTGAACATAGTTTGCTCTTTTGGACTTACACACTTTCATTCATGATATTTCCTTGCCTAGAGTCTGCCCTCTTATCTGGTCAAAGGCACAAACTCCATCCTCCATGTTCAGAATACATCTCAGGCATTTCTGCCTCCGGAAAATACCACTACCTTCTCCAGGCAGAATTTTAGTATATTAGTTGTTTCTGACCATAGAAATTAGAAAACCCTGAAAAAAAATCCACGGGGAGAAGGATTTTAAATCATCAGTTTAAAGAATTTTTTTTGGAAAACTTTTCATTCTTCCTGCTGGGTGGATGGATTGATTGATTGCTGCACTGGGATCAAACCCAGGACCTCGTGCATGTTAGGCAAGCGCTCTACCTCTGAGCTATACCCCTAGCAACGAGTCAACATTTAGATTGTATGTTTCCATAAAATAAGATTATAAGATTATTATATGGCATAAGACTATGAGAAATTGGGAACAAAGTATAAAATTCCTTATCAATATTTTTGCATTCTCTAAAATAATATAAATAATTTATCAGGTAAAACTAGTAACACTGACCTTCTATACATCAAATTGGCAAATGAATGACTGGCAGTCTGCTCTTTTCTTTCCCCCCACCCTGTAATAAGTAGATATTTTGACGTATTTCCTTTCTTTGAAGTTCTAGTGAGAGGTTTGTGGAAACCCTCCTGTTTTGTTCCTGAGGCATGTGTGTGACACACGTGTGTATGTGTGTAGTCTCTGCTAAGTATTCTGTGGTTGTTATAATTTTAACACTGATATTTTAACTCTTCATCTTGCCTCCTAGATTCTGAGACTACGCACTTGGGTTTCTGACATGAGGACCCAGAGCTGACTTCAGTATGTCTCCGTAGGTGATGCTCAAGCCAGTCTCTGGTACCAAGAGGTAGCAGCCTTCCTGACAGCTTCCTGTCAACCACAGGCCCTCTTGTGCTCCCTCTTCCCCAACACCCAAGCTCTCGCATGCCAGTAACTCTAGTATTAAAACCAGGGTGTGTGGCCCTCGGATCTGTTTCTGTTCTCTTTGCCTCCTCTTCTATCCTAATCCTAAATTCCTTTTTCTAATTACAGTCCTTTGCACTCACCAGGACTATATCTTCTAATCTTCAATATCCTCAGATGCACAACCTCATCATTGCATGTGTCAAGCCCCTATCATGAGGCAGGCCCTGAGGCTACAAAGATGAATCATATACAATTCTAGTTGTTTTCAAGAAATTCATCTGCAGATACAAATATTCCAATTTAGCAGATAAAACAGTCTCCAGAAATTCAGCAACAAATGGAAATGAATGCAAATACTATCAATGAGATTCAATACTTTTTAACAGGCATCCCAATAGGCAGACAAAGTATTGAAAGTATAATTTGGGTACAGAAAATATTTCAAGACCCAAGCAGATATCAGTGAAGTCTTTCTCTTGGGAAGGACAGGGTAGCTGTTAACCTGAAAAAGGTTCAGATCTGGGATTTTAATCTGTTGGTGGGCACTGATAAAAGCAAAGTGAACTATCCATTCTTTAGAGGTTGGAGTACAGGTGAAAGAAAAACCAGGACTTCCACAAGGAAAATAAAATTACTGCCCCAGTTACCAGAAGTAGGCCACAGGCCAGGGTTGGGTCTTTAACACAATGTTAAAAACTAGGGCAAGCCAGAAATTCCACAGCATTTTACAAATCTATTTGAACAAATATGCATTCATACATGCACCCTGTTAATTGCATCACTATGGGTAATAGAGAAAAACTTAGAAACAAACAAATGTTCACCAGTGGGGTTGAGATACAGGACAATGGGAACACTTTGATATCACCAGTGCAAAAAAAAAAAAAAAGATATATCTAGACAATACACACACACACGTATGTTAGTCAATGTCCATTCAGGAAAACAGAGATGATTTAATATAGGGATTGGTTAAAAATTGTTGCAAACCAAAAGGAAAAGCAACTTTAGGGAACCAATAACACCTAATGGAGCAAAAGGGTAAACTATTTAATCAAGAGATCACAATGGTGTGACCCTGCTGCTGGAGGAGTTGTCTAGGATAAATTGTAAATTTCATCTGATTTTTCATCCATGACATCCCCTTCTTGTGCTTTCTTTTGGGGATCCAATTAGGCTGAGGGATGGCCCCAAAATTGTAATTTATGGCTATATTATTAAGCATCTTATAGGATTAATAAGTTGCTGCCAGGGGAGGGACCTTATATCAATCCCTTCAGGTTTTTTTGGAGTTTTTTTTTTTTTTTAAGATATATTCCTTCTATCTTGTAACTGCCCAATGAGTTCCAGCTTTATTCAACTGGTCAAGGCAGTGGAGGTGGGGAAGAAGGGGAGAGCCTGATATATTATTAAAGACAATTAAAACTATGATGTTTACCAATAATCTACCAATGGTTTTATTTTAACCCATCTGAAAAGAGGAACCTATTTAAAACTGAATGAACCAAGTGTTGGGTTTTTCAGAGTAACTTTCTGAGTAGAAATGTGTGTATATTTTAAAAGAGATGAGTATATAACTTCCTCATGAGTCAGTTGAGTCAGCTTCATCATGTAGTATAAGGCTCTGGAGTGGACGCTTCTTGGTCACCACTCAGATTCCCTGGGCCTCACCTGTCTCTTATTCCAGTTCCTCCCATGGCAACCGGTGTGTGCAGGCTCCAGTTTCCTGCCAACATAGTCAGATAGCATCTGGCTTCTGCACTCAGCAGTCTCAGGCTTTCTGCCTCTCTGTTGACACTGAGGCAGGATGTAGCAGAAATCTGCTGGTGTGTGACAATCTACCAGGACTGGGCCAAACCCTAGATGGGTTGGTGCTCATGGATAAATGCTTTCCCACTTATTGTCCTAGCTGCACAGCCCTAAGATTCAGTGGACCCTTGGGAGGGAGAGAGTAACCAGGAATGCCTCTTTGTATTTCCTCTCCCCCTTCCCTGCTTCACTCCTCTGTCCTTCACGCCTTCCTAAATCATATTCCTTAGTGAAGAACTTGAACTTAAGAGTTTGTTTCAGGCACTGCATTAAGGAGAAGCCAGTCTAAGTCTCTAATACATAACACTATGGTTCTGGTGAAGGTCCATTTCTGAGAGAGATGCATTGAAAATGTTAGTATCAAATGGTACAAGACCAAGAGCAGAGCCTGACGATGTCATTATGCTTGCCATGGACTGCAACAAAATGGAAAACTCCACTGGTAGGAGGAATGACTGTAAGCAAAGATTCAAATGCTATAAGGACTTTGTATCTTTCACCTGCTTTGTTTCTATTTTTCTGCTTCTCTTTTGTCTGTGCAGACTTTCTCTAGTTCACATGGAAACAAAGTGGCCAGGTGGGGAAGTGGGTTGGAGGGGACTTTCACTCTTTTCCTCATGTTTCCATGTAGAGGCACTTCCATTAAGGAACACCCCTACTTTCTCTGCAACCCTTCTCCCCAAGTTCTCTGCTTGTTCTTTCCTTGGGATCAGTCTGCCTGCAGAGAACAGATGTTTCACTTTTCTAAGCAATAAGTTTCAAAGAGCCAGACCCCTATAGGTCTGAGCTAGAACTTGGGCAGCTGTGCCCATGATGGGTGGGTAATTCTCTTTAATTCAGGGGTATAATATAAGCAGGTCCATGTGTCACATTCCAGCAAGGCTCTGGTCAACAATAAATATGACAGCTTGATTTCCAATTGTCTGAGCTCTGCATCTGTCTCTCAACTGTGAGCTTGAACATACATTAATACATGTTACAATAATATACAGTTGGCCCTCTGTATACATGGATTCAACCAACTACAGGTGAATTAAAAAAAAGAAGCTACATCTGTACTGAATATGTACAGACTTTTTCTTGTCATTGTTTCCTAAACAATACAGTATAAAACTATTTGCATAGCATTCACACTGTATTAGGAATTTTAAGTAATCTAGAGGTGATTTAAAGTATATGAGGAGATATGCATAGGTTATGTGTAAATACTATAGGCATGCTACACAAGAGGCGTGAGCATCTGTAGATCTTGGTGTCATGTGGGGGTTCCTAGAATCAGTCCCCCACAGATATGAAGTTCTGACTGCATATTAATATGTATAACAGGGGTTATATGTTGATCCTTTGAAAACCCTACATCCACCAACATCTGCCAGGCTTTCTTTCTTACAGTTCTCTTCCTTCCTTCCTTCCTTCGTTCCTTCCTTCCTTCTCTCCTTCCTTTCTCCCTCCCTCCTTCTTTCCTTCCTCCCTGTCTCCCTCCTTCCCTCCCTCCTTCCTTCCTTTCTTTCTTTTTTTGACAGTACTATAGTTTGAACTCAGGGCTTTGTACTTGCTAAGCAGCAGCACTACCACTTGAGTTGCACCTCCATCCCTCTTTGTTACAATTATATATATATATATATATATATGGCTTCACCTCAGGGCCTCAGGTTTGCTAAGCAGTCTCTACTACTTGAGCAACTTCCACCAATCTTTTACAATTCTTGTACCCACCAAAATATGGTTTTCTTTTTACTTCTACTTCCAAAATTCTTGAATTAGCATGGAATGAAGTCTGTCTAAAGAAGCAAGGAAATAGAACTGGCTAAGCCTGGTTCAGATACCCATTGATGAACCAAAGTAAACAGAAGGTTAATCGATCTGTAACATGGTATGTCTACTGCCTGCCACTGGCCATGTGCAGCTCATCAAGCTAGCCAGGGTCACCAGTGTCCTGGGCAGGACCATCTACCAAGGACAGCAGATGCAGGTGCATGCAGAATTCATGACTATACAGGCTACTCCATCATTCACGGTGTGAAAGGCTCTGAGTGGAAGGGCAGCATGCTCACCCTATTGAGGTCAGAGCCCAGGCTGCTCAGGATCTGCTGCTTGGAACTGGATAAATCAATCATTTGGCCCATAGGGATGATCTGTGACTTTTCAACTTATTGTATGGGGAACGTGTAAGATAGGGGGTCCAATCACACCTAGGTGGATGGCAAGGGTGGTGAGATAGTTCTCAAAGGCAGAGGAGCTCTGAGGTTCCAGTTTTAGAGAGGACATTTCTTCCCTCAGCAGTGATTGTGAAGTTTCATCTTTGTCCTCTGTCTCTGTTCCATGTCTTCATGTTTCCCTTGTTTGCCCTGGAAAGGAGGAGCCCAGTATCTTAACAGAAAACAGAGGCTGACATGATTTAATACACTTTCCTTATTCCCATCCAATAAGCAACTGCTTCCACAGATCCCTTACCTTCCTCCTGCCTGTCTTCATGGGAAAGAGACCCTCCCTCCTGGTCTTGTTCCCTAGGAGGTATTACAGCTGCCATAGACTGAATGCTGTAGAATGTGTGTGCCTCCTCCCCACCCCCAAAACCCATATATTGAAATTTAATTCCCAATGTGAGGGTATTTAGAGGTTGGGTCTTTGGGAGACCATTAGTTAAAATGGGTGGAGCCCTCACGAGATGGAATTAGTGTCCTTATTAAGAAGACTTTAGAGCCTCTCCTCACCCTTCCCACTGTCATAGCTTAGTGTAGGATAATTAAATGAGAGAGTGAAGAGAAAGCACCTAGCCCAGGGCTGGTGTGAGATAGTAACAGCCACTTCTCATTTATGCTATGATCACCAACAGATACCTTGTCATTAAATGCTGTGTACAGCGGCAAACAATCGTGACTTGTCTTTGACAGTCTCTTTTTTTCCTGTTTCCATTTTACCCCTTTCATTCTACTCCTCTATCAAATATCCATCTCAATGTCTCCATCTGTACTTGCCCCGAGGCTCTGACCTCTACTCTTTTCTCTTCTTAAACTACACAGTACTCCCAAATGATCTCCCCTGTGTTGTTGAGTAACCCTTCAGAGTGGGTTTATATGAATCTACATTTCTAGTCCCTACTTCTCTCCTGAGCCCTGAGATTTTTAATGCATCGTCAGATGCACTCAGCACTTTAAGTAGGTGGCTCAGAATGCTTTTATAACTGTAATACAGGTGGGCATCTAGTGGTCCATAATTTAGATATCCAATTATCTGTAGAAATGATTTGTCCACCTGTACATTCCACAGGCACCTTGGACATTTTGTGTGTGTAGTTAGTCCTCACCTGCAAATGAATTTCCATCCTTCCTTCTCTATTTGCCGATTCTGTCACTATAATCAAAAACTTCTTTCTCCCCTTTACTCCCATTAAAATACTTTTCATTATTAATGAGGCCTTTAAATCTACCTCCTAAATCCCTCTTGTATTCATCTTTCTCTCTATTCTCTCACAATATTCCAACTGAAACAGCTGCACTTTTCCAAATGTATTGTTTCCTTCCTTTGCCCATGCTCTTCCATGTATGAGAGTGTATTTACCTCCTTCTCTTTCTCTGAGATTTAGCCTAGGTCTTGTTCCCTGTGGGAAATCTCTTCTCCCTCCCCCAAGATCAAATTAGAAGCCCATTGGTTCTCTCTGTAGCAAATGCTTGTGCTCTGCTGTGTCACAGCTTTCTGGCCCACCTAGGAAGAGTCCCAGTAGCTTTGCACGCTTACCACTCCACATCTGCTCTGAAGGGCCCCTGTGCTTTCCTGTCCCTGAGTCCATGGGAAGCTGCCCAGCTTAGTTAAGGAAGTAACATAGAAGTGTGTGGGAAGCTAAGACCCCTGGAGGCAACTGGTAGATACTAGGGGAAGGGAGTTAGAGGATCCTTCAAGGGAATGAGTCTGAGGCTCCTTCTACCTAGGTCCTTAGAAGACTCCCAGGAGGGTTACGCTGCCTAGGACCACAGTTGTTCACTGATAGCATTTGTTAGCTTTTCTACCTCCTGCGATCACTTTCCACACTTCCTATCTCTGCTTCCTGGGATAAGCACCCAAATAAACTCCTTGTACCTAAATATTTTTCTTGGGCTTCAATGTAGGTTGGTGGGATCCCCAAATTTAAAAGTATGCTCAAATGCCCGCTAGGCTATACACCTCTGACAGCATTTGTTGAGCAAATTGTCATTGCTGCTTTACCTTATTCACCATTACATATTTAACATCCGGTGCCCTGCTGTAAGGGCCTGGTTAAAATAGACATGTAAAATGTGTAAAAGTTGGCAGAAAAAAGAGAGATGGGGAGATATATAGCTAGCTAGCTAGCTAAGTAGCTAGACAGACAGACAGACCTTTGGTCAATATTACTTTTGCTGAGAGCCAGCTATTCCTACTGCTGTGCCTTTGGTCTTATGAGGTAGAACAATTGAATAGTGCTAGGCCAATGCACAAAATCACTGGAAAATTATCTGCAAAGTAAGATCTAGGGTGGCCTTTTTGTTCACTCACTGTAAGGTGATGATGAGACTAAGCTATATCACGTTGTGATGTTACATTGCAACTGTGACACACTGTCTCAGCTTTCCTGTGAACAAAAAGCTGACAAGTCAACAGAGCAATGGTTTTTTGGGGGATGCCATTAGAACAAAATAGAACTGGTTCAAAGCCAGTCCAAGGCAAATAGTTCAAGAGATCCTATCTCAAAAATACCCAATGCGCACACACACACACACACACACACACACACACACACAAAGGCTGATGGAAGTGGTAGAGCACCTGCCTAGCAGTGTGAGGCCCTGAGTTCAAACTCCAGTGCTGCAATGAGAGTCTGAGGATTACAGAATGCTAACAACAACAACAAAACAGTTGAACCTGATGAACCTTTTACTGGAATTCCACAAGCGACTTCTTCAAAGCAACTTCAAACAAGAACATGTTTCACTGGTGAATGATGTGACGTCCTCATTATAATTATTTATGAAGTTCTCATCACTGTGGCACCTAAATACTTCAGAGAGAGTTGATGCGTAGCCTAGAAGTACCCAGTGCTTTATTAAAGCCAGGGTGCATAAAGGCAGATGGCTAATGGATTCATGGAAAAGGAAAAACAAAAACAAAAATACCTCAACCCACTGCCAAGGCACTTGCATACATTTGATTGTTTCATCCTACCGAAATACCAACCTCAGGAGAAATGCTTGTAACAGAGCATAAATAAATGGGTAGAAGTTCTTGGTCTCTGGCGGGGATTAGTGCTGGGAAATAAAACAGTAATTTAGGAGAAGTACAAATTAGGCATAGCAGACTCTCACATCTGTCTTTTGATTTATTCTTTTTTTTTCCTTTTTCCTCCTACTTTAATATTTTTAATCTTCTTTCTCCAGAAGTTCTTTTGTTTACACTAAGAAAATGCAGATAGCCAGGGATCCTTACCAGATAATCTCCTTTGAAAGAGATCTGTGTGGTAATTGATACTCCTTTCCTAGTCTGTTTCACTAAGCCATAGACTATCTATAGAGAAGAATTTCACACAAATTGAATGTTTAAAAACTCAAAACACTGCTATATTTGGACCTGTGAGCTATAAACAGCAGGAAACCTGCAAGATTCTAAAATGTGCTATTCCCCTCTGATTATCTCCGTTTTCCAAAGCATGGTGTGTTCCATCTTCAGAAGCTAGCTCAATCCCTCCACTTCAAGAAAATGTCCTTTTCACATAGTGCATAGCCTTTGGGCTTATCCGACTTTACCCACAGACAGATGTCACCCAGAAACGATGCATACCACTCAGTTCAATTTGCATTGTTACACAAAAGGGACTCTCCTTGGAAACCTTTTATGCACTTCTAAAACATAATAGCATTTCAAAGAAATGTGTTCTTTTTAAGATAATAACTGCTGTTAACTCCTCCACTAGTCTTGCTGAAGTATTTGACAATTAACCCAGCTTACCACTGGCTTGACATGATTTGACAATCATTTAACTCTTTAGGGATGCTTTTCTTTAACTTACTACTAAGCATTTTTCCTCCTTTTCAATGTATTTTGCATTTAAGTGTCATCACTATTCTTCCTCTAAACTTATCCCTCAAAATATGAGTACAACTTTGGTTAAATACGTATGTGGTTATTAAAAATGTAAGGAATTATTGTGCTATGGGCTGAATTGTGTGCTCCAAAATTCCTGTGTTGAAGCCCTAACCTCCAACACCTTGGAATATGACAATATTTGGAGATAGGGCTTTTGAAGAGTTGATCATGTCAAAATGAGGCTGGTAAAATGGACCCTAATTCAATATTATGGGTAATCTAAAAAAAGAGGAGATTTGGACAGAGGCCCCAAGGATGCAAAGGCACACAGAAAAGGCCATGTGAGTATCAACAAGAAGGCTGCCATCTCAATTCTCAAGCCAAGGAGAGAGACCTCAGGAGAAACCAAACCTGCTTGCACCTTAATGTCCAGAACTGCAAGAAATAAATTTTCTGTTGTTTAAGCCACCTAGTGTGTGGTACCCTGTTAAAGTAGCCTGAGTAGATAAATGCAGGTCAATTCTCTCTGTGCTATCCCTTGCTTTGGCATCAAGGAAGGGTTCCTCCCTCCTCTCCTACTCCATTTAGGGCAACCCTTTGCTAAAGTGTTTTCTTTTGTTCTAGGATTGCCTGCAGTGAGTCTAGCACCTGAAAGTGCATCGTGATGCACAGGACTCACCCCTGATCTCTGTGGAAGCCCAGGGCTTTCAGAATTAAAATTACAGTACAGTGTGTTGATTAGAAATGGCTGTAAACCTCTAAAATCAGGAACCAGACAAGGATGCCCACTATCTCCACTCCTATTCAACATAGTACTGGAATTCCTAGCCAGAGCAATTAGGCAAGAAGAAGGAATAAAAGGAATACAAATAGGTAAAGAAACTGTCAAAATATCCCTATTTGCAGACGACATGATCCTATACCTTAAAGACCCAAAAAACTACTCAGAAGCTTCTAGACATCATCAATAGCTATAGCAAGGTAGCAGGATATAAAATCAACATAGAAAAATCATTAGCATTTCTATACACTAACAATGAGCAAACAGAAAAAGAATGTATGAAAACAATTCCATTTACAATAGCCTCAAAAAAAATCAAATACCTAGGTGTAAACCTAACAAAAGATGTGAAAGACCTCTACAAGGAAAACTATACACTTCTGAAGAAAGAGATTGAGGAAGACTATAGAAAGTGGAGAGATCTCCCATGCTCATGGATTGGTAGAATCAACGTAGTGAAAATGTCGATATTCCCAAAGGTAATCTACATGTTTAATGCAATTCCCATCAAAATTCCAATGACATTCATTAAAGAATTCGAAAAATCTACTGTTAAATTTATATGGAAACACAAGAGGCCACGAATAGCCAAGGCAATACTCAGTCAAAAAAACAATGCTGGAGGTATCACAATACCTGACTTCAAACTATATTACAAAGCAATAACAATAAAAACAGCATGGTACTGGCACAAAAACAGACATGAAGACCAGTGGAACAGAATAGAGGACCCAGATATGAAGCCACACAACTATAACCAACTTGTCTTTGACAAAGGAGCTAAAAATATACGATGGAGAAATAGCAGCCTCTTCAACAAAAACTGCTGGGAAAACTGGTTAGCAGTCTGCAAAAAACTGAAACTAGATCCATGTATATCACCCTGTACCAAGATTAACTCAAAATGGATCAAGGATCTTAATATCAGACCCCAAACTCTAAAGTTGATACAGGAAAGAGTAAGAAATACTCTGGAGTTAGTAGGTATAGGTAAGAACTTTCTCAATGAAACCCCAGCAGCACAGCAACTAAGAGATAGCATAGATAAATGGGACCTCATAAAACTAAAAAGCTTCTGTTTATCAAAAGAAATGGTCTCTAAACTGAAGAGAACACCCACAGAGTGGGAGAAAATATTTGCCAGCTATACATCAGACAAAGGACTGATAACCAGAATATACAGGGAACTTAAAAAACTAAATTCTCCCAAAACTAATGAACCAATAAAGAAATGGGCAAGTGAACTAAACAGAACTTTCTCAAAAGAAGAAATTCAAATGGCCAAAAAACACATGAAAAAATGCTCACCATCTCTAGCAATAAAGGAAATGCAAATTAAAACCACGCTAAGATTCCACCTCACTCCTGTTAGAATAGCCATCATCAGCAACACCACCACCAACAGGTGTTGGCGAGGATGCGGGGAAAAAGGAACCCTCTTACACTGTTGGTGGGAATGTAGACTAGTACAACCACTCTGGAAAAAAATTTGGAGGCTACTTAAAAAGCTAGACATCGGTCTACCATTTGATCCAGCAATCCCACTCTTGGGGATATACCCAAAAGACTGTGACACAGGTTACTCCAGAGGCACCTGCACACCCATGTTTATTGCAGCACTATTCACAATAGCCAAGTTATGGAAACAGCCAAGATGCCCCAGCACTGACGAATGGATTAAGAAAATGTGGTATCTATACACAATGGAATTTTATGCAGCCATGAAGAAGAACAAAATGTTACCATTCGCTGGTAAATGGATGGAATTGGAGAACATCATTCTGAGTGAGGTTAGCCTGGCCCAAAAGACCAAAAATTGTATGTTCTCCCTCATATGTGGACATTAGATCAAGGGCAAACACAACAAGGGGATTGGACTATGAGCACATGATAAAAGCGAGAGCACACAAGGGAGGGGTGAGGATAGGTAAGACACCTAAAAAATTAGCTAGCATTTGTTGCCCTTAACGCAGAGAAACTAAAGCAGAAACCTTAAAAGCAACTGAGGCCAACAGGAAAAGGGGACCAGGAACTAGAGAAAAGGTTAGATCAAAAAGAATTAACCTAGAAGGTAACACCCACGCACAGGAAACCAATGTGAGTCAATGCCTTGTATAGCTATCCTTATCTCAACCAGCAAAAACCCTTGTTCCTTCCTATTATTGCTTATACTCTCTCTACAACAAAATTAGAAATAAGGGCAAAATAGTTTCTGCTGGGTATTGAGGGGGTGGGGGGAGAGGGAGGGGGCGGAGTGGTTGGTAAGGGAGGGGGTGGGGGCAGGGGGGAGAAATGACCCAAGCCTTGTATGCACATATGAATAAAAAAAAAAAAAAGAAATGGCTGTAAATGATTGGGTTGTCCAGGCGTGCCTCTAGACTCTATTGCATCATCCATGTGCTCTTCATTGCTAAACCCAAACTCTTCTGCCTCACCACATCATTCAAGTGGCTGCTCCCTTCCTCACTGTCTATCATCTTGCTGGGTTTCCTGCCTATACTTTCAGTAATTACTACCAGAAAGAGGCTATTTTATGAACATTGGAGGGGGAAAATACACTGTGGGCTAATACCCACCTGTCACCACTCTGACTTTTTGATTTGGTGAGATTAAATTCTCCTGAGCAACAAAGCCTGCCTTTAAAAAAAGAAAAAAAGGGGAACAAGGCAACCAGGGGGAAGTTAGGAGCCTTTGCTTTGCACAAACTGTGTTTTGCACTAGCTTCCTAGCAGGATTCTGTGTTTCTGCCCTCACCTCACTACAGTCCCTCAAGTCATAGCAGCCCCATGGTGATTTAAAACTAAATCATATTTGCACAGTCTTTGCCCCAACCCTGGCTTTCCATCTGACTCAGAGTAAAACCTGAGTCCTCATAATGGCCTGGAAAGAGTTCATGCCTGGGCTTCTGTGAGTTCTCTGACATCTGCTGTCCTCAAATCCCCAGGCTGTCCTCTGTGACTTTTGCCTTGTTATTCTCTTGGCTTGGAATTCTTTTCCCCCAGCTTACCATCCAAATCTTGCTCAACTGACATTTTTCTTTGTTTCACCCTCACCCAGTCCTGCCAATCATAAGAATATCAATGACAACAGCAAAAGGAATAAAAATGTGGTCTTTCCTGCCACTGTCTAGTTTTACCAAGGTCCCTCCATTCAGCCATCTGGAAAAGAGAGTGTTAGGAGGGTGAGGATACAGATATCCCTTGTCATCTCACGTGATCATCCTTGGGAACTCACACGCTGAAAAGTATTTCAGGAATACTGATCTTTTTTTTTCATACTCATATGCAAAGATAGTTCCAATGATATTTTTAAAGAAGTTACAATTGCAGGGTTTTGCATGGATGAATAAAAAAGAAGGGAGTGAATGGAACAATTGAATTGCTCAATGTCTTATTTCTTTTCTTACTGAATCTACGTCAAAAATTTAATTCTTGGCTTTCTGGTTTCTTCCTGACAAAAATGGTCATTTGTATCCCAGAGTTGCCCTTTCCTCACAGACAGAATTCAAAATACTCTTAAAGAAGGACATTCTCCTAGCAGGGCGTAGGTGGCTCACACCTGTAATCCCAGCTACTCAGGAGGCAGAGATCAGGAGGATGGCAGTTCAAAGCCAGCCCCAGGCAAATAGTTCAGAAGACCCTATCTCAAAAAAAAAAAAAAAAAAAAAAAGAAAAGAAAAGAAAAGAAATCACAAGAAAGGGCTGGTGGAGTAGCTCAGGTGGTAAGAGTACCTCCCTACCAAGCATGAAGCAGTGAGTTTAAACTCTAGTGCTACAAAAAAAAAAAAAGATACAAGAAAAAAAACGGGGAGGACATTCTTAAGTGACACTGTATCTACTATCTTAGGGCCACAAAGGCTCACCTGAACCCTCACAGAGTCACCTGTCAGAGACATTTGTCCTGCTTCATTAGAGTTTTGTTAGACATTTAATTCGAGCACATATCAGATTGTATTGCAAGGATTTATTAATTTGCTTTCCTTCATATCCTATTATTATTCATATTAGAGAAGGTCTCTAATAATAATTATAAAATTAATCATGCTGAAAGATTCAGACACTGCACAAGTGAAAAGTTCCTCATGTCCCTCCCTGTTTCCTCACCTCTGCCCACAGGGATGTCTCCTGTTCAGTTTCTGAAATGCCTTCCTGAACCTCTCTATTTGTAAACAGGTACATGTTTACATAGCAGGCATGGTGGTTTTCAGGACATAGCATTCAGGAGTGTGAAAATATAACTTTAAAAAAAATAGCATCTTAATCATTATTTTGAGCATCAGTTCTGTCAAGAGGCAGAAAATGGGGTGTTTGTCAATTCAAGGGAAGCAGCCATTTCAGGAGTTCTAGGACAACAGAGAGCTTCCTCCAGGCTGTTCTGCCCTGGAGTGTAGTTGCTGTGGTTATTGTTCTAGATTGGGGAGGAGGGGCTGCCACCAGAGGCATGGTGGGAAAGGCGGCTAGCCATGGGTGTGATCTAAACAGGCTAGCACCCACTGTGGTGCTCACTGCCACTGGTTCTGAGCTGCTGCTACCTAACAACCTTGTATTTTGGCATCTGCTACAGACCAGTGGCTGAAGCTGTATCTGCTGTTACTTAGGGCTGCCCAGAAGTCCCTCTGGCTGCTGATTCTTTATCTGAAACCCAAGGCTGCACCCTGGGCTCCAGCCAGGGAAGCTGCCCCAGCAGCTTGGCATAGCTTACACCTGTCTCTCCTCTACATTGTATACTCAGGAACTTTCCTGCCCCAAACAGGAAACTGGGCACAGTTCCTCTTTCTCTAGGGCCCCCCATACCAAGGCGTGTAGATCCCACCACCATATGGTTCCTGCCAGCTCTCCTCTCTCTTCCTTTCCTTTCTCTCCAGGAATACTTTTTCATCTTGCCTGAAACAGGAAAACTGGTTTTTAGGTCAGCATTCATTCTTTTCAAAGCTATTGTTTAACCTATTGTCTCAGACTGGAGTTTCAAAAGTCTATTTTGAAACTCAAAGGCTGAAAATTAATTCTTTTGTTCTCTGTAAGTTGTGGCCCTGCTTCCTTGAGGCTTGGGATGCCCTGGTTACTGCCTGTACTGAGTGGAAGGGATGTAGTAAGGTGATGGTGGAGGAAATAGGGAACTCTTAGTAAACACTTCAGAGGATTCCCCCCCACACCACACACACACACACACACAGAGACAGACAGACACACACACACACACACACACACACACACTCACACACTCACATACGCAAGTATAATCCTCTATAGCTTGCTTTTTTTTCCTCACTCAATAAAATCTCATGGATATCTTTCCAAGATAGTACTTCTATGTCTCCTCATACATTTTCAGTTGCTCAATAGGCCATTGTGAGCAGGGTGCTGGTGGCTTATACCTGTAATCCTCGCTACGTGGGAGGCTAAGTTTGGGAGGATCACAGTTCAAGGCCAGCCTGGGAAAATTAGTTTGAGAGACCCCATGTCCAGAGCAACCAGAGCAAAAAGGACTGGAGATGTGGTCCAAGTGGTGGAGCACCTGCTTTGCAAGCATAAAGCCCTGAGTTCAAACCCCAGTCCTACCAAAAAAGAAAGAAAGAAACCAAGAAGGAAGGAAGGAAAGAAAGCTCATAGTGTTCATATGTTTATTTGATTGTCCAATATTGATGGGCATTTAGGTAGTTTCAGGTTTCTACTGAACATCAAAGAAGCAATGATGAGTGTCCTTATAAACAGTATTTGCATACTTATGTGGGATATGCATAGTATACATTGCTAGATATAGAATTGCTATATCACAGAATATACCCATTTTACATTTTGGTTCTCATGGTCGCACTGTCCCTAACAATGTGTGCCAATTTATCTTTCTCCCCAAACCAAATAGAAGCATCAATTTCCATAACAGTCACAACACTTGGCATTTGTCAAGCTACAGGTTTTGTGGGTTCTTTTCATGACTGGATTGCTTACTCTTTTCCCTAGTCTACTCTTCTCGATTAAACACTTATTTTTTTTTATTTATAAAGGGTCTTTATATATGAAGGAAATTAGACCTTTCACTATTTTTCTTAATTTGCTTTGTTTTAAACTTCATTTATGTGTTTTTTTCTGTATAAAAGTTTAAATTTGGGGCTGGAGGTGTAGCTTAAGTGGTGCAGCACCTGCCTAGCAAGCTTGAGGCCCTGAGTTCAAACCCCAGTACCACAAATAACAAACGGAAACAAACAAAACCCCAAAGTTCATTTAGTAATTTTTTTTGATGGTACTGAGGCTTGAACTCTGGGCTTCACCCTTGCTAGGCAGCCATTCCACTAAACCTTTCTGTGTTGGGTATTTTCAAGATAGCATCTTGATCATGGCTTCAAACCATGATCATCCTGATCTCTGCCTCCCAATTAGCTGTGATTACAGGCATAAGCCACCCACACCTGGCTTTAAATTTTATAGGGAGTAAACACTATGGGGCTAGTTTTTTGTTTTTCTTTTGGTTTGGTCACTGGGGTTTGAACTCGAAGTCTCATGCTTGCAAAGCAGGTGATCTACTACTTGAACCATTCCACCAGCCCTTTTTTTTCTGATGGGATTTTTTGAGATGAGGTCTCTCAAATTATTTGCCCTGGCTGGCTTTGAACTGTGATTCTCCTGATTTCTGCCTCCTGAGCAGCTAGGATTACAGGTGTGAACCACCGGGGCACTACTTGAGTAAACACTGTGAAATCTATTCTTTTCTGCTTTTGGTGACATACCAGGAACAGCTAACTCCATTTTAATAATAAGTCAATATTTATATGTTATTGTAACACTTTTTGGGTTTTTTATTTCATAGCTGAATCTATTGGACTTTATTCAGGTGTAAGATATATGGTTATTTTCCCCCAAATATTTCAATACCTATTATTGAAAATCATTTATCTCCAATACTATACTTTTCAGGTAATAGTGCTAAGTTTAACCATATGATCTAGTATTAATAAGTTGGGGATTATCCAGGCCAGGGGCTTGTCTTCCTCCTCTTTTACCAATATTTCTGATTATTATTTCTTCTACAAAACAGGCAAATAAGGTAAGTTTGTCTTTAAGTGGCTGTGGTGGAATGAGGATGTTACCAGAAAGTCCCACTCAATGCTATCTACCTGGATCTTAGCCTCAGGTGAGAGAATTCAGACAAGTCCTTAAATGCAGTAAAAGTGACAGCAAAGTTGATTAAGAAAGGAATACACCTTCAGTAGTGAAAGCAGGTCATCTCTATGTAGAATGACAATATTACAGCAAAGTTTATTAGAATAGGCACAAAGTTTATTAGAATAGAGAAAGTGGGTCAACTCAGAAAGAGAGGTTAAGAAGAACAATTTTTTTTTTTTTGGTGGAACTGGGGTTTGAACTCAGGGCTTCTCTGTTGCAAAGCAAGTTCTTTACTGCTTGAGCCACTTCTCCAAGAAGGATGATTATTTTTACCCTGGCACAAGTTATTATTGAAGTTGGAGTAGCTTGGAGCCTTAAGTCTCTCCCAGGGGACAGCACAGAGGCTGATATAAGGAACAAGTTATTGTTGGGCCCACCTGATCCCTAAGGCATGGTTTAGAGACCTGGGTCTTTATTTTGTTAAGTTAAGGATCTGTTGTTCCAGGAACCGTTTGTTGTCAACTCACCTAGGGTAGGTAAAAGACCATGACTTTGGTGGGCTATTTTGATCTTAACAGAAGCTGTTAAGAGTTGAAAGGTTTAATTAACAATGTTTGTTCTCTCAGAGATCTTGAAGAATCATGCATTAGGTTCCCTTTCCCCAACAGTCATGGCTAACTGCTACTTAACTAGGAGACAAAGGCAAATAACCCCAAGGCAGTTGTCTCTCCTTCCTCCCAAAGGGTGGGAGCCCCATGTGAAAGATTAATGGATGCTCCTCACAGAGGCTTGTCATAGGACCATGATTTCTGACAGCAGTACCAAGCTTCTTGCTAAAGGTAAGTTTTGGTGTAATTAAACTGCTTTTGCTAAAAAACCACTGACTCCTTACTTGGGCCTACAAATTAACTAAAAGCAGGAGAAAGGCTTGGTATCTCCATTTTGTATCTGTCTTTGCTCTAAGCCATTCTCTCTGCAGTCACTTTGCAATCACCTTGGGTCCCAGGAAGGACAGGACTGATTGACAAAATCTTTATGACAGGGATAGAAAACTGCCCCTAAGGAACACTGGAGTGTCCTCAGGATAGACTACCTGCCAGACACCAATGACCTAGATAACAATTTCTCTGAACCCTTCCCAACTAAACACACCTGTGACCAGGACTGTTTAATAATTATACAGACCTCTCTCCCCCTGCTCCCAATTCTTTGTCTGTTTAAACCTAAAGGTTATGTCTGTACACTGAAGATGTCTGAAGGTGAACTGAAGTACTGTCTTCCAGTGGCTGCCTGTGCCATGTAATAAGCCACCTTTCTCTGCCCTTCACCATGTCTCTTTATTTGGTGAATGGGGTAAGTGGTCAGGCCTGGCCAATGTGGAAGCCTAGGAGTTAAGGCCTCAGGTCTAAAACTCCATTTTTTTCACTGGTGGTAGCAGTGACTCAGCAGGTTGTCATATTCGACTTTGTGTGACATTTTTGGTGTCACAAGACTGAGCATCATAGCCACAATGCCTGCTCTGAAAATGAAGGAAACCTCCGCTTTTGGGATATTGGAGCCCCCCAGCCTTGTGTATATTCCTTTTTATTTTGGTGACACTTTTTTGAGTCTAGTAAGCAGGTGGTGAGGCCTTATCCCCAAATCCTCAAGAGTGGCAGTGAGCCCCAAGGTAAAGTCCCCTTTCAAAAGCCATGAAGTCAACAAGCATAATCAATGTTAGGTGGAGAGTCTGAAGGTGAAGAGTGCTGTGGAAGAAAGCAAAGTGAGATCTGCAGAACAGCTGGAGTGACCCTGACCTGGGAGGAGGAACAGGCGGCACTTCTAGCTCAGACAGTCAGAGGAGGCCTCCACGAGGAGGTGGCAAGTTGCGTTTAAGCACAGATTTGGCAGAGGAGTGGGCGTGAGTCATGAGGTTTCTGAGTAAAAACATTCCAGATTAAGGAACCAGCCCATATGAAGGTGGGGCATGCCTGGCACACTTAAGATAGGACTAGGAGAGCTGCTGGGTGTGGGGGAGGGGAGGTGGAAGGAGAAAAGATCAGCCTGAGAGGGAAAGGATGGAGTGGCAGCAGAGACCTTAGAGGAGGCTACTATCAACCTATGGAGCTGTCACATCTCATTTTTACTGCTCTTTCTTCATAGTCCAAATGACTAAATATTAATAAGAGTCTAAATAACACTAAAATAATTCACTCAGGCAACTTATACAATACAATTTTTTTGGTGGGGGGAGGTGGGACTAGGGTTTGAACTCAGGGCTTTGTGATCAAAAAGCAGGCACTCTACTGCTTGAGGCACATCTCTAGTCCATTTTGGAGATGAGGTCTCAAGAACATTTTGTCCTGACTGGACTCAAACCACTATCCTCCCGATCTCAGCCTACAAGTAGATGGATTACAGGTGTAAGCCACCAGCATCCTGCTAATTATGGGGGTGGTGGTGGCACTGGGGTGTAAATCTGTGCTCTACTCTATCCCTTGAACCACACCTCTAGCCCTTATGCAACATAATTGACAGTGTTTCCAGTATAAAATATGCTGTCATTTACAGCAAAATAATCCAACAATATTAAAATACAGCATATAGCTGTCACTCTGTATATCTGGGAGATGGGTTCCAGGACCTCGTATGGGTATTAAAATCTGTGAATGCTCAAGTATGGTATTGTATACAACCTATGCCATCCTCCTATACTCAAAATCATCTCAAGATTACTGATAATATTTAGCTCATTGTAAATTCTATGCAAACAGCTGTTATTGTTATGCTGTATTATTTAAGGAATAATGACAAAAGAAAGAAGCCTGGACATATCCAGCACAGATGTAATTTTTTCCCAAATATTTTTTGATCTCCACTTGGTTAAATTCGCTGATATGGAGCTCACAGATACAAAAGGTGTGCATATATATATATATATATATATATATATAGAGAGAGAGAGAGAGAGAGAGAGAGACATATGCATATACACACATTATATACACAAAAACACATGTCTACATGGTACGTGTGTATATAACAATATAATATTAGTTATAAGTAAGTTAACCAGATTCAGATTAATAAATTTGTTGTATTACAAATAACTCAAATGAATCCATATAAATATCCTTCAGTAAAATATAATTCCAGTGAATAATTTTGTTACATTACAAACTCACTAAGTAAAATCTATTTAAATCAAAACTATTTTTCAAAATTCTAAACATATTACTAGGGGTGAAGGAGAGAAATGGGCAAGATAGAAATATGTAAGCAGGGAAGGGGCTTTTTCTTAACTTCTTTCTCACGGAACAAACAAATAAGTAAATTAAAACAGAAACAAGGAAATGACAAGAAACAATGCCTACTGGAATTTGTCACTTCCCTGGGAATTTGAATTTGCTTGTTGCTTAAAGCAGGGGCCTGTCTCACTGCCGCTGGATCTTTGATGTTAACTCACCAGGTGGCTTCAAGTATGTGACTTTCCTTCCAGTTTTTTTTAACTGCTCTTCAGCATAAAAAGAGCAGCAGTATAGTGTGAACTACCTGGGATGAAGTGCTTAAAAACGTATCGTCTAAAACATGTTTTGGTGAAAAAAAAAAAAAAAACAAAAAACCCTAAGATACACTATTGGTTATGTCAGATTTCAACTCTTTCTGATCATTATGTTAATTTAGTCAGTAAATAGTTATTAAATGATAAGTTAGGTGGAAGAACTTGTGAAGAGCCCAAGAAAGTGCGATTGAAAAGGTAGGGTAACAAAGGTATCAGAGAAGCTAGACCAGGAGTTTCAGGAGGAATCAGATCCCCACAGCTTTAAATACTGCAGAAATTGGATGTGTAAACTATGCAGTGGATTGGACCTTTAGGAGTCCACTGCTGACTTGGCTAGGAATGGCTTCTGTTGGATGTAGTAGTTTAAGACTTTCAGAGCAGCCCCACATGCATTTTATCCCTGTAGTAAATTCTGCCTGTTGAATGGCTCTTTCTTTCCTTCTTTTTTTCATTCTTTTTTGTTGCAGTACTCAGGCCACTCCACTAGCCATATATATATATATTTTTTTTTTGAAGGTTTTTTTGAGATATGGTCTCGTGAACTGTTTCCCCGGGCTAGTTTTGAACTATGATCCTCCTGATCTCTGCTTCCTGAGTAGCTAGGAATACAGGTGTGAGCCACTGGTGCCTGGCTCTACCAGCCCTTATTTGTGGAGGATTTTTTTTTGAGATAGAGTCTCGCAATGTATTTGTCTGGGATGGCTTCGAACTGTATCCTCCAGATCTTGAAAAACCTATCAAGAAGGGGCTGACAGAGTGGCTCAAGTGGTAGAGTGCCTGCTTAGCAAGTGTGAGGCCCCTAAATAAATAAATAAATCACTTACCCTTTACCCAGTAATAATGATCTATCGAGTGCACTCAATCCCATTTCTTTCTTTGCCATCATGTCAAAACATAACAAAAAATAAGATGACAAAGAAGTGTGAAATGCTCTGATTGTTTTTATCATCATGAGAGTGGTGGATAAAGAAAATGTGATGTTTGTGGGATACATTTATATTTCCCCAATTAATAACCTAAATTTACCTGTTTGTTTAAAATGTATTGAGTCAGCTAAATAATCCTCAAAATGTTCAAAAGCAGAAACCTTAAAAAATGATCAAAAGCAGCTTCAATTTTTCTATACATTATGAAATGACCATATACATTTTTGGTACTTTTTTTTTTTTGATAAACTGATATTTGGCTACATTGATAAGTACACTGATATATCATACATAGTTAAATAGGTTATACATAGATATACATAGAGATGTTATACTGGTTGATTATATTGATATAGGTATTTAGAATTTTTTCATCAATTAATAAAACCCTACTAATAATTGGAAAAAAGAAACAAACAAATAAAACCCTCCTAATAGTTTACTATATGTGCATAAGGGGTTAATGCACATATTTACACATATGTGTATGCACACATATATGAACACACAAGATTTTTGTTTATTATAAATATGACCTCCCATGGCACATATTGTCATATAAGTTGTTTTATTTTTATTTTATTCATTTATTTTTATAGTACTGGAGAGCAAACCCAGGGCTCTGCACAGGCTAGGTAGTCACCCTACCTCTGAGTTATGTTCCCAGCCTTGATTACTTGCTTCTACATATTAAGGCTGTCTTTTCATTTAGTGGATGAATGTAATTATTGGGGTGTTGGGAACTGCATTGATTTTATACCTCAACTTGGGGAAAACCTATGTATAATATTAAATCTTACTGTCTAGTAATAATATATATTTTTAACTTTTTCAGGGAGGGAAGTACTAGGATTTGAACTCAGGTTCTCATACTTGCTAGACAGGAGCTCTACCACTTGAGGCCTAGCCCTTTTTGCTTTTGTTATTTTTTGAGTTGGATCTTGCATTTCTGCCCAGGCTGGCCTGGACTGTGATCAATATCCCTCTTCATGTTGCCCATGTAGCTGGATGGCTGGTGGGCATCACTATGCCCAGCTTTTATTGATGAGATGAGGTCTCATGAACTCTTGTTCAAACTGTGACTCTCCCAGTCTCTACCTCCTGGACAGATAGGATTACAGGCATGTGCCACCTCACTGGCCATTTTTAACTTCTGGGATGCCTTCTAGCTAAGTTTTATAGTTTCTTCATGTCGGTCTTAACATCTCTATTTGACCTGAGTATGTTATATTTTTGTTACTATTATGAACAGCATCTTGAAAATGTACAATTGGTTACTGCAGTTGATTCTTGTTTTAAAAAGACAAGTGCAGTCACAGGGCACTTGTCTTTCTCAGCAATAATGGCTAAGCATTAGGCATGATTGATATTTGTCATTGGTTCTGATTAATGCCATTTTCAATCAGGAAGTTCCCCTCTTTTCCTAGCTCATGCAGAATTTTTACTGAGAATAGGTGCTGGTGCCTCACGCCTATAATCCTAGCTACTCAGGAGGCAGAGCTCAGGAGGATCACAGTTCAAAGCCAACCTGGGCGAATAGTTTGAAAAAAGTCATCACAAAAAAAGGGACTGGTGGTGTGGCTCAAGGTAAAGGCCCTGAGTTCAAACCCCAGTACTGGAAGAAAAAAAAAAGGTGTTGAATTTTATTAAATGCTTTCTGAGAGTTTCTATTGAGATGATTCTTAGAATATTGCTCGAAAGGCATCTGAATGTGAGAATCTAACAACAGATACAATCATCATCTTTTGGACTTTCTTATTCATGGGGTGAAATCACCAATTGTAGAAATTTATTGTATTTGTTGAAAAAGGCCTTTAAAAACATTTTGAGAAATGTTAAAATTACAGCTAGTTACATATCAATGACACTTGTGGGTGAGCTGTACCTATCATTTAAGTTAATTCTGTTGAACTACTGCACAGAATGTTGAGGCTTCTAGAAGTCAAAATGAGAACAGAAAACAGTGGAAAGATTGTTTCTACGTTTCTCCCAAGAATTGGTGAGGCCACTTATAAATTCATGCACAAATTAAGAACAGCTTTATAATCTTTACAGAGCCTCTGCCAAAGTTAATTATAAATACCTCAATTAAACTTTGAAATTATATTGAAAAATATCATATTTATGCACTACAGTTTACAAAGATGAAATATCTGTAAGAGTGTTTAACCAGGCACCGGTGGCTCATGCCTGTAATTCTTGCTATTTAGGAAGCAGAGAGCAGGAGGATTGTAATTTGAGGCCAGCCTGGACAAATTGTTCACAAGACCCTATAGTGAAAATATCCAACACGAGAAAGGGCTGGTAGAGTGACTCAAGTGGTAGAGCGCCTGCCTAGCAAGTGTGAGGCCCTGAGCCCAATTCCCAGTACCATCACAAAGAAAGGGTGTTTAAACATTTCTAAACTTTATTTAAAGTTCCAGCTGTAACTCTAACACTTAGGAAGAATGAGAAGGAAGAGGTTAATAAATGTTTGAGGTGATGGATCTACTAATTACCATGATTTGGTCATTACACAATGTATACATTAATTAAAACATCACGTTTACCCTGTAAACCTGGTACAATTATCATATGTCCATCAAACATAAAAGAAAGCACAAGAAGTGTTCCTACCTGAGGGAGAAATAAAGATAAATAAAAGATACATTCAAAGAAATATGTATTTTTATGTATGCTAGAATTGGTTCTTCAGGTTACAAGTAATGTCAGTTTGACAAGCAGCAAACAAAAACAAATGAAAACAATCACTGAAAAAAAGTTGTGACATGTGCAGAAAATAGTTAGGAAAACTAAACAAGGTGGTCTTCAAAAACCTGTCGATAAGACTGGTTTTTGCCACTTCAACTCAGAGTCCCCTGTCCGATAGCATCGAGATGGATTTCTCTGAGTCTAGGAACCAGAGTGAGGAAATAGTAAGTTTACAAAAGATGTGGCTTACACCTGTAATCCTAGCTTCTTGGGAGGCTGAGATTGGGAGGATTGCAGTTTGAAGCCAGCTGGGCAAATAGTTAGTGAGACCCCCATCTTCATATAACCAGAGCAAAATGGACTGGAGGCATGACTGAATGACTGAAGTTGTAGAGTGCCTGCTTTGCAAGTGCAAAGCCCTGAGTTCAAACCTCAGTCCTACCACAAAAAAAAAAAAAGAAAAGAAAGAAAGAAAGAAAGAAAAAGAAAAAAACAGCATGAGTGAAGGAGTAAAGTTAAATTATTGAAGCTCCTGGAAATCACAAGAATGGGCTGTACTTGACTCTATTTGTAGCAGAGTGTGTCTTTGGAGGAACATAGGCGTGTCACTGGAATAAATATTTATGCCTAGAACCCTGCCTCTGTGATGAAGGGATGGGAAATAATGCTATCTGTTTCCAGAGGCAAAACTAAAACTCTGTCTTCTAATTTTTTGTTTGTCTGTCTTCCCCATGTCTGTCTGTCTTCCCCATGTCTGTCTGTCTTACTTGCACTTTCCCTATTGCTGGCCACCTATGATAATGGCAGTTATGCCAGATAAAGCTCTGTGAATAAAGAAGAAACACAATACACATAGTGGTGAACAAACACATTAAAACAGTGGTGAATTTCAACATGGTCACTGTATGTTACTGCTATAGTTTGAATGTTAAATGTCCCCAAAGGCCTATGTGTTAAAGGCTTTTTCCACACTATGACATTATTTGGAGGTTGTGGAACCTTTAAGGTGTGTAGGGCCTGGGGGGGGCTCTTAGGTCAAGGGGGCTTGTCTTTGAAAGGGAGCATGGAACCTCAAACTCTTCTTCTTCCTGGCTTTTTTGCATTCCAGCCATGAGCTAAGTGGTTTTGTTCCACCATGATGTCCTGCCACAGGCCCAAGCAACAGGGCCATTCTTCTTGGGCTAAGGTAAGACTAAATTTGAAAATCCAAAATCCAAACATCATCAACATTGCTACACACCCACAAGCACCCCCCATACACACACACACACACACACATACACACACACACACACACACACCTGTACCTGAAAGGCCTTAGCTTGTTAGGCTGATCAGACACAGTGGGACTTCTGGTCAACCAGCAGAGAAGCAGAAGGTGTTACAAATGTACAGAGAGCTGTTACCCAGGAAACAGCCTTAGTTTTAGACAAGACCACAGAAGCTGAAGGAGAAAAGAATCCAGAGATGGTAGCTTGAAGCCTTAGAAGTAAGGAAAGAACAGGATCACAGGAAAGAGGAAAGAGCACACACCTGCATCTAACTGCTTTTCATGATGGACTGGAGAAGCAGGGTGTTTAGCATTTAGGTCCAGGGCTGGTGATGAGTTCATGTGTTCAGTAGATGCAGAGGAAAGAGTTCCCAGGACAGGAGTCCCACGTCCTGGGAAGGATAAAAAGTGCTCTCTGAGCACAAGGCCAGAAAAACAGAACAAGGTCACATGGGAACCTCAAGGCACGGAAACCCTCTGCTATTGTGTGAACATTTATGTCCTTTCCAAAGTCATGTGTTGACATCTAATCTCCAAAGTGATGGCACTAGGAGATAGGGCCCTCCGAGGCCCCAGGAAGCTCCATAGCCCCTTCTGCCCCACTGCAAGTACAGCAAGAAGTATTGTCTGTGAGGAGCGGGTCATTACCAGACCAAACCTTCTGGTGCGTTGCCTCCAGAACTGTGCAAAGTAGATTTCTGTCATTTATAAACAACCTGGTTTATGACATGTGGTTATAGCAGCTTGAGTGGACTAAGACAGCCCACATCTCATGGGGCTACAGGGACACCCCTGAGTTAAAAGTGGAGGAGCCCAACAGCATCTCAAAGGTTGAGACAGGACTTTTCTGGTGTTGCACTGATCCCCCTCCTCTCTGAGTGACCATTGCTGTTACTGAACAAAAATTAGGGCAAATTGATCCTATTGTCTTGTTCCCTCTTCCCAGAGGGGGTGGAGTGTGATAAGGATGGATACGTACACTCTGGGCACTCGGATGCTTTATTAAAGCACAGTTAGGGCCAGGGGCTAGTGACTGACACCTGTATCCCTCCTATTCCAGAGGCAGAGGTCAGGATGATTGTGGTTCCAGGCCAGACTGGGCCAAAAGTTCATGAGACCCCATCTCAACCAGTAGCTGGGCATGGTAGTATGTGTCTATTGTCCCAGATATGGTGGGAAACCTAAAATAGGAGGATGGCAGTCCAGTCCCAACTGGGCAAAAAGTAAGAACCTATCTCAAAAATAACCAGAGCAACCTAGGTGCCAGTAGCCCACGCCTGTAATCCTAGCTACTTGAGAGCTGAGATTGGGACGATCATAGTTTGAGCACAAACACAGGAAAATAGTAAGACCCTATCTCCAAAATAACTAGAGCAACATGGATTGGAGGAGTGGCTCAAGTAGTAGTAGAGTACTTGCTTTGCAAGTGAGAAGTCCTGAATTCAAACCCAAGTTCCGCCCAAAGACAAGCAAAAGCCATTAGGTGTAAGCAGCCAGGATGACTTTGCTCTCTTCAACATGGTCTAATGCTCTTAGATTCCTTAGGAATCTCTCTCCCTGCGTAGTAGGTTGACAGGCCCTGAGGATCCTTTCCTGACCTGGATGAGGCTGGAGATGATGGGCAGCCTGAACCAAGCAGGCTGAAGTGCAGGAGCTATGGATGAGATCCCAGCTCTGTTGTCCACTGGGCTGTGACCTCTCAGTGCTGTCTTTTCTGCATTTGTGAGATACAGAAATAATCACACCTTGCTCCAAAGTTGCTTTGGGGTTTAAATGTGTGAAAAGCTTCTATAACAGTCTTTGTCTCACAGCAGGTGTCCTATGAGTGAGCTTTGAGACAATGGGACAAAGTACTTATTCAACAGTCACTTATTGAGCACTTACCAAGTCAGGCACTTAAGCACTGGGAAGGAAGCAGTGAGCTAGAGAGATCTCTGTGGATGTGTGGCTTAAATTCTACAATGGAGGCAGTGAGAAGCTGATGAACAAGAGCACATCAGGTGGTGACAAGGGCTCCGAACACTATAAAATAGGGTGGCGTGGTTGAAAGTGACTAGTCTGAGCAGCAGGGAAAGCCTGTCAGGGAGATGACAAGGAAAGAGAGCCAGCCTGCGAAGAAGAGGGAGGAAGCACCACGAGCAAAGCCAGCAGCTTCTGCAAAGTTTCCAAGGCAGGAAGATGTGTGGCGTGTTTGGAGAAGATAAAGGAAATTGTGGCCAGAATATAGAGAATGGAGACTACGAGTCATGAGGTCAGAGCAGCAGGCAGGGGACAGATCATAACGAACCTTGAGAGTTTAGAAAACAAGCCATTAAAAGATACTGAGCAGACAATTGACACTATTTGATTTATGCTTTTAAAAAAACAGAAAAACATTCTGCCTGCCATGTTGATCATGGATTGTACAGAAGGGGCAGTGGTGGAAGCAGGGAGCCTAGTTTGGAGAAGAGTTCAAGGTTCCAGGAAAGAGACCATGGAGACTTGCATTAAGGTGGAAGTCAAGAGAGTTGCAAGTGGCTAGATTTACCTTGGAGGTAAAGTTGACAGAACTTGCTGATGGATTGATATGAATTAAAGGTAAAAGACTCGTTTTAGGTCTTTGATTTGAACTACTGCGTGAATATTGATACTTTCCTTTTTTTCTTTTTGGAGAGAGGGTCTCTCTATGTAGCCCAGACTGAGCTCGACTTCACTATCCTGAGATGATAGATGTGCCCTACCATGCTCGGGCAGATTATTGAATTTTTTGTTGGCATGGGGAGACTGAGAATTTGGGTATGGAGGAGAAGCTGTATTAAATTTAATGTATTAGAATAGAGAAAGAAGGAAGAGGTAGTTGGGAATACAGCTATCATCAGTACCTAATTGTATTGTAAAGCCATGGGCTGGAATGAGAGTACCTGGGAGGAAGTACAGGTAGAGAGAAAAAGGGCTTTGAACTTGAGCACTGGGTCACATCAACGTTCAGAGGTTGAGGAGAGAAGGAGCCAGCAAAAAGGTGTGAGAAAGAGGGGCCAATAAGATGAGAAGAAAACCAAATGAGTGTAATAGCGCAGGGCTCTTTGTAAACAAAGCAGCCAAGAGAAGGAAGTATTCAAAAAACCAGGGAGTGATCAACTGTGTTGAAAGGTCGACTGTTGCCAGAAGGTTGGTTGTCAGATGAGGGTTGAAAAGTGTCATTAAGTTTGGCAACCTAGAAGATGCTGGTGGCTGGGTAAGACTGGCTCCTGGGGTGGGGGAGGAATAGAAGCTGGATGGTACACGAGTTAAGCAGAGGTTGGGGGGGTGGGGCTGCAGAGTCAGTGACTATATTCTTTGCTTACTTTACCACTGAAGCAGTAAGGGCAAAAGGCGAGGAATGGCCAGTCTGTTTTTAAGGCAGAAATAGCCAGAGAGGCCAGCTCAGCTATGCACAGGACTGCATCGAGGTTTGGGACAAGGACTCCTAGTCATCCAGAGGTACCCTGTCCTTTCTGTACCTTATCCATTTCTGAAGAACCTTGGGGAGGGCTGGTCATAGTGGAGCATGTCCCAACATTTCTGTCACATCCAATTTCTCTATTCACTGAGAAACTCAACTAACCACTATGTTTAATACCGGAAACAATCAGATCATTAATTTCATAAATCACCATTTTATATATATATAAATATATATATATTTAAATATATATATATATATAAATATATATATAATATACACATATATGTATATACATATTTTTTGGTGGCACTGACCCTTGAACTCAGAGCCTCATGCTACCACTTGAGCTATTCCACCAGCCCTTTTTTTTGTGTTGGGTATTTTCTTTTTTATTATTGTTCATTGGGAGTGCATTGTGACATTTACAGAAGTTCTTACAATTTATCATAGTTGAATTCATCCTCTCTGTCATTCTCCTTTATTCCCCTTACCTCCATTCCTGGAATAGTTTCAAGAGGTCTCATTCTTCCACTTTAATACATGAGTACGTGGTATTTCCACCATATTCACCCTCCTTCACCCTTACCTTATATTGTCTGCCTCCCACTGGTACCAACCCCCCAAACTGGACCTGTTTTGTCTTCCTGTTCTCTGTTTTTGAGAAAAATATGACAATTTTGTTTGTTTACAATAATTATACAGGAAGTTTCATTGTGACATTTCCATGTATATATGTATTATAATCCAAACTGGTTTGTAAGGTCTTGTGAACTACTTTTCCTTGATTCCCCTGATCTCTCCTCCTGAGTAGCTAGGATTACAGGTGTGAGCCACCAGCATCCGACTCGTATATTTCTTTGGTATGGATGTTCAATGCTAATGACCCTTCACCTTCAATCCCAGCTTTTGGAAAGCTTTTAATCTTGTTAATGATATGTTTAAACAAATTAAACAACCTGACTAATTCTGCGGTTTATTCACCAACAAATTCCAACAAGAAATTTCTCTTTAGGCACGTTCACTGTGTAGGTCCAATCACCTGATGTCTAGTCATAGACAAGGTGTTTGGCAGACTGTGAGGCAAGACTATCTTATCGTGACAATAGGCCAGTTGAACCTGTGATTGTTTATTCACTGTGATTACCTTATCCAAAGCAGTGCTTTAGAAACTAGACTGCAAGAATCTTGTGTTTCATCCCCCCCTCCCCTCCTCAAGGGGGAGAGCTTGCTTCAGCTTGTACTCTGTACTCCGCCCTGGAGGAAACTGTTAATTTCTAGATCTTTTTAGATGCCCAACTGGTTAGTCAGAGGATTTCCAAGCTTATTCTGAATGTGTTCCTCTCTCTAACCATCACCGCTGTGATCTCCACACCCTTCCATAAGAGGGAAGGACAGAAGGAAGGAAAGGAGGAAGGAAGACAGGGAAAAGTAGATCTTTTAAAATGATATTGATGCGCCTTAGTTTTGAAGACATAGTATCAAGGTACTAAAGGTGGAAAATAATAAATTGTTCTAATCAAGCCTTACTTACCTTCTAGGATTTATAAGGATTAATTAACCAATCAAATGATGAGCTCTCGGTGTGTAATTATCATTACGTTACAGATGGGAGCACAGTCTTTGCCACCGTCTGAAGCACTTCACGATCCTTTGTTCATTTCTTCGGTCTCATCTCTTATTCACCACCTCATACTATAGTTATTAATCACATCGCAATTCTTTTCACAACTTGAAAGAACCAGGGAGCTCTCTTTCTCCCTCTTGACTTTTTATAAAGAATCAGCTGATCTCCCCTTCCCTGCCTGTCTTGTCTAGGTAGTGAATGAGAGGTCTCACTATGGATGTCACTTTCTCCAGGGAGCCTTTCTTAACTCTCCCCGCGTGGATTATGCATCCTTTTTCCATGTTCGGGTACCCCCTGCATCACAGCACTTGTAACATCCCATTGTAAAAGTTCAGCTGCTTGGCACAAATGTTTCTCTGGCACTAAGCCTCAAATCTAGTTAGGTGCTAAATACATATTTATTGAATGAATGAGTTAAATAGCTGTGATCTTGTAAATAATAAAAAAATTTCCTTTTAACACATTTTAAAAAATTACAGAAACAAAGGAAACATTAAATGAATGACATCGTTAACTTCAGCTTGATAGTTTGTCAAGTTTTAAAAATGGCCCAGCAACACCTAGCTAAATGAGCACTGTTTAATATGACTTTTGGACACGCCAAAATTAATGCTTTGCCCAAAGTAGGTATTCAATAACTTTTTTTTTTGGTAGGACTAAGGTTTGAATTCAGGGCTTTGAGCTTGCAAAGCAGGTGCTCTACCATTTGAGCCATGCCTTGGTTATTTTGGAGATGGGGTCTTGAAAACTCTTTGCCCAGGGTGACCTCAAGCCTTGGTCATCCAGATCTCAGCCTTCTAAATAGCTAGGATAAAAGGCATGAGCCACTTGGCACCTGGCTTTATAAGTGAAGAAATTAAACTTTAAGAAGTGAACTACTTTCTTGGTGACATACGAAGTCGAGGTTTGATGAAATGGTTCTGACATTGAAGTCAGCAGGACTACAGTGTCCTCTGTGATTTGCTGCTGTGCACATTCCCCACTGTGAAGATAAAACCCTGCTTATGTTTGGGTTCTCGATGGAGGGTGTACAGGGGAGAGGCTGGACTAGGTAGGCAGAATGGAATGCACCTCGTTCTGGACTCCCACACAGCTAGAACCCATTTGTGACAGAGGCACTGCCAGCTGGGTCAGATCAAGCTCCTGAAGTCCTGCTCCCAGGTGCCCACCAGGTTAAAAAGGAAGAGAGGTAAAGAAATGGCACCAGGGGAAGAGTATGGGGTGTGTATGTGTGGAGACTGGCCAGGATCTGTAGGAAGCAACGTCAAGGACCAGCCAGGAAAGGAGAGTCTAGAAAACAGGGCTCTGTGTGCAGGAGGCTGGGAGGGACAGGCTGGACCTTTGTACTGAAGGCAGCTGTTGTATCCTGGGGCAACAGCAGAGAAAACACACGTTAGACGTGGATTCCAGTCCAGGTCATAACAACAGATGACATTTATGGTGTGCTGTCTTCCTTGCCTTTCTCTTCTTGCTCTAAGGACACAGAGTTCTTTAAATCTCCTTTCCCAACCTGTGCAGCCAACTTTCCCATCAACTAGTCCTCTCTTTGGTGTTACAGTATTTTCCCCTCCACTGGCTCCTTCTCATTTGCCTAAACACATGAGCTTCCTTGTACCACCAGACAATAATCTTTATTCATATTTTTTGGTGGCACTGGGGTTTGAACTCAGGGCAGGCACTCTACCATATGAGCCATTCTACAGCCCTTTTTTGTGTTGGATGTTTTCGAGATAGGGTCTCAAGAACCATTTGCCTGGAGTGGCTTCAAACCTCAATCTTCCTGATCTCTGCCTCCTAAGTTGCTAGGGTTATAGGTGTGAGCCACTGGCACCTGGCATTTTTTCCCTCTTGATATTGTATGGGATGAAGGCAGGAGAGCAGAAAGGGAAGATCATTTGTAGAATTTGCACACCTGAGTTGTGGTCTGTAAGAAACAGAGCACATCATTGCATTCTGTTACCTTACAAAGGCCACTGTCACTAACACAGCCGGGACAGTTGTAGTCAACATGACTAAAGCATAGTGTGGTGTGCTGTGGATCCTCTTTCTGTGTGTCCCATATTACTTTTATAATGTGGAACAGAGGCTGGAATTTCCACTTCTTGCTTCAAGTGCATTATTACTAATTACTAAGATGTCTGTTTCTGAACTTTTTCTTTCTTTTTTGGCAGTACTGGGGTTTGAACTCAGGACAGATAGGTGCTGTGCCACTTGAGCCACTCCACCAGCTCTTTTTTGTGTTAGGTATTTTTGAGATAGGGTCTCTCAAACTATTTGTCTCCCAAGTAGCTAGGATCACAAGTGTGAGCCACTGGTGCCCAGTTTTGACTTCTTTCAAGGGCAATCCTTTTGTAGAAAGTCATCAGGTTCTTTCTATGGGAACATTTATTAGACTCCAAAGCAGTCAATGGAAGAGCTGACTGGAGCAGTAGAAGCTGAAGCCCTTTGTTCTTCCAGTGTAAGAAATACATGCCTGTACTTTGGTGGGTTGCATTCCCCACAGCTGATGATCTGTGTTCTGCAGGTGCTGTGTCAGAGGGAAGAAATGTTTTAAGCTTATAATCTATGCAGAGATGGACTTCTGGATGCCCAGAAGCATGAATACCAAAACTTCTTGTAAGTGTCTTCTTACAGTGTTTCTGATACTTCTCTCCCAATAGGTGGTGGTGGTGGTAGTGGTGGGGTCTATGTTCTGTACCCTTCAATGTGGGCAGGGTTTTGTGACAGCTTCAACCAATCCATTTGGTGGAAGTGACATGATAGGACTTCTGACATAAATTTATAAAAAGGATAAGCTTTCACCTAACTCTCTCTGTCAACATACACCTGGGAACACATGCTCCCACCTGTAAGAAGTCAGGTCAACTATTGTGAAGTTTCCATGATAGAAGTTTCCATGAGTAATGACCAGAGGGCTCCTTGAGACAGAGTGACCAGCCCTTAACTGTTTGAGCCATCCAGCATCAGCTGCCAGAAGCATAAGTGAACCAAGAAAATTCACAGGACCCTGGCTGAATCAAAATAATACCCCTCCAGACAGGTGCCTTCACTGCACAGGCTTTGCTGTCAGGAAAAGCAAGTTCCACTGGAGAGAATCTCATAGTAAAACACTGGGAAACATGAAAGAAAACAAGCCAACACAAATTTGACTCAACAAGTACAAAAACAGGGAAATTTATACTCAAGCAACTGTAGGTAAGAGAAAAAGGAAAGAACAGATTCTAAGTCAAAGTCAGATATGAAAAAATCTGAATGGATAAATTTTAAAGATGAACAAAGTGAAAATTCTAGAAATATAAAAAACAAAACAAAATGAGCTCCTGCCCCCAAAACTCAATGGGCATCTGAAGACGTAGAATAAACAGAGTTACAAGGAAAATTAGGGACTTTGGTAATAGATCTGAGAAAACTACTCCAGACCAACAAAGAGAAGTAAAATATGGAAATATGAAATAAAAATTAAGTCTTGGATAATAAAAATGAAAAATTCCAAGCCATAGTCTAATAGGAATTCTAGAAATATAAAATACAGAAAACTGAATGGAGAAGAGTTAGGGAGAATTAACATTTGAATACAGTAAGGCTGCACATTTTCCAGAAATGCATACCAAATTCTGAACAAAATCTCTAAAACCCGCTGAGCACCGGTAGTTCACACCTAATCCTAGCTACTCGAGGCAGAGATCAGGAGGATTGTGGTATGAGGCCAGCCCAGGCAAATAGTTCAGGAGATCCTATCTCAAAAATACCCAACACAAAAAAGGGCTAGCAGAGTGGCTCAGGGGTTAAGAGTGCCTGCCGAGCAAGTGTGAGGTCCTGAGTTCAAACCCCAGTGCCATAAAACAAAAGCAAAAACAAAACCCAAACCTTCAAAGCTCCAGTTTACCTAGATACAAAGCAAAAATGCAAACACCAGTTGAAAGAACATATTAAAGTTCACTACAGGGATATGTGTCTATACAGTAATAATGAAACTGATGGTAGACTTCTAATTAGCAACAGTAAATGCCAAAAAGTAGTCACTTCAAGGTGTTGGTGTCAGTAATTGTCAGTTTAGAATCCTATAACCAACCTTTTGTCTTTTCTTTTTTTGGTGCTGGGATCGAACCCAGGGCCTCGCGCATGCTAGGCAAGCACTGTACCACTGAGCTACATCCCAGCCCGTTATAACCAACCTTTTGGCTCTCTGAGCAGCACCATGGCAGTCGGCAAGATCAAGTACCTTACAAAAGGTGGCAAAAAGGGAGCCAAGAGGAAAGTGGTTGACCCATTTTCTAAGAAAGATTGGTATGATGTGAAAGCACCGGCCACATTCAATATAAGGAGTATTGGAAAGACGCTCATCACGAGAACTCAGGGAACCAAAATTGCATCTGCTGGTCTCAAGGGTCGTGTGTTTGAAGTGAGCCTTGCTGATCTACAGAATGATGACATTGCATCTAGAAAATTCAAGCTAATTGCAGAGGCAAAAATTCAGGGCAAACACTGCTTAACTTCCGTTGCATGGATCTTACCCGTGACAAAATGTATCCCATGGTCAAACATGGCAGACCATGACTGAAGCTCATTTGATGTCAAGACTGCCAATGGTTATTTTGCTTCAATTGTGCTGTGTTGCTTTTACTAAAAATCACAACAATCAGATATGCAAGACCTTCTACACTCAGCACCAGCAGGCTCACCAAATCCAGAAGACGATGGAAATCATGACCCAAGAGGTGCAGACAAATGATTTGAAAGAAGCGTTTAATACATTGATTCCAGACAGCATCGGGAAAGAACTAGAAAAGGCTTGCGAATCTATTTATCTACCTCATAATGTATTAGAAAAGTAAAAATGCTGAAGATGCCCAAATCTGAATTGGGAAAACTCACGGAGCTTCATGGTGAAGGTAGTAGTTCTGGAAAAGCTACAGGTGACATGACACCTGTAGGTGAGAAGTAGAATAAGCTGATGGAAGTGAACCACCAGTCCAAAAATCTGTCTAGCTGGGGGTGGGTGGCTCACACCTGTAATCCTAGCTACTCGGGAGGCAGCGATCAGGATTGCAGTTTGAAGCCAGCCTGGGAAAATAGTTCACGAGACTCTATCTCAAAAAAATCACAAAAAAAGAGCTGGTGGAGTAGCTCAAGGTAGGCCCTGAGTTCAAACCCTAGCACCACAAAAAAACACAAAAAAACAAACTGTCAAAAATTCAGACTTAATAGTGGCAAAACCACATCTTATTTGTGGGGAAAAAAAAAGAATCCTATAGCCAATGAAATTTTGATATAAGAGTATGAGGGAGGGCTGGCAAAGTGGCTCAAGTAGTAGAGTGCCTGCCTAGCAAGTGCGAGGCCCTGAGTTAAACTCCCAGTACCACCTCCCCAGCACCTCAAAAAAAGGATATGAGGAAAAACAGAATGACAGTGGGATACAAAGAGAAAAATTTACTTACACCCCTGCAGTGAAAGGAACCTAAAAAAATGTACTTAACTAAGACTGAAATTGAGTCCCAAAAGAAGAATGGAATACAAAAAGCAAATAGTAATGAAAAACATTGGAAAAATATGTTGCTAAATTTTATCAGATAACTATAAAAATAGTAATGATGACTAGTGTAGAAAAGAATTTAAAAATGGGGAGTGTTTGTTGGGGTGCACCTCAGTGGTAGAGTGACTGCTGAGACCATACGAGGCCCTGAATTTGATCCTCAGCATTACAAAAAGAAAAAAAAAAAGAAGAAAAGAAATAATACAAGTAAATAAATTAAAATAAAAACAAGAGGGAAAGAAAACATAAAAGAGAGCAATGCATAGTTTTTAGGAATGAACTTGAGAGTTTGTAGCTTTTCATTTATTTTTGTTTGTTTAAGATTATATTGATAGGAGGGGATGGAGATAGTGACAAACCTTGGAAATTAAGTATTAATGTTAAAATTTTAAGGGTAACCACTAAGAATTGAAGTAGAAGGTATAATTTTCAAATCAGTAGAAGCATTTTTTTAAAGGGAGTATATAGAAAATTCAATCAATAAACTAGAAAGCAAGAAAGGAGAAAAAAGAAGCAACGAGTAAGAAAGTTAAATAAATATAAAATGAAGTACTAATAAAGCCAAAGACAGTGATCAGAATGTAACAGAGAGTGCTAGATTTTTTTAGTGATAGTGGGGTTTGAACTCTGGGCTTCATGATTGCTAGGCAGGTGCTTTCCACTTACTTACTCTACCAGCCCAGAGAGTGCTAGTTTTCACCAAAATCTAGACTGGGGCCTGGGTCTAAGTCTTAAGAAGTAGTCTAAGCCCAGGGCTTGTGGCTCACATCTGTATTCCTAGCTACTTGTGAGGCTGAGATCAGGAGGATTGTGACTCAACCAATAGCTGGGCGTGGTAGCAGTGGTATGTATGTGCCTGCCATCCCAACTATGGGAGGCTGAGATCTGGAGAACCATGGTTCCAGGCCAACCTGCGCAAAAAAAGTTTGTGAGACCCTATCTCAATGGAAAAGAGCCGGGGCGACAGCAGGAAGTATAAAAAAGGAGGATCGTTGTCCACGCAGGCCAAAAGCTCGAAACTATCTTCAAAGTAACCAGAGCAAAAACAAAAAGTGTGGGGGGGTGGCTGGTGATATGACTCAAGAGGTAGAGCACTTGCTTAACAAGTATGAAGCCCTGAGTTCAAACTCCAATACCACCAAAAAAGAAGCCAGACTTTCTTAAAAATCCAAACATAGAGCTGCCATATGATCCAGCAATCCCACTCCTGAGGATACACCCAAAGGAATGCAACTCAGGTTATTCCAAAAGCACCTGCACACCCATGTTTATCGCAGCACTATTCACAATAGCCAAGTTATGGAAACAGCCAAGATGCCCCACCACTGATGAATGGATTAAGAAAATGTGGTATCTATACATAATGGAATTTTATGCAGCCATGAAGAAGAATGAAATCTTATCATTTGTAGTTAAATGGATGGAACTGGAGAACATCATTCTGAGCGAGTTTAGCCAGGCTCAGAAAACCAAAAATCATATGTTCTCCCTTATGCAGACATTAGATCTAGGGCAAATACAGCAATGTGGTTGGACTTGGGTCACATGACAAGGGAAGAGCACATACGGGACATGTGGGAATAGGTAGAAAGCCCAAAACATGAAAGCGTTTGATGTCCCCACTCCAGAGGAACTAATACAGAAACCTTAAAGTGACAGAGGTCAACAAGAGAAGGGGATCAGGAACCAGTGTAAAGATCAGTTAGAGATGAATCAACTTGGGTTGTAACACATTTGTACATGGAAGCAATGCTAGGAATCTCTCTGTATAGCTATCCTTAACTAGCAAAAACGCTTTGTCTTCCTTATTATGCTTGTGTTTTCTCTTCAACAAAAATTAGAGATAAGGGCAGAACAGGTTCTGCCTGGAAGCAAAGGGAGGTGGGGAGGAGAGGATGGGGAGGGGGCAGGGGGTAAAAATGACCCAGACAATGTATGCACATGTGAATAAATGAATAATAAAAAAAACGAAGCCGGGCTAATGCTCCTTGACAGGGCCCTTTGTACTTCCTTGTGCTGAAGGCCCAGAATTAGCTTCCCTTATGGGGAGGAGGGCAAAAGCCCTAGGAGATGGAATGCAATATGGAACAGAGGAGCCACCTCAGCCACCTGGACACCTGGATCATTGATTTGATACTGCTCCATGAGAAAGAAATTAATTCTGGAGTCCAGGTAGGGGTAAGGGGGAGAAGGAAAGAATCTTTTTCTTAGAACTTTTTTACTTTGATTAATATACATGACAAATGAGAACAGCTTTAAAAAGGCAGACACTTAGAATGAGTCCACAATATAAAAGTTCAACTCTCATTTACAAGACATACTTCAAACACAATTATCTGGAATGGCTGAAAATAAAGAAATATCTGGGATTGGAAGTGTGGCTCAAGTGGCAGAGCTCTCCTGCTTAGCAAGTACACGGTCCTTAGTTCAAACCCCAGGACCACCCCCTCCAAAAAAAGACCAAATAATAAAGAAGTAGAGAATTATACTGTGCAACCACAAACATAAGGGAAACCGTTGTACCATACAAAACAGAATTCAAGGTGAAAAAAAAACCAATGGATAGGTGTCTTTGTCTGGGTGGACTGCTGTAACAGTTTTGGAGTGGAGGCTAAGGCTCTGAAAGGTTTGGCATCTGGTGAAGGCCTGCTTCCTCACAGACTGTCTTATTCTCTTCTGATCTCACATAGTAGAAGAGGATGAACTTATAAGGCACCAATCCCATTCATGAAGGATCTATCTCTATGACCTAATTCAAAGTCTCTCCTTCCTACCGCCATCACCTTGGAAGTGAGGATTTCAATGTATGGATTTTGGGAAGACATACACATTCAGACCACAGGCAAACATGTAATGAATGAACTTAAATAGGCAAACTGGGTTATAACTCTTGCTCTGATTTATACACCAGCACCTTAGGCAAATTGCTTTATTTTTTTTCCAGTTTCTTGTTCCTACAAAAAGTGACACTAATACTAATATACTTTTTGCAGAATTGTGAGAATGAATGAAACACTGTTTTTCCAGAGTCATAAAAATATATCTCAAGCTATATAAAATAATTCTTTCAACAAACATTTACTGAGCACCTGCCATGTCATCTGGTAGGTTATATGTAAAACTGAGTTCAATGAAGGCATTATGATGGAGGATGAGGAGAGACGATATTTAGTCATTTAGCACAGACAGAATGGCCTCTATAAGTTGCAACAGGGCCAGGGATGATTTCATAAGGAAAAGTGAGTTCTAGGGTGAATTGTGAAACATGAGTAGATATCTGGCCAGGCTGAGTAAGAGGAAGGACATTGCATGAGGGGACGGCATAAAAATAAGTGGCCTGATAGGGGATGCATGTAAGGAACTCAAGAGTGTTTGATGGGGCCGGGTGGTGGCTCACACCTGTAATCCTAGCTACTCAGGAGGCAGAGATCAGGAGGATTGCAGTTCAAAGCCAGCCCCTGGCAAATAGTTCATCAGACCCTATCTCAAAAACACCCAACACAAAACAAAGCTGGCAGAGAAGCTCAAGCAGTAGAGTGCCTGCCTAGTAAGCATGAGGCCCTGAGTTAAAAAAATCAATCAATCAGTCATCAATCAAAAAGAGTGTTTGATGGGACTGGAGAAGTAGGCATTGGCTACTTAGCCAGGTGCCAGTGACTCACACTTGTAATCCTAGCTACTTGGGAGGCTGAGATCTGGAGGATCAGGGTTCAAGGCCAATCCAGGCAAATCCTTCCCCAGACCATCATCTCCAAAATAACTAGAGCAAAATTGACTCAAGTGGTAGAATGCTTTCATTGCAAGTGGGAAGACTGAGTTCAAACTCCAATCCCATTGAAAAAAAAAAAGCCAAAAACCCTGCAGGCAATGGTGAGCCACTGGCAGCAATACTAAAATGGAAAGCAGTACAGAGTTTCAGTAGCTTGAAGCAGGGGACCTGAAACCAGTCAAGAGTGGTGGGAAGGTGACTGACAGGAACCATGAGGAGGGGTGCAGGATGCTAGAAAGGAGGAGCCTGGGATCATTTTCATATTTCTCCTTTGCATTACTAAGTGAATTGTGGAGATGTTTACTGAGAATGAGACTGGAGAGAAAGCCAACTGTCAGGAAAGTTCATCTTTTAGTCAGTCAGGTTGAGTTTAAGGCACTGGGGAACATCAGAGTAGAGATTTCTGGTTATTTGCAGTTGGCTTCACCAAACTGGAGATTTGTGACTGGGATGGGATTTCATGAGTTATCAGCACCGGGTTGGTGGTTGAAATTGAGGGGAGGGTCTGAAAGACTACTCACCCACTCCCTCCCTAATTTAGAAACAATCAAGGACAAACTACTTTGGTTCCCCTGTGGGTGAGAGGCAGTTAAATAAGAAATGGCCAGACAACATGGAGGGCCGAGTGTCAGGGAGCAAATGTAAAGGAAAGATTCAGGAATAAAAGTCTAGTCAGCAATCACAAATGCTGCAGACAGGCCAAGACGGGACTCTTCACGGCTATTAGGTGAGCTTTGACAGCATAACCTCAGTGGACACAGAAATCAGTTTGCAAGGTTCCGAAGAATGACATGGGGACAGACTGGATCAAGTAAATGTTTTTGATTTTTTCAGTTTCAAAAATATGTGAATGTATGTGACACGATTAAGAGCCCTAGAAGATGCTGATAGAAGCCTGAAAGTCCAGGTCACTGGACAGTTAGTCACTGTTGGATTGGAACTAGTGCCAACCAGATGATCCCGGACGCTATTTGCCATGTCTTTTCCTTAGAGGGCAGGGTGGAGGAGTGGTGACCTGCCACTTGAGCGCTCACTGCCCCTGCCCTTAATTTGAGTGCAGTGCTAAAACCGAACGGCAGATCAGATCCGCTCCGGAGCGGGTTTTCCTTCCACGAAACCGTTAGCCATTAAAACCCAATGGAAGCGGCACTCGGTCAAGCATACCCTCGCTCGCAGCTTGCCAACGTCACGGTCCCCGCGCGGCTTGCTCTGGAACCGCTTTGGGGTGCGAAGCGCTGGCCCACCGGGCTGGAAGGCAGCTGACTCTGGGCAGTGGGATTCCGTTCCAGCCCCAAAACCAGCACCGGCACCGGCAGCGGGGAGCGCGCGCGGCCAGGTTTTGGAGAGAGGCGGGCGCGGGCTGCAGGCGCCGGGAAAGCGCGAGAGGGGCGCTGGGCGGCGTCTCCTGGGGACTCGCGGCCACTGCCACTTGGGTCGCCAGCGCAGCAGTCACCGAGCCCGGGTTTTCCCCGAGCACCCGGCCTCTCCGCGCGGCCGCCCGCTGCCCGTGACCACCGGGGTGGCCGCTTTCGGTTCCGCGCCTTATAAGGCCTGCCAGGGGGGTCACGTGCGTCCCGGGCCGCCTGCCGGGAGGAGGGGGCGGCGGGGGGGAGGGGCGGGAAGCGAAGAGGAAAAGGGGAGGGAGCCGGGGGCGGAGGAAGGAGCGAGGGGCGGATTCTACGGCCGTGGGAGGCGGCGGCGCCGGGGAGCGGGACCGAGGAGGAGAAGGAGGAGGCGGCGGCGGACGGAGGGACCGGCGTGGGGGCGGGAGAGCGCGGCGCGGCGGAAGCCCAAGACTGCGCGAGGGCCGGTGGTGGCCCTGGGCGGGAGCCGGGCGGCGGCGGCGCCGAGCGGGACCGCGGCGAGGGAGGTGTATCCAGCGGCGCCGGCGGCGGCGGCGGCGGCGGCGGCGGCGGCGGGGCCCGGGTCCCTGCGCCCCGGGCGGCCAGCGGGCGCGGGCGGGCGCGATGGAGCCGCAGCACGTGCGCCCCGCGCCCGGAGCCCGCAGCCCAGCCCGGGAGGAACCGGTGGGTACTGCGCCCGCGCCCACCCCTTCCCGCTTGTCCTCCGTTCCCCCCGCCTCGGCCGGGTTCCGTTCAGGAAATGGCCCGGGATGAGGTCCCCAGCTGCTTCCCAGCCGGGGCAGCGCTTCCTCCGCCAAGCCCGGCTCCTCGTGCGCCGCCCGGAGCGTCTTTGTCCGGCGGACTGAAGCTGTCCCCGAGGGGCCGCTAGCGACGATCCTTAGAGGACAGTCCCCTTGCTTCGTGGACTTTTCAACTTTTCACTCGATTTCCGAGCGTGGAGTGCAGGCAGGGGAAGAGGAGAAACCTGGCTGTGCGGTCAGCGTGTGGGGCCGGGAGGAGACTGGTGTCACCTCTGGAGACCGCGCCCCGGCGCTCACCTGGGCGCGCGGGTTCCTAAGGGAGGCTGGTGGCTGCGTGACGCCCAGAGCCACGCCCCCGACCCCTGGCGGCCACTGCAGTCCCGGCCTTTTGCTGGGGTCCCGGGGTTTTGCAAGGAAGGAGGCAAGAAGCTTATTTCGCTCTCGCCTGGGATTTCGCTGCACACGCCACGCGGAGGTTGAGTAATTTTAGGGGCCGAGAGTAAGTGTGTGCGTGTGTCGTGTGTGTGTGTGTGTGTGTGTGTGTGTGTGTGTGGATCAGGATGAGGGTACGGGGGTCTTTAGACTTGTTCTCCCAAACTCCTTCAACTTATTCTTCCAACAATTAAGAGTCTCTAGGGATTCTCCCCAGGAATCCCCGTCCCACTCAGATCTCTGTAACCCCGCGTGGGCTGGCATCGGATTTTGGCTGTCCACGCCCTGCCCGGATATTTGCTGCTCCGTCTTGGTTGCAATTCTGAACGGGTCTGAGAAGCCCTGTCCGGTATTTCTGGCCTCATCCGTGCTACGCTGTAGGAGTTCGAATGCTGTTCTCCCAGGGACTCCCGGGTCTGCTCGGGCCGGCCCTCTGCCTGTCGAGAGCTCCTAGGTCAGGTGCCAGGGTTGCTTCTCCTTTCTTTTCTAACATGCACGCTCCTGGCTCCTTTGCCCAGGCTGCGTTTCTCTGCCTCCAGTTTCCTGGCCTTTAAGAAGTGGCCTTGGACTTTGATCCATCTGCATCTGCAGCTGCTTTTCCTTTTGTGAATTTGAACATGTTACGTCGCGTCTACTTGTATTTCTACTATTATGTTATCACTGGAGAGTTAAGTTATTGTAGAAATTAAAAAGACAATTCAGTTTTGACGTTTATGTCAAAGATTATTGGCAATGAAATACAGTGGCCCGTTTGGATGAAGCCTTTTCTGAACCTGCACACTTTAAGCCAACACAGTCACAGCGGGAAACACGCGGTTCTTGAGTGTTTTCCTTTAGGTTGCTGATGCCAGAACTACTTTGTGCCTAGAAAATTAGAGAATCCGTCCCCTCTTTACTTCTCAAAAGTAGCAAGAGCAAAAGTGCTCATTTATTTTCTACAGAAAATATTCAGTCCCAGTATCATCACTGGAGCTTTAAAACGAGAGCCCCGGTGGAAAAGTGTGAGCAACTGTGACACTTTATTCCGACTGAAGAACTCTTTTTAAGAATTAGATGTATTTAATTTTATTTGCTCAGCAGATGTTTTTATCCAGCACCTATTATATTCCCCAGTGGTTGGGCAGCTGTTAGCAACACAAATTATTGTCCTCAGAAAATTTACATTCTTTTGTGTGTGTGTGTGTGTGTGTGTGTGTGTGGTACTGGGGTTTGAACTGAGGGCCTACACCTTGAGCCACTCCACTAGCCTTTTTTATGTGATTTTTTTTTTTTTTTAAATAGGATCTTAGGAACTATTTGCCCCAGCTGGCTTCGAACTGCCATCCTCCTGATCTCTGCCTCCTGAGTAGCTACAATTTCAGGCGGTGAGCCACCCACTGGGCTCAGAAAGCTTACATTCTTAACTAAACAGAATGCTGGTTTCATAGATTGCAATGGCTTACATTCAGATAGTCAAAAAACAAAACAAAACAAAACAAAACGTTCAGAGAGCTCAGGCATGTGGCCTAAAATGATGTTCTGTTCCCTATTTCCCCCCCAGTGCTGGGGTTCAAACCCAGGGCCTTGTACATGCCAGACAAGCACTCTATTACTGAGCTATATCCCCAGCAAAATAATATTTCTGAGAAGTGATTTTATTTGAAACCCTGTTGTCATGTATCTAATGAACACAAAATCTTTTTAAAAAGTCATAAGCAGAATTCTCATTTAAGTTCTTCAGAATGACCAGTTGCCCAAATTACTAAAGAGTTGCAGATACAAGAAAAAAGAGTGTGTTGGGGCGAAGAGTGTTTAAATGTTAAGCATGTCAGGCATGTGGAGCAGAGGGGGATCTTCAGCTTAATCTAAATATGCTTTGAAGGAGCACAAATCCCACAAAATCGCGTTCTTGACCTTTGTTTGGGTCAGGGATCCCTTTAAGACCGATTGAAGTTATGGAATCTCTTTCCTTTGAAAATGCACCTGTGTGGCATGCAGTCATGTATTGCTTAACTGATGAGACAAGTTCTAGAAATGTGTTTGGTGGTTTTGTCACTGTATGAACATCATAAAGTGTACTTATACAAACTAATGTGGCTCCGACATCACTGCCAATAGAATTTTGTTTTTCTTTCCTTTTTTAGTGATACTAGGCACTCTCCCACTTGAGCTACACTCCAGCTTATTGCTGGGATAATCTTATGGAACCACCATCTTACACACACACACACACACACACACACACACACACACACACACACACACTCTTTAACACAACTTCAAGGGAAACACAGGTTTCCTGAAGACCAGTCTGTGAACTAAGATCTCAAGTTGCGAATACCTGCTTTCATTTGGACTCCATTTCTAAGTTCTTTAAAACCTTTTTCTAAATTCAATTATAGGCAGTTTAATACTTTGCCATAAAACTATGCTGATTTGCATTTATAAAAAGGAATATTCAGTTTTGAATAAATGACATTAACATTACGCAGTCCTATTGCATTACCTCCTATGGCATAAGATAGTGTATATGTAAGAATTACTCCCATTCTTTTTTGACAGAACATGACCATCTAAAACATGGTGTTATGACAGAAGAATAAGTGATTTGGGAATTGGTGCTGGCTAGATGGAAAGAAAACAAATGGTGTTTATTTAAAATGCACCCAGTTTTGGAGCTGAGAGCTGGTGGCTGGGACTTCATTCTTGTGTTTGGGGGTGAAATGACGTTGTTATTTAAGTGGGAGATTTGAAACTCTTAGCCTTTTCATTACTCTGGCTAGGGCAATGGGCCTAAAGAAGATAAATGTTAGCGTTTAAGTTTCTGTGTATTTCCTTCAATGCTAACTTTGGAATGTAATCAAGTGTCAGTGGAAATAGAAGCATTATGTAAATTTCTAATCAATTAAAAAGTATTTTGGGGCTGGGGATGTAGCTCAGTGGTAAAGAGCTTGGGTAGCATGTGTGAAGCCCAGGATTCGATCCCCAGGACCAACAAAACCAAAAAAAGTATTTTGGTGATGGATATGGGTAGGTTAGAAGATAGTTAACCAGGCAGTCCTTATTGTAGCAGTGGGAAGGGATAGGTAGGTAGAATTCTAGTTGAAACTTTAAAAATGTAGTAGTACTTGCAGTTTTTAGTGGAGGGATGCTAGAACACACTTAACTTACTAAAACTTCTTTTTATTTCCTAGTGACTTAATACCAAATTAACTTTTGTAAAACTATTCAGAATTAATGGAAAGATAGGAAAGGAAGGGTTTCAAAAGAAAAGGGGTCAAAATATAAATAGGTTATAAATATATGAGTTGTGCTTCAATGATGAAAGATTTTTGCCTTAGGTGCAAGGATAATGATAGATATGTGCAGTTGATACTATGATTGATCTCAAATCTTTTTTTTTTTTTCATTCAGGTAGCAACTAAGGAAATTTTACTGGATGAAGTTTGTTTTCTTTTTTCTTTTTTGGCACTGGGGTTTGAACTCGGCCTCAGGCTTGCTAGGTAGATGCTCTACCACTTGAGCCATTCTACCAACCCTCTTTTGTGTTGGGTATTTTTGAGATAGGATCTCCAGAACTGTTTCCTCGGGGCTGGCTTCAGTCTGCCTCCTGAACAGTTAGGATTACAGGCGTGAACCACTGGTGCCTGGCTGGGGAAAGCTTTTTTATTTTTATCTTTTTTCCTCCCACCCCATGTCTTCCTATTCTCAATCCAGACCAGACACAGGGCCTGGGCTGTATATATGGGGTAGATTTACTTTTGCCTCCTCTTCCTCTACATTCAGCGTAAGAACACAGATTGTGGTAAGCACCGGAAGGCCTAGGGTAAAGTTTTGAATGTTAAATTATGATACATAACAAATAATGTGCTATATAAATAGTTTTAAAATTCTAGTGAAAGCAGTGTTCTTGGCCTTACTTGCCTAACTTTCAGTATTCCTTAGGTATAAGGAATGTGAGTCCTAGAACATAACTGTTTTTAAAGTGCCTACTTGAGTTCTTTCAAGATGCAGCATTCTGCATGCTTATGTTATAATTAATGTAAAACAATGGAACATAGATGACTGAAATGTTGCAAGGGCATATTAATCCTATTTTGTTATTAGTAGCCATCCATAAGAATATAATTCAGAATACCTCTAGGTAATAATACTAATATTCATAAGGTTGGTATCAGCATGATATTTGGCTGTGACTTAAGCATCTTTGATATAATTGATTTTTTAAAATGGGGCAGGACATCTTATCAAGTAGAAGCCAAATTAATGGACATCTTCACCTATATCCATTTCATTCTAAGTGTGTCTGCATAGCATATGTCCAAGTTTTTTTATTTTCCTGGTTCTGGGGTTTGAACTCAGGGCCTTGTGCCAGCTAGGCAGGTGCTCTACTACTTGAACAACATGCAAGTTTTTAATAGTGTGCTTGTGATATGTTCTACCCAGAACTTTGAAAGTAACAATTACAAATATGTAAAAAGCATCTAAGAAATTACTTGAAAATCTGAAAACACCAAGTAAGGAAAAGGTCAAGGAAATGTAAGTCAAATAAACAAGGTAATATACCACATATTTAAAATTTGTTTCAGTTGCCATTTTGAGTGAATTAAAATAATTGAAAATATTGAGATCTTGACATTACTATTAATATTTTTTAGTGGGCCTGGGGTTTGAACTCAGGGCTTTGTACTTGCAGACCAGGGGTTCTACAACTTGATCACAACTCCAATCCATTTTGCTTTGGTTACTTTTGGAAATGGGGTCTCTCAAACTAATAACCTCGGTTGGCTTTGATCTTCCAGATCTCACCCTCTCAAATAGCTAGAATTGTAGGCTTGAGCCACTGGCACCAGGTAGGCATTGCTATTAATATTTTTAAGAGAGGTGAAGTGCATTGCAGGTAGTCAGTATACAGATTGGAAATTCATTCTTGAAACATAGAATTTACAACTAACATCTGAGAAGTAGCTAGTAGGTTGTGTAACTTTAAATTAGGGGCTCTTTGAAACAGTATGTCAGAAGAGATGGTTGAACCAAAGAGGTTTTTTCATGGGCTGCCTTTTGTGGGAAGTGAGGTGGCTCGCCTTCATTTGCATATTTTCATCCTGAGTTTCTTGTGTGCTAGAGATAATGGCAAGCAGCAGTCATTCATACAGCATAAGCAGGCTAAAACTGCCTTAGCTTTCAAAGTCAACCAAGTTTTAGAACTTGCTACAGGAGTCTTTGAAGAGCAGAGCTGGCTGTGAGGTTAAATCTCTGTAGTAAGGAATACTTTTCCTTTGAGGTATTAATTGCCTGGCTCCTGGATGTGAAGCTGGTTTAAAGTATCTTTAGGCAATCAGCATTTGATTCAAAGAAGGGGAAATGTAATCCTGCCCTTCCTAGGATCAGAGAAGTCCTGGGTTTTGGCCAGTGCCTTTCAGTTTAATCACTCCCTGCCTGGGTTCTGGAAAATGTTGCGGTGCAGAACTTGAAAGCTTAACGGATAGATAGAATTGTATGATAACTGACAAACTGACTTTTGTTACGTAGCCTAGTAAAATGAGTAGAACATCACAAGAGTAATTACATAGTTTGTACTTTGGTCCCAGGCTTTTGTGCCTCAGTTTTTTTACATGAAGACGGAACTAAGTTTATTCTTTCAAAAGGTCCTTTTTACTAAGTGTCTTTTATCTGCATTGCAGATCATTAGAATTGTCATGTACAGATGAACAGATGGGCATAAAGGCCATTATTTGACCAGTTTATTTCTTTTAAAGCATTCCCAGCAACATGTCTTGTAGACAGAGAAGTACGTGTTTGTAGGGGCCATAAGAACTCTTGAGGTTCCTTTTGCCCAGCTCCTTTCTTTCCTAAAGATACTGAAACTGGGGAAATTGCCTCGTGTTAGCATAACATGGCAGCAATCTCCTCTTTTGGTGATTTAAACAACACACTTTACATCTTAACGAATTTAATCTACAAAGTGATGCACAATGTGTTGGGTTTGCATAGTTTTCTTAAGACCTCTTAGAACTGGGCAGCTCTAACACAAATAAGATTATTGTTGGGAGTAACATTGCAACTAGGAAAAAAAAAACAACCCAGAATCTTTGGAGGAATATTAAAGGTCAACTGAACTGACAAAATAGGAAAGGAATGAATACTGAAAGGCAGGGGCATGCTAACGAGATCGAATGTCTTATCCAGGTGAAGAGACCCCACACTCCAGATGGGACTTCTTACTGTATTTTAAACACAGAGCTAACACCAGTTTGTAGTTCTCTTTGTATGACAGGAGGAATCTGTCATTTCAGTGTTCCTCCCAGCTTCCCGCACCTGCGAAGGTTCTTTGAGCGTGCACTACCCGCAGTGAGGCTGTTACTCCCTGGTGCCAGAAGGGAGTCCTGGGCAGCGGCCCCAGCCTGCGGATCCCATTTCCTCCAGCCTTAGTCCGGGTTAGGGAGTGGCTCTCCCAGGACTTCCAGTTTTTTTTTTTTTTTTTTTTTTGTGCTCCGGTACTGGTGTTCACATGGCTCCAGTGCATTGTTTTCTTCCAGGCAATCTTGGTTAGCGCTTCAGACATCTATTTAGCATTCTGTCGTCCTGGGCTGCGTGTCCTCTCTTGTTTCTGCGCTCTCTCCACGCCCTTCCCAGTTTCCTGTTAGCCAAAGGGGATCGCTCTTTCTGAACGAAAAGTTCTCAGAGCCGAGCTGAACCTCCCGGAAAATGCTCTTCTCTTCCGTGTGCGCCGGATGGGGATGGGGGTGGGGGTGGGCCAGGAACTGAACACCGCGGAGTGGAGCTGGAAGGACCCGAACTCCCAGGCAGACGCGGGAAAGGTATGGTCCTCGCAGTGGGGCAGGGGATTGTGAGACAAACCTGGGGTGGAGGGACTTTTTTTTTATTCAGCTGGAACCATGCAAGCAGGTCCAAGTGTCTCTGGAGATCTGGGGTCTTGGTGGTGGCGAGTGTATCCTAGCGGAGTCTGGAGGAAGCTCCAGGTTCCCTTTCTTCTCCAGTGGCCTCTCTTGCCAATGCCTGACCTTCAGTGGGGTTGGCTGCAGAGATTTCCTGCCCTAATCCTCCCCTCGCACCCCCCACCCCGTCCCTTTCCATTTCGTCCATCCTGAGGACCTCAGCCCCCAGAAGGAGTTGGAGGGAGGTCGCCTCGATCCCTATGTCACCTCCAACCTCTCAACCCGTGCTGGTCATATTCTGGGTCAGGAACCATAGAACGTCTTGAGGCTGAGCGCGCAGAGGTGCAGGGACCTGCGTCCCCTGTGCCCCACAGCTCTGGAGACCTGTGGGAAGCGGACAGAGGAGCCTGGCGGGTCCCTGCCTGGCGGGTGTCAGGTCCCTGGTGACCCTTCCCCTGCGGGGAGGCTGGGGGAGCAGAACATGGCGGCAGCAGCGGGGCTCCGGGGCGCACTGGGGCAGAGCCCACCCGCTGACCGCGCCCCCTCCGGGCGGTGCTGTCTCCCCACAGGAGTCGGAGGGGATGGCCGGGGCCGGCAGCCAGCACCACCCTCCAGGCGCTGCGGGAGGAGCGGCCGCCGGGACGGGCGCCGCGGTCACCCCCGTCGCTGCCTCGGCGGGGCCGGGAGAGGATTCGTCCGACAGCGAGGCGGAGCAAGAAGGACCCCAGAAACTGATCCGCAAAGTGTCCACCTCCGGGCAGATCCGGACCAAGGTGAGCTCGGGGAGCGGGCCTGCGTGAGCTCGGAGAGCGGGAGGCGGTGGGACGAGAAGGCAGAGAGGGCGCCTGGGCGCAGAGAGCGCGCCGGGCCATCCCGGGAACGTGGGGAGCGGGACGGGGCGGGGCCTGGCCTGGGGGCGGGGCCAGACGCCTGGACCAAGGCGCTGCGGAGGATGGGATTCCCGGGCGGGCGGCAAGCGGTGGACTTCGGGGCGCTCGGCGGACACAGGCGGGGGAGCCGGGGATCGGCAGCTCAGCGGGAGCGTGGGAAAAAGCTGCAGCGCTGTTGCGAGTTCCCACTCAGGGAACTCGAAAGGAGTTCTACATATTTTCCTCCCACCAGCCTGAGCTTCAGTGAGCCCGCCACCTTCCCTTACCGTAGGCGGCAGGCCGCTCCTCTGGTGGCCCAGCCGGAGAGGTGGGTAGGAGGTGACACCCGACAGCTTTTCTGTCCCCTGCTGCCATTTGGAAGGCAACAGCCACGGGACGACGCTGGTGGTGGATGGTGCTTGCTGTTTAAGCGCACTCTGTGCAGCGCGATGTGTTCAAACCACATATCCATGGTTGTGTTAAGTAACAAAAAGTTACCTCTTTATGCTACATGGAGATTAGGGCGTTGTGTTACTCCTGTGTGTGGAGCTTGTGTTGTCGTCCTGTGAGGTGTCAAAAATTTAGTATTCATTTGACGTTGAGCATACACAAAACAAATGCTAGAGCTATTGAGACTTATATAAAGTTCATCTTAGTTTAAAAAATCTTCACAGTGAGAATCTGTTGTCAGTGAGGGACTTCAGGGAGGAATTTGAAAAGGGAACCAATGAAATCATTGGGTTTGAGTGCCCTCTTTAAAAATCAATTTATAAAAGTTAATTCATTCTACAGCTGTTTCCATGAGAATTGGACGCCTACATGGGAATAGGATTTTTACTATATGCCTGGGGATTAGTGTTTGTTGTAGCTGTTTATTTTGAAAAATACATATTCGGAAGTGCGCACAGGAATGACTGTTAAGGTGTATGTACGACAGAGTCAAGGATTTTTCAATCATTTAGTTGCACATCTTGTAGCTTACTTTAATAAAGATATTTTTTGAGTTTTACAGCATTTGCAAAAAATTAAGGATTTGGATTTTAGTATATTTTTAGACTATTAAGGCTAAATAAATAGGGACTTTCCTAACAGTGCTTTTTATCATTTGAAATACTAATTTAAAAAAGTTCATAAAGCTGGGTTAATAACAGGCAAAATGGCAGATTTAAAAAAATTGTATGCTGACAGTTTGGTGATGTGGTGCATGCTTGTAATCTCAGCTCCTGGGGAGAAGGAGGTAGGAGGATCTCTAGAGGTCACTCAGGCAAAAGCTCAAGACCCATTGAAAAGCAAACTAAAATAAAAAGGGCTGGGGATGTGGCTCAAGTGGTAAGCAAGGGACCTTAAATTCGATCCCTAATACCGGCAAAGAAAAAAAGAAGAAAAAAAATGCTTGTTCTATATTGATATGAAATTGTCAAAATTCTGTGCATACTCATATCAAGATTTTTTTCTTCTTTTGCTTTATCTTTTTTACATTTACTTACATGTGTATACATGGTTTGTTCTACCCTTCCTCTCCCTTCCAAGCAGAACCTGTTGTACCCTCTTCTCCAATTTTTTGAAGAGAAAACATAAAAGATAATAAGAAAGACATAGAGTTTTTGCTAGTTTGGGATAAAGAGAGCTATACAGAGAGATTCCTAGTGTTACTTCCATGCACTTGTGTATTATAATCTACATTGGTTCATCTCTTCAGACCTCTTCACTATTTCCTAGTCCTCTTCCCATAGTGGTCTCTGCTAATTTAAGATTACTTTATTCGCTCCTCAACAGGGAGCACATCAACCACATTCAAGTTTTAGGTTTCCTTCCCTTTCCCTGTGTCTCCCATGGTTTCCCCTTAGTGTGTGACTCATGTCCAATAATGTTACTGCATTTGTTTTATGTCTATAACCTGCATCAGATCAAGATTAATAGTAGAATTTATACTGTTTGAAGGAAAATTGAAATTTTGAGACAGCTCTGAATTGATTAAATAGAAAACAAATTTGTTGGGAGTACCTCTAAAAATTTGAATGTTTCATGAATCTGTGGTGGTAACTAACTTTTATTTATACTATTTGTGGCTTGGGGTAAATCATGTTTGAAGGCCAAAAGTCCATGTAAAAGCACCAACTCTGCCACTGTAGTGTAAAGCTGCCTTAGACAATAAATACTTAAGTTACTGCGGCTATGTTCCAATAAAACAGTATTGAATGACACTGAAATTTGAATTTCATGTAATTTTCAGGTTTTAAAAGTATTATTGTTCCTTTGAAAAGTTCGTCCATTTAAAGTGTGTATAAAGCTTCTCACTTGTTGACTAAATTCAGGGTATGGCGGATGGTTGTGGCACGTGGCCTGTTTGCTAGAAGGTGGAAGGTGGTATAGTTAGATTCCAGAGCACTGCAAAATTAAGGTTCTGCTAAATACAATCAGGATTTAAAGAACCAAATAAAGCTAAATTTCAAATCCATTAAAAAAAATCTCATCTTTGTAGAACGTTTTATTTTTAGCTTGGTTTGCGTCTTTGCTTCCATTTTAATGTGAACTAAATATAGACTGGAAACTCTGACTCTCGCTACAGTAATACATGGTATAACAGCTTTCTTTCTATTCTGAATGCAAGTTAAACATGATATCCCATTATTAAAGACAAGAGACATGATAAATAATTTACCAAACCTTTACTTACAGCTTAAGCTGCATCATTTGAAAGTACCAAATTTAGAAAGCTTTTACCTAGTTTGGGGTTGTGTGTTTGCTATCCTGGTGGGAGTGGTGAAAGGTTATACGAAACCACTTTTGTAAATGACTTGGGGCACCTTTCTGTTTCCAGGGTGCAGTGTTGCACTCATTGGATTTGCTGACCTTTTCTTACTCAGGAAACATGTTTATAAGCAAAGGTATTAAAGAGAGTTTGTTTTGTATCTAAGAATAGACTTTTGAAAAAGACCATCACACACGTTAGTACTTTACAGTTTCCCTTGGCAAATTTGTTGGGTTTTGAGTATTTCACTCTGTGACTGTTTAGTTCCTAATAGCACATTTGTATTTTTGACTTGGTTAAGTGACTTAAAGTGACCAACAGTTATTATTGATACCAGCTTTAATTTAGATTTCAGTAAGTCCGTCCTTCCTGTTTTTGTTAGAAGGATATGTGGAAGACTGTGAGGCTTGTTTTATACTGAGAAAATATGATTAACTTTATGATGTTTGGAGCTGGAATCTCTAACTTCTCACAGAGCCATTGGAGTGCCAGAACTTTTTCAAGCCACCAGAATGTAATTTAGGATATAAATTCTTTAAACATAAGCTTGCTATGCTTATTTCAGATTTTTTTTTTAACGGCGTCCGCTATGTAGCTCACATTGACCCAAAACTCCTGAGCTCAAACCATCCTCTTGCTTCAGCTTCCTGAGTAGCTGGGACTACAGGTGTGTATCACTGCACCTAGCTATTCCAGAAATGTATGTAAAAGTACCTTTTTAACTTAGTATTTTATTGTTGAGAAAGCAGATGGTCTCATTTAACAGATAGGTAGAATTCGTCAAAAATTTTCAATCTCAAGCCTGGGATTGAGATTGTTCTGTTGAATAAGTGAACAAACTAGACATCAAAAGCAGTTCTGCTACCTCCTTGGGCTCCATATGCCTTGTTTCATAGACTCAGATCTTTGGGTGGCGACATTTGAATCTACACTGTGTATGCTGGCATGTGTGCTGATACCAGTGTCCTTCCTTCTTGTGGACTCTCTTCCTTTCTCCTTCTCCTTCCTCTCTCCCTATCCTCACCTTTATTCATTTGTTAAATCTGTGAGCATGTCTCTTGCCCATGTTTTTGATTTTGTAATGCCTTTTTATATTTGATGTGTGGTTCTTTTTTTTTTTTTTTTTTGGTGGTACTGGGGTTTGAACTCAGGATCTTATGCTTGCTAGGCAGGTGCTCTGCCATTTGAGCCACTCCACCAGTGCCTTTTTATATTTGAAACTTAGGTTTTGAGCCACAAGCATAAGAGTAAACATTTGAAATGTGAATTTTAGAATTAAAAATTTTATCTGAAATATACATGAATTTTAATTAAAATGAACAAAAATCATTGAGTTGTTAAAAAAAATCCTCCAAACTAATTTAGAAGAAAATGCTTCTAAGTATTTAACTAACTCTCCCAACAGGTTTTCAAAGAAAACTGTCAGCTTCTCTTCTATAAGGTGACATGATATTTTGTAAAGGTCATACAATAGTTTTAAAAAGAATCATGTGAGGTAATTTTCCGTTTGGCCTACAAGACATATTTGAGGAAAAATGTGAGTAAAATTTATTTTTAACTAGCTAAACAATGAAAACGTCAGGGTTTTTTTTTTGTGTGTGTGTGGGGGGGGGGGTCCAGTTTTCACCATCTTGACTATTTTATTTAGAAAAGAAACAGTCAGGAGTGTGTACTGAGCAGGCATGCAGTTTGAATTGGATTCTTAGTCTAAACTCCTGCAGCACTTTGAAATTCTGTGACATTGCAGTATTTGATATCCATGCAAGAAGAGACACTGTCCTGCATTTGGGAAACCCAGTGGTGAGATGTTAGAACAAGATTTCCCACACCATGAGCCCCTCAGCTCATGCATTCAAAAAATACTTATGTGTTTCAAGCACTGCTGAAGGCGCCAGGGATAGAACAGAGAGCAAAGTGGACAAAACTTCTGTTCTCAGAGAGCTCCCATCTTAGTGCAGGGAGACTTTATGAGCTCATACGTATATGAAGAGCATGGCATATGAAAAGTGCTGTGGTGGAGGGGGGATAAAGCACGGTGGTAGGGGAGGTGGACTGGAAAGGGATTGAAAAGGAAACTCTTTCTTGGAGGATAATATTTGAACCGTGTGTTTTTTAGGGCATGAGCCATGTGGACAGGAAGAGCAATGTAAGCAGAAGCAAAGACAAGGGGGGCTAAAGTGGAGGATGGGGGAAGCAGGTAGAAAGAAAGGAGTGAGTTAACTCACTTAAAAATAAGATATTGTAAGCCAGGCACTGGTGGTTCATGCCTGTAATTGTAGCTACTTGAGAGCCTGAGATCTGGAGGTTTGAGGTTCAAAGGCCACCCTGGGGAAATAGTTTTTAAGATCCCATCTCCAAAATTAACCATAGCAAAATGGACTGGAGGGGTGGCTTAAGTGGTAGAGTGCCTGCTTTGAGAGTGCCTGCTTTGTTAGTGTGAAGCCCTGAGTTCAAACCCCAGTCTCCCCTCCCCCCAAACAACAGCAACCCCCGCCCCCCGCCAAAAAAAAAACCCCATAAAAACAAAATTGTAGAGAGAAGGGTTTCATGCATTCCCGGCTTGTCTGGGTTTTGAAAGGCCCCTAAATTTTATGTCTATGTAGAATGTCCCTTAGAAGGCTAAGACCATTGATTTGCGGTGTACTTGTACAGTAGTATTGAACCTCTGGAGTGTAAACCATCTGTTACTTTGTCATTTGGGGTTCAGTGAAATGAAATGAGCAGCAGCACAGTACAGCAAGGCTCCTCAGAGCAGGTAGTGTAGGTTGGATTTCCAGCTCTGTCATGTACCGTTAGGTGACCTCATGTTGTCCCCATCCATATCCTTGTTTCTCCTGTTCTTCCTGGCCTACCATTAGACTTCATTTCCTCCTTACAGATTGGTGGACTATGTTTCCTATCAGAGTTCTGGCCCACAGAATACAGGTGAGAGTGATGTCCGTCACGTGACCTTTAAGCTATTTGGGGGACCCTCCATGCTCTGCCTCTTCCCTCACTTCCCAGCTAGTTATAGATTTTCCATCCAGTGGGAGGATCCAAGATTCAGAATTACTCGATGGCTGGAACAGAGCCCTGGTGTTCCTCCCTCCAACGTGAACCAGCTCTGAGCTTTGGAGGCCCTTTGCTACAGCAGCTGACATGCCTTTACTGATACACTTCACCTCTCTGGACTGTGAATTTCCTCTTAGCAAAGTGGGTTGTAGTGATGCATACCTTGTAGGGCAGTAATGATGATTAAGGAAATACACATCATGCTTTGTATCCACAATCATAATTACTTTAAAAATTGCTGTAAAATCTTGGTAACTCAATGATACCCAATACATGTGCCTTTATATAATTTAATTGGTAGGATATATAGACCACTATCCTTTGTTGACTATTTAGAAGATGAGATAAGCCTGTTGTATTTTTACAGGGCATTATTTTGTATGAAAACGTCTTTGCTGCATTGAAAAAACCACACTGCAGGGCAGAAAAGATGATTTTATCTAGGGCCAACCCTGCTTCTGGAATAATGTATATCATAGTCTTATGAAAAAATGCTTCAGCAGAAATGACTGACCACTGGAGGTAGTAGTGGAAGTAACTGGCCGGGTTCCTCCATCTTCCTTCCCTCAACTCCTGTTGAGCTCCACTGCCATCTGGGATTGACCCATCTACCACTTCACACACTTCTTTTGCAAAGGCTCCTTAATGGAATTATGAAAATACAGTGGTCTCTTCTTAGTTTTCAGGGAGTTGTATTTCTAGCCAAAATTGAATGCTATTTATCCCTTTTTCCCCCTCACACTCTCCTGTTTTGAAATGTAAAGCTCTCTTATCTTTCTTACTACCTTTTTCACTGCCTCTCAGTCTCCATTCCTGATTGTTTTCCTATTTCATTTCCAATGTTTTCATTTCCTAGGAATACTATTTTAACTCTGTTTGCCTCTTCCTAAGTTGACCTGATCCATTAGGCTGCAGTTATCAGCTCTATCTGGTGCACACTGTACTTGTCTCCTCAGATCTGGGCCTATTTCCTTTGCTTTTAGACAACTACTGCAGTGGGCCCATCAACATCTCAGCCGCAAGCTTCTCAAACTGAACAGATTTGTGTAGACTTTCCACCCCCTGGTCAAATTTCTCTCCACTTTTATATCCTTGTAGTTTTTTTTTTTTTTTCCCTGCCTTGTAGTTAACCTTGACTCTTTGTCTGGATTATCATCATCAATAATTCATTTGCTTTCAACAAATATGTACTCAGCGCCTGTTGTGGCTAGGCAGAGGCAGGTACAGGGGATACATCAGTGTATGAAATGCAGTTGCTGAGCTGGAGGTGTGGCTCAAGTGATAGAGCACCTGCCTAGCAAGTGTAAAAAAAAACCCCAAATAAACAAACACTCTCCCCCTCAAAAGCTCCCCTTCTGGAATTCACTCACTGTCAGCAGTCATTAAATGTAATCAGCTCTGCATTTCCATACATGAGCTCACTTAATCCTCGCAATAAATCTGTAAGGGAGGTAAAGACAGTTATTTCCCTCATTTTAGAAATGGGGAGACCAAGGATTAGACAAGTAACTTGCCTCAGGTCATGTGGCTATCAGGTGACCTGTCGGATGCCTTATTTAACTCTTACGATATACTGTCCCTTTGCTCACTGTTCAGCTCTCTCGTGAATTCATTGCTCCCTCTCCAGTTGCTGCTCCCTAACTTCATGTATCCTTTTTAATCTTCCACTTGGCTTTTTGCCGTGGATTTTCTTTCTGGTCTATTTTCTACTCCACTGCCTGAGTTATCATCATAAAAAACAAGTTTGATCCGTAATTCCTTTCCTATAAGCTCTTAGACAGTGTCCATTTCTAGTGGGATAAAGTCTTGAGTTTCTTAGCATGGCTTAGTAGGTCTTTCTTGGTTTGATACTAAATACCCTTTCTAGTCATTCCACCAATATTTATTGAGCACTATTCTAGGTGCTGGACTGGTAAAATAGTGTGAAAGGCCTTCAGTTAGGGAGAAGTGATAAACACATGAACAGACAAATTTATATAATATATATAGCACATCTTCATAAGCAGAATGAAAGAAAAATTAAACATGGTAAAGGGTGACAGAATGGTGTTTGTGTGTGTGTGCAAAGTGTTTTGGATGAGTTGATCCAGGGCAGACTTTCATGATAAGGTAATACTTGATCAGAGACTCAAGTGAAGTGATAGGAGCTATGCAGATATCTGGGCACAGAGCCCCCAGGCAAAGTCAGTGCCATGACATTCCAGTGTGTTCTCTGTACTGACATTAGTTCAATTTATCTGGACTTATTTTTTTGTTTTTGTTTTTGGAGGGAGCATGATGAGTCTATCTGGAGGAAGAGCAGAGTAAGCAGAAAGAACATCAAATGCAAATGCCCTGACACACGTGATATATTCCCAGAACCCTGGGAACCTAAGGGTGGTCTGGAGCCAGGTGAGGAGCAGGAAAAAAGTCAGAGGGTCCGAGGGTGAGGCAGAGAATTTCCTTGATAATTTAGTACAGTGGTGAGCACGTGATTAGCTCTTAGATGCTAGTTATCATATTAAAAGAGTACAGTTCTGTCACAAGTTTCATTTTAAAAATAAAGTGAGTATCTAAAACAAATCCTTTAAAAGACAGGAGAGACATGAAACAATAGCTAGAGAGGGCTTTTTTTTTTTAAGTGAAATGATTTTTAAAGAAGGAATATGTGTATGAAGCAAGGAACAAAACAGTCAAGAGGGAAGACTTGATGCAGAAAAGGGAGAATTGCTGGAGTGATGTCTTTGTGCGTGTGAGGCAGGTGGGATGGCGGGAGGAGCTGGTCCTGCCTGGGAGCAGGTCAATTACCCACCGTATCCAGGGCAGACACTTCTCAAGTTCTTTTCTGATGGTTTTGATTCAGTGGTTTATGAAGCTAGGTCGTTAACTGAAAATCAAGGTAAGGAGAAGGAACTGGACACGGAGGAGAGGGGAGGGATAGGAAGTTCTTGAACAGGGAATGCTAGAGAAATGCAGGGGAGATAAAGGTGCAGGTAGAGACACCTGAGGGGAGTGACCAGGATTTTCAAGTAAGCACTGTCACCTGAGGTAGGACCATGTTCAACTGCATGTATGGAGTGAGTAGAGAGCTTCAGCCACCATAATTGCATAGTAGGTTGTCTAAGTATGGCCAAGCGAGAGGGGTCAGGGGGGTTGAGGGATATTACAGTGACAAGCTCTAGGCTTCATGTTAGGCTTGAGTTTGGTTCCAAGGAGTCACCATGGGACCAAGCAGCTGAGGTCAGGAGGAAGAGAAGATTGCTGACAAAGATTAAGTGGACTTTCATTCTTGGAAAAATGAAACTTTATAATCATTCAAATTTTAGAAAAGAAAGAAAAGGAAGATGACTAAAAGAAACTATCTAGTTTTAATTATTTTAAATATGGTTTAGAGTTGGGTTAGTAACTGGGAAAATTTCCAGGTCATGTCTGCATAGCAGGGGGCCCACTTTTAGTAAAATACAAAGAATATTTTCCTTAGAACATGAAAAAGAAAGTTCCCTAAATAAATAAATAAATAAATGAAATATCTAATTTGGAGTTTAAAAAACAAACATATACTTAAACCCTGAAATGCATTAAATAAATTACATGAGTCTTGGTTCCAGTTCTTCTCCAGCAAATTACAGGACCTCTGCAAGCTTCAGTTTCCCCGTAGGTAAACCCTGTGAAGATTGGCAGATAAATCCTCAACTTATTCCGGGCACGCGGTAGATGCTAGTGTTAGCTGTATATTTAAGAAAATGTTAGAAGCCAGGTGCTGGTGGCTCACTCTTGTAATCCTAGCTACTCAGGAGGCAGAGATCAGGAGGATCATGATTTGAAGCCAGCCTCGGCAAATACTTTGTGAGACCCTATCTTGAAAAACCTTTGGCAAAAATAGGGCTGGTGGAGTGGCTGAAGGTGAAGGTCCTGAGTTCGAGTCCCAGTACTGCAAAAATAAATAAATAAATAAGAAAATGTTAGTGAATAGAAAACCTTGAAACAGCTCATCTGTATGTGAGTATTATATAACATAACGCACCATGAGCTATTGAATAATAGAGAGCATGGTGACAGGGAAAGAGTAAGTACTGGGGGGGTTTATTTGATTAAAGCATGACATTTACTGGCCTGAATTACCAAGGTGAAACCCCCTTGGACTATCAAAATATACTTAAAAAAAATGAAGGACAGGAGGTAAAACAGGTCTTTTCCAGGGATGAGTACCAGTGTGAAGTGGTGGGCATAAGGAAAGGGTGAATGAGGGTGAATCTGGTGGATGTATTTTGTATTCTACATGGAAACAGAAGAATGAAAACTGTTGAAATTTGTTCTAAGAGGCAGGGGAGAGGAGAAAAGGGAGAGCAACAGAGGGGGTGAGTCTAATTAAGATACATTGTAAGCACTAATAGCACAATGTATCCCCCTTTTATAAGCTAATAGCAAAAAAGAATCTTAAGGTGAATGGCAGTTTTTCCAATAGGGTGCCTGTAGTCATAGGGAAAGAATTCTCATGCTGTTCTACTTTTAGCAGGCCCAAACCAGAGCTGTTTTTTTTTTTTTTTAATTGTAGGTTGGGTCTCATATGAAAAGAAGACAGAGATTTTATCACAGATGTAGTTAAGATTCCATAGTAGGAAGGGAAGAATGGTGAAGGTGTTTATTCCCTTTCCCTGGGAATAAACACTTCTACCTTATCTTCATCCACTTCTGTCACAATAGTGCTGAATTATTGCCATTCCAGTGTTCATGGCCTTTCTCCTTTTCTTAAAGAAGAAACGCTGTTGCTTGCTGGATGAATTCCTTCTTCATCCCTTGGTATGGACAAGAGAGCAGATACAGTCAAGTGACAAGGAAAAGATCAGTACATGGCATTATTCCTTAAGGCTGCAGTTTGTGTGGAGTAATTGAGAGGCTGGAATAAATAGAGCAACACCGGGGCTTCACTTTCTTATACAGTAGTGTGTGTGTGTGTGTGTGTGTGTGTGTGTGTGTGTGTGACAAACCTGAGCACATGTGAGACACTCCTTAGGAAATATTTGAGCGAGGGAGGAGGCGGGGCCCTATATGGGTGAATTAAAGAAATAGTCAATGAAGTGTGGATTGTGGTCATCATTGTGACCTGTGGTTACCTACAGGCTGAGAAAGCCTGAGGAGCTTCATGTACTCTTTTTTTTTTTCCTTTAATCATTTATCTTTTTTTTTAATTAGAAGAATGGAGCCAGACACTGTGTAGTTAGGGGCACCTTTTAATTAATTAATTAATCCATTTATTTATTTGGTGGCCCTGGGGTTTGAACTCAGGGCCTCAGGCTTTCTAGGCAGGCACTTTACTGCTTGAGCCACTCCGCCAGCCTGAGCTTGATGTATTCCTTAATTAACAACCTGTACAGGACAGTGTGAGCATGTGCTGTATAAACAGTAACATTATGAAGAAGTTGAACACCATACTTACAGAAGTATTACTTAGAAGAGCCTAAAAATCCAAGCAGCTCACACGTTTATTGATGGATAACCTATTCAGTACGTGGGACATGGAATATTATTTAGACTGTTACGGAAGGAAATTCTGAATACAAGCTATAGTGTGGATGAACCTTGAGGACGTTGTGCTCAGTGAAGTAGTCCAGTCATTACAGAAGGATATCTACTCTGTGCTGCAATATATACCATGTGCCTAGAGTAGTCAAATTCATAGAGAAAGAAAGAATGGTGGTTGCCAGGGCTGAGGGGTAGGAGAAATAGGGGGTTGTTGTTTAGTGGTACAGAGTTTTGCAAGATGAAACAGTTCTGTGGACGGTAGCACAGCAATATGAAATTTACTTAATGTTGTTGAATTGTATATTTAAAAATGGCTATGTTTTATGTGTATTTTGCCACAATTAAGAAATTGTAAAGCAGGCTTATAGGAACAGCTCTGTGTAAACTCAAATAGTATTACAAAAAATTTTTAGTGATGTGAAAGTGAAAAATAAACTTAAGAAATGTCCAAACATTAAACAAACTATAAAACTTTACTGAGGGACAGAAAGCTTGAATGCATGCTGTATATATTGCCATTGATCTGTAAATTTTATACAACTACATCTGCTATTGGAATGTTAGCTAACTTATTAAAATAACCTAAAAGGTCATAAAATAATATTTAGATATATACTGAAAAGGAAGAGTAATGACAAGGACCTGAGCCAGTCAGATATAGTAAAACTTAACACAAAGCTACAAAAAAATTAATTTGACTGCATATAGAAATAAACAAAGATTGATACAACAAAGTAGAAATGTGTCATGAATATATACAGTAATGTACTCTACACTAAAGATAGCATTTCAGATCAGTGGGGAAAAGATGGCTTACTCAGTAATTCCTCTTGAGACAACTCACAGACCCTTCAGTTAGAGAATTCAAGTCTAATTACTACCTTGCACTAGGTACTACAGAGCTTCAAGGTGGGTTAAAGATACATGTATTTTTTTTTTTTTTTCAGCACTGGGGTTTGAACTCAGGGCCTCATCATGCTTGCTAGGCAGGCACTCTACCACTTGTGCTATTCTGCCAGCCCTAGTAAATTGAATATTCTTGAAGAAAAGATTGATAATAGAAGGCTTTGGCTAGTGGTATCCATTTGTAAAACTTAGCTGAACAAAAAATACTTAGCAAATTGTAATATATTGACAGAATATTTATGGAAACCCATTTGATAAATTATACATCTGTGTGAAAAACTCCTTTTCAGCACACAGAATATGTGTGTTTACTAGAAATTTATTTTGACCTTAAAGACAAAATACATGACTCTGATTAATGATGACCTGTCTCAGGGTTGGGTGAGCTTAGTGCAACTTGCTAATATTGGTGAATTCAGCACAACTTTTACTATAGACAGACAATAAAAAATACCACACATAATCCTTCATTTTACACAGTTGGTCCTCCTTCTTCATGTCTTCCCTAATTTACTTACTCAATACATTTATTTGTGATTTCAAAATCAGTACTCATTGTAGATTTCTAAGCCACTTGTGGACATGCTTAATATGGTGAGAAATTTGAGTCATGCAGTGTACATGTTCCCAGCTCAGGATGAACCAGTGGACACCTGCCTTTGCTTCAGTTCTCTTTCTGTAAACAGGTGTCCTTTGCTCAATCTCACATTTTTTCCATTTTTGTGCTTTTTGTGGGCGATCTCCCCCAGATTAGGGCCAAAGTGAATCTAGTATTACTGAAAGCAAGTAAGCTGTGATGTGCCTTATGGAAAAAATATGTGTATAAGATAACCTTTGTTTAGGCATGAGTTATACTTCTTTTGGCCTTGGGTTCAATGTTAATGAATCAAATATATTATTTTTTTCAGAAGAATATCCTTAAACAGAAACACACATATAGCAAGATTATGTATTGATTGGTGATGACAAATGTGACCCAGAGGTTTGCAGGAACCTAGTAATGTCTTTGCTGTAGGGAAATACCCTCTAGCAGTTCAGTATCTGCTAAATCAGTGTTGCTTCAACTTTGTAGAACACAGCTACAAATAATGAGAACCAACTGCATATAAAATTAAAGGAAAATTATGGTTAATATCATTAGAACCATATTTGAATGGAACCCTATCATTTAAAACGTGTAAAATCAGAGTAGTAAATAAAAAATCTCTCCTGTCACAATATAAACTAGTCTGTGTTTTAATTTTCAACATGTAAAAAAAGAATTTTGATAATGGAAAGCAGAAATTCTTATTTATTAAAATGACCCATTTTTCTCTACATTAAGCACAGATTTGGCTTGAGGTAACCTGTGCATGTCAAAGAAAAATGGCTGTTATCCCAGAAGGATTATAAGGGCTTGAAATCAAGTATATATCATTGTGTTTGTTAATACCAACATTTTCCATTAGTTCTTAATCATTGGATTTAATTATTCATTATTGCTACAATTGATCTTGCGATCAATAATACATTTCATGCTTCTATGTTGGTTTAAGTGGAACAACCCTGAGATTAGAGATATTCTTGAGACAGAAGGATGTGGTTTACTTTTGTTTTTAATCAGTACATTTTATTTCCTTTTCCCTATCATAATGACCTTTCTGGCATTACCTCTTGCTGTGTTTATAGAGTACATTCCCAAGACGGTCTTTGAAAATAGGGTCTGTGTTTTCCTTCAGTGAGTTCATATTGCTTAAAGTTTGCATTACAAGAAAACATTTGCTTGAGCTTCCCTTCCGTATTGAGTTTATATTTGCACAGTTAATAAGCAGGTATATTGAGCTGCTGTTTACTAACTGCTCTTGCCTCGGAGGCAGTAGAAAGCTGTGGTTAAGATGATCGCTTGGTCTTAAATCTCAGCTGTCCCGTTGACTTTGGGAACGTTTCTTAACCTCCTTAAACCAGACTTATCTCTAAAATTGGGGTAATAGCAGTACTCTCCCAAGATTGTTCTTAGGATTTAAATGAGATAACATGACCATTCAGAACAGTGGCTGGAATATACTTGGTACTTAAAACTGGTCAATTGTTACGTTGATATTAAAAGAACACAGAGAATGTACCACAGCAAGTTTGATATTTAAAATAAATAAAATAGGCATCAAAAACAAACTTTTCTCTAATTGTGGCAATCCAGAAAAATTGTTTACCTTGCAAAGAAATGTAGATCTCATCTCCCATTGTCATGAGACAATGGTTTACATTAGCTCGGTTTTAGATAGTTCTAAATTTACTGAATTGTGAAATCTCATTATGAAAGCCTAGGCAGAGCAATGTTCATGGAGTTTTATTTATAATTATATAATTTTATAACACACACATGCATATACATTTCCTATAAGAAGTTCTATATATTTTGTGGGATTGGGGTTTGAATTTAGGGCTTTGGACTTGCAAAGCAGGAGCTCTACCACTTGAGCCATGCCTCTAGTCCATTTTGCTCCGGTTATTTTGGAGATGGGGGTCTCATGAACTACTTGCCCAGGCTGGCCTCAAACCTTGGTCCTCCTGATCTCAGCCTCCCAAGTAGTTAGGATTATAGGAGTGAGCCACTGGTGCCTGGTCAGGACATAATTTTTAACCCATGAGTTTTCAAAGGAAAAAATACCTTTCTCTAATAAAACTCCTTTCCTTGCTTCACATGTCACCTCAGTGTGACCTGTGCTAGCAGTGCTATCCAACATGGCAACCCCTATCCATTCTTGGCATGCTCCAACTTCCTTTTCTTCTTTTCTTTTCCCCATAGCCACAGTCACATCTAATATGCTGGATAGTAGGTTTGCTTTCTCCAGTGGCCATCCTCTAATGCTGGATAGAAACTCCGTAGGGGCAGAGAGATTTTTCTGTTTTCTTCCCTGCTCTATTTCAAGTATCCATGATGCTACCTGTCATTTAGTAGTAGTTTAGAAAATATTTGTTAGGTGAATAAAAACAGTTCTGCTTTGAGACATTCGTTTATATATTTTAGCAGTTCTTGGGTGTGTGTTCACCCTTCTCTTTGATGTCTGTATGGAAAGAGTAAATAAACTTAAGACTAGTGTCCTGCTTACTACACCCTCAAGATTTTATAGCAGGATATGGAGCATAATAATCCCTCCTCCTCCCCTCCTTGGCATTTATGCTGGGAATATAAAATTAGTAGGATGTAGTGTTTTCTTGTAAAGGGGGAGTGTGTGTGTGTGTGTGTGTGTGTGTGTGTGTGTGTATAACAGAAGCATACTGTAACAAAAGGAAAGTAGAGGGCATTCTTGGGCAGTGCGTGACTTCCAGAGGTCATATTGAACTTAATCTTGAAGAGTGAGCAATGGAAATCCAGTGCCCGTCTGAGGATGTATTCTAGCAAGACTGAACTACACATTGGCTTTTTCTTCCTACTACTCTGCTGTGAACACTTGTTATTCTCATCTGAAAACACTTCTATTTAGAATTCATGGAAATTTTTTTGGGGGGCAGTATTGGGATTTGAACTCAGGACCTCATGCTTACTAGGCAGGTGCTTTTCCACTTGAGACACTCCGCCAGCCCTTCATGGGACTTTTTTCAGGAGTTCTCACAGAAATTACTATGGAATTTTTGTGAGACTAGCTACAATAAGAAAGACTGATTAGAAAATTTATTGAGTGTTTTTTATATTCTTACTATGATTGAATGTGTGTTTTTGACTTAAAGATTTTTCTTTTCATTATAGTCATATAGAATGAAGATTCACAGTAGAAAACTTAGAAACAGTCAAAGGGAGCCGATTCATTTGCATTTTTGTGTTTTGGGTATTTAGAATATCTCTGGATTTATGTGTGTGTTTCTTAAATAATAACTTAGCTTAGGTATATAGGGCATTGTGTAAAACGACTTTTTTGCTGTTTTAAACCTGATTATTCTTACAGTTACATGTTTTCTGTCAGTACTCCATATCATTCATCAAAATCTGTCCTCGGCATGATGAACGGTCAGATATTTCTCTTAAAGTCAGTCATGAAAAGCACCTATGTTTCAACATTCATTTTTCTTCTTTAAATAAATTAAATAAAAGAAATATTTGCAAAGGTTTTATTTATCAGTGCCATACTAAAACAGTAAATAAGATGTTACTTGAAACAGGCTACATTATGAAAGGACAAAAAAGGTGTCCTTGCTCTGTCTTGGCATGTAAGCTACGATGAATCTGAACACATCCTCGTGCAGGTGTTTCAAGACTGCCTACTAGCAAGTGTGGTTGTGCACACCTGTAACCCCAGCAAATGGAGGCCTGAGGCAGCATTGTGAGTTTGAGGCCAGTCTTGACTGCAGTAGCAAGATTCTGACTGGAGAAAACAACAAAAACCAGCCAACCAAAGAACCCCATACCCCAAAAAATGAAAAACCCAGACTACTGTCCAGTATCTATCCATTTACCCATGTGTTCACCACCCACCCATTCGTCCATCCATTCCTTCGTTCGTCTGTCAATCCGTCCATCCATCCGTCCATCCCCTAACATTTTGAACATGGGCTTTATTTATGTGCCAGAAATACAAAGATTAATAAAACACATCAGTATTTTAGGTACTCGCTGACATGGTTATAAAAACAGGAGACCTGCTTTTAATAAATGCATAGTTTTATTTAATTAAACAATTTTTGGAAAAATAGAATGGAATATTTGAAAGCATATGCCATTGTTTCTTGTGTGTGTATGGTTCTGGAGTTTGAACTCAGGGCCTCACACTTGCTAAGAAGGTGCTCTATCACTTGAATCACTCCACTAACCCCATATGTCACACCCCCCTCTTTTTCTATACTGGGGCTTGAACTCAGGGCCTTCACCTTGAGCCACTCTACCAACCCTGTTTTTGTGGTGGGTTTTTGAGATAGGGTCTTTTGAACTATTTGCCTGGGTTGGTTTTGGACCTTAATCCTCCTGATCTCTGCCTCCTGAATAGCTAGGATTACAGGCGTGAGCCACCTGCGCCTGGCCCATATATCACTCTTGAAATGAGTATTACCTTGTTCAGTTTGTCATTGAGCAGGAGAATACAATATGTGGGTGTTTGAGCATTTAAGGCAAATAGGCCCTTCTGCCTCTGGTAAGTTTTTCTCTCTTTCTTCTCTCTGTCTCTCCCTCCCTCCCTTCCCTTCTCTCTTTCTTTCTCTCTTTTTGTGTCTCTCTCTTACTTTCTTTTTTCCTCTCTTTCTCTTCTTTCTTTCTTCTTTTTTGGTGGGAGAAAGTGCTAGAGATTGAACCCAGGGTCTTGCACAGCTAAGCAAGTATTCTACCACTGGGCTGTACCCCCAGAACCCCTCCTGCCTCTTGTACTTAGTAATCGTATAACAGTAGATGAGTAATTTTACATCTGCAAAAGCTCAGTTTCTTAATTTAAAATGGAGATCATTACACTCATCTTGGTGGACTGTTGTGCAGATGGAAAGGCATCAGTGCCGGTGACCTTCAATCTTACTGTCTCCTTTGTACTTTTTCCTGCTTTACATCATGCTTCTGCAATTTGTTAAGTTCCTGTATAAATTGACTAGTAGTAGTTGACGGTGTCCTAGTCCCTCCAGCTTGGCAATGCACTCTGAATATTAAGTTTGAGCTGGCACATTGCAGCAGTCGTGCTGTTGCATAGTTTGTCACTGATCTAAAGTGAAAGAACTTTATAACTAAAATATTTACTTCATCATCAAAGTGTGTCTCTTGGGACCAAGAGCATCAATGAATATTAGATCTAGGCATAAAAGTGCAATAAATCTTTGGCTCAACTTCCACCATCATTATTTTTGCACCGTAGTTAATCTGTAAATAAAACACAGTCATTCTGTCTTCCCCCAATTTGCAAATCTTCAGAAGTCCCTTTGAAATTGAGCCCTTAACAGATCTGTCCACTAGTTCCTGTTGCTGCTGCCAGCTTGTTTAGTCTACTTAAATGTTGTTTATTCATGTCTATGGGTTGCTGGAGCCACCAACTGAAATTTAAAGAAGGTACAGGTGGGAATTCTCTTAAGTCTCCTGCCGTGATAGATGTGCATCTGGTTATCATGGTTACCATGGTAAGCACTGGCTGCTACCTGTTTCAGCAGCTTCCTCCCACTCTCTCCTATTTTCAGACTGCTATCTGCATCTCACAAACCCATCACCTCCATTCTCCCGGTGTTATCTAATTCCAGTCTCCATTTCTGGGCTCCTAAGTGAAACTTCCTATATTCATTTTTGAAGGAAGTAAATCTCCCAAACAATTTTTCACAACGATATTAAGTCTCATGCAATGACAGTCTTTTCCACTTAATATGAACTCACTTTCAATGTGATTCCACTTTTGCCTCGGGATCATTGCATACAATCCTCTTGTAGCCCTTTTTCTGGAAATTCCAGATGGTGTTCGTAAATACTGTACAAATGGCCTCTGTAAATACATTTCTCAAAAGTTAGTCCATGGTTAAAAAAGTCAAAACAAAACCAAGTCTCTGGGCATCAAGATACTAGCTTAAAATAAGTTTTTAAAATGACTTGACCAGTGAAACTGTGTCTATGTTGTTTGTAGCCAGTGTACCAGACTGCTGTGTCAAATGAACGACAGCTTGATTTCCTTATTGACCTAAAGAATAAAAGACATATTACATGTGTAAAATTTTCAGGTGTGGCATGTTTTGATGTGTAATCAGTCTAAGGAAACCTTCTGTGTTAGCCTTTTGGACAACACCCAATTGAAGAGAGAAGAGAAAAATCAGCTTCCAATATTAAACTGGAAGGGAAGACATGATATTCCTATCAGTAGTGTTTTGTAAGAAAACATTCTCTTTTCTACTGCCTGTTTTCTGGAAATCTTATGGCTATTTAAATTTAGACTTTTAGCCATTTTTCTCTGTAATTGGCTCAAAAATCCGTTGTTTCTAATTTCTGTGACCATAGAGTTTTTACATATAATCTTCAATTCTTATTTAATTATTTTTTTTACAGTAATTTGCGGCTTTTCTAAGAATATGTTAGCAATGGAATTTTGACTTTTAAAAAAATGTGCTTTTAGATTTTTTTCTCTGCAGATTTGGCAGTTCATCCCAGGGAAGCAGCTTCAGGGTGCTAATTAAAATAATTTGATGTAGCTCCAATTAACTATAGCATTGAGAAAGAAGTTGTAGGTTATTAAAATTTTTTTAGTATTTTAAAATATATATTTTATTTTATTTTAAAATACAAATATATATTTTTAGCTTGTAACTAAGATGTTTAGCCTGTCAAAACAAAAGTCTTCTAGGCTTTTCTTTAACAACTTGTTTTTTTTTGTCAGACTGGAGTTCGAACCCAGGGCTTTGCACTTGTAAAGCAGGCAGTGTATCTCTTGATCCACACTTCCAGTCCATTTTGTTTTGGTTATTTTGGAAATGGGGTCTCAAGAACTATTTGGCCAGCTGGCTTTGAACCATAGTCCTCCTGATCTCAGCCTCCCAAGTAGTTAGGATTACAGGTGTGAGCCACCTAAGCCTGGCTTCTTTATCAACTTTTATAGAATATAAACTTATGCATTATGTTTTCTTCATGTTTGTTTACTCCCCCTTGGCAATTTGTTTTAGACATTCTTCTTGTTGTTCTTAAATCACTCGTATTTGTACTAATTCCTCCTGTAGACCTTTTAATAAATAATGTAATGTAGCCCATGAGAGTCTGGATAGTATATACAAAGCCTAGAAGATGCTTTATTATTCTGCCTATATTATGAATTTAACACTGAATTCTAAAAATAACCGTGTACTTTTCCGATATGGTTTATATCTCCATCTCATTAATACTTTAAAGGATAGTGTTACAAACTTCAGAGCAGAAATTTATGATTAGAAAAAAACCTATTGTAAGAACCACTGAAAGCTTCACTATTGATCGTTACTAGTGCTACTGGCTTAACTACAAACTAAGAAAGAATAAAGTCATTTACCTAAGAAACAAAAAAACAGGATTAGAATATGCTCATCCAAAGAATGACGGATACAGTGTTCTGAGTATTGTTCATGGAAAGCAGAATTGAAACTGGACAGGAACTTGTACTGCCCTTGGCCCTGACCTTGACCTTTTATCTGTTTAAGGGAAGTGCTAGGGTGATGTAGGTCAGCCTATTTTGAGATTACTTTAGCTAGTTTGGCTTTTGATTCTATGCACTCATCTTCTGTTTAAAGAAGATAGAAAGGACTGCTGACTATCCAAATTTAAATGTTGTCTACGTCCATTTCAGCCAAGTAGAAGTAGGGTGGAAATAGCCAACTGTACCATTTGCTAGCGTCATTCCATTGTATTCTAAGTGGTTTTCCTGATTTTCCCTCCAGTCTTCTCTCTACAGATAAAACAATCGTATTTCTTTAAAAAAAATAAATATTTTGGGAGGTGTGGTTCTGGTGGTAGAGCACCTGTGTATCAAGCGTGAGGCTCTGAGTTCAAACCCAAATACTGCCAAAATAATTTTTATTTAAAAGGAAAAGCTATAGAAAAGTAAAAACATAATAGCCTTTCATATTCCCGCCATTCAGAATTAGCTTGAGCATCTTGTTATATTTTTTCCATTCTCATTTATATTTTCTTGAACTAAAATCAGTTTGTTTATGCAACAGTAAATATGATACATGCAATATTTTTTTCTTTTGTAGTGCTGGGGCTTGAACTCAGGGCCTTCACCTTGAGCCATTCCACCAGCCCTTTTTTTTTGATGGGTTTTTTCAAGATAGGGTCTCTCGAACTATTTGCCCCGACTGGCTTCGAACCACGATCCTCCTGATCTCTGCCTCCTAAATAGCTGGGATTACAGGAGTGAGCCACCAATACCTGACTTGATATGTGCAATTGTAAAGAATCAAAATAAATACAGTAAAGTACATAGGTTTCAATTCAGGAAACAAAATATTTTAATTATTTTGAGCGGAAGGAGGTTCAATTCAGGGAATTGGGTCCTCACAAAATTCCTGAGGGAGGGAATTCGAATAGGTACAAATTAGAAGCTTTCACTGGACATTAAATATTAACAGGTGCTGGCCAAAGGTCCAGAGTTTGGGAGGCTGTTGCTGTTACTGGGAGCACCACCTGCCATTGTCACAGCTATCTCACACCCATAGGACTAATGTCTTGACCCTGGATCGTGGATTCTGGTCACTGCAAATTCATACATCCCTGGACCTTGTTTTCTAGAAGGTAGCTGTCCTTCACTTCCATCTTTCAAATCTAATGCTTTGGATGGTCAGAATCTAAATCATCTTCCAAACTCACAGAACCTGGGGAGCACACAGGGCGTGTGCAGGAATGCTGAAGGCCCTCAGACAACCCCCAACTAAAGCATGAAAATGAAAATTCAAGAAAATCTTGTAATTCATTTCCAGAAATAACCACAGTTAACATTAGGTACATCATTCCGGACATACATCACACACCTCTGCATGTCATCTATCTGTCTGTCTGTCTGTCTATGTATCTATCTAATCTATCAACCTATTCGTAGGGCAGTACATAAAATACTTTTAAAATATGGTCTCACAATAGATGGTATTTTAAATGAAAAGTAATTGATTTCATTTGAATCGTGACGGCTTCAAACACATTTTTTCTCTGAAAAAGATATTCTTCCAGAGTAAGAAAAGCATTTATTAGTATTCTCTTTTTTATTATAAAAAATAATGGATCTCATTATGACATTTTTATACATGTAATTTGATCATATTCACCCCCCTCCCCAGCTCCTTTCTCCTCTTCCCTAATCCCTTTCTCTTCTCAAATAGTTCCCCTTCTAAAAAACAATCTAGTGCCTGCATATGAGAGAAAACATGTAATATTTGTCTATCTGAATCTGGCTTATTTCACTTAACACAGTGAGCACCAGTTCCATTTCTGCAAATGACATAATTTCATTCTTCTTTATGGCTGAATAAAACTTCATTGTGTTATATATGTGTATGTACATCGTATTTTCTTTATTCATTCATCAGTTAATGGCCACCTAGGCTGATTCCATAGCTTGTCTTGTGAATAGTGGTGCAATAAACGTGGATGGACAGGTGTCTGCATTGTATGCAGAGTTACAGTCCTTTGGGTATACACTCAGGATTATGTGGGGGTTCCGTTTATCATTTTTTGAGAAATCTCCTTACTGATTTCCATAGTGGCTGAACTACTTTACATTCCCAACAGCAGTGTGTAAGGGTCCTTTGTCCCCATCATCCTCACCAACATTTGTGTTTGTTTGCCTTCATGATTGCCATTCTGGCTGGGGTGAGATGGAATCTCAATGTCCTTTTGATTTCCTGATCTAGCAGGTTTTGCTTATTGTTGCCATTCCAGTGTAGACACATTCCCTTGACTTCCATCTGTGAAAGATGAACTCTTTCCCTGCTCCCTTCCTACCACCTCCTAAATCCATGTGATAACTTTTACATTTGCAGGATGATCACACTCACCTTTTGTTTGCTAACAATGATACTGTACACTTTTAAAACTTATTTGAGTACATTCGGTGTTCACATAGTTATTTTTCACTGCTGTATACTTGTGAGTTATTTTGACTCACTTCTTAATTGTCTAGTAATACTTCAAGAACTGTGTGTAGGTATTTTTATTTTTTTTTAGTTCTTTTAGGTTTGACAATGTCTGTTGTTTATAAATGAATAACTTGATTGAATATAGTATTTTTGGATCCTTTTTTTCTTCTCTCTGAATTTTGTTCCATTGTCTGTTGTCCTTTTTTTTTTTATTGTGGAAAAAAAAAATCCTAGGTTAGCCTGATTTTCTCACATTACTTTTTCTATCTAGAGACCTGAACAATTCTTTATCCTTGAAGTTTAGTAATTTAATGTCTTACTTTCCACTCTGTCCAAATAGATTAAATTGCTACTTAATGCTATAATTTAGATTTCTTTATCCTCACCTATCAGTACCCCTTTCTTCTATGCTTCTTGATATGGTGCAGTCCACAGAATAGCTCATAGTTTTAGAACAAATGTAAGAGGATTATAGAAGGTATTTAACTACCTTAGGTCTACACTTGTTTTATTTATATTTTTTGTTGGTACTGGGGTTTGAACTCCAGGCCTCATGCTTGCTAGGCAGGCACTGTACTTGAGTCACTTTGCCAGCTCTGTTTTGTGTTGGGTATTATTTCAAGATAGGTTCTCTTGAACTGTTTGCTCCAGCTGACTTCGAACCCTGATCCTCCTGATTTCTGCCTCTTGAGTAGCTAGGGTTATAGGTATGAGCCACTGATGCCCAGGTGGGTTTGCACTTAGTGCAGACTTTCCTACCATAGAGGTGGATGAATGCCTGTTGTTAGGAGATGGGTTTTTGCCCTTTGGGACAAAAGGTTGAAATAGGTGACCTCTAAGTCCCCCACAGTGCTGTCATTCCTCAATAAGAATATTGTGACTTTCAGTATAAGCCCATACCTGGCAATAGTCTAGTCAAATCCTTTGAGTGGTAATCATATTAAGCCTAATGAAATGGATAAACTGTTTCCATTTCTTGACAGTAATCTCTTGAAACCTAACTTCCGAATCAACTGGTTTTTGGAAATCTTCCTCTAAGGGCTTTTAAGTTCTGGGATGGTTACTAAATTCAACCATTGCAGATAAAGGAAGATCAGGTCTGCCACAGAAAGTTAGACTCTTTTATGCCCATTTCCTTTCCTGTCCTACTTTTTCCCCCTGAAATCTGTAAGCTGCATTTTTTTAGGCCTTTTCTAGCAAATGTACCCATTTTACTTATTATTTAAAAATTTTATCCTAGGTTCTTTATCTGAATTTTATATTGTGTAACTTTATATAAGATTTTATTTGAAAAAATGAAAATCTGCTTTATTTAACAGTTTAGAACCGTGAATCTAACTTTTTGTTTGTCTATTTAGTGTATTTGAGACAGGGTCTTAATATGTCACACGGGCTGGGCTTGAACTCATCCTCCTGCTTCCTCTACCTAAGTGCTGGGATTATAGCACCATTTTTGTATTTCATGTCATATTTTAGGTGAGGAAACTAAGAACCAGAGACACAAATAACCTGTTTTAGCTCAGCCAATAAGTCAGAGAGCCTGACTCCTAATTTTTTTTTTTTTTGAAACAAGATTTGTTTTTTGTGGGACTGGGATTTGAATTTAGGGCTTTAATCTCACAAAACAGGTGCTCTATTGCTTGGGGCACACCTCCAGTCCATTTTGCTCTGGTTAGTTTGGAGATGGTGTCTTGTGTACTGTTTGCCTGGGCTTGCTTCGAACCTCTGTCTTCCCGATGTCAATTATAGGCGTGAGCCACCAATGCCCAGCCGAGACAGTCTTTTGTTTTGTTTTTGGTAGTACTGGGGTTTGAACTCAGGGCCTCACCCTTGCTAGGCAGATCCAGGTCCTTAGCCCCGAGTCAGAGTCTTTTTATGTAGCCCAGGCTGACTTCGAACTGGAGATCCTCCTGCCTCAGCTTCCCAAGAGCTATGGTCCCACACCACCATGTATGGCTCTGACTCCTAATTTTTATACTTCTTTAACCACAGACTTCTGGGAAATGAAAGCTTGGATTATTCTTTGTTCAAAATTTGCCATCTGATATACATATGCTTAAATAATAAAGATAAATTTTGCTAGTTGCTATCATGGTGGCCAAACAAATTTTCCTCCTAAGGGAAAACTTTTTTTCTCCTTTTGAAATTTATTTTCATGCAGATCATTGTAGACTTAGGACTTCTGGTTTTACTCATTGGGTTATAAGCTATAAATATCATTTCTTTGGATACCTGAGTTGTCTCAGGTCCTCAGTGCAAACTCCCTCAGGTTAGTTTCCTATTTCTTCTGATATGTGTCCATCGTTCTTTGTCATAACATGATATTCAAAGTTCATCTTGTTTTTTCTTTGCCTTCACCTTAAAATATATCCCTTCTCCAAAGAGCCCTGCTTTCTTATAATGGAGAATATACTCAGGAACCACAATCCGTTTATTGGAGGGTGCTTATTGCTTCTGAGGTGTCTGTTCTCAGGCCCTCTCAATGGACAGAGTTGCATACATATTTACTTCTACAGCAAATAAAAACATTTATTTCTGTATCGATTCTTACTGAAAACCATGAGTTCACATTGGTACCTGTGATTCCAACGCAACCCGGAAGTCTCATTCAGATACTTTCTCTTCTCAGACAGTGAGAAACCTGTCCTCCCCCCCTGTCCTCCACATACTTACTGATCAGTCTCCCTCCCTGTGAGGGCTGGGGCTTCCACCCCTCATGCTGGGCTGCACACGCCCTTCTCACTCTGCACTGGCACTGGGCTGTGGAGACCTTGTGGCTTCTGACACACCCTTGCCCACCTTGCTCAGCCCTACCTAATGGCTTTTAGACTAGGTTATTAAAGAAGGACAGAAAAACATTACATTTTTGTTGGTAGTAATAATAGGACAAAGTAAATATTTTTCTAGACCTCTCAGTTGTATTTTGAATGACCTTCTCTATGTTCTTAGGATTTTTACATTCTATAGTATTTGTTCTTGTGTTGTTTGCCTTATTATCTTAAATTATGTTTAGACATCATTTCTGTTTTCTTATTAGAGGTTTTTTTTCTCTCCCAGTGTTGATGCATCTCTGAGTCAGAGGCCCAATTTTTAAACTTTATGGTACAGTGATTTTGTTTCATTGGTTCTCATTGCTTGTCCTGTAGCAGAATTAATGTCTGTAAAATAATGCTAGCTTCCAAGCAGTGATTAATATTGTCCGATCATCATTTTTAATTGGATTTAGAATGGTGTTTAATTCATTCAGAGAAGGATAGGCCACACTGACATCTCTCCTAGAGGATTAGATAGGTGTCCCTCCTATGGACACAAAAAGAACTCTGATTTCCCCTTGTTTTTACACTTACAAATTGTCTTGTCAATTTATATTTGTTTCTTCTCTAAAGCCTCCAAACTTTGCTTGTTTGGTTCAAGTATCCCAGAGGCCTAACACAGGGCCTGATGAAGTTCTTTGGAAGGAAGAGTGTGCACATCAGTAGTCAGTTATGGATCTTTATGATAATGGAGAGCGAAGAGGGTTCATGCCAGAGGCTCTTATTGAGAAAACTTTCTTCCTATTAGGAAGAAAGCCTAGAAAAATCTCCTTTGGAGTACTTAGCAGTAACTTATTTGAACATATGTGGTACTTCAGGTCTCTGTAAAAATAAAAACTGTTAAGATCATGTGAATTTTAAATTAATGAATAAAAGTAAGGATGTTTATTTCAATGATGGCACTCAGTGAGTAATGTGTTGTCAGCATTTAAAAATGTCTAGTAGCAAAACACTGGAAAAAAATAAACAAACAACAAAAGAAAACAAACAAAAACACCACCAAAGAGGGAGAGAGATTTTCTTCTTGCCTCAAAGAACTTGCATCTCCTGTGGCGAGAGATCTGGTATGGTGGTGAAGGAGAGATAGTGATACCAGGAAGCAGCAGTATGACTTGGGGAGGTCACCAGCATATTTGTCCTCTAGAAAAATGCTAATGTATCACCCTTCCTTACTATTTTATTCAGCTGTGATACTCAAATTGAGAAACTATAAAGAGCTAGGCAAAAATAAAAGTTTGATGTTCATAATACAGGGAGATACTGGCGCTGATTTCATATGGCCTGCTGGCAGGTTGTGTCCCATTGGGGATGCTGGGATTACAGGACCATCTGGCCCCGGGACACTCACTTACCTGGCCTAGAGATCCCAGACCTATTCTGTGCAGCTGAACTGAGATTTCCTTTCACCCCAGCAACTGGTTGCCTCTTTAAAACCCATGCGTGGCCCACTAACCCACCCCCTCTTAGTTTTTGACACCATTTTTTTCCCTCCTTTCCTGCTTCCTCCTGCCTATGGCACTATTTGCATGGAAGTGTGAACTGCTAGAGCAGATAGCTTTCTCTGCTTTTAAAAGTGTAAAAGAGGTATTGAAAAAAAAACAAGCCCCTTCTCAAAGAAGAAGAAGGAGAAGGAAGGAAAAGTAAAAGGAGGAAGAGGGTGAGGACAAGGAGATACCCTAGAAATCAACCATATTTTCTTAAGAATTATACAAAATAAGAAACACAAGTGGAGTTAAAGCCAATATTAAGAAGCTTGAAGGAGACTGGGAGGAGCCCTTGGGCTGCAGATACAGGGAGTGACCAAATATGAGAACAGATTAAGGTAAAGTTATAAATAGAAACTGGTCAGTAAACATTGATCACAATCTAGATGTAATTATAGTGATAAAAGAACTAGTCATCCATATTCATGCAAATTATTACATATGTGCTATGCAGATGTTTATACATATGTGTTCTTTATATATATTTACAGGTGCTCATACCATAAAGAGATTTAAGAAAAACTCACAGGTATCTCTTGGGAGTTCTTTACTGTTCATCGTATTGCTGTCCAAACAGAAATGGCACAATCTGTTCTTTTAGTTCTTTGATACTACATCACAGGAAATGATCACATCTGCGAGTCACTGTTGGATGTAAGAGTGCTTGTGTGTTTTCAGTTGAGGTGTAAATATTTAAAACTACCAAATTTTTTCAGGAAGTTATTCACAATAGCCTCATTTGTCTTAAGGAGTTTTATAATTAAAAACTGACACTAAGGTTAACTTTAGATAAACATAAAATGAGGATACCTAGAAATGGATTTTAATGTATTTAAGCTTTAAATACATTAGAGGATTGTTCAGTCAGAACAAATATCAAAATAACCTCAGTGGTTATTTTTACCCAGCCATTATATTTTTAGAATATGATTTTGTTACCGATATCCTGTGTAGGTTGTCATCCTGGGATAGGTAAGGATGAGATTTTTTAACCCCCAGACTAAAAACAGAAATGTGCTAGATTTCTGTTCTGGCTGCATACCTATAGTCATTTGCTGGGCAGTGTTCTGACAAAATGACAAGGTTCTGTATAACTGAAATATATAACAAAGTTAGAAAACACATTGCTGGCTAAACTAATCTTGCTTTATCAACTCAGTGAACAACTTCATAATGATTATTCTTAGTAAAAAATAACTTTTAACTCTATAAAAATGGATATATTGTTTACACCCTGGATTTCTTTTTTCTAATTTTGTTAGTACTAATAAACATTGCTTTTTTTTTTTTTGAGACAGGGTCTCAAAGAACTCTTGATCTTCCTACTGTAGTCTCCTAAGTGCTGAGACTATAGCTATATGCCATTCTGCCCAGCTAGCCCTACTTTTAAAAATAAAGCAGCTATCCATCTTGAACTACTGATGCATGTTATGCATTGAGGATACAACGCAAGGAAGCAATGAAATTTTACGTTCGGTTAATGTAAGTAATAAAAAATATTAGCTAACATGCTGGATCATTAACCAGATAATAGCTAGGGTCTTCTAAAAATCATAATCTTTTGAGGGTATGTAAATAATAATTAACATTACATTTCATACTTGTGAAATGTAGGGAACAACATTATTTCAGGAACCTCCCCTTCACCCTTTCCTCCTCACCCTCAATTGCCAATTTGCCTTTGAACCTTTTCATAGACTGTCTGGAATGGCTGTAGCTCCCTGAAATACACTTTGAGATGCATTGACATAAAGGGAAGACTACAGTGATTGTGATTTAGAGTTTGTGACAATTTGAGAGTTGTTAGGATGCAATCAGTGAGGCTGCTATGATCCAGCACGTGAACATCTTGAGATGTTAAAGAAATGACCCCAAATGTTAGGCTTGCATTAGATTAAGTCTTTCACTTGGGTGGAATGGATTGTTTTGGGGGAAAAATGTATAACAGACCAACATTTTCAAAGAGGACAAAACAAGGTCAAAGTTTCAATCTGACAAATAAGCCTGTGCTTTTTTGCTTGAGGCAAGATAGCTGGAAATTTTAAGTTTAAATGATGGCTCTTTTATTTCAACTCTTGGGTAATCCCAATATATTTAAAGTACATAGTCTGAGCCATCTCTTTCCTCCACTAATTTCTGTAATATTTAAATACTTTTCCAATGATACATACTGCATACTGATACGTATTTTCTACATCTGTATTTTTATCTCGCCTATTTTTTTTAATTTATATTTTATTCATATGTGCATACAATGTTTGGGTCATTTCTCCCCCTTTCCCCCCACCACCTCTCTTACTCCCCCTCCACTGCTCCCTCCCTTACCCCCCCTTACCACGTGCTACCCGGCAGAAACTATTTTGCCCTTATCTCTAATTTTGTTGAAGAGAGAGTATAAGCAATAATAGGAAGGACCAAGGGTTTTTGCTAGTTGAGATAAGGATAGCTATACAGGGAGTTGACTTGCATTGCTTTCCTGTGCATGTGTGTTACCTTCTAAATTAATTCTTCTTGATCTAACCTTTTCTCTAGTTCCTGGTCCCCTTCTCCTATCGGCCTCAGTTGCTTTAAAGTATCTGCTTTAGTTTCTCTGTGTTGCGGGCAACAAATGCGATCTAGTTTTTTAAGTGTCTTACCTATCCTCATAGCTCCCTTGTGTGCTCTCTATTTATCATGTGATCAAAGTCCAATTCCCTTGTTGTGTTTGCCCTTGATCTAATGTCCGCATATGAGGGAGAACATATGATTTTTGGTCTTTTGGGCCAGGCTAACCTCACTCAGAATGATGTTCTCCAATTCCATCCATTTACCAGCGAATGATAACATTTCGTTCTTCATGGCTGCATAAAATTTCAGGACTCTATCTTAAAGAGAACTAGTGACTAAACACCTCGCCAACACCTGTTGTTAGTGGTGTTGCTAATGATGGCTATTCTAACAGGGGTGATGGGGAATCTTAGTGTGGTTTTAATTTGCATTTCCTTTATGGCTAGAGATGGTGAGCATTTTTTCATGTGTTTTTTGGCCATTTGAATTTCTTCTTTTGAGAAAGTTCTGTTTAGTTCACGTGCACATTTCTTTATTGGTTCATTAATTTTGGGAGAATTTAGTTTTTTAAGTTCCCTATATATTCTGATTATCAGTCCTTTGTCTGATGTGTAGCTGGCAAATATTTTCTCCCACTCTGTGGGTGTTCTCTTCAGTTTAGAGACCATTTCTTTTGTTGAGCAGAAGCTTTTTAGTTTTATGAAGTCCCATTTATCTATGCTACCTCTTAGTTGCTGTGCTGCTGGGGTTCCATTGAGAAAGTTCTTACCTATACCCATTAATTCCAGAGTATTTCCTACTCTTTCCTGTATCAACTTTAGAGTTTGGGTCTGGTATTAAGATCCTTCATCCATTTTGAGTTAATATTGGTATAGGGTGATATACATGGATCTAGTTTCAGTTTTTTGCAGACTGCTAACCAGTTTTCCCAGCAGTTTTTGTTGAAGAGGCTGCTATTTCTCCATCGTATATTTTTAGCTCCTTTGTCAAAGACAAGTTGGTTATAGTTGTGTGGCTTCATATCTGGGTCCTCTATTCTGTTCCACTGGTCTTCATGTCTGTTTTTGTGCCAGTACCATGCTGTTTTTATTGTTATTGCTTTGTAATATAGTTTGAAATCAGGTATTGTGATACCTCCTGCATTGTTCTTTTGACTGAGTATTGCCTTGGCTATTCGTGGCCTCTTGTGTTTCCATGTAAATTTAATGGTAGATTTTTCAATCTCTTTAATGAATGTCATTGGAATTTTGATGGGAATTGCATTAAACAGATTACTTTTGGGAGTATAGCCATTTTTACTATGTTGATTCTACCAATCCATGAGCATGGGAGATCTCTCCACTTTCTATAGTCTTCCTCAATCTCTTTCTTCAGGAGTCTATAGTTTTCCTTGTAGAGGTTGTTCACATCCTTTGTTAGGTTTACACCTAGGTTTTTGATTTTTTTTGAAGCTATTGTAAATGGAATTGTTTTCATAAATTCTTTCTCAGTTTGTTCATTATTAGTGTATAGAAATGCTGATTTTTCTATGTTGATTTTATATCCTGCTACCTTGCTATAGCTATTGATGGTGTCTAGTAGCTTTTGAGTACAGTTTTTTGGGTCTTTAAGGTATAGGATCATGTCATCTGCAAATAGGGATATTTTGACAGTTTCTTTACCTATTTGTATTCCTTTTATTCCTTCTTCTTGCCTAATTGCTCTGGCTAGGAATTCCAGTACTATGTTGAATAGGAGTGGAGATAGTGGGCATCTTTGTCTAGTTCCTGATTTTAGAGGAAATGGTTTCAGTTTTTCTCCATTAAGTATAATGCTGGCTGTAGGTTTGTCATATGTAGCTTTTATAATGTTGAGGTACTTTCCTTCTATTCCTAGTTTTCTTAGAGCCTTTATCATGAGATGGTGTTTGATCTTATCAAAGGCTTTTTCTGCATCTATTGAGATGATCAAGTGGTTTTTGTCTTTGCTTCTGTTAATGTGGTTTATTACGTTTATTGATTTTTGTATGTTGAACCACCCTGCATTCCTGGGATGAAGCCTACTTGCTCGTGGTGAATGATCTTTTTGATGTGTTGTTGAATTGGGTTTGCCATTATTTTATTGAGGATTTTTGCATCAATGTTCATTAAGGAGATTGGCCTATAGTTCTCCTTTTTGGAGGTGTCTTTGCCTGGTTTTGGGATAAGTGTAATACTTGCTTCATAAAATGTGTTATCGCCTATTAAAGTTTCTTATAAGAGCAGCAACAGGGATCTTTCTTTGTGTCAGTCTTGTGCTTACAGCATAACCTGAGATATAAAAAGACAATTCAACAGGTGCTCATTGATGAATGAAGTGGGCAAGTCTACCTTGTTGTCTGTCACTTTTCAGTCTCCACAATATTGATGTAAGGGAAGGCCTGAACTACTATGACAATTTTATTGTCTGAGATAGTCAACCTGCTGATTATTTTCTTTTCTATGATTTTGTCCATCAAGGAAAAAATTACTCTGACATTTATCCTCCACCTACATTTTTTGTATAACAAACGTGTATTACAGTGTACTGTCTTTTAAATAGATTTGCTATAAACAGTTTTAGAAAGTTGAAACAAAAGTTTTAATTGATAACAGGAAAATAATTCCCTTTTGCCATCATGGAGTGATGGGAGCTTTCTGCTTTTAAGAACTGTGCTGAAGAATAGTTTCAGACAATAGGCAGCCTTGAGTATGATCTTTTTAGAAAGAGAGAAAACCAACCAACCCAACCAACCAAGGCATGAGCACTCTTTCTACTCTAACTTACTGCACAGAGACTTTCCAGCCCACAGTGCTGGAAGGAAAGTCCAGCACTTTCTTTCTAACTCTGCTGGGTTAAAGCAGAGTTTAGATTGATTTGAGGAGGTCAGAATTTGTGAGGAAAAATCCTAGACAGATGCACACGTTGAAAACCGTAGAGCTCTGCCAAGTCCCCTGAGTCTTTGGCTCAGATTCTGTGCATGCATGGGACATAGGAGAAAATTATGTGAGGAAAGAAACATAAGGAAAAAAGAAAGAGAAAGAAAAAGAATGAAAGCCAGAAAGACAGAAAAAGAACCATTAGAAAGGAGTAGGCACAACAGTCCTCAGAGCTCACACAGAACTAAGAATAGTTTGTATTATTACCAGATGGGGTGGAAAGATCTCATAATACACAGGTCAAGTAGACTTCTCAGAAAGGCATTGCCTCAGTAACGTAGACAAATTAGCCCTATGCTAAAGGCTACCCTGGACATTCTGAAACAAAGCTTAAAATTAAAAGTAAGCCCTGAATTAATTTAACATTATGTATTATTGAGCTTCCTATTATCATAACAAAATAATCACCTGAGATTATTAAATTATAAAGAGAAAATATTTATTTTGGGTCATAGTTTTGGAGGTTCCAGTCTAAGATTGGTTGGCCCCATTGTTTTGGGCCTGTAGTGAGGAAGCATATTATGGTGGGAGTGTGTGGTAGAGCAAAACCATTTTATATGGAGCCAGGGAGCAAAGAGACAGAAGAAGGGGTCAGGGTCCCAGAATGCCCTTTGAGAACATGTCCTCAATTCCTAAAAATCTCCTACTAGGCTCCACCTTCTAAGAGTTGCACCATCCCTTAATAACATCACTCTGGGTTCCTTTTGGGGGCACTTACCAAACTACAGTACTGTATTTCATGAGAAAACCCAATATTATTTAAAAGAATTTAAAAAACCCTAAAAGCCAGTACCTAGAAACATAAAATTCCTATGTCCAGTGAAAATTATCAAGTATAAAAAAGGAAGAAAATTCAAATTCTTTTCACCAAGAGACAGGTGAAAAGTAATCAAGAGAAGCTTAATTAAAAATTAAAGCGATGATAGAATTGGCCAACAGGTTTGTTAGAACAGCTATTTTGTCTCATCGTTTGTTCAAGGAGGTATAATAAAACATGAGCATGAAAAGGACTTCAAAAACAACTCAAACTCAACTTATGGTGATGAATCAATATCTGAAATGAAAGAATGCTCTGAATGGGATTAATTGCAGATTAGATACTGCAAGAGAAAAGAATAGCAAATTTGATGACATACATTTAAAAAATATCCAGTATAGGGCGAGCGAGCAAGATGGCTGCCTCCGCGGTGGCGGGCGCCGTGAGAGGCGCTTCAGAGTGGACCCCTTCACTCCCAGTGCCCTGAAGCTACCAGTCAGAACTGTAACATACTTCAGTTCACGAAAAGGAAAGAGAAAGACTGTAAAAGCTGTAGTCTATCGGTTTCTTCGACTTCATTCTGGCCTTTGGCTAAGGAGAAAGGCAGGTTATAAGAAAAAATTATGGAAAAAGACAACTGCAAGAAAAAGACGCTTGAGAGAATTTGTGTTCTGCAATAAAACCCAGAGTAAACTCTTAGATAAAATGACAACATCTTTCTGGAAGAGGCGAAACTGGTACGTTGATGATCCTTATCTGAAGTATCATGATCGGACAAACCTGAAAGTATAGACTAGAAGTGTGATAATTTCCCAGTTATTGAATGTACATCTTTGAAGATATGATGTCCTTGCAAAAATGAATGTATAGAATCTAATGTAAGTTGTATAAACCGATATGTAAACCTACAATACCAACATTAAACTTAAGAAAGTATTAAAACTTAATGGATTAAACATCCCCAGATTTGGTCAGGGAAAAAAAAAATCCAGTATAAAACAGTAAAAAGTTGATGCTTTGGTAATATTTTTCAATAGCTATGAGGTAGTATCAAGCTTCTTATGTATGTACAATTAGAGTCCCAATAGGAGAAGAGAGAGGTAGAAAAAGTATTTGAAGGACTAATGATAATTTTTCCAACTTGTTGAAAACTGTAAATGCACAGATCCAAGAAGTTGAATCAATCCCTAGCAGAAGAAATCATGAAGAAAACAACATAAAGGCACCTGAACATCAACTTACTGAAAACCAGTAGAAAGGAAAAAAATCCAGTTCAACCAGAGATAGAATACATACAGAAACAAAGATAAGAATAATAGCAGACTTCTCAACAGAAAGTATGTCAGACAGAATATGAAATTGCTGAAAGAAGAATGCTATCAACCTAGAATTGCAATTTTAGCAAAAAAAAATCTTCCAGAAGTGAAGGTGGAATAGAGTCTTCCAGACAAACAAAATCTGAGAGAATCCATTATCAGCACACTTTCCCTGCAAGAAGTATTAAGGGAAGTTCTTCAGGCAAAAGAAAATCATAGTGCAAGGTGAAAATCCAGAAGTACAGGGAAGAATAAAGAGCACCAGAGATAGTGAGAATGTAGATAAATACAATCTGATTATTTTCAGAATTAAAGGGGAATTAACTTTCTGATGCAAAGCTAGCATGTATTAAGGGCTTAGAAGGCAGTGGGAATAAAATCTAAAGTAACAATAAAATAAAGGATGGGGTGGAATTTGAGGAAATGAATGTTTACCATTGAAGATTCTTAGAGTTTCCATGAAGAGAAAGTATTATTTGTGCATACATTGTGGTAAGTTAAAGATGGATTATGGTAAAACATAGAGAAATCACTTTAAAAAATATTAACCATTAATAAACAAATAAGCAAGTAAACCAGAAACATACTCAATAGGCCAGTAATGGAGATCAAAGAACAAATACCAAAAAGGTAAATTCAATCCTAATTTTATTTATAATTACCTTGATCGTGAGTGGTCAAAGCACTCCCTTTTGAATGAATTGTTAGCTGGGTAAATACGTACAATCAAATTATTTGCTGTCTATGAGAAACCCATTTCATCCCTAAAGATACAGAAATGTTAAATGTAAAATAATGGGAAAAGATATACCAGGTAAATATTAATCAAAAGAAAACCGGGGTTGTTATATTTATATCAAACAAAATAGACTTCAGAACATAGATCGTAGCCAAGAATAATGAGGGAGATTATATGATGAAGGGGTCCATTCATCAAGAAGACCCAGTCATCCTAAATGTGTGTGCAGGTATTAAGTTTTAAAATGCATGAAGCAGAAACTGATAAATCTCAAAGGTAAAATGGACAAATTTTCAATTATATTTTGAAATTTCATATCCTGTTTCCAATAACTGATAGAAAAGTAGACAGAAAACCAGTAAGGATATTAAGATTTGAATATCATTACCCACTAGCCTGACCTAATTGATATTTGCACAGCAGAATAAATACTTTATCAAGTGTGTTACCCAACATGGAATATATTCTGGGTAATAAATGAGTCTTGATAAATTTACTGTCCTCACTTTTTATGGCTGTGGTCACAAATTACCATAAACTTACTGGCTTGACACAACATGAATTTGTTATTTTACAGTTCTGGAGGTCTGAAGTCCAGAATGGGTCTTTCTGAACTAAAATCAAGATCTCAGCCTGGTTGTGTTCCTTCTGGAGACTCTAGACAGAGCCTTTTCCAGCTTCTACAGGCCACTCACATTTGTGCTTGCTCTTCCCACTCAACTGCCTTCAACAGCAGCAATGTCTGGCTGAGTTTTTCTCACACCACCATTGGTTTGACTCTTTTTTGCCTCTCTCTTCACTTTAAAAGATTGCTGTGATTACACTGGGCCCACTGGGGTTATTCAGGATACTCACCCCTCTAAAGGTCATCTGATTAACAAACTTAATTCCACTTGGAACCTTCATTTTACTTTGTCACTGACGGTAACATATTCATAGTTCTAGGAATTAGGGCATGGACTTTGTATGGGGGACCATTATTCTGTCTTCTACATTTAAAATGATCCTAATCACATCAAGAATATTCTCTGATCTCAAGGGAACTGGATTTTAATAGTCACAATAGGATTTGGAAAACACTCAAATATTTGGAAATCAAAGAATATACTTCTAATAATTCATGGCTCAAAAAGACAACTGCAATCCTAATTTCAAGATATTTGGAACAGTAGATAAAATCCCAGGACAGCCTACTGGAAAAGCAAAGAAGGAACTACTGGAAGGAGACACACTGCTTTTGGCATTGAAGGAGGGAACATTCTAGACTCCAAGAGGTTAAAGGTTAGGGGCAATTAATTCTCTTTTCTCACCACAGCCTGGAAAAATAATCTTCTGATCCACCTGTGAAGTCACAGCTGACCTGCTGCTGGGTCAGTCATCCCCACTGTCATGCTAAGAAATCAGAAGAACTCTTGTGCCTCATGCTGGCAGCAGGAGCTCTGGAACACAGATCCCACATGCATTTCCAACCACATGGTTTGGCATAACTTTGTTTTAATCTGACTACTACAAGTTGTTTGCTTCTCTTGTGGTCCCAAGAGTTGGCCGCTGCCCATGTGGCTTAAATATGGCAGTGTCACGGTATTACAAATCAAGTTAAACAACACATCTTGAGGTGGGGTGTCTTGGGCTCCTTCAGGTTCCCTGTTTATACGTAGTATTTCTCCATTGGCTGTGGACATTTTTGACCTGTTGCTCACCCCAATTGTTAGCACTACAAAAATCGACAGATTATTTTAAACTCCACTGTTCAGGTTGTGTGCCCTTAGAGTACATCCTGGCTATCTAAGATAGGGCCTGAGGACCATCCCTTCCCCTAAGACTCCTCATGTACGGCTGAGACCTGGAACCTAAAAGGCATACTGGTGTCCTCATCCTGCTGAATGGACTCCTCTTGACAGTAGCTTTCACTAAATGCTATATGAGACTAATTAAGCAGATTTGGTTCCAGCCTTTGCCCGTCAGATTAATTAGACGGGCCAACTGAGTAGCACAGCGCATGTAAATTTGCCAGAAGTCTAGATGGCTAAAGGCATGGGTTGAGAGAGACAGTTCCTGTGTCTCCTGTGCTCTTGTCCGTCTCGTTGGTAGGTCAGGAATGCAGTGCCCTGAACTCTTTTTACTTGGGTCATTTCTTGGTGTTTTTGCAGGGAGCAACCTTGTGGGTTGAGTTGATGCCTTCCTGTGGGACAGAGTAGCCTCACTTACAGCTTGCTGCAAAGCAGTGCATTCCCAAAGCTTGTTGTTTTCCTGTGATGAATCCTTCTACATGCACAGGCATCCATCTGGGCCTATCCACGTCTCCCATGAGAGTTGGGGACAGTGAAACTTCTGCAGGCATGTTCTGTTGTTTGCTGTGTCAAAAATAATAAAGTCCTTTTTCTCTGACTCAGGAGTCTTTTATCTTCTGTCAGCATCCATGAAACAGTTAGCAGACTAGCTTATTGGTGAGAGTCTAAATGATCAATCTATCTGATAGAATTAAAATAAGTATGTCTGCTCATTATTTCTGCTCAAAATCATACTTGGAAGTCCTAGTAAGAGCAATGAAAAAGAAATAAAAGGCATATAGTTTGGATATAAATAAAAATATCTTTATTCAGAGGCAACATAATTATGCAGGAAATATGAAGGAACCTACAAAATAGTTAGTACAAGTAGTAAGTGGCTTGAACAGTGTCAGAGTACAAGGTCCATATAAAAAGATCAAGAGTATTTTTATATTTTTACAAGGGTATTTTAATATTTTCATATGTTAGTAATAAATAATTGGAAATTAAAAGAAAAATATTACAGCTGGGTGCTGGTGGTACATGCTTGTAATCCTAGTTACTTGGGAGTCTGAGATCAGGAGGATTGTGGTTTGAGGCCTCAGCAAATAGTTCGTGAGACCCACTTCTCCAAAATAACCAGAGCAAAAATGAATTGGAGGTATGGTTCAAAGAGCACCTGCTTTGCAAGCAGGAAGCCCTGAGTTCAAACACTAGTCCCACCTCCCCCCCCCAAAAAAAATAGAATCAAAATTCTGAAATACCTAGTAGTACATAAAGAAAAAGATATATGAAAGACCTGTGTACTGAATATTATCAAACACAAATAAATGGAAAGATATCTTGGATTCATAGAGTAGGAGGGATAATACTGTTAATTAAATTCAGTCCCTGTCAAAATCCCAATGACATTTTTTTCATTTATGTAGATTCTCAAAAAAACTAAAGAGGCAACAATCTTGAAAAAAAAAAGAACAAACTAGAAGGTCTCACACTTCCTGCTTTCAACACTTACGACAAAGCTACAGTAATCAAAACAGTTTGGTACTAGCAAAAGGATGGGAGTATAGACTGATGGACTAGGATAGAGAGTCCAGAAACCTGTGTATATATGGTCAAGAATGCCAAGAATAGTCTGCCATAAATGGTGTTGGGAAAACTAGATAATCTTCATGCAAAAGCATAAAGTTGGACCCTTATACAACTACAAAAATTAACTCAAAACTGACCAAGGACCTAAGTGTAAGAGCTAAAATTACAAAACTAAGAAGAACCATTGGAGAAAAACCTCTTGACATTGGATTTAGTGGTAATTTTGTTGGTATGCTATGAAAAGCATAGTTAATAAAAGTAAAAGTAGATAAATTGAACTACTTCAAAATTAAAAACTTGGTCAAAGGATAAAGGATACACTCATCAGTGGAAAGGTAACCTTGTGATGGGAGAAAATATAAAAATCATTTATCTAGTGAATGTTTAATATTTGGATTATGTAAGGAGCTCCTATATTCAAGAGCAAAAATATAAACAATGCAGTGAAAACATGGACAGGGGACTTGGGTAGATGTTTCTCTAAAGAAGATACGCAAATTGTCAGCAGCACATGAGGATGCTCACTTCGCTAATCATTAGGGAAATGCAAACCCAATCCACCACCAGATACCAGAGCCCATTAGGATGGCTACTTATATATATTTAAAAAACATAAGGAAAAATGTTAATTGTCGAAGAGGAGGTGGAGTTCTGGTGCACTGATGGTGGAAAATTAAAGTAGTCACAGCCACTGTAAAACAGCATGGTGGTTCCTCAAAATACTGAAAAAATAATTGAATGACCATATGATCAAGCAATTCCATTTTTGAGTATATATTCAAAAAAGAATTGAATCCAGGGTTTCAAGGTGGTTTTCCTACACCCATATGATAGCACTATTATTTACAATAGCCAATGGTGGAAATGACCCAAATGTCAGTGATTGAATGAAGAGATAAAGGAACAGTGGAATATTATTCAGCCTTAAATAGGAAAGAAATTCTGACATTACAACATGGATGAGCCTTGAGGACATTATGTTATACAGAATAAGTCAATCACAAAAGGATAAGCTTATGTGAGGTACCTATAATAATCAAATTTATGGAGATAGAAGGTAGAATGGTGGTTGCCAGGGACTAGGAGAGGGGAAACATGGAGTTGTTTAATGGATGTTGAATTTCAGCTATGCACAACCAATCTTGGAGATTGGCTGCTCAGTGATGTGAACTGTACACCTAAAATTACTTCAGATGGTAAATATTTTGTTACATGTAATAATAAGAAAGAAACTGGAAGCCTGGTGCCAGTGGTTCACACCTATAATCCTAGCTACTTGGGAGGCTGAGATTGGGAGGACTGAGGTTCCAGGCCAGCCCAGGCAAATATTCCCAGAGACCTCATCTCCAAAATTACTAGAGCAAAATGGACTGGAGGTGTGACTCAAGCACTAAAGTGCCCACTTTGCAAGTGCTAAGCTCTGAGCTCAAACCCCAGTCCCACCAAAAAGGAAAATAAACTTGAAGTGCTTAGTAACAGTTGGTCAGATCTGCTTATACTTCTAGCCTTCAAGTAGTTATGAGAAGCACATTTTCATTCAGAATGGTTAGTGTATTTTTAGATATGCATTTTCCAATCATAAATTAGAGTTGGGTTTGGGAGGAAACACTAGAATTTAGGATGGGTCTGTAAAAAACATCAAGAAGTATTGGTCTTGTTGCACGTGCAGCCATGCTTTGTTGGAATGTTAGTGCTTCACAAAGGCTTTATGTTTTTCTTCCTGTTTCTCCCAGACATAGATATGCAGAAATGAACTGAGCACTGTCAGTTGGATAAAGAGCCAAATGTCTAACACTATACCACTTACAAATTTTATTTGAAAAGGAGATTTAAATTTTTATGCAGCTAAATTTCTTCCAGGAAAGAAATTCAGAGTTAGTTTTTATTTATGCAGAGCCCACATGTTGTTTTACACAGTCTCAGAGAGACATTGCAATTTGGCAGGTTCCTACATCTGGATCTAGGAGGGTCTGTGTACATCATGGCTACCACTTGTTTGTTTCCTGCTAGGGTTTTAATAATTGTTTGAAAAGAAAATCTAGAGAAAAGTAGCAGAAAACAAACAGGTAGTGTGATGTGATGTTAGCTGATGCCCTGACTAGAGAAACCCTTGAAATAAGGCAGAAAACTTGGTAAAATGGGGAGGGAAAGAGAAGGCTGGGGAGTAAGATAAGGGGGCCACGGAAGGAAGAGTAGGCTCCCCTAAGACTCTTAACTTGCTTCACTATTTTTCCTGTGCTGTAGTGCTCTTAGATAGAGCAGCTGCTTGATAAATGTTAACCACTTTTTAAATTTACATTTTTTTTTTTAAAGACAGTAGCCCAGGCTGGCCTCAAACTCAAAATCTTCCTGCCTCAGCCTCCAAAGCGCTGAGATTTCAGGTAAGCACCACTATGGCTGGTTAATGTCACTTTTAATGAGCTAAGTTTAATACCTTTTGGAAGAAGAAATTAAATGTTGGAGTTAGGAATTGTGTTCTTATTAGTTGTTCACCAAATTAGACTAATGTCTAATTTGAATTAGATATTAGTAATTAGCAATTTTTGTTCCAGTTTTCTCTGTATTTCTTCAGAGAAAAGTGAAAGAAGTGTGTTTTTTTTTTTTTTTGGTTTCTTTAAAAGAATTTAAAATGTTACCATCTCTATGTGAATATGTATATATTTACATTCACACATCCCACTTCTATAAAACAGTATGTGATTTGGTTTCTCTGGATAACCCTTAGCTTAATATTGTCATAATTAAAACAATTTAATTTGGGTTATGACCTCACATTTTGCTTCTTAGCAGGTAGCTATGCATTTGTTGGTATTCTGGTTTAAGAACATTTTTTGACTGAACTAAATTTCTGTCTCATTTTAGACAAGAGAGGCATACTTCCAAATATCTGTTTCTTTTGAAAATCTATTGTTTCTATGTTGTTGCTTGTTTTTTTTCCTTTATAATTTTTTGATATTTGGGAATAATTGTGTTTTGATTTGTGTAAATTCAGTAGTTTTGGGTCACAAGTGATTTTTAAGAGACTTTCTGTTCAGATGGTAGACACTTCACAGTCACTTCAGAATTGCCTATTCCCCTCATCAGTGAATTTTTACTCAACAATGTAATGGACTGCCCATTCTGCAAGGCTTAGTGTGGTTTGCAAAAATGAATAAAATCACTGATCTACCAGGAGAAAATGTTCCTGGTACCTCACTGGGGAGGTTCATTTGAAGTGGATTTGAGAGAACCATGAGAAAGGAAAATTGCAGATCACTGTGGGGACAGTAAGTTTGGTCGTGTAGGAAAAGTACCCCTGCATACGTGGCCAGTCCTTTCATGTCTGAAGATGGTTCTCCTTCCTTTCACACTGATTGCTGATTCAGCTGAGTTTAAAAATCTAGGTGGGAAGCCATTGAGAATGTCACCCCACTGTTCCCTACCTTCCAGAACTGAGAAATTCTTTGCATTTGGATCTTTGATGTTTTGTAGAGCTCCTTCCCCACCCCTTCTCTCTGGAAGCTTTCAGGATCTTTCTTTTCCTCAGGGATGTATAACTTCTCAGTGAAATTCACAGTGTGGGTTTATTTTCATCCATTGTGTGGGCTTTTTTTCTCATTCAGTCTTCAATTTTGGGAAATTGTCTTGAATTATCTCCTCCTTCTGTTTTCACTGTTCTTTCTTTTTGGCATCAGCATTATTTGGATGTTTTACCTCTTCTGTGTATTGTCCAGTTTTCCTGTTCCCCTCAGCTTCCCCATTTTCCAGGTTTTTGTCTATTCATTTGCTTTCTAAGAGACTTCTTGACTTTATTTTCTAAATCTTCTTGTATATTCGTCTCTCTCTCTCTCTCTCTCTCTCTGTATAGTATCAGGTATGTGTGTGTTATGTACTCCCTGGGGATACCAAAATCTGCAGAGGCTCAAATTCATCATACATTATACATATTTGCATATAGCATGTGTACATCCTCCTGTATAATTTCAGTCATCTCTAGGCTACTTACAATACTAATACAACTTAAATGCTATGCATATTGTTGTACTATATTTTTAAAGGGAATAATGACAAGAAAAAGTATGCATTTTCAGTATAGATGCAAATTTTTCTGGAGGATTGATCCATCCATGATTGGATCCATGAATGTGGACTGACAGATAAAAACACACATACACATACATCAAAGAGAGCAAGAGCCCTTTGAAGCTACCTGGGATCTCTGTGCAGGTGGGGTCTGTCACAGCTGTCAACATTCAGCATGTACAATTTTGTTAATACTTCTGTTTTCAGTAGTGTGTCTCTGCCTTCAGTTATTTCTGGCTCTTCTCTTCTAGAGATTCTTTGTTTGACCCTATCCAGAATAAACCTGCAGTCTATTCTGAGTTGGTGGAGGGCAGTTGCAGGCTAACTAGACTTGCAGAAATTGGGAGTGGGGGTGGTGGGAGCCTGTGGGGGAGGAGGAGTAGCTCCAGTTCGTTTTAGCTCCATCTTTACCTTGGCATCCAGAGGTACCTGGTGCTGCCAGTTCTTAAGCCATTTGAGGATTGTTTGTTCAAGTGGGTTGATTTTCAACTATTCCCCACTGCTGCCTTCTGGTTGTGCTAAGTCAGTTCTCGTTTGTCCATCTGCTTTTATAGCTTGCAAAAACCTGCAGCTTTTGTCTTCTCTCTCATTCTGTTTATCCTTGTAGTTTTATGCCTTTTTAGAAATCTATTTTCTGTAATAGAAATGAATGGAACTAAAAGCATGTATAGTCAGCCAGTTTTAATTGGGAGTTCAAGAAATTAAAACCCAGGTAATAGAAAACTGAATTAGCATCATAATTTAAAAAGTAATAGTTAAGAATTTATTGATGCGTAGTGGTACTTGCACCATGTTTAAGAGCTGATCCTTTTGATGACACCTCCATCAAGGGGAAACGGAAGGGAAATCAGAAGAGTCCTAGTTATGATTCTTCCAGTCTTCATTTCCTTAACATTTTTAGAGTGATATTGTTCTTTTTGTAATCTACATGCTACAGGGAATGCTTCATCAGTATAATAGTTCACTCCTAATTCTTTTTAGGCGTATGTATTTGTAGTGAGTTACATTAAGATGCATTAATTTAACAGGTATTTATGTACACATATGTGCTGGTGCTGTAGGAGATCCTGTGTTCTTAACTCAAGTCAGTGCAACAGAGCTACTGTTCATTGAGAAAAATAATTTTTAATGGGAACACACATTCCAGAAGCATGCTGGAGCACATAAGGAATTACCCAAGAGTTTTCTTGTTGGGAAAAATTACAAATGCACAGGGAACATGCGTAAATGCCAAATTTTTTGTTATGCTTATGTGTTACTGTAACAGTAGAGAGAAACTGCTGAAGACTTAGGACAGCTTCCGTGTCTGCTTGGGTAGCCTGTTGTCACAAATGTACATTTCAAAGTGAGTTCCTCGTCTTCTCCTCCGCACTGATTCAGGGTCACAGGTTTGCAACTTACTTTAAAGGTTGTTTCTTTCACTGACTCTTTACTAGCTAATTCCATCCCATCCTGCCTGTGTTTGTTTTTGCACATAATCAAGGTTTATTGGTTCTTCTTTTGTAATATGTCTCTAGTTTGTCCATCTGTTTCTATAGCATCTAGGAATTTTTGTTCAAATGCCTTCTATGTGTCAGTTGTGATGCAGTGTTGGGGCTGAAGAAGGCCCCTGAAGGAATCCCTATCCCTTCATGGGTGCTGTACACAGGGACATTGATGATAATTACAAGGCAGAAGTGGGATAAGTGAGGAAACTGTTTTCATGGGAGTCTGTGGCAGCCTGGAGGATTGATGCCACTCTCCCCTCCCCCCCCAAGACCTGAAAGAGCAGAGGATAACTGAGCATTGTTCAGTGTGGCTAAAGTGTGAATGGCAGAGTTCAGTTTTACTGCTTGTGAAGCAACACTGGGTAGGTAGCAAGAGTATAGAATTGAAAGATATTTTATTTATTAAACTACTATTTATTGAGTGCTATAAATAGTATATATGCCAGGCAACTATTTTTTAGCTGGATGCAGCAATGAACAAAACATGAAAATCCTGGCCTTTGCGAGTAGGGCTGATAAGTACCTAAGTTGACTGTAGTGTGAGCAAAGGTGATACTTGCTCAGTGAAGATGATAAAGCAGGATGGTAAAATTGGTGACTTGGATCCTAGTCCGGAGTTGAATGATTTTCCACCATATTCCAAAGAACCCTAGGAACTGCAGAGGTATTTGGTGGTGGGGGGAGGAGGGTCTGCAATCATTTATTTTGAATTTTATATTTTGAGCTGAAGGTATGGCTCAAGTGGTAGAGCTACTGCCTACCAGTGCTAAGGGCGCTGAGTTCAACCCACAGTACCACCAAAAAACAAAACAAAGCAAAGCAAAACAATTGAATTTTTTATTTTAGTGTGCTTTAAAACATTTAAAAGCCAGCAATGAAACAGAGTGTGGGTAAGCATATCCATTTTGTGTGGAAGTTCACACATTGGATGCCACTAGAACAATGAACTTCCTTATACCACAGTAGCAGCTCATGTTTAGGAAAAGGCCTGGATGTTAACAGCTTTGTTTGTATTTAACTTAGCAATTATGGTTGTGCACACTTAAACCTAAGGATGAATTTGCTGTAATAAAACATTTTACATATTTTATAGACTGAGAATCCACTGCTAAGCTTTTTTGAAAAATCTTTTTATAGGAATTCAATCCACCCTTATTCTTGGGTTACCATAGTTGCTTTTGACACCTTTGTATTCCCTTCTAATCTCTTGCATACCCGTGTGGAGTGACTTTTCCTAAAACACCAAAGCTTTTAATTCAATGGTTGAAGCTCTAACCCTACTAGAGAAGAAAGAAGATATTAAGTATAGCTCTGCCACAAAATGCTCTGTGATCTAAGCAAGTCTTGTTTTTTTCACCTGTAAGTATCTTGTTTGTTCTAAGTTTTTACTTCCATAATGTATCTTTCTATCTTTTGTAATTTGTCTCTACCTTGTCCACCCAGTTTTTCCCCACTAATATCTTGTTGTCCCCTGCTATACTCTGGTCATGTTCTTCACTCCTATTTCTTCCTTTCCCCAGTGCACACATTTGCTGGTTAATTATGCTCTGCATATATTTTGTGTTGTTTTCCCAGCCTAGACTGGCTGCTTTAGCTCACAGGTTTAAATTATGCACATTAAAAAAAAATAGTCTCCTAGAATTTATAGTTGAAAAAAATTTCTTGGAAGAACAATAGCAGTACTAAATGATTCCACTGAGAACTGGAACACACCATTTGATTTGTAGAGAGCTTTGCTGTTGGAACTGACCTTGTGTGGCTATTTAAATAAAAATTAATTAAATCCATACAGAGAAAAATTCTGATTCTTTTCTATTCATCTGTGGCTAGTGGCTGTTCTATCAGATGGTGCAGATATAGAACCTATCCATCACTGTCGAAAAATCTGTTAGGCAGTGTTTCTCATAGGTAACTTGGGAGTTCTGTTTCAGGGACACCTGGGGAAATACATTTGCATATTGTTCGGAAGGAAATGTTTGTTAAAGAAACAGAGGTGATGAGCATAGGTAGTTGATCCTAGAGGTGTGATGGTGGCTAGAAGACATAAGGGAAAAGGTAATACCCAGGTGAAAAGAGATTAGAGCGCGAGGAAAAAGAACACTAAAGGCTAAGAAAAGCTTTGTGGCAATGGAATCTGTTCTAGACGCTGGAGGAAGAGCATGTGGGAGGAGGTGAATATACTGGATGTTGGGAACGACAATTGATACGGGATGTTGAAATAGGTTTCATTCTGTCTCAGTTTGAGCTGAGGCCTTAAAATGTTGCAAATAAGACAATATGTGACACCGACGTTCACGTTCGTTCCTTAGTGAGGGTTTGCAACCCTTACATAGTCCAGCTTTTTTTTTTTTTTCTGGTGGGACTGGGGTTTGACCTTAAGGTGAAGCAGGTGCTCTACTGCTTGAGCCACAACTCTAGTCCATTTTGCTGTGATTACTTTGGAGATGGAGTCTCAAGAACTATTTTTCTTGACAGGCCTCGAACCACGGTCCCAGCCTCCCAAGTAACTGGCCACTGGTTCCCGGCTTTGCCCAACATCTCAAAGGGATGATCCAGGCTGAAGAGGCTACAACAGAGCCTGAGAGGGCAGGAAGGAAAGAGATGATTCCATTCCGCCTGACACTGTGTGAAAGGGTGCAGAGGCCTTCTGGCGATCTTGACTTGATCTATACTCTCTGGAGGCTTTGGCAACACTGAACCTGGGCTAGGCATGCTTAGAGGCTAGATGCTTGCTGGCAGCTTTCGCAAATGACAAGGCAGCTGGGTCTGAGTTCCGAGGGTCAGGAGGGGAGCCCTTCTTGCCAGGTGTGCCCATCGGAGGCAGATGTCGAGGGTGGACAGCATCCTTGGGATGGGAGATTGCTTGAGCCCTGGTGGCTGCAAAATGCCGGTTCTGTCTGGAAAATCTCTGCAGAACCAATGAGGAGGCTTCTTTGAGGAGTCAGATCTTTGATTAAAGAAGTGAGGGAAGGAACTGATAGTCAAGAGAAGACACCTACTGTGCTTGGAGCAGCCTGCAGGTGCAAGTGCAGGAATTTGGATTTGGACATTTCCCCTACTGAACTGTAAAGTGTTTTGTGAATAGTGGTGATCAGAGAACTTCTAATTTTTTTATGAGTGATGGAAAAGCCTGGGAATGAGTTTCCTTTAGGACAAGAAGTGAATGGGCTTCTGAATAGGTTTAAAGGTGCACATAGAAAGAATACAGATCTTTGTTGCTCACCCTCTGTGGAGTCCCATTTATTTGGTCCAGTGGTTACTGGAATTTGATGAGCACACAGAATGTTTAGAAAAGCCCTATTAGATGTGTTGAGAAGTAGTAAGAAGTCAAAGAATAATAATATGCAGTAGGTCTGGCTGCAGAAAACCAGCAGGAGTTAAGTGGACTGGTCCACCAGTATTGCTGCCTCCCTTTCCAGGAGGAACTTGAAGCCAGGCATGCAGAAGAAGTGAATTATTACATATTTATGTGGAGTTTATAGTTTTGATCATTTGAAGCCTTTTAGTCTTGTGAATTGTCATTTTGAAGGAAGCATAAATGGAGAATACTGCTTTTGCACAGCTGGGTTTTCTTCTGTGTGTGGTGCCCTTTGATGTGATTAGGATGATAGCTCTTACAGGTGTTTCTTCCATTTTTTTTTTAACAACGGAGGTGGAAGTAGTATATTCTGATTGGGATGGGCTAGTATGTTATTTTTATTTCTAGCATTAGCTTACTTATTATGCACATTGCATGAGGCCCCTTGTCATACTCCACCAATGAGATGCCACCATCTGTGGATAACAAAAACCGTAAGTCATAATGTCTTAAAAGCTTATGGAGTAGGGGCCGGATCTGACTCACTTCTTCTGTGATTCTTGAGGCTTTGCTGTCCTCTCTGTCATAACTGTATCCTCAGCCAAGTGCCCAAATTAGTTCCAGGTGTCACATCCACACAGCAGAGAGAAAATGGGCTCTTTCTGATGGTGTATCCATGGCAGACCCCTGGAGATCTCTACTCATAACCTCACCGGCAGGAATTAGGTCACATCTCACTTCTGAACTGATTACTAGTGACAAGGGGAAAGGAATCCTCATAAACATTTTATTAAACTAATTAATATGTACTTGGGAGAGCTAGGAATAGTCAGCTTCCTCTCAACACATGACTTTGGAGAAAGAGTGGATACCTAAACTGTATTTGGGTTCTTAGGAAGAATGAAGGGGAAATAGATGTTGTGTGGGGTCCTGCACCTGTTGCTAGAATTATATGTAATGATTAGCACAATAAGTCAAAACAACAAAGTATAGATTAGATGGCAAAAACATAGTATACATGGATTAACCAGCTGTGACAAAACCCTCAAACAGAGTGATTTAAATGATACAAAAGTTTCTTTCTCACTCAGTAGTGACTGTTCAGAGGTAGGTAGGTGGTCTAGGGCTAGTGGAGTAGACTCACCATAGTGTGAATATGCAAGTTGCTAAGTCGTTATAATGGAGAAATGCCTCAAATCTAGAGACTCAGAGAATGAAAAAATTTCTCTCTGGCATCATGGTCCCAGAAGTGCATCTGAGGTGAGTGGGTTTCTCTGTCCCATGAGACCATTCAAGGACCCAAGTTCTACCCAGGTGGATTCTTGCCATGTTCACTGGGGATTTTTCTTGTTTGTATGATTAAAGTTATATCATCTTTTCCAGGTTCCCACGAGGAGGAGTCAGGTCCATGTATAAAACTTAGGCCAATATGGCACCTGTTACTTCTGCTTACATTTCCGTTAGCAAAGCCTTAGGCCCATGGGGACATCTAACTGCAAAGGCTCAGGAAATGTAGCTTCACAGGCAGCTTTCAAGGTCACTCAAGTCCATTGCCAGCCAGCAGAAAGAGGAAAGCAGGAGTCCAGAGCTAGGCCTGACATCTGTAAGGCAGTATTACTTAGACTGCACCCATTTTTCCTACTCACAGTCTGTTAGCCCAAACTTAGTCTCATGACCGCATGCCAGAGGTCAGGAATTACAGTCTGTAGCTAAGAGGCCAAGCTCAGGGAGAAGGAAAGAATAGATTATGGTAGACTAGTAGCTGTTTCTTCCTTACAAAGGTTTTGCTCTGCTCTGCCAAGGGACTTTATTTGTTGGATAGAGTTTTATCTAATGCTGAAAGCCAATCATCACTTTGTTGAATTTGCTTACTTGCCATCCTTCCACCATAGAAAAAACTGACGGTAGTGATAAGCAGTACTGGTATGAGTCATTACAAATAGAACAAATCCAAAAATGTGTACATGAACTTGGATTATATATTATATATATATATGTATATATATAAACTTTTATGACTGTCTTAGTCTGTTTATTTAGCTGTAACAGAGTCCCCAAGACTGGGTAATTTATACCAACGTTTATTGGGTCATGATTCTGGAGATTGGGAAGTTTGAGATCAAGATTGATAGGCCATCCCAAGGCAGAATATGGAAGGAATAGGGAGAGAGAGGAGACAGAGGGAGTGCAAAAAGGGACCAATTGGTCCTTTTATTGGAAATCTACTCCCAATATAATGGCATTAATCATTCTTGAGGGGTGGAGCCCCCATGACTAAATTCCTGTTAAGGCCCTACCTCCCAACCTGGCTGCATTGGGGATCAAGTTTCCAACTTAAGAACTTTGGAGTACACATTTGAACCACAGCAATGACCTAAGATTAGATTTATAAAAAACAAAAACAAAAACAAAACTAGGGCTGGGGCAAGTTCAAACCCCAGTTTGAACACCAACAAAGCCAAAAGGAATATGTGCCGTTACTTTTCCCTGGAATTTTTCCTTTTGATTCCAACTGTGGCCCTTGTTATATGTGCCTCTACTTTAACTGTTTGCGTTAATCTCTATGGTCTTCCTCTCCAGGGCGGTTAATAAAATGCAACACTTGTCTTTTTTTTTTTTTTTTAAACCAGTATTTTATATTATAAAGTCTGAATATTTGTAACCCTAAAAAAAAACAAAAAAAAAAAAAACCCAAAAAACAGCAAGCAAACCATTCAAAACAAAAACACAGGAATGCTTTTGAAAGTGAGTAATGAGTTCTTTTCTCAAAGCCTGTTGGCCTTTGATTCTGATACTCTGAGGTGCACACTTGCTTTCTCATCTAGCAGACTTTTTTCAGCAGTCATAGGATGTTATCCTAAACTTTGATATTTATTTTTCTACATTCTAGTTTTAGATTTTGTTGGGTCAGCTACAAATTAGTAAGGCTTGTAAGTAGATAACACATATTTTTATTTAGATAAAATGAAATTAGATGTTAAAAATCTCTTCTAGAATCTTCAGTGCAGCCTCTGTATATTATTAGCTCAATGAAGGCCAGAATTTTTGTCTGCTTACTACTATATGTCCAGTGCTCAGACTTCCAGGCATGGGGAGGTCCTCAGTATGTATATATTTAGTGAATGAATACAACTGCAAAATACAATAGACCTCATGTGTGAACAATTGAATGTGATTTTTTTTTTCCCCCTCTGGACTTAGGAATTTGTGTTTCTTAGACATGTGGTTGAAGTGATGTTTGCTTGCTTTTCCATCCAAGAGAAAAGTGCAGCAAACATTTGAGTCCTCCCTGACTGCATAACCTCAGCAGATGAATCCTGTGTGCATGTGGAGAACTGCATAGAACGATAACATATGTGATACCGCCTAACACAGACATCTAGGATGCAGGGATTGGTGAGCTGGAGGGAAGGAAAGGAAATGTTCCATTCCACCCCAACAATAACAAAACACCCACTTATTTTTGAGCAGCTGTTTTCAAGTAGAGTTTGGGTAAGATGAGGAGGAAAAAAACATCTGCATTCCAGGACGACTTTGAGGAAGAGGGAGCTAAAGACTAAGTGAGAACTTGGCCTGTTTTATGATTTATGTTCTCCTCATAGATTTCAGAATTCATGTACCACTGAAAATACTGAAGAGGGGAAGAGAGAAAGAGAAGTTTTTTAGGCTGAAAGTAATCTTTGTACATCTCTGACCTATGTGAATCTATTACTTTTTACAAATAGTGCTCTAGGAGAATCAAGGGCGTGAACTTGCAAATGACTGAGTTCTGCTTGAGTGACATTTGGAAGAGTAGGCATTTAAGCCCAGCATTTAAAGGTGAGTGAGGGGTATGAAAGCTTCTGGTGAAGAACATTTTGGGCTTGTGGGAAGACACCTAAGTAAAGTCCAAAGATAAGAGAGTGTGTGTTTTATTTGGCCAACTTTTATTTGGCCAACGGGGTGGTGAGGGGGAAATGCAAATGGCACCTAGTGGGTGGCTACAGAAGCAGTGGTGATAAACACTGTCAAGGTCCTTAACTGCAGAATTTGAGTTCATTCTGTGACTTACAACTACTAAAGGCTGTGAACACAGAAGCCCCAGGATCCTCATCCAGGGACTCAAGAAAACAATTCTCGAGGGAGAAAATACAGAGAATTGGTTCAAGGGGGTCTCATCTGGTGTGAGGAAGTATATGTGTTCTTCACGTTCATGTCTACATAGGTTTCTTTCCTAAACAATGACAGCTTTTATGGGGTTGTGACAGTCAAGTGAGGCCTTCCTGAGCAAGGCAGTGTTTCTGTGAGTAAAGGAACAATAGTTGTGAGGACAAACCACAGACAGGCCAGCAAGAGGGTTTGGTTTCTTGGATTTACTGTGGAGACCTTGAGTATGGTGTGTCTCTGAGCTTGTGCTCCCTGACTTTAGGGACCACGTGATATGGTCCTGGTGAAGTGATCAAGACAGGAAGGTCCTCAAAGCCTTTTTGGGCTCAAAGGCAGGCATGGAGGAGAAGGGAATTTTGTTCTGTTGTCTACAGTGGTACTCTCTGTTGACCTTCCTTTTGTTATTGGTAGAACCGTGTTTGAGTGCCTGTCTTGCCTCAGCTATACTATGGCTTATAAGTGTAGACTTGTACACATACCCAGTGGAGTACAGTTCAGCAACAACCAAAGGGTAAAATGCTGTCATTTATGACCCCATGAGTGGGACTGAACATCATTAAAGTGAAAAGTCCTGATGTGCTCAGGAGGGGGTTATAGATAATGACGTTGTACTGTATATCTCAAAAAACTAGAAGAAAGGATTTTGAATGTTTTCACCATAAAGAAATGGTCAATGTGTGAGGAGAAAGATGTATATAAGCTGATTTAAACATTATACAAGGACACATGTATTGAAACATCATACCCCATAAGTATGTATAATTTTTATGTTAGTCATTAGTTACAAAAATGAATTTAAATAAAAAAAAAAGTAGGCTTGTGTTCCACACTTGGGTCAAATGTCAAGGGGAATTCTTCCCTATGAAGAGTTAGTACAGGGCGCTGTCATGAATCCCACTCTACCACATTGTTCCTTGAATGCTAGTTCTGGAAGTATTTCTTCTCTTCTCTTCTTCTCTCTCCCCTCCCTCTCTTCCCCTCCCCTCTTCCCTCCCCTCTCTCATATGTGGTCTATATTCTATATATGAGAGAGAACATGCAGCTTTTGGCCTTCTGAGCCTGGCTAACTTCACTTAAGATGATCTCCAGTTCCATCCACTTTTTTACCTGCAAACAACAAAATTTCATTATTCTTCATGGCTGAGTAAAATTCCATTGTGTATAAATACCACATTTTCTTAATCCATTCGTCAGTGGTGGGGCATCTTGGCTGTTTCCATAGCTTGGCTCTCGTGAATAGTGCTTCAATAAACATGGGTGTGCACGTGCCTCTCAAGTAGCCTGTGTCACATTCCTTTGGGTATATCCCCAGGATATACCCAAACAGGATGGAGGAGCCTCCATCCTGTTTCCCATAGTGGTTGTACTGATTTACATTTCCACTGACAGTGTATGAGGGTTCCTTTTTCCCCATATCCTCACCAACATTTGTTGGTGTTGGTGTTTTTGATACAGCTATTCTAACAGGAGCTGGAATCTTAATGTGGTTTTGATTTGCATTTCCTTTATGGCCAGGGATGTTTGAAAATTTCTCCATGTGTTGTTTAGCTATTCGACTCTGGAAGCATTTCTTCACAGTAGATCATTGCTGTAGCCTGAGTAAAAAGTCATAAAGCTGCAAGAACTGAGCCACTGGTGGCAGAAGCAACATTTTGTAGTTTTTTTGGGGGGTGAAGTACTGGGGCTTGAAATCAGGGCCTCCTCTTCTAGGCAGGTGCTCTACCACTTGAGCCACTCCACTAGCCCTTTTTTATGATGCCTTTTTTTGAGATAGAGTATCATGAACTATTTGCCCTGTTTGCCCCAACTGGCTTCAAACCTCAGTCCTCCTGATCTCTGCCTCCTGACGAGCTAGGATTACAGGCATGAGCCACTGGCATCTGGCAGAAGCAGCATTTTGACAGCAGACTGACTCATGTAGGGCAAGAGGAGGTAAAAGGTGGCTTGGCAGTTTAGGGACTGCAAACCTAGGAAAATGCTGTTTCTGCAGGGAAAGGAGCAGAGTTGCTGTGAGAAGGTGCCAAGTTCATTTTGAGTTCTATAGAGAGTGAGGGAGAGCAAGTGACTTTTCCCTGGTGTCATGTAGCTCCTTACGGGGAAGTTTGGAATTAGAATCTAGGTTTCCTGAAGCCAGGCCAATGTTTTTCCTACTGCTCTGAGACAGATAGTACATGAAACAGAATGTGATTGTGAGTTTGAGGTGGAGACACCATCTCCAGGTGGTGATGTCGAGTAGGCAGTTGTAAATGGAGCTAGAGAGAGAACGTGAATAAATATAGAAACTTATTTTAGGAGATATATATATATATATATGTATATATATGTTTCGAGGAGATAATTGGAGCTATGGAAAGGAATTCACTCAGAGACTTGCAGGCTATAATTGGAAGTAGCCAAGGGGCAGTTCTCTGAAGAGGAAGGAAGGAAGGAATGCAGAGAGGCTGACACCAGGAAGCAGCAAGAGCATCCCACCTTTCAAAAAGGAGTTTGTGGTTGTGAGAGGAAGGCTTCACTTGTAACATGGCACACGGTCATGAGGTGAAACAAGTCTTGTTTTTTAAGAGGAGCCATGTTAAGGGGAAATGGACGGAGAGGGAACATTAGAGAAGGAGGACAGGGAAGAGTTTGGTTTAACAGAACAAATCATGATCAGCACCGGGGCATTAGTGTAGTGCTCGGTACAGGTCCTAAGGATGCAAAGATGAAGGAAACACGATCCTCACCCTGGGAAGTTCACTGTCCAATAAAGGACAGAAGCAGGACTCGCATAAGAAGGGCTAGCAGTTACTGAGCACCACGTGTCCAGAGCTGCTGCAAATACCTATGTGCAACCACTCACTTAGTCCTTACACCTCAGTGACTTGGCTACTACTGTTATTTTCCATAAAGAGGAGGAAACTCAGGCACAGAAAGGTTATGTGATTATGATTAGCTCAGGGGCTTCCACAGCTAGCCGGCATGGGGCCAAGATTAGAGCCCAGGCCCAGGCCAAAGCTCTGCACCTTGTACATTAGGGAGACAAATTATTGCAATATGCTGCAAAGTCAGCGGGCAGAAGTAGCACGGGAAGGGAAGGGTTAAATGCTCTCCCACAGGATGGAGTAGTACAGGGAGATGTTAGAGGAGGAAGAAATGGAAGCTGGGATGGATTCAAGTGAAGGAACATACTGTTGTTACTGGAGTCTAGAGCTCTCTGGAGTGGTGGTGGTACATGTGTGTGTTTTTTGGGGGTGGTGCTGGATTGCTGTTTCATGCAGTAATTTGGAGCAGGTTTCATCTCTGACCTTTTCTGGGCCCCATCCTAGTCTCAGAGGTCAGTCAAATGTGATTCTATTCATTTATGTGAACAATGAAGTTTGTATTTTTTTTTTTTTTGTAGGTTGAAATCAGGGCCTCACCCTTGCTAGGCAGGGGTTCTACCACTTGAACTTGAATCACTCCACCAGCCCCTGAAGATACTTTTTTTTTTTTAAGCAAAAACAAAACCAAAAAAAATTGGATTAGCTTTTTTACGGGTATAAGCCCTACCCATCAAAACCATCATTGGATGGAGTTGATGACGTTAAATAGAGCATGTGTATTTGTGTGTAATCTGCCTGTCTGTCTCTGAATTCAGAAAACTGGCAGATGTCTGAGAATTTCCTATGCCATCAGGACCCAGATGTCCTTTGGGGGAAGATAGAATACATAAGCAGCAGATTATTGCAGATACAATTGAAACTTCAGGAAACAAGCTGATCTTTTGCATAGAAAGATGAAAACAGCCCTCCCTGAGTTAGGTGCAGATGATAGCATGACTCCTGGTGTTCTGTGGTTAGTCTGTCCTGCACTTCACCCCATTCCCATCCCGTCCATGCCCACATCACTACCCCCAACTCCTCCCTCTCTGAACGGCATCCCGGAGGTGGGAACATTAGGAACACAGCGGTACTCTCAGACGCAGGACTGGCGGGAGGTTGTCTCTTAGCTCGGACTTAACAAATCACGTAATGTTTAGTATATTTTGGGCCACATCAAAATGCCCTTACATCAAAATAGTTGCGTCATTGTGGCCATGCGGGAAGGTGGTGGGTCCATTGAAATGGTCATGTGTGGGCAATGGGATTATTCTTGGAAGTGAGTAGGGGTGTTTGATAAAGGAAGAAGTTAATTCACAATTGGAAGGAGAGAGGATTTTTTTTCCTTTCAAAAATCTCTTTGCAACAGAATCACTTATATGCCACTCATGAGTTACAGGGTTTATGTAACGCTGAAAAAAAGTCCCAGCTGTGTTCCTGTCTCCAGAAGAAAATCCTGAGCGTTAGCTCAACACCACTGCCCTCTAGTGGTAGAATGTAGTTCATTGTCGTTTATGAAAAAAGTTTATCTGATAACCAACCATATAAAAGGCATTTTGCACCTTTTCGGTAGGTATAATAACACTTAATAAAACCATATAGTTTTACCAAGCATGTTGTCCAAATTTTACTTAGAACCTTCTCTAAATAAAGTACATACTAAAAATGGAGAAAGCTTGATGTGATGAATTAACAAATAGAATTCACAAAGTAACCACACTCTCAAAAACTAATTATATCTTTCTTTTTCTAGAAAATTATAAATCAGTATAATGGCCAAAGTATGTTATCAATCACTGGATAGCTTGTTTATATAAAGGGTGATTAGAACATGTTGGTTAATCTCCCATTATTTTGCTTTAGATTGCATTGTTTTATATATAAACAAATACCCTACACATTAGAGTTTATGCTATTTTATACAAAATAATGAAGATATTTTGAGTGTATTTAGAGGTGTTTAGAATATTCTGTGACACTGGGGTGCTGTTTCTTCACAGATTCCTTTTGCATCTATTTGCCCTGTGTTTGGAGGGCAGACCTCACTTCTTCCCACGTTTCTGCAGAACTGGCTTTTGTTTGACAGATTGAGTTTTCTCCTTCTTACAATTGTATATAGTACATTGTATTTTAATAAAGAGGCTTGGATTTATTTTTAAGAAGGCAGGAAATTCAGGACAAGATAAAATTCAGAAGGGGAGAGAAGGATGCCAGGCCCAAAGCTAAGTGGATCTGGTATCAGAAAGGATGGATAGATTTTGAGGCAGAGAGGAAAGTCAGACTTGAAGCAATTTCACACGTGGCTGATGAAGGAGGTCACCTGGCTAAATCCAAATGAGAGCAAATCGCTCACCTTCCAGAACTGCTGGGTGAACCTCAGTCATCATTCAGATATATATGCTGGACGGTTTATGGGGAAAAATAGCTCTTATTTTATAATCACACCAAAAATACTTGGAAGAGCTAAGAAAATAGAAAAAGCTATGTTACGATAGGGGACACAGTACATTAAAGCACAAACTTATGATGAAGACAGCTTTGTAAGTATGACCTGCTGAAATAGTATTTTCTTTAAGACACTTTGTGCTTATAAAGCCTGTGAGGACCAATATTATGATGAATTTATGAGATATTTACATTTCATTTTGTTTCATCCTAACACCCGAGGAAAACGGGGCAGGTGATACTTATCTTCCACCTACAGATGGGGAAACTGAAGATCTTAGATAATATCACTTAGTTGAAGTCACAGAGTTGGTAGATGGCAGAGCTAGAATAGAATCCAACTGGTCTAATTCTCTTATACTTTGTTATTATGTTGACTTGCTGGAAAAAAAATAGAAATGTCTTTCTCCAGGGAATTTCTCAAATGCCCAAGGAAAAGTGTTTTAATTAATTTATTGCTTTCCTGATTATTTATTAGATCAATTTAATATATAATTATTTTTTAAGTTCAGGTACTTGCCTGTATATGTGATGGAAAAAATAAATGAGGTACATTTTCTATCCTTGACAAACTCAACAGTGTAGAGGAGAAAGGTATGCATGCATATTAAAACTTCATGCAGCAGATTGATTCCAGCAATCATGCCCGAGCATAGTGCTGTGGGTGAGCCTGGAGGATGATGGAGTGAGGGGAGGGGGTTGGAAGAAAAGCAGAAGACCACATGGATTGGAAGGAAGAACTCATAAAAAACTTAAACATAGAAAAGTATGGATTATGTGAGACTAGTGAGTACTTCTTCCAGTCTGTTAGGTGAACTTAGAGGGACTGCTGAAGGTGAGGCTGTCAAAGAGGGTGGGTCCTTGTGGAAGGAAGTCTTGTATGCTCAGCTAAGAAATCTGGAGTTATACTGTGGTTGATGGGAAGCCACTGAACCTATTAAGGAAGACTTTGCTGTCCACAGTGGAAAGTATGAACTAGGTAGGCAAAATGGATAGCAGAGAGAACATTCAGGAAATTGTTCAAGGGTGTTAGAGGAGCTTGATCTAAGGCAATGGTGGGAATGCAAGGGGATGGATTGAACATTTGGAAGCTTTTCTATAATAAAGAATACTCATGATAAGGGCTGATATTATGATGATAAATTTTTGACATACAGTTTTATTTATTTTTTATTTTATTTTTTTGAAGTGGCAGTGTTTTTACTGAATTAATAAAGGTACAAAAATATGATTGTAGAAGGTGAGGTACATTGAACTGAATCCAGAAGCAATCCAGAATTATATTAGTCCATCCTTCATATGAAATTGTCTTCTTGACACTTTCTTCTTAGTCTCAAAAGCAGACTTCTAATTGAAAATTCTATACAAAATCCCTTATGTCAAGCTTTAAGGTACTTTCCAATTCATACAACACATTAATGATTTTGTTGTCAAATTTCTCATTGAGTAAATGAGAATTTATCAAATTTCTCATTGAGTAAATAAGGTATTCTTCTTTAGCCACTGTATTAACTCAGGCTGGCAAAACAAGATACCACAGACTAGGTGGCTTATATGACAGACACTTCTTTTCTTTTTTTTTTTAAATTAATTTATTTAAAAAAATTTTTCATTTATTCACATGTGCATACATTGTTTGGGTCATTTCTCCCCCTGCCCCCCTCCCCCACTTCCCCCCTCCTTCCCTCAGTTCTAGGCAGGTCCTGTTCTGCCCTTATCACTAATTTTGTTGATGATAAGACATAAGCAATAATAAGAAAGACAAAGCGTTGACATACAGTTTTAAAGAATTATATATTCTTTAATATTCATTGCCTCACCTATCACAACACATAATGATCCACAAGTATTATTTCCACTTCAGAGACTGAAGTCTGTACACTCAAGAGGCTCACCATTAAAGGTGCTTAAATAGACTCATGATATAACTGGTTTTGTAACACACACCCAAGAAAGCATCCCATAGCTTTTTTTTTTTTTTTTGCAGTGCTGGGATTGAACTCAGACTTTGTGTTTGTTAGGCAGGTGCTCTACCACTTGAGCCACACCGCCAGTCAGCCCATCCCATAGCTTTTTAGGAGCTTAGAGACAAATGCATAACACAGTGAGTAGTATAAGAAAAATTCTCTGTGAGGACAGAATAGTTTGAAGAGATGGGAGAGAAGCGATATCTATCAAATGCAGTGTGGCAAAAACACCCCTAATCCATCTGTCCCATCACACCACACTCTGTTCTCTAAAGGAGAAGAGAAGAGGTTCTATTGGGCCAAAACTGATAGAAGATAGAGGTTTTTCTGGACATGATGAAGGCACATGAAGAAGTCATGGGTCATCACTGACATTTAACTTTACCACACCTGTTTGATGGTCTCCCCCAAAAGTGAATAATTGAAAACATACACGTCAGATAAGTTAGGCAGTCACTGATTTTTCAGGTTGTTAGCTTCATGAAAGGATCATGGAATGGCTGTTTTTAGAGTTACATTCTCCTTGGGGCATCAGAAGGGTTTTTTTGTTTTTGTTTTCTTTTCCTTGCAGTACTGGGTATTGAAACCAGGACCTTGTGCAAGCTAGGCAAGCACCCTACCAACTGAGCTATAGCCTAAGACTCCTCAGGTCATCAGATAGCATTCCATCTAAGCAACTTCAGTCTGCAGCATGGGAGCTTTTCTGAAAATGCAGATGAAATCCTCGCACATTCTCGTGTATATAATTTAAGAAAGGAATTACTTTTATTTGAGTTAAGCAAAGAACACGAAATGAGCAATTCCACAACTCTAAGACATTGGACTAAAAACAGTCTCAGATATCCAGCTAGATAAGAGTTCATTCAATGTTTAAAGCTTTTTTTAAAAAAATAATTTTTAAAGCCAAATTCATTTACCTTTTCATTTTTAATTTTTGCAAACTGTGTTATTGGATTGTGGTTAGAATCTATATGGCCTTATTGGTTTTTCATGAGGATCAGATAATATTAAACCAGTATCTGTTAGAGTATGTGACTAATTGGTGATTAAAATGTAAATATTTTTAAGCCTTTTTTGGAGGCAGGAAGGGGACTTATCCCTTATCCTGGGAATTGTGAAGAAAATAAAATTAAAATTTGATGCTTGTTTTTACCAGGTTCTTAATCATATTTTCTGGTCATAATTATTATATTTGTTACTAACTTTAATTTGTGTTCTAGTTGAACATTATTATTGAATATAATGGTGTGATTTAAAAAATGATTCCTTTTTCCTTTACTCATTATTTTGAAATTTTGGGATCCACATAGTTTTTCCTTCATGTTTTATTCTTAACCACACTTTGATCTGATATATTTGCTAGATCTGTGACAAATTAATCATTTTTGTTATGCTCCTTCTTTTATAACAAGTGTCTGTTCAGCCATGTATAAACAGAAGTTTTATTTTGAGGATGGACTTTCATGTGAATAGCTGTGTCCCAGTTAAATCTTCTGCATCACATCCCTTACAGGAAGGCAAGAGTGCTTCTTTTTTTTTCCCCCCCCAAGATTTTAAAATTAGCTATTTGTATATTATAACATAGAGCAGTTTGTAAATCCACAAAGACAAGGACTGTATCTTGCACATCTTTATATTCCTTGCAGCTTCACACATTGCAGATGAATCTATCCTTATACAAGATGAAAAAAGAATGTAATAGTTTCATAGAGAAAGAAACCAAATAAATTATTTGCTCAGGAAGTGACTGTAACCAGGTGCAGGTGACTCATGCCTGTAATCCTAGCTACTCAGGAGGCAGAGATCAGTAGGATTGAGGTTCAAAGCCAGCCCTAGGCAAATAGTTCAAAAGAACCCCCTATCTCAAAAATACCCAACACAAAAAAAAAAAAGGCTGTTGGAGTGGCTCAGGTTCTAGAGCACTTGACTAGCAAGGATGAGGCCCTGAGTTCAAACCCCAGTACTGCCAAACCCCGCCCCCCCCAAACTCCAACAATAGCAAAAAAAGAAAGTGACTATATAAAGAACATCTCTAAATGAACAATCGTCTTAAAATCTGTGTGGAACATTTTCTGTCCCTCTGCCTGTCTTTCCCTAGCCCTACCCCAGGAGGTGTGCAGGGACATCTTTACCTTTATAGGCAGGACCTCCTGCTGTTCTGCACATAGAAAGAAACCTGCAGAGGCTGGAAACCATAAAATCATTTGTAGCTACTATTTGTTGCTTAGCTATTGGTATCACTTTCCCTCAACCAGGGGCCCAATGCTTTCCCATTTTCTAACTGTCTTCAAACACGTGTTTACCTAACATTTCATTTCAGGCTGTCTCTGAAAGTTGTTGAGCTCAACTCCACCCACATTTATGTGTGGAGCCCCCAAGATATGTCCCCTAATGAATTAAATGGTGATATTATAAAAATGGGTAGAACACAGTCCTTATGAAAGCTGTAGGTTAATGGCATCATGCCATTCAGCATCACAGGTGTTACTTCACAGGTAGCGAATGTGCTCTTTAGCAGGACAGTGGCACTGGATCAGAGTTGAGATGAATAGGAGACATGAAGACAGACAAATTAAGGAGAGAACATATAGGGCAGAAGAAGGATTCTGGAAAGGGCAGGGGAGAGGTTGGGGGCGCTGTGCACTGTCTCCTGTGACACTTCTGGGAGTTGAACTCCATCCCAGCAACAGAGAACTCATGGACGGCTTCATGCTGTGGCCTAATATTATAGGTTTTCATGTAGAAAATGACCCCATAGCCATGTGGAGATGAGGTAGGCTATTTGTGTTTGAATGCTTGTGTAGCTTAAATAGATCAAACGTTAACTTTTCTTCATTACCTTAAATGGAACTTTATGAAACCCGGTGCACACATAGGCACTGCCGTCATTTGGATTTCCCAATGATTTGTTCTTTGGATGAGTTTGATGTTCACAGCATCTCAACACTTTGTGTCTGCATTGACGGATTCTAGGCCCTCTACCCTGGGTAATGTGCAATGCTACATGGTGCAGTGATGCAGCTCCTGCATAGCCTGATTCTTCCTAATCCCCCTTGACAGGAACAAAAGGCTTGCTTGTCCTGCCTTTCCTGGCAAAGTCTTAAAATAAAACTGTATTAGGGCTGGGGTGTGTCTCAAGTGGTAGGTGTCTGCTTAGTAAGCATGGGGCCCTAAGTTCAAACTCTAGTACTGCAAAAAAAGATAAAAAAACTATTAAATGAACACAACTGTACAGATATTTAATATAAAATATAATCAATAGATATGTTTAAATATATCTGTTCCCATATTATCTCTTAAGCTTTCTATAATACTGTCTTTTTATAAGTCATAGTGGATGCTTTGTGAAGCCACAAACCACGCCACTGGGTAGAACCCTGGGACTCTGAGCTGTTTGGCTGTTCAGGGTAATTGTATGTGGTAAGAGCTCCCTAAGTCCCAAAGTGAAGCCAGCATGTCACCTGAAGGGTCCACAAGTCTAATCATGCCTTGAAAATAAACCACAACAAAAAGAAAGTGCAAAATGAAGATACTATATTTTTGTGTGTGTTGAAGGAATGAATACTTAAATCAGGGAGAGCATGTTCATACACTAGTGTTGTTTGTTTCTTTTTAAAATCTGTTTAGAAAGAACAGTCACCTCATACACTCCTACAATGTTTTCAAATATCAGATTTTCAACTGAATAAATCAGCACATGTTAAACTTTCAAATTAGGTTATGCCTGTGTATTTTAGAATATGCTTGGTTATGAGCTGAAATTACTAACTAATGCTGAAATCACAACAGAAAATTGGAACCAAAACTTTTTAGCTATTGCTGTCTAACTAAGTAATATTAAATTATGCTGTTTCCCATGCTATTAGGCACTATTATGCTAATGGGAGAGAAAGTTAAAGAAATTATCGTTTGCTACTCATATTAAGACTGTATTTTAAAAAAATGACAAAAAATTCATTCACTTTGATGTTATGTGAAGGTTGTCATTTGAAGTTATGGTAGATTCAGAAAATTCATGAACCCCCTAAAATTTTGTGTGTGTGTGTGTGCCTGATTTTTCTGGAGAGATAGCTTTTATAATTCTCATCAGATCCTAAAAAGGCTTCTTTTTTGCAGTGCTGATGGTGGAACTCAGGGCCTCACACTTGCTTAGGCAGGTGCTCTACCACTTGAACCACTCCACCGGCCCCAAATTAAGTTTTTGAGTGGCATGCCAATTCTTTGTAGCTGGATCTTGTGGCTTCTAGCAGAAGTTCTGTATGTTGGTTGACTGAAGGGAGAGGCTCAAGGGTGAAGGAAACATCAGGAAGGAGAATGTGAAAGAAGGTTATCATTGAGATTTAGTATCTCATTGTGCCACTTAAAGAGACAGTGTCTTTCTTTGTAATTCTCAACATTTTGTCCATGTCTGGGAAGAGTTTTTGAGATTGGGCTATTAGCATATCCTGTCATGTGGGAGTAGTACCCAGGAATCAGTACTTTTAAACCATCTGGTAATTTGGATGCACATTCAAGTTTGGGAGCCGCTTTCAGAAAATTCAAGGATGTAAACCATGCCCTATTGGGGTCAGTTACATGCTCGGTCTGTTAAGTAGTTAGGTCATGTAGTTAACCTGGTGGAAACTTCAAATGTGCAATTGTCTTCTCAAGTGCTTCTTGTCATGACTGCCTATGAAGTCATGGCCATTTCCTACCCTCTTGCCTGGCATGCTTGATTTCATTCACAGCCTTTCCCCCTTCCCCAGATATTTGTAGTTCGCTGTGTCAGTATTTCCCTATGCACTCTCATACTCTTTTCCTAGAGGTTTGTAAAATTTTCCCTGCTCCAGACCATTCTCTCTCATTTTACCTTTTTCTTTTTTTAATTTTAAATAATTTGAAGATCCGTGACAAGTTTTGTTTCTCTTGGGGAATTTACTATTGTCTTTTCTCAAACTCCTCAAGTTCCTGAGTTCGTTGCATAACTCAACTCTGAAACTCTTCCACCACCATTGAGGTACACTCAATGAGGGAGGGCCGTCCTCCAATGGCAGCTGTCGATTGGGTGCTTCTTTTTCAATTTGTAATAATACAGTTAATTATTCTGTATACAAATATTTCTGATGTGATGGCAACATCAAGTGTTGTGATACTTTTGAATCATAAAATGAGATTAGCTTTTTTATGTTTCTCTCTGAGACCTGGGTTTCTAGAGGTGGAGGCCCATGGGTTGGGACCTCAACCATTACTCCCTGCTACAGCACAGAAAAGGCTGGTTGGATCTATTAGGATGATAATCACAGTGGATGGTTCCCCTTGACCTCCAATCCCAGAATGAGAGTTTCTGTGAGTGGGTCAGGGCTGTTTCCCTAATAGATGTTGACTTCAAATGGACTCATGTTTTTTACCACTCTAGTGAATTCCAGTCTTCCTCCCCATCACACTCACCATATGAGTTTAACAGGAGTGAATCTTTTGAGCTATGGTTCTCCCTAGTTTTGATTTCTCAAGCAGTCCTTCCTCCTGGTCAACCTCTATCTTGTGCAGTCTTTTGCATCTAGCTGCCTGAGCCAAATGGGTATGGGGTTTTTTCCTAGGTTCTTTGCTCTCTTTTGTCCTCCATGTTTATCAGCATGTCCTGTAGAAGCTGCCTTCACGATAGTGTCTCAAATGCTTCTTTCCCTCCCATCTGGATGATTATGCTACAACTCTAGGCAAAAGGCCTGTCTGCCAGTCCTCCCCTGAAATCCTGCAGCAGCCTCCTAAGTGTTCTCGGTTTCCTTCACACTTTTTCCCCACTCCACTCTCCCACCTCAAACTTTTCACTAGCTTTCTGCATGTGGAGTAAAAAGCACACTGTCATGGCAGGAAATCCTGGCTCTTGTTCTCCCGTAACTTCATCTCCTGATACTCTCCATCCACGCCAGCTGTTATTTGCCCTGTCAGTGGCCTGTGAACATTTATTTACTTCTTCCAAGAAGCTCTTATAATTTGATGCCTGGCAAATACTCTCTGAACTTAATAGTGTAATGATATCATAATAATAACACTTTCTGCCACTTATGGAAGTTTTCCATAGTCCAGACAGTGTGCTAAGTGCTCTTCAGACATTATCTTATCATGAAATTAGATGCAACAAACTTGTGAAGTTGGTATTGTTCTTCCCATTTTTTGGGGAAGATGAAAGCATTGGAGTGACTTGCTTAGGTTCATACGTTAGTATGTGGTGGAGCTTGGCTGACATCTGTCTGTCTGGTTCTTAAATCAGTCCTTTCCTACTGAAGTTTCAGAAATATTTTGTTACCATTAAATTGCAATGATCTCTCAATTACTAGGCTTAGAGCAAGCCAAAGAGCAGGTCTCTTAGTAAAATTGAAAGTAAACATTAATATAACTTAATGACCTTACTGGCGACAACAAACTTTTCTGTCTTTTCTCTCTTACTTGTACTAATATGAGAGAGTTTAGTGTGAAAGTTGCAAATAAACTCTGCAATCAAGCACATGAGTTTAATCTCAGAACCTGGTATCTGTTCATATGTGCTTTCATCTTCACATGTGCTCGGTAGTGTTGTCGGTGCTTGAGATATGTCAGTGAGCATTGCAGTCAGATGATGTAGAACTTTGGCTCTATTAGCTGTTTTTGTCTTGGAGGCTACTATAGCATTATTACTCTTATTGAATTTAGAATAAATGTGAACCATCTTGGACCCATCCCAATGGGTCCATTTGAGCCAGTCTTATGAGATGTTCTCTAAGGACAATCTTATAGGAAGGCTCCAGAGTACTTTTCTTTCTCCTTTATTTCCAATTAAAATGAAACATTAAATTTAACTTTATTAGATATAGAAGTTCATGTAATAAATTTGTACATTGCATTGTTTGTTAGAAAATGGAAATACTTTGTGGGTATTTGTGGAGAAAAAGATGGCAATAAGAACAATTTGCAGTATCAGACAGTAGTCAGTGAAATGGGTCTCCTTAAAAGGTCAAGACTTGAAGTGGTGGAGCTAGCTAGATAGGAAGAACAGAGGGAGAGGAGAGAGAAGCCAGTGCTTAGGCCCAAAGGAGGAATGTGAAAGCAAAGTGGCCATGATGGGTGGAGGGGACTGAGTGAGGGTAGAGACTATAGATGGGGTCAGACAGGTTCAAAGTGTTTTGTTGATGACAATGGAGTAAATGAGCATTTCTGACCTAGAGTCGCAGAGTCCTCACCTACCTATTCCAGCCACATCTCCTGCTGCTCCCTCTTGTAATCAGTCTTGTAGATTTTTAGTAGAAAGTTCATTGGAGAGTCCCTAAATACTTATGCTGTTCTAAACCTGTATTAGTCTGTGACAAAATACCTGAGCAAGTCAATTTAAAGGAGAAAGGGTATATTTTGTCTCACAGTTTCGAGGTTTCAGCCCACGGTCAGCTGCCTCTGTTGCTTAAAGGTCTGTGGCAGGAAAGCAAAGGTCATTGAGGCAAAGCTGCTTACCCCATGTGGGGAAGTGGAGAGGGTGGAGAGAAGCTGCCAGACCCCTCTTCTTAAAGACTCCACCATCTCTCAAAAACCCTTGGAATTCCTCAATGGACTAATCCATGGTCAGAGCCTCAGGATCCAATCAACTGTCAGAGGCTCCATCTCTGAGCGCTGCTTTATTGGGATGGAACCTTCCACTCATGAGCCTCTGTGGGACATTTCAGACCCAAACTGTAGCAAAATCTTTCTATTTTGCACACACCTGAAATGCCCTTCTCTTATCCCTTTTCACTGCAATAAACTCGAAATTGCAAGAACCACTGTGGAGCCTTCCTCTGGGAATTCTTTGACTCCTTCTGAGGAATTTCCATCTCTGGGCCACCAAACACAGCCCTCTGCATTTGTTGTAATAACTAACAGTTAATGAGCACTTATTATGTGTCACCTACTAAATCTTTTAAACGTTTGTTATTTACTCCTTACACCTACCATATGGCATATCCTACTAACGCCCCTATTTTACAGATGAATAAATAAAAACATGAAGTTTAGTGTCTTGCCTGAGATCATGCAGCTACCTGTGGTGGTGCCAGGAACTGAACACAAGGTCTCTGGCTCCAAAGTCCATGTGCTCTCATAATAAATATATTAAACTGCACCTCCACCATCCTTACCAGTACAAGACAGTGCATACCACAGTATATTGCAAATGTTAGTTTGTGTGCATGTGTCTTTCATACTGTTTGTGAATTCTTTGGGGACAGAAAACCATGTCATACACTTTTGTTCTCTGGGACTTTGTGCATATGCTCCCTTGACTCAACTGTGACGAGAACAAAGTATTCTCTCCTGTCATTTGTAAGATGTGGGATACTATTTGAGAACGGCAATGATCATCTGTCATTGATTCAGAATTGCAGTTGGTTTGGGATTGCATTTTAACCATGTCATCGTGCTTCTGCTTCTCCCCAGACCAGTATCAAAGAGGGACAACTGTTGAAGCAAACCAGTTCTTTCCAAAGGTGGAAAAAGAGATACTTCAAACTTCGAGGCCGTACACTGTATTATGCAAAGGACTCAAAGGTAATTCAAGAGTGTACTAGTTTCAAGTACCTCAGGTTGTGAATGCATCTTAAATTTTGGTCGTATACACTGTTTTTGTCTTGGGGTCTCGCATAGCATCATCCATGTCCTTGCATGGATTCAGTATAAATGTGATCAACCTTGCACCCTATCCCAAGACTCATCTCTTTGGGTCATTCCCACAACATGTCCCTAAGAATAATCTTATAGGAAAACTCTAGTGCATTTTGCTTTTTCTTTCTTCTTCTCCTTTCCTTCAAATTAAAACATTGAACATAATCTTTCTTAAAAGCATCATCTTATTAGATATAATAAACTCCAAATTTTGAGTTTCTTCCCTCTTCTGTTACTTTTCAACCTTTGAAATAGTATTCTGACTATGAGAGTTACTACAGTTGTTAAAAATGTATGTTCTTGGTTCAGATATAGGTTTCAATGCTAATTCTAGCAGATTCCACGATGTGCCTGTGGCTAGCATGCATTGTTGAGAGGAAGCTTAGGTAATACCTAGCACAAATAACCACTCCTTTATGCTAACAGTTAAGAATAAAAATCATATGGGAAGAAAATCAATACTTAAGCAATTTTTATGTAACAGTTAAATAAAATAATAATAATGCATTTTTGGAAAAAATTGTAATGAGCCCATTAAAATGGATATTTTAGTATTGCTTCAAAAATAAACATGAAAATTTCTTGCTACTGGGCCAGTGGAAAAATTAATCACTTTCATTTTTAAAAATGTATGTTCATGATGTAATTAGATGAGTTATATGCCAGGAGGCAAAACCAAAACCTACTTCTTAGTTCATGCAACTGTAATAGAATACCACATACTTACAAATTAGTAATCACAAGATAAAATGATATTATTTTAAAAGTCATGATGTTCACTGTTATGCCTGATCTGGCTCATTCTGGCTTTTCATGTCTGTCTCTAGAAGCATTGGCTAGTTGACAGCCTTTGACTTTGGCCTGTGTTTCCCATCTGCAGAGTGACTTTCCCTGTATCTCCATTTGATGAAATGCCCTGTTTTCTTTAAGGACTCCCTCAAATAGTCCTATTTTCATTATTCATAAGAGGAAGGATTTAATCATTTTCTGTTGGAGAAATTATTGGTGACCTTACAGAGAATTTCATTATAGCTCTTCTCTTCCACTTTTAATAGTCTATTTACATTACAGTTAGGTATGTCTGTTCCATCTCCTGTGCTTGGCTGTGAATTCCTTCTCATCAGGCAACAGGTCTTACAGTCAGATTGGTTGACTTGAAGTAGACTAGTGTAACTTCTGGAGATCTGGGAGGGGGAATGGAAACTATTAGAAAAGAGGGACCCTTTTTTCTGCAATTCTAAAGGTTTGCTGTTATGCCAGCCTTGCTGGAAAAATACAAAAGTGGGAAGGATACATTTGTTTACTCAGATTTTCTAATTGCTAACTTGTTCATTTATTTTTTGTTTTTTATTCATTTATTCACCTGTGCATACATTTCTCCCTCCTACCCCCGACCCCTTCTCTCTCCCTCTCACCTCCCACCCTTCCAGGCAGAACCTGTTCTGCCCCTATCTCTAATTTTGTTGAAGAGAAGACATAAGCAATAATAAGAAAGACAAAGAGTTTTTGCTAGTTGAGATAAGGATAGCTATACAGGGAGATTCCTAGCACTGCTTCCATGTACAAATGTGTTACAACCCAAGTTGATTCATTTCTACCTGACCTTTCACTAGTTCCTGATCCCCTTCCCATATAGACCTCTGTCGCTTTAAGGTTTCTGTATTAGTTCAAACCCTTTCATGTTTTGGGTTTCCTTCCTATCCCCATATCTCCCGTATGTGCTCTCCCCTTGTCATGTGACCCAAGTCCTACCACATTGTTGTATTTGTCCTAGATCTAAAGTCTGTATATGAAGGAGAACATACGATTTTTGGTCTTCTGAGCCTGGCTAACCTTGCTCAGAATGGTGTTCTCCAGTTCCATCAATTTACTTGCAAATGATAAGATTTCATTCTTCATGGCTGAGTAAAACTCCATTGTATGGTCCTGGACTTTTCTTTTTTGGGAGACTCTTTATTGCTGCTTCAATTTCATTTTGTGTTATAGATGTATTCAGATGATTAATACCCTCCTGGTTCGATTTTGGATGGTCATAAGTATCTAGAAATCTGCCCATTTCTTCAAGATTTTCAAATTTATTAGAATATAGTTTCTCAAAGTAATCTCTGATGATTTCCTGGATTTCCGTGGTGTTTTTTGTTATCTCCCCTTTTGCATTTCTGATTTTACTGATTTGGGTTTTTTCTCTCCTCATTTTAGTCAGGTTTGCCAGGGATCTGTCAATATTATTTATTTTTTCAAAGAACCAGCTTTTTGTTTCATTGATTCTTTGTATGGTATTTTTTTGTTTGTTTCTGTTTCATTAGTTTTGGCCTTTATTTTTATTATTTCTCTCCTGCTTGTTTTGGATTTTGCTTGTTCTTATTTTTCTAGGAATTTGAGATATAGCATTAGGTCATTGATTTGAGATCTTTCTGTCCTTTTAATGTGTGCACTCATAGGTATAAACTTTCCTCTTAGGATTGCCTTTGCTGTGTCCCATAGGTTCCGATAGGTTGTGTTTTCATTTTCATTACCTTCCAGGAAACTTTTAATTTCCTCTTTTATTTTATCAATGACCCATTGATCATTTAACAATGCGTTGTTCAGCTTCCAATTGTTTGCATGTTTTTTACTGTTGTTTTTGTTGTTGAGTTCTAGTTTTAATGCATTGTGATCAGAGAGAATGCATGGTATAATTTCTATTTTCTTATATTTGCTGAGGCTTGCTTTGTGCCCTAAGATATGATCAGTTTTGGAGAAGGTTCCATGGGCTACTAAGAAGAATGTATATTTTGTGGAAGTTGGATGAAATATTCTGTAGACATCAGCTAGGTCCATTTGATCTATGGTGTGATTTAGTTCTAGGATTTCTTTATTGATTTTTTGTTTGGATGACCTATCTATTGGTGATGGGGGGGTATTAAAGTCTCCATTACCACTCTGTTGGAGTCTGTATGTGTTTTTAGGTCTTTCAGAGTATGTTTGATGAAATTGGGTGCATTGACATTGGGTGCATATAGGTTGATAATTGTTATTTCATTTTGGTCTATTTCCCTTTTATTAGTATGGAGTGTCTTTCTTTATCTCATTTGATCAATGTAAGTTTGAAGTCTACTTTGTCTGAGATAAGTATTGCTACTCCTGCCTGTTTTCAGGGGCCATTGACTTGGTAAATCTTCTTCCAGCCTTTCATCCTAAGTCAGTGCTTATTTCTGTCCATGGGATTGTTCTCCTGTATATAAGAGACTTCCTTTTTAATCCATTTCGCCAAATGTTGTCTTTTGATGGGGGAATTAAGTCCGTTGACATCCAGTGTTAGTATTGATAGGTATGTGGTGATTCCTGTCATTTAGATGTTTTTATTGTTTAAGGGTTTCATTATGTGCAGCTGTATCAATGTTACTCTCTACTTTCTTGCCTTTTATTCTCCTGTGGTTTGGTATTGCCTGTCCTTTCATGGTTTTGTTTGCTTTCATTTTCTGTGTGCAGAATTCCTTGAAGAATCTTTTGTAGTGATGGCTTGGTGGTCATATATTGTTTTAGTTTCTGCTTATCATGGAAGACTTTTATTGCTCCATCTATTTTGAATGATAGTTTTGCTGGGTAGAGTATTCTAGGGTTGAAATTATTTTCGTTTAGTGCCCGGAAGACCTCACTCCATGCTCTTCTTGCTTTTAAGGTTTCCGTTGAGAAATCTGCTGTGATTTTGATGGGTTTACCTTTGTATTTTATTTGTTTTTTCTCTCTTACAGCCTTCAATATTCTTTCTCTATTCTCTGTGCTTGTTGTTTTAATGATAATATGTCATGGGGTAGTTCTATTTTGGTCAAGTTTGTTTGGTATCATGGAGGATTCCTGTACCTGAATGGGCATAGTTTTCTCTAAATTTGGGAAATTTTCTGTTATTATTTTGTTGAATATGTTACGATTTCCTTTTGCTTGCACCTTTTCTCCTTCTTCAATGCCCATGATTCTCAGGTTTGGTCTTTTGATGGAGTCAGTGAGTTCTTGCATATTCCTTTCACAGGTCTTGAGTTGTTTGACTAATAGTTCTTCAGTTTTTCCTTTAATTTCTATTTCATCTTCAAATTCTGAGATTCTGTCTTCTGCTTGTTCTAGTTTGCTGGAGTGGCCTTCCATTGTGTTTTGTATTTCTATCTCATTCTTTTTTCTGAGGTTTTCCATATCATGGGTCACTTCCTTTTTAATATTGTCAATTTTCAACCTTAATTCATTTATCTCTCTATTTATGGTGTTCTGTGTTTCACTTTGGTATTTATTTGGGGCTCCTATGAGTTCATTTATTTGTTTCTGTGTCTTCTCATATTCTTTATTTTTGTTGTCTTGGAATTTCTTGAGTGCCTTCTGTACGTTTTGGTTGCACATGAAATTCTCAGTGATTACTTGCAGGATTTCTTCTTTCAGAATGTTCTTGTGAGCTTCATTGGGTTCCTTGGCATAGTTTATCTTTGTTTTGTTGTAGTGTGGAACTGGGTATCCATTTTCTTCATTTCTCTCTAAATCCTGTATTAATTTATTTTTTGGGAGAGAATGGTTTCCATCCCTTTTTTGTGTTCCCATTAGTCCACTTGGTGCTGTTTCTGTCCCTGGTCTGTGTGTAATTTAGTATTAGCTAATTTACAATAGTAAAACTGTAGGTCTGCGTCTCCCAAGCAGGTCTACAGCTGCTGTCTGGTGGTGTGGGAGCCCTCCTGTTTTCTCAGTGGAACGTGGCATGGTTTGTACAGGCTGGGGGTTCAGGGTGTTGGAGTTCTGATTCTTTTTGGTGGTTTTTTCTGCCAAGTGTGGCTCCAGCATCTCAGCAAAATTTTTGATTTACAGAGCTCATGCTGTCTGCTTCTACCCTCTAGTCACCATCTTGGATCCGCACTCTGTTTTTATTCTTTAAAAGATTTACTTCTGGGCTTGGAGTGGCTCAAGTGGTAGAACACATGTTTAGCAAGCATGCATCCCTGAGTTCAAACTCCAGTACCATGAAACGTAGGCAGAAAGACACATGGAGAACCTGACGGGAGGAAAATTGCGGTTTAACGAAGCCAGTCCATTGGTGTGGGGGGATGGCTCTAACTTGTTCATTTTTTTTTTTTAATTCTTTCTATGGACCTTTTACTGGCACTTTTTGGTTAAAACAATGTTTAAGAGTATAAAAGAAACATCATCTTCTATTTGCAGAGCACATTTCACCACCTCAGTTGAATACATATGTATAGAGGAGGAAAATAAAGTTCAGAATGTCTGGTAACAAACGATCTGAGCTAGAACTTGTTGTCAGTTCCCAGTTAGCAAGCCTGGGATCCTGGATGTGGTCTCTGCCTCTCTGATTTGTCGTGTGTGTGTGTGTGTGTGTGTGTGTGTGTGTGTGTGTATGTAGCACACGCAGTGGACTCGTGTGTGTGTGTGTGTGTGTGTGTGTGTAGCACACGCAGTGGACTCTGTGTGTGTGTGGGTGTAGCACATGCAGTGGACTCGTGTGTGTGTGTGTGTAGCACACGCAGTGGACTCTGTGTGTGTGTGTGTGTAGCACACGCAGTGGACTCGTGTGTGTGTGTGTGTAGCACACGCAGTGGACTCGTGTGTGTGTGTGTGTAGCACACGCAGTGGACTCTGTGTGTGTGTGTGTGTAGCACACGCAGTGGACTCGTGTGTGTGTGTGTGTGTGTGTGTGTGTGTGTGTATAGCACACGCAGTGGACTCCTTGTAAATGATATGTACTTCCAGACAACACAGAACATTTACACTGAAACAGTGTACTGGGGTTCTTTAACTTCCTTTTCAGTTTGAGATTTATAGGCTTGTTCTATTTTATGGTTTCACTTACCTTCCTAAGAAAAAATTGCAAAGTATTGCTAATTTAACTTTCTCTTCATTTTTCAATTCTTTATTCTTGACAAAGCTTTCATAGTCATGACCTTATTCATGGAGCTTGGCTTTCTCTTAAGGTTTCTGTTTTCTTCTTCATCAACAGTCCCTGATATTTGATGAAGTTGACCTCTCAGATGCCAGCGTTGCTGAAGCAAGCACAAAAAATGCCAACAACAGCTTCACGGTATGGTTATATTCTAACTTCTTCCAAGGGCTGTAGAAATGTCCTTTCCTGAACATGTATAGATAGGTGCTTACCTTGTTTAGTTACTGTGAGGCTACTTATGTGTGTTGGGTTCTCATTAGCACAATAAACCACAGTAAGTACACTGTACATTCTGGCATCCAATACCACTTGTAATTGATTGAATCAATGAAGTTGGGTTTAAATGTATTTTAAAAATTAGCATATAATTTTCTTTTTTAGGCTTTTTTAATCCTTTGATTAGTTCCGTTTTTAAATATTTGAAAACTTTGCCATTTATCTACATTCTTAAAAATAATACTTTCTCCTGTTTTTGCTCCAGTTGCTATAGTTTAGGCCTTCCTTTCCTCTCACTTAGCCAGTTCATTGGGGAGCTACTTAGGAGGTCTAGTTTCTTCCTTTCCAATCACAAACTGCACTGTTGAAGAGACCTAGCTTGTTCCCATTGCCTGCAAACTCAGTTGTAAGTTCTTGGAAGACCATGCCTCAGCATTCTGGTGTTACTGATCATTACCTCCTCACATGCCCCACTGTCTCTGCCTGAACTATTCTGCACCCTCTGTCATAAATAATTTGTCCCCCACCTATAGTGATTGAAATCCTTCCAATTCTTCCATCCTTCTATTTCTTTCATTCACAAAATGTGACTTGAGTTCCCATGATGTGCCAGGCACTTGTGTTAAGCAAGGAAATTCAGAGATGAATATATAGATGTCAATCTGTGAACGTTCCCTCCAGATCTGCACAGTGTAGTTTAGCGACACTCATGTGGAGTATTTGAATACTACATATTCTTCAGCTCATCTAAGATGCATTCCTTTTGTTATGTTGTCATGCCCATCCACACTCACAGTCCCCACTCCAGGAAGCCACTACTACTGACACCAGTGTATAGTGTCCATCCCCCATGCATGCTAGGGCAGGGAAGATAGCCAGATAAGCAAATACAGAGTGCCATGATAGGAATGGGGGGATGGGTGGGGAAAGGAAGCAAATAAATTCAAATTTAGTCTTATTGATTTATGGGCATGTGGGATAATTCATAGTATAAATATTCCTCTCCTTCTCCCCCATCCCCAGGGAGTGTTTAGTTTGAGAAGAGGAAAGCCAAGAATAGAATCCTGGGAAAATGTTAAAATGTAAGGTTTGACTAGTAAAGACTGAGTGAGAGCATTTGTTAGTGAAGAGGGAGAATTGTGAGTCAGTGATATTATAAAAACCCCACTGGGGAGAGTGTCAGGATGGAAGTTGTTAAAGTCAGGTGCTGTGGAGAGATCAAGTCCAGGAAGAATTGAAAAGCGATTGTTGACCTTGTGGACTTGGAGCTCATTTGGTCACATTGATGTGAGTGGCTTCAGGGGAAGGGTGGCAGCATGCGTTAGGTGGCACCGCAAATGCAAAGTGAATGACAGCTGTTAAGAGGAGAACAGATTTGGCTAGAAGGATGTTCAGGCTAGAAGAGAGTTGTGGTTTTGTTGTTGTTATTGCACTCTTGCTTTAAAAATGAGTTTTGAGTGTGTTTACATGAAGAAAAGAAAGGACTGTTAGGAGCAAGAGTTGAAGACTCAGGAGAGGGGGAATAACTAATGGGGAAGATCTCTGAGGACACTGAAGGCTTAGGAGCTGGAGCACAGTTAAGACATTAATACTCAACGGTAGATGGAAAGTTTGTGGAGCAGGTTGGGGCAGCTAATTCATGTTCTTCAAGCCCAAATCATGCCATTTTCTCAGTGAATCTGAAGACATGGTTATCTGCTGTAGGTGAGAATGTTAGGGATGTTTGGAATAGCTTCTTAAGAAAGGCAGCATTGATAATTAACAGGAAACTGTAGAAGATTACTAGGTAGGAAATAGTGTCCACCAAGGATTGGAGAGCACCTCTAGCATGTCCTTAGTTCCTGTGCTTGTAGAATATTCTTTAAGTGAGTGTAGAGAACAAATACATTGGCTCAGGATTGATGGTTATAGGGCATTTAGATAGAAAATAAAGATATTGCTGGATATTTGAGGGTTCAATAACTCATCTGCCTTCCCCTTTCTGCATTCTCAGTTTTGGAGAATATAACAGAGTCAGAAACAGCTTAACAAATACCTAAACAGGATCCAGTAACCATTGAATATAAAGCTTCTGATAAATTGCTGGAGGCCTGAGGCTGAAACATTGCCTTGTGAGCAAGTCATTCCTCACAAGTGAAGGTGGGGTAGGATGGAGTGGACGAAGCTCACCAGTTTTACCAATCAGATTAGTCTGTTGCCTTTCCTAAGGAATGAATGATTCTCTGCTCTCCCAACTGGAAACTTGTGTGTGTATGTGTGTGGGGGGCGGGAATAAAGGTTTCTACCCAAGAGAACTAATCTGAAAGGGGTTCCAGAATTTATAATTTGAAGGATGGGATAATTTCAAGTGAAAACATGGTCTAGGGATTGGAGCATTTGAATAGCTCTTCTTTGTCCTCTCAGTGCCTTGAGCTGCTAGGGGCTGGAGCCATTCACCCAGCCCTTTTTGCTTTAGTTTGGTTTTTACATAGGGTCTCATGTTTTAGTCCAGTTCAGTCTCACACAGTGAGCCTCCTGTGTCTGCCTCCCAAGTTGCTGGGATTCTAGGTGTGTGGCACCATGCCTGGCTTCCTGTTGTATCTTTCTTATAGAACTTACTTTGTTCTGCCTTATGGCTAGTTAAGTATGTATTTTTATTATAACCTCCTTGAGAACAAGAACTGTGTCTAGTCTTTGTTCTTTATAGTACCTTATCCATAAGTATTTGTTGATTTTAATTAAGATTGAAGTTTACTTTTGGCATGAGAAGACATTGTGTTGAGATATTTTCAAAAAGTTTTCTCATCTACCAAATGTTATTTCTAAGGTTTGTTGGCCTAGACATGTTAGGTAGATTGCTTAGGATTTTACAGCAAATGAACTTGGTAGAAGTTTCTAGGATATTAAATGGAGTAATAGACATGTTTTCAGCTGGTAATTGACAGTCCTGTCTATACTTAAATTTTCAATATCCTGCCTTCCAGATTACAGTGACTGCTATGGACGCTGTTATTTACTGAGGTCAGTGGTGTAGTGATGGTGTTATGGCTGAGAATCCAGGAAAGGCCAAATTCTGCTTCATAATAGTCATCTTCCTGCTCCCTGAATTCTCTGAGGATAACACAGTAACCAGAACAATAATATATGGACAATCTATAAATAGTAAATGGAAAATGGGAAGCTTATGCTTTGCCTGAAAACCTAATGCTGAATTCTCTGGTAAAATGGGTTCCATAGGAAGTGTTCAAGGGAGCAGGGAGCAACTGACCTAACCCGGAGGCTACTCAGAGTCATTTCTGCTCACTAGTTTGGAATGAGCAAGTCACTAAAGCTGCCTGCTGCAAGTGGAAGAGACGTAGACACCAAGACAGTGACAAAGGGTTGCAGGTGTGGATAACAACCTGTGCGCACCATGAATACTTTTCCTTTTTTGCATAGTTTCCCTCTCCCATCCCTGGAGTTAATATTTATTTTGTTTTTTCAGTTGTCAAATCATTTTGAGTATTTTGCTAGTTTTCTACTTTTGTATGCTAAACAACCACAAAAGTAGTGACTTTAAACAATGCCTATTTATCTCACAAATTTTGTAGGTTGCACACCATAGTTAGGTTCTTCTCCAGGTCTCATGATAATGAAGTAAACAGATATGATAAATTAAAATACATATACCATTTTTAATTGCCTTAGATCGGGCAACTTTTGGCCACAGTTTGATTTTTATGGTTTTATGAGTATCTTTGCAGTAGACAAACACAACAAAAACTACTAACTTTGAAAGCATTTTTTGTGACTTGAGGTGGTAGTGATGTGGTCAAGAAATGAAAAGGACACTCTCTGATATCCTTTTTAGAAGTATTTAGGTTAATGTTCAGTAGTTTGTTTGTAGTTTAAGTTCTGCCATGACATTTCTCTGATTGTAGAATCTGTAGTATGTTGTGTTTGTTACTTGTTTTAAATATTTCTTTCTTTTTTATTGTATTGATATTGATATGGTGTTTTGGAGTTTTATTTTTACTTTAACATGGTTATAGTTAGCACACACCCCTTTGCTGTATTTTAACATGTTCTTTTGTATTTGGCTGGAATGAACTGATTTCCCCTTCATCACACTGTTACCACCCTGAGAAAGGGCTTCCAGACCTCCTGATAGCTAGTTCAGGGCTGTTTCCTGGATGGGACATCCTCTATCTAGAAAGTTTTTGCCTCTGCTCTTCTCTTCCAATGTCCACTGCTCTCTTTGTCTCTTTCTTGCTAACCAAGATATTTCTATCCCCATGCTTCTTACACTTACCCAGTTGCAAAGGATGGGAGCTTTAGGTTATGAAGTCAAACAGTCTGGGTTTGGGTCCTGGCTTAGCCATGTAGAGTTATGTGACTTTGGACAAATAGCTAACACCTCTTAATCTAAGTTTCCTTGCCTATAATGAGGGTAACAGTGGTACTTCCCATATGGTTAAGAGGATTGAATTAAATGTTATCTATTAGTTTATTTATCTACTCAATTATTATTTAATCATCAATTATTAATAACTTAATTTAAAATTAATTAATAACTTAAATATTAAGTTACCTACCTCAATCATGAGCACCCATAGTTTAATAAATGTTAGTGCCTATTATTATCCTGAATGTAACATCCTTCTATTTCCTTTGTAAGTGGCAATGTATTGCCAGTTCCTAAATTTGGGGGATTTTGAAGGGATATGTGGATGAGCTTCATCTTGAGAAAACATTCCATCCTGTCTTTCAGAGTCAGAGGGAAGATTTATTATAACTTTTATCTCATATTCATAAATGTGATTGGGAAAAACAACCATTTGGCAGTGAGTGGAATGATAATCATATCTTGTTAGGTAAATGTTACTTGCTAAAGAAGGGCTTTTTAATGACTTGAAAGTCATCACAATCACAAGGTTTATGTTCAGTTTTTAGAACGTGTTGCTCATATAGCTGTTTTCTTTAAAATTCCTTGAAGATTAAGGTAGACTTTAAACAAATAAGTATAATTTTCAAGAAGTTACTGTGTTGGCATTGTTAAGTCTTCTTAAGGAAGTTTGCAGAGAAGGTAGCATGTATTTTGGTTTGTGTGCTTGTTTGTTTAACTACAGAGAAATACAGAGGTAATTTTAGCTTATTTAACGGGCCTTAGTGTTTTTCATGAGCAGTCTGTACATCCACCTGGATTACTTGGTGGATCCTATGCAGGCACCACATGGGGGCTTCTTATTTTTACACCTGACCAAGCATAGGAACCATTTTAGTTCAGAAGTCACTTGCCTAGCAGTGTACTGAAAGTTGATTCATCATTTGATTTTGATCCTCTTAGGAAGGTTTAAAATGTACACATTCGAAGAAACAAACTGCGGGCATACTCTTTATGGTGCATGAAATGCCAGGACTTAATCATTCATAGTGTCATTGAAGTGAGCAGGCTGGGTTTTAATGGGAAGGAAAAAAAGCTGTAGAGTGTCTGTTTCTTTAGTGGTTACTTTATGTTTATTCTGTTTTCCCCTTAGCTTCCTCTCCATTGACACAGTTCAGTTTATCTCTTTCTGAGGAAGGATAGCACATCCTTTGAACCCAAGGAAGTATCAGTTTGCTTTTATTTGTTAGCATCTCAATATTTAGTTCCCAAGGAAGTTAACAAAACAGTTTTTTCTTTTCATGTCATGTGTGATAGCATCTCACAAAAAGGTATTTAGATGATCGCCTGAATAAATAATCACTTAGATAAATAAGCTGCCAACTCATTTGGTAACGTTTGTTGGAACTGTTATGTTCTTGTTCTAAATCTTTATATCTGATAACTCATTTAAGTTTTAATATCAGTCCTACAAGAGAAGAACTATTATATTATATAATCCCCATTTGATAGCTGAAGAATCTGAGACAGAGAGGCTAACATCTAATACATGTAAGAACGTGACTGTAAATCCACCCAGGGCATACAGCCTCAGCTGTACTCTTGTCCATTCTGCCCTCCCACCTCTATATTCTGGACTTTTAAACAAACGTGGTTCTGACAGTATGCTGCTAGCTGCTTAGTCCATGGTTAGTTGTCTTTTCTACTTAAGTCAGTGCGCGCCTGTGCTCTATTACCAAGCACCACCAATCAGACCGCAGATCTAGAATATTACATTTTACTCAGGACTCTATCTTTAAAGAGAACTAGTGACTAAAAGAGCTCACTGAAGAAGATAACCAACATTATAAAAATGTCTGTGAATGATGGTCTTGATAAGCATTTAATGGCACTTTTTTAGTTTAATGATTTGGGAAAACAATATAATTTTTTTTTAACATTTGAGGTATTATCATGTAGGAAGATCTGTGATTGGTTTTGTGTTATTGCAGTATGCAGAAAAAAAAAGACCTGTGGTTGAATTCACAGAGGGATAATTCAGCTCAGTGTAAGAAAGAACTTTCTACCTCCAGTTATCCGATGGAACAGGCCCCCTTGTGAGGTAATAACCCTGCCCATTATTAGAAATCCTCAGTCATCTTCTTCCCTGAGAGCTGAAAGGGGCTTCAAGAAGAGAGTTCTCAGAGCAGGCTCAGCTTCAAAGTGCTGAAATGAGTTTCTCAAGGTTGGATGGCTAATTTAAGCTGTGCACAGCTGGTGCTGAATTTGGGGCTCTGAGTATCTGTTGGACTAGGCAAGGAGGAGTGGACTTAGAGATTGCCAGACTGTGTGCTGGACCCTTTACACATGCTGTCTCCCTGTGTCACTGAGCAAGAGCTCAGTGACCTCCTTTACTAAGGTTGTTGGAGAGATTTTGACATGGTGTGTGTTTGCAGGAGTGTGAGAGAATGCTGAAATTTCCTTGCACGTGCAAAGACTGTCTTTGTTGGACCCACAAGGCTAGCATGGTGCCTGGCACAGAGGGGAAAGCCAATATATATTTCTTGAATGAATGAAAGAAGTGTTCTTGTTGAATGAATGAATGATATTTGTAAACTCTAGTTTTTCTTTGGACAAATAGTATCATTCCATGTTTTAGCATTGAACAGTCTCCTAATTATGGGTTTTACATAGTACACCCATAATTACTTGAATCTACATGAAATCTTTACATAATGATGGAGGATTTTTATGGCAACAAGTCTTATAGACAATTATTCTTGTCTCATCGATCATGGCAGTGGTCTCACCTTTGCTTATGTAATTATTAGAAACTGGACAGCAGCAAGCTTCATATTTTTGCATCTGTATTGTAAAATATTTTATAACACTCTAAAATGACATCCCACCATATTAATACAATTTAAGTTGTTTTGGCCTTTACAATGGATTTGTATATAATTTAGATGGCTTTGTATTATGAAAGCTGGTAATTTATAAGTTGAAGTTTGTGTTCCTTTTCTTGTATCTTTGATGTTAGGGGCTTTTACAAATGGCATGTCTTCTCACTGTCTCTGTGGGCATATTATATTTATCTTTTTATTCAGTGATGTAGCATTTTTTAAAGAGTATGTATACCCAGAGAAATATCTCTGAAGATTGTTATGACCTTCTCAGATCAAAGTTGGAGGAAGTAAGAAACTATTGATCCTTTTGTAGTGAGACTGAGGTCGTGGGGTGGAGATAAGGTGCGGGTGAACGTGCCTTTGTCTTCACCTTCAGTAGGAGCTCTCTATAAACAAATAGACTTCAGAAAGCCTCCCCCATACTAGTAGCCTTCCATTAATCTTTCAAATGGGCTTTTTAAAGTAAGGCAAGACCTGGTGAGCTTGCCTCAAAAATTCTGCTAACTTTGGCATTCTGGAAACCCCAGGCTTGCTGGGAAAAATCAGACCATGGAAATCTTAGCACATACATCAGCTTCATCAAAGGGTCTGTCATGGTCAGAATAGATGTGATATCTCAGTAGGTTGGGGGAAGGGGCTTATCACCTAAAGAGCTGTAACCTGGGAGGGCCAGGCAGGGTGTCATAGTAGGTTGCTGTGCTTGGCATTACTACTTTCCCCTTGCATTCCTCCTGCTCTTGCTGAAGGTCCATGGCTCGGGGAGAACATGGTATTCCTGATCAGTTACCTTTGATCTGCTGCCTCCAGCACTTTTCCTGTGGTCCTAGGCTGGTGCCCGGCAGCCCACTTCCCACCCCATCTTCCACTTACTTCCAGGATTGCCCTTAAAACTCATCCATTCATTCATTTAGCAAATATTTATCGGGAGTTTATTGTACATACCAGATACTATCTAGAGTCGTAGAACTCAATGATGAATAAAAAGACTTGGTCACTGAGAATCAAGTTTCTTTTTAAAAAAGATTTAACTTAAATTTAAAAAAATTTAGAAGGATATGGTGCCTGATTTCAGGGATAGGCTTCTATCCTTAAAGTATGTGCCTTTAGCAATAGGATTCTTAGGGCACAAAAATACAAGGAATCATCCCCCAGTTGGACTGGAAACTGCTGCCTCAGGGGCTTAGGTTATAGAAAAGAGAGGACACTGCAGAGCTGCGTAGAGCCTGAAGCCCAGACCACTAACACTTCACAAACATGCCCACCACATGCAAGGATTTCTGAGGCCCAAATATGGTGACCACAAAGAATTTCTTTTCCCTGGACTTGGATGCCAGGGTTTGTGAAGTTGGTCCTCAGAAGGCCTTTTGTCTTAGGCCCTTGTGCATGGCCAATGGAAGACTGCTGTCCAGGTCAAGAGTTTCTCTAGTTTTAATTTTGTATCTTGGATGACTGATCATCCAGTGCTTCTGCCACATTCTATAGCTCCTAGTGAACAGTCACGTTATGCACAGCCTCCTGGCCTTGGGCCTAATTATAAATCTGCATTTCCCACAAATGTTCCATGTATGAGGGCTTTCATAGGCTCCAGATAGTCGGTCCTGAGCTGATGCTGTCACTGTCTCCATGATCCTGCAGTCAGCACTTGTAACTATGTGGGCTTGAACTCTAGAAGATGAATATCTTCCCCACTCAGAGACTCGACATGAAAACTGGCAAGGGTGTCTGTCTCAAGTCTTGAACAAGCAGCCCTAACCCCACCAACCAACCTGCTATGCAGAGGCTTCTGAGATGTACAGACAACAGTGAAGTTTTCTTCATGCTTAGTCAATCTGATTCATCCACTGATGTACTTTTCAAAGAAGGGCTTCAGGATTTACTTGAACTTGTGGCCTTTAGATGGCTAAAGTGTTTGTTTGAAGGCTCCTTTGTCCCACATTCATTTAGATTAACTCTGACTTCTATTTTTTTGGGCAGCACTGGAGTTTGAACTCAGGGCCCCATACTCACTAGGCAGGCACTCTTACTGTTTGAGCGACTCTGCCAGCTCTTTTTTTGTGATTTTTTTTTTTCAAGATAGGGTCTCACAAATTACTTGATGGGGATGTCTTTGAACCTCAGTCCTCCCAATCTCTGCCTCCCCAGTAGCTAGGATTATAGGTGTGAGTCATTGGTGCCCAGCTTAACTCTGATTTCTGGTACTCATTTGTGGTATAAGACTAAAGCCTCAGGGTGTAAAAGACAAGATCCTGTTTCATGTAAATACTTGGAATAAGGGTTTACTTACAGGAAGATGAGCACCTGCAATAATAGAAAAATTTTAAAGTAGAAACACTATAAATATCTGGATATTAGCTAAAGAAGATCTAACATCCAAAGACCATCTCCAAGGAATAGCATGAGTGATTTTATTATCTTGGAAGTTCTGCACTTGATGGCATGGTAGAGTTCTGTTTTCTAAGAATTTTGATGTTCCAGATCTCCTGGAAGCCAGAACCTTTGGTGCCCTCTAAAAAATTGGGAACAGTAGAGAGCCATGTTGCTCACACTCTCCAGAAAATCCCAGAGAGGTTTACGACCCTCTGTTTTATAAGCAAGTCATGCCTGGTGGCACCATAAATAACCCTGATGAGGCCTAAGAAGGACACCTGGGAGGACACCAGACCTCTGTGTCCTTCATTCTTAGTCTCATTGATGACTCTAGAATTGGGCCTTGCATCCTGTATGATGTGCTCTAAAAATGAAAGCACGTTATTATATCTCTCAGACTTTGGCTCCATTAGACAATTAGAAGCATCAACCTTTTATTTTTAAAAAGATACTAAAGTAATTTTAGTTCTGCCTTGAATGTTAATGAAATAACCAAAATAACACTAAGAAAAGCCTATTACTCTATAAGATTTTAAAAATGTAAGGTGTTTGTAATATAGATTGAAAAAAATAAGTATTTCTGAAACTTTTTTTGGTGTATCCTGTAACATGAAGTAAGGAGTAATGAGAACACAGGCACTATTCATTCTTTCTCACTTTATTGTCTCATTAAGCCTGTAAGGTATTCTTCCTTCCAGTCAACAGATAAAGGAGGTGAGGTTCAGAAGGCTTAATTTGGGTTAATTTATACAATTATCAAGGAGAATATTTCTATTTACACTCTGCCCTTTCCACGAGCATATTGGAATTATCAGGCTCCTATAATTAAGAGTGCAATCAGAGTAACCAGGTAAAAAACTGGTTTTTTAAAACTTTTATTTCCATTTATTTTATGCTGAATTTATTCACATACTATGACTTTGTTTCTTCAGTTTCTTCTGGGTGTCTTTTTCTTCTGTGCAACCTTCTCTTTGGTCTTTTGGTTTAGGAACAATTTTCAGAGAGGGTCATCTCCTTGAGGCATGGGGAGCTCAGATATGGGTTAATTGAATCATGAGCTCTGTAAGTACAGTGGCACATCTTGGATATGTTCAATGACTAGAGAATTTATACCTAAACCCTTAAGTTCAGTATTACCGAACTTAATAAGTTCAGTATCTTACTAAGCATTTTTAAGCATGTGCAGCAAACATCAACTCTTTCTTGGTCACCAATGCTGTGTCCAAGTCCCATTATTTGGCCTGGGCACACCTACAAACATCACCATTGTAATGCCAGAATGGCTCTTATTGCTTCTTTAAGATGCTTGGTTATGTGCTGTAGTCTGCCATTCCTAGTCTATCCTCATTACCTACATGTAAGAAAGTTTACATTGAGCAGTGAACCTGTGAGCACTGTTAGAGCCCTTGACTTTTGCACAGTGTCCATTCTTGTGGTGATCATTAGGCTGATTGTCCTTATCAGACAACAGAAAAGAGCAATTTTAATTTCCCTTAGTATTTTTATCTCAGGTAAGAATTTAATTTCCTGACAAGAAAGTCACTAAATTAGTTTCTGACAAAGAGACGTTCAGTTCGATATTTTCTGCCTTTTTCATTTTTGTTGTCTCTGACCCAGTTTAAACTTGGCCAAGGACAAATCTCAGTGCACAAAGGCAATGGTAGCTTTGTACTTAAGGGAGACAAATCGCAATCTAGTCTGCAGCAGACAAGTGAAATCAGAAATAAGTTCTGCCTGTTGACAACAGATAGATTGAGTGCTATTCAGTCAGAGATTGTTATTTTTCAGTGTTGTTTTTACAAGGTAAGACTTGCTGGTAGTAGATCTAAAGGCTATAGGACATGTAACAAGAAACTGTTAAGGAGAGCTGAGAGTAGAAGGTATGGCTACACAACAACTCTGGCCTTCCAGCAAGTCCGAGTAATAGCCTGCATTGATCCAGACACCAGCACGTTCCCCAGAGTCCTGGTCCATAGTGATTGGTTATTGGGCTTTTTGTCACTGCACATGCGGTGCTTTTACACATCTCATTAATGCTTTGTACTAATGTACAAAGCACATTTGGTATGAATGTCTGACAGTGGGGAGCTTCTGGGGAGTAGAAACCTTACAGACTTGCCACTAAAATGTCCAGTGGGGAAAGTCACAGTGTTCTGTATGTTGTGTATCTTACGTTTGTAAGGACAACAGGCTGAGATGCCTCTGTGGTTGGCTTTCTGGACAAACCATGGCCATTTCCTTTTTCAGATTCCCATCGATAAATAAAAATATACAATGTAATAATAGAAAATAACATGCAATAAATAAAAGCAATTTTCCTAATTGTCCAACAATATTATTAGAGCTGTCCTGTTTGCTAGGCCAACAATCTGAGGAAAGAGATCAAAACAGGTGATCTTTCCTCCTTTAGAATTCAGGCGTTTTTTTTTCTATATTTTTTGAGTATGCTTTGGAGTATAAGTGTGTATGAGCCTTTTCAGGACAGGTAGAAGCATGCCCACCAGCAAGGACTAACATTAACAGCCTCAAAATGACTGTAGAAATGAAAAACCCCAAAACATTTTAACCTGAGCGTTAGCACAATACAAGATACACACTTTGCACGACAGAATGCAAAGAATGCTTTGTAAGTCAGAAGATTCCTCCCGTCTTCACTGCCCCTATTATCCAGAATCAGGAAGGGTAATGAACTATACTGTTTATGTGTACAGAAACCTACGTACATGCACACTGTAATAGCAAGAGATTGGAGAGAGCCCTTGTGCGCAAATTAGAGCCTGGTCGGAATGCATAATGAAACGTGGAATGTTATGCAGCTATTAAAAAGATTGAATCAGCTCTATATGCAAGAATACACACTGAACTCCAAGTTCTATGTAGTGGGAAAATCCAGATGTGGAACAGTTACATTTAGAAAATATCATTCTGTGTGTTTGTGTATAGATGTGTATTTCCCTGCATTTACACCTCAAGAGAGAGCATAGTTCCTACGTATAGATAGGCTATCTATAGAGAGATACACAAGAAGTTGACAAAGTTTTCTTCAAGAAGGGAAGTTAGTAGCTGGGAGCAGGCTTAAAAGGGAGACATACTTTTCATTCGAAATGCATTTGAATTCTGTATCACTAATCTCTATTGCCTATTCAGAAACTTAAAAAATGCTAAATGGCAGCCCTTTCTGGCGGTTTCCTATCAGGAAGCTGCACTTGACAGTAGTGATGAGAACCACTTTTGATACCACCACCATGTCCAGGGAAACCATGATAGGGTACAAGTTAGATCATCTTCAGTGGAAGGAAGGAAGGAATGGGAGGCCTCTTGCAGAAAGAGCAGAGCACTGTGGCCAGAGGGGAGGAAGAGGGAGAGGAAGGTGCTAATGCAGAGTTGTTGAATTTGGGAGGGTGGGTATATAAATGGTGCCTTTAATCAAGGGTAGAAAATGGAAATAAAAGCAGGTTTTCAAGGCATGGGGAGTGAAAAGGAGGCTAACATTCTGGGCACTGTGAATTTGAAGAAGTAATTGTAAGATCTGGGAATGCCTAGCAGGCAGTTGGGAGATGTGCTTTCAACACTATAAAAAAATGGATTGAAGTACTTTTTTGGTAATATGTTCACGGCTCTTTTTAAGTTTCTAGTATATTCACATATCCTCTCCACTCCTTAAGTTTGGTTATGGAGTAATGGAAAATTTAGGTTTTAAGAAATATCTTAATTTTGTGGTGACCAATACAAAACAAGATAATTATTTTGTTTTGGAATTTCCCATTACATACGTGTCTTGTACAAAGCCATTTACAGCTCTAAACAAAGAGCTTGTGCCAAGGGAATGAAGCTAATGCATTGTTCCGACCTCTAGTACAGTCTGAAAATATTAAACGAAGGGTAAAACTTTTAATGTGTCCATTAACTAATACCACTGATTTATAGTGGGAGTATATGTGACAGCCTCCATAAATAATTTCTAAGCCATTGTGATCTTTACTCTTACAATACCCGAAATGCTGTCATTTTCATGTGAAAATGTAATCTTCCAATATAATGCTACATGTGATCATATGGCCTGTAAATACTTTGTTCTGTGAGAGGGCTCTGTACATTAATGAGTGAAATCACTTTACCTGCCCCTTTGGATCCCCTTTCTTGCTTACCTTTAAAGACTGTATGGTAAGTGTGGTGTTGAGATACACCTGTGCAGCAGCTGTGCTTATTTTTTTTTAAGAAAGAAAAAGTGAGCAGCACGTGAAGTCTTTTCTGCCTGTGTTTCCAGAATGGTGTAAGCAAATTCTTTTGTTCCCTAGTAAATGACTAGAAAGGCAGAAAGAATTTAGTTTCAATTCCTACCCGTGCTCTGGGACCTTGGACAACTTTCAAACCTGTCTAAGCCTTAAGGTCCTTTTTGAATTGTGGGGATAATATACATGGTCTGTTATATATATAAATGATGATAATATATATGGTCTGGTATAATTACTTACAAATGATAACTCATAGTATTTGGACTTATAAAATGATTTTAATTCCAAATGTGGATACTAGAGTCATCTGAGCTCCTCACAAGTTAGTCAGTCAGTTAGTCACTGGGTCTGGTTTAGTCTGCCTCCTAAGAAGCAGTGCTCTCCTTCTTATCTCTGTCAGCTACTCAAATCTTCCTGATGTGCTCCTGTGCACAGCAGCCTGCCTGCATTCTCATTCATGTCTTTCCTACAGTTTCATCAGTCTCCTGCCATGTCCTTTGGCCACCAAGCCAACTGTCTACACTGCTACCCTATCAAAATCTGGCTTTTCTCTTCGCTCTTAAGCAGTAGTGTTCTGCCACTTTTAGTATCAAATCCATACTCCTTACAATAGTTAAAAGGTTTGTCTGGCTTTGCTTTCCATTTTTAACCTGAAGTTGTCACAGCATACTCTTTAGAATCCCCAGCTCTTATCTTGACCTCTCTGCCATGTGCTTATGTATGTCTTAGTTTGCAATGTCTGTGCCTTTTCGTTCCTTTCCCCTCGCCTTCTTTCCCATAGACATACACGTGGAATCTGACCTGCACTTCCTCCTTCCTTGTTTGAGTCTCATTTTCCTCCACAAGCAGCCCAGATTGTTTAATCTTGGTCAGCTGCCCTTCCCTGTGTTCTCTTGGCACGCTGATCGCTGCGAGTGTAGATAGGGCTCAGATCTGGAGGGGTATGGTAAGCTGTGCCAAGTCTTGAGAGATGTCAGAATCCAACTGTCCGAAGTCAGGATTACCTGCCTGTGTCTCCCATTGTACTGTGAGCTCTGTGAGTAAAAGGACTGGGTGTTTCATCTCTGCCCATGGGCTGCAAAACTGGTAGGCAGAAAATAATCATCTTTCTCATTTCTTATGAATGGAAGGATGGTTTCAGGTGGAGAGTGTAAGCCTTAAACTATCACCAAAGATAGTCTTCAGCATATTCTTCAAAACGTTGTGACTTATCTACCCAGTCATCTTCGCCCATCACTTAAAATCTGAACACACTCTGTTCCAGAACTGTGTTTGATTTGTGGAATATAGTCCTAAGACACACATGAAGTGGGCCGAATCAAACATAACCAAATGTTAATATGTAAGCTGGGAAAATGCAGTAGAGGTAAGAACAGCACACTGTGATGATGAATAAAGGGGAGACCTTCTTAGGCAAGTTGATGAAGAACGACAGTAACCTCTGTTTCAGACACTTGGGTGTTGAACAACAGTGGAGCCTGCAGATTTCCAAACCCTAAGCAAACCACATAGAACTATGCAGATGATTTGTGTGGCTTGACCAACAGTTTTGAATCCTTTTATTTACCTTTGATAGTACGGAAGCATGCTTGCTTTATATTGCAAGTCTAAATATTGATTTTAGTCTGTTCTTAAAATGCTAGGTAATTTTTAGCAAAAAAAAAATTTTCCTCGATTTTGGTGAAACAGCATGTTTTTACTAATAAGATGTAGTTATACCTATCTACTATAGAGCTAAATGAAGTTATAGCTTAATTATATCGAAACTTTTCACAGGAAAGATAACTCTGTTATTGCTAATCTGAACCTTTATTTTCTATTGAAATAATTGTTTTAATGGTAGTTGATTTCTTGGAACTACAAATACCAAATTATAGCAAAGTCGATTGTATTGGTGGCAGACTTCTGTGATCTGTGTGAAGGAGCCTGAGGTCCAGGCCCTACTTGTCTCATATAGCACGAGAAAGAGATTGTGATTTTAAAACAGAATACTTGATTATACACTCTGGCTCTATAATTTACACAGTTTGCAATTAAGAACTTAAATCTCTTTTTACCTCTTGTATAGGTCAGGTATATGGAAAATTAAGTGAGATAATATGTGAGTCCATACTGATAGCCAAGCATTTTGAAAATGTATAGATTATTTAGATTTGTTTATTTTATCAACATCAGAACCCCTAAATGTCCTAAATTAAGATTATGTGTGATAATTTGTTACAGCAGCATTAAGAAACTAATACAATGAAAAAGAAACTAATACAATGAAAAAGAAACTGATACAATAAAAAAGAAACTAATACAGTGAAAAAGAAACTAATATAATGAAAAAGAAACTAATACAATAAGGATCGACTGACCTTAATGACTATAATTTGTTTGAATTCTAAGGAACTTTTTATAATGATTTATATCCAAACTTTTTTCAGTATTCAAAGAAACCGTGGCTTATTATTATACATGTGATGTATATATGTAAGTGATGTGGTAGTGTATCCCGGTAGGTAACATATAAAGCTTTTCTTGGTGGATTCACTAAGACCTTTGCTATGCCCTTTCCAGGGAGGACAGTTTTGCAGAGGGACCATCTTTACTTTTATGGTTTTACTGCATCTTCTATTTTTGACTGTCTGATGAACGAGAGCCTTCTGGGAGGTACCAAGTAGGACCATGACTCTGAAACATATCCTTCAAGTCATGATAGTCCCAGAAAGATGTTAAATTCATTGTTTTCTTTTCAGATATAAATTCTGTAACGTTGAATTCAGTTGCTGATTTGAAAAATGTTTGGATTCTACCACCTTACATGCCTTTATTAAATGCAATATTTTATTAAAGTCTTTCCAACAAAATTTTATTTTTATAGTATATTTGAGTTTTTAAAATTTAAATAAAGAAATTTTTGCTTTTTGGCATTTGAGGTCCTGTGGAAATACTGTGTATATAAGGAGGCATTGGTACTGAGAGCCCTGACATCTTTTTTTTTATGGAAGCAGGCACCAGAATTTATATTTTATTTATGTTTTATAATTAAGAAAAATTTAAAAATCCAACATTTGGTTGTAGATGGAAGTGAAAATGACATTGTGATAAAACCATGATTCCTTAGACAGAAGTAGGTTTTGTGAGGAGGGAATGAAAATGACCTCATCTTGGGTAGTCGTCAAGTCTCAAGAGTTAGGGGGAGAATATTTGATAATTCTCTTCAGCTCAGTGCATTCTACCCCATTGCAACCAGTGGTCAGTAGCCTTAATTCATTACCTTCTGAAGATATTTTGTTATCTGAACAAGGGAACCACATTATTCATCTAATTTGAGTTTGGTATCGGAGAGGGAGGTTGGAGGATCCTGGTGGATATGGTCTGCCATTTGAGTTCAGGCCCAAGAGGTGACCACAATCTAGGTGGTCAACTAAGCTTCCTGACCTTCTTAGTTCCTTGAAGAGCTTAGGTTGGAGTTTTCAAATGTGTGGGTCTTTTTTTTTAAGAAATTATGACAAATTTCAAACACACATAAACTAAGATTAACTCTGTATTGGATCTTACTTCACCATAGCCCAACTCCCAGGATTTTCTAAGATTTTGTCTCAACTTGCTTCATCTATTCTCTTTTCTCTATTTTACTTGAAATATCTTAAAGCAAATCTCCACTTTAACTGTCATTCTTCAGTAGGTATCCCTAGAAATGTGGTTGCCAGATTTTAATTCCTCCTCTTCCAGCTTTCTTCTTAAACATCCTCTGGGTAACACAGACGATGAAAGAGAAAAACCGAAGTGGCACAGTTATGCAGTTCAGTATTGTACATTGTAATCATATTTTCCTTGTTATAATAGTGCTGTTACTTTTGGTTAACTTCTCATAAAAGAAGAGTATTAACAAACTGTAGACAGTTTATTTAGTGTCTCTGGTTTTTCTCATCAATATGCTGTAATGAAATGAACTCATACTTAATTTACAGAGATAATAGAAGGATCAATGAGATACTGCCTTATCACTGTAAGTCAGGAGTCAAGTATTCCTACAGAATGGGAGAAAGACATACTCTTGGCAAAAATGTCCCTCTGTTGTCCAGAGGTCTTTTTCTGCTCTCTGATCCATTGATTTCTTAAAATAACTGTGTTGTATACTTGTACTTTTCTTATAGAACCATGTCACAAGTAAGTAGTATTTTGTGTATGTGCTATAGAATTCTCAATTATTTATGTCAATGTATGTAGGTAATTACTGATTTGTAGTTGGTTCTTGTAACAAATATTACATTTAGAAGGTCCATAGGTACTTGCAGACATATGAATAAATAGCATTTGTGCAGACTTCCTTATGTTCATGGTAAATACCTCCTGCTTTGTTTTGAGTGCCTCTGGGAGTGATTTCTATGATAGGAATGCCCCCTGGAGATCAGTAAGGTTTTGTTCAAAGTGACTGACCAGAGAGAAGGATGGTCAGCCAAACCCAAAGGGGTAGAATGATTTTCAGTTATGTCCTTTGATTCCTAGTAGAGGGTGTGTATGTGTGTTTGTGCACAAATTTGAACATGGTTCTATGCTGACATACAGAAAGATTTTCAGACCATTCTGCAAGAGATGGGGAAAAGTTCAGCTCACTACCAAGCATATGAGTTAGGATCCTGTTTACATAGTGTGCCTTCCACATGGAAGAATTTCTTCATAAATTCTAGCTTTAGATTAGTAATGAAGTCTTGCATGTGTGTGAATCAGTTTTATCATTAGTCTGGTACATCTTAGTAAGTTATTTTGCATCATCTGAGATACTATGAAATTGTAGTCCAGGATTTCATAGAACTGCCTTCTCCTTAAGGATGTGGTACAAATTCCATAGAGGTCACATGTGTAAAATGAACATGTATGGTATTGTACCAGTAATACCATAAATTCTCTTCTTAATCTGAATTTATATTATTCTATTCATTTAAATTACACTATCATTTGAAAAGATGTGTAGCACTTCCTTTGGTCATGTTGCCAGAATGCACTTATGACATTGTACTGTACTTCCATTGTGTAATCTAGTTTCTTCAGTAAAATTCAGGCAACCTTGGGAGAAAATAGGCACTAACCCTTTATTGTCTATTAGCACCTCAGAAAAATTTCTCTTTAGTTAAATAATCATCATTTTTTTTAGAAAACAGATGGGGCTCAAGGCAATAGGATAATCAAATGGGGAAGTATTGACCCAGAAATCTCCACAGGCCAGAAAGATCAGTATGGGACTTACAAACGCAAGCGCCTCCAGGGACCACTGTGTAATAGAAGTGTATGAAATGGCCGGATGAGGAAAACGGCCTCGAGCTGCTTATACTTGTCTCGTTATGGGAGATGTAAACTTTTTGCTTAAACAACACAGTTCAAGGAGAAGAGCTAAACCAAAGCATTGGAGGCCATCATTTTGTGATCTCTGCTGTATTACATGGGGTGCTGGAGGAAGAAAACTATTTCAGATTGGTTCCCCAAAAAGGAATCCTAGTAAGTGCAGATGAGAATACTGGGAGTTTGGGATCAGAAGTGTGCTGAAAAGAGAGACAGGAAGTTGTAAAGGTTAGGAGCACTTCCTTGACATTGCTCAGACCCGACCTTTGTAATAGGTAACTTTACTGCACTTTCTGGTTGATAAGCAGGGGTGTGCAACAGAATCACCTGTGTAGCTTTGCCAGCACACATCTAAAATGCACCTGAGATTATCCTCACCTCCCCAAACCAAGATTGCGATTCTGCAAGTCTGGCTGGAGCTTGACTGGGTAAGTTTTGATTCAGGCACACACCAGTGCTGTCCCCAGCCTACTCTGAAACATGGAAGTATCTCTCCTCCCAAAATAGTCACTTGAGATGCATGATTACATTGCAGTTTGGCACATTTAAGTTGTCAAAATGAATTATTTCCCTCCATAAGAAAAGATGGGAAAAAAGTAGCATACATAATTAAAGGGTTGGATATAGATTTCACAAGGAAAGATGGAAGAAGTGTATTAAGACTGAGCAGTCAGCACTGCAGGAATAGCAAAGCTAGTGTTTGAAAGGCACACAATTATACCTAATTCGTTTATAACAAAAGTCCAATTATGTTGGACTGGATGCCGTAATCTTAGCTACTCGAGGGGTGGAGACTGGGAAAATTGCAGTTTGAGGCCAGCCTGGGCAAAAAGTTACTGAAACTCCATTTCAACAAACAAGCCAGGTGTGGTGGGTCATAATGAGTAATCCCAGCTATGTGGGAAGTGTAAATCCTATCTGACAATTAAGTAAAAGCAAATAAAAAAAGAACCCAAAAAACAGCTGGAAGTATGATTGATGATAGAGAGCTTGACTAGCAAGTGCAGGACACTGAGTTCAAACCTCAATAAAAAAAAAAAAAAAAAAACTTTATTTCCACAAGGGCAGTAGAGGATTCATCTCCAAAGATACAGCAGGGAGTCCTGTGGTAGGGCAGATGTGATCAGTTTGTTAGAAAGAAGTTTAGGTTAGAGATAAGAATTGTTAGAAACAAGAATTTTGTAACAGAAAAACTTGTTAGACATTAAAATGGCCAGAGAATGTTTCAGAATTTCCTGCATTGCAAACCCAAAAACCTGAGTTAAAACAAGTCCCCATGTCTCTTGAATAACTTAAGTGTGTGACAGAGTGGAGGTGGCATGTGGAATCCTCCAGAGTATATAGGGAGGCTGGCATTCTTAATTTTGGTAAGTCTTTTACCATTTGCCCTACTGCTTTGGGTGCAGTGCAGTTAAGGACAGTCAGTTTTCTTACTTTGCTGATTATTTTCCTGCCATCTTCTGAGAAGGAGGTCAGCAGGTCACTGTCACAGTTCCTATGGTAGTGTTTTGCCAGTCGGTACTGTATTATTGGTAAAGTGCTTCCATCCTGACACAAGTCCATTTGACTTTCACCTTGGATCTCACTTACACAAGAAACACACCTGTAAATGTATGTACAATCTCTTTGACACTACTAAGAATTGTGATGCTAATATTTACTGAACTTTGCCCTCCCTTGCTCATCTCACTAATCCACAGCTGACTGTAGAGCCCATTGAGTTCCTCTTTATCCCCACTTGGCAGAGTGAGGTTCAGAGAGCCCAGGAAGCTGTCCACAGCCACAGAGGAAGGAGGGATGCTGGGGCATTGGGCTAAACCAGACTCCAGCATCAGGCTGGAGTCACTCTGTTTTTATGTTAGTGATTTTGCAGACTAACAAATCCCTCTAATTGGCTTCTTTAGAAAATTCTTTAATTTTTTTGAGTTCTAACATTGTAGTGGGGAATAACAACAACAAAAAACTATCTTTAGATACTGGGTCTCAAATTTGGCTCCACTTTGGAATCACCTGGGAGTTTTTTTTTTTTAAAGTACTGACGTCTGAGTTGTCCTTGGATCTTCTGTACTCATGGATATAGAGAGAAGCCTGGATATCAGTTTTAAAAATCCCCTAGGTGGTTGACTTCCATGCAGGAGAGTTTGAGAACTCCTAATAGAAACAAGGCACATGATAAAGTTCTAAATCTTTTATCAAGGTGTGGTGGCTCACACCTGTAATCCTAGCTACTGGGGAGGCTGTGATCAGAAGGATCTTAGTTTGAGACCAGCCTGGGTAGAAAGTTTGAGAGACCCTATAAAAACCAATAGCTGGGGAGATGGTGCATGCCTGTCCTCCCAGGTACTCAGGAAGCATAAATAGGAGGATTGCAGGCCAGGCCAGCTTGGTCATAAAGTGAAACCCTATTTGAAAAATAACTAAAGTAAAAAGGGTTGGGGGTATGGGTCAAGTGGTGGAGTGCCTACTTAGCTAGCACAAAGCCCTGAGTTGAAACCTCAGTCCTGCCCCCCAACCAAAAAACTGCATCTCCATTTTTCCTTCAGTAAACAGTAAAGTAATTCTGTAAATTACAGCAGTATGACATACGTGCTTTAGACACTGCAAAGACTTTACAGTTAAAGCGATCTGTAATCCCTTCACTGAAAGCTAGTATAGCATTTGGCTGTATATCTTTTTTTTGTTGTTTTTCTGTTTTGCCCTGTGCATATTTCTAAAGTCTTAACTATGATGTTATTGTTCTGTAAAATTTTGCTTTTAATGCCTGATGGTATTATAGCTACTTTTTGTATTTAACATGCTTTGCCAGACTCAGAAATTCTTGATTCTTATCCACATATAAGAATGTCACTGGATCAGTCGTACAGGCCATTAACTCTCAAATTGAAGCAGAATCTCCACTAATGGGGGTTTGTATGTTACCTGAAGTGCCACTTAGGAAACTGGTGTCATGTCTCTTCCTTGGACCCTGATTTTACACAGCAGTTTTCCAGACAAGGGAACCCTTGGCTTACTTGTGTCCCTTATAGACTCAAGACAAAGCCTTTTGGCTTTTCCCTGGCTCTGGCATTCAGTACCTGCTCAGGTGATGCTTGAATGGTTGGGTAGACAGAATCTGAGGGGGTAGTCAGAGTTTGAAAAGATTAATTACTGAAGTAAGTTTAGATGTGTCTGACAAAAGTTGCTTGGGAATATTAGAGTAGTCAGTAGGAAGAAGCTTAAGAGTGTGATTAAGATAAGGGCAGGGGCTACGAGACTCTTTAGGATGGGTAAGCTACAGATCCTTTGAAAAATGTAAATTCTCTGGTTCCAGAAACTTCCCAGACTTGGTCCCCAACAGGTTCATTCTTTCTGAGTGAAAGCTCCCCTCCCCTCGGAAGGGTATAGGGGCCAGGTCCAGCTTTCGATTTCCATGTCCTACTCACTTGTTATAATAAAGAGGCTGCATTAAATACATTGTCAGAATAGGAACCAGTATTTTTAGAATTCTCTCTTCCCAAAGTGTTTTTCTAGTAAAATTTGAGTTAGAAACTGCTGTAGTGTAATGGAGTTCAAATAGAATGTTCCTGGAGCCAGTCAGTGAGCAGCTGTGACAGGAAAGAACCTGACAGTCAGTCACCCATGGAGGCCCACTGAGGGGTAGCTGAGGAGGCAAAGGACCAATTAGAGAGATGTGCAGGTTTGCCCAATGTGGGCTCACTCAAGTATTTTTGGCACTGCAGCCACAAAGCCAGACATCTTCACATGATATGATTTAGGAAGGATTCTTTTTCATACTGACTTCTTTTTTATTTTATTTTATTTTTTTTTTGTGGTACTGGGGCTTGAACTCAGGTCCTATACCTTGAGCCACTCCATCAGCCCTTTTTTGTGATGGGTTTTTTGTGGTAGGGTCTTACAAACTATTTGCCCTGGCTGGCTTCAAACCGTGATCCTTCTGATCTCTGCCTTCTGAGTAGCTGGGATTATAGGCGTGAGCCACTGGCACCCTGCTACTGACTTCAGTAATGTAAACTTTATAAACAGTAGATTCTTAATTATGATTAATCCCTAGGTCTATACATCAAACAACTTTATCATTCCTTTTTGCCTCTGTAAAAATGTTTGATTTAAAATGTATTATGGTCTTTACTTTCTTATTACTGTTTATTTTAAAACAAGTTTTTATTAAAAAGGAGAAATTGCTAATTTATACATTTAACTTCATTAGCATACAAGGTATATGCATGACTAAGTTACAGAGTCTTGCTGGAATCATTTAGAACCAATGCGTTTATATAGTTCCCAAAACTCCAAGAAAAATTAGAAGGTGTTCTCTATCCTTTGTTCTTCCCCTCTTATTGAATTCAGGGTACTTGAAAAGACTTTCAGTGAAAGACATTAAAGATGTTTTTAACTTCTTTAGTTTTTAATCATCGGGTATCATGCTTAGAATTTCCAAAGAAAAAAGCCAAAGGATGAAATAGCAAGCCTGGTTTATTTTTCTGAGCAATATTTGTCTTAGTAGAACATAATGATGAAAGAGAGGGAGTCCTTACAGCTACATCATGTAATATAGCAAAAAATAAATCAAAGCTAACAGCAATAATTATTTAGAAAATACCAACGAGTCTGTGAAAGTTGACTTCTGGAGGGCCCTGCCAGCCCTCGGAGCCAGGAGTGTATTAGGATTTAATGGTACCTCTCTGCTGCGTTTGATGAGCTGTCCTAGAAAAACATTTTGAAGCAATACAGCATCCATTTGGCTCCTAAGTAATGAGGGAGGCCTTGCTCTTTGCATTAACTATTTATTCAGGAAGACAATTGACCAACTGCTAATAGGCTTTATCCAAAGAAGGTCGTTTAAAACAGAAGAAAATGACAAAAGTGGGGCTGTCTTCGATTTCATGTGCAATTAACAAAGACCCAGAGCTAAGTGGTTGGTGGCCCTGGGCCACGTGACTTTGGGCCGGCTGTATTTAAGTGTGAGTGCCTGTCAGATGTAGTAAAAGCTTCTGGCTTAAGGAGGGATGGCAAGCCTAAGCCAATGACATGAGAGGAAGTCATGACTGGTGAGTGGCTCAGATGGGCTGATCTTTCTAGTGTTTGTTTTCTAAGATCAACGCCAGTGAGTTAGACTCACTGGTTTTCTCTTTGGGAGGAAGGATTCCTTCTTTTTTCAGATGATTATTTCTCTTTCATCACTTGGGAAATCTGCTCTAGTTGAGTATAACATTTAGATTTATTATTAAGACATTAGAACCTGGGAAAACTTCGTATTTGCTATATAAATCTGTAATATATTACTTGGAAATAGTTTCTCAATAGAAATGGGATGTTTCACTCTTGTTCTGCAAGGCCACAGCCACCCTTCTTTGCAGTAAGTGCTTAGGATTTAGGGATTTCAGGATGGCTCCCTCAGTACTGGGTTCACACCAACGAGGGGCTTTTTTAAAGTAAGTTTAGAATCTTTGAAGCATTTTTGGTGCTAAAACAGCTTGAAGTTTCTAGTCCACTTGCTTTAAGGTTTTTTAACACAATTAATTTGCCTTTTTTTTGTTTTAGTAACATGAAATAAAAAGGATGAAAATCACAATTATTTTCTTCCCTTAAGTCAACTAAAGGATTTTTGTGCAAGTTCACATTCCTTCCTCCCCTGACTAAAAAATAATGCAGTGGATTTCTGCACAAGGAGGGGGAATCCTTCATGTGAATCATATTCAAATAGGCAGTGGAAATTATATGTAATCGTAGTATTACTTAACCATTAACAGAATTTTCTTGATACTGTAGTGAATCAATTTTAGATTGTTTAATATTGTTTTTTTGATTATTAATTTGAAAATATTTTCCATGTTGATATGTATTAGTTCTAATCTTACTGTGAATCACTTTGAAGTATGTTTGAAATCAGTTTTTAAGATATATTCTATGAAATAAGAATGCCTTGTTATTTGGGTTCATACCCTGTAGAAGGGGCTAGGAAGCCTGATAAGTAAGTAGCAACAGGATCAAAGATGAAAAAATACTCTGGAGAATTTTCCTTTCTGGAGCCCATTATATCATGCACATAGAGCAAAATTCATCTGTTACAAGACTCAGGTTAGAGATGGACTGCCTCGTAAGACGTTGGGTTTTGTGAAAATCCCTCTCGTTCTTCATTAACAGCCATTAGATTAAATTATGCCTTTCAGATAATTACTCCATTCAGAAGGCTCATGCTGTGTGCTGAGAACAGAAAAGAGATGGAGGACTGGATCAGCTCTCTGAAATCTGTACAGACCCGAGAACCTTACGAGGTAAAGTAGCATCTCTCTGCCACCTCCTGTTCTTAGAGCATAGGTGTTAAACAAGAATAACCATATAGACGCATTCAGCAACCTGTTTAAATTTGATTTTTTTTTTTTACTTAAAAATATGTTTTGGTATTAAAAGTAATGGGTTGAAATTTTGATCGTAAGTGTAGTATATACCTTCCAAATAATCCAGCATCTGTAGTCTTGCTCTTTTGTTTGGCAAATCTGTCCTCACGTCTCCTTTCTAGGTGGCCCAGTTTAATGTGGAGCATTTCTCAGGGATGCATAACTGGTACGCCTGCTCCCACGCCCGCCCCACCTTCTGTAACGTGTGCAGAGAGAGTCTTTCTGGAGTCACCTCCCATGGCTTGTCCTGCGAAGGTACTGTGCCGTCCTACACGTGCTCTCTGAGTAGTAGCTATGCCATGGCCATGCCACCATTGTGGAGGAAACAGACACACTCACCACAGGGTAGAAGTAGGAGCTAGGAGCATCTCTGCTAGAACAGGTGTTTAAGTTTTATTTTATCTTCACCTTGAGCTCTGCACAGGAGGACTAATTTGAGAAATATTGTTTCTCTGGAAAAGATAACAAAAATCACCTGAAAGTAAGCATAAATCAAAATACAGTGTTTCCCTACTAAGTAACTACTTTTTAAAAAACAAAGTTTGGCCTTTCTAGTATTCTAGTATTTTTTTATTCTGATGTACACTTGAGATAGCAAATATTTTTGTCAGGACAGTGTGCATTCTTTGGCAGTAGTAGTCCCCACTGATTTATACTGCATTGTTTGAAACATTTTCTTTTATTTCATTTTCCTTTAAATAGATATCATTCTTTTATTTTTATTTACTTTTGAACCCAGGGCCTCCCAGATGCTAAGCAAATGTGCTACTGAGCTCCAGGTCCAGCCCTGAAGTCATCTTTTCAAATTTCTTTAAAGTCTTCTAAAAATAAGACCCGCGCTTTTGACTTCACTGAAGGATTATTTCTGAGTTCTTATTTTAGAGCAGTGACTACAAAAAAAATATTAATATTTACCAAGAGAAAACTCATGACTTGTGGGGGCTGGAACGTAACTCAATGGCAGAGCCCTTGCTTGACTGCACAAGAGGCCCTGGTTTCACTTCCAGCACTGCCCAGAAGAACACACTAGCTTCTTTAGATTTATTGTGCTTCACACGTCAGTGAAGTATGAAATGTGCTACCTACTATTTTTTGGACCACGTGTATTTCCAATACCAGCTCTTTTCTCAAATACAAAATTATCTAAAGTAATTTTGAATGTAACTAATTATGATTAAATAAAAAGGTAGTAATAGAGTCATAGGTTTAATTGATTTTAAATTATAAAATCTGTGATAATCACTGTTTCAGCTATTTACAGTGATACTGCACAGGGGTAAGGAACAAAGCTTATGGTTAGACTCTGTATTTATTAGTAAAAACTGTTACCAAGAGAATGGTTTAATGCATTTAGATTTTTCTTTCCTCATCTATCAGATGAGCAGACGAGAGCATACATACAATAAAGCTATTTATCTAGTCACATAAATTGTGTGAGTGTGTTCTGTGAGAATTATTCAAGTAAATCCAGATTACATCATGGGCCTCCCTCATTAAAATTGGTGAAGGTGAAAGTTTGACAAAGCCATTAAACATCTTTTTTATTTTTCTTCAAGATTTAAAGAATGATTGCAAACAAAGATGTAATTGACCTTTCTGTTTTTAGTAATCCAAAGGGGCTCATGTGGATCTGTGTAACTCCTGCCTGTTCTGTCATACTCTGTGGAATTATTGTAAATGTCTTTTTAAACTGTCACCCCAAAAATGCTTTTAAAAATCTATATTTAAGGAGCTGTGGCTCAAGCAGTACAGTGCCTGCTTTGCAAAGCACAAAGCCCTGAGTTCATATTTAATTATTTAGTAATTGAGTCTATAGTGGAATAACTGAATATTTTTATAAGAAAATGAAAATTTCTCCAGTTGGCAAAGAAACTTAAAAAAATCTTTAAATAACATTTTATATTCTTCTGTAAATACTGTGCTCTTCCCGAATTTTGTTAAAAGTCTCAACTATTGGATTTTAAAATTTCTTTACAAGATTATATATCAATACCAATTTTCTCTCCTGGTGAAAATTTAAACCTACAGTAAGTATACTGCCCAAAATCACAAAGGCATTATAAATGTAAAAAAAGTTGCTTTTTTATTTTATGAGAATATGCTTGTTCTGTATGTTTTTTATCATAATCAAAGTATACTTAAACTTTTGAACCCCACCCCCACCTGAATAAGCTGTTTGCTTTGTAAAACTGAAAACTAAAAGCAAAGGATACCAGAGGCCTTAAAAGTTATAATGGAGATGCAAATACAATAAGGATTTGCTCAGTAGTGTTTAAGTGAAATCCAGCTTTAGTGTGTGAAGTTATCACTAAATTTGCTGGCTCTCATTTTTGCTCTTTTTCCACAATAAAATGAGTCTATACTGATTTGTCTTCTTGATTCATGTTGGCTGGTAGCTAATGTTATCATTTTAAAGTCATATATACATATTATTGCATGAATAAAATATGGAAGACAAAAGAGTTTTCATAAATAATTTCCTAATTTAAGAATGTTAATTATAATTTTTGAGTATAAATATAACTTGACAATAAAAAACCTAAATGCGAATTTTCTTTTAAATCAACATCAACTATGTCAATATAGTTACTTATGAATTTTTATCTCAATTACTGTTTAACAGTTACAAAGATTCAGTGTGGTAAAGACTAAGTAGTGATAAAAATAATTTTGTCACATGTCAGTATATTTTCTTAAGTTCTGAGGTTTTAAATAATTGCTTTACAGTTCAGAGAAAAATACTTTATTTCAGAATATAACTTGTCTGGAAAAGTTTAATTGTCATCTTACAAAATTTAGAGCACAATAATCATTTCCACCCCTTAGTGGCCATAATAACAGTCTTGTTTTATTATTATTATTATTATATGTCATATTAAGCAACTTTGTAATTCTCAAGGCACATTGTATGAAGTACTTTATTATAAAAGCTTGATTTTTATTTTTAATGGGCTGTTTGATTTTTAGCGGGAAGATTTTTGAAAAGCAGTAGAATTACACCGTTTACTCTCTTTTATGTCCTCCTTTCCACCCTTAAAACCCAGGAGTTGACTATTATCATCAGATACTTATTTGTACTTAAAAAACACCCTGGGGACTTTGTTGCAGAAAGTTTTAGGACTCCATTTTTGAGAAATAGTATAATAGATGAAAAGGCTTACAGATGCTCACCAACCACAGTTTAAAATAGTCTACTTGTATTAGAGCCAAAGGAAACAGATTGTAATAAAATTTTTTTCCATGTCAAGCTTGCTTCCTATAATCCTGTCTTCATGTTATTTATCAGCAACAAAATTCATTTGAAATGTTATAGTTTTTTATATGAAGTCTTGTGTTTGAGTGACATATTCATTTATAATAAAAATAGTATTATTGCCAGAAAGAATTTTCAAAGCACACAAAAGAGAAAGAAGTGTTGCCAACATGCACAGACTAGCATTTTTCAAGGCGAGACCAGCTCAGTCTGCATAGATATTTCTATATGGGGTTGTCTTGATGCCCAAAGCATTCTGACCTTTTAGTTTTTGTATTTATTTATTTTTTTGGGGGGGGAGCAGTACTGGGGTTTGAACTTGAGGCCTCATAGTTGCTAGGTAGGCAGTCTACCACTTGAGCCACTCCATCAGCAAGCACTGGGGTTTGAATTCAGGACTTCATGCTTACTAGGCAGGTACTGTACTACTTGACCCAGCCCCATTCTGAAAATTTGACTATAGACATACTAGTTATCTTACTTGAACCTGTTTTTGTTTTGTTTTGTTTTGTTTTGCGGTGCTGGGGTTTGAACTACAGCTTGAGGCACTCCACCAGCCCTTTTTGTGATTTTTTTTTTTCTTCAAGATAGGGTCTCTCGAACTATTTCCCCAGGCTGGCCTTGAACCATAATCCTCCTGATCTCTGCCTCCTGGGTAGGTAGGATTACAGGTGTGAGCCACTGGTGCCCAGCTGAACCCATTATTTTTATGTACACCAAATTAGGACAGTTCAGAGCATGATATGTACCTCCTCATTTAAAGTTTATTGAACTTGCCTAGCAAGCCCAAGTCCCTGAGTTCAATCCTCAGTACTAAGGGAAAAAAGTTAATGGTTGGTTGTTACAAATTTTAAAAGTCATATGAAAAAAGCCATCTTATGCTTAAATTTAGCAACAGTTACCTGAAATGGACTCCACTTAACTATCTGAAAAGTCAGGAATGTTGTGACATCACAGCCTAATGCATGGATCCTTAGAAGGATCGTGTGTTTGGAGTAGTGTGGGTGTGATCTTCATAAAGCATGGTTAACCTGTCAGGTAACCTGTGGTTTACTTGTTTTTCCACATAGGTGTTGCTTCTTTCTTATTTCTTTCCTCTTATTTTTCTTGTATAGGGTCCTCTTTTATAATACAGTTGGGAAGAATTACGAGGGCTGTAGTGGAACATTATTTCATCTTTCTTCCTCCTACATTTATAATATAGCCATTCCAATGTTATGTTTTTAAGAGAAGATACAATCTTCTTCCTGACCCTCATCAACCCATTTCCCAGGGTGCCTTGTTATTTTGTTGATGTACTTGCACTTTAAAACGTCTCTGAATTGTTTTTATCTTATTAATGTTTTCAAGCTTATAAATATGTGTATAAAACAATGCAAATATCATAAATGTACACCTCGATGAATGTTCTCAAATTAAGCACATTCGTGTAGGGAAATCAGCACACAGATTAAGAAATAGGATTTTCCTAGTTCCTTGTTTCTTGAATTTTATTTTGAGTATGTGTGTGTGTATTAGCCTCAAAAACTAATTCTTTTGTATTTTTCACTTCTGCTATTCTAAGTGGCAATCTATTACTTTATAAATGCTTCATAAATAAAAATCCATATCAGTTTTTGTAATGCCATTACTATTGTTGGAGATTGAACTTTTTCAAAAATTTGTTTTCCTTCTACCTTCTTTCTATTCCCCTTTTAAGATTTCATGTTGTGATTTCCTTTAATCCTTGGTGCAAAAGTCCTTGTTCACTTTAAAATAGTGACTTTTTTTTTTAGTGTGTAAATTCAAAGCTCACAAAAGATGTGCAGTGAGGGCAATAAATAACTGCAAGTGGACCACCTTGGCCTCCATCGGGAAGGACATCATAGAGGACGAGGACGGAGTAAGCCACTGCTCTCCCAGAGCTGTTCTCACTACCTCCTCTCTTCTTTTCTGCTCTTGTAGAAAATAAGGACAGTTAAGTGGGAGTATTGATTATTTGAAGGTTTTAGTTGATTGTGAGTTTTGATTGTTAATTTATTGCTTCATGGGTTCCCTCAGTTCTTGGATTTTGAGGGAAATTGTTACACGAATAGAACTTGGGAGTAGTTGCTGGGCTGGGCTGGGATTATAGACCCCTATCTGACAAACACTGTCATCTTCTATAAGACTTGGCTGACATGTTCACTCTTCTAACTCTTGGGCCCCCTCTCAAAGTACCCCCACCTTCAAACATGGTCTCCATTGTATCTGATGGCCCTTACTGATCACTGTATCTAAACCTTTCTCCTCAGCTAGATTTCTCCTGAATCCCAAAAGACAGAGCTTTTGTCTTATCTCTGTACCCTAGAGGGTTCTGGCATAATAGATGTTCAGGAAATAGGGGTAAAAGAGTGAACACCATGCATGATATGTTTTTGACTCAGGAAAGTAAGGAATTGTTCCTTATCTTCCTGGAGGTAAGAATGGCATCCTCCACAGTCTTCACACTGGCTACTCTTTGTTCTTGCCCCGCAGGTCGCCATGCCTCACCAATGGCTTGAGGGCAACTTGCCCGTGAGCGCCAAGTGTGCTGTCTGTGACAAAACATGTGGCAGTGTTCTCCGTCTACAAGACTGGAAATGCCTTTGGTGTAAAACAATGGTGAGGGTTAATTATTTCATCCTTTCTGATTAACCTGCTTCCCTACTTTGGTCATCTATGTGGTTAAGAGGAATCAGAGGTAAAGCAAAGAATTTAAAACAAAGCAGAGCCTGGTAACATTCATTCATTTTGTGACATTCATTTTTTATTTATTTATTTATTTCATGTATTTTTTTTTCCTTTTTCTTTTATTATTCATATGTGCATACAAGGCTTGGATCATTTCTCCCCCCTGCCCCCACCCCCTTCCTTACCACCCACTCCGCCCCCTCCCTCTCCCCCCTACCCCCTCAATACTCGGCAGAAACTATTTTGCCCTTATCTCTAATTTTGTTGAAGAGAGAGTATAAGCAATAATAGGAAGGAACAAGGGTTTTTGCTGGTTGAGATAAAGATAGCTATACAGGGAGTTGACTCACATTAATTTCCTGTGTGTGTGTGTGTGTTACCTTCTAGGTTAATTCTTTTTGAGCTAACCTTTTCTCTAGTTCCTGTTCCCCTTTTCCTGTTGGCCTCAGTTGCTTTTAAGGTTTCTGCTTTAGTTTCTCTGTGTTGAGGGCAACAAATGCTAGCTAGTTTTTTAGGTGTCTTACCTATCCTCACCCCTCCCTTGTGTGCTCTCGCTTTTATCATGTGCTCAAAGTCCAATCCCATGGTTGTGTTTGCCCTTGATCTAATGTCCACATATGAGGGAGAACATACGATTTTTGGTCTTTTGGGCCAGGCTAACCTCACTCAGAATGATGTTCTCCAATTCCATCCATTTACCAGCGAATGATAACATTTCGTTCTTCTTCATGGCTGCATAAAATTCCATTGTGTATAGATACCACATTTTCTTAATCCATTCATCAGTGGTGGGGCATCTTGGCTGTTTCCATAACTTGGCTATTGTGAATAGTGATGCAATAAACATGGGTGTGCAGGTGCCTCTGGAGTAATCTGTGTCACAGTCTTTTGGGTATATCTCCAAGAGTGGTATTGCTGGATCAAATGGTAGATCAATGTTTAGCTTTTTAAGTAGCCTCCAAATTTTTTTCCAGAGTGGTTGTACTAGTTTACATTCCCACCAGCAGTGTAAGAGGGTTCCTTTTTCCCCGCATCCTCACCAACACCTGTTGTTAGTGGTGTTGCTGATGATGGCTATTCTAACAGGGGTGAGGTGGAATCTTAGCGTGGTTTTAATTTGCATTTCCTTTATTGCTAGAGATGGTGAGCATTTTTTCATGTGTTTTTTGGCCATTTGAATTTCTTCTTTTGAGAAAGTTCTGTTCAGTTCACTTGCCCATTTCTTTATTGGTTCATTAGTTTTGGGAGAATTTAGTTTTTTAAGTTCCCTATATATTCTGGTTATCAGTCCTTTGTCTGATGTGTAGCTGGCAAATATTTTCTCCCACTCTGTGGGTGTTCTCTTCAGTTTAGAGACCATTTCTTTTGATGAACAGAAGCTTTTTAGTTTTATGAGGTCCCATTTATCTATGCTATCTCTTAGTTGCTGTGCTGCTGGGGTTCCATTGAGAAAGTTCTTACCTATGCCTACTAACTCCAGAGTATTTCCTATTCTTTCCTGTATCAACTTTAGAGTTTGTGGTCTGATATTAAGATCCTTGATCCATTTTGAGTTAATATTGGTATAGCCTTAAGTGTAGGAGTTAAGTAGGTTTTGGACTTATTCATGTTACTCACTCCCAGCTTTCAGAATTTCACAAAGAGCACTGTTCCCACAGATGGTGCATGGAAGCATTCTGGAATGTCTTTTCCCTGGCCAACTTAGATCTCACCTGAGTTACATTATTCCTGCCCCACCCTGAATAAATTAGACATTGTTTCTGTCACCATCATCCTTGTAAAACCTCTCTTAGTCTGAGGCTTCCTATACACTATCATTTACCTGTTTACACCTTATTTTGCCTTTTAAATCTGAGTTTCTCACAGCTGGATGTCTAATGCTTAAAACACAGTCATCTAGTAAAAAAAGAAAACCAAACAAAAACCCCACCAAACCCTAATGACTCAACTTGTAATTTAAAAAATAGTGAAGATACAATTTTATCCTCTGCTTCTCTCACTTAAAATTATTATAAATATATTTCTGTTTTGCCCCAGGATTCTCATGCATTTTAAAATTCCTTTTAAAACTACTGTTCATACTAATTCTTCTAAAACACATCTTGGTTGTTAACTAGTGTAAATCATAATAGGAAACTAAAAAACATGTTATGAGCAGAATGGAAATCACAATTAAACTGAAGTTCTTCTACCAAAAGTTTTGCTAACTACAGTTTTAATTAGTGTATCAGTTTTCTTAAAGGGCTTATGAAATAAAGCCATGTTGAATAAATGCTTTATGAAATGTGTACTTGTACTGATTAAAACACTTAAAGGCACTGTAGATAGATACACAGAGTATTCTAAATAGCCTGTCTCCTGCTTCGTAAGTTAGCCTTGCGTTGTTTCAGTAGTTATTTATTATCTCTTGAGAGACCTTAAAACTTTTTGTTTCTGCAGAGTTAGCACCTTCACTGTGGATGGGCCTATGATCACTCCGCTTTGCCTTACAGAGAAGTAGTCTAACTGGGAAAATAGGCATGGATGTGCTAGTAACTGTAATATTAAAATGCCATAAAAGAAATGTGAATAGAAAGTTACAGGATCAATGCAGAAGAGCAGGCACATTGCAGGTGTTAAATGCTATAAGAATTTTTTTGTAGCAGATAGCATATTGATGTTTGGACATGATAGTGAAACACTGGTTGGTGTTTCCCCTTTCTCTTTATGTCTCTCCTGCCCTCTTCTTCCTTTTCTCCTTTCTTCTCTCTTCCTCTCTCCTTGCCTTCACCACTGGTCATTGACCATAGATTACTTGTTTGAGACAATCGCAAACAAGTTGAGACTACATAGACAAAAATCAAATTTCCATCCCATAAGTTCTTAGTTGGTTCTCGGATGTATAAATATTGTGCCATTAAAATAATTTACAAATTACTGGTACTAAATGACCAGTTCTGTAGATGTAACATAACATAGAAAAACATTGATTTGTCTTTATGATTCTTGAAGGTTTATTTGTTTGTTTTCAGGTACACACTGCCTGCAAAGATTTATACCCTCCTGTCTGTCCGCTTGGCCAATGTAAAGTGTCTGTCATACCTCCAATTGCACTAAATAGCACTGATTCTGATGGTACGTAGCAGTAGTGTAAGTATGTTTATTTCTGGTGTGTTTACAGTTAATGCGTACATTTGTTTATTCTGGTCACTTTTTATGTAACACTCATTTAAATTTGCTGAATTAGTGCACTTAATTTTTAAAAGAATAAGTATAACATAGTTATTAACATACTGATGAAATTGCCATGTATAAGTCCTTTAGATTTTACATTTTGATAAGTAAAATCAGATCATTATTTTGTATTGAAATGCAGTCTGAAAAGGTTACTGTTTTAAGTGTTTTTTCCTTACCATAATTGAGCCATTAGCATGGCTGTTGTTAAATTTTGCTCTCCTGTAATTTCATTGCAAGAATTTCTATTCCTACAAATGCATTTGCTTTTTCCAGAACCCTACAACGTAAGTGCTGAAGAAACTTTATAACTTTCATAACACTGGTTTTGGAATAGCATATTAATAACTAACTCCATTCTGAGCAAGTCTGATTAAAAAAGGCTTTTTACCATATGCCATTATCAATATCTTCCATTAACAACACGCTTTATGCTTTTCAGACTTTTAATACGAATTGTGCCAGGAGATATCTTAGATACAAGGATATGATTAAAAAAAACCCAAAACTGTGCTACTGATAGTTCCTCTAGGCCCTGATATATCATGGTTCTTTTATTTATTATAAGTTTTAAAATATTTTCTCAGGCCTCAGCAAGGAGGAGCTAAAATATTGTAAAATTCTGAATATGAACGTATGTGTTCTTTGACAAATGTAAACTCACAGACTGTGATCAGTTTTTCTTATGCTTGCTGTTAAGGCAGGTGGTATATGTCAAATTATCTGTGATTAATAATTTTACTGTTTTTGGTATGATTTTTTTCATTATAGAGCATATTTTAATATAAGGCCTAAACCTGTCTCTATTTAGGTACAAAATTATAACTGAATGTTCCAGGAATAAACAGAGTCCTTTATTTTTATGAACCATTTATTTTGTGAATTTGCCTTCCTTTCTCTGAATGTTTGTTAATAATTTAAAAGAGGGAGCTGTCCATTGATCTTCTGCTTTGTTCTCTTACAGGTTTCTGTAGAGCAACGTTTTCATTCTGTGTTAGTCCTCTGTTGGTTTTTGTCAATTCTAAGAGTGGAGATAACCAGGGAGTAAAGTTCCTTCGTCGTTTTAAACAGTTGCTGAATCCAGCTCAGGTGTTTGATTTAATGAATGGAGGGCCTCACTTAGGGTAATTCATTAATTTATTGCCTAATCTTATTTGAAGGAAATGTAGCACTATACATGAAATGTGTCTGGCCCCTGTCCTCTCCCCCATGGTACTGGGGATTGGACTCAGGGCCACACACGTGCTAGGCAAGTGCTCTGCCACAGAGTCACATCCCCAACCCTTGCATCTGCTTCTCCAACTTGTGAAAACTACAGATTCCTCTAGACCTCTCTGTGTTGCTCTCCCCCACACCCTTCCTTGTTTAAAGCTCCAATTATAAGTTTAACACAATCTTCTTTATATTAATTCTAGATTTCTTATGAAATTTACAAGTTCCAAAATTTGTTTAGAATATATCTTACATCAAACAACACTAACAACTTGTTTAACTCCAAGAAAAATCAACTTGGATAGATATAAAATACAAACTAATATTAGAAAGTCATTTGCACAGAAGGCTAATGTTGATTTATAATAATAATGCACATAAGCAATGACTTAACCAGGGTACAGGTACCATCCTGACAGGCAAGGTTCCTGAAGAGTTTCGGATACAGTTCACACAAATGACAAAGATATATTTTTGTTTGCTGGACTTTTCAGCTTTCCGAAATGTCCTATAACTTTGAATCTGAATGAAAAAATTAAATAGCATTTTTCTTTGGGTGGTTCTGGGGTTTGAACTCAGAGCCTCACACCTAAATAACATTTTCACTGGAGGGAAATACACCTTGAGAACCTCATGCCCTTCTAGTATGCACATGACTCCTTTAAGCCTCCAGGGATCTCTTCTTGGGAAATTTCTTGAGATTGTGCCTACAATATATGTTTCGTATTTTCCACAATACTTGAAGTTGACCAAGGTACATGCAGGAGATGGAGTGCATCAGAAGTTGAGATGAAGGGGGACAGAAGTAAAAGGATTGGCTTATGACTAAGAGGAGAGAGAAGGCAAGCTAAAGGCCACACATTATTGGCAAGGGTGGGAAGATCCTTAGGAACTGCGTGAGTCACCCCCTCACTCCTTACAGCCCCATTTTAGAGTTCCTCCTCAGTTTATAATCCTTTTTTCTTTTCTTTTTGACAGTACTGGGGATTAAACTCAGGCCTTACACTTGCTAAGCAGGCTACCACTTGAACCATACTTCCAGCCCCTGGTTTGTAATTCTTAAGAGATGACATATCCTTGTAATGGGAAGAGAAAAATCACTTTCACCATCTATTGCTTTGCCTTTGTTTTTTAAATTTTTTTTGGTAACACTGGAGTTTGAATTCAGGACTTTCCACTTCTAGGCAGACAGTCTTACCTCCTGAGCCACTCTGACAGCTCATTTTTGTGATGGGTGTTTTCGAGATAGGGTCTTGAGAACTGTTTCCTGGGGCTGGCTTCAAGCTGAGATCCTCCTTGTCTCTGCCTCCTGAGTAGCTAGGATTACAGGCGTGAGCCACCAGTGCCAGCTAAAGGACAAATTTATAAAAAATTTAAAAAGCTACTTTTTCTGTAGTTCTCTTTTCTGGTCCTGGTTCTGCTTCATATTTATTTGTTCTCTCATTTCCTTCTAATTTGATCTCTATTTCTTCTTATAGCTTAATGGTTTTCTTCAGTTAAAAATTACACGAATTAATTTTTATGGTATAATTAATATGTGATTAAGAGTTCTTATATTTAATCTGACCATGAATACCAAAGAAAGCAGAATGATAATTGCTGAAACTGGTTTTTTGTTGTTTATTTATACTAAGATAAAATATTTTTTACTTTCAGTTTAAGATTATTTCAGAAGTTCGACAATTTCCGGATTCTTGTTTGTGGAGGAGATGGGAGTGTAGGTTGGGTTTTGTCAGAAATTGACAAACTCAACTTAAACAAACAGGCAAGTTCTAGTTAGTTATTATTTTTATTTGCTAGATGGCGTGAGTGCATAGTAACATATTTTCCAGAGAGGTGCAGAAATGTAACAGTCCTTGTTTCTCAACTTGTCTTGAAGTCTCACTGTTCATTCTCTTGTAGTGTCAGCTTGGTGTATTACCCTTGGGTACAGGCAATGATCTTGCTCGAGTTCTTGGCTGGGGAGGTTCATATGATGACGACACTCAACTTCCTCAGATTCTAGAGAAGCTGGAACGAGCCAGCACCAAAATGTTGGACAGGTAAAAGAGAACCCTCTTCTAAAACTAGGCTGAAAATGGCATACTGAAATCACTTTTTGGTAGTTGAAATTTGACTCTCAGCCCCACGAAGACAGAAACTTCCTCGTCTTGTTTACTGTTTGATCACTAAGATGAAGAATAGTGCCTGCACAGAGTAGACTCTCCATACAGATGTTTTTTGAAAGAACTGTTAATAAACTGAAAAGCAATCCCAATGTCCCCATTATTTTGAAGATAGGAGACTGTGTTGGTACTACTTTTAGTTGCTCTTCAATGGAAAAAGTAAAGTAGTTAATTTTGGAAGGGGTGGGGTTTTTTTGAGTTTTAAAAGTAGGTCCCTATCATCTTGTGGTTTCAGCTGAGAAAGACATAAATAAACTGTAGATTTGATAGACTGTCTCCTTTTAATTATGTATATTAAGAATGAATTGAGCCAACAAAGAATTGAATATTAAAAAGAAATGAAAAGGATCCTGTCCCAGGGACCGGGAACTGTTAAGAAGACAGCTTTCAGTGAAGGAATTCACTGTGTTTATGCTGCTCTTGAGCACATCTACCTTTTATGTAGTGGTACTGGGTATTGAGCCCAGGGCCTTTTGCTTACCAGGCAACCACTCTAACACTTGAACTATGCCCCTAGCCTTTTTGTTTTTAATTTTGTGTTTGGGATAGGGTCTCCCTAACTTTGCCTGCACTGACTTCAAGCCCTCTGTCCTCTTCCTCTGCCTCTCAAGTAGTGGGGATTATAGATGTCACCACACTCAGCTGACCACATCTCTTAACTACTTTCTCTTGGAATGACCCATGCATAAAACAGAAATCACAATGTGTGTAGCCTGACTGCTGTGGAGAAGGTGTTCAGAGTTGGGTTTTAGGAACAACAGGATTCAGTAAGCAGTAATTACCCCACTCCCATGAGTAGAAGACAAATGTCAAAATATCATTACAGACTTGAGCTAGCATGCATCAAAACAACTTTGATAGAATTAGCCATCTGTGGAAATCTTCCCGAAAATAACAAAATCTCATCAGGGAGCCACCAATCTAAAATGTAATTACTCTAAGAGGAGCTGTAACCTAATTAATTGTAACCTTGTCTATCATAAGGTAATATTGTAATGTCTATTTCCTTTGCTGACAGAATATTTTAAAAAGAACTGGACAGTAGAACATTTGTCTATATTTATCCAAAATTGCATGAAAGAGACACTCACTAGTTTGGTTGGATAATGGTTTATCGTCTAAGGTGGAGCTGGATTTACTCTGCAATCCTTAAAAACAGCTGGGGTTTAAAAAAGCCAGATGACTATGAGGTGATGGATGCTAATCAGCTTAATTGTGGTGATTTACTTTATGTATATCAACACTTCAAGTTACACACCTCAGATATACACAGTTTTTGTCAGGTGTACCTTCACAAAACCGGGGAGGGGAGGACTGGCAAGAAATCAATAAAATCACCACTTTTATAAAAGAGCCTGGAGGTGACTTCCCAGCCACCTGTCCAATTCTGTCCTTACCAGACAACACGAATGTGTTAAAGGATCTCTGTTAAATTTAATGGTCATTCCCTATGCATCCTTGGAAACTTTGCTGGGTGTTTCCTCTTCCCTGCATGTGAGCTTTTTCTTGTGTGTTATACAGAATTTCACTTCTCTCGGTGGTTAGTGGAGAAACAGCAACCTTAGGATGAGACTGTGATACCAACAGACATGCAAAAAACACACACAAAAAAAATCAAGCTGGATTCAAAACCTTAGGACCATTATTAGAAACAAGAATATCTTGCTCCTACGGTTTCTTTACGAATTTACTGTCTATAAAAAAAGAACAGGTTACTCTAGCAATCACAGAAAAGGTGAAAAAATGACTGTGCAATAGTTCACATTTTATAGGCTTTTAAATTTTTTTTAGTCTTTAAAACAACACTGGTGTTGCTCAGAAAAGTGTTGTTAGGACCATTTTACAAAGATGTAGGTTGAGGCTTCTGCAGACAGTGAGAGTAAAGACAACTAATTTTGTCTGCCTGGTTCTTCTAGTCTTATTTAGTCATCACTGCCCTCCTAGAGATAGAAGGAATGTTGTCATGCCATTTTCTTGGTAAAAAGGCTCAGGAAGTTTTGCTATAATGACAGTTACCTAGCTAAAAAGTGCTAGGACAGGCTTCTAAACCTGAATCTGGACTCTGGATCCCAGGGTCTTTTCTTAGCATTGCACTCTCTCCCTTTACAGCACATGGGCACAGACAAGTCCTGGCCTCCTGGCCTCCGACACTATGCAGGTGACACTAATATGCATCTCTGCCTTACTCCATCCTCGGTTACTGCCACTTTCTTCTGTTTCCTCGGCTCTAGCCATCCCATTGCCGAGGGAGGGTCAGCATTGAATGTGGAGACATTGGGTCAATTCTTTTCCATTTCCTTAGCTATCGTTTGACCAGAAAAGTGTTTCTAGCTTATAAGGACCTAGACTTTTATGTTTCCAATTGTACTTTTTTCTGTTTGGGTATTTGTAAATTTAATTATTGTGATTACTGTATTATCCTTGTGTGAGAACATATGCTTCATTGGGGAAGTCTTCTTTACTTCGTGTTTCTAGACCCTGTCTTTCATTATGAGATGTTCAGAATGTCTGTTTCATGGATGGACGGGTGGAAGGATGGATGGATGGTGTTCAAAGACATTTTTTAATAATATTTTCATGACAAGAATTGAATAGTAGTAACTATTCAGTTTATATATCCTAGCACATAGTTTGTGTTTATTGGAAGAGTTTCTGGGAATTTGGGTCTTTATGCAAAGATTTATTCTTGTTAGTCTGAATAGTACAGACGGACTTGTTTAAATATTAAACTTGGGACTTGCCTCTAGGTTCTATCATTGGTTTCAACTGTGTTGCATTTTTCTTAAAATTTGTGTGTTAACAGTATTGCTGTTAAAATGCTTTGTGTCTGCAAAACCATTATCTCTCATCTTGTTAGGCTACAGTAATGTCCTGGCCCAATTGTTCTTTCCAGATTTGGAAGTCATTATTTTAGATAGAAATCTAGAATCTTCCTTACTTAATTAAACACCAAATGCTTCAATGTAATTAATACTTATTGATAATTGAACTTAATTGGCTTGAATTATTATTTCTATTAATATTTTTCCTCAACCTCTGTTTACATTCATTCATTCCTTAAATTAAGAAGTGATGCTTACCTAATTTTAATTCATGTATGTATGTACAAGCTGCTTTGGCAAGAGTGTTTGGTACATGGGTAATGTTTTATTTTTCATATTGATCTATGATACTGTATTTTTCCTTCTAGGAAAATTTATCTGTTTATTTTATATTTTAAATCTTTGTTTTGTCATTAAAATCATGATTTTGTCAAAACTAAGGTAGTATGTATTTACTGACTCTAGGATATTATTTTAGAATTTTTGATTATGACTCATTAATAACTTAAAGTCTAGGTAGTAAATTGCAATGACCATTATTTAAAGACTAAAATGGAAAATAAAAAAAGCCAGAATGCACACTGCCCCTAATGAAAAGTGTGAAGTCCTGGTAGAGGTGAGCATTTCTTACTGTGACATGGTCTTAAAACATTTGGTCTTAAAACATATCACCACTAACTGGGGTGATAGTAAATGTGGAAATTGTAAAATAAGAATCCAGTGTCTTATGAGGTTTCCAAAGCTTCATCTCTTTCCTTTTATTAGGTTTTGAAATACAATAAAACAGTAGTCCACAAATGGTGTGTCTACATACATACATACATACGTGTATACATATATGGCAATAGTTTTTTAAAGTTTAAAGACATTTTGGGTAACAAATTTTCTCTCTTCAGGTGGAGTATAATGACGTATGAACTCAAATTGCCACCAAAGGCTTCTCTTCTTCCTGGACCTCCAGAAGCATCTGAAGAATTTTATGTAAGACTAGCCCTGGACCTATTTATCCTGTGAAGTTGTGGTGGGTGTTGTGGGGGAAATGAGGAAGCCTGTTCCTGACGGTAGTGGGAATATGCTTGCTTCATTTTAGTTCGGGGGTGTGTCTCACTGACTACCTCTAGTCTTCTCCTTGCAAGTAAAGACCCCTGAAGATCCAGGTTAGACTCCCGTGACCACCTATGCTGGGCATGTGACCTCACCCACGTCACTCTCTTGGGGGGCCTCACACCGCATCTGTGAAGCCAGACCACGATGTTGTGAGGATTGAATGACACAATGCTTGTGTGCAGAGCACAAGGCATGCCAGGTTCCCTTCTTGTGACCCCAGAGTTCTCCCTGAATATCCTGCTTGCTTCCTTTGTGCCAGTGGAGCTCCAAGGGAGGCCCACTGATGGCAGCTTCCTATCAGCTCCTACTCGTTTTCTTCATTGTCAAAGGCACCTGTTGATTACTAGGTGTTAGTCCAGATCCCTTAAGCAATCTCCAAATGTACCAATACTTGTAGCCAGAATATCATTTCACTTTTCTCTTACTGCTTTGCCTGCTTTCTGGAGGGGCGGCAGGACAGGGGTAAGCCTGTCAATCCAGAGAAAATAAAGGAAGAAAGGCAGCTTACCTCATTCTGTCCCTGCTAAAGACCACAGATGTCTAAAGTTTTTAGGCTTTTTAAAGATTCAGCATTCTGATTAAACCTCAAAGCCATGGAGATTTAAAACAGAGCCTGACATTCAGAGATTATTCTCTGACTCACTAAGGCCATTTGATCTATGATAACTTATTTTTTCCCTCCAGGAAAATCCATGTTTATTTTACAACTGAAATCTCTGTTTTGTCATAAAGAAAAGTATGATCTTGTCAAAGTGAAGACAAAGAATGATAGCTAACGACATGGGAAGCTAAAGAAGTTAATTGTGCTTTTAAAACTGTTTCTGGTATAAAAGTTAAAAAAAAAAGCTTCTAAAGCTTCTAAAATGGAAAATTATATGAAAAAAAAAGTAAAAATCACTGATGGTCCTCCGCCCATGGATGACCACTACTGAAGGTCCATGAATTTCTCACAACACTGTTACTTATAATTACTATTTCATCAGGCTGTAACCATCATACATGTTTTCATAGAAACTAATTTTTTCTCAGTAGTATTCTTATGTTATTAATTTTCTTTCCAAAAAGAAAAACAAGGGAATTCTTTGTCCTACTTATTTCAGAAATATCTATTTCCTAGCTCATAGTAAAGGTAGATAATTTGCTTCTAACGTTCATATGTGGTCACATTGTAAATAAGAACCATAATCACAAGAAATTACAAGGAAATCTCTACTTTTTTTTAGTACAAATGGGCTTTGCACCAGATAAACTATTGATTTCGCTTTTTAAATTTTTTATTATTTTCATTTATTATTAATTAATTATTTTTGAAGTGCTGGGGCTCTGAACCCAAGGCCTTGTATATGCTAGGCAAGTATTCTACCACTGAGCTACATTCCCCCCTTTTTTTAAATGTGTTTTTATAACAAAAGGATAGCAAACTTCAAGATTACAGATTAAATGAATGTTCTGTATGGCTCTGACCAAGGCCTTAACAGTCTGTGGTTGCCAGCAGGAATCCTCCATGTGTGACTTTTTTAACTTTGCCAACTGCAGTAAATGTAAGCTAAACTGGGCACACGTGGCCCAGATCTGTAACCCCACCTTTTGAGGAGGCAAAGACATGAGGATCGCAGCCTGAGGATTTTTCTGGGCAAAAATGAGAGACCCTCTCTGAACAATAACCTAAAAACAAAAGGGTTAAGAGTCATGGTTCACATTTGCCTAGCAAGCACAAGGCCCTGAGTTCAAAGCCCAGTACTGCAAAAAGAAAAAATAAAACAACAAAAAAAGAACTAGACCTTCCTCTCAATTTGTTGCATTCCTTTGACTGAGGGTCTTAGGCAGGTTACTCATCCCACCTTAGCTTCAGGTTTGCTGGCTGTAAAACAGGACAATTAAAAGGTTAAAATATTAAAAGTGTGTAACTAAGTTGTCAGATTACTTAAACACTGACTCTCATTGTCACTATCCTCCCTGAACCTGCTAAGTGACTCTGTAGTAGGTTAATGAGTGACTTACAATTTTGTTCTTGGGCATAGATATTAATTTATTTTCCTCTAAAAGTGATAGTATTTTTTTGTCCTTGAATATCTTTAATGGACAAAAGACTTGTATTTTTAAATGTAAGTTTCAAGTGGCATTAATTAAATGACATTTAGTAATAAGTGAAACCAGCTGACATTAATTCATTTGTTTGTGGAGTTAATTATCACTTTAATGTTTTCTACCCTGCAGGGAAGAGAATAAAACTAATCTGAAGAATATTTTCCTTTTTTGTGTTTTTAGAAGATGCGTTTTCCTTTTTTTGGTCTTCAAAGTTTCTGGTGTTTAAACCAGGAGAAACATAAAGTGGATTCTGGGGTCAAAACAGTGTGTAACTTTGGAGTTGCTGCTTCCCTTCCTTTCTTTGACATAAAATTGCTTTTCCACCTGTCATCTGCCTTTGAAGGATTAAGATAGAAATTTAAGAGTCGCATGCTGACTAGCACGGGTCAACTTGAGTCTAAATTAAATGTGACATTCCTCTGGGAATTGAATCTTTAATTACTTTTTTTTTTTTTATGGTATTGAAGTTTGAAGTCAGGGTTCTGTGCTTGTTAGGCAGATGCTCTGTCACTCCCCCAGCCTATCATTTAAATTGGGAAATTCTGAGCTGTGTGACATGGAATATATTTGAGGCAAGTATTTCATGGAAAGCTCTGAATAGGAGGTTGTTTAAATATTGTGCATATTTTTGCATATCATGAGGATGTGGTCTTCCAACAGGATGTTAAAGTTTGAGTCAAATAGAGAAGGGGATGTCGGACAGTTTTGGCATGTTGATTTTTTCAGTATTGAAGAGAAACATTTATTTACATGATCGTATGATTACATACAGGATTGTATGACTGCATAGTTACATTAAAAAACATTTTATTGAGTAATATACATACAGAACAGTATGCCTATCATAGATGTATAATTTGACACGTTTTCTCAAACTAAACAAACCTATATAATTAACACTCAGCTCATAGGACAACATCCGGGACTCCCTGTTTCCCTTTCAGTCACCACCTCCCACCTCCTACCCATAACTGACGTCCTGACTAGTCACAGCCAAGATTAGTCTTGTCTGCTTTTGTACTGTATAAAAGAGATCATCTTGTGAGGGCTCTTTTGCTCTAGATCCTTCCGCTCTGCATTATATTGCGGCATTCCCGTGACTCACTTTCTCAGTGACCTGTGACACTCCGTTGTGTGTCAGTTTTTATCCATTCCACTGTTGAGCAAGCAGCATGTGAGCATTCTGGTGCATGTCTTTGGTGTACACACTTCTGCATTTCTTTTGGGTGTGTATGTAGAAGTTGAATTCCTTGGTCCTGTGAGATTATGTGTATGTTCAGCTTTAATAGACACTGTCAAAGGTGTTCCAGAATCTTCTTTGTACCATTTGGTGCCCCACCCCCACCCCTTCACAGTGTGGGAGAGTTTTAGCCCACCATTCTGCTGACTCTTGACATTTTCCATTTGCTGCTGCTTTCACGTTGATCATTCTGGTAGATGAAGTGATACTTTGCTGTGGTTTAGTCTGCATTTGCCAGAGGACTGGAGTTGAACGCCGTTTCCTCTGTGTGGATCATTAGGATATTCTACTTAAATTTCTAGTCTTTGCCCATTTTTTATTTGTCTGGTTTTTCTTTTTCTTTTTTTTTTTTTTTTTTTGGAGTTACTAGGGTTTGAACTCAGGGCTTTGTGCTTGCAAGGGTGGTCCTCTACCATTTGAGTCCTATTTCTAGTCCTTTTTGCTCAAGTTATTTTGGAGATAAGATCTCGCTTTTTGCCCAGGCTACCTAAAACCACTGTTCTATTTTATGTTTTCTGCCTTGCTGTGATGACAGATGTGTACTACAACTCCTGACTTTTTTCCATTTCAATGGAGTCCCACTAACTGTTTTCCCAGGCTGGCTTGGAACTGGGATCCTCCCGATTTCTGCCTCCCAAGTAGCTAGAATTACAGGTGTGAGCCACTGGCACCTAGCTTATTGTACTTAGTTTTAAGAATTCTTCTCATATTTAGGCATTAGACATCTAAAAAAAATTTTTTAAAGGTGCTTTTACTAAAAATACACAGTATAGAATTCCAGAAGCTGAAAATGAACATCACAGAAAGGAACTATTTATCTACTTCGCATGACTCCTTTTTCATTTAGTGTCATCGCTCTGTGTCACCTGTCAGGAATGGCTCCATTTCTGAAGCAGTAATAACAGAGCTGCAGAAACCCCACCAGCAATAATAATACAGTGTAGGGTTTTTTTCCTTTTCAGATGACGATTTATGAAGACTCGGTTGCAGCTCACCTTACAAAAATTCTCAATTCCGATGAGCACGCAGTGGTCATATCGTCTGCCAAGTGAGTCATGGAATTTAAGCTTGAAGTAGTTGTGTGGGGAACAGGAAAGGCAAGGGGCTTACTGCTGTTGACGTCATTTCTTTGTGATTTTTCTTCTAAAGAAATGTCTGTGAAGTAGCTTACAAAATTAGTTACACTAAATTTCAATGGATTTTTAAAAGTCACTTTATCATCTTATTTGTAGTTGAGTGTATTTAGAGGGTATGTTTTGCTGCTTAATTTGAAACATTTTTGTGTAAAAAGTGTTTAGAGTTTAATATAAATGTCTGTTGGGAGGTATTTATGGTTAATTATAAAATGGAAATCGTATTTCATTATCATCTGTCATTGCTATAAACAGTACTGTTTGGGAACTATTTATATTTGTGAAAGGAAAATAATGATGAAATTTTTCAAAATCACATTTCTCAGCATGTTTAAATTGCATAATTATATTTTAATTCAAAATTATCAGATTTTACATAAGTTGATTTGGTACGTGGAGCCAAATCTACTTGATGTTATTATCCCAAATGCTGCCTGGCTGGAATTTAGAATTTCGATTTGAAGCACCCTATCCTGATTTCACAAGAACTGGAAAATTGGCTGGGAGAAGGAGGTGAAACCAACAGAAATTTCTAACTGAGAAGCTAAAGAATGCTTTAAGATTCTGGCTTAGCAAACAGATATTGCTGTTATGCAGAAAAGAGGAGAAAATGAAAGGGAAGAAGGAAAGAAGGGAGAAGGAAACAGTGAAGAAAAAATACACAAATTAATTTGCAATGAAGAAGAAAGATGAGATAATTCATTATGCGAGTTGACTTCTGACAGAAATACAAATGTAATGATAACTACATTTGGTGATAGATTTCTTAGGAACAGGAAATGGCACTGACCAATAGGAAAAGAGAAATGGCTTTTGGCAAAGGATGCACAGTGGTTGGTGCAGACAGAGATGGGCAACACTGTTTACCTGGCTGCTGGCTGATTTATGTTTGCCTAATGAATTGTGTTACTCTGTAGAAAGGTACACATTTTCAGTTTACTCTAGCTCTCCCTACTGTCTCTCATCCTGTGATTTGCCTGGTCCCTATAGACGTTTGGCTTTGCTATTCTTGCCTTGTGAATCAAATGTGTGTTTATAGGACACTTCAGAGGACATTGCTAGAAAAGATGAAATTGTAAAGGAAGCTTTTTAAAGGTATAACTAGTTATAAAAGAATTATTCCTTGTTTAATATTCTATAAATATTTTATCTAATCACCTTCTACAGTGTGGATATTATCAAAGCCTTTCTACTAACTTTCATGTTTAATCACATCGTCCTCGACATTTTATATACTTAATTAAATGGAGTTCATGTTAAGAAATTTGGACAGATGCTAACAGTATCAATATGATAGCCACCCCATCTCTATCATTTTTAGTCTTAATACAAAAGTAGCATAACACTCTTAACAATGGAAACTCATTTTAAAATACAATCTTGCACAGAATCCCAATATTAAAAAAAGGATACTTTTGTTTTGTTGATGTGAATGAATTGGATAAATTACTAAAGACATTCATGGGAAAAATTAAGAAGTAAATTCATATGTGAGAGGTATCATCTTATCTTTGATGCAGTTTCCAGTCATTTGTGTGTTTTATTCTGGTTACATAGTTGTAAGGACATTGTCTTTGGTTAAATAAGAAAGGCAGAAGATTCTCTAGCCTAAGATTTGCACAAAAACTAGTGAGTGTTAAGTCAGCATCACCACATTATTTGTTTGTAATGATCATGTGTATTTAAAATGCTACATTTGCAAGTGAATTCAAATTGAGCATTTATGGAATTGTTGAGGTATTTAGAGAACAGCTTAAAAACCACTGGTGTAAGTTGATCCCTGCTTGTGTGCTAGCTTTTGTGATCTATGTCTGTTTTTACCAGTGTAAGAATGGCAAGAATGTCTTCATTCCTCTTCATGGAATATTAGAATCAAGTAGAGTAATAAAATAAGTGTAGAGCATATAAACTACAAAGTGCTATATTAAATTATGCTATCATCACTTCATTTCACAATTATTTTTCAGATCTTTTTTCTCTGACCTTGCTTTGGCTCCTTGTCTAGGTCCTGCTAGCTTTAGATCTCTCGCTAGCCTGCTTTCTTTCCTTTGAGTGATTCCATTTCTACCCCGGTCCCCTCTTGTCACTCCTCACAGGCCTGTCTCTGCCCTGCCATTACAACCCCAGATTAAAAATTCAAGGTGATGTGCCTATAAGCAGTCAATAGAGGACAGAGTGTAATAATGTGTATGATATATTTTAAATTCTTATTTTTATGGACATTTTCAAACATACATAAAAGTAGAAAGACTGTTACAGGGCTGGAGGCATGGCTCAAGTGATAGAGCACCTGCATAGCAACTGTGAAGCCCTGAGTTCAAACCCCAGTGCCTCAAAAAGAATGAAAGACTGTAGTAACCATTTTCCATTACGCCATTACCCAGCTTCAGCATTTATCAGCATTTTGCATCTACTCCTCCCCTCTTATGTAGCTGCAGTGTCTCTAAGGAAATCAGTTTATTCTACGTTTAGTGTTATAACCTTTTTTCAGTATTTTTATTAATATATATTAGTTGTACAAGGGAGTTCCATTGTGGTATATCCACACATGCCTTACAGTGTACCCCAACCAAATTCACCCTCCCCCTCATTCTCTCTCCTCCCCTTCTTAAACCAATTTCAAAACGCTTCATTGTTCTATTTTCATACATGTGTATAAAGTTCTTCAGCCATATTTACCTCTCTTCACCCTCATTTTACCCCCTCACACTGGTTCTGCCCCCAAACAGAACCTGTTTTGCATTCCTGTCATTCATTTGTAATGACTAGATTTTGCATATGAGAGAGAACATGTGGCATTTGCCTTTCTTTGTCTTATTTCATTTAACATGATGATCTCTAGTTCCATCTATTTTTCCTGCCAGCAATACAATTTCATTCTTCTTTGTGGCTGAATTATACCATTGTGTATCTCTTCCACATTTTCTTTATCCGTTCATCTGTTGATGGGCACTAGACTGTTTGCACAGTTTGACCATTGTGAATAGTGCTGCTATAAACTTGGGTGTGCAGGTATCTCAACAATATGTTGAGTCACATGTCTTTGGAATACCCAAGTGTGGTATAGCAGGATCATATGGCAGTTCTGTTTTTAGTTTTTTAAGGAACCTCCATACTGATTTTCATAGTGGCTGCACTGAGTTACATTCCTACCAACAGTGTATGAGGGTTCCTTTTTTCCCTCACATCCAACAGCATTCGTTGATATTCATTTTCTTGATGGAATCTCAATGATGTTTGATTTGCACTTCCTTTATGACTAAGGATGTTGAACTTTTATTCATGTATTTACTATCCATTTGTCTTTCTTCTTTTGGAACTGTTCAGTTCATTTGTCCATTTACTACTTGTATTGTGTATTCTTTTGGTGTTTAGTTTTTGGAAGTACATATATATTCTGAATATTAATCCTTTATCTGATAAAAAACTGTCACAGATTTTTTTTCCCATTCTGTAGATTTTTTTTTTTCATTCTGGTGTTTCCTTGACTGTGCAGAAGCTTCTCTGCACAGAACCCAAATTTCTCAGAAAATAACAAAAAATGAAAAATGGGATTGTATCAAATTATATACTCTTTTAAAAAATCTAATAAAACTAATGATTTTCTAACATCCATCAATATTAATCAATCAATGTTATCTCAAATGTTTCTTTAAAAAATAGTTGATTTATTCAAATTAAAATCCAAGCATCATTTACACATTGCATTTGGTTTATATGTCACTTTAACATTGAAAATCTGCAGTGATTTCCTTCTGCTGAAAAAAAAAAATCCTTAGGGAGTTTTGGTCAGCTTTCTCGGTGGCATAACAGAAAGCCTTTTATACAAACTTAAAAGGAGGAAAGATTTATTTTGCTCATGGTTTCAGAGGCTTCAGTCTATCATGGTTGGAAGGGTGGAGCAGCTCACAGTATGGCAGCCAGGAAGCAGAACAGTGGAGCAGTAAGAGAAAGAGACCAAAGCAAGATGTAGTTCAAAGGACATGCTCCAGGGACCACTTTCCTCCAGTCAGGCCCCATCTTTCATATTCTACCACTTCTCAATAGTCTGTTCAGATTTTGAATCCGTCAATGGATTAAACCATTCATAAGGTCAGAGCCCTTGTGATGTGCTATACTAATTTCCTAGGTGATTCTCGATTCAGTCAAGTTGGCAATCAAAATTAACTATCACATTGAGATAGGTATATTCAGTAAAGTATAGTATAGTAAAAAGCTAATTCATTCCTCCAGAATATAAGCATGGTATATTTCTTATAGATACGGAATTTGATAGATCATAAGATGGAGAGTTGATTCTTCCCACAATCTGTATGGCAAAGGCTCTCCTAAACTTCATATTCCTAGTCATCAGTTCTCCTGGCACAAGGTTCCTAGGCTTATGCTGCTCCTTCATCCTCTGTCTGCCTTAGGGATGTTGCACAACTGAGAGGGAAACCTCTGCTGCCCTTTTCACGCCTGGGCTGATGGACTGAAGAGCTTCTGTCCCTGGGAGTTAGTAAATACCACAAAAGTAGCAATGATAATGTTTTGTTTCTCTTTCACAAACCCAAGAGAAAATTCTGGTAAGTCAGACCAATAGGTTGGAGTTACAAAAAGATGAGAATGCTGGTGTCTCCTCTCTTGAGAAGTGGCACAACTTAGAGGAATCTTCAGTTCATGGAAGAAATTTCTTGATGGTCTGACTTCATATTTTAAGGAATTCCATAAAAGTACTATATGTCAACAAAGAAGAAAAAACTAGATGTAGAGTACATAAATGCATCTCTAGTGAGTAGCAAGCTAGGTTCTTTGTAGAAAATTGAATTTAAAAAGTCAGCCAACAGGTCCAGGGGTTTGGCTCAGTCAGTGGTAGAATGCTTGCATACGCCAGCACCAGAAAAAACAAAAAACAACCAAGCAGGTTGAGGGTTGGGATACGGTGCCTTCTGTCCAAGTGAATCTAGAAATGGTTGCCAAAAACAGCAAATAAAGCAAAAGTTGTTAGGAGTAGTGCATTTCTTTGCTTCACTGACAGTTGTGAAGGTTTGGAGTGTGTGTGTGTGTGTGTGTGTGTGTGTGTGTGTGTGTGTGTGTGTGTGTGTATCTGTGTATACTGTTCCTATAGAATGGCTTGATTTCGTAACATTTATGTGTCTGCAATCTACTCATCCATCAGAGAAAATTGTGAATTTAATAGAAGACAAAATGCTGGAACCTCTTCCCCTCTTCCTCAAATTTCTCAATCTATATCAATAATAGAGAGTAATTCTGTGCTTTCAAAATAATCTATTTCTATCAGTATAAATTCTGGTTAAAAAAGTTTTAGGAACTAATGATTCTGCTGGAGGTTGTTATTAAGTCCAACACCAGATTCATAGACTTTTGAAAAAGTCATTTTATTATTGTTTTAGGTTATTTTTTTTCTGATATCTTATTTCTATTGCAAAGAAACTGAATGTAACAAAAGAAACAAACAAATAAACCATATATTTCTGACACTAATGAAACTGAAATTAAATTAGTCTTGTATGCTATTGCATTGCTTGTCTTAAAGGGAAAAATGAGTAAGTTTACAGAGACAATAACTCAATTCAAGTAGCATAGTAGTTTGCAACACAATGCACAGCTTCCTCCCTGTGGAAGGACAGTGTGTTATCAAGATTCCCACATGACGAATAGTAGATTCAGTAGTGACATCAGTAATCAACTTATGTTTGTGCAACACATTTTCAGTTTTGAAATAGATAAGCTGTGGGAAATAGTGCATTACTTAAAAATGATCTAAAAGTACTCTTCTTAAGACTTTAAGTATTTGGGAAAGATTTATTTTAACCTTAACATTACTATAATTTAAATTATGGAGTGCAAGATTCATCCACATATCCATTTCTCACTTCAAAGGCCTCGAACTTATCTAAGATGTACTACACAGCAGATGGAAGTACAGACTTGTATACAAATGATCTGGCTATTTTGACAGTTTGTCTAATTGTGCTTATTTTAAAATATGTTTATAAATCGGAGCATGTGGGCTTCCTAAGTTTACTGAATTGTGCAATTTCTCTTCCTTGAAGGATACTCTGTGAAACGGTAAAAGACTTCGTTGCCAAGGTAGAGAAGGCATATGACAAGTCACTGGAAAATGCAGTTGTGGCTGAAGCTGTGGCTAGTAAAGTAAGAGAGCACTGGGGCATGACAGCTGTTCACTCACTTTGTTTTGTTTTGCTTTGTTTGCAGTATTGAGGTTTGAACTCAGGGCCTGGAGCTTGCTAGGCAGGTGCTCTATCACTTGAGCTGCTCCCCTAGTCCCGAACTATGCTTTAAAGCTAAACTGGCTAGGTGGTTTCTCTACCAAAATATCTTAAAACAAGAGAAAAATTACTTTTAAATCAGATACGAGGAATTAAAAAATATCCTAGCTTATGGTTACTCCTTAATATGTACGAAAACAGCATTGCTGGAAACCATCCAACAAACCAAATTTTACAGCTCAAATCCCTTCCCCAGTGTTGCCATTTTGAAGGGACATGCAGAGCAGTATGACCTCAGCGGAGGAGGCTATGTGGCTGGCGTCCCAGTGGGGACAGGACTGGGAACAGCCTCCATTTCCCAGTGGACTTTGAATGGTCCACTTCCCCCCTCCAGCAGGGGGCCTTGGACCTCTGGTCCTTGGTGTCTTGCAAAGTTCTTTTTCTTGCATTGCCTTTTCTTTACAGATATTTCTTCCCCTTCATGAGCTTTCTGATGGTAAGTAAGAATAGCTTACTGACCTTAAAAGCCACTGTCTTTACTTTCATAAGCTCATAGGAGGGCCTTTTTAAAAAAGGCTTGGGTACATTTACATTTGCAAAGAAATTGCTTGCTTAGATTCATGCTGGGTATGAGTGAGTGCAAGGAAAAGAAAATGAAACTAAGCACACATTGCAAGTGTTCAGCCTCTTTTTCTGCTCTTTGGAGAGTTTCAGAAAACAGAAACCCTCTCTTAGCCGCATTTTGTCTCTAACCTCTTTCTGCCCTGCTTTTGTCTTGACATCCTCAAAGACAGATGAGATGACTGGAGAGGGAAAGGGCTGGAAATGGTACAGTGATAAAAGGGATAGTAGGAGTATGTTCCTGGCTTCATTCCTGCACATTATTCACTCCTATTCAAACAAAAGGAGCAGAAGTCAGGTGTCAAGTGCTTGCTTTCCTTCTGTATCTCTCTTCTTTTCCCTCCTTAGTACTGTGCATTTTTCCTTGCTGTTTCTTTGAGCTAATAATCCTTTGTGCACTGGTCACTCCTTTGCAAACCAGCGCTTTGAAGACCAGCTTGAGAAGACTCGGCCACACCTGCAGTTAATGGTGCCATGAGCCAACTACTTTTTTAAAAGCAAGTCTAATGTTTTATATAGCATATTACTTTTGGGTGTGCTGTGTCACTTTACAGCAAAGTATTTGTCTGTGTTCTTTAACGGAAAAATACCTGCATAAATGAAAGAGTTTAAGTTGGCCGTGATAGTGCACACCAGTGATCCCAGCTCCTGAAGGCAGGAGGCGGGGCAGGAGATCAAGAGTAGATGCTAGCCTTGGCAAAGTTAGTGAGATTCTATCTCAAAACATAAAAGCAAAAGGGCTGAGGGCATGACTCAAGTGGTAGCAAACACAAGGCCCTGGTTTCAATCCCCAGTACTGGAAAATAAATAAATAAGGTTACTCAAGACTTTTGCTATTTTGTTTTTCTTAAATGATAAATTATTTACTCCGTGGGTCTAAGGTATAAATTAGGTTACTCAAGACTTTTGCTATTTTGTTTTTCTTAAATGATAAATTATTTACTCCATGGGTCTAATATATAAATTAGGTTACACATCTAGTTAATAGTGAGATCAGCTGGGCATCGGTAGCTCACATCTATAATCCTGGCTACTCAGGAGGCAGAGATCAGGAGGATCTTGGTTCGAAGCCAGCCCCTCAAATAGTTCATGGGACCCTATCTCAAAAAAAATCTCAACAAAACAGGGCTGGTAGAGTGGCTCAAGGTGTAGGCCATGAGTTTAAATCCCAGTATGGCAAAAAAAAAAAAAAAAAAAGCATCAGTTAGACATCTTTCCTCCAAATAAAAAGCCACTAAATTATAATTTCCATCTCCACTAAGTTTTTAAATAGATGCTTCCTGAGCCAAAACTCCTACAAAATAAAAGGTAATAACTCCTTGAATTTAGGTGTTTTTCTTTCTAGTGATTAGACCTTCAAAATGTCTTACATAAAAATTTCTTGTATTTCTTGTATTTGCCGATGTTACTTCTATTTGAGTTTCTTTCTCATTGCTGTATCTTTGATTTCTCAGTGCTCAATCCTAAATGAGAAGCTGGAACAACTGCTACAAGCCTTACACACAGACTCCCAGGTTTCGCTGGTCCCCCCAGGTATTGGCTCCGTCATCCTAGAGGAAGATGCTGTAGAATCCTCCAGCGAAGAGTCCTTGGGTGAAAGCAAGGAGCGGCTCGCAGATGACACTACGAAACACTCCCAGAGAGCTGTGAGATCCAGGGAAATTGTGTTGCGGGCCAACAGCTTAAAGAAGGCAGTGAGGCAAGTCATTGAGGAAGCCGGAAAAGGTACACGTTAACAGAATCCGCTTGGAAGAATTGCCAGAACGCTGTTGCAAGTGTGATAAAGGTTTCGTGATGGTCGGATGGGGCACACGTATAAAAAAACTTGGGATGGGGTAGAAATCTACTGAAAGGAAATTTATATTTGCTTTTATTTATGGTTTTGATAGGAAAGATCAGCATATAAATAATGCATGAAATAAAACCTCAGAAGTAAATTACTAAGGTGTAGCTCAGTGATAGGGTGCTTGCTTAGCATATGCAAGGCCCTGGGTTTTATCCCAGCACCACACACACACACACACACACACACACACAAGTAAGAAATTAAACTTGAAACATTTCTATTCTGTCCTAAGTACAAAAATCACTTAAATAACACTTTTAAAATTTTAAATATTGTTTACCTAATTGGAATCTGTTGAACTCTTTAAGGAAATCAAACCTGTACACGACATTGAAAATACAGCAGATATTTTTTTATCATTATTTTCCTAAATGTTCGTGTTGCTTTGCAGAATATATATAAGCTCTTCCTGAATTTCAATTTTTATAATAAGAGACTGTTTATTATTCTTACAATTTTTTGTAGTAGACTAAAAATTAATTAAATAGAAATAATGTTCAAAAACCCCATTATAAGTTGTAACTTATGTTGGACTTTTATTTCATTGTTTAAATTCTTATGTGTTTTTTTCATTCTGGCAAATGTATAGTTTCAACAACTTTATTTAGTTTTCTAGACATCACCCCAAGTTTGTTACCAAATAGTGCTTATTTGTGAATATGGACTTTTTTGGTATGTTTAAACTTTCCTCTCCTAAGCACATCTTAATACGAATGGGCTTTATTTTCACTTATCCAAACGTATTTATCTTCTTGCCACTTAAAGTCATGGACGAGCAGACAGCTCACCCCTGTGAAGCCCTTCACCCACCTTCTGATCACGACAGCACAGCAACAGACGAGTCAAAAGAAGAGGGCAAAGGTGACGACACAAGAGAGTTGGCCGCTGGTAAGAAAACCATGATGACCCCATTTGGGGCTTAAATGCGATGTAGTTTTGTTGTTAGTTTTCAAAGGCATGCAGTTTGAAGTAAGCTGTTGGTCTTTTTATTTTTGAAAAAGCTCTTTGAAAGTTAAAAGTCAGCTATTCATCAAGCCTAAAGTAATAAAAGTTACAGATTCTTTACACGATTATCCAGTGCTCTCACGTGTTCTAGAGATTGTATTGATAAACTAAGGAGTACAGAGTTAACGATGACCTACTGTCATCTTAGTTTTCCTGCAGGAAGAGGGAAGAAATATCTAAGTCTCCAGCTTTAACCTACTTCAGCCCTCGCACTCCTTTGAGAATAATAAGAAAGCCACAGAGCCTGTTATGTGCAAAATTTGGCCTTTGAATGATTCAGTAGTCTCATAAATTTCATTAATTGGTCTTGTAGGTTGATCATCTTGTCACTAAATTAAGCTTTGAAGTCATAGGACATCTAGTTTCAACCCTTTCTTTGCCAAAATTACTTTTGCCGGGGAATTATTACTATTGCTGGAAGAACATTAACTATTTCTCTACCTTTTAGTTTTCAATTGAAGATGAACATACACTTTTAATATTTCTGTTGATAAGCAGAAAGTTTCTAATTTATTGAGATAAAGCAAGGCAGAACTTGAAATTAACAAAGATAGGAGATAATGTGAATATAATGACATAGAACTCATCATAATTATATCAGCTCTTTTCAGTAAAAATTCATTACATTTTTGCTTTTACTTACATTATATGTAAATGTGGGCAGATTGCTGACCCTCTCTGTGGCTTTCCCAAAAATCTGTAAAATGGGGTTTATAATATGCCAATTTCATTGGGCTGTTGTGACAGCTAAGTGCCCAGACTGGTGCCCAGTACCCAGAGCTGTGTGAGTGCTTGCTGGGGTTGTCAACATTGCTACTGCTGCTGTCGACTGCATGAACTTAGAGTATTCCTTGATTGTGCTGAAAACTCGTAAAGACTTCTACATTAGGCTTTGTAGTTTCCAAGTGTTCACTCAATGTACAGTTCAGTTTATGCGTGTTCTAGAATTCTTGTGATAGATGGTCACTGAGGCTTCGGACCACTCAGTTCTGATGCATTCCACTTACAGTTGGCTCTGATTTTCAGATTATTCTGTACTGGAACTGGAACTCAGGGCCTCACTCTTGCCAGGCAAGTGCTCTACCACTTGCCATGCTCACCAGTCATTTTGCTTTTAGATTGTTTTTTAGATAAGGTGTCCTGCTTTTGTTCAGGCTAGCCTCAGACTGAGATCCTCCTATCTCTACCTTCCAAGTAGCTGGGATTACAGATGCATACCACCATGCCAGATTGCTTTTGAGATAGGGTTTTGGCTAACTTTTTGCAGAGCTAACCTACAACCAGGATCTTCCTGTCTCTGCCTCCTTAGTAGCTGGGATTACAGGCGTGTTCCACCATGCCTAGGCAACATTTGGTTATTTTCTGGCTTTGTCCACGTTATTTTGTCTAAGGACTGTATTCTAAAAGCCAAACGCAATTCTGGAACAAAGTTTGTTAACGTTAATGCTGAAAGTTACTCTTTATCTTGACCTTTTTTTCTCTTAAAATTCAACCCATGATTATGCCTATTACTAGCTTTTTTGGTTTTTGTTTAGTTTTTGGTGGGCCTGGGGTTTGAATTCAGGTCTTCATGCTTGAAATCATGCTTGAAAGGAAGCACTGTACAGCTTGAGTGACACCTCCAGTTCATTTTGCTCTGGTTATTTTGGACATGAGATCTTGGGAACTATTTCCCTGGGCTGGCCTCAAACCATTATGCTCCCAATCTCAACCTCTCAAGTAGCTAGGATTGCAGGTGTGAGCCACTGGCACCCAGCCATTATTAGGTTTTATGAATAACATTGACAGTAACAACTATTGGTATTTGTGTAGTACTTTATGAGTGGTTTAAGAAGCAGTTTTAGCTGGGTGGTGGTGCATATCTGTAATCCCAGCTCCTCGGGGGGCAGAGATGGGAGGATCACACTTAGAGGTCAGCCCAGGCACAAAAGCAGCAAAACCCAGTCTCAAAAACAAGTTGGGCATGGTGGCTCACACCTGTGATCCCAGCTATTCAGGACGTGAAGGACTGGTTTTGAGGCCAGGTCTGGCAATAGCTCAAGAACGCATCTGAAGAACCACTCAGAAAGCAAATTGGACCAGGGCATGGCTCAAGTGGGAGAGCACTTGCCTAGCAGGTGCAAGGCTCTGAGTTCAGTGGCTGGATGCATAGATAGAGCTAGCTAGCTAGATATGTGCTTTCACACGTGGCATTTCAGGAATTTGCTCTTCCAGGTGCAGTCCTTAAATGATGCCGAGTATAGCTTTCATAGTGTCATGTCTCCTCTCTGCACTGATGTCTTCTTTTATACATGATCCGCCCCGGGTTTTTCCACCAGTCTTTAACTTGATTTTAGACCTTTTTGTTTCTCTGGTTGCATCCATTTAGTTGATGTTTATCTTAAAAAGTAATGCCCTGAGTCGAACAGAATTGCCTAGATATTTTCGGTAAGGCACGTTGATACACATTGCTACTCATTCCGCACATGTTGGTGTTGCAGAGCACTGAATTTTGTTCAAATTTAATTATAGCAGTTTATACTCATCCCTACGACCTTTTATCTTTTTGATTTGGATCTATCATTTCATCCTATCATAGCAAATTCAATTCATCTGTGAATTTGGTAAGCAGACTTTAGATCTATTAAAAATATCAACCAAGCCAGGCATGGTGGTTCATACTTGTAATCCCAGCATTTGGAAGGCTGAGGCAAGAGGAATACAGTTCAAGACCAGGCTGGGATACATAGAGAAACCTTGTCTCAAAACACTCATGTTAATGACTTTCCAACTAGCCACCATCCCATCTTATCATACTTTCATAAACTTGACACTTCCATTGTATTTAGAGGAAATTTAAAAATACAAAGGAAATTAGAGAAAATATTTTGAGATGAGTAAAAACAAAAGATACACAGTACCAAAACATTTGGTAAGTACTATGGATATGATTCAGGGCTGATCTCAATTTTTGCTAGTAAGCCAACTTACTGGAAATAAGTAGCAAGAGCAGAAGTATTTCTATATGTAATTACTATTTTTTAAAAAATGAGCATGACTTTTGTTGAAGCACACTTACTGTATCAGTAAATCATGTAACAGCTTACATCTTGAGATGTGAGAAGTATGCTGTGTGATCAGTGATGTGCTTCATTTAAAAAGTACCTGAAGCACTAATTTAATTGCCTGCAATAGAACATCAATCTTAGTAATTAGTATACTTTCTGCTTTTTATCAGAGATCAACATAAAAGTTGTTTTTTTATTAGAAATCAGCTCCAGAAGTGCCATCTGTCAAAGAAAGAAAGGAAAAAAAGAGTGGCTTTTCTGTTACTTTTCTTTAGTGTAACTGGACTGTTTTGAATAGAGAGAATAGAGTATAAGATTAATATAGTTAGTTAGTAATTAGGATGAGGGAGAGTGAAGATAATTAAGTTTTAGGGTGCTTTTAAATTAAATTTGAGGATTACTGTTTTTTTTTTAATACCTACCAGCAGCCCCTAAATTAGTTAAAGGTACTATGTGCAACTCCATTAAATTGCCTCAGTTTAGATAGAATTAAATCTTCCTTTTTGTTGTTTTCTTTGAGAATAATTATGTTTAGGAATACTTTTTAAATGTATCGAGTTTTTACAAGACTGTCATAGAACTCTTTGGAGCAAATCATCATTTTGAATAAATAATTGAGAAACAGGAAAAATACATTGGTCCCCTTGATCATAAATAGTATTTTTCCTTCCATTTATGGAAGACAATATTTCTGCTCCACCTGTTAGCTCTGGGAGTCACATCAGTTAATATGGTCATTCACCCAGTGTGTATGAGAAAAGTGTTAGATTGGTAGTATACATTATAACAAATATGTTCCATTTTTAAAAACCATCGGACTCCATCCAGGTGCCAGTGGCTCATGTCTGTACTTGGGAAGCTGAGATCGGGAGGATTGAGGTTTGAGGCCAGCCTAGGGAAATAGTTCATAAGACTCCATCTCCAAAATAACCAGAGAAAAATGGACTCAAGTTTTGCCTCAAGCAGTAGAGCACCTACTTTGCAAGCACAGAGCACTGAGTTCAAACCCCAGTCCTACCCCCCCAAAAAAAAAATCAGGTGTCAATTTTTCCGTTTGTCTTTAAGTAGGGGTTGATCACATGCAAATTAATTGTGATAGACATCTGTTTATGATCTGAGATCACAGCATCTACCTTGTCAAATAGCTCTCTGTATGTCTCGAAAATGAAAACAAAATAGTGAAAGAACAGGTAAATACAATTAATATTTTTAATTCCACTAACTGATTTAAACAGGCATCCAGTTATTTCATGTCTTGAATTTGGAGGGGATTGTTTAATTTTATGTCTTTATCATTATCATACCATTATAAATGAAAATAATATATAATTAAAAAATAATATCACTATTATTTTTAACCTGGACTTTTTGCCAACAGCCAAAACTGCACCTCGGTCTCCAGATGCCCGGGCAAGTCGTGGCCAGTCCCAAGCTGACTCTGTCCCTGGTTCAGCTGTGGCAGCCACCAAAGAAAACCTCCCTGTGCTCAATACCAGAATAATTTGCCCAGGTAGTACAGACTCTGAAACATGGTGTATTTTCTATGAAAATGTGTAAGTCCTTGTTTCCATGAGATATAGAAATGTGTTCTTTTCTTTTTGGTGGTACTGGGGTTTGAACTTTGAGCCTTGTGCTTGCCATTCAGGTGCTGTGCCATAGCAGTGTGATCCTAAAGATAAATGTTCCTTTCAGAGAATGTTCTTGGAATACTTAGCAGTAGGAACCCAGGTCTTTAGCTTCTTCTGTGCGTAATAATTGACTAGGAAGTATTCAAAGACATGTTTCCCGGCCCTCCCCTGAGAAATTAGAATTCATTTGTTCTAGGGTGGAGCCCAAGAATCTATTTGTTAAGTACCAAGGTAAATCTGATCCTATATTCCACAGCCTGTAAGTATTTCTATGTCTTTCCTTTTGGTTTTAAGCCACTAGTCTCTGTCAACATGTATAGCCTAGTAACATTGCTTTATTTTTAAACCTCTGATGCATCTGTTGCAGCCCTGATGAAATAACTTGTGCTGGGTTAGGCTGGCAGTATAGAAGCCAAAGGACTGTGGGTGGGAGATGGAATAAAGTACAGCCGTCTCAAAGGCTTCCTGAAGCACGTATTGTTTGAATGCCTGAAAATCTGTCCACTCCACGCAGAGCAAGTGAAATCTAAGGCCAGACTTGCCAATCAGCTGATTTTTGCTTTATTTTTCAGGTAGAGACTCATGTTTTTGCCTAGGCCAGCCTTGGGTCGTGATCTTTCTACCTAGGCCTCCCACACAGCTGAGGTGCTAGGCATGCTCCACCACACCTGGGTTATTTGTGAAGATGAGGTTTTGCTAGCTTTTTGCCCAGGCTGGCCTCAAACTGCGATCCTCCTGATCTCTGCCTCCTGAGTAGCTGAGATTATAGATACAAGCCACTGTACCCCATCCCCCTCTGTTGTTTTGTTTACTTACTTGCTTAGACATAAAGGGTATTGGTATGGTAAAGTATGTAGAGCATATTCAAGACTATGAAATTAAATCGACAATAAAATGAATTTTGATTATTTTATACTTAGCTAAACATTACTGAAAACATTAGTTAAAATAATGATTAATAATGATCCTCAAAGAGGAGCACATTGCTCAGGGCAGAACCTTTTGCAAAAGATGCTGTTTCTAATTTCTTGGTGTTTCTCAACTGTGTGCCATGCTTTTGTTCTCTAGTCTGTCCTTTTTTGTTCATTCCTTCAGTCCCTATTACTTTGTCTTTTGTCAGACTTTAGTGTTTCTTGTCTTTATTTTAGGTTGAGTAGATCAGAAATTTTATTAGCTTTGAATACCATAGTGAATTAGTGGGAGTCATGTTGAAATAAATTCGAAGTTTTGAATATTCAGTGGTAGGATGGGTACTTCATTTTTCTTTATTCACTACTCTATTCTTCTAAATCTCATAGATACCTTCACTTAATATTTTGCTTATTCCTAACAGCAACACTGAGTTTCCCTTTAATAGAATTCAACATTTTAAATTATTATTTCTGTGTGTTGGGAGTGTGAAAGTGTTAAGTCCATGAGATTATGGGTAACTCAGCCTTTATTATAAATTCCTCACAGACTTATTGCACTGTTTGCTATAATAAAAGAAGCAACATAGATTTTTTTTTTTTGAAGTTGTAGAATTGCTGGAAGGGTGAGTGAGAAAATGTCAGAGTCCCCTGTTAAAGTCTTTATCTCCTTAATGCTTTTGACGACCCGCAGACACTTGGAGGTAGGTACAAAGGCCTTGTTCATCAGCCTTTGATGAATGTAGGGAGTAGGCCCTGAACACCATCATTTTGGAGTGAGGTGTGTGAGGTGAGGCCGGAACCTGGTGTTCTGTCCCTGCTTTCTCCTAACGTGTGCTCCTGTACCTGTTCATTTTGCCATTCAGGTTTAAGAGCGGGACTAGCTGCCTCCATCGCTGGGAGCTCTATTATCAACAAAATGCTACTAGCAAACATCGATCCCTTTGGTGCGACACCGTTTATCGACCCAGACCTAGAATCCCTGTAAGAAAATACTTTCAGAATTCTTTTGTTTTGGCTTTTCTTGTCTTTGTCATATGTTAATTGTAGCATTTTTTATGTGTCACAATCCAAAAGGGGTGGTAGGAAAATATCAAAAGTTGATGCTGGTGAGGACACTGACCCCTTTGAAATTCATTGCTCTCCAAGGCCAGTCCCCAAAGCAGGTCTCCTTCCTGCCTGCTCTTCTGAGAGGGATACTCTGGCAAAGGCCCAGCTCTACTTGCTCTTCACTGGAGGCTTTTCCTTAATGGTTTTATGACATTCTCCTTAGCTCCTTCCCTGCCAAATCTGCCATCTTTCCACATCCAGCTTCTGGATTTACTTATTTTGGGAGTTCTGGTCCACATTGACCTTGTCCTTCCTCAAAATTCTGGAAAATAGTTTTGGCAGCTCAAGATACATTTCTTTCTTTTTTTCCTTTTGAGATGGGGTTTCTTTATGTTGCCCAGGCTGGCCTTCAACTGATGATCCTCCTGCTTCAGTCTCTTGAGTACTGGGATTACAGGCATGTGCCATCATGCCTGGCTTTTTACTTTCATTTTTAATTTTGCTTTTGTTGTACCTTATTTCTGCAATGACATTCCTCACAGCACCATATTTCTAACCTTCAAAAATATTTAGAAGAATGGATTGAGTTTAGTAGGTATTTTGCTCAATGAGCATTTGCCTTTTATTAAGAGTTGATGTGGAGGAGACTGACCTCACATCAGGCACCTGACCCTAAGACTCTCCCACAATCATCCTGATGTGCCTTTGTAAGGAAGTAGAAAGACAAAGACTTTGTCAAGGTTAATAGTAAACCAAACCAGGCTGTCTCTGCTTTGCCTCGCCTAATATCCTATTATATCACATGTACTAAAAAAAAAAAAACTGCACACAGGTACTGTAACACACCTGACCTTGACTCCTGCTAAGCTTCAAGACCTTCTGTGAGGAGTGGAAGCCTCAATGGTTTAAGTGCTATTTTGTGAACAAGTTGTAATGAACCTGAGATTGACTTTTATATAATCTTCCTTATCATAGAGATGGATATTCAGAAAAATGTGTCATGAACAATTACTTTGGGATTGGATTAGATGCAAAAATTTCATTAGAATTTAATAATAAGAGAGAAGAGCACCCTGAAAAATGCAGGTAATTTCAATAATAATTATAATAATGTTATTACACAAAGCAAATTTTACTTTAATTTCATTTATAACTGCTTTTGCTTGCTTTCCTTTAAAATAAATAAAGTAAATAAATAAAATTTCCTGAGATTGCCCTCCAATATTTATTTTCAGGAGTCGAACTAAAAACTTGATGTGGTATGGAGTCCTTGGGACCCGGGAATTGTTACAGAGATCATACAAGAATTTAGAACAAAGAGTTCAACTTGAGGTGAGTCTGTTGTGAAGTAAAGACATTTCAAACTATCTTACCTAGGAAAACAATTTCTTTGGTAGAGCTAATTTGACCTAAATTCCTCTTGACTAGTGATTAAATCTTCAAGGAGGAAAAATGAAAGTGATTATCAGCTTTCTACTAAAAGAGGTGTAGGCACTGTCCCATCATTACCATTCGATCCTGAAATTGGGGCTCTCTCTGTACAGTAGTAGCACCCCCTGAAAAGGTGAAGCCATGGACCCCTTCTACAAAGATTTTAAATGCATTTATAAACTATATAGACTTAGAAGAGGAACCAATAGTATTAAAATATATTAACAAAATATTTTAATAGAAAAATGCATTATTCTACTGAGAAATTAATATTCATTCATTTACAAATATACATTGAGTACCAGCTATATGCTGGCTGGAAGAGTGTGGACCTTTGTTGAGAAATACTCAACCTGTGTTTGAAAAATTAGATAAAGGCCTTTGTACTGTGCGGGAATGTATTCAGAAAGAGCAGACATTACCAAAGCAGTCTGCTTCTCACCCTTTGTCTTTGGTATTTTACTATCTTTTAAACTAATGGTTTTGCTCTCTTTCTGTCTAACCTCCAAGCTTTTTACCTTGCAGTGTGATGGACAGTACATTCCTCTCCCTAGCTTGCAAGGCATAGCCGTGTTGAACATCCCTAGCTACGCCGGAGGCACTAACTTCTGGGGTGGGACCAAGGAGGACGATGTAAGTAGCATAATCAGAATAAAGAGCTTGCTTTCTCAACAATAATTAAGTTACTGGAATATCTTGCTTTTTATAATGTGCTTTTAAATATTAATTTACTTTCATGTTATAATATGTTACATTGGGAAGTTGGGAAGTAGAATAGATTTATTTAAGAATTTATTTCTTGAGCCAGGCATGGTGGCTCTTGCCTATAATCCTAGCTACTCCAAAGGTGAAGATCAGGAGGATCATGGTTGAAGGACAGCCTGGGCAAAAAGTTTGCAAGACCTCATCTCAACCAATAGTTGAGTGTGGTGGCTTGAGTCTGTCATCCCAGCTAGGTGTGAAGCATAAATAGAATGATCACAGCTTAGACATGTCCAGGCATACACATGAGGCCCTGATTCAAAAAGTAACGAAAGCAGAAAGGGCTGCAGGTGTGGCTCATGTGGTAAAGTGCCCGCCTAGCAAGCATAAGACCCTGAGTTCAAACCCTAGCATCACAAAATAACAATTATAATGATGATAATCAATACAGATTTATTTCCACAATCCTTCATGGATATATTCTAAAATTTCTTTTCCTGAGATGTAGGTAATGATTTTCTGGGTAGACACAAAATCTACTTAGAGAAAGTAAATAAAGGGAAGTTTTTACTTCTTAATTTCACACCTGTGTTAGTTTTCTACTGCTGCTATAACAAGTCAACACAATTTAGCACCTTAGCACATGTGTATCATCATACAGTTTGTGGTTTGTGGTAGAAGTCTGACATGGTTGCCCTGGGTTAAAAATCAAGGTATCGGCTGGGCTGTGCTCATTTTGTGCTCTCTGGAATATTTTATTTCCTGCCTTTGCTGGCTCTTAGAGGCCGCCCTCATTCCTTCCTCTATCTTCTGTGCCAACAAAGGGAAGTTGAATCTTCTCATGTCACATAGCTGAGGCCTCCTCTCCTGCCTTCCTCTTCCACCACTAATGACCCTTGTGAGGACCCTGGCCCACTCAGAACATCCAGCTCAATCTCCCCAGTCAGGGTCCTTTAATTTAGTCACATCTACAAAGTTCCTTTCGCCATGCAAGGTTACATATTCACTGGTTCCAGGAATTAGCACATGGGCATTTTTGGGATAGAGAGGTGGGCATTATTTTGCCCATCACACTCACTTTCTGTGCTTTTAATTTTCTAAGTTTATATGTACATTAATACTATTTTTAGTTTTAGAAATATCAAGAGAGCTCATTTGGCCAGTAAGGTTTAGGGCTATTTTTGTTTTCTTTTTATTCTTCTTTGTATATTAAAAAAGAAAAAAAAATACAACCTCATAAATATAATTTTGTGAAAAGAGAACACAATTCTTGAAGTAGCTATAAGGATAAAAATTAGGTGTTGGGCTGGAGGCCCCCCACCCTCTGGTTATTTTGGAGATAGGGTCTGGCTTCCTTCCTAGGCGTGTCTAGACTACAGTCATCCTATCCTATTTTACACTGCCTGATGTAGCTGGATCAACAAGCGTGTGCCACCACACCCTGCTTTCCTCCTGTACTGTTAATCTAAACTTTACCACTGAAAAATGGAGGCAAAGTTTCTATAATTAGTTAGTAGCCGAGGCAAGGTTTAAATTCAGGCAATCAGATAGCAAAAATTTTGAGAAATATCAGTTTTAGAAAATTCATATTCTGATATTTTCAATGAAAATTTAATTAGGATACTCCTTTATACTGATTTTTTTCAGTCATATTTATGATATAATAAAGGAGATAGTAAAAAGAATAAGGTAATATAGCATAAATTGGACTTTCAGAGTGCATTAATTTTGTGAACATGCATCTAACATAAGGGCCAAGTGAGTCACGTGTTTTTGTCCTCCGAGGTGTCTGTTTCTGTTAGGTTAAGACATAAGGCACGTGTGCATGTTGACACCTCATCAGATCACCCTTAAAACATTCCAAGTGGACAAGATCGTAAGCTTTAACTTTGTGAAACACTATCACCTTCTGGGTTTTTTTTAGATTGCTAAAAATTGCCTATATTCCCATATCAGGATCTGAGTTATGTGTGGCAAATATTTAACATGTTTATACCTGATGAACCATTTAAGAATGCATTAGTCCACAGAGTGCTTTATGAGAGGCCTGAGTATTATATCCATGAAGACACCAGACCTTTTTAAAAGTTGGATTTGTTTACTTAAAGCTATCTTCAGTGATTTTTTTTTTGATTGTCATTTTCTAATGCTTACTTTGTAATGTTTTTCAGTATAAGTATGTCACAGGGTTTACACTGCTGGCTGGGCTACTGTATCTGAGCCTTCCAGGGAAAGGTAATATGGTTATTCCTTTCAGATATTTGCTGCACCATCCTTTGATGACAAGATCCTGGAAGTCGTTGCAGTATTTGATAGTATGCAAATGGCAGTTTCCAGGGTCATCAAACTGCAGCATCATCGTATAGCTCAGGTTGGTGTCTCTGATCAAGCCTGGCCACAGTTCTTGGGCTGCAGAAGGTTGGGGAAGCTATTCCAGATGACGGTACACTAGACATGCTTTTATAAAATACTGTCTTTCTTGTCATTTCAGTTGTTTATGTCATCATAAGTGGCAAAGCATAGCATTCCATTCCACGGAAGTGACTAGAAGTCCAGCTGCACACACACACAGCAGGTCAAATTCTCGGGGTGACTTGCACTCTAACATGACGTGTTTCTTCTATTTCAGTGCCGTACGGTAAAAATCACCATATTTGGCGATGAGGGAGTCCCAGTGCAGGTGGATGGAGAAGCATGGGTTCAGCCTCCAGGGATTATCAAAATTGTGCACAAAAACAGAGCTCAGATGCTGACAAGGGACAGAGTATGTAGCAAAAACTCTCCAGAATTTTATCAAGCTGCTTTTAAAACACCTTAAGTTGGTATGAGAAATAAAAAGACTGAAATCTGACTTTTAGATTGTGTGGTTTAACTATGAACAAATGTTCATTTTGTTTTATTTTAAATGTTAAACAATTTTTAGGACAATTTCATAGAAAAAATTGAGCAGAAAGCACAGAGAATTCTGTTCCCTCTCGCCCCCTACACATGTCAATTAACATTTTGCATTAGTGTGGCACATTTGTTACAGTTGATAAGCCAATATCAAGATATTATTATTAAATGGAGCCCTAGTTGACATTGCTGTTTGTATTGTATGCCTGTGGGTTTTGGTAAAGTATGAAAACTTGTTTTTTTTATTTCTGTGAAACAAAGAGTCGGTTTGTTGAAAAGAAAAACAAATTGAACTTCTTGACAATAAACTTTGTATCGCTTTTACTTAAGTTTAGTTTAACTAATTCATATAAACAAAATTCTACATATAAATGACAGCATATTTTGATGTGTGGATACATTGTACAATGTTTAAAATAGGTAAAATGTATCTATTTCCATAACCATCTATCATTTCTTTATGGTTGTTAACCTTCAAAATCCCTAGCTTTTTGACACATACAGCACATTGTTATTGTCTATAGTCATGTTATTTAATAATAGCACAATAGAAAGTCTTTTTTATTGTGCTGGGGGTACATTGTGGCATTTACAAAAGTTCTTACAAAGTATCAAATATATCATACTTGAATTCACCCCCTCCACCATTCTCCTTTATTCCCCCTTTCCTGGAATAGTTTCAGCAGCTTTCGATTTTCCATTTGCATCCATGTGTGCACAGCATCTGCACCATATTCACCTCCCATGCCCTTTTCCCCCCTCCCCCCCCACCAGTACCACCCCCCAGATAGGACTTGTTCTGCCCTCCTGTCCTCTGATTTTCTAAAAGAAAAAAGTGACATTTTTATTTGTTTAAGATAGTTATGCAGGGAGTTTCCATGTGACATTTCCATGTTTCTATGTATTATAGCCTGAATTAGTATGAACACTTGTATCCATCACTGTACTTCCATACAGAATAGGTTCACGGCCCTAGAAATTTCTGTACTCCACCAATTCATCTATCCCTGCCCTACCCTTAACCCAGGCAGTTACTGGTCTTTCTACAGTCTTCCCCAAAATGTGTGTTTTTAATTACGATCAACCCTTAACAAATAAGACTAACAATATTCATACTAGCTAGTAAAATAGTAAAGATGAAATAGTAAAATAAAATAAAAATAAGGATTGAAGCATAAACTGAAAAAGACTGAAGCAGAAAGCTTTTTTATTAACTTTTCGGGGATATGTTCTTCCTCACTGATCACATGACTTTGTGGCAAAACACTAGGAAGCTTTAAAATGTCTTTTTTAGAATTCTCATTTATTTAAAGAGGTGTTAGATTGGAGAAGAAGTAGTCGCGGTTTCAAAGATTTTTCTATAGTTTCTAAACACACACGCTCCTGGTCTCAGCTCTCAAGTAACCATTCACTGCAATGCTGGTTTGGAACAGGCCTTTGAAAGCACGCTCAAATCTTGGGAAGACAAACAGAAGTGTGACTCTGGAAAGCCAGTTCTTCGGACCCACTTGTACATCCATCACGCCATTGACCTGGCAACGGAAGAGGTGTCGCAGATGCAGCTGTGCTCCCAGGCTGCGGAGGAGCTCATCACTAGGTACCATGCTTCTGAGGGCCTTTCAGACTGGGAGACTCTGGTCTTACTTAGCCGATTGCTCTGTTTGAATTGTTTCTACTGTTGGGGTGTCAACAGGAATGCATGTGCTCTTCTCCATTTGCTGCCTTGTGTGCTGACACCCCATATACACACTTGGTCTCCACAGTCCAGATCTTACACGTCGTGAAACTGGGACTAACTTACACTGTTAAACAGTTCTCTTTGAATCATTCTTTCCCCCTATATGTATTCATTATATTATTATACTCCCTACTTTCATGTGGCCTTATATTTGTTAATTAAATGTTTATACAATGTAGAAAGAAGTCTGAACATTAACACTATTCTCAAGAAAGCAGGCAAACGACAATAACAAAAAGAGTCCTACAACCAGTTTCTGACAAATAGATAACAGAGTTAGAGTCCACACATAAATTAATTTCAGTAGATAGAAAGGGAAGAAAATTTCTTTTTTTGTTTTTGGTGGCATTGGGATTTGAACTCAGAGCCTCATGCTTACTAGTGCCTCTACCACTTGAGGCACTCCTCCACCCTTTCTTTGTGTTGGGTATTTTCGAGATAGGGTTTTTCGAACTATTTGCCCGACTGGTCTCAAACCACTGTCCTCCTGATCTCTGCCTCCTGAGTAACTAGGATTACAGACATGAGCCACTGGCATGGTACCTGGCTAAGGGAAGAGAGTTTTCAAAAATGAGTTCTGTGAGTATAAAAGAGATGAAAATCACTACAGAGTGACTTCAGAGAGACCATGGGCAAATTTCTTCACCTAAATCTTATCTACTAAGTAGAGATAATAAATGCTACTTCATTGTGAGAATTAAATGATACCTTAGAGTAAAATGCATCCTGCCTACCAGAAAGAGGAGCAGATTTCAAATGGAAAATCAGGGCTGAGGAGTGGTTCAAGTGCTACAGTGCCCACCTGGTAAGCTTTAGGCCCTGAGTTCAAACTCCATTGCCGCCAAAATTGCAAAGGAGAAATGATGGGTTCCATGTTTAACTTAAGAACTTAAATTACATTAGAAAACATTTACCCAGCTCTGTTCTTCTGATGGACTATCCATGGATTCCCAAGATTGTTGGTATTAATTGAATATTAATTTTTTGATACTTAAGAAGTACACTTTTAAATTTTTTTTTTTTGTGGGTCAAATCCAGGGCATTGCATGAGCTAAGCAAGCATTCTACCACTCAGCTACATTCCAGCCCTTGCTTTTTTGAGACAAGGTCTCACTGTGTAGCTCGGGCTAGTCTTGAACTCACAATATAGCCTAGGCTGACATCGAACTTGAAACCCTCCTGCCTGAGCCTCCCAAGTGCAGGGAATACAGCCATGTGTCATCCACATCTGGGAAGAAGTAAACTCTCTTGCCTTTTTTGTTTTTTCCATTGGAAGTACTGGAGTTTGAACTTAGGCTTCGTGATTGCTAGTAAGGTGCTCTACCACTTGAGCCATCGCCAACCCTTTTTGCTCTGGTTATTCTGGAGATAAGGTCTTGCTTTTTGCCCAGGCTGGCCTCAGACCACAATCCTCTGGATCTCAGCCTCCCAAGTAGCTAAGATTACTAAGAGCTACTGATGCCTGACTTTCTTTTATTCTTGATTCCAGTATTGTTGGGCTTCTGTCCTTTTTCTGTTGTATCCTTTTTAGGTTGAAGGTCTTTCTCCTTGAAGTTGTCTAAGCAAAAAGTGTTTGACAGTCCTGCCTTCTTGCTTATATCTGCAAACCTTATATCATTTTCTAGCTATCGGTGGAGCTCTGCCACCTGTCTCTTCTTTGGCCTTAGTGCCTTCCAGAATTTAGTGTTTCTAGAACTATGGCTAGAGGTTTGAATATCAGAGGAGCACAACAGGCTTTGAACTTGGATAAAATTTACACCTGACTCTTCCACTTCTTTGCTCTGCACACAGACTCAACTCTCCCAATCTCACTGCTTTCATCTAGAAAGTAGAGAAAATTAATACAGCTACATTTTAGGGTTGTGAATATTAAATTAGGTAATGCCTACAAAACACTTAGCATGTAGGTGACAAATGTGGTAACACTCGTCCTCTAATATGTTGTATTTGAAGTTTCAATGAATAAAAAGATAAATTTCCAGGCTGGAGTATAGCTCAGTGGCAGAGTGTTTACCTACCATGTACAAGGCCCTGGGCTCAGTCCTCGGTACCACACACACACACACAAAGAGATACATTTCTATCTGTATTTGTGACCCTTGTCACTTTCCAATAAAACTTTGAAATGAAGTTTTAGTATATTTTGTTGGTATTAATTTAAAATGTTTGTCTTTGATTATAAGCATAACTTTTTTTAAAGACTGGGTCTCTCTATGTAGCCCAGGATGCCCACCAACTCATATTCTCCTGCCTCTATCTCCTGAGTGCTGGGATTCTAGTTGTGTGTCATCACACTTATAATCACTATCTTAAGCTTGACTTTTTATATGAAGAACTTTTACTTAATATCCTTTCTTGCAATGAGATTTGAATTTTGTAAATCTACCCTGTCCCATCCATAACTGAGCAGCCACTTAAATTTTTTTCTCCTTACTGATCTTTATAGTTTTAAATTAATTTATCCTATCACTTCTACACTTTAAAAAAAAGTTTTCTGTTCATTTTGTTTCATTTTTGATTCAGGATTTGTGACGCAGCCACAATTCACTGTCTTCTGGAGCAAGAACTGGCCCATGCTGTGAACGCATGCTCACACGCTCTGAATAAAGCCAACCCACGGTGCCCGGAGGTGAGGCTCTAATGGTAAATTCTCATTCCACAGATTCTTTTGGTATTACTCCTATGTTTTGATGCTGTAAAGTATGCCAGACCCTGCCTGTAAAAGAAGGTTATGGAGTCTCTCTGAGTCTTCACTAGAGCATATAGTAACTTTGTGGCCAAAATGTTGTTTTCCTTTTCCTGCCAGTTTTCAACTCCTGCCCTTAAATTCTCTCCACGCTTTTCCATTTCACTTTCACTCACTCATCTACCTGGTCATCTCCCTTCAAGCCTTTCTCCTTTTCACTACTTCCATCTTTCCTTATTTCTTCATTTACCCTCTCCCCTGCACCTTGAGAGGGCAAACTTAGAAGTCATCAGTGCACATCTTACTAGAGGTAGTCACTCATTTTTTGACACTGTGCACTGAAATTATTCTTACTTCATTTTATTTTACTGAATTGTAAGTTGATGCTGCTATAAAATTTTAATGTAGAGTTTCAGAGTAGAGTGGATAGAATATAACTCTTGAGATGTGAAGCATGGTACAATGAGATGGTGTAGAGAAGACTGGCAGCATTATTTCATTCTTTTAATTATTCAGCTGAATAATTGCTATTTGATGATTAATAAATTAATATTCAGGTAAGATTACAGTCTTAAGAAGTAATGTGGTTGGAACTACTGAATGTGAAAGCAGTGAGAGTTAACTACAGTTGACCCTCGAATAACTTGCCAACCCTGCACAGTTGAAAATCTGTGCATAACTGAACTCATCCCAAACTCAAATACTAATAGCCTGCTCTTGACAGATAACATAAGAGTCAATTAACATGTTTTCCCATGTCCTGTATTGAAAATATGAAAAAATATGAGACCACTTTGTGCTGGACAGACAGACTACTCAAGTAGAGATGACCAGCATTTCATGTTGCTTTTGTTTGTTTGGGGTATTTGTTTTTGGCAGTACTGGATTTGAACTCGGGGTCCCAAGCTTGCTAGACAGGTGCTTTATTGCTTGAGCAAATCCCCAGCCCTTTTTTGCTTTAGTTATTTTTAGGGATAGGGTATCATGTTTTTGCCTTGGGCTGGCCCCCAACTGAAACGTGCCTCCCACATTCTGGGGGCACAGTCACGTGCTACCACAACCAGGTTTTTTTGTTGAGGTGGGGGTCTCACTAATTTTTTTACATTGGCTGGCCCCAAACTGTGATCCTCCTGACTGTCTCCTGAGTACCTGGGATTATAGAGATGAGCTATTGTGTCTGGCCAGTGTCACATGATACTTTAACTACATGCTCTCAACCCTCAAGCTCACCACAATGGTAATAGCAGGTGGCTAAGGAATTATTCCAGTAGTCCAGTTATGATTTGTACTGCATCTTTATGTTCATTTACATTCTGTCAACTGCAGATGTCACCATGTAAGGTTTGTGTGTGTCTGGTGTGTACGTTATGATAAATTTTATCTTTTTATAATAGATTCATGCATATTTTATGGTAGCAAATGGTAAAATAGACTATTGTCTATGTATATTTTATGCACTCATGACATACCTATCTTCTTCTTCATTCTTTTCAACATTTCTAGACCATGTAGTTCATTTGAAAGGCTTTTCAGATCTACCCAACAAAAGTCCATGTGTAAGTGGACTCCAAGTGATTCAAACCCAGATTCAAGGGTCAGCTATGTATGCTCCCCCTTCAAGATGTAATTTTCTTTGATTTAACTTCTTATGGGAATACGTATATATTGGTACCAGCACATATGTGTTTGTAGGCAGGAGATGTGATCCTGAGTATATTCAGTACTTTTTTGGGTTCTATGATATATTAATTATAAAAGATAATCATACTAACAAGCATGAGTATAAGTTTTACAATTATAATAGAAATTTGGTAGATTTTAAAAAATTAATTTGTGATGTGAATTTGTTATAAGAATAAAATGTGAAGTTTTTCTGATGATGGAATCCCAGTTTAATACAAAGCTATCTGTCTGTTACTCTTTTCTAGAGTCTTACAAGAGATACAGCCACTGAAATAGCCATGAATGTGAAGGCGTTATATAATGAAACAGAATCTCTGCTGGTTGGCAGGGTTCCTTTGGTAAGGAAAAGAAATATGGATAACATAAGGATGATGAAGTAAATATCTGGGCCTTACCTTCCTTAGGAAGCGTGCTTTGAGCAGACCCTAAGACGGAAGCAGCCTTCTGGCAAGCTTTTTGCCAAGCTTTTACCTTCCCCCAAATATATGGTTAAGTGTGGGAGTTACCATTTCAGGCAAACAGGAGTAGAGATTTTCCTTCCTGGGTATCATCGTGTCTTTATGACATCCTCTTCTCTCCAATCAGCTTTGAGAGACTTGAGCTTTATGTACAGTGTGGTAGACATTTTTCAGGTACTTATGAGTTTGTTTCCTGAATTAACATTTGAAATACATTGGTACAGTTCTGCCTATTTGGTTGCAAGAGGACACTGTAAAGTTATGTTTCAAGAGCTAAACTTCAAGAATTACCCTTAGTTTAACTCAGTTTGGTCCTGAAAGTCAAGTTTAGACCACAGCTACAGATCTCAAACATTAATGCTAGCCAGAGTCTTCCTTTCCTTCAAATTTACTCACCATTTTTCAAATGTTCTAACGTATTAGATCTTGTTGCCACCTAGAGTTTGATGGTAGCATATTCACACATGCTGTTGTCCCTGTGTGGAAAGCCTAATTAGCTGTCTTTTCCTTCCTTGTAATTATCCTAATTAGTTGGTAGGTGGAGATCTCAAAAACATTTCTTATGTCAGTAATTTTATCTCTGCTTGGGAAAATACACACCCAAATAAAAGTTATAAGTCATTAATACCACACTACTTGCCATAGTGGGTGAATGGAGGGGGACATGTGTCATACTGCCTGGCTAACTTGTGAGTGATTGGGCTTGGGGTTTCTGCTCGTTGTGGTCCAGAGATTGCTGCCTTTGGAGCCCCTTTGCTCTGAGGAGCTCGAAGGCGGCATGAAGACCAGTGCTCTTATCGACATCCTCAGGAAACTCAAACATGGCTTCCTTGGGAGAAGGGGTGGCTGCCTGTACTCTGGCCACATAGAAAAACTTTTGGGAAGAAACATTGGTTATCTCTGGATAAAACCAATGGAAACCTCTCCTTGACTATTGTTGGCACTACTGTTGGTAACCAGAATCTTCTGTTGATCTGTAAAATAAACCTATAGGAAATCGTGTGAGCTGTGACTTGGACCCGGTTTTTATATTGAGAATACACTTTTGTGTTATTTGAAATACATTTAAAATCATTTGTGACAAGAACTAGAAGTATAGCTTTGTCTTCTACACCAAAAGTACTTTCTTGTTCTACTTTATTAATATTTATCAATTTAGTATAATTAATATATTTAGTTACAATGAATGGACTCACCCTCTACTTCTGATTCTCTGGTTTTGTCAAATATGTTTGGTTTGAAATGCATTCCAGTGAATTTTACCAAAAGTTTTGACAGTAGTGATACCACAATGAAGAGTTTATTGTATATGAGAACGACTAAAGTTCATTGTTTGTTTGGTTTTTGGTGCTGCCAGAGTTTGAACTCAGGACCTCATACTTGCTAGGCAGGCACTCTACCACTTGAGCCACTCTTCCAGCCCTTTTTACATTAGTTACTTTTCTGGTAAGGTCTTAAGGCCAGCCTGGGGCTGGCCTAGACTATGATCCTTCTACTTAAGCTTCCTGTATAGCTGAGATGATAGCCTTGAGCCACCAAGCCTGGCCTTACCATAGCTTTCTATCACAAATTTTTGTAAGGTTCATTTTTTTTCCCCTAAACTTACTGTTTTAGTTTTCTAAGAAATTTTCATGTAGTTCTTTTTATATGACAAGTTTTTGGCCAACTTAAAAAATTATTTGTTCATGTAGTGACCTATATAAATCAAAAAATTTAGGGCACAAACAAGTAGGATGATGAGACAGTTTACTGCTGGAAGCATGAAGATTAGATAGATAACTAACTGGTTGGAAGGAATGAAGGAAAACAAGAGAGAGAGAGAGAGAGAGGTATTCCATAGAAGATATACCAAAAATAGTACTTTCCTGTATAACTATTTAAGTCACACTAGCTATGTATATCAACTTTAGGAAGTAAGACTTAAAGTAAATCCATCCACATATTTTAAAATGAAAATATAAAATAGTTTGCCCTTTTAAAAATATTCTTTTGTTTAGAAACATCTAGGTTAAGAAGTGAGAATATTCACTGTCAAAACAAAATAATCGTTCTATTTGAAGTTGGTCACTGAGTCTTGTTTTGTTTGCTTTTTTATTTTTATTGGTATATATAAGTTGTACAAAAGGGTTTCATTGTGTTATTTCCATATATGCACACTATGCATTAGGGTCATATTCACCCCCTCTATTACTTTTTTGGTTTTTTTTAAATATTTTTAATGCATTTTATTATTATATATGCATATGTGATCATATCCACCCCCATCACCCTCTTGTTTTTCTTCTTAATCTGCTGGTGAGTAGCAATTGGAATCCCCACATGAAGAGCGGGTGTCCAGTGCCTTACACTCTGTGGAGGTGGAGTTGCAGAAGTTAACAGAGATCCCCTGGCTTTATTATATCTTACACCCCAATGAGGATGAGGTATGTAAGATTCAGTGCGATTCATTATGAAAAAGTGATATTGAGGGGAAAATAAATCTTGAATTGATTGCTACTTTCACACGTACCATTCTTGAGACAGAAAAGGCGTGCTGTGAACACAGGCATTGTGAACACTTTTCAGGAAGGGCCTCTTTCACAATCTCTTTTCGAAGCAGTCACTGCAGTTCCACAATGTGCGGTGTTTATCCCTATTCCTATGTTATCTCTGTTAGCAGAATGAGCTTTTTTCTTAATATCCTAAGACAATTCTTTTGCTCTATTTGAACAGGAGCCTCCTATGGATTGCAGCAAAAGAAACAACAGAAGCACAGTGTTTCGTATAGTGCCAAAGTTTAAAAAGGAAAAGGTTCAGAAGCAGAAGACAAGTTCACAGCCCGGTAGGTGGTCTTCACGGTGGGGGAAGGTGACTTATTAGGTGACTGAGGTCATGTCCTGGAGCTAGAGAGTGGTGAGCCTTGCCCAACCTTATGAATATATTACATGTCATGGAATTGTACACTTTAAGATGGTTAAAATAGTCAATTTTTCCATAACAAATCTCATCATACCTACATATGTCAAGGTGTTAGGAGTCTGTAGTTATGAAGCCTAGAAGGAAATGAGGTATTCGCTAATTTTTTCCCTCTCTGCCCTGTGGATGTCAGAGTGTCTGTTCAGGTGGGTCTTTATCTTTCTCAACAGCAAATTACTGTATAACTTTGTTTTTCTTCTTCAAAGTTCAAAGTCAAGATGAGTTTGATAAAGGGAGCATAGAAACTTTCATTTACTCCTTTAAGTTAATATATTTTCCACCCAAAGTTATATGTTCTCTTTCTCCTGCTTTAAGGACCCCAGTTCAACCCTTGATAAAACAGTCTGCCATGATTACTCGTATTTTCAAGCAAATACTCTCTGTGCTACTGAGAGTAGTCTCTGTGCTACTGTCTTTCTAGCTCCCTTTCCACTTTCTCTTAGAGATCCAATTTACTATATATTAAAATTTGCTGCACATTACTGTTTGCTGAGACACCTTCAAGTTCTGTGTATAGACAGCTGCCTTTCATGTTCAAATCATTTTATAAATTCTTAAATTATAAGAATTTTATAAATTCTTCTTAGTTATCTATCACATTTTTTAAAAAATCTTATGCTATTCTTAGAGCAGCTGTTGAAATGCACTTAAAAACCAAATGTTGCAAATATGTAGGCTTTTATAAAGTTAGCTAATGTTTAATAAAGTATATGAGAATATTGTATTGAAAAATAGCACGATCCAGCTAATCTTGGAGAGCAATGCTGATGTTCTTGAGTGACATTTACTGCTGTAATGATCAAGAGTAGTTGAATCACTAAAGATAACACTTGAAGTCAACATGACTTTAAGCAGAAAAGTGTAGACCCCCATCAGGTTTTAAATTTTAATTAACATTTCTAATTCTTTCCTGACTATGTAGCCATTTTCATCCGTGGTCTTAAGGAAACCACCAGAATTTATTATATTACCTTGTACCCACTGATTCTAACAATGCAAAATAAATTGTTTAGGCATACTGTGTGTTTGGGGTCATCTTAATGAGAGGATTGGAGGAGAGCCAAAGGCACACACACACGGTAGCGAATGTCTCTGTATAGTCAGATCCTCGTGTCCGTGGATAGTCTGTAGCCTGCATGGGAAAAGTGGAACTGCAGCTTCATTGAAGCAACACCTGTGACCTCTCCTCTGCTAGCACTGCTGCTGCTTTCTGTTATGCATCTTCTTTGGCCAACCTTTGCTTTGTGATGCATTGAGCATGTAGAAATTAAGGGGGTTTTGCTCTTAACTTTGGTAGTTCAGAAATGGGGCACAGAGGAAGTTGCTGCTTGGCTGGATCTACTCAATTTGGGAGAGTACAAAGAAATCTTCATCCGCCATGACATCAGAGGGGCTGAACTTTTGCATCTGGAAAGGCGAGATCTTAAGGTATTTCCTTTGTGCTACTCTTCTGCTCTTGAAAATTTTCTTGCAAAACAGAATCCTTCCTCCCGTGCTTCTCTGTTACGTGCTTTCTGCTTGGCCTGCGTGGTACAAACATGCAGGGATCTAACATTCACTGTCCTGGAGTCTGTGATCCTTGTGTGCTTTCTAAAAAGAGAATGCCGGCACTCTTTTCCTGTCAAAATCACACTACAATACAGCATGCACTTAGTCATTCTTCTGTGCTTCCATTGGCGTGACTGTTCCTGTGCTGGTATTTCCAAAAGGACCATGTCTTCATCAGTTCATGTTACATGTCAGCATGGGAGATCATTGTTGCTGGAAAAGACTAAACAAATCTAACATAAGGTTAACAACTAAAAATTAATTTAAAATACCAGTAACAAACCCTTTCTGTTATATGGAATAGATGTTATATGGAATATAAGCAATGGATCCTTTTAGTTCTATAATTTCATTGCATTTTCAAATTGGCCTTTCAGAGGTCACATAAGCAACTGACCAATTCAAATTTCCTTTCCATGATGCAGTGTTAAGATCCCATTATTCTCAAAAAGGAATTATTTTCTTTAGTAAACAAAGTAAAAATTATACCTTCCTTTGGCTAGAGAGCGGCTCAGAGCCTGTCCGTCCTTTATGACAGAGAAGAAGTGTTAACTGATGGTCTATAGCAAGCCCTTTTTTTCATTCTTTGGGTGGAGGGAGATTGTTGAGTTGAAATAGCCAATACCCCATTCTGCCTGAGGATTAAGGAGTAGGATTTTTATCATGATATATTTTCCTACCATGCACGGCCCTTTTAAAACAAGCAACATTGTTGAAGTGATCCCTCTTCCGGTAGCTCAAGTTCTAGAACGCATACAGTTATGACAGCGAAACGCTGGCATGCTCGCGATCAAGCTGCACCTTCACCTACGTAAGTTAGCAAAGGTCTTTGCACAGATCATGAGTAGTGTGAAGGATGGGTTTTCACCGAGTAGTCCTCCAGTGTTTTAGCATGTCACAAGGTAAACACTATTTATATCTAAATAACTTTAATAATAAATAATTGATTACCTTAATTGAGAGTCCTAACTCTGGATCAGAGCAAAATGTACAGTGTTGAAGTTTATAAGGCAAAGGTTTCAGAACTTGAAATGAGGGCACTATGTGTTTGTGTGGCTTCTGACATCCTTAGCATGCTACAATAGTCATTGAGCAGGCATCGATAAACACATTACACCAGTGGTGCTAGCTCAGCCATGAATAAACATACAAAGAAAACTGTGTGAATGTAAAAATGTACATACAGAGATGCATTTTATGTGCTTGTTACATAAATACATACGTGTATATGTGTTATATAAATACTTGTAGATGTACATAAACGTACACACACTGAATGAACCAGATATTTGTCCAATGATGAAACAAAACTCATACATACACTGAGGTAAATTGAAGCAACAGTAACCCTGGTTAAGAGAAGGTAACAATAGAAAGGAGACAGTTGGGAATTATTTTAGTAAATTTTTATTACCTTTGAATGGTTTTTGTTGTTGTTCTGCATTTATTTATTTATTTATGGTGCTGGGGTTTGAACTGAGGGTCTCATGCTTGCTAGGCAAGTACCACTTGAGCCATGTCCTCCAACCCTTTTTGCTTTAATTATTTTTTAGATACAGTCTCTCTAGGCCTGGGCTGGCCTAGACCGTGATTTTTCTGCTTTTGCCCCCCTCAGAGCTGGAATTACAGGCATGAAACACCATGCCCCAGCTCATTTGTTGAAATGGGGGGGGGGTCTTGATAACATTTTTTTTTGGCCTGTATTGCCCCTGAACCACGATTCTCCTAATATCTGCCTCCTGGCTGAGTAGTTGGGATTATGTATGTGAGCCACTGCACCAACTTGTTTTTATTTTTTATACAAATTATATTCCCTCCCTAAAAACTTTTCTTTTAGAAATTTGTTTTGACATTGTGCTTTTTAACTCTTTTTGCTTCCAAACAAGGTGTGGAGGTGGGAAAAAGAAATTTTTACAAAAAGACCCTTCCGTATCACAAACTGGGGTTGGCTGTCAGAAGAAGCGGGTCCTTCAGAACATTCTCTGAGAGCTGGTGAAGGGTTACTTACCCTGTCACCTCATCCACTCCAGTCGCTTCACACATGACCTGTGAGTGTACATGTGGCTTACAGGCTCTCTTGCTACCCTGCCTGACCTCATCTATGATCTAGAGAATTGTGTCACCAACTGCCACAGGAGTATAATCTTAACATGTGCAAAACCAGACCCTTGATCTCTGTCCACTCCCACCTGCCCCTTTTCCAGTGCTTTGTGTTTTAGTAAATCATACTTGTGGCCCTCCAGATGCTGCAAGTAGCAAAATCCAGAGTCTTGAACATCTTCTTCCTTACTGGTCTCCTGTGACCTCTCACCAAATCATGTGGCTTCTGACCTCCATTCATGGCTCTCTTGTCCTTCCCACAGTCTTCCTCTATGTGAGTGTGACATCTTGCTTGTGAAATAGTTTTCTAACTGGCCTTTCCAGTTACATGGCACATCCCTTATCCTCACGGCAACCACAGTGACATGTTAACATCTTCAATCAAGTCTATCACTTCTGTGCTTAAACTAAGCTTTCAGTGGCTTCCCATGACTATGAGAATAAAGACCCATGCCTTAATGGAGCTTAAAGGGTTCTGCCTGCTACTTAACCTCCTGTAAAGTCTGGCTCCTCTCTGGGCTGTGCCCCATCCACTTTGGCCTCACATCATTTGCTTTAAAATACTACATTTTTTCTCACCTTGGGAGTGTGCCTTCCTTGCTATGTTTCTCCCCCTGACCCTTCACATGGTTAATTCCTGCCCAGATCTTGGCATAAGTGTTCTTTTCTTATCCCTGAAACAACTAGAGAGAGCAGCCTGGGAATGGGAACACATTTCTAATGTGTTTACTAGATAAAGAAGCAAGTAGACTTTAACATTGTCCCTGCTGGAACACACCAGGAGGACACCAGAAAAAAATGGTAATGATGTGCTGGAGAGTTTATTGTTTCCTTATATATTTTTTTTAATTTGGAAAGTTGTGTGAAGGTTTCTAGAAGAATAACTTGATATCAACAAATTATACCTTGGTAAAATTAGGCCTCTTTATCCAAAGAAAGAAAAAGTCAGTAGTAAAGAATATGATAAAAATATACAGTGATACTTGATTAAAAATATATGATACATGATCAAAAAGAAAAATACAAAAAATGTCACAGCAAAATATCATCACAGGACCAAGTGTGGTGGTACAGACCTGTAATTTCAGCTTCATGGGAGACAGAGTAGCAGGATCAGAGTCTGAGGCTTACACTGGTGAAAGCCTGAAAAGTGAACTAAAAAGCAAAAGGGACTGGGAGCTTGGCTCAAGTGATAGAGCATTCACCTAACAAGCACAAGTTTCTGAGTTCAAACCCCAGTACTGCAAAACTTCATCACAATCTCACCTCTAGAGAAGACATGAAAATACCAAAATCAAACAAAAAATAAGAAAATGTAGTTAAGAAATTAATAAAATTTTCTGTTATGCTATGGAAAACATTGGTCTCTATATCAAAATAGTAATTGTGAGTAGAGTCTACCTCCTCCAGAGAAGTTTACATTCTGGAGAATACAGTGTGTATATGGCCTAAAATAAAGTATTTAATATTTAAATATGTTTTATAAGAAAATACTATGTTTTCACAAAGTATGAAAAATACCAAAATATTCTACTCAAATGAAAAAAAATCTAAGTGTAATTATAAATGTGTTTTTAACAAGTATATATGAAACAGGCACTGGTGTCTTCTCTAGGATTCAGCCTTGCTTTTTAAAAGTTTGGTATTTATCACATATCCAGGAAATGCATAGCTAGCTTAGGACTAATTTTGTTTACTCTGTCATGTGAGAAAATATTTTTCTGGGTCAGTTAAGCATGATAAAAATGTCACACTGAAGTTCTGAAGTTATCTCAAGCTTGAGACTAGCACTAGCTTTGCAAAGAATGTTTTCTAGAAGGGTTGAGAATAGTCGGTAGAATTGCCACTATAGAACTCAAAGAACTCATGAAGCATGAGAAAGAATGTGTGCATGTCCACTTAAGCCAGTGTATCTACTTCATTGAAAAGATTGAAGATCAATTATGATCTTAAGTTCCAATTATATTTGGAATCTTTGTCTTTTTTTGACAAGTAATTTTGTGCTGTTGTACAACCGTGTTTCTTTGTAAGTCTTTTTAATTTTCAAGTATTTTACACTGTTTGTGAAGAACTTGTTAGATCTCACACATCAGCAAGCTGATTTTACTCATTACACTTGAAGAAGCCAGACAGTTTGGAGGCCTTATGTCTCCCTTGTAGTTTGGGGGATTGGTTTTTTTTTTTTTTGGCAGTACTGGGGTTTGAACTCAGGGCTTCATGCTTGCTGGGCAGGTGCTTCACCACTTGGGATATGCCTCCAGCCCTCTCTTGTAGTTTTTAGGTATGGATATTGTGGCTGTGTTGGATGAGCTCCATTTATCCCTGTGGCACACTCTGCAGTCATAACCCATTCCTGAAAGATCAGTGTTGGATGCTTCACTCTTATAGAAAGATAGTCCAAGAAACAAGAGGAGTAATTCTGAGGGCAAAGACCCAATAGTGTTTTGAGGGAAAGCATCAACCAATGCATGCCTGTGTTTAAGTAATTTTTTTACACATATGTTCATTACAGCATATAAAGAGTATTTGGATTAGCTGTCCACCCAAATCAAAGGCTCCTAATTCAACTACAAAGGCATTTACATTCCAAGTTTAGGTAGTTGGTGCTAGTATCTTCCTCTTGGATTGGACCTCAATTTTAAGTTTAATAATTTAGCATAAGAGCTGGGCATGGTGGCACGCATAGTCCCAACACTTGGGAAACTGAAGCAGGAGGATCAGTTGAGCCTGGGAGTTCAAGACTAGGCTAGAAAACATGGTAAGACTGTCTCAAACACACACACACACACACACACAAGAAATGTCTGGTTGCCTTAGGTTGCCTAAGATAACCTGTAGTTCTACATCATTTGCATCAGAGATCCCCAAAGGGTCTATCTTTAAAAAAAGAAACACACAAAAAGAGAAAAGAAGCCATTTAGTTTTAACTCTGGAACAATTGCCCCACTGTGTGTAATTTGTGGAAGTATCACAGTTAATAGAAGTTTGTATACAGGTTGATAAGGTTATTTTTGTTTTATTAACTTGTGTTTCTAGCTATCACTTCCTGAATCGTTGATCATAAACTAAAATGGATGAACTAAAAAGGCTAATTATGTTACTTGCTAGTGAAATATTTAATCTCCAGTTTTCCTTTTCAATAAGCTTCTTTGTCTTTCTTCTTCTTTTCTGCCTTCCTTCCTTTTTTCTTTCCTTCCACCTGTCTTTCTTTTGCAGGACCTGGGGATACCGAAAGTGGGCCATATGAAGCGAATTCTTCAGGGAATTAAAGAGCTTGGAAGGAGCACTCCCCAGTCTGAGGTGTGATCATATTGGTGCTATTCCATGGAAGAGAAGTAATTGCTACTTAATACACAGTTCTTGGAAGCAGCTGGCTGTTCTTGTAGCTTTCTGCATACATAAATAAGCACCACTGAAGCACCTCACCTCTATGGCTTGATGTTCTGCTGTGGGTGAAAATTTTGATTTGAGGTATTAGAAAATGTTTTTTGTGCCAAAAAATACATTCCACAAAGCCATTTTCTTACTCTGTAAACCTGATATGTTCCAACATGCTTACAATAGTTTATAAAAAAAAAAAGTAGGGGGAGTCTGAGATGATCGTGCTATCTAAAGGGTAGAACTGCTGGTGGTTACTCTCCTAGGATCCGGTCTAATTGCAGGTTCTTCCTGGGCAACTGTGTAATAGTATGTGGCTAAAACTTTTTAGGCTTCATTACTGGAAGCTTCAGCTTCTTCCTTAAAATCATTGGGTAGTAGATGAAGAGAGAAGTTAAGTTGTATGTCGAATATCTCAGCATTCACTGGTAAAGAATATGGTTAAGCCAACCCATCAACTACTATGAATAATGCAAACCTTCCTGCACGGTATTCCTGCCTGAATCGTCTTTCTTTTTCTTGCATGTCATATCTAATATTGTAACACTTTAATAGCTTTAATGTCAGTTTTCATGGAATTTAATTTATTACTATCCAAGTACCTTTTTGTTGGCTAAGGTCACTGCACTTTTCTGTTCTTTAATGTGCATTTTTACATATATATTCTATACCTAAGACTCTGTGAACATGTTGTGCCATAATCAACAAATTATATACATTTTATCAAGCCAGTTTTACTTCGACCTATTACAAACTGTAGTTGTACACATTAAGAAAAATTCTCTGAACAGTTTCATAAGCTTACATGTTCTGTTGTCTCACAAAACCATATTGTAGCTTTTCCAAAGTTCCCACATTTTGGTCCTACTTTTTCATTTTAGTTCCATAATTGTCTAATATTCTGTTTGAATTTATAACAGACTGTTGACATATAGGAATTCTCCAAGATCTCAACTGAGATTTGTGTACTGATTGGTCAGCCAGACTCACCCACTAGCTACAGTGACTTTTGAGATGAACTTCCTAACAGAAAAAATTTAAGTTTTTTAAAGGGCTTTATATTATTATTATCTGATATAAATTCTTATATCCTATTTGGTAGATACTATTTTCCTTTTTCTAAACCACTATACATCAGTGTTGGTCAATAGAACTCAAGATTACAATTATCAAATCTTGGAAAGCCAAAGGCATACATATCAAAATGTCACAAAATATCCTTAAGTAAGTTTTCTTTAGCCATTATATGCCCAAAAAATGATTATAATATTTTAAATGTTCTATATATGACAAGTAACAGGGTACTGACCCAGTGATGACAGTTTTCATAAAGCAACCTGGCAGGTGCTCAGTAGATATACACACACATGCACATAGACATACACACATGTTGTATATACACATACATACACGTATACATGTATTATGCATATACACACTTATGTACATACGATCTTGAGACGTAGTATCCCTAATATTTTCTAGACTATCTTTGCCCAATATTTAAAGAGAGCTATTGATAAAAAAACATTTTAAATGAACTGTTGACAGAGATATTTAATTATTTCAAATGAAATTGACAGTTTATTCTTATTTATAACTTGAGTATTTAACTACTAGTAAAGTTATAAAATGTGGATATCTTTTTAAAAATGAGGACTGGGGATGTAGCTCAGTGGTAGAGCACTCTTCTAGCATGCACAAGGCCCTGTGTTAGATGCCCAGCACTGCAAAAATAAATAATAAATAAACCTGATGGGTTCCTGACCAAGTATGTTTGACCATGTATTTTACCTGAGTTGCAGACAAGTGGAGTTTTTTTCCAAAGAAAATTTATATCAAGTAGTTTAAAACGGTAATATGCTACTCAGTAATTCTAGTTTTACACACATCTGTGAAGTCAAAGGGCTCCTTTTCCAGTCTCTTCTGTAGTCCCCTCCCCACCATATAAGTTGTTCTGCTCTAAAAGCTTTCCGGTGAAACCACAATATCAGGTGCCAGATTCCCAGAGCTTCTCTGAGATTCCAGATCTTTGTCCAGCTTTTAGGAAAGTGGGCGGAGGGACAGGAGAAGGAGCTGTAGTGTAATGTGTTAATATAAAAACCTTTATTGATTGGCAAATACCCCCTTGCCAGTAGCAAAGATTCTCAAGCTATTATGTGCTCTAAATTTAAAAGTACAACGTAATGATTGAATTTTCTTTTGTTTCATGATCTTTTCACTCTTAGGTAACATCTTTTATATATTCTTTAAAATCTCAGTTAATAGAAATCTTAATTAGCAAGAGTTTTTCTGCAAATGCCTTTTAGATGAGGGACACATTTTTTTGTTGTTGTTAAATGAGAACAGGGTTTTTTTCCTAGAAGCTTTGTCTGCATATGTCTGTGCAGGACTCAAATGACTTCACTGACACCTGTTTGCCAGCATGGTGCCCTCAGAGTCTCCTTAAGCCACTGTGAGTGCCATATTTTTATCCTACATGAGGTTTAAAAAAAACAAAATAATAGCTGCTTCTCCCTGGGGTCCATTCTCAGCCTAGGGAGTGCAGCTGAGACCTCTGTGTTTTGATCTATGCATAAGCAGAGCAAGAGTCTCACCTGTGCACCCAGTTGTGGCTGTAATTGTCACTTCTCTCCATAGAGTGTAGGTGAGGGAATCTCAGCCAAAGTCTACTCTGTTTTACCTTCATTTTCCTGCAGAGAAAAACTGCTTCCTAAGAAGGAAAGGGATGGGGTGAGGTCTTAGTAAAATTCTAGAGTTTTCAGTATGTCTCTTAGCATCTGTCTGCCTCCTGTTGCGAGTTTCTTTCCTATGTCTTGACTTTCCATTTTCCTATGTGTTCAGTATAATAATGACTCCTGAGATCATCACTGTCTTCTGCTATCCCTTTCCTCATCAATTGCCCATTATAAAATGACCCCTACTTTAAACAATCCCTATTTTAAACAGTGTGAGGTATTTGCCTAAGCATTAGGGAGAAAAAAAAATTTAAGCTATTTTTATAGTTTGGATTTTATGAAAGGATTCTTGCTAGGCAATGCAAATGAATGGATGGGCTAGCTCATCCGGTCTGTGATATCTATTGTTCTTGCTGAGAAGAACTGACCTGTGAATGTCTAGATCTATGCTGTCTAGTATTCTGCCACTAGCTAATGTAGCTATTGAATTGAAATTGAAATTGACTAGAAAGTCCTTTTCTCAGTTGCACTAGCTGTGTTTTGAGTGCGTTGTAATCCTAGATTCCAGATGTAGAACATATCCACCACTGCAGAAATTCTGCTGCACAGCACTGGTCCAGATGGATGTAGTCCATGAGCCAGCAGCAGCGGAATCACCTGGGGCTTACAGAAATGCAGTCTCAGGTAACACTCCAGACCTTCCATTTAACAAGATTCCTCAGGTGATTAGTATTGGGATAGAACATTTTATCCCTCCTAGGTCTGAGGTCCTCAAAAGGTCCCCAGAATAGCTTTTTCCTCAGCCCACTGTCTATTCTCCAGGTGATCCTAGAAATGAGCTAAAACTCTTTCATTACCCCAGCAGTTTTCTTCTATGGACATAATTCTTCTGGTCACCTAATTCTAATCCAGATGGGCCCTACGTACCCAGGGCCCCTCGCTATTTTGTTAGCTAAGAGAGCACAGGAGAGCCACATATATCACAGCTGGCCCCTCTCCAGCCCCTCGTTCCACTCTAAGCCACTGAAATCTTAGTTTGTCTGCTGAGTCTGTTGCTCATGAGGTATGATCATTTGTTCATGACTAAAGTCACAGGGAGCATTTCGGAAGACCATGTGCTAAGATGAGTAAAGCTTGTTCCCCTACAACTTGTTCAATTCCTTTTCTCTTTTATCAGTAGACTATCCAGTTGACATAGTTCATGCTTGAGCACACTTAGCCGCATGTACACACTAAATGAATCATTAAGGCATGAAGAAAGGAGGAAAGGATCAAAAATGTTTACAAATAAAGTGGATGTACCTTTTAAATCCTCGAAGGAGGCATGTTTTGCTAAATTTGGGTCTGCTTTTCTTATGCTAATTTAACTTGATTTTCACAAGTTACTTGGTTAGTAATTTCTTAAAATAGTGTCTGAAAAATAACATATCATATTCTTGACTCCCCAAAGAAAATTATTTAGTTCTGTAATAAGATCTTCCCCCAAAGACTTGTCAGAAATCCTTCACTTATATAACTTACCAAAACACAACTGTTTAGCTAGTTTTTATGTATTAAGATGATACTATTTTAGACTTCATGGGGGTATTTTTGATAGGAATTGAAAAAGGAAATAATCATACAAGATATGACTTGGAAAATTATAGGAGATCCCTCTGTACATCACTTCTAAAGCAAGCCAACTACTACCCCCTACCAGGCTAGTGAACTTTCATGTTCTAATTTTTTTTCTTGTGTTAAATTTATTCCTAGGTATTTTATTTTCTTAATAAAATTCTCAAGGATGTGAATTCTTTAAGGACATCACTTTTAATTAGGCTGCCAAAACAATACATCTTTCAACTTTGACATCTAGGCTCTCTCTGGCCTCTCCACCCCCACCTCAATGAACTCATCCTACATCTTTCAGTTGTATGTTGGATAGACAGTGGGTTGAGTGTTGGCTAATACAAGAAGCAGTTTTAAATACCAAGTTCTCCCCAGCACAAGGAAAAACAAAAAGAGACAGAAGAGAAAATTTCTCAAATGGGAGCTCTGGGCTAATGGAGAAGGCTTCCCTAGTGGTTCTACCTACTCCCTCTCATTGCTCTATCCACCCCAAGTGCAGTGAGGCCTGGGTCTTGTTTGTGTCTGCTGTGACTGTGGTGTCTCCTAATTGACTTTTGTATAGCAATCTCTCTTTCACATCAGTAGTAAATTTCCTTTGCAGTAGGATGCCTTCCTAAAGAAAACAAGAACTTATAAAAGGTGATGATTAGTAGTTTTTATAAGAAGCAAAGCACTATTCTTTCTTTATTAATATTTTTTCTTGATTGTTTTTCCAAGTTTTGTTTAGAGACATTTATGTTAGGAGAAAAATTATAAAGGCTTGTCATTATAGAGAACAGAGAGATCAAAGACAGCTGGACTGTAACTATTTGTATAATTCTGTTATTTTCAGGAAACATGTAACAGAGTAACTGAGACCACATTAACTCAGTAACAATGTTTATGATAAACTTCGTATAATTTAGGTGAACAAGTTAATTCCTTTTGTGTAATTAAGATAGCCTATTTACATTATTTATATACTGTTTCCTAATTTTTATGCACTTCCAAGTTTTAGTTGGAAAAATAAAAACCAAGCCACTACTTAAAAATGATAGAACTTCCACATAAAATATTCATTTTAGCTGCAAGTTATTCATTGTATAGAAATTTGTAAATAGTCCAATTATTTTACAGTAACTGCATTTCAAGAGTAAATTAAGCACACCTAACGAAACATAGGGTTACTTTTAAAATGCATTCAAAGAAAGGTGTTTTGTACTTAGTGGATAATGCTATTAAAGCAGGATACTGCAGTTAGATACACAAACGAGAAAGGAAAAAGAGTATATCTCATGGCCTTGATGTTTGATTGCACTGTTGTTTCCATGGCTTAGCCATATCTGTTTCTATACGCTAAGTAGTACGTTAACTTACAGCTAAAGATTGCTTACAGTTCTGATAACTGGTAGTAGTGCTGTGAAGGGTTGCAGTATTGTAACATTCCCAGTTTTGTGAGTTATATATTGTATATTGAAGATGACTGGTAAATTAGAGTAATATATTTATCTAGAGCTGGGAGAATATGATTATTTTCAAATCTTCAAGAAAGTTGTATCTAATTTTTTTCTTCCTCTTAAGATAAAAGTCTCACTTTTATGTTAAAATGTCTATTTATACAACAGGTTTCTCCTTTTTCTGGTGTTACTAATCTTCATCTTAAAATTTTCTTACCTTTTTAAACCAAAATAATTACCATGCTGGCTATTCAAACTGCCAAGATGTATTTTAATATTTTGGTAGACAAAATACTTAGTAACAAACAAATATAAAAGCTTTGTATATTTTGTGATTTTAGGGACAAGAATTTTACCTTTGAATTTGTCTATGTGAGGCAGTGCTGACATCGGCTGGGTCAGTCATAGGCAGTATTACTTATAATCATGAGAAGATGGTTTTCGCAAGTTGTATAAATCAATGCATTGATTTATCATGTTGTGAAATGTAATCTTTATACAAAATGGATATTCTAGCTCTTTTCCTTTTCACTGCTATTGCCTACAGTGTAGCAGTTCTGTTAACAATTTACTTACATACTTGAAGTACTCATTTCTGTCAAACAGATGCCCAATGATTTTCCTTGTAAAAAATGATATTCTTTACCATCACAGGTAACTGAATAGTAACAGGACTTTGTTAAACATGATTTTCATATCCAAAATAATATTTTTAAAAGGCATAAAGCCAAAGGAAATCACCAATATTAAGAATTTAATGTAGCCAAGGGATTCATTGTGCTATATTTTGCCAATATATAGTAAGTCTTCAATTTGTAACCTTTTTTTGAGATAAATTTTAAGTTTTTGTTGTAGGAGAGGCCTCTGTGATTGTACTACCAATATGACATTCAAGTGAGCATTGAATCTTGAATCCCCAAAATACCACATACCTCTATCCTCTACTTCTTGGTTCCAGGGTGTATATTTTTTTAACATATTTGCACCTGACTCTGGGAGCTACTTTTCAAATAGTAACCACAATGGGCAATGGTTTATTTGTTTCTATAAGTCAATAAGATTTTAACTGAGTTTTTAATTATTCCTATTTAAATGTGTTCTCAATTCAGTTGTTTAACATTTAAAACTTTTGAACATAATGGCACAAAAGAATAAAATCACTTGTTTTCAAGGAAGAACTAAAACTCTTTCAACTTAGTGTGAAGCAGTGTGGTATACCAAAGAAATCATTTTAATTCTTGACTTCAGCTGTTTTATTTTATAGTATGAAACAATAAATGAATTGTGAGGTTATTTAAGAACTTGTGTTAGGAGATTAAGAATTAATTTACTGTAATTCTAAAGACAGAGTTTTATATTGTAGTTGTTGCACAAGCAGTTATGAAAGGTGGGAAAAATGAAAACATGAAAAACATTGTGTAGAAAATGAACTTGAAGCCATTTGGCAAATATTTGGGAACAAATAGTTTGGACATAGATCGCTTTCACCTTGTATTATATAAACACAAAGCACATGTGTGATATGTGATATGGTGGAATCAATATCACAAAATAAAAAATGTCACGCTAATGGTGAAGTCTGGGACTGTGTTTGGATATCATGAAAACCAAAGAATTCAGAGAGCCTATTTCACCATTGAAATTTAGAAGTCGGAAGAGGGTACTTTGGATGACCCAATTATTGAAGACATTTGATAGAGTCACAAGTTTGTTACACGTGGCAGATATCTGTGCTTTCTCAACTCAGTGTAGACATAAGGGAAACTAAACCAGAGGAGCTTACCTGGCTCCTTTAAAAGAATACTGGTAAATGAGTATCCTGTAGACCAAAGGGATTTTCATGAGTTTGCTAAGCCTTGGGATTTGTTAGCAATGATGGATTTTCCTCCCACTTGAAACAACAACATTTTTTATTATAATATTTGTAGAGAGCTGAATTCTTTTAATTCCAAAGATAGGAATATGGTTTGGGACTTACTGCATTCATAACTGATTTTGTCACTGGCTTATTGTGTTCTTTCTATAAGCTGTATGCTTTGGTGCTTTGGTTTTTCCCAGTTGGAAATGTCACACAATATTATTAGTTATAAGTTCTTGGTAATTTTTCCATTATAAAAGCAACTGTTGAAGTGTGAACTGTAACATAAATTTACCATTTCTTTCCCAGTGTCATTTTAGATATAAAGAAAGACATCCCAGATATAACATGAAAATTAGAAGTTCAAATTGATACCCTGTTCCATTAAAAGTGAAGATGAAGGGGGCAATGTAAATAACATACAATATATGTCTAATCAGAACTGTCACTGTGACTCCCCCCTCCATAATGAATATATCCTAATAAAAATTTATTAAAAAAGGAAAAAAGTAAAAGTGAAGGTCTGAGCGTGTAGCTCAGTGGTAGAGCACTTGCCTAGCATGTGTGAAGCCCTGGATTCAATTCCCCAGCACTGAAAAAAAACCATTTTTTAAAAATTATTTTATTATTCATATGTGCATACAAGGCTTGGGTCATTTCTCCCCCCTACCATTTTTTTTAAGTGTAGTTAAATTAGCACCATCTTACAGATGTAGTACATACAATAGGTTATGGGTATTTTCAACTGTATACTGTAAGTTCATATTATTAATTTTAGGTTAGGCTAAAAATTCACTTCTAAAAATCTCCAAAAATTTTTTGGATAGTTTTTTTTTCCTACATTCTCCTCTAACAACTATTTTATAGAATATATTTATTGTTTTCACTGTAAGCCTTCACATCTTTAATTCCCTGAAAAGGAAAATATCTCTTTAAATAAATGGCTTTAAAAAAAAAAAATACTAAGCCCTTTTGAATGGTATCTTTGGTCCAGAGCATGGCTCACTGACTACATTCTCTGATTGTGGAATAGTATTTTGTCACAAAAAGCACCTCCAAAACCATCCCAGAGAAAACCAAAGAGTATCTTAATTAGTGCCACCATGGAAATCTGGGCATGACTAAGGGACATAAATCAGAAAAATTTAATTAAATTAGTTATATATAAGAGTAAGTGAAAAATAACTGTTTTGTTGCATGACATTTGAATTAGTCACTATCTGATTCTTGACCTGAAGATTTCATTACTAAATCTGGTAATTATTATAGCACAGTATAATAACTTGGAGTTCCTAAGGCCTTCCCCTTTGTGAAAAATGTTGAAGTTATGAGAGGCATAAGCTGTATGACATAAGGGAAGAGAGTGAATTGGAATTCACCAGTTTGATTTTTTTGTTTTAAGGTCAGGTCTCATTATGTAGCCCAGGCTACCTTAAACTTACGATCCTCCTGCCTCCGCCTCCTGATCTGTCTTAATAACACAGCATAATTTTCATGATGACAGGTCTTCAAATGTTTATTCCAGGATGATTTAGTATAGTGCCTGGAGGAAATTAATTTCCCTGAGAATTTGCTTCCCACAATGACCATCATATAATTGGAATTATGATTTTTCTAAGTACCTACCCTGTTTACAGATTTTGACTATACAACAGAAATGCTTTAAGATACAAAGTGATAATGGTGGAAGGTGCAGACTTGAACAGTTCTTTTGTTTCTCTTCCTCTTTTTACTTAAAAAGCTTTCCAAAAGTTTTTGAAAGATGAGGGGCTGACTGTGAGTGGCTCAACTGGTAGAATACCTGCCTAGCAAGCATGAGGTGAAAGGAAGAAAAGAAAAGGAAGGAAGGAAAGAACGAATGAAGGAAGGAAGGAAAGAAAGAAAAAGAAAAAAGAGAAAGACACTTTTTTGGACAATATTATGTAAATTATATCCTTCTGCCAAGAAACTTATAAGCTAAAATATGGAACAAAACAAATGCTTAATTGGCATTTTATGTTCTGTTTTTAATTAGTTTCAGTAAAGTGATACTCCTTTGCCTTGGGTCAGGCCTTCCTTCATCAGGACAAGCCTTCACTATTTTTCTCTCCTGTTCTTTTGCTGTAGTTTTTCACCAACTAACTTTTCGACCTTGATTCCCTCCCACCACTTCAGGAGAGACACGAATTTCCTTTGTCATCTCCTTGCTGAAAATTCTTAAATAGGCTCTCCTTTCTTAACAACCTAGCAACCTCCTCCTGAGCAGGATGAATCAGAATCTCTGTGACCTTGCCTCTTTCCACATCTTTAGCACCTTCATGCACCCTCCCCCTGTCGACCTTTTGAAGTCCAGGAATTTGTAACTACTCACAGTTTAGTGCCTTGGCCTTATCACATGCCATAGATCAGCTCATTCAAAATTCAGCTCAAATTTGACTTTCTGTGAATCCTACCTGACATCCCCAGGCAAGGGGACTTTGATAATTAGTGTTTTTGAATAAATATAATGTAAAACCCAAACCTGTCTATATTTTTATACTTTCACAAATAAAAGCTTAGAACCCCTGAAAATCTACGTGAGGTAAATATGCATTTGTGCATACACTCTGGACAAACCAACAAAAGATAAACAGGCGAGAGCAGTTGTGTGAAGGAAACCATTTGTTAGCTGTGCATCAGAAATATTTACCAAGTCTGAATTCTTGTTTCTAAAAATGAAGTTTAGAAATTTTCAAATAACTGACAAATTCTTATTTATAATTCATAAATATATCCTAACGGTTATCTTTCCCCTCTACATTCAGTATATACAATCTTTATAAACACATACACTGGTTATCTACACAAAATAATATAATAATAAGGCTTGAGAAAGAATAAAAAGCAATAACAAAAGTGAATTTTTAAAATAATTCTCAGCCAGGAAGATAAGACTTGATTTGTGTGATTTCAGGTGAATTATAGTCAATAACTATTCTAAAGTAAGTATAAGAAGGTGTGCTTGTGAATGGCATCACACATTATGGAATATAAAGACTAAAAGCCATTACCTATGGGCTTGTTTTTCTTTTTGTGATTCTACAAAGCACCAAAATAATAATGATAAAATCAATGACAAAAATCAGCACTGAATACCACTTAGGTTAGTAATTTATAAAATCAAATACCAATCAAAATGGATGTAATTATAAGAAATGCTTTCTTCTCTCACTCACTTCTTAGATATTTTTCTACCTGCTTTATAATTGTCTCTCAATTAGATGCTGAGGTACAAATAAAGTAAAACATAGCTGCTGCCTGGTAGGGTTCAAGATTTTTTTCACAATTATTTTCTAAAGTCTGTTTAAGAAATTTTCTTAATTTTTAAAACCAATGTTTCTCTGTTATTTCAGAGAAGGAGTCACCTTCCACCTAAGAAAAAAGTAACTAAATTCTGTGTCATAAAGAAGTAATCACATTTTTGTGTCCATAATCTTTGCATTTTTTTTGTTAGCCATGAGTAATTTAGACCATCTTTTACCAAACATGTGTCATCAGTCTTAGAATGCTATTTCTACTAGTACAGGTGCTGTGTGTGATGCAAGTGACTGGTAGGTATGTAGAACTTGAGTTAAATTTCAAGTTCATTTCGGGAAGGTGTGTATCCCTTTTAATGACTCTTACACCAAAATAATGTAAGGAATACATTGTAAACCCACAGGAGAAGAAAGAGGTTATACAGTAATGCTGGCTGGTAGACTTCAAAGGCTTATATGAAGTTGTGAGTTGATGTTTCCATCTGTTACTTTTAATGGGGAGGAGGATGTAATAATATTTAACAGGTAGCATATTTATCTAAGCATATAGTAAATATACCACTAGTATTTTATCTGTACAAAATACACAAAAGTATTTGATTTATAAAACATTAACTTATCTGAATATTTATGGTGGTTATGCTATAGGGTTCCTTTATTAATAGGAAGAAAGTGCTTTTATCTTACTGTCAGTAAGTATGGGAACAACCTTGCTTGTACGTATATTCACATTTTGATAAGCACATTCTGAAGTCATCTGTATAAAATATCTACCATTTCTACATCCCCTACCAAAGGAAAATTCTTACTTTGATAACTTTACTCTTTGTTCAACTTTAAAAGGTCCACAAAAGAGGGGGACTCAGAAGACTGGACACTCTTTCAATCAGCACCTTCATTTCACCTTTCAATAAAGATAACCAAATTATTTGCCTCTTATTTATCATTATGTTGAAAACCTAATAGCATAGTTCCTTCTTTTCTTTACATTGCAAATGAGAGTTTTCATTTAGTCTTACCATATTATTTATAGCTGAGAATTTACTACATTTTGGTAGACTGTTTGGAAATTAAATACTTTATCTGAAACATGCAAATTATATCTATTTATTACACAGTGGGCTCTGTTTGCTGCAGAAAAGAGTGAAACTTTGAACTGCTTAGCACACTTGCCAGGGAAGTAGTTACCTGACAGAGCAGAAGTTATAACTTTGGCTCAGATTACTTTTAATAATGATAAGACAACATGAGTTTTGTTTGTTTACATGCTGTTTACAATGGCATAATTTTTAAGATATATACAACATTTGAAATATTTATTGCATACAATTTTAAAGATGTTTTATGTGTTTTCACTTTGGAATATATTGTTACATTTCCTTGTACAGATAATTTGGGTGGCTTTGTTAAAGCAGCTAGTAATTTTTATGACTACTAAGTGACCAGTTTTCAGTGCCTTTTATTGTGGGATGCATGATTATGTATTTATTGTACGGAAGTCACTGATGTGTGTATTTTTGTACTTTGCCAAGAGTAATGATTGATTTGATGTACATGATAATGAAAGATGTCTTTCCCAAAAGGCACTGCCTTGAGATCGTCCTTCTCAAATAAAAAAAAAAAATGCATTTGAACAAGGTGTGAAGTCTACATTTTTTCTGTAGGGAAACTTATTTTGAGAAAATTGTAGATTCATATATGGTTGTAAAAAATAATAAAAAGTGATCTTTTTTACTCCTCACCCATTTTCTCCCAGTAGGAACACCTTGGAAACCAGTAGTATACTGTACAGTATCAAAGCCAGAATACTAGCATTGATGATGTCAGGGTGCTAAACCATTACATCACAAGAACCCACAACAAGGATTCCCTCATGTTACCTTTTAATGAGTGCATCTGCTTCCCTCCTACCCTCACCTACTTCTTTTTTTTTTTTTTTAATTTTATTATTCATATGTGCATACAAGGCTTGGGTCATTTCTCCCCCCTGCCCCCACCCCCTCCCTTACCACCCACTCCACCCCCTCCTGCTACCCCCCCTCAATACCCAGCAGAACCTATTTTGCCCTTATCTCTAATTTTGTTGTAGAGAGAGTATAAGCAATAATAGGAAGGAACAAGGATTTTTGCTGGTTGAGATAAAGATAGCTATACAGGGCATTGACTCACATTGATTTCCTGTGCGTGGGTGTTACCTTCTAGGTTAATTCTTTTTGATCTAACCTTTTCTCTAGTTCCTGGTCCCCTTTTCCTATTGGCCTCAGTTGCTTTTAAGGTATCTGCTTTAGTTTCTCTGCATTAAGGGCAACAAATGCTAGCTAGTTTTTTAGGTGTCTTACCTATCCTCACCCCTCCCTTGTGTGCTCTCGCTTTTATCATGTGCTCATAGTCCAATCCCCTTGTTGTGTTTGCCCTTGATCTAATGTCCACATATGAGGGAGAACATACGATTTTTGGTCTTTTGGGCCAGGCTAACCTCACTCAGAATGATGTTCTCCAATTCCATCCATTTACCAGCGAATGATAACATTTCGTTCTTCTTCATGGCTGCATAAAATTCCATTGTGTATAGATACCACATTTTCTTAATCCATTCGTCAGTGCTGGGGCATCTTGGCTGTTTCCATAACTTGGCTATTGTGAATAGTGCCGCAATAAACATGGGTGTGCAGGTGCCTCTGGAGTAACCTGTGTCACAGTCTTTTGGGTATATCCCCAAGAGTGGTATTGCTGGATCAAATGGTAGATCAATGTCTAGCTTTTTAAGTAGCCTCCAAATTTTTTTCCAGAGTAGTTGTACTAGTTTACATTCCCACCAACAGTGTAAGAGGGTTCCTTTTTCCCCCGCATCGTCGCCAACACCTGTTGTTGGTGGTGTTGCTGATGATGGCTATTCTAACAGGGGTGAGGTGGAATCTTAGCGTGGTTTTAATTTGCATTTCCTTTATTGCTAGAGATGGCCTCACCTACTTCTTAACCCATGGTAACCACTAATCTGGTTTCTATAATGTTATTCTTTCAAGAATATCCTATTAGGCTAGTGGAGTGGCTTAAGTGGTAAGAGTGCCAGTCTAGCAAGTATGAGGCCCTGAGTTCAAACCCTAGAACTGCTAAAAAGAAAAAACCACCATATTAATGGAATTATATATGATTTTCACTCAGCATAATTCCTTGCAGATTCATCCAAATTGTTTAATTTATATATGTTCTTTGTTTTAAGTTTTTATTGCTTCCTAGCATTCTATCTGGTGGACTTCTTAATGGTAGCAATATAATTTGGTTTTCCCTTGAAGTAATGATTCTTTAAAGTTCACCAGGAGATGCCTGTTATGAGCCTGATGCATGACACGTGTTGTCTCTAGCGGTAATGATCTAGGAGTGGCCCTTTGAAGTCGTCGTCTATAGAGGAATAGAGTACTGCAGCAAAGCATGTTGGTGCACACCTGTAATCCCACACTGAGGCAGAAGTATTGAAAGGTCAGCCTGGGCTATGTGGTAAGACCCTGCCTCAAAAAACAAACAAAAAACAAGTGTATTAATACATTGTGAGTAGTGATAAAAACATGGCAATATTTTTCACTATGTCATAGAGAAGTGGAGCACAGAGGCAAGCTTCTTCCTGGACATGTGACAGGTTGCATCTTAAGTCAGTTAGCAAGGTGGAGCTGTGTTGTGTGGGAGGAAGGCAGAGAGGACATTGCAGGAAAAGAAAGAAAACAGCATAGAGGGTCAGGCATGGTGTGGCTATAGCATAGCAGGACAAAAAGGAGAGACAGAAGATGGACCCAGAACAGGCAAGGGTGCAAATATGTTACCAGATTGGACCCTGGAAAGAACAGTGATCACTGCATTGGAGGGCTAAGGACAGGGAGATTGGTCAGAGGGTATTGATGTTTAGGCAAGCAATGACAAGGAAGTCTTAGTTGAGTGTAAATAGAAAGGAGGGACAAGATCTGAGAAGTCATTAGGTGTAAATAGCCTGGACTTGGAGACTGCTGTGGATGAATGAGGAGAGAAAAAAGGACATGAACTCCAGTTTTCTGTTAACTGAAGGGTTAAGCTGGAAAGTCAAGTCACATTGGCATCCTGACTTTAAGGTGAATATAGAAAGTCTATAGGAATGTTGGAGAGAGAAATGGGAAGGAAACGCAGAACTGTGGCTCATCCTCATATGGACTGAAGTAATTACAGAAGATGAAGATGTCCCAAAAGACTGTGGGAAACTCAGAAAAGGGGCCTTGCACAGCGGGGCTCAGGCCTCAGGAGGGGACTGTTCTGATGGTGGTTCTGGGAGTGCCAGAGGCAGAAGGTGGAGAATGGAACCAGCTGCCTCAGCCCGGGTAAGATCTATGCCAGTAGCAACAGCAAAACAGGAAGAGGAATCTCTTCCCCTGCCCTCTGGCCTCCCCTGGCATGTCCCAGTTGGCGGAAGTGCCATTTGCAGAATTCTGACCCCAGCACCACAAAGCGTTTATCAAAAGGTAGTTTTGGAGTTTAAGAGACAAGTGCTCAATAGGTGGTCTCTATCTAATGATGTGCTCTTTAGAAATAACCTACACAATCCTCACCACGTTCAGAGGACGGAGTGAGAAGCTGCCCCGGGGGGGGGGGGTGGTTGAAGGAATGGAGGATACTTAGCTTGGAACACAGAACATTTGGAAATAAAGAATTGGGGGGCAGGGATGAGACCAGGGAAGATAAGGTTGGATGTCCTTACATCCAACTATCATCAAATATTTAAGGGACTGTCATTGTTATGGTGAAGTGGGTTTTCATTAATTCTAAATGACATAAGTAAGTGAAACTGACAGAAAAGGCTGTGACATCTAAAGATGTGATGTGTCAAAAAATGAGTTCCTTTGAGAAAGGTGTTCAAAGAAGCTGGCAATCACTTGGTGTCTATAAAGAAATGAACTCCATGAGGAGACTTTTCCACTACTGTATCCCATAGAGCAGTGCTTGGCGCATGGGATGTGCAGATGAATTTGTTGAATAAATTAGAAGTAATTCAGTAATCAGATGAGATGGCCAGATAACCTTAGCTCTTTTTCAGTCTTGCAATTGATCATATATAAAAGGCAAAATAAACAGTCCTCGCTGCATTAGGAAATAGATAAGCAGAATTTAAATCCCAAAAAGTTTATCTAGTATCCCTTTACAAGCAAATCATATTAGGCAATGTTTTCACATGAGCCAGTGCCTGATTCTGACGGGCTTTCTGTATCGTATTAAATTGCTTTTAAACTGTGAATTAAAGATGAGAGAATCAGTGTAGTGGTGGCAACATCCTGGAAGTTGTCTCAAGTTCAAGGCAAGGCTCGGCCAGTGGTATCAGCCATGGGATCGAGACGCTGTGGCCTGGCAGAGCGTGGCACTTCTTAGTTCAAGGCGCTACATGTACAATCAGTGCTCAGGACAACCCATGTGCTCAGCATTAGCCCTGTGGAAACATATTCACGCCTTTGGCATTGGTTCTGCTTCTCGCAATGATTATTTTGGATAAATGTGGGCATTGGAGCACTACCCTTCCTTAGAACCATGACGCTGACTTACCAATAGGAAGCAGTCCTAAGAACCAGGGGTAGGTAGACCATATTCTCACCTGCCCCCATTTGTGCTTCCATGTTGCACCCCAGCAACTGACAGAGAGGCCAAAAGTCTTCAATCTCCTCATGTAATTTTTTTCAAGTTTTTCTGAATGGCACCTATAGTAAATGTATTTTCCCAGTAGACATAGATATATAAAGTTACCTGTTAGTAAGTTTAACAAAACAGCGTTTATTTGCACTCAATGTGCCTTAATATTTTCTATTTTCTTTTAAAACATGCTGATTGCAATCTGTTTTTTTTCCCTTGGAGACATTGTCTCACTTTGTAGTCCCAGCTGGCCCCAAACTCACAATCTCCCTGAGTCAGCTCCTGAGTGCTAGGATTACAACTGTCTACTACCACACCAGCTTGCAATTATTACCTTGATTTTATAACCCACTAATGAAAGAGTCATCAAATGTTTTCCATGAAGGGCCAGACAGTAAATATCTTTGGCTTTGTGAGTCATGTGGTCTCTGCTGGGACTTCCCAATTGTCCTTTGCAGGGAAGCAACCACAGACAATAGGTAAACGAATGGGCACCATTGCGTCCTTAAAAGAATATTATTTGAAAAGCGGCTATTGGCATAACCACAGCACTATCAGATCACAGCACACAATACTAGCATTTGTGTGTGTGTGTGTGTGTTCGGTACTGGGTACCGAACCCAGAGCCTCACACTTGCTAAGCATATACTGAACCACTAAGGTACATCCTTTGCCCCAAAGTACTAGTTTTTTAAAACACAGAATTTAAAACACTGAGCAGTTTCCACTGTTCAGCTGACAGAACCATCTGGAAAGTATGTTTAAAAAAATTTCAAGACCTACCTTAAACCTATGGAGTTAGAATCTCTGGGGAAGGGGTCTCTACCACTTGTTATCACCATCCCTGGAGATTCTCACATGGGGCCACACATAGGAATCACCGCTGTGATTTATGATCCACCTCCTCATTCACCCTAAACCAGTTCTCACACATTAAACAGAAGCCCCGAAAGGCTGTATTTTAAACTACAAACAGTTGTCATGAAATTTAAAGAACCTGAGTCATCGAAACTAGAGACGCCTACCACAGTGCAGTTACACTGGAAATGAATAACCAGAAATCCGAAGCACAACATAAAACTCACTTCTTATAATTTGTTCAATACAAACCTTGCAGCAGTTCAGCAGGAAGTTGTAACCAATGAAAGGACAAAGGCCAATGCCCCGTTAAACTGATAATGGGAATATTATAAGCATCTCGACACTACTATAAAAGTTGTTCAACCTGCAGACTGAAATGTCTAAGAGCTCATTACTCCAGGATGACAAATTATCAACCAACAACATTTCCCACTAATATATAAGTTTCTAATAAACTTAATTATGATTTGATGAACTATGTGATTTCAACGACAATCAAATTGTTAACACTTATTAGCTGATTTGAGAATGATTACAGCATGCTAGAAAATGTCTAATGTTTTTTGACCTGAAGTATTTTTAATTTTGAAAGCATAATTCAGTCTCTATTTTCATCAAGATAGAAATTATCTTGGTACAGACTTTACATGTAGACATGAATATGTGGAGACAAAAATGGGCATAACATTAAAAACCAAGAAAGGAAATGAGTTCATTATAAATCTCTGTAGATTTATATTTTTACCTTCATCTTATTCTTATATTTCTTTTACACCTACTCCTATTTAACCTGTAGTCTCTGATGACTTTAATTACAGAGTATTATAGGTATTATTAACTGAAGTCACTTCTTCCTCCTGCATATTGGGTCAAAATAAAAGGAAACTTTCTAAGCTCTCCTCTGATTTTCTATTTTTGTCCTTATCCTTGTCTGTTTTTCATTTTCCACTCTGTACTCACTACACACAGATGTGCACATGTGTGAACACACACGTCACCCCAAATCATATCCTTACCCACCTCTCCACCAGCACTATCTCCTTTTATTCAACAGGGAGACTCAGGCCATCAGTAAAGAGTGAGCGCAGTAGGTCCCACAGCAGAACCTTTCAAAACTCACCAACATCGTCTAAGTCAGACATCGTCATCTCTATTAACACTGTGTTCCCATTACATACCTCCACTAGAGCAGCTATGCCCCATCGTAATTATTAACACAACTGTCTTTCCCTGAACCAGATTTGCTTACGAACAGAGAGAGCAGGTACTCATCTTACTCTTATTACACAACAGAACTTGGCTCCAACTGATCTTGGAAGTGGGTGGAAGGAGTATTTACTTGGAAAATCTTGTTTAGAACTCTTACATCTGTGTTTATAAGTTATCTTACACTGCCTTTGTCTAGTTTGGGAGTCAAGGTCACAGTAGGTCCAAAAATGAGTTGAGAGAGCATTTCCTCTCTTTCCTATCTGTGAAAGAATTTGTAAAAGAATAAACCTCGTTCTTTGAATGTGTGATGGAATGACCTGCAAAACTTTCCAATCATAGCCTTACTATTTCCTTTGTGTTCCTTTCCCCCTATGTTCTTGGGTACAATGTTTTAATGTAGTTTTTATTTACTGATAAAAGTAGGTTAGATTATTAATTTTCCCTAAGTACTGCCACAGCTGCATCCTACAAGGTTTTTTTAATTTAATTTTTTTAGGGACCATGTATGAGTTCAAGACAGCCACCTACTTGTGTAAGAACAAGGAACACAGTCAATCACTTGAAGGAAGTCAGTAGGGTGAAGCTTTGGACAGCCTCTAATGCCAGCAAGGGCAGTAGGAAAGCCAGGCAGAATTCCTGTCAGTTAGCCTAGTTAAGCATGGTGGAAGCAGGAGAAAGCCAGCATTCAGGAATTCTGCTCAGGCTATAGAACAAGTCCCCCAGGGTTGAGATGTGGAAATGCATGCTAGTTCCACATGCTAACCACCAGGGAGCAGAGTCCTGTGGGCCAAGCATCCTGGGAGGAAGCCTCTGGTGTCCCACAACTTTTAACACAAATCATTATTGTCCTCATTTCAAGCATTTTGCTTTATGATGTGTACCTTTGATTCACAAGATTTTAATAGATGCATTAAAAGCAGCTTTTTATCCTGGAGGTGAAGGTGTGGGATGGCCTAATATCTGGTTCTCCTTTACACTGTGTATATATTCCAAAATTTTTTGTTCGCACATTTATTTGTTGAAACCTAATTCCCAGGATGGTGGAATTTGGCATTGGGGCCTTTGGAATATGATTAGTTCATAAAGGCAAAACCCTCATGAATGAGTTAGCACCCTTATAAATAGGCTTCAGAGAGTTCCCTTGACCATTCATTCTACCATGTGAGGACACCACAAGAAGAGGCCACCCAAGAACCAGAAAGGAGACCCTTACTAGAAAAGTAACCTGCCAGTGCCTTGATATTAGACTTCCCAGCCTCCAGAACTGTGAGCATAGGGTTTCTAGTTCTTAGCTACCCAGTCTATGATAAACAGGATTTTGTTTTAGAACCTTGAATGGATTGAGACACTTAGGGTGTTGCTCTTTACACTTATTGGTTTGGGGAGGGAGATGGATTCCTGTTAGATTCCTTACCTAGAGCAGATCTTGGCTTGACGTCTTCCTCCTAAGATCCTAGGAATTATAATAACAACTTAATTTAGCCATTTTGGCAAATATTCTTTAGGCAAAATTTAATTTAGTAATATACTTAACTTTTTAGGTTCTTGCTTTCATATATATTTATTCAACATGTTTTGTTATTTACAAAGGAAGGTTTGTAAATAACATTGTCTAATATGGTAGCCACTAGCTACATATGGCTATTGAACATTTGAACTGTGGCTACTTCAAATTTTCTAAAAAGACACATTGAACTTTACAACTTAGTGAGAAAAAAATGAAAAATGTCTCAATAATTTTATATTGGTTGTTAAAATGAAAATATTTTAGATACCATGGATAAAATAAAATATGTTATTTTGCAGGTTTTTCTTTTTTAATGTAGCTATTACAAATTTAAAATTATATACATGACTTGTATTACACAAAATTTCTATTAGAAATACTAATAGAAACATTATTTAGGAAATGTATTTTTTTAAACCATGATATTAGTCACCTATATATTATGGATGCTCAATACACTTTACAGAATGCCTTCTGGGTTGATTATATTTTATGCGCATTAATAGAGGTTTTTAATTTAATTAAATTATTTAATTTGCTGTATTAGAGATTGAATCCAAGGCCTTGCTCATGCCAGGTAAGCTAAAATACTTTCCAGTCCTTTTGTTTTTTTAACTTTATGTTGAAGTAGGGTCTCAATAAGTTTCGTAGGCTGCCCTTAAGCTTGAAATCCTCCTGCCTCAGCCTTCTGGGTAGCTGGGATTACACAAGTATACTACCTTGTCTGTCTAGATTTTTATTTTTTTTAAGTGAATAAGAATATTAAAAACTAACTTTGGTAGGAAGACTTAAAGTTCTAGTTATTTTCTAAGATTTTGATACTAAAAGATAGCATATAATAAACAGATCTGCTGCCAATATTATCTCTCAGAAGGTAAATGAAACAATGAATTACAGCATTGAACTTAATCCAGTCAAGTGTTCTGTGATTTAGAAATTACAAGATTTTGGGCTTATATGTGGAGAGCCAAGTATGAGAAGCCTATGAGGATATAAGCACAGTGGTACTAAATATTCTGCAGACTGAGTTTGGCACAGCCCCAGCTGCAGAATAGGGTGAGAAGACTAGATGCAGCTCAGCTGCTTTTCCTAAATTGTTTACGTTCAGAGAAAGAAGTAGGAATGCAGGTTTCTCCTGTTGCAGTGTCACTCCTCCTCCCCCAAGAACTGTTGCTCCACTTCCTTGTTTACCACTGGATACAAAAGACTCACTGAAGGACGATGTGAGGCTTTTTGATGAAGGGGTTTTTTGGCTGAAGGGAAATTGCTGGAGGGAGATTGCTGAAGGAGGAAAATGAATTGGGGGAATTGCTAAAGGGGGGTTGATAGAATTGGTTGGCAGCTTGCAAGGGAACTGCCACAGAATGACTCGGCTGCTGTTGTTTGTCTGCAAGTCTGAGGGCCGACACTTTAAGAAAGCTAAAGAGAGAACATGGAACAGTGCAAGTCTAAGCACCGAGACTTTAAGAGTTATTCTAATGCAGTTTTTAGACAAAGACTTTAAGAGAGATTATGCTAAAGAAAAGCTAAGGGGAAACATGGGACAGAGCGAGTCTAAGGAAAGAGACTTTAAAGAACAGAAAAGACTTTAGAAGCAAGGTTTTAAAGAATTGTAAAGGAGTAAGGCCTTAAAGAATAAAGATAGAGAAAAGAAGCAAAGTAAAAGAAGAGATTAATAGAGATAAAAAAGCAATGAGGCTGTTGTGAGTCTCCATCCGAACACGCAACACACCTGACCCCAACTTTCTGCATGCCTGTCTGTCTATCCTTTGTCCTTTCTGCATCTCCCATTGCCTTCCGTTAGGCCCAGTTAGGTTCAGTAGCATCTCATTGGGTTGGAGCTCAGTTAGTAGAGTGCTTGCCTGGCATGTGTAAGGCCTTGGGTTTGATTCCCAGCACCACAAGCAAAATAGGAATGTAAAAAGATTTGGGCAGTGTCAGGCATGTTTCTTGCACTTTAAGAAAGTTGATGTTTAAAAATTAAGGGAAGAACCAGACACTAGTGGCTCTGGCTTGTAATCCTAGCTATGCAGGAGGCAAAGATCAAGAAGATCATGGTTCGAAGCCAGCCCAGGCAAACAGCTCACTATCTCAAAAAAACCCATCATAAAAAGGGACTGGTGGAGTGACTCAAGGTGTAGGACTTGAGTTCAAACACTAGCACAACAACAAAATAAGGAAAGAAAAAAGCTAAAAAGTAAATGGTGCTAGAATAATTAGATACTCATTTGGAAAAAGAAAAAAATGAAGTCCCCTCCTCAAACTATAACTCAAAATGAAATTTTAAAGAAGTAATTAGCTTTATTATATAACAACTGATACAGGCTAGAAAATATAATGGAAAACAAAAATATCCATTCTTCATAATCATAAAAAATATTAAAAATTTAGGAATTGACTCACAAGAAATATGAATAAAGTGTAAAATTTCAGCAAGCCTTACAAAAAGATTCAATTTTCTGTATATAAACACTATCCTCTGTAAAAATTTAAATTCTTCTCAAATTAATTTGCTAAGTTTGATGTAATTCTAACCATGACCTCTATGATCCCATTTTTGTCATTTAAAGTGTTCTATAGTTCATCTGAAAGGACAAGTGAGTGATAATTCTAGAAGCAATTTCTGTCTGAAACAGATATTAAGGGACAATAAAACAATGAAATATACAGCAATATGAGAACAGAGAATTACACCAATGAGTCAAATTGGAAAGCCCCCAAATAGATCCTGGAATGTAAGTGCTTTTACATTCTGGTGTTGGTAGAGATGACACTTCAAATTTATCTGCAAATTTTTTCCCTCAACAATATATAAAATGGTAGGTAACGTTGATTTGCTGTTCTTAGTTTTTAAAAGTTAATTAATAAATTGACCATTACCATTTATTTAATTATACCTCTTTTCTCTATGAATTTGAAGCACCATCTCTACCAAAATGAATTCTTGATAAGTACAAGTCATGTAAAAAGCAAAACTGCATGCTTCTCTGAAGAAAAATAAGAGAATATAGATGCTGGGTTTGAAGCCAGGGCTTTGTGTTTGCTAAGCACTTTACTGCTGAGCTACTGCCCTGGTCAAAGAGAATGTTTTTATGTCATTGGACTAGTGAAGGATTATTTTGAGACAAAAATGCACAGCCCATTTTAAAAGAAGACTATAAATTTGATTAAATAAAATGTGAAGGTTCTGTTCAATAATAAACAAATAAAAGTTAACAAGGCCAGGCACCAGTAGCTCACACCTGTAATCTTAGCTACTCAGGAAACAGAGATCAGAAGGATCATGGTTCAAGGCCAGCCATGGGGACACAAATTCCCAAGATCCCATCTCAACCAATGGCTGGGCACTGTGGTGTACACCTGTCATTTCAACTATGTGGAGAAGCACGAATAGGAGGATGTAGCCCAGGACTACCCCGACATAAAGTGAGACTCCATCTCAAAAATAACCAATGCAATAAAAGGACTGGCAGAGTGACTAAAGTGGTAGAGGGTCTGCTTAGTAAGCACACTGCTCTATGTTCAACTTCCCAGTACCACCAAAAGAAGAAAAAAGTTAATAGGCCACAGACTGGAAAAAACAAACATACAAGTTACCATGCATTAGTATCTAATGCATACAAGCATATATACATATATATATCACTGTGATCCCAGTGATATGGGATGCCATGGGTAGGAGGATCATAGTCTAAGTTCAGTCCTTGGCAAAAAGCCAGACCCTATCCAAAAGTAACTTAAAGCACTTAATAAAAGGGCCAGAAGTAGAGCTCAAGGCCCTGAGCTTAACTGCCAGTATCCCAACAACAATAACAAAAAGGAATACGAGTCTGGCTTCTTTTGTTTAGCATAAAAAACCATTTGAGATCATTCCTATCATTGTTTATATCTATAGTTTTTTGATTTATTGCAAAGCAGGTGCTCTACCTCTTCAGCCACACCTCCATTCCATTTTTCTCTGTTTAGTTTTAGAGATGGGGTCTTGAAAACTATTTGTCAAGGCTGACCTCAAACCTCAATCCTCCTGATCTCAGCCTCCCAAGTAACTAGGATTAGAGGCATGAGCCACTGGTGCCCAGCAATCTTGTCAGTTTTTAAAGTCACTTTTAAAAGTAGAGATATTGCCTTGTAGTTTTACTTTGCATTTCTTTAATGACTAGGGATATTGAGTATCTTTTTTTCTGCCTGTGCTGGGGCTCAAACCCAGGGTCTCAGTGCATTCTAGGCAAGCTCTGTACCACTAAAAGAATGAGTCCTTTGAGTATCTTTTTATGTGCTTCTGTGCCATCTGTATAAATTGTATTAAATTGAATTTTTAAAACCAAGCAATCCATTAGAAAAATGCACAAATTACATGAAAAGGCAATTTCCATAAAAGGAATGGTCTCAGTCCATTTCATGCTGCTATAACAGAATATCTGAGACTAAGTAATTCAAAATGAACAAAAAATTACTTTCCCATAGTTATGGGGACTGGGGAGTCCAAGATCAAGGTATTATCATTTGCAGAGGGACTTCTTCAGGTGCTATCACATGGTGGAGGAAGGACAGAAAGACAAAAGGGCCTTTTTAATACCTTCATAGTGGTATTAATCTCACCAATGAAGGTGGAGTCCTCATGACCTAATGAGGTCACCTGTTTTCTTTCCCTTGATTTAATTTTTGTTTTGTGGTTGTCTTGGGTTTTTAGCTAAGTTGGTGTGTTATTTCTGTCCCTGGTCTGGGTGCAATTTAGTAATAACTAATTCACAGGTTTAATACCCAACCAGTAGTTTAAATGTTATATACAAGACCCCTTGGTGGTACCATCTATAAGCAGTGGGAATTGGTGGGGTAGAAATTTGGTGAGTTGGATAGGGTGGCACTAAAGAGAGAAGTGGAAGGAGGGGTGGGTAATTGGGGAAGCAGTGTGGGGGCTGCTAGTTTTTGTGGTCCTTGTGTGTGTTTGGGTGTATTTCTGTTGTTGTAGTAGAGGTTGCTTATGTTAGGGATTGCAGGGGTTTAGGGTTGTGTAAAGTTGGTATAGTAGGTTGGTCAATGGGTGATGAGTGTGTAGGAGGGAGGGGTAGTCTGGTGACAGGTTGGGGGAAAATAGGAGGGGAAGGTGAGGGCTGGGGGAAGAGAGTGGGTGATAAGGACAGAATGAGTTGTTGGATGGGAGCAATGGATTTTAGCACAGGAGAAGGAGGGAGAGTGAAGGGGATGAGAGTGGGGATTAGATGATGATAGTAAAGTTGATAGTATAGAAAGAGAAAAAAAGGTAATAGGAATAAAACTAAAAATAGAAAACCCACAATAACAAAACAAATAAACAAACAAACACAAAGAAATCAAATGGAAAAAAATGAACAAACAAATGAAAAAAAAAAAAAAAAAAAGGAAAACTACCAGGTTCAGGAACAATAGAATTTCAGTCTTAGTTTAAGTTCTGGAGTTACTCTTCCAGCATCCAGTCCTGGTATTGGCATATAAGCAGAGGCTCTGACGTGGTCTCACCAGGTGATTGGCTTGTGGGTAGTGTTTTGTTCTTCTACTAGTTGAACTGAAATTGTGAGGTATGGTAGCTTTGCCAAATCACACAGTGTGGTCAGGGATATTGATTTCCTTAGCTGATGGCTGTGTTACCTTTCAGCTGTAGCTGCTTGGTCAGCTCCTCCTCCAGTGAGGTGTGGCAGCAGTTTAAGTTTGTATGCTGTCCTCAGGTTCAGGAGATCAGCTCTGTAGTCTACTAGTTGTCCTGCTTTGGAGGTGGCTTTTAGCTGTGCTTGTTTACTGGGATTTTTGACCTGGGGGCTTATTTCTTTGCTCTGCACCCCTGGGACAAGGTCAGGGTTCCATCAGCCCCCACTGCTGTCAGTGTGTTATGATGGTTTACTATTTGTTTTTCAATTTTGTGGGGCAATTTGACTTTGGGTGCTTCTCACTGGCTCAGGAGATGATCTCTGTGATCCACTACTTGCCCTGCTTTGGGGACTTATTGCCTGACTGCTCTCAGCCTTCCTGCCTTTCTGGTGTGTATTTACTGATAGTTTGTGCTGAGATTAGCTCTTTGCCCCCCCTTCTCTAGTGCACTTTCAGAGTTCCCACCCCCTCTGCTGTTGTACTAGATTACAGTTTGCTGTTTGTTGTTCAGAGTTTTTTTTTTTTTTTTGGGGGGGAGCAGTCAGTCTGCCCAAGGCTGTGCTGGTTTATCCGGGGGTATCTGGGGGAATTCTGAGTGACATGTGGCACTCACCTGTTTGGTCTGTAGACTGTCTCCCAGGCAAGTTTGGAGCCAGTGGCAGCAACTGCAGCAGTGGTGTCAGCCCTCAAGTTTTCTCAGTGTAATGTGTTGTGGGGAAGCTTTCCACGAGCTAGAGGTTCAGGGTGTTGAAGGTTTGATTCTGGTTGGTGCTTTATTTCCACCAAGTATGGCTCCAGCATCTCAACAAGGTCTTGGAGTCGGAGCTCAGGCTGTCTGCTTCTGTACCGTAGTTGCTATCTTGATCTCCTCGCATTTACTTCTTTTATAAAAAAACTCATTCTTTTCAATTTATTTGAAATATTTCATAATTTAAAATAACATATTACCTAACTAGTTCCACTTCTGCCTCCATCTCTCCCTGAAGAACAATCTGAGCCAGGCTCTAGGACTTATCTTTACTTCAAAACCTCTGTAGGGTACAAAAAATATTCTAGTTTTTGTCTCTAGTTCTATTTTTTATGCCTGTAAAAACACGGTACCCTAATTCTCTGTTTCTATTGAACCCATGTGTTCCTTGAAACTGAGGAGTTATCAAAGACTGCAAGCTTCCCGTTTTGCGCAGATCTCTTCCCCAACCAGTGTCTTCTGTGCTCAAGGTGTAGAGGCCATTCTATTCATTAAAATTCAGGCTGTTGATTGTCGGCCTGAATTTCTTTCATTTTTTTATTAGTGTATATTAATTGTTTAAAACAATGGGTTTCATTATGACATTTTCAGACATGCAAGTGGTATACTTTGATCATATTTTCTCCCCCACTGCCCATACTTATCCCCCTCTTCCTTCCCAATGGTCCCTTCTTCTTTTCTAACCACTGTACGATCATGGCACGCCACCGGGAGCCACCTCCTTCTTCTTTTCTAATAGGCCCCTTTCTACTTTCATATAATTTAAAAAATTTTTGATTTATACTTGTCACGGGTTTCGTGTTTGTTGAGATGGGGGTCTCCCAATCTCCCTGCATCTGCCTCTCACATGCTGGGATTACAGGTGCATGCCACCGTATCTGGCTGGTACTTATCTTTCTGAGTTTGACTTATTTTGTTTAATACAATGATCTCCAGTTCCTGCAAATGACATGATTTCATTTTTCTCAATGGCTGGATAATATTCTATTATGTATATATGCCACATTTTCCTTATTCATTCATCTGTTATATGCCACATTTTCCTTATTCATTCATCTGTTGATCAGCACCTATGCTGATTCTATGACTTGATTATTGTAAATAGTGCCACAGTAAACATGTGTGTGCAGGTGTCCCTATGACTTTGATTTCTTTGCATATATACTCAGGAGTGTATAGTTGGATCATATGATAGTTCTATTTTTAGTTTTTTGAGGAACCTCCATCCTGACTTCCATAGTGGCTAGACTAATTTACATCCCCACCATCAGTGCATAAGTGTTTCTTTTTCCCCTGTAACCTTTCTTTCTTTTCTTTTTTATGATACTGGGGTTTAACTCAGGGTCTTGCATTGCTAGGTACATACTCTACCACTTGAGCCATTGGAGGTGGCTGAAGGTGTTGACCTCCAACTGCGACCCTTCTGGTTATAGCCATTCTGACTGGGGTGAGATACAGTATCGATGTAGTTTTGGTTTGCATTTCCCTGATGGATGAGGATTTTGAGCATTTTTTCAAGTATTTATTGGCCATTTGTACTTCTTTTGAGAACTATCTGTTCAAGTCACATGCTTGTTATTTGATTGGATTAGTTTTTCTGAGTTCTTTATATATTCTGGATATTGACCACCTGTTGAATGAATAACTAGCAATAATTTTCTCCCCTTCTACAATCTGTATCTTTACTCTGGTAATTGTTTCCTTTGCTTGCAGAAGCTTTTAAAATTTGATGTGATCCCATTTGTTAATTCTTGCTCTTATTTCCTGAGCTACTGGAATCTCTTCAGAAAGTCACTGCCTATGTCTGTAGCTTGAAGTGGTTCCCTCTGCTTTCCTCTAGCAATTTCAATGCTTCACATCTTACATTAAGGTTTTGGGCCACTTTGAGTTGATTTTTGTACAGAGTGAGAAGTGGGGATCTAGTTTCAGTCTTCTACATATGAATATACAGTTTTCCCTGCATGACTAGTTAAAGAGGTTGACTTTTGTCCAGGGTATGTTTTTGGCATCTTTGTGGAAAATCAAATCAGCCAGGATTTCTGAGTATCTCTTAAGCCCAGATTCCCTGGTGCTATATTTTGTCTGCTTTCTGGATCACCTTTCATCCTGGGTGTTGAGTCCTTTGACACATGCTGCATTCATGTACTATCTTTGGGATATGAAACTGAGCTCCAGACTGGATTTCCACTTAGCTCTGTTGCCTAAAACCTGTCGCAGTCCAGGGCCTGAGTGCAATAGAGAGCCCCAGTTAAGAGTGGTGAAAATTTACAGCTCTCAGCACTTACTAAGCTTTCTGACTTCCTTCCTAACCTGTTTCAGATGATCAAATGAAGTCCTCTTGAGGTCTCAGCCTTTAAAACAGAAAATTTATTAGCATACGGTTGTCTTTCATTACATTCCTTCACTCCTCAGACCTAAAGTATTTCTTAGCAGTATAAACTTCTGTCTTGAGATTATAGGGGTATATGTATCTTTTAATTGTGCACCCAGGAAAGTATGCTCCAAGCTACTTGCCTTATGAAGTTCAGTGTCTTTTTACTTTCAGTCACCTAAATATCTCTGCATTTGAACAACTTGGCTCTTTTGCTAATGAAGATTTCTCTCTGGTTCTACACTAGGCTGACTTCTTGCTTCTCTTCAACCCTGGTCTGTTTATTGCTGATAGAGAGAGAGAGAGAGAAAGAGAGATAAATTAAAGGTATTGTACAACAGCAGACATGTGTTTGTTTCCTGATGCCTATTTCCCAGTTCCGTATCAGAACCTTGGGAATCAGTGATAAACAAGGCAGTCCTTTCCTACCTTTAAGTGGAACAGTGGACAAAATGGTTGTGAGAAGCAAGGAGGTTAGGAACTTAATCCCATATAAGCTTCCTGACAGGAATTCTCAAGGAGAGTCAGATCGTTGAGAGTAGGAGGTGGTGCTACTCACTTCAAGTAGACTAAAGATCTCTCTAAAGATCAGGTGGCAGTAGAAATCACAGAATTATGGGTCTCTATCTTCTCTGCAGGGTAGTGGCCCAGGGCCCTAAATGGCAAGCAGAAATGAGGAGGAAGGCTCTCAGCTTTGGTCTTCAGATCATATTCCATTTGTAGAAGTACAGGATTTGTTTCCAGTGAATCCAAGAATCTGGTAGACATGAACTATTTATTCCTAAATATGCTTTACTAGTCTGAAGAGTAGGAGTTGAATTAGCTAATATGGAGTGACCTGATAAAGTACACTGTAGAATTTGAGAGCAGTTCCTACTGTTCTGCAGAAATACATCATTAATATGATGGTCATAATGATGAGGAGAAGATGAACCATCCCATATACCTTTGTGAAGAGATTTAGGGACAGAAGTTATTAAGATCTTACTGAGACTAATAACATGAATTTAGAGTTGTCCTTGGGCACCACAGCATTTGAAGGTCTTAATTTCTTTGAGAAAGCCTGTCAGCAATTTCTTTGTGGCTTTGACTTCCTCTGAGTATTCTATAGCTACAAACATTGACATGGAGAATTAAGCTCCAAAAGTTCACTGATTAGAAATAGACATTTGTAAGGGTGAGGGTGGATGACATTTAAATGAATGAGTTAGTTGGAAGGAGAAATGATCAATTAATTATTTAGTGGAAAATACAGGCTTAAGGTTGGTTATTTCTGTCTGATTAGCAGACTGAGGTTGGTATTCTAAGACATTTTGACAGAAAGAAAAGAGGAGGTTCTGTCTAAGGGAACGTATTAATAGAGTCTCTGTATGCTTTCTTTTTTATATTGAAATAAATATAAAAAAATATATTGCCCATAGCAATGGGCAAAAAACCAACTGCACCAGACAAAACAGAATGCAGTCTCCCTGAAAACAAATTCTGAGGGGTTCTCATACCACAGCAATATTGCTGATCCTTTTGGGAAATCTCCAGTGAGGTTCTCTGGCAAAGTAGAAGTGAAACAGTAGTTACTTGAACAGTTATGAAGGTGATATTCTATTACTGAGAATGGGGCTTACTGAGGAATCTATTATGAAGGTATCCTAGTGAAACTGAGTGTTTGGCATGGGGCACAGAAAGCCTGGAGCTTTTCCCAGCAGGTGTTTGTTCTGTATATCTTGTACTTCACTGCATCCCATTACTTTCACTTTTTAAACTGCTCTCAACAAAAGTTGTGAGTCAAAGAAAGTAGAACTTTAAATTGGCCAAAGTGAACAAATGAACAGAGTGCAGCCTTCATAACAATCTTCTATGACATGCAGGTTATTTGAGAGCCACTCCACTCCAAGGGCAAGAAAAGGATTAGCTTATTCTCAATTTATTATTATCATTGCTGGGTGAGAGACGAGAGGTCCAATACAGGTTGGATCATAAGGTGAAACACTGGGGTATCACAAAACATTGTGCCCAATGGAGGTGGTGAATCAGATCATTGAAAACAAGGAGAGAAAGCATTAGCCTTGTCTTGGCAAAAGGAGCTGGTGTACATATTCTGTATGGTGTCCAAGAATCAAGCATCATTTTTTCTGCAGAGAGGGCTCCCTGCTTGGGAGTGGCATCGTTCAGTCACGTCTTAATGAGGGGATGCTGAAACAGAAAGTAGCCTTAGCAATAGAGCTAAAGACAGATAGAGATACAGGCACTTAGTGGATTCTGTGTGGGAGGTAATAATGATCAAAAATTGAATAGGATAAGACTTTGATTGAGTTTATTCATCCTGAAACTCAGTTGAAAATTCTTAGAATTACATAAAGAATAGAGTGAACAAGAGATGTTTGTGAGGATTTCTTAAAGTTATAGAAAATGTTAACTAGTATTAAGGTTTAAAAGGCATAATAGTACCTTGTAATTACTGTGACTTCTTTCCCAGAAAGAATGCCATTTCCTCAAGCCAGCCATAAACTTAGTGTGGTACTTTATTAGACCTCGTTTATGGCAGATCTTACTTTCATAAGCAGTTTATGTGGCAATTTCAGAATAGCTACTGACCATCTACAAAAGAAAATTACAGGGCATTTTACTGTTAAACAAGATCTCTACAGGAATCTTGTTACCCATTATACCCTGCTACAGGTTTACTGTTTGAAGATAAGATCTTTGTCAGAATCTTATTACACCAATTGATAAGGGTAGTAACCTGTACAATCAAATGTAAGATAATTTAAGTGTGTAAGACACTTAGAAAAGAAGACAGAGATTAAGATCTTATAAATTTGGGCTCTAAGAAGGATTTCATTTGTTTTTTTGTTTTGCTCTTTTGATACAAGGGTCTCTGTTATTTAGCCCAGATGGCCTCACATTGGCAATCCTCCTGCTTTAGCCTCCTAAGTGTACAAATGATATTTAAAAAATAAACTGTATAGATAATAAGAAATAATTTCATAACCATTGCTTATAAATATAACCTACTTTATTTTAAGACAAAGTCTGTCTCTTTCCTCTGGGAGAGAAAAGGAAGCCTAAGACATTTCTCTTATGATAGCCTTTCAACTTCAGTGTATGATATCCTCCTGAATCTTCCATTTTTTAGGCTAAATACCTACAGTCTAAATTTAATATATGATATATTTCCTGGTTACCTCACCTCTGGTTGTAGCTCATACAGTTAGTGCAGGCATGGACTGACTAGCTCAGAGTAGAGTAGGACAAATATAGTGTCTCTTTTGTTCTGAACACCACACTTGCATTCATGTAGCCTAAAGTTGCATTTACTGTTTTTTTTTCTTGGTAATCACATCATTCTGATATAGGAGACTAGACTAAACATGAAGTGACATAGGACACTGAGCCAACAAATCAGAGATGGGGGGGTTACTTGGCTATTTATGAAGACTGACTATGAGGAATCCTAGTCTATCCTTCAGAAAGTTGGCTGATTTCATCTTCTATTTGGGGAAGGGGCCATATCTGTTCAAGATGTCCCTAAGGGATCTAAAACAAACAGGGAGCAAAACCAGTGTGGGGCCAGACTATATATTTCTAACATAATTTAATGCCTTAAAACCCCAAATGGAACAAATACTTCATAAAGTCTGGGCTAGGACGTAATCAAGGTATCATAAAAGCTCTGCTCCTTTTCAGCCTAGATTTTTACCACAGTGTTTAATGACTTCCTGGACCAGAAGCAGACATGCAATATTCATTTTCATATGCCTGAGTATTACCTAAAGATCTAATTGCATACAGATATTTCTATTGAACTTCATTGAGTTAGCTAATGAACAAAGATGCTCTTAGTAGCATGTTAAATTAATGCATTTAATTTGAAAAGCAAAGTAAGCACTAGGAATGACAGACCCAGGATCTGTTTTTTCTTGTCATAAAGTTATAACAATATTCAAGACTACCTTTGCCCTTTAAATACATAACCCAGGGGGAAGTTATCTAATATCTTTTGAAAAGTAGTAAGCATCTCTATGCTGTTGGCTCACATGAAGAGGAGGTCTAGCTCACCTTTTGCAAAAAACATTTTTTTTTTTTGGTGGCACCAGGGTTTCAGGCTTGCTAAACAAGTGTTCTATCACTTGAGTCATACTTCCAACCCTGCAAAAAGATATTTTGAAAAGTTGAATATTAAATTTTGTTTTGCAAATTATTTTTTCATTTGCTTAAGCTAAATGTTTTTGAAATACTTTATAACATCCATGCTTCATTGAATTAGTAGTATCTGTTACAAGCTTTTTATAAGACTTTGTTTCTATATTACAATTAACTACAGTTAAGACCAGCAGGACAATGATATTTAAAGAAACTACCTTATTAAGTAATTATATTTAGGCATGATCATTTGTTTTTGAATTTCAGACAATCATGTTACATTTTCTTAAAAGAGGGTACATCTGTATTTTACACATTGGAAGTTAAGTTAGTAATCACCTATGACTATAATCATTTAAGAAGAATCATATGACATGTACTAGAACTCAGGTACTGAGTAGGATAGGTGATAATACTCAGATATTAGTAACACGTATAATCACAATCATTTATTTTGCTATTCAAGAAGTCTTTAGTTTGAATTATCCTCTATACTGTTTGTTAATAAAAATACTCATGATTTTAGAATTCATTGAGAATGTCATAAGCATCTTTCTATATATTAAAAGATTAGCAGGTATCATGTTTAACTGTGGTTCAGATGTATTTCTACAGTTCACAAAACTCACTACAAAAGAATTCGGTAAGCATGTACGTTATAAACTTGTAGGAGATGGTGATATAATGCATGTGCTTTTAAAACTAAGGCATGAAGACTAAGGGTGTAGCTCAGAGTTAGAGCACTTGCCAAACATGTGCAAGTACCCTGCACAGCAAACAAACAAACAAACAAGAAATAAAACAAAATCATTGGGCACCGAATGGTTCACTGTAATCCTAGCTACTCAGGAGGTAGAGATCAGGAGGTTCATGGTTCAAAGCTAACCCTAGGCAAATAGTTAGCAAGACCCTATCTCAAAAAAACCCATCAAAAAAAGGGCTGGTGGAGTGGCTCAAGGCATAGGCCCTGAATTCAAACCCCAGCACTGCAAAATAAAAACAAAAACAAATGCTTGGAGACACTTCATTTCTTACATCTAAAAAGTATTTTTGCATATGTAAATGGAAGATGTTATAATTTTCACATTTTTTTCTACTTTTAGAATGTTTTCATTGGTTTATTATTAAATAATGCATGTAAATAACCACCAAAAAGTGGTCTGCTTCATTATCTTATCCTGTAATTTCCAATGTTCTACATAATAAGTATTTCTTATTTTATAAGCATAAACCCCAAAACAGAAGAATGTGGACAAGAAGGGCTTGACATCTCTTTTTTACAAGTGAGCTGCCAGCTGGAGCCATCACTCAGACAGGAAACATCACTCAGGGAGGAATTCAGCAAGTGAGCCAAGGGGAGAGTCAAGTTTTCAAACAGGAAGGGACAGGGAATCTGCTTCTGGCTGTCAGAGGTGGTTGGTGTAAAGCTCCCAAGCTCCTAGAGAAAGATGATACCTGCCTTTGTAGTCAGAAGGTCATCGGGGGATTAAGCTGAGAAGCCAGCTTTGTGTAGGATGTTTAGTTTCACTGAAAGGTAGGACCAGACTGAGCCAACTAATTTTAGTACGAACTATGATTTTTAGTGTCTGATGTGGTCTAGAACAAATCCTTCAATCTTGTTGGGTCATAATTCTTTCATGTGCTTATTATCTAAATGTCTTGGTTCCATTAGACTATGTCCACAAGTGAAATAACATTTCCATTAAATTAAGAAAATTACAGTGGAGGAGACACCACCAATTCAACTGCTACAAATTAGTTCACTAAAATGTCTTTGGGGGCATGTGAGGGTTTCTTGGGTGCTCTGACACACAATTTATGTTCTCTGATTCAGCACACTGCTTCCTTGGCTCCTTTGTACCCCAGTGGTCTCCCTTTTCTCACCCCTTTTTCTGTGGCGAAGGGACACTTGTCTTCCTCTGCTGCACCATCTCGTCTGGAAAAGACCTTATTATGAGTTCTCCTTAGCACAACAGAGATTTGGTTTATAACATTTATCAAGAATTTACTGAAGATGCCTAGCGAGACAAGGGAAATGGAACTCAGATTAGTCAAGGACATACCTCCCTTTGGATACTGAGAAAACAGTTTGTGGGAAGGTACTAAGGCAGAGAGTCTAGTCCTACTTTGAGGAACTGAAAGGGGAATCTGAGAGGAAGAATGAAATGAGAGTAGAGAAAAATTTAGGCGGGACCATAGGACACCTCTGAAGGGTTTTAAGTAGGGCAGCCACGTGGTCAGATGTGAATTGCCTGAGCAGAAATATCTCTGTGGACTGAGTGCACATACTTCAAACAGCACAAAAATGACAAAGTCTTAGGATCACAGTAATTGTGCTTGGAAAGGAAACAAGGACTTTGTAAACTGGATAAATTTAATGTCTTATGTTTTTAAGTTTTAGAAAGAATAAGAAACATTCACACAAAATGTGCACATGAACATTCAAAGCATTCAAAGTGGAAATAACCCAAATGTCTATCTGCTGACAAAACTGACCAATAAGACATGCAATATGCATAGAATGAAATCATTTTTTGGTAAAAAAAAAATGAAAATACTGATATCACAGTAACATGGATGACACTTGAAAACAGATGAGAGATAAAAGAACATATATTGTTTCACTCCATTAATGTGGAATATCCAGAATAGGCAATGTATAGAAACATAGATTAGTGATTGTTCAGGCCTGGAATGAGGTAAGGAATTGACTGCTAATGGGTATGAGGTTTATTTTAGGCAGACAAAATTGTTCTAAAAATAGTATTTTGGTCAATTAGATGGTTGCACAACTCTGTGAATATATCAAAAAAAAATACACATGGAATTGATGGTATGTGAATTATATTGCAGTGTAACTCTTAAAGAGAAAACACTGTCAAAAAGAATCCAGGAACTAGCGGAATTGTAGAACTGGATTTTATTCTTATATTTCTTCTAATTTTATATTCATTGTACTCCAAATGAGTACAGCTGGCACAAGAGCCCATAATGACTTTCTTGCTAGGTAAGTTAAGAAGATGAATTGTTGTATTAATACATGTTAGAATGGTAGAGTTGAGCCCACTGTTCATCTAAATTGGTAGCATGAAGCAGCTGTTTCAGTTAATCATTGTGAGAGCTGTAAACACTTAAAAAATTACTCAACTAGCATTTAAAAATGATCTTAATCTGCTAAAGTAATATATTTATCACATTTTTCCTTTTAAAAAGTAACCCTATAATGTTGCTCGAAATCTTGTTTTCATTAAAATTAAGGTGTAGTGTTAACTTTAAAATATTTCCATAGAACTTCTAAAATTTTATTTTTTATCTAATGCTTAAACTCTCATTAGGAACATGTGTATCTTTTATTAAATCTACCTAGGTTCAAAATAGCTTTAGAGAAAGGGAATATGAGGTTGGGCAGGTGGCAATGCTTCCATTCTCACAGTCTGAAGGGCCAGCTTTCTTAGGAAAGCATTCCTGGTATCTCTATTAATCAGTTTCATAGTTCCTCAGTTAGGTTTTCCTAAGTTCATTTCCTTTACAGCTTCCGTCCTGTTGGCGTGTGTGCATACCCAAGTGGAATTCAGGCTTAACCACTTTGCGTGTAGACTCGTTCAATTGCCTTGTTTTATCTGAGGAATCTTGATTTGGTTGTGTCACTAGTTAATGAGAAGGTTTGACACTGGAAGTCCTCTCTTGACTTGTGTTTCTTTTTGCTAAACTCCCTCTTTCTTTCCCAGCCTTGACTTTCTCTTTTCAAATCTTACACTAAAAAAGCAGTATCTACAGAAACATTATTTCATGTTCCCTTCTTCTTAGAACTGACTTGTAGACAGAAGAGGTGGTTATTTGTGTAGTGTAAATGGAGGAAACAAAATCAAAGATGAACTCTTCCTTTTGGGCCACTATCTCAAGTAACAACAAGAAAAATTCCCATTTTTCCTCCTGGACTACAAGTCTCCTCCCTGCTTCTTCTTTAAGAGTTAACTGTAGGTGTCTCTAACCCATTTAAAACTTTTCAAGTGCTTTTCATTGCACTTAGAATAAACTCCCAATTCCTTTCTCAGCTAATAAAGCTCTGGAGATCTAGCCCTTTTATTTACCTCTCGAGCTTATCTCCTTTTCTTTCTCACCCCTCCCATTCCCTTGAATGCTCTAGAATAGACTCCACTTTATGAATTAGCCTTTCCTTTGCCAGATACGCATTTTCCTCCTATTTTTTGCGTGACTGTGAATTACTGCTTAAATGTCTCATCAAAAGGGCTGCCCCTGAAGTAGCCACCCAATTATAATCACATTACTTACTGTACATTTGCAGACAGCCAAATATCAACAGATACATTTTCTTTTTATGACCCTAAATCTGTAGGACCTAGACTGTCTTGGAATGCTCAATCCACAGCTTGGAATAGTGCCTGAAATGTATAGGGACTCAACCAAAATTTGTTGAAGAAGTGAATATGCCTTCTCTCCCCCAACACTGTCCCTCGTCCCCTAAAAAAAGGCAACACTTAATTCGTAACAAGGATCCACTTGAAATGCCTTTCTCATCTATTAGGCAGTTCTGATTTAAGGGATACCCTCGAAGAGACAGTGCAACTTGACGGGACTGGCCCTTCTGATTTTAACTGGAAATCGGAAACCTTTTAGCTATCATCTCGGGCCTGGCCAAGGCTTTACTTCCCATTTCCAATACCAAGGAAAGACGTCGGGGCGAGTGAGCACTAGGGCCCGGAGGCCCCCGGGGCCGAGGATGCTGAGTGGTCCTCCCGGCAGATGCTGTGGACAGGGGCGGAGCCACCCGCGGGGATGGGGCTGGCGTGGGCCGCCTGATGCGGTGGGGCTGCCACTGTGGAAAGGACCCGGGGCTTAAGAAGAGAGCAAAACTGGCCTTGTGGCGAGGAAGGGGCTCCGTTGGCCCTAAGCCATAAGCTTAAGGGCTCGAAGGAAAGGAAGTAGGATCCGAAACCAACCCATCGGAGCGAGCCAAGGCCCGGGGACTTTGCCAGAGGAAAGGGTTAAACCGTTTCCAAGGAAACGGCCCAGGAAGCGCGCAAGACGTCCGCCGCAGGTTCGTAGGTCAGCCTCGAGTTTAAAGCTCCCACGGCTGAGCGGAATTTGACCAGTGGGGAGGCCGTCTCGGCGTCATGTGACGGGGCGGCCTCGTTGCGCTAGCTCTTCGGAACCTGTGGGAAGGTTTTTTTCCTGGTCCGTCTTTCCTTTTTTAAAAGCCCACCCACTTTTGCGCGGGCTGGCCCACGGAGTTGTTCTCGCGAGAGGCACGCAGTCTCTCGCGAGAGTGAGTGGGAGGCGTGGGGAGCAGGCTGGCTCGCGGGCTGGAGCTGCGGCGGCGGAAGCCGAGGGGGTGGGCAGGGTAGGGCGGGGGCGGGCCGCGGGGCCGGGAGGGGGGGGAGGGCTGGGGGGCTGGTGCGGGAGACTGGCGCAGCCGGTCGTTGTGGGCCGGTGATGGGCCGGTGACACGGTTGTGAGCTGCAGAAGCTGCGGCCGCCAGGTGAGCCGGACGCGGACTCACTCGCTCACCCGCTCGCGGCGTGAGCTGCGCGTCGGCCTGGGTGGATGGAGCGGCCCGGCTCGGCCGCCTTCCCGCAGCCCCTGCTGTGGCTTCTGGCTGCCCGAGTGCTGCGCCTTCGCATGGCGGTGGGAGGAGAGTGGGAGGACCGTGGCTGACGAGGAAGCTTAAGGCCCCGGGCCCACAGGGGATCCGTTGCAGGGGGAGTGCGCAGGGGACCGGGGGTCCTGGGGCCCCATGAGTGGCGCTGAAACAACAGCGCCTGTGAGTGACAGGCTCAGTCTCCGCCCTCGGGTGGTCTTCAGAGTCTCGGTGCGTGGTGGGGGTGCGCTTGTGCGCTTGTTTTTGTTCGTGATGTGTACGTGGAGCTTATACAGGAAGAGGAGGACATTGCACTTTGTTCCCAAACAGCATCCCTCACTGTCAGAACCCTGAGTCCTGGAACCAGGCTCTACCCAGTTCTTGTGACGGGAACCAAAAGCGTCAGGCGGCTCCTTGGGTATTGATATTTGCGTTTGCTGTCAAATTCTCTCCCAGGCTGTAAATGCCATTGAGTGTTCCCAACGAATTGTAATACTTCTGTTATGCTAGGCATCTAAGCTGCTTTAGAAAAAAGATAGTGTAGATGTAACCAAAGCATAAACCAAAGCATTAAAGAACATTGCAAAACGACAATGACTGCAGAATCTGACCCATCACAGTGGTATGACTTGTCAACAGTTCTTTTCCTCTTTACAACCTTGCCAAAAGAAGATGTTTTGGCTTTAGATATTAAGTTATTTCCTGGTGAGAAATGCTGCTAATGGCCTTAGCACATGCATACTGGAGTGAATAATTCCAGTTCTCTTTTTAGCTTCGTAATTATTCAATTCTTCCAAAACGCTTAGTTTTCCTTAGCTTCTTCCCACCTTATTTGAATGTTATGCTGACTGATACTGATTTTTGTCATATATGAAAACAAAGTAAAGAGTGTTTAGAAAAGATGGGATATTTAGTTATGCAAAGATGATTTTATTTTAATGTCTTCTTGGTGATTTTGGAGTAAATGATAACCGGGTACCGGGCATGACTGGTGTCAGTTAAAATAGTGCCACTTTGTGAGCGCATCAGTCTTTTTCAACTAATATCCTGGTTCCTTACACTTTTTTATGTTCTGTCAGGCAAAGCTCTGACCCAAGGGTTGACTGTGAATTTTACAATTAGTTGTCGCTGCAGCAGAGTGATTTATAAGAGATCAAGGAATTTAAGTGAATCAGGGAAGAAGTGGGTTCCCAAGCTGAGCTAGTGACTAGTGTATGTATCTACAAGACTGCAGTTGATAAGGTTGATAAGGATTTTGCAGTCTTCTCCTAGGTGGCTAGTGTTACTTCTCAGTTCAAGATATGGGAGTTGCCTAAGACCCAGAACCACAATGAAAAATTCTGTAGCTTTCTGTAGCTTTGACCTCCAAGGGTAATGTATAGAAGCTGAAGAATCTTCCTTTGGGGTCTGGAAAAAGGATGGTACTTTTAATTTTTAATTCCAGGAATATACTGTCTGGAAAAGGAACGTAGAACAGTTAAAAGGATATTATAGATCCATTTCAGAGGAAATTTCCAGTTACAAATGGGTATAGGAGTTCTGTCCTTACATGAAGAAATGTCTTTTTGTGAATGGTCAAAGGAGACTAGTTTAGAAAAGAAAAGTTCCTTTGATTTCATCTTGGCAGAGATAGAAAAACTCTGTTGCTGGTTCTTAGAATGTTTTGGCAAGGGTTTCAAACTTTTAGGATATTTGTTGTTTTGTTTTGCCTTCGAAAAGTAATCGAAGTAAATTTGTGTAGGGTAATTACTAATTACTTAGGTAAACTGATTTTTTTTCTTTTTATGAAGTGGCCTGCATGTTAGTAATAAAATCAATCCCTTGTAGGAAATGAGAGGTGGAGGCAGGTCAGGAAAAGATCTAAGTTTAGCCTCGGTGTGATTTAGGGGTGTGTAAATGGTAATATGATGAAGGGAAAGCATAATGCTTTATCAGTTTAAAAATGGATTGGACATAGACAGATGTTTTCATTTTTCTGTTCATTTTTAATTATAAAAGTTCATTTCCTGGAGTAAAAACATTTGAAATGTATAGATTTGAAATGTATAGAGGCTGAACATGATAAAACAAGAAAAGTTTAACATTTTTGGATTAGTCACTGCTTACTTTGGTTTTTTTTTGACCTTCCTTGATGGCTTGAAGATTATTTGGCTGCAACAATCAAAAATCCATTTGAATTAGCTTACTTAAGGCCTTTGTCATACAATTGGAGTACTGCCTGTGAAGTCCATTGCATGATTGCAGCTCAGCATCCTGGAAACCAGAGAGTTTCCAGTCTTATTTTTCTGTCTTTTTTTCTCTGGGAACACATGGCGCTAGGTCTGTGCTACCCACTGGATGCCCATTCTAGTTGTTGCAGATCGCCTTCTGCTGAAAGCGCTTGGTTTCTGCTTTCTCATCACTTTGGTTTGCCAGAGTGCCAACACCAGATTCACTTTGACTTTGTAGCATGGCTCCTAACAAATACCTCCAAATCTCAATTCTAAATTTATACAGAGAGAATCTGATTGGTTAGATTTCTACTTCTAGTTGAGTTGGTTGGGGGTGGTGGAAGATGGAATGGAAAATAAATAGGGTGGAGACTTAGACACCTCACAGTTTATAAGACTGCACTTATCAGAGTGCCACAGCAAGTTCTTTAAGAAAAGAAGCGTGAACAGGGAGGAAACTCTGGCTAACTTTAGTGTACTTTTACATCCTGTAGTTTGACTTCTTCCCCTAGCACTCATTGAACTTGTTCCAGCTTGCTAATGAGACCAGATCCAATGATCTCTTTTCAGGACAGATTCTCCTAGGTGTGTGAGTTAGGACAAAATTACTTAAATGCCTCATGGTTTAGTTTCCTATATGTAAAATACATGTGATGACAGCAGCTTTGGTTGTGATAACTCTGGATTCTCATATGTAAAGCAGTTAATGTATATTTGTGAGCTGGCACATGACAGGCATAACGCAAGGTATTGTGTTAGTATATATTCAGTGCATATGCGTGTCAAGTGCTGTGACCTGGGCTCCTGGATGTTCAGAGGTGAAAGAACACCATTTCTGCCTGCAAGGAGTTTAGAAATGTAGTGCTGACCACACATTTAAAACTATTTCTTGACTTCAGGACACTGAATTCTCAAATTTCTACCACCTACCTTTCAGACCATTACTTACTTGTTCCTTTTTTACCTGCTTTGGAACCCTTGATCATGGTTGTCCCCTTGGATTCTCTGTTCATCTTCTGTTCTTTCCTTGTCTCTGGGAACAGCGTAAACCCTGGACACATGGATGATTCTTAGAGCAACATTTTCATTTTAGTTGCCTTTTTGATATTACCATTTTTGACTTAAACCACTATCTTCTAGTTATTGTATAATTGACAGAAGGCTCTAGCTTTCTTCTAGTAATTGTATAATTGACAGAAGGCTCTAGCTTTCTTCTGTTTCTCCAGGCTTGAGACCTTAAGGTTATCCATCATACGCTTCCTTTTTTATGCCCATTAATAGCCTCATGTTGTGGTATAGAGTGCCTGCTACGTGCCAAACATGGACTATCTGCAAAGCAGATCCGTTCACAAATTCTTGCTCCTGACATCTTGGGTGGAGTTTTAGTATGTTTGCAAAAGCTTCTTAAGTGCTTTTTCAGGAATATACTCAAAGAGTTATGGAGTTGTACGTGTCACTGGTAAAGAGAAATGTGTTCCCTGCGTTAAATTTCTGAGTATTTTTAAAGAAATAATCTTACAGTTGGATGACGTATAACATTTGGAACATTACTTCAACCCCTAGACAGCATGTTCACATTGAAAACCACCTAAAGGTTTTAGTTTGTGTAAGTTGTGTTTATGGTTGTTGAACATGGAGTTTTGAAGTGGAAGCAGCTCACACTTAGCATCTGTCAACTAGGCCCATGCACATATTTTAAAAACCAATGACTGGTTGGGTTCACACAGTCCTTAGAAGTGGGTCCCAACCTGCAATGCAGCAGAAATTTACATTTTTCTGTCAATGTTTGAGAAAATAAATGTGGCAGAACAAATATTCTTGGATTAATTTTCAAAGTCATTAGATAGATGGACTATTTTCCATTTGGTGATATTACTCTTGCCATCAGATGCCCTTCTGAATTTCATGTTGGTGAAATTTCCCTTTGCCTTATAGCTTGTTTGATTCAGTAAGTAACAGCTGTTTTTGTGGGTAAGACCTTTCAGGTGTGCAGAGATGAGTAAAAGCATGACCTCAGAATGTAGGCTCTTGAGAGCAAAGACTTTTCACTATTGTGTCCCAGTCATTGTTACTTAGATGTTTGGTGAATGTCTGTGTTGAATGTTAGTGTTTACAGTTCAGTGCAGGGCACAGCCTTGTATACATGTAATTGTTACATAAGGCACTATAGTCTCAAGTGCTAAAATAAGGCAGTGGCACTTTTTCCCCTCAAGGGACATTTGGCAATTTTTGGACAGTTTTGGTTTTCACAGTTGGGTGGGTCTCAAAAGGATACTGCAAAACATCCTACCTACAATGCACAAACAATCCCCTACACAAAGATTTATCTAAGCCAAAATGTCAGTAATGTGGAGGTTGAGATACTGTACAGCTCTAGGAACAAAATGTGTATAGTGTATGAAGAATGAATTGATTTAAAAATAAAAAAATAAGGCAGAAACTATAAAGAAGCAAATATTTTAATTGATATCAGGAATATTCAGTCTTTTTAATATAATTATTGTTTTAAAGGCAAAGCAGTAGTAACTGATAGCTGTGGTATTTTTAGGTTTTGTAAGTCAAACACCAGGTCTGACTCAAAGGAGGAGCCACCATTTGAGTTCCTGCCTTATCAAGTACTGTTTTTACATGTTACTGCACTGCATTCCTGTGAAAGTGAGCTTTAACTTCCTTCTCTGCAAAAAGGAGGATAACATCATCTTTATCCCACTGCTTACTATTAGGTATTCTGTTTTGGTTTTCTAGTGGTCGTTGTGGAGTTACAAGGCAACTTCTACTTACAGTCTTTTTTCAAATAATATTCATGTATAGTGTAGAAATCTTGTGACAGCAGTTTTTCACCTTCAACCCACCACATCCTTTGTGTTGTATTGTTATACAGTTTACTTTTATGTCTAATACATTGTTAGTATTTTTAAGCATTTTAAAGAGACTAAGAAAAAAACACTTTTTATATTACTGTCATATACCATTTCAGATGCTCCTTTCCCTTTGATAAAAATATCTACTGGCATTGTTTTTCTTTGCCTGAAGAATTTCTTTTGACAGTTATTCTAATATGTTCAGCTGGTAATGAATTCTCACTGCTCTTACTAGTATGAATAAATTTATTTTGCCTTAATATTTGAAAGATATTTTCATTAGGTATGGATATCTGGGTTGACACTCTTCCCTTTCATTGTTTTTAAAGATGCTGCTCCATTGTCTCATTTTCTGATGTGGAGAGATAGCAAGTCTGCTGTTCTTTGTTCTCTCTGTGGTTTGTAATTTTCTGATTGCTTTTAAGATTTTCTTTTTAATCACTAGTTTCCCGCAATTTGGTTATGATGTACTTTGGGTAGTTTTCTTTATGTTTATTGAGCTTGCTTCGATTTGTCACTGTATGTTTTCATCAAATTTGGTAAATTCTGGACCATTTTGTCTTAAAGTATTTTTTTCTGTGTGCTTCCTCCAACCCCATATTTTTTTGCTTCTGGGTTTCCACCCTTTTTTACAGTGCTGAGTAAGTCATTGGTGCTCTGGTGTTTTTTGTTTGTTTTATCTTGGATAGTTTTTGTTACACTTTCTGCAGATTGATTTCACTTTTTTTCAGTGTTTAATCTGCTGTTAATTGCATTCAGCTCTTTATTTTAGAAATATTTTACTTTCATCTCTAAAAGTTCAATTTTGGTTTTGTTTATGCCTTCTGTTTCTCTTGTCATAATCCTGTTTTCCTCTCCCTCTTGAATGTATGGAACATATTTGTGCTGTAGTTTTCAATCTTTTTCTGTTCGGCTCTATAATTTATTGACTTTTTCCGCCTAGTTATTAGTCATATTTTTCTTCTCCTTTGCATACCTCATAATTTTTTTCTTTTTTTTTTTTTAATGGGAATGGGGTTTGAACTCAGGGCTTTGTGCTTGCAATACAGGCACTCCATGGCTTGGGCCATTCCTCTAGTCCAATTTGCTCTGGTTATTTTGGAGATGAGTCTCACGAACTATTTACTAAGGCTGACCTTGAACTGTGATCCTCCCCCGATCTCAGCCTGCCATGTAGCTGGGATTACAGGTGTGAGCCTGGTTTACCTCATAGTTTTTTTTATTATATGCTAGCTCTTGAGTTTTATGTGCTTGCCTGTTTGGCTTTGAATCCTCAAGCATGTTGGATTTAGTTGGGGTGCACAGTTAGATCACATGGAACCTGTTGGATTGTTTGGAGTCTTGCTTATTTTAAGCTTTGTTAGTGTGGTGGTTAATCCTGATGCCAGTTTGATTGATTGATGTCTAGGTTAGTAAGGCCCACCTCTGGCTGTGTCTATGAGTGTGCTTCCAGAGAGGGACTAAGGATGGAGGCGGGGGGAGACCTTGGTGTACGGCACCATCCAGTAGGCTTCTGATCTGGGTGGAACAAAGAGGGGAAGAAAAAGGAAGCCTAAGGGTATAGGCTTCAGTCTTAGTGGACTGAACCCTCTAAAACCAGGAGCAAAAATAACTCTTCCCTTTTTTAAAGTTGTTTGTCAGGTATTCTGTCACAGGGAGGAAAAAAATTAGGCTAACACAGTTAGTGTGGGTCTAGAAGATCCTTTAGTGTAGTAGTGCCTTATTTCCCCTACAAAGATGACTGCTTTCTAAGGTGTCTGTCTACTGCCTGATATACTGCAAAGTTTTTCCACTTTGGTTAGAGAGAGTGTAAACTATTACAAGTTCTGTTTGGTTCCAACTATTGTTTGGTCTGCTGCTTTCTGGTTGCTATTCCCCAACCTCAGGTACTAGGCACAGCTAGTGGCTAGCCAAAAGTTCTAAGAGAACCCTTCTGCAGATCTTTAGAGCTCTTGCACTCATTATACTCTTCCTCTTGTGTTGTGTCCTGTAAATTTTAGCTATCTTGGTGTTCCAAAACTCTGAGCTCTGTTTCCAGAACTCACTGAGACTGCCAGACAGCTTGGCTTTCCCATCTGACTCTATTATGAACGGGAAGTAGCTGGTGGGCAATGTTTTCCTTCTGTAAGGGCCCATTCACAGTCCTGCATCACCTGTTGACTAATGTTTAGAAACAATGTTTCCTGTGTATTTTGAACTGTTTTGTTATAGTAATGTTCAATAAGATATTAATTTTTAACACATTTGGCAGTCAAAAAGTATACTTGAAGCATTTATAAATATCTCATAAGAGAAATTGTTGCAAACTTTTAAATGTATTTTTACAAACAATTCATTAAATGTAAACCTATCCATTTAAAGGCATACTTTGCTCTTTAAATAAAATTTTTTTTTTTTTTTTGAGGAAAGGTCTTACTGGGTAGCCTGGACTAACCTGGAACTCATGATCCTTCTGCTTCAGCCTCCTGAGTGTTGGGATTACAGTATGTGTTGCCTGGCATGAGATTCTTTACTCAGCAAGAGTTTGAATGCCTACTATGTTAAAAATACATGTACACAAAATGATTTTGTCTCCACTGAACTCACAAGAGGGAAGTATGTAAACAACGGCACCAAAGGATTAAAGGACAAACCACTTGGGGAGACTGAAGAAGGCAGTTACTGTTTGGGCAGGAGTGGGAAGGGGTAAAGGAGCCAAACCTTCCTGAGAGAGGGGAGTCATTGACTAATACCTAAAGAGGAAGTAGCAGTTCAGCAGATAGAAGCAAGAGGGTAGGTTTGAGGGAAGTATGGAAGCGTGACAGATCAGGACTTGGTAATTTACTACATGTGATCATCAGTTGGGAAAGGTCAGTTTCCAGCTTGGTTTACTGTCTGGACTTGGTTTACTAATGTGGTCCCATGAGGGTTAGAACTCCTGAAGGATAGCATTAATTCATTCATAAGTTTGGTGGCCCCAGGGTTACCTCCCAGTATGACTCACCTCTTAAATGTTCTACCACTCCCTAACACTGCCACACTGATGACACCTCCAGCACATGAAAACTAAATAGAGTGAAAACCAAAGAGGACAAGGATGAAGATAAGGACATATAAGAGAAGGTAAGGAAATATAAGTATTTGAGTATCAATATAAGAAAGAATTTAGGGACATAAACCAATGTAATGGTTAGAGAGATACACAGTGTTTCTCAAGCAGAAACTACAGTACTTCTATGTAGACTTGGTTTTGAATCATTCGGAAGACCAAAAAGGAGGATGATGAATTTGAAGCCACCTTGGGCTATATATATAGTGAGACCCTATCTCAAAAATAAATAAATAAATAAAAAACAACCAACTGATATCCTACTGCCCTTCCAAACTAATTTATAAATATGTGTATGGAAGTTTGAGACTTCCATATTACACAAGGGTAATAGGAGGCAAGTCAAGATAGGACAATATTGTTGGTAGAAGACTGGAAAGGTGTTTCATCCTCCTTGGCATGGTTAATTCTCCTGATTATTGAAAAGTTCAAGATACAGTTGATGTTGATTTGAATATTTCTTAGTCCAGGAGAGGTAGAAAGAAAATAAATAAAATAAAATTTTTTTGAGGCAGGCTATGTAGCCCAGGTTGCACACAATCTTCCTGCCTCAGCCTCTCCAGTGCTGGGATTATAGATGTGGGCCACCATACTGACTGAGAATATTTTTTTATTATAAAAGAATTTATCTTCATCCAGAAAAACACAAGACGTATATAAACAAAAAAGAAGCACCTATAATCACACCCACCCAGATAAAAATCACTACCCATTTAGTTTATGCCCTTTTTTATATGGCATCATACAGATTTTGCACAAAATGGGATAATTCAAGCATGCTGGAACTAACCTTATTAATAATCTATTATCTCCTCTTGATATAGATAGGTAACATTTTATAACATTAAAAAAGGGCAACCCTGTCATAGTTTAGTGTACCTCCTTTAAGACATTTCCTGTGCATGTACAAATGTACGTGTGTGTCAGAGTTGTGTATGTGTCTAAACTCACAAGTGAGAGCACACGGGTGAGATTAGTGATTCTGCAACTTTCTCTTTCATCTGGCATGTACTACTCGAACTCATTCTAACAGCTGGGTAATACTTAAGTGACTATATTGTAATTTATTTGAATTGATGAACTTACAGAATATTTTTAGTTTTTTAGGGTTTTTTGTTTCAGTCAATATTCTTTTATATACCTTTGTGAATTTTGGGTAGACACATAGGATAAATTCGAAGAAGCGAAGTTGTAAGACCAATGGATATGTGCCCTCTATCTCTCCTTTGAATTCTTTATAATTGTTTCTCTAATTGCTTTCATTTGTTTCTTTTTGCAGTCTGTGTTTTTCTATTAAATCTACTTAGCATTTTCTGTATTAAATCTAATATTTTTTCTTACTCTCTTGGTTCTGTATTGCTCCTAAGGCGATTTCAGTAATGGTTTTATTTTCATTTTTGGTGTCTCAGTTTTCATTTGTTTGTGTTGTCCATTGGAACTTGCTTGTCTCTCATTTGCTTTTTTTCTAATCTAAGTTCCCTTTCAATTCTTTCATATAACAGTTATCTCTTGTTTACTCACCCCGAACAGGAAACAAAGCAAACAAGTATTAAGTGGAAAGTTTATTACAACTTAAAGGCCTTTTATGGGAAAACTTGAATTTTTGCTTCTCTTGAGCAATCTGTCTAGAATTACATTCTTTGTAATTGTATAAGATGAAACTCTGCACTGCTATTATTCCCCTCCCTCATCTGTCTTCGCATCATTTCCAAAGTTCTTTTTTCTTTGCTTTATCAGAAGTTTGTCCTATCATCTCATATTGAGTTGCATAGATATTTCCTGGTAGATTGTTCTTTTATTTTTTTAAATTATTATTGTGCTGGGTGGGGGTACATTGGAGTATTTACAGAGGTTCTTAAAATGTATCAAATATATCAACTTGAACTCATTCTCTCCACTGTTCTCTTTCATCTACCCTCCCCCATTCCTGAAACAGTTTCAACAGGTATCATTTTTGCATTTACATACATGTGTTAAGATTATTGTTCTCTGTGAGACAAAATTTTATCTTAAACACAAAGTGGTGGAGTAAGGCTCAGTAAATTGTTTTTCTTCCATGAATGAAGCTCAGTATAAATGTTGAATTAAAGTTAGTTTCACTTTATTAATTTTAAGTAGTAATACAACTTCTGAGGTACTATTAGATAATATGAGGGGAAATGACTGTATTTGCCTGGATTTTTTCTTTTTTTTTCTTTTTCTTTTATTATTCATATGTGCATACAAGGCTTGGGTCATTTCTCCCCCCTGCCCCCACCCTCTCCCTTACCACCCAGTCCGCCCCCTCCCACTCCCCCCCCAACCCCTCAATACCCAGCAGAAACTATTTTGCCCTTATTTCTAATTTTGTTGTAGAGAGAGTATAAGCAATAATAGGAAGGAACAAGAGTTTTTGCTGGTTGAGATAAGGATAGCTATACAGGGCATTGACTCACATTGATTTCTTGTGCATGTGTGTTACCTTCTAGGTTAATTCTTTTTGATCTAACCTTTTCTCTAGTTCCTGGTCCCCTTTTCCTATTGGCCTCAGTTGCTTTTAAGGTATCTGCTTTAGTTTCTCTGTGTTAAGGGCAACAAATGCTAGCTAGTTTTTTAGGTGTCTTACCTATCCTCACCCCTCCCTTGTGTGCTCTCGCTTTTATAATGTGCTCAAAGTCCAATCCCATGGTTGTGTTTGCCCTTGATCTAATGTCCACATATGAGGGAGAACATACGATTTTTGGTCTTTTGGGCCAGGCTAACCTCACTCAGAATGATGTTCTCCAATTCCATCCATTTACCAGCGAATGATAACATTTCGTTCTTCTTCATGGCTGCATAAAATTCCATTGTGTATAGATACCACATTTTCTTAATCCATTTGTCAGTGGTGGGGCATCTTGGCTGTCTCTATAACTTGGCTGTTGTGAATAGTGCCACAATAAACATGGATGTGCAGGTGCCTCTGGAGTAACCTGTGTCACAGTCTTTTGGGTATATCCCCAAGAGTGGTATTGCTGGATCAAATGGTAGATCAATGTCTAGCTTTTTAAGTAGCCTCCAAATTTTTTTCCAGAGTGGTTGTACTAGCTTACATTCCCACCAGCAGTGTAAGAGGGTTCCTTTTTCCCCACATCCTCGCCAACACCTGTTGTTGGTGGTGTTGCTGATGATGGCTATTCTAACAGGGGTGAGGTGGAATCTTCGCATGGTTTTAATTTGCATTTCCTTTATTGCTAGGAATGGTGAGCATTTTTTCATGTGTTTTTTGGCCATTTGAATTTCTTCTTTTGAGAAAGTTCTGTTTAGTTCACTTGCCCATTTCTTTATTGGTTCATTAGTTTTAGGAGAATTTAGTTTTTTAAGTTCCCTGTATATTCTGGTTATCAGTCCTTTGTCTGATGTATAGTTGGCAAATATTTTCTCCCACTCTGTGGGTGTTCTCTTCAGTTTAGAGACCATTTCTTTTGATGAACAGAAGCTTTTTAGCTTTATGAGGTCCCATTTATCTATGCTATCTCTTAGTTGCTGTGCTGCTGGGATTTCGTTGAGAAAGTTCTTACCTATACCTACTAACTCCAGAGTATTTCCTACTCTTTCCTGTATCAGCTTTAGAGTTTGTGGTCTGATATTAAGATCCTTGATCCATTTTGAGTTAATCTTGGTATAGGGTGATATACATGGATCTAGTTTCAGGTTTTTTCAGACTGCTAACCAGTTTTCCCAGCAGTTTTTGTTGAAGAGGCTGCTATTTCTCCATCATATATTTTTAGCTCCTTTGTCAAAGATAAGTTGGTTATAGTTGTGTGGCTTCATATCTGGGTCCTCTGTTCTGTTCCACTGGTCTTCATGTCTGTTTTTGTGCCAGTACCATGCTGTTTTTATTGTTATTGCTTTGTAATATAGTTTGAAGTCAGGTATCGTGATACCTCCTGCATTGTTCTTTTGACTGAGTATTGCCTTGGCTATTCGTGGCCTCTTGTGTTTCCATATAAATTTAACAGTAGATTTTTCAATCTCTTTAATGAATGTCATTGGAATTTTGATGGGAATTGCATTAAACATGTAGATTACTTTGGGGAGTATCGACATTTTTACTATGTTGATTCTACCAATCCATGAGCATGGGAGATCTCTCCACTTTCTATAGTCTTCCTCAATCTCTTTCTTCAGAAGTGTATAGTTTTCCTTGTAGAGGTCATTCACATCTTTTGTTAGGTTTACACCTAGGTATTTGATTTTTTTTGAGGCTATTGTAAATGGAATTGTTTTCATACATTCTTTTTCTGTTTGCTCATTGTTAGTGTATAGAAATGCTAATGATTTTTCTATGTTGATTTTATATCCTGCTACCTTGCTATAGCTATTGATGATGTCTAGAAGCTTCTGAGTAGAGTTTTTTGGGTCTTTAAGGTATAGGATCATGTCGTCTGCAAATAGGGATATTTTGACAGTTTCTTTACCTATTTGTATTCCTTTTATTCCTTCTTCTTGCCTAATTGCTCTGGCTAGGAATTCCAGTACTATGTTGAATAGGAGTGGAGATAGTGGGCATCCTTGTCTGGTTCCTGATTTTAGAGGGAATGGTTTCAGTTTTTCTCCATTAAGTATAATGCTGGCTGTAGGTTTGTCATATATAGCTTTTATAATGTTGAGGAACTTTCCTTCTATTCCTAGTTTTCTTAGAGCTTTTATCATGAAATGATGTTGGATCTTATCAAAGGCTTTTTCTGCATCTATTGAGATGATCAAGTGGTTTTTGTCTTTGCTTCTGTTATGTGGTTTATTATGTTTATTGATTTTCGTATGTTGAACCACCCCTGCATCCCTGGGATGAAGCCTACTTGGTCGTGGTGAATAATCTTTTTGATGTGTTGCTGAATTCAGTTTGCCATTATTTTGTTGAGGATTTCTGCATCAGTGTTCATTAAGGAGATTGACCTATAGTTCTCCTTTTTGGAGGTGTCTTTGCCTGGTTTTGGGATAAGTGTAATACTGGCTTCATAAAATGTGTTTGGCAGTTTTCCTTCCCTTTCTATTTCGTGGAGCAGTTTAAGGAGGGTTGGTATCAGTTCTTCTTTAAAGGTCTGATAGAATTCAGCAGAGAATCCATCAGGTCCTGGACTTTTCTTTTTGTGGAGACTCTTAATTGCTGCTTCAATTTCATTTTGTGTTATAGGTCTATTCAGGTGATTAATTTCCTCTTGGTTCAGTTTTGGATGATCATATGTATCTAGAAATCTGTCCATTTCTTTAAAATTTTCAAATTTATTTGAATATAGGTTCTCAAAGTAGTCTCTGATGATTTCCTGGACTTCCATGTTGTTTGTTGTTATCTGCCCTTTTGCATTCCTGATTCTACTAATTTGGGTTTTTTTCTCTCCTCATTTTAGTCAGGTTTGCCAGGGGTCTGTCGATCTTGTTTATTTTTTCAAAGAACCAACTTTTTGTTTCATTAATTCTTTGTATGGTTTTTTTGGTTTCTATTTCGTTGATTTCAACTCTTATTTTTATTATTTCTCTCCTTTATTTGTTTTGGGATTTGCTTGTTCTTGTTTTTCTAGGAGTTTGAGATGTATCATTAGGTCATTGATTTGGGATCTTTCAGTCTTTTTAATATATGCACTCATGGCTATAAACTTTCCTCTCAGGATTGCCTTAGCTGTGTCCCATAGGTTCTAATAGGTTGTGTTTTCATTTTCATTAACTTCCAGGAACTTTTTAATTTCCTCTTTTATTTCATCGATGATCCATTGTTCATTAAGTAATGAGTTATTTAGTTTCCAGCTGTTTGCATGTTTTTTGTCTTTACTTTTGTTGTTGAGTTCTACTTTTACTGCATTGTGATCAGATAGTATGCATGGTATAATTTCTATTTTCTTATATTTGCTGAGGCTTGCTTTGTGCCCTAGGATATGATCTATTTTGGAGAAGGTTCCATGGGCTGCTGAGAAGAATGTATATTGTATAGAGGTTGGATGAAATGTTCTGTAGACATCTACTAGGTCCATTTGATCTATTGCATATTTTAGATCTTGTATTTCTTTATTGATTTTTTTGTTTGGATGACCTATCTATTGATGATAATGGGGTGTTAAAGTCTCCCACAACCACTGTGTTGGTGTTTATATATGCTTTTAGGTCTTTCAGGGTATGTTTGATGAAATTGGGTGCGTTGACATTGGGTGCATATAGGTTGATAATTGTTATTTCCTTTTGGTCTATTTCCTCTTTTATTAGTATGGAATGTCCTTCTTTATCTCGTTTGATCAATGTAGGTTTGAAGTCTACTTTGTCAGAGATAAGTATTGCTACTCCTGCCTGTTTTCGGGGGCCATTGGCTTGGTAAATCTTCTTCCAGCCTTTCATCCTAAGCCTATGCTTATGTCTGTCAGTGAGATGGGTCTCCTGTAAGCAACAAATTGTTGGATCTTCCTTTTTAATCCATTTTGTCAAGCGGTGCCTTTTGATGGGTGAATTAAGTCTGTTAACATTAAGCGTTAGTACTGATAGGTATGTGGTGATTCCTGTCATTTTGGATTTTTTCTTTTTGCATGTATTATCACGTTCTGTTGTTTGATCTTAAATATTCTTTCAGAGGTCCCATGTTGGATTCTATTTGCTTTATTTCTTGATCTTCAACAACAGTGTTCTGTCTGGGCCTGCCATTCAGGAATATTGCCAGTAAAGTAGCTGGGGTTCTTAGCCTTTTGGTCTCAGAGTGTTGTCTCAGTACACAGGCCTCCCCCATCCCCTTTGGAAGCTGTCTTCAGCCTCAGGGGAATATCACACCTTAAGGTGGGCAACTCAGCTAGGTAGCTAGTCAATTTTATGGAAAGCTTCTTGTGAGTTAGTGCTTAGTTGACTTTAGTCCACAGCTGCAAAAGTAATTGCAGTCCCCATCTCCTTTTCTGACTCACTTTTCAGGCAAGGTTTGGAGCCCAACTCAAAGTGATGGTATGTGTGCAGTTCTTCTGCCCTTCAATGTTTTTAAGTGGCTGCCATTGCCTCACTGTGGAGGAATGAACCTAAATCTATTTAACCATGTTCCATAGAGGAATAGTTAAGAGTTTTTGCTGCTGAAATTAGAAAATTAAATTTGAATGGCAGCTCTGCTGTTTACTGTGTGAGCCTGGGAGAATCGCTTAGGTTCTTTTCTCTTACCTCGGTTTTTCTGGGTTGTTACTGGAGGACACAATGAGACGTTAACATAAATCTCGTAGCAAGCACTTAGCTCACCATGAGCTCTAATTTAGGACTCTTAGATGCTTCAAGATCATTATTTGCTTTGATTAATTCCCAAAAGTACAGTTACTGGGTCAAAGGGTAGGAATATTTGAGTTTTGACATGCATTACAAAATTGCCTCCAGAAAGGTGGTACTACTTTACTCAGGAACTGATCCTGAGAGTTTCTGCTTTTCTGGTTTTTTCTTTTTGCAGTACTGGGATGAGTTTCTGCTTTTCTGGAGCCCTGTGTTGGCCTCTACATTTTACATTTTATGTGAAGGTTGGAGCACGTCCATTTTCCTGTGAGGTTTGTAGTAGTTGAAGAGAATGCTGTGGGAAGATAGGAGAGTGACTTGACCTAGGACAAGTAAAATGATTATCTTGTTTTAGCCACATAAACCTTTATACAGAAAACTTGTTTGGATAGTTTTGGTTCTCTTGGTCGTTTTAGTCCATAGGTAAGTGTTTAAATTTTTTTTTTGTTTGTGTTTTATGCTTTCCAAATTGCCTCCTATAAACTGTTTTCCATTTGGTTCTCATAATAAACTTGTCCAGTAAGTGGGGTATTATATACCTTAAGAAAGTAGATCCAGAGATGTTTGTGATTTACCCAGAGGAAACAAAGCTAACAAGACATTGACAAGGGATGGGAATGGTCTTCTGTGGAAGAGTGCTCTGTCGCTCTAGGTCTTGTGCTATTGGGAACACCCTGGTATAACGCTTATCCTTTCCTGATGCTGCTTCAATCTCATTAATCAAAGTTTATTATTATAGAGACTAATAGACTTACTTTAGTTCAGAATAAAATGTGATTATAATTCTTGGTCTAATGATTAAAATCTAGAAATTTCTAAGGGTATTGGTGTGTTTGAAGGGTATTCACTTCAGTTTTATCTGTGTAGTCAAACACTATATAAAACAGAAAGGATATAAAATTAAAATTTCACTAAAATTTAGTTCTTCGAAATTCTAAAGGGCAGGCTAGATTGACTTTGTTTTTGCATATAAACCTTGTCTTGAAAACCTCAAATTGGCAATCCTTAATAAGACCAGTTTGATATACTGAAAATTTTTAAAGCTAAGCATTTCCTAAATCTTTATTGATTTAATTTTTTGGTTAGTTGGAATTTAGTCTCCCGCTGCTACCCTTTACTGTAATAAACTTTTTGTACGGAGGGCTCCGAATCCATGAGTACCATATCTGTCTTGTCTCCCCTATATCCACAGCATATAGCATTAGATACTAAATGAATAGGTAAGACCCTACATTCAAATACAGAGATTGATTGGTTAATGTTCTGACTTGATTGAAGTTCTCAAAGGAGGTTATTAAAGCATCATTACAAAGTTAAGACTTAGTTTTCAAGTATGTTTGTGTGCACAGGCACTGCATACTGCCAAATATTTAACTTGGATGTGTTCTGAACTCTCGTCATTGGTATGCTCTTAAACTTCTATATAAGTAGTCTTCTTTTGTTCATCTGTAATTTTATATGTGTGGATTTCGTATTCTCATTTCTGTAGTATCAAAACTTTCTGCTCAAGAGATAAGAATGTCCGTAACATTTGCTGTTGTTGTCGAGGTAAGAGTGACCTTTTGGAGGCTGGAATATTTTTGTGATATTGTCTAAGATTTAGAAAGGGTTTTCAAATAATTTTTATTGAAGCTTTGCAATTAAAAAGGGCAGTAAGATTGAACAGAAAAAGGTAAACTATAATTTTGAACATAAAAGTTAAGATTTTTATAATTTATATATTTATATCACCCATTTTTCAAATATATATGTTGGATAGCTAAGTAAATTTTTAAGGCTCAGTATTTTTATTTTTCCTTAAATGCCTGAGAGTAAAGAAATTTTAGCACAAAATGCTTGCTTGAATTACTAAGCTTAATAAGTTGTTTTCTTCTACATTTTCTTTAGGAGTTTTGTGACTTTACTCTTCAGAGATCACATATCATAGTAGTAATTATGGCGACTTTCCAACCTTTCAGAAATAGTCATGTGAAGACTAGAGCATCTGTCAGAAAAGTAAGTTCACTGTATTAGGTTCCTTTCAGTTAATAGTTTTAATGGAAATGTTGATTGATTTTGAAATCCTATAACTATAATATTTAGTTCTTAAATGAATCCTACTTAAATTATTAACATTAAAGTACTACAGAGATTGGCATGTGTGAAGATAGCAACAGGAAATCATGATTACCATGGTATTATTTCCTAAATCGTAGTGCCTCTTTCATTTCTTTTTCTGTGAAATATAGGCCACCGGCTAAAAACTTTCTTCAGTACCTTTAACTTTACTCTAAATGTATATAAAAATATTATCATTTGTTCATTCAGAAAATATAAATTTGAGTGCTTTTTGGATGTTGTGCCCTGTGCTAGATATTGGGTAATTAAAATAGCAAGCAAATGAAGTATAATTCTTGATGGATTTTTTTTCTAGTCTGAAGAAGAGCCCCCTCACTTCCTCTGTGAAAACAATTTGGTTAATCTTCTATTTATTGACATTTTTTGTCTTTTTTCAAACTTTGGGGCAATACTTAAAGGATGAGGCGAATAATGGAGACTGGAGGATGGTTAACAGTCTACTAGCCCTTCAATAACATCATGTAATGTATAGTACATACATAGATTTTCTTCTTTTCTTTTTTTTTTGTGGGACTGGAGTTTGAACTCATTGTTTTGCTGTTTTGCACTTGCAAAGCAGGTGCTCTACCGCTTGAGCCACACCGCCAGCCCATTTTACTTTTGTTATTTTAGAGATGGGGTCTCTTGAACTATTTTCCCGGGCTGGCTTCAAACCATGATCCTTCCAGTCTTGGCCGCTAAAGTAGCTTAGGGTTATAGGCATGAGCCACAGGTGCCTGGTTATAGATTTTCTTAATTTTCTCAAATCTCCTTATAACTTAGAATCCAGCTAAGGTTCACACACTGCATTTGGGTATTTTATCTCTTTGATCTTCCCCATTATAGACTGTTTCAGTGGTCTAGGTTCTTTTCTTGTGACAGCATGTTTTGGAAGCGTCTTGGCCAGTTCTGTAGGACATCCCTTGTTCTCGGTTTGTCTGGTTTTCCCTATAATTAGATTCAGCAGGAACACCTCATGGTAATGTGCTCATTCTAGTCCATCAGATCAAGTGGAACATGTTGTTGATATCTGATTTGAAGAGGTGGTCATGATGGTAACTGCCAGATATCCGCAGTATAAATGTACACAGTAACTTCATGATTATCCAATTAATAAATAACCTGGAGGGTGACAGTTTGAGACAACCCTCCAAGTATCCTCTTCCCCAATGGCTTTTAACAGATTTAGTATACATTGACAATTCTTCCTTAAATCAATAACTGAATTGGAGGTGACAAGTAGAATTTTCCATTGTAGTCATTCTTTCCATATTTGTTAGCCAACATTGGTAAGGAAGAATGTCCTAAGATTAAATTCAAGTTATAATCCATTACCATTTTTATTCTTTTTGATGCCCTAATGATCCCAAATTTTGCCACCTGGAATTCCTTTGAGCTGGCTTCTGTGTTCTTTTGAAATAAACTAATTAGTTTTTGAGTATTTCCCTTGCATTCTGGCACAGTTAAATATTACAGGCTCACTTCGTAATTTCTCTGCTTCAGATCTGGAACCAGCCATTTTTAAGAGAAGTCCTGGGTCTCTTAATCAGTTTCGAAATAGAAACCAAAATCTGGGTACTGGGTATGCTTATTGCTACTGAGAGTCATTGCATCTAAGAACTTTTAATGGAAAAAGGCAGTACATGTAGTTAAAGACTTACAGGTTCATACTGATAAGTCAAATTGAAATTTAACATCATATCTTTTTTCTTGAATTCTTTGATTTCATATTTATATCTCTTCTTAGGGCATAGATTTGCATTAGTTTATTAAATTTAGCAGTGTTTATTGAGTTCTTGTAGTATGTGAGGTTCTGATATCTGAGGAAACAAAGTGAATGAGATATAATATAGTCTCTAACCTCAATGATTTGGTATAATGAATGGAAAGACATATAAATGATATAGTAATTGTAATGTTCTGATATAGACAAAATTATCTTTTAGTAAAAAAAATCTGAAGGACCCTCTAAGTTCACATCAGAAGGGTAATGTGCCAACATCATAACAAGGTTTAAAGGAGGCACATGTCATGCAAAGGCATGATCACCCAGTCATCACATTTGTGAACCAAAAAAGGATCAGATAAACTGATCTTGATGTGCAAACAGCACAACAGGAGCTTTGAATGGATTTTGTTATGACTAAGGGACGGGCAGTAGTCACTGTTGCAGTGTGCCTTACTGTAGTGCCTTCATCATCTCACTCATTTTATGTATATCGTTTCTTCTGTTCTGCCAATGACATGGAAATCAGATACGTAGTCTGTTAGTTTTAGCATAAGGAAAGACCAAGTAAACCTGGGGTGTGAGGGGCTGTGTGATTTTTAAGGAGCTGAACACCTAGGCTCTGGTATATTCATGTGGTTGGGGTACATGGAACTCTAATTAAGCCTTTTCACTTGAATGGAATTTTTCTTCTCTGCTGAATTGAATCCAGTTTGTTATCAAAAAGTGCCAAAAAAAAAAGTGCCAAATCAAAATTTTTTGTTGTTTTTTGAAGCCCTATAGAGTTTTCTTTAAAAAATTAGGATATATTCATTATATAGGGAAGGATTTGTAGTGACAATTCTGATTAATCTTACATTGTATATTATTTACATTTCCCCCATCATCTCTCTCCCTCAGCTCCCTTCCCACCCCAGTGCCAAATGAATTAATTGGGGAATGAGTGACTCTCCATCGAGTACCCTTAGAATTAAAAAAATTGAAAACCTCTTTTTTTTCAGAGCTTCAGTGAAGATGTGTTCCAGTCTGTAAAATCTTTACTACAGAGTGAGAAGGAACTATGCAGTGTGTCAGGAGAGGACTGTTTAAAGCAGGATGAACAAGCCAATTTAACAGAGGTTTGACGTATTACTTTCTAAACCCTCTCAATTAATAAAGCACAGTTTATTTTCATGCATCTTTAGGACTATATGACCTCTTTTAAATGTATCTACATATTTGTTAGCAGTAACTTTTAAATGCTGGCTAACATAATTGCCTTAATGTATTATGCTAAGCACATTTAATTCAGTGCTTAGATGTTATTGGCCACTCATTGGATATATAAGCACTGTCTTTAGTGATTCCTACTATATTCTATTATTAGTACTTTAATATTCAATTTTTCCATTCTTTAAAACATAAAAATAATGCTTACTTCATATATATATATATTTTTGAATTACTGGGTTTTTTTTGTGTCAATGCTTTGATTTAAAGTGTACAAGTTGTAATAAATTTATCTTTGAAATTAAGATATTTATTACTTGTGAATAAAATATACAACTTACTCAGCTATTTTTCTTCTATATCCAGTGTTTCTAATCTTTGTTTGAATTTATTACTGTAAAAAGGAGTAAGATTTGGCCGGGTGCTTGTGGCTCACACTTATAATCCTAGCTACTCAGGAGACAGAGAGCATGAGGATCGCAGTTTGAAGCCAGCTCGGGCAAGTAGTTCATGAGACCCTATCTCGAAAAAACCCATCACCAAAAAGGGCTGGCACAGAGTGGCAAGGTGTAGGCCCTGAGTTCAAACCCCATTACTGCAAAAAAAAAAAAAAAAAAAGAGTAAGATTAAAAAAGTTACCTATCCATATACTATCATCACATTGGTATTACCAATAAGAAATATAGTTTTGGGGGCTGGGACTATATCTTACTGGTCAAATGCTTGTGTAGCATGTGTGGAGCCCTGGGTTTGATTCCCACATGTGGTATTAGGTCTTTGCAGGTTAAAACTGATGAATATGTTCAGTTAGAACGATGTTTTTGAAATGAGGGTTCTAATAAAAGCCTTGATTATTCTTTTTCTAGGGAATAATTTTCTTTGCTATTCCTTGAGAAATTGTTCACTTGATGTCATTTCATAGGACAATGAGTTTGTTAAGGCCTGTAGAGTTCTGCCATCTGCCACTCTTTTTCTTTTAGCGTCAACTGAATTTCTGTGGCTCTTGATTTATCTTCTTTGATGTCCCATTTCACTTTATTTTAGTAAAGCTGAGCCACTCTTAATCTACTCAGTTAACTTAGTTGTGGCCAGGTGTGACAAGTCTTCTGTTTTCCAGGCTTATGTTCCATGATGAGATCTTCCTTGATCAATGAGAAATAGACAACTTTCCTGGCATCTCCAGCACCCTATGTCAGCTTGTTTTCTCTTTCATATTCAGTAACGGAAGTTTGAAAGAATAAAAAGAATTTCTGTCCCACCATTTTCTTTTTCTTTCTTTCTTTTTTTTTGGCAGGCACTCTTACTGCTTGAGCCACTCCACCAGCTCTGACCCACTTTAGAATATGTTAATCTCAAAGTATCTATTGGAAGAAAGGAAAGAAACTTGTTATTTGAACATATATTTGTTATTGAGTGTTTACTATGTGTCAGGGAGAGGAGTTATATTGCCTGAAGTTTTATAGATGATTAGACAAGCTTTTTAGAGGTTAGTAGTTTATTTCCATGCCTGGAGGTTAACTAACACTTCTCTGAAGTAATAACCGTAATTACTCAGAATAAAGATACCATGGTAATTTAAGATTCTGGCTTGTTTCTGAAATGTAAGAGATCAGAGTGTATTTTGTATCAAGTCATATTTTAACTGTGCTATATCTCCCTAATTTCTTGAGAACTTATCATCCATATTGCTATAATTTAAATACTGTATATTTTTAGCCACAGTATTTGCTTAGTAAATGACTTTTTTCCTTTTTCTTTTTTATTTCTTTCCTTTTCTTGCTTTATTTTAATTTGGTGGTATTGGGGATTGAACTTAAACTTGCTAGGCAAGTACTCTACTACTTGAGCCGTGTCCCCACCCTATTATTCTGTTTTCAGAGGGAAAAAAAGTCTCATTATGATGACAGACATAGAATATAAATTTTAAAAATAACACATTTTTCAGGTTTTAAAAATAGTACATGTTCTGTGTAGAAAAATGAGAAGTATGGAAAGCATAAAAGGAAATGACATTGATCTTATGAATTAGGAAAAAGAAGGCATAGAGGAAAGAAGTAGAAGAAAATAAGATCACCTATAACTCTGTCTTCTAGAGTGACTTATAGTTAAGAGTTTGGTGTATTCCAGTATTATTTTTCATGCATATATTTAAAAAAATAAGATTGAAACTATATGCATATTGTTTTATCATTTTTTCTTTACTTGTTCTTTTGACTTAATGTGACATTTCTTCATGCCATTACATATTCCTTAGAAATTTCTATGAACTTAAGCAATCTCTGCATAGTGTTAAAGGAAGTAAATGATAGTATCACAGATGGTCAGTGAGCAAGAAGCCTTGGGGGTCTAGCTAGGGAAGGCCTCTATGAGGAGATGACATTGGAGTTGGAAGTTGAAGAATGAGCAGGATCCAGGCATGCCAACATCCAAGGAAAAGAGATCCCAGATTAAGGGGGCACAGCTTTGAGAACCTTAAGCAGGAGTGTACAGGGTATGTTCCAGACCCAGAAAGGGAACCCTTGGTTGGAACTTAAATGAGGGAAGAATAAAGGCATCCGCTAACTCCCGTTAAGATTTTTCCCAGGGAAGCATGACGTTTCTGTAGGGTAGTGGCATGACAGTGGGACCAGGTGTCAGAAAATTATAGTCGTGTAGGTGAGAGGAGGTGACAGGAGCAGTGGAGAGAAGAGGGTGTAGTTGAAATACATTTTGATGGTAGAATTGATTGAACTTGTAGATATGGGTGTGTGTCAGTGAGGTTTAGGAACAGCAGTGTGGCATCAAATCTTTGGGGGAAAACCTTCTTTGAAAAATGTATTCTGTCCATCTTACTATGCTTTTTTTCTGTTTTTCGTCTCTGTCAACAATGTAAGACAAGATTTTAAAACTCAAATTAATGGAGCTTTATTCCTTTCTCATTCAGGTGACATTTCTGGGCTTTAATGAAGAGACAGATGCTGCTCACTTGCAGGTATGGTCAATTTATTGAACTGGAAAGAACTGAAAGAGGTTATTTGGAGCAAGTTTGTAGAACATGAAAAATAATACCTAAAATGTACACTAAATTATTTCAGTGTCTTTCTTTTTAAAGTTAAAAGGTGACAGTTTGAGATCAACGTTTGAATATGCTTTGGACATTTTCACTTTTAGCACTTTTCCTGAGAATTCTTGTTATGGAAAGCAGCTTTAGGTTTGACTACCAAAGTCATTTATTTGAGAAGGCTACAAACCACAGATGGGCCTTTTCTCCATTCCGCGCATTATATAGTATGTGACATTTGTTTCTTTATTTTGCCGGTTCATTATTTGACTCCAACAGAATAAGTTCTTACATTTTTAGCTGAGATAAAGTTAAATATAAAAGGTAAGATTTGTAAAAAGTCACAACTAGTCAGTGTAAAACTTTTAACCTGTTTCATTTAGGTACTTATAGAAGAACTGCTATTTGTGATTAGGAGCAACAAAGGAAAGGTCGATGGCTGCTTAAAGTGTGGTTGAAACTCCTGTAGATATAGTTCCTTTTCCCTCATACTGCTGGATGAAAATTTGTGATTGCCACATGTTTCCTTTTGTGATGGTGAAGCATCTCCTAGTAGGAACATTATATAGAGGAACTGTAATCCAGATCTTTCTAATGCTGCATGTTAGGTGATTATGAAGGAAGCTATTGTAGATCTTGGTTGCCTTGCTAGAGGGAAATGGCATGACCAGAAGGGACAGAGGACATATTCCTGGAAACATACAGCTGGAAAGTGTTTTTCTCATATTCTTCTTTTAAGAGTTACTGGTAAAACCGGGTTTATGAAGCAAAGTACTTTGTAAGGGTCAAAGACTTCAATAATTCTTTAGCTAGATAAAATATTTACATAAATGGGCAACAAGAGGGAAAAAAAGCTGCTTTCTTTAATCTTTGTAAAATTTTTAGTTAAAGACCAATACAGTACTTTCAAGAGGAAAGGCAGAAAAATGGACTTGCAGTTTTCAAAGCTAAAACTTAAGCTTTGAGGAAGCATGTTCAATAGCCAAGAATCCCCTATGAAAAATTTCAGAGTTAGAGCTAAGGATTATAGGTTGGCACTCACTTAAAACTACCAAATGCCTAGTTGTCCTGGATGTGTGAGTTGCCATGTTAAAATTTAATATATAGCTGGATAGCAATCAGTATTAAATGATTTTAGTATATATATATATATATATATATATATATATTTGAGGCTTAGGAAACTGACTATGGATAATAGAGTATGTGAACTATTATGAAACAAGAAATTTATTTACCAGTAGACCTTATTTATGATTTTGATATGTACCATACTATAGGAACTTTAACAAAAGTGTTATGCTGTAGTGTTACTTATTGTTATTATTTTAAATTAGGATTTAGCTGCAGTTTCTTTGGAACTTCCAGATCTTCTGAATTCACTCCACTTCTGCAGTCTAAATGAAAATGAAATTATTTGTATGAAGGATATAAATAAGCCATCAGATATAAGCAGTGGTTCCCTAAACCAGGTAACTTTTATACAGCATTTCTAATGAGTTTTTCAGGGAAAATTATACTGCATTTGATCAAGAGTATTATACTTTGAAATGTTTGGATGAAGTTTTTTGTTGTTGCAATGCTATCTCAAGGAAATAGTATTCATAAGAAATCTAACCCATGCAACATTGACATTCCTGCAGCAGAGTAATTTTGGCCGTAGCTATAAATTAATTTTTCCAATGGTATGTAAGTATATATGAATTTTTAAATGAAAATTCATTATTTCTGGATTTCTTTTAATTTCTACCTTTGTACAAACCATAAGGACTTTTCTCCTTTTTGTCCATATTGTGCTGTATGTTTAGAGAATGTATTTCACACTCATTTTCTAGTTAAAAGTTTTTCATGTAAAATAATCACTTGATGATGTGTTATTTATAAACAAAAATGTTACCATTTCAGACAGATAATTTTATAATACTCAGCCTTTATTTCATTAGTAAGTATGATTTTGTTGATAATGTTTTGAAGAAAAATGCCTTGCATTTTAGGAGGCAAAACATTTACCACTGAATCAGTAGGTTTAAAATTTGGATTACTTACTCCATATATAAAATACTGCCTTGTTCTTTATGAGATCTACTGTTAAAAGTAGAACTGCTTGCCTCATTTCCTTAATTATGTTCTTCACTCATATTTACTTTGTTTATTTGCTAGGATATAAATGATGATTAGTTACCATATTTGGTTTCTGCTTTTTAAAATAAGTCACTTGTCAATATTTGCATTTTTAAAGACAGTATACAGGAGAAAATCTGGTGACTTGTATTTTTAATTAAAACTGTAAGCATTATTTTAAGTTTTAATACCAGAGAAATTTAAGTAAAACAAGGAGAAAATTACCCCATCTGATAGGAGGGAAAGTGATATCATGCTGGAAGCTATAGGAAAATAGGACAAGTAAAATAGAACTTGGTTCTTGTCCTCAGCAGTTTACAGTATAGTTGATAAGATAGGTGAATGATCAATATTACAATGATACAGGAAAGCATAATTACCCAAGAAAATGAATCGTGGGTTCTATAACATTTGAGGAGATAGACTAGGTAGAATTTGAGTATATGGGTAAGAGGAAAAAATGGAAGAAAAGAGACTAGGAGGTGAGAAATTGAAGAATGCAAAAATAAAACATTGCAAAACAAAATCTTTCAGATGCATACATTCCTTGCTTTTTGTTTTTTCTCTGAGATTATTTTTTCTAGGCTTCACTTCTAGATAATATATTTTCTATTTAAAATTAAAATTGTTTTTATTGTCTTTCATCTTTCCCAAGAGTCATCATTCTGGAATGCTTTGTGTCATGAGAGTGTCACCTACATTACCAAAACTCAGACTTGATTTTATCTTTAGTCTTCTAAGTAAATATGCTACTGGTATAAGGTATACCCTGGACACATACTTGCATCAGAAGCACCAACTTGAGACCACTGACGATGATGACGACGACACTAACCAGTCCGTGTCTTCCATAGAGGATGACTTTGTCACTGCTTTTGAGCAGTTAGAGGAAGAAGAGACTTCAAAGCCATATAATGATGGTTTGTGTTTTTTGTTTTTTTTTTTAGACTAGAGTTTTTTTTTTTTTTCTAGAAATAGGAGATTAAAGTTGAAGATTTAGTTTTGAAGGTTTAGAAGAAGAATTACTCAGTTGAAATTTGATTTAGGCAACACTTTCGCCTAGTGTCCAGAACATTCCTAGGTTCAAGTATCAGAATAGTCAGTTGGCAGTCAACATAGTAGTTTCTAACTTGAATGACAGCATGCTAAGCAATCCATAGTCTAGGTGTCCCTGGACATAGGGTGAATTGAAATTTTATCAAAAGGTATATTTGTTTCTAAGTGTTACTTGGGCAGGATCTTTCTGTTAAACAATGTAGTATAGAAAACATGTTATAAATAAACATTTCATGTTTAACGTCAATTTATTTCATTGATTTAAATTAAAAAAAATTATTTTCTGGAATAATTTAATTGTACCTTATTCTTTCCCTATAGGAATAAATATTACTACACTAAGGAGCCAGTGTGATGCTGCTTCTCAGACTTCTGGTCATCATTTAGAAACCCATGATTTAAAGATTCTGGTTAGCACTGGACAACAGAAGGCACTGGCTAAACCCTCATCTTCCTTAGTAAATGTTATAGGACGCAAACAACCTTCCATGAAAACTTCAGTCACAATGTCAGTTTCAGAGCCTTGGATCCAAAGGAGTTTCTATAGGCCATCTAATGGTTCAGATAAAGGTGGTGATACACAGAAAACATTTTTTTCTTCTTCTCCTGCCTACTCATCTGAATCAGAATGCTCAAGTCCAAGTCCTGTTATTTTCTTGGATGAAGAGGGATATCAAAAAAGTTTAAAAGCCAAACTTGAGCTGCCTAAAATTCCTGTGATGAAAGATGATGTAGAGGATTCAGACTCAGAAGTAAGTGAATTTTTTGATAGTTTTGATCAGTTTGATGAACTAGAACAAGCTTTAGAGACTTCTTGTCTGTTTATAAAAGATCCTGCTGTCGGAAAGTCATCACAGAAGAAAGGGCACAAACATGAAAAATCTTGTATGAATCCTCAAAAATTCAAATCTGATCAGCCAGCTCTTCCAGCTAATGTAAGAAAGCCAACTCCTCGTAAACCAGAATCTCCATACAGTAACCTGGGTGATGCTCCAGATTCTCCTCGTCCAGTGAAGGCATCAGGGGAAGACAGCGGTTTGTTTAGCCCTATTCGATCCTCTGCTTTTAGTCCTCTTGGAAGCTGTACTCCTGCTGAATGTTTTTGCCAAGTGGCTATTTGTGGAGATGGAATTCATGAAAATCATGATTCTGCTTATCACACTTATGAAGATTATGCAAATAGCATTTCATGTGAAGTACTAGACTCAGTTCTTCATACTCAGCATGGTAATGCAATGTCAAACATTAATAGTATTAAAAGGGGAGAAAATAAAACTGTAGCTTTTAAGCATGGAAACCTTGATCAAAAAGGTAAATATAAAACTAAATCTTTAATGATTAAAGATAGTATTCAGAAATTTGCAACAGATCTTGTGGAAAAAAGTTTTGGTAGTGCGTTTAAGGATTTACAGAAAGGCGTCTCTTCATGTACCAATGCATTGTGCCACTTAGCAATCAAATTGACATCATCTATTTTTCAGATGGCATTTAATGAACTGAGAAGGCAACATGCATTTTCACTGAAAGAACGTGCCATTGGTAGCCTGGCTAATTTTTTGGTGAGTGAAGCCTTATCAAATGCCTTCAAAGACTTACAATATGTGAAGAAGCAGATATTTACAAACACAGTTGCGAGATTTGCTGCAGATCTTGCAGAAGAGCTTGTTTTTGAAGGTATTATGGAAGTCTGTCAGTTTTCATATCCGTCAACACCCGCATCTCCCCAGGGTCAGTCCTTTAACTTTGAAGACAAAGTAGTGAAATTGTATGCAAAAGATTTGTCTGAATCTGTAATACAGGAAGCATTCATTGAGCTATCACAAGTTGATGTGATCTTCACAACAAAGGCAGCAGTTAGTGTTTCTACAGGTAACAACAAATACATGAATACAGAAAGGATCACACCATCTACACAGACCTTGGCGGTTTCCCCATGTTTCAGCAATCAAGAAGTTATGGTGACAAAACCAATGCAGGACTATAAAAAGGAATACACAGTGCAGCAAGCCTTGTTTTGTACTTCAGGAGTTGTCACTTCCATACCAGTGCCCTTGGCAGGAAGTGCCCTTCTCCCACATCATATCTCCTCTACTATTTATCATGCAAAGTCTCATCTGTCATCTAATCATAGCAATGCAGATAGCAAAGCAGATGTTTCCACAAAAAACAAAGAGGAAGTAGCTTGTATCAGAAATATATGTTTACCTTCAGAACCCAGTCCAGGTAACCAGAATGACTTTAAACCAACTAATGATGATATTGAAATGCAGAATTCTTCAACATTAGCAGGTGATCCTGTGAGTATTAGCAACTTTTCTGCAGCACTGACACATACAGTAGTAAATGAAACCTTAGAGTCAATGATATCATTCAAAGATACAAAAACAGTTGATGAACACACAGATTACTTAACTAAAACAAGAAAGGGAAAAACCTCTCCTTTTTCCCATTGTGATCAAGCAACACAACAGATTGAAACTAGCAATAGTGACATGTTTGCTGAACAGTTATCTAAATCTATTATTAAGCATTCCATAGATAAAAGCAAAACAATGGTCCCAAATATAGATAAAAATGCAGTGTATGAGGAAGGCTTGCCTGTTCCTGGAGAAGAATCACAGTTGACATTGGAAAAGTTTCCAAAATTTTCTGATGCTCAAGATCACTTATATCACTGTTCACTTTCAGTTGAAAAGGATTGTGTCCCAGAAAGTAAAGATTCTGTGGCTCTTGGATTTTCTTTAGAGATGATACCACCTTGTCTGACAATGACAAGTCAGAAACCTGATTTGAAAGAATTTGCTAAGGATAAACCAGTGAAAAAACATACTTCAAATAATACAGCACTTGAGCCCTTATCTTTTGGACAGGAAAGCTCTTTTCGTCATTCACAGACTTTGTCATCTACAGTGCTTACTTGTACAGATGGTTTTCATGTGGAAGATAAACAGAAAATCAGAGACAGAAATGTAATACCTGGTACTCCTCCATCAACTCCTCTAGTACCATCTCAGGCTAGTTCAGAATGGGACATCAAGAAATTAACCAAAAAGCTTAAGGGAGAATTAGCCAAAGAATTTGCACCTGCTACACCACCTTCTACACCTCACAACTCATCAGTTGGTAGTTTGTCTGAAAATGAGCAAAATACTATAGAAAAAGAAGAGTTCATGTTGAAACTTATGCGCTCTCTTTCAGAAGAAGTTGAAAGTAGTGAAGGTGAAGAGCATCCAGAAGTAGATGTGAAGTCAGAGAACTCAGGGAAGAAAGTTCAGTTTGCAGAAGCACTAGCTACACACATCATTTCTCTTGCAACTGAGATGGCAGCCTCCCATTTAGATCATGAAATAACTCAAGAAGCTGAGGTTCAAAGGCCTTCCTTAAATGTGCAGAGTCAAAGCAGTTTATTGCCTACTTTTTTAAGCCATTCAGATGAAAATTTACAAACTTGGAATTTTGCAGGTGATTTGGCAGCAGAAGTCATTACAGAAGCTGAGAAAATAGCAGAAGTTAGGAGCTGTGCACTTTTTAGGCAAAAGAAGAGCAGTTGTCATGTTGTTGGTGATGGAGATAGATCAGAAGAGAAGTTGAATATGGAGGGTGAAGCACATCCCAGAGAAGTGGATCCATTTGTTCTTTCATTACCACCAAGCTTTTGTATGTCAGGTTTAACATATAAGTATCCCAGCTGTGAAAGTGTGACAGATGAATATGCAGGTCATGTTCTCCAAATACTAAAACAGGAAGGTGGTAATGATGAGTTAATAATGGATCAATATGCCAATAGACTTGCTTATCGCTCTGTTAAGTCAGGATTGCAAGAAGCAGCTAAGACAGCCAAAATGAAGTGCAACTCAAAAATGGTCCCTGTGCAGAGCTCACAGGGGAAAACAAACAGTGAACTCTTGATGTTCTCAAATAAAGAGCACCACCAAGAAGTAGATAAAAAAAAACAAAGAAAAAGAAATGCAGGCTACCTTTGTAAGGATCATACTTATGAAAAGACACAAGATCCATGCAGAAATGAACTTTCTGAACTCTATAGTTTTTCAGCTTCTCTTGCTCACAGTATAACAAGAGATGTTAAAAAAGAGTTGACAACACCTGCCGTTGACTTGACAAAATCCTTAACAGATTCTTGCATTTTTGAAAAATCTGTATGTGTTGAAGATACTGAATGTCTCCTTAAATCAGAATTTCCTAAGTCTTTTCAGCCTTCCTCACAAAATCATGACTTTTATCATAGTACTGGCAGCTTAAATGGATATAGTTGTGGAGAGAATGTTGTTCAAACTATAGAACAGTATGCTAAAAAAGTAGTGGATGATACTTTAGGACTAAGTCTAGGATCCACAGTTTTCCAAGTCTCTGAGACCACAAAATCAGCAGATAGAATCACTTATGCTGAAAAGTTGTCACCTCTTATAAATCAAGCTTGCAGATATTGTGACCTTAAAGAACTCCATGATTGTACTGGAAATTCATCTGAGCACTTTTTTAGACTGGGGTCATGTGTTAGTAGTAAACCAGCTTCAAATCCAAAGTTAACCAACATCTATCAGAAATCCCGAATTTTTCATCTTGATGTCCCTCAGATTCATGTAAATCTTGATAAAAAGTCAGTGCTGGCTGAGAAGATAGTTACTGAAGCTATTGAAAAAGCAGAGAGAGAGCTGAGCAATGCCAGTTTGGCAGCTGATAGTGGAATTGGACAAGATGGTATTAGCTTTGCTGAAAGCCTTACCACAGAAATAATGACATCAGCCATGAAGAATGTTGGACATACTGTCAGCAGGTAAGTTTCAAATATTTTTAGGGTCTTGTGACAAAAAGAAAAGTTAAGCCTGATCACATATATGGGGGTCTTCATGAAAGTATAATTATTTTCACCTAACTTAACAAAAATTTTCACTCTTGGATTTTATATATGGCTTCATATCCTACCCATTGCTTTTATATATTTTGTCTCCCTTTTGAGGGAAGATATCCATTTACAGGGCTGGAAGATGAGGGCTAGAGAAAATATTACCTTGTCCAAATTCATACAGCTATGAAGCAGGTAAAGTTGGATCAAAGAAACAGCTGGAGAATTTTATACAGCAAATATAGACTATTATCATACTAATTAACTACTCTGAGATGGAATTTTCATACAATGTTTCCTTTTTCCTGTTCACAAAGGTAAGTTATCTTATAAAGAGCATGGTGTAATCAAACTCCTTTGAGGAAGAATGCAAGCATTCTCCACAGTGCCACCACCTCTCTTGAAGATCAGCTCAGCTTATGGGGACAGTTATTTCTGGTGGTTCTACAGTGTCCTGTTCTTCAGTAGATGTCTCTTGTGCTCAGTGATTCTAACATTTTAGGTAACATTTTCACTTGTAATCTTCTTTCTTCCTGAGAAAACATCAGGACCAACCTATGTTATTAGTTTGTAGGATCATATTTGTAAGTCCCAATGGAAATAGAAAATGCTTTGAATTGAGGCAGGACTCAATTGCATCACGTGATACCCCAGACTTTTGAGTAGCTTTGTCAAAACTGTGACAGACAGACTGCTACCTTTCTTAGCCATCCTTAAATAGGGAGATGCAGTTTGGCCAGGACTTTTGAACCCAATAGTTCCAAGGCATCCTCTTGGGATGAGAGATGCTCTAGGCTTCTTGTGAATTTGAGAAGGTCTCTATCTCCTTAATCAGGTAGTCTTGATTGTTCTAGATCAGGGATTGGCAATCTACAATCTGTTGGCTTTGTGTGGCTTATTGCTTGTTTTGGTATAGATAGCAAGCTGAGAAAAGTTTTTACATTTTTAAGAAGTGATTGAAAAAAATCAAGCAGAACAATATTTTGTGACACAAAATTATATGAAATTCACATTTCATCTTTAATAAAGTTTATTGGAATGCAATCATGCTTATTCATTTTATGTATTTTTGTGTGGCTGATTCATTTTATGTATTTTTGTGTGGTTGCCTTTGTGCTTTGTGGGAGAATTGAGTAGTTACAACAGAGACCAGATAGCTGGCAACATCTAAGTGTTTACTCTGACCCTTTTTGAAAACGTTTGTGAATCTCTGTTGTAGACCCACATTTTCTTTGTTTGTGATTAGTTTATGATGATAAACATGATACATGGTGAATAAATACTAAAAGTGAGTGATAGCGAGCTATGCCATTTTTTACAGTTGAAGCAATTTTCCTCATACAAGCAACCTCAGGTTACTTCTGTTCCTCTTCTCCCATTCCAGCCTCATGGGAGGAAAACACTCTAGATTGAAGTTTCTAAGACACCATTCCCAGGACCTAGTAAATTCCTTTGATATTAATTCTTCAGTACGTTCACTTTTCCCTCTTAGAGCTTATGAGTAGATAGACTGCTGGAGTTGTGTAAGCTAACTTTTTTTCCAAACTGATATTTACAGAAAATACAACTTTGTAGTACTTTTCCTGTTTCTCCTTTATTAATAATTCTTAGGTTCTGTAACTGCAGAGTATTAAAAGTTGACTCTAGTGTGTACAGTTTACTGTTTCTAGTTCTAAAACTGAAATTGTTTCTTGTTTAGGCTTGAAGGAGGATTCATTCAAATGGATTATTTTCTGAGATTTTATTTGAATTATTTCACTAATGTCCCTGTGTTTGAGTCATGGAAATAACCATATATATGTCACAAAGCTATGATGTTCACAGGCATGTCATGTGAATATCACATGGGATATTCTGTCATATCATTATATGATAGTGCATTTTTAGAAGAACAAAGCATCTAGACTTATTCTGAACTGTTGTTTCTGAGCCAAAATCACTTAGCAGTCATTAAAGACTCTTATTCTGGACTTCATCCTGTGGGTCATTTCCACAAAAATGTGGCATATTACAGGAAAAGTGTTGAAAAAGAACAAAGTAGTGTTCTTTATTGTTCAGAACTATAGTGTACCTGTCTTCGGATGCCCAATGTAATTTGGCATCATATCTTAAATACAAAATGAGGATTGCCTAAATGGAGGGACTGTTTCAGGCACTGGGATATAGAAGAAAGTGAAGCAGGAAAAAAATCTATGTTTTCTTAGAGCTTCTGTTATAGTAGAATAAGACAATTATTCTAATAAGAATAAGATGAATAAAATATTGTATGTTCTGTAGTAAAAAGTGCAGCAGATGAAAAATCAAGAAAAGTTGTCAAGAGAGTGCTGAAGGCAATGGTAGGCAACAGCAGTTGGGGATGGTTTGCAGTTTTGCATGGGTAGCAGAAGAAGCAATATTGGTAAAGAAGTATTTGAGCCAAGAGCCAAAGGTGAAGAGCAAATAAGTTACTGAGAATCAAAGGGAAGTGGGGTCTGTGCAAAGAGGTAGAACTGTGTATGTTTGGAAGTAGTGGAGAGGCTTGTGTTGCTAAAGAAGAGTGAGCCAGGGAGGTGAGCAATAAGGTGGACATTATGAAAGGGAACCAGCTCATAGATTGGGCACCTCAGTTAACTTTGAAGTCACTGTACTATCATGCATAGTCTCATTATTAGTAGGCACAGCAAAGGGTTCAAGGGACATGTATTTGACTCTGAGTATCATGTCTTCTTACTGTCATCTTTATCATGAATTCAGTGGTCTAATAATTCAGGATCCTTGATTGTTTTGTGTGATTTAAAAATTTTTTTTCCTTTGTTTAGTTCAAAAGAAACAGAAGACTTTCAGTCAACTGAGTCATTTAGTAGCCAGCAGATGAACCTCAGTGTTGGTGAGGACAGCACTGGTAGCTGGTCCAATTTAAGTTTTGAGGATGATCACCAGGATGAAAGCAGCAGTTTTCATCATCTAAGTGAAAGGTAACTAACATTTTATATGTAATTGTGTCATTTAGGACTTCAGACCTCAGAATTGGACTGTACATTTACATAGTCTTATTTAAAAATTTTAAATTAGGCAGTCTATCACTACTTTCAAAATGTATTTTGTTATCCATAATATATATTTAATGTTTTGTTTTTTTTGGGAAGAGTCTCACTGTGTATCCTAGACTGGTTTCAGACTCAGTCCTCCTGCCTCAGCCTCTCACGTGCTAGGATTAGAGGCATGTACTATGATGTCTGACCTTTAAAATTTCTTGAACTTTTCAGTAGCCTTTTCTGTTGTCTTGTCCTCCCCTCCCTCACTCCCTCTCTCTCATTGATAGTAGTCTTCATATAGAACTTCACTACCACTGGTTCAAGGGTATAAATATGCCTATTTCAGAAATAGGAAATATGAAAAAAGACATAGAAAAAAATATTAGAAGCAAGACAATGTTTCAAAAAAGGAATAGGTAAGTTGGGTGTAGAGGCTCACATCTGTAATCATAGATACTTGGGAGGTGGAGATCAAGAGGGATATGGTTCAAGGCCAGCCTGGGCAAAAAGTTGGTGAGACCCCCATCTCAATAAACTGGGCCTCTTGTCTTGTGCTTGTGCTTGTATTCTAGCTAGTAAGAGGATGGAAGTCTGAGGCTGTCCCTGAGCAAAAATGTAAGACCCCACTTGAAAAAAAAACAAAGCAAAAGGGCTGAGGTGTGGCTCAAGTGGTAGAGTACTTGCCTAGCAAGCCAGAGGCCCTGAGTTCAAACTCCAGTACCACCAAAACAAACAATCAAAAGAATGGAATAAGAAGTCTGATAAGTGAAGAAATTAAGGGGGTGTGTGTCTGTGTGTGTCTGTGTGTGTCTGTGTGTATTGGATTAATGTAGGGTGCTCATACTTTCCAGCTCACTTAGGTAGTCCTGGCTTACTTCGGCTGTTCTTTCATTTTCAAAAGTGTCCTGGTTAGATGAAAAATTATATGGTCATTCTAGTTAGAAGTGGTATTTTATAAATAAATGACTTCAAATCTGACCCATTTTTGAGGTACAGAGGGAAGAGATGAGGTTAGGGGATTTTGAATTTTTAAGCTTTACATTGTTATATGGGAGATTTTTATTATTAGTTAAATGGAAGAATCATTGTTTTTTTTTTTTTTTTAGTTTGTTATAATGTATTTAATTTTACAAGAGTCAGAAGAGAGTATGCTTTTTTTTTTTAACAGTTAAAGATATTTCTTTTTTTTTTTTAAACAGTTAAAGATATTTCTTTTTTTTTTTTCATTTTTCTTTTATTATTCATATGTGCATACAAGGCTTGGTTCATTTCTCCCCCCTGCCCCCACCCCCTCCCTTACCACCCACTGCACCCCCTCCCTTACCACCCACTGCACCCCCTCCCGCTCCCCCCCCTCAATACCCAGCAGAAACTATTTTGCCCTTATGTCTAATTTTGTTGTAGAGAGAGAGTATAAGCAATAATAGGAAGGAACAAGGGGTTTTGCTGGTTGAGATAAGGATAGCTATACAGGGCATTGACTCACATTGATTTCCTGTGCGTGGGTGTTACCTTCTAGGTTAATTCTTTTTGATCTAACCTTTTCTCTAGTTCCTGGTCCCCTTTTCCTATTGGCCTCAGTTGCTTTAAGGTATCTGCTTTAGTTTCTCTGCATTAAGGGCAACAAATGCTAGCTAGTTTTTTAGGTGTCTTACCTATCCTCACCCCTCCCTTGTGTGCTCTCGCTTTTATCATGTGCTCATAGGATATGGGTAAGAATTTGTATTTCTCTTTGTTTAATCATTCTGTTAATAGAAGTAAGTACAGTATTTGAGATCATTGATTTTCTTTTTCTCTGACTTAGATCTGTCTTTCCAGTATGTATTTCTATATTTCCTCATTTTTGGTTTGTCTAACAACAGATTACGTGGACAAAACTGTGGTTGTTTTAATGGCTTTATAATAGAACTGTATTTGTTGGAATATATGTTGAAAAGAGTTGATTAATTTTACTTTCATTCTCTAAGACATTATGGTTTGTGACAATTTGTGTTGAATGTGGGTATATAAATTATTTGAGATTGCTTGGAAACTATTTAGAACGTTAAGTGATGATCCTTTTTTTGGTAACCTTGTCAATATTTATTGATGCACATGCAATGATTTTATGTTAATTCATTCCTTAGAACCAAAATTTTGGTTTGCATAAATATTACTTTTTATAATAGGCTAAGCTAATATTGGAACATATAACTGCTTATCACTGCAAACTAATGTGCTTACTAATTATTTTAATAATTAGGAATGATTAGAATTTTTAAATTGCATGTTGAAGGTTTTAATTTGAAAATTGAATTTAATTTTGTTTTTGAACATGTTGCTTCTTTTAGAAAAATTGCTTTGCTGCAGTTGTAGAATATAGTTGCTTCCTTGTTTTGGTTGGGTAGTGTCAGAAATTTTCTGTGTGTGGCATTGATGATTGGCTGAACAGAAAAATATAATGCTTAATTAAGCCTTGGCTATTCTAGCTTTATTCTGAAGAAAATGTATGTTACTTGCCACGTATTGAATTCACTGTAGTCCATGAAATGTAACTGACAATGACGTAATGAGAGAATTTTAAAATCAGAAGATAAGTTTTGTCTGTTTTGGTGCATCTGACCCATCTGCCCTATACTCCATCCAAGCCCATCACTGTTGTACGTTAATTAAAAACTTGAGAGAACCATAACCTATGTTTTTTTCTTTTCAAATTTTATCCAAACCAAAGAGAATTACCTTTTTATAAATTACATCCTATGATTTGCCACATAATATTAATTTCATCATGCATTCATTTACTGTCCTAAAAGCTATTCTGTTGTCTTAATCTGTAAAGTAAATAATAAGTTCGGAATAATTTCCATGATCTATTGAGGACAAAGGAAAAGACTCCTGAGTCTCGAACCCTGTCGTGTGCCCTAGAGTAACAGTGATGGTCTCTTGTTCGCTCTGTGGATGCTCCACTCCATGTGGCAGCTTCCGGACATGTGCAGGAATGAATCAAAGACAGAAGCTGTTCGAAGGAGAACAAAGGTGGTCTTTATGGTTCATTCTCTAGTTCAGCTCTGTTGTTTTCTTCCTCCAGCAGTAATGGTAACAGCAGTAGCTGGAGCAGTCTTGGTTTAGAAGGAGATTTGTATGAGGACAATTTATCCTTTCCTACATCAGACAGGTTGGTCCAGTCTAGAAACTTAAAAACTGATGAGTCTTTCACCACTAATGCATGATGTCATACTCTTAAGAGAATGTGGGTCACAGTGCCCATATGTATCAATCTGCTTTTCTCCTGTATTTTGACATGATTCTGCTTGATGAATTTACATTTAATGAAAAAAATCCACTCTGCTAAACCGTGACTGACATCTAATTGCAAATGTGCGACTGTTGTGCATGAGTTGCTCTGCTTGCTGTTTTTCATTCTACCAATTGTTTCACTAAAAAGAGCTTGCTTCCTACAGGATTTCTGTTGTTTTTTTGTTTAGTTTTATTTTGTTTTTATATGTAGTTTTATTTCATATGTAATAAAAGCATAGGAAAATGTTTTTATTAACTTCAGTATTAAATGGCATTAATATTTTATTATTCATGACATTTTGTGATACTTAAATTAGAATAGTTCAGCTTTACATTATTTTAAATTCAATTTATTAAGAAATTACTTGGCTCTAAATACCAAGGTAGGACTTCTTGTTTTTTGATAACTGTAGGCATCATTTGAAATTCATATTTTAACATGAAATGATGTGAGAAGCAAAGCTTGCTTTTTATTGTCATTTCTCCCCTTTCTAAATGTCATATGTCATATTGTAACCATCATTCCATACTACAATTCTAAGCGGTTGTTTTAATATGTTACTAATTAAACTTTTTTTTTTTTTTTAACTCTTTCTGCTGTTTTCTTTAAAAAGTGATGGACCAGATGATAAAGATGAAGAGCCTGAGGATATTGTAGAAGGTAGGTGACTGTTTTGTTATAAGGTTCCCTAGAGGAGTCTTTACAGTTTGTGTTTGTACATCTCCATCAGATAGGCCCTGGGTTATTTGTGTAAAACTCACAAATCAGGTGTTTTTTTTTTTTTGGTTTTAGGGGGGATGCTGGGATGGAACCCAGAGCCTTATGAATGCTAGGCAAACAGTCAGCTACCAAAATACACTCCCAATCCTTGAAATCAAGGTATTCCTGAACTAGTTTTCTTTGTCCAGTTTCAGGACCTCGATGAGAATTTGTATTACTTGATTGTCACACTAGTAAAGTACTCATTGTTACAAAGACCGTTCAACAATTTAAGAAAGAAATTTATGATAACCTCTATGTAATTATGTTATTCAAAATCTAAATCTAAAATCCTTACTCATGGCATAAGATACAGTTTATTATAATTACAGCATATTCTCAATATTTTCCTTTTAAAGTGATAACTTCCAGAATTAGTGTTTCATATCACTTATGTGAATCAGTAAGTAAAAATGAAAAGATATTTCTAAATCTGTGCAATTTTTCCTTCCCCTAATTCCAATCCTACATTTGTACATACATACATATTTGAAGAAAATATTTACGCCTTCCTTTAGTGAGCATACTTCTAAATATGTCAGGACTAGATAGCATTGTTCACAAAGTTGGAACATGTGACCCTGCTTCATGTATTAGAACACCTGAGTGAATCTAGAAACTCTCATATTGAAGCTGAGTTTTCATTGTATTCAGAAAATTATTGGATCCCCCACCATATCTTTTTTTCCTTAATTGTGAAAATAGCAGTACCGGTACTCAGAGGCTAAGACATCAGGATTGTGAGTTTGAGCCCAGCTTGTGCTACACAGAAAGTTCAGGTCAGTTTGAGTCTGGACTACAAAGTAAGACCCTGTTTCCAAAAAAAAAGTCTTTAAATGTAGTTCATGACCCTGAGTATCCAAGCAGTTTTATCACCAGTTGTATTTCTTGTTTTAGGAAGTCATATTCAGATTTTTGAGCTAAAATTTTAGAATTACGATTATCAATCTCACTGTCTCTTATGTCTGTGTAAGTAGACATTCTTCATATAGGGCTTCCAGAAGTAAGTCTTTCTCATCAAACATACAGTCAGGGTTGTGCAATATTTTCAAGAGTTTTGATAGGCTAGGTAATGTTTGCTTTACTCTTTGGTTACTGAAAAGTGTTGACTTTGTCTATAAGAATTGTATACTTTCCCTCAGGAACACTTATGAGGAAAGTTATCTCAAAGCATGTACCTGTAAATAGTGTGCATGGTATTTCTCTAATGAACTAGTTATTACTTAACTAACTGGTGAGGAATGATTAAGAGAAAATAAGATACAAGTTAGTATAAGTAAGAAGTTCATTTAAAAACTTTTACTTTGGACACTTGACACAGGCTATTGATGATTTCTTTTGTAAGTAGGTAGAAATCAGATCAATTATATGCAGACATGTCATTACTCAGCTTTTGAGATTATAGGTACCTCTTAGTTATTATATAGAAAGCTGTAGCCAACTTTCAAATTTGTTAAGTTAGAAAATAGAATTGTCTGGATTCAGAGAAAGATTCAAGATTATAGAGATCCTAAGCCAATAAACTTTTTTCCCTACTTTTTTTGTAGTTGCATGTTGTCAGTCCTTCCATTTTTACTAGTTGTTAATGAACTGTCTAAAGAGAGAGTTGTTGCCAGGTACAGTGGCTCATGACTGTAATCTCAGCTACTCAGGAGGCATCAGGATGATTATGGTTGGAGGCCAGCCTAGGCAAAAACTTATAGCAAGAGCTCATCTCATAAATAAACTGGGCATGGTGGTTTACATCTATAATCCCTCCCATATAGGAGGATTGTGGTTTTAGGCTGGCCTGAACAAAAAGCTTGGTACCCTATAACTAAAAGCAAGAAGGGCTGGGGGGGCGGCTCAAGTGCTCAAGTGGTAGAGTGATAGAGCACTTGCTAGGTCCTGGGTTAAAATCCAAAAACACCAATGAATGAATATATATATATATTTATATTCATACATATATATACCCACATACATATGTGTGTATAACACACACACACACACACACACACACACACACACACACACACACACACGGAGTTGTGAAGTTTCCTGTCAGGCCAGGCAACCAGAAGTCCTGCCCTGAGGAAACAACAGCAGTACAGGAAGTGTTAGGTGCATAGCCTCCAGCCCTAGGAGCTCTGCAGAATGGCTCAGATACCACTGTGTTGGACCATGTTGTACCAGACTTGCTTTTGATTGAGACTTTTATTGGAGAGAAGAGAGTGAAGAGGTAATACATTTATTTCTAGAGAATAATGTGGACAGACTTTTTAAATTTAAGAATTAGGAGCCAGTGGATATTCTAAAAATGATTAGTAAGTGTTTGAGGATGTCCTGCATACTACAACAGAAAGCTAGAGACATCCTTCAGTAGCATTTGCATTACAGTACACATTAGCACAGTGTCTGCCTGCATCCCAGATGCTCACTTTCTATGGAGGGGTGCAGGTCTTAACACTGTGTACTGCTCAGTCATCCTTAAGCAGCAGTGTTAACTCAGGATATTGGTCCACAAGTCATTAGTTTTGGACTGAGCTGGGATATATTCTTAATTGTGTTGGAAGCATCTTTTTTTCCCCTGGTCTGGTTTTTGGCATGCAAGTGGTTGCATATGACACCCTTCCACCCCCAATGAAGTGATTAAGAGCATGGTGCTATACTACCTGGGTTTTTCATGTCATGGCTTAATTGTATTGCACTGAGAGAGGACTCTGCCTGAGAGTGCTCACCTGTAAAAAGTAAAGATGAAAACACTTTCTACCTCACTGGTGTTGTGGGAATTAAACGAGTTTGTATACATAAGGAGCTTAGAAATGTTTAGAACTCAATATGTACTGTTCAAGGGTTTATATTGTTTGCTTCATTGTTACTTTGATTATAAGGATAGCTTTATAGTTTTATTTTCTCTCCTTTTATCTATGGGTCTTTTTAAAATTTTTTTTCTTTTTTCTTTTATTCATATGTACATACAATGTTTGGGTAATCTCTCCCCCCTTCCCTTATCCCCTTCCTCTCCCTCCACCCCCTTGCTTCCAGGCAGAAATTTTTTGCCCGTATCTCTAATTTTGTTGAAGAGAGAGTATAAGCAATAATAGGAAGGAACAAGGGTTTTTGCTAGTTGAGATAAGGATAGCTATACAGGGAGTTGACTTGCATTGCTTTCCTGTGCATGTGTGTTACCTTCTAGGTTAATTCTTTTTGATCTAACCTTTTCTGTAGTTCCTGGTCCCCTTCTCCTATTGGCCTCTGTCACTTTAAAGTATCTGTTTTAGTTTCTCTGTGTTGAGGGCAACAAATGCTATCTAGTTTTTTAGGTGTCTTACCTATCCTCATACCTCCCTTGTGTGCTCTCACTTTATCATTTGATCAAAGTCCAAACACCTTGTTGTGTTTGCCCTTGATCTAATGTCCGCATATGAGGGAGAACATATGATTTTTGGTCTTTTGGGCCAGGCTAACCTCACTCAGAATGATGTTCTCCAGTTTCATCCATTTACTTGCGAATATCTATGGGTCTTAATTTGACACAAATCATGGCATTTGTAGCACTTGAATTCATTACTTTAAAACAATATTTTGCATTTGTAATATCAATAAATAAAATACCAGTTGTTTCTTTTTTTTAGCATTACTTTGTCCTTTGCAAGAAATGTTTTAGTTGATGTTATGGTATGGGTAAGAAAAGCATTCTTTGGAATATAAGGAAAGGAAAATATTTGCGAATGAGTTTGAGAGTTGAATTGATAAATTTTACTTCAGACTGTTTAAATTTATCTATTAGGTTTGGAACGAAATGGAAAGACTCTCCTAATTACAAATATTGACATGGAGCCATGCACAGTAGACCCCCAGCTAAGGATTATTCTTCAGTGGCTCGTTGCCTCTGAGGCTGAAGTTGCAGAACTATATTTTCATGACTCAGCAAAGAAGGAGTTTATGCTAGTAAGTACCTACCTTCTAGAGTGATTGTGAGGATACATATCACTGTATACAATGTTCTTGTCATATTGTTGGCCTAGTAAGATGTCTGATGATGAAAGAGTGGTCAGTGTTTAGGCTGTGGATCTCATAGTTGGGTTCAGATACCAGCTCTGCCCTTCGCAGCATCACCTTGGGCAGATTCACCAGTAAAAGTCTCAGTTTCCTCAGTAGCACTATGAGTGAAGAAGCTATCTTACAGAGTTTATGAGGCTTAAGTATAATATTATAAGAAGCAAAATGCTTAGTTTAATGCTGGTATGCAGTAAGTCCTCAAAGTTAGATGCCATTTGTAAGAACTTCATGTGTTCTTATGAAAAGATTGAGTTATTCTCTATATTTAATTGATTCATAATTGTACTTAATAATTAACAAGGGTCTTTCGCTGATAATCCAGCTTTGTGCATATGAGAAGGTGACATAATCAAAAGATAATAAATGTTTAAGCAAGATAGTTTTATTGAGTACCTAGTATGTGCTAAGTGCCTTGTTAGTTAAGATTTATCAGTTTTAACGTTTTTTTTCCCCCATAATTGTTCTTATGAAAACTTTGGTTTAATCTTACAGTAGATTAGTGAAGAACCTGTGTAAATTGGTCAGTAATAACAAAAAAAGGAATATTGAGATACTTTCTGGTTCATAATTTATGAGCATCTGTTGAAATAATTGAGAAAAAACTTATTACAGCTTTTTGTCATTTATTTTTACTTAGACTGGACTTTTTTAATTCAGGTTTTTGATTGGAGCAGAAAGACAAAATAGATTAGAAAGGAATTGTCAAGGGGAAAGAATGGGCAGAGGAATTGTTAGGATTGACCCTAGGGAGGCAAACTCTTAGGGGAGTTACTTAGTCTTGGATGAGCTGAGGCCTAAGGGAAGACCTTAGGTGAAGCTGAGGGGGGTGGTGGTTGGGTCAAGGGACTTTGTCATCATGTAAACTCGCCCAGGGGATCTTTGTCTAATGATTGAATGGAAATACCTTATTATAACTATGGTTTGTTTTATCATGATTTTAAATAATGACCCTCATTGACCATGTCTGACTAGAACCTGCAGTGCTGCTGGGAAGTTAGGAATCAGTTAAGAAGCAAGTTCAGATCGTCTTTGGTGATAATGAGGAAAATTGAAATACTTTGTTTTTTGTGTCTTTCTGGATAAGATACTATTATTTCTGGCATTTTCACTGTTAAACAGAACAAGTAAGCATTAGTACCATAAGCATAAGCAGAACCTGAGAGACATTTGTATTAAAAATATAAAAGTATAGTAACATAAAGGAAAATAGATCAAAATTTGAAACTTTTTGCCACGGGTGGGCAGGTGGCACATTACTGTAAACCTAGCTACTTGGCAGGTAGATGGAGATCGGGAGGATCACAGTTCAAGGCCAGCCCAGGCCAAAATTTAGCAAGACCCCATCTAAACCAACAAGCCAGGCCTGGTGGTGAATACCTGTCATCCTAGCTATGTGGGAAGCCACAGGTAGGAGGATTATGGTAGGAGGCCAGCCTTAGGCAAAAATGCAAGACCTATCTGAAAAAAACAACTGAAGCAAAAGAAGACTTGGGGGTATGGCTCAACTGGTAGAACAACACCTTAGCAAATGTGAGGTCCTGAATTCAAATCTCAGTAATGCAGAAACAATAGAAAAAAAAAAACAAACCAAACTTTTGGCCAGGCATGGTGGTACATGGCTATAATCCCAACATTCGGGAGGCAGGAAGATTGTGAATTTGAGGATAGCCTGGATTTATAGTGAATTTCAGGTCAGCCTGAGGTACATAGTGAGACCTTGTCTCAAAAAAAACCAAACAAAAAAACCTTTCATTGTTCAAAGAACACTATCAGCAAAGTGAAAAGAAAATCCATAGAATGGGAGAACATATTTGCATATATCTGATAAAAGTCTTGTACCTAGCATATATAAGGAGCTGTAATAACTTAAAAATAAAAAGGCAAATAATCCAATTAAGAAATGGGCAAAGAATCTGAATTGTCCATTATGTATCTTCAGTAAATACATGAGGGCTGGAGTCATGGCTTAAGCATTGGAGCACCTGTCCAGCAAGTTTCAAGCCCTGAGTTCAAACCCCAGTACTACCAAATAAAGAAATAAATACATGAAAAGATGGTCAACCTCATTAACCATTAGGAAAATGTAAATCAAAACCACTATGAGCGTCACGCCCACCAGGACAACTATAATCAGAAAGGCAGTAGCAAGTGTTGGCAGTCATTTAGAGAAATTTATTCCTGGTGAGGATCTGTAGTGGCATAGCCACGTGGAAAATGCAAGCATAGTGTTAGCATGTAACCCAGCTTTGCCACTCCTGCGTGTGCACTCCAGAGAAATCAAAACATGCCCGCACCAAAGCCTGTCATAGTAACACCATTGACCATAGTTAAAAAGTGGGGATGCCCCAGATGTCCACAAGCTCACAAATGGATAAGTCATGTGCTATATCATGAAATGGAGCTTTGCCAATATAAAATAGTGAAGTATTGAAACATGCTCCACCATGGCAGAACTTGAAATAATTATGCTAAGCAAAAAAGGTGGCTCCAAAAGGCCACACACAGATTTTATGATTCCTTTTATGTGAAATGTCCCAAGTCGACAAATCTACAGAGACCATATCTAGATCAATGGTGGTCTAGGGCTGAGGGGCTTGGGGAGAATGGTGAGTGGTTTCTGATGGGGAGGGTTCCCTTTTGGTGCAGTGAAGAGAAAATGTTCTAGTGTAGGTTGTGATGATGGTTGCATTCAACTCAGTGATTATACTAAAACCCATTGGATGTGAATTAGATCTTAATAAAGCTCTTAAAAAAGAGTAAGCATATTTACAATACAGAATTTAACTTAAAAATTAAGAATGTTTACAGAGCTAAATAGATGAAAATGTGAATGAAATCATGTTCTGATTGGCCATGGTAGAGTTTATTTAAACCTGTATTTATTTACTTTTTGGTGGTTTTTTATTGAAACATTAACATTTCTTAACTTAGAAAGCCATGTTTCCGTTGAGGCTAGAGTGTGTATTCCAGAAAAAAACCCACACTATATGTTATGGAAGGAAAAAAATCCACATCCTTGTGTTAAGCTTGACATTGTCTTTATTATTTTATGTTTCTAATTGAGGGTGTGGCAGATGTATTTAGTTAGGTGAAGAATTTCCTGTAGAAATGTAGCCTCTGCACTCCCACATAGACTGTCTGCTGGGTGAGGTTTGTGAAGTTCTGTCTCCAACAATCCCAAAGTGTCATTCTGTGGAGGAGATGTGTTTATAAAGGTCAGGGAGAGAAAGTGTTTAATTTGGGTCAAGGGGTGGTGGTGTAGGGGAGAAGATCGTGTTATAACGGGGAAGAAATACTTAGCTATAAACAGCAGGGTTCTCAGTTCTATCTGATTATGAAAACAAAAACTTTACTGCTATAAAATTGTTTTCTGTTAACATTTGACTTATCTTTCTTTTTTAGCTTTCAAAACAATTGCAAGAAAAAGGATGGAAAGTAGGAGACCTCTTACAGGCTGTGCTTAAATACTATGAAGTGGTGGAAAAAACTTCCAGTGAAGAGAGATGCAAGTCGCTGTTTGACTGGCTCTTGGAAAATGCATAGAACACACCCTAAATCAATATATTTTATTATTTGTTTTCAGAGGGGAAGAAGCAGATTAATATGTTTAGGTTAAAATTCAAATAGTGAATATTAATGTTTTAAGTGAATTGGAAGGAAAGTAAATATAGCTTTTAAAGTGCTTTCTGTCATCAGTGTATATAACTCAGTTCTTACTTTTGTAATCTGTCAAAATACGATCTCCACTTACTCTTCTATACACATGTAGTTTGTTAAGAGCCTAAGAACATGTCTGTAGAGGAAGGTCTACTATAAGGCTTTCAGGGTATTGTCAGACAGAATTCTTTTTGGATCCAAATAGTGCTGCTTGAAACCACACTGAGGTGGCTAGGAGGTTCCAGTGATAAAGAGTTATAATTTTTCTTCTTTGCAAACAAATGGCATCTAATAGCTCCCCTAACACCAAATATAAAGCTGAGGCTGAATTTTTGTTTGTTTCTGGTAGATTCTTAGTCTTTTTGTTCCATTTTTAAAAATCGGTTGTATTTCTATAGTTCAACTATTGGTAGCTTTTTTGATTCCCCCAAACTGTCTAATTTCTATAACAGAAACATTAGTGTTTTAGGTTTCTGTAAACACTAAGTGATAGTTTCCCAAGCTTTCCATCAAATGACATTATTTGTTACTGCAGCAAAATGCTGGAATGCGAGTGAGTGAGCCAGTGTGTGTGTGCATGAAGATCTTTAACCTTGACACTGGTTTGTTCCAACCTCTTTTATTTTAGTTTGCTTAGTTAGAAACCCACTGTTAACATTAAAAGGTGCTGAAAATAAAATGTCTTTAAAGATTGTGCAGTAAGAATTTTTGTCTTTCTGACTTACCCTATAAATGAAAATTCAAGTGGCAAAACACATTGAAACTTTAAAAATTAATATTAATACTGAAATGCATTCAGAGTTTATTGCAGATTTTGGGAAAAACTCCCCACTTTACCAAGAAATTTTTTTCTAGAAAAATTGGGATTTTCTCCCACAATAAAATGTTTCTTCACTGTTTTGTAAAGTTCCCTGACATGCTCTTTCTGGTCTTGACATTTCCCCCTACTTTTTCTTTTCAAACTGCAAGTCCATGTGAATAAGAGGACCAAGATTGTGTCTTGGTTTTGTATGTGTAGGTATGTGTGTGTATGTTTTGGTTCTTCCACTAGTAGATTTTATAATCCAGGGTAAGTCACTTTTGGGTGTTGCCTTTTCTTTTTCCCAAGCATTGACTATTCTAGAAACTGTACAAAATGTAGAAGACATAGCACCTGCCCAGGATGTATGGAATCAGGGCACTTATATTCATTTTAATTAATAATTATGGAAGAGAAATGTGTTTTATAGTGAAAAATTCAAATTTGCTTTAGAAAAATGCCAAAAGCTATTTAAACATTTTGAGGTTACATTGTAAGATTTGGTTTTTCTCAATTTAAGGTAGAGACATAGGGTAAAACCTTAAACATAAATTTTCTTCAGGTATTTTAAGGAGAAATGCAGGAAATGTGTAACTGGAGGTGTTTCTACCTTTAGCTTTTCAGAACTGAGATATTGCAGCACCAGACTGGGTTTTGCTCTTGTTAATTGTAAGGTAGATTAATTGATCACCAAGTTTAGATCACGTTTTTATAAGTAACTATCATATTGTATTTAATTTGGGTGTATATACAGGTTTGATTGACAGAAAAACTGAGTTCTGAATGTCTTTTAAACTAAAGTGATACCAATATATTGGTTTTTCTAAAATTTTGTGTTTGAAAATGCTTATGATTACTTCTGTTGATGTATAATTATTTTGAGGTAAGGTTTCCCTCATACTCTTTTTTTTCTATGTATTTTGCTCTAGCTGTGCTGGGTTCATAGTTACCTTATTTAGCCACTGGAACTCCACACCTGCATCAATTTGGTGCAGGGGCTTAGAGAAAAATACTAAGTATTAGCAAATGAAAAGAAGTGTGAGACAAGCTTCCTCAGAGAGAGAGAGAGAAAACATTTGCTTCTAGAACAGTATCTTCTAATCAAGTACATTCTAAACTTAACTTTCTTTAAAGGCACTTTGTGATTTTTCCAAAGACATAATAGATCTGTTTGGTTGCTCATTTTCTGACTTATTTTTATTACGAATCTGCTTGACATATTTATATTGTTACATTGTAATATTACCATTCTGTACATTTTGGTCATCATGTAGTATGTCTTATTCAGAACTTTTAAAATTGTGATGTGCAATGAGATGAATTATCTGTTTATTATTTTTAAAACCATTGTGGGATCTGCAGAAAGAAAGTGAGACCTCTGATAAGGGATTTTAAGAACATTATTTGAGATTGAAATGTGACAATTCTTTCATGTTCTTTTTTTCTTAAGGCAAGTTTAAATTACATTTATATTTTTGGCATTATTAATGTTAATTTTGAAAATATTTCCTGCTTTATTCAAAAGGAATAATCTATTCATAAATCACCGAAGAAAATGGCAACATCTCTTGGATGGTTTGATATGATTTAATGGCAGTATAAAAACCTTTCAGAGTATTCACTCAGTGAACATGTGATATCTTTATACCTTGGAAAATGTTCTACTTACCCTTACAGATATATGATGGGAGTGAATTCAGTTTATAATACTTTACTCTGTTTAAATAAGGGTTTTATATTGTTGGTAGGAGAATTTAATTACTTATTAAGTACACTATGTATAAAGTGAAAGACAGGTTGCACATTTGACATTTGGTGGCTTTGACACTAGTGCACATTGCCCAAATGCAAGGTTTAATCTCCACTTGTTATTGGAATCCAGAATGAAATGTCTAGTTAATTATCTAGTTAATATTATTATTCCACAATTCATATCATCAGTTTCCCATCACTATATGATTTCACATTGCATGGTGTTTGAAGAAAACCATGCAGAATTAAAAAAGATTATGCATTCACACTCGATTTGGGTATCACTTTCAGTATAAACCCTGTCCACCTGTCACCAGCACAAAAGAGTCAGCACGAGTGGGGGTTAGGAAAGTTAAAGAGAAACGTAGCTTTTACTCATTTACTGTATTCTTGCTGCAGAGGCGCAGATACAGTGTTAGTCACTCCTGCCACTTTATTTATTTATTTTTCAACCATGTACATTCCTTTCATGAAGTTAGAACTGTAGGTCTAGAAGTTCTCATTCTGTTTTTGTGGTAATGTTTGAATACTATTTAATACCAGATTTTAATATTGCTGGATTTGCTACCTTTGGTTACTTGTGCAGTGTTGAAAGTAATCTACATTCTTGTTTAATTACCAGGTAGATAGCAAAAGCAGTTTTGAATAATTATAGCTGTTTATTTGGCTGTGCTCAGTTAGTACATTAAGATCTTGTACTGTGTAACAGTAACTTTTTTTGTTCTCCAGTAATTTAATGTTCACTTACCAGAATTTGAACTACAGGATGCACTAGAATTTTGTTTTAGCAGTGGCTCAAAAAAAAAAAAAGTTTAAAAATTACTTTTGTAATAATTTGCAATTAATCATTCTTTTCTCTTACAATTGTTTAAGCCTGTGATCTTTCCTCTCCCAACTAAGAATTCTTCAATAAATTTAAGAAATGCTTAGTTTTGTTTTTTTGTTCTGTGCATCTGGCTACTATAACTACTCTGTGCTGAATTAAAGGCATACAAGATTGCTGCGACGGAGGACATGAAAGCATCTGAATGCTCACTTCAGGGACTTTTGGTGCAGAGAAGTTAGGAATATTTTTAATTGGACACTGGATTCTGCTGACTTTCAGCTGTATTTCAGTGCTAACAAAGGGACTCCAAAGCCTGGTTTCCCGCTCTTGTTTGGGATTTCGTGCAAAGTCAGATGCTTCTGCCCCCTCAGCCATGAGTATGGTCATGGAATTCTCCTGGGCTGGTTTGAGTATTCCTTCCAGGACGTACAGAGATCATAGTCTTACAACACCAGGTACATAAGAAAGGAAACTTAAAGGTCAGCTCCTGGTTTTTAAATTAATAGTGGAACTTAACTTTGTCTAAAAATATTTTTTTTTCCTTTTAAGTATTCTGGTTTTTTTGAGCAATTTTAGGTGCATAACACAGTTGAGCAAAAACAAAGAGTTATTATTTACCCTTTGCCCCCACTTCATTATCAACACCCCACAGCACAGGGGAGCATTTATGACAATCAGTGAGCCTACCTTGGCACACCATTATCATTGAAACCCAATGTTCAGTCTTGGTATTATGCATTCGGAAAACTCCCAGAGTTAAGTTCTGTTTTTGCTTCTGGCATGACATACCCCAGACCCTCATTTCTGCTTCTTGCTGGGGCCTGTAGGCTTTTTGTTTTGTTTCTTTGTTTTTAATGATGGTGGTGTAGAGAACTGGGAGGGAAGGCAAGTCTCACTGTGTGGCCCAGGCCACCTTCTACGTGAAGGTTCTGCCTCAGCCTCCCTCGAGCTGGGATTACAAGAGTAATTCCAGAATTGCCACTCCCAGCTTGCTTGTAGGCATTTTCTGACTTAAAGCAGTTGAGATAATGTGCTTAGAGAATCTGAACGACATTCCAGCAACCCTTTCTCTCGCTTTGCTCAAAGAGGGGAGGAACATTCTAGAAATTGTAAATTTGGCAACTTTATTGCTTCTGAGCAGAAAATAAATAGTAATTTTTAGCTTGTTAGCTGTAGCGTTTTTTTGTTTGTTTGTTTTTTGCTGTATGTGGAGAAGGGAGAGCCAGCATAGGTCCAGCAGAAACAGATTCTGTCAGATTTTCATTTCATTTTTCAATAGAGTTATTTTCCTAGAATATTAGAATACCAGACAGTATCTAGCTTGTCAGACTGCCTTTCATCTGGAGAGAAGAAATGAGTAATATGGCTTCCTAATGTTTTGAGGACCTGTTCCCAAAGACTTGGGATTAGTCTACTTGGAAGTCAGTGCTGTGAATTGTCATGGGCCATTTCATGTAGTCTTTATACACAGCCCTGAGATGAATGTTTTGTGGGAATATTAGGAGGTCAAAGAGCATCACTGAGCATCACACAATAGCTATATCGAAGGATAATACTCAAACAGATTAGAAATAACTGATAGAGCAGGTAAGAGGCTTTAATTCTGTGGCCTTTATCCTTTGAGCCATGGTTCCAACATTTTCCTCCAAAGATTCGGTGTTTATGTTTTGCTTTTCTACAAATACTTTCATCCAGATACTATATTTTTAGGGTTTTCTTGATAAAAAGTTAGTTCTCTGTTACTTAACATAAGTTACATGATCCCAGGACTTCTGAATATATGGGAACTGATGCTAAGGGCTAAAAATGCTGTGAAGTTAGAAGAGTCACAACAAAGCTGTCAGATAAACAGAGAAGCTGCCAGAACCAACATCTGCAATCAGCCTGTTAACCTTTTTCCATTTCTAATGGGTTGTGAGTGGCACCTGCACATGGACTTGGGAGAGACTGAAATGTTATGGTAGTTTTTCCAATCTGTAAGTTCTTGGTTTTAGGCAGTCTTAGATGGTTGTGGCAAATGCTGGGAGGCAGGTTAAACTGCCTAAGTTGTGCAACCCAGTGGCCTTTTTCACTGCTGAATTTGTTTGGTTTTGGATGCTGGGGACCAAACCCATGGCCTGAGGAGGTGCTGTACTCCTGAGCTATACCCCCAGCCCTCTTCATTGCTCCTGAACCCTAAGAAGCCATGACTTCCAAAAGGAGGTGCCCTTGGTTGAGTGATGAAGTCTGCAGTTGATTCAGAGCTGGTTGAGAGTATGTTAAATTGACAATCAGATGCAGTAAGGCCTTAATGACCCAAATGACTGTTCTAATAACATGGGGATAGGTACAAGATCTTCCCCAAGTATGGAGTAGTGGCAGATGAAAAGGTGAAAAGTACCACTCACAAAGGTGATACCAGGAAGAGCCTGCAGAGAGAAAGTAGGCCAGAGCCAGTCACCTACACAGTCCCACCTGGGATTGCTACAGCACATGAAGACAGAGGTGTGATTTTCCAAAACACAAAGCACTAGATAAGGGACAGGTGGGAGTGACATAGAGATCAAGGGTTTGGTTTTAGATATGTTGACTGATATCCTGTATGTCAAGTACACAGTGGGTGACACAATCTCACAGGCTAGGGATGTAGTTTTTGCTATACAATTTGTGTTGCTGTTTTTCTATTAACATTTTTATTTTTGTATTGATTGTATTGATAGATTTATAGTTTTTTTTCCTCTCCTTTTTCCTAATCATAACTAAGTGGGAATATGTTTGAATGAAGAAAGAAGCTCCAGTATTCACTAACACCCACCTTCAGTCCCTGCCTTTATGGAGCATCACTTTAATAAGGTAGAGAGTCATTAAATTAATAATTATATAAGTATTTAGTGACCCACATCTAAGGGGGTGGATGAAAAAAACAGAAGAATACAGTTGAGCCTGAGGCTTAAGCTAGGTTTGAGCTCAATGGAACCAGCCAAAGGGTATGAAGTGTGAGGAGAAGAGCTCTTTCAGTAGAGCAAGAGGCTCTGGGGGTCTGGTTCAAGTAATTAGAGTGCTTGTCTAACAAGCTGGAGGCCCTCAGTTCAAAACCCCTAGTATTGTGGAAAAAAAAAATCTGAAAAATGTCCTGAGGAAACAAGAGGTGGGGCTTATCTGAAGAACCAATGACCAGTTTGGTGAGAGCATGGGAAGATGTGATTTATCTTTAAGAACACTGACACATCTTAGACAGCTGTCACTCAGACACTCCAGTATGTGACTGTTTCACTGTAGGAGTTGCGGTCCAGGGCATGGCAGATGGCTCTTCCTTGAGCGCTCTGCTTTTAGACTGTACCTTGAGTATTATATTTAGTCTCTGATACCATTTTGGTATGAGGACAGAGTTGAAGAGAATCATCCACACCCATTCCTGTCCAACATAGAGAAGGAGTTAAAAAAAAAATTCATTGAGTTCGTAGTGAAAGACAAAAGGGCTGTTTGGTTTGATCTGAAGAAGGAGGGATGTAGGGGTGACCTCTAAGGTGGCATTAAATGTGTGGACGGCTTTTAGTGAAGATAATTGAAACTCAAGACCTCAGAGGAGGGATTTCTTACCAGTGGGCAGGAATTAGTCGTGGGTCTTACCTTGTGTAAGGGCTAGTCCCCTGACTACAAAGGAATGTGCTTGTCCTTGGAGAGGAGGCTACTACTGGCTGATCTGTCATGCAAGTTATGATGAGAAACCCAGGTAGCTCAACTTTGGATCAGGTGGCCTCTGTGTTTCAATACATCCTTTGCCATACGGTAGTTTTTCTGCAGTAGTTAGTAAAGTTGTTAAGATCGTGGGCTCTCTCAGGTCAAAAGAACATGGTTAGAAATCCCAGCAGAGGCCCTGGGTGACGGTATTTCATCCAGAGGGGTTTTTTATTTGCTTTTTTCAGGTGCCTGGGTTTCAATTAAATTTAAATTCAAGCATGGAGATTTTCCAGATCACTCAGTTGCCTTGACCTTGTGCTGCACGTCCAGGCCAGGGAGGTTGCAACTGAGAGAGCACGGGGCATATAGGAATCCCTTGGTTGGAGGGGTGGAGAGACTTCACTTTTGCTTTTCAAGTCCTATGAGACTGCCAAAGTACTACCCATCGCAGTTTTTTCTTTAGGTTTGGGAAATATTCTTAGGATAAGAAAAGTGGCTTTGAGTCCTAAGTTTGCCTTGTGCTTTTAAGAAGATGTAAAATAAAATATTTAATATTTTATTCAACTTTCCCTCCCAGATAACCACCTTTAATATTTTAATTTACATGTAGGACTTTATTTATCTTCTTTTTCCCCCACCCTACCACCTTTCCTTCCTTCCTTCCTTCTTCTATGTGATTTACCATTGATATACTTTTTGTTTTACATTTTATTTAACTTTTTGAAAAGGCTGTATATACATGTGGTGTTAAATTCCAAAACAGGTCCTTTCAAAGATTGGCTGTTGTAACTTATAGTTAAATGTGAATTTGAAAGTGTCAAAAAAGCCCAGGAAATAATGACCATAGTCATTTAGTCATTTGAGTAACTACTGAGAGAGAGGAATATATGAGCGGTGTCTGTGGTGCCAACAGTGTTCTGTTCCTTGACTTGAATGGTAGTTAAACTGTCCTCATAGAGTTCATGCAGTTCTGCATATACATTTCTTACAACACACACTATTTAAAAAGCAGTTGCAAAACTGATTTTCTTTTTTTGCAGTACTGGGGGCTTGAACTCAGGGCCTTCACCTTGAGCCACTCCACCTGCCCTATTTTTGTGAAGGGTTTTTTTTTAGATAGGATCTCACGAACTATTTGCCTGGGCTGGCTTTGAACTGTGATCCTCCTCATCTCTGCCTCCTGAGTAGCCAGGAGTACAGGCGTGAGCCACCAGCACCTGTCTAAAATTGACCATCTTTTTTTTTTTAATTTATTTTTTTATTATTCATATGTGCATACAATACTTGAGTCATTTCTCCCCCCTGCCCCCACCCCCTCCCTTACCACCCACCCCACCCCCTCCACCTCTCCCCCACCCCCTCGATACCCAGCAGAAACTATTTTGTCCTTATCTCTAATTTTGTAAGACAGTATGAGCAATAATAGGAAGGAAAAAGGGTTTTTGCTAGTTGAGATAAGGATAGCTATACAGGGAGTTGACTCACATTACTTTCCTGTGCATGTGTGTTACCTTCTAAATTAATTCTTCTTGAACTAACTTTTTCTCTAGTTCCTGGTCCCCTTTTCCTATTGGCCTCAGTTGCTTTTAAGGTATCTGCTTTAGTTTCTCTGCGTTGAGGGCAACAAATGCTAGCTAATTTTTTAGGTGTTTTACCTATCCTCACACCTCCCTTGTGTGCTCTCGATTTTATCATGTGCTCAAAGTCCAATCCCCTTGTTGTGTTTGCCCTTGATCTAATGTCCACATATGAGGGAGAACATAAGATTTTTGGTCTTTTGGGCCAGGCTAACCTTGCTCAGAATGATGTTCTCCAATTCTGTCCATTTACCAGTGAATGATAACATTTCGTTCTTCTTCATGGCTGAGTAAAACTCCATTGTGTATAGATACCACATTTTCTTAATCCATTCATCAGTAGTGGGGCATCTTGGCTGTTTCCATAACTTGGCTATTGTGAATAGTGCCGCAATAAACATGGGTGTGCAGGTGCCTCTGGAGTAACCTGTGTCACAGTCTTTTGGGTATATCCCCAAGAGTGGTATTGCTGGATCAAATGGTAAATCAATGCTTAGCTTTTTAAGTAGCCTCTAATAAAACTGACCATCTTAAAAAGCAGAGAGGGCACATGTATTATTGCAAAATAACACTGACTGAGTGTATTTAGTGGTTATGATAGAAGCCAAAGGAGGATTGATTAATCTTCAAAGTACTGGTTTAAAAAAGTCAAGGTGAGGGCATAGGGGTAATCTCAGCTGCTCAGGAGGCCAAGACAGGAGGATCTTGAGTTTAAGGCCAGCCTGGGGAAAGTAACTCAAAGCGCTGTCTCAAAAAACAAATTTTAAAAACAAGGCTGGGACCACAGCTCAAGTGGTAGAGCACATGTCTACCATGTGGAAAGCCTGGGTTCAATGCAAAAGAAAAAGAAAATGGGACTTCATAAAACTAAAAAGCTTCTGCTCAACAAAAGAAATGGTCTCTAAACTAAAGAGAACACCCACAGAGTGGGAGAAAATATTTGCCAGCTACACATCAGACAAAGGACTGATAACCAGAATATATAGGGAACTCAAAAAACCAAATTCTCCCAAAATTAATGAACCAATAAAGAAATGGGCAAGTGAACTAAACAGAACTTTCTCAAAAAAAGAAATTCAAATGGCCAAAAAACTCATGAAAAAATGCTCACCATCTCTAGCAATAAAGGAAATGCAAATTAAAACCACACTAAGAGTCCACCTCACCCCAGTTAGAATAGCCATCATTAGCAACACCACCAACAACAGGTGTTGGTGAGGATGCGGGAGAAAAAGGAACCCTCTTACACTGCTGGTGGGAATGTAAACTAGTACAACCACCCTGGAAAAAAATTTGGAGGCTACTTAAAACACTAAACATTGATCTACCATTTGATCCAGCAATACCACTCTTGAGGATATACCCAAAAGACTGTGACACAGGTTACTCCAGAGGCACCTGCACACCCATGTGTATTGCGGCACTATTCACAATAGCCAAGTTATGGAAACAGCCAAGATGCCCCACCACTGATGAATGGAACAAGAAAATGTGATATTGATTCACAATGGAATTGTATGCAGCCATGAAGAAGAATGAAATGTTATCATTCGCTGATAAATAGATAGAATTGGAGAACATCATTCTGAGCAAGGTTAGCCTGGCCCAAAAGACCAAAAGTCGTATGTTCTCCCTCATATGCGGACATTAGATCAAGGGCAAACATAAGAAGGGGATTGGACTTTGAGCACATGATAAAGCGAGAGCACATGAGGTATGAGGATAGGTAAGACACCTTAAAAACTAGATAGCATTTGTTGCCCTCAACACAGAGAAACTAATGCAGATACTTTAAAGTGACAGAGGCCAATAGGAGAAGGGGACCAGGAACCAGAGAAAAGGTTAGATCAAGAAGAATTAACCTAGAAGGTAACACCCACGCACAGGAAATCAATGTGAGTCAATGCCCTGTATAGCTATCCTTATCTCAACCAGCAAAAACCCTTGGTCCTTCCTATTATTGCTTATACTCTCTCATCAACAAAATTCGAGATAAGGGCAGAATAGTTTCTGCCGGGTAGCGAGGGGTAAGGGGGTGGGTAAGGGAGGAGACGGGGGGAAGAGGGGAGAAATGACCCAAACATTGTATGCACATATGAATAAAAATAAATAAATAAATAAATACAATTTAAATAAAAGAAAAAGTCAATTTTAAGCCAGGAGTGGTGGTGCAAGTCTATAATTCCAGCTACTGGAGAGGTAGGATGATCACAAATTTAAGACCAGCCTAGGCAACAAAATGAGATTGCAAAGAAAGTGCTGGGAGCAGCTCAGTGGTAGATTGCTTGTCCAGCACATGAGAGGCCCTGCGGTTAAATCGACAATATCTTATTTTTCAAGAGTGAATGTAAATTTAAGGTACATTTTAAGACTGAACGAGTATAACAAACTGAAAAAAATGTGCTGAAAAAGACTACTGAATTATATACTTTTTGTAAGAAGGAAATTGAGCTCTTATGGAAATAGTGAAAAACAGCATTTAAAGGAATTAAAATAGAAAATAAGAAAGAGAGGCCACCTAAAGGCAGTGCGTGCCTGTGTAATAATTCCTGTTTGCTCCCTAAGGCAAGCATATCATTGACTCCCGACACCAGCCCTGCCATCAGTATTCCTAATTTTCACGTGAGAGACTCATGCTCAGGGTGAGTCTCATACTTGCTGGGCAAGAGTGGTAATGAATGCCTGGGCTGTCAGGCTTGAAAGCCCATGCTCTGCCTGTTTCACTGTATCACCGTATTCAAAAGCCAAAAGACAAAAAGCTGACAATTAAAGTCATCCAGAGACAACTCTTTTCATCTCAGTGTGCTTCCTTCCCATTCTTTTGCCCCATATTTGTATTATTATAGGTTTTTGGTGGTACTGGGGTTTGTACTCAGGGCTTCCCACTTACAAAGCAGGTGCCCTATCACTCGAGGCATGCCTTCAGTCCATCTTGCTCTGGTTATTTTGGAGATAGGGATATCACAAAGCATTTGCCCAGGATGGCCTCAAACTGTGATCCTCTTGATCTCAGCCTCCTAAGTAGTTAGGATTACAGGTGTGAGCTGCCAGTGCCCAGCTTCATATTTGTATTTTATACAATCAAGATTTCCCTTATTTCATAAGATTTGTCAAAAACATTTTTTAAAACTTCATGCTGACCTTTGGGCTTTCCAAGTTTGGTAACTGATGAATCTTACCACCTTCCTGGCTGGAAATACTTTAAAGCTCTTTTTTCTGTTATATTAGTTGCATTTTCTTTGCTTTGAGCTTTAAGTTAGTACTTGACAATCTTTACAAGGTCAGAATCTTAAGCAGCTCATTTGAGAAGGACAATATGTAAAAGAGTTTGGGTTGGCTACTAGAAATGAGGCAAAGTATTTATTGTCTCAGCTTAAACTACAGTTTTCCTCGTTTCTGGCTTCATTATCAACCTGGCAGAGCTGACAGCAGCAGAGGCTGTTTTATACATGATCTCGATGCCTGTTAGTACCAGATGTGAAGAAAAAGTTACAGAAAGATCAGACATCCTTTCCAAGCTCTTGGCCCTTCTGCCATTGTTGCGGGGTGATTTCTTGCCATTGCTAATCCCAAGCTCATTTTACTACAGCAAACACGCTCTTCTTCCTGTGTACTCTGTTATCCATTGTTCAGCCTTTCAGGTTTACCACACATTTGAATAATGCTCCATCCTTTTCAGTCTCTTCCTCTCACCCTTGATGACCCAGGAGAGGAGGGTCAGATGGCGGGTGTTGGGGAAACAGTCTTCCATTCAAGGGATTTTGCAGAGAAAGTGAAGTTTCAGGACAGCTTGGGTAATGCCAAGTAACCCACCCTCCATAGCCTCCAGAGTCAGTAAGATTTACCTTACCTCTAGGTGACTTTGAATTGGATATATGTAATTATTACTATTTTATTTATTTGCTGCTGAGTCTGGCAGAAGGAAGATAGCTCAGTCGTACTCACATGCTAAGACTTGCCAGGAGATGAGCCCCATGTCATGTTGAGTAGTCTGGGAGGTCAGCTTGCTTACTGACTGCATGGTAACCACCCAACCCTTCCAGTGTAATTAATTGTCCATTCTGGATAAAGCTTTATCTTGCTGAGTGAGTATTGATGGGCAAGCATGAAGGCAAAGAATATGTAGGCCAAATACCTAATGAAGGTAGAAATGTATAGCTGTAAGCAGGCACAAAAGCCGACCTTGGCTTTGAAGGATTTTGCTGAACCCAGTGAACTTGAATTTGGAGTTCAATTGGCTCATAGAGCATGGTCTTATGGTTCCCCAGAGAAATAGAACCAGCAAGGCATGTATGTTTGTGGGTGTATCTATCTGTCTGTCTTATCTGTCTGAAAGCTTGATCTATTTTAAGGAGTTACCTCATCTAATTGTACAGGCTGGCAAGTTCAAATCTGCAGACGCATTTAAGAGTTGGTGCTGCAGTTTGAGTCTGAAGATAGTTTGAAGGCAGAACTCCCTCTTTGAAGGACCTCAGTCTGTTTTCTTGTAATGCCTTCAACTGATTAGATGAAACCCATCCACATTATGGTGGGTCATCTGCTTTGTGCAAAGCCTGTGTTCACCTCACCTAAAAGTACCATCATAGCAGCATCCAGATCAGATATCTGGTATTGTGGCCTAACCAAATTGACACTTAAAATAACTATCACACCAATCTTTAGGGTCTGGCCACAATGTAGACCCCAAAAGTCTATACACACAAGTTGATCAACGGGCACTAAATTGCAGTTGGCAGGAGTAAGACATTGTGGGGTGCTCCTTCGCAGCAGGGTGACTTTAAGTAGCAATTATGTACTGTTTGTCTCAAAAAAGCTAGAAGAAAAGACCTTAAATGTTTTTACCATGAAGAAATAATGTTTAAGGAGATAGATATTTGTAAACTGATTTAAACATTAAACTATGCATATATGTATGAAAAGATCACATGGTACCCCATAGATATGTACAACATTCATGTTTTTTGTACCAGTTAAAAAAATTAAATAAAAAACCCCCTATACTCAGTAGAAAGGTGAAGTTGAGGGGAAGGGCAGAAAAAAACCTCTTACCCTGGGGAGTAATGTTCTGTTCAAACTTGAATAGTGAATCAAAGGATGAAGACCTTCCCTGAGCATTCATAAGCCGGCTCTCATATGAGCTTGCAGACTAAATTCCCTCATTGTGACGGGTCTAAAAATTGAAGCTGAGAATTTGGTATCACATTTTTCTGTTAATTCTTCCATGCACCTGTCTAAGGCAAAGAGAAATCATCTTGTGGTTCACCTTCAGCCTTGGGTTCAATTATTCCTAAAGATAAAGTTCCAAAGAGATAAGAAGCTTCAACCTAAAAAAATACTATAAAACCATGAGTGGAAACAATGTTGTGGGGATCAACACAAAGACTTTGATGTTGCTATGATTAGACACCGAATATAAAGTAGCTAGATTTGATACTTTTAAGGATAAAGAAAAACTTAAATCTGAACAGAAAACCACTTCACATTAGGACAACTAAAATAAAAAGCATAGACAACATCAAGTGTTAGGAAGGGTGTGAAGAAACTGGGATCTATATATATTGCTGGTGTGACTTTTAAATGATGTGGCCATCACTTCTTGGCCTTTTGGCTAGGATCAAGTATAAAATGATGTGGCCACTTTGAAAATTGCTTGGCAGTTCCTCAAAATGTTTTTCGTCAAAAAGTTACACCATATATTTGCCATATGTCCCAACAATTCCACTCCTAGGGATATGCCCATGAGAAATAAAAACACATCTCCACCAAAAATTGTACATGAATGGTCACAGCATTATTCTTAATAGCCCCCAAATGTAAATAACCCAAATGTTAGTCAACATGGACAAACAGAATGTGGGTTATCTATACAACGAAATATCCAGCCTTTAAAATGAATGAGCACAGACATGATGGAACCCTGAAAACATGGTAAGTCTAAGAAACTAGACAGAGATTGTAGGCTTCCATTTATGTGTTATGCCTAGAAAAAGCAAACAGCAACAGAATGAAGGTTAGTGGTTTTCAAGGGCTAGGAGAAGAGAGGGATGAAGAGTGACTGCTAATGGTTCAGGGTTTTCTTTGGAGGTATGAAATGGTTCTAGAATTAGATCCAGTGATGTTTACTCAGCTCTCTGAATATACTAAAACCTGCTGAATTGTGTATTTTAAAGCATGAATTTTATGGTATGTAAATTATAACTAACAGCTCTTATATTAATAGAGAAATACGTTATTTATATAGGTTTTTTTTTTTTTTGGAGACAATATCTTGCTATGTAGCTCAGGTTGTCTCAAACTCAAATCCTCCTGCTTCAGCCTCCCAAGTGCTGGAATTGCAGATATACACCACCATGCCAACTGAGAAAAACATTTTTAAAAGCATAAAATCTTCTCTGGAAGTTAATTGAAAGACTCAGCATTTAGGTTTAATAGCAGATTAGACATAGCCGAGAGAGAATTAGTGAATTGGAAAAAAATATTCAAAATGTGTCTCAGAAAGATGACAATGACATATGAAAAAAGTTTAAGTGACATTGAGGGACAGGAGATCTAACATATCTACTAAATGTAGAAGAAAAAGAGGGAGAGAGTAGGGCCTAATTAATGTTTGGAAGGACAGTTCCTGGAAATTTTTCAGAAATGAAAGACAGCCAGGCACAGAGTCAAGAAACCTAACAGTTCTCAAGCAAAACAATGCGTATTAACTTTTCTAGGGAGAACTATTCACAAATTCACCTACTATTCTGGACAATAGCAAGTAAAATTTCTAGGTTGATCAGCAAAAGAATAGAAATAAATTGTTTATATCCAAAATTAGCAGAAGAACAAATTAATGAGAAGAAGAGATAGAAAAAGCAACAATCGAAGCAATAAATAACACCCAAAGAATATAGTAGATATAAATCCTGTGACTTCATTCTTCACGGGTGTTCCTGAGAGCACCCCTCAAAAAACTTCCCATGTGAGAACAGGCGAGTTTGCTTTCAGGACAACTTGGTGTGTGGAAGAGTAGAAATAAGAACTACTGCTTTGGAAAATGACTGGGTATCCCTTATTTACGTTGGACTTGGGTGTGCCCCAGAACACAACTATTTTGCTGTTAGATATAAACTATAGAGCAATCTCAGGGATATATACAGAAATGTTTAAAATGGAATTACTCCTGGCAGGAAAATATTGGAACTATCCAAAATAATTCTCAGCAGTAGACTAGATAAATAGGTAAATTGTGATATACACTTGGCTCTTCATGTCTGTGGGTTCTGCATCTGAGGATTTCACCAACTGCAGGTAGAAAAAAAATTGAAAAAAACCTGCACCTGTACTTAAAGTGTGCAGACACTTTCTGGTCATTATTTCCTAAGCAATACAGTGTAGCAGTTCCTTGCATAGCATTTACATTGCATTAGGTATCATAAGTAGTATGGAGATGATTGAAAGTATACAGGAGGATGTGCATAGAGAATATGCAAATGTTGCACCATTTTGTGTGTTAAAGACTTAAGTAGCCTCAGACTTTGGTATCCACAGGGGGTCTTGGAACCAATCCCTCATGGATGCCAAGGGACATCCGTGTTCATCCAATGAAATTTTACACAACAGTTTAATGAAAAAGAACAGCAGCTTTACATACATTGTCATGGACGCATTGTAAAAGTACAATTGCAAAAACAGCTGATTTTGATAGGGCTCAAAAACATAAAACTAAACATTGTAAGTTGTAAGGGAGAGATACACATATATACATACAAATAAATGAACACAGCCCTTTCTAGTTACATGTTTACATATATATATGTGTATGAATACATATTACTATAAAAATGTAAGGGGGTGATTAATACAAAATTCAGGTAGTTGATTACCTGTAGAGGTGGGGGAAGGGAGGAGATGTAACACAGGCTTTTGAGATACCAGCAGAAAACTATTTATGAATGGTGTGTCCCTGGGTGTTTACTTCTTTCTTCAAAGTATATGAAGTCTTTAGATAATATTTTAAATGTATGACATATTTTACAATAGAAAATTCATTTATTTAATAAGATTTTAAAAGGAGTCTTAGATGTATTAATTAGTTGGTTTCTGAAATTTTTGCAAAAAAGAAAGAAAACTTTTTGAAGAGAAATATGTTTAAGCACAACTGAAGTTGGCTTATTTAAAAAAGTAAAAACAGCCAGAAAGCATTTCTGTAATTCCTGAATTGCCCCCTGAGCAAAGTACTCATTTCCTGGGTCCTCTCTTCAGACCTACAATTGGGGTGCACTTGGTGAGGAGACTGCTGGTGCCCATGGAGGCAGGCAGAGAGGGCTGCAGCAGCTTGGCTGCTCTCTGCTTCTGTCTTCAACCTCCTCTTCTCTGCTCCTCTTCTGGTCTCCAACAGCTCCTCCTCTAGAGGCTCAACTATCCAAACTCTAGCCCTAGACTCCAGCCCTGACATTGTCCTGCAAAGTGTTGGAGTGGAGGAGGAGGTGGCAGGGCATGGGGAGGATAGGAGGTGGAGGAGGAGGAGGAGGAGGTTTCAGCCTGAGCAGGATTAAACACCAAGAGCAGGAAGGATGCCCTCAGCCAGGATGTAAGGGTAATGCTGCAAAGTGACCTGTTGCCCTTGGCCATGAGTCAGCAGTGCTGGTCCCTCAGAAGCTGGATGTGAGACTTGGGAAGAGAGAGGCTGGAGCTCTGGATAAGCTACCAAGGGCTTCTTGGCAGCTTGCACTTGTCAGGCTACACCCAGCTGCAGGGCTGGATGACTGCTGTGGAGACACGGTGCCCTTCCTCAGGTGCCCTGCAGCCTGCCTTACTCTAAGGCTGTAATTGTGAGCAGCTCTGGGCCACGCACTATTTCCTTGCAGGGAGAAGGAGTCCTCAGGATGGGGCAGACTACAGAAGCCCAGATGCTCTGTCGGAAAGCATCCATGCTAGCTCTCCCTTCCTAAAGCTGCAGTGTCGCTCTGAGCCTCAAGGTGGTACAGCAACACAGCCTATGTCACAACAGAGCCTAAGTCACACCATGGGAAAGCTTCCTTGGATGCAGTAAGCCTGGCTTTGCTTGTTTCGAACAACTGGCTCCTAATCCAGTGTGACCTGGGGGTCAGTCCTTGCCAGCTCATCTACTTCCATCCCCAGTGAGAATCAGAATGGTTTCCTCTGTTCTTTGGTCACTGAAAGGAAAACTCCTCTCTGCTCAGGCCCACCTAAGGAGCTGCTCGCTTGTGATCCTGAAACTTGTCCTGATAGACCTTGGCAGAGGGGAAGTGAAGGGGCCTTGGACAGTCATAGTCATGCACAGGTTAGCTCGGGCTCAGGCTGGTCTCAGCCTCCCTCTTGTGTCAGTTCCTTATTTCACCCATTCCCACCCTCTTCCCTTCACATACGTCCTGGGTCACTCCTCACTAGAATTTTTGGAAATTTCCATTCATCATGTCCACATCATTACGATTAGCTTGGAATCTTAAGTGTGCTATAAATTTTACTCCAAATTTACTCTCTTCTCATCTGTCACTTTATGTGACCACCCTGTGAATAGTAACAAACTTTCTTCTCTCTATCCTGTTAATACTGCTTTATTTTCTTTCTTAGCCCTTCCACCACCTAAAATACTTATACGTTTGTCACCCCTTTACCCCTGAGATTTGGGACTTGGCCAGTTTTGTTTTCTGCTGTGTTCCCAACCCTGGAACAGTGTTTGGTACACAGTGGGCACTCAGTGAATGTTTGTTGACTGGATTTATGGATCAATGAATGAATAAATGAATGAGAAGAGAGATGTTTACTTCTCTTCAACAGGCCTGTGGAAAAAGGAGTGTTCCAGTTTGTTGAAGTCTAGGGTTTGGCTTCAAGTGATTCACTAGTTACCTAAAGGACTTTGAGCAAGTAACTTTACCTCCTAGCATGGCCCATTTCCTAATCTGTGAAGTGAGTGGTCTGGATTTCGTGGCCTGAAGTTCCTGTCCTTCTCTGACAGTTTTTGGTTTTATGATTTTGCTTCTGAAAAGGGATGGTGTCATAAGCCAGGTGACACACAGTATGCATTCTGGACAGGAAGCAGTTGCAAGTGATAACCTAGCATCAAAATATGCTTTTGTGTATATGGATAAATGCATAATTGCTTCATAATGAAGTCTTTACAAATTATTCTCCTAAAATAATCTCCAATGTATGGAGATTGCTTATATTTCCTCTTTGGTCCCTGGTTCATATACTAATGATTTTATTTTTTCTGAGAAACAAAGAATTTTTAAAAAATTATTTCATTTGGACTCTTCCTAGGTTGTTTCTTCTTATTAGTGACATTATTTAGGGAAAGATGTCATGCTCTTAGTGTGTTTCCAATGTGGCAAGAAGTTTCAAAATAAAATTATAGCCAAGGGGACCCCTTATCTTTGAAAGGAATTATTGCCATAATTTTCTTCTTGCTATTTGGTTGTGATTGTTTCGTAGGATCAATACATGTCTGTTATCTAGAAGATATTAGAATAGTTTTTGACTGATGATCAGTTGCATGCGGGCAAAAAATTCCTATCGTGGGACATGGGTAGAACTTCACAAAAGTGATTCTGTCTCACCCAAAGGAGGGAATTTTTCATCTTTCTAAAGGAGCTTGAGGGAAAAGACCAGAACTGCCTGATGGATTCTCCCAAGACCCCAACTTCAAATATCTTCTCTTTATAAGGAAAAGAGTGGAGCTCCAGTGGTATCAAGGCTAGTGTGTAGTACTTATAATGAAAACAAAGCAAGACAAAACTTGACACCACTTGTGGTAGGCAGAATAATAACCCTCCTCCCCACCACACACATGCATCCCATTATGTCCAGGTCTTTATCCCTGGAATTTGTGAATATGTTACCTTACATAGCAAAAGGGACTTTGCAGTTGTGAGAAAGGATCTTGAGATGAGATTAACAAAGATTATCTTGGTTGGCTCAATATAATCTCCTTAAATTGGGAGATCTTTTCCCAGCTATGGCCAGAGGACAGTGTGATTACAGAGGAAGTCAGAGAGATGTGACATTGCTAGCTTTGAAGATAGAGAAAGGGACCAAGAGTCAACAAGTCTAGGCAGCATCTTGAAGCTGAAAAAACTCAAGGAAATGGTTTCTTCCTTGGAGCTCCACAAAGGAAAGTGGTTATGAGAACACTTTGATTTTAGGCCCATATCAGACTATTTTGAGTTTGCTAGTTTGAAAAGTATTATTAAACTATTTTATTTTTGTAAACAAGTGACTATTAAATGAGAGATGTACACTGCATTTGTGGCCCCCATGATACTTCAATTTGACAGCGCTGCTCTAGGGAATCCATGAACGATAGAGCACTTGAACAACAGGCAGTCCAGTCAGGTGGTGAGCAATGATGAAGTTCAAATACAGGCTTCTGAAACAGAAGGTTGAGACTTCTGTGTCCTCCTGTGCAGAACTGGAGGAGAAGATGTTATATTGCTCTTTACATCCTCAGCGCCTAATAGGATAGCTGCCATTTATTTGCTCAGTAATTATTTGCAGAATGTGTGTTTGATATTATTAAACCTAGAAAGTGCTTTGACAAGACCCAACGAGATGGTGAATTCATCCTGAACACATTTTTCCTGAAAGAATTAGGAACTGTGGTCTAACAGAAAACAGGAAGCAACAAGTAGGTCATTTCCCTTTTGACCAGTATTTGTGGCTCTACCTCACCCCTGCTGGACAGGATCATTTTCCATTTTCAGGAAAGAAAAATGTGAAGAAGAGATAGAAAAGGCAGTTTCAGGTGTGTGAACCCAAATACCAAGAAAGATCCATGTAATGATTTCTGTTTGGGCTATTTATCATCTCTGAGGCAATTTCTAATCATTGCAGAGAAAAATGACATGTGCGCAGAATTAGGTGACCAACTTTTTATTTGAAAGTTTGGTTCTTCTCTAATTTGCTCCAGGATCAGTTTAACTTCCCTTTATTTTCCTTCATCACACATGCTTAAAAGAGGAAATGTTTCATATTTACCCATGCTGAGAACTGTGAGGATTAATTAGTGACTCTACTTAGAAATGTTTTTTAAATATCAGAAATTTGTCTCAGTAACACATTATCCTGGCACAGAATTTGAGAATCTTATCAGTTGCTTCCTACAGCTCTGACACTGATATTTGTAGAGTCTCTTGTGGTTCAACAGTTACTATAGGTCCTTTAAAATATATTTGAAAAGTGACCACCATGATAATAATACATGTTTCTGGGTTTTTCCCCCATGTATGAGGTCATTGCTTAACTCAACTGAACTCTGTGCCATTAAAAATGGGGAAATACAATTTATTTCAGTGCCATTTGAGTCTGTTTTGAGGTACTGTGGACGGAAATATCCCAGTTGCTTGGTTGAGATGATTCATGTGGAACAGTCTGGAGAATAAACTTTATCTTGTCCTCATCTTTATTTTTGTTTTATATATGGAAACTAATCATTTGAGGTTGGCAACATGAATTTTGGGCTAAATTTCTTCAATAATTTTTTTCTATGTTTCTTTACCTCAGACCAAAAATCTCTAAATCTAGGCTGTTTTCCAAAAGCAAACCTGCTCACAAGCTCTCTAAAAGACTGCTAGCCTGGGAGAAATTACAGTAAGTCCACTCTGAGGTTGGTCGGGCTGACAACCCATTGCATTTTGGTCAACAACAGAGAGTTACAATTTAATGTCAGGAGCAAGAAAGGGAATTAGGAATGAAAACATTACCGGTGGACATGGTTGCCTGGTATGCGCACAGGCTGAGCACACTAGTCTGGTATCCATGCTGGGGCATGAAGCGTGGTCAAGGAGAAAATACTGGTGTCCTGGTCATTGAAAACACCATGGGTTTGTATTCACAGCCCCTGCTTGAAGTTCTTCTTTCAGCAGACAAAATGGCTGGTCTGGTTAAACACATACGTGCATATGCACCCGTCTCCCATCAGTTATTTTTTTTCTAGAAAGTCTGTTAGTTAAGACAAATGATATGGCCTGGGGGTAACTGACCATGCTGCCAATGACAAAAATGTCATATTCATAGGAAATGAATACCCTGCTTGTCAAAAAAACAGGCTACAAATGACAGGGTCAAGACATTAAACGCGCACAGAGAAATAACAGAGACACAACCCAACTGCTCTAAAATACATAGCAACCTATTCTAATGATATTTGTAAGACTTATAATAGTCATATATGTTTATTCTCTTCAACTAAACTCTTAATAGTCCCACAAGTCTTTTTAATATTTCAGTGGCCAGACTCAAATGGCATTAATTACCATAGACAGCTAAATGATATTTTAATTGACCAAATATTATGTAAATGCCTTAAGATTTTGGAGACTCCCATTAGACCATGTACAACTAAATGCAGTTGGATTGAGCTTTGATGATGTGAGTATTGCCTACCCTCTTTTACTCCCTTTCTGGCGAATGGAGAATGGATAGTTTTTGTCCATGTAATGTAGTGTTCTGTTTGAGAGCTGCTGTAAGCTTGCAGAGCTGGAGGCCACAGGGCAGTCTATAACCATCATTACTCTTCAAAGCTTATCTTTGTGATTCTATTTGGGGATTGCTGAAACATGTGGCCTTTGGTGACTGGCCATGACAACATTTGTAGAGTGGTCCAGTGCTGAGAATGGTGCCCTGGGCCAAGCTAGTAAGAGATAGTCAGTATAGATGGAGTAGATGTTTCTTTCGCCACTTGTTTTGTAGTTATATTAATATATCTTGGATTATAGCCTTGGATTATAGCCTTGTAAAAGATGGTGCATGCAACCTGCACCTGGTTAACGCTTTATTCCTGCAGGACTGGTGAATCTTATACCGGGTGTATTGAGTCTCAGTTTCTGGGAATGGGGTACCCAGTAATCCACATTTCTTTCAATAAACTTAATTTTAGAATAGTTTAAAATTTACAGAAAGGCTTCAGTATAGTACATCGAGTTCTCATGTTCCACATACCCAGTTTTCCTTATGACTATTCTACACTCATGTGACACATTCATCATAATTAATGAACCAATATTGACAGGTTATTATTCTTAATGAAGTCCACACTGCATTCTCCTTATGTTCTTATTCTATGAGAAGATCCTGTCCAGGATCTAAAATTACAATTAATTGTTCTCAGGCGTCTCTCAGCTCTGACACTTTCTCAGACTTTCTTGTTTTTAACTGATACATAAAAGCACAAACATGTTATGTCTTCATGAGGTACCATGTGTTGTTTTCAATACGTGACTATATTTTGCAAATGTTTAAATCAGAGTAAATGTGTCTCTCTCCATCTGTCTCCTCTCCTTGTTTTCATGACCTTTGACTGTCCTTTTTTTTGTCTTCTTCTTTTTTCCTTTGACTGTCTTGAGGGTAACTGGAGGATATTTTGTATAATGTTCATTAGTTGGGGGTTGTTGATGTTTTTCATGTGCTTGAATTGGGCTCATGGGTGTTGGAAGGAGGACCACAGAGGTGAAGAACCCTTCTTACAGCCCTTCAGGAGTACACACATGACTCGCTGTTGATGATCCCTTGGCTGAAATAGTTTTCCACTGTAAGTGATTCTCTTCCTACCCCACTCCATCTTTTCATACTTTGCTCTTTGGAAGGAAGTCATGTGGGTAGTGTATTTTTCAAGAGTGGGTAGTTATACTTCCTTGAAGGGAAGAGGGATTAAACTACATAAATTATGGGATTCTTCTGCATAGGAGGTTTATTTATTTGTTCAATCATTTTTTTCTATCAGTATGGACTAACAGATACTGTTTTACAATCCAGTCAATCAAATTATTCCAGTTTTATCCCTTGGAACTCTCTCTGCCTCTAGTACTGGAGTTTGAACTCAGGGCTTTGTGCTTGCTAGGCAGGTGCTCTACCAGTTGAGATATATCACCACCCCATCAGAACTCTTTCAGTTGGTCCTTAAGTCTTTAATTTAACATTTATTTTATATACTTATTTATTTTTATTTTTCTATTGTGCTGTGTGGGAGTAGATTGTGGCATTTACAAATGTTCTGATGATATATCAAATATATCATACTTGAATTCATCCCCTCCATCATTCTCCTTTATCCCTGCCCCCATTTCTAAAGTAGTTTCAACAGGTCTCATTTTCTGTTTTCATACATGTGTACCCAGCATCTGCATCATATTCACCTCCCATGCCCTTTTTCCACCTCCTTACTCCCCCACTAGTACTCCCTCCCAGAAAGGACCTGTTCTACCCTCCTGTTCTCCGATTTTTTTAATGAAAAAAAAAAAAAAGGACTTTTTTGTTTGTTTAAGAGAGCTATACAGGGAGTTTCCTTGTGGCCTTTACTATAACCTGAATTAGTTCATCTCCTCTATTTTTCTTCTGTCTTCCTTAGTCCCCTTTTTATGGTGGCTTCAACAGCTTCAAAAATTCTATATTCATTCTTGTATAGAGAGTACATCAACCACATTCACCTTAACTTCTTTTATATATTTATTTTTGAGATGGAATCTTGCTCTGTTGTCCAGGTTGGCCTTGAACTCCTGGGATTCAGGTGATCTTCCTGCCTCGGTCTCCTGAATAGCTGAGACTGTAAGTATGTAACCACCATCACTGGCTCTTAAATTTGTTTTTTAATTGATACATAAAAGCCTAAACATGATTCATATTAATGTGGCAACATGTGACGTTTCAATACATGAATGCATTGTTTAATGTTTAAGTTAGGTTAAATGTATCTGTCTCCTCAAACATCTATCATTCTTTATGGTGAAAATATTTGAAATCCTTTCTTCTAGCTTTTTGAGATAAATAGTACACAACTATCTTCTGTGCAAGAGCACATCAGAGCTCCTTCCTCCTAACTTAGAACCCATTGATCAAACTTTCTCCAAATCTCTCTCCTCTTCTAGTAACCCCTGACTTTGGTAACCACAATTCTACTCTCAAATTCTGTGAGACCAACTTTTTAAAATTCCCTATATGAGTGAAATCATGTGGTATTTGTCTTTCCGTGCCTGGCTTATTTCACGTAACATAATGATATGCAAATCCATCCATGTCCTTACAAATGATGGGCTTTCATTCTTTTTGGTTGTATATTATTCCATTGTGTGTGTGTGTAGATATATATATATATATACCACAATTCCTTTGTCCATTCATCAGTTGAAAGACACTTACCTTGTTTCCATTTCTTGGCTATTGTGGAACAGTGTTGCAATAAACACGGGAGCACAGATGTCAATTTGACATATTGGTTTAAATTTCTTCAGCTACACATCTAGTAGTAGGATTACTGGATCATAAGGTAGTTGTCTTTTTAATTTTTTAGGAACCTCTATACTATTTCTCATGTACTGACTGTACTAACTTACGTTCTACCATCAGTGCGCAGGAGTTTTTCACCAGATCCTTTCTAGCACTTGTTGAGAACAGTCATCCTTCCTGGAGTGAGATGGTATCTCATTGTGGTTTTGATTTGCAAGATCAAAGATCTTTGGAGATTAGTGATATTGAGCAATTTTCATATGCTTTTTGACCACTTTCTATGTCTTCTTTTGTAAAGTGTCTGTTTATAAAAGACATTTGTAACAGGTAGATTACCTGTTTTTTAATTAGGTTATTTGTGTTTTTGCTATTGTTTCTTATGTATTTTGGATATTAACCCCATGTCAGGTGTACAGTTTGCAAATATTTTCTCCCATTATGTAGGTTGTCTCTTCACTCTGATTATTGTTCTTTTCACCGTGCAGAAGCTTTTTAGTTTGATATAATCCCATTTGTGTATTATTGATTGTTGTTTCTCATTTTGGGGGTCTTGTCCAAAACCCTCCTTGCCTGTTCCAATGTGCTGAAGCATTTTTCTTATGTTTTCTTTTAGTAGTTTCATAATTTTGAGACAGGAAGCCAGCAAGTCATGTGAAGCAGTGACATGCAAGCAAGCAAACCAAAACAAGAAAACTGTAGGCCAATTGGGTAAGACCGGTGACCACCAAGATGGTGACAAATATTACTGAGGAACTCTCCTTAAGCCTCATTATACCTTCATTGTAATATATTAGCATAGTGAGAGCTATACACAGGTATAGGCATGTTTTGAGCCCTATGTCTTGGTGCTTATGCACTAAAAATTTCTCTCTTTCCTGAAAAAACCTGAATATTTAAACCCTCTTCTATAAAATGAAATGTACATTTTTGTTCATGGCTGCTCTGCCTATGGGGTAGCCAGCTGCGCTGCTGTTCTTTAATGAACTTACTTTTCCTTCACTTTAGAACTAGTCTGTGTCTGATTTCTATCCTATACAAGACAAAGGACCCACCTAGGCGGTGACAGTTTCAGGTCTTGTATTTAAGACTTTAATCTATTTTGAGTTGATCTTTTTAACTGGTGAGAGATAGGGGTTTAGGGTCATTCTTTTGCTTGACATTAACCAAGTTTCCCAGCACCATTTATTGAAAAGACTGCCCTTTCTTCAATGTGTGTTCTCAGCCCTTTGTTGAAAACCAGTTGGTTACAGATGTGTGGCATACTTGTAGGCTTTTTGCTCTGTTTCTTTGTCTTTTTGCTATAATCTTGTTGTTGTGTTTTTGGGGAACACTTCTGGCACATTCTGCCAGTCTAAGATGCTCCAGGAATCCACACTTATAACAAGTTCTATCATATTTTAAAATTGAAGACTTACAATTTTCAACCACCACAACCCAAAATTTCCAAATGTCCTGTTTATTGGTGGATATAGGACAGAGGTTTTTTTTTTTTTTTTTTTTTGAACAACTACTTCTAGAAGAATTTGTATTTACCTTCAAAATCAAGAGACTGTGAAGCTCAACAGATCTACTATAGAATATGGTGACTAGTTAACAATGCATTGTAGATTTGGAAATTGCCAAGAGAGCCCAGGACCCCAGTCTTCTGGGTCCCAGACACACCACTGAGGAGGACAGCAGTTCTAAGTTAACCCAACCATTTTCAAAGAGGACATTGAGTCACAGGCAATTTCTGCTGCAAAGAAAAGACTTAGGCTTGCAAACCTGAGGGCCAGCTGTGCACAGGGCTGAGGTGTCACTCAGCAAGGGGTGGGCAAGGTAGAGGCAAGGTTGTGGATGAGCCTGGGATGTAGGATGGAACACTCTGTTTGCTTAGGGTGCCAAGTCTGTGTCTGTGTGCCAAGTCTGTGTCTGTGTGCCCTTGTCTGCATCTCTATTCCTTTATAACTGGATTAGCTATGTCAATACGGTGAATCATGGAAGTGTACCTAGAACCCATTTCAAATTCTTATTGATCACTTTACTGTGGTGATGAAAATGCTACCCCAGAGCACAAAACCACCCCAGGACGAAGGTAACTGGCTCTTGCTTATCTTGGTGCTGTCTTAGTTTCCATATTTGCCTTGGCTCTTCTGTGATAGCCAAACATTTGTTTGCTCTTTAGAGTGTATCTGACGGTGGTTCTTTTTTAGTGATAACAAAAAATTATATATACTTTTTGGCCAGACGTGAATGTCTGATCTCATGGCCAAGAGTCACTTGTCGGCTATTATTACTTGCACTCCCATGTGGTCCATTTTGATTTTTCTTCCTCCTCTCTTCCCTGTGCCACTCCTCCTGCATCCATCCTCACAGACTCTCCCTCACTTCTGCAGAGGATATGTGGGGCGATCCTCCAGGTAACATGCCACTGGCAGGCTGCATTGTCAACAGCAGCTGTCCTCCAGGTAGGATTCCTGGCACATCCTGGAACATTCTAGAAGCATGCATGCCACTTAGTACAGTAGCCAGTATGATTATTTTTTACTGGGGACTGGAGGTGCTGTGTTTTGTCTCACAGAGCTTTTCCACATCTGTTGCTGTGTTTGAGTGTAGTAAAGCAGAGATTCATTTGAAGTGGGATTTTTTTTTTCCATTTGAAGCAAGAGTGCAAATGGGCTTACTTTTAATTTTCTTGCTGCCACCTGGGAAGAATTTGTCATTTCATTCTAAAAGGAAAAGGAAGAAGAACCACAGCTGACATAATCGAATGCAAGTCTGTGCTAAACAACTCCCATACCTCCGGTACAGTAATTCTGGCAATTTGTGTGATTGTCCGTGTCTATGTGGGATCTCTCAGGGAGCAGACTTTGGAGTTTCCACACAAATTATTTTCTGTCTCCTTATTCGTAAAGCTCCTAAAGGTGTACAGTGATAACTGGACTGGGAGGCTAGGTGAATAAGACTAAACAACCAAGTATAAGGGAGCTAGAGGGGATGGCGACACACAAGGAAAAACACCCTAAAAAATTAGTTAGCATTTGTTGCCCTCAACGCAGAGAAACTAAAGCAGGTACTTTAAAAGCAACTGAGGCCAATAGGAAAAGGAGACCAGGAACTAGAGAAAAGGTTAGATCAAGAAGAATTAACCTAGAAGGTAACACACATGCACAGGAAATAAATGCAAGTCAACTCCCTGTATAGCTTTCCTTATCTCAACTAGCAAAAACCCTTGTTCCTTCCTATTATTGCTTATACTCTCTCTTCAACAAAATTAGAGATAAGGGCAAAATAGTTTCTGCCGGGTATCAAGGGGGTGGGGGGGAGAGGGAAGGGGCGAGGTGGGTGGTAAGGGAGGGGGTGGGGGCAGGGGGGAGAAATGACCCAAGCATTGTATGCACATATGAATAATAATAAAAAAAAAGACCTTTCAAGTGGATCTGATCAAAGCGCTAGGCGGAGCTAGTGCATCCAGGATGGTGGCTCTGGGCTTCTGCCCAGGCTCTGCCTCCTTGCTCCTTTCTCCCTGGTGCTCTTCTGTGGCCTCAGGCTGCTCTGCCTGGTTTTCCCTGGCCAGTTCCTCTCCAGGCCTGCCCCCCAACTGAGGAGGTACTTTCCTGTCCACTCCCCAAGGAGGCGCCTCTGGGCTCCCAGCCATCTGCTCTGACCTTGCAGTCACATCCTTCACTCCCTTCCTCTGGGAGGTCTCTGGGATTCCACTCTAACCCCTTACCCATTTCTTCTTTCCAAACTACCATAGCGCGTGACCAACATTTCCCATCCCGGAGTAGTCTTCAGGGAAGTTCCAGTTTTCAGGGAAGTCTAGCTTCTTTAAACACTCACAGGTTGCCACCTGCCTCTTGGCTCTGACCCTGTGAAGGTTGCAAACGCCCAAGGGACAGCCTGGCCCACAGCAGAAGGGTGCCGCCCGCTGAGGGTGATTGAAACACACCCAGAGGCCAGAGGTGATATAGGCATGCCTTCGCCCCTGGGTGTCCTTTGGGTAGGGGAGCCCGCCTTGCCAGGCTTCTAGAGTCCCTTTTCCTCTTGGCCTGTCCCCTACTTTCCTTTTCTCTCTCTGCCCAGTAAGGACAGCTCCTCTGCTTGTTTAGGTGATGACAAGCTTCTTAACCCATATCTGTAATATTCTTCAGAGCCATGACCTGTAAAATCAATCCTGAGCTCTCACCCCCAAGAAAACCACAAAACAAACACAAGACCAATATAAAACCTGAATGCAAACCATGCAAGACCTTCACACGCTAAACACACACAGAACACAGATCCAGAGGGAGGTGGAGGAGGGTGGGGGTGAAGACAAAGGCCATCTTGTGCCATTACAATTACAATTCTCCAGTGGTCCCATGTCTGTCTAGTTTTGGAGGCTGGCTGTATTACAGGTGACACCATAGCAGGAAACATGGCCCCAGTCACTTTTGTTTTTTCATTAAGTCCTTGATTCTTGTGTGAGGAGCACTTCTGCCCCATCCCCTGGGGTTAGCCCTGATGATCCCAAGCCCAACTGTGGCAACTCACACTTGCTGTGTTCCCATCTGCCCCAGGTTTTCTTGATGACACATCCCATTCCTTGTACAATAGCCAATTTCTTATAATCCTTTATTGGATAGTGATGGGAATATTATGACAGAAAGTGAGAGGGTGGTGGTGCAAATAATGAAAAGGCATTGTTCTTGCTCTCCTGCGACCCACATTGTAAAGAAGAGGTATATGGACATTTCCATAATCTACATTCAATTGCATTCTTTATTTGTGCATTTCCAGGGAATGGAGTGTTGAGAAAGCTCTGGAGGAGGAGAGATGACCTTTGATATAGATGCAAAGAGTTTTCTCATGGGAGGTGGGATTTGGTCATGACCTTGAAGGAAGGCTAGGACTATGCCTGGAAGGAATATGCAGTTGAAAGTGCAATTTAGGCATAAGAGAGCCCAGATGGAACACATCTGTGTGTGTCCGCAGAGAGGTTGGGTAGACCATGTGACTGCTGTAGCACTTGTGGAGAGATGTGGAAATGGGAACGGCAAGGGACATGGGACCAATGCTTTTGGAGCCTTTGCCTGCACAGAAGCATTCTTCTAGTTATTCCAGAGTTAGCTATATAAAAATACATCATTCACATTAAAACATCTAGCATGGTATTTTACCTTATGAGCATCACCCCTTGTTTTCAGTTTTGAGCTTTAAAGAAGATGTAGAAAAAAAAGTACACATCAGCTGGTCATTATCTCAGCACTGGGGATGCTGAGTTTGTAGCCAGCTTGGGCTACATAGTGAGACCCTATCAAAAACAAACAAAATGCACCAGTATCCTAAAATTTTTGTGGGGCTCCTTTTCCTTTCTAAATGAATACTTTCTTTTACTTGTGAAGTCTGTTTTGACTTTGTAAGTGGTTTTATGCCTTTACTTTTGTTTTATGTCTGTATGTGTTAGGGACAATCTGCCTGTGTTAAAATGTCAGTTCTGGTGCTTCCCAGAGGTGCACTCTGGACAAATACCTAAGCTACCTGTTTCTGAGATTCTTTGTGTGTGGAATGAGGATAACATGGTATGTACCTTTCTGGGTGATTGTCAGGGGTAAGTGGAATTATACACATATGAAACAGCAAGCACCCACTCTTGCTGTTATGCCTGTAAGGACTAAATGAATGAAATGAATGCCTAGTAGTATTTAAAGAGAGTAATGCAGACATACCAAGAAGCAGCCCTCTGTTAGTTCTAAAGCGTGCCTAGTAAAGGAAACTCCTACCCTTAGCCTCCCAACACCTCCCTAACCTTAAGGAGTCTGTGATAGTTTCTTATGTAACCTTCCAGAATCAATGTGTACTTCTAGAGCTTATGTGTATTTGCCTCTGTGTCTCTGAACCTGAGCTATGTGTGTGTGTGTGTGTGTGTGTATGTAAGCACACACACGTGTGGATAGTTCTGCATCTTGTATTTTCATATCATCGTGTACTTTGGTGATTATCCCCTCTCTGTGATATGGATCACTGTACTGCTTTTAACTGGCAATATAGCATTTCATTTCATAAATAAACAAACAAGTCCCTTACAGATGGAGGGTTAGATTGCCTCTGCTCTTTGTGTTATGTAACAACATTGCAATGATCATTTTGCCTCTCTCTCTTTTTTTTTTTTTTTTATGGTGGAACTGGGATTTGAACTCAGGGATTTGCACTTGCAAAGCAATCACTCTACTGCTTGAGCCAAACCTCTAGTCCTGCAGTGCTCATTTCAATATGCTTTCTTTTTGATGGGTGCTATTACATTGTAAATTATGAAGTAAAATTTCCTTTTCTTTCCATAAACTCTTCAGTAGAATCTTTATTTTCTAGTCACGCTTTGTGAGTTGGATTTACTTTGGGGGAGTGACATGAAGTATTATATGCAGTTTTAAGATGGTTTTAAAAACCCAGAGGTTCCCATATGGGAGTCACAAGGAAAATTTTTTAGTGAAGAAAATCTCTTTGATGGAGTATCATACTATACTTAAAATGTGCCTTTTGAAGAAAAATATTTGTTCCAATAAATACGAAAAGTAGAATACAGCCCACTGTGGTGGTGTGTGCCTATAATCCCCATTACTTGGGAGGTTGAGGCAATAGGGTCCCTTGAGCTCATGAGTTGGAGCTCAGCCTGGGCAACAGAGTGAGATGCCATCTCAAAAAACAAACAAAAAAGCAGAATACAGATTTTTCTTTTATTTTCCTTTGGCAGTTCTGGGGTTTGAACTCAGGGCCTTGTGCTTGCCAGGCAGGTTTCTACCACTTGAGCCACACCCCCAGCCTTTTTTGCTTTAGTCATTTTGGAGATAGAGTCTTGAGAACTATTTGCCAGGGCTGGCCTCGAACCTTGATCTGATCTCTCTTCCAAGTAGCTAGTATTACAGGCATGAGCTACTGGAGTCTGGCCAGAATACATATTTTTCTTGTTATTATAGCAGCTTTTATTTTCTCAATAGACTTAAAAACTAATCTATGTGTTGAATAAAAGACAAAGAAGGAACATTTGTGGATGAGAAGTCAAATATTTAAAATTATTTTGTATTTTCTCAAGTTTTATCAAATGAGTGTGTATTGTGTTCACGGCTGAAAACAGAAAATGAGAAACTGTTTAAAGTATCAAACTGAAAGAGGGAAAGGACCTTTGGAGAAAAACTGTGACAGTTTTAAGAAACAATGGAAGACAGTGGAAAGGGGCACACAGGAAAACACAGTCACTGGTTCTACAGCTAAAACCTGGGAACTGCAGTCAGCCTATGGATAAAATGTACAGGTCTGAGCCTGTAATTCTGGCTACTTGGATGACTGAGATTGGGAGGATCACGGTTCAAGGCCAGCCCAGGCAAATAGTTTGAGAGACCCCCATTTCCAAAATAACCAGACCAAATGGTGAGGCTGAAGTGGTAGAGTACCTGCTTTGCAAGTGTGATGCCCTGAGTTCAAACCTCAGTCCCATCCAAAAAAAAAGTAATATCACTATTTTAATAGACATCAACATTTGGCAATCTTTAGTCATAAAATCATCATCCATCATCATCAGTTTTTTTCAGTGACATCCTTAGTCTACATTCTTTTATTACTTTTAATATTATAATATGTAACAGGACATTTAACCCAATTTTTAGCCCCCATCATAATAACCCTTTTTTATAAGCATACATCAGTGATAGAAAGTAATGGGTTTCACTAAGACATTTTCATATATACATATAACATACTTTGTATCATCATCACTTTTGGAATGTTGTCCTCTACAGGGAAATCAGTTGCTATTTGGAAAGCTCCTTGTGTAGACAACTTCCTTGCTTAACAATGCTGGGTAAAGGAGATCTCTAGTGTATTTGCCTTTCTTAAACATGTACTGTTACTTTAAAAAATGCTACCTTTAAATAGATCTGTTTGCTTATAACTTGGTTAATGATCTTTGATTATACACTATTTTCTTCTTGTTTAAATTGTTTAAGAAAATGTCACTATAAAATACTGATAGTGACCATGGCAAGACTTGGAAAAATGACCCACAGGTCTAGTTGCATTCCAAAGAATTCAAGGGACTTTCCAAATTAATTCATTTGGATTCCACTTGGAATCTGTAGTTCAGAGGAGGACTGACAGAACCTTATGCTTCTTCCCATCTCTAAAGACAGTTTACAAAGCAAATAACTTGTGTTTTACTTCCAGGAAACAGATTTCTCAAGCATAATCAGGATTTGTTACAGGTGTTTGATCCAGACAAGTCGTGTGTGGTATATGACATTACTGTGGTACTTAATTTTAAACTTTACCTTCCAAGGATTTTGCTTGATTGCAGCCTATCAGTCTTTTGAAATGATAGGTTTTGTTTTGTGTCAGCTCCCCCGCTCTCCCCCACCAAACCTCTGTCATTCTTTAGATGGGTCTGAATTACTGAAGTTGTTTCATTTTGTTTTTTGTTGTATTGAATATTCTTAGAATTTACAGTCCTTGAATTTCATTTTTTCCAGGTTCCATTCCTCTCTTTTCATATATGAATACAAAATACATCCACCATATTCACTTTCATCCATCCTTTCCTTATGCCACCATAAGGGAATAAGACTTTAAAAAATTTTACATTTGCTCTGAGGAGAAAAAAGTATTCAGAGGTCTTGAAAGGATATTAGACAATAGAAGAAATAATCTATTTTGCAATACCCTTAAAAATGGCTTCAGTAAATCCAAGCCCCAGCAAAGCAGTTGCCTTGCTGCTAAGATCCATTCCATTTGTCCTCCCCAGAGAAGGGACATGGTCTAGGAGCTCAATGACTTCATCTCAGTAATTTTGTCCTTGTCCTGTTGGTGATAATTTAGATAGAATTAAAATATAGAAGACATAAGTTTCTTGTCTGCTTTCTTCCTTACGGTGTCTTCACAGCCTAGAAATACTTGGCTCACAATATATGCTTGAAAAAACATTTTTTTTTTGGTGGTGGTACTGGGATTTGAACTCAGGGCTTCACACTTGCAGAGCAGGTGCTCTACTGTTTAAGCCACAATTCCAGCCCTTTTTGCTCTGGTTATTTTGGAAATAGGGTCTCACTCAGCTTTTTTCCATTGAGATAGGATCTTGCCAACTTTGTTTGCCCAGACTGTCCTGGAAACTGTGATCCTCCTGATCTCAGTCTCTCAGGTAGCTAGGATTATGGCGGACAGCTCAAAAATCATTTTTAAGTGAATGAACTGATGAATGGCAGCAACAGTTACTTTACACCTATTGTTCCCTACACTCACAGAGGGTACAGATTTTTTTTCCGGCTAATAATGTCTCCTTACCTAGACAGAAGCAAACAGCACCCAGCTCTGGTGCTGAGTCTCTTGTGCTAGGTTTCTGATGGCGGAAGCTGGGAGGCTGTTCACGTGAACAGGTCTGTATTCTAACCACTTCATTTATTACAAGCCCATAGACTGAAAACTACTGGATTTATTCTTTTGAAACTTGAAAAATATGATTTAAAGAGCATTAACTTTCCTAAAGACTCTTCCATTACCTGGCTCAGGGGTTTCCTTGGATGATCAAATGCATCAAGATCAAATACTTAACAATTACAGACTCCTTGAAATGCCCCATGTTGGTTTTTGTTTTGAAACGTAGGAAATGTGTGATTGAAAGATGGTTTAATTACACATGTGGGATGAAAACAGTACATTCTGTTGCTATTCATAAATGCATATAACCCATTCAAGCAAGCCATGGAAATTGTGAATAAAATTACCGAAAGAACTTTGCAATGGTGGTTTTCTGAATGTCACCAATCAGTCCACAATGGGAGACCTGCCAGAATTCCGTCCTCCATGTGCATCAATACTGAATCATGGCAAATCTGGTGCTCTCACTGACCTGCCTGCATTGTTTACTTTAAATCTTTATGGACTCCAGAATCGAGAATCTGATGCCTCCATGGGTGTGCACAGACAAGGGGCAGCCTCTGAGCAGCAGCTGGCCATCTGCAGTGAGTGTCGCCTGTTAGTTCAGCAAAGCAGGCAGCAAATGCATACTCCAGCCTGGAGGCTGTCAGAGCTGGGGCTCTATTCACAAGTTCATGTGCACATGCACACTCTACCAAGTTCCCCTACGGAGAGGTGTGCACCCAAGCTTAGCACGAGAGCTGTGTGGTGTGTGCTGGGTGCTGGTTGCTTCTATTTAGTTAAGGAATCTTATTAACCAGAAAGAATTCTGATGTCAGCTTGGTCTTTGTGACTTTCCGTAGTCAATGTTTATGAAGGAGATAGATTATTAGTGGTCTAAGATACCTGATGAGGTATCAATTTGTATCATGCAATAGTCATTTTTCATTTTCCATCACTGTGGTAGTTTTGATGTACTCTCTTCTGTGAGACTACATATGTGAGAATAATATGATGGAGGACGCTGAAAGGAGGCAGAAACTTTCAGTCATTTTTTCCCTCCTACTTGTAGGGTAGAGGTGTGCAAAAGGTCACAGCCCAAGTCAGCTTGGGAATCCTTCTTATTTTCCAAGTCTGTCTTGAAACAACAAAGCTGTGGCTTAGGTATGGTCTGGCTTCCCCTGAAGTCAGGGTGCCCAATCCCTAGAGCCAGGATTTATCTGGATCTGACATGTCTGTCATCCTGAGAGGCCTGCTCAGGAGAGCAGAGATCCTGTTAGCTTGGCTTTCCCATCTGTAAAGCAGAGATCTGACAGCGGAGTCTGCCTGTGTCCCAGGGTGGAGAGGACCTATGAGTCTTTGAGTCTTTGAAGGCAGGAGCTGTAAGAATTCGAGATAAAAGCTTCTGGAGATCAAACAGTGGGCAGAGGCCTTTGGAGGGCTCACGGCATCTCTACATCTGATTTGCCTTTCTCTCTCTTGCAAGCCCTTGACATTCAGTTTGTTGTCATGTAAGGACTTGAGTTGAGGTGGGGAGAGGTGCTGTAATGCTTGTAAGTCTCCTCCCTCTGTCCCCACTGGGGAAGTGAGAAGGAAGGAGAGGTACAAGGAAGGTTGGAGGGGAGGGAAGAGCAGGCTTTACTGATCTCTTCCTAAGAGCTCAGGAGGAGGAGAAAGGCAACAAATGGATCAGCTGCATGAAGATACTCTCTGTTGGTGGGATGTGTCAGGCTTCTTCAAGTCTTTTGGTAGTAGGCTCCTCTCAGTTGGGGCTGCCCTCCCTCCTTCTAATCCTGGTGATGCTGGTATCAGGGCTAGTGATGATTATCCTGTCCCAGCACATGGTATTCTTCTCTACCATTTGTTGTGCATCTGTCTGTCCCACTAGGCTGAACTCTCTAAGGACAGGAGGGAGCTGGACTCTACCCATCTTTACAACTCTTCCTCTTATTCTGAATCCCAAGTGCCTAGCACGGAACCTGCTAGGCAGGATTGAGAGTGTGAGAACAGTGCCCTCATATCAAACCCAAGGGATTGCTAAGCTCTAGATTATAAGATCCTTCTAGAGCCTTCTGGCTCCTTCTAGCACAGCTATGCTACCAGGAGAGAGTGATACATAACCATTATGAACCTTCAACCTGGTTAAATTCTATATTCAGCCCACATCCTACTCATCTCCATGTCTGTCTTCAGTATAACTTCTGAATTATCAATCTCACTATAGGTAGAGATACACTCTCATCTATATTTATAAGCTGAGTTCATGCTTCTTAATAATCCCTGCCCAGCACAATACTCTGTAGTAAGCGCTTTAAAACAGTTTGTGTAATCTAAGTTTTCTCAGCCTAGGTGGTTATGGTAATAGCTCACCAATATATCCATATCTGAATTCTCTGAACTTGTCAGGCTATCTTTGTATAGTAAGAGACGGAGAGGTTAGTCTGGATGATCTGGCTGAGTCTGATGTAAGCACAAAAGTCCTTCAGGAGGAGCAACTCAGAGAAGGTGATGTGACCATAGAATCAAAAGTCAGACTGATGTTCTGTAGACAGAGGAAGGGGCCACAAGCTAAGGAAAATAGTTGCCACTAGAAGCTGAAAAAGGCAAGGAAATGGACTCCTCTTGGAGCTTCCAGAAGGAACCAGCCATGCCAATGCCTTGACTTTAGCGCAGAGAGACTGATTTTGGATTTCTAACCTCCAGAACTGGGAGAGAATTTTTTTTTTTTTTTTGTAGTCTAAAGCCAAAAAGTTTGTGGTAATTTGTTAATGTGACTTACCTAGTTGTAGGGTTCTGGGGTGACCTCAGAGCAGTGCAAAAGTCTTGCTGGACTGAGGAGCTAAGGAAATAGGTACAGACCGACCTGCTGACTTGCAGCCTTCTAGGTCTCCAGGCTAGGGAGACTCCATCCATTGCACTCTGTACATCCTTAGGATTGAACCGTACAACTCTGGCTGGAGTAGTTGCTTGGTGGTGGTTGCAGCAGATGCGAACAACCAACAAAGCATCCTTAGCTCCCCAGATCTCCTCCCCTTAGGGCTCACCCCCTTCCTCCTTAAATCATCTACAGCAACATGGTGGTGGGGGCGGGGCCTCCTGGCTTATGGTGCTTCCCCAAATCACATTCCCAGAAAGCAGGAACTAATATCCTCAAGAAAATGGGTTCCCAAGTCACAATAGTTACCTTGAAGGCAATGAATGAGACAATAATAACCATCCAGAGCAGTCACTGGAATACTGGAGCTTGATACTTATCCCTTGAGAAATGAGTACTTGAGACATTAGTACTGTGAAACAAGATTGAGAAGTTTCAAAGAACAAAATGGAAATATGTGGGAGTAAAACTTAATAGTTGAGACAGAAAATTGAAAAGGAAAGCCAAAGTCAAGGACACGGAGGATAGGAGTAGAAACAATTCTCCTATTACTCATCTAACAGGAATCAGAGGAAGAGAACAAAAAGGAAAGAAGATGACTCTGGAGAAGTGTAGAATTCCTAGGATTGCAGATGGAAAAGCGAATTAAAAGATCCCCAGCAAGATGAGAACTCCACCATCACCATCCATAGACTCAGTCATGGTGGCTGTTCTAGCCGCAAATGTGTGGCTGGTAACATGGTAACAGAAGGCAAGGGGACTCTTAGAGATACCTAGACCTTCTACAACACCACCATTGAAGAGGTGCCCCTTAATGCTGCTGTCCTCACCTGAAAGGGGCTGTCCTGCTACCTGGCCTCAGCCAGGACTGAATTCTGGGAGGCTGAGGAGCAGCTGGAGGGGAGAGGGAAGGGAGCCAAGGGATGGACATCTTGTCTTTTTTTTCTCCTTTGAATAAATGTCACTTTTTGAGGCAAAAGGAAAAAAAAGATGAGAGCCCACACCTACAGATTATAGTGATACTTAAGAAACTAGACACAAAAAGTAGACCATTCACTAAGCCATGAAGAAATTCACTATAAAACCCAAAGGATATTCGTACCATATAGAATATGTTCTACAACTGTGAACAATATAGGCCCATTTCACTACTGAACACAAATGCATAATCCTTACATGACACATGAGCTAATTATGCATAAAATGAGTTAAATAGGAAGCAGAGTGAGATGTATACAAAATACATTTTATACAAGCTAAAAATGCATGTGCAAAACACAAATATGTCTTCTACAGGAACTGATACAAATCAACAGATGCATAGTGAACAAATCAGAATAACTGACTGGGTAAGGTGGTAAAAATAAGGAAAGTTAGGGATACAAATATATATAAAAGAGTAAAAGGACAATTTTTTGTCTGTGTCACTATATATACATATCTATATGATCATATATGTTTCTCTATATATAATTTAACTTATAAGTCTAGCTTCTACTTACAGAAAACATGCCACCTTTGATTTTATTTGATTCTGGTTCACTTTGCTTAACATAAAGTTCACCAATCCCATACATTTAAGAGCAAACAACATAAATTCATTCTTATTTATGATTGAATAAAACTCCACTGTGTATATACCACATTTTCTTAATCCATTCATCAGTTGTGGAGCATATTGGCTGCTTCCAAAACTTAGCTATTATAAATAGTGCTGCAAAAACCATTGGTGTGCAAGTGGCTCTATCATATCCTGGAGTACATTCTTTTGGATATATGCCTAGAAGTGGTATAAAAAAGGACAATCTGTGCATAGCATGGAATATGAAAATTCTGCTATTCCTTCTGTTTCCTCCCAAAGTAGATTTTCAAAATGGCCACCATACTTTATGACTCTCTTTGTTAAGAGGTAGAGTCTATTCTTCCATCTTTTGTATTTCACTTGTCACTTTTTTGGATCTGATTTCCTTGTGAAAGTCCTGACCTAGGTTTCAGAAGGTCATGCAGCTTCTGCTCTTATTACTGTGAATCCTGAAGCCACCATATGAGTGAGCACTCCTGGGAAGCCCACTGGAGGTTGAAAAGCAAGTAGAGAGAGGTTCCAGTTGTCCCCACTGGACAAGCAAGGCTGTCCAGCCAGCCTTAGCCAGCCCATTAAATGTAAGTAGAAGCATAAACAACCTTAGCCACTATCAGCTGAATCCAGCATGGTCCAGAAATGTGACCCAAGTTGTAGACTGAAGGACCATGAACTACATAAAAGATGGTTTTGAGTTTTTAAACTTTGGAGCAGTTTGTTACACAGTAAATGCTAACTAGTACTACCTCTTCCTATTTTAAGTCATTATCTTTGGGATAAGAGGAATAGCTTCTCGCTTTCACTCCTTATGTGTGATTTCTTTCCCTTCATCCATTCATCCATCCTTTCATTCATATATCCATCTATTAATAATTTATTGAGTATCCATTCCTTGTCTTATAAGCTGGAGGTACAAAGAGAAAAGATAAACTTGTACCTCCTAAAAATTCAGATAAAGCGGGCTAGGGGTGTGGTTCAAGCAGTAGAGCACCTGCCTAGTATGAAGTCCTGAGTTTAAATCCCAGTACTACTAAAAAAAAAAGATTTTAAAAATGAAATCCTCTCATATTATTAATATATGACAATTCAAAAACAAAATAAAAAAAATTGAGCCTTCTAACAGATCACAATGACGTCCTACCGTGAGACTACCAGGTTGCAAGGAAGTTAAACACATGGGTAGGTTTTTCCCAAAGCAATCCTAACTTCAAGTCCTCCCAACCCAGGGACCAGACACTAGAATAAACAAATCTTCTGATGATGTCTGTTTGTCACTGCAGGATCACTGCCAGACTTTGAGTCTTCCCAGAAGCTACCATCATGGAGCTGTGACAAGCCATTCCCACTTTTCCTCTTCTGAATTGCTTGATCCTTAGCAAAATAATTTTTTTTTGAAACCCATAAGTTTGGTGGTTTGTTATGTAACAATAATAAACAGTATTAGAGAATTCTCCTTTAATTTCTCTAATGATTAAAATTTATAATTTTTTCAGGAAGTCTGATACATTTTGTTAGAATGTTCTTAATTATTTAGTAATATTAGCTGTTATAAGTATAGTTTATTTACATTTTTTTTAAAAAGATTCATATAAAGTGACAGAGGATTTATAATATGGACACCCAGCAGGAAAACGTAAACCAGACAAAGGTGACACTTTGAAGTATGAATAGGAGTTATCTTTGTAAAAACGCAATGTGTGCAGAAAGGAAGTGAGGGGGTGTGGGTTGGTGGAGGAACTGGGGCCAGATATGTAGGACACTGGAGAGATTGATAGGAATGCTTCTTCAGGGGATTGAAATTATTCTCAGTGGGTTTTCTTGTCATTCCCAAGTGAGTCCTGAGCCCTCACGCAAACGAAGCATTTGGGTCCTGTCCTGCTGCCCCCCAGGCAGGGCTGTGGGTTCATAGGAGCTAAAATCTGGGACATCTCAGTGTACTAAATTAAAAATGCCATCTTTACCTTTTTTCATGCAAAGCTGCCATAGGCTTGGACTTGTTAAACTGATGGGAATCCCTGAGCGAACCCTGCTTTATAATGGTTGTAGACATTTTCCACGTGTCCCTTATTCTCAGATAGAAAGCTTTCTGGGGCGGGGGCGTTGCTGTAGGAGCGCTGCCCTGGGCATCTGCACGCGAATGCTGCGACCTCAGCCCTGCCACGCACTCCAGTGGAGGCATGAGTGGGGAGGAGCCAGGCTCTAGCTCACAGTCCCACACAGCTCGTAGGGTTCTTGTCCCTGCTGGCTCAGGGTTCTGTTGAAATGCCGAACAGCTTAGAACTCCGAGAGAATCCAGAATGCATCAGCTGCCATCCACAGCAGCCAGTTCTTCCAGAATCAAGAATCAAAGATGAACAGGGCTGCTGGTCCCCGGGGAGGGTGGCTCCTAGATCCTCCCTCCCTCCCTCCTTCTGCTCTTGACAGATCTTTTTTTTTTTTTTTGTCTTTTCTGACAGTTTAATAAAGAAGCACTTTCCCACATTTCATACCATTTTTGTGCTACACCGTCTGAAATCGTAACATACCAACTATGATAAGGCAGAAATGACAAAGAGTCCGCAGGTCCCAGCAGTAAAACATTTACTAGAGAGCAAGCAGAGAGGAATGCACATCTTAAAGAAACCTTCACAAAGTCACAAAATTCAAAGTTTGTATATTTCTTTTCCTTTTATAAACAAGATAGAACAAAAATCATCAAAATCATTTCAGCAAAAGACTTCTACCATTGAGGCAAGTTAAAAAAAATACAATGAAATAGATACTGAAAATTGGGTTTTTTTGTTTTTAAATTTTATATTTAACAATACCTCAGACCTGGAACAATCCTGAAACTCTTGACAGGGTCATTAGTTCCCTTCAATCACACTATCCCTGGGAATTTCAAAGCCTGTGGTCTGGAAGGCAATTTCTTCTACATGTCTCAGGGCTGGATACAAACCTGGCTAGGGAACCTGAGAGTTCGGACCTCTCTTCCCTTCAAATGTGTGAAAGCACCAAATTGCTTCCCAAATATTCCTAACAGCTCTATGGACTGGGTTTGCAGAAGCTGACTCCTAAAGGGGGACTGCCTTGCCAAACAAGAAAAAAAGAATTCAATTTGTAGATGTTTATAAGGTGGTATTTTAGTAAAAAATATAAGCTACTTATAATATAAACCTAGAGTGAGTTTTGTGCCCTATATATCTCTTTTTCTTTTGGGCTAAGAAGTGCCACAGGCAGTCTTGCTGCCTCTCACTCACGGAGAGTTACTTGACGTCTACTGTGAAGACACTCCTGTTGGGCTTAGAAATATTGCAGTGAGCAAAAAAGGCCAGCAACCTTGCCCTTGTGATGGGGAAAGATGATAAGTGAAAGGAACACTTTCACTTCATGGCAGTGGCATGGAGAGACAGAAGGAGAATGCAGATGGAAAGCCAGTGGAGGCTGTACTTTTGGAACACATCACCAAATAGTGACATGGGAACAGACCCCTGAAAGAGGCAGGGAGGTGAGTTGGAGAGTCTGGGGTAGGGAGTGACTTTGGGAGCTGTTTGTAGGAAAAGTATTCCAGGCAGAAACTGCAGAAATGAGCAACATTTGACCTGGGTGTTGGAGGAGCAGGAAGTCCACAGATAGAAAAGTGTAGAAGAACTTGGTTGGTTTGGAGGAGTGGAGACAAGAGTGTCTTTGAGTAGAAGGAGGTGAGACTGGGAAATGAGGTTCCGTCTTGCCACAGCAGTGGTGTGGATTTGTCCCATAAGCAATGAGGAATCATTGAAGATGAGGTTTTCCACTTTGAGCTGAGGGCTGTGGGCACCAACACCCAGACACTGCAGAACCCCCCTAACAGATGGCCACAGAAGGAGGCTTGCTGGTGTTTGAAGGAAACTGACATCCCCCAGAACCTCTGTGTTTACTTGGGGGACACGGGATGCTGTGCCCTGAAAACATGTCATGCTTTACTCCCTTGTGTGCTACACGTAGGTATCTGGCTCAATAAAACCTTACCAGACAATTCAGAGGCCATGGTCCTTACTAATTGCCCAGATGAGTTAGAAACTTATGGTCACATGAAAATCACCATCCAAACATCTACAGCAACTTTATTAGTTGTCACCCAAAATTGGAAGAAACCAAGATGTCTTCCACTAGAAGAAGAGGTAAGCAAACTGTGGTCTATCCATACATCTGGATATTATTTAGCAATAAAAAGAATCGAGCTATACAACCATAACAAACCATGGAACTTGAACTTGAAATGCTTATTATAACTCAGTGAATGAACCCAGCCATAAAAGGCCACCTACTGTTTGACTTCAAACACTACGATGTTTTGGACATGGTGGAACTATAGAGACTGTAAAAAGGTTGGTGAATGCCAGGGGATGTAGGGAAGAGAGGAGGGAAGGAGAGAAGTGGGAGAACACAGGGATCTTTGGAGAGGTGAGACTGCTCTGTGTGCTGTCATAGTGGCAGATCCCAGCATTCTGCATTTATCAAACCCCATAAAACTGTATGACACAAAAATGGAATCTTAGTGTACACATGAACTTTAGTTAATACAATGCATCAATATTGACTTGTAAATTGTAACGTGAACCACACAAATAGAAGTTAATACTGGGAGAAACTGTTAGGGTGGTGGCGCTCTGTAATATCTGCTCAGTTTTTCTGTATATCTAAAACTTTTTTTTTAAATTAAAGTCTGCTAATGACTAAATGCTGCTTTGCTTCAGATGTAAGAAGGTGTGGGAAGACACAGGTAGGGCTGAATGGAGTGCTTTCAGAACTGCCTGTATAAACTGCTTTGCACGTACTTTTTTCCCATCAGATTTTTATCTTTATTATTAGACTATTGAGACTTTTTGTTCCTATGCAAGAAAGTATTAATTAGTGAAATGTACTTTCTGTTCCATCTAAAATGTCTAAAATACTTATTGCTTCAGGTAAGTTTTGCAATATAAGAGGAAAAGTTACAGGTCTAAGAACCAAGTTTGAATCCCTTTCTGAGAGGCATGCTTTGCCATAAATCTCAGATTCTCTTTCTTACCCTCTTGCTTGTCAATCGGTCTATGCTGAGCACACAGGTACACTTGATAGAAGAATTCTAGAAAAATCTGAGCGCTAGGGCTCCGGAACTTGTGGTCTTAGTAGTGTTGGTGACATTGACCTTTGGCCTCCTTTTTCATCAGCACTGCAGTTTGCTGAAATCAGAAGGGTTTACTCATCTTGCTAGCCACCTACCAGGGTAATCTAGAGAAAGAGGATCAAAAAAAGCTTTTCTTTAAGGACAAAAGAGAACTGGTAATAAGATTGTTATTTTATTCAGATACCTAATGGTGGCTGCTGTGATCAATTGCTTGCTATTGGTTTTAATGGCAGAAGCATCGATTTGTGGCCAAGTGATGTTAAATACATGACTTTACACTTGAGCTAATAGTCCCTGGTGCAGCAAAAGAAAATCAAGGGACACTAAGATCCCCCAGTCCTTAAGTTAGGGTGAGTGTGGCTAGTTCTTCTGCCTTGGTAGTTTACAAGGTGAGGTCTTGGTACTTTTTCAGTTCGATCTTGATGTAAAAACTTTTCATAATAATTCAGACTCAAAGTGCCTGTTTCATGAGGTTGACATTTGGATGATGGATAAAATAGCAGTGGGGGTGGTCGTATCAACTGCACTAATAGTCATTGAGATGTCATTTGTGAATAGCATTGCACCTTGACTTAACCCATCTGTGATGACTTTCTCACAACCATTAAAACATGTTTTTGTAGCAGAAAATTGCATTTTGGATGAGTCAATGCAGGCTCTTGGGGAAAACACTTTTGTGATCATTTGAGCTGAGAATCAATTGGAGGCTTTCTCTAGGAATGTCATATTTATTTGACAGACACTCTATGGTGGCTTTGACTTATACATTTGGCAGACATTTTCTCAGAAAATAAGAAACCCAAGTCTGACACCTCAAGGAAAACAAATGACAGTATTTATGGGCAATAATAAAATTTGATCTTTTAAATGAAAGTTTAGAATTTTGGAAAACTTGCACCTGTACTGTGAGCTTGGCAGCTTACAATACTTTGACTTTTCTGATGAGAAGAGTGGTTATATGAAGAAGGGTAGGTTTTTGATATTGTATATAATGGATGATCCTGCTGGTGCTTTCCAAAAAACCCCCAAAAAACTCAATGCAAGATGTTATAAGATCGAAATCCAAAGACTAATGAATTCGAATATAATGGCTTTAGAGTCCACATTGCATTTACTCTTTAAGAAACTACCAATTGTCGAGGTTTGGTGTCACATGGAAGAAGAATATACATAATGATCTGAAATGGTTATTAAAATACTCCTCCCTTTTCACACACATATCTGTGTGAGGCTAAATTTTCTTCAATGAAAGCACATGTTCTAACAAATTGAATACATAAGTAGATGTGAGAGTCCAACTCTCTACTATTAAACCAGGCAGCAAGAAGATTTAGAAAAATGCAAAACACATTTTTTCACTAATCTTCTTGTCTTGAAAATTATAGCTTTTTTGGGGGGAGAGTGGTGGTACTGGTGTTTGAACTTGGGCTTTACACTTGCGAGGTAGACACTGTAGCACTTGACCTCATCCCCAGCCTTTTCTGCTTTAGTTTATTTTTCAGGTAGGGTCTTGCTTTTTCCCAGTCTGGTCTTGGTCTATGATCTTCCTACTTATGCATCCTGAGTGGCTAGGATTATAGGTGTGAGACACTGTGCCTGGCAAAATATAGCTATTTTTCATAAGAACAAGTTATGTTAACATGCAGTGGGCTTATTTTTACTATTTTAAAGTAAGTTAGTATATATGAAAAGGTATTCTTAGCTTTGATTTATCATATGATAAATATTGGTATGTAATCCACACAAATCAGATTCTTAGGGATCTTCTATAATTTTTAAGAATGTAAAAGGGTTCTAATACTTATGAAAAACCATAAGAAGCAAGTCCACACACACCATTACCTTTAGATGAATTATCTGGCATTGTTGATGACCACTTCTTCATAGTGTCAAGGCTTCTTTGTATTTCTCAGATGGTCAGGCTAGTGCTGTGCCTAGTACATGCTGGATAAACATGAATGGAAAGTATGCAGACTTCTTTATCAACTGTAAAAGTTGTGCTGCTGTACTAGTGACTGTCGTGGCTTCAGTGGATCCTGAGTGAGCAGGTGCTGCTCACCAATCCAGCAGATGTGTTCCTGAAAACCTGTGTGGACTGAAAGTATACTTACTTGCTTCTTGGGCATTTCTCACTTCAAATCAGCTTCAGTGTTCTGATCCGCTGATGTGGTGATTGGCACGTTCACTGTGGTTGCCCTTTGTTTTCATCAAAGTTAATGACCAAACATCTAACTTGAAGCTTAGAAGTCACTGAAAAAAAAAAAGATACAAGATCCTTCTCCTGAAGGAATTTACAACTTAAGTGATTTTTTTTTTTAGAAAGATCTGTGGGAATTTTTTGGGGTTGTGATAGGGTGAGGTAAGTACAATGAATTATAAGAGAGACACCCTACCTTCTACAGTCTCTAGTGTGAGTAGAGAGACACAAGGATGATGATACAAACATATTGAAGCATAAATATTTGGAGTTAGGAGCTGTAAGAAGCACTGTTATTTGATTAACATTTATTATTGTGAGTGTCTGTAGGATGGAAACAGAATTGTAGTGGCCATTTTAACAATGAAAAACTGCTTTGGGCTTTGATTTCCTTTTAAAACAAAGGCATATAGTGGTAGGGATTCAAGGAAATACAACTACACTGCAAATAGTAATAATGACAGTGTTAAACTCAGCAAGTCTTTTTTGTTGTTTTGTTTTTCTGTTTTGATGGTAGTGGGCATTGAACTCATGGCTTCTTGACAAGTGCTCTACCACATGTGCCACATGTAGACTTTTTGCTTTTAGTTTATTTTTGAGATTGGGTCTTGCTCACTTTTGCCTGAGCTGGTATTGGACTAGCAATCCTCATACCTCCACCTCCTGCATAGCTAGGATTGCAGGCTTGTACCACCACTACGCCTTCAGGGCTGAAAGAGTAACTCAAGAGGTAGGAGGGCCTGCCTAGCTAGAGTGAGGCCCTGTGTTCAATCCTTAGTGCTGCTAAAAGAGGGTTAAATTCAATTATGTCCAAATAATTAAGAATAAATATAATTTGTGACTGTCATTATGTCTTCTTCAAACCACGTGTCATGATTTTCTAAAAACAGAATGTTACATTTTACATGAGTGAATGCAAGCTCCTGTAATAAAAAGCAGTTTGTCATCAACAGGGTCCTTACTTCTAGATATTTAATGGAAGAAAATCACAGCAGAGAAATTTGTCACTTAGCCTTTCTAGGTAACATCATTGCAGTTGCTTAGTCAGCTAACTAAATGTTCAGTTTACTCTTCATAAACCCAACTGTTTAAAATTCAGGAAACAGATAAAGTGAGCTGCTTAGTTAATTCAGTTTTTCTTTTTAAAAACCAATCACAAATATTTATTGAGCACTGCTGAGCCCCGACAGTGGGAAAGGTGCTATGCTGAGTACTGGAAGGGATTAGGAGAGGACACGGAGTGTCTTCTTATGGCACTGGTTCATCCATGCTTCCTTTCATTGTTTCTTGTCACTTTCAAGTATTTGAAGATATGACTGTCTTAGTTCTTTCTGTGCTGCTGTAACAAAATACCTGACACTGAGAAATTTATGAAGAGCAGAAATTTATTTCTTATGGCTAGGAAGGATGGGAAGTTCAAGAAGGCATGCAGTTTGTTCTTGTCTCATGTGTGCTGCTCTCTGCTTCCAAGATGGTGGCTTGAATGCTATGTCCTCCTCACGTGGCCAAAGGAGGAAAGGCCTCTTTGTAAGGGCATCTGATCCCATTTGTGAGAAAGGAGGTCCCATGACTAATTCCCCCTTAAAGACTTTACCTCACTATATCATCACATTGACAAAACCCGGATTTTGTAAGGGGACACATTCAAACCACAGCAGTGGGATATGTTCTTCCGATTAACGTTATGCTTAGCTGATTCAGATGAATCGGGAGGATTTGAATTAAAGCACACTTACTGATAGCCACACATTTCACCCCAGTAAATCTGTAGCCAGAGCGGGACCATCACCCCTTCCTCTCAGACCACATGTCTCAAGAGCAGGCAGGAGCTCCCTGTGATGGAATGGGTGACCATCCTGTGTTCAAATGCCTTTTTGGATGGCACATCACTGCTGGTCTGTCAGTGTGCTTAGAACCCATACTTTCTGAGGCAACTTGAGTGGCTGCATATGGCAGGAGGAAGGATGTGTCTTGCAACAACCCTGGCTTCTGTCTGTGCTAATAAAGGCCTCACTATGTGAGGCTCCGTGCAAGGAGGCCATGGATTTGAACCTCAGCATCACTATGTTTAGAACATGCCCCAGTGCAGAGGGTGCACTTAGCATATCTCAGTTGTTGCCAGCATGGCCACAACCACCAGGTAAGCTTAGGCAAGTCATTCTCTTAGACCAAAGTGAAAATAAAGCCTGTTGTATTTACCTTGCAATTTTTTTTTTTGCAAAAATTTCTAGAACGATTCAGCTAAAAGGTACTCAGGAACATGGCCAATAAAGTAGAATTAAAGAAATTATAGCTGTTACTATATTTATGTCACAGCTACAATGACTATTGAGGCTGGAAGGATATCTACTTCTGCTAAACCATCAGTACAACCCATCACTACAGTGGATTACAGCAATCACTGCTCTTAGGCACTGACATTTTCTAACCAGATAAAACATTCTATCAATTGCTGTTCTTGTAACTGGAATTGTCATCATCATACATTTGTTTTGTAGGCACACCATAAAAATCTCTTAATTTACACACTGATAGCATTTTTTATTTTCCTTCCTTCATTTCCAAGTTTCTCTGCCAACAATTAGTCATGCTTTCATCAAATGCAAATACAACCTAAAGAGTACTGACATTCTACAGAACATTGTTCTTCCTGCATTTTCATAATTGTCATGGGAAATTAAGATCAGATCAGAGTTCCATACCCTATAGCATGGGAACTATATGATTCAAATCAACACAAGGCATTTGATGTTGTTGCTAGATGAATCTGAACTGTAGACTCTTGCCAAACATTGCAGAAACGCTTTGGGCTGAAGGTTCTCACTTCATAGATTTCTCAATGTTATGATTGCCAGAGTCATTGAGAATAAATTTTGGATCATGCTAAAGAGAAATAACAAAGACTCTATCTGATAACAGTCTCTTGTGTTTGGCAGAAGATTTCATGCTTTTAATTGATTCATTTCTTTGAAAAAAATAGAAGTAAGTGACAGACAAAAATGAACAGCAAACAAGGAAGTGGATATTGTCCCATGAAACATGTGCTTTTTTTTTTTTTGACTATTTGCAAATTGTGTTCAAGGACTATATTCTAATTTGTTAAAAAATATTGGTAAAGAATCCAATCCCCATGTTTTGTGAAAATTTTGATATTGTGGGTTAGGATCCTAACTGTATTCATTTTCCCCTTCATCCTTTCTGTAGTAGAATCTCCCAGGTTCTAGTTGGGCACAAAAACTACACTTTTCTAGGCTGCCTAAGTTAGGAATGTGACTAAATCCTCGCCAATGGGACATAAACTGTAATTTCTTGTTATGCTCCTTAGAAAGAAGCTGTTTGCTCTACACAGCCTTTTAGCTTTTGTATGGGGCAGAATGAAGAGGATGTGCTGTAGATGACAGCAACATTCTGCAGGGTGGGAGAACAAATAGAAGTGTACACTTGAAAAGGTGAATTTGGCTTTATATAAATTAGATCTTAATAGAAATAGAAGAGGGAGGAGAAGAAGGAGAAAAGGAAGAGGATGAGGACCGACATCATTGTCATCGTCATTATTATCATCATCTTGGGTCCTTGGAAAACCTCATGGGGCAGAGTCAAGTTCTTGCCCTGCCTACAACCTCTGTGCCTCTCTGCTAGAGAGAAATATGTTTGAGCTCGGCTTGAGGCACTGTATTTGGGGGAAGCTATATTATGGTAAATTGGACTGTGCCCTAACTACTAGAAGTGTCTTAAATTTACATACTTGTAATTTTCCCACTGGGTGGAGAGCTTGTATGAGAGAATATTATAAAAAGAAAAAGAAAAATGACTTCTCTAACATTATTTCTCAAGCTAGTGAACCAAGTTCAGCTTCACACTTCCAGTACTTTTAGTTTATTGCATGCTTTTAGCATGAGTTTCCAATTTCATTTCTTTTTATTTATTTCTGATTTTTGTTGTTAAATGGAATTAAATTGCCTGTGCTGCAGCAATTATAACTTCATCCAAAAGTAGTGAAGCTACTTGAAGCATTGGCATTAATGACTTCTTTCTTTTGGGTGTTAAGTAGGAAAAATGATTTTGCGTGGGGAATTTAATGTGCCACAGGAAATGGTATAGCTGACAATGGAAACTGTGATGATGGGGCATGATGGCTGATGGCTGATAACCATGCTCTTCTTGAAAGAGACTTATTCTTGCATTTATCAAACCCACAAACTATACCTCCCAAGCAGAGAAACCCTGTACATCATGCCACTTATTGGGAAGGCAATGGGGAAGCTGTGGGAAGCATTAGAAAACTCCCTCTGACATATTTAGTCTGTGGCCTGTGTGTCTACCCTTAGACTCCAGAGTGTGGATTACTTTTAGTCAACCAGAAAGAGCTTTCCGTCTGTCACCTAGGGCAGAGCTGAGAAAGAGAGAGCAGGTGTGAAACACAACCCAGACTTCCTTTGAAGACCAAATGCAGCCAAGTTTTGTACCCTTGGTATATCTGGGATGGTAAATGGTGCAGTGACTAATTCAGAAACTGGAAATGGAAAGTGTTGCTATGTCTGCAACTGATTTTTACATTTAAAAAAAAGTACTTTCTTTGTTTCTAGAGAGGTTTGGGAAGTATTCTGTGCTTCTTTTCTTTCCAGGTAGTTTTTATTGCCTTCTGTCATAATTATTTACATAAATGTGTAGCTGGGAATTCTAGTAACATCAGTATTACAGAGATTTCTTGGGATCTAATTAAGTCATGGGTTTCTAGAATAATCGATGGCTCTGCCAGAAATATTAGAAAATGACTTCTTTACAGGAAATTGATGAGTGCAGCAATTACCCAAATTCCTTCTTTTTGGCCTGAAGGCCCTTCCTAATCTGGCTCCAGGCTGACTTATTTCCAGCTCTGCCTGGCCTCCATGTTACATGGTAGAGGCCCTGGAACCCGGGGTCCACACGTGACTCAGCATTCCTACAGATTCTTAGCGTGTTGCATAGTCCTACACCTTCACCATCATCGTTTTATCTTCACACCCATGACAATCTTTGGCACCAGTTGATGGGATCTAGAGGACAATCTTAAGATCCTGAGATGGTTCTCCAAGAGGGAGGCGGTTAGGGAGTTGAGACCACAGTGTCTGCTCACGCCCTGCCTCAGCCCCAGGGTGCCAGACCAGCTTCGGAGGGGAGACCACAGTTCAGGGGCCCTTAGCTCTTTTAGCTACTGCCTCTTTATGAAGATTGTTAACGAGCATGCTAATTAGTGGCAATTTCCCTGGTGGTTTCTGTGATGTGGGAATTTGTCCACTGAGAAATGACCCAAAACCACACATTCATTTAAGACAGTCAATCCTACTAGAGATAGAAATACCCTTGTCTGTCTGTGTTGATCCTAGCTGGTGACCAGTGACCAGGAGGTGAAATCGTGGGACTAGAGGCCCGGCTTCTGACTCAGCAGAAACCACTGTCTTGACGTTTTTAGCCTCTGTTTTTATCTTGTGCTACTATAGAGACTATTCTTCTTATAGGCCAAATTTGACAAACTAGCCCTCCCTGGACAAATTCTGAGGTGCAGCAGGCAGCCCCTTCCCATAAATTTGTCCTTATTTCTTGTGACACTTCTGCTCATGAGGCAGAGCACATTTTTTAAAGAAATCCTCAGACTTTTCTGACACTTGAAACAATAGGTAGATAAAAATATCCAAAAAAAAAAAGCAAAAAAAAAAAAAAAAAGCAGTGAAAAGAGGAGATAACAAAATAAATCAGTAGCTTTCCACCAGGAGTGGTTTGAATCCTAGGTGACAATGCCTGTAGACACTGTTGGTTGACACACATCGGGATGGGGTGTGTGCAGTATCAGCCTCTAATGGGCAGAGTCCACAGGCAGTTGAACATCCTACAAGGCTCAGGATGGCCCTCTACAATGAAGAATGGTCCAGTCCAAAATGTCAGTCATGCTGAGTTTGAGGAACTCTGACATAGATGAAGACAAAGATGTCTTCCCATTAAGAAATGGGTTCTAAATATTTGTGAGCATCTATTATGTACATAAATGGTGCTGTTTTATGACAGTCTAAGGAATAAAAGTCATATTCACTAGCATCAAGAAGTTTCTAGTTTACTTGAAGATAATACATACACAATGAAAATCTGTGTTATTTATTACAGCAATAGTTCCCTTGCAAGGAAAATTGATACATTAATTTGCCAGGGAGGCTGAAGCAATGAAAATTTATTTTCTTTCAATTCTGGATCCTGGAAGTCTGAGATCAAGATGTTAAAAATATCAGTTTCTTCTGAAGCCTTTCTTGTTGGCTTGCAGATGGCAGTCTTCTCCCTGTGTCTTCAGGACATCTTTGTGTCTGTGTCCTGTCCTCTTCTTACAAGGACATCAGTCATATTGGACTAGGGCTTACCCACATGACCTCATTTCAACATAATGACTCTGTTAAACACCCTGTTTCCAGAAGCAGTCACATCAGAGGTACATAATTCAGCTTACAACAGTACTCTTGTGCTACATCTTGATAGCCAGAGGTAGAAAGATAAGAAGTAACATAGAAACACATTTTAGGACTGTTATACAAAGAAAAATAGTAATAGCTAAAAGAAAGGAATGCATTTAAGGGATCTGTCATACAACATGCTGACAATAGTTAATAGTAAGGGGTTGTGTATTTCAAAGTTGCTAAAAGAGTAGATTTAAATGTTCTCACTACAAAAAATGATGTGTGTGAGGTGATGATTATGGTAATTTGTTTGATTTAGTCATTTCATGATATGAACCTATAGCAAAACATCATATTTTACCCTATCAATATAATGCTTATTTATTGATTAAATTTTTTTAAAAATAAGGAAGTGGGCCCAACACATATTAAATTATTTTTGAATCTTAGAATCAGAAAGATTCTTGACCTGAGAAAGTAAGGAATTTTAGAAAGTTGTCAGGGATGAAGGCCAGATTACTTCCTCACCTGATTCATTCCCTTCCTACAGATCTACTGAGCTCCTGTTATGTACCTGGGTTGCGCTAGACTCCTGGATAACTAAGAAAAGATTCTTGCTTTTCAGAGGCTCACAGTCACACCTGTGTGTGTTTGTGGGGGTGAGTATAGTGAGGAGGATCTGAAGAGGTCAAGACAGGAGTCTGTGACAGGAAGAGATAAACAATAGTACTTTATCATTTGCAAGGATCAGGTGCTGACAGTGGAACTAACCGCTCATGGTTGAGGCAGGACTGAAATTCAGGTTGGACACACTGATGAACTGGAAGTTCATAGCTGGCAAATCCATTCTGATTGCCAGACTGGTTGTTAAATATTTTTGCATGTCATGCCAAAGGAGTTGTGGAAGGCACATACAATGTAAGATGTGACCTGGGCCTTGGTGGATCAATAGGCACTTGGCTGGCTGGAGGTGTGGAAGGGATGGGTTGGATGTGGAGTTAGAACAATATAGTATAAAGACAGAGAACCAAATGGAGTTATGGAAAGGAGCAGACTGTATGCAACATGAGATCAGGGACACAGTATCTGAGTCCTTGCTGCTACTGTCTGGCACATAGTAAGTTCTCAGTAAATGTTCATTAAATGAGACGAATAAAACATTTTCCAAGTATGTTTGGAAAATGACAAGAAATGGAAGAAGGAAGGTCCAGTGAAGAAGCTTGGCTCATGTGCCAGGGCTACATAGGATTTCCTAGAAAGCTTTCCAGGGAGAGGTAGAAGAAGAGATACTGGGGGTAGAATGGGAAGGACAAGTCTTGTACTGTCCTATGTCAAAGTCGGCAAAAAGAGTGCTAGCCCTGACTTCTAGGCCCATCAGTCACACACAAACTAAACCTGTATTGTCTTGGTCATTGTAAATAATTCTCTAAGTGTCAGCTCTCTGTCGGTAAAACTGGAATAATAATTATCTTGTAGATTAAGATTAATCAGGTAATGCATATGCAGCATTAGAGCAAGTGATTAACAAAATGATAATTTTTTTGCATCAGAAAGTTCATCAATGGAGCAGTTTACTTATAGGATATTCTTCCAAATAATTCCTCATCTGTCCACTGATGTTTGAAATGTCTTAGAAATTCAGAAAACTGTTGCTCTATAGTAGAGTTAAGGACTTCAAATGTAAGCACCTGGTAGAGGTACCCCAAAGCATAGATTGTCAGTCAGCAAATGTCAGTCTGGTTACTGAATCCTGCTTGTCTGAGTAGAGGGACATGGTGAAAGAAGAAAAATGTCCCTGGGCACTTACCTCCCCTGGAAGGGGAAATGGGAGGAGGTTAAGAGACAAGAGGAAAGGATTCATGAAAGAAGCCAGGGAGCAGAAGCAAACTGCTGATTTCAGATCTTTGACTTAGTCGTTGGATCCTAAGGGACACAGGTCTTTGGCTTACACAACTGTAAGCAGAGACCCTGTTGACTGAGATTCAGAGCTGGCGTGGCCCATAGAGGATTGGTTTCCAATGATTCAGTGAGCATGCCCAGTTCTGAGGAAGGAGAGAGCCCAGGACTGCAGAATTTAGAGAAAATTTCCTCCAGGCAGTGGATGGGAGGTGGGCCAGCAGGACAAGGGAGCTGCGATGGGAGAAGGGTGTCAGGTGAGCTGGTGAGGTTTGAATCACAGGCTCCATGTTCATGAAACTTTTTGGATGCTGTTCCTTCTGATGAGACCCTGCTGGGAATATATGCTCAGGGAAAAAATGACAAATGGGAAATAAAAAAATAACAAAACATCACAAAAAAACCCCAAAACATTACTATGTGTCAGTACTCTTCTAAGCACTTTATGTGCATGACATTTAATCCTCTTCAGCTACCTGAGGTGTGGGGGAGGTCCTTTTATTATCTTCACTTCGCGGAAAGGAAACTGGGTGGAGGGAGGATAAACAGTTTTTGTCTGAGGTCATTGCTAGTCAGTGGTGGAACTGCTTTATACTGACTCTCTTCCTAGGCACCATCATTTTCCTGGAATTCAAGTAAAAAAAATAAAGAGAGGAGGGGGAGGAGGAAGAGAAGGGGAACAGAGAGAGACAGAGAGAGAGAGAGAGAGAGAGAACTCAATCAGTGAAACTAGCATGATATCCCCTTATCTTTCTGCTCAACGTGATAGATTCTGAACAATCAAGCCTGAAACAATTAAGTCTTGCTATAAAATCCAAGAAAAGAATGTCTATTTATAAAATAACCTTAAAAATATCAAAGTGTAATCTGCATATAGAAAAGTGCAGCAATCCAAAACGTTCAGCTTGATGAGTATGGAATAGTGAACGCACCTGTGTAACCACAGCTGGAACAACAAACAGTGCAATCAGAAACCACTCCCCTCTGACTCTCCTCCTCCCTCTTGCGAGCCACTTTAATGATTTTCCAGCTGCCATAGAAGGGAAACTCTGCTCAGGAGGCTCCTTGGCCCCCTGGAGGAAGAAGTGGATGAATTAAAGGTCATGGGGGAAACCTAGGCAATAAGGAATTGGGAGAAGGTGTCATCAAAGCATTGGACAGAGATACATTGCAAGCAGTAGTACAGTTTTGTTGAAAGAAAAATAAAAGCATAGACAAGAGGAAACACTGCAAGGAAAGACAGAGTGGTGGGCTCTGGCCAGATAGCACAGAAGCCCTGATCTTTGTGCAAAGGGCAATTTATAGGTTGTAAGGGCAAATGGTGGGAAAAATCTGGGCAGTCTTTGCAGGAGAGGCTATGGTGGATTGACAGGTTTGATTGACAGGAGGATGCTTTATAACTTATTTTTGACTGCACATGTCCCCACCCTGTAATGCATTCTGTTATAGTGATATGCATGAGATGTAGTCCATATGTATGAAGTTTTAAGCAGGGGGTGTCTCAAAAGGTCCTTTGAGGACCGGCTTCCCAGTTCTCAGCACATACACTACCTCGGGGACTTTCCTTTCTTTTATCCAAATGCAGTGGCTACTGAATTAAGCACAAAAAGGGGGCTCAAAGGACGTTCCCAACTCAATACGTCCTCAAGGGGATATGTCCTAGACAGGACCTGGGGCATGTTACAGGTGGGACTTTCATGAAATTTATATGGCCAATCTCCATCTGCTGTTAACCAAACTACTTCCCTATTCTTCTGCTTCAAAGGGACACAAGATTGCACACACACGACCTTTTACTGCAGACAGTGTTCTAGGGACAGCTTCAGGAACTGTTAAAGGTCATTTTCACTCTTCACTATTTTTGCTCTTGTGTCGATATGTCCTTGCTACTGTGGGGGTGCAGTGAGCTGTGGAGCTTATCCCTCCTTCTACCCACTTGTCTCTGAGCACCAGATGCTCCTGGAAAGGGACAAAGAGCAGCTGGAATGACTGGGCTTGCCCAGAATGGGCAGTCCTACCTCTGTTTACACTTTCTGCCTCAGGGGTGAGAGGTGATCAAAGGTCCTAAAAAGGGTGCTGACTCATCCAACTTTGGAAGAGGCTCTTCCTGATTATGGCCTCAGCCAAGGGGAGGCCCTCTTGCCAGAGAACCACAGCTGAGGCAGCTGTGGGCTATGCCTCTGGTACATACCTTGGGGATAAGGGCCCAATCAGATTAGTAACTCCTCCTCTTGGGGCAGGCAGACCTTTAAAGGGGGTTTGGGTCTCTCTGCTACAAGAGGATTGTGAGGAAAGTCAAGGACTCATGTGATGCCTGTGCATGTGAGGGAATGGGTTGGTTGAGTTCATCTAAACTAGGGGAAGGGAGTATGGGGTGCTGGGGGTGGGGAAGGTCCAGGGTTCCTATTGAGAAGCCTTGAGAGGTGAAATAGGAAAAAGAGCCCCAGCATGATTGCTGGTGGCCTTGAAGACTGAGAAGATTTTAAGTGTATCTTGTAGGTGACTGGAAATCTGATGGTGTTTTGAGCAGTGCAGTGACTTGGCTGCCTTTTGTGAAGATTATAGAGTCAGTGAGTGGCGGGGGCCAAGGAAGATTGCAGGGGAGAGAATGAATGGAGTGGAGGGGACAGGAGATGGTGGAAGGACTGGTGAGAACATGTGGACTGGAGTGTGGGGGTCCACAGTGGACAGGAGCCTTTCTGCTGTTTTCTCTTTTTCCTTTTGGACTTTAGTGAGTAGAGTTGAGTTCATCACATTGCTGTTTCTAACCACAGTAGTCATTAGTTTACATAGGACCCTCATCTATTCTTTTTTTCCTTCAGTACTGGGGCTTGAACTCAGGGCCTACATCTTGCACCGCTCCACCAGCCCTTTTTTGTGAGGGTTTTTTTCAAGATAGGGTCTTGCTAACTATTTTCCTGGGTGGGCTTCGAACTGCTATCCTCCTGATCTCTGCCTCCTGAGTAGCTAGGATTACAGGTGCGCCCAGAGTCATCTATTTTATTTACTCATTTACTCACTCACTCATTCCTTTTCATCCCCCATCTCTACTCTCGCTTCCTCCCCTAGATGCAATCACTCTAATATTAGTTTGTGCCCTTTTGTTTCCAAGAGTTCTTAAGAAGTGTTTGTTGTTTTCTTGTTTATATATAATTTTAAAACACTTTAATTATGGGGAATTTTGAGAGGCACAAAAAAGAGATGGAAGAGTATAATAAGCCCCCTGTGCTCATCATTTAGCCTCAGCTACTGTCAGCCTGAAGCCAGTCCAAACCTTTCTACACTCCATCCACATTGAATCGTTTCATCCATAAATATGTCAGTGTGTCTCTGCATGACAACATAACCACAATGTCCTTATCAGTAGCTTAAAAAGAGCAACATTTCCTTAATGTCATTGCACAGTCAGCACTAGAATTTCTAATCCTTTCATAAATCTTATTTCTTTCTACAGATTGTTTGTATAAATCTGCATTCAAATAAGGCCTACACAGAGTGATTGGTCGATATTTCTTTCAGTCAGTAGATTTCCCACTGAATATATTTTTCCCCTGCAGATTATTGCTGAGTTGCTCAATGTTGTCCTGCAGAATTCCCACAGTGTGGATTTGGCTGATTGTGTCTCTGTGGTGTGGTTTAAGTTCTTCTGTTCTCTGTAGTTCCTTTGAACTAATCGGAGTCATGCTTAATTTTTGTGACAAGATTGATTCGTGATTTGTATTATTCTATCAAGATACACAGATTTTCTAGTTCTCTGTCTTTTTGTATGTGTCATTAACACTATTAATGATCAAAGCATACAACCATTAGTTTATTAGCATATTAGTTTCTTACTGTATAACACTATCACCTCAGTGTTTTACAACAAAAGACCCTTTTTATCTCACAATGGCTGAGTTAACATCCAGACATAAGTTTGCTGTCATTTGTTTCAGGTCTCTCAGAAGTTTACAAACAAGGTATTGGTCAGGGTTGAGTGTCATCTGATACTCTGGGGAAGGACATGTGACTATTGGCAGGATTTGGTTCTTTAGGGGTTATCTGAGGGCCTCAGTTCCTTGTTAGCTGATGGTCAAAGGCCACCCTTAGCTGCTTGTCACATGTCTCTCCATATAGCAGGTTACGTCATTCAAGTCATCAGGAGAGGCAGTCCACAGAGAAAGTACCTCTTTGCTCTTATCTTTTCTGTTGGCTAGACATTAAGTCACAGGTCCACCCCATTCAAACAGAGCGATTGCACAGACTGTGACTATTAGGAATAATTGGGGCTGTCTTAGCATCTGTCAGAATTGGGTTTGCAAAATGGTGGTGTGCTAATTCTAGCATTCCTTCTTTATTAGATGGAATACTTCTGTACAAAGACATTTCCCCTTGTATTATTTGGTTAGCCATACAGGAAAGTGAGAATAAACTTTTGATTCTTCCCTCTTAGTAGCTAGTTTTATATATATATATATATATATTTTTTTTTTTTTTCGGTGAGACTGGGGTTTGAACTCAGAGCTTTGTACTTAAAACAGGCACTCCACACTTGAGCCACACTCCACCCGTAACCAGTTTTCAGAGCTGAGTTCATTCTCTTGCATTCTCCAATGGCAGCCAGTTATGTGGGCCTGGACTGATAATTACAGGAATGATACTGGGCTGAGTGTTGCATTCTGTTTATTCCCTTTTCGGAAATTCAGTACTGTGTTTTAAGACTGGTTCATACCACGGTGTATGCATATAGTTCTTAGCTTGTACTTGTTGAAAAGGGTTCCATGGTGACATCATCCCTTGTACCTGTTGCTCATTCAGTGGAGACCAAAACTGCATCCTAGTCTCTGCCATGGTGACCATTGTCATAAAGCATCCCCTATGGGTGTTTACGACTTGAGTGGCATTGTGGGTAATACAGTGTAGCTAAGTAGTCAGTTTGCTTAAGCAGATTGCTTTCCAGAATGGCTTCACAAAGCTCTGCTCTCAGGAAAATAATTTATTAACATATGTAGCTCAGCTTAATGAGGGAGGAAACACCTCCTATCCTCATACATTTTATGACCTTTACTAAGCCGAGCTACATTTCTTAAGAAAGTTCTTAAAACCATTTCTGTCAGAAGCATGCAAGTCGTTCCACATGTCTGAAGCCACAACTGTGTGAAGGGAGGTGGGAGACAGAATCAGAATTTTATACTAGTATTTCCCAGCTTAGACTATTGCAATCTGGTGAGCTGTCCACATTCTATGTCAGGCCTCAGAAATGAGGGGGAGGAAGAAGGGAGGAGGAAGGAAGGGAGAAGGGAAGGATTGGGAAAGAGGCAGGGGAAACGATTTCATTTATTTAGGAAGGAGCAATAGGGAATTATGCTTTATCAGTCACCTATCCAACATTTCATTTTATAGGCATGGAAATGAGGCGAAGTCATTCTACCAAGAGTCATATCATGACTATGAGACTGCAAAGAGTGGGGAGAGGGTAAAGAAGGCATCTAAAAGAGTGGAGAGAGATGGGCATGAGCAGAAGGCTAAGACTGAATCAGTTAAAGACTGACTTGTGAACAATGGCAAAATTTAGGGGCCATCAAAGGGGAAGGAAATGTGAGCCTCTCTATCTCATGGAGCCTGTGGACCTTTTAAATACTTTGTAAGCAGCTAACTCAGTCTTTACTACAACTCTTTTATGAAGCAGCAATTGTCGTTCTTCTTTTATAGATTTGGGAACAGGGATATTGAGTTTATAAGCAATTTCCTCAATTTCTTGCAGTAAGAAAGCGTTGGGCTGTGATTTGTATCCATTTTGGTTGTTGCTGAAGTCTTTGCACACTTGCACACACACAGGTTTCAAGGACCGTGTGGTTAGTAGAGCCAACTGCTGAAGAGAGGTCAGGGGAGTGAGGAAAGGAAGTGGTTTCAGAAACTGTGATCTTAGATGGAAAACGTCCTTCACTGGTTTCTTTAGGTTCTTGAGCCGGGCATCTGGAGGTCATATCTGCTGATCTCGGGAAGCCTTTAAGACAAGTAGAAATACTGCAATTTGAGACCTAAGCAAGAGGAAATACATGATTGAATCTTGAAGCTTTAATTCAGATGCAGTTTTCAAACAGAGTTTTGTTGGCTTAACCGTAAAGTTAAGGAAACAGTAAGTGACCAGACAGACAATGACTTGCCCAAGTCCAGACAACGAATTGGAGATTATTCAAAAGATATTGGTGCGAGAGGCGCTAGAAAGAGGCTGTGGAAAACTGTGAAGCCCAAGTGGTTGTGTCAGCAGAAGTCAAGAGGGCAGGGAGGGACAGTTTTAGTTGTCAAATTGAAAGTCCACTGCACAACTAATGTGTTGGGTAACAGGGAGCAATGAATGATCAATGGACTTTTGATTTGTATTCTACTGTTTGGGAAAAAGCATTTCAATTTGGGCATCTTAAATAGCAGATTCCCTCCTCCCCCAACAGCATTTTAATGAGCAGAGCATAAATAAATTCATTGCTTCCAAAAAACACAGAGATTGTAGCTGAAGTGGCAGAATGCCAGGCAAGTTGCCTTTTGGGTTTTAAAAAAACTCAGTATTTCATGACCATTGCAGGACTGAGGCTGGGTTTGCAGGATGGCTTTTTATTGAAGCCAGGTGCAAGCTGTCTCCTCTTCCTGGCTGGGAGGCTGTTTGGGTCCTGAGGAGTATTTCCTGTGGTGGCTGTGCATTTCTGGCTCAAGTCCCAGGTGCCAACCAGAGCCTTTCCAACGGCTCCCACAATTGCTTGTTGCTTTTTCTCCTTTCCTCCCCCTCCTTCCTTCCCTCTTGCTCTTTCCCTCCCTTCCCAAGTCTACTTCCTTGAGCAGTTTCTCTCACACACTATACCCAAAATGCTTAAAAGCTATTCCAAATCCCTCAGTTTGGCGCCTGGTCTTGGACCCAGGCATGTTAGGTATGTTTAGGATGACTTCAGGGGGACTTGGAACAATGGCCACTGTCTGCTCTGTTCCCATTTACCTTTAGCTGAAAAGAAGCAACATTTATAAACTTTGGCTTGACGATTTCTGCTTTTAAAAAATAGGACCACTTTGGTTGGTCTCCTTACAGGATTGTAAGGAGAAAATGAAAATAGGAGACAATCTCTATTTGAATGTCTGGCACACAGAAGGAACTTGGGAAATGAGTTCCTCTGACTATCAAAGCTAGATGCCTGCCAGGTGCTGGTGGCTCATGCCTGTAATCCTAGCTACTCAGGAGGCAGAGATCAGGAGAATCCCGGTTCCAAGCCAGCCTGGGCAAATAGTTTGAGAGACCCTATCTTGAAAAAAAAAATCCATTACAAAAAAGGGCTGGTGGAGTGGCTCAAGGCGTAGGCCTTGAGTTCAAACTCCAGTACTGAAAAAAAAAAAATTAGGACCCAACTCCCTCCACCCCTCTAAAAGAAAAGAGGAATCATATCCTTCTTGAGAGAAAGTGAGGAAATCCTGAACTTAGGGCAGAGCAGTCAGAGAAGAGAGCTTAGTAATCTTGTCTTCTAAACCAGAACCTTGAGATTGATGAAAGTTAGGAATTTGGAAACTCTTGATTTTTAAAAATAGCTTTAAGATATCATTGATATTTAAAATTTGTATATACTTAAGATGTATAACTTGATGTTCTGATATATATACGCTTTGGGAAATAATCACCACATTCTAGCTAATTAACATATCAGTCATCTCTTCACAGTTGCTAGTTTTGAACCCCTTCACCAATATTACTCCATTACCTAGCCCCTGGCATCCACCCTCTTACTCTGCTTCTGTAAGTTTGACTATTTTAGAGTCTAATATAAGTGAGGGCATTCAGCACTTCTCTTTCTGTGCCTTAACATAATACTCTCTAGCTCCCATGTTGTTGCAAGTGGCAGGATCCTTGTCTGGGGAGAGGGGTTATTGAATCCTCTTTCTTTGTCTGGTGTTTAAGAGTTGGGTTGGAAAGGAGTTGGACCTTAGCCTTTGCCCAGTTTTTTCCCATATTTTACTTAGGATTCATTAATATTACAAGGGGGCTTCATGTGAAAGCTCTATATATACATACAGTATGTTTTGAGCAAGTTTACCCCCTCTATTATATTCCCTTACACCTCCTCCCCTCACTTTTGAAAACAATATTTTGGTGGGTTTCTTTATGCTATCTCCATACACATATATGTAACATATTTTGAACCTCTTCATTTCCCATACCTTCTCCATTTCCCTTCCACCTCCTGTTGAATTCCCCCACCCCACAGTGTCCCTTTTGCACTCAAGTCCCATTATTACTTTTATCATTTTAGACTTAGATTCTGCAAATGAGTGAAAACATGTCATATTTGGCATTTTGAACTTAGTTTATTTCTCTCAGTATTATGATCTTTAGTTCCATCCATTTTTCTATGAATGGCATGATTTCATTCTTCTTTATGACTGAGTAATTCTCGATTGAGTATCTATAGCACATTTTAAGGATTAAGGCCTTAGCTTTCTTCTATCCTTTTAGGCAGTTAGATCAGTATCTTTACTTTTAACCACTACCTATCTGTAGGTGACTCTTAGTATAAAACTCTGCTGATTCCTGTGGAGACCCTTTGAACTCAGCACACTTCTGTTGGTTGCTATGCCAACAGTTCTTCCCCTTGTCTGTCCTTTAAGCCCCTTCTTCTCTCTCCAACCCCATGCCAGATCTGTCTTAGGTGAGCCCTCCATCATCTCTCTGTAGACAAGTTATGGCTCGGTACCTGTTTCCCTGACATCTGTTTTTTTCCTTTCACCCCTTTGCCATTTATTTTTCTTCCCATTAGTGGTTTCAACATTGCCTCCAACTGGCTCCCAGGAACTCTATCCAGGTGGAATGTTGGTGGCTGCCCTGGAATAGGTAGGTACTTGTGGCCACTAAGCTGATGGGTAGCTTCACCCAGGATGTGGCTCTGGAGTTGTACCTGCTTCCTCCCAGTGCTGCAGATTCCTGGCTTTCATGGAAGACGGATGACCCAGGCTGGTGGCTGTAGCTTTTCTGCCTCTTTTTACAAATGAGGGAGCTCAGTCCCACTCTTGACCTCAGATGGTGATCCTGATGCAGGTCTTCTGTCATGCCTGGAAGAGTTTACTCTCTATTATTGAAGAGGAATCAAACTTTGGCAATCTCTGCCTTCTTGACCAGAAGACAAGAGGTCATGGCTTCAATTCTGTTCACTACTGTGTTTCTCTTCCATGGAAATATTGATCTGATTTTTCAGGGTGGTTTTTGTTTTAATCATGTACAAAAGGTGTTCCATATATATCAGTGCTGTACTTGGAGTAGAGTTGAGGAGCTCAGTCTGCACTCACAATGCCATTGTGCCTGTGACCATCTTTCCAAAAGAATCTTTGTGTTCTCAGGGCAGTCACATAGCAGGTGCTCTGTGAATTTTAGTGCTGTGCTATTACTGAGACATGGACCCGCTGGGGACACAGAGGCCTGAAGGTGGGAAAATCAAGTTACCACAATGCCAGGGAAAGGGTCACATTTGAGGCCTTTTTCCCTGACTCTGAGGTGACTTCAGAAAGCCCTACTTTTTTGGCAGAGCATCAGGGTGTTAAATTGCTCTTCATACCAGAGGCAGAGGACTGATCCTGGTATAGAAAAGAATCCTCATCCACTTGGCAGTCATGAATGATAAAGATTGAAAAGGAAGTGTCTCCTTTTAAGCTGTTCTGTGACTGTTGGAAGATTTAGTATCCCTCAATTTGGGTTCCTGGACCAGTGGCTCAGTGTTTCTCCTTGGGAAGCTGGTTTAGTGGTAGAGACAGGAGTGATGCTGATTGCAGACAGGACATCATTCTCATCTCACATAGTCCACAGAGGTGGCAATCTGCGTGAAACTTCTCAAGTACCCTCCATGGAGAAAAATAAGTCAGTCATGTACTCTCAGCAGGAAACTTTGCAGTGGGTTGACAGAACTAAAGAGTGTGATTGCAATCTAACTTCAGTGTAACTTTTGACTCTTCTATGTGTTTTTCTCATTTATCTTGTGAGTCATAGAAATATTTTGATGATCACAGTGAAGTCTATGGCTATTTGAATTTAATTCCCTCCAAGCTGGAAGAGCTTTATCCAGCTGTAGAGAGAAACACTGTGCCACATCGTTCAGCTTCATTTATTCAGCACCTAGCCTTGGCTCTTCCTTTGCCTTTTGTTGGAAACATGTGAAGTTTAGAAGGCCGAGCCCTGGGTGCATTGGGCAACCCAGTTTGCTGTGAAGTTTCTGCAGACCTGGCTAACAGCTGTCTGGGGGTGGTGTACATTGGTGTTTTTGCCTGATCAGTAGTCATTTCTACCTTTCTAGAAACTAGGTGCTTCTCTCATGTGGAAAGCATATTCCACAACCTGAGATAGGCCCACTCTGCACGGAGGAGGCCAAATGATCCAGGGGCAGTTTAGGAATGGATCCAAGCAGAATCTTCCAGGACATTTCTGCTGCAACTATTGGAAGATACTTTCATTCCACTGGTGTTCTGAGCTGGCAGTGATCTACCTGCATTGGAGAGCACCTGTCCAGCAGGTGGAGACAGAGGCAGAGCTTTGATGACATGGTTTGAGGCCTTTCTGTTCAGCCCTGTGTGAGGTCAAAGGCATCCAGGTATACAAACCCATGGATTTCTTTCTTGGTTTAAAAGCTAACAAGCTGAATTTCTGTCATCCATCTTGACCCTTATGTGCAGGACTTGGAGTGAAAAGTCATTTATCAGAATTCTTGGTAGCAAGCTCTATGTACATATTCACCCATTCTAAGCCTAAGCTATTTACAATGATTTATAATGCATGTTGGCCTTCAGGGACACTCAGGGTAGCTGTTCTTAAAGCTTATTGGACAAACATTGACTTTTTGGATATCCAAGTTTGGAGTTTCTTTGTTCAACTAATACTTAAGGATCCAAATAGGCAAAATTGGGGAAAGGAGAGGAAGAAGACCATGAAGTAGGGCACCTGCTGATCCAGAAGCCACCCAGGAAGCAGAGCTACTGTGTGGGTATCACAAGAAGGGCCAGTTGCTGAAGACATTCCTTCTGGAAGCCTAACATGCTTTCTTTCTCAATCACCCAGCGTTGTGGAAATATCAGTTGACACATAGAATCAAAGTACTTCTCCCACAAGGAGACCAATTGAGAATGCAATTCTCAATTTCCAGACCAAATCTCCATTCTTCAGATCATACTTCCTTCCAACCTTTGGGAAAAATAACCTAGTAGTCAGAAAGCAAAAGTGGGCACAATCTGTACAAGCAACAAGAGAAATATCCACAGGTAAGCAATTCATTGTTTGTGGCCTGTGTGGTGGAGATCCTCTGTGGAACAGGTGGGCTTGCTAGAAGTTCAAGAGGAGAATGACACCACAAGGAACCACTGTGTTTGCCTCCTCCCTCCAAAAGTTATGGAGGTTCTTCCTCATGACCCAGAGGTTGAGTAGGCTGGGTGGGGTAGGAGGAGTAGCAAGGAAATAAGACGTAGCAATAAATGAATGAGGCAGGATTTTGCTCCAAAGAGACCCACTAAGTCTTAATATGAATTAGACAGCAACATTGACACTCATTGGAGGGCAAAATATATGGGTGTCAAGAGGATGGGTTGGGGGCAAGGGATGAATATTTCTTAGCTAGAAGCTTCCTTCCAAGTGAATAAACAAAGCATAGGATATGGGGTTTCTAGGGAGACCGCAGGCCTTAGGTTCTGACCTAGGTAGAGTACAGAGGGCTAGGATCAAAGGACACCTGCAGAGGAATTACAGGATTTCCTACCGCAAAAAGGTCCCAATGTGTGTCATTCAAATGAGAAAAAGCACACAGGACTCTGAAGGATGACAGCATTTTGCGTGCAGGAGGCAGACACCTAGTCTATGAGGCCAGTGCCCAATGTCTGTCTTCCTGTTGTGTACTATGCACTCCCTTGGCCATCCCTGACTTTTCATCCCAAAACTCATCTGGGGAAGATGCATTCACCACCTGTGTCAGCACAGGGCCAGGACAAAGCTGAGCACAGGACAGATGTGGCCTTTGTGCTCACCTTTCTGATTTCTCATATCTTATATTTCCCTGCATTAGATCCCCCTTTTCAAGAGCTGATGACTGAGGTGTGTGCACAGTTTGTGTTCCTAACCAAGAAAAACTCCATGCTCTGTCTGCGGTGTGTTGGCTTCCTCCTCCCTGTCTCCTGTTACCAGCCTCTGCCCTGCCCAATGTGGTTCATTTGGCTGGCCCTGGTTGACAGGAAGCCCTCTGGCTCACCTCCACAAGATCAAGGTCTTCCTTTCACTCCTGTACCCTGCCCTGATGGGGAGAGTTTTTGGAGGCCCCAGAAGCAATCACTCACTCCATTAATTTTATGTGTAAGAACAATGAGAGGATATTACTCTCAGAATGAGTTTTGTGACACATTTGAGACCTTGATAGTGTCAGAGATGTGAATAAATGGACAACAGAACATACATTATAAATTATTTGTTTCAACCACTCCATCTGAGTAATGATATGCTTGTGTGAAACCCGAAGCTCAGAAATACAGAGCTGAAAGACTGAGTGCAGTGGTCCCCTAGTACTTTCTCCATCACCAACCCCATAGCTTGTCAGTAAGAGAATAAAATAAAAATGGAGAAAGTCCAGTCCATTCAGATGCTATCATGAGACCTCCAAACTGAGTCTCTCTCACAAAAGCTGTGCAGAGGTTCTTTGAACAGTGTTTATATTTAACAAGAGCTTCTACCTTTAGGTTTTTGGGCACGGACAGATACATGCTCACCATGTATTCCTGGTGAGCATGTGAAATGTGTTATTACAGGTGACCAAATCTGGATTCAGGCAGAGGTCTGAAGACCTTCTTTGAGCCACAAGCTTTGTTTTGAGTTGGGATCACTTGGCAGTTTCTACTTGTCACCACAGTCTTTCTTAGAGCTTTGTGTCTTGCTGCCAGAAGCCCTTCCTGCATGGTACCATGGCCTGCGTGGTCTCACCATGAAGAAACTTCCTTTGGGTACCTGGGCAGACACTACCTCGACCACAAGCGTCCTTCGCTCATCTTCCTTGTGGTGAGGAAGGGAGGTTGGCTAACATGACTGACCCACTGCTCCAGGATTATGCTGTTAACCAAGTTGGTCAGCTGAAAAATTCCTTAAACTTCCCCAGGGATATGCTTTTATTTTGTATTGTTTTTGAAAAGATAAATATTCCAAAATATTTATTTTCCAAAAAAGTAAAAGAGTTTCATGACTTTTATAAAACTGGCCAATGTTGTATGCTTTTTTAAAAAAAAAGTTAGTTAAAAGGCTAGAAATTATGGTTACAAAAATATCCCTGCTAATAGTTTACTGTCTGGCTTGAGTGAGTTTAACTTTAAGGTGTGGTAGCTTTGGAAATTTATTGTGAGTCACTACATAATAACTAGCTACACCATCAGGCATCAGCCCACACACAATTTTCCAGTCCTGAACTTTGAATGTTTCATACAAAATGAAAAATAATACAGTCTTATGTTTTATTCTAGGGATGAGGTGTTTGGTAGTACTGTAGACCTTGCTGGAGACTTGTGAATTTGATGTTTCCTACCAAATGAAGATGTATTGAGGAATTCTCTAGTTTTTAGTTGGCAAGCACAAATCTGCTATAAGAGAAAAGCCATGCAAATACAGTATGTTGTCTGGAGGTTGATTTCCTCCCCTTCCTGGTGGGTTATTTACTTGACCTGGACCATCATCTCTTCAAATGGTCAACTCAGCTCTTGGAATCATAATTACACATTGAAAGGAGGACTAAACCAGAAGACAAGATGGTTATCTCTCTGTATGTTTTATTTTCTTCTTTCTTTTTGTTGCCTCCTATTCTCTTTCTGGAGCTGGAAAATTTTAGGTATACTTTTTCCTGTACTGAATCAAAGATGTCATCAGGGAGGAGGTAGTAAGTACATGTTCTTTCTCTCTTGGATGGTCTTGCACTTGGCTTGGTCTTGAGTTTTAATGGTTATGCAAATGAAATTGGGGTGGGCCCATGGAAAGTCATCTTTCATTGTGTGAACTCATGGGAGGCTAACATTTTCCTGAAAGCTTTGTTTCTTCTGAGATGTCTTCTTGTCTCAACAAAATCTTCAGCCTTTGTGATTTTGTTAGCATCTCTCCTTCCTTTACTTCCTTGCTTGTCCTTATCCTTCCTTCTTTGAGACTCCCATGACTTGCCATGTACCTCCATTTTGGACAGTTGTTCAATAATTTTCATTTGTCATCTTTCTACATGTTAATGTCACCCCTTGACTAGCTGAAGGAAGAGAACGCTTCCTTTATTTTTGTAATCTGCTATAGTGTGGATCTTAAATGTTCCCCAAAGTCCCAAGGTTTAAACCCTTGGTCCTCAGGGGCTTTGGAGAGGTGAAGGAACCTTTAAGAGGTGGGGCCTTCCTGGAGATCTTTAAGTCATTGGGTGCCTGCTCTCGAAGGGGGTTGTGGGACCCAGACCCTCTTTTTTCTCTCTTTTGCTTCCTGGCTATGAAGTGGGTGGTTTTACTTTATTATGTGCTCTTGCCACAATGTGCTGCCTTATCACAGGCCCAAAAGCAATGAGAATAATCAATCATGGACTGGAAACTTGAAAACTTGAAAATAAACTGTCTTTATAAGTTGTTTCTCACAGGTATTTGTAACAGGGATGGAAAGCTGATTAACAGAGTCTCATTGTCTAACACATAGTAGGCACTCTGAAAATGCTTTCTGATTGATTTGCTGAGGTAGCTTATGTATTTATTAATTCTCATTTAGGGCAAACAAACCATGTGGGAACCCTATATTTGTACTTTGCCTCCACTGTCTTATTGAATCTTCTCAAGAACCCTAGGAGATAGATGGGATTATAATTTTTTTATAGATGATGGAAGTAAGCCACAAAGAGTTCCCCTGAAGTCCCCAAGGCAGGAAATGGCATAACCAAATTCATTCTGACTCACAACCTAATACTTCTGCAATGCCATATTTGCAATAAGAAGTAAAATCATTAAGAAAGCCAGGAGGTGGGGGGTGCTTGCCCAAGATGTCAGCTTCCGGTCAGAGGTGCCTATGGCGGGTAACTGTGCAAGCTTCTGGTGAGCTCTGACCAGCTGGCTGGACACAGAGCCCCAGCCAGTGCTGGAGATGCTGAGAGTCTTCTCTGCTTTGTTCTGATTCTACTCTTGTAACGTTAACTGATAACTCAGGGTGCTGATGGCAATGAGCAGGCACAGCGTGTTGGTCAGCTCTGCTTTTTGGTTCCTCTAGTTTGTGAGTCTTTTCACTTGGTGGCTGTGTGTCCTTTGCATTTTCATACTGCAGGCTTTCTTCTTGACAAAGCTTGCTGCAGATAGGAGAACATCTGGCTCCAAGGAGAAGGCAGCCCTGCAGCAGCTGAGCAGGTCTATGGAGTCCTTTGAGTCCACGGTGAGCGAGAAGTCTCACTGCAAATCTGCACTTCTGTGTTCACAGAGCAGCACTAAAACCATGCAGCTGGGCTGCTGTGCAGTCACTCCATGCCTGGGTGGGAATCTGCATGAGTGTATACAATGGTGAGATGTTGGTGCCTCGCAGAAGAGCATTATGACAAAAGGGAAGACTTGGCTAGCATCCTCTTGTGGTTTTAGATAATTTTCCTTTGTTAGTCAATAAACCAGTCTTTGGGGGCTGGGGGATGTGAAAAATTTCACTGATACATGGCAAAGTTTCTCAGTGTCAAATGTCTGTCACAAATTTTGCTTGTGGTCACCTCTAAAACCTACAATTTAAAAAAAAATGCTGCAATTATCTCAACCAAAGTGCTATTGAGTGCACTTTCCAGTGGTTGGTCCTCAGGCTCCTTTCCCAACAATGTTTTCCTCATGCAAAAAAGCCCAAAGAAGTGTGTAAGTGGCTCTGAGGCCAAGAAGTCAGTTCCACGGAAAATTTGCATGCTGTAATTGAGTTGCTGGGAATACTCTCATAAGCTTCAGGCTTGCGATGATCTTGATTCCCTACAAACTTCCAGGCTGACAATAGAAACGACAGCCAGACTCTTCCATTGTTTTGCAACCTGGTTCTAAGATTGAATATTTAGAATCTAGCTCAGATCTCCTGGTTTCAGGTAGTTGTAACTGGCCAACTCTCAGTTCCCTAACCCTAAAATTCTTATAGTATACAAATCTCTTTTTCTCCTGCGGGTGTGGGAGCTTACGTTGTTAAGTATGCTGTTTTGAACTGTTTAGTATAGAAACCTCTGGAGTCCCTGACCTCAGAGTAAGTAACTTCTTGGAGGGAAACAACTTTCTCATACTATTTGAGATGGTGCCTCAGTAGATGCCGCCTAGCTCTGAATGAATGAACAATGGGATGGATTTTGCATTCCTTTAGAATGTCCGGAGTGCATATCTCTGATTGAGCCCTGTGTGCCTATGTGACATGCAAATGTGATTAGAGAGGAGTTGAGGAAGTAATGCCTATAGAATTCTAGTGGATAATTTTTTAGAAAATTACTTGGGCAATCATTCCTGATTGGTAGGTTGAATTTACTCTATCATGAATTCCTTGAGGTTTCTTGTCTTCCCTAATGCTCAAAAATGTAGTGTGAGTGTGAGTGTTCCTTGTGTGTGTGCTTAAGCACTATGTTGCATTGTGTCGTATTGCAGTGAAGCAGCACATCACTGATTCTAACTTAGATGAAGCTTCCATCACACCATTGTTGCATCATGCCATTCCCTAGCATAACTTCTTGTGTACTTTGACACCCTTTTCTCTGATTCTACTTTTAAATCTTACAGTGCTTCCACAGTGGGAGCTTATCTATTCAGAGTCCAAGTACACTCTGACAATAAACATTGGTGTAGAGATGCGGCAGTTATGGGGAGGTTTTTTTTGGTATAATTTAGGCTGACAGGAGAGGGAAACTTTGGAGATTTTGGCTATCTCCATGGTCCTGAACTCTTAGGGCCAACCAGAAGCAAAACTCAGAAACTGAAATTCATCTCTGGAAGTTTCTCATCTCCTTTTTCCTCTACTGATCACTCTTCTCCAAGAAATAACAGTACTTTTCTAAACAGATCAACCTTGCACAGATGGCCTTCTTTCCTAGCCTTCCATCAAAGTCTTTGTTCAAGTTGCTACTACTTTAGATAGCTGAGGTGACCCAAGACTCAGCTGGAGCTTCTGGTGAGGGACAGTTGCTACTATAGGAAGTGCTGCCCCAGGCAACTTTTGTGAAGTTAAAACAGATTAAAGAGGTGGCAGTCCTGGGGTGTTCTTCACTGGTCAGGTCACATTTATTTAGTTCTGAGAGTCATCTTTTAGAAGGAAGTAATGGAAGCCCCTCCAAATAGATGACTAGGCTGATGGAATATGAGGACAGCATTACAGGAAGAATACTAAAGGAATTGGGTCTTTGCAGTTTAACAAAAGAGGTCAGGATGACCTAGAATCTGAGTTGAAGGTAAAGGTGATAGAGTCTGAACATCCCTCTAGTGTTTGCTATTATCTTCTGTACTTTTCTATTGTATGTTCAACTAACCTTGTTCTGAACATATCATATGGCAGAAAACTCACTACCCTGAATTCCGAATGTGGAGTCCACTTTTAAATATTTCAAATAGGGGCTGAGATGTAACTCAGTGGTAGAGCACTTGCCTAGCATGCACAGAGCCCTTGGTTTGATCCCTAACCTGACCAAAAGAAAAAAATACAATTCAAATGGGACAATATCAAACTTTCAGAAAGAAGAACATCTGTAAGAGGGGGAAAAATGGGAGGAAGGTATTCTTTGGGTTCAATATAGTCAGAAAATCCTTGAGAAAATAGTGTGGATGGTAGAAGTTGGTAGATGGTAGAAGTTTCCCACCAATGTCAAGATATGCTGCATTTATGTATACTTAATGCCTTTGGTTATAAGAAATATAAAATCCATGAGACAAACTCAAGCAAAAGAAGACTTGGGGTAAGAATATTATAGTTTATTGGCCCTTAAGAATCAGAAGTATAGGGAGACTACTGAGGCTGAATCAGGAAGTTCTGGAGCCAGGGTTGCAGAGAACACGATGTTTTCCTCTCCTTGTCTCTATTTCTCTAGTCTTTATTCAGCTTGTCTCCCCCTCTCTCCCATTCCCAAGTGCTGCTCCCTAGTCTTTTTCTGACATGTCGCTACTTCTTACCCTGCCTCCATCTGAACTCTCCTCTCAGCTCCCTGCTGAATTATCATCTACATGCCTCAGTTCTAAGTCAGGAAAAAGAGAATTGGCCTGGCTCATTCCAACATTTCTACTGGCTCTTCTTAGGTCACATGTACAGCATTTCTCTAGTCAGCCACAGCTTAGGGGGCCCAAGTCACATGAGTACATTGAGACGGAGTCTTTAAGAATTATGTAAGGGAAGTAAAAAATTAGAATACCTACTATAGGCACATTGCCTTGAACCAAAGAAAGGAATTAATTTGTACTTAATAAGATTTTAGCCCTTCATAATGGAAGGATTTTTTTTTTACACAAGGGCCCTTCATCTGGGACCATTATCTTCTTTGTGGTAACACAGAACCCTCCCCCTTTTCTTATCTAATTTTCTCATCTCCACTTTGCTTTGCTTTAGAAAATCTTTGCTTCTTTTGTGCACAAGTTTAGCTGTTGTCTTTCTTCTTCCTACTTTATTCTCAGAACCCTGGGAAGCACTTTTAAAAAAGTCTCAACAGACCCTGTCTTCTGCAGTATATATGTACTTTTTAAACAGAAAATTTAGAATTAGTTTCTGGTGTCATATCCTATCTTTCAGGATGCATCTTCTTCTCAGCCTGGAGTGCAGAGCATGATGACAAATGAGAAACAATCCTTTTGTACATCCTGGTAAAATAAATATTCGCCACTGCAACAGGAGGTGATTAGATCTTCATTTTGATATATGCTGCAGTGTCTTCATAAATGCACTGGTAAGACATGATTTCAAAAAGAATGCAAATTTCTAACGCAGGAATATGTTTAGGACACTGCAAAGCTATGTAAAGCAGTTCAGAGGTGAACCCATTTGGGCAGATGGTCTTGAATGGGTGAATTCCATTAGCCTAGACATGAGTCTGGACTGGGTTGTAGATTAGAGGGGGCTGATTTAATATTTATCCCTACCACTCATCGTGTTGTTACTAGCCGTGAAGTTTGTTGAAGCATTAATATGCCTGAGCTGTCTCCCTGGTGGAGTCATGGCTTGATTCCTATAAATTATTAATCTTGGGGAAGAAAAGCTTGATTCAAAAATTAATTTGAGTCAACTTTGCCAGTTTACAGAGTAACTTATGTAAGTGGAACCTTGGTTATCATCTGATGTGAATAAGAATTAGCACAAAATGCTTTGTCTGGAAAGTTTTACTCTGCTTTGCTCAGCACAGTGTTGCTGGGCAGGAGCTGAGATTATGGCACCTGGAGCTGGTTTTGATACATTTGCCATTTGCCAGTAGATGGCTTTGGGAGAACTCTAATCAATCACGCTGTGCCTTGTTTCCTGATCTGTAAAATGGAGATAATGGTAATAACACCTAACCTGATGGATTATAAAGGGAGTAAATAAAATATTACTATTTATTTATTTTTCAGTGGGACTGGGGTTTGAACTCAAGGCTTCATTCACAAAGCAGGTGCTCTAATGCTTGAGCCATGCCTCCAGTCTATTTTGCTCTGGTTGGTTTGGAAATGGGGTCTAACAAATTATTTCCCTGGGCTGGTCTTCAACCATAATCCCCCTGATCTCACCCTCCCAAGTAGCTAGGATTACAGACATGAGCCACTGACACCCAGCTGAGTATTTTTAAAGATAAGAAGAGAGTGAGGTATCTAACAACAGCTGGGTAGTGGATGGCTCTGGATTCAAACTTCAGAGCACTGACTTTCCAATCCGTGCCGATCTCCACTAGCCTTGCTTCCCAAATTGCCTATGGTGAGAATCACCTGGAGTGGGGACCAGGAATTAGTGATATCTACAAAGTCCCAGGTGACAAGAATTGGCAGTGGTGTACCTCTGCTCCTCCATCCCTTATGCTGCCTATTTTCAGCTGATGAATGGACTTGTGTGCAGAGCTGTTTTGGACCCTCTTCCCACTCATGTTTCAACCTCCCTCCTACCAGTCTCCTTCCTCACAATGTTCCCTGTCTCCTCCACTGCGCCTCCAAGTGTGCCGGTTACCAAGTCATCATTGAGGATTTTCCAGGTCCTCAATGCCTGGTCACTGTAAAGGATCAAGGTTTCTTTCTGATGAGCCAGACTCTTTGCCTTTGAATTCACTTGTATTTTCCTCCAACTTCTGCTCTTCATTTCATTGCTCTTTTCTCCCTCACCTTTTTTTTTCTTTTTCCAAGACAGGGTCTCACTATGTAACCCAAGCTGGGCTTAAACTCATGGATGGCATATTTGTATGTAATATTATAATGAAAATGAGAATAAGGTTCTTTTTAGTGTATATCATAATAAAATCCAATGTTTTTATATTAAAGCTATGCAAATTCATTAGAGATAAAATAATGACTGCTATGTATTTGACTGAAAGAGGCTCTATTTTAATTTAAAGCAACCTGTGTATAGTGAACTATAGAGCTAAAAGCTGGTTGTACCTGTGTAATTTGTAGAGGGTTACCTCCTTGACATTCTGTTCTAGACCCTGTATTGTTTTCTTTTGGCAATGCCTGGACTTGGAACTCTGTGTGGCTGCAGGTCCCAGTCAATTTCCTAAATGGCCAAATGAAGGTTCAAGAAACAATATTCCATTGGGGGAAAAAACCCAATTTCTGCAGTTGTGTAGGTCAAAGTCAAATGCACTCATCTCTGATGTGACGACAAATTGATTCAAGGACTTTGGCCCACAAGCTACTGCTGGATGAGCCAAGCCTAAATTAGATGCAAAAATGAACAGTTGTGTGTGCTGCTGTGGTCTGAGTAAATGACACTGAGAAGCTCCAAATTGATTGCATACCCAGGAGAGGAGAAATAATTGGGTGAATGAAATTTGTAGCTGGTTATTTACACACCAGTGTGGATTTTTCACTTGAGAGGCACATAATTATTCCAGATTCAGTGGAGGTTTTCCTGGATAATAGGAATTGAACATGTTCGTGAATAATCAGGTTGGTCTCTTTTATTGTTATTATTAAACATTTCTTACAAACCTTATAAAGCAAGCTGCTTTTTTTGAATGTTTATAATTCTGTTTTGTTCTTTGAGGCTGTATTAATTCAATATTTTATGGACCCTAGATATTTAAAGGAAATATTCAGTTTAAAATGGTCTTGTTAGAATGGTTGATGAGACATAATTTGAAGGTTGAGGTCAAGTCCTAATAACTACGTGACCTTGAATAACAAGCTCCACTTTTCTCACCTATAAAATGCTACTGATCTCACTGAGTTACTGAGGTAGGAATGTATCAGTGGGCCTTGGCCAACCGCAAAGGTCAGTAGTAGTAGATTTATTTTGGTGGAAAGGAACAGCTAGATACTTAACACTGACTTGGGAAATTTTGCTGTGATTGAATTGTAAGGTGACATTATACATGTAGATAGTAGAGGATAGCCTGGTCTCTATCACTGGAAGGTGACTAATGTTTATAATGGCTAGTTAGAATGTCAAAGCTAGAGTGAGCTCCTGGTCTTCAACTACATAGCAGATGGCTCATAGCCTAGTCCTTTCCAAATGGTTTTGCAAAGAATTTAAGACCCTTGAAAATAGAATTATGGCAGAACAGGTTTGGGAAAAGCTCCATATGTTATCCTCCTCTTAAAGCTAAAGTTATGAATGTGTATGTTATAAGCTGTACTCTCTGCTTATAACATTCAGTTGTTTAACTAGAAATTAATAAAATAAAAAATCCACTTACTCAGCCTCAGCAGCTACATTTCAAGCGTTTAATAGCCACAAGGGCTGCCCTTTGGGTGCCATATTGGAAAGTGCATATATTGGACATTCTCATCATTGAAGAAAGTTCTATTGAACTATGTGGGGAAGACTCTGAGATCTCTTTCACTAAGAGAACTTATTTAACTTTGTTCATGTTGCCAATTAAGACCCAGCATATTACCATTCTATAATACACTGTTTAGAAAGTACAGTTTAGCATCTTGAGAAAAATGGTTTCCACCATCTGGATATGGTGTTCCAGGGACCTGGCCTGTGCAACAGCTCTTATACTTTTACAATTCTTCAAATTTTGTTCCTGCTACTTCAAGTATCATATTGATCTGAATTACAGTTGAAAGATTAATTATTCTGATATTATAAGACCTATCTTACCATGCTTCATACCTCTGTTAAACTTGTCGGTAACCAATGTTTTCTCTGTTACAGACACAGAACTTCAGAGACAGAGGGACCTTAGAGATTAAGTAGTTTAATATTATTTTTGCTTATGAGGAAACTGAAGCCAGAAAGGTTATGTGGCTTCCCCAAGGTCACTCAATTAATAAGACAGACAGTCTACATTCCTGCTGTCTATTTCTTATTAAGACTGTTGGCTCATCTTTTCTTCACAAGTTGAAAAAAATACCAATTATTAATGGATTAGGATTGTGTTAATGGTAATGGAGGTTTTTTCTCTACTTTGAAGTCTTGCCCATATTTTGTGAGAGTGGGCTCTATATTTCTATATTTCTCAGCCCAACATATTTTCACAGGCTCTGACTAGATAGAGCCCAACAATGAATACATCATCCATCACTCAGTTCATTCCCACTGTTTTATGGGAAAGCTTTTGATGATTTTCAGCAACCAGCCAATAATATCTGCATGAGTTTGCATATGGTTTTGGAACCACTTGGAGAACCTCTAATTACAAATTCTAGCCAGACCCTATCTGCTTTTCATTTTTTTTTGCAAATGTAGTATAAAAAGAGGTAAGTATTACAACCTGTATAGTGGAAGAAAAAGTTCACTCTTACTAGTTTATAGACTACTTGACATTGCTGCGAAGGGTTCAGTTCAGAGTCATGTTGGATATGCATTCCTGTTCCCATCCCTGTGGAGAAGGTACCACAATGTGGTGAGCAAGAACACTGCCAAAGGATGACAAGTCATCCTTTAGGGTAATGTCCCAGAAAACACTGCCCCGTAAGGACTGTGATCTGAAATGAATATATTTCTGGCACCTTTACTAGGGTGTCCATGGGAAAGTCCCATTACTCATCTTTGCTACAGGGGGCCTTTTGGAGGCCTATGCACAGCTGTCTTTGTCTCTGTTAATGAAAACACTGAAGCCACAGGGATTATGAGGCCACACATACCTCATCCTGTCAACCTTCTGGCCCACAAGAATCACAAAGAGGAGAATGAGTCGTGGAACCTGCTCTTTGAAAGCTTTGAGTTTTGAAATGTAGAAAATGTTCTGTTCTCTATTTTTCTTGAAGCAATTTTGTACATTAAGGCAGAGCTCACTTTAAGCTGCCCCAGGATTTCTGAAGGAGAGATCCTCCCAGGTGGTTCTGATATTTGACAATCACTGCTTTTGAGAAGTCCTTTTCTCAGGATGTCATAAGTCTAATGAACTATTATACAACTTAATTGTCACCAAAGCGAATGATGCTGGTACCTTTGTTTTGAGCTCCCTGGATTCAGATTTTATTCATTTCTCCATAGAATTGATATGAACATCTTGCTGAATAAACCCATGTTATAGAGAGAAGACTGCTCTGCCTTTCTTCCAGCTGTTTTCTGTGTCCCTTCTTGTTGTCTTGTTGTATGCAATTAGAGGTAGAGAAAATCCTGCTTCAAGAGGTGACCTAGAGATTCAAGTCATTGCAATCCTGTCTTCCATGAGGGAGTTCCTGAGACAACGCCCAGTGTTAGAGGAAGATCTGGAATGTCCATATAACCCCAGACCCCTTGCTCTATTCTCCAGTGCTCTCCTGCCGAGCAGAGTTGATATGGCTGTCAGTCAAGTTCATTTTTATGCTGAGTAGGATCCTGTCTTAGGTTAGCAGGAGTGTGAGTGGGACACTTCTGACAGGAGAAGCTCAGCAGAAGGAACAACCCCAGGACAATAGTCAGGAGACCAGATTCCAATCTCTGAACCATCCATCAGCCACCTGTTAAAGAGTTGGACATGTCTGTTGATATCCCTGGGGCTCCCTTTCTTCATCTGTAAAATGAGTTTGCTAGTTAGACTAGATTTACTAAATCCTGTGGCCCCCTCAATCATTTTATTCTATTTGTCAGCCATGGCATTTGATATTATCGACTACTTACTCTTCCTTAAAATGATAACTTTTCTTTTTTGACTTTCGGATCACCATTTCCATGTTGGTTCAACAAACAGTAGAGGGCTAAACCTTTACTTGGGGATACAGAGTATGTACAAGGCAGTTTTTGTCTTTGAGATGCTCACAAACTGTGTAAACATAATCCAACAGTTTTCTCTGAATGTTTCTTCTCTCTATTTGCCTTTCTTTTGTTTTGGTTCTATTATCAACTTTTCTGTACACTCTCCTTGGAAAATGATACTTATCCTGTGGTTTCAACTCCCATGTAAGTGCTGTTGATTAAAAGCTATTTCTCTTTAACCATAGCTGCCTCCATGCCCTGGAGTTACAGACCTGTATTTATATCTGTATCCTGTTTGTCTTTACCTGGTTGTCCCTCAGAGACCTACAACTCAAAAAGTTAGAAGCAAAATCCACTGTACTTTTTCCACTTTTTTCCTTCTGCTCTTAGAATCCACTCCTTTACCTTGATTAAGGGCATTGGCATCCATTCAGTGACACTAATTAGAACCATCAGAATCACTTGCTTCTCATCTTTCCAACATCTCATTTGTTATGCAATCTTTAAAATCCACCTCTGAAGAAGTATCAGTGGCTCCTGTCCCCTCCTTCCCATTGCTCCTGCTTCTGCCCTTGTCCAAGGTTAATTCCCATGGAAATATCATCGATTTTAAAATGTACTCCACTTCTCACATTTGCACATCTCCAGATTCAGGAACCATCTCATAGGTTCTATTGGCCAGGCAGCACTCACGAGGCAGGTATGGTCAGTGTGTGTGCATCCAAACTTAGACCTCAGTCACTTGGAAGAAAACCCCAGAAAGAAAATGAAAGGTGGCCTCACTCACCATCTAGATGGCTTTTGAACTTATGTTTTTCAAAAGAATGGGAAAAAGTGTTAGAAATACTTTAAGCGAATAAACATATTATTTTGCTTGTATGCTCTCTTTTATCTGTGTGCAATATGATCTATGATATAAATCTGTCAGGGTAAGTTTAAAGGATCCCTTTCAATAAATATAATATGAAAATTTCAAATGGTATGCATCATTGGAGATGAGTAATGGTGTGAATATTAATGATAACATCTTAAACCTGATAAAATAAAGTACTCTAATCATTCTATATTTTCACTATTCTTTTCAGAACTTCCTGGCTTCAGTTACTTCCTCTTTGAGCCATTTTTTTCCCCCGCTGCCATCAGCACTGGTCCTGTTTTCCCAATACTTAGACACATCTCCTGTGAAATAATGACCAGAAGGAATTGACAGTGTACAGAATTGGAGAAAACTTTTGCCAATTATTCATTCAAATGGCTGAATGTATAAAGAGATCAAAATTTAAACATCAAAGGAACAATATTCCAACCAATAAATGAGAAAATTGAACAGACAGTTCTCAGAAGAAAACATACAAATCACCAATAAATACATGAAAAAATGTTCAACATTTTCGACCATCAGGGAAATGCACATCAAAATGACATTGAGATTCCATCTCACCCCAGTCAGAATGACTATCATCAAACAAACAAATAAACAAGCAGCAATAAATGCTGGTGAGGATGCAGGGGGAAAAGGAACACTTACACTTTGTTGGTGGCAATGTAAATGAGTGCAGCCACTATGGAAATCAGTGTGGAGGTGCCTCAAAACACTAAAAATAGAGCTACCATATGATTCAGCAATGCCATTCCTGAGCATATTCCTAAAGGCATCAAAGTTCGTGTACAACAGAGGCACCAGCACACACATATTTATTGCAGCACTATTCACAAGAGCTAGGTGATGGAATCAGCATAAGTGTCCGTTGACAGATGAATGAAAGAAAATGTGGGATACACACTGGAGTGTGGGCATACAATTATTTGGCCACACACAATGGAGTATTATTTGGCCATAAAGAAGAATGGAATTGTTGTATTTTCTTTCCTATGTGTAATCTAGGTTTAAAAAAAGAAAAGACATGAAAGCAAGGGAAGTTACTATTTGGGGACAGGAAGGGAACAAGTAGGAGGAGAAGGGGACAAGAGAGGGTAATATGGGACTGATATGATCCAAATACATCATATACATGCATGAAAATGTCATGATGAAACCCACTATTTTTTTTATAATTAGTTTATGCTCATAAAAATGGAAACACAATATCTCCCATGGCAGAGATTTTCAAACTCAAGGTGTCTCAGGGTCACCTGGAGGCCTTGTTAAACTGCTGATCACTGTGCACTAGCCCCTGGTTTCTGATTCAGTGGGCCTGGACTGAGGCTGGAGAATTTGTATTTTTAGTAGACTCCCAGACACTGTGGATGCCACTGGTCGGTCCATGGCTTGCCCTGTGCGAACCATCACCCTTGCCTTAGATCTAAACTCTTGATACACAAAGCTCTTTTCCAAGGGCCCCAGAGGTATCTTTGTGGCATCATTCGCTGGCATTCTCTTGCACAGTCTGTTCTCCATCATGCTTGGACTTCTCCATTCAGACCACGCAGACTCTTTACGATCCTGTGATTTGTTTTTATGCACTATCTGAGAACTCCCCAAAGTGATTTGACAAATTCTTCAGCAGAAAATATTTCTTTTACTTATCTTTTCTAAAGAGGTAAATTTCAGGATGTTTATCTATGAAGATCAACTTCTATGTCAGCTAAACTTAAACGCAAAAAACTTTTCCAGTAATTGGAAAGATATTCTTTTGGGACCAACTGGTCACAAAGTTTGTCGGGGTTTTCCACTTTCCCGGATTCACACTTTGGCAGTCATCTCCGCACAAAGCCCAGAATTTATTCTAAGTCAATGGGCCCATTATTACGATAATTTTAAATATTTATAAGATGCTGTAAATATATATGGTGCTGAAAAAGCAATTTAAATTGCACCAAACCCGGAAAATACTTCGTGTTTCCATGAATTTGTATTTCAGGCTCACAAATAATTTCACCAGATAAAAACCATAGGACGAAGAGCATAGAAAGAATGGAAACACAGGAAGGTGATTTTATTTTATTTAAAAAACATTTCTTTGTAGTTCTAGGGGTCAAACCCAGGGCCTTGCACACACTGAACAAACACTCTACCACTGAGTTATACCCTAGAGCTTAAAAAATACTAAATTTGTGTTTTTTAAGACACCACAGTTGTGGTGATTTGTACAGAAGCAATAGAAAACCAATATGGATATCTATGTGGTCCATCATTTTATAAAAGTAAGCCATTTTTGGGAGGACCCGACCATCCAAAAAACATACAGGTGATTTTGCATGACATACAGAAGTACAGAGAATTGCATGTATTTGTGGTTCATAAAGTGCTATCGTTTGGATCTTAAATGCCCTACAAAGGCCCATGTGCTAAAGGCTCAGTCCCCAGCTTGGCATGATTGGGAGGTGGTGGAAGTGTTAAGAGGCGGGGCCTAGTGGGAGGTCCTTAGGTCATTGGGGGCATGCATTTGTGGGACCCCAATCCCTTTCTCTCTTTTCCTCGTGTCCTGCTCAGGAGGTGAACAGTTCTTCACACCGTGATGTGCTGCTGCCTCGGCACAGGCCCAGAAGCAACAAGGCCAACTGACCATGGACTGAAACAAACCATTTATATATATTTATGTGTATCTATATAAATATATTGCTTTATTCCAGGTGTTTTCTCACAGTGACAAAAGCTAACAAACATATAAGGGCATGCTCTAAGTGTTCTTACCTGCTCTGAACAAAGAGGAAAATACCAGCAAGGCTGTGTGAAGGAAGCCTGGAGCCCTACCCACTAGCTACCAAGTGAGTGTCAGTGAAGTGGAGAGTTCTCCCGCCCTCCACACAAGGACAGTCACAGGGAGAGCTGTTGTAGCCTTCTCCCACACAAGAGGACACAACAATCCTTCCTCTTAGTACTTTTCATTGGCTTGCAGGGACCTGCTCAATCCATTGACTGGAGGATCCAACTTGCTTTGTCAAAGTGAAATTGAACTAGGTAAATTCCGTCAATTTCATTTAAGTCTAAGTGAAATCCATGGAGCACATTCAGATTGTGTTTCAGTACCTTTTGGAGCCCATGGACAAAAAATAAACATCTAGACTAGCTGTGTGGGAGCCCACTACTTTCAGAGTCTTTTCACATTCTTTCTTTAGTGACCTACATTTTTCCTTACATGTATCTTTTAAAAAAGGGCTCAGTGACAGGGCCTGACTGCTTTGCTATTCATTGTGAAATACCTCCATTCCTAACTGCATTCTTCCATTGTAAGGTAGTAGGGGTCTGATAACTTAACCAGCCTAATTTTTCTTGGAAGCTCATTGAACTGTTAACGGGAGAAAAGGCCCATTCTTGTGAAAGAAAATAGCCCCTTCCCACCTTCAGCGTGGAAGTCAGCTCCATGCTCATTTCCTAGGATTGGTGATCAGGCACACCATGTCATGTCTTTCTCATGAGCCTCAAAATCCTGATGACACTACTGTGCTTAGGATCTAAATGCTGGAGTCAGACAGGCCTACATTCAAAGCTTGTCTCTCTCTCTGATTAGCTGGATGGCATTGCATAAGCTGATAGATCCCTCTAAGCTTTGGTTTCCTTATTCAGGGTGGCATTAGCACTGTGTATGTCATTGTGAAATGAACTGGGTTAATGAGGGAGAGCACTTAGCATGGAGCACCTACAAATCTTTCAATAATTGTTATTTTAATAAGCTATACAATAAACTTAATTTAATAAGCTGTACAAATTTTAGAGATGTTGGATAACTAATATTCCCTACGTTAGTCTGAAGTTTGTTCAACAGGAGGCAGCTGTTACTGCAAGGGGCTCACACCTAATGGATGTCTTCTGGCAGAGGGATTCTCTCTGGATACAGATAGCTAGGCAGGGGGCTGGGAGCATTAGCGATAGCTCGGCAGGCCTTAGAACCCATGGGCTCTTGCAGTGGAAATCCCCTTTATGCCTCTGAAACCCCATGCATGCAAAGTTATCTCCATCTTCATTCTTTCCCACTTCCACTCCTGTCCTTCCGACCCCCTTAGGGGACAAGGGCTTCATCATCTCATATTCTCAAGTTCACTTGAGAGGCTTTTGTCTTTGCTGAGCTCAGTGCCGAGACCATGTGAAGGCCCTAGAGAGAGAGAAGGATTCATCCATAATGCAGTCGATTTCGACCACCCCCTACCCCAAGCTCATGTCTGAGACTCAGCCATAAGTGCTCCATTAGACTCACAGTTTTTGCTTAGTTTTTCAAATAGGCAGCTTGCTGTCATGAGGCTCTGTAACACTTGACCATTGCCTGCTAAAAAATACCACATGCTTCCCAGCATGGTGCTGCATGTCTGTAATCCCAGTATTCAGGAGGTGGAAGCAGGAGGATTATGAGTTTGAGACCAGCCTGGGATACTTCGTGAGTCTGAGGCTGATCTGGTGTCTGCATAGCAAGACCCTGTCTCAAAACAAAACAAAACTCAACAACAAAAAAAACCCGACAAATAACAAATCTACAGTTATAGCATATCTGTTAGTCCACTGTTAGATTAGCACTACACCATGTAATGGGACTTTTGCAGCAGACCCTGTCTGTAAGAAAGTGCTCTGAGGATTCCAGCACAGCTCACATTGAACTCATCAACCCTTCCCCTTCCACGTTTTGTGTTCCCTGGACCAATGACTGCACCAACAAATTGCTACCTGGGCATCATCCTTGATTCCCTTCATTTTCTTCCTCAGTCCTCCTTGACCTCATCTTCCCCTCTCCTTCCCCACCTAGTGCAGCCACCTCACTGTCTTGTCACTATACTTCTGATTGGCTGTTTTCTCTAGTTTTCCCTCAAATATTGCAGACTGCGCCATCGTTCTGAGTACATGTCTGATCAACATTGGCTCCTTGCTACCCTCCAGATGAGCGCCATGATTTTCAGGGGACCAATCGTTAACACGTGGTGTAGCACAGTGGGTAACAGACAGGACCCTAGAGTCAGGCACCTGAGTTCACCAGATGCTCCATCTCTTACTAGCTGTGTGACCTTGAATACATTTCTTTACGTTTCTGGTTCCAGTTATCTCATCTGTGAAATAGGGATAATGATGGCACCTCCTAAAATTTTTGTGAAGGACAGCACTTGGAACAGAGCCTGACACATCCTAAGGCCACAGAAATGTCCACTCCCATCAGGACTGCTGGATAGTTAGTTACTGACACACCGATAACCAGTTACCATTCTGACGGGGAGCTTGGGTTGTCTAGAAAGTCAACTCAACTCTGTATCTGCCATGAAAATGGAACTGAAGGCTACGTATCAGAACTGTCACTTCTGATGGATAATCTAGGAACAATCCTGAGGAAGTGGTGGCGACACTTGGACTGGGTGCGGGGGTGGGGGGAGGGGAAGGAGGGGCGGAGTTGATTGATTGATGCTTCATTCTAGCCTCAGATTTATTCTGTATAGTGGTTCGTTCCAGAATTAAAACTAGGAGTGAAAAATGAATTGAGTGGGTCCTAGGACACTCCACACCAGGCTGGCTCTTTCTGGGTGCCAAACCTGTAAAACCGAGCATGGTTTCTAGGGCACAAAAATGCTGGTATTTTATACACTTAACCACCTGTTCTTTGTTGTATCAGAACGGATCATTTGGACTCTGCTGCTGAAAGGTGCTGTGAATTTTAAAAATGCAATATGGAAGTTAAGTACAGAGAAGCCCTTCAGTTCAAAGGATAGCTTTTTTTTGAGGCACTGGAGTTTGAACTCAGGGCTTCTCATGCTTGCTAGGCAGGTGCTCTACCACTTGAGCCACTCAACTGGTAGTCTCCCAGGCACAAAGGACAGCTTTATGTAATGCTTTCCATCCTGCGCTGCCTTAGGCTGAAATAAACTACTTTAGATTCTTAAGGAAGATCCATTATTCTAATTGATTTAAACTGACGCTTCCAGAAATCAAGACAGTACCAAGAGTAGAATCTACCCCTGACTTACTACTGCACTATTTCTGTATATAACAACCCTTTGTTATTTCTATGAATGGAGCCATTCTTTGAAAAATATGGGTCTCCTACTCGCCCACTAAGGACAACCAGACAGATGCAGCAAAGGGAGTCCTTGCAACTGACTGCTGAGATGACACCCATGGCAATTACATTGACACCTTGTTCCAAGTAGCATGGGGGGATCCATTCCATTCTGGGATCTTCTGCACGCATCTCCAGGACAGGCTCAGCATTGGTGGTTCTCAACCAGACAGGATTTTGCATCCTCTGGGACATGTGACAATGCCTGGAGACATTTTCAGTTGACATAGCTGGTGTGTGTGTGTGGGGGGAGGGCTATTGGCATGGATGGAGCTTGCCAGTGAGAGTGCAAAGCCCCCGATTTGTAAGCACAGATGGTCCTTCACACTCATAAATTATCAACCCCAATGTCAACAGAGTTGAGGCTAAGAAACTCTAAGGTAGACACTCTTGGCTTAACCAGGACAGTCTCAGCCAGGATCCATCTGTGCTCATCCCACCTTTATCCTGTATAATCCCAGTTAGGGCTGGGACCGAGCAGACTCCAGAGCATTCAAGTGGCCATGGAAACAAACGCTCTGAAAAATCTCCCCCGTTGCAACTGGAGGCCTAAAATGATTCCTTCAGCTTCCTTCCTACAATTTAACTGAAGCTTAAGTTATGAGTGCACTGGGGAAAGGGACAGTTGGCTTCACTTTTCAGAGACTAAACAGGACAGTTAGGATTTTCTTGACAAGGGTTGGTGTTGGGGGTGGAGAAGCAAGACCGACAGCAAAGAAGATGAGGGAATCTTTTGGGAGTATAAATGTCCTGGATCTTGCTCTGAAAGTCTGTGTATCTCATTATAAATAAATTATATCTCTCCCTGCCCCAAATGAGTATTTAAAAAAGAATAAACAGAGAGAAGGGAGGGAGGAACAAATGTGGTGAAATGCTGGTAATTGGTAAACCTGGGGACCTAGCTTGCTGGGTTTTGTTATGGCATGCTATTTATATGTGTGCTCACAGCATTTACGATAAAATGGAGATCATGGTAAGAGCAACCCACTCATGACACTAATTGAATGTGTAATAAAACATATTACACAAATGATGTTACCAGTGATAATTAGATGCCTATGAGTTTATGTAGTAAATGATAAACACTATTGAGGACATAGACTTTTTGGAGAAGTAAAGAGACATGCTGTATTTTAGATGGAATGACTGGATATTTTAGAGATGTCATGATTCCTTGAGAATAATCTAGGCATTATATGGAATTTCAGGGAAAATTCCAACAGAGATTTTCATAGAATATATGACATTAGCTTAAAACTCATTAGAGGAGAAAAAGTAGGGGCTGGCAGAGTGGCTTAAGTAGTAGAGCACCTACCTAGTAGGGGTGAGGCCCTGAGTTCAAACCCCAGTATGGACAAAAAAAAATGTTTCAGCAAATCTAGATGACTGTGAAGAGAACAAGTAGGAACTTGATGTTAATATTTACTACTATATATATGTATATCAGATGTATCTAAAACTATCATATATATGTGGAACATAGAAGCTTAGAGGTAAATTTTTCTTTTTTCTTTTCTTTCTTTCCTTTTTTCTTTTTGAGACAGTGTCTTACTATATAACCAATGTTGTCCTTGAACTCATGGTTCTCCTGCTTCAGCCTCTTGAGAGCTGGGATTATAGGTGTGTACCACTGCACCCAGCTTGGAGAGAAATTTTTCTGAGCTCCATGGACACAGGAACAGAATCCAACTCTGACTCATTGTTGTAGGAGAATGTTTGCCATTGACGGAACAGCTGGCTTGGTGACCGGTGCACCGACTTGGTGCAAATGAGTGTGAGGTGTAGTTCAGCACTCCCTGGTGCCCATTGGGCTCTACAGCGTGTGAGATCCTTCCTGAGTGTAGTCTTAGCCCAGTGACTTTCTTCAAAGGTCTCAACAGCAAATTGTAATCAATGTGTATCTGGGGGTAGGGGAAGAAATCAGGTGGACTATCTAGCTGCAATGAAAAATCTGAGTTGTAAGTATTTTTGTTATGGAGGTAAAAAGGACCCATCACAAACATTACCATCTAAAGCAGTTTTAAGTGTGTAGTTTGGTTCTGTTCAACACATTCACATTGTTGTGAGGCACAGCTCCAGAACTTTTCCTTCCTGAAGGTCTGAAAATACCCTTTGAACAATAACTCCCCTTGGCCCCTCCTTCTGCTCGCTGGTAGACACCATTCTGCTCTCTATGTTTGTGAATTTGACCCCTCTATATATCTCATGTAAGTGGATTCATAAAGTATTTATACTTTTATGACTGACTTATTCTACTTAGCATGATCTCCTCCAGATTCATCCATGTGTAACATGTGACAAGCTTTTCTTCCTTTTTAAGTCTGTGTAGTGTCCCACTATATGAACATAGCACATTTTGTTTATTCATTCGTCATTGCTGAGTATAGGGATTACTTCCACTTCTTGGCAACTGTGAATAATGCTGCTGTGACCATGGGTGTGAAAATACCTCTTACAGATGTTTTCAGTTTTTTCTGGATAGATATATCCGGAAGAGGATGGATATATGATAATTCCATTTTTGATTTTTGAGGAAAAACTTGGTTTTTCATGGTAGCTGCACCACTTTGTAATTCTACCAGCAGTGTATAAGGGTTTCAATTTTCCGCATCCACTCCAACACTTGTTACTTGTTAGCAAAATTTTTTTTGGTGGTACTGGGTTTTGAACTTAGGGCTTCAAGCTTGCTAATCAGGTGCTCTACCACTTGAGCCACTCCTCCAGCAGCAAATGGTTTTTGATAGCAACTGTCCTAATGTGTATAAGATGATACCTCATTGCGGTTTTGATCTGCATTCCTCTAGTGACTCATGACATTGAACATATTTTTGATATGCTTGCTGCTCACTTGTATGTTATCATTGAAGAAATGTCTATTCAAGTTCTTTCCCCATTTTTAATTGGATTATTTAGGTTTTTTTTGTTCTTAAATTTTAGGAGTTCTTCTTCTGTTCAGGATGATCAGCTGTATTCAGGTATGATTTGCAAATGTTTTCTATTTCACAGGTTGCCTTTCACGCTGGTGACTTGTGTCCTTTAATGAACAAAAGATTTTAGTTTTTTTATTATCACATTATTGTGATACTGGGGATAAATTTTGACATTTCCAAAAGTTCTTACAATATATCACAGTTGAATTCACCCCCTCCATCATTCTCCTTTATCCCCCCTCCCCCATTCCTGGAATAATTTCAGTAGGTCTCATTTTTCCATACATTAGCACAAAATATTTCCACCACATTCACCCTCCTACACCCTTTCCTCATATCTTCCCTCCTCCCACTGGTACCAACCCCAGACAGTTCCTGTTGTACTTTCTTGTCTTCCATTTTTGAATAAAGACATTTTTGTTTGTTTAAGACAGCTATACAGAGAATTTCATTATGACATTCCATGCATATATGCATTATATCCTAAAGTGGTTCATCCCCTCCATTTTTCTCCTTTCTACCTTAGTCCTCTTATGGTAATTTCAACAGGTTTAAAAATTCTACGTTCACTCTTGTATAGAAAATACGTTTTAAAGCTTATGGTAATTCCTGTGTACCTATTTTTGCTTATATTGTCTGTGCATTTTGAGTCATTTGGACGAACTCATTGCCAAATGCAGTGTCACAAGGCATTCCCTCATTTCCTCAAAGAGTTTCAGAGTTTTGAGTCTCATACTTAGGCTCTTAATCCATTTTGAGTTAACTGTTTTTGTGTGATGCTGGGGGTTGCACTTACTAGACAAGGCTCTCCCACTTGAGCTGCTCCATCAGTCTTTTTGATTTTAGTTATTTTCAGGTAGGATCTTGAATTTTTGCCCAGAGCCAGTCTGAGATCATGATCCTCCTACCTTCACCTCCCTCCTGTGGATCTGTGATGACAGAAGCATACCACCACACCCAGTTTTTTTATATGTTGAGATAGGGTCTCACTTTTTTCTGAGACTGGCCTTGAATTGTGATCCTCCCAATCTCAGCCTCCTGAGTAGCTAGGATTATAGCTATTAATTTTGTAATAGTTTAAGGTAAATTCCAACTTCATTCTTTTGCATGAAATATTCCATTTTCCCAACATTACTTGTTGAAGAAAACATCAATATTGTTGATGTTTTTAAAAACCCAACTTTTAGTGTCCTTAGGTACTCTATTATTTTCCCATTCTTCATTTCATTAATCTCTGCTCTAATCTTTATTATTTATTTCCTTCAGTTAGCAGTAGGATTAATTTGTTCTTCTTTTTCTGTTTCCTTCAGGAATAAATTAGGTCTCCATTTTGAGATCTTTCTGCTTTTTAAATTGTATGCACATATACTTGTAATCTTTCTGAGGAACACTGCTTTTATGATCTGCTTTTAACATCTCAGATGTTGTTTGGTCTCAGGTGTTTTCTAACTTCCTTGTGACTTGTTTTACTTATTGGTTAAGAATGTGTTGTTTACTTTCCATATATTTTTGGTTTTTCTAGCATTCCTTCAGCTACTCATTTTTTAAATCATGATCAGAAAAGACACTTTGTATAATTTTGATTATTTAAATTTGTTGAGACTTGAGTTTTTTTGGCTCTATGTAATTTTAGGGACAGGCAGTGGAATTGCTGTTAGATCTTGTGTAGGAAAATAAATTATAGCGGAATGGTAATTCATAGAAATGTCATTTTTCTTGCATTTCTAACTGGGAAATTAGGAAACATTACATAACTACTATTCACAAACACAGATCCCAATTTAAGTCATCTATTTTACAACTTTTTACTTAATGAAAATCAAGTAAGAGGCCTACATGTGTAGCCTCCTTAAATTATGTACTGGTTAGATTGGCCTGTGGTCACCCTGTGCAGTAGGTGAAGAAACAGGGAGTCCCATGTGTTTCAAAGGAGCAAGTCCCAAGGGAGTAAGGACTGACCATAGGTTACAGTTTGTGTTACAACATGTTGGTGATGCCCTGAGGCCGTCCACTGACGTCCTCACCCATGGCACAAGCAAGTCTTTCTAAAGGCATCATTGGATGTTTATAATTGCATACTCTAGAACTCAGAACTTTTTCAGAACTAGATTTACTTTTTAGCGGTCACAGCAAGATTGACCAGAAATTATAAGAGTTCTTACCAGGCATAGTAGTACACACCTCTAATCCCAGCACTCCAGACGCTGAGACAGGAGGATGGATCTTGAGTTTAAGGCTAGCCTGAGCTACATAGTGAGACACTGTCTCAAAAAACAAAAACAGAACAGAAATTACAAGAGTTCTTATTTTGCCTCAGCCCCCTTTACAGGTAGCCTTTGAAACTACCAACATACAGTACCAGAGTGGAATGTTTGTCAAAATCAATTAACCTACAATAACAAATCATTAGCACCCAAAGCCTACAGTTTGCATTAGGATTCTCCTTGGTACTATACATTCTCTAGTTTTTATTATTGTGATAAAACACATAAAATTTACACTACTTAACCATCTTAAGCACACAATTGAGAAGGGTTAAAAATAATCACATTGCTGTGAAACAGATCCCAGCACCTACTACTGCCTTCCCCTTGCCCCCCAGTCTCTGATAACCACCATTCTACTTTCTGTTTCTGTGAATCTGGCTACTCTAGATGCCTCCTGGAAGTGAAACCATACACCGTTTGTCTTTTTGGCTGGCTTCCTTCATTAGTATCACATCCTCAAGTTTCATCCATCTTGTAGCATGTGACAGGATTTCCTTTTTGATGCTGCATAGCATTCCATTGTGAGCAAATACCACATTTTGTTTGTCCATTCGTCATCAGGGCTGCTGCTGTCTTTCAGCCACTGTGAATAATACTGGGATGAATGAGGGTATGCAAATATCCCTTAGAGATGCTGTTTTTGATTCTTTAACTATTCATGCCCAGAGAGAGTGCTGGGAATTAGAGTGGTTCTGTTTTCCACAGCCTTTGAACCATTTTGCAAGCCTCTCGCGTTCTCTACATCCTCACGAACACTCATTATTTTTTAAAACAGCAGCTGGTGTGAGCCATACAGCTGAGAACTTTTGAGTCTCTGTCACTGATTTCCTTTTCATGATTGAACTTCTGCAGAATTGTGGTTGTTCATTGTGTCAGGGTTAACAGGCAGCTTCTATTTAGAGTTGGAATAAAAGCTCAATAGGCAAAATGTTGAGGAAAGCTGACAGGATACCTAAGCAAGAGAAAGAGATTTTCAAAATATAATATAGCAAAGACTTATTCCCGAAAAGCTAAAACAAAGTTGTGTTTGTATGGAAATGAATGTGGTGTAAAATTCAAGCATTCCTGCTGTGTCCATTCAGATCAATTTTAGCACAGGTGATAAAATACTTTATAGAATATGTTTTCATAATGGAAGTTTCATCCTTATTTCAAACAATAAAATAAAGTAAAAGGGAATGCTTCTTTGGTCCACAGAATTGTATCTATATTACCTCCAATTCACCTGAAGAGAATTACAAAAGGTGAAAAATAAAACCAAGGAAAATGATTTTATCATTTCCAAAACAATAGTAACTAAGATTTATTGAGGGCATCCTGGACCCCAGGCATATAAAGTTTGCATTTAATTATCATAAAATCTTTATGCAATGTAAGTCCTCCTGTGCTCTCTGTTTTACTGGAGTGCCTGAGACATTAAATAACTAACCCAGAATTAGTCCAGGATTGCACAGCTATGGCGAAGTGGGGCCAGAATTCAAATCCAGAGGGTAGGAGCCCTGAGCCACCTCTCCTAGCCACAGTCTGATCCCCTCAACCCTACGAGAAAGTATTAAAGGACTCAGTTCCTCATTTTAGGCAAAGAACAAAGGACAGCTGCAAAATAATTGTTGTTATGTAGATGAAGATTTATGATTTTCTTAAAGGGAAGAGAAATTATTCTGAGATGGAAGATCCATATGCAAATGCTAGTTCTTTAATGTTTCTGGAGAAGAGTTGCCTGCAAGTGGTTCAAGACTCAGGCTTTTTCTTGTTCTCTGCCCTCTGAATCCCACCACAGAGATGCCAAGTGTTCCTTTAATATCCAGCACAGGCGCTGTCTCTCTATATGGAAGCAGGATGGTGTGATGGGGGAAACCAAAAATAATGTTCAAGCCCCACCTTCCTGAGCAGATCTTGGTGGCTGAAACCCATGGCATGCAGCATAGTAGTCCTGAAGCAAGACTGCCTGGGGCTAAGTGCAGGTCTTCTGCTGCCTGACTGTAGGACTGAAGAGAAACTCCATAACCCTCATCTGTAAAACGGGGACAGATTTTACAGGTCCCTTTGTGTCCATGGGTCCTGATTGGTGGATTCCACCACCTGTAGATCAAAAATATTCTGAAACAGACTATTGAAAATGTTGACTTTTTTCTTGTCATTATTCCCTAAGCAATACACTATAATAACAATTTATATTGTATTTGTTACCATAAGCCATCTAGAGATGCTTTAAAGCCCATGGGAAAATGTGCACAGATTATATGCAAATGTACAATGCCATTTTCTGTTAGGAACTTGAGCTTCTGCAGGTTTTGGGATCCCTGGTGGGTATCGAGGAATGACTGTCTTTCTCGGGAAGTTGGGAAGGTTAGATGAGTCTGTGTCTGTCCAGCCCTGTGCACACTGCCCATCAGTCACCTGATGACTCAACCTGATGACTCAGAAGGCAGAATGAAGATCCACAGAGAATGACTTCCCGGCAGTGAAACCTAGTGGTATCTGCCTGACTGGATTTCGACACTGTTTTGGATTTGTGTTTCTTTTTTATTTTCTTTCCCCCTTTTTCAAAATGAGTGTGTCTATGACTATTATCTGATGCTGTCCCATCTTCTTATGGTGGGAGGGGAAACTTGTTTGTTTAGTTTTGTGGGTCCCCAGATGAGGAAGAATAGTGCCTGGGAGTTAACTCATTGTCTTGTACCCAGAGCCTCCCCAGTGCCTGATTTAGATAATGATGAGAGTTGGGACTTTGGGACTCATGGGGGGTAGGTGGAATCTTGAAAGCATAATGGAATAAAACTGGTGGGAACCCTGGGATGAAGTGGACATATTTTGTATGTGTGTTGGATGTGAATCTTGCAGACTGCTGAGTGGACTGAGGTAGGCAGATCTTTGTCTTCCCGTGATCTTCACCCCTGCTGTTAGTTTAATGGCTATGGGTTTGCAGCAAAGAGACTGCTGATGTATTAAGGTTGTCATCAGCTGATTATAAAAGAGGGCAATTACCCTGGAATACCCCAGAGGGCCCGATGTATTCCTTAATATGGTAAGAGGACGGCAGATGAGTCGGGGATTTCAAGTATGAGGACCCAATCAGCCACTGCTGGCTTGAAGGTGGTTGGGACCAACTGGGAACCATGAGAAGGAGATAAATTCTGCCAATGACATGAGTGAGCCAAGGACTCGATTCTTCCCTCCAACCTCTGGATAAAACCACAGGCCAGCCCACACCTGGAATTTGGTCATGTGATCTCCCAGCCACACTCACTACACAGCTGACCTATAGAACTGTGAGATAATAAATGAGGTTCAAGACGCTAAGTTTCTGTTAATTTATTATGATAGCAATAAAAACTCAAAACACCAGATTCAAATTGTTTAGAAATGGGTAGAGACAGACCAAGGGACCAGAGGCATGACAGGGGGCAAGGCAAGGAACAAAAACAATTTGCAAGGACAAAGGAATGTGGAGGCTAATAGTTGTACACAGATGTTTTATTAGAAAGATGTCCTTCATGTATGTTACCAACAGTATCAGTTTGGGGAAGCAGTTTGACCACTGCATAAGGGCTTGTGAAATATCACAGCATCGCTCACATTCCCAAAAGGTTGAATAAATGTATTTGTGTGCAGCTAACCCTCCAAGGATGCTTTGCCTGACTCCCTGAAGCTGGGAGCAAAATTGGCATTTAGTAATCTCGTGGCAACTGGTCATGTTCTCCCTCTGGGACCAAATGGCCATGGCTGGCCCTGTGCAGGAGGACGGGAGCTGGGCAGCAGAGTGGGCACAGATGGACAGTGGTCACTTCAGATGGGGCAGCTTGCTGTGCAAGCTCTGAGAGCTCGGTGGCCACAGAGGCCCCAGCAGGAAAGCACCTCCAGCTGGTGGTCCCCAAAGGCAAGCTTGGGGCATGAGGATGTCCTTTAGGAAGGCAAGTCCCAGGGAGCAGGAGGCACCTGGAGGAACCACACACTCACACAAACTCACACTCACACAATCTCTCCCACACACTCACAGCTCACACACTCACACTGACATGCTCACCCACACTCACTCACATACACCTGCGTTCTTGCTCAACCCCCTCCCTGAGCTAATTTTTATGAAGACAGTTTGTGTTGAAAACCAGTTCAATAAATGGCAGCCCATTCTCTATTCCCAGAGCAATTTTTGCTATTTTGATGAACGTAATTGAGAGTAAAAATAATGTCTGCTGTGCCTGAAACTCAGCTGTCTATTTTAAGTGATGGAGGAAAGCAGGAGGCGAACACAAAAACCTGCCTTCTAGGAACAGGAGCGCAGTGCTCCTCCAGTTGCATGGGCTGTCCCCACACTCTGTGCCTTCTTCTGCATGAAGAAGTCCTCCTCACAAGCCCTCAGGGGCTTGGTGCTGCCAGAACTGGAGGGGGGAACGGTGGTAACTTGTGGGAACTGGGGTCGGTCATTTTACTGTTCATGCTGTCCAACTTCTTGTTTTAAAACAACAAACAAGGAAAGAAACACAAACAAACAAAAGCACCAGGAGTCAATGGGTGGTGAGAAATGAAGGAATGGGAAAGTGTTTGCCTCTTACCCCAGCACTGGGCATTTTCTTACTTGACTGCTGGATGATTGGACTACATTCCAGGAGCTCTAAGTCTGATTGATGGATTTGGCAAGAAATTTGCCATGGACATCAGGGCTGTGTAGCAGGTCTCGTGGAGCTAATGCCTTAAACCATGTTGGGAGACCTCTTTAAGAAAAAGAATTTGTTAGAAGATGGTTTCACGCAAGAACCACTGAATGTGTTAGGAAAGATAGAGATAAAAAGAAACCTGTCATTTACAGATGAACCGGGGAAGAAACTGAGGCTCAGAGAGGATGAGAACCATCCTTCAGAAAGGATAATGTCACTGGGCCTCATGCTTGCACTGTACCACCTGAGTCAGACACCTAAGCCTTTTGCTTTTTCAGTTTGTTTTCCTGATAGGGTCTCATGCTTTTGCCTAGGATTGCTTTGAACCTCCATCCTCTTGTCTCTGCCTCTTAAGTAAAATTTGCTGTTTTTGAACTTTTAAATTTCAGACTAGTGTTTTGTGCTATTTCTCAGGTTGGCTGGTAAAGCTAGGGAAAGCAACAGGGGTTAATATGTTACTGCTCATTTTCTGAAAGCCAGAAAGGAGGATGCTACCAGGCAACTCTGAAGTTTTAGTATCTCTGACAGAGGAAGAAGGGAAGATTTTATATCATACGATTCCCCTCCTTCCATCCTAAAAATGGCTACATGCCTTTATATTTTTAAAAGTCAAATGCAAAGCACATTCATTTTCAAATGAAACTGGCTTCTCATTGCCCTCAAAATTGATTTTTAGTCCAAATTGCTGGCATTTCTGAAGTTTTTTAGATGCTCCTTTGTGGACTAATATTTTGTCAGTTGGGTCACCCAAGAAAATCAGCACTTCAGGGCATTTTTCTGTTTTCTGCCTTCCCTCCCTTCCTTCTTTGCATATTTTTAAATTAAAAAAAATACCTTATCTAATTTATTCACCAGATTTTGTGCTGAATGATTTGGGGATGTTTCTCAAAGTCAAGCCTATGATTAAAGGTTTAAGATTTGGTATCTTGAACCACGTACAGTGGCTTATTCCTGTGATCCCAGCTACTTGGGACTCGGAGATCAGAATTGAGATTCAAGGACAGCCCTGGCAAAAACTTAGTAAGACCCCACCTCAGGAAATAAGCTGGGTGTGGTAGTGCATGCCTATTATCCAAGCTATGCAGGAGCCATAGGTAAGAGGATTGCTGGCTTGGGCAAAGAGCAAGACCCTAGCTAAAAAATAGCTAAAGCAAAAAGGGCTGGAGGTGTGGCTCAAGTAATTAGAGCACCTGCTAAGAAAGCTTGAGATCCTGGGTTCAAACCTCAGTACAGGCAAAAAAACTGTTGGCCTTTTGAAAATATTAAAATAATTTGACATGGATTTTGAAGAGGATGAGAGATTTCACTTATAACTGATAGGAGGGAGTTAAACAGTTTGTCATAATTTAAGTCCAAGGTAGATAGGATTTCTGTCTACTTACAGTGAAGGGATCTGCAAAACATGACAGGAATTCTATTGCAACAGTTTCTTTGGGAATATTTAATTTCACAGTGGGCAATGGGTTCCTCCACTGTGGACACCTAAGGAAGGAAGGAGCAAATTTGATGACAGAGTCTAATGCTGCTTTGTTTTGCTATTTAACTAGCTGCAAATTGGAGAGTGCCAAGGTTAGGTAGATATTTGTATGCAGCAGGTCACAGAAAGAAGAAGGGATGATAGAAACGAGAGAGGAAGCTAGATAGGATCAAGTTCTTAAATAACTGATAACCAACCCACGAGATTGGAGTTCATGTGGGATGTTCCAAAACACAAGGAGAGCCATGTAATCCATGGAACTTTTAGAAGTGAGTGGAGAATTGGGGTTCTTGTCATCACAAATAAACAATGGAAATACAAACTTCTTTTTCTCCTTCAGTCTCTGCAGACAGAGCCCTTTTTGTATGTCAGCTCCAATATCAAAGTACACAGTAGCAAAATCACCCTGTGTTAATAAGTGGTGTTCACATATTTTAGTACTTCTTTCTGAAGGTTTTTTATTCACCAGAGTGTAATTACTGTTCTTTTTTTCAGTATTTCCAAAATGTTGTTTAAACAAGGATTTTGCAAATACTTTGTCATTCTAGTTGACATATGGGATAATGAAAGCACAACTGGGTCAGGATTTGCACACATGGTACTAACCTTGTATTTTTGTCTGCCTGAAACCCAGTTTACTGTTCAGATGTGCAAATATACACATACCTATTGTTATGATTGACATTTCACAGGACGGGCCTGAGGAGGCAGGAAAAGTTCACTTTTTAATTGTAATTATTGCTGTTTGGGAGGGACATTGTGAAAATGAGAGCTATGTATAGTGTAAGTAAGTCTACAAAATGGAGATGTGGTGGGCTTTTCAGGAACTACACAGATTAGAAATTAATCCTTTCTTGCCAAAAACTAGGGGAGGTTTTAAAACCCTTCCTTCTACCACAATGACAATTCTACAGCAGTCATTCTGTAACTCATGTAAACAAGGTTACTGCATTTGTAGAAATCACAGTAACTGGTAACATTTATTGAGGAATAGCTATGTGCCACATTGAGTAATCTAAGTAGTTATCTCATTATATAGCTGGAATCTTGAAATCAGCAAATAATAGATGTGGTTAGAACTGAGGAAGTAGCAAATGAAAATAGACATGGTAAGAACCAAGGAAATAAAGATTCTGCACCTTAAATAAAAGTTACTTTCAAGTAATTGTAGAGAGGCCTGGGTTTCTCTGCAATTTGTATACAGATTAAACCCACCTTGTCCATAGATTTATTACATGTGGTTTTGACCAAGCACAGTTAATAATAATAATAAATTTAGAAAAATCAAAAGAAATTTTATAAAAGAAAAAAATTTAAATTTCCACACACACATCACTCAGCTCTGGATGCAGAACTCTCAGTCAGTGTTACCCTCAGCTGTGCTTTCATCCTTGTGTGATCTGCTCAGTGTTTCCCTGCTCCTAATTTTATGAAAATCTACCTCCCTAAAAGCAAATAGTGCTCCAAAGCAAGGTAAAAGTTAATGTGCTTAATTGAAGTGATAACATGGTAACCTGAGATTTGTTGAAAGGCGAATTGTCTTTAGTAGGAGTTGGCTGTCGTTATGGGAAAAATGAATCAAGCATCCACAGTACAGCACTGAACTCTATGCTTCCTGAGGATGCCTGGTTTTTCCTCAGTGGCTGTCTCTTTGGAACCACAGATCTGCAAATACCAAGGCTGAAAAAATCCTGAAACCATCAAATGATCTTTAGTGTCATTTGGTAGAGTGTAACAAAGACCAGTAGATAATCCCCTAAATAAGTCAACAGAGAACCAGAACCAAGATAGAGAACTTGCTCTTGGCCACACCTCTTAGTGGGGAAGGGTTTCTAGTTAAGAGAGAGAGAGTTATAATTAAGGAGAGTTCTGGTTGTGGGTTGTTTAATGTAAATTCTTGCTTTACTTCATCTAATAATAAACTGTAGCTAACTCAGGACGTAATTCTAAGATCGTTCATGGTTTTTACCAAGTTCCAACCTAAAAGAACTTCTTTGGGTATTGCTAACCAATGGCTATTACTGTTGGCCAGGGTCCTAATTTTGACCTGGAGTTCATGTTCATGGGTTTGGAGAAATGTTTACAATACATCACGAATCACTCTTAGAATAAAACCCATGTGTGATATAATCCCATTTTGTAAAACAACAACCAGGCAAACAAAACTCTAAACAGCATTGTAAGTATCAAAAATGGGTAACAACTAAATATCTAACTATGAGGTGCTGTACCATCATTAGAAACACAGCTGCAGAAAAATTCCCTCATCCTGACATTGTTCATAATTTATTGTTAAGAGCAGTAAAACATAACCCAAAATAGTATAATCTATTCTTATAAAAGGGAGTTTACATATAGACAAACATTTAGAAATACAGCTATCAACGTGTTAACATGCTGACTCTGAGTGGTGAGATTAGTTGCTTTTTAAAAAATTGAATAGATTTAATTTTTTTGAACAGTTTTAGATTTATAGAGAGTTGAGGAGATATGACAGGGAGTTCCCATATGTCCCACCCCTGGTTATACTGTTACTACCATCTTCCATTAGGATGGCACATTTATTTCAATTAATGAGCCAATATTGAAATATCATGATTAACTAAGTTCATACTTTTCTCATTTCTTTAGTTTTTATCTAATGTCCTTTTTCTGTTCCAGGACCCATGTGGGATATACATTAGATTTAGTCATTTTGTCTCCTTGGGCACGTTTAGACTGTGACAGATCCTCAAACATTTTCTATTTTTGTTGACCTCAATAGTTTTGAGGAGTCCTTGTCAGGTATTTTGTGGGATGCTTGCTATTGGAATTTGCCTGGTGGTTTTCTGATGGGTGGGCTGGTTTTATTGGTTTGGGGGAAGCATGGTTGAATTTTATATTGTTTTATATGAATCTTTTATATTTCCTACTAAAAGTTACTATAGGGAGAATCAGACATATAGATAAATAGATAGATGGATACATACAGAGATATAGACATAGAGAAATGCAGCCATGCTTACCAGTCATCAGACACAAAGACTGTCTGAGTCAGTACTAGGTGAACTTGTGGTTCCAACCTTTCTTTTTAGCATCCTGTCACTCCATGTCAATGTCCCAGACAGTTGGAGAAGGCTTAAGATACAGTTTTCTTTCTTTCTTTCTTTTTCAGGTGGTATTAGATTTTTAACTCAGGGCCTCACACTTGCTAGGCAGCTGCTCACATCCCTAACCCTTTTTTACTTTATGTATTTTTCAGATAGTGTCTTGCATTCTTGTCTAGGCCAGGCTCAGATTGCACCTCCCCTACCTCTGCCCCTCAGTAGCTGGGACGGCAGGTGCCCACCATCATGCCTGGCTTGTTGGTTGAAATGGGATTTTACTAACTTTTTGCTCAGGTTGACCTCACACTGCAATCCACCTGATTTCTGCTTCCTGATTAGTTGAGATTACAGGTGTGAGCCACCATGCCTAATGATACAGCTTCTTCATGGAGACACTTGCAATTTTTAAAAATAAGAACAAAGCATAAGAACTGAAACAATATAATCTGACACATGTGGAAATAAACCAAATAGAACTTCAAAATATATCTAGTCTTTAAGTACAACTTCAGAATGTAGAGGAAGGAAATATTTTATTTAATATTTTTATTAGCATATATTAGTTATACAGGGTGGGGGGGAGGGTTCATTGTCACATTTCCATACATGCTTGCAATGTACCTTCATTAGAGTCATCCCCTCTGTCATTCTCCCTCCTCCCTCCTGTCTACTTAAAATAATTTTGGCAGGTTTTATTGTTCTATTTGTATTTAAAGTACATCAACCATATTCCCCCTCCTTTACCCTTTCCATTCACCCTCTCCCTTCCCACTAGTATCTACCCTGAATTAGGACCTGTTTTACATTCTTGTTTTTTTTTTTTGGTGGTGCTAGGGTTTGAACTCAGGGATTCACACTTGCTAGGCAGACACACCACTACTTGAGCCACTCCGTCAGCCTCTCTTTCATTTGTAAGTGTATATTCATTGTTTCATCATGGCATTTCACTCGTGAATACGTTGTGTTTTAATCAGGTTAACTCCCTCTCTTACTCTTCCTCCCCACAACCTATCAATCAACAGCTTTCAATGCGTTTCATTCTGTCATCTTCCTACACAGATTTAACATATTTCCAAATTGTTCACTCCCTGTCATTCTCTTTTCCTCTCTTAAAGAAAAGAAATATTTTTGAAGTCATCCTAAGTTGCAGGTCACTAACAAAAAGCACCTTTTCCCTCAGGTCTCTACATTTATTTATTCTAGTTACATAATTGCTAAGGAAACCACTTGGAGAATAAAAAAATCAGCTAACAAACCCAAATGAGGAATTTAATTGGGAGGAAGAATTAGTACACAAATTTTCCATTTTTCATAATGGGAGTCTATAAAGGGATAGAAGAACAAATGCAAAAATCCTAAAAAATATAGTCTAAATTTAATCTAGCAGTATAAATAGCGCACAAGGAAAAATAGTAATGCAAAGAACTTTTAGTATTGGAAAATCTATTAGTATAATTTATCGTATTATTAAGTGGTTGGAAGAAATAAGTCACCTCATAGCTGCTAATTTAATAAGTTTTAATTTCCATTTTAATAGCACAGTAAACAATGAATTGTAATGGCTCCTTTTTATTATTATTAACTGTACAAAAGAATGGGTTTCAGCTTCTCTTTGACCCTGGAATCTGCTGTGTTTGACTTCAAAACCCTGCATCCTCCTTTCTTTCTTTGTAGCAGCTCCCTCCTCCCTTCCTCTTCAAGATTTTGGAAGTGGCTCTCTGACCAGACCCAGAGTCAGATACCTTCTTCCTCTGCCATAGTGGTTGGTTGATCTGGGACAAGCATGCGACTTAAGTGAGCCAATGGGAGCTGGTCCTGAGATTTCACTGAGGCTGTTAGGAGAGATGAGCCTTCTTTCCTAGGGTTGTAAATCTGTTGGGATGTCAGCCTGGAGTTGCTAAAGATCATCTGGAATTCTCCAGGGAAACAATCTGAGAAGAAAGCCAAGCAAAGGAAAGCACATCAGGGAAGTTAAGAGGAAGAGCTTCCCTAAGGAGAATGTGTCAGCATTCTGATTTTGATAAGCCTCATTTATCTCCTAGGCCTTTTATTTACACAAACCAGTAAAGTTTTTTTTTTTTTCCTTTGTGGAGCCACTTCAGGTTGTTTTTGTTATTGTTACTGGAAGACTTTTAATTTAAAAACTTCCTCAAGATCCTATTCCTCTAAATAAACTATCTTTTCACCTGTGTCTGACTTCTGTACGTTCTCAATTCTCAATGTTATTTATTTTATCTTGACTCTTCTATCTTGTTTCTTCACTCTTTCTGTATATATAAATCTAAGTATGTCTATATACACACATTATTTTAGATCTATCTATTATATATATGGTATAACCAGGCAAAAATTCAGTATTCAGTTGATTAGTTAGCTTCATGTAGTCTATACAGTTTATCTCCATGGGAGATACAATTAAATTCAAAGTATATTAAAATATCAAACTGAAAGTAGTGTCTGTGATTAGGATATAGCTACAAAATTCCGACCAAAATTTCTTGCTTCATTTTACCTGCTACCCAGTAGGGACTCCAACAGGTTCTTAACTATCCGGAAACTCTAGTCAGTTACCATGGCAGCAGCACCAACTCAACTTTCCCTGATTTAAAAGCGTCATTTGTCAAACAAGCAATCAGCCTCTTTTCTATCACATCCCAATCACTGGGCCAATGAGAAATAAATTAAACAGAGTAACATGCTGTTATTTGCACTGGAAGAAATGTGAGAGTGATTACATTTCCCCGGGAATTCATATGGGGTAGAGGTTGACTGTTTGGACATCTTACAGCCACTTAAAACTGTATCTCAATCCTAACTTTTCTATTCACTTGCTTTCTGGCTGTGGGGAGCTTATTAAATCTCTGTGACCCAGTTGCATTATCTGAGAATATTATGTATAATACAACAGGACAGTATATAAAATAATAGGGCTGGTGTGAGGTTAAATGATCCTGTCCATAAGACTAAATATAGCGGCTAACACAGAGGAGACACCCATTGTCAGGTGGCTGTTTAGTTATGCAGCTGTGGTCACATCTGGAATTCACTGAATGCTTAAAATGGAGACTTTCCATGAAGCCTGTGTGTTAGGAACATCTCAAAGAAGGATCAAATTCACTATTCTTTTATGAATGGTAGATATGAGGGAAACTGTAGTAAAGATCTAATTTGGGTAATATTTTTGCTTGTTCTGTAATTGTGACTAGAAGTGTTGATAAAAGAATTTAATTGAAGATGATGACCCTCAGAAGTATTGCTATAAACTTCTGACCTCTGCCAAGATCCTTGTAGAAAAGAGGGCAATTGAACATTCTTACTTATCGCAAGGCGCATTATTTTTTCTATTGTATTGAAATTAAAATTTAAATGATACCACCAAATTATGTATACTTCTTGCATTTATATCTGAAAATGATGATCTGCAAGCCAAATGCTATTAGGTGTCACTTTTCCAAGTGTAGGTCATTGGAACTCTACTTAGCATTGGAACGACAGCAGCATTGTCCTATCTTATTCTGAAAGAAGAACAAGTGATTGCAGATGATACCGGCCCATCTTTTCACTCTACGGTTGCATGACTAAAGAGTGCTTAAGACTTCACGTTAAAGTCACCGTAGATTCAAAAGACTTCTTTCTCTGTGACAGATTGCTATCATGTATTGCATACATGATACATGTATATCTCGATTATGAAACATAAGGGGAGCTTGCTTGGCCTCCAAACCTTGACTCTATTGTTTCTGATTCACTTCTGTCAAGCAGATACTTATAATCATTTTCAAAAAATGTGGATTAGGTTCGCTACTAGCAAAAGAGAGCTGGGCTAAAGGCATTTAAAATTGTGACGGTGTTGCTTCATGAACTATTGAACCGACTGTCTAAACTGCTGAGTAACTTCAGGATTTCTTTAAGTCAGAAGACAATGACAAGGAAGAGACTGTTTACAAATATCATTTCTTGTACAGCTGGGTAGAATTTAGGGTTGTTCATTTATGTTCAGCATTTCCAAGATTAACGATGTGAATCATGCAACTGAAACTGGCATCACATGGCTTTGGAGTGTCACCACATCAAACGCCCAGTTGGCGTCAGGGAAGGAAGCTTGATGTCATTGTATGTTTGGCTATATGTTTTCTTAACCCAACAGCAAGTTTCCTGTGAAACTCAGTACAACGGAGGGGAATGACTCCATAGACTCTGTGTAGATTTTCAGGGTACTTCTACTATCTTGTTGTGTTAGTAAGCCAAATCATTCAGAAAAATTCCCATGTGGAAAATGAGTTCTGAATTATACAGATGAAAGCAAAAGGGGAAAAAGGTTTGCAAGTGGCAAAACATAGGGATCACAGTGAGGATACTGAGTGGGGGTAATGTTACACTGACCAAAATTAAATCCCATTTTGGTTTGCCATCCCAGTTACATAGGACTTTTCTTATGTCATATTTGCAGCAACAAGTGATACGTGCCGTTACGAGCTATATCCTTCCTTAGGCTGATGATCTAGATTTGTTTTCTTATTTCAGGGACACTATTTGCATATGGTACTCTTCCTCAGGAACTTTCCAACTTTTAACTACCCAGTAAGGAAAATTGTGTTATTGCATACTGTGATGGCTAACCATTTTAATCTTCAACGATTTATGAACTGAGTTGAGGTGAGTGACTAAAAACAGAAAACTTCTGAGATTTAGATTATTTAGATTGGTGTTATCAACAGGTTCTCTGGGGCAAGACTGGGCTTGCTTGAAAGCCAGTGTGGTCATGGGCTCTCTTCTACCCCTTCTAGACCTCACCACATGAGATTTTCTACACTCGTGCCCCCTGGAGAACTAGGTTTGTTATCTAAAGAATGGTCCACTAAACTCATGAGTTTCCTGAAGAGGCTGTTGTCTCTGATTCATCTTCAGACACTATGTAGCTCAAATGTTTGATACAGTGCCCAATGTGTAGTAGATATTCAAGTTTTTTTTTTTTTTCTTGCTGTGCAGGAAGTCAAACCCAAGGCTTCTGCATGATCGGCAAGTGCAATACCACTTAACTACACCACTATTTAAGTATTTTGATTAAATAAAGGAATTTAGATCTGCTAATAATGTGAGCTGGGTGTGGTAGTACTGTTAGGAACGGGAATCCTATTCCCCCGAGAGACAGAGAGCCAGGCGTGAATGCAATCAACAAAGCAGAGTTTATTGGGCTGGCTAGCCAGGGTCGAGCTCCCACACGGACACGCAGGACCGGTTAGGGAAAACACGACCCTGAGCCTCTTTAGGGGAAATCTTATATAGACCACTACCTGCCGTTACAGCAAAAGCCCGCGCAGCACTTAACCAATGATTTTGTAACACAGAGTAAAAGGTCAGCAGTTGCGCGCGTATTTTCATTATCAACATTGAGCAAGCAGGCAGAGCACATCTTGCACGTACATCCCGTCACCTTTCGCAACCTTCTCACATTCCTCACATTCTATATCCCCGAGCCGAGCCCTGCTGCTTTGCTTATCTTATCTACATGGGGCATCTGGTACTGGTTTCTCCAACAGGGGGGTGGGGTCCGTTGAGACATCTCATTCCTTCTTATCCCTTTCATTCCCCCCTTTTCTTATGGCCTAAATTGAGGAATCATTCTCAAGGGGATGAAGAGCCTGATATTGTTGGCGGAGGACCAGAAGTTGGATAGTATTAATTCAACCTTTGACAAAAGTCATAAGTTGGTTTAGAATCCAGGGTCCTATGGTAACAAGTAATAGGAAGATTATTATTGGCCCTGCCAGTGCAGATAAAAGGGTAGCTAACCATGGGGACTGGTTAAACCAAGACTCGAACCAGCTTTCCCCGGCCTCTTTTTCTCGTTTTCTTTGTTCCAGGCTCTTTCGAAGTTTAGACATGGAGTCACGAACAACTCCGGTATGGTCAGCGTAAAAACAACATTCTTCCCCTAGAGCAACACATAGTCCCCCCTTTTGGAGGAACAACAAGTCCAGACCTCGTGGGTTTTGAAGTACTACCTCAGACAGAGAAGTGAGGGATTTTTCTAGGTGGCTAATGGAGGTTTCTATTCTCTCTATATCTTCGTCTATGGCTGCGCGCAGCAAAGACATCCCTTTCTGCTGGGTGGCCAAAGAAGCTATGCCGGTTCCTGCTCCCGCTAACCCTAGGCTGAGTAGGGTAGCAATAGTTACTGCGGAAATAGGTTCTCTCTTTTTCCTTTTCTCAACCATTTTTGTATTCCAGTATGAATATAGACTCTCTTCTGAATGATAGAGGATGCGGGGCAGCACAGCCACTATAACACAGAATTCTTTAGAGCTGTTAAACACCTTAGTTGATAGGCACGGGGTGAGTCTGGACCGCGAGCATAGCCACCACCCATTGTCCTTTGGAATTACCCATTTAATAGCATTTTCCCAGGTAGAACTGGCGTTAATAACAGTACATAAGTCCCGTCTGTTTTTTGGCACTTTTTTTAAGCAGGTTCCTTGGCCGTTTACCTGCTGTATGGTCAGACCTCTCTTACGGTCTCCCCAGGAACATTGAGTAGGGTTTTCCTCAGATGAGGTATTGTGAGTGGTGTTTAGCCCTATTGCCTCATAGAATGGGGGCCTCACATCATAACATAACCAACAGGAGTTAGTCATGTTAGGGTTGGTGTGGTTTAACGTCAGGAAGGCAGCACCCACTAGGTCCCAGAGGGGGTCTTTGGATCCGGTCATGAGACTGGGCCTCACCAGGGGAGGGCTGGTTTCTGATGGTCTTGGAGTTGTAACATTAGCCCGGGCTATGGTTGAGGGAAGGTAGTGAGTTGTGGAAGGTCGGGGAGGTGGCTTTACATAGGGTGGCCTAAGTACCTTATTAGGGCCTACTGCTGTGGACGGTGGCCCCGTGGGCTCAGTTTTCAATCTGACTACTATGGTCGAGCCAGAGTGTCCACCATATTTATAAAATACAATTCCCCATGCCCCTCCTTGTATCCATCCTGGGGTGTCCTCTTTGCCAGCTTCAGTGAAAGTGACCTTGATTCTATCTAGATCTGCGGGCCGGCACTCACGGGTGATATGCGGAAGGCGCAGGCCCCCCCCATCTGCTTCCCCATGGTACCCCATTTACAAAGGCAAATTTGAGCAGGTCTGGTTTTGATACTCCCCATTTCTATTCACCATCGTTAGATGTGACGCATGCCCATGACTTACAGAAAGAGTATTGTATCCCCCCACAGTCTTTGCTCTTTTGGTGGCCCGGGCAAGCATAAAAACCATAGCGTCGAGCTGAGTCCGGGGCGGTGGCCCCGTAGGCAGGATTAATGTCTCTGAAGCAGAATTGTAGTTCCGGCCACCAAGTTCCCAATGGGGCAGTGTGAGTAGTCTCGTTGAGGGTGGTATGTGTCTCCCCATCGGTGAGTATCCAGGTTTGTTTATAAGGCTGGTGAGGGTTGGTTTCGGCAAGGCTCCTGCTCCGGGCAATGAGCAGGATCAGGAAGATCATCCAACTCATTCGTGACGGCTCCTGAAGACTCTGCATGTTTTTGGGGCCGCAAGAGCTTTAGCTTTAATGGTTGTCTGGGTGCCGCCGTACGGTCCACTCTTTAGCTCCTTTTTGTTTTTGATGATTGGCTCGACGCACGTGGGAGTAATGGATCCAAGGTCCGATGCCGTCAACCTTGAGGGCGGTAGGGGTAGTAAACAGTACAACATAAGGTCCTTTCCATCTAGGCTCTAGGGTTTTGGACTGATGCCTTTTAACCCATACCATATCCCCTGGGACTATGCCATGTTCCGTGTTTGGGGTCCTCTCGGCAGTATGGTACGCTTGAATTAGGGGCCATATTTGTTGTTGTACTTTAGCTAAAGCCTGTAGCATAATCAGATAATTTGGGGCCAGATCATCTAGTCTTGGGCCTAAGGTCCTTTGAATGATGGGGGGTGGAGCCCCATACAGGATCTCAAAGGGAGTTAGCCCATGGACATACGGGGAGTTCCGGACTTGGAAGATGGCCAAGGGAAGGAGTGTCACCCAATCACCACCAGTCTCCAGGGCCAATTTGGCTAAAGTCTCCTTTAGTGTCCTATTCATCCTTTCTACTTGCCCTGAGCTCTGGGGGTTATATTCACAATGTAACTTCCAATTGGCCCCCATAGCCTGGGCTAGTCCCTGCAGGACTTTACTAACGAAAGCCGGACCATTATCTGACCCAATTGCCTCGGGCACCCCATATCTGGGTATGATTTCCTCTAGCAAGGCCTTTGCCACTACCTGACTCGTCTCCTTCTTTGTAGGAAAAGCCTCCACCCAGCCCGAAAAGGTATCTATGAATACCAGCAAATATTTGTACCCAAACTTTCCTGGTTTTACCTCAGTAAAATCCACTTCCCAACTTCTTCCCGGAGCCCTCCCCCGTTCCCGAGTACCTGTATGGTGCCCCTCCCTTCGTCCTGGTTTCATGACTGTGCAGCTGGCACAATCTTCCACAATTTGGCGGACTGCCACGGTCTGGTTCGGAAATCGGAGCTGCGCGGATGTCAGCAGGTCTAGCAATTTTCTCCGCCCCAAATGGGTGGACTTATGTAAGTTAATCAACAGGAATCGTCCGAGTTTTTCGGGCAGAATTAACTTGCCTTGCAAGTGGCTTCCTCCATCCGTTTTCCCCTTCTCTAATGGGGGAGTGGGCTCTCATCCAGGTGAAATCCTCCGTGGAGTATTCTGGTCGGGGGGAGGGGGTAGCGAAGGGAGCTCTGGGACAGGCACGTCTACAGCCGCGACCATGGAAGGACTCACCATTGCTGCTCTCTTTGCTTCTTGATCTGCTTCTGGTGTCTTGGCAGACTGGTGGCCTGGGACATACATCACTGCCACTGCCTTCGGTTTTTCCACTGCCATTAATAGACGCTGGACCTCGGCCAGGTTCTTTAGATTTTTCCCTTCTGCTGTGCGGAATCCCCTTTCACGATAGATGGCCCCGTGGACATGGATGGTACCGAAAGCATAGCGACTATCGGTGTAGATATTGACTCACTTTCCTTTTGCCCTCTCCAGGGCCTCTGCCGAGGCAATTAATTCCGCTTTTTGGGCTGAGGTTCCGGGTGGGAGAGCGCTGCTCCATACCGTATTTCCTTCTTGGTCGACTACAGCTGCCCCTGCCCTTCGGGCTCCATCTTGGACAAAGCTGCTTCCATCCGTGTACCAGTTTAATTTGCAGCCGGACAGGGGGGTATCCTTTAGGTCAGCCCGTACCTGTGTAACTTTGGTGAGGAATTCTTTGCAGTCATGGACAGGTGTCAGTAGTTCCGGGGTAGGCAACAGGGTGGCAGGGTTCAGGGTTACGGGATCTGTGAATGTGATTCGAGGAGAATCCAACAAGAGCCCCTGGTAGTGGGTGAGCCTGGCATTTGTCATCCATTTCCCGGAGGGTTGTTTAAGGATTCCCTCCACTGGGTGAGGGGCCGTTACCTAAAGGGCCTGTCCAAAAGTTAATTTATCGGCTTCTCTCACTAGCATGGCGATGGCCGCTATGATGCGGAGGCAGGGGGGCCATCCCGCTGCTACTGCGTCTAATTTCTTGGAAAGGTATGCCACAGGTCTCTTCCAGGGGCCTAGTTGCTGGGTCAGGACTCCTTTGGCTACCCTCTTTTTTTCATATACAAATAGAGTGAATGGTCTTGTAGGATCTGGCAAGGCTAAGGCAGGGGCCTGTAAAAGAGCGTCCTTTAGCTGGTCAAAGGCCTGTTGTTCTCTTTCCCCACATCTCCAATCCGGAGCCTCTTTGGTGGCCTCATATAAGGGTCTGGCTATCTCTGCAAATCCCGGAATCCAGAGTCTACAGAATCCTGCGGAGCCCAGGAACTCTCTCACTCCCCTAGTGGATGTGGGGGATGGGATAGCCAAAATAGTCTGTTTCATGGCATCAGTCAGCCATCTTGCCCCGTCTGCGATCCGATAACCCAGATATGTCACTGACCTTTTACAGATGTTGGTTTTCTTGGCACTTGCCCGATATCCCAGCTCACCTAATTCCGTTAGCAGGTGTTCAGTAGCCTCGTTGCATTCCTCTCGGGTTTCTGCCGCTAACAGTAAATCATCAACATACTGTAATAGAGTGACTCGTGGGTGGCTCCGGCGAAAGGGTTCCAGGTCCTGGCTCAGGGCCTCGTTAAACAGGGTGGGAGAATTTTTAAATCCTTGCGGCAGTCTGGTCCAAGTAAGCTGTCCAGATTGGCCCCCATCCTCGTGCCACTCGAAAGCAAATAGCGGCTGGCTAATTTCTGACAATGGAATGCTGAAGAAAGCATCTTTCAAATCAAGAGTTGTATACCACACTTGCGAGGGGGGTAGGTGGCTGAGCAAGGTACAGGGATTCGGAACGGTGGGATGAATGTCCTCCATCCGCTCGTTTACCTTTCGCAGGTCTTGCACAGGCCTATAGTCCTTGCTTCCTGGCTTTTGGATGGGGAGCAGAGGTGTATTCCAGGCGGACCAACAAGGCCGCAGTACTCCTTCCTTTAATAGCCTGCGGATATGAGGGGCTATGCCTCTTCGAGCCTCCTCGAGCATAGGATACTGTTTCACCCGAATGGGAAGAGCAGAAGCCTTCAATTGTATAACTACGGGAGGGAGGTGTTTGGCGAGCCCAATTCCCGCAGTCTCTGCCCAGGCCGTGGGAAATCTTTTTACCCATTGGGCCATGTCCCCTCCTGGCTCCTGTTGACTCTCAAACAGATGATGTTCGTCAACCAATGATAGGGACAGGACATGTATCGGGCTCCCCTCTCGATCAGTCACAATTATTCCATCTGGCTCAAAATGGATATGGGCCCCTATTTTGGTGAGTAGGTCCCGTCCGAGCAGGGGAGCGGGGCTCTCAGGAACGACCAGAAAGGAGTGTGTGACCTGGTGTTTTCCTAAGTTTACCCTTCTTTTGGTAGTCCATGTACATAACTGTGTACCGGTGGCCCCCTGAACGACACTTGTTCGTTCCTTGTTCAAAGGTCCATGTGCCTTGTTTAAGACCGAATACTGGGCGCTGGTATCCACCATGAACCCCATCGGCTTCCCCTCCACATGTACTGTTACCCAAGACTCGGGGAGGGGGTCCGAGCCCCGTCTCCTTCAGTCCTCTTCTCCGGCTAGGAGGACTCTGGCCTGCTCTACTGCTCGTTCCCTTTCCCTTTTATCCCCCAGTCTCCTTCCAAACCCTCTTCTTCCCTTTAACTTAGGGCATTCTCTCTTCCAATGCCCAGTTTCCTTACAGTAAAAACAGTGTTCCTTATCCGGGGTCCTGGCGTGGCCCCCTCCCCTGGGTTGGTCCCGGACACCCGCTAGGAAGATACGGGCCATTTCTCTTTGTTGCTTTCGGTTTTCCTTAGCCTGGAACTCCCTGTCCTCCTTTCTCAATTTCTTCTGGGCCTCCCTGTCTTCCTTTCTCCGCCTTTCCTCCCTTTCTTCTGGAGTTTCCCTAGCGGTAAAGACCTTCTCTGCTATTTGTAGCATTTCCCTAATGGTCATTTCCCCTAAGTTTTCCTGTTTATTGAGTTTTCTCCTAATGTCTGGAGCTGCCTGATTAATGAATGAGAGCACCACAGCAGACCGGTGGAGCTCCTCCTCAGGGTCAATAGGGGTGTACTGATGGTATGCCTCGTAGAGGCGCTCTAAGAAACCGGCCGGGCTTTCGTTTTCCCCTTGGACGACTGCTTTTACTTTTGCAAAGTTGGTGGGCCTTCTAGCGGCCGCTTGGGGACCAGCCATAAGAGTCTGGCGGTAGATTCAGAGATGCTCCCTACCTTCTGCGGTCCCGAAATCCCAATCAGGGCGGCGTAGGGGGAAGGCCTCGTCTATGGCTGGTTGGAGAGTTGTGGGTCTCCCATTATCCCCCAAGATGTTTTTTCTTGCTTCGTTGAGGATGCGCTCTCGTTCCTCCGTTGTAAAAAGAGTATTGAGCAGCTGATGACAGTCATCCCAAGTGGGACGGTGTGTATGCATGATGGACTCCAAGAGATCTATGAGACACTTGGGGCCTTCCAAAAAGGGCGGGTTCTGCGTCCTCCAGTTATATAGATCACTGGAGGAGAAGGGCCAGTACTGAAACTGTTGCCCCCCTCCCGGTCCCCCTTGGCCTACCGTCCGGACTGGAAGTGTAGGGACAGTTTCCTCCCCCTGGGTTGATGAGGAGGGCCCGTCTTCCCCCTCCCTGTCCCGAACCCCTCGGGGGCGAAGTCTTCGACCCATTCCTCCTCCTGCTGCCAGTCCTGTTGAGGAGGATGAGGAAATTTCCTCCTCCGGGGCACTGGCTTGGCCAGGGGGAGTCACATATGGAGGCGGCCGATCTTCCTCTGCCCCTGTGAGGGATGGGTAAAGGGGGGAACTCTCTGGTAAGACTGGAGATGGTGAAGGAGATGCCCTGATTTGAGGACCGGTCAAGGTGGGAAGAGGAAGTTTCTCCTCCTCCTTTATGACCAAGGCGGGCGTGACTGGGGTTTCAGCCCCGGGGGCCGAACTGGAGGGGTGGGTCAGAAAAGCTGTTAACCAAGGGGGGGAGGTTCCTGACCAGACCCGCATTTAAGGCCCTTTCTTTAACTTCTGAAAAGTGAGAAAGGATCAAAGACTTTGGGGTTGTTTGTCCCTGTCCCATTGTGGAAGGAGAATCAAACACCAAGAGAGATAGAACAAAAAGGGTGAAGACAACAATAATTCCACACACACAAAACACTCTCCAGCACTCGCTCGGACCGGTCCTTCTCTCACACTGGTGCGCACCCCATTCAACCTCCTCACCGTCCAACTGGGATATCAGGCCGAAAGGCGTCCACTTGACGGGTGGTTGGTCGACTAGCTCAATTAGTTCTTCACCTGGTGCCATGATTCCTAAAATGCTCCAGCCCAAATGAGAGGAAAACCTCTCCCGGAGGACCCTGCAGTCCTCCTAATGAAATTTTCAAAATAGAACTCCCTGGGGATTGGCCGAATCCCCGCCGCGGCCCAAATGGAACACTCAAGTTCCTCCAAATGAGGGTCTTGGATCCCCTCCCAACGCCTAGGACTTGGGATCGCCCCTGCTTTCTCATGGGCAAGTTCTGTCTCTCGAGAAAATGGAATCTCGGTGGGACCTCCAAATGTTAGGAACGGGAATCCTATTCCCCTGAGAGACAGAGAGCCAGGCGTGAATGCAATCAACAAAGCAGAGTTTATTGGGCTGGCTAGCCAGGGTCGAGCTCCCACACGGACACGCAGGACCGGTTAGGGAAAACACGACCCTGAGCCTCTTTAGGGGAAATCTTATATAGACCACTACCTGCCGTTACAGCAAAAGCCTGAGCAGCACTTAACCAATGATTTTGTAACACAGAGTAAAAGGTCAGCAGTTGTGCGCGTATTTTCGTTATCAACATTGAGCAAGCAGGCAGAGCACATCTTGCACGTACATCCCGTCACCTTTCGTAACCTTCTCACATTCCTCTCATTCTATATCCCGGAGCTGAGCCTTGCTGCCCTGCTTATCTTATCTACACGGGGCATCTGGTACCGGTTTCTCCAACAGGGGGGTGGGGTCCGTTGAGACATCTCATTCCTTCTTATCCCTTTCAGTACAAGCCTGTAATCCCAGGACTTGGTTGGCTGGGGTAGGAGGATGACAAGTTTGAGGCTAGCCTGGGCCACACAGTGAGACCTTGTTTCAAAAAATCAAATCAAAACAAAAGAAAAGAAATAAATGCATACATATAAAAATAAATAAGCATTTTAAATTAATACTCCACTAAATCATCATTATTATTATTATTATTGTTATTTAAATCTACCAGTGTGAAGTAAGCCACCCAGGAAAAAATCAGTATATATTTATTTGGTGACTAGATGACCAATAGGGTATTGTGGAAGTAAGTTAGCCCTTGCTTTTAACCTTTAAATAATCCCATTATTTCCATAGTTCAGAATATAGTCATGGGCATCACATGAGATTGGTATAAGTTATGATTTAAAAAATAAAAGTGTATCAAATGGCAAAGTGATTAAGAATGCCTTTGGATGGTCATCCTGAGGAATCTGACCGTGAACTTTAAGTTCCTTCCAATAAGGTGAGCTTTCACTAATGCTTGCTTGGCCTGGCTCCTTCCTACTTATCATGGTGGCTCTGATACAAAGGGCAAGGTGACTATACTCTGTTGAAAGCTCCCGCCACCCTGAGGGCCAGGGGACCAGAGGGGATCACCTTTCACCATTCTCATGTTCCTGAATTGTTCTAAGACCATAGCAACGAGATAAAGCAAAACAGGGAAAAAACACATCCTCAGAACCAGTATTTTCTGTGAAAAAAAATTCACCAAGCTGTTGCTTATGAAAAAAGGGAAGATTTTCAAAAAAGATCATGTGGGATGCTTTCTTTACATTTCCACTGGTTGCCCTGTTATCTAGAAATGGCTCAAGCCTGGTGTCTGGCATCCTAGCATGAGCCAGGAGCTGGCCTGCCTTCTGCCCCCGCCCTTGTCCACTTGCCCCTGGTGAACGGGAGGTGTTTGCATTTGTTTCTATGTTGGCTGACCCTTGAGTTTGGGTTCTGGAACTTGCAGTGTCCCTCTCAGGGACAGGGTCGGAGACATATCCTGGAAATGGGCCGCAGTTCCCTGTCCTCACATTCTCTGTGGGTGAATTCAGGAGACCAGCAACTCGGTGACTCTGGCAGATGTTTTGGTTTCTTAGCCTTGGGCACCTTGCCTTGCTGTCTTGCACACAGAGGGTGATGCCTGGCATCCTGCCCAATGCCACCAGGACCGACACAGTCCCAGGGAGTACGGCCAAGTCTTGTGGGTGAGCTGCTCTCTGGGAGCCCAGTGGCCATGGGGTAAACGCGCTGGTCTGAGCGCTCAGAACACTGTCAGAGGGCCACACTGGCGGAAGGCTCTGACTGTTTTATTCGACTGTTGGTTCTGAGTTTATGCTGTGTGCTTTAAGCCATTTTGTTTACATGTTGCCTTTGCCTAGTTGTGCAATTGTGGTGACTGAGGGGTTTGCTGGGGTGAAAGCCAGAGGTTTCACGGCCCTCTGTATAGCAAAATATTAGTGGGAAAACATGCTGCCCCAAGTGTATCCTGGTTGAACCCCAAAGACTGAAGTCACCTAAGCAATAAATAAGATATAAGCCTCTGCTAGTCCACACAGATTGCGTAGAGCCACTTTTGGTAAGGGAAGTGATTAGGTCTCAGCTCCCTACTTGAAATAGGAGTCCTATCCTTAATTCTTTCCTGTTCCTGTTTTAACAGTTTTATTTTGTATGGAAGTATTCCTTGAATTAAAAATAAAACTTAAGTCAGTGGGTGTGCAACTTTATCAAATTAGTTAACCTCTTTCTACCTTGATTTCCTCACCTATGCAATACAGCTTAATTGTTCATTCAACAACCATCAGTTGAGTAGTTCCCCTCTGCTGGGAACTCATCTGGGTGTTCTCCTGTCCCACTGGGCAGAGTGATTATTCAAGAATAAATGCCCAAACTGGTTAGCAGTCTGGCAAAAAACTGAAACTAGATCCATGTATATCACCCTATACCAATATTAACTCAAAATCGATCAAGGATCTTAATATCAGACCAAAACTCTAAAGTTGATACAGGAAAGAGTAGGAAATACTCTGGAGTTAGTAGGTATAGGTAAGAACTTTCTCAATGAAACCCCAGCAGCACAGCAACTAAGAGATAGCATAGATAAATGGGACTTCATAAAACTAAAAAGCTTCTGTTTATTAAAAGAAATGGTCTCTAAGCTGGAGAACACCCACAGAGTGGGAGAAAATATTTGCCAGCTACACATCAGACAAAGGACTGATAACCAGAATATATAGGGAACTTAAAAAACTAAATTCTCCCAAAACTAACGAACCAATAAAGAAATGGGCAAGTGAACTAAACAGAAATTTCTTAAAAGAAGAAATTCAAATGACCAAAAAACACATGAAAAAATGCTCACCATCTCTAGCAATAAAGGAAATGCAAATTAAAAACCACACTAAGATTCCCCATCTCCCCTGTTAGAATAGCCATCATTAGCAACACCACCAACAACAGGTGTTGGTGAGGATGCAGGGGAAAAAGGAACCCTCTTACACTGCTGGTGGGAATGTAAACTAGTACAACCACTCTGGAAAAAAATTTGGAGGCTACTTAAAAAGCTAGACATTGATCTACCATTTGATCCAGCAATACCACTCTTGGGGATATACCCAAAAGACTGTGACACAGGTTACTCCAGAGGCACCTGCACACCCATGTTTATTGCAGCACTATTCACAATAGCCAAGTTATGGAAACAACGAAGATGCCCCACCACTGATGAATGGATCAAGAAAATGTGGTATTTATACACAATGGAATTTTATGCAGCCGTGAAGAAGAACGAAATGTTATCATTCACTGGTAAATGGATGGAATTGGAGAACATTATTCTGAGTGATTCTGAGTGAGGTTAGTCTGGCCCAAAAGACCAAAATTGTATGTTCTCCCTCATATGTGGACATTAGATCAAGGGCAAACACAACAAGGGGATTGGACTTTGATCACAAGATAAAAGCGAGAGCACACAAGGGAGGGGTGAGGATAGGTAAGACACCTAAAAAACTAGATAGCATTTGTTGCCCTTAACGCAGAGAAACTAAAGCAGATACCTTAAAAGCAACTGAGGCCAATAGGAGAAGGGGACCAGGAACTAGAGAAAAGTTTAGATCAAGAAGAATTAACATAGAAGGTAACACACATGCACAGGAAATTAATGTGAGTCAACTCCCTGTATAGCTATCCTTATCTCAACTAGCAAAAACACTTGTTCCTTCCTATTATTGCTTGTACTCTCTCTTCAACAAAATTAGAGATAAGGGCAAAATAGTTTCTGCCGGGTATCGAGTGGCGGGGAGATGGAGATGGCGGGGTTGGGAGTAAGGGAGAGGGTGGGGAGGGGGGGTAGAAATGACCCAAGCATTGTATGCACATATGAATAAAAAAAAAAAGAATAAATGCCAAAGCAAAGAGCTAAGTATTCTCTTATGTGTGTGTGTGTGTGTGTGTGTAGGGGAGTGAGGGGTGGGGGTGGATTTTGAAATCAGGATCTTGCACTTGTCAGACAGGTGTCCTACCTCTTGAGCCACATCTCCAGCCCTGAGCTAAGTGTCCTTATAGAAAAAACAACCTAGAGTTATGGGAATATGGAGGCTAAAGACACTTATTTGCTTGGTACATGAAGTTCCATCTAGAAGTGATGTTTTGAGCAGAATCTAGCAAGATGGGTTGGGATTGCATCAAGCCACACTGAGGCTCAGAGCAGGAGGTGGCAGAGTGAACAAAGGGCAAATGACAGAGCATCTGGAAACAGGGAGACAGGACTCCTACAGGAAGTTAAGGAGTCAGGAACAGGAAGTGCAGCTGTGGCCAGGCACTGTACCCACAACTTCTTTGTCCCACAGACTTCCCAGGACCAATGCTGATAACAGTACCCTGTAGACTAGGAAAATCATTCAGTTTTTCTGATGACGAAAGTAATATAACGTTATTGTAGTTAGTAAACCTAGAAAATAAGAACATCTAGAATCTCTCCCCCTGAAAGAACTGTTGATGTTTTGATTGATTTTTAAGACTTCTATGTGGTTCTACAGTTATTCTCTGTGAAGTGTGCGCTGAGAGCCAAAGAATGAGAATGGGGTAGTGGCAAAGACAGGGGAAGCAGCCCCAGGAAGAGCAATGAACCTGTGGAGGACCTCGAGAGGGGAAGAGACGGGTTTGGGGGAGGAACTGGAAGGTCAGGGAGGTGGGGGTAAGGCAAGAATGTGGGATGAGGTTGAAGACTGTCAGCCAGTTGTAGACCAAGTCCAGCATTTGAGAAATTGAGAACTTTGAATAGTTTTGTCTAGGAAATTGATATGACATGGCCTTATTGTTTTATTAGTGCATATTACTTGTACAGAGGGGTTTTGTTGTGCCGTTTCTATACACGCATGTAATACACTTTGAGAATATTCATCCCTGGTCTTACTCTCTAAGACTACCCCGCAGCCAGAGGGAACTGTTGTAAACAGACAGGAGTAGAAGTGGAGAAATGAGTAGTAGCAAGGAAGAGCATGATGACATTGGAAATGAAGATCCATAGCCACATTCAAGGAAGATTTGGGGAACATGATTGAGAGGGTTAGTGATAGATTGACATAGGTGCTGAGGGGGAGGGAGAAATTGAGGATTAATTATGATGGATTCATACATAGCAAAATATGTAGGATTATGCTGTGTTTAGTTAGTAGGAGGTAAGCATAGTTAGGATGTTTCCAGTTTTCCCATGCTATATTTCTCCCTATCAATCTTCGTGATCACTTATCACTAAATGATATGCTAGGTCTTGAGAAAAATGGTGGTGGAGAGAATCTCTTTCCTTCTCCCCTCTCTTTTCTGCCATTGCTTCCCTCTACCCCTAACTATAGGAGTTTCCATCCATTTCTGAGTTCTGGTGAGCAGCTGTGAGACCCATAGGGTGTGGGGCAGCAAGGAAGACTTGGGTATGCCGAGATCCCAAAATGAGCAGGATAAGCAGGGGAAATGGAGGTTTCTTTAAGTGGAATCTGCCTCCCACCCTCCGTGCTTCAGAACCATCTCCAGCAGCTCAATCTTCCAGCTTAAGCCAATATGTGGAAGTCAAGTTGAGCTGCTGAAAGCCTCAAGAGGAGATGGGAAAACCAGTCCTAGTGTATGGGAGTGAATTCCAAGTCAGCTATGGAATACTCACAAGGGTCAACCATGATGGTCTGACAGGGAGTTAGTTAATGTTACCTGATTAGGAAGACTGGTTGGTGAGGAACTTGCATGTTAGCAGGGCATCTCTAAGTGGTGGGTGATATTTATTTTCTTGTTTTGTATGTTTCTGAATTTTACAGTTTTTTGCATTTTTATAGAAAAATGATTAAAATCAGTTTCTCAAATTCACCAGTTTTAGTACTTATGTGCAATGCATTTCAACTTTAAGAAAAATATGGGATAGTGCAGTTTTTATTGGAAATAACTACAATTTTGTCTCTTTCAGATGACAGGGCTGGGAAGACCTAAAAAGAAATTGTCGATTTGTGAAACTGCCTTTTATACATGGAGATTTTCTAAGAAAATACAGGGACTTAAGTCAAAACACTTTAAAATATAAATAATACACTTAACACAACTTTAACTGTATGGTTATCATATATAAGCTGTAGCATCTTAACCTCTTTCTCTTCTCTCTGATTATATATATATAAGATCTTTGTATGATACACAGAATTCAACTTAGTACCTGTATATAGTTTAATACCTCAGCAATTGTTGGAAGTAGAAAAAACTTGGTGTGTGCTTTCCTGGATGTTAATTATTAAAAATTATAGGAAAATACAAATGGTATCTCTCCTTATTAATGTAGTTGAATTTATTTATAATTTTAAGTATTTTTTACAGATGTATATTTGGATGCAAAAAAATGAGCCAAGTAAAGGCTTTATATATAAGAAATGCATTTAAATAAGAGATAGAGGTTTTCATTTACTAAGAGCTCAAACTGATGTAGCAATTACAAATAAGTAAATCTTAGGCTGCATTAATACAGTATCTCTAGCAATAGATACTGCACTTTTCATTTAAAACCATACCCTGTAATTTTTCTTGGGAAGGGAATATCTTCATCTATCAGAAAGTATACAAGTACATTCACTGGAAATTTTGCTCTTTCATCCTGTCCTGAGTCAGCCTAGTTTCCATCTTCTCTAAGAGGTAACCAGTGGTACCAACTCTTGTTCATCTTATGTGGTTAGAAACATTCTCTTCCTTTTAAACAATGGCAACACTAAGCATGCCATTCTACACTTTATACTTAGCCTTTTATTTCACAGACTATTTCAGAAATCATTTAACATACATTCTTCTTTTACAGCTATATGACATATCGTTGTGTGGATGTACTATATTTAACAAATCCTCTCCTAATGAATACCTAGGTTGTTGCTCCCCCCTTGACAAACAATGCTTCAGAAAATCTTAATGTACATATTTGTAGGACAAGTTCCTAGAATGGAATTGTTAAATTAAGGGGTATACATATTTTTACATCTTTAAAGTTTTATAGCTCCTACTAAGTTTTTCCTCCTTGGGTTAATTAACTTGAACTCTCAGCAGCATTGAATAAAAATAAGTATTTTTGTACATCATCAATTTGGTAAATGAAAATTGGTATCTCAGTGTTTTGGTTTGTCCTTTTTGTTTTTGGCAGTACTAGGGATCGAACTCAGGCCCTCACACGTTAGATACATGCTCTAGGACTTGACCCATGCCCAAGTTCTCTTTTGATTTTAGTTTGTTTTCAGATAGGGTCTCATGATAGGAGGTCTTATGCTTTTGCCCAGGGCTGCTTTGGGTCTGCAATCCTCCTACCTCTGCCTTCCAAGTAGCTGGGACCACAAGTGTGTAACATCACATCCAGTTTGTTTTTCTGATAGAGTCCTGCTAACTTCTATACAGGCTGGCCTCAGGCCATCAGACTCCTATCTCTGCCTTCTAAGTAGCTGGCTCGATGTGGTTTTCATTTCCATTTATTTAACAGAGAGAGAATACTCAAGCTTTTCAGCTTATAAGTCATACATATTTAATTTTCCATGTTCTTTATCCTTTTTTGTCTAGTTTTATATTATGTTAATCATATCACTCAGTTAAAGATAACTTCTTACCAGGGTCCATTAGTTTCTATGTCCTGGGCAGATTAAAACTGCCTGTGGATTAGAAAATTCAGGGGAAATTTGTGACAGAAGAAGATGACAAAACTAGGGACATGGTGTTAAAGCATTCTAGAACCTTTGGCTAGTGTTTTAGTTTTTGTTGTGAAAGCATTCACATACCAGAAGTGTTTTCCTGGTGTGTCATTCAGCTTTCCATGACTGTAACAAAATACCCAAGACAGTCAACTTACAAGGCGGAAGAGTTTATTTTAGATGTGGTCATGTTATGTTCTGGTAATGGGATGCAAGCAGAAATGATATGTGGCCCATCTGAGTTTGACCTAAAAGATTACTTGTATATTTTCTCCCTTTCTTCTGACTGGGATGTAGTTGGGATGACAGGAGCTAGAGGAACCACTTTGGGCCCAGAGATGGAAAACATGTCTTGAGGCATCCATCCTGGACTTTCATGTATAAACTTCTTACTTAAACTACTGTATGTCTGAGTCTTTTGGTTACACCATCTTAGCCTGTATCCCAACAAGTACAGTGGATGTTTCCTTCATAATAAACTGCCTTCAAACTTAGTGACTTCATACAACAATCATTCATTAGCTCGTGATACTGTGCTTTCAATTTGGGTTATGCTGGGCCGATCAATTCTTTTGCCAGCCTTGCCTGGGCTTTTTTTTTTTTTAAAGTTGCTGAGAGTTTTATTTAAAAACAGTGTTGTCAAAATTCAGGTTTTTCCAAAGGTTGTTTCTAGAGATAAATTAAGGTTTTAAAGCTTATAACTTTATTTTTTATTTTTATTTTATTTTTTAAATTTTTATTGTTTTATTATTCATATGTGCATACAACGCTTGTGTCATTTCTCCCCCCTCTCCCTACCCCCTCCCTTACTCCCAACCCCGCCATCTCCATCTCCCCCCCACTCGATACCCGGCAGAAACTATTTTGCCCTTATCTCTAATTTTGTTGAAGAGAGAGTACAAGCAATAATAGGAAGGAACAAGTGTTTTTGCTAGTTGAGATAAGGATAGCTATACAGGGAGTTGACTCACATTAATTTCCTGTGCATGTATGTTACCTTCTAGGTTAACTCTTCTTGATCTAACCTTTTCTCTAGTTCCTGGTCCCCTTCTCCTACTGGCCTCAGTTGCTTTTAAGGTATCTGCTTTAGTTTCTCTGCATTGAGGGCAACAAATGCTAGCTAGTTTTTTAGGTGTCTTACCTATCCTCACCCCTTCCTTGTTTGCTCTCGCTTTTATCATGTGCTCAAAGTCCAATCCCCTTGTTGTTTGCCCTTGATCTAATGTCCACATATGAGGGAGAACATACAACTTTTGGTCTTTTGGGCCAGACTAACCTCACTCAGAATGATGTTCTCCAATTCCATCCATTTACCAATGAATGATAACATTTCGTTCTTCTTCATGGCTAAGTAAAACTCCATTATGTATAGATACCACATTTTCTTAATCCATTCGTCAGTGGTGGGGCATCTTGGCTGTTTCCATAACTTGGCTATTGTGAATAGTGCTGCAATAAACATGGGTGTGCAGGTGCCTCTGGAGTAACCTGTGTCACAGTCTTTTGGGTATATCCTCAAGAGTTCTTGCCTGGGTTTATTCAGGTAGCTGCTGAGTTTGTTGGGGGATGATTGACACTATATATGCTCTTACTCACGTGACTAGCAGTTTGTGGCAAGAGGCACAACTGGACCACATGTCTCTATCAGTGAGCAGGAAGTCTAGGGTTTTTCACTGGCAGCTGAATTCCAAAGGTAACAAGGTACATTCAGCCCCAGCGAGCAGCCATCTGCACACCTTAGCTTGTGCATAGTTGGTAATGCCACACTGGCCAAAGAAAATCACATGGGCAAACCAGGCGTGAATGTTGGAGGGACTAACAGCAGAGTTTTTCAGCAGTAGCACTGTTTACGATAGGGCTGGGTGAGTCTCTGCTGCGTGGGCCATCCTGCGTCCTGTAGCATGTTCAGCAGTATCCCTGGTTTCTACCCCTCTGATATCAGTAACAATTCCCTACACTCCTCCCAGACCCTGACCACCAAACATGTCCGTAGACGTTGCCAATGACCTCTGTGTGACAAAACTGCCTTTAGTTAAAAGTCACTGGTTTACCAGGAGATGAGTATCTGGTGTAAACCATCGGGGACTATCAATGCAACATACAGTTGATATAACACCTAAGCTTACTGACGTTATATTCTAAGATTGTTGGTAATTACCTCTATTGCTTTCTTTTTTTTTGGAGATAGGGTTTGGTATATAGTAAAGCATGGATTCAAGCTTGCTATGTAGCTGAGACTGGCCTTGAACCCATGATTCTCCTACCTCTGCCTCCATGGTGCTGGGATTACAAGCTTCAGAGATGCTTGCAGATGTGTATGGTTTTGAAAGGTTATTCTTTGGTTCAGAGGTTCAGTCCTTGTTCTTAGAGCTTGAGGTTCTGATTCTGATTTTTTTCCTTAAGATTTATCAGATCTCACCTTAGTTACTGGAAAATAGTAGGCATGGTGAGAGATTGGCTCATTGTTCCTAGGTCTTTGTTCCCTTTCTATAATGATACATACTTCTTCCCATCCTCAGGTGACTTGGCATGCCTCACATGAGGCAGAATGTACATCATTGCACCACTGTCTGGGCTTGGTCATGTGACTAGTTTTGATCAACAAATGGTAGCCTTAAGTGACAGAGTGCAAATCTTGAACTGAGGTTTTAAAAAGCCTTTGCCTGTTTGTGGGTCTTCCTGCCATGAGAACAGTGTATTCCAGGCAAGAACTAGCCCTTCTGCCTGGCTTTACTGTAGAGAAGACCTGAACTTGACTGCAGTCTGGAACAGACCCAAAGACACTGGGCAAGAAAGGAAGACTTAGTGTAAGACTTTGATACTCTGGAATTGTAGCAAAACTGACCAATACACATTTGAATATTTTATTCCATGAAGCTATTTTTTTTTTTACCTAAGAAGACATAGATATTGTAGAAAAAATAGAAAATACAGAAAATCAAAGTGAAGAAATGAAAAAGATCACCTGCAATCCTCATCCACAGAAAAATCATCATTAGCATTTTATATTTTTTCTATGTATATTGACTCAGTCATTCATTTATTCTTTCATTTGTCACATCATTTTTGAACTGCTTATCTAAACCTAGATGCAGTAGTTACAGTAGAGTATGAGATGGTCATCCCTCAAAGAGTTGTATTCAGGTGGGAAGATAGACTCAAGCAACTATGAAGCAATTAAGCATTTATTTATGATTGTCCTAAGTGCTATAAAGGGGGATACAGTATATTAGGAGAGTGTTGAACAAAAGGATGAAATACAGACTGGGACCAGGACAGACATTCATAAAGCAATAATATGTTATATACTTGTTAGAATTCATAGGTAATGAAATATTTCATATATATAATTTCATATATTCTCCATCTGTTATTTCTCTCATACATTTGTTGTGTTTCTCTTACATATACATTATAATGTAACGTGTATAAGAGGTCATATTAATGACAATAGACAATGTGAAATAAACATCTTTCCACATTAATGTTTTTACATAACTATTTTTGTACCTGTGTCATAGTTTACTGAAATGTGTATATTGTGTTTTATTCAACCAATATCTTGGTATTGGACATTTGAGTTACTTTTTCTCTTCTGTGACTGTAAATCTTGTGAACATTCTGGCAAGAACTCTAATATGTTTGTTGAAGAAAAATAATTGTGGTGAAAATGAGAAAAATATGTGCTGTGAAGCAAAATTTTATAATGCATCCTGACCTATGTTTTTCCCTCAGGAAGCATAATGGAAGTATTTGTTTTTGAAATAAAATTTCACACGTATTGCCTGCTACACTCAGTTAGTCATTCCTGCAGATCCTTGGGGAAAATTTAGACTATCTTTCCTAGATGAAGATTAATTGATGGTAGATGGGGCAGAATGTCAAGGGAAATGATATGTATGCATATAGTGAAAAAAGCCAGACTCTCACCACTGACTTTTTGAATCTAGTTGTGATGTGTTGTAACATTGCTTTGCTGGCTGATGCCCCCCGCACTCTCCTCCCCAGGTCAGTGTGGTTATCTGCTTCTTCGGTGGCCTGTTTCCAAGAGCGATGAGGAAGTTAATCACTAGACGATTTGAGTCTTCGTGAGTAACAGGCCAGCCAAATGCACTAAACAAACAGTTTAGCTAACTGTGTTCCAGGAGATTGAAACAGTCTGGATGAAAAGAAAGTATTTTAGGATGATAGAATTCATGTGACTTGTCTTTCACAAGACAACCAAGACTGACATTCTTATTTCATTTAAGAAGTGATAATTTGGGATTGTACATCCAGGAAGGATATGAAATGTATCGTGGATGATTTTATGCTGTAAAATTATAATATGGTATTGTGGATTTATAACATGGGCGGCTCTTGTGGCTGACTAAGAGGTAAACTTGCAAATATGTACCCATCTTACATTCCTCTCCTATGAACAAATACTTTTGGATTGTGAACCCAAGTGAACGAAGTGGCAAAAAGAGTTATTTTGCCTCAAGAATTTCGGTTTACTCAGGTAACATGAATGTAGCACATTTGTAGTTTATGGTTATAACATCAGTGGTGACATTTAATCAAATGTTCTTCAAAGATGGGATTATTTGGGAAGCATTCTCTCTGACTTTTGGATAAACTTATATTGACTCACATTTTAAAGCATTTTTGCCTAGAAATGCAATGAAATCTTAAGAACTCCCTCTTCCAAGTCAATGACTTTGAATCAGTCAGTTGTATCTATAAGAAAAATAAAATACAATTTAGTTCTGAGAAATTATTTTTCTTTTTCTAAGATACCAGACTCTTGTTCTGGTTTCCTTTGGAAAGAATCAGATTAAAAACATTTTCAAGGTCCTTAGAAATCCTGCTCTATTTAAATAGAGAAATTACAATTATAATACATCCCTGGATGTTTGGTACACATTTAATACATCCTTTAAAATGGTGCTTTGGGACTTCTCAACCCACAATGACACCTGGGGCTCAAAAAGGTGACTGTCCTCTGGAAGGTAGACTTAGTAGTTAGCATTACACTCAGAAAATGGTCAACAAACTCACTTTATTCTTTCAACAAAGTGTATTGGAGGGTACCCTAAATGTCTTCTGACTTTTTGGAGTTTAAAGTCTGGCAGGAGAGACAGACAACATACAGGCAAATATAATGGAGAATTAAGGAAAAGTTCATAAAGGCAGGAGAAGCAGAGGATGTGGTTGAAGAAGGGAGTGGGAGGAGAGGGAGAACCATTTAGACAGGCAAGGAGGAGCCTCTTGTAAGCTGGGAAGGTGTCGGCCAGGAGCCTGCATCAGGTGTGGGACCCATAAAGAGCTAATTCTTCAGATGTAAATGGCAGTCAGATTCAAGTGCCCATGGTCTGGAAAGGCCTGAATGGAGCAAAAGTGTAAGAGAAAGCCAGCCAATGTGTACAAGCTCCATTCCTCCTTAGTGAGTGCATCTATCACTGCTGCCATCACCTGTGGACATCAGACTCCAATTTCTTCAGTCTTTCAACACAGACTCACACCAGAGACTTTCCAGGGAGCCTCCAGGCCTTGGGTCTGAGACTGGAGCTGCATCAATGGTCCATCTTTTTCTGAGGCCTCGAACTTTTTGGATTGAGCCACCACCAAGCTCTTCTAGTGTGCAGATGGGCATTGTTGGACTGCCCAGCCTCCAGTCGTGTGAGCCAATCTAACAGATCCTCTTATACCATTATTTATTTATATATATATTTATACTCTAAAAATTATATAAAATATTGTTTTTATGTTTTATATTAGTTCCTCTAGAGAACCCTGACTGACACATGAGCCACGAGGTGAAAAGTTTGCTGTGGCATATGCTCCCAACGTGCTGCCTTGCCTTAAGCCCAAGGAATAGGACCCATCAGTCATACACTGAAACCTCCAAAACTGTGGGCCAAAATAGACCTTCCTCTTTATAAGCTGATCATCTCAGTGCATTTTGTTATTGATAAGAACTGCCACTTGCCACCATTCTGCAGCCTGAGCTGCAGCTGGTCCATCCCTTGAGGAACAAAGCCCCACTGTCCCTTATCTCCTGCCACCTCCCTTTGCCTGTCCCTAGCCCTTGCTTTCTCCCAAATGCTACTTACAGCCAGACCCGCCGAGAGAAGCTGCTGTGCCATTTTTTCTTGGCCAGCCAGCCTGCTTATTAAACTTTTGGATATGAGATACCTCTCGTGAGCCTCCTTTGTGTGTGATGTGCGGCGTTTTCCTAACAGTTATAATAACAGAAAGCTGACTAACACAGGACCCAAGAATTTACATTTCTAACTGGTTTCCAGGAGATACTGAGGCTGATGGTCCAAGACCACATGTTTGAGGATCACCATTCTACACTGAAGTGCTGGATCTTAATCACGGCCAAACAGTAGATCTACCTGCAGAGCTGCCCAGGTGACACCCAAGACCTGGGTAAGTGTAGTTTTTAAAGAGTCCCAAGTGTTTCCATTGGAGAGCCAAGATTGAGAACCATGGCTGTGGATTCCTCCTCCCTGGAGAGTTGCTGGTATGAGTCCACAATGAAAGGCTGGAGAGGCTAGAGGGGCTGGGCAATGGCACAACAGTAGACATTCCCTCTCAGGAAGAACAGAGCACTGGCTGTCTTTCTCTTTTTCCATTTTCCCATCTGGGCCCTTAGTCTATTGGGCGATGCTGCCCTCTTTCAGGGCAGTTCTTTCTCTCTCAGTTGCTCTCGCACATGTCGGTGCTCTCAGGAAACTCCATCACAGACACACCCAGAAGTGTGATTTATAAATTTTGTTGACCAGACCAACAACCACAGCATCACCAGGGAACGTGTTGGAAATGCAGACACTCAGGCTGGGGACGTAGCTCAGTGGTATAGTGCTTGCCTAGCATGCTGAGGCCCTGGGTTCGATCCCTGGCATCACAAAAAAAAAAAAAAAGCACAGAATCTCCAGTCCAGCCTTGACTGCCGTGCCACATGAGTTTCTGCACCAACCAGCCACGGCTTACACGTGGATGTGTACAGGAAGCTCTGCAGGGAAACCAAGCATGGAGGAGCAGGTCCAGGAGAAAGAACGTTTGTGCTGCCAACTGCGGAAACCAGAAGTGTGCTGCTAAGGCTGTTACCTTGGAAAGAGTTCATGGAGTGAATGCTGTGTCCAGACAATAGAAAGCAGCAGTGATTGGATCCTCTAATCAACACTGATTTTTAAAGTGTCCAAACAGTTTCTTGCAATGTGCCTTTCACTTTAAGCAATCAAGTTGAGAAGAACTAGATTAAACATTTTTGATTTTCATATGGACATGTTCCTCAGCATATTAAAACATCTGCAGCCTGGCACCATTGGCTCATGTCTATAATCCTGTCTACTTGGGAGGCTGAGATTGTAAGGATCAAGGTTCAAGACCAGCTCAGGCCAAAATAATGTTGTGTGTGAGATCCCATCTCAGCTGAAAAAAGCTCAGTGTGGTGATAAACATGTGCTTATCATTCCAGCTATGGCAGGAAGCCATAGCTGCCTAACAAGCCTAGCAAACATGAAAGCCTTGAGCTCAAACCCAAGTAATGCCAAAAAATGTGCTTTTTACACTGAATGTGCTTAGAACAGCTACAGCTACAATCGTCACACATTGTAGTACCAAGAACAGGGGCTGCCTTTACACAGGAAAGGCTGACCTGTCAATCCGACTCTGCAGCCCTTCCTTTGGCTGTATCAAGGTCAGCCACTTGCTCGGCTCACTGATTGGCTATCTTTTGGATGCTGTTTTATAAACATAAAGGGTGACCCAAAAATGCAAGATATGAAGTTCTGATTATGAAGTTCTGATTCTACCAAAGAAAAGGGAACCAATTTATGTGGTAGAAAGCTACCATAGAGCATAGTATAGCACAGTCATTATACCGGGGCTCTGGAGCCCTTCTGCCAGGGTTCAAATCCTGGCTCTGTCACTTCCCACCTGTGTGGCCTTAGCAAGTAACTTAATCTTTGTAACTTATTTTCTTCATGAGTAAAAGGGAGTGTTGATTATCATCCCTATATCACAGGGTCCTTAAGAGAATATAATGAATTAATATTTGTCAAGTTTTTAAATCTGGCCTTTCAAGGATGTTTTATGATAATTGTTAAGTTCCCAGGAGAAGCATATAAATTTATATTCTTTTGCACAGTTCAACCCCAAGAGAAACCTGAACGACACTATAAGATGCTTCTCTCCTGGTGCTGAGTCAGTTTGGTAAACAAATTTCTCTGAATGGATGAAACTTAACTCTTAATTGTAGAGCCAACTAACAAAAAGTAATACAACAATGCTGTAATCCCAGCACTGGGGAGGCTGAGACAGAAGGATTGTGAGTTCAAGGCTAGCCTGGGAAAAAACCAAAAAGAAGTAATAAGTTATTTAGAACAGTGATAAAAAGAATGTACATTGATGAAGAAAAGTTTTAAAAAGAGGAGAAAATCCTGTCAATAAGTACCTTCAAAAATCCCCTTCTCTGAAGAGTCGCATACACTCAATTCAGAGAAAAAGGCTTTTGGAAACCATCCACGCAGAATCGGATTCAGATCAGCACAGGATTCAGAATTATTTTAAATGTTCTCAAGTGGCAAAATGAAGATGAAAACTTTCCCCATTTTTGCTAAATGGAAGATCATTTCCAGCAGCCTTATCCACAGGGCTCCCTGGAAATGAAATTCTGTCTCCCTTTGGGCCACACAACCCAAACATGCTAAGCACACTCACACAGAAATGGAATCCAGCCTGCTTCCCCAACCCCAGAGAGTGCATGAAACCACCATGAGCCATACACAGGAGCCCACTGTCCAAATCATACGTTAGAGTGGGAAAAGCACCATGGCTGCTGGCCTCCTTCCCGCTAGCCACTCGCCATGTTTCTCCCTCCTGAGCTGAAAGGGACTTGCCTCTCTCATCAATCCTTCTCCATCTCCGATACATTCATTCTCCTCTTGGTTAACTTTTAAAGTTGAAGAACTCCATATCTGGCTTTTTCTGTGTCTTTTTTTCTCTCCCTTGGAGATCACATCCTGCCCTAAAGCCTTTTCCTGTGTATCTGTAGACCTTTTTCCTGAACTCCAGGCTCAGCCCACACGAATGGTCACGCTTTCTCTCATATGTCTTCTTGACATCTCAAAGTAATCACACCCAAAATTAAACTTACTTTTCCCCCAAACTTGCATCTTCCAAATCTTTTGATAACAATTGTAGCCTTTTAGTTCTCCAGTCCCCTCAAACTGAAGTAATTCTCTTCTCTGTCGTATCCAGCAGTAATTCTATCAGGAAATCCTGATTCTAATTTATCCAGACTCTGGTGACTTCTCACCACCTCCGATTCTGTATCTCTCTGGTCTGAACTGCCCTTATCCAGCTCCTGGGATTATTGTGACAGCCTCCTAATCCTTTTAAAACATTAGGCAGATTCTGTCACTCTTCTGCTCAAAACCCTACAGAGCTCCACATTTTACTCATTAAAAATGAAACTTTCCACAGCCATCCATCGCCTGGTCAATCCCCCTTTTACCTCTGTAATATCATCTAAAATTCTGCCCAATCCCCACTGCTGTCCAATCTAAGGTGGGATGCTCCACCTTAGAGCCTTTTATGGCACTTCTGGTCACCTGCACATTCCTCAGGTAGCCATGTGGCTTACTTGCCCACTCTTTAATGTCTTTGCTCAAAATTCATCTCAACAAGGCCTACTTTGACCATTGCATTTAAGACTATAGTCCTCCTGCTACATTCCTAATCCCCTTCCCCTGCCTCCTAACACACTAAATAATTTCTTTATATATTATCTGTCTCCCTTTGCTAGAATGTAAGCACCATCAGGTCATGGAAACCTGACATATTTTATTCATATAGTAGGTACCAATAAGTATTTGTACAATGAATATTCATCTCACTTTACTTGGCTCCTGGTTTTAGTACTCAGTCCTTCTTGGGGGCAAGGAGGCCCCACAATCCTGCTAAGTCATCCAAAGCATATATAGCATTTAAAAGACTGAATAAATACCCTCTTCTGGGACGGAGCTCTGGCATTTGTCCCTGTCCAGGCCTATGCCTTGCTTCTGCTGGCTTCTCCCTTTGGGCTTCAATGCCTACTTATCTTGTCAAGTTCCTGGCTGTCCTGATGCTAGTTCTCATTGATCCCCTGCTTACATCAATCTGCCTGGGCTCTGGCATCTTCTGCTCCTCAATATATCTGCAATCTCAGTTAAAGTTGAATGCTGTGGTCAGTCCCTGGTCTGATGCTAGACTTCAGTGAATATACACATTTATAGGTTTGGGGTCTTTAATTTTATAAATTATGTAATTGTACATCCCCATCACTGCCTTGGAACCAAAAGAAGGGCAGGGATATAAAACATAATTAAATCTTATAGCTTAGCTCCTTAGAAAGGTAGCCATTTTTCAGTTCCTTCCCATCTTCAGAGCTGTAAAAAAGTGTGTATCTCTCAAAGTCTTAAGGTTTGATTGAGAAAGCTACAGATTCATTATGGAATGAAGAGTCAGGATGAACTCTATGGATTATTGGAAAAACCATCAGTCCCTGTCATCTCAGAACAGTTGATTCTTTTTTTTTTTTTCATTTTTCTTTTATTATTCATATGTGCATACAAGGCTTGGTTCATTTCTCCCCCTGCCCCCACCCCCTCCCTTACCACCCACTCCGCCCCCTCCCTCTCCCCCCTCAATACCCAGCAGAAACTATTTTGCCCTTATTTCTAATTTTGTTGTAGAGAGAGTATAAGCAATAATAGGAAGGAACAACGGTTTTTGCTGGTTGAGATAAGGATAGCTATACAGGGCATTGACTCACATTGATTTCCTGTGTGTGGGTGTTACCTTCTAGGTTAATTCTTTTTGACCTAACCTTTTCTCTAGTACCTGTTCCCCTTTTCCTATTGGCCTCAGTTGCTTTAAGGTATCTGCTTTAGCTTCTCTGCGTTAAGGGCAACAAATGCTAGCTAGTTTTTTAGGTGTCTTACCTATCCTCACCCCTTTCTTGTGTGCTCTCGCTTTTATCATGTGCTCATAGTCCAATCCCCTTGTTGTGTTTGCCCTTGATCTAATGTCCACATATGAGGGAGAACATACAACTTTTGGTCTTTTGGGCCAGGCTAACCTCACTCAGAATGATGTTCTCCAATTCCATCCATTTACCAAGAACAGTTGATTCTTATCCCATCTTTCTCTCTGCCCCAATTAACATTTACTCTTTGGTTTAAAAATGAATTATAGGAGGAATTAAAGGAAATTTTGTATCAGACTAAGCAATGAATAAATGCTAAGTGTGAAAGCACATTTCTTCTGGAAAATTAACACACTTCCTAGCTTTTCACATCATTTTTTTCTTTCACTATGCATGTAATTATATAAAAGTAGTTTTTTTCCATTTATGAGTGATAATAAATTATATTTTAAATAATAAAATGTCTGTTGGCCTTGAGTTCTTCCAAAGTAGGTGGCCAGTCCCCTGGGAGGGAAAAAGTAAGAAGTAGTTCTAGAAATAACATTACTTTTGAGAGCTAACTTTACCAACCATTTTCATCCACATACATAAGCTAACTAGACCTTCTCAGGTGCTGTGAAAATTATGTGTTATATTACTTTATAGATATGCCTATATCTATATATTTATAAATGGCTCATTGGGCTGAACTAATTTGTTTAAGATCCTACAGTAGAACTGGGTTTTGAATAATGTAGGCTGAGGTTATTGCAAGACTATGCTGAGTACCACCTGGATCATACCATGCCTCTCCATCCTTGGGTCATGGGTACTGCATTTGCAGTGAATAATTCAGACTTAAGGTGTACATATGTTCTCTAGACTGATGCATAGCAGAGGTTCAAGGAATGTTAGCATCTTCCCCTTTCCTAAGATAATTTTTGACAATACATGAAATCACAAAGGGGTCACAACTAAGTTTGGCCTTAGACAAAAAAGTGCAATATAACAATAATGACAACAGCAAATATTTATATATTCCTTATTATTTTCCAGGTGTGGCTTGTGTCACTTATGCATTAATTCATTTGCTCATTTCAGCAGTCCTATAAAATATGTTCTACTATTTTTACTCCATTTATCAGACTTGCCTATGTTTCACACATTTAACTAGTGAGAGAAATGAGAGGAATTCAGCAGTCTGTCTCCAGAGTCTAAGTCCTTGAACCATTTTGCTCTACTGCCCACTAAGTTATTGGTCTGCTATAGTCTCAGTACTGTTTATGTTTACATGTGTGCATGTGTGTGTGTGTACTTCATCTCTGTGGCTTGTGTTGATATGATTTTGTGGCTGCATCTTACATTACATTGTAATGATACCACAATCTGTGATATTTTTCCCCTTATCCTATTACAACGGCTTAATCAGAGACAAACGATGAGCCAAGTGGTAGAAATATCTTCAGTACTCCTTCAGGGGAGTTGGCTAAAGCCAAAGGGTTTGCCTTATGATCCCACCATCCTTCAGTTCCAAGCCCAGTGCTTGGAAACGTGCACAAAAAAGGAAAATCAAAACTGCAATTAGTTAAATCGCAGCTTGTACTGATGGCAGACTTTCAATAAGTCCCATGCCCTTTGAAAGCCTCAAATCGTTGCACAGTGTTAGACATGTGAAGGTTTTCTTATAAGCTGGCAATAGGCAAAAATCCATTTTCATAGCTGAAATCCATTTGGGAATCTATTGCTTTACTTCTTTAATGACTGTTTAATTCAGCATCTGGGCATTGCCAGACCACCCATGGTCTCCTCCTTCTTTTTAGATCTATTTATAACGTTCTTTGTGATGACCCCCCCCGCCCACCTTTTGTGTAAGAACAAAATATTTCTGAGAAGGATGCTACAGTCAGATTTTCTTTCAGTAGTGGTGTCCTGTGTTGTTTACTTTTAAAATAGTTTCTAGTGCAAAGGAGAACTGTGTCCTAGAAGAACTGCCCCCAAGAGCCCATGAACAGGAATACTGGTTTGCACCACTGCTTTCTGGAAAGCAAATGGGATTTTGATGTGAACTCAGAAAGGGGTCAGACCACACTGACATATATTTTCTGGTTTCTAATCTTACTTCCACTGCCATTACAGACTGCATTACACAACCCTCTAACCTTAGGCCAGGCCATTCTACCACTTTTTATCAGCTCCAAAGTGGTCTCTACCAGTATGGCTGGCTCTAGCTGAGGGCTCAGGGGCCAGTGGGTGGCCAGACCTCAGGCTCTGGCATGAATACCCAGACTTCAGTTCTACTCTGAAATAGAATCATAACATCACCATGGACCAATAAAATTGCTCATCTAAGTACAGTTCTGGCTACTCTGAGATGATTATTCTCAGATGATCTAATCTGTGATACTGTCTGAAAACCTGAATCATTGATAATGTTAATTGTGTTTTACTTTTCTTATCACTGTGACAAAATACCTAAAAAAAAACTTAGAAGGAGAAAAGATCTATTTTTGTCTCATGGTTTCAGAGTGTTCAGTGTTGCTTTGCCCCATGCGCTTGGGTAGGAGTGTGGCTGGGTTGTTTACCTCATGGCAGACAGGAATCAGAGACAGGAAAAGAGAGAGAGAGAGAGAGAGAGAGAGAGAGAGAGAGAGAAGAAGGAGAGCCAGGGACAAGAAACCTCCAAGTACCCACCCTCAGTGACCTACTTCCTCCAGCTAGCTCCCACCTCTCAAAATTTCCAAAACCTTCCAAAATAGCACCACCAGCTGGGGACCAAGTGTTCAACACATTAGTCTATGGAGGAACTTTCATATTTCAAACCATAGCAAATTAACTGAAAAATATTTCTTTCATGTGTTTCTTTAGGTTTTGCCTGGTTGTTATTGGTTTGGTTTGTTTTGCCAGTGCAAGGGGAATTAGCTCTTTTTTTCCGAGTTGAGCAAAGCATCAGCTAAGAAGAAAATTTCTCAGTAACCAATGCCCACCATCTACTTGATCCAAAATTTTAACTGGGAGTCATCTCTTTCACTTACAGCCAATATCCAATTCATCAGCAAGCCTTGTCCTCTCTCTCCCAGAATATTTCCTGAACTTGAGTGTTGTCATCACACCTGCCACTGAAACCCCCATAAAAGGCATGATCATCCCTTTCCAGGACCAATGCAGCAGCCCCCTGTTTGGTGTCTCGCTCTTCTTGCCCCTGTATCTCACACAGCAGCCAGAGGGGCTTTCTAAACAAGTCATATTATATCACGCTCCTGCTGAAGGCTCTCCTGTGTTTCCCCTTTGCAATCGGATACAGTCCTGACTCCTTTCAGTGGTGGGCTGTAGGATCTGGCATGCTGCCTGGTCTGGATCTACCACCTCATTCACAATGTTCAGGCACAGTGGCCTTGTTGTGGTGTCAAGCTTTTACATTAACAGTCACTCTGACTGGAATGCTCTCCTCCTCTTTGTACAGGCGCCTCTACCTATCACTCAGGTCTACCTCAAGTGTCACCATATCAAGAAGGAGGAAAACGCATCTCATGACAACTTGCACACTTGTAGCATTTCTTCCCCTGCACACTGAGTAGAAACCCCATGAGGTTAGGGACCGTGTCAGTACTGTTCCTTACTTCATCTGCACAGCATAGCACCATGTCCCGCACATAGAAGGAGCTGAGTGAGTGAGTGAGTGAGTGAATACTTTCATGGATCCCAGCTAGTTGGATGTTTCTTGCTGAGAAATTTCTCCAGCGTTCTAAACAATGGGCTCTTAAAAACTGTGTTGCATTGCAGTCGAGTGGTTATAAGGAAAAGCACATCCATTTTAGTTGGTTTTATTACTATTTAAAAATTTTATACACACCCTGATTCGGGTTGGGCTCTTCCCACGATCCTGCCCTTGAATAGTTTTTGGGGGAAAAATGGCCTTCCTCATGGCATAGAGTATAGAGGACAGAGTCTGTTGACCATGAAGTTTCTGCAAAACAGGATCATTAAAACTTACAGAGACAAACCACTTCTGCTACATAAGTAATTAGGGGTAGGAATTTTGCAGATCATTTTGGAAGAAGTATTTGTGTCAGATAGGGTAGTTAAAGTCATGATGTAGTAAAAACGTGATATAAAAATCTCAGTGGCTGAACATAACAAGGATTTTTTTTTCATATTCATAATTGTGTTCAATGGTAAGAGGCTTCTGTTTATTGTAGTTCTTCTGGGACTCAGGCTCCATTACAACATATGGGTCCATGCTTGAAGAAGGAAAAGGGAAACAAAGAAGGATTCACTAGCTGTAAAAAATGCTACCTGGCAATGACAGCCATCACTTTTTACTCATGTCTTAGTAACAAAAGGAAGTTACAAGGCCACACATCACTTCAAGAAATCATGGAAGTGTAATCATACCACATGGAAGGAAACTTGGACCGTTTGGAGGAATTACCCTAATATTGATCTCACCATCCCACCAATGCAATTGATTAAAATGTTTTACCTAGGGATTTGGGGGCAATTTCAAATGTATAAAGCTATACAGTCAATGCATACATTGGTGTGGGTCCTATTGGTATAGTCCACCAACAAACCAAATATGGACCATAGAAGAACTATAGAATTGGGCATTAAGAAAAGAAAAATATGGAGTCAGGTATGGTGGTTCATACCTGTAATCTTAGCACTCAGGAGGTGGAGGCAGGAAGATGGAGGGTTTGAGGCCAACCAGGCCTATATATTGAGACCCTGTCTCAAAAATCAGACAGCAGAAAAATATGGATTAAGTCAGATCAGGAGCTACCCATATTATCAGCCCTTCTCACCTGGAGTTTTGTGAGAGGACAAATCCTTAAGGATTTATCCATCTACTGTGATGTTCATCTTTGGGAGAATTGAAAAAAAATTGCTTTCAGATAATTTTCTGTAAAGCTTAGTTCTCTAATGGAACCCTGGTTGTAGCTTTTGCCATATCTGTATTAGTGTTTTCATAAAATCCTTAGGTAGGAATTCATGGTAATTAATATTACAATCTCAAGGAAAATGAGTTGAGATGTTTTACATAATGATGCTGAAGTTATCTAGAATGAGCTATACATAATTCTTTCCTGGTTTTTATCCAGTTTCTCATATGTTTTCTATTGCTGTAGAATATCGCTCTTACTTTCTAAAGAAAGTTTCTACTAACATATCCAACTCTCTGTGTCCTGTCTCCGCAAGGTGGGGGGCGGGGATGTACCTATACATATGAACACGTGATTTTGGGTATAATTTCAGAATCTGGGCGGAGAAACAATCCTTGCAGAATCCCTGATTGCAGTTTCTCTAGGTTAAGGTTGTGGTTATCATCTTCTGTTCTCTCAGGTGACAGCCTACTGGAAATAATCATTAATTAAGCAAACTATAAGAGGTCTAACAGAAAACAACCCATCGACTTAAAAGAAATGAGAGGGAGTAACCACACTTTTCTGGATGTTTCTTTTTGGCTTTTATGGAAATCTTTTGGGAGTGGGAATTCAGTGTTTGTAACTGTTAGAGTCTCTTCATCCTTTGAACCTTGTTATTCATAGAAGAGGTGAAGACCATGGATGGGGACTTAATCCTCATGTGAATCATATTTCACTGCACATTTTACCATATAATTTCAGATGTGTTTCACATACGTAACTACCTTTGTAAGATGGCTGGAGAATGTGAAGGTGAGCAAGGAAACTTTGTGGACATGAGTTCTCTGCAGGACTGTTAGAACATTCATCCTGCCACTAACAATCATTGTTGAGCAGTGGTCTGAGAGGGATGTAGCCTGTGGTCTAGAAGATATTTTCCCTTTGGAGGAAATAATTGTTTTCTTTTTTCTGCTACAACTGAGAAAACTTGAGGCCTTAGATGAACATCTCATCTAATTTTTCTAGATATATTTTTCTTTGCAGAAACATGTCACCCATAGCATAATGAGCACTCCCACTTGTAAAGAGTCAATTACTAGCCCTGTAATATTGTGTTTTAAAATTTTTATGAAGAGAAAGATGAGCCAGGTGTACATCATCTAGACTTTTAGTTCTCCTTCTTTTCCCCTTTTCTTGAATGTCCTTAAAAGAAATGTACTTTTTAAAAGTACCTTCATTAAAGGGTGAACTGGAAGCTAGGAAAAATATTCTGTCAATTACTCTTGGTTAAGAAAATAATTTGGAAAGGATATGTCTCTTTATCACTGTTGTAGTCACCACCACATCACCACCACTACCATCATTACTACCACTGGCATCATCAGCACCGTCACCTCCACCATCTCCATCGTCATCAGCACCGTCACCTCCACATCTCCATCGTCATCAGCACCGTCATCATTGTTAACATTATTAACTATTACCATGTGCCAGGAACTGTGCTGAACTCTGTCTCTGCACTATTTTAATGAACCCCTCTTTCCTACCAGGTGGGGCTTTTGCACATGCTAGTTCCTTTGATTGGATACACTTCCCTGACTCTTTCTGTTAAAACCCATCCTTCAGAGAGTACCTCAGACATTTTCCCCATCCCCCCAGAAGATCCCACTGACCTTGTGTCCTTCTCTGTTCTCTCATCTTTCTCCAGTACTAAGCTGTGAGCTCTGGGAGCACAGGGGCCATATGACTTTTGCTCACTGGGTGTGTGCAGAACACAGCACTCTACTCTACTATACAATATGGGGGAGACCCTGTATTGGAGATGGGCCAGTATTTTTTCTGACATCAGTGACCAATCACTGTTATTTCACCTTCTCCCTCCCCTTCTTGCTCCTTTTCCTCCTTGTTTAAAACAGCACAGTGTACTGCTAAATGTGATGGCTGTCTATTGAGACTGTTGGGTTTGATTCCAGACAGTTGCCTGTGAAACACTAAGTTGTCAGTACTCATTATTACTGGATTGTCCTCAATAAGTGGGTGGGATTATGTCACACCAGATGTGATGTGGGGTCAATTGAATTAGCCCAGGCCTCCATCCGTGCAACCCATACTGTAAGACAATGCTGATCCAGAGACGCAGATAACACATGTGGAGAAATGCATGAAAATATTAAATTGATAGTTTACTAGGGCATTGGGAAAAAAAAAAAGACCAAAGACTATGTAGGAAAGGGTGATGGAAGGAGGATCTTAGTAGGAGGAAAAATTGGAAACTGTTTGAATGGCTTCAGGTTATGGTGTAATGAAAGCTTGTATGCATTTTTCCAAGAACTGTAAAAGCCTGAGGGTAGTGGGTGAGAGAAATAAATGGTGCCTAGAAAAAGATTTGGAAGTAGATGGTTATATTATTAGTAAGTGTATGGAGTGTTATGGGAATTCATTGCAAATGCAGAGCTTGATTCAAAGGTGACATGCAAAGGTAATTATGAACTTAAAAAATGATAGAATATAACGGATTTTTACATGCTTGCTTCTTTTTTCTGATTAGTGTTTTCAAGGGTAGGTTGCACTAACATATTGAGTAATATTATCCTTACAGATAATAATTTTAAAAGTCAAAGAACAAAGACTACAAACAGGATCAAAAACTGTATTAAATTTGTTAAAGACATCATAATTTTTGATAAAAAAATCGTGTCAATTTAACAGCATGACAAATTCTGGATTTATAAGATCAAGCATACGAGAAATAAATGAGAAATTTTTATATATTTGTGTACACGTTACAAAATAGAGAAAAATCAACATATCCTAGAAAATGGTGCTATAATTGCAGGTTTAATTTTACCAGTGGTTATATTTCTCAGAGTTTCCTGAGTTGGAGTTTATGGCTTGGGGATGAATGACCACAGAATTAGTAATTATCCTGCAATTTTAAAAGTATGGTCAAATTTGTTTCTGTTAGCATTAAGTTTTCCACTTGCATAAAAACTTACTACACAAGCTATTTGGGGGAAATGGACCAGTCTTGAGTTCCTTAGTGTTAAAAGCTAGTGAAGTTAATAATATCATGAAACTCAATTTTGCCATGAAGAAAGGTGATGGTTCATTTGCATCTCTAAATAGCTACGTTAATTAAACCCTGGTCTCTTACAACATTGAGATATGGGGAGAATATAGTACATTTTAAATGTTAATTTTGCACAATAAAACTGGTTAAGATTATTCTGGCCATTCTATTTATTTATAGTCAAGATTGGTTTAAAATAAAAAGTTCTAGTTCTACAACACCGACTTGGTGGCTTACTACATCGGGAGGGCTGGTGGGTAGGGATTTGATGCCATAGGACATTTTCACCATACCGTTTTCTCACTCACATTGCCCTGGTTTCCTCAAGCAAATGAAGGGAAAAGTGTGTAGTGTTGAAGAAGCAGGAAAATATGGACCCCACAATCTCTCTAGACTTGGGGTTCTTACATGGAATACATCGGCTGCCATCCTTATTACCCTTTAATGATGGCATGTGGATGTAAAGTACCTATCTCTTTAATTTTTTGTGTGGGGGGAAACTAGGGATTAAGCCCAGGGCCTTGTGTGTGCTAGGCAAGTGCTCTACCTCTTGAGCCATGCATCCAGCCATTTTGTTTTTGAGATAGGGTCTCTACCTTCCCCAGCCTGGTCTCAGACTCATAATCCTCCTGCTTTTGCCTCCCAGGTAGCTGAGATTATAGGTGTGTACCACCATACTTGGCACCTCCTTTAAGAGAACCTCAGAGGTGGACAGCCAGGGCTTGGATGAAGTGGCTGCATGCAGGTGTTTGTGTCTTCTTTCTGTCTGCCTGGTCTAGGGAGATGGAGAATAAAAGGCTTTGAGAGGGGCAAATTGTCCTGCATCCAAGGGACTTCGAGAAGCCAAACTGCTTGAAAGGCAGGGAGGCTGTGTAGAAGTTTCCCTACTTCAGCTTCTTGGGAGGCAGAGACATTGCACTTCTCTCATTGAAGAACAGAAGGTCCAGTTCCCAAAGGACTAGCTTGCCCATCGTAATAGCTGTCAACTTGCTGTGAGTTACAAAAGAGACTGGTTCTTTGGACACTGGATAATTGTCTTGTTTGAACTTGAAAGTAACAAACATCCAGTCAGCCCGCCCTCCCAGATTCTAGATGTAATATAAAGTGATTGCAAACATTTTGTAGAATACAGAAAAATATAAAGAAAAAAATAACTTAAGAAAAAACAAAGAAATGGAAGAAAATCTGCAAAACCTGACTCTTGAAATACAATAAACTTAAAGTCTCTAGGAAGAATGATCAGGAAAGTCTGAGAGGAGACAGAAATTACCAGCATAATGAATAATATCATCTCATATTCTATAGAAAATAAAACAAAGATCAGTAACTTTATGAGAATAAATAAATGACTATGATCAAATTCCTTGAAAGATAGAAAAAACAAAACCCACTCAAGAACAAACTAGCCCTATATCTATGGAAGAAATTGAAATTGTAGTTAAAATTTTTCTACCAATAAAATCCAGTCTCACATGGCTAAAAAAAAAATCACTTAAAATGGAATCATCTAGAAGTTATGTTTACATTTTAGGATAATCCCCCCTTTTATCCCTAAATAAATTAATCAGTACTTAAAAGTAAGTGAGATCAAAATGCATGCATTTGTTTGTTCTTTATTAGCACAAATGAATGGTAAAAGAGGTTTCATTATGACATTCCCATACATAAAATACATGTGTTTCAAACCTCATATTTTCACTCTTAGTATATTGTGGTCACTGTACCATATCTTTTTTTTTTTTTTGGTGGAACTGGGATTTGAACTCAGGGCTTTCAGCTTTCAAAGCAGGTGTTCTACTACTTGAGCCACACTTCTGGCCCCTCATACCCTTAAATGATTAAATACTCCATGGAATAGTTACATGTATCAAACCTCTGTTTTTGACCATGTATGTTGCTTGTAGCTTTGGGATTAAAAAGAATGAATTAATGGACTAAATTTAAAAAATGGAATGATGAACCTTGCCAATAAATCTTTGTGCACCTTTCTGGATATTTTCTTAAAGTACATTTTCTTTAGTAACCACATTGAAAATTTTATGATCTGACAAAACACTCTTAAAAATCTTTAAAAAGATTGCTTTTTAAAAACAGCACTGGTCACACTCACACACACAGACACATGATAGAAAAGGCTCAATAAATTTAAGACTGTCTCAGTCCTCTCTCAAAAGCATTTGTTGCAGAGCCTCCTCTGCTTGGACTTCCCTGCAGTCACCTGAGAATTGTAATGAGACAAGTCTGAAAAAGACACTTCATTTAAAAAAGCATCACCATGAGTGGGGCTACCCTGGAGAGTGGAGAATTTACCTTGGAGAGTGGGGAATTGAAGATACAGTGAGAATAATGAACTGAAGTCCAATTTGATAAAACCTCTTGCTCCTTGCTTCTCTGGCCTTAGAGAAAGAAAGTGGTAAGCCAATTTCCAGACCTGATTGACTGAGATTTGCCACCGGTTGACAGTGTACTCATTTGTCCTCAGCCTGGGATTGGTGGAGCCTTCCTTTTAAACTTTCTGGTCTTGTCCTTCACTCAGGATAGAAAAAAGAATACCAAGTCTGTCCTGCATTATCACAACAAGGGGTTTGTAGTTTGGAAGACATGTGAGAAGTTTAGCAAATTGTCAGGTATTAAATTTCACCCAAGTCATTGAACAATCTTTAAAACTAGAAGAAAACAGATTTTATTTCAATAACCAGTAAGCGTACCACAAGCCTTGACCAAACTTCATGGGGAGAACCTGTCTCGTGTTGCTACCCATGAGCTGACTGGGTCCTCAGATGGAAACTGCAAGTAGGCAAGTAGTTTTTCTAGTGTTGGTAGTCCTGGGCTCTTGAGTGCTAAAGGCTTATGTATGGGCTGGGCTGATAAAGTCAGAGACTTATCTCCAAGCCCTGAGAACTATATACTGATAAAGTCAGAGACTTATCTCCAAGCCCTGAGAACTATATACTGATGGCTTCTGGTCACAGAAGCCACAGGCTTATAACTGTAGGTGCTCAGGTTAGAGGCTTGCTGCTCTGAGAGCACCCCACTCACAAGGATCACTGCAACTAACGCCACAACTCCTGCTTCAAGAGGCCTTGCCCCAGTCACAACCACTCCAGACAACCTGCACTAGCCTTAGAAGGCAGTATCCCAAGCAAGAAAAGACTCAGTGAAACTTGGATAACCCTGCAGTTACTCTCACTCAAGATGGTGGGGGAGCACCTCAGTCCTCAGAAATTCAGCAAGAAGCATGTAATTGGTGGAACTGGAAACTGCTGTGATTGGTGCAAATATAATCCTTCATTTGCATGCCACACCCATGTCACATACCCTTTCCAGGCTATATAATTAGGGTGTTCAGCTGGGCTGCCATGAGGGCAGAAAAGGGGCTGATCAGCAGATAGTTCTCCACTCCAGGCTGCCAGGTGTAACAGGAAGAGTCTGTTGGTTACCATTCAAAGGCTTGAATGGCCTGCTTCTGGCAATTATACTTATTCACAGGAAAAAAATTACAGCATCCCTATTAAAAATAGCCCTAACACAAACCTAACCTTCTCAACAACATTTAGCAATGCTTAAGAGTACTTAACCCTTGCCCCAGTTGGGAGGACGACTCAATGTGACTGATTCCTAAGCCCACCCTAATATGGCTGGTTGGGGACAGCAGGAAGGGGATCCAGAATGGTGACAAGGAGGAGAGATGAATGAGCAAAAACTGAAAAGCATTAACACTCTGAAACAACCTCATTGCTGGGCTGGAAGAATTCTGAGTCCTTTGTCTCATCCATGCTCTGCTAACAACAGGTCAGTATCTAAGGACAATAAAGAGTCTAACAAAGATGCAGACATCATGGTGAAATGTTGAATCATGGCTTTTTTTCCACTCATTTTCCACCTTTACCCTACTTTGGTAGCTTTGTTTTTCTCACATGTTCACTGAATTTTTAAAAAAATATTTCTACTTTTTTTCAAGATTTTTTTCTCCAGAAATAATTTGATAGTTCATTACTCCCGCATTTCAACAGAAGACAGGGATTGATAAGCTGTCAAGGCAGGTGAGGATGGTATGCCTGGCTTGTCCAGAAATTCCATAGGTATACGGGGCCTCGTCTCTTCTTGTGAGAAGACTAACCATGGCTCTTCCTCCTTCCACCATTTTTAGAGAATGGTAGTTTGCTGGGAAAAATGAAATAAGAGTGGAGAAGAGGAATGTGCATTTCAAGTTATAAATCATGATATTTGAAAAATAAAAGTTGTATAACACAAGGGTTTTCTCTGTATATCTATTTAAAGCCAAGAATACAAGAAGTGAAGGGCTGTTAGCAATGAGTGAAGTTAATCTTTTTGCTCTTTTTAGCTCTCTTCTGCTGAGTATCCCTGAACTCTAATTCTTTGAACAGTGTTGTTCACTCATCTGGATTAGCATAGAGACTCACTTTAGAGTTTATGTTTCACTACTGCTGTTCGTTGTTTTGCTTTTCAGTCCAGTTGCTATGTAAGTTATTCAAAGTCACTTCTAGAGTTGTTCTACAATACTAATAGCATGTACTCTCCAACAGCCAGAAAGTAATGTCCTTGAAACATGCACTAATTCTTAAGTAATAGAGCTGTATACTGCATTTTATCTAATCACTCTCAGTGGAGTGAAACTTCAGCTCAATAAGTAAGGATGTTAGTAAACCATAACTGATGGGGAGAACTCATTTAGAAAACATCCTAAACCCTGGCATTCTGGTTTGGTTACACGGATGCTGGGAAGAGTAGCTCAGGAAGAAGCTAGAAGTTCAGCATGCAACCTTGATGTGAGTCTGGAGTTGGACATTTCTGGAGGTGTGTTCTATGCCCAGGTGGGGAGGCTCACTGGACTGTACCAAAGACGGAGGATGGTCAGATTGAAGCCTAGCACTTCAATCCAACCCAAATGGGTTGGCCTTTCTGATGGGTTTTAATATCAAAGAGTTTGATTTTCATATTCATTTCCTCTAATTCAAGATTTTAGAAAATTTCTCTCTATAGTTTTGAGGACATGAAAAGAATTAACTCGAGATGATGGCTCTGTCAGCTTTAGGGTGTCTGTCATTGAACTTTCAGGCTATGTGGGAGGAATTTGTCTCTCTGGTCTGGTATAGTCTGATGTCAGTTGGAGGGGTTCTGCCTCAGCCTGGATATCACTCACAGCTAGGTGTGCAGTGTCTGCTTGGATACTAAGTCACAGTTTGAAGTTCATCTGAATTGATCATCTCACATGAAGTGAATTATTTTTGGGACTTTGAGATCAGGATATGTTAGGATCAACCTAGACTTGTTGAAGAATAGGGGAGAGGGTTAGTTTTTCTCTATAGACTAGGGAGAGATTTTTAAATACTCTTTAGCAGTAGAATCTTTTAGCCAGATGCAAATTTCTGGGGAACCCCTATATAGAAAATAAATAAAGGCGGATGTTCTCTGATGTCCCTGAGTCTAACCACTGTGTCCAAGATACAGCATGAAGCTTTCTCAGGAGAGATACGTTAAACACAGTGGAAAATTCCTCTCCAGATTTGTACTTGAGCAGAACCTGCTTGCACTAAGTGGTAGCACATGGAAAGAACCTGGCAACCTTGAGGGATGTCTTCGGAAGCAATTCTATGAAACTTATTTTTGTGTTTACCGCGGGGATGTCGTTAAGGATGTGGTTGCCGACATTCCCCAGTGTTTCCTTTATGAAGATCTGCCGAAGAAAATGTTCTCCTCCCTCAAGACTACGATTAACCCCCTTTCTCCTGAGCAGCTGAGTAGCTTATGCCTTGGATATACTGTACATTTTGGCCTGTCTCTATACTTCTTCAAAAGATAGAAGTCTCAAACCTTACACCACTTTCGAGTCATCTGGGGAGCTCTTTAAATGCAAATTTCAAGGCTGACCCCAGAAAGGTTACATCTGGCTCTCAGTCAAGGGAACAGCATTTTTTAGAGGTTATCTGCATGTGCAGCCAGGGGTAGGAACCACTGTTATGGGGCCTTATTGCATATATTGTAGGCATTTACTTTTTTTTTAATCCAGCTGCCCTTGTTCATTCCTTATATGAATTTGTTAGCCTTGGAAATATTTTTACGTGAGTAGGTACACAAATATAACTATGTCTACATATCAGCTTGTGAGATAAAATAAATGGTTAGGAATAGGCGCCTTCCTTTAAAATAAAACCTCATGTTCTTCTACCTTTTTCCAGTAGTACATTAGCTAGTTTGTATACTGCAAAAAGCAGATGCCAAGATGAGATTAGATGTTCAAGAAACTTACCAGCCAGACACTTGGATGGGGAGTTGGAAGTGGCTGGAATGGGCTGGGACAACCCTCAGGTCTAGATGTTAGTCTGGCCTTTGAGAAGGAAAGAGAAGAGTACAGGTGAAGAGTCTCAGCTTCCCATGACCCAAAACCATCAGTCAGAAGAGGTCGAGGTACCCAGGGGAGAACCCCACTTTGGATCCCTTGTCTGCCATTGCTTGGGAATATTCTAGGAAGGGTGGTCTAGTGCTAATGTGAAGGTGGATTCACGGCACAGCACCTGATCTGCGGTGCTGCCCTTGGTGATTTGATTGTTGGGAAGTCACAGTGCTGTATCTGAATGCCTTACCTCTCAGAGTCTACCTATTATCTGTGCTTAGAAATAGCAGCAGAGGGATGTATGACAGGAGGAAGAAAGAAAGCCCAGGGCCAAGAGAATGACAAATGGGAAGGTATGAAGGTCTCTGTGGGTCGTAGGGACACTAAATGGAGCATTAGTCCTGGTCCACCAACAGAACAAAGAGAAAGGTGCAAGGTGGGGGCAGGAACAATGACTGGGAAAGGAGTGAATGAAAAATTTGGACAAGGAGCAAAAAGGACCAGGTTGGTGAGACCTCCACAGAGAATGAGATTAAAGTATGGTATTACTTGCTTATATGAAATTGAGGTCCAAGTCAACCTGGGGGCTGTACCTCACTCCCATTAATCCAGCAAAGCACGTGCGAAATTTAATACAAAGAAACATATTTAGGATAACATTTTCCTTTCCTGATTTCATGTTAAAATCATTTGGAGATCTAAATATACTGGTACCCATGACGGGTATAACACACAATTGAGAATTTTTGAGGGCGAGCACAGATACCAGTGTTTTTAAAAAGCACCTCAGAGGATGCTAACAGGCAGTGTTAGCCAATGAATCTGAAAACTATTAACAGAGGACGTGAGGGACCCGTGAATAAAATGTACATTTACTCGCATAAATATCTCAGAATAATTTGAGGGTATGGCATTGTGTAAGGTGCTTCAAAGTGCTAAGATTTTAACATTGAAATAATCCATGAAAATGGAATTTTCTGCCTGACTCTCCCTGTTTGCCTCCAAGACCATAATAAAAACATTTGCTCTGCCATAGCAAAATTATGGGATGAACCACTTCCCACTCCCTTCTCACAGTCTTCTGGAGGCAGGGTGAAAATGAGATTCCAGTTCTTAACAGGCTAAAACAGATCTGAAGGAAGAATGTATAGGTCCACTGCACAGAGAGCGGAACCAAATACAGTCAGCTATGGGATTCACAGGGGGTTGGTTCCAGGGCCCCGGTAGGTACCAAAATGTATCGATTCTTAAATCCCTTATATAAAATGGCATCACACCTGCATATAACTTATGCATATCCTCCCAGATACTTTAAATCATTTGGAAGTCATTTATAATACCTAACGCTATATAAACGATATGTAAGGAGTTGCTGTGTTATTTTGTTTAGGAAATAATAACAAGAAGAGAGCCTGTACATGTCCATCACAGATATATTTAAATAAAACCATTTTGTATCCTCAGTTGTTTGCATCAGTAGATGAAGAGCCACGGATGCAGAGGACCAACTTTCAATTGCTGAGAGATTGTGTCAGCAATCATTCATTAAATACCCTGTGCCTGGGGTCTTGAGGGGTGCGGATGCAGCTGTGTTTTAGAACAGGACAATCAGTGATATTTCCAGGACAACTAGGTCCAGAACCAATCCTGCTTGAGAGTGGGAGTACTGGGGATGTAGATCAGAAAAAGCCAGGGCTTTCGTAGTGGAAAGGGAAAGGCTACAGGGAGAAAGACCCGTCATCTAAGGTAGCTGGGCATTTGATTGAAGGGCTAGTGGTATTAGTGTGGTGAATACATTTTAATCATCAACAAGCATGAGTTAATTAAGAGCATCCTCTCTGCTAAATACTATGCAAGAGGCTTTAACTTGTTTCAAAAATTTGTCTCATCTACTGTTTTGGGGATTCCCAGGTTCTGGCATGGAGAGAGCTCTCTCCTTTTCCCTGAAAAGTTCCTGTGGTAGGTAGAATAATGAATGGCTTCTGTCTTCACAATGTCCCAATCTTCCAAACCTGTGACTGGGTTGCAATGTGTGACAAGAGAGCCCCAATCTAATCCCCAATCAAGAGGAAACCTTTGTGCCTGAGGGTGTGTGTGTGTGTGTGTGTGTGTGTGTGTGTGAGAGAGAGAGAGAGAGAGAACCAAGGCGCAGAGAAGGGACAGTGTAATCTGCCATTGCTGGTTTGGAAGATGGAAGAAGGTGCCATGAACCAAGGAGTGCACAACCCCTAAAATTGCAAAATACAAGGAAAATTCTTCCACAGAGTTTCCAGAAAGGAATGTAGTCTTGCTGACTGACATCTTTGTTCTAGTCCAGTGAGATCCATGTTGGATTCTGTTCCTATAGAACTATAAGATAAAGAACTTGTGTTGTTAGAAGCTACACATTTCTGGTAGTTTGCTAGAGCAGCCTGAAGGATCTGTAGTCTGTTTTCAGAAAGAAGAGACATGCTGCTAAATTTTTGTCTGTTTTATTTTTTAAGTTTTTATTCTGAGATAATTTCAGACTTACAGAATAGTTGTAAGAACAGAACCGAGTTTCTATACACCCTCCATGCAAATCTTCCTAATGTCAACATCATATACAATAGTAGTAAAATGATCAGTATTAGGAAATTAATACTGATACAATAAAATTAACTGAAAACTTTATTCAGATTTTGCCAGTTTTTTCCATCAAAGGCCTTTTCTTTCTGTTCCGTGATCTCACTTCGTGTTTAGTCGGCAAGTATCTTTCCATCTGTGAACTTCCTAGACTTTCCTCATTTTTTATGACCTTGACCTTCCTGGAGAGTACTGTTACTTTCTAGAATTGGCTCAGTTTGGCTTTGGCTGGTGTTTTGTCATGATTAGATTGAGGTCTCGCATTGTTGAGAGGAATACTGCAGAGGACATGTGCCTTTCTCAATGCATCTTGTTGGAGGTTCATGATGCTGACTTGCTCTAGCACTAATGGTATCCTCCATGATCACTGGCTACAGATTTTTCCCTTTAAAATTAATATATACCTGTTAATATATGAGGTAGGAGGATTGCAAGTTTGAGGCCAGCCTGGGCAACATGGCATGATCCTGTATCTAAATTAAAAAATAAAAAATGAAAGAAAAAATAAAAAATGAAAGAAAAAATAAAAAATTACAAATAGGTGGATATTATGGAAGATATACATTGAGTCTATCCACAAATTTTGTTTTCTTTAAACATCAGTCCACTAGTTTTCTCATCCATTAATGAATCTTGTCTATAGTAACTACCACTGTGATGTAATCAGGGACTTTCTAGTTCCCTTCTCCCTTCTGTGTTTACTAATGGGAATCTGTAAAGAAATCCTGCTCCTTTCCTGCTTTTTCTTTATCTAGTTATTTATTTATATTAGCATGAACTCCAGTATATTTGTTTTATCTTTTAGGTTATGACCTAAAAGATATTGTTCATTTTGTTGCTCAACTTGATTCAAATTTGGTCATTGCGATCCCTTTCAAGTAGGCATCAGTGTCCTTTCAACACGTCTTTGGTCTTTTTTTTTTTTTTTAGTACTACTCATCAGTATTGTCTCTGTCCCATATTTGAGTTCAACTACTTCTCTAAGGAATACCCTGCTTCTTTGTATTGGAAAATAACAGTTAGAAACAAAGATCTGGGTACCAGATGTGCTCATTGCTACTGGGGTATCACTGCTTCCAGGCCCTCCCAACAGACAAAACTAGAAATATATGTAGGTATACAACTCTCTCTCATGCACACATTGTATAAATACATGTATATGCATATATTATATACGTATTTCTTAATCTGTGTATAATATTAATTTTTAAAATCAGTTTAAACTGTTTTCTACAATTTTAATCCAATACTTACAGTAAGGTTCATTTAACTTTCCCTTTTTTCTTATTTAGAACTGTTTCTCCATTTGTGAGAAAACTGGTCCTCATTATAATATGCTTACTTATTAGCCAGGTCTTATTCTACGTACAAATTCTGAATCCCTCTTCCTGTGAGGGACAAATTTACCAACTACAGTATAGTGCTTGTGTGCAGTAATTTGTGTTTAACCTTACAGAATTCCAATGAAAACACTTTTTTAAAAATACTTAGGGCAGCTGCTTTTCTCCCCAGCATTTAATTTTTTATTTTAATTCTTGAAACTTTTTTTATTATTTTAAAATATGAGAAGGATTGCAATTGATTCCTTGCAAGTCCTCAACTTGGAAACATCTCTTTTGAACAGAAATAATGTTTTTGTGCCTGGAAATCTGGGGTTAAAACACTTTCTTACTCAATCTCTTTAGCTGTGGGGAAGCCCTTTACTCTCTAACATAAATTTAAAAAAATCACTGTGTAGGGCAGGGAATGTAGCTCGACGGTAGAGTGCTTGTCTAGTATGCTCAAGGTCCTGAGTTCAATCCCCAGCACTGCAAAACAAATAAAAACAAACAAACAAAAATCACTGTGCAGCTCTCATCAACCCTAGGGAGCTCTGAATATTTCAGTCTTGCCAGGTCAGCGGCCATGTGTATATCTTAATCTTCTACCTAGATCACAAGCTTCCTGTAGGCCGTGGTATTAATCGAGTCTTTACATCCTTTCAGCAGATTACTGTGATCACAGCAGATGCTCAAATAGCTTCTTCGTCTTTACATTTCTAAGTGCAAGACTGTAAGATAGGGTTTTGTACTACCAGAAAGGAATAATTTCTTCTTCTATCTTGAACATGCTCTCCTGCATACCCTTGGGTTGATAGCACTTCTGGTAAGTCTACAATCTGCTGAAGTCTTCCTGGACTTCCTTCTTCCTTCCATGTCTTTCGTGGGCCTATATCCTCTTCTTTCAAACACTGTGTGCAGATCTAGAAAAACTACAGATACACTCTCTAGATAGAACTTGCAACACTGTGGTGTAATGGATAGTTTTCTTGCTCATCTCCCTCACAAGGTGAGCTTTTTCAGTGCTGGCTGTGGGTCTTCTTCATCTTAGCATCCCCAAGCACGCTGTCTGGAGGGAAAAGGTGCTCAGCAGGTACTCAGTGAACAGATGGGTAAAGTTAATGGTAAGAGGAATAATTCTGAGGTGTGTTAACATTTGTAGATTTGGCCAGCCTTGGGAATAGGATGCTTGAGAACAAGTGCACATTTGCCAGTAAAGCCCAGGGTTGAATCTGTTCAACTTGTGGGCCCAAGACTCATTGGATCCCCTCCAATCAGTCAATCAGCAAACAAATAAATAAACTGAGAGGAGAAGTAATACCCAGCATCCACTATGTACCAAGCATGGCCAGATACCTTACATGTCTTGTCTCCTTTCAAACTTCAGCAATCTAAATCAAGCCACCTTTTGTCATTCTGAGAAGAGAAAGATCTAGTGCAGAGGGCTGGGTGCTTCATAACTTATTCTGACAGGTCTCAAGTGAAGATAACACATTTCAACCCACCTCCCTCTTCCTCCAAAGCCAATATGATTCCTATTCTACCAGGTTATCTGGAGGGAGAGAAATGTTTTAAATTAATTTGTTAAGTTACTAAAAATATAAATCAAAGAGCTTTATTATGGAAATATAATAGAGGGGGTGAACTTGTTCAAAATGCACTGTACACATCTATGGAATTATCACAGTGAAACGCCCTTGCACTATTAATGTATGCTAATAAAAATAGCTTAAAAAAGTAATAATTTAAAATCCTTAAACTAAGGTCAAAGCTACATTTGATTAGCAAAATAGTCAAAAGCAAAATCTGCTATTATTATTCTCTTAAAAATCTTCTAATTGATAATTGAGGTCCTTGGTAATGCTGCTCCCTTCTGTTATTGTGTTACAAGATAAAACTTGGAAAGATCAAAACTGGAAGTCACAGAGACATCCAGTATAATCATCAGAAGACTTTTTCCCTCCCTGCCACTCCTTTCTTCCAGAAGATTCAGTCAAAAGTTCATAATACCATTGATTTTAGCACAAGAAGCCAGCTGGGCAAAGGCTTTCCTTTGATTTCTATGGTCTGTTTGGGTTGTAGAGCTGAGTATCAACTGTTCAGAATGGGGTATAGCTTTTATGAGTCAAAACTTGGCTTTATGAGACCTGGTGAAGAGTGATGAGGGGTTATTTTTAATGCTCAACTTTTTTCAAATAGATTCTTCATAAACCACAATTTTCATTCTGCAAATTACTTTGATTAGAACGGGGAAATTTGTCACAGTTCAAACAATTCTTCCAATACTGTGTTGCAACTACTTTTGCTTTCCAGCCAATTAATTGTGTGTACTTGGCAAGCAAGTTATCAACAAGAGCATCTTCAAAGGAGGCATCAACTTTCACTTCCCCATGCTTGATCATTCTTCCTCTTCAGAGGACACTCATCGATCCCCAAGTTAGACAGGCAAGAGGTCACGCTAATACTTCCCAAGCCTGGTGTCCCAATCAACAATGTGTAATTCTGCTCTGTCATCAAGCTGATTAAAGTGTTTTATAACATCCGTATGACAAGAAACTTTCTTACAGCAAAAAATAACTGTGAGCAAAGAAGTAAAAATGATTTCAGTCACTGGGTGAGGAACATAAGCAAGTAAAGATCATTAGATAGAGAAGTGGTTAGAAGTTATTTGTAAAATAACTGGTTTATGTAAAACCAGTCCACCTAAAAATCACATCTGGACTGATAAATGCAAAATTTTTCTTTAAGGAATGAAAAAAAAAAACCCAAAATGTTGGCTTTTTTTCTCCCTTACTCATCCTCATATAAAACTGTTTTGGGTGATTAAGTGAAAGAGACTGAAGGTCTACAAAATTATCTAAATTTAGAAGAAAATTACGGGGCTACCTTTTTGTATCAGATATACACATGAAAAATATAACCCCCCAGCTTTGAACTGAGAAGCTATTTTAACAGCTTGTTGAAACTAAAGTCTTCCAGCTGTGCTTGGTAAGCTGGTTTTTTTCTTTTTAATTTTTATTCTTGTTTTTTCCTCATGCAAATAAAACCAAGAAAAACATACAGCCATGAAAACTCTACCTCAGACAAGTCTGAGACTATATTCTTTCTCAGGACTCAGTTGAATTTCTGACTGTCTAGTTTGGACTCTGCTTCTATAAGATAAATATAGGAAATAATTTCAAGAGGAGAACACTTTTGCTAAGAACAGTTTGTTTTCTGGCTCTCTCACTCTCTTATCATGTTCCTTGTTCTATACTTTCCCATCCTCACCCTTGTATTTTTTTTTTCATACTTTAGCTCTCAGTCTTGAGATAGCTCCATGTATGCAATATATGGACTCAATACAGTTTTTGTAGTGAATTCATGAGTCCCAGGCTTGGGAGTGTGGCGGTGATTGTGAAGGCCTCCTTGTTCCTCATAGGCAAAGTCATTACTCAGACTTTCTATTGACAGAAGCCAGGCTTTCACCAATGTTCAAGTCACCAGTGTGTTACTGTGCCACTTGAGAGACCGTGATGAACATACTAAAGTCAGGTCCCAGCACAATCTGTGCACATACACACACACACACACACACACACACACACACACACACACACTGAATGTCAGCTGTTTACACAGTGTAAACAGTCTAGCACTCAGCTGCTCCTGAAAAGAGTTTTTGTGAAATGGATTCCTGCTTCTCTGCCATCTCATTATCTTTTCTCTTCCTGGGGTATATCCCTAAAGAAATGTCTTCAACTGCCCAAAGCCAGCTATCTGTTTGGTTAGCATGTTTCAGATTTGTCACTCATGGACTTAATCACAGAAATGTGGGACCTGACTACTTTTAGTATGACCAGTAATAGGTAGAGTTGGGAGTTTCAAATTAGCTGGCTTCAGATGGACTTAGTACATGGTCACAGTGAGGCTTGGGAGACTTGAAGTTCAATAGGCACAGACTGACCAAGTCAGAACCACTGGTCAGGATAACAGGCTCAGATAGAATGTGGGTTGCTTAAAAACAAGATTAAGACCAAATAAGAGCTGGGCACACTGCCTTATGCCTGTAATCCCATCTATGCAGGAAGTGTAGCTAAGAGGATGGCAGATGGAGGTTGGCTTGGGGAAAAAGTGGGAGATCCTGTCTGAAACACAACTAAAGCAAAGAGAGTAAGGCTTCTGAGGCTTAGACTAGACCAGAAATATAGGAACAATATGATAGAAACAAAACAGCCCTAGGAATCTGGGGTTGACTTGCTATTTTGGACACTCAACATCTACTCACACTTGCTGTGATTATAGCGCTTGGATTTTACTAGAAGACCTGTTCCTCCTTCACTATCCATGTGTGTCATTCTAAGGAAGCTGACTGTTTGTTTCTAGGTTCCAGAGTGGAACTTGTATGGTAGGCTAAGCCAACAGGGCCTTCCATCTGTCAGCCACTGGGATTGGTTCAGAGATGGACATGTGACCCGAATTAGGCAAATCAGGGCCAATGATAAGGAATTTCAGACTGCTTGTTTAAGTAATGGACTCAGTATTTCTAGTTGGAACTAACTCCACTTCCCCCCGAAAAAAATAGATGTAAGAGCTGAATCTGTTGTCAGTATCTTATCACCACATACACTCTGAAAGTTAAATAAAATAAAGTTTTGAAATGGAGGAAGAGAGAAAAACTCAATCTTTTTTTTGCTCTTGGGGATTGAACACAGGGCCTTGGATATCCTACTCAAATGCTCCATCACTGAGGTACATCCCCAGCCCTTTGAAGAAACAGACCCTAATGACATTGTCTGGGGCCTGAATCTAGCTGAACCTGAAGCCATGGAGTCTTATCCTTAGATTTTGCCCATGTATGGATCAGTAATTCTCATTTTAACTTAAGCTAATTTGAATTGGGTCTTCTATCATTTGCAGCCAGATGGATTATTTTCTGGTACAGATTGCATAGAGTCTGTCTCATCACCACTTTTTTGCTTTTTTTGTTTTTTGACACAGGGTCTCACCCTCCTTCTCCTCATCCTTGTGCCTCAGCCTCCTGAGTACTGGGATTACAGGAAGGCAGCACCATGCCCAGAATTCTTTACCAACATTTTTAATGCATGTACAGCTTTTGACCCAGGATAACTCAGCTTCCATAAAACATGTCACAATTGCATATTTTTCTCTGTTTTTTGTTTTGAGAGAGGGTCTTACTGTGTAGCCCAGGTTGGCCCCGAACTCTGCATCTCCTGCCTCAGCCTCCCAAGTGCTGGGATTACAGTGTATCACCTGGCACACTGTAAGTACCTAATGGTCATTCTTTCAAGGATGAGAGCATAAGGAGAAGGTAGTAAACATAGATCTAGGTTGATGGCCCATCAACCATAAGGGTGATTCAGGGAGCCTTGAAAAGCCAGGCACCCTGTACTAATCGCAGCTCTTTGGGGTACAGATGATCTGAATGATGTCCCACACAGTCAGTTGTGGGGTAGGAAAGCCTATGCCTGAACATAGTTTCCCGAGCACAGTGAAGAAAAAAGAACAAAAACAATTGAAGCCTCAAAAGGCGTTATTGTTAGCCGAAATCCACACAGGCACCATTAGGGACAAACTCGTATATTAATGTGCCTTAAAAGTGTCCTTTAATTTTGTTCAGCTAAATGTTTTGGAGACTGCTCGGCATGCCCAGAGGCATCTTATCTGCCACCTTCATGATGCAAACGAAGCATGCCCAAAAGCTTTCCTGTCTGCCATTTTAACCTTTGAGACATGTGTTCCATGACCTTGAGCTAAGCATGCCCAAGAATGTGTTCACCATCCTTCCTTCTCGATCTATGACCCCGAACTGAGCCCGCTCAGGAATTATGCCCAACCCTAATGAATGTGTAAAAGCTCCCCCAATAAAATCTCCACATTGCTCAAGAAGGGCATTGCTCTTTCTCTGCTTTTATTTCTTTGCTCTGTTTGTTTTGGCTTTATACTCACCAAGATGTGAGTCTATTCCTTTTGGTTACATTATTCACCAATCAATGGGAACATTGATTTCCATTAGGATTCTGGGATCCTTGTGTCCAGGATCCTTCAGTCCACTGCAAGCCCTGCCATGTGGCTGGAGTTTTGTTGCCTAGCATCTGCGTGTGGTTTGTGAGGTACACCTCAGTGGAGCTCTCTGGACTTTCCAGATTGTCTCATAACCTTGGCCTTAGTGTTTTCTGACCTGCTTTTTCCTGCTGTTGCTAGTTGAGAGTGCGTAAGGAATGGGGCCCACTGGTATCCCTGCCCAGTTAGCTGGCTCATCTGAAAGTTCACTCTGTTGTGAGGAAAGAGATCCCTGTCTGTCCACAGCTCCATGTACCCTGCCTCCAGGGCTGGAACCTAAAGCAAGCGTTGCTCAGTCCCAGGACACGTGATTCAGGCACTTGTAGAAAGGAGGGGGGCTAGGCCCCAAAGTCTCAGTGTGATGGTCCTGAAAGTTCTGATCATGGGATATCGGGTGATGTCTGGGATCTTCTGCCCTGTGCCACAGACAGTGTGGGAAGTGCTATCCCATTGTGAAGGGATGTGGGGTGATGATTTTGCTGTAGTATTTGTGGGCCAAGTCATGGTATACGAGAACTGAGATAAGGCAGGATGTTGACCACAAGAGTCGGGGGGGAAGGAGATAGGGTGGATACATTTGCTGGTAGAAGCAGGTAACAAGCTTGGTGTCAGATTGCAGGGAGTGGGGGCTCCCATAGGATTCCTAGATAGCAGTGGACACCAGGCAGTGGCTAGCTTAACGCAGCATTAGATAGCACGGGCAATCGGCTGGAGAAGCAGTAGAAGCAGAGGCATTATGGGAAGGAAGCAGAGTAGGGACTAGGACCAAGGAGTGACTTGTTGCTTTACCAGGATGCTCTAGGGAACTGCAGACACTGGTTTCCCATCATCCTCTCCTTGCATTGTTCTAACCGTAGAAGTTCAAGGTCCTACCTCCTCCTGAATCCTCCTCGCCAAATCTTATGTGCTTTCCAATATTCTGTAGGTGAACCCTGGAAGTTTGGCTTCTCTGGGTGCCAGTTCTTCTGAAGTCAGGACTTCCCAGTGGATCCTTTCTGTCTGCTTCCACCTGATCTTGGAATGTCAGTTCCTGAAACACTGGGTTGTTTGAGCTTCAACTATTCCCATCAGAGAAATCACTTTTATTACTTTGTTTTCTGGAACAATAGGGTTTTTTTGGGGATTGTTGGCTACTTTAAGCAACAATATAATGTATGCACAGTTCCAGGTCTTTTAGGATTTATATTCTGCCCACTTACAGGTAAGGTTTAACTTGATAAACAAACATTCATAAACAGAGGATATTGAAAAAGAAATTCACAAATTACGCAGAAAGGGAAAGCCAAATGGGTTACATTATCTGCTAGATCTAAATAAACTAGGTACTTGGGAGATTCAATCTTTTTCCTGGTACTAAAAAGAACATGTTGTATGTATATGTCCTAACACAAGGAACACAGAAGGACATAATAGATAATATCTCCAATAGCAGTTTCAGAGACCAGAGGTGATGGAGTGTGTTTATGAGTACAAGCTCTGACAGCAGGTTGCAGGGGTTCAAATCCCAGTTCTGGTGGCTTCTAGTTCTGTGGCCCTCTCTAGAGCTCAGTTTTCTTATCTGTAAAATGGAGACAATAGTGGAGCCAGTTTTAGTTCTTCTGGAGGAAGATTTAATGAATTAATATATAAGGGAATTAGAATACTGTCTGGCACATGGTGAGTGCCAATCAGTAAATGGTACTGTTTGTCTCACTATTTTTTGTAAAATGGAGGCCCAACAAAGCACTAGTTTAAGAGCACCTTGAAAGCCAGAGAGGACCCAGTGGTTCATACCCATTTAGGAGATTGAGACTAGGAGGATCATGGTTCCAGGTCAGCCTAGGCAAAAACCCTTGTAAGACTCCATCTCAGTGGAAAAACCGCTGGGTATGGTAGCACACACCTCTCGTCCTAACAATGGCAGGAAGCCTAAAATAGGAAGATTGCGATCCAGGCTGGCCTGGGTAAAATCGAGACCCTATTTCCAAAATAACCAGAGCAAAAGGACTGTAGCTGTAGCTTAAGTTATAGAGCATCTATCTATATCTATCTAGGGAAGGGCCCTGAGTTCAAACCCTACTACTGCAAAAAGAAAAAAAAAAAAAGAGAGAGAGTGCTTCTACCACCATCTTCTTGGCCTTGATTCTCCACGACAGTTTCACTTATACTTCCTCATGTCTGGAACTCCTCCTTTCTTCTCTTTTATGCTTTGTCAAAACTAGACTTTCCAAAGTGCTGAACCTTCAGGGAACTGACAAATAAATATGGTAAAGTAATGTAAGCCAAGGTGTTTGTGATAGTTAACTTTCTCTGGCAACTTGTCTACATTATGGTATCTAGTTTGGTCAAACAGTCTAGTCGTTGTTGTGAAGGTATTTTGTTTTTTTTTTGAAACAATAAACATTTAAATTATGTTTGATTAAGTTGTGCTTTGAGTAAAGCAGATTGCTCTCCATGATGTGGATGGGCCTCATCCAATCAGTTGATGGCCTTGAGAGAAAACAGACAAAGCCCCCCAGGAGAGCTCTGCCTCCACATTGCCTTTCGACTCAAGACTACTACATGAGCGCTTGCGGAATTCTCAGCCTGCTTATCTATCATGTGAATTTCAAACTCGCCAGCTCCTACAGTTATATAAACCAATCACCTAAAATAAATCCCTCTCTACCTGGGAGAGTATGTGTGCGTCCTATTCTGCTTCTCTTGAGAACCCTGACTGATACAGTGTGACACTTATAATGGCTAAGTGTTGTGACATTTATGTAAGAGTTTACAATGTATCATAATTAGATTCCCCCTCCCATCATTCTCTCTCATCCCCCTTTTTAGAACAGTTTCTACAGGTTTTATTGTTCAGTTTTCACACATGCATACAAAGTACATCAACCATACCACCCCCCCTTTTTCAACTTCAGTTTTTGCTTTATGTTTTTGGCAATGCTGGATACTGAACACAGGGCCTCACAAACACTAGGCAGAAGCTTTACGGTTGAGCTTACACTTTAGCCTAAGGCTCGACTTTAAAACATCAATCATGCGAACATTTCTAAATACCATCAGGGAGTCAGTCAGTTATGTCTAATGACATTGAAATCACCTTTTCCAGGTACAATCAATTCATGAGATGGGCCCTGAGCTGGCCCATATTTGGACTTCCTCTTTCCCTGAAACTGCATGCAACATGTAGAAGTGACTTGGGTTACTGACACATGCACATGCATTTCTTTCAGTCTAGGTTAGTGTTTGGAAATTGTGTATAAAGGAAAATAGCCTTCGTGTGCCTCTGTGCATATGCCTTGAATTTCGGTGGAATTCTAATCACCATAACTGTAAGGTAAACATGAATCATACTTCCCTAAGAGTATGAAAGGAAACAAAATCAAATTTTTCTCTATGGCTTCCTGGAGGAAAGCCAGTCTTCTACTCACTGCATTAGGGCAAAAAAATCAATCAGTCTAAAATCAAAGGCTCTTTCATTTTTAACTTTTCAAGTGAAAGGGCTGTCATCAATAACTCCTCCAGCACCATCATTGCTGTTACAAGGATAGTATCATGTTCTTTTAGAATTACTAGAGTAATGAGAAGGTAGGGGCAAGGTGGATTTTGGAGATAAATGAACTCCATCTGGAATATGATAAAATGCCAAATGGTTTTGGTTTCTACAATGTAGATCATTATTATGGGGCTAGTGTTTTCTCTGCATGAAAATTTGTATTCACGGGTAGAATGTAGTTATGTACTTCCTTTTGTATTGCTGGTGTTAGCCTCACCCATTCTTGTTATTCACCCGCTCTTTTCTACGATTTTGGGCCCACCTTTTAAGATCATGGATATGGTGTGATGCAGGAGCAGAGGTTGTGATTTCATACCTTGAAATAGAAATGGGAGGCCAGGCAATCCTCCCTATGAGAAGGAGAAAGGACATCTGTGAGTGAAGAATAATTGGCACAAGTGGTTTTTGTTTTGTTTTGCTTTGTTTTTTTTGTTTTTTCAGTACTTGAGATTGAACTCAGGACCTTATGTATACTAGGCAAGTGCTCTAACACTTGAGCCACAATCCCAGTCCTTTTGCTTTTAGGTTTTTTGTTTTTTCCCAGATAGGGTTTCTGCTTTTGGCCAGGCTGGTCTTGGACTGCTATCCTCCTATCTCTGCCTCCCAAGTAGCTGAGATTACAGGTGTGCTCCCCCAATACTTGGTTGTATCAGAGAAGTATTTTAAGGAAGGTGTACTGTGAGGGTTCATGACTCATCTTTTGGGAGAAGGCAGAACTGACCCTTTGTGATAACTGCTTGATAGTTCACTTTTCTGGGAATGGCTTAAAGAAGGTGAGTGTTGGCTGATGGAAAGGTGAAGGAGGAGCCCAGAGAAGATGTTATAAAGGGACCAGGGATTTGGGGTCTAGTCTTCAGCCTGACTTTAAAGGGATGGCTCAAGATAGCATGCTAAGTACCGTAGAAGTAGCAAAGAGATGCAAACTGTTGTTTATCAGAAATAATATGTTAGGATAAGTATACAAAGCACTAATTAGTAACTTTCCCATTTACTTCAGCGCTGATCAAATCCCGAAGGCTTTTTCTTCCCTAAGCCTGAAGATACATCACTCATTGGCCACCCACTGTGGCAGGGAAACACAGGCTGCAAAGCCTGGATTGGACCTAAATAAGAAGCAGGGGACTTTCACAGACTTTGGGACAGATTCCTGGAGTGAGAAGGGAAGCGGGGAGTCTGGATCTTGCATGGGGCCTTTGCCAGAGCTGTGAGCTTAGCAGATGTGCAGTACCCACTGACGGTCCTCCTTGCTGTGGTCTGTGGATAATTCCTATTCTACGTCTCTGTTACTCATTAGGTGATGTGCGGGGGTGTCTGTCCACCTTCAGAGGGACTGTGTATGGACAAGTGTGTCAAAATGGGGTTCTAGATGTTGACATTGTTAGCATTTTGTGCTGATTACTCATAGATATGAAATCCCCTAAAATCTCCTGAATGTCCTGTGCTCTCTATTTCTAACACCTTAGTCTAAGTTAAAGTCTTTCTTAGCTGGCAGAGTGACTCAAATGGTAGAGCACCTGCCTAGCAAATGTGAGGCCTTAAGTTCAAACTCCAGGACCACCAAAAAAAAAAAAAAAAACTCTGAAAATCTAAGTTAAAGTGTTTCTTAGCCTTGACCTCTTCTGTGGCCTCCTAACTGGCCTCTAGACCTTAACTCCCAAATTCTATTTTCCATCACCATAACCATAGTGATCTTTTTAAAAACTGTCCAACTTGTGCCTAAAGTCTTCAGGCTGTCCCATCTTCATAGGATGAGGACAACATCTTTCATTGCCTGACGTGGCCCTGTATGGTCAAGCTGTCTGCCGCCTCCTCTCCCCATTCACTCCCTGTCTTTTGGGTGCCAACAAACCAGCTCTTTCATTCTCAAGTGGGCTTTGATTCATTGAGCCATGTGGCCTTGGCTCATGCTGTCCCTCTGCCTGAGACATTCTTCCTCTGTAAGTTCTCCTTGTGAGAGATGCTCAAGCATCACTATCTTGGGGAAGCCTCCCTGACTGCTCAGAAGGAATCAGGCTGCCCCAGACAGGTGCACTGTCTAAGGCTCCTTTGTAGTATTTACCACACTTGTGATTTTATACTAGTGAGTGATTGTGCAATTAATGTCTATCTGTTCCTTGTGAGATGGAGGAGACTAGTGCTAATTGACTTCCTTTTCTTCTTCACTGTTCCTTCTTTTCTTCCCTCCAGTTCCCTTCATTTTTGTGCTCCCAAGTCCACATGAAACTCCTGAGCCAAATAGCTGGTCTCCAGGGATCTCTAAAATACTGTCTACTCTTTGAGGTATTTATCTTTTAACCAATCTCCCTTTTCAGCCACCCACCATTAGTTGCCAATACCCCGTTTCCTATGGGCCAAGAAGTCTTTCGAAGGAGTGAGAGCTGTTGGAGAAATGCCACCAAAGCTCTCCTGGTGGGACTCCTCCAAGGAGAGGAGAAGGCCCCATCTTTTGTTCTAAGTAACGGGAGCACTGAGCCTTGTAATCACACCTCAGCTGTAGTGGTGCTTCCCAGACCTCTCTCATGCCTGACTGAAGATTTAAAAATAAGGCAATGGTATAAAAAGGAAAAGCTAGCTCATTGCTATGTATGGTTTTTCCAGACAAACTCTAGCAGGGTTTTTAGTGGTAGGCAAAAGATAGTGTATTTAATGATAATGACTGATAATGGTACCGCTGGTGGGTCGTGACCCTGTCTGACTCCTCAGTCTTCTGGTTTGTGGTTTCTGGTTTATATGTAATGACATATAAAATAATAGACCACTTTTCCTGATCCTGACTCCTCATTGCAAATCATTCTTTAAGACAATACATTAAATTTAGAGGACCTAAACATGTCAGTTAGTATGTGCATCATTGAATAGACTGCTAAGGATTCAAGACCTTACACTTCATGAGCAACTCATGCCTGTTTCTTCCACACGGTTCTAGGTTAGACAAATTCTCCATATCTCCAGTCTGTTTTTCTTCCATCTCAGTCCCTGTAGGCTGTTGAAATTCACTATTTATTTCCAAATGAAAACTTCAGAAACATCTATACACCAAGGAATAATGACGCCATGAACTCCTCCTGCCTTGACGGGACAGTGTTGGAATGCAGAGCTAATAATCATAACAGAACAATAATGGGTCCTTGTACAGAGCTCTGTAGGTTGTGGGGTACTTTTCACCTCTGTTATTGCCTGCCATCAGCACTCCTGGGATAAAAAGAAAAAATTTGCATCCCCAGGCAGAGATGACAGTGATGTTCTTCTCTCCTGAAGATTCCATATTACTAGGATTTCTAGTGTAAGCACTTGAGGCCACATTTTTATTTGCTCTGCAAACTCAAGGAAAAATGCTACTGAGGCAATACATAGAAGAGTAAGAGTTGGTGGCTTCCCTGGTAACCTGTTTCAACTCCATGATTGCAGGGATTACATCTGTTTTGTTCAACACCATATTCCTAGAGCCTAACAGAGTGTTTGGTACTTAGTGTTCCCAGCAAATATCTGTTCATCTTCTGTGAGCACAGTGAGTAAACACAACATGGAGATGGACAGGAAACCTCCTGTGTAGGAAGGAAAAAATGTAAAAATAAAATGAGGGAAAGTGGTAGCCAATAAGCTTGAGTTATTTTCTTTAAACATATTTCTTCTTTGGCTATAGTGCCCTTGCTGGGCTGTCTTTAGGATGCCTCCTGGTATGAATGTAGTTATTCCCATTATGCTTAGTTGGAGAAGGAAAAGAACAAAGCTTGGGTTCACTGGAGTCACACGGTGAAGCTACTCAATCTTTTGCCTGTTTTAAAATATTCTTGCTTCCTTTTTGACCTTAGATAGGCTCACATCTATCAAATATGGTTGGTCAGTGCTATGAGACAGGGACAAAAACTGTGCTACAGAAAACATGGTCTGGTTTAAAGTAATGTGAGGTGATTTCTGGAGATTTAAGAGTCAAGAGCTGCTTGCAATTGAACTTACAGGAGTGATCAGCTTCCAATTTGTGGGAACAAGATACATTTTATCTTCTATCCTCCCATGACCCTGGAGAACTGGAGGCCTTAGTTCGGGGAGAATTTTCCTGAAGGTTAGAGAAGAAAAGCTCCATGTTCACCATCTTTATCTAACTTTATTTTTCCTTCTCTACTAGTATATGGTTGATATCATATCAAGACTATGGCATATGCTCTTTCTGAAGAACAGACTATTCATTAAGTACCAATTGGATTCCCAGCTGTCTAGGATGTAAGGAAATGAAAATGAATGGCTCTCGTCCAGTAGAAATTTGGTTGTAAGGCCAATAATGTAGGTAAGGACAATAAAAAGTCTGATTTCTGATTCTCCTCAGAGGCTCAGGGACTTGCCAATTGCCTTTGTCACAGTTTCTTATGTCCACTTCCTGCTTATCTTGTCTCAGCTTCCTTCTCTTTTCTACTTCCTAGGCTATGTTATGCGGCTGCTAGAGCTACAGCCACACTCAGCCAACACCACACACACACTCACACACACACTCTTTCACAGTCACTCTCATAATCTCACCTTTTTAAAATATGTATGATCTAACAGCACCACCCTACTGTTTTTGAGCCTGAATTGCTCACTTCTAATTTGCAGGGTGATATTGGTTTAAACACTAATTTCTTTGGGTCAGTTTCTTCTACTTTTGCAGCTGGAAGATGTTCTGACTTATGGCACAATATAGATGTAGAAGGAGAAATCTAGGGTCCTAGCTATAATGAGAGTGAAGCAAATCGTGTTTTATTCCCAAAGGAAACTCAAATAAGTTTCCTTTCATTGAACCTACTCTATTTCATTGAATTGTATCACTATTGATTGCTACCTGCAATCAATCAATTTTTATGTACGACAGAGAAAGGAAAAACTGCAATCAATTAAACTTCTTATCACATCAATTTTAATATGTATGCCAATTTCAGAGATGTTTGAATGTTGAAAAAAAGAACAAACCACATATATTCATCTTGTCTATTGTTAAAGTCAGTTGTTGTCCTACCCAACTCAAGTCACCTTTCAAACTCTATAGAGTAGTCATTGTCAATGATATGAGCTCTTTTATTATGCATGCTCTTTTATTACCATTATCATCATGTGAATCCTGAAAGAACAGGAAGCTGAGACTGGTGACAGCTGCCTTCATGCGTGGGCACACTCAAAGGCTCAGCATTTCACTTCCATCACAGTTTTACTGAGCTTCCATGGGTCCATTTATTTATTTTAAACCCAACATTCTTTCTATGAGAATTTCTTTTAAAATAATAGCCACTCTTTGGTGCCTCCCACAAATAACCATCCTTAACACTTGCTGCTGACTCAGCACTGACAGTTAAACACAGCCTTTTCCCAGGGCTGTCCTGGCTCCTCCCGTCCAGCACAAGGGATGCAAGACAGGATGGGCCAGGATGTCACAGCCCTAAGTGGTCTTAGTTGTACAAGCTCATCAATCAGATTCTGTCAGTCTGCATTTAAAGATGCCGTGAAGTTTACATTTTACAAGGGAAAAATAGAAAAGTGCTGCCTGCTTCCTTTTTTCATTTTACAATAGGAACCTTTGCTCAGTGAAGAATACATACACATTCAAAGCTGTACAAGGTCAGTTAAGAGCCACTACCATCACTTCAATAAGGAACTGAAAGAGAATTTTGATGAGTGGTTTGCTTACTTCTTAATCAGTCCGACTTTGAACTGTCAAGTCAGAGGGGCAAGGATGGAGAACATTATACATTCCTCTGCCATTTTTTTTGACAGTACAGGTCTTGAACTCAGGGTCTCACACTTGCTCTACTGCTTTAGTCTTGCCTCTAGCCCTTTTTGCTTTAGTCATTGTGCAGATAGGGTCTCACTTTTTGCCCAGGTCAGCCTGGACCACTATCCTCCTATTTTGCACCAGGTGACAGGCTTGTGACACCATGCCCAGCTTTTTTCCATTGAGATGAAGTCTTGTAATTTTTCTGTCAGGCCTGGCCTGGAACTGCAATCTTCCTGATCTCAGCCTCCCAAGGAGATAGGATTTCAGGTGTGAGTCACCTGGGTCCAGTTTTCCTCTGGCAATTTCTGTAACACTAGCTATTATGTACTTAGTGCTTACCATGTGGCAAGAACTTACTATGTGTAAGCAATTCATAAACTTGAGCTGTTCTCACAATGCATACAATATATATTATTAGTTGGAGTGAGCTTTCTCTTTTTCCCTGTTCTCTTGACCTAACTTGGGGTGATGGGAGATGCAGAAAGGGCAAACGATAGAAGACAGACATGCATAAAGCTGGGGCCAGGTGTGCTGGGTGCTCGGATGGAGACTCACAGCAGCCTCATTGCTTTTTTTACTCCATTATTCTCTTCTTTCACTGTGCTTCTTTTCTCTTATTCTTTAAGGTCTTGCTTCCTTACTATTCTTCAAAACCTTGCTTCTAAAGTCTTCTTTTCTAATCTTTAAAGTCTCTTTCCTTAGACTTGCTCTGTCCCATGTTTTCTGTTAGCTTTTCTTTAGCATAATCTCTCTTAAAGTCTTTGCCCTCAGACTTGCACTGTCCCACATTCCCTTTAAAATCTCGGTGCTCAGACTTGCAGACAAACAACAGGAGCAGTGTCTAAAAACTGCATTAGCATAACTCTTAAAGTCTTGGTCTTTAGACTCGCACTGTCCCATGTTCTCCTTAGGTTTTTCTTTAGCTTAGCTTTCTAAAGCCTATGTATAAAGTTCTCAGTGCAGAAAGCTGCTCTGGTGGAGACCCAACAGCCAGCGTCAATGGCAACCAATCAAAACCCCCTGTCTTCTGTCAGCTAGTCTTTTATATCCAGTGGTAAACAAAGAGGTGGAGCTGCAGTTCTTAGGGAGGGGCATGACATTGAAAGAAGAGAAACCTGCCTCCATACTTCTCTGAATGTAAACAATTTAGGAAAGCAGTTGTGCTGCATTTTGCACTTCGCTCTCTTCTGTGGATAGGGCCATGCCAAACTCAGCCTGCTGATTATTGGGCACAGCTGTGCTTATGTCAAGTTCTTGTAGGCTTCTCATAATCCACTCCCCACAATTAGTGCCTCCTCATAGGCAAGGAAAGCTAGTGTTTCCCACAAAACTCACATGTTGAAGACCTAACCTCAGAATGTCACTCTTTTGAAGACAGGGCTTTTACAGAGGTCATCAACTTCTTATAAGAAGGGGAACCTGCATACAGAGACAGACATACAGGGAGAGTGCCATGGGACTATGAAGATAGCCATTACTAGCCCAGGAGAAAGGCCTAGAACAGATTCTCCCCGCAGCCCTCAGAAGTACCCAACATGGCCACTGTTTGGTCTTAAGCTTTACTGAGAGAACTTAAGTCTGTGTTGTTTAAGCTTCTTGGTTTGTGATACTTTGTTACAGTAGTCTAAGCAAAGTGGTCCTCTGAGGTTATGCCATTTGCCAGGCACTCCGTACCTAATTGGTCTGCAGCTCATCCCCAAATCTTAGTGTCTGAGTGAGAGCCCAATTTAACTCACACCTCATGTCCAAGAAAATGGATGAGACTGTTAGAGTGGGGTTGGTGGTTCCCATATAATATCAGTATCACTTGGTGACTGCTCGTCTGCCATGTCACATTGTTGATGAAGTATTGGTTATACCATTACTCCCCAGGGAGAAGCCAGGGCCAAATCAACCCTGTCCATTTGACCTATAGTCTGAAGGCTTACATTGGACCCATAGTCAGTGCCAGAGACTTACTCAGGGATACTGTTACCAAAGTTATCTTCTGAGTCTAATAAGTAGAGTCACTGTGAACTATCACTGATGTGTACTTTCTAAGGCCATTTCAAATATTCCTAAATTATTCCCCGGTCTCATCATTCAGTGCTCAAGTACTTGGTTGACCATTTACCTCTTGGACATGCAGAATAGTGTTCATAATCCTTTGCCTTGCATTCAAGATCTTACAGGATTCCTTGTATGTTCCCTCACACCATGTGTTCTCTTGTGTATCACCCTGGATGCCTCCTTACCTTAAGCTTCCTCCTTTCCATTGATAATCTATTTGCTCCAATTTAAATCCTTCATTTCCCAAAGACATTTCTCCCATCTCTTTATTTGAGTTATTTTCCCCTCTAAATCAAAGGTCCAGAGACTGCTAATGGAGACAATTAAGACTATCATCCTAGCTAGGACTAGGCTCCTGGTCTTTGCTTGTTGTCTCTAAAAAGTTGTGAATTCTCTGAAGTGTGTTTGGAAGTGTTCACTGGGTGACCTGAAATTTGTGTTCAATCCATCAAAAACTTATCAAGTGAGTACCTACTATGTGAACAAAAGCAAGCTACATGCAGAGTACACAAAAACTGAAAAGACAAAGGCTCTCGTTTAGTTTTTATTTTAAGCAGAGCCAGCCCACAGAGGCAGTGTAACTTTTTCTCATGTTTTCCCTGGAAGGCAAAGTGTGGGCATCTGATCACCAAATGTGCTTATAAGGTTTTATTTCATTTCTAGACTTAAGTACTTTGAACTCCAGGAGCAATACTATAGCATATCCTGGCAATAATTCTTTCAGTTTTGGTCAGATAACGAAGTGACAACTCAGATTACATGGTGACTCCAGACAGAAACAATATTCAATATCAAACTGGAAGCTGCATATAGTCAAAGTTTATTGTATTCTTCTTAAGAAATGCAAAAGCAAAGGCCCAGGTGTGTAGATCAGTGGTGGAGTGCTTGACCTTGTATATAAGATCCTAGGTTCAACTACTAGCACCAAAAATAAAAGTAGTACTAGCTTTTTGAAGGTTATGGTGGTGCAGGCTTACAATCCCAGCATTTGGGAAGCTGAGGCAAAAAGATCATGATTTCAAGGACATCTTGGGTTACATAATGAATTTGGGCAACATATCGTGACCCCATCTCAAGAAAACAAAAAAAGGAGAAAATGTAAGGAATATGCTTCCTAGCTTATGGGTCTGACCAGTTGAAAACCACTTTTGATCCTTGTGACTTACTTGGTTTTGAAGGGAACAACTTCATTAGCCCTATGGTCCAAAACTTATGTCCTTTTTCCACCTAAAAGGTCATTCCGAGCTTGATGGAAATTATTCTTCCCTAAATGACAGCAGTGTGGAATTGTTCAGTGCATGAAACCTGGAGCCATTTTCCTGGATGGCAAATCCTGGCTATAGTGTTTAATTGATGTTAGGAATCCTACACATGACTTAGCTTTCTGGACTTCAGTTTCATTATCTGTAAAATGGAGTGAGAGGGCTGTGTTGTAAGATCATTATGATAGATTCATGAATCAATGTATAAAACTGTATTAACAAGTACCTGGGACAGAATAATTGCTGGCTTTAAACTTGGCTGCTACTAATTCACTGAAGAAGGGAAATGGCAGAAAATATTGCTGGCTTCATTATGAACTCCATCTCAAGTTTCTTTTCCCCTGCTTGCCTTTTTTTTCTTTCTGAAGCATATTGGAAATTATAAGCAAACATGCAAGTGATGTATGTATATTTAGTTTCACATACAACCTCATTGTTATTTCCTGGCGTTCTTCCAAGATATCTTACAAGTTATCAATCTCACCAGGACAGAGTGTGTTTTCTGACCACTTCCCTTTTGCAATTAAGGACTGTGACCACTCGCTTACGCACAGAGTGAGACCAACAGCCTTAACCCCAAAGGAGGTCAGAAACTCCCAGCTCTCCCCGCCAAAGGGGCAGGCTGAGAACCTGATACCGTGTGTTTTAAGGCTGTGGCGAAGGCTGTGACCAGAGGAACTGGGAACACCCACCAACACCCTGATTCCCCCAGCCCCACTTCCTTGGCTTCAGTGCCATTAAGTATGGTTGTAAGGCATTTGTGAATGTTTTGAGTGGTGTCCAGTTTCTCGTGTTTATTGTTGAATTGCTAAAGATTTGGAGAGGAAGCAAACAAACAGAAAAGCAAAGAAACAAATGGCAAACACCCTGGACAGACTAGCACTATGAGCAGATGGGCTCAGGATGAATTTGGGTGAGTTCTGCAAAGGGCTCTCATCCTAGCCCCAGGAGTCGGTCAGTTGCTCTACAAATAAAATTTGCTTTAGACATACAGCAAGGAGGCTTATTTGCATAGCAAACCAGCCAGTCCTGCCTGAAGATGGTAAGGCACAGTCAGGGTGAAGAGTTTTCCTATTATCTTCATGGATGCTTTGAAGGAGGAGCTGAAAGTGGTTGGCTAGTTTATCTCCTTGCCAGTTTCTAGAGCTACTCTTTCAGTTAAATCCAGCGTTGTGCCGCTGGTCACTCACTGCATCAACTCTTCTCAGTGCAAAGTTTCAAGCAAGATAAGCTCACAAAGACTCATCTTGTGAATCTGTGGGAGACTCTGGAGTAGAGCTGGTTGGGCTGATGATAGAAAGGTCAGATTGCACTATGCGGTCCACAGGCTTTCCCAGCTGGGCAGGAAGGCTGCCCCATCTGACTTCATCATGGTACCACTTACACATGCTCACCCACAGAAACTAAACTCCTCGTGGGTGGAGGCTGTGTCTATGCCTTTTGCAACTGTATGCCTAACATCCTTCAGAACACCACGCATATGCCAGACTCTTTGTCCAGTTTATTGAATATAAATGTCTGTAAGTAGATTCAATACATATCAAATGTGATGGCCTTGTTTTAAAAGACAGTGTTTCATTGTCTTCGTGTATAGGTCTGTGTTTGCCAGAACAATCATGTTAGTTTTAGGTTTAGTCAATCTGGCCATCACATCTGTTGTTCTCTTTCTGTTGTTGAAGTAAGGATGCAACCTTCCAAGACCTGGGAAGAACTCCCATTTGAGAGCACGTGCAATTTCCTGGGAAAAGGGACCCCAAGACTCTGTTAACCTATTGAAGGATATTGTAGTATGCAGTCTTCTCCAGTCAAGACTGATTACAGTTCTTTGAGAGTTTAAAATCTTTGCCCTCCTTGGAAAGAAGCTTGATGTTTAAAGAAACTGAAGTTACTAGATCTGGAAAGAATGAAGTTGAACGATGCAGGTTAAGATTATGAAAGATTATGCCATCTTGGAGATGGCATTGTCTGCAAGGATATATACTATAGTTTAACGTGAATCAAGAGTCTTACAACTTTACCTTTTCATTTACTAATTTTTCTAGAAAGAGAGCTTCAAGATCAAATATGGAAATCAGCAAAAGATCCATACCCAGTAAGAAGCATCATGTCACTATGAGAACCAAAAATTGGAAACAATTTTAATGTCCAGCAACAGGCAATGGCTAAGTAAATTATTGGCTCGAGCCATCAAAGTGGAAAGCAGGACATTCAGTTGTGACCGTTTTGATACTGAGAACAGTTTTTGTTTCTAAAGAACAAACCACTGAATTTCTAAGTTGAAAAAATAAAAGTAATGTGTTTAAAATTTGCTCCATTCTTGGATCTCCAATTCCTCCTTCCTTTGACCCTAATCCCAGGCATTTTATTGATTAGGTGGGTTTTTGAAACAGGACAAGGCTATTTGATATGCAAATAATTTATGATTTAGAATCAAAGGTTTAGTGATTTATTTTTAATGTCACCAAATATCTGTGGATGTTAAAATAAACATAATTATAAAAAAAATGACTAAACCTTTCTCTATACAGGTATTATTTCTAAAAAGTAGTTACCAATACACATATGCTACATTACTTACATTGATTTTTACCAGTGAGTAAAATTATGAATTATGAATAATTACTTTCTTCTTATTGTTTATATTTTTATTTAGGCACATTGATTTTATATTAAATTAAATTTATGCTAAGTATAGCTGTATTAAAATTATAAAAGCTAATTAAATGACAGTGTGGTAGCGCTGGGGTAATTACAATGAATTGATGAGTGGAAAATGTTTTTCAATGCTGGAAGCAGGTTTCCCTGGAAAGATGAGTGACTACTTCTTCCCAAGAGATGTGGGGGAAAGAGGCTTTGAGGAGTTTTCTACCTGAAGGATTAGTGGACCTGAGGGATGAGAGGAGACTGAACTACTAAATTCCTCTCGCATAAGAAATATCTGTTAAATTATGGCAGCAGAGCCAGGACAGTTTGGAACTGCAGTGAGATTTGGTCACTGGGTTGCTTGGCCATGGTGTTTTTTCCTGGCAAGTGTTGTGCCAGTGAGGTGGCTCAACTACTGTTCCAGGGTATTTGTAATAATGCCGTCTCTAATAACTTCCCTATTTTTTTACCACCTTCCCCCATCCAAGTCTCTTTCCAGGATACCCACTCTCCCACTGTAGAGCTACTTCTCTCACTATACACCTGTTTCTCTCACAACTTTCTAGACATGTATCATGCTAAGCACCTAAGTCATGCCAAGGGATTAAATGATAATTTAAGGTAGCAAGCCAGAAGCAGCTTAAGCAAATCTTTTCTTGCCTTGTACTTGGTTTTGACCTCTACTCTCAATCCTTGAGGTCCAATTCTCTCAGAGATAAGGATCCAAATTAGGATAGGCATCAGGATAGGGCAGAGGAATTTTCTTGGGGTCCTCAAAATATGGCTAACTGTCTAATTTAGAGGTGATAATTTAGGAATCCTGAATAGCAACAGGAACCATTAATTTTGAAAAAAAAAAGTAATGGCAATAATATATCATTCATAATTTTGACTATTTGGAGAAGTACACAGAAGAAGGTATTTTATAGAGCAGGTATTTTATTCCCAGAGATTCTGACAAAATACTACTTGGATAGAAGCATCTGGTAAGAGTTACTTTCCATGGTAGTCTGGCTTTTTCTAGGGCCAGCCTTGGAAGAGTTGTCACCGGCTTTGGGACTTCTTCAGAGTTTCCCTGGCCTCCTGGGAGGAAGGCTGGGTCCTAGGGTTCTAAAGACTAATTAACTCTGGACAGTGGGAGAGGAGAAGGCAAAGGAACAGGAGTGTCAACTTACTTGCTACATTTTGGATAAAGGTATCCATGGAGAAAAAATAGCTCTAACTTAGGGCAGAGAAATGCCCTGGTATTTTTCTGGCTTTGTGTTCAAAATAATAAAGGAAGAGCCTATGCAAAAGGATCCTATCTCTGCTAAGAAATTTGTGACCCTGTAGAGATGGAGCTGGAAGAAGTATGTGTTTGTTTGCTAAGGCTGTCATAACAAACAACCCCAGATTGTGTTGCTTAACCAGCAGAAAGTTATTTACTCACAAAGGAGAAAACATCAAGATGGCACTCTGTTTCAGGGGTCTTTCCTTGGTTGTAAATGGCTGTCTTCCTGTGTCTTCACATTGTGTTCCCTCTGTACATATGTCCAAATTTCCTCTTCTTATAAGGACAGTCCATCCTAAGGTTAGGGTCTATCCTAATGACTTCCTTTTACTTTAATTTCCTCCTATGAAGAGTCTGCCTCCAAGTACAGTCACATCATAAGATTCTTGAGGTTAGAGAATCAAAACATGAGTGTTGGGAGAACACAATTCAGTCCATAACAAAGCCTATTTATTTTTTGACTAGGGTAAACTCTGATATAAGAATAGTCTCCAATCTTTACTGAATCTGGGGTCCTCAATCCTTTTCACCAGTAGAAGAGGGATGGAGAAAATCAGCTGGCAAACATTGACATGAAATGGAATAGTGAAGTGCAAAACCTCAGTGTAACAGCAGGTGCTAAATAAGCCACCTATTGGATTGCCTAGATGTGACCTCATCTCCTAAATGGAGCACTGGAAGAAAAAGCAGAGTGCTATGGTGAATCCAAACAGTCTGAAACTATGAAGCTGGGCAGTTTGGCTGTGTGGTGGAGCCAATTAATTATAGTGTGTCCTGATCATGTTTGACTAAACTCCTCTTGGCGTTGCAAAACTATCCCACTTGGGCATTAAATACCAAAATGTGAGAGCTCATGCCCTATATTCATCTTGCCATGCCCTGTGGCTGCAGGTCTATGGTGGGGAGGCGCAACCAGACAAACAGGAAGACCTGGATACAAGGAGACACTCACTGGGATGGGGCCTGCAAGATGTGTGGGCTCACCTCAGCCCCCTGGAATGAGGTCATCCTGAGCTCAGTAGTGGGGTGGATGGAGTGGTCTGTGAGACCAGCTGCCACCTCCTTTATCAACAGTCAAAAGTTTTGCAGGTTAAACTGATGAATTGGGAGGGAACTGGATGGCAAAGAGAGGGAAACACTCTCAACTCAATTCCTAAATGTCTTTGTCCCTGCCCTAGACAGTGGTAAAACAGAGCAGCAACCAGCCAGCCTTGTTTGTTTAAGATGTTGACTAATCTCTGAGTTCATGTGCTGAGCTGGTTCATGAAGTTCTTGAACTTTTATTATCTTTGGACTTCTAGCACAGTGAAAATGAAATTAGAAACTTGTACTTTATATTTTTTTAAAGCTTATGGTATTGCTTTGAATGCAGAGACTCAAGGAATTTAAAAATGTGTATAATACCCATTGAAGGCTATTCTGTGGCAGGCTCTAGGATAGAATGAAATTTAGTTCCCTCTCAGCTCTGTCAAAACCACTACTCTCTTAGACTGCCTCCAGAGTTACTGAGCCTCAACGTATTTGAAATATAATACTTTGAATGTAAAATACTAATAAACAGGTGCAAAGTTGACATTTAAAGTGAATATAGACATGTGCTCTCCAGTATGGTAGCCAATTGTGCCAGTGACTCATGAGGGACTGAGGAAATTCTGTCCTTTAGTTTTACTAGCCAGTGACCTTGGACAGGTAGAACAAATGTGTAGAGAAGGTTCTACTGGCTCTCGTAGGTAATGAAAAAATCAGTATGGACTTTTTAAAGAATATTTTTCACTTCAAAACATTTTGTAAACTGCAGTCTATGTCACCTGACCTACAATTAAGATTGCTAATTTATACTTCATTGCTAGTTTCTATAGATTACCCAGATCAACCACCCATCTATACTGGAAGCAACAGTATAGATTAACTACCCATTTGTTGATTAATCCCACTCTGTCAACCCACTCAGCCCTTGTCCATGGTGGGTTTCACAATTCCAACAATAGACATTATCTTCCAAGGCACTGGTTTTTGTCAGGGAACTGCTGCCAGTCCAAAATCGGTGAAATAATTCAGCATACAACTCTTATAAATGTTAATTTTTCTTTGAAAATATGAAGGAATTCCATATTCTTATAAGTGCCTTTACATATGACTCACACAGTTTCCATCGAAATTGTGTATAGGAAGAGCAAATGTCAAATATGAATGCAAATGTCAAAAATAAAATGCGGTTACACCATCGCATCATCTGCCCACTTTTCCTGTGGTTTCCTCATGTATGCTAATAATAATAATAATGAAAAACTTTGGATATTTAACACAGACAAACAAATGAGTTATTACTAACAACAATCATGTATTTCTCAGTTATTTTTTTCTAAAGAGTTTTACAGTTGAAAAATGGATGACTTTTCCAAATTAAAAACAATCAAACTCATACTTTATAACACCTATATCTGGAGGATTATGATCAATCATGATAGAATTACTCCCATACAACATCTCTTCTGGAGTAAACAGGGTATACTGACATACTCCTACTTTTTCTCAAAGTCTGTCAGAACATCCCAACACTGAAGAGAGCTGGCTTATCACCTGCAGCTGCCAGATGTGTGTTTCCATTCCTTTGGCGATTCTCCTGACTCCCCTCTGCCTTCTGCTATCACTTCTAAGGTTCTTCGCTCTCAAGTACTACCAGGGAGAAGTAGCTCATTGCTTCAACTCTTCTCTTTTTTCATACACACCAGATTTGTTTTCAAAGACAAGAACCTGAGTGATTATTCTACTAAGACTTGTAATTCCTATCACTAGGTAAGTTGGGTAAGCTTTATGACTGCTCTTTTCCTCAGTGTCCTTCGTCTTACTTCTGGTACTGACTGATGTTAGCAGAAACATGAGTGGCTGAAGCCAGATGAGGCATTTCATGACTGTAATCCCAGCTACCTAGCAAGCATAGAGTGATCCTGTCTCATAAAAAACCAACCAACCAAGTTTAAAAAAGAAAGAAAGAAAAGAAAATTTGACTGGCTGAATGATGATGCTGTGCAGTACTCATAGCAATAATCCTAATAATGAGAAGAAGAAAAAATGTCAAGAATAGAAATATATATATATATATATAGTATTGTTCTAGGGATTTTGCATGTGTCAAGTCATATTAAACTCCTAACAACCCCAAGAGTACTGAATGGAACCCTTGGCCACTGAGGTACACTGGCTGTGTGACCCAACCTATTATGTATTTTCGTCTGATTTTTCAAACAATGTGAAACTAATACACAGAAATGAGGTCATCCAGCAAATAAATGGCACAGCCTGGATTTAATCACAGGACATGTGATCTCAGAGTCCTCGTCTTTAACCACTTTGTGTTAGGGTGGTTTTCTAAAGCTTTTGCTCCATAGTAGAACATGAATATATTCATGCTTAAATAACCACTTATTTTGATTCTCTATTTCGCATGGGGACCGTTGGTAAAACCAGTGTGCTGTTTTACAAGAGGCAGTGTATTTACCGGAAGAACATAAGATTGATAATTAGAGTACAGTGATGTGATATGGCTTAGACGTTCAATACACACTAATTTCCACAAAGTTCCATTTGAGTATCTTAGTTTTCAGTCTTTCCTAGAAAGCTAACAAAGCCTGCAATGATACACATTTGTGGTTGTGATGATGATGACGACCACACTGGTTTCTGAAATGTGTTCACTCAGAAATATCCCATCTCAAATATGTTTACATACGCATTGTTGTTCAATATTTTAAAATTCAGGAAAATTCACTTTATTCAACAACATTGATTAAAGGTCTACGATGTGTCGGGGATTTTGATGTGTGATGAGGGCATACATAATGAATAATAGATGTATAATACTGACCCCATATCTTCAAGGCTTTTATGGTCTCCTGGGGAAGATACTTATGTAAATAAAGTTATTGTAATAAAGAAAGTGATAGGGTAAAGGTGAGGGAGTGGTAAAAGACAAAGGGCTTCTTGAAAATTCTAGGAGTTTGGGGGAAAGTCAGAGGGTGCTCTGAGCTGGGTTCAGTGGTCGAATAGGAGTCAACCCATAACAGAAGCAGAAAAACTGTCACAGCCCTCAGCCCTGCAAGAGGGGAGCAGAGCTTGTCCAGGCTGCTCTTCCTCCTGGGTGCTCATTTCAGTGAATTGCAGCAACCTGTGTGGCAGCCTTGACTCTTCTTTCTCACCCTTCCTTGCTCAGTCAGTCACCAAACCCAACAGATTCCATGCCTGAGTGGCTCGAGACCCTTCACAGCTCTCATTACTTCTGCCCACTATCACCAGTCTGGCTTGGATTTGGCAGTGGCCTGGTAATTGTGCTCTAGCTTCTGCCATCTCTTACCATAACTTCCCCCAAGTCCATTCTCCACCCTTGCAGCAAAGCACATTCTAAATTGCAAACCAGAGCATGCTATTTTCCAGAGGGATGGGGGATGAGGGTGGGTAGGGGTAGGGAGAATGGGGGAAAGGGACGTTCAATGACTCTTAATTGCTCTTAGAATAAAATTCACATTTTTATCATGAGAAACACAAGCTTTATGCTTGTTTTTTCCAGTGTCATCTTCCCCCATGCCTTCCTCACTCTGATAGAGATATATTAAACTTCTTTCAGTTCCTTGAATGCATCCTGTTTTGCTTCTTGGCTTTGTATGTGTTTTCCCACTTTGCTTGGATAACTATTACTCACCCACAAGTCTCATTTTAAATATGGCTTCCTCCAAGAAGTCTTTTCTGGACTCCTAAGTCTAGGTTAAGAACTTCTTTTATGTGTTCCCAAGACACATTTTGCTAATTACACTATATGGTAAATGGTTGTTTGCTTGTGTGACAATCACGTTAAAGTAGAAACTAAATACTAGGTAGCAAAACCACCCATGTTTCAAAGATGCTGGCAGAGAAGAAATCTAGAAATCAGGTGAAGGGTATACATATTGAACTTGAAGAAATCGGGAAATGATTTGAGAGGGGCTTTGAGGTGAGCTATTGGGGAGGTTGAAGTTTGAAGTTTGAGGTGGCAAAGAGACTGGGATTTGTTCCATGTCTCAGAAGTCTGAAGTAAATGGTTGTGGCTGAATCTGCCTGTCTGGTGTCAGGGCTAAGACAAAGCTGCACAGAGTGAAAACAAACCATGTTTTCACTGACAACAGGGCTGAAGTAGGTACCAAAGATACAATGTGGGCAAAGAGGGAGGAGGCAGTCTCGGATCAACCCTTAAAGGGACCTGATCAAAGAGGGTTTCTTGTAAGTCAGGCTGGCCAGAAAAAAAGAGAATGGGATGTACTTACTATTAGTTGCAGAAATTGACAGGAGGGAGAGGAATTGTAAGCTTCTGTCTAATGATTCAAGTGGTAAAAACTTCAAGGAGTCATGAAAGCTCCCCATGAAAGAATTAGTTCTGAACATTTAATAAGCCCACAGAACATCAACTCAGATTATAACTTCACCAGCCAAATAAGACCCCTCTTACCATTTTTTCTCTCCTTCCCCTACCCTGCCCACAGCAGCCCTTCTCACAACATAAAATGTCCAGATGGGTGACTTTGAACTAGAAGAGAGAAGAACGTGTAATTTTAAGTTCATATCTTTCTACTTCTGCCTCCTGAGCTTCTGGGGTTATAGGTATGAGCTACCATGTCTTGCCATGGATTTTTTCTATTGAACTAAAAATCACCTGATTATTTAAGTGGGAACAAAGAAATTATGAGTCCTGCCTGATATTTCCAACTAAAGGGAAAAGAAAAATATGGATTCCTTAGTAGTTCTAAGGTCTTTTTCTTTATGTTTGGATTTTGGCAGCGTGTCTAAGTGTGGAATACTTATTTGGGATCTTCTGACCTTTGAATCTATACGTTGAAGTCTTTAATCCATTTGGAAAATTCTCATCATGTCCTCAGATATTGTTTCTCCATTTTTCCTTTCCTCTGAAGCTCCACTTACATACCTATTGGACCATTTGATAACATTGTATTCATTTCTTATGATGTAGTCTGTTTTGTTTTCAAATTATTTTTCCTCTACCTACTACATTTTCAAAGTTTTCTGTCAAACTGCCCTTAAATTCGCAGAACCTGACTCATAGTTGGTGCTCAGTAAATTTTTTGAAGAGTGAATAAATTATTATCATGAACAAAAACAGTTTGGGCATAAATATGTACTGCATAAAGAAATTACAAGTTATTCTTCATGTTCTAAAACTAGAATTTTAAATGCGAGGCTAATAGTGATAGAAGATGAGGTTTAAGATACAGGTGGAAAAAACTAAAAGTTTGTAGAGAGCTTGGATTTGAAGTGTTGGTAGGTTGCTGAATGGTTTCCAATGGAAAAGTTACAAAGCCAATTGCATAACAAGTACATCAACCCCGAAGAGGGGTTTAAGTGGAAGAAAGTTGTTGGCAAGAAAGATCCCAGCTCTGAGAAAATCCCCTTGGCTCTCCTTCAGCCACCCTCTTTGTAATGAAGCATCCTCCTTACCCTCATCATAAGTACCCACCATTGCCCAAGACACTTCCAGGCACCTGACAAATACAGGTGTGATGGGCGCTCACACTCGTGGGCATTGCTAGAAGAAGAAAGGTGAAATGTTCTTTAGTTGCTTCCCAATTGCCACAAGGTGAGCAGCTTTCTCTGCCACATGCTCCTACCACCATGGTTCTGAAAGCAAGAGCCAAACAAATCTTTCCCCCTTTAAGGTGTTTTTCTCAGAAAAGCAGTACCAAGAAGTAGGGCTGTTGCTGAGACTAAACTTGACTATGGTTCATAAGTTTGGAATTTGGAAAAGTTTGGAGAAGCTCTGTAGGGAAGGTCTAGAGTGGTGTAAAAAGAGTTTAATATGAAAGTCTTGAGGTATATTCTGGAAGACCAGAATGTTGATAGGAATGTGGACAGTAAAGACTGTGCTCATGAAGCTTCAGATGGGAATGAGGACTTGATTGAAAATTGAATTAATGGCCATCCATTCCTGTTACATTGTGGCAAAAAACTTGTCTACTTTTGTCCATGCCTTGAGACGTATGGGATGCTGAGTTTAACAGTGATGGACTAGTTAATCTGGCAGAGGAAATTCCTGCATCAGAATGTGGCATGAGCATCGCTTACTGCTTTTAGCCAAGTTTATAGGAGAATTGGGGAAGAAAAAAAAAAAAACCAGAGCAGAACAATTTGGAAAACATTCAATTATGTTGGAAGTTGTAGACAAGGCAGATGTAAAACACCATTAAAAATAAGCCAATCATAATTAATAAACAGCATTCATTTCTTCCAAAAAAAAAATAAGCCAAACACTTTGCACAGTTCAAAAGGAAAGATCCTTTGAGGGCATCCTCTACCCATTGGAGGCTTCAGGGTATAAAAGTATAATCTCATTTGAAAGACTCCTTGAGAAGAGAGCCCTGTGGGGATCCCCTGCTTGCATAGGCTAACGAACAGTGTTGCTCCCTACAGAGCTGGATGTAAAAATGCTGTCAGTAATTCCATTGTTGTGCCCAGAAGAAATGCAAGCTATGGACAGATGCATTTCTTTCAAACATGACCAAGATCCCCCATTTCTTCTCCAATTTCCCCCAGTATTTGTTAACTTGACATTAGAAATGCACTCCTTTTAGGGTAAAGCAGTATATTTCCAGAGACTGCCAACATAAACCTTTTCCTAACTGTCCTTTGACACAAGTCAATGTTAATTTGTCATATTTATTAATTAACTTGTGAGCTGAACGGAAAGTGATTTTTAAGGAGACCAGGTGTAAAAAAGAGGTTTCACTGGATCTTCAGTGAACAAAACCAGCCTGGACCTGAGATTAGCAGGGGCAGGAACACTCAGAAGTGAAAGAAAGTGATCAAAATGCAAAGGACAAAGTGCAGTAGCTTCATGAGGTTGCTTGGGCTGTCCCCATTTCCAGGTTAAGACATTTTTATGTACTTATTACTTACCACAGTAATCCATGTTTAAAAAATTATTGTTAGCATGACAGGATGCATATGTATTCTATAATACCCATGCATATGTCTTAGTTGTAGTGGTTTCAGATTTAGCAAGTACACTCATCCCTTGGCATTTGCAGATGCTAAAGTCCCTTTTATAAAACAGCATAGTAGCATCATGTAAACTGTGCACCCTCCTTTAAATCATCTCTCGTTTACTTACAATATCTAATACAATGCCTGTACATCACTTATTTAAATAGATTCATCATAATACTTGATGTGTGGCAAAATTATGTTTTGCATTTTGGAACTGTCTGGAATGTTTTTTTTCCTGAGTATTTTCCACCCATGGTTGGTTGAATTCATGAATGTGGAACCTATGGATACAGAGGGCCAACTATCTATCACACAGGGTCCTGTCGGAAATAAGTAGCAAACTCAAAGGAATTAACTGAAGAGACTTTGGAGAGTTGTGGTCAGGGTTAAGAAATAAAAAGAAGTGGTGAAAAATCCAGGGACTAGCAAAAGTCGAAAACCTTTGTCACACTATCAGAAAATGGTTAATGCTCCCTCAAAAAGGTTCATTCCTTAAACCCCAGATTCTGTGTATATGTTACCTTATTTTGCAAAAGGAACTTTGTATATATAATAAAGTTAAGCATATTTAGATGAAGAGATGATCCTAGATTATCTGAGTGGTTCCAGGGCTATTATAAGATTCCTTATAACAGGAGCTAAAATCAGAAAGAAGATATAAAGACAGAAGCAGTGGTCAGAGATTCCAGTGGTAAGCTTTGAGGATGAAGGAAGGGACTGTGAACCAAGGAATGTAGGTGGCTCCTAGAAGGCAAGGCAAGGGGATTTTTCCTTAGAGACCCCAGCCAAATGAAACAAGGCAAAGAAAAACAAAGAAAACCAGAACAAACAAACAAAAAAACCCACAGCAGCTCTGCAGAAACATTTTAGACTTCTAACATCAAGATCTGTAAAATAATATATTTGTACTCTTTTTGCCCACTAAATTTGTGATAATTTCTTACAGCAGAAATAAGAAATTCATACACACCCCTTACCCTGAAGGAATAAGGAAAGAGGAAAGTGTTGCCAGAGCCTAGAAAAGCTGGAGTTGTGGAGGGAGAAGGGCCAGATGGGAGCTGTGGGCGCAGAACAAGTCAGCCATGGCTAGAATCTTAATGAACCTGGGGTTGGAATGCAGAGAGAATAGAGAGATCTTGACTTTTCTCTCCTGCTTTCTAGACCACTGTCAATGCTTCTTATTGGGTGAACTCAGCCATCCATACAACAGGAGAGCCAAGGTGATACAGGCAATGGAGATCAACAACCTAGGTACAGAGAAGAGCAGAGAGGAGCAGAGAGTGAATCTAGTGAAGAGAGAGGAACTAGGCAGAAATGGAGAATAAAGAAAAATGCAATATTCTTGAATTATGCCATCTTTGTTTATTACAAATTATTTACATACACTTATATAAATCTTCTTATATGCATACTATTGTATACAGAAAAGGTTTGTATCATAATAGCTCTTTGTTTATTAGAGTATGGAAAATTATCCTTTTCTTATTCAGTCAAAAATTACTATTGCAGGATGAACAAAACAAACAGACAAATAAACATGTGCACAGATCATTATTGTATCACTTCAATGGTGTGATCACAGTATTGTTTGTGTAATAGCACAAACATTACACAGTCTCTGTCACTTGGAGACATCCAACAGGTTTTTAGATATCACAGACTTCTAAGCCTGGGCATAACCCTGTAAGTAATATTGTAACTAACCAAAAGTTGGATGCTACATTAAAATTCTATGTTGAATATATTAAATATGAAGGTATTGGGTCCTTTCTGAAAGGATTGAACAGAAACCTTCTCCACAAGGCAAATGTATTAGAAATATTGACAACTAATGTGAATTCTCATACTCACAGGCTAGAGTAGGGGGTGAGGGAATATTGTCACTTCAATGAAGATAAGACTAAAAATCTAGGTTTTTCTTATACACATTCAGAGGAAAATAAAGTGGTAAGAAAGAGAGGCTACTTCTGGAACTTCTAGTAAGATGCAATTGACAGGAAAACCCTTGTAATCCAGCCAAAATACTTCACCTCTGAAGGAAAGGAGCAGCTTTGAAGTCACTGAGTAGGTGGAAATCTAGAAAGAGATTTATTAAGCCAAGGGCCAGATAGTTATGGAGAATTTCATTTAAATTGCTTAGTAGAATATGAAAGGTGAGAGACCTTTTATGTCACCAAATTAAGACTATAAAATATTTTTTTGCTCTTTTCTATAAAGACAGCTGGTTAGTTTTATTTGTAAACAGTACTGGGCCACATAAAAATGTTTATTTTGACTACAAAATATAGGCATATAGATATTTTAATATGTATAATCTATCTATCTATCTATCTATCTATCTATCTATCTATCTATCTATCTAATCTATCTACCTACCTACTTATCTAATGTCCTATAATCTTTTTCTCCCACCCTTTATCCTCCCATGTGTACATAAAAAAAAATTTACTTTTTATTGCATATATATTCAAATAATTCAATAAAAAGATAAAAAAATTTAAAATTGAGGAAACATATGGAGGCAATGAGATAAATGGATTGTACATATATAGAATTCTAGCAAAACATTTGAAATGGTAAGTTAAGGGTAATAATTCATTAATGATTCACTCTATGTAGCACTACCAGCCTTTCTATGTTCTTTATCTTGATTCATGGTGTCGCTATCCACCTTATCACCCAAATTCCCACCTGGTACCTTTCCTATCCACTCATCAAGTGCTACCCATTCTAAAAATAATAATCACTAATAGAGTACCCACTCTCTTCTAGGCACTAATCTAAGCATTTTATCTACATAAACATACTTAGTTCTTATGATAACCCTATGATGCGAATTATCCTAGCTCCATCTCTATTTTTAAAATGAGAGAACAGAGAGTTATGTAAATTATCCCTGTTGGATAGAGGGGAAGTAGCAGAGCTGCATTTGAACTTGACTGCCTCTAGTCAGCACTCTCTGACATCATTGCATTTGACTGCCTTTCCCTAGATTGCAAGTGCTTTGTCGGGTCAGTGTTCTTTCCTCTCTGCCCCATTAACGCTCCTCATCCTTTACTTGATGTCGGCACCTCCTTCTAGCAGGTCTACCTGCCTCACAGTCACATCTTAAATCCAACCTCAACTCAGCCCTATGGTAATATATATTTAGACTGCCCATTCAGCTTTCCTATTTAAAATCCAACAGTGGTTTCCTATTTTAAACTCATTTTAATTTTTGTTGTTGCCAAAATTGTATGCTGTTGATGACATAAACTTTTCTTCAAATGAAAGCTTAATAGGAAGAATACATAAAAGATTCAATATGGCTGGCTAGGATTGAAGTAGGGTGTGAATAGTAACCTTGTGTTGGTCCTGTGTTTCAAGAAGGGAGTGACGAATCCCTCGGTGCAGATTTGAAAACAGCCAGTTCTCTGCACCTACCAGCCAGGTGAGAAGCAATGCTGGAGTCCTAAGGAGGAGTGAGTCCATTGGTTGTTAAAAAATGTGGAACTGGGCATGGAGAGGGATTCCCAGCAGCAGCTGTTGCTGGATGTTTCTCAGTTCTTGCATCCCTCCTTGCCCAAGACCTGTTTCCTTTCTCGAGATGATAGGATTTTCTTTCTTGCTTTGTGACTTCATAATCCCCAGGTTTTACTATTTTCAAGACCTCTTTCTACTAAATATTTATATATCTAGTAGAACTAGCTATCCTGTGCATAGCTTTGTCAAAAGAGCTCAATGGTTCTCCAATGTGGTCCTCACACCACTAGGGTCCTTGATACCCACTCAAGGGCTCCTCTAAATGAAAGCTATCTTCACAGTAAAACTAAAATCATGATTTGCTCTTCTTTTTATATAGAAGAATGGGAAAAATGCTAGAGCCTTATTGCAAACCCAGTAGAGCTGACATGAAAACTGTATTAATGGTTCAAGTGATAGAGCACTTGCTTAGCAAGTGCAAGGTATTGCAAAAATAAAGGAATGAATGAACAAATGCATAAAATAAAGAAAGAAGGAGGAAAGAAGGAAGGAAGAAAAGGCAGAAAGAGGGAGAAAAGGAAAGAAAACTGTACTTACAGTAATTGTGTCCATCACTAGCATACACTTCAAGTTGGAAAAAAAAATAAAAGCCATTTCTACTTACGAATGTCCTTGATGGAGCAGTAAAAAAAGTTATTATCACATAGCACTTGAATACAGAGTTTAAAAATATTCTGTGGGCAAAAGAAAATGTATGTCTTAAAACCTGGTGTCTGTCTTGAGAAGCACTGGTCATGGAGTTGTGAGCTGAACAACAGACACATTAATCCTGCTTTTAGAACATGGGTGTTGGGAAGTTAATGTCAGAAAAATGAATAACATAAGCCTATCATTTAAGAAAAACAACTGACAGTTTTTGTTGCCAATGATACAATTCAAGTTTTCAAGGAAAAATTAGATTTTTGGGAAATTGCCACTGTGAATTTAGCTTCCCAATACTAAAGATTTTCCTGACAAAGTCAGAGGTGATATAAGTGAACCCAGATTTTTGATATTTCGCAATGGAGTGTGTCAACATTTGGAAGATCTGTGGAACTCAAGTGACAATGCCTGGTGTTCAAAACCATCCCTGGCTAAGAGACCCATTCAAAGAGCAAGTGAGACAACTGATACCATTGTAAGAGAATGGAAGACATCACTGATGGCTTCAGATTTTACAGTGCAACTAATAGTTACTAAATGACACGGTTGAGTTTTGGTGTAGTAGAAAAGAACTTCACATTATTTCTTCCTTTTCTAACTGTGTGAGGCTCTTTTTTCATCATACCCTTTAAGAACATATCACAATAGATTATGTATAGGAGTAACCAGGACAATGGAATTGTTTCCTATGAAGAGGATTTGCAAAACATAAACAAGACAACCTTTTTTCACTAATATTTTTTATTTTTCAAAGTCTAGTTATTTTTCATAAAATAAAATATGTTGTTACTTCAAATGAGTGAGAAATTTTGTTTGAATTTCTAATATGGAAAATACCTATCCTAGGTAGTTGACTTGACTTGCTTTGATATTTTGATAATAAATTAATAGTTTGGTTGACACGTTAACAGACCCTCCTACCTCTGCTTCCCAAATAGTTGGATCCACAGGCATGCACCACCATGCCATGCTTATTTTTGAGGCAGGGTCTTGTTAACTTTTGTCCAACTGCCTTTGAACCATGTCCTTCCATCTCTGCCTCCTGCTTAACTGGGATTACAGGTGTCTGTTAGCATGCAACTTAGTGTGGGTCATCACTAACATATTTGTAGAATGAATGAATGACTGCATTAATGTCATGATAGGAGAAGTTAAGAGTGCTATGAGAGCAAAAATTAGATACAGCCACCTTGGGTTAGGGAGCAGAGAAGGACTTATGGAGAAGCGACATTTGAGTTGAGAGAGGAAGGACAGCTGGGACAATCACTACAGGTGAGGGGGATGGAAAGAGTTCACTCCACATAAGGGTAGCATTTGAAACTGATTGCAGAATCTTGAGCCAGCTTGTAGAAAGATCATATGAAGTTTTCAGTCTCAAGAATTGAGACTTTATAGCAATAACACTTAAGATGCCATTGTGAATATGAAAGTGATTTATCTATATCTATATCTATCTGTCTATTTATCTATTGCATCAGCTGGCAATATTCTAGGACATGACAAATGTTATAGAGGTGAGTGATACAGAAAACATCTTTAAACATACAGGTTTGACATATTAATTGGGAACTGAAATGATGACTAATGAATGAATGAATAAATAGTCAGTAAAGATACATTACCTTGGAAGTGAACTGACAGTAGAGTTTCCAGTCCAGCCTATGGAAGCCAGAGTAAAGTGGAATGGTATCTTCCCAGAATTGATGGAGAATGACTGCGAAGAAGTAAGAATGTGGAACAAAAAGCTCAGGAATGCAGCCTATGGTCCTGGATATGAAGCTTGTGGGTGAAGCATACCTGAACATGATTCAGAAATTTGAGGAACTGCCTTGAAATCTGAAGATCAAGATTTCAAAGAAAGAAATAACATTGTTATATAAAAACTCATTTAAAAGAATGGAAGGGTAAAGTCATGTGGATTTAGTTAGAACTAAGATCTAAAGATTTGAAAATCTTTGATCTTAATAAAGATTTATAAGAAAGATGAAATATAGAGTTGTTTCCCAAATAAAGAAGAAAAGGAAGGAAAGAGGAAGACAAGAGGCAGAGGAGAAGGAAGGAGAGAGGGAGGAAGGAAAGACAAAGTTAACAAACAAAAAGTAGGAAGAGACCAAGGACTGCATGGAATCACCCAGTCCAAGATTCATGAACAAATCATTTCATTTGTATGTTTTTTTCTTTTTTGTCTTTTGGAGAGACGCCTATCCATGGGGCAAGGCTGTCGAGTGGGCAGATCCCTGTCTCAAACAAGCCTCTCTGTCTCTGTCTCTCTCTCTCACACACACACATACACACACACAAGGTCTTGCTAACGTAGCCCAGCCTGGTCTGGAATTCACTATGTAGCTCTGTCTGGTCTTGCTCGCCGTGCTTCTGCCTCCGCCTGTGGGATTATAGACATGCCCTCCCCCATGCCTTGCACACCTTTCTTGACTGGTGGGTGTGGTCTCCTGGGTTGCCTACTTCTATCCAGAAACTCCTTTGCCCTTTTCTCTGCACTCTGCCCCTATGCCCCTCCCTCTCTCCCTATCTTCAGTCAGATAGGCGACTGTCTACAGGCTACTGCATTCAAAGCTGCCTCACTGAAAGCCACTTTGAAAAGTTGCAAAAACAGGGATTTGGGAAGGGAGTTCGGAATTTTCCAAGTCTTCCCAAATACCCCAGGAGGTTATATTTGGAACCATGCTAGAAGCCAAACCGTTAGGATTCTGGAGGAGAATCTCCCTCTTGGGAGGGGTGGATAGGAAGCGTCTTCGAAGATCACCAAATCTAACTTTGTGAATCCTATGGAGAAAACTGAGAAGATCACGAAATCTAACTTTCTGAATCCTACGGAGGAAACTGAGACCTAGACATGCGTACTGCGGGGAGGAATGGCCATGAAGCAACCCTTGTCCTTTTCCAAGGTACTCATCAGCATCTTCCCTAGGCCCATGGCTAGCACCTCCAGAAAGGGTGCTGAAGATGGACAAGCAGAGTCTGGAGCCTCCTCCTCTGAGGCCCCAATGGGGAGAGGCCTTTGGTGAGAGTGAGGCAGAGAGGGAGGGCGAAAGGAAGGAAGGAAGGGGGGCCGAGGTGGGAGTGGAGGAGGCAGCCTCTGCGAGGCTGATTGGCTCCGGAGCCAGCCCTCTCCATGCGGTTTATAAGAGTTGGGGCTGCCCTGGGCGCTGTGCCTGCCCGCTGGCCCGCGCGCCCTGGAGCTACCACTGGGCTGCCAGTGAGCTCTCCACGTCCAGGTCCCGCCTGGCCCCGAGCCTGTCGCGGCTGCCTTGGAGTTGGCAGAGAACGGCTGAGAGACAGAGGGGGAGCGACAGAGGGAAGAGAGCGCCCAAGTGAGCGGGCGGAGCGCCATGCGCCGTGCCAGCCGAGACTACAGCAAGTACCTGCGCGGCTCGGACGAAATGGGCAGCTGCGGCTCGGGCGCCCCGCACGAGTCTCCCCTGCACGTCCCGCCGCCTCCCGCGCCCGCCGCGGCGCCCCCGTCCCACGCGGCCTCCCGCTCCATGTTCGTGGCCCTCCTCGGGCTGGGGCTGGGACAGGTGGTGTGTAGCGTGGCTCTTTTCCTGTACTTCAGAGCGCAGGTGAGTGGCCGCATTCCCAGGGCGCGCGGGACGGCAACTCCTCCTTGTTCCTCCCGCACTGGAGGGAAACTGAGGCTGGCCACAGTGCTTGGCTCCCCACATCTGGCCCATTGAGAAGGGGAAAGTGACTTTTCAAGGGAGGGAGCGTGGGGCTTGGAGATCGCGGGGTGCGCCCCATCTGTTCTCTCGGCGCTCTGGCCATGGACCGCATAGCGCGGAGGCTGGGCGCATCTGTCCAGATGTGGGGTTTGAATCCCCGAAACAGCACTGGCCGCTCACCTTTTGTGGAAGTAATGGCACACTTTCTTCCTCTCTCTTGGAGTTTAAGTTGCAACTCAAATCGATTTGGCAAAAAAAAAAAAAGTTGAGCGCCTTCATGTGGGCATCCACCCTTCCTCCTCCCCCCGCCCGCTTCCCGGTAGCTTTCGGGTCCCCGAGTGGACTGCAGGGATGCTAGGATCCACAGTGCTGGAGGGGTGTGAGGGGCTGGCGGCCGTTGCAGCACCGGGGAAGGGGACGATGTCCAGGTCGCCAGATGGGCAGAATTACAGCGCTACAAGAGATGTGGATTTGCCAGGCTCTGCTGCTCCTTGGGGGTGAAGGAAGGGGGTTGCCCCATGTGCCTGCCAGTAAGGTGGGCAGAGGAAGGAAGCAAGGTGTGTGTGTGTGTGTGTGTGTGTGAGAGAGAGAGAGAGAGAGAGAGAGAGAGAGAGAGAGCGCTCCTCTAGGCAACCTAGCGAGTAGCCAACCACGAAGAGAGGCTCTAAGGCTCAGAAGTGCAGGAAGATAGTAGGAAGGAAGGGGTGAATTTGGTGAATTTGTAATGTGCTCTCTGGTGGTTTATGCTCTTGTGTTTTCTTGGAAATTGCAGCGCAGTTGGTTGCACTCATTCAAATACTCTTTCTGGTGCTGTGAACTCTTTCTCAGAGGAAGTGGGGGGCTGACTGTGCGTTTTTTTTTTTATGGGAAAAGAAAGTTGGGTTTGGACTTCATCGGTTTTCAGATTCAAAGGTGATTACTAAACCAAATGGGATGCATTCAAATATGCCATTGCTTGAATTGGATGGGGATTTGATATGTGCCACTGTGCTTCTAATCAGAGGCTTTTTGTTAAGTAATCATTATCCATTAATTTGCATTTTAGAGTACTGCTGTGGTTATCTATAAAACAAAAATAGCAATGCTGTGCACAATTCTTCAGAAAAGTAGCATTTGTATATTAATAAATGCCATCTTCACTTGTTGAGGATTCTTTTCTCTAAAAGACAATTTTTGAATGATTCACTTGCAAAACGAAACACACAAGTCCATATGAAAATGACTACACTTTTTTTTATTTCCCTGGAGCACCTGGCAGTCAGGAAGGAATGGTTTATCCACTTTTCCCATGAAGCATTTTGTTAACAACTGCCATTTAATGTGTGTGTTTTGAGAACCTGCAGTGCACCGGACACTATTACATGCTATGACATGTGACTTCAGAATCAGGGATTCAATACGTGCATGGTGCCAGGTGACAGAGGATACCTCCAGCAAAAGGCTGTTATAATTCTTGGTCCAAGAAGAGGCACTCAGCCATCTTTCCTAACACTTTAGGGCCATGGCATTTTCTGAGCAGTAACAGCCCTTTGAGTGTTCAGTGTAGAGTGGGAATGAACACGTTCTATGGACCTTGGCAGCTTGGCCTGCCAAGACCCATAGAAATTGGCATGGCCACGTAGAAAAGAGTGACCAACTGGGCTCTTGTTACAGTTGCTCAGTTTTCCTGAAGGAATTCCACTGGTGGAGTGGGCTGAGAGGTCTGTCCTCCTGAGGGTCCCTACCATCACACAGCAGTCTAGGTGGTACAGGAATAATAGTGAAACACTTAAAACCCTTTTCCAAAGTAAACATGTGATCAGTACACTTATCTACAAGTTTTTCCACTTGGAGAATTTCATGTCACCCAGATTTCTGGGTACCATATTCCTAGCTGCCATGATAATTGGGTTTCTCTAAGATTTATGCAAAATATTTTAGCCATTATTCTGATCCCAGTTCTGTTCTGCAGTTTTAGAAAGGTCATATGAACCTTTCTAAAGGTTTTGGGAGTAATGTGTTCATATGAATATAGCATATACTGCTAGGTCTGATTGCATTTTATAGACTTTAACATCTGCATTTGATACCTAAGGAATCTTAATCACTTAGAGATACATTCTGAAAGTGCCACAAATGAAATGCTATGCTGTCCGGAATTTCGTTTCAGAATCAATTGATGGGAACCGGGTTGGGAAGTAGTTTCTTACACAGAAAACAAGATTGACCTTGTAGAAGCTGGGTTATTGAGACATGGAGATTCCATCTTCACTTCTTTCCAACTTCATATTTTTTGCTGTTCTAACTAAGGGAATAGATTTAATTTGGCTTCTCACTGTTTTAACATTTTCACTTATATCGATGTCTTTGAGTTTAAAACTTGGTACTTGATTATAACAAAGAGGAGCTTTTGGAAAGTTGTGGACCCAAATTCTTTAGTTTCTCAATGCATGTGAATGAGAATGAAACCATTATGTTTGTGTTTATAGTTTACAGTTAAAAAAAGGATAAAAGGAGCTATTTTTATTGCTAAAGTTTTAAGATGGGAAAAAGAAGCTATGCAAAGTCTCAAGGAAAAGCAGTTTCATTTAGTTTTAAGTGCATTTAGAAGAATGCCCAGAGTAGTGTAAAAATCACAGTGACCTAAAAAATTTTTACCCTTCTCAACTCATACTGAAGCTAGCATGATGGTGTTCATCTATAATCCCTGCCCTGGGAGGCTGAGACAGGAAGATTGAAAATTTGAGGCCAGCTTGGGCTACATAATGAGACTGTCTCAGGAGAAAAAAAATCCACTGATGCTTGAATAGTCAGCAATTAATCGCCACCCTGGATGTTTCAGATGGCTTTGGCCTAGAATTTTTTTTTAAATATATGTTCTAGGTTCAGTGTAGATTAGCTCCCCACCCACCCACCAAAGGGAAAATACCGTGTGGGTCATGCTATATATTTACCACATAGTATTCATACTTTGGTTTGCAAAGGAAAAAAAAAAAAACCTTTCCAAAAAAAAAACTTGCTTGTAAAATGCGTGTGCGAGTTAACATCCGTGTAAGATAAGCTTTTCAAGCTCTTTTACCCTTTTAACTCCTTCCTCTATCTCTCAACGTGCACACACCAGCCTTGTGGCTGCTTGTACCCAGGACAGCAGCCACTGCTGCAGAGGTGTGCGGCTGCCTGCTTCAGATAAGGAAGTAGCACAGTGGCAAGCGTCCTGCCTCACTTTAACCCTATAAATGATTCCGCTTCAAGGAAGTTTATACATACACACACACACATATACAGTTCATTTCCCAGGTACAAAATCATCTGATGGATGCATTTTTTAAAACAAAAATTATTAGCACAAATTAATTGTACAAAGGAGCATGATTGTGGTATTTATGACATGCATAGAATAGGCAGACTCTGATCAAATTGATGAATGCATTTTAGAGTCCATTTCAAATCAGATATTTAAGCATTGGTGTTTTCAGACTTACCTGGGTACAATGAATTCATTTGAACCTCAGTTTACTGTGACCTTTGATGGAATTTTTGTGTTCCTCTGTGTGCTGGAATTTCCCTGATGCTGGGACTGCCTGTTTTGCAGCCTATGGCAATGTCTGGTGTGTTTTATTGACTAAAAGTCCTTTCAAATGATTTGTGACACTACACATCTGTCCATTTCTAATTTATTACTATGCAAATGATCTAATTAGCAGCTAAAATAGTACAGTTTTTCAGTCATGCAAATCTTTTATCCAGACTGCTGTGTGCGAAGAAATAGGTTGTTGGGTAGGAGATACGTTCATTTGGTCACTCCATGAACACTAGTTGTATCTCCTGAAGCAAACCTGTGCCCTTCCCTTGGTTCCTCGTCCTCGTTTGTCTGTTTGTGTGTTTGACCCTGTATTCCCCAAACCTATGCATCTCTCTTTTCTCCTGGGCAGTGGAATGAGAACATTTGGTTATAGGTTAAAAATAGATTTCTAAGCCCAGCATGGTTGTACATGTCTATAATCCCAGCACTTGGGAGGCTGAGGCAGGAGGATCTCCAGTTCTAGGCCAATCTGAGCTACATTCTGAGACCCTGTCTCAAAAAACCAAAACCAACCCCTCCATCCAAAAAAATTCTACTTTGTGATCTTTAATAAACAAAATAAATGAATATATTAAATTAATTATGCCATGTAACCATGATTTCTTTGGGGAAGAAATTTAAACATCTGGGGCTCTCAGCTGCATTTTCAACATACGTGGAGAAAGTCTCAGCAATTGGACCCTGTCTCTGGGATTTTGATGGAGCAGAGTGGAGACAGGGTGAGATCCAGCATTTAAGAGAAGGGACAAGATCTTTGCATTCTGTTTGTTTGCAGGAAGTCATTAACTAGTGTTAATGATTGCAGTACTTGTAGTAATTAGTCATAGTTGTGAAAAGATTTTAAAATTGGTGTCCAGGGACATTGTGAGTCGTTTTAATAGCAGAACATCCATACATATTTAACATTTTAAGCATTACTTCTCAAAGTTTAATATCTCTAAGACTCACCTGGGATCTACTTAAAATGTGCCAGGGTGGAGCCCAAGAGTCTTCAAACCCCTCCCCCACCCACCGCAACTGGGTCTTGACTATGCTAGGCAAAGCACTCTGTTATTGGAGCTGGCACACCTTCAGCTCTTTTGTTCGTATTTTGTTCTTGAGACAGAGTCTTGCTATCTTTTTGCCTGAGCTTTCCTCAAACTCATGATCCTTCTGCCTCCACCTCCCAAGTAGCTGGGATTACAGATGTGAGCCACCAGGGTTGGGTTCAAGATTCAAGATTCTGTACTTCTAGTAAGCTCCCAGTGAACCCACACAGCTGCTGGTGCTTAGACTGCAGTTTGAGTATTGAGACTGTTGGAGCCTGCTACTTCTGTTGACAGCTCTTAGTCTGTCAGTGAGACTCAAGCTGAACCAATGTTAGCATCCGGGCATTTCCTCACTAATGCCGCAGTGTCCCTTTAGCTCAGCTCTTGTCTGGGGGTGAACCAGCAAGGCTTTGCATGAGTCTGCTTTCCTGAGGTCTGAACCTAATGGCCCTTCCTACCAGGTGCCCAGGCTTTTCTGATTTTGGAATACTTACTGGCTTAACTGGGCCGTATTTTTTTTAAGTGTGTGGTTGAAAGCTGTCCTTCTATAAAACTCACATATTCTGACTCATACTAATTATTCTAAAGAAAATATGAGTAATAAGTATAGATTGCAAATAGTTTTGATTGTTGGTGGTGCTTTTCCCATGCTTATAAATCATTCTTACATTTGAAAGACTAGAATAATCAAGTTGGTATAAGAGGTGCGCACTTGTTAAAAGGTTATTTCATTTTGAGAATTTTCAGATATTCAGGGGGGCAGTTTTCAGTTTCTTGCTCATGGTTGCTTAATAAATCTGTACCTTTCTGATTATGTTTAAAAATCTAATTAAATCTGACTGGTCTTAGGCTCTTGTAAACTTATGTAGTTTTTCCCTTTTTCTTTTTTTTGTCTCCTTTGTATCTACTAATAAGCAAATGTACATGAAGTACCTGTAAAAAAAAAGAGGCCGAGTTAAACTATTATTATTTATTTATTTATTTTGGTGAGACTAGGGTTTGAAGTCAGGACTTTGCAAGCACTGTACAGCTTGAGTCACACCTCCAATCCATTTTGCTTTGGTTATTTTGGAGATGGGGGTCTCAAGAACCATTTGCCTTTACTGGCCTCAAACTGCAGTCCTCCTGATCTCAGCTTCCCACGTAGTAGGATTACAAACATGAGCCATGGGTGCCTAGAAGGTTAAAATATTATTATTACCATCACTCCCCTGAAACCACTGCCGAGGCTTGTCAGGAACTGGAAGGAGCAGCCACCATGTAGAGGAGTGTTTAGAGAGAAGTTAAAGCCTGGTGATCAGCTTGTAACTCCTTGGGGGTATTTTTGTTGAGCCAGTCCCTCACATTACAAGAACATCAGCATTAGCCGGCATTTACCCATACGGCCTACTCATCCAGCCCTCCCCACCCTACTGTGACACCAGATGTTACCCACACATACTCCCAAGCACCCTCTGACAGATGAGGCAGTCCAGGATGAGAAGCACTGAAGAGAAGTTCAACTAAAAGAGAGATCGCGCTCTAGCTTCAGGTTTTGCCTGGAGCCAGGAAATGGATTTCTCTCTCCTTTCTTTGGCCGATTAAAATACTCATTGATTAAGGGAAAAGGTCAGGCAGACATGGTGGTTAAAGATGATGATAATTCCACCTGATTTATGTAGTCTTTATGCTCTGAGTCTCCAAGCGGGCTTCTAACCCTCTAGCATGTTACAAGTGTTGAAGACAAACATCTTTCCCTGCCCACACTGATCACCCTTCCATGAGGATTCGTGTTGGCAGAGAAGATTCCCTGTCAATCACACCTGTGCACTTATGTTGAAAACCCACCACAGAACCGTGGATGAAATGAATTAGAAATCGATGTCTTCAATAACTGGCAGTAATTGCATTAACTATTAATCAATCACTAGGGATATAAAACTCTTCTAAGAATGATCCTTTATATACTTGTCACACCTTATTAAACAGTAGAATAAGTACAGTAACCACTCTGCTGTCCTTACTTTCCCCCCCACCTCAGATGGATCCTAATAGAATATCAGAAGAGAGCACTCATTGCATTTATAGAATTTTGAGACCCCATGAAAATGCAGACTTGCAAGACACGACTCTGGAGAGCGAAGACACAAAACTAATACCTGACTCGTGTAGGAGAATTAAACAGGCCTTCCAAGGAGCTGTGCAAAAGGTAAGTCCACGTCAAGGCTGTTCAATCAAGGGCCTTTACTGACTCCAAAATTGGAGAATATTAAAACGTGCTAAGTGATATTGACTCTCTTCTTTTTTATTTTATTAATATTTAAAAGAGCTGAAAATGTTTTAAAGAGATTGGTAGAAATCTGATGTGGGTAGTGGTTGGTTATGGTATCCAGAGACATTTATGCAAACATGCTTTTCTTTCCTCTCTTTTTAAGGGGAGGAATTTAAATTCACACTTAGAAAGAGGACAAAGGCAGTTGGCAGTTGGTAGAGGGTCCCTTTGCTACTTTGAATTCCCTGGTCTAGAAACCTTTTCTGTGGTTCCCAGGACTGTCCATTTGGTTTTGCAATCTTAGGACCCCCTGTTCATCTGTGGTCCAGGGCTATAATGAGAAGTAGTTGTAACTGCTCCTTTGTTGATGTGTGGTGAGATCAGCATGCAGAGCAGGAAATGGCATCATGGGAGAGATGGAAATTCTATGTCTGCTTCTCATTTTCTGGGATAGTTGGGTGAAAAAAGAAGAGATGGGGACAGAGAAGACCAATGGCTTCTTTTACATCAAGAGTTTCCATTGAGAAACACTGTAGTAACTGTCTTATGTTCCTGAATAGAGCCACCTGAGAATTCTGTAGCCTTAGAATTATTTTACTTACTGACTCCACCAAAATCTGGGTAGAACCCAAGTATAAAACACCTGTGTGCATCACATGTCCGCAAATCCAGCTGCATGGTACATGCATCCACCTATATAACCCGTCTTGTACTTTCAACTCCTTGTCTATCTCCATTATCTCACAGTAAATCCTGAAGTTCTCAAAGCCCTTAAATCTTAAATTTGTTAAGATGTGATTAGTCAAATTTAATACTTCAAATTTAAGATGGAACAATTAAGTCTTAAATTTGCTATGGTTTACTAATTAAATGTTAAGTTTAATTCTAGTCTATTTTGTAAAAATCTACATAGTGTAATAGCCTATTTTTAAGAGTTTGTCAGTCAGTGGTAAAAGTAGGAAGTAGGAAGATGAAGCTTTTTTGTAGAACTGATAAAGGTAAATGTAACAACCAGAAGGTTGAGATTTGCTTTATTTTATTGAGTTTAAGAAACCATCAATTTTCAGCTTACTTTATTGTTTCACAAATCATTAGGAAAGAAAAGCTACTGAGTAAAAAATTAAGCATGAGCATCATGGATTCCAGTGGCATCTTAATTTCAGAGATATCTACTGTAAAAAATGTGCATCCAGGTGGGCACTGGTGGTTCATACCTGTAACCCTAGCTACTTGGGAGGCTGAGATCAGGAGGATCATGTTTTGAGGCCAGCCTAAGCAAATAGTTCTCAAGACTCCATCTCTAAATAATCAGATCAAAATGGACTGCAGGTAGGACTCAAGTGCCTGCTTTGTTAAGTGCAAAGCCCTGAGTTCAAATGTTAGGTCAATTTCCCCCAACAAAAACTGTGCATCATAGTTTATTTTAACATGTCAAGAAAGCAGATTTCTTATGAAAAATTGTCTTCATTACAATTAGAGTGAGGGTGTCAGTGTTATGTGTAGGTGTTAGCTGTATGTACGTAAATGCAGCCTTAAATTCATTCATCTTTTTATGTCAGATTATCATTTTTGAGCTCTAGCCACAGCAGTTCTGCGTACCTCTTCATTTTCATTGGTCTGTTTTATATGTCTTTAGTCTGTTTCTCTCTGCATTTGTGAAGCTTATCTCTCAAATACTGTATAGTAATAGTAAGAACAGATACCATTAACATTTCTTATAAGACTGCAAGAGTGGTTAGAGCTTAACAGGTCAGAGAGAAAAATGGATTATCTCATAGATTCTGAAAAGTGATTGAAAATATTTTGCATATGTTTATGACGTTTTAAATCTACCACTAAAGGTAATTAGATGTTTTTTTAATTTTTGATGTTGCCATACTACCTCAAAATAAAAGTTAGCTACTGATGAAAAATAGGAGTATTTCCTTTAAAGTCAGGAGCACTGCCCCACATTACCTAACATTACACCTAAAGTCATTACACCAGAGAGTGACACATAGAGCGTATAGAGAGAAAAGGAGAAGATGTCATTTGCATGATTGTATACTTAGGAAAATTCAAAAGAAACTGAAAGGCTCCAGGCAAAACAGTTTATAGAAATTAATTAGGGATAATCACCAGCCAACCCTATTTCCAATAATAATTAGGAAACATGAGTGAAAGTTTCCATTCATAATTTGTAAAAAAAAAAAAGAAAGCCTCAAAATAAATTTTACAAGAAATGTACAAGGCTTATAACGATAAAACTACAAAGCTCCATGGAAGCATTTACAACAGGAATGAAAAAAAAAGAAAGACATACTATATAAAGTCAAATCAGTTACTGCAATGTAACTTAGGCAAAGCATAGCAGAGAAATTCATAAACAAAGAACAGCTTGGAGTAGCCCTTACTGTGGGTGTCTGTGTGTGTGCATGTATGTGTTCATATAATTTAATATAATATGCAGTTACTTTACTTTAAATAAGTGAGCATAGTTTCGGTTCTTAAAAAATTACATTGTCCAAAACAATGTGTTTACTACTTTTAAAAAGGAATGACTTTCTTTGGGGTGGGGATATAGTTTAACAGTAGAATGCATGCTTAGATGAGCAAGGTCCTGGATTCAATCCCCAGCTCACCCCAGTCCTCCTTCTGCCAAAAACAATAGTGCTAGCTCTCCAGTCTTCCATAGCGTCCTAAGGGAAAACAAATCAGCAGAGCCTTCCACCACTCTGCATGGCCTTTTCCTTGTTCATTGTGCCATTTCCTTTGAGATTCCTAAATGACTGCTCTGATAGCATGAATGACCCATTTGTACTTCAAAGTGTCAATGTCCTAATTCTGACTATATTAGGAGACTTTGGGGGTCATCGTTTTTCATTCCAAATGAGTGACACTAATTATGAAAGATTCAGTAGCTGGTAAACCACAAGGACAAAGATTTTGGTATAGCCAAGAATCATCAGCTGCTCTAATTAAAGGCACATAACTTTAATTATACTAATGGATTATTATGGCTCATATGAGGAGTAGCACTTTATTTCATTAATGTCACATTTGCTTTTGCTGTGCTATAGGATTTTAGCTTTTTTCTTTGGCAGTTCTGGGGTTTTGAAGTGAGAGTCTCATGCGCTCTACCACTTGACCCATGTCTCAGACCCTGGATTTTAGCTTTTTTTTTTCATCAGTAAAACACAATTCATTTTAAAGATTAGAGAGCTGTTAGCATCAAGCAATGTACACTCGTATAACACAGCAATTGTCCTAATATACCCATGAGTACTAGGGGTAGAAGATATGGTTTCTTCACCCTAGACCATCGCTTTAGGGAGGAGATGAGTGCTATCCATACCTTATCATCAGAGCTAACCCACATCTGTTAAGTGCACATACCTAGGCATTTTTCCATACCTTTTCTGATACCCAAGGATTTATTCTTCTCTTATGCTAGCCAAATTAATGATTTGCCAAATGTGTTATTCTTTGATGAAGATTATTGGTTAATGTGACATTCTGCACAACTTTCCAAAGTGATCAGATTTCGAATTTCTCTTGCCAGTGTTAAAATAGTATGGATGTATTAGGCATTCCTAAGTAGGGTTGTATCTTAGTTTTAGTTCTAACATAGATATTGAGTGAGCCCATTAAACAAAATTACATGTATGGCTGCAATCACTATTGAGAGATCAACTTAGCCAGTGGTAACAAATACCAGACATAAGCACAATCTCACATTATATGTGTGCAAAAAGTAGTGTTTACCCAGCCTGACTTTGGTCAGACAAGTAATGCCATTTTCCTCCCCCTTTTTTTGTTTGTGGTTGGGTTTTCTTGGCTTTATTTCCTCTTTAGCCCAGAACTCTGAAAACCTCAAAGTGATCCAACTCTACCAACCACAATTTATAAAGTCTATCATAACAGTCTATGACAATAAAGAAAACACTAGTACAAATATGGTGTCTGATTTGTTAAGCAGTTCTTGTTTTCAGTTTGACAGCCTTCCTGGCCTCTGCCAGCCAGATAGGAACGGGAAGAGTGGTGAGCTCAGGCCTTAATGAGGACTGCCCTGTGTGGGGGAGAGGGCAGTCAGCCTCAGAACTGCTGGCGGGGCTCAGTGAAAAGCCATCTGTTTGTGTGTTAACTGCGTTCTGAGCTGTCAGAGATGTGACTCTTCCTGACTTCAGTATGCCAGGTTGTTGATTGTACATTGGAAAGTTGCTTACAAAACACTGTCTGAAACTTGCTTGCAGAGGTATTTGAAAGAGCAGAAGAGAGACCAACACACAAATTACACAAATCAACTTGTTTTGCCAAATGAGATGTGCAAGACATGATCCCTAGGAAGTAGGAAGGAAGCATAAGAACTTACCTATATATTTATTTTTTAATATTAGCTTTTAAAAACTGAGTTTTAAATTGTGAATATTGTAATGTACATAATATGCAGGAGTGTTTTATTTAATATTTAAATAAATAAATGTGTACATTTGGGACATGGAAATTTTTTTTCCTGATCAAGCTAAACAATCAGAAATGTTGAGACCATGGATGGAACCTGCAGGCTCCATCAGGACAAGGGCTGTAGTCAATTTTCACACATTTGATTATATTGTACCTAATTTTTTCTCAGGAATGTCAAAAGAACAAATGAATGGTGGATGGCTTATTTAACTCTGTAAATTTATGTCTTGAGTGAAAGGGAACATCAGCTTACTCACAAAGCCATTCAAGAAGTTTACAGCATGGCTTTTACCCATCTGGTGTCTTATTGGTGACAGCTCATAATAGTGAGTACCATAGCCCTGGCAATAATGCTTTCCTACAGTCTTACTTTGGGTGATTTTGGTTAGGAGTCATCTCCAGCTGGGCTCCTTGCTTCAGTACCGTTTCCCATGGGTCTATTTGCCTCTCCACAGCCTGCTCACTATGTAGAGAATGGCTTACAGTGTGGACTAAAAACTTGACTCTGGCTCCTTAGATAAGTGTAGTTTTATAAAACTAATTCCATTGCAGAGTATGAAAAGCCAAAGATGGTAATGACTACCAATAAGTTATCTTGGCATATCCTGGAGTAGAAGCCTCTGAGCTTCTAAAGACTTGCTAGAGAATGGGAAGAGAGGGTGGAGTAAGATTGGAGAGCCATAGTTATTAGATAAGTCTGATAACTTGAGTTCTGTTTTAGTTCCTGGGGGATCAGTATATATTTGATTTCATCTTCTTCAGGATTCATAAAGTAAATGCACATGATTCCCTGATATTAAGACCAGTGTACAAGCTTGGTGTGGTGGCTCATGCCTGTAATCCCAGGTGCTCAGGAGGCAGAGATCAGGAGGACTATAGGATTTGAGGCCAGAATGGGCAAAAATTTTGTGAGAATCCATCTCGGCCAAGCACTGGTGTCATCAGAGTCTGTTATCAAGGAAGCATAAATAGGATCATAGTCCTGGAAAAAAGTTACCAACCACGCAGGAGGTATAGGTAGGAGTATTTCAGTCTCAGGAAAAATGCTAGATCTTATATGAAAAAAAAATTCAAGCAAAAAGGGATGGGGGCATAGCTCAAGTGGTGGAGTACTTGCATGACAAGTGCTAGTCTCTGAGCTCAAACCCCAGTACCATTAAAAAAGAAGAGACCGGTGTACTCAAAGATTTTCAATATTTTAATCCTCAATGAAATAGTCACTGTTACTTGGTATGGTCTAAGCTGGGTGACAAAGAGACTCATAAATTCAGTGATCTAAGTAAGAATTTTGTTCTCTCTCTCACGTAAAAATCCAGAGGTGAACTGTCCATGTCTAGTTGGGATGATCCTCCTCTGCTGAAATTGATCCTTCCATTTCTGTATCCAGATTGGGTTCTCCATTTGTTTTCATTTCTAAGTAAGGAAAGAGTGAATGAAAAGTTTGCTTTTCAGTTAAAAAAAGGGGGAGTGGGAGGAATTAGATCTGATTTATTATCTCTTTGCCTTTATATACAAGAGTATGTGTCCCAAGAAAGTTTCTCATAAACCTACAGAGAAGCTTGAGTTTTGGGGCACTGATGTTCTCAAATCAAGATGTTAGTCATGTGGTTTTCCCATAGGATTTCATCTCTGCCATAACAGTTTTTGGAACTGCAATTTAACCCCAATCATATTTTGCATTTATAAAAGCTGTCTTTATGGGAAATCTGAAGTAAGACCCACAGAGTTTTCCTACAAACCCAGGCTGTCTGCTCAACAATAGGCTATTGACTGTGTGCTCAGTCAGAGGAGATCAGGGGAGAAGACAGGAGTTTGCAAGAGGAAACTAAGCCATGAGTGAAGCTGTCAGAGGTGGCTTGTACTTGTGCTACAAGTACCCCAGGATGGAAGACAGATCTACTGGGTGGACAACTATAGAGAAACAGAGAACTGGATAGGCATGCCTGAAAGAGAACCATTCATTATGTGGCCTTAGGTTTTGTGCTTATTCCAGAAGTAAGTGAAACTGAGGGTCCTTTACTGAAGAATGTGGTGGTAAGAAATAGATTAGGTTCTTCTGCCAGGAGTGGTGCATGCTGGGAGAGGGACTGCCTGTGTAAGTGAAGACAAAGATATGTCCTAGAGCAGTGTTTCTTAAACCTGCTGGAGCTGAAAGTGCCTTTGGGGCCCCCAGTCCATCACCAGAGATTTGGGTTTGGTAGCTCAGGTCGAAGACCCTATGACTTCTTCAAAGCATCTGAAGAGGCAAGAACCTCTGCTAGATCAAAGTGACTGTGTGTGTGAAGTAGAATGAAGGCGGTGGCATGGAAATGGGGGCCATGGAAGCTGCAGAGAGGTGTCTGTGCCTGAGCTCATCAGACATCTAGTGCTTGCTTGACCCTTTTGACATTTGGGGTCTGTGAGAACATGGTTTTCAAGGAGCTTTCTCATGGCTAAGGTGTTACCCAATCCTCAAATTCTGTCCTTTGAGAACACTAGGTGGTAGTGGCAGGGATGAAAACACTAGTTATACACCCCAAGGCTCATCCTCATCAGAAAGTTTTGGTGAACTTGGAGCTTTCCTCCCTATGCCCATAGTGTCTCCTTATCAGGTCCACCCTTCCATGGCGAATGGCAATATCATCTTCTCCATCACACCAAACCAGAAGACAGTCTTATGCATTTACTCACTTTTCCCTTCACCTCCATCCTGTGCGTTCTCCTTCTTACAAAACCTTCAAGTAGGTCTCTCCCCTGTTCGCTGTGGTGATCATGTGAGTACAGGCCATACTCATTTCTCGCCTGGATCATTGCACTTGGCCTCTAGTCTATCCTCTCTATAGCTGAGTGACTTCTAAAAGGCAAATCTGAATGTGTCCTTTTCTTGCTTAAAGCATCCTTTAGTCGATTCTTACAGTCAGGATAACATCCGAGCTGCCAAACAGAGGGTTCAGCACTCAAAGGGTTCTGATAACCCTCATACAATCCCAGCCTCTCCAGGTTCACTGCCTCGATCACTCAGTCTCCTCATGTCACCCCAATATGTACTCAATGACTCTACCGTACTGAAGAGCTTGAACTGCCCTAACCTGGCTGTACCCCTTCTTCTTGCCACTTCTCTGCTATGATCTAAGCACAGCAAGGACAAAGAGATCTGTCCTATGAACACAGAATTTGGCAACCCGCAGGAGGCTGACCCCTGGTAGCCATCAGTCAACTTTACTGAATTGCTGGCTGAATTCATTAGGTGCCTTGTGCAGTCTTCCCATTACAGGCCCTTTTTCATGTAGCCATTTTTCTAGTTCTCTCTGAAAATTCAACTCAGGCATTATTCCCCAATGGAGGCACCCGCTACTGCCTGCCTATGTGCCTGGGAGATTAGAAGCCTCTCCTGGGCACACCTGGAGCTTCTTGTCATAGCAGTAACACATGGGCCTTGTTGGTCTGATTCACCCCAATGTGAGCTTTCTAAGGACAGGGACTATGTGAGGTTTCATTTCTGTCCCCAGGGGCAAGTATGTATTAGGTGCCTAACAAATGTCTAAATAACAGATTTCAGGAATAAGTGATCTGATCTGTGCCCAGCTCCTCTCTAGGTGTCATCTGGTGGCTAGCTGCTCACTATTGTCAGAAAATTCTTGGAGAGTATGCCTTTCTGAGAGGAGACAAGGCTTTGTACATGTAAAAGGTGCTGCCAAGGTAACCATGCATTATTATTTTTCAGGTGACAGAGGAAAGCAGACACATGGTAAACAGAACAGTGAGCTTAAGATGCCACACTGCAGCTCCTCCACCAAGCCCCTGGTTAAACTTTACAACCAGTAGTGTGTGGTGCAAGACATTTTAAGTTGGGCTCTTTATGAAGACTAATATTGCTGTCACAGGCTACTGTATGAAAACCCAAGGGGACCTTTAACTGTAGCAGAAGCTTCCTCATTTAAACCATGAAGGTTAAACAATAAAAACTAATTTTCTATTCCCAGCATCCCCGTCACACTGCCAGGAAAAGCATTGCTCTGCTTTTTAAAAACAAGGACATACTCTCCCCTAGCCCCTTGGTGGGTAGGGTACATTAGCTGTTTGTAGAGACGTGGCTCTTCCATTCAGCAGACTTATGGAAGGAATGGAACTCCAGTGACTCTATATTGGCTGAGAGGAGGAGGCCAACTCACATCTTGGTAAAATTCTTCACTGAGGATTTTCATAGAAAGTCTTGAATGGTGGTAGCTGTACAGGAGGTGGGGGAGATTGGGGGTTAAGGGTGGGATGTGATGGGGAGAAGACTAGCTTTGGGAGAATTATTTTAGTCAATAGTGAAAAAATTTAAGGATCAAAATGTAAAGTTGCAAATTTACGTTAGAGACAGTTCTTTCCTTCAGGACTGGGTGTGTGTCTGTGCTGTGTGTCTATACCTTCTCCTCCTCTGTCCTCCCTTCCACCTGCTGGGCTGCTGAATCCCATGCCCACCTCACGCCTCTCTCCCCCACCATTGGGGATGGGGCACTGCCTGCCCCCTTCTCTGAGCTCCTGTCCTCTCCCTTTCTGGTGCTTTGAGGGGGCTGTGCTCTGAGGCAGCTGGGCTGAGACTCAGCTCTCCTTGTGCTTGTATTTAGGCAGCAGACAACTCAGTGGATCTAAGTGCTTAAAGTTCTTTGCTTTGGGATGTTTTTGATTGTCACCAACAACTTTTCCTAAGGACCTGAAGGACCTAGTGGGCTGCCAGTTCCATCCAGGCCACCTTCAGTCTACCTCCAGGCCCTGCCAATTTGAAAGATTTGTAAGATCATTAGGTGAGAGAGGAAAATGAGACAGTGATTGAATATCATGTCTCTTTGCTGCTGAACAATGAGGATGGTGGCTGCTCTTCCTGTGTCTTATAAACCTGGAATGCCTGGGAGTAAAAGCGGTGGGGTTGAGAAAAGGATGGTGGCTGTATCACTAAGGCGTTCTTCCCGGAAGCAGTGGGTGTCAAGGTGGACGTGAGCAGGGGTGGGGTTCTTGCAGATAGAACCATTAGTAGCTCTGTGTGGCTGGAACTCATGGCCTCCCTAGCACTCTTGTGGGTGGTAGGGTTTGGGGTGCAGGCAGGGAGAGCCAGGCAAGATGATATCCCTGCTAAATGAAAAGCTACCATTTTTTTCCATACTCACAACACCTCTGACACCAAATGTTCAGGTTTCTTCCTCACCTTAAGCAGTTTCTAACTCTCCAGACAAGAGGAGGTGGCAGCTCATGAAGGTCTGTGGCACTCAGGGCATGCCATCCTCCAGCACCTGGGTGTGTTTGCCAGCCCAAATCTTATTATTTAAGATTTTGTGGAGATTTTGTTATGTAAGCATGATTGATTATATCATTGGCCATTGGTAATTGAACACAGTCTCCAAACCCTTTCTCTTCCTGGAGGTTGGGGATGGGACCAAAAGCTCGACTCCTTTAACCATATAATTGGTTATTCAAGCAGCCCCCATCCTCTTAGAGTCACCTTATTAGCATAAATTCAAGTCTGAGTGGTAGAAGCTTATGAATCACAAAAGTTACTTCAATGCATCACTCCCATCATTCAAGAAATTCCAAGAATTTGAGGTGCCCCTGTGCCAGGAACTCGGAATGAGGACCAGCAATGTGTTTCTTTTTATATCACAATGTCACATGGGGCCTCATAAACCAGAATAAGAGGTATGGACTCTGAAGCCATAGCAGCTCCTGGGGGATTTTAAGAAGAGAAGAAACATGCTCCTGCTTGTTCTTTAGGATGCTCAGTCTATCTGCAATGGGTCAGTTTGAGGAGAGCAGAGACAAGGAGAGGATGGAGGAGGCTATTGTTGTGATTCCAGTCAGAAGTGATGAAAGCTTGAAGGAAGGCAGTGGTACCCAGGCTTTGGAGGAAGGGAACAGATTTCTGAGCTGTTTACAAGGTGGAAGCCTGCAGGACTTCTCCACAGGAATAAGAAACTTGGCTCTTCATTTTCAGAAACAACCCATGTGTGGCATTCACGTGCTAACTCGCTGATGAATGCACTATTCTGTAACAAGGTTGGGGAAGAATTGCAGGAAGGGTATCATTAAGATGTTAAAATGAATGCATTACATATGTTAACAAGTGTATGAACCCTGTATTATATCTCGCAAGTGGGGTGTTAAATCCTTGTTCAACCAGCCAGATGTCCCTGCAGCTGCTGCTGGTGCTGCAGAGGGAGGCAGCCACCTGACACCCCAGCTACTGGTTGGTGCCAGTAGTTTCCGGAGCATCTGGTTGTACAAATTACTTCTTCTATCCTCTGATTGACAGGTACCACACGGATCAGCGAGCCCTACCACAATACACAGGAGGGATTTCCAGACTGATAAACCCAGGCTCCAGCAACTTGACCTTTTCAGGGAATCTTCTCAACCTGAAATACCCTCAACTAGAACTTAAATCTATTTATATTATTTTGTAGGATGAAAAAAATAGTTAAACTTCAGACTGATTTAATAACATCCACTCCTAAACTGAAAGATTCTCAAAGTCTTGTTTTGGATATTATTCAGCTGAATTTGCAAAGGCAGACTTAGTGTTTGCTATAAATGTTTAAATTACCAGGAGCAAAACTCCCATAACTAAAAGGACTTGAAAGTCTTCATAAGTGTTTATAGTTATATTTATTCTTTGCAGTATAGCATTCCCTAAGTGGGTCTAGCTTATCAAGAGACAGCTAGCTTTAGGGTGCCTCCCTCCTCCCTTTGTCTGGCAAAAGAACCTGAAACATTTTTAAAGCTGTCCAAGGATCAGAAGAGCGCTCGATCCTAAAAGAATAGAGAGAGACTTCCCTGTCATGCTCCTGGGAATTGTGCTTGTTGGATGTTAGGAGAAGATGGAGAGAGACAGCACTTCAGACCACAGTTACACAATCCCATTGGTCTTTTGTGTACTTTATTTCCTGGAGGAAAAATTGTGCAATCCCAACAGTTTTTCTATGAGTTAAATGAAAATTGAGATGAAAAAAAATCATGTTGGTTGTTTTCCTGTTGGTTCAAATATACTCTGATAACAAAGATGGAAAAATTAATTCAGGCCAAATAGAAAGATATCACAACGAAAAGATTTTTTAAAATGTGACACTTCCTCATTTTTGTTGTTTCCAGTCAGTTTCAAATCTGCAGGCTGTTGTTGTCTTCCTTGGCTTGTTAATTTTGAGCATTGCCCACTAGGTGGCAGTGTGTCCGAGGGTTTGTTTCTTTTACCCTTGAATTGGCAGTGTGTTCTTTTACTGCTTTTCTTTTTTTGTTCTGTTTTGAAGGGTTAATGGAAGCTATTATAATTTAGGACTAAATTCTGCTTATCTAGGAATGAATAAATTTGCTGAAAAGTCTACTTGTTTTGGTTCACCATAAATAAGTTCATTTACTAATGTGAATTTTTTTAGTAACTTACAGTAATGATCCTAGCTAGTTTATGGAAATCAAGGGGCAATTCTTTTTGTCCTTTGCAAGTAGCACATGAGAAATACATTGAATTCTGAGAAGGCAGATCGCTGATTTTCCAGTGAGTGTGGGCAGCACATTAGACTCTCTTGAAGATAATTTGACAGAGGCTTCTAGCTAAGAGAAGGCAGCAGGACCCTCTGCACAGCTTCGTCACACTGCAAACCGCTTCTGGCTTCTTTCTCCCCCAGGCCATCTCCTTGAATGGTATCTAAGCTACCTGCACTATTCATGCAGATAGGTGGGCATTCCGATAGTGTGGTAATGTGTGATTGCATTGGATGATTATCCAGAGAACTAACTAACTGGCTTTTATTAACTTATAGCTGGCTTAAAATAAGATAAAACACATATAAAAGTTTTTAAAGATCTCTTTCATCTAAATGATTTGTTCAGAAGAAAGGAGTTAGGCTGTTCTTTGTAGTGTTTTCCACAAATTAGATTATCAGAACTTTCCAAATTCAAGGAAACCAGAAGCAATGTCTGAATGATAAGACTCGGGAAGCAAGAACTCAGCAAATTTTAAAACACTCTAATTAACTTGAGACGTAGAAAATTAACATGGATAAAAAATAATGTAAGTGAATAGCTTGGAAAAGAATTGGAACCGTCTGTTATAGAGTGAAGTTTGGGTGCCCCTACAGAAGGCTTTCTATAATCTTGAAAATGAAAAGTATTAGGGGACATTCAAGAAAAGTCTAGGGAAGCATCTACTCCTTGAGGAGTGACAAATGACAAAGCCACACGGTTCTGCTCTGTGGCGTGAACTTGACAGTGTCACGTTTGGAGATGGTCCCCTTATCCATGGGAGCTGCAGGCCTGAGTTTAGAGGATTTGCCAGTCAAGCCCAGAACATGGCATATGCCCAGTTCTGAGCCAGTTGTTTTCTGAAGCCCCTGTGAATTCAAGAATGTATTTTGTAGCTTTTAAGTCAGATCTTCAGGTACATAGCAGCCAGATGCCCAGGCAAGGCATGCCTCCTTTGGAGTGGATGGCACCATCCTACTGGACAGACCATGGGAACTTTCTTCATAGGCTTCAACAGTGTGGTTGATGATGATGCCTTAGAAAGGGGTGTGGTCATAGCTCTGGAGGCAGAGGTTCAAGTCTCTGCTTTGTTAGGTGAGTCCTTATCCTCTCTCTGCCTCTATTTCTTGGTCTGAAAAACTAAGGTTAGTAATAGTTACCCAGGCTCTGATTCTTCTAAGGGTCAAATATGATAGTACAGGAAACACCTGGTTGGCCACAAATGCAAGACGTTATTTAATTTTCAATATGTGGGCTAGAAATAGAACTTGTAAGCATATAATAAAACCTTGAACTAAATAGAGGTGTCACCAAAAACTCTTCCTGGGAATGCTCAATTAGCAATAATTTCCCCAACACCTGCTGCATATTAGAATCACCTGGGAACATCTTTTTAAACATATCGTGTCAATATCAGATTAATTGAGTTAGGTTGGCTATGGATGGGGGCAAGCACCCCCAAAGCTTTCCCTAAAGTTCAGCCAGATTCCCCACTGGGATGCATCAAGTTCTGTTTTTTTTTTTTTTAATGGTTTCAAATCCCAAAGACACTCTAATAGTGTAGTTTTATAAGAATGGTATGCCTATGAGTTCACATAAATGACAATGATCTTAGAGCTCAAAAAGTTGGAATGGGGGTACTCATATTGGGAATACATTTTTTGAAGTAACCTGAGATTGTAGACTCATCATAAGCTCCCCTTTCCATATTGAAAGTTTCATATGGAATTTCTGAGAGGAACTGCAATTCTTGGGTACCCTAGAGACAGGAGTGGCATTACCTAGAGGGTCTCTTAACTAGATATTTAATTCATCCTGGGGCATGAAGCCTTTCTATTTTTTCCCTGGCAGAAGGCATTGAAAGTGCTTCTGAGAGGTGCTACTTACTGAATTTTCTTGTCACTAAGTGGGTCTGTGGCAGCTCTGTTCTAGAAGTCAGTGATTACACAGGCAAGGAAAGGACAGAGAATAACACTTCTGCCCATTTAATCAGTGGCTTGAGCTGCTGCCTCTTTAGCCTGGGTCTCAAACTCTAAGATCATCTCCCCTCAACTGCCCATCTGTGAATCTGCAGAATCTCCTCAAAGGAGGTCCCAGGCCAGCAGTCCCAACTCACCTCACCTGTCAGAAATGCAATTTCTCCTCCTGCTAGGACTGACCCTGCAGTGTGTTTTACCACACCCTCCTGGAGGGTGGCAGGCATGCTGAAGTTTGGGAATCATGGAGCTAGGGCAAAGTGTGTTCCTTGTTTTTCTAGATAATCAGGGAGTTTGTGTAGAAAATCATGAAACAGGCATTTGCAGGTATGCACCATACTTAGCTCTGCTTCCTCTGCACCCCTCCCCATCTCCTTTGATGGTAAGGCAGATCAGAATTAGTGGGAAAATGAGGCAGTGGCTTAAATCTCTGAATTAAATTTCTCTGTCTCCAAAGTAAAGATACATGGTGTATCTACAATGTGTAAAAATATATATGGTGGAATAAATATACCTAGTATAGATACACATGTAATGATATACAATGTATAGGTGTAAATGTATAAAGTTACTCACAGTATAAAGATATTTTTACACATTTCCAGTTCAAAGATTTACTGTGTGCATATAAATGTGTAAAAATATACACAATTACCAAGATACACTGTATGTAAGTGATTTCCATTGTGAATGTGGAGGAGCCCAAAACCAGGAAATTCAGAAACTGGGGCACCACTGAGAATCCAGCAGTCTGGAGAAGAGACTTGGGAGGCCAGAGGTGAGAAGAAGTGGGGAGGCGAATGCAGCCTAGCAATGGCTGCTGAATTGTTTAACTCAGAAAGGGCCACTGTTTCCCTGGAATAGCCCACAATACTCTTCAGGGCTGTGCCCCAGGTGCAAGGTCAGAAACTGACTTGCATGAGCCCGTAGATTGCTTTCTAAAAGTCAGCCACATGTAGCTTTAGAATTTTGGAATAGGTAACTGAAGGCAGCTGTGTGGTATTCTCCATGGGTATTTAAAATAGAATAGGCTCTCATCATTCTTGAGGGTCCTGATGGAAGAGAGAAGAACAAATTTTATCTCTAGAACCCTTCTAGCTGATAATAGTTGAACTTGTGATATTACATTTGTTGTCTTCTGTCTATCATCTATCTATCATCTGTCTATCTCAAAATCCTTCTATCCAGACACTTACAGAACTTAAGCTGTATGATCTAGCTTTCAGACATCATGGGGTAGGGGCGCATAAGTGGTTATCCCAGTAGGAAAGAAATGAGGAATCTCTCCAGTGTTTCTAGTATCTAGACATCTGAATTTACTAGCACTGAGCTAAGTGCCCAGCTGCATTACCTCATTTAGTCTTTTTAACCACCCTGAGACAGAAGTGCTGTAATGCCCTCAGTTTATGCATAGATTTGAACCAAGGCAAAAGCCTGAGCTTTCATCTACTCTACCTTACTATGTCCTGTGATAGGGCATTTCACGTTAGCAGATGTATGGATTCAGGCAGGCACGTGCTTCCCTATTGGGGCCTTCACTCTGGATGCTCAAATTGAGATGTGCAATCACCTATACTCTTTATGGACCTGTGTTCTTTTTTTCCTGGCTTGTGCTTCTAAACCTCTATTTGCAGGAATATTTTAAGTTAATTATTGGTACTCTAAAAGCTCTTAGACTTCTATATAGTACTTTAAATACACCGTGACTTTAAAATAAAAAATTAACCACTAGGAGCCAGGCGTCATTCGTGGGGCTGAGCTAAAGTATTATAACAGGAATTCACTAATGAGACAGACATAAAGAGAGCCTCCCTAAAGATTTAAGAGGGTCATATATTCTTGTGTAATTGTTACTTCCATAGTTAACTTCATCTCCATTTGGGTACCTACTGCAAATTTTTAATTATGTTCAATTATTTCATGTTTTATAATTTACTTTGTCTTTTGCCTCCTCTTACTGTCCAAAGGGTTTTGTTTGATGGTATATGTGACTGACTTTTTAAACACATCACCATCTGATTCTTTGATAGCTAACAAGAACAAAAAAAAAGAATTTTGCTGTCTCTGCACTTCTGGCATCATTTGAAGGAAAAGAGAGTTATTTCTCATATATCTAACAGTCCTGCTTTACAGAAAGAAGTAAATAAAACTCTTTCTCTTTGTTTCAGGAATTACAACATATGGTTGGGTCACAACATATCAGAGCAGAGAAAGGTAATCATGAACTTGTGTGAACGTTTTAGATCTCACAGGGTCACTAGTCTTCGGACTAATATTCTTTCTCCCGTATCTAGTTATGATGGAAGCTTCATGGCTCAATCAGAGGGGCAAGACAGAAACTCAGCCTTTTGCTCATCTCACTATTAATGCCACCAACATCCCATCAGGTAAGTTCTAGTTGCATATAGCCTAAAATTAAAAAAAAAACAATTCAAGAGTCATTTGTCAAACCACTGAAATATTCAAACCCATTATCAGCCCATTACTAAAAGTTTTGAGGACCTTTACTTCTAAACGAAAGAAGGATCATTAGTCTTCAGCTGATCTCACATCCTGGAAACAGTGACTCTCAGCCACGTCAGAGTGGAAATCGTCACGATACTCATTTTCAGATCTAGGATCGGTATTTATTTTAAATGACGGACAGAAACACATACCTGGGAAAGACAAGGCCAATTTCTTGTTCTGCTCCTCTATTTTTACCCACACCAAAGCTGACACATTCCCATTGCTGACTTCTGAGGTGGATGAAGTCATCCAGGTAGTCAGAAACTTAGCCATCTCCTGCTGAGATCCAGGTAGGAGTTAACACAATGATCTTTAAGAAACAGTAGTCCTCTGGAAAATGAGACACCCTGCCCCTTCTCCAGGGGCTTTTCATTTCTTCTGGGTAAGGGTTGATTTTAACATGGAAATCCGGTTAGCTTTTGAAAATGAGACAATGTTCTGTGCCTGCAGTTACCTGAATGCTCCAGGTGTCCCATCATGTAGTCCCACTGGTCACTCACCTTGGGCTAGGGAAGGATCAAAAAGGTCGCGATGAACATTGTTATAGAAGGATAATGGAATGCTATTGTTAGCACCATACTTACTGAGCACTTACTAGAGATAAGTAACAGCGTTTGGCTCTGTGTTATTATTACCTCTTATCCTTAGTACATCACTACTAGTGGTGTTATCATTCAGATTTTGCAGATGAGGGAACAGGGGTTCATATAGTTTGTCATTTGCTCAAGGTCACAGCAGTGACAGGATTAGAGGTTGAATTTCACTCTAGGTGATTCCCAAGTCTATGCTTTTTTATGTTATACCTTATCCTAAAACCAGGCTTCTAGGTACTTGTGGTGAGTTGTCTTTGTCAGAGGTAAATAATTCAATGCTCTTATGTCCTCTTTTCTTGTACGAAGTGGATTAGTGTAGGGCTCTGACAGCTGACTGCCACTGTACTACTTACTGACTTGATGACCTTGTCCAAATTACTGGACTCTGTGTCTCAGCTTCATTATGTCTAACATGGTCACAGTGATCATATCTACCTTGTAGGGTGGCTGTGAAGATTGAGCGAGGTAACTTCCTAACATTCTTACATAGAACAGAGCATGTGGCTGGGATTTGTGATTGTTACTTAAGTCTAATTAAATAATTATGCATACTCCACTTTATTCTACAAATAACTTAAGGCAAGTTCTTTTTTTTTTTGAGGTTAAAAAAACTTCAACTTTTAATAGATGATTTTGAAGCCATTATTATAGCGTGAACCATGGAGGGAGATTTTCCAAACTGAGACATGAAAGTGTGAAACCGACCCTTGAGCTGTTCTGTTAGAGGATTTTCTAAACTACCTATTCTGACCCACATACTTGCTTCATAAACAAATTTTCTCTCTTTTGTCTATGTGTGCTTTTTGATGGAGCGGCACTAATTTTCTCTGAGTAGAAAACTATTTTGCATGTTCGCAAAGGCAATCAAATTAATACTGATGCGTCAGCTGTGCGTGCTGTGAATGTACCCTACATTCATCTTTTCAGTTCACTTTAAATGGCATATGATAAATATTGCATTAGACTGTGTGCCAAAGTTTGATTGGCAATAGCAAGCATGTTTTAGTTAAAAAGCTCTCTCTGCAGGCATGTAGAATCAAATCATTGCCAAAAAAAACAAGGCAAAACTCCTGGTTATTTTCCGACAGTTATTGGGTTTGTGACTGAGGGAAATGAGTTAGTATATGCTTTTGTTTAAGAAAATAGAATTTGCGGTTCTGTTTGGACCAATAACCCCTTGGGCCATTGATCTCCCAGTGCTGGCCAGTATCAGATGCTTCGGGGGACATTGGCTTTCATTTTGCATTTTCATTTCAAGGCTCTTTTGTATGTTTATTTGCACGTAAGAAATCAGAATCTGCCTTATGGACCATGTTACCTTGTGCATTTTCGAGGTTTCTTGAATAAAATGCATTGGGAAGTATTTTGTGGGGTTAGGATACATGGCTTTCCTTAGAGAGATGATTAGGCTAAATGTATGCAGAGGCTTCTTCTCCGGTGTCTAACATTAGGGACCACAGCATAGGACTGGAGAGGCTGGGAGGTTGGGGTGAGAAGATATGAGCATGCCTCATAAGTGATGGAAACCCGGGATGTCAGGTGAGCCCCTCCACCCCTATCACAGAATAGTTTCCCATCTTTTCTCCCACTGTTGTCCACTTAGGAGGCCTTTATTCACACTGCCTAGTGTTCCTACCTTTCTCCTGTGGGTGCCATGCACACTCCACTCTGCTCCAACAGTTTCTCCAAATCTGACCCAAGTCCTCCTTAGTCTCTGGCTCTTCTGTCCCCTCACCAAGCTCACTCTTCTGACTAGCTACTCCTCTGTAGCTTTTTGCTTGGCAAATTCTTGTCACCAAATGTTAACCCTGTGCTATGCAACACGTAGAAATGACAATGCTGTATTTTATGTGTCCTTTTCTTATTTTCTACATTATTAGTGGTAAACATCACGAGAGTACACTTCTTGTTATAATTCTTAATCATGGGCAGAAAGAATGTCCATAGAAAGCAGCATACTGGTATTTCAGGGCAGATCGACAGAATGAATCAATGTCTGCATGAATACAGGGATGGGTAAAAAGAGAGCAATGTTTCAGAGGAAATAAAGACAAGCTTCTTCATGACCATGGGAGTGGTATTCAGTCAAGGTTCCTGTCTTCTTACTTTTCTATTTCATGTTCCTCCTTTGCCTTCCCTGGCCATATCTTGCTCTAACATGAGCTGACCCATCCCATTGAAAGGGTAGCCTTCACTTCAGTCATTCTGCATATGTCTGTTAAGAGATACTAGAAGGCAATTGATTGAATTGAAGAAGGATTGACTGTAGTACAGGAATGGGGTAAAAGGGAAGGCAACATGGCATAACTTGAGATGGGAAACACCGTGAACTTCATTAGTTTGTCCCTGAGGATCAGGTGGCTGTTTATCAGCCTGAAGGAATTATTTTACTAGTATTCATGATGAAGTGATGGATAGAATCTTATAGTTTGCTTTCAACTTATGTAGGATCATAGGCTGGTACTTACTGAAGTAAGACCTCCAGTGGAAAAGAAGGAAGCTTGCTGTGGAGGGCCCTGGAAGCAACAGTGACTCTGATGACTTTGTGGTGGTTAGGCCAAAGAGTTTAGAAACAATCCTGGTCCTGCACAGGGGAATCAGAAACATTGGCTTCTTAGTCTTCTCCGAATGGATTGCCCCACTCTAGCTTGGCTACTACTGAATTTTTCCTTCCATTTGCTAGTTTGGGACAACTAGCACTTGAAGAGCCTGGTTTGGAGGTCTCCATACCATATCCCAGAGACAATAGAACATTCTCCACCTTGTGGCTCTCTCGGAAAAGAAGCAGGTGTTCCAGGCTCCAAGGACTCAGGCTAGTCTGGGAAGGTAGCTAGCATAGGTTTCTTATTTTACAAGGATTTTCTTGGGTCCTCCAAACCAGAGTTGTCAGCTTTGACAGATCCTTGGAATCCACTAACTCCCTGAGCTTAGCAGCTTCAAGTATAAGTCAACGTGAGGCTGATTTCTGTTCATCACCATCTCAATATGGGCAGGCATGATGGGCAGCAAAGAACTTTTCATGTTGCAGAAACAAATCCCACCCCTAGTGTGAGACTCAGCTCTGCTGTCTTGCTGGCTCCAAGAAGTTGACAATCTTAGTTCAGCATACGTGTTTATAAAATCCTCTTTAGGAAAAGGTGTGTTTTTTTGACTTTCCATACTATTACAGCCTTCTCCCATGAGGTATTACCTTTTCCAATAAAATAATAGGTGTCCACATTAATACAAATCTTTGATCACTGGATGGCTAATTTTTAAAGACTTAGCAAAATGCACTAACAACCTGAAATATGAAAAACACTGACCATGCTGCTGATTTAGAAGATTCTTTTTCCTCACTGCTCAGGAAACAGTAGCTAAGGACCAATTGTCACCTCATTTCTGAGTGAGAAGTGACTAAAGGAGACTTTGGTTACTCAAAAGAGATTTTATAATACTTTGGTTTATGTGAAAGTTGTTACGTTGTGAAGTGTAATATTCTGTGGACAGCCACTCAGTTGAGTGAGACTTGGGAGACATATGGACTGTTGAGGTAGGGAAAACAGATGGTGTTAAGAATAGAGTCTAAGAGTTTGGCCATTTTCCCAAAGTTACTGTGATCCGCATTTTTCTCTCCTTCTCCATATCCCTGTCCATGAAATGAAAGAGAAGGTTGAGACATGTAGAGTATGAAAATTCTCTTCTTATACTAGTTTCTTGTTTTCCCATCTTACTTGCCTCTGGCTAATTCTCCTCCTTCAATCTGGAAGGACCTTCCCGCTCCTGTCTGTGTGACTGAAGCCTATTGCTATTTTTAAGTTCCTAGGCTTAATAGCAACTCTACAAAGTCATTTTTTTGATCCCCTGGATGGAAATAATCTCTCTTTTCCTGGAATTCCCATTGCAATGATATGTTCCTTTTCTTTCAGCACTGTGCCTTGCTTCTTATCTGAACTGTATCATACTCACTTCTAATGTCCTGTAGCTTCCTTGAGGGCAGGAAAAGTGGGCTTTTGCCTTTGTGCTCTATAATGTGCCTTACCCAGAGCACTAAATACATCTGAATGTACCTCTTCCCATAAAGAAAATAAATCCCACTGGAAGGACTGTTATGCTGGCTTTTCCCCTCTAGCCTCTTGGACTGGTGAGGGTGTCCCTTTTCTTTCAAGAGTGTGTCTTAAATCCCATGCTCTCCTTTCCACAGGTTCCCATAAAGTGAGTCTTTCCTCTTGGTACCATGACCGGGGCTGGGCCAAGATCTCCAACATGACTTTGAGGAATGGAAAACTAATGGTTAATCAAGATGGCTTTTATTACCTGTATGCCAACATTTGCTTTCGGCATCATGAAACTTCGGGAGACCTAGCAACAGAATATCTTCAGCTGATGGTATATGTCACTAAAACCAGCATTAAAATCCCAAGTTCTCATACGCTGATGAAAGGAGGAAGTACCAAATACTGGTCAGGGACTTCTGAATTCCATTTTTATTCCATAAATGTTGGAGGATTTTTTAAGCTACGATCTGGTGAGGAAATAAGCATTGAGGTATCCAACCCTTCCCTGTTGGATCCAGATCAAGATGCAACATACTTTGGGGCTTTTAAAGTTGGAGATATAGATTGAAACCCATTTTGTGAAACATTAGCACATGATTCCTAGATGTTTGGAAACTCTTCAAAAACAAGCCGAGATGTATATAGGTGTGTAAGACTACTAAGGGGCATGGCCCCACAGTACAAAGCTCATGATCTGTGCTCTGGGCTCTGTAGAGAGCATGCATATTTGCAGCCAATGGGAGATGTTGGACTCATGGTGACTGCACAATGGTTTTATAATTTTGTAATGAATTCGTAGAATTAAACCAGACTGGAACAAGTATGGTTGCCCTTATGAAAAAACTGTATTTGGGCTATGGGAAGAGTTAATTTCCCCATGATTAGGTGCCTCTGTGCACCTCAGGATAGAGAGGGTATCATCTCATTGCAAATGAATGATCATCTGAAGGGTTAAGTTCTTTTGAATTGTTACATCATGCTGGAACCTGCGAAAAAATACTTTTTCTAATGAGGAGAGAAAAATATATGTATTTTTATATAATATCTAAAGTTATATTTCAGATGTAATGTTTTCTATGCAAAGTATTGTAAATTATATTTGTGCTATAGTATTTGATTCAAAATATTTAAAAATGTCTCACTGTTGACATATTTAATGTTTTAAATGTACAGACATATTTAACTGGTGCACTTTGTAAATCCCCTGGGGAAAACTTGTAGCTAAGGGGAAAGAAATGTTTTCTAATATTAAATGTAGTGTATTTCTTCATTCCTTCTAACTTAATAGATTTTTTTCAGACTTGTCAAGCCTCTGCAAAAAGAAGAAGAAGAAGAAGAAGAAGAAAAAAAGCCTAAAATGGATGCCTTGAATAATAAACAGGATGGTAGCCACCAGGTGCCTTTCAAATTTAGAAGCTAATTGACTTTAGAAAGCTGACATTGCCAAAAAAGGATTCATAATACGCTACTGAAATCTGTCAAGAGTATTTATATAATTATTGAACAGGTGTCTTTTTTCTACAAGTTCTGCAAATTGTAAATTTTTTTAAGTTACTATTGGTTTATCAGCAAAAAATCCAATTTTTAATTTAGTAGAAGTTATTTTATACTGTACAAAAAAACATTGCTTTTGAATGTTAATTTTTTGGTACAAAAATAAATTTATATGAAACCTGCCATGTGATTTTGTATTTCTATTTTGTGTTTGTCTTGCTTTGTGGTCTTGTTCTTGCCAACATGGTGTGGCTTCTATCTTTGTCCAAAGGTTACTGGAAGAAATGCAGATTTAATTAAAAACTAGGAACAGATTCAATTAAATTAATGAGACTTAGAATTTGAAAAATAATTTGCAAGGGATTTGTATGCAAGAATGTAGACAGCGAGAAAACAGGATTCTTCACTCAAAAGAAAAGAAAAGTTTATGTTATTTTTATATCATGAGAAAAATACATCACGTACTGAATAAAACAACTGTTTGACCTAGAGGAACATCTGGACATTTTTTCTTTCCATAGTGAAGAAGGATTAGCAGTGGCCTGGGCACTTGTCCTCATGGAAACTTATGTGGGTGAGCTGTCTAAACCAGGTTGTCCACTTGTGAGAAAGAGAGAGGAGAAAATTCGTAGCTTAGGAACGCACAAGAAGCCATAATTTAAGGCACTTGCCTTGTTTCTTGATGGTTGCAACAGGCCAGAAGGAGAGAAGGAATAGCAGATGGTGTAAAGAAGAAATTGAAAATTTGAACACCTGAGCTATAATTATGGGACTCAATCATTGGTCAAAATACACTTATTATTTAAAAATTGTCAGTGAATGTGAGGTAGACTGGTGCAAAATATCACTTCTGTATTGCATATCCTAATTGCTGTAAGGACAAATTAATTTTGGTGAGTAGCAACCAGAGAATGTTCCACTGACACAGAATCTTGCTATGGTCTTATTTGCTACCTAGTTCTTTTAATAGAACTCTGACAATTCCTAATTCATTTGTTTGTTTTGTAATACCTGTTGAGCACCAACTTTGTGCTAGGCACAATACAGGCACTGAATGTGGCTACTATGGCACTCCTAGCCCCCGAGGACTTTCCCTTCTAGTGGGGTGCCTGCCTACAAAGGCCATGGTAGCTGTAGGGTATGGGCTGCTGTGGGCACGGGGAAAGTAGAGCATGATGTGAGAGCAGACAGGAGGCTACTGAACCCCATCTTGGGAGTCACAGAAGACCTGAAAATGAAATCAGATTGGATAGGAAGAGGGGTAAAAAGTTTCAAAAGCAGTTATAGAATATCCATTATTTTTTTTTTTTTTACTTATAGACAATGTGCTGGTCACTTTCACATTGCTGTGACAAATACCTGAGTAAAACATCTTAAGGGGTTAAAGATTTGTTTTGGCTTATAGTTTCAGAAGTCTTAGGCCATAATAGGTATAGGCAAAGACTTTCTCAATGGAACCTCAGCAGCTCAGCAACTAAGAGATAGCATAGATAAATGGGACTTCATAAAACTAAAAAGCTTCAGCTCAACAAAAGAAATGGTCTCTAAACTGAAGAGAACACCCACAGAGTGTGAGAAAATAGTTGCCAGCTACACATCAGACAAAGGACTGATAACCAGAATATATAGGGAACTTAAAAAACTAAATTCTCCCAAAATTAATGAACCAATAAAGAAATGGGCAAGTGAACTAAACAGAACTTTCTCAAAAGAAGAAATTCAAATGGCCAAAAGCACATGAAAAAATGCTCACTATCTCTAGCCATAAAGGAAATGCAAATTAAAACCACACTAAGATTCCACCTCACCCCTGTTAGAATAGCCATCATTAGCAACACCACTAACAACAGGTGTTGGTGAGGATGCGGGGAAAAAGGAACCCTCTTCCACTGCTGGTGGGAATGTAAAATAGTACAACCACCCTGGAAAAAAATTTGGAGGCTACTTAAAAAGCTAGACATCGATCTGCCATTTGATCCAGCAATACCACTCTTGGGGATATACCCAAAAGACTATGACACAGGTTACTCCAGAGGCACCTGCACATCCATGTTTATTGCAGCACTATTCACAATAGCCAAGTTATGGAAACAACGAAGATGCCCCACCACTGACGAATGGATTAAGAAAATGTGGTATCGGATGTGAGGGCGATCTGGCTGCGACATCTGTCACCCCATTGATCGCCAGGGTTGATTCGGCTGATCTGGCTGGCTAGGCGGGTGTCCACTTCCTCCCTCACTGCTCCATGTGCGTCCCTCCCGAAGCTGCGTGCTCGGTGGAAGAGAACGACCATCCCCGATAGAGGAGGACCGTTCTTCGGTCAAGGGTATACGAGTAGCTGCGCTCCCCTGCTAGAACTTCCAAACAAGCTCTCAAGAAAATGTGGTATCTATACACAATGGAATTTTATGCATGAAGAAGAATGAAATGTTATCATTCACAGGTAAATGGATGGAACTGGAGAACATTATTCTGAGTGAGGTTAGCCTGGCCCAAAAGACCAAAAATTGTATGTTCTCCCTCATATGCAGACATTAGATTAAGGGCAAAGACAACAAGGGGATTGGACTTTGATCACATGATAAAGCGAGAGCACACTTGGGAGATATGAGGATAGGTAAGACACCCAAAATATTAGATAGCATTTGTTTCCCTCAATGCAGAGAAACTAAAGCAGATACTTTAAAGCGACAGAGGCCAATAGGAGAAGGGAACCAGGAACTAGAGAAAAGGTTAGTTCAAGAAGAATTAACCTAGAAGGTAACACACATGCACAGGAAAGCAATGCGAGTCAACTCCCTGTGTAGCTATCCTTATCTCAACTAGCAAAAACCCTTGTTCCTTCCTATTATTGCTTATACTCTCTCTTCATCAAAATTAGAGATAAAGGCAAAATAGTTTCTGCCTGGAAGCGAGGGGGTGGAGGGAGAGGGAGTGGGCAGGGAGGGGGAGGGGTGAAGGGGGGAGAAATGATCCAAACATTGTATGCACATACAAATAAAAGAAAAAAAATTCAAAAAAAAAAGAAGTCTCAGGCCATCATGGCAAGAATAGTGTGGCAGAGCACATCATGGTGGCTAGGAAGTAGAGCGAGAGAACTTGCACTCTGAGCTTTCTTCTTTTTCCTCTTTTTTCCCAACTGGGGCCCCAGCCTAGGGGATGGTATCAGCTACATTCAGGGTGAGTCTCCCTCCCTTAGTTATCCTGTCTGGAAACACCCTCACAGACATGCCCAGAGGTGTGCTTAACTGGTTTATTTTATTTTTTTCTTTCTTTTATTCATATGTGCATACAATGTTTGGGTCATTTCTCCCCCATTCCCCCGTCCCCTCCCTCTCCCCCTCTACCCCCTCACTACCAGGCAGAAACTATTTTGCCCTTATCTCTAACTTTTGGCTTAACTTTGGTTTCTTATCCAATCAAGTTGACAATAAAAATTAACCATCACAGGCAACTAACTTGCAACCTTTTAAAGATGAACTAAAATCCACAGTCTAGGAATAGAACACACCCAGGATCTACTGAAGCAATACATGACAGCGGCAGCCAAAATGGGGAAACAGCATGGTCTGCAGTGCCTTCTATCAAGGACCTAAAAAATTCAGCCAGACTATAAGGTGAATTTTATGTGCAGAATCACCCTGGTAGGTCAGGGGTTTTTAAGAGCTTGCTGGAACAATGATTTAATGAGGGGTTTATAAATTAGCCTGTGCCTTGCAGGACACAGCTAAAGTAACTGGATATAGCAGGAAGTGGAGAAAAGAGGTCTTTTTAAAATGACATTCCAGGTTTACCAGTAGTATGGTCTTAAAGCAAGAAAAAAAATCCTGCTCCCCCCATGCCATTTTTTACTTTTTCTTCTCATTCATTCTTTTTTCCAATTTCTATTCTTCTCTGCGTTTTAATCCTTCCTGTTTTGTTTCCCTTTTTTCTAATGGCTTGCTCTTGCCTGGAGGACCATTTAGTCTCTCTGGTGGCCCCTTAGGAGGCTGCTGCATCTGATTGAGATGGAAGCAGATCATGTCACAACTCAGCCACAGCTAAGTAAAGGCACTGGGGTGGGAAAAAATCATGTCAGGAAATGACCACATACTGGATGCAGTGACAATCTGCTCCATTTCAGTTTTCTTAACATGTGCCAAATCTGAAGGAAGGAACACATGCCAAATTTGAAGTTATCTGTCTTCTTGAATCAGTTTTTACAAGTACACCAGACCCATGCACTCTTGTCCCTTTTCAAAACACTACATGAGCAGCAATTCTTGTGCAGTGTGCTTTCTTTCCTTCTTTCCTAAAGTTTCCTTTGGTCTCATTCATCTCCACTGGGCCATCTTGAAAACCATCTGAAGAGGATGACCTAGTTCAGTCACCTTGATGAGAAGCTGAGCACATGCCTCATCCTTTCCTCTGAGTGTATTTATTGACTTGCTTTCAGATAGTGGATCAGTGTACTTATACTGTTGGGGCACACATCTTCAACTCAACTTGCAATCCTGCTTTCAGCCTGTGGAATCATAAGGGGCACACCAAGCATGTATTCACTTCACTTTTGGCCTTGTTAATTGATTCTCCAGCTTCCTTGCTATGAAACTGAAATATGTTTCCCAGTGCTGCATTTATAAATGCTAATTAGTTATTGATTCACATTATTGTGATTTAGCCTTGTGTCACCTTTTATAATAAAAATGTGTACACAGTGAGCACCAGATTTCGGCTATAAAACAGAAAACTATCTTTTTGATTAATAACATTTTTATGACACTTCTATGCTTCTATTCTTGCCACTTAAAAATTCTAGTTTTTAGTCATCTACCCCTACTTCTCTGTTTTTTGTTGACAGAGTTTCTTTGCAGAAGCTTGTTGCTATTGCATCTGGCTATTTGTAGCAGCAATCTCTATGATAGGAGATATGGACGGAACCAGGAGTACCAATGTCTGAGGAGAAGAGAAGATGAACGGTTAAGCGAAGAGTATAAATTAGCTCATATACCAGTGGATTGGGTGATGCCCACCCACACTGGTGAGGGTAATCTTCTTTACTCATCTGTCATCAGCTCAAATGTTCATCAGCTCTGGAAGCATCCTCACAGACACACCAGAAATGATAATTTCCCAGCTATCTGGGCATCCCAAACCCAGTCAAGTTGGCACGTGAAATTAACCGTCATGTTGCACTGAGAACACTTGACCCACAGGTAAAGTTACTTATTCAAATTTAGAAGAAAAATATCCTGAGCCCTAACAGAAGAAAGGAGAGAAGTTCACGTACAACTCTAAGGGAAGCACAAATGATAAGTAAGACACTGAAAATACATAAATGAGGAATTAATTCATGAAACAGGAATAGAAAATCACCAAGAATAGAAATCACTCAGGCTCAGAGATACATTATAGGAGAAGAGGGAAAAGAGACACTCCTCCAGGATCAGAGATGTACAAGGGACAGTACAGTACCTTATTCCCCTCACTTCTACAACTCACCCACACATATGACCTATAACTCAAAAGGCGAGTCCCATCTGGGGTCAAGCCCAGGTGTGATAAGGAGTGTCTGGCCCCTGAGAATGGGATAGGAGTACAACCCGAGGGTGAGACTCCATTTTGGTTCAGGCCTGACAGCCATTAATATGGATACCATTTTAGTGTGTGGCCAAGAGTTCAAAATCAGAGATTTAGTTAGCTCTAGAAGAAGACAGGCAGGATCTCCAGAAGTGGGCCAGACCTCAGCTGGCTGCCAAGATATCAGGGAGCTGTGTATCAGAAACCCCAGGTGCCTGTGATCTCTGGGCAGAAGGGACCTGCTAGCAGACACACTCCTCTGTGGGGTAGATTCCGGAAGCTTCCAGGCAATTCTGTCCTTGAAATTATGAAAAGTTGTTAACCTCTGTACTAGTTTGCTGGGGCTGCTATAACATGTTACTATAAAGTCAGTAGTTTAAAACAACAGAAATGTATTCTTGCAGAGTTCTGGAGCCAGAAAACATTGGTAGAGCTGTGCTCTCTCTCTCTCTGGGGACTTCAGGGGAGAATTGCTGTTTGTCTCCTCCAGTTTCTAGTGGCTCTAGGAGTCCCTTGTAGCTGATGCACTGTAATCTCTGTTTCTTTACTCCTTTTTTTGTCTTTTCTTTCTTACTTGTTTTTCATTTTTTGAGGCAAGGTCTTTCTCTGTAGCCCTGGCTGACCTCTGAAGTACTGGGATTACTGGCATGCACCCCCATGCTGGGCAGTTTTTGTTTCTTAAAAGAGCGTTTGTTTTTAGATTTGGGGTCCATCTTGATACCCCAGGATGACCTCATCTCAGGATTTTTGACTTATACCTGCAGTGACTCTTTTCTAACTAGGGTCACATTAATAAATACTGGAGTTTAGGAAATAGATATAGCTTTTGGAGGTCACTATTCTGCCTGCTTCTCTCTTCAAGGGATCACAACTAAGCCCCAATTGTTATGGTGCCAGTCACTCCCCTATCTTCCCTTTTGGGACCATGGCTTCCAGGGAGGGGCAGGGAGCTTACTAAGGAAGGGACTGAGATTGTGAAAACAATAAGCAAAATGATGCAAATTCCTAGATCTTCAAATTTCTATGAAAACAAATCCCAGAGAGGGCAGATAAACTTGAGCATATTACTGTACTAGGGAGATGGGATTGAGGATGTTTTCTTCTTTTCAAAATTCCCCTACTGTTGTTACACTATCATCGAACTCAGTAATAAAGAGTATTGCAACTGATCTTTTCAGTAGAAAAAAGCGATTGAGGCTTTGGCGTAACTTAGGCTCTGAGCCATGGGCCCTTGTACTTTTGAAATGGAAAACCTGAGGGGCCCAAGACATAAATGGGAGTAGTGAAGAGCCAGTTTTTTAGAATGGAAAGAAGTGACTTCTCCCAGCCAGCTGCCTTTCCCTGTTTATAGCCTTTGACTTGGACTGCATTCAGAATTAGGGGCTAACAACCTATGTAGGATCCAGGCTTGGTCTCCAATCCTTCATCATTCCCTCCAATGCATGTCTTCTCACCATTCTTCATAATTCTAGCAGACAAGATGAGGAAGCTGGACAGTTTGAAAGGAGAATGTTTTCCTGAATGCCTTAAACAGACCCAAGAGGCTCAGAGTTAATTTTTTTTAAGTTGACTTGACAACTTGTTTTCTGCTGTCAACAAGGGAGTAGCACTGCAGACAGACAAATTAATTGAAATGTCCCCTTAGCATGTAAACTGTCTGGATAAAGATGCTATCATGTGACACGGCTACTTAATCAGGTATGTGTGTTTGTAATGGATTTTTGAGAGGAACCCAAACTCAGACATATATTTTTTGGGTGATACAATAAAGGTTTGTCAGAAATGCTTCTTTTTAAAAATAGAAATTTTAGGGGGGGCACCACTGGCTCAGACCAGTAATCCTAGCTATTGAGGAGGCAGAGATCAGGAGGATCATGGTTCGGAGACAGCCAGGGAAAATAGTAAGCAAGACCCTATCTCAAAAACACAAAACAGGGCTTGTAGAGTGGTTCAAGTGTGAGGCCCTGAGCTCAAATCTCAGTACCACCACCAAAACAAAACAAAACAAAAATAACCAAGGAGAAGGAAGAAACTTTGGTTTCTCAAACCTAGGAATTCCCATGTAAGCCTGAGATATTGGCCCATAGAAGGCACTGCAGGATACAAGGTCGGCAGCACATGCACTGGCCTGAGATCTGTGGTTTAACAGCATTGCAAGAATTCGGATTTACTTTCAGTAAAAACTGTCTAAAGGGTATGTATTAGAGTTCTCCAGAGACATAGACCAACAGACTCTTAGCTAGACAACAGACATACAGATAGACAGATAGATGTATGTGAATGGGACTTTGTCAGGGAAATTGGCTCATGCCATTTTGGAGGCTGAGAAACTCCACAGAGGTCATCTGAAAGCTGGAGACCCTCGGGTGCTGGTAGTGTGGCTTAGTCCAAATTCTGAAACTTGAGAACTTGGGAGATCACGAGTACAAGTCAGGAAGTCCAAAGACTTCAGAGTGGGGAGCTCTGAGGCTACATTTCTCTTTAGGTTGGCTGAAAAGTATTGGGAATCTCTTGGGTACTGAGTATTACACTAGGGCTGTTCTCATGTGAATCTCTCTAAACCCTCACTACACTCCCTGCGGTACTGCCATCAACCCATTTTGCAGACTCACACACACAAAGTGGCATCTGAAGTGTGTGTGTGTGTGTGTGTGTGCATTTGGGAATTGAAGTAAGACTTCAGGGCTTTCTTCTGTATTTCTGCTGTTGCAGACAAGGTGACTAATAAAGGTCTTTCTACCAGAAAGTTCCACTTCTCACCTGGCCAGGTTCTCCCAGTCTTTCAAATCCTTGTGTTATCCCCTTCTCTCCCATGAATCTATCAGTGCAACGCTGTTTGATCTGGTCCAGGTCCAGCAGCATCTTAGCTGCTTTTCCGCACTTGCTCATTCAGCAGCAATCATTCCTGAGGGTTTGGCGCTACTTCCTGAACCTACATAGCATTTCCATGGGAAGGTTTGAGGGGGTCAGTGTGGTAAATTCTTGCTCTGTTCTCTCAGGTGACTTGTATACTCAAATAAGATGCTGGTTGAAGGAGATATAATCCCAGACAGGAGAAAAAAGTTCAAGAGGTTTATTGGTAGCATGGTGACAATAGATAATGACAATAAATTATATTCTTGAAAAAATGCTTCACTATAAAAATAACTATACAAGGAAGTACATGTGTTAATTAGCTAGATTTAGCCATTCCAAATCTATATGTACTTCAAAACATCATAGTGTATGTGATAAGTGCATGCAATTTTACCTTGAATTAAAATGCTATATGACAAAACTAAGTCTGCTTTGATTTGACATTTTAAATGCTTTGCCTATTGAACCCTCATTTCACCTTCCTGAGAATGAGGTCACCTCTCCAAACCTTTCCCTTTCTAAAGGAAGCACACCTGAATCACAGTCACAATGAATCACTTTCTCTCTCCTGCAGGCAAGTGAAAGCTTCCTCCAAACAGCAAGGAATTAAGAGTCTCAGGGCCAAGTGCATCTTCTCCCTTCCTCAGCACATCTGTACTTTTGCTTAATGGAGTTGATCCATCTGTGGAGAGCCTCCTGGTGAAAATGAGGGGAGTCCAAGAAAAGGGTGGCCTATGTAATTCTTCTTCCTCATTTTTAAAAACAAATATTTACAAACCACCCACATCAATTGCTCCTTCAACTTATCCTCTAATCTCCCTGCCTGGAGTGTGTAACATTTGGTAAAGACTCTGTAAATTACTGAACAAATTTAAACTAATATTTTTAGGAAAAAAAAAGAAAAGAAAAGATTCCAGCCAATGACTCACCCTTGTAATCCTAGCTACTTGGGAGGCTGAGATTAGGAGGATTGTAGTTCCAGGCCAGCCTGGGAAAGAAGAGTTTGTGAGAACTCATCTCAATGGAAAAAAGCTGGACATGGAAAACATGCTTTGTCATACTGGTGACCACAGGAAGCTTAAAATTGGAGGATTCCAGAACAAGGCAGCCCGGGCAAAAAGTGAGACCCTACCTCTAAATATGCAAAGCAAAAAGGGATGGGGGGTATGACTCAAGTGGTAGATCACCTGTCTAGCAAGCTGGCAGCCCTGAGTTCAAACCCCAGAGCCAAAACAAACAAACAAGCAAACAAACAAAACTTCAAAAGATTGTCTCCCAGAAATATGAAAGAAATGGTTCAATAGGGGGTGGTATTTCACACAACAAGAACTGGTTTGAGGTGTACCCAAGTGCATTTGGGTGGTATATCTTAAATGATTTTACCTGTAAGTCACATGCAACCCCAACTCAAAGTGGCTTCAACAATGGGAAATTGTTTTCTCACATTAATACTGAACCCAGCAGTAGATAAGCTAGTGGTACATGGCAGGACTCCAGATCTGCTTTTTCTTCTCTTTTCTCTGCTCTCCTTCATGTGTTAGCTTCACCCTCATGATGGGAACAAAACGATGACTGCAGTTCCAGCCAACAAAGCCAGACACAATGATGTTCAGAGGAAAAATGGGACCATTGTCTTATATACCTTCATGAAGAGCAGGGATGCCTTTCCGGCAACTGGCCAGGGATTTTGTCAAGGGCCCTTCTTAAACCCCAAGTAGTGCAAGGTATCAAAGTTTTGGGGGCTCAAAATGTAGGACAAGGTGCCACATCTTAAGTTCCCTATTCATAGCAAAGAGTCCCAATGTGAGTGACCAATCTGGATGTCAAAGGCAACATATGCCACATGTGGATATCTTTGAACGCTTTTACTAAGTCACTTGAAAGGCTGAGCGCTTTGAGAGAGGACTGGAGCTTCAAAATTTCTCTAGTTGACTCAGGCTGTGGACACACCTACCTGTCTATCAAAAGTGTGTGCTCTTCTTCTGTTATGGTTTGGGTATGAGGTGTCTCGCTAGAAGTCTCATGTGTTGAAGGCTTGGTTCCAATGCAGCAGTGTTCAGGGGTGGGGCTTTTGGGAAATGATTGGATCATGAGGGTTCTGACTTCATCAATGGGTTAATCCATTGATGCATTCATAATTTGGTGGCATTATTGGAAGGTGGTGGAAATCGGAAGATGAGGCCTAGTTGAAGTGTCACTGGGGCCATGTCTTAGAAGGGTATACCTTGTTCTTGACCCCTTCCTGTCTGTCTGCTTTCTGGCCAACATTAAGTGAGCAGCTTTGCTCAATCATGTCCTTCTGCCATGGATGCTCTGCTTCACCATGGTCTGGAAACAATGAAGCCAGTTGACCAGTAACGAAAGTCCTCAAACTATGAGCCAAAATAAATCTTTCCTCCTTCTAAATTGTGTAATGCATTTGTTACAATGATGAAAAGTCTGACACATTCCCTCTGAGGTTTTTACTGGGAAGTGGTTGCTCTGCCAGGGACTATATTTCTTAACATGGATGTCATAGAGCCACATGACAAGTTTTCATCAGTAGGACATAAGCAGAAGTGAAATATCACCTCCAAGCCAAGGGGGTTAAGACGTGCTCTTTCCTTTCTGAAGATTTTGATGGTCTAAGAAATGGCAGATCAAGACCCAAGGAGATAGAATCTCTGACAGCTCATGTAGAGAAAAGCCATCTCCTTGTTAGTAATACCTACCATATGAGTGAGAAACAAACTTCTATTGTGTTAAGCCACTGATACTTGGGATTTATTTGTTACTGAAGCTAGTGTTCCCTGCTAATATATCATGTTTCAAAGCAAAAGCATCCAGGAGTTAAACTTTTTAAAATGTTTTTATTGTGACAATCCCACATTCCTACTGCTACTTCTCTGTCTTAGGTTCTGCATGTTTCAGCATCAGTGTTTCCTTATTTTAGTCTCTATCTGTGAAATACAAAGCTCTCAGAAAACACTCACCTCTTATCCTAGCATCTCATAAGCAGCACATCTCCTCAACTTTGACAGATGCCACATAAGCAGTCCCAAGTCTCTGGTCCTTAAATTCCTTGAACTAAGTGAGAGCAGTTGGTGGAGACTATGGGTAGGAAGCTCTTTGAATTCTGAGTCCTGTGATGCAGTCCAGAGCGCGGGGCTCTTGAAGAGTCCCTTCAAGACCTCTTCACAGTGGGAGCTGCAGGCAGACTTCTGTAGTATAGCTTTTAGTAACTGCTAAATAGTGTGCACACACACACCCCTCCCAAAGACAAGCCTAACTTATTAAGGTCGTACAGTATATATTCATTATAAAGAAAATAAACACATTTTCAGATATCCAGACAATTAGCAAGACTCTCTCTCACCATAGATTAGGAAATATTCTGGTCTTCTGAACAGCTGGCTTATGTCTTGTTTCACAGAATAGAGTGAATGCCTTTCTTTCATGTCCTTATTTCAAATAGTGTCATTTTTGATCAACAGTGAACACTAAATAGGCCTATTGCTGATTTATGACTTAATGGTGACTTCCTTGGTTAATAAAAGAAGTTATGGAAGCTTTCATAAGCAGGATCCTGAGTAAATCTTCATTGGAGGATAACTGTCACAGCAGAAGGGATGAGTGATATGGGAACTGGAGAGGGTTGGGGCTGTGACTGGCTTCACTTTCCATCAAGATCTGCATCCTTTGAACCAGGATGCAGATCTTCTGAGGCTGGGCACTTTCCTACTCTTGTGAGCCCACAAGTCTAAGATTGCTTTGGGCAAGTGGTCCTAGGCTCTCCATGCTCCTTTCCACCTCCCTTCTCCTTTACCATGTGGTGAGTTGATACCAGAGCAAAAGGCTAGGATGGAACAATAAACGTTGCTAATGCCCAGAAAACTTCCACTTCTCATGACAGAAATGATCTACTGGATTCAGATGCCCACTTGCTGCCCAGTGCTTATTCTAAGTATTAAAAATGAGTTGATAGATGTTGATAATTAGACAACCTTGTCAGGTTTGCAACTCATGACTCTTGGAGTGTTTGACATTTCCATTCAGAGGAAAATAGAGGAAAAGGCCTCTGCAGGACATCTGCAGGCATCATTCTGGGCTAAGAGGCTTTGTGGCAATGTAGTTCTCCATTTGTTCAACATCTATTCCTGCCCAACAGGCAGTGAGAACACAATGATGAATGATAGACTTCCTGAAGTCTAGAGACTTTGAGGAGGATACTATAAATTTCTGGGTAAGGCCAAAAGTGTTATGATAGGAATATTCCCTTGAGACTTTGGGGACACAGAGAGAGGCATGATGTCCATCGCAGGAAATTCAGAGTGAGCTTCCAGGAGATGAGAGTTGAGCCAAGGCTTAAAGTGTGGGTAGGAGTTAAGTGGGTAAAGGATTAGGGAAGGACGGAGTAGAGAGTAGAACTTAAGAATATGAAACCCCTGGGCAGTTGAAGGAACAAAGGGGTCCCAACAGATGTCAAGTTGAGAAGAAAGGGTTCAGGTAGTGATGTAAAGATAAGGACCAATGGTGGAGCCATGGAGTTTTCCTATCCTCCCTGTCACATCAGGAAGTAGTCCTTCATCCCAGTTAACAATCAGAAGTGGAGTCCACAGAACTATTTCCCTGTGAGAATGGCTTTCTTTGAACTTCAGAAGTGTAATTTGCCTCATTGCTTGGCAGAGGGTGAGGAGTGTGCTCTTTTGGAAGCTGAATGTGAGGTCTGCAAGGGGAAGGTCATTAAATGTAGCTGTCACAACTGAGGCCTTGGGGAACTAGCTTCTCTGTAGCCTGTTTCTTCTCATGCAAGGCATAGTGAGAAGCTTTCCCAGGGGCTCAGTTAAGTAGGCACCTGCATCTGCTTTTGGAAGGTGTGGAGGCAGATACTAGTCCTAACATGTATGCAGTTCTCGACTCCTTTCCCATACAGGGCAAATTACCCAGCTCTACCACTGTGTAACTGGATGGGCTCACATAACTAGTTCTGGACCATGGATTGTAGCCTAAGTGATATCAGGGCAGGAACATCTAATTCCTGGCCAAAACCTATACTCATCTCTTTGTTACCAAAATCAGTAGCTTTCCATTTGGCATAACTTCCAACATCATGGGTCCTACAGTAAGTGAAACCAAGAGAAAACCTAAATAAACCATCTAGCTTCACTTGCTTTGTTATTTGCTTTTACGCTAGTGATAGAGGCCACATAGCTAAGCAATATACTCTCCTTAGCTTTGCTATCAGTAATACCACCTATGTGTGGTCATTATGGTAACAATTATTTAAGTAGTTCTTCAGGTACTTGGAGGTCCCTTCTGTCTATCTGAAACTATTCCAAACCATTGACCCTTTCCTTGGGCCTGCGCAGTTGTCCAATGGGTGACTTTCTGGGGTCAGGGAGTGAAAACTCTGCCCTCAAATCACCCTAACACCACCATTTTCTGAACATGTGTCCTATGAGGAGCCATGATTTGTTTATGCATATATAGAGACCACTGATTATCTTCCCTTTCCTTAACCTGTTCCCACACTTCAGACCAGCCTGTTTTCTTCATGCCATTAGGACCCCAAAATTCTATCCTCATGGAGGTAAATTTGAGTTCAGGGCTTCCCTAGACTTTATCATCTCATGAATAAAGCTTTCTCTTTTGTGAAACTCATCACTTCAGGGATTGGCATAGTGGGCCATAGGCAAAATCAGCCTGGTTTGGTAACAAAGCACAATGGAAGGCAGAGAATCCCACAGCTGCCCAATGGGTGTGTAGCATAAGCAAGAAACCAACTTTTGTTTTTGAACCTGCACTTGTTTGTTATTACAGCACAACTGAGTCCACCTGGAAAGACACAAAAGGGCCACCTCTTCCCTTGGACTTGAAAAGTTGCTGTCCTTTAATGACTGTTCAGCAAAAATAAGACCAACTGGCCCAGGCTTGTCCAATACCCTTGAGGGACAATGGCAAAAAAGATGTTTTGTGATTCCCACAAATCACCTCTAGTTAGAAATCAAATGAGAGCAGAGGGAGCTATATTCTTAGCTTATGGAGAACCATCCCGATAAGGACTTTTATGCCATTTTTGTGTACAGAACACAAATTGGAAGGTTGCAAAACCCCTTGAGCTCTAAGGTACTGTGTGACCTTCACCTGAACCTTCCCCCTGCTACTTGGTTTACCAGAATTGCTTTGGGGACCGAATTTCTAGCACTAGCATATTTTTCTAATATCAGAAATTCCCTTCAAATTTTCTGCCTTAGCCAATGCACTGAGTATCTGGGGTAAAAACTTTCTATTTCTTTAATGTTAGCCTTTTTCAGCTTGGGGGAGCCCATTCAAGGCTTGTTTTTCTCAACTTTTTTGGCTGCTCAAAATGAAATCAATAATCATTTCAGGTTACTAGATGACTTAACAACTGTTTTGATCCAACTGTACAACTGATCCAAATGACTGCAGAAATTGGTCATTAAAATGACTGAGAAACATGTTTCAGTGAAACAACAGTTGATTTCATGTCAGAAAATTGGTGTGGCCAAGCCCCATCTGCTCTTCCTACCCAACTCCCTGCTCTGTGAGACTCCACTCCACCTTGGTTGTGTTCAATAGGGCAATTTTCTAAAATAGGGCTACAGTCCTGTCACTCGATTTCCTCATTTCTTAAGGCTAACAGATTAAGTGCAAAACATCTACTGGCATCATAACAGGTGCTTTCAAAGCTGCTTTTGCTGACAAGCACTGACTCCTCACTTGGGCCCATAATTGTCTAAAGGCAGGGGAAAAGCTTGGCATTCTTGCCTCCATTTTGTAAAGGACAGAACTAATCCATAACATATTTTTGATAAGGGACTGAAACTACCCCTAAGCAACAGAAAACCTTGAGGAACAACCTCCCCTCCTCCCAAAAAAAAAAAAGTGCAAACACCTGGAGCTGTGGTAATTTCCAGCACCCTGGAGCAGAGTGATCATCTCATGGGAACCAGACTGTTCTACTCAAGTGATGATTTCTCCCAAACTCCCAAAGAATAAGGACTGAGATAATGGTCAGTCATGTCCTACTCAACCAATCCTGAGACAATGAGCTGCCAGACCACCTGCCTGCCACCTCTACCCACAGAACACACTGGTGACAGGCACTGTGTAATAATTATGCATACCTTTTGTGTCCCCGACCTAATTCTTTGTCTATTTAAAGCTAAAGCTCATTTCTGTACCCTGAAGATGACTAAAGATGGACTGAGTGCTTACTCTGCCTCTTCCCACAGCATATCCCAGGCCTGTAATAAATCTCCTTTCTCTGCTCTTTAGCCATGTCTCTTTATTTGGCATATTAGTAGCTGGACCTGATGTGGTGGCAGCCCAGGAGATTAAGCCTGGGCTTCACAACTCTTGTTTCAGCATTAGTCTTGTTTTGCAAGATTTTTTTTCCTGAAATCTCTGTCCCTGTCATGTCACAAAGCCACCTGCTGCCTCCTGAGCCAGGCACTGGTTTCTGTCCACCGGTAATTCTTGGTGCCAAAACATGGTGCCAGCACCATGGGCTGGGCTGAGCAGCTTTCCCTTTCTCTGCCTCATTATCTGAGGCTTATTCACTTATCACCCTCCACGTGAAGCTTTTTTTACTTTCATGGTCATCAGCCAGACAGTCAGTCCTTCTCTGGGCTCTTGTGGTGTGCTGGTTCAGCCTCACAGGTTGTATCACTTACCGGTGTGTGCTCTCACTAGTGTCAGAACTGTGTCTTATTCATCTTTACATACATGGCGCCCGGTATGGAGACTAGTCACCAGGGGCTGTGTAAGGAATATTTAAAACAGAAGGAAGGATGGAGGGATGGAAGGAAGGGAGGAAGGAAAGAGGATGGAAGGGAGGGATTAAGTGAGGGAGGGAGTCCACATGGAGTAAGGAAAGAAGTTAGGGTGGTAACTTCCAGTAGGGGCTGCACTGGCCACAGGAATAGAGCAAATTCTAATCTCCCTATGGAGGTACCACTGTTCTATCATCCTTCAGTTCTAAGACATAAATTGAAAGACCAAATTTCAAAGAATTTTAAGTTGGCTAAAGCAGAGCCTCAAGCTCAACGCACAAGGACTTTCTGGGTGTAAGGCGCACAATGCCATCCAACTTGTCTCGTGTTTCTGCCCAGTTCCAGCAAGTCTCAGAATGATGCTCGAGGTGGGCTTGAGGGAGGAGGGGGTTGTACTCGGCCTCTAATGTCTTCTAAGGGCAACATCAACACACTTTTCAAAAAGGAAACCCCAATTAGTTTCCCTGCCTCAGATGTACCTACTCCTTCCCTTCCCTTTAGGAAATCTGCATGGCCCCATGTTTTTTTGTTGACCATTGTCCTTTGGGAGAAGGGGTTGACAGTGATGCTCTATGGGCTGAAGTGGTTATGCTAACTGAAAGGAAATACAAATAAATCTTGCTTCTTCACTCAGCAAGATTTATTTGACTCCCCAATGCTGGCTTTGGGGAGTCATTTGCATCTATCTTTATTTTTTACTGAGACTATGGCAAAGTAGCATTATTTACATGTCACTGTTAGGCATACATTCTATTAGATACAATTCTTTAAAAAACAACCTCCTCCAGCCTGCTTTAACTCCCTTGCTGCTGCACAATTGCTGCAAACTTCACTTTCCATGAGTGTCTTATTTAGAGGTTGGTTCACTTTTTTTGAACCTGATTTATTCTTAAAAATAGCTCTTCAAAATAAATTCATATATCCTTCAGATATAAGAACCAACTTATATCTGACCTTAGGTGCAGTCAATAATATAAACCAAAAATATGAAATAAGCATTTTTCAGAAAATCCTGTCACCATCTATCAAACCAGAGTTCCCTATGCAGCTTAAATTTCATGAACATTGCCTTTGAGTACGTTTCTGGTACATTATATATCTCATCTAAAATTTAAATGTTGGCTATGGGACATATTAAACTCTTAATAGAATTCTTATTTAATTCATAAAATTATTTAACAATTTAAATCCTTTAAAAATATATGGTCAAAATGTGTTGGGTTCTTTAAAAAGTTCATAGCATTTGATGGAGAAATTCTATCCTAGAGAAATCTGAACTAGAGATAAACAGCTACGTATGAAGATGTTTGCCTGAGCATTTTGTAATTGCAAAACACAGAAAACAACTTAGGTGGCCAACAGAAGTGCTAAATAAATGAAATGATAGCATTAGAAAAACAGTAGATTTGTCCCCTGGTATCTGTTGGGGATTGGTTCCAGGACTCCTCCTCCCCCTCCATGGATACCAAGAGATCCAAATCTATAGATACCGTGTAGAAAATGGTGTGATATATACATATAACCTCCCTACATTCTCCCATGTACTTTAAATCATCTTATAATATCTAATACAATGTAAATGCTATATGAATATTTGCTACAGGGCATTGTTTGGAGAACAATAACAAAAGAAAAAAATCTACATGTTCAGTACAAACACAATTTTTCCCTGAATATTTTCAACTGGCAGTTGTTTGAATCTAAGCACCCCCCCATGAATACAGAGCTGATCATACAGTCTACAGGCTAAAAGTGGGCTCTGGAGTCAGTCAAGTCTGAGTTTGAAAATTCCACTTATTCTATCAGTTAAGTCAAGTAACACTGACCAATTCTCAAGTGAAGAGGGGAAAAGAAGAAGAAGAAGAAGAAGAAGAAGAAGAAAAAAAGCACACAGTAAGCAAAAGACATGACTCTGCAGCAGCGTTTCTTGACCTTGACACTGTTGCTGGATAATTGTTTACTGTGAGGAGTCTGTCCTGTGCATTGTGAGATGTTTAACATCAACCCTGGCCTCTGCCTACACACTTGATGTCATTAGCATCCCTGCAAGGTGACAATCAAAAATATCTCTGGACATTGCCAAATGTCTCCAGAAGGGCACAGAACTGCTCCCTGCTGTATGGTGTGAAGGCATGGCAGTGTGAAGAATTAGGAGCAATAATGACATCAGCCATGATGGGAATTATAATATTATCCTCCTTATATTGTGTTTCAAAGGGTTCAACTAAATTGAGGCTATCTTAATAAGTGTTTAATAAATGCTATCTTCTTTTATGTTATAGTCACATAATGTAGTCACTAAAAATTAGATTTTTGAAGGATTTCTAATGTGGAAAATATGTAAGATGTTTTTAAGTGAAGAAGAAAGGATATAAGTTGATGAATGAATGCATCAAGAAAGCAAAGTTGTGAAAAGATATAAATATAAATGTAATCATATATATGTAGGAAGAAGAATAGGTAAATATACAATGAAATACTAAAAAGATGTTTTGCTATTTTGATATAACTAGGAATGATTCTGATTTTCTTTGGGTTATTCTTATTTTTCCAACACGAGGCTGTATTATTTTCTTAAATTAGAAAACAAGTTTCATACACAAACACATACAGCTTAAAACTTGTTTAGAGAGCTCCAGCCTAACTGCCTCTCCACACCTCCCTCAAGTATTTTCTTAAAATAAGAACAACTCTTTTAAAATCACTCTATTTACCTTGGTCTTTTAGAGAAGAGTTTTGTTATAGGTGGCCAGTAAATATCTGCAGTTTATGATTTTATTTCTTACAGTAAAAATTACTTCTAAAGCCAAGTATGTATTAAATTGGGTGGAAAAGAGTTTTAAAATATAAAAATATTAAGTTTTGGAGGGAATATTAAATTATTTGAAGAAACAGGTTTATACACTGCAGCTACAATCTTATAAAAGGCAATTAGGCAGTCCTTTACAGTACTCATGCATAACATATTTCCATATCTAAATATCTATCTTTCTTAAGTAAATGACACAGAGATGTATATAAAAACTGTTAAATAAAGATGTTCAATAAAGCATTATATAGTATAGCTCAAATTACAAAACAAGTACAATGAAAGAGATCTATAATAAAATGTTTTCACACCAATAAAAGTTCTGTTTGTAAAATCAGTTTATGGGTATTGGGAAGTACTCACCACTCATTGGTGTGGAAGAACTCTAACTGCCTCTGGTCTCTGCCTCTTAATCTTCCTTCCCTGACAACCACCCCGACCAAAAACTGCCAGCACTCATGGCCCCCACTGTCTGCAAATGGAGATGTGAGCCACTTGAGAGAAATGCCCATCAAAAGGAAGGATGGGGTGCCTTCCACTTTCCCCGCTCTTGGCTGGACTGCAGATATGGCATTCTTGAGCAAGCTCAGCTCATGCTATATGGCAGGACCCTAGAAGTTGAAGGAGAAGCAAGAAAGTAGAGACCTAGGCCCCTGGGTGACCTCATACACAGAAATGCCTTCAGTTCCCCAACTCCTTATTTTGTGAGACAAAAATCACTTGCAATACTGTATTTTGGGGTTTTTATAAGAGTAATTTAGCCTGAATCATAACTTAACATGAATTGATACCAGAGAGAGTATCAGCTATAGATAATGGAGACATAAAACTATATCTCTTTTATTTAATTATTGGGTTATAGGCAGTAAGGAAACAGACATCAACAGGCTGGAAAGCAAGTAATCTTTGTCAAATCATGGCAATACATTTGGTAAAAGTGGTTCCTGTGATAACTTGGAAAGCAGGTTACCTGCTTACCAAGCTTGGAGTTCTGTAGCACACAGTGAGACAGAACCAAAATGTTGGTTTCTGTTGGCTGATTTTAGCTGCTTTTAGTAAGGGAGATGAATTTTGGCAATAATTCCTCAGTCCTAAGCAGTGATGGAAGGAAATATCGCTCTGATAGGGATGTCCCCTGTGCCTGGCACTGGAACCTGAACTGACTAGCAGTCCAATAATTTAGGCGTCATGGAACTGGAAAATTGCACTGCTTCAGTACCATAAACAGAAAAAGATAATACTTATGTCTACAGTCTTTCTTCAGGACCTGTTGTTAATGGAGTCAGGGAAGCCAATCCAACAGCAAATGTAGAATTAAGCATATTGTTGTCTCATGCAAGCCTGTTATTTCATATGGCCTCAAAGTTGCTACTGGAGAGAAAAGAGTCCAAGCCCAAAGATATGAAAATAAATGAATGTCCAGAAACTTAAGATTTATGCAGACAAGATCTTTGGCTATCCTTACATGCTCATGGAAATGACTGAAAGCAAATATCCCAAAAAACTGCAAAGAATTTTCAAAGAATGATGTGATCAAAGAAACCACAAACCTGGCCTGCAAAAGCTATAATCTTCTGATCCCTAAAGCAGCCCCCAATCACTCACTTTAGTTGTGGCCACAGCAGTTAATGGCCTTCAAGTCTCCAAGAGGTCAGTGGACCAGAGAAGAGAACCAGAGTTTACAGCCTAAGGGATTTTCTGCGTTGGCTGAGACTTATCCCAATTCTTCCCCAGTAGATTTCATCACTCATAAGAAACAGGACTTTGATCCTCATTTGCCCTTTCCCCAGATGCAGGCTTTTATGGCAGCTCTTCTGTTTGACTCTAGTACTGAACCATAAGTAGGAAGGAAGGTGCCAGAAAACATGCTTACTTGTTTGTGATTCCAGCCACCTTCAGCCCCGATGGAAAAGACCACATCATTTAGAAATCTCTGACTTTGAGTAGAGGCCATAACTGGCTGGTTCTTCAGGCTTTTTCCCTTGAGAAAGGGGTAAATGTGTTCCATGTGGTAAAGAGGGGACACACAAATAGCTGGTGGCAGTCTTCCTCAGTACATTTTAGGAATAACTCTTTCCTTCTGGTGTTTTACAACATACATGGCTATGGAATAGCTCAGGCAGGGGGAGGGTCTCCTCACCTCTCTTATAACTGTTTGTAGACATGTGGTTGGATTTGGCAAATGGCAGGTAGGCAGAAAAGATGTGAGCAAGTACCGGGGGAACTCTTAGAAGAGGCAGCAGCTTGTCTTCTGTTTCCTCAAGCTCTCTTCCCTCTTTGCCTGAATAATATGAAGTGCTGCTGAGCCTGCTTCAAGTAGGGGACTAAAGTGATACTCAGGAAAATCTGGAACAAGAAGTTAGTACGGTCACTTCTCAGGGTCTGCAGGGGATTGGTTCCAGGACCTGTGTGCAGATACCCGAATCTGCAGATGCTCAGGTCCCTTATAGTAAAAGGGACAGTATTCACATAGAACTTACACATATCCTCTCCTACACGTCAGTCATCTCTAGATTAGCCTGCAATACTAATGCAGTGCAAATGCGGTGTTATGCTGTTTAGGGAATAATGACAAGAAATCATGTCTGAATCTATTAAGTGTAGACACATTGTTTCTGCACTTGGTTGAATACACAGGTGTGGATTTGGAGTGCTGACTATATAGACTTGGATCTCTAGGGTACTACAGGAACAAAGCTGTCTAGGACCCTGGAACACCTGTCCATCTTGGCCTCCACAGAAGACAGGAAAGAAAGCTTATACTTGTTGGAATCACTATATTTTTGTAAACACCTACCTTAAAATTCATCTGCTCTAATAACTATTTAGGTAAGAAAAAAAATAAACCAAGACGTACACTATCATCCAAATTTTGTCTTTTAAAAAAGTGTTTATGCATAGAAAATAATCTAAAAAGCTAAATATCAAAACATTTTTTCTGAGAAATAATGAGTAATTTATGTTTTCATCTTTAAATTTTCCCATATTTTCTACTTCGCATATGTATATTTTTATAATCAGATAGGCACCAATATATATTTGTAAATGATAACCAAAGAGCCCTTATTTCTCCTCCTCATGTTTAGCTGCTAGTATTTTCTCCAGCTGCCACCAGTTTTTTCAGAGGTCGGAGCATTAGACTAAATAAATTCCCAGAGGAAGCTCTGCATGCTTTTTCTCACCTTTTAATGCCATGAGAGCTGGTCAACATCTATCAAAATACTTCAAAGTACATGAAAAACTAGAATAATAATTGCCAGCTGATTATCACCTCTTTTCCAAAGGCCCTCACATACCTACATAGACACGCTGTACCAGAATGGGCAGCTAACCTCAGGGAGGACCAGTGACCCATTGAAGGACCAGCCTGCATTTACTGTCTCTTCAGAAACCTGTGGCAAGTCTGCTTTTCGTACCTTGCATATGGCTTTTATGATTTTTTTGTTTGCAGCTGGGTATTGAATTCAGGGCCTCATGCATGCTAGAGGAGCATTCTACCACTAAACTTCACCCTTAGTCCCATGATGGTTTTCTAAACCTTGTTTTTTGTTTGTTTTTGGCAACACTAGGGTTTGAACTCAGGGCCTCAAACTTGCTAGGCAGGTTATCTACCACTTGAGCCACTCCATCAGCCCCCCACGATGGTTTTTGGAAAGCATTTTTCTAATGTGATTTGACCCTCTTTCTTTCTTCTATTCAACCATCCAATAAATGAATCTGTTATATAGTGTGTTATAAAGTGTGTCTTACTCCTGCCCCTTCTTTGGGTTCTTGTTGCCATGAATCCCCTTTTTTCTCTCTTGATGACTGCAGCAACACCTGGCTTCCTGCCTTTCATCTTCCCTCTTTTTAATGAAGTCTCTACCTTGCAATCAGAGTCATCCTTTGAAAAGGCATACTTGATTTTGTCACTTGCTCTACATAATTGTTACTTACCACTTATAGGGTGGAGTCTATGACTCAAATACTCTTCACGATCCCACTTTAATCTCCTCTCCAGACTTTATTTACCCCAACTCACAGCCATCAAGCACCACTGTGTCTGGTACACTGTTATTCAGCTACAATGATTACCTTTTAAACATATTTATTAATAGACTTTATTTTTTAGAGTAATGTAACTTTTCAAAAAAAATTGAGTGGAGAGTACATTCCAATTCCCCTATTATTAACACCTTGCATTAGTGTGACACATTTGTTACACTATATTTTTACAAATATTGCTACACTATTATTAATTAAAGCCCACAGTTTACATTAAGGTTAATTCTGTATCATACATTTTATAGGTTCTGACAAATGTGTTATGACATATGTTTGTCATCATAGTACTCTATAGAATAAATCCATGGCTTTAAAAGTCCCCGTGCTCTACCAATTTATCTCTTCTTCCCTTCTCTCTCCCAACCCCTATTACATACTGATCTTTTACTGTTTCCATAGTTTTTATTTTTCCAGAGTGTCATATTGTTGGAATCATACAATATGTAGCCTTTTCAGACTGTTTCTTTTGCTTAGTAATGTACATTTAAGGTTCCTCCATGTCTACTCAGGATCAAGAGCTCAGTTATTTTTATCATTGAATGGTACCAGTGTATGGATGTACCACAGTGTGTTTATTTCCCTATTGAAGGATGTCTTGGTTCCTGTTAGTTTGGGATGATTATGGGTAAAGCTGCTATAAACATTCATGAGCAGGTTTTTGTATAGACATATTTTCAGCCTCTGAATGCCTTTTAATTTCTCAAATATCCCCAAGTTGGGCCCCTTATTTCTGGACCTCCCAACATTCTGTCCCAACCTCCTAGAACACGCTTCCATCTTTGTCTGCCAGAGTACTTCTTACTTACTTATGAGGTGCAGCTTACACATAATTCCCCCAGGAGTCTCTTCTAATCCCAGCATCATCTCAGAAGGTAAGGTACGTGTTCTATGAGCTTCTGTAGCATTCTGTTCTAGCCCTAACATGCCTCATCTTGTCCTAATCTCAAGATGTCTCAGTGAAGTCAGTGGCCAGGTGTGACTTGTCACCATTGTATCTCAACCAATGTAGAACAGCCCTTGCCTCATTGCAGATATTCAACAAACTGTGTTCAGTAAATGCCACGGGGTCCTTGGCATGTACTGTTTTAGCTCCATTTATAAGTGTTTTATATTTTTGATGACTGCTCTGAATTCTTCGTGATCTTTATTTTTCTTTTATATTTCCTCCATCCCAAATTCAATTTCTGTACACATCAGGGATTTGGTAATGTTCCTGATTAACCAGAGGTTTTTGGTGTATTCTCATTTCTTTATACAAAAATAACTCTCTGTGTTGACTTCTGTTTAGATTATTTTATCCAATGAACTTGTTTTCATTATTCCTGAGTTCTTCCCCGAACCTGGAAATGTTCTTACCCAAGAAGCACCTCAAATCACCGTCATTTGCTGGGGACTCCATGGTCAGGCACTGTCCTTCATAGGAACTTTGTATGCATGACTAGCAATCTGTTCTGCCTAAAAGAGTCCTAGAGAGCCAGGGACCAGCATGTTCCTTCCTTTATAAGGGTAGAAAAGAAAAATCCCAAAGTTTTCAGTGATTTTTTTTTTAAAATCTTCTAGTTGGGAAGAGATGTACACAAGTACACAAGTGCTTCGTTATAACCCATCACACTTCAATCACCTACTCACTCAATATCAATACTTTTGGAGAACTTCCCATCGAAGGTGATCACACTTAACTCTAATTCCCATCAGGTAGCTATTTCCCTTATTATTATTATTTTTTTTATGATAATGAAACTGAAGCTTGGAGACATTAAGTAACTTGACCACCAGGTTCCAAGAGTCCTATTAAAGGACTGTATTGTTCTTAAACATTCATCTTTCCGCTGTGCTGTCTTCCTTAAAATACATTATTCAATCTGTAACACTACAAAACCCACTTTGATCATAGAATTACAAATCATGGCTACAATGCAAGGGTGGAAGGAGACTGCCAAAGAAATGAACACACTTCTTATCTTCTCCAAGAGATGACAAGATGGATTTATAGATAGATGTCATATGTAAAGAATACACTAGAATGCCTGCCGATATGGTGTATGAATACCATGAATTGTGCTATAAGCCTATACAAAGAGAAAGGACATAAATCATACTTAAAATATTTCTCTCCTCTCCATTAAGCAAACTCAGATATTGAACTTGTGCCTTTTGAATTTGCTTGGAAAGTTCATTGTTCATTTGGCCATTTACAAATGAAAGTAGTTGGGCTTTTTATTGAATTATTTACATTCCAAACCAAAGGTGGGGGAGGTGGTTCAACCAGGGAACTTCCAATTCTTCCTTAGTCCTGTAGTCCTCATTTAGTCTGGGCAGGACACTTGTGCATTCAGTGGAATACTGTGCTGCCCTTGTTGTGCAGCTGAGTATTGTGCAAGGAAAAATTTATTCCAGGTAAGAGACACAAGATACAGCAGGACAACAGGTTAGCATCAAAGACGTGTGTGAACTTGGCCTCTTGCTCAGGGCAACAACAACTTGTGTGACACTGAGTCAAGGCTGAGGGGCCACTAGTTGAACATGGCAACCATGGGGGCTTTTACTGAAATCTATGATACAGTGTACACTAATCCAGTACTGGTTATATCAAATGGCTACTGACAGTGCAGCTTTGAATCTTAAAAAATTGTGTTGAGAAAATCTGTCATAAACCTGAAAGAAATGGAAAGTTACTATTTCAGCTGGACAAAACAGTTGCTTATGCTGGCATGGAGTGTGTTTGGAGTCATACAGTTCAGGTTTATCTCCCTTTCCACACAGCTTAGATTTCTTTTTCTGCACCCTTTTCTATTTTTGTGAACATTAAATGACACAATGAATATAAAGAATTTGTACCTCATCTAGCATGTAATAAATAGTAGTTCTCAAAAAGTGTTAATTGCTGAGTGCTATGGACTGAATCATGCCCTTCCGTAAATACGTTGAAGTCCTACTCCCCATATCCCCACCCCGTGACTGTCCTTGGAGATAGGACCTTTAAGGAGGCCATTAAGGTTAAACTAGGTCCTGGGGGGGGGAGCCCTCATATGAACGGCCCAGTGACCTCATTAGAAGAGAAAAGACACTGGTGGTGTGTGCACAGAGGAAAGGCCATGTGAAAGCACAGTGACAAGGCGGCCATCGACAAGCCAGAAGATAGCCTTCATCAGACACTAGCCCTATCATAATTTTGGTCTTGAGTTTCCAGCCTCCATAACTCTAGCCGGTGTGGAGTACTTTGGTATGGCAACCCTAGTCTACTACACTGAGTGCCAAGTGGGTGAGTGAAGGAATGGCACAAGGTTAAAACAGACAAAGGTCTAATGCAGTGGGAAGCCCTGTTGCTGTCTTGAAAACTGTGGTCTAGATTGTTACCATCTCTTTCCAATTAGATGAATCAAAAAATCAGTGAAAACTTTAGGAGTTTTCTTTTCTGCATTTACAAACAAGGACCATACCATTTTGCTGGCTCTCCAGGAATCTTTATGAGTGGAATGGATTACTAGTAACACATACTGAGTTCCTGTGATTGTACCTTACAAGAATGAAAATGCCTACAAGATTTCTCTTTAGTAGCAGCAAAGAGAACTGGGAATTCTTCATTCTGTATTTCACACAGCTACCCAGAGAGCTTGTGCTGTGGACTAGAGAACGCTGCAGGGTGTAAATGTTCTGAGGGACCCACTTGCATGCACATCTAGAAATCACACCAAAGGAATAAACTTCTCAAATGTGGTGCTTAGTCCTTTCATCAATAATTTTAGCTTCTTCCCTGTCAGACTCAATTGGCCTGACTGTAAGTATAGCTTTGCAGGCAAGCTAGTTCTGGTTCAAGCAGCAATAAATCATTGATGAGCACCAGAGAACTCAGATTTCTTCCCAGAGCCTGGTCTCAAATCATCTCCTACACATGTCTCCAAATGGGCATATTTTAGCTGACTGCTGAAAACCCCAAAATATATCAGAAGGTCAATTGGCCTCTGACCTGCACCCAGTGATGAAATCTCTGCCCAAGTTTCATTTGAAGCTTGAAAAAGAAAATGAATGTAAACAGAAAATACAATAACATAAAGATTGGCCATGCAAGAGAATTCCTTTTCAACTACCTTCTATATTCAGTTATCCTTTGCCACATGCCCACCATTTAGAAAGGCAAACTATAGATTGCAACTTTTTTGGGTTCAGTGCCCCCAGCTTTCTGCCATCTGTCTACTGGAGCAGAAAAGGATCTAAGAGGCTGAGCTGCTGCCTCTGTTAGGCAAATGCTTCTACATACTACATGAGGGTTGCTCGTGCTGTGAGCTATCAGTGGCAGATTCCAAACCCCAGAAAGTCAGCCTCCTTTATTTCCATTAATAATGATGAGTTTAAAGAAGAAAGAGGCTACTTTTAAAATACAGCCTGATTATATAACAAAATATAATACACACTGAATTCTTTTAGGCTACACAATAACCTAAAGACAAGTTTACTAAAATCATAAGGCATTGTAACTAATAAGATCCACTGGCAGTTCTCCCTCATGCCATGTTCCTATGTTCCTGTGTTCCTGACAGTAGAAAGCCTGATAAGGTGACAAGAGGGTGGGGGGAGTGTGGAATCATGGAATCAGCTTAGGTTCCCATCAACAGATGAATAGATAAAGAAAATGTGGTATGTATACAGTGGAGTTTTACTCAGCCATAAAGAAGAATGAAATAATGTCATTTGGTGGAAAATGGATGGAACTGGAAATCATCAGTCCCACGAACACAAGTATCACACGTTTTCTCTTATTTGCAGATGCTAAGGGAAAAGAAACAAAATAAGACAAAACAAAGCGAGGCAGGTTAGATTAGAAATAGTCTGGGACTGCTCCCCCTCTTGACTCAAGAGCTCCTCCCTGTAACCCACAGGTCAGAGGAGCCAGGTGATGACTATTCTCTCCTCCTCACCTCCAAGTTCAAGGTGATACAACAACAAACTACCAAAAGATCCCGGGCCCTTCCCGGGGTGGGTCGCTGAGGAGTGGGGAGGTGGGAGAAGCAGTGGCAGGAGGGGCTGCATGCCACAAGACCTGGGTCCATAGCCCCTTCTCCAAAGAACACAACACACACAAAATTTTTTTAAAGGCACCACATCTAGTGGCCAAGGCGCTGCGTCTGGCAAGACTGACTTTTTCCTATCTATAGCCTTCTCTTTCTTCCTCCTCTGACCTGTTCCCTTGCCCATCTACCTGCTGCACCTCTGTTCACCCTGTCCCAAATATCACTGTGCTCTTCTTGTCCCCATGGCCTACAGGGGTCACAGTAATGCTTACCCTGAGGTCACATTCCCTTGTCCCAGGGCTAACAAGGACTTGTCTGCCTATCTTTGGCTAAGATTCTAAATTCCATTCAAAGGTAAAATCTAAACATGTAGGTGCCATCTGTGTGACTGTGATGTTGATTGTTGTTGCCTTTAAATGTTAAAATGTACTTAAATTCTCTAAATATGTTTTCTAAATTAAAAACAATGCCATTTAATTAAGGATTTGACATTGGTCACCCATATAGTATATTTATAATAAAAAACTATGTGGTAACTTACTTAAAATTCATTTGCCCCAAGGACAAAATTAAAAGGGGGAATTTATTCTACTAATAAGATGTCATTTTTTACACTAAAATATATTTAAAATAAGGAGAACTTGATAGTTCTAATTAATGCTGTCCATCATAATTATTATTCTCAAATGCAATATACAATAAACCCTTAAAAGCTTCTAACTTTAACTGTTCTCTGTTGATAAAATTAGGCTTACTTACAGTCAAAAGGTTAAAAGGAATGGGTCCCTATGTATGAGTATTTTGAATAGGCAATCTAATTAGAAGTTTTGTTCTTACAATTAAATCTATTCCATCATGGTACCTCAATTATTGATCACTATTATTATTCTGTTTTTTTTTTTTTTTTGCGAGGGGTAACATTAACTCTAATGCTGGAAATTAATGAAAATTTGTTCTCTATAGCGCAATGTAGTATGTCGGATTCTAAACTTGTTTAAGGTCCTTTCCAAACTGTAGATCTGTAAAAGGGCTGGGTTCTACAGGGTTTGGATTCTTGGCTTTCTAGGTAATAAAAAAGCCCCTTTATGAGGCAACCCATATAAACACCTGGAATAAACTGGACAATAACAAATCCCCTCAAAGCTAAAAGGTTTACTGCCATTTGCCCTAGCCCTAGTAGTCCTAACTTTAGATAAGCCTTTAAAACTAAAAGACAGGACATTATATTCAAAGAGGAAAAAGCTCTACAACCTATGACTAATCTCCAAAATATCAAGTGCTGTCACATCCAAGGAGCTAACAAAACCTTTTAATCCCACCTTAGCTTGCTTCAACTATTTGGTCTTCTCATTAGGATGACTAACTCTTATGGACACCTGTCTGTCAGGGGGAGATGTCTTTTTCTCCTATCGCAAATTGCTATTTTGAGCCTGTATGTTGCATGTAACATGTCTTTGTGTTCCTTTGGAGAGACCATGAGGTCACAGGGAATGCTGCCACCATGATGAAGCCTCCATGTGTTCAATATCATCTTAACATTCCCCAGGGACAGGAAACTCATGGATGATGCCATCTTGCCATCCTCTAGAAAAATTATAACTTGTTATTAAAATTCTCTAAATTAATATAGTTTTTATACATGTGGTTTTTTTTGTTTGTTTGTTTGGGTTTTTTTTGTTTTTTATTACCTTCCTACCTCTATGCTCACCCTTGTTTGTCTGTGAGGTTCATTCTTTAGCTTTGTGAAACAAGAACCCAGAACACCAACCAATCCTCTGTCTGATTAAACCCCTAAGTCAGCAAGGTTGAGTGGAGACTGTTGGTCCTGCACAAATCTTGTGTATCACTGTGAATTGACATTGAGGGGACCAGTTTTCTGGTGACATCAACACAGTTCAGGACATGTACACCATGGACTGTGACCCTCAGGAACTTTCCATTTGGTTCCCACTTGGTTTCTTCAGTAAAGGTACTGAAGAAGGGTACTGGACATTGACTGGCCTGATTCCATTCTGTCCCTCTACCCCCTTAATGCTTCTTTTTAGTCTGTCTCGCCCACAGTCACCTTGGGACTCCAGGAAAGACAGAATCAATGAGTAAGCATCTTATGACAAAACTGAAAGTGCCCCTGAGACAAATAATGCTTTGTTCTTATCGTGAATGGATGCCACTTAAACGTCCTTGGTTAATGACATCCAAACATCCTTGGTTAATGACATCCAAACATCCTGGGGTAATGATCAACTGGTGCACATCTTTGGCTAGAACCACTTAACTACACAAACTCTGGCCCTTGCTCCCAACTCTTCCTCTACTTCAACCTAAAATTTATGTCAGTACCTCAAAGCTGATCTTGGGGTTACAGAATCCCTTTGTCTTCTTGACATGGTTGTGTTTGAATAAACTGCCTTTCTCTGCCCCTCACCAGTGTTGGTCTCCTTTTTTTTTTTTTCTTTTCCAATTAGTTACTCCTTTATTTAAAGTTTATTCATTTTTTTAATTATTATTTTATTATTCATATGTGCATACAAGGCTTGGGTCATTTCTCTTCCCTGCCCCCACCCCCTCCCTTACCATCCACTCCGCCCCCTCCCTCTCCCCCCCCAATACCCAGCAGAAACTATTTTGCCCTTATTTCTAATTTTGTTGTAGAGAGAGTATAAGCAATAATAGGAAGGAACAAGGGTTTTTGCTGGTTGAGATAAGGATAGCTATACAGGGAGTTGACTCACATTAATTTCCTATGCATGTGTGTTACCTTCTAGGTTAATTCTTTTTGATCTACCCTTTTCTCTAGTTCCTGGACATGTGGTTTTTAATGTATTAATCTGTTGAGGACTGGACTAAGAGTAAAGTATTTGTGTTAAAAATCTGTTATAAACTATTTAGGAATCTAGCTGACTAATCTACTAGAGATAATGACAAAAATTGATTTAAGAGTGCACTCTGAATTAATGTGATTATTTTGTATGTCATTGTGTGTTTTCTGTGTATGTCTTAGTTTGTCTCCTACCTATGTATTGTGGCCACTAAATTTTGAGCTCATTATACATGCTTATTCTTTGGCATGCCTAGGTTATAACATCTGTGTGTGTAGATGTCTTTAGGATGGTTTTTAAAGTACTTTTATAAAGTTAATGTGTACAACTGTCTGAAAAGTTATCTAAAGTTCTAATTCCAATCAGTCCTAACTATCCTCTGCCTTAGGACTAAAGAAAATTTATGGGTAATAATCTCAATCTAGTTCATTCTATCATGAGTGTAATTTACATTTCACTCTTTTATACTGAGGTTTATTGACCCATGTGTTCTTGTAGATTGCTATTATTAAAAAGATGGTTTAATTTAATTTTCTTCTTAAGTCTTTTAAGGTATGAGGTCACTAAGAGTTTTATTTAAAATAGTGTTATCTGAATTCAAATTTTTACAAAGTTTATTTCAAGATACAAATTAAGGTCTTAAAGCTTATAAGTTTATATATATGTGTGTGATTGGGTTGGCGGTAACTTAAAGTTTGCCTAAAAGTTTTCTAAGTTCAAAATTTAAAGTACTACTATATATTTAAAAATGGGTTTCTATTTTATCAAAATAAACATCAGGGATTTTGGTGCTATAGGCTGGTGCAAAATTTTACCAAAACCAAACAAAAGTTCACCCTTCAGATGTGATGATAAAACCTTAAGTTCTTAGAAGTCTACAAAAGGTAATTAACCCCAAAATACTAAATTATGCAAATCATTAACTCTCAATGACTGAGCCTGGTATTTTTGGGCTCCGGGGGCTACATGCAGGTCAACAAGAACCCTGCCATGTTAGTTAACATCAGCATCTAGGGTGTAATTTCTTAACAACTCCAAGCCATGGCTCTTAGTCTTTAGGTCTCCTAACTTTATGTTTACCCTCTTATCTCTGTTTCTGTATCTAATCATTTGGGACATTAATCTTGATTGGTTTATTATTTAAAAATGTACATGTTCCCCCATTTTTCTCAGTTTACAAGCTGACTACAATGCATGGACTGATGCGAAAACTAACTAGGAACAATAGGTTTGTATTAGCCAAGTTTACCTTGGTGTGATTTGGATTTGATAATTAATTTTTTGCTGGTTACAACAGTTCATCTTAAGATGTTTCCCTTTTAACACTCAATAATTTGTCTTCTTCATATTGTTATCTTTTCATTTTACATGTTGTTTTTGGTATAAATCACATTGCCCAGTGCATAATAGCTCCAGTGTATTAGTAGTTGGGTCATCAATCAGCATCAGTATCTTATGTAGGAATCCTCGAGCAGGGGTTAAAAAGTCTGACCCTTAGCAGAATGGTTGACTCACAAGACAGGGTATCCTGCCATTCACTGCTTGCTCCAGAGACATCTGACAGAAACAAGTTGGAGGGCTCTGTATTGAGGCTTTCGTGGATATCAGAAGTTCTCATTTTCTTTTTCTAGAAGGGTAACTATACTCCTTTTCCTTTCTTATTCTCCACCAACCAGCATAGGACATCTATTTGCCAGATAAACATTAGTTTTGACATCTGTTCATTGGATAAACATTGGTTTTTCTGACATTGGCTAGATAAACACTGTTTCATATAAAAGATATGCAATTAAACATTAAAATGGGCTATTTAAAATTATTAACATTGCCCTCTCTTAACAATTAAAACATTTAAGGTTCTTACTTGTCAGTACTGTATTGACAGTGCTGACAACCATTAACTTGTTACTTTATTAACCAAAATCCAAAGGTTTAAACTGTGATTAGCCTAGGTTACTTTTAGTTTTGTCATTACAGTTTGATCCTTCAGGAACATTTATAGGCAATCCCATGAAAAATGTCTCTGACAATTGCTTATCTATCAACCAGGACAGATACTCTTAAGTATTGGGGTCATTTTGTATTTTCCTTGTAAAAACTTTATAACTGTTACTTGTTGACACTTTATAATTTAAAGGTGTCAGTACATCCCCTATGGGACAGACAATTAGATTAATTAGGCCCAGCCTAAAAACCATTTTTAAATAAATCTCTTTGTTGCTTAATTTGGCCGGAGAGGTTGCATTAGCACTGACTTCGGATTTGTTTGATGTATTACTTCCCTACTTCGTGGGACAAAAATCTGACTTTCTGGGAGAAGCCTCTTCTGCTTCAAGGGACAAAACTGCCAAATCAATAAAATCTTCAGAGATAACTGTTCAGAGACACAGTTTAAGAGATGCGACTCCCAAGCAGTCAGCATCCCCCAACTTCTTAGAGGAACAAGTGGTGTTCAGCTACCTGAGACAGTTCAAAATGACTGCACAAATGAGGGGGCTTCTCCAGATCCTGATGGAGTCAATTATGCCAGACGGCTAAAAGTAACCAAAGCCAAGAGATTTTTAAAAAGGGGCTCTTAGACATGTGCCCTAATATTTAAGTCTTTGAGGCTTCTGGCAAAAGGCAAAGTCATGTCTTTGGCCAAGGCCTTTGGTTTAAACAAAGGCAATATAACTTTCAATGATATTTAGCGTCTGCTTAGGGACACTCTGAGTCTTCTTTCTGTACACAACTGGCTCATTGATGTTTACTCTCTAATTGGACTCACACCTGCCCCCTGGTACACCTGGCCTCTAATGTAATCAGCCCTTAATTGCCAACTATAGAGGCAGCCCAAAATAGAGGGCCATCTAAGAGTTAAAAATAGCTACAGATGTAAACACCTGTAGGCAAAGTAACCATAAGACTCTCTGTCACTTTTCAAAATGAAAAGTTAGATTCTTTATCCTTCCTGCCACACCTGACAGGGCCCTCTCTGATGCTCCCATCATTGTTCATGTTCAGGTCATGACTTCTAAACCAGATTTATTGCTTACAGAATAAATGCCTCTAGGATCCAAACCATGACATGACAGGGCCACCATCTTCTGGAGGTAGATGAGATGCCTATGAGCAATCGTGATTGGGCTGAACAAAGATTCAGAAAATGAATGTCACTGATCAAGTCCCCAGGGACAGTGACAGGAAGGGGCAATATTCCTGATAGTTAGAGTCTACAGCCTCTTGTCAGCTTGAGGCAGATACTGAAGATGGACCACATTCCTTCAGCAACCCCCCAAAAAGAATTTTTGTGAATATTGTCTCTCCGGGGGAATTTGACACAGGTTAGGTTAGGGATAGTCTGGGACTACTCCCCCTCTTGACTCAAGAGCTCTTCCCCCATTCCACAGATCAGAGGAGCAGGTGATAATGATGTATTCTCTCCCTACCTCCAAGTTCAAGGTGATGTAACAACGACTTACCAAAAGACCCTGCCCTTTTTTTTTTTCTTCTCTTTCCTTGCTTGGCAGAACTGGTGACTCCTCTTCCTTTAATAAAGTTATTCTACCTCATCCTATCCACGTATTCTGCTTGGATTCTTCCACACCAGAATGCAAGGACCAAGGTCTTTCGGAAATGCATTTAACAAAAGCAAAAAACCCCACAAGGTAATGAAAGTAAAAGAGGGACTACTGGGGAGGTGGGAGGGGAATGAAAATAGGAGAGAGTGATAAGAAAGAGTAATAGAGTGGAGAATATCATCAAAGTGTTATATGCATGTATGGAAATGTCATGATGAAACTTCATCATGTACAATTTATATATGCCAATAAGAAAAATGAAAGTGCTGTGAACAATCATTAAAAAAAAAGACTGGGAAGTGGGCACATTCTGACTGTTTCTCAGTATAATAAAAGCTGAAGATTATACCTTGGAAGATGGGTGCTCAGCCTAAGAACTTTCTGCTCATGACCATTCTCTGCTTGTGGACAGGGTTGCTTGTCTGACCAACTTCTTCTTTCCTTCCTCTCCTACTCCCCTGACAAACAGATAATCTCTCTGTCTTAAAGCAAGCCCTACAACTGTCCAACGATTTCTCACTGGTCTGCTTATTCACATAGTAGAGAGAACATTTGAGGTTGTGCAAAACTTGGATTTGGGTCTGACTTTTGTTATACACTATATGATGACCTAAAATAAGTAGTGTTTTCCATGTATTTCTTAATCAATAAAGAGGGGGATAATCCTTGTTCTGTGCAGCTCATGAATTTTTGAGAGGTAAGTAAAGCCACAGCTGTTGTTATGTGTTTGTTTTGTGCTGCTGGGGATTGAACCCAGGGTCTTGTGAATGCTGGGCAAGTTCTACTCCAATTCCCATAGCCACAGTTTTTAGGTTTCTAGTTCCTGAGAACTGTAGAATGAAGGGATGAGGTAGACATTCTGAATTATGGGGTGTATGCTATATCAGTTTTCAGTGCAAGTCAGAATGTTGCTTTCCATTTCCACAGAAGAAAATGAAACATTTTTCATCAAATTGTTTTATTTTTTCTCCCAGGCACATAGCTAGACTACATTTCCCATACTCTCTTTACTGCCAGATGAAGCTAACTGAGTAAATTCTGAATGGTGGAATGTGGACCAAGTCGATGTATCCTAATCTTAGGCTTGTACTCTAAATATTCCTTGGCACAACCCTCTATTCTCAGTTCATGGGACTCTCAGAGACTTAGTAAAAATTCCCTGGTACTCCTCAGCCAAAGAAATAACCGAATAGGTTCAGTTATAAAGTGGTTACGTCCAAGCAACTTCACAAGTATTTATGTTCTAATAACTTTGTGCTTAAAAAAAAGTACATGTGAATTAAAAGCCAAATGATATTCTTATTTTATTCTTAAGGAGCCACAGTTACTTACTCCTGGGATGCATATGCCTCTTTAAGCATGCATAACCCCTTAAACCTGGCAATCAGCCTGGACAGCAAAATCCTCATTTCCTGCCCACAATGATTTTCGCATGTTACTGCAATAGTGGAAAACTCAGATTCAAAAAGATTTATCACGATCAAAATTAATGATTGAAATGATGAACTTGCACGATTTAATGATGAACTTGTAAACTACCTGGAGCTAATAGTTTTGTAGGGTCCAGTAGCTGAGAAATGCTAAATTTCCCTAAAAACAGCTGACTATCTTCTGACACCTTGTGAAGTCACTATAGCACTCCATGGGAGTTTGGTGCACCATTTGGTGCACACTTCTTTTTCTCCATCTGCCAGTTGAGTGGAAAGAACACTGGGAATTTAGGCACTGGTGAAAACCAGATGGAGCCTGAGTCTCCCTAAGAGAGGCACACAGGACCACTTAACAATGAACACCTACTTTGTGGCAAAAATGTGATATAAAGTTTTCTTTTGACACGTCACTGATTGGGGGGGGGTGTTTATTTTATTTTATTTTAGGTTTTTTTTTTTTTTGTAGTACTGGGGTTTGAACTCAGAGCCTTGAGCTTGCCAGGCAGATGCTGTACCACCAGAACCATGGCCCCAGCCCTTGGGGGTTTGGTCTATTTTGACTCATACAATCTCCAGGTTTATGAAATATCGCTAGGGCTGCATTTGTACACCCAAGTTTTGTGTCACATTGGTTGTTTCTCTCACTCCCATGGAAAATTAGCATTAGGTGAGTCAGTCTCTAGCTTTTGTGAGTTGGTTTATCTTTAAGACCATGGGAAACCCAGGTTACACCTTGTGAAAGGGAGTTTTTGTTTAGAGGCAGGTGTTCCTGAGTCAATATAGTATTTGTAAAGTAAGCAAGAGTGACTACATTATAATCCCTAATGTAGGTACTCTTGGGAGTTTAGAGAATGCTATTTTCTAAAAGAATAAAGTATTGCTTAAAAGGTGAACCATAGAGCCAGATAGAGTGGTTCATTCCTGTAGTCCTAGCACTCAGGAGGCTGAGGCAGGAGGATCCAAGTTACCAAGTTCAAGGCCAGCCTGAGCTACACAGCAAGTTCCAAGTCAGTCTAGGTCACATAGTGAAACCCTGTCTTAAACAAAACAACCCCAACACCACCACCATCATCAACAAAAATCGGTTATATTTCTATTATTGTAGGGATATACTCTGAGTGGAGATGTATAAAATGCACCTTCTTAGTAAGCCACAATTAAGCAGACTTCACAGTCGCAGACCATTTCCCAGAAGGAACAACACAGGTTGATTATAGAACGTCGGTGTTCAAAGTCAGTGTTTAGGGCTCAGTGAGGGGACCATAGGGGATGTTTCCTCTGAAGTTGGTCACATTTTAAATTTAGATCTTGTTTTCTGACCTATCTAGAGAAAATGGTAGTTAAAAGTCAGGAAACTATGTCTGGGAGAATTTCTATTTGGATATAACTTTGCTCGTGACATCTCTGAGAATCTTCCACCCCTCAGTTATCCTCAAGAGGCACAATGCCAAAAGGGGAGGCTTTCTTCTTCACATCATGAATAATTAAACATGACCTGAAAACCTGAGCACATTCCTGTCTTTTGCATCTTGATGGCTTCCACAAGTACCAAGGCTCTTTGGCCTCATATGAGTAGAGCAGATCTTTCCTTTTTAACCTGATTCTAGACTTTTTTCATCTCTGGCCTCTTTGTTGGTTGAACAAAAGTAACACACTGGTTTTTGTGGATGAGAGAATCAGGAATAGAACTTTATTGACCTCAGGATTTTGGAGAAATATTCCAGAGAACATGTGGCTCTCTGAAGGTGTTTTTGAAAAGTTGTTTGGGAAAGCTGTCTGCCATGAACCCAGTCACACTTCTGAAACTGTCTCCAATGGAGTTTCTCCAAAAAAGAAAAGAACTATACTTTACTTTTGGATTTTTTATGTGACATAATCAAATTTAAGATAATAATAGATTTTTAATTTTTTTTCTTGCCATTGCATCAAATCTAAAAGGTGGGTGGTAGGAAAGTAGGTAGCGTTTGTTCAAGGTAAAAATATGCTTAAAGTGTAAGACTCAGGGGTGCCTGGTGTGGAGACCCCAAGAGTACCAGAAACATTGAAAGGGGACTTGATTTATTGTAGGTTGGCTCCTCCATAGTTAGGTGGCCATAGTTACCACCTACTATTTTCTAGTACTCCATTTCTAATAGGTAAGGAAGAGTGACCTATGTTCTCATTCGACATCACATATCATTTTGGCTCCCATAACCTTCATTCTCTAGTATTATATTCTTAAATATTATATAGTATATTTTAAAAGGGACTTTGCAGAATAGTCAAGTTACAAATCAGCTGAACTTAAGATGGAAAAATTACCCTGAATGAACTGGTGGGACCCAATATAGTCACTTGCATCCTTGAATGAGGACTCCTTCTAGCTCAGCAAAGACGTCTGAAAGATTTCAAGCATGAGAGCAATTTAATGTATCACTGCCAGCCTGAAGATAAATGGGCCATGGGGAAATGATGAGAAGCGAATACATTCTACTTGCAAGTAGTGAGCTTGGAAGAGGATCCTGAATGCTGGATGTGAACCGTGGCTTAGGTGAACACTTCTATTACAAACTTGGGAGACCATGAACTGAGAATGCAGTTGCTGAAATTCCAACCTGGATTTGATAATAAATCTATGTAGTTTAAGCTACTAAATTTTTTTTTAAATTTTATTATTCATATGTGCACACAAGGCTTGGGTCATTTCTCCCCCCTGCCCCCACCCCCTCCCTTACCACCCACTCTGTCCCCTCCCTCTCCCCCCCACCCCCTCAATATAAGCTACTAAATTTGTGATAATTTATTACAGCATCAATGTGTCATGAAGTTCATTTGGAATTAGAGATTAGAACCTAATATTAAAGGAGAGGGTTGTTGCTCAGCTTGGTGAGGGTGTGGAAGTGGGCTGAAGTAAAAACAAATCTTTTCCTACTCTAAGGTCCAGTGCACCTATTGTGTGCACTACACTAAATGCATCTCATATGCTCCCTCATTTAGTGCCATAATCAACCTTGGAAATAATTTGCATTTATGTAAGAGAAATGGAGACTCTGAAAGCCCAAATTACTCACCTGTATTTTCACTAGTGGAATTTGTGAGATTTGAACTTGGGTACTTAAATGACTATATGCTAGAGCTGTTTCCTTTGTTACAGTGAGCCTACAACTGTCTGAAGGTTGACCTAAATATTAGTTAATGATTATGAAGATTAATAGAAGTTTGCAAAAAGAACTATGGGATTATTATTCTAATAAAGTAAATAGCATAGTTCTAGATCAAAGAGTTTGAGATTCTCCAGCTTGTTTAAAAATCTGGCTCTCTGTCAGCAACCAGAAGTGAGGAAAAAGCAGTTCTTACTTTGCAGTTGCTGGCTTCCAACTGTTATTTCCATGGAAACATCTCAAATCTGCAAAAACAAGTTAAGGGCCTTTATATTTCCTCATCCAATGGCTGAAAATTTCCATGTTTCTGTCTAGCTCCTATCCCTGGGATCCAGGACTTGAAAGGAAACCACTTTTTTCATATCTGTGGTCCAAGAACAGGGGTCATTGCTTTCTAACTGCCATCCAATTTTAGGCAAAGACTAAGAAGAAAAGGTGCCTGAGAACTCTGCCCCAGGAGATAATTACAGGAATCTCTGCTTACTTCTTTGCTATCATTAGTCATTGTTATTGGTCAGCATTGTCTACTTATTGCTATAAATACATAAGACCAATGTACATGTTCCAGACAATAGATACTACAGTCCAGAAAATGGACTATCCCCACTGGTCAAAGAGATCAAAGAAAGCTTCAAGGAGCAGGGGAACCAGAGGTTTCTCTATCAATTGTCTGGTGAGTGTCACTAAGGAACACATATAATGTAGAATCCATTCTCTTTGTGGTTGCTTCTTTTCTCTAGAGGGTTCTATCACTCCAAGCAATAGGCGGGATAATAAGACAATATATCTAGAAGGCTTTAGATGCTGCACATTGACTTTCTCTTAAGAAGGCTTGGGAAAAAATACTGTGTCATTATAAGACCATTGCAACATCTTGGGTGGGCTTTGGCTTTCTGCCCAGAGTTGGAAGCTGAGAAAAACAGCAGTGTGATGATACCACTCTGTGGTCCATCAGTTCACAAGGCTGTTGAAGCTTTCATTACACCCATCAGTCAGTGGCAACTCTGGGGCACCCACTGTGTGCAGAGCATTGAGCACTATGGGGAGCATTGGAGCAAAGAGAAGGCACAGCTTCTGCTCTTGAAGAGTTTTAAATTTACTGGAACTGTGTAAGAAAGTAAATGAGAGAAACAACCAATCCACCACAGCAAAACAAAATCCCAGAGCATTTTCCTGACTTGTTAACTGGGTCAGGTTTGAGTGATTGGGTGACCAGAGTTAAATGAAGTTAAATGGAAATGTGGAAATTTTGTGGGAGGAGGAGGAGGAGTAACAAAAGGAGTAGAGGTTAGTGGGGAGAACTCAGAATTAAGAACACAAAGTGAGAAGTGGGTGAAGCCATTGAGGTATTGAGGAGAAAATAAAATTTCTCCTCAGTCCTCATAGTTTGTAATTGGGACAGACCGCCATAACAAAAACAGATTAACAGAAAAAAAAACCACCAGCAAGTTTATTAATGCATGCAGTGTATATCAAGTAGAAGAAACCTCTGTAACTCAAAGCAGAGGCTTAAAAACTCTAATTTATATAGAACTTAAAACAATAAAATTTAGGAAAGTGACAAGACAAATGAAAGCAGTTTTAGGCTTGCAGAGGTGGGAAGGTGGGAAAAGGGAAATATAAGGTGAGTTTGCTGATTCTTTTGGTTCCATTTCTACACTGAGAAAAAGATGAGAAATTATATTCTGTTTCTGGTGAAATCATGGTGGGGGCGTAGATTGAAAAGTCTCTTCTTCTGTTTTCTGCTTTTTAAAATTTCCTTAAGCTTAACAATACTAATGTCAAAGAAGCATTTTGGGGTAACACATTTTGATTTTTTTCAGAGGGTTGATTGGAGCCCAGCTCTAAGAATAAGAAAAATTTAGTATCATGGGGAGGGTTAATTATATAGTCCAGGAATTCTGAAATTCCAAAGTGAGAATCTTAATTTTCTTTTGGATAATTAGACATTGCTAAAGATTTCTTTTTTTTTTTTTGACAGTACTAGGGACTGAACCTCATGCTTGCTAAGTGAGTGCTCTTCCACTTGCGCTATGTCCGCAGCCCTTTAAAGGTTTCTGAGAAAGATCCAGATCGCATAGAATAGAGGCGAGGTGCAGCAGAGGGGAGACACCTTTTTGATCACCCAGTGGGAAGTGTTTGAGCTCCAGATCTAGGGAGGCACTGCGTCTCATCTCTCTCTGTCCACCAACCACTCATTCAACACTTGATCACTCACTAGTTTAGCTGCTCATATCATGAAATTGATGCTCAGGTCTACTGAGGAACAAATGTCATGCAACTCAGTGATTACTACCAGTAAGGAAGTATTTTCTAGAGGGAAAAAAAAAGGCTGGATCATTTTATTTTTGAGGTCACAGAAGAAACTTAAGGATGGACACCCAGATCAACTTGTCACTTTGCACTAAAATGTATACCCCACAGGAATGGCTATCCACTATTTTGATACCAGGACAAAATGGCAGCACTAGTATTTTTGTATTTATTTTGCTTCATACTAGATTTTAAAAATGAGCTATGGCCACCTGTCTTCTGCTTCTGTTCTCTAATGGTGTGCTACTTGAGGTGAGCCAAGGTCTAAGAAGAAGGCTTCTTAGTCCTCTCAGCTTGAGTCTCACCTATGATATTGAATCAAGAAGATCTCAGTATAAACAGAGGAGGTTGGGCTCTGTGAGTGTGGACAGACACTTGGGGGAAAGGGTGGATGGAGAAGGAATGTTGTCAGGGGGAAGGGAGATTATAAGAGTCAGAATGTCTGCCAAAGGGTCTGAGACACTCTCATCTCTCTTTCTTCTGAATGTAGTTTGGGTCCTTATTAGTTCTACCTAAAATGTAAATAAGCAATAAAAATATAGAAAAGAACTCAACTTCACCAAAGACCCAATAACTGGAAATTGAAACAGCATTGATTTGTTTTTGGAAGGTTTTAAATGGGAGGGATATAGTGAGAATGCTTTCTCAATTACGACACATGTGATTTGATATTTTAATTCTGTGTAACTTTCTAGGTACAGCTCAGAATTCAAATTACAGATTTTTAACATGTTACAAACATTACAAATGAATATTTCCATATTGAAAAATTGCATATGCTGAAACATCAAAATTTGACACAATGATTTCTTCAACAAACTCAGTTGAAGTCAGGTACATCTGCATTAATGGCTTCTAGTTGATGCTTCTACTGGACATGACAAAAACAGTTGCACTCACACTGTGCCAATCACTATACTATGACTTGATAGGTACTATCTCATTTTATTTTCAAAGTAACTTAAAAATGTCAGCTCTTTTACCTGGTCTCTTTACCTAGAGGAAGAAACTAAAATTTAGAGGAATTAAGGTTACCCACATGAAATTGCTGATATTTGACTGTTTTTGACCTGCAGAGATGGCAATTTCTTATCTTGGATAGTTTAACCTTATAATATATCCAAGGCATGTTTGGCAATTGGTGGGGCAGCAATTATTCAAGACACTTTGCTCCAAAGCCAGGGCCTTAACCACCAGGCAGCTCTATGTTTAGCTAAAAGATGGGGCAGATGAACCTGGAGTCAAGATTATTAGGAAGTTGATAAAGTACTGAAAGCAAATCACATCAAGACAGTTCAGAAAAAAAATTATATAAATCTAAGGAGGTGTATTAGTCCATTTTTCATTACTATAAATAAACATCTGAGACTGGGTAACTAACAAAGGAAGACGTGTTTATTTAGCTCATAGTTTTGGAGGCTAAAAGTCCAAGCAGAGTTCAGCTTCCCTCATGGTGGATGACACCATGGGAAGAATGTGTGTATGACGGAGGCTAAAAGTCCAAGCAGAGTTCAGCTTCCCTCATGGTGGATGACACCATGGGAAGAATGTGTGTATGATGGAGTCATCACATGGCCCAGACAGGTAGTCAGAGTGCAGGAAGGGGCTCTATTATAATAACTTTCTCTTGTGCCTGGTGCTAATAGCTTATACCTGTAATCCTAGCTACTCAGCAGGCCGAGATCAGGAGAATCATGGTTCAAAGCCAGCCTGGGCAATAGTTCTTAAGACCTTATCTCAAAAATACCCAACTCAAAACAGGGCTGGGGGAGTGACTCAAGAGGTAGCATGCCTGCCTAGCAAGTGTGCAGCACTGAATTCAAACCCCATTGTCATCAAAATAATGATAATGACAATATAATAACTTACTCTTGTGTGAACTGACTCAGAGTCCCATGAGGACAACCTTAATCCTTTCTGAGGAAGGTACTCCAATGACCTAATGAATTCTCACTTGGCCTCACCTCTTAAAGGTCCTATCTTCTTTCCTCCTCACCACCACAGTGGGGACCAAGCTTCCAACAATGAACTGTGGGGGACACTCAAGTTATATACAACCTATTGCAGGAGACAGCACAATTCTCCACAAATTAGCAACAGTTTGTATTAGGCAGAGTTTTGACTATTCAGTTTTGTATTCACTACCATATTTTTCAAAGTGACTCCTTCTTTGAACTCCACACTCTTCTGTTAAATAGATAAGGTAACAATGACTATCTTGTAGGATGCTTTGGAAGGAATACATAAAATGAACAGACCAGAAAAGCCAATCAGCATTTCTAGCCAGAAATTTGTGATTGCTTCATAATAGGTCTGCTTCTGTGTGGGACAGGGTGCTGGACCAGGCTCCTGCCTGTATTGGGCAGGATTGGGTGAGCAGTCATTTTCTGTTTCTAGGTGGTTGGCTTCTTCAGAGCTGGGAAAGCTGTGATGATTTAATTGTTCTGACTCATTCTGGTGAGCCAGTTTGTTGTTAACATAGTCAGATGAAGTTGAAAGCCACCTCCACATCCCAAGGTCAAACACTGGCAGCAGTCCCTGGAAAAACTCCTGAGGCACTCACTTTCATAACTGTTGTTACCAAGAAGAGATTCAAAGAAACAGTTAGGCATAAAAGGTCTTCTGTATTTCACAGAGCGTATGCAGCCAGGCTACAGATGAAAATGATGATTTATTTTGAAATTTGCTCTTTAATTCTGATGAATTTTCTAAGCAAATGATTCTGATTCCAAGAGCTGCTGGGTGAGCAGCATGTATATGGATAAATCAATCCTTCTGCTACCTCTAGAACAGGGAATAATATGTCTTAGTTAGTGCAATAAAGATTCTTGCATTCAAGATGCAGAGCACTGGGCGCAACATGTATGTGACTGCAAATATGCAAATGAAGTGTAGGGATCCTTCAAAGACAGTAATAAATCATGCAGCAGGCAGGCACCTTCCCATCTGCATAGTTTGCCGTTGAGTTGAAAGAAAAAAGAATCAGACTAGGTAACAGCACAATTCAAAAGTCAATGCGGGCTATTACTGCTCTTGACCATGTGGGAATCTGGCCTAGTCTTGCAAAAATTTAAGTACAGGTTAATGTGGTCACTGTCTAGAGAATGTCTTGGTGACATAGCTAATGCATCCTTAGGGCTAATGTGACTGACTCTGGGTGTGGAGAACGTGAGCCAAAAAAGTCTCAACTAGAAAGGGAGAGTCCATCTTCCTCTTCCCAAAACAATATCATAGAATGTACACAGGGATGGGAAAATAAATGTAATTATTTTATAGAGTGATAATAAAACAATGGTCAAGGGAAAAATGAGAAGTCAGAGATCCAGAAAAAGGAGGAGGGATTTTTATCTTTAATTTCTAAAACTTTTTCTGAATTTATTGTTAAACTGACAAAATTGCTTATATTTATGGTATAAAACATCATATATAAGCATATATATATATACACATACATGCATATATTGTGAAATGGTAAAATTAGCCTAATTTATATATATATAAAACCTCACATACTATTTTAGTAAGCTTTCTGTTATCACAGCAAATACCTGAGATTATCTGCTTATGAAGAGGGAAGGTTTATTCTGACTCACAGTTTTGGATGTTTCTGTTCATAGTAGGTTATTTGCTTTTGGGCCCATGGTAAGGTAGCACAGCACAAGGAAAGAATATGGTAGAGTAAAGCCGTTCATCTCATGGCCAGGAAGTCAAAAAAAAAAAAAAAAGAACAGGAAGAGACTGGTGTACCACTACTGTGTTTGAGAGCACACCCCTAATGACTCCCACCTTTTAAAGGTTCCACAACCCCCCAACAGTGCCACTTGGGGGGGAACAAGTCTTTAACACATGGGCCTTTGGGGGACATTCCAGATCCAAACTGTAATGTATCTTTATCATTTATTTGTATGAGAACACTTAAAATCTACTCTGAACAATTTTTAGGTATTCATTATGTAACTATAGTCTTCATGCTTTACAATAGAGCTCTTAAACTTTTTCCTCATAACTGAAATTTTGTATGCTTTGACCAACTTCTCTGCAATATCTTCCCTTCAGGGGAGTAGAAACTTTAGTAGTGAGACTAAAGAGTGTCATTAAACTAATGGCATAGCAAAGCAGACTCTGAGCACTAGATAAGGAAAACTCTTATTTAATTCATTTATCTTTGAAACCCCTTCATACTTGATATTTAGTATTTTAAAACCATATCTATTTTTAGAAGGCACATTGTGTATGAATAAAAGGGTGTTCTTCTTTGGAAAATCAGAGCTCTTCACTCTTTCTTTGATGGCTTCCCTGCAATTTATTGGAGAACAGAGGTATAGGTGACAGCATTAGTAGATCTGTGTTTCAAATCAAAAGATTTTGATGCAAAAAAGAAAGTATAGAAATATAGAAAATAAATGGCCAAAGGAATCAATGCATGGATCTTGAGTCTTTGGATGTTTCTGTAAGATTGATCCAGATGGTAGTAAGCTTGTAAAACATAACGTGTGTCTCTGTGTATATGTTAAAATATCATTTGTCTTTCTTTTGGAAATCTCTAAGATCTTGGTGTTTAAAGTGGTTTTACTTCTTATTGACGGCTCTCTAGCAAAACGCATGCTCTTGTGGTACACAATGCAATTTTGTTGTGGCAGAAACGGAAGGACTCGAAAGGTACTTACGATAACAAGGAAAATAATTCCCACCTTCCATTTCATGCTACTTCAATCAGATTGCTTCAGGCATTCAGGTATAAAAGGCAGGCCTACTTGGTGTTCCTTCTCCATCCATCACAAATACAGAATAAAGAGAATCCATCAAGTTACTGCTACCTTTGTATATTCTAGACTATGCCTAGAATCTGTCATTTGCTAAAGAAGACCTGTGCACACAGAGAAGGGCTTGTTGGGAGTTTTAGATAGCGTGTGTCAATCTAGATTTGGTCTGCATTTGTGGGTTACGAGCTCACTCAGAGATTCTAGCTGCAATTCTGGCTGGATGTTCTGGTTTCTGAGTCTGACTATGTGTAGCCTTGGAGAAATCACTCACTGGGCTTTAGTATCCACATATACTAAAGAAAGAGCTTGGATTTCTGAAATATAAGCCTTGTACTAAGGAGCTTATAGTAAACTTATATAGAGACTAAAATTCCTTTATTGTGAAATATTGACCTCACAGAACTTCTGCCTGGCTCACGTCTGGTCTAGAGAAACCACCCACACCTCTTTCCCCATGAGAGGTCTGTAGTACAGGCCATGGCAATGCAGCCACCACTACCCCACGGTCACAGGCACATTGAGATTTTCCAGAAGTGGGTCAGACACTTATCCTCATGCTTATTACTCATTAGGTTGTTTCCAGAAAGTCAGCCAACCAGGGAGCATAAGGAAACTACTGCTTTTCCAGGTTCTTGGGGAAGTTGGGAGAGGGAGATTCAGTATATCAAAAGTTCTGCTCAATGAAATAGCTTCAGAAAGTGTCTTCCTATGACATTCTTTCTACATGAAAGTTGAAGAGGGGTGTCCAGTTTTCAACACTGAAATTCCACACGTGGCATAGTCTGTCTTATACTGTAGTATATAGAGATCCTTGCTAACATTCTGGAGAAAAGATAAATAATTTCAGCTTATCTTGAAATCACTCCTCCAGTCACTGGAAGAGTTCCACATCTCCACTCAAAGTATCTTTTTAACAAAAAGATAAAAGTCTCAAATTTCCATTATTATAATTTTTTCACAGACGTTTGAAAGACATAACCCATTCAACCAAGAATCATACTTTCATTCCAATTTGAAATAACACCCAGCAATTCAGAAGCTATTGAGATCATCCACAGCCAAGGATTTCAGAAAGCTCTCTTAGGTACTTATTTCTATATCTGTGTAAGAGTATATATGTATATATATATATATCCTTTGTGCATTTGTTTAATATTTATTAATTAGTCTCATGTCAGTCTTCATGTTCTCTGAGAGTGTGATGTTCAGTCATCAAGAGGGGTATAGAAAAAGGCACAAAATAAATGTGAATAAGTATGCTAATTAATGAGATGCAAACAAAATCACATTAGTGAAATGAGGACAAAAATCCCCTTGTTCTACATTGAATTTAAATAATCTTTATAGAAGTAGGAAAGGGTAGTTCCTTACAGGAGAGGGGTATAGTGATACAAACTGATGTGACAGATGGCCATGCCATAACCCACCCTAATTAGCATTCATTAGCATACCAGGTTGTATCTTTATCAGGCACTGAACACAAAGTGTGCACAGAAACAGAGTCTCCATTAACCTCATCCAGAAAAGAAGCATCTCTTCACCTTAGTGGGGAAACTTGGTAGGAAAATGATGCCATGATATGTGGCGCTGAGTCCTGTTCACAAGCAGAAAGGGTTTTACTCTCAGCCAGAGCTAACCTGGACCAAGATGACTACTCTGAAAGAGAACCAGACTTAATGTAACAGGGGAATCTGAGGCTTTAGAGATATGAAGAGATTCAGAGATGGGGGAAGACTTAGAAGGAGATGGGAGGAAAGAAAATTGCTTCTACCTTTGTCCTTGAAGAAAAGTCATTCCCTGATATTGAGGGGAGAGACCTTTTTAATTTATGTGTCATTTTAGTACGTCTATGTTATCTTTGCTGTTAGTGTGCAAAGCCTTTTACTTGTGCTGAAAAGAAACCAATGAAGAGAGAGAGGTGAAAAAAAGAAGGAAAATAGATGCACAACACCACTTGCTTTCCTGGGAAGATAGAAAGTGTCCAAAAAAAAAATACATGTAAAGTTCTTTGGGCATAATAAATATGTGGTGTGTTTTTTTAGCACTGCCTTTCAGGATGATGTTGAAAAAACATTTTCCTTTCCTAGGGCTGTGTGATCATCAATTGTAGGAAAATTGCTTCTGCCAGTTGATGACGCCCAAATCCATATCTCTAATTTCAGATCCTTCTTTAGAGGCTGGCACCCCTAAATCTCCAGGTATACAGAATACCCATTCATACAGGCATTCACATATTTCTGGAGGATGGGCTGTGGGGCAGGGACTGTGTAATAAAGAGGCCAGACAGAGTGCTTTGTTGAGTTAGGGAGAGACAAAAGAAAAAAGAGATTCTAGTACAGCTAGAAGGGAGAGAACTGGAGCAGGGGAGGAGGAAGCATGAAACAGGACTCCCACCTTCCTGAGGTCAGGGAAGCCAAGGCAGACATGTCATCAGGGCCTGGACCTAAGGTAGGAGGCGGGATTGCCCAGGGAAAGCTCAAAGACAGGAGGTATAGAAGATGTGGGGGAAAGGTAGGGACCTTTCCAAATGCTTGGGTGTAGCATGCGGGAGATTATTGCACATTTTGATGATGAAGCAGTGATGTTTGGCAGTGTCAACTGTCTAGCAATTTAAGAAACTCCAAAATGTCCATTTGCCTCTTCTTTTGAGTTCTCTCTTCTTGTGGATGACACTGCTACCTTCCCAGTCACCCAGGAAAGTGGCCTGCACATTTTCCTTCTTCTCCTTTCCTGCCTCAAATCTGACAGATCACTACCTTTGCTCCAAGAGCCTGAAGGCCCTTGCCTCCCCCCAGGATTGCTGTGACAACCTCCATACTTATCCTGTCTTCATCCTTGTCTGCCTTCAGTCCATGTGTACATCATTATTGGAATACTCTCTGCAGAAAATGGACTCTGTTGTACCCTTTCCCATCACCAACCTCTCAATGTCTACTCATGGTCCTCAAGATTAGAACCCTCCATCTTAGGGCACAGGAGGCTCAGTGTGATTTGACCTCTGTCCAACCTTCCAGGTCTCCTGTTTTTATCCACTTCCTTGCACGTATTCTAAGATCCCACTCTATGGCACTGCTATTAGTTACCAGATCTTTAGTTATCCAACCCTCAAGTTTTATGTTTTGTGCTTATTGTTTCCTAAAGTGTTCCTATATTTCCTCTTTAGTTAATTCGATCCATTCTAAAATTCTCAGTGGAATATCACCATCTCTGAAAAGCATCCTCTGAAAACTTCATTCCAGTCTACGTGAATGATCTTACATGCTTTCAGGCATTGTGTGCTTGCTTCTCCCATAGCACAAGTCATACTACATTTTAATACTGAGTCTGTCCGTGTTCCTCATCAGGCTCAAAGTGCTGAAATCAAAGTGCTGGACTCATCTAATATTTATTGGAGCCTAGCATACTCTCCCAAGCATTCATTAACTGCATCCTACCTTCCTCCTCAGCGGAAGACAGTAAAGTGTGTTTCTGGGTAGTACCTGCTCCACTGTGAGGCAAGCCTCATGATGTCTACGGGTTTGTCTGCTTCAATCTCAATTCTGACATGATACCTGGAATAAAATAGGTGTGCAAATAACTGTGCCTTTGTTGAATGAATGAAGAAACGAATTTGACATTCGCAAACTTATTCTAGTTTTGGACTTCATCATAGCAAAAAATTTTTTCTGTTTTGTTTCTAGTAAGCAGTCACTGACCATGTGACATTTGACATATTTGTATACTTCTCTGTCTCAGTCTCCCCTTCTGTAAAATGACGCTTATAAAAGAGACTACCTCATTGAGTTTTCATGAGGGTTAAATGAATTTACATATGTGCAATGCTTAAACTGTCCCAGGAACATGATAAATGCCCAGTAAATAGTAGCTTTCTGCTTCCTCATGGTTATCAACAAAATTGCCTCTATTTTAATTTTTATAATCTCTAACCCTTTAAAATCATCCTTTGACACATTGTGTCAATAATTTTAGGGGCCATAGGACTGTTTCATACATATTTCTGAGCATAGTGCTAGATGGCTATTAAAACTAGATTAGAACAGCAGTTTGGGATTCCTTACGTCTATCTTTGTTACATGTCATCTATTTCAGATTGCCCAACACCGAACTGATCTGAAGTATTCAACAGAAAATGAGTTTTAGTGAGACAGTTCTATTCTCCCACCTCAGTTATGAAAACACTTATGAGCAGAATAGCAATAGCCTTTCTATTTTTGTACATGACATCCATCCACCTGCATTTTGAAATCTGACACCTCATCCAGATACATTTTATCCTAGAGTTAGAAAATAACTTAAATTGGGAAAAATGTCCTCGGGTGTTCCAAGAAGTACATAAACACATGGCCACAGTGGCGTTTCCATGGAGATGTTAGGAGCCAATCTAATGGTGCTATTTCAGGTAAGTTGGACAGGTGCAAGTTACACACTCTTTTTAGGCATGGTGGCTTGCATTCCTGTAGAGCCAATAAAAACTTTTATGCTGGAAATTTACTAATGATTAAAAAACAGGATCTTCCTGGCATCTGTGATGGGTGTCTGTGGGTACTGAGTTAAGAGCCTGAGAGAGGATTATCTCTCTGTGTAGATGCATCAAATTTAAGCATTGTCCAAAAGATGGCACTGTTTGTGTTTCTATCATGCTTAATTGCAAACTTTATACTATCTGAACACATTAATGAGCAAAACTAAGATGGAACAGATAAATCATCCTCCACAGAAATCAAACTGCCACTTTATTATAGGCTTTTTCAAACTCTTCATCTTGTTCTTCAGCAAATGAGTATGCCCAAGCTGTTAAATGTAATAACTGCAATGTCAGCAAACCTTTTACTAATACTTATTTTTTTCTATTTTAAAGGAGATTATGGGATCCACTTTTGAAATCATTGCAGATGCTCAGTGAAAGATGGCTAATTGAGACATATTTAACTTTTCAATCTTGAAGAGCTAGATTGTCAAATGTAAGTACTTCTTGATCATCTTTTAAATGTGACTACACAGGAAATATGCGACTGGTATTTGGAACACATTGACTATTACAAAACATTATTCTTTGAAATTACTGTGAAACAAAAGGCAAAAAGCTCTAAAATAACTTTGTTAGGGCAAATAGGAAGTTAGTTCTAGTAACACTGGATACTCTAGGGGCACTTCTGTATAAGAGTGGGACATGACAGATGTAGACGCACTTCTGACATTGTGGTACACATATTTTTTTTTGCCTGTTCTACATGTCTTTAGGAAACCACTTTCCCTATTCTTAAGTCTCTTCCATTCATAGTTCATTGATAAAAACAAATTAAATGGAAACCTTAAATTCAATGATTCAGGAAAGTGCAGGACTGTCATGTTCCTGGAAGGGAACATCTCAAAACCAAGTGTTGAGATGAGTAGTATTGTGTAAATTCAGGATGAGGTCAGCATAGCCTGGAAATGGAAGACAGTGAATGATCTCACCAAGATGGGGAAGGTGGGGATTGTGAGATATTGGAAATAAATAAGATTGCTGACAAAACCCTTTCCTAATGACAAAGAATCATCATGAGGAAATAACACTGAATGTGCATTAGTGCACACACCCAGGTGGGTGGGAATGGCTTTACTCCAACTCTTACAAAGTCACTTACAGTCAAGACTAGAATAGAGCTTTAGAGAGCAGAAAACTTTTCTCTTTCATGCAAAAAAATATTCAGAGAACTAATGTCCTTTCTGATACCAGCAGAAAGTAAACAATGTTAAGACATTTTTGTTTTGGTAGCGAGTATATGAAATATATCAGTTATCTTCATCAGTGCAAGAAAGCAGCAAAGGAATAATGTAACAAAGGATTTCCAAAGAACCAATGAAGATTTCTGCTACACATATTTAATAATGGTTAAAATTTTATGACAGAAAGCTTAATTATATCATATATATATATTTTACTTTATATCTTGTTTCCTATTGCTTTCTTCCATATTTATAATACTTCTAATAGTCTTTCAGTGGCTTCAGGATAATAACTTGGAGTTGTTTTTTGACATTTGAAGAATTGAGTGCAAGGAAACAAAGATACAACTTGTTGACATAGGGAAACTACTTAGATGCTGAAGAAATACGGAATGAACTAAGATGAACAGAAACAGATTTGTTCCTTAAAATGTTCTGGTCTATGTTGCTGATGTTGAACATTTTATTTCCTTCATAGCCAGTGAGAACCGTTTGATGTTTTCTATTCTGCATTTTCTGTGCTCATTAAATAGTGAGTTTGCTCATAAGGTTCACCTGCCTCCTAGTTAATGAATATAAAAATATAATAAATCTTAGCATATTTAAATGCAGTAAGGATGGTAATTCATAGGCTTTGGTGTTGACATAGTTCAGTTTGAATTGTAGCTGCTATTTGCTTGTTGTGGATCCTTAATTAGCTCATTTCACTATTCTGAGCTTTAGTTTCCTCATCTATATAATGTTATCAATCTGTTATGGTTCAGAGTGGAAATGTCTTCCAAAACTAATGCATTGAGGGCTTGGTTCCTAGCTGATGGTGCTATTAGGAGGTGGGGGCTAGTTGGAGGAAGGTTGGTCTTTGGAGATGCCCTTGAAGGTGGTATTGGGACCTGCTCCCCACCTTTTCTCTGCTTCCCAGCTGCCAAGAGGTGTGAGCAGCTTTGCTCCATCACTTGCTACTTGCCATTATGTTCAGCCTTGCCACAGGCCCAAAACAGCAGGGCCAAGTGAACATGAACTGAAACCTCTGAAACTCAGCTAAAAGGAATCTTTCCTTTTTGTAAGTTGTTTATCTCAGGTAGTTTGTGATAGCAATGGAAAGATGACTAACAAAATTTTATGGTATTGTTTTGATAATCAAACAATATAATTTATGTAAAGAACCTGGCATGATGCCTGAACACAGCAAGTAGTAAGTTAACATCAGCTGTTAAAATACATGATCTTTTTTCCCCCAAATTTTACATGTGTTATCTTCTTAAACTTCATGATAGGCAAGCAGAAAAGATATTATTATGCTCCACCTGAGAAAACTGAGGCCAGAGAATGTAAAGGATATACCCTGGGGTCATCTAGGGTGATTGTACAATGCCTAAGTTCACTGATGCATGCCTCAGTGAAATGTACTGTCGTAGTTATGTAGATATTTACACTAATAAGCATTCCTGTCTGTAAGACATTTCCATGCACATGGTGTTTAGTTTTATGTGGATAGATAGCTAGGACATTATACTAAGTTATCCAATCAAATGCTTATCTAGGTGTTGCTATGGAGGTATGTTGTAGATGTGCTAACATCTACAATCAACTGATTTTATGGAAAATTATTTTCTTTTATGTGACAACTCATATTCAATCAGTTGAAGGTTTTAAGAGCAAAAATTGAGGTTTCCAGAAGAAGAAGAGGTTCTGCCTCAAAACTGAAGCATTAACACCTCCCTGAGTTTGCAGCTTTTTGGTCTGCCTACAAATCTTGAACTTGGATGGTCACAATAATAACAAGATCATCAGTTAATTCAAATATCTGCTTTCTTTCTCTATACACACACACACACACATGCACGCACACATGCACACACACACACACACACATGCACGCACACATGCACACATTTCACTGGAGAAGGTTGAGTGTGAATCTTGATTGTCATGATTAGATTGAGAAGTGCCTAGGAGATCAGTAAAGCACACCTCTGTGGGCATTTCATGAGACAATTAGATCCTAAGGGCTTTGACCTTAATGAATGAATCAATCCCCTAATGGAGTTATAATGTGATCGCATTATTAAGAGGTGGTAAAAAGGCTGGAGGTGGGGCCTACTTGGAGGAAGCAGGTCACTGTGCATGTCCTTGGGGGCTATATGTTTCTCTGTATCCCTTTTCTCTGTCTCCTAGAAGCCATGATGTGAACTACTAGGTTCCACCACACCATCCTGCCATGATGGACAGACACTGCTGAAACTGAGCCAAAATAAATCTTTCTTCCCTTAAGTTGTTTATGTTAGATATTTTGTTATAGTGATTGGAAAAGTAAGTAAAAGCCAACTGATTCAATGTGTAAACTAAAACCTCTAGAAGGTTCTTTTTGGGGAGCAGGACTAACCCTGGTTTTAGGCTCACTCTGAGCTCCAACTACAGATGTTTACTACAGGATATGGAGCAGACGTGCAGAACAACTGCCTGCTCTAATTAGCTGCACTGCCTCAAACTGGGTTTGAGTTAGGATTTTGTGTTGTCTTCTCAGAATCATAGCATATGACATCAAACGACAATACAGACTTCCAAATTATACTTAAATGATGACACAGGCTACAAATATGGATGTCCTTGATATCTCAGCATGTATAAGCAAACTCCTGACTTTGAACACACATGTTCCATGTTGAGGTGGTCATCTCATCCCTGACATGGAAATTTTCTGGATCCCAGCCCCTGAAGTTATATGATAAAGGATTAGGAAAGGAATGTGATGCTTACCATCCCCTAACTGAACATGATTAAGAAAACCAGGCAGAAAATCATCTTATCATTTTTTCCTTAAGCCAAAAAGAAAAATTGGGCTTGTCTTTTCCTGCCAACACAGGTGAATTTCAACCTGTGTTTGTACCCATGGCATCAAATCCAAGACAAACAGGTGTCCTTCCTGCTTCCCCAGAAGGTGTCCCCACTTGCATTTGGGATTTGACTTCTTTCTGTCTCCTCAGAGGCCTGTTGTATAATTTTTCTCTTCTTCATGTTTTAGCAAACTTCATTGATAATGGTGATGGTGATGATGATAGCTCCATGTATAAACAGTACACCGAATCAAGTGACAAGCCTGAGGAACAATTGTTAGTCTTTTCATTGTATAGATGAGGAAACTGAAGTTCAGAGAAGCTGCAAGCCATGCCCATAGTGTACCAGCTGGAAAAGACCTGATATTGAAAAATCAAACCTTTGAAATTTCAAAGCCTTCTCTACTAACCCCTTCACATCTTTCTCAACTTGCTTAAGTTTGTCCCAATTATAGTGCAAAGGATAAAATCATGGTTTCTTAAAGCCCATTTTAATGATAGAGACTAGCCTCACAGAAGTCTGCCAAATTGTTAGAACGGGGTTTGTAAAATCCTTATAAGACCCTGAGCAGTGACACATTAGGTCATCAGCTCAGCATTCTCTTTCACCCAGCAGCAAGGCTGTAGGAGGAGCTGCTCTCTGAGAACAGCTTCCTACTCTTTCAAGGTTGACAGTTGAATTCCAGTTTCAGGTCCAGCTTGGAAGAAACTTGGAAGTGGACACTTCCTTATAGCATCAAATAAAAAAGTGAGACAAACCTAGAGGTCAACAACTCTTCTTGGATCTTGGCATTAGTCAGCTTTCTGTCATGATGACAAAATACCAAAGATAATCAACTTAGTAAGGGAAAAGTTTTATTCTGGCTCATAATTTCAGAGGTCTCAGTCCATGGTCACTTGACCTGTTGCTCTGGGCCTATGGTGGCACATAATATCCTGATAAAAGCATGTGGTAGAGGAGGCCCATTCACCTCATGACTATTGGGAACCAAAGACAGGTACTGGGAACACTGGGATCCCAATATTCTTTTCATAGGTATGACACCAATGACCTAATTTTCTTCTACAAGGCCCCACCTTCTAAAGATCCCACCACCTTCCAACAATGCCACAGGTGACAAAGCCTTCAACACAGGGGCTTTTGGTGAATATCCAAGATCCAAATTACAATAATCTGTGTGAGGTCATTGGGAATATTCCCACTCTCAAACTGGAGCAATGGGTGAATACAGAGAATTATTAATTACCAGAGCAGAAACCCAGGGGCAAAAACCTCCACAGGAACCATGTGCTGGGTAAGAAATCCCGAATTGTAATTGACAAGTTGCTGGAGGCTCACTACAGACAATGATGAGAATTAAAAATTCTGGGGGGATTTTGTCATAGGAGGACTCCCACACTTTTATGAGTTTTACCTTTGGAAGCTCAAGTTGTTTTGTATGGTGAATATCAGAGGAAATTCTTTCATGCTTCTAATAGAGAGAAGGGAAAATCAATTATTTTGAAATATGTAAGAATATTCTGTTCTTAATGAGGTCTACCCTCAGGAAAAATTATTTAACCAGAGCCTAATACGCTGTTTTTTTTTTTATCAGAACCTAATTGACCTGGGGGAAGGGAAACACCCAATTTCAGTGCATCTCATCTAGCCTCTATCCCACTTAAGGGGATTGGTGGAGGGTAGGGGTGTGTGTGAGCAGAGAAACACTTGGAAAATTCATAGCCCAGAGGCATAGGCTCAGAAAAAGACTAAGACCTAATCATAAGACTGCTTCTCCTCTCCCCACACCTTACCACTGCATTACTAAAGACCTATTTTTCAGCAAGTCCTTTACCCAGTATATCATGTTTGGCTATCAAGAAAAAAAAATTACAAGGCATACTAAAAGGCAGAAACATAGTTTGAAGAGACAGAGCAATCATTATAATTAGAATCACATATGGCAGAGATAGTGGAATTATCAGACTAAGAATTTAAAACAACTAGTTTTAATATACTAAGAGCTTTAATGCATAGACACTATGCAAAAACAGATTGTCAGTATAAGCAGAGAGATGAAAATTCTAAGAAAGAACAGAAAAAGCAATGTTAAGAGTTTTTTAAAAATCACTTATGACAACTACTGCATGATTGCATTTACATCAGGTGTCTATTAGAATTGTAGAGTAAAATGGTGGTTCCCAGGGGCTACAGGGAGCAAAGGGAAATGGGGGAATTGCTAACCATTGAGTATAAAGTTTAAGTTAAATAAGATGAATAATCTCTAGAGATCTGCTAAACTCATTATACCTATAGTCAACAGTGATGTGTTGTACACTTAAAATTTGCTAAGAAGGTAGATCTTAGGATAACTGTCCTTACTATCAAATCAAATCAAATCAAGAAGAATGAGGACATTGACCATTGTAACAGAAATGAAGAGTGCTTTTAATGGGATTATAAGTAGACAAGACACAGTTGAGTAAAAAAAAAATATCTGCGCTTAAGGATATATAAATAGAAACCTTCTAAACTGAAAAATGCAGAGGAAAAAATTCCTCAAAAAAAAAGCAAGAATAGAATATTCAGGAGCTGTGGGACAACTACAAAACGTGTCACTGTACATAATGAAATTATCAGAGCAGAAGAAAGAGAGAGAGGAATGGAAAAAATACTGGGTCAATAATGACTGAAAATGTCCCCTTAATTAAGGTCAGATACCAAACTTTAGGTCCTGGAATGGAAATTCAGAAAACACCTACCAGGATAAATGCAAAGAAAAGAAAAAAAAAAAAACCAGAAGTGAAACAAGACAAAAAACCCTACACTATTTACTGTTGAGGCAAGATAAAAATACACAACCTAGAATTCTGTACTCAGTGAAATTATCCTTAAACAGTTGAGAAGAAATAAAGACTTTCTACTGCATACAAAAATTGAGGCCATTTGTTGCTAGTAACCTGCCTTACAAAGCATGCTAATACGAAGTTGTTTAGAGAGAAGGAAGCTGATACAGGTCAGTAACACAGATTTACACAGAGAAAGAAAGCATGTGATGTGTTTTCACATTTCCTCAGGTAAGTGGTCAGACACAATGAATTGATTTCAGACACCATGATCTGAAGTGATGTCAGGAGTCTGAGGCTCCTGAAGTCTCAGCCTCCCTGGTCACACTTCATCTGGCTTTCTCAACACCAGTGAGATAGTGAAGAAGTAGATATCTCTTGAGTACTGAGGGGTTTGTTCCTTCCTTGAGCAACACAATTCACTCATCAGTAAAATAGGAAAATACTGTCCCTGTGAGGTTTAAATTTGATTGTGCTAAGAAAAATAAATAAATAAAGCCTAGCTTCTGACTTCCTTTAGGCACCCAAAAAGTAGCAGTAAGCATTCCTTGGTTTCAGTTTTCAGCTTAGCTTTGGTGTCCCTTAGCCTGGCTGTCTCCCCTCATCAGTTGTCTTACCTCCCTCCCTTGACATGGGTAATTTTCTGTCTTATCTCTAAAGCACTTACAAGGTTTTGTGCACTTTAAAATTCTTATTTGTATGACAGTTCTTAAAGTAATTAAACACAGAATTATCATAGGACCCAGAAATTCCACTGGTATGCACAAACCCAAAATAATGGAGTCATGGGGTTGAACACCTGTGTTCACAGCGGTATTATTTATAGTAACCCAAAGGTGGAAGCAGCCCAAATATCCATCAGTGAGTGAATGGGTAAAGACAATGTGTTATGAACAAACAATGGAATGCCATGTAGCTTTAAAAAAGAATGAAACTCTGATACGTGCTGCAACATGAATTGTTATAATTTGGATATGAAGTGTCCCCCAAAAGGTTCATGTTTAAAGGCTTGGTGGCCAATGGTGGCACTTTTGAGAGGTGATTGGATCATGAAGTGCTTACCTTGAGAATGGATTAACCAATTGACGAGTTTCTAACTGAATGGGCTAGTAGGAGGTGGGGCCTAGTTGGACCCAAGACCCTTCCTTGCTCTCTCTGCTTCTTTTCAGTAGATGGAAACCTCTGAAACCATGAGCCAAAATAAATCTTTCCTCTTTTAAATTGATTTTCTCGGGTATTTTGTCCACAGTAAGGCAAAACTGACTAACGCATGGATGAACCTAGAAAATATCATACTAAGTAACATTTGGCCAAAAAAAGGAACAGTATTTTACGATTTCACTTATGTGACTATCTGGAGTAAGCAGTTCATAAACAGAAAGGAGAATTATGGTTCCCCAGCACTGTGGGGAGAGCAGAATGGGGAGTTAGTGTTTAATGGGCACACAGTTTCGGCTGGAGATGATGGAAGGTTCTGGAAATGCATAGTGGTAACGGTTGTGCAGTAGATCATGGGGATATACTTAATGCCACTGAATCGCACACTTAAAAATGGTTAGAATAGTAAATCTTATGTTATGTATATTTTATCACACACACAATCATATGTAGGACACTTGAAACCAGCAGGAGAATCTGCTCTGCTCAACTGGGTGGGAGCGACTGCTCAGAAACTCCAGCCCGTTTGACCCTCCCCCTGCTGTTTGGCATTTTTAATTACCACTGGAGCCTGCCTGTTTCTCACAGTCCCAACTGAGGGCTGGGCTGGTTAGCCTTGTCAGGTCCTGATTGCCCTCCTGGGCTGTAATTGTCTTTTGAGATTACCTCAGTGCAAGGACGGTAACCATTTGCTTGAACCTGATTGTGTCCTCCCCATGACACTCTTGGCTGAGCATAATAGAGCCTGAATGGAATTCAGCTGACTTGAAATGTGGTCTCCTCAAGTGCCTTTTTCTGTGCCCCACCCCCAGCTCCCCTTTCTCATCCTCTTTGGCCTCATTGTAATTTCATTGTAACTTCTTTGTCACTATGGGGCAAAGGTCAAGGTAGAAATGGCTTCTTGGGGTTCATCTGAGTTGCCAATGACGACATCCATATTAGAAGAAGCCTCTCTGTCCTGTAGCTCAAAATAATTTTCTCCTTCCTTAGCTGCCAGAGCCAGTCTTAGCACAGAGAATCAGATCTGTTCCGGAAGCCCATATATCATCATTACCTACAATACGAATTCTGAAATCAAAGCAGACCTGGCAATTTTATTGACGCTCAGAGCGGAACAGAGTCCAGGTCACCCTGAATCAGTTGCGCTGGTTTTGCCTTGCCGACAACAAACATGTCACTGACAAAATTACCAAAGAAAAGATGACTCCGTAAGTTCAGTGCGGAAGGTAACTTGTCAGTGACAGAGGTGTGATATTTTTATTCGTGTAACTCAATGCTAATGAAATTGGTAAGGATAACATCTGACAGAAAGCTTGTTCCCCAGAGAGGAGGGAGAAGCAAAAAGTACTGGAGTCGGCTCATTTTCAAAGTTATTTTTCTCAATATGGCCTTGATTTAACCAGGTGGTCTTAACGAGAGCCAAGGAGGTGGGGACCTGAAGCAATAACCAGTTAGGCCAGGTCAGTTACTCTTCAGCAAGGTCCATGGACAGGTCTGTGAGGCCCAGAAAATCTGTCACTCCTGATCTCATTTGTACACTGGATGGCCTTTGGCTATTAAAGGATTCGATGTGATCTGTCAAGTGATTTGGGGTCAAAGAATAGAAAGGGTAATAAATACAGGCACACTCCAGTCACAGTACAGTTGTTGGTGAGGCTTGAGGCAGGGAAAGAAAAATGCCCAGCCACAAGAACTTGCTGTCTGCCTCATCAAAGAAATGGAAGTAGGAAGGAAAATTAGAAAGGGGAAAGATGTCAGTTGACTGGAGGAAGATGAAGGGAAGAAGAAAGAGGAAAGCCATTGTGCTGAGGGCACCAAGACTACTCCAGTCCAGGTTTGCTAATTCACTGGGAAGTCCCACCAGAAAAGTCTTGATACTCATGGCTATGGTTTCTTACAGCATCAAAGGAAACAGGCACACAGGCCAGAGTCTAGAAGAGATGCAGCACAGTGCCCTTAGCTGTCTTCCCCCAGGGGAGTTGTACAGCAGTGACCTGCGATAACATACATGAAGTACTGCCAATCAGGGAAGCTCACCTGAGACTTGGTGGTCAGGGTTTTTATTGGCGGTCAGTCATAGGCATGGGGTGCCCACATGACTGGTCTTAGCTACTCAGTCTGCAGCTCCTATAGAGATCAAGCTGACACAGCATGACCCACAGCTTCAGATAAACAAAGCACAATTCACTATGAGGTACATTGTTTTATAAATTAACTGGTCCTTAGTCAAGGCCCCAGATGTATAAAGACAACGTTATCAGGCAGGGTATTTGAAGGGCTCAGAGGTTACCTCCCAGCAGTTGGTCAAGAACTTCCTTTGGAATGTTGCAGAGACGTGGAAAGTCTATGTGATCAATGTTAAATGTGTTAAAACCTTACATTTATGGTTCTACCGAAAAGTTAAAGACATTGAAAATACAAGATTCATTCATCGTTGTTCATCTCTTTCAAGGATCTTTTAATATTCTTTATCTCCAGATTTCATTCACCTACTTTTTTTTTCAGGACTCAAGTCCAGAAGAATGTTTACCTTCTCATATTACCTTCTTGTGTGTTTCTTTTAAAAGCCAACAAGAGTCATTGTCAATCAGAATCTTCCTCTTTTCTTGAGATTGCCAGGACATTCAGAGTTAAATGTTTCTTTGTGAAACCTGTTTTCTGACATAATTGTTCTGTTTTCTTCCCCTTCTCAGTGTGACAGAGAAGAAAAAGCACAGTTATGGCACACAAAGAATGATCTGGTCATTTCACATTGTATTAAAATATCATAACCTCATTGTGTTAGTCAGTTTTCCGTCACTGTGATAAAATACCTGAGTTAAACAAATTGAAGGAGGAAAGGTTTATTTTGGCTGACAGTTTTAGAGGTTTCAGCCCATAGCTGATTGGCCCTGTTGTTTGGGTCTGTGGTGACACAGTACATCATGGCACAGAGCATAAAACAAAGGAGATTTGTTTACCTTCTGGCAGCTGGGAAGCAAAAGAGACATAGGAAGGGGCTAGGATCTCAATAACTGCTTCAAGTGTATAATAGTTGGGTGTGAAATGTCCCCAAAGTCTTATGCATAAAAGACTTCGTTCTAAGCTGATGCCTGTTTTGGGAGGTGGTAGAAACTTTAGGAGGTAGGGCCTGGTTGGAGGAAGGAGTTATGTCTTTGAAGGGTGTATTGGTACCCTATCCCTGACTCTGCTGCTTTATAGATGCAATGAGGTGAGCAGTTTTCCTCCACCATGATGCTTCTTCCTTGCTTCAAGACCCAGGCAAATATGGACCATATGCCAAAACAAACTTTTCCTTCATTAAGTTGTTCTTCTCAGATATTTCATCTTAACAAGAGAAAGCTGACTAACAAAAGTTAGCTCCCATAGACCTAACTTCTTTCCACTACGCCCCACCTTCTAGCACCATGGGCTGGTGATAAAGTCCTGAACACACAGGCCTTTGGGAGACACTTATCCAAACCATAGCAGTCACTTTGTTCCCCATCAACATGTACTGCTTCTAATTGTCAGTGTATAGTAATAATAACAAGATAGATTCAAATCCTAGCTACTCAACATGATGGCTGTGTGGCCTTAGACAAGTCACTTAAGCCCTTTGAACATGTGTTCTCACTACTAAAATGTTGTTGTAAGAATTAGAGATAAGAATATAAAGTGCCTGGGTTTTGGTGAGTACAAAATAAAAGATAGTTATTCTTATTACCTTATCATTTTCTTTCTTTGTATTGTTTATTTTCATTTCTTTGCCTGAAGATTTGTTGTTGTTGATGTTGTTATTAACCCTCCATAAGTTGCTGTTGGTAACTGTCAGGACACAAACATATGAATAACTTTTAAAAGTCTGGGGTAGTCCCTTTGTAGGGCGAATGTGAGAATAGGCCTCTCAAATTGACCAATGGTTGCTGTGCCCTGATGTCTCCTGCTGTGTCCTGATGTCCCCTGCTGCATTTGTGCTGGGGCTACTTTCTCAAGAGTTGTTCTCCAATCAATATCACAGAAATACTAAGGCAGGCCCATTCCTGAGAATGTGATGTTCCTCTGACAAACAGTTTTGACCCCACAGCCTTCCATATCTTTCCTTAGGACTGAACTCGGGGATCTAGGACCAGGACCCCCTTCCTTCCACTGGCCCTCTTTCCTTTGGGCCAGGTCTGCATTGTGTTCTAACAGTTCTCCCAGGCTCTCCTGGATCCTGTCCCATTTCCTCTCACAGGTGTTTTCTGTAATAAATTCCTTCCCTTTTGAATATCATCTCAGAATCTGCTTCTCAGAGGCTCCAGAATATGTGATCAACCAAGTGGGAGCTCTTCTCTCCTTGTGGAGAATGAACCTTACCCATTACACTCTGAAGTAGTACCTTCATTATACTCTGGTCCTAGAATTCTGCACCCATCTCCCTGTGCAACAACTGGAGATGCTGTCTTCACTCTTCTGTGGGTTACTTGGTGGCATTCTAGAAGGAAGGGGTGTCTACACTTCTCAGCCTCTATCTTGGTCATGAGATCCTCCTAGGCAAAAAGGAACATCATAAAGAGGGTCCCTATTTCCAGGAGGTGGATTGGGCTATGGAAAATTTTAGTGTGAGTGTTTGTAGGTACCATTTCCCTTCCTTAAGCCAATTCTCTCCCACCAAGGAGTATTCCTCCTAGACTGACTAAATTGCGTTTTAACGCAGATTCTCAGCTGTTTACCTTTTCTACCTTAATCAATAAGGCACCAAGAGCAAATAGCGTGACATCTATTAGCTGAATCAGTGTGAAAACATTGTTGAGCTTATTATTGCACCTCCAAGTCTGTTCAGGGAGCTGAAACTAATTGAAACTATTTTAAGAGCCCATGAATTTGGGGCATTTTTGATGCTATCAGTCTCAGCTCTGAGACTGGTTCTTTTGGTATGTCTGTATTTCCAGAACATTACTTGTAACGTACCCACGCTCATCTGGCAATGTCTACCTGTTTCTAGAAACAGGCTCTAGTCATAACCATGCCTTAGATGGTGAGGACTTTCAGTAGCAGTGAAACCCAAAGGGCCCACCTCAGGAGAGGGGACTGAGTAAATGTGGGAACGGTTGTGTAGGCAGAGACAAGCAATGGGCCCAACTACACAACAGGCCCAGAGCTCAGCCTGTGGGTGGAGCCTTTGGGAGGCATCTGGGAGATAGACAATGGCAGAAGTCCAAACACGGCTGAGGCCAAACCTTCATGTGATGGTCCATCAAAGAAGGTGGTGTGAGAAAAAAAAAAGAAGGTAGTGTGGCTCCATTCACTGGGAAGGAAGAATATTGGTAGAAAGCACAGCAGAGACACAGGAAGATGCAGAAAGACCAGGAAGCCAGTTATTAGCAGGAGGCTGATTATAAAACAAGGCAGAAGGGCAGGGGCTGGAAATGCATCCCAAGGTCTGAGTGGATGTTGTAGCAAAGTGACAGTTCTTCCAGAGTAGCTTCTCATCTTCCTGAGAATGAGAAGGATGGAGCGAATTAGGATCTGATTCAAGGTCTGGGGGAGGCCAAATTCCTACAAACCTATGGGATGTGCCTGGGGAAAGAGAAGGGAAGGAAAGGATTAAAATTCCATCTATCTATCTATCTATAGATAGATATATGGCTCAAGAGGTTGAGATGTAAGCAAAACATTGCTACAAAAAGAAAAACATCCCCTGGGATCCTACCAACATCTCATGGTCCAAAACATCATCCTGGATAAGGATGTCTTTCCTTTCAACTCTCTGTCCCTCTGAGCACGTGAGGGGATCGTTCCTGCCTATGGGACACCGAGATGGTCTTCTCTCATGTTCTGGCCTGTACTCTGCAGGTAATTGATCTCTAGGAAACCCAACAGGTCAGTTCTCCTGTCAGTTGGACTGTGCTGTCCTCTCTTATGTCCATGGTCCAATGCAGGCCTGTTGCTGCCTCCGAAGATGGCAATGTAGAGACTGGAGTTTCCACTGCACCTCAGCCAAGTTTGTTAACAGGAGCACTTAACTGAGGGGATCTGTGAATGGAAGCATCACTATCCCTGTGCCACCAATACAGCAAACTGGCCTGTTTTCAGTGTGTCCATGTTATCTGTTCATCCTTCTTCTCCCTTAATAAGGAAGTCAAGGGGATTTTCCCTTTACCATCAGCAGCTCCTACAACTAGGAGTGCACGAAGCTGTGGGCTCTGCTAGTTCTAACTTCCTAGTCTACTGCCACTCACTCTGCCTTACCCATGCAGGAAACTCCAGGTGTTCAGCCTCTGCTCCCACAATGACACTCATGGTCATATCTTTTCTAACTCTTCCTTCTTTCTGAGAACTCAATTTTAGCTGCTCATTTGCTTAATTACTTCTATTGCTGACACTCACAAAAAGACTGAAGATGTAACAAATGTTGCCTTGGGATGGGTGGGTGTTATGGATGCAGAACTGTCAGCACACCTATCTCCATCCCGTTTTAACTTTTACATTATGTCCCCCTGTGGACTGTTGGCAATGAACTAAGCTGATGTGTGCGGCAGGCGCCCAAATGCACATTGAGCTCAGTAATTCCTTTTCCCTCTGGTGCTTTCTCCCTACTTCCCCTCTATATTTGGCTTCCCAGTGCTTCTGTAATGATCTCTGTTGCATCTTTAAAAACTATTCCACCTCATTTAAAATGTGGCATAAATGATGGGGTTTTGACAAATTAAGTAATAATAAGAAAACATTTTCAATATTTTGTATTTTTCCATTAAGCTCCAAAAAATAGTGATTATAGAGCACCATTCTCTCTCTACAGTTAACGATGTGTTAGCCCTGGTTTCATTAAAAACCTCATTATTCAAAGATTTATAACACAGCTCAAGAAATCTCTTCTGAAGTTGGAAATAGATCCAATCTCACTTTAGAAACTTTTAAAGCATTTGAATGAGGATTGGATAGCTAGAGTATTGAGTTAATAAATAAGTAAATGTCTTGAAATGTTGAACTGATAGGTCAAAATCAGCAGATTAAAACTTAACTTGGGTTATTGTTGAGTGCTATATGAAGGAGGAGAGGTTATAAAATAGTTTCTTTTTTGTTGTTTTTTTTTTGTGGTACTAGGGATTGAACTCAGGACCTACACCTTGAACCACTCCACCAGCCCTTTCTTGTGATGGTTTTTTTTGTGACAGGGTCTTGCCCAGTATTTTCCCAGGCTGGCTTTGAACCGCAATCCTCCTAATCTTTGCCTACTGAGTAGCTTGGATTACAGGCATGAGCCACTGGTGCCCAGCTAAGATTCTAAAGTAGAAAGAACAAATCCTTGGAAAGTTAGAATTCTTGGAGTCCTGATTTTGGTCTTGGCTTTGTTTCCAAATAGCTGTGTGACTTTGAGGAATTAATGGGAAATCTCTGGGTTGAAGTTACCTCACACATATAGAGAAGGATTATCATAGGAACATCTAAAGAAGGGGTGTCATAGGAACTCTAAGATGTTTCTAGAGTTTTTAAAATAAAAAACATGAATTGATATAAAGTACAGATTTAATTCCCCACTAAGAGGAACTCTTTGGAGAAGTGGTTCCAAAGAGTATGGACATAATGTAGGTAAGCATGGAACATCTTGCTCTGCCTAAAAAAGAAAGCTGAAGTGGGCCTGGGAGAAATGAAAATTGCTATTGGATATTTGAAGGGCTTGAATACTCCACAAATAAGATTTATTCATGTGGCTCAGGGGGGGCAGGACCACAGGTAGATTTGGCTTCATATGAAGAGTTATATTTCCCTATTAGATTTTTCCATAAATGAAATAGCTAACCTACCATGTAATGAAATCTTCTATTGCAAACTTTTGTCTCTACAATATTTGATCAGGAATGCAACCTAAAAAGTTCTTACTGGGGGGAGGGGATGGTGATGCTTGGTCTAAATTGGTCTTCCCAACCAACTGCTGATTAACCTTGGAAATCCTTGAAATTATTTTGAGGGATGCTCCATATGTATCCCAAGTATAATTTTAGATCCAATAAGTAGTGAGTCTTTCTCCCACATTATTACTGCATTACAAATATATGTAGATGTTATTTAAACAATAAGTAATTTCATTTAATAACCTTTTAGAATTCATACTATCAGATGATATTGTATTTTGTTTCAGTTTTACCAGTGCCCCCTCCATACAACTATATAATCAGTGTTTTATTTCTTTCATATTTTTTTAGAAATTGAAAATATGTTCTATGGAAGAAACCTTAAAGAAACAGAAAGAAAAACTATCTTCTTCAACAGAAAGATCTAATATTTTAGTTTAATCCTAGAATAGCTTATAAATTTTATGCAATTCTCTTTAAAGTCTGAACTATTTTTGTGCTGGGAAGATTCAGGGATATCTGACAAAATTTTTCCAAAGTTTATTTGGAAGAAGTCATTTTAAGAATAGCTCACCCTTTAAATGTCAAACTCATGATAAAAATCTAATATTTCAACAATATGAAAATGGAGCTAAAGAAACTGAGGATGACTGGAAGAGGAAAGAGAATCTCAAATCAAACTCATGAAAGAGAATTTAGCATATGATCAAGACATAACAGCTATGTTTTGTAGGGAAAAAAAGACAACTTAACTCATTTTAAACAAAAAGGTTGAATTCAAATGTGTGCTTACAAAGTCATGGAAAGGGCTAAAGGAGCAATTTCAGGGTAGGGCCTCTGGAATAATGCTCAGAATACTGCTGGAGCCTGATTATCTCAGCTCCCATCAGCCAAAGAGGACACCAGAAAGCCACCCTGTAACTACTGAGTTTAAGAAAGCCGTGCCACAGCAGTGATCCAGGAATAAGGAATAGAGCATCTCCACAGCCTCAGTTTCTAGCTGTAGTATTCACACTGGACCCATAGTGCAGAAGTATCCCATGTTTCCAAGGCCTTCAAAATTCTACATGAGTGCACCTTCCCGGCATGACCTAATTTGTACAGAGAATTCTAATTGCAAAATCAGTGCTGGGTTAGGAAAGAGGGTTGGAGAGGACTTGGCTGAGGGTGAGGACCAGAGTATCTGCAACAAGTATGACCAGGAAAAATTTATCACCAGGATAAACAATAGTTGTTTACTTATTTTGAAAAAAGGGTCAGGATCAATTGTGCTTAAGAAGGAAATAGTAATAATAGCAATTGAGAACCTATGTTCTAGAACAGAGGTTACTAAACTTTGGAGAAAGGTCCACAGTTCCTTTTTTTAGGTTTTGTGATGCATGGTTTTTATCACTACTTAACTCTCCTACCATAGCAAGTTAAACAGATAATGCATAAATGAATGAGTCTGGCTGAGTACCAATAAAGATTTATTTTTAAAAAATGTATGGTGGGCCAGATTTGGCCCCTGGATCTAGTCTGTGACCCTTGGTCTAGAACTTATCTTCTTTTGCTAAGAGTTCATAACCTGAAAAAAATGTGCCTATGATATTTTTTCTTTATTCATTTATTCATATGTATATACATTGTTGGGGCCACTTCTCCCCCTTGCTCCCTCCCTCTTCCCCCGACCCCCTTGCTTCCAGGCAGAACCTGTTCTGCCCTATTATTAAGTACCTGCCTACTGAAATTGTTTTTCTTGTAATCTCTTATCTTGAAAATATGATTTGTAGCAACTTTATTTGACAATGGAATGATCTGCTCCAGGTATTGTCAAGTTTAAAAAGAGAAAAGAAATGCTTAATATGCCAAGGTGTTCAACAAATCTTTCTGAACCTGAACAGCTCATTAATTTAGGCATTTTTACTGGGATATGTGACAGATCAATGGGAACCTTGGTTATGTCTTTGTCCTGGAGAAGGGAGGAGAATAATCTAAAATTAGTATGTTTGAACCAAATCATAACCTTTTATAAAACTGCCACATTCCATCAATGTTGCCAAAGAGCCAGAAACAGAGTTCCTTTGAGGAAAGCTCTACCTCTTTTCATCATGTCTGCACCAATATCCTCATTTTCTGAAATCACAAGCACCCATACATCCACACACATGCTATTGTTGATATCACTTAGATTATCAACAAGAGAGGATTCCAAGATGGCGGCTAGAGTTAGGAAGCAGAAAGCGAGCCTCTTATAGTGAAATCTTGGAGAGATGCTGGAGACACACTTTGCAGGCATAATCACTGAGAAAAGGCATAACTTTGACCCCTGCACACCTCCAGCCGGTGCAGAGAATCTCCACTTCATGTTAAACAGAGAAATGAGGAGGGCCCCCGGGCCACCAGTGGCCAGCACCCACTGGGAAGACGCGGACCAGGTGAGCTTCGCGGTACCGCGGTTCTCCCACAGACAAGCCTGGGCCAGAGCAGCATACCCCCTGGACAGACTGACCTCCACCCAGGGAAAAAAAGAGAAACTGAGTAATAAGCAATAAGAACAACTAAGACATGCTGGAAAGAGGGTGGGGCACCCTGAGTGCTGAAGATTGGGGGAAGGGAATCCTTCCCAGGACTGTAAATAAACAAGCTGGGTGGCCGGAGAGGCTCTGGCAGGAGCGGGGCGTGCGCCCAGCAACCAGGAGTGGGGAAGCTTGTGAGAGTGGCAGAGGGAGAAAAACTTCACAGGAGAGGCGGGAAGACCCACTTCCCACGTGAACTGTAAATAAACATGGCGGCTGGCAGGAGCAGCAGCACCGCCCAGTAAGCAGGAGCAGGAAAGCTTCTGAAAGTGGCAGTGGGAGGAAAACTGCACAGGAGAGGGGGGAAGACCCACCTCCCACATGAACTGTAGATAAACACGCAGGCCTGACAATGCGGGGGCAGTGTCACCTTTCCCAGTGCTTGGAAAGGGGAAAGCTTGTAGCAGAGGCTCCTGCACAGGAGAACTCTGAACAAACAAAGCCTGTGGGACCAGGTGAGTGCTAAGTTCACCCCAGAGATCTGCATAAATAATGCTGCCAGCTACAGCAGGCTGAGAGCAGCAGGCAGGCAAGCCTGAGAGATACCACTCTCAGAACGATCTCCAGACTCTTTTTTTTTCTTTTTCTCCCTACCTTTGATGAGAGAACAACCGAATTACACCTGCAAGCCGAAAAACTTACTGAAACTGTATTGCATTTGAACTTGGGACACTTGGTAGGGCTTTTTTTTTTTTTTTTTTGTATGTGTGTGTGTGTTAGTGTGTAGTTTTGTTCTACTTTATGCATCCCCTTTGATGAGACAACTACAGAACAACACCTGAGGCACCAACTCCAGGACTGGAGATTGAGACGGACACCCAAATTATTAAGACTTAAACTGCATTGCATATAAACTTGAAAGTTTTTTGGTTTTTTTTTTTTAATTTTCTATTTTCCATTTTATTTTAATTCATTTTTATATATAGATATTTCTTTCATTTATTTATTTTTAATTTTTTTCATCTTTGATTTTCAATCCTCTCTCTGTCTCTCTAATGTCTGTTCAGCTTACTGTCGATTAGTATACTAACACTCCCTGTTTATACCTTTGAAACTCTCTTGTCTGATATGTTGTTCTGCTTTCTCCCTCTTGTCTGTATATTTCTTTTCCCCTTTTCTTTAACTTCTTGCTTTCCATCTCAGCTCACCCTTCCATTCTCAATATTACCATTGTTATTATTACAAGCTAGAAAATACTTAATTGCACACAGTACAGGGACAGTAACAACACCAAAGAAAATGATGGGAAGACAGAAAAAACAGGGAAACCAGTTTCCCCACAGCAAAAAATTAGTACAGGAACCAGAGGGGAATGAAGAGAACAGAAACTCAGATCCAGACTCCAACAAAATGAAGATAAACTATGCCAAAGGACCCAATGAAGCCCACAAGAATAATTTAAAAGAAGACATACTACAAGTACTCAATGAGAATTTTATAGAGATAATACTGGATAGGGTCAACCAAAATGTGCAGGAGACACTCAAGAAATTCCAAGACAACAAAAATAGAGAATTTGAAAAAGCAAAAGAAGAAATAAAGGAAACCATAGAAGCACTGTATAAACACCAAAGTAAAAGAGAGAACACAATGAATAAATGGATAAATGAACTCAGGACAAAAATAGACAACATTAAAGAGGAAAACTGCCAGGATATGGAAAACCTCAGAAAAAAGAACGAAACAGAACTGCAAAACAAAATGGAAGGCCAATCCAGCAGAATAGAACAAACAGAAGACAGAATCTCAGAACTTGAAGATGAAATGGTAATTAAAGGAAAAACCGAAGAACTATTAATTAAACAACTCAAGACCTGTGAAAAGAAAATGCAAGAACTCACTGACTCCATCAAAAGACCAAACTTGAGAATCATGGGCATTGAAGAAGGAGAAGAGGTGCAAGCGAAGGGAATGTGTAATCTATTCAACAAAATAATAACAGAAAATTTCCCAAATCTAGAGAAAGATATTCCCATACAAATGCAAGAGGCCTCCAGAACACCAAACAGACCAGATCAAAATAGAACTACTCCACGACATATCATCATTAAAACAACAAGTTCAGAAACTAAGGAAAGAATATTGAAGGCTGTAATAGAGAAAAAACAAGTAACATACAAAGGTAAACCCATCAAAATCACAGCAGACTTCTCAACAGAAACATTAAAAACAAGAAGAGTGTGGGGTGAGATCTTCCGGGCACTGAATGAAAATAACTTCAACCCCAGGATACTCTACCCAGCAAAGCTATCATTCAAAATAGATGGAGCAATAAAAGTCTTCCATGATAAGCAGAAACTAAAACAGTATGTGACCACAAAGCCACCATTACAAAAGATTCTGCAAGGGATCCTGCACACAGAAAGTGACACCCAACTTAACCATGAAAAGGCAGGCAGCACCAAACCACAGGATAAGAAAAAGCAAGACAGTAGAGAGTAACATCAAGTTAGGTACACACAATCAAACCTTCAAACAACTAAGACAACTAAATGCAGGAATCACCACATACCTATCAGTACTAACGCTTAATGTTAATGGACTTAATTCACCCATCAAAAGACACCGTTTGACAAAATGGATTAAAAAAGAAGATCCAACACTTTGTTGCTTACAGGAGACTCATTTCACTGACAGAAATAAGCATAAGCTTAGGATGAAAGGCTGGAAGAAGATTTACCAAGCCAATGGCCCCCGAAAACAGGCAGGAGTAGCAATACTTATCTCTGACAAAGTAGACTTCAAACCTACATTGATCAAACGAGATAAAGAAGGACATTCCATACTAATAAAAGGAGAAATAGACCAAAAGGAAATAATAATCATCAATCTGTACGCACCCAATGTCAACGCACCCAATTTCATCAAACATACCCTGAAAGACCTAAAAGCATATATAAACACCAACACAGTGGTTGTGGGAGACTTTAGCACCCCATTATCATCAATAGATAGGTCATCCAAACAAAAAATCAATAAAGAAATCCAAGATCTAAAATATGCAATAGATCAAATGGACCTAGTAGATGTCTACAGAACATTTCATCCAACCTCTACACAATATACATTCTTCTCAGCAGCCCATGGAACCTTCTCCATAATAGATCATATCTTTGGGCACAAAGCAAGCCTCAGCAAATATAAGAAAATAGAAATAATACCGTGCATGCTATCTGATCACAATGCAATAAAACTAGAACTCAACAACAAAAGTAAAGACAAAAAACATACAAGCAGCTGGAAAATAAATAACTCATTACTTAATGAAGAATGAATCATCGATGAAATAAAAGAGGAAATTAAAAAGTTCCTGGAAGTCAATGAAAATGAAAACACAACCTACCGGAATCTATGGGACACAGCTAAGGCAGTTCTGAGAGGAAAGTTTATAGCCATGAGTGTATATCTTAAAAAGACTGAAAGATCCTAAATCAATGACCTAATGATACATCTCAAACTCCTAGAAAAACAAGAACAAGCAAATCCCAAAACAAATAGAAGGAGAGAAATAATAAAAATAAGAGCTGAAATCAACAAAATAGAAACCAAAAAAACCATACAAAGAATTAATGAAACAAAAAGTTGGTTCTTTGAAAAAATAAACAAGATCGATAGACCCCTGGCAAACCTGACTAAAATGAGGAGAGAAAAAACCCAAACTAGTAGAATTAGGAATGCAAAAGGGGAGATAACAATAAACACCATGGAAGTCCAGAAAATCATCAGAGACTACTTTGAGAACCTATATTCAAATAAATTTGAAAATCTTAAAGAAATGGACAGATTTCTAGATACATATGATCATCCAAAACTGAACCAAGAGGAAATTAATCACCTGAATAGACCTATAACACAAAATGAAATTGAAGCAGCAATTAAGAGTCTCCCCAAAAAGAAAAGTCCAGGACCTGATGGAGTCTCTGCTGAATTCTATCAGACCTTTAAAGAAGAACTGATACCAACCCTCCTTAAACTGTTCCATGAAATAGAAAGGGAAGGAAAACTGCCAAACACATTTTATGAAGCCAGTATTACACTCATCCCAAAACCAGGCAAAGACACCTCCAAAAAGGAGAACTATAGGCCAATCTCCTTAATGAACATTGATGCAAAAATCCTCAACAAAATAATGGCAAACCGAATTCAGCAACACATCAAAAAGATTATTCACCACAACCAAGTAGGCTTCATCCCAGGGATGCAGGGGTGGTTCAACATACGAAAATCAATAAACGTAATAAACCACATTAACAGAAGCAAAGACAAAAACCACTTCAGCATCTCAATAGATGCAGAAAAAGCCTTTGATAAGATCCAACATCATTACATGATAAAAGCTCTAAGACAACTAGGAATAGAAGGAAAGTTCCTCAACATTAAAAAGCTATATATGACAAACCTACAGCCAGCATTATACTTAATGGAGAAAAACTGAAACCATTCCCTCTAAAATCAGGAACCAGACAAGGATGCCCACTATCTCCACTCCTATTCAACATAGTACTGGAATTCCTAGCCAGAGCAATTAGGCAAGAAGAAGGAATAAAAGGAATACAAATAGGTAAAGAAACTGTCAAAATATCCCTATTTGCAGACGACATGATCCTATACCTTAAAGACCCAAAAAACTCTACTCAGAAGCTTCTAGACATCATCAATAGCTATAGCAAGGTAGCAGGATATAAAATCAACATAGAAAAATCATTAGCATTTCTATACACTAACAATGAGCAAATGGAAAAAGAATGTATGAAAACAATTCCATTTACAATAGCCTCAAAAAAAATCAAATACCTAGGTGTAAACCTAACAAAAGATGTGAAAGACCTCTACAAGGAAAACTATACACTTCTGAAGAAAGAGATTGAGGAAGACTATAGAAAGTGGAGAGATCTCCCATGCTCATGGATTGGTAGAATCAACATAGTAAAAATGTCGATACTCCCCAAAGTAATCTACAATTGTTTAATGCAATTCCCATCAAAATTCCAATGACATTCATTAAAGAATTCGAAAAATCTACTGTGTAATTTATATGGAAACACAAGAGGCCACGAATAGCCAAGGCAATACTCAGTCAAAAGAACAATGCAGGAGGTATCACAATACCTGACTTCAAACTATATTACAAAGCAATAACAATAAAAACAGCATGGTACTGGCACAAAAACAGACATGAAGACCAGTGGAACAGAATAGAGGACCCAGATATGAAGCCACACAACTATAAGCAACTTATCTTTGACAAAGGATCTAAAAATATACGATGGAGAAATAGCAGCCTCTTCAACAAAAACTGCTGGGAAAACTGGTTAGCAGTCTGCAAAAAACTGAAACTAGATCCATGTATATCACCCTATACCAAGATTAACTCAAAATGGATCAAGGATCTTAATATCAGACCCCAAACTCTTAAGTTGATACAGGAAAGAGTAGGAAATACTCTGGAGTTAGTAGGTATAGGTAAGAACTTTCTCAATGAAACCCCAGCAGCACAGCAACTAAGAGATAGCATAGATAAATGGGACCTCATAAAGCTAAAAAGCTTCTGTTCATCAAAAGAAATGGTCTCTAAACTGAAGAGAACACCCACAGAGTGGGAGAAAATATTTGCCAGCTACACATCAGACAAAGGACTGAACCAGAATATATAGGGAACTTAAAAAACTAAATTCTCCCAAAACTAATGAACCAACAAAGAAATGGGCAAGTGAACTAAACAGAACTTTCTCAAAAGAAGAAATTCAAATGGCCAGAAAACACATGAAAAAATGCTCACCATCTCTAGCAATAAAGGAAATGCAAATTAAAACCACACTAAGATTCCACCTCACCCCTGTTAGAATAGCCATCATTAGCAACAACACCAACAACAGGTGTTGGTGAGGATGCGGGGAAAAAGGAACCCTCTTACACTGTTGGTGGGAATGTAGACTAGTACAACCACTCTGGAAAAAAGTTTGGAGGATACTTAAAAAGCTAGACATCGATGTACCATTTGATCCAGCAATACCACTCTTGGGGATATACCCAAAAGACTGTGACACAGTTTACTCCAGAGGCACCTGCACACCCATGTTTTTTGCAGCACTATTCACAATAGCCAAGTTATGGAAACAGCCAAGATGCCCCAGCACTGACGAATGGATTAAGAAAATGTGGTATCTATACACAATGGAATTTTATGCAGCCATGAAGAAGAACGAAATGTTATCATTCGCTGGTAAATGGATGGAATTGGAGAACATCATTCTGAGTGAGGTTAGCCTGGCCCAAAAGACCAAAAATCGTATGTTCTCCCTCATATGTGTACATTAGATCAAGGGCAAACACAACAAGGGAATTGGACTATGAGCACCTCATAAAAGCGAGAGCACACAAGGTAGGGGTGAGGATAGGTAAGACACCTAAAAAATTAGCTAGCATTTGTTGCCCTCAATGCAGAGAAACTAAAGCAGATACTTTAAAAGCAACTGAGGCCAATAGGAAAAGGGGAACAGGTACTAGAGAAAAGGTTAGATCAAAAAGAATTAACCTAGAAGGTAACACCCATGCACAGGAAATCAATGTGAGTCAATGCCCTGTATAGCTATCCTTATCTCAACCAGCAAAAACCCTTGTTCCTTCCTATTATTGCTTATACTCTCTCTACAACAAAATTAGAAATAAGGGCAAAATAGTTTCTGCTGGGTATTGGGGGGGGATAGGGAGGGGGCGGAGTGGGTGGTAAGGGAGGGGGTGGGGGCAGGGGGGAGAAATGAACCAAGCCTTGTATGCACATATGAATAATAATAGAAAAAGAAAAAAAAAGATTATCAACAAGAGCCTAGGGTACAGTCTTTGAAAGGGTCAACTTCATAAAACCAGTTTATATGAGTGTACACTCATATTTTAATTCCATAATGATCAAGGTTCTTGATAAGGAACTACAGAGCATGCATGTTGTGACTAAGGATTAGTCAATGCTCCCACTGATGTTAGCTAATCTAGCTCACCATTTATCTAACTAATTGGGAGTTTTACAGCAAAGCAGAAATTCTAGCATCAGATGTTTTTTGAGGTGGAGTGGAGTTGAGATTATGAAGGCCAGCCCTTTCTTTTTTGCAGAAAAATAAACTGAAATACAGAGGCTGAACATGCAGGGTGCTATAGAATAAGTATGGTCTGAATGTCCCCAAAGGGACTATTGAAATTAAAGACCAGGGCAATGCTATTGGGAGGTGATGTAAACTTTGGGAGGTGGAGCCTAATGGGTGGTCTCTAGGTCACTAAGGGAATGAGATAGTTTACATGCATATCCCTTGAGTTTTCATGAGAGGAATATTTTAAAAAGAGCAAACTTGGCTCTACCTGCTGTCTTCTGGTTTAAGAAGCTTCAATTCCTTATTCCCTCAGGAGGCTCCCATTATTGTTCTCCACGATCTGATGCAGCCAAGAACTAAACCAATGCCAACATGGTGCACTCGAACCTCCAAAAACAATCAAACTCCATCATATGCATGTATGAAAACAGAACAAGGAACCCACTGAAATATTTTGAAAAGGTGGTGTGGGGGAGAGGATAGCAAAGAATAAAGGGATGAATGTGATCAAAGTTCACCATATGAATGTATTGAAATTTCACAACAAATCCCCTTTGTATAATTAACGCATATGAATACAATAAATAAATAAGTAAAACTGTGAGCTAAATAAGTCTTTTCTATTTATAAGGAGACTAAAACACATAGCTTGTTAGTAGCGCTCTAATAAGGAATGCTTCTAAGAAAGAGAGTTTTCTTATGTTAACAAAGCACTTCAGAAATGTCTTAAAATTATGAAGGACACAGAGGAAAGCCCACCTACATTTGTTTGAAAGACTTAACTTTATATGAATTAGTTTCAGCATAAGCTGTCCACTTTTCTCTTGTAAACTTCAAGTGAATATTTAAACTTCATCAAGTTAATGTAGATTGCTCATTTAGGGTTTTTTTTTTTTTGTAATATTGGTACATAGGAACATTTGGGTGTTGAGGGTTCTTGGTCTGCTCTGAGATGGAAATCAAAGGTCAGAAAGATTTTATTTGCAGAAAAGAGAAAGGAAAGTCTGCATGGGGTCATGAGGTGGGACCTGGAAACCTGTAGTCCTGTGGGTCAGGTGGGAAATTGGGTTTTATAGCCTTTTATTATTGCCTGAGGGCAGAGGTGTCTCTCTGGTGCAAACAGACATTTCCTGGGAAGGAGAAGTGTCACCCTGGCTAATTATCACCTTTTGGGAACACATGGACCCCCCTGCAGTCTGCCCTTCAATATGTTCACTGGTTATATGAAATGAACAATGAGCTGGATAAAAGAGCCTCAAAAATGGTCTTCAAGAGAGAATCCAATGGAAAAATTAATATCAAGAATATCTTTTCAGATTTTATATGTTATATAGATAAAATAAAATTCCATTTTGTAGGAGAACCATACTTAACCTCTTGCTTAATACCTGATCATCCACCTTGGAGTTATTTCCACATCTATCAGTCTAGGAATTGAAACACCTCATGTTCTGAACATGAGGAAGGCTGATCTCTAACCCCACCGCCTTCTTCTTTTAAGTGGGCTCTTGCCAACCTCTCTCTCTGGCCTGAACATTTGAAAAAGGATCTTGTCAGCAAAATCTGGGAACTAGTTATCTTGGTGAATAATGGGAACATCTTGTCTCAGTAGAGGAGATCATGCTACCTCTGTGCAATGGGTTCTGACAGCAGGAGAAAATTTAATACCAGAGGCCAGAGTTTCAGTAATGTACCTTTGAGAAAGCAGAGTTCACGTGAAAATTTGTACTGCCCAAACGTGATAAAAGATAGAAAAATCATTCTTTATCGCAGTGTAGTTTCTCTGTTATATTAAAAAATTAATTTTTCTAAAAGTAAGACAAAGTACACTGGTATAGTTTAATGTGTCTAGCAAGTTTGTAGAAAATACAGAAATATCAGTAAACATATCAATGAAGACTATTGAGAAAAGAGCACTAAATATATATTTTATATATAAATTTTACATTTATATATTATATTGTATTACAATACAGACTGATAATTCATCACATCAGAAACATGTATATATTCTCAGAAAGAGCTAGGAAATAAAAATTTTAAATTCTTAGGCAGACCTGGGATTTGGGGATTAATTATTTTTTAGCATTAAAGAAAATAGTGGGTCTTTTATTTATTTATTTATTTTGGTGGTAATAGGATTTGAGCTCAAGGCCTCATACTTGCTCGGCAGGCACTCAACCACTTGAGTCACTCTGCCAGTCCATAACAGGTCTTTTAATTAGGAGAGTTCCTTTTTTTTAAATTGAGTGTTCTGCAAGCAAAAAATATTATAATGTGACTTCTCAAAATTCTATTTAAATCTAGCAGTTTATGAGTAAGTTTAGGGCTATCTACAACATCAACTGATTCTTCATTTACATTCATTAAACTGATATCAAAGCATAAGAATGGAATAAAGAAGTAGAATGATAGGCAAGCTTACCTTAAGTGTGTAATTTTCAAAAGAACTTAGGAAACTGACCTCTAATTGAAGAACGAAGACTAAGTATAGATTTTTTTTTTAAATCTTTCTCCTTCTGCCCCCTCCTCATAGTGGTACTAAATGTGAAAAATAAAAAATAAAAATGTTCAGCCAATCAGAAACATTGAATTTATGGAAACCACAATGTAGACAGGTTTTCACATACCCTGTATGCTACAGTGGCTACTGGACATAACTAAGATAGCACGTCTATATGAAGTCGCAATGAGATACTTTCATACACTTAAAGATTTTGCAAATGTTCTTCTCACCCCAGCTGTAGAAAAATTACTCAAGGATATAGTCCAGCAAAACAAAGAAAGGAATGAAGAAATGAGGGGCAATGTAGGATCACAGAAATGGTAGAGCTAATCAGAAATGAGTTTAAAGAAATTCCAGTACAAAAATCTATTCAGCAGACATGAAAGAAATGAGTTCAAGGTAAAGCAAGAGCCCTGTGCTGAATATCTTTGGGAAGAAATAGTCATTATACAAAGTATGGATGTTTTAAATAACCAGGTAAAATCTTATTTGTCAACAAGGAAAAAAAGACAAATTTTTCGAGGGGAAAAAAGTCTGCATAAGAAAATCAAGATCTACCTATTAACAAACTAAAGTACAGCATGATGTAAAGATCTATAAAGTATAAGAAAAGAGATTTAATATTATCTTAATGTTTTGAATTTCTCTTTGGAAAGGTATAGGTATAGTTACATGGGATTATATTTCCTTTCTAATGAAACCAATCACAACCCATCATTTTTAAAAATTTTTATTTTTTTATTATTCGTATGTGCATACAATGCTTGGGTCATTTCTCCCCCTTGCCCCCACCCCCTCCCTTACCACCCACTCCTCCCTCTCCTCTCCCCCGTACCCCCTCGATACCTGGCAGAAACTATTTTGCCCTTATCTCTAATTTTGTTGAAGAGAGAGTATAAGCAATAATAGGAAGGAACAAGGGTTTTTGCTGGTTGAGATAAGGATAGATATACAGGGAGTTGATTCACATTAATTTCCTGTGCATGTGTGTTACCTTCTAGGTTAACTCTTCTTGATCTAACCTTTTCTCTAGTTCCTGGTCCCCTTCTCCTGTTGGCCTCACTTGCTTTTAAGGTATCTGCTTTAGTTTCTCTGAGTTGAGGGCAACAAATGCTAGCTAATTTTTTTAGGTATCTTACCTATCCTCATATCTCCCTTGTTTGCACTCAATTTTATCTTGTGATCAAAGTCCAATCCCCTTATTGTGTTTGCCCTTGATCTAATGTCCGCATATGAGGGAGAGCAAAAGATTTCTGGTCTTTTGGGCCAGGCTAACCTCACTCAGAATGATGTTCTCCAATTCCATCCATTTACCAGCGCATGATAACATTTCATTCTTCTTCACGGCTGCATAAAATTCCATTGTGTATAGATACCACATTTTCTTAATCCATTCGTCAGTGGTGGGGCATCTTGGCTGTTTCCATAACTTGGCTATTGTGAATAGTGCTGCAATAAACATGGGTGTGCAGGTGCCTCTGGAGTAACCTGAGTCACATTCTTTTGGGTATATCTCCAAGAGTGGTATTGCTGGATCAAATGGTAGATCAATGTTTAGCTTTTTAAATAGCCTCCAAATTTTTTTCCAGAGTGACAACCCATCATTTTTAAAAAGTAAGAATTCCTTACATTGTAGAATGCAAGCTCTTGAAGTAAGAATGGGGTTCATCTTGTTTGCCACTGTCTCTACAATTCTTGACCGGCTTGTGGAATATTGTAGACTTCAGTAACTGTAGGCACACTGACTGATTTTGGCAACTGTACTATTGCTTATAAAATAGCTCTTCCATGTCAACCCTGCTCCTACACTTGTTTTTAAAAGTAAACTCAGAATATTAATTCTTTTAAGTCACAGATTTAGCTAACTCCTGAGACTTTTGACTCTATTTTGTGACAGGCTGTATGGTTAATCCTCGTTTCAGTGTTTTTCAAACTTCAGAGGAAGGCCTCCTACCTAATATAAGATTTGTTACCAGAAGTAGACTGCTGGAAGTATAGGTACTAAAATGTGGAATTTGTTGAGGAGTCATGGAGTTCCCCTATCTTCCAGGCTGGGCAGTTGAGGGATTCTGCCAGGTGAGGGTGAACATGCTACCAGACTGTGACCTTTTCATCCTGGATTCAGACCATTTGCCGAATGGAATGCCAATGTCAACGTTTGGTGGGAAAAGTAAGAGTACTTCTTGATTTGATTTGTCTTAACACACACACACACACACAAACACACACACACACACACACACACACACACACAACAAACATTGTCTGAAGGTCTGATGGTAGTCAGTCCTGGAAGCAGAACATAAAGAAAATCCGGCTTGGCCTAAAGAGGAATTTTAAATTAATGGTTAAGCACCCTTAGAAAGCTCTTCCAATCATCTGCAGGGGCAGAAGGACCCCCACCCAAACGTGGTTTGAATGTCAAGATCTCTGGGCAGGCACAAGATTTGCTGGAGAGAGCCAGGGAAGGCAAGAGCCTTGGGTTTCACTGAGGTGAGGAGATGGGGTTGGGGTGAGTGATGGTGCCCAGGAGGGAGCTTGCATTGTTTTAATCACCTGCTGGCACCAAATATGCTGGTACCCTGGCTTTCTAACATCCTTGTGCAGATGTGGGTCACACTTAAAGGGGCCAGTAAGAAAACATTGAAAAAATGGAGTTCAACTTCTCATTACAAAAGTTTTATGTTCTACTTTGACATAAGGCAGAACAAGCAGAGGCAGGCAAACAGACATAGCAGAAGATAAGACAGATGAGACTGGGTCCCTAGGCCTCTCCTGAGATACTGCTGAGAATTCTCAACCTCATAAAAGGGAAACATCTGGAAGCACTGATCAGATTGAAAGTGGCGGGGCCCTTCTCTTTTGTGTCTACAGTTTGACTTTTCCTTGAAAAAAGAATCATGAACAAAAACTGAACAAGAGGACATCTCAAAGGTCATGTCTAGATAAGACCCTTACTTTCAATTTCTTTTTCTTTTTTATGGTACTGAGATTTGAACTCAGGGCCTTGCATTTGCTAGGCAGGCACTCTTCCGCTTGAGCTATGCCTCTATACCTTAGTTATTTTTCAGATAGGGTCTTAGATTTTGGCTTGGGCTGGTCTTGGACCATGATCTGCTTACCTATACCTCCCACATAGCTGGAATCACACCCAGCTTATTTATTGAAATGGACTTTTTGTCTGGGCTGGCCTCTTATTTTGATCCTCTTGACCTCTACCTCCTGAGTAGCTGGGGTACAGGTGCAGGCCACTATGCCTGGCACCATTGATTGTAATTACGGAATTGCCCAAAGACAGACACACTGGAAGCCTACTAGGTTATTAACTATTGCCAAAGAAATTCAAGCAGCATGACATCAACCTGTGATTGTTCAGCTTTTAAGGAAATACAAAGACTCCTGAATTTATCTAAGCAGTAATTTTAGGGCATGATTGAAAAACACTTTTCTATGAGGGAATGCTCAGAGCCATAAAGAACAATGATGGGAGAAATCCTTCTAGAGAGCAGAGTTAGCAAGCCTGCAGACCTGGACCAGTGCCTGTGTGTGTGTGCTTTTCCATCTTCCCTTCTTTAGTTGCCATATTAAAAAACTGACACTTCCTAATCCATTCTCTCTTATAACATTTTGAGAAACCATATTTAGCTTTTATGATAGGGAATACTGCACAACTCTAAAGTTAATTGAGCATAGAACTTAATACACAAAGTGATGAAACTTGGAGCTGTCTCCTTTTGAGATTGGTAGAGTGTGCTCTCTATAGGGCTAAGCATTTTGTATGGATGTCAGGAAGCAATGATGGAGAGTGGTTGTTGCCTACTCAAAAATGACTCACTTTCTTATTCCTTCCAAGAATACCTAAATTATGTTTGGGCATTAGGATACATTACATGGGCTCCACCCCAACTCTGGCAGAGTGCTGTTTCATTTAAGCCAATCATGGATACAGTATTCTTTCTTAGTGATTACTTTAAGCCCTGGAATATGATGCAATCCTGGCCAACAAGATATAAAAGAAAATCTTACATCTTAATAGCAAAAATTTCCTCACTTTTTAAAAGAGACATAATGATTTGTTCTTTCTGGCTTATATGTTGTTTTGTTAAGTATAATTTCTGAAGCTCTGATAGATTGCAACTCTGAAGGGAAAGTCAAGGGAATTACAGAAAATCATGCCCAAAGGCTAACCATTCTTTAAATTCAAAATAACTAACATAGCCTACTTATAATGTGAGACAATAAAACCATTACTTTTTAAAAAGACTTTTAGCTGGTGTTAAAAAGACAAAATTACAACAAAATTTAGTTATAGATCTAATTGGCTTTATTTGTAATTCAGGAATTGTGGCAGCCTCCATCCTACAAAATAGAATGAGTTCCCTCAGGCAATCACAGAATAGTGGATTTTGTAAGGTGCAAACAAGAAAACAGAACAATAGAAACAATGCTGTCTGGTTGACATCAGGTTACTTCAGTTTACATTTTGGAAGCTGAGAGGACTTCCTTACTTTGTTGACTCAGATACACTAGAATTTCCTCTTTCCAGGAAAACCAGGTCGGTTTTGTGGTCTGTTTCTTTAATAGTTTCAGTTTGATTATGTGGCATTAGCATGAATGGCTCCATTTTGGTTTGGTCTGGTCTGTTGGAACCTAGAGTAAGAGTTCAGTTCAAAACAATGGCCTCTCATCATTTTCAACACCAGCCATGTTATTACTTGCAGCCAATGGGAATCTAATGAAAATATTAGTATTTTTGTAATGTGTTATTTATTCCTTTCAATATTTACAATCATCATATAAAAACAGCATGAGATACTTAATAGTTTAAAGCACAATGTAAACTTTGTAAGCCTTGACAATGTTTTTCCAACATTGATAGATTAAAAACTAGAAGCTTTTTGTATTAGTTTCAGCCAGATTTAAGCCTAACCCTTGAGTCCTTGTGTTTTTGTGCCTCTGTCACCACCATAAGAACATACCTGGGGCAGCCAGATGGAGGTTCAGAGACACATGAAGCAGAGTTCCTGTCTTCTTATGCTCTCTCGGAGCATGTGCAGTCTTGGTGTTGTGGGAAACGGTGAGGGAAACAAAGTCACCAAGACCATTTTTACAGGAAGCAGGGAGTTTATTATGCTAGGGGACTCAGGGAAGATAATTTCTCAAAGCCCCAAGCCCTGATCTGTGTCAGGAGCTGGATTAAATACTTACAGAGTTTGTCCCCCAACCCCCTACAGAATGTGGTCAGTTACAGGAAACATGGCAGAGATAGATGGAGGCTTGCAACTTTGCAGAGGTAGCAGAAAGCTGCTTGTAGACTTGTTAGGGTCCGAGAATCCTATTCCTCCAAGAGACAGAGAGTCACGCGTGAATGCAATCAACAAAGCAGAGTTTATTGAGCTGGCAAGCCAGGGTCAAGCTCCCACACAGACACACAGGTCCGATTGGGCAGACAAGACCCTGAGCCTCTTTAGGGAAGATCTTATATAGGCCCCTACCAGCCGTTACAGCATAAGCCCGCACAGTACATAGCCAATGAGTTTGTAACACCACATACATTTCGAGCCTATCCATTTAAGAGTACATTACTTCTTAGCCTATAGATTCAAGGGTCAGTATTCGCGCACACGGTTGCATTTAGCAAGCAGGCAGGGCACATCTTGCACGTACTTCTAGTCGTCTTTCGCAATCTGCTCACATTCCTCACATTCCTCACATTACACCTGCCCCCATCCTGTTTATCTTATCCTGCACGGGGCATCCTGTGCTGGCTTTACTGGTTTCTGCTATGGGGATCTGCTGGGGCAAAGGGCACATCCTTTCATTCCCCCCTTTTCTTTGGGCTATATTGAGGAATCATTCTCAAGGGGATGAAGAGCCTGGTATTGTTGGCGGAGGACCAGAAGTTGGACAGTGTTAATTCGGTTTTTGATGAAAGTCACAAGTCAGTTTAGAATACAAGGTCCTATTGTTAGAGTAGAGACTGATTGTCGCACACACCGCAAGGTAAAAAGGGCTCCTAGATGATTCGTTTTGTAGAGTCTGACTCCCCAGGATTTACCCAATTCCCAATTTGTCGCCTTTTTTCCTAAATCAGTGAAATTTATCATAATGGGATTACAATTGGGGGGAGTTGGGCATCCCTTATTTATAGGTCTAGGTTGGTGGTATGTAATACCAGATTGAGAGACTCTATTTAACTGAATAAGGTTACTGAGGTCCAGTTTGCTGAAGTTTGAGTTTGAAGGAATTGTCCTTGTGGTGGGACACCCTTCTTGTTGGCAGGAAGTCTTCCTTCACAGCTACTGGGTCTGCCGGTCTGATGTGGGTGTAGTGGACCCAGGTGATGATCCCATTCTAGGAGGGCTGTGGAGCATCTGGGGTGTTTTCGTTTTCCGGAGCATCCCGTATCAGCCGGAGCTTGAGTGGATTTGTGGGATGCTGTCGTGCAGTCCAATTTCCCTGCTCCTCCTGAGGACGTGCCCGTCTCACATGGGAGTGGTGCACCCATGGTGCAATTCCATCGACCTTGAGGGCGGTGAGGGTAGTAAGCAGTACAACATAAGGTCCTTTCCATCTAGGCTCTAGGGTTTTGGACTGATGCCTTTTAACCCATACCATGTCACCCGGGACTATGCCATGTTCCGGAGTCGGGACGCTCTCAGTAATATGGTACGCTTGAATTAAGGGCCATATTTGTTGTTGCACCTTAGCTAGAGCCTGTAGCATAGTCAGGTAATTTGGGGCCAGATCACCTAGTCCCGGGCTTAAGGTCCTTTGAATGATGGGGGTTGGAGCCCCATACAGGATCTCAAAGGGGGTTAGCCCATGGACATAAGGGGAGTTCCGGAATCGGAAGATGGCCAAGGGAAGGAGTGTCACCCAATCACCGCCAGTCTCCAGGGCCAATTTGGCTAAAGTCTCCTTTAGTGTCCTATTCATCCTTTCTATTTGCCCTGAGCTCTGAGGGTTATATTCACAATGTGGTTTCCAATTGGCCCCCATAGCCTGGGCTAGTCCCTGCAGGACTTTACTAACGAAAGCCAGACCGTTATCTGACCCAATTGCCTCAGGCACCCCGTACCTGGGTATGATTTTTTCTAGTAAGGCTTTTGCCACTACCTGACTCGTCTCCCTCTTTGTAGGAAATACCTCCACCCAGCCCGAAAAGGTGTCTATGAACACTAGCAAATATTTGTACCCAAACTTCCCTGGTTTTACTTTGGTAAAATCCACTTCCCAGCTTCTTCCTGGGGCCCTCCCCCGTTCCCGAGTACCTGTGTGGTGCCCCTCACTTCGTCCTGGTTTTATAGCTGTACAGCTAGCACAATCCTCCACAATTTGATGGATGGCCGCGGTCTGGTTTGGAAATCGGAGTTGTGCAGATGTCAGCAAGTCTAGCAACTTTCTCCACCCCAAGTGGGTGGACTTATGTAAGTTAGCTAACAGGAATTGGCCGAGTTTCTCGGTCAGGATTAGCTTGCCTTCCAAGTCACTTCTCCATTCATCCTCCCTTTTTCTAGTGAGGGAGTGGGCTCTCATCCAAGTGAAATCCTCCGAGAAGTACTCTGGTCGGGGAGGTAGTGAAGGGAGCTCAGGGACAGGCACATCTATAGCCGCAACCATGGAGGGACTCACCATTGCTGCTCTCCTAGCTTCTTAATCCGCCCTGTTGTTACCGACAGCTTCCGGAGTCTTGGCAGACTGATGGCCTGGGACATACATCACTGCCACTGCCTTCGGTTTTTTTCACTGCTATTAATAGACGCTGGACTTCGGCCAGGTTTTTTTTAAGCCTTTCCCTTCTGCTGTGCGAAATCCCCTTTCGAGATAGATGGCTCCATGGACGTGGATGGTACCGAAAGCATAGCGGCTATTGGTGTAGATATTGACTTGTTTTCCTTTTGCCCTTTCCAGGGCCTCGGCCAAGGCAATTAATTCTGCCTTTTGGGCTGAGGTTCTGGGTGGGAGGGCGCTGCTCCATACCGTGTTTCCTTCTTGGTCGACCACTGCTGCCCCTGCCCTTCGGACTCCATTTTGGACAAAACTGCTTCCATCAGTGTACCAGTTTAATTTACAGCCGGACAGTGGGGTGTCCTTTAGGTCACGAAGTTACCATACCTGGGTAACTTCGGAGAGGAACTCCTTGCAGTCATGGACAGGTGTCCGTAGTTCCGGGTTGGGCAACAGGGTGGCAGGGTTCAGAGTTATGGGATCTGTGAAGGTGATCCGAGGGGAATCCAGCAAGAGCCCCTGGTAGTGGGTGAGCCTGGCATTCGTCATCCATTTCCCAGGGGGTTGTTTAAGGACTCCCTCCACCGGGTGAGGGGCCGTGACCCGGAGGGACTGTCCAAAGGTTAATTTGTCTGCTTCTCTCACTAACATGGCAACGGCCGCTATGATGCAGAGGCAGGGGGGCCATCCTGATGCTACTGAGTCTAATTTCTTGGAAAGATATGCCACGGGTCTCTTCCAGGGACCTAACTGTTGGGTCAGGACTCCTTTGGCTACCCCCTTTTTTTCATCCACAAACAGAATGAGCGATTTTGTGGGGTCTGGTAGGGTCAAGGCAGGGGCCTGGAGAAGGGCAGCCTTTAGCTGGTCAAAGGCCCGCTGTTGTTCCTCTCCCCACCTCCAATCCGGAGCCTCTTTGGTGGCCTCATATAGGGGTCTGGCTATCTCCGCAAATCCCAGAATCCAGAGTCTACAGAACCCTGCGGAGCCCAGGAACTCTCTCACTCCCTTTCTTCTGGAGTTTCCCTTGCGGTAAAGACCTTCTCTGCTATCTGTAACATTTCCCTAATGGTTATCTCCCCTAAGTTTTTCTGTTTATTGAGTTTTCTCCTAATGTCTGGAGCTGCCTGATTAATGAATGAGAATACCACAACAGACCGGTGGATCTCTGCCTTGGGGTCAATAGGGGTGTACTGACAGTATGCCTCATAGAGGCGCTCTAAGAAACCGGCCGGGCTTTCATTTTCCCCTTGGACAACTGCCTTTACCTTTGCAAAGTTGGTGGGCCTCCTAGCGGCCGCTCGGAGACCTGCCATAAGAGTCTGGCGGTAGATTTGGAGATGCTCCCTACCTTCTGTGGTCCCGAAATCCCAATCAGGGTGGCGTAGAGGGAAGGCCTCGTCTATGGCCAGTTGGAGGGTGTTGGTCTCCCATTGTTCCCCAAGACGTTCTTTCTAGCTTCGTGGAGGATGCGCTCCCGCTCCTCCATCGTATAAAGAGTATTGAGCAGCTGGTGACAGTCGTCCCATGTGGGGCGGTGTGTATGCATGACGGACTCCAGGAGATCTATGAGATACTTAGGGTCTTCTGAAAAGGGTGGGTTCTGCGTCCTCCAGTTATATAGATCACTGGAGGAGAATGGCCAGTACTGAAACTGTTGCCCCCCTCCCAGTCCTCCTTGGCCTACCGTCCGGACTGGAAGTGTAGGGACAGTTTCCTCCTCATGTGTTGATGAGGAGGGCCCATCTTCTCCCTCCCTTTCCCGTACCCCTCGGGGGTGGAGTCTTCGACCCATTCCTCCTCCGGCTGTTGGTCCTGTTGAGGAGGATGAGGAAATTTCCTTCTCTGGAGCACTGGCCTGACCAGGGGGAGTCACGTATGGGGGCGGCCGATCTTCCTCTACCCCCGCGAGGGATGGGTAAAGAGGGGAACTCTCCGGTAAGACCGGGGGTGGTAAAGAGGGTGTCCTATTTTGAGGACTGGTCAGGGAGGGAAGGGGAGGTTTCTCTTCCTCTTTTATGACCAAGGCAGGCATGACTGGGGTTTTAGCCCCAGGAGCCGAACTGGAGGGGTGAATCAGAAAAGCTGTTAACCAAGTGGGGGGTTCCCCGCTAAATCTTCCCAAACCAAAATGTAGGGGACCTGATCTGGGTGGCCTTGATTGCCTGGTCGGAAAACGACAGCCTTGACCTTAGTGATCAGGTCTAGGGAGAGGGAACCTTGAATGGGCCATCCGACTCCGAAGGTGGGCCATTCTGCAGAACAAAGGGTGTCGAACTTACCTTTCTTAATGACCAGACCCGCATTTAATGCCCTTTTTTTGACTTCTGGAAAGTGAGAGAGAATCAAAGACTTTGGGGTTGCTTGTCCCTGTCCCATTGTGGGATGAGAAGCAACCACCAGGAGAGATAGAACAAAAAGGGTGAAAGCAACAATAACTCCACACACACAGAACACTCTCCACCACTCGCTTGGACCGGTCCTTCTCTCACGCTGGTGCGCACCCCATTTAATTTCCTCACCGTCCAATTTGGATATCAGGCCGAAAGGCGTCCACTTGATGGGTGGTCGGTCAACTAGTTCAATTAGTTCTTTACCTGGCGCCAGGATTTCTGAAATGCTCGAGCCCAAATGAGAGGAAAGCCTCTCCCAGCAGGACCTTGTGGTCCCCTTAACGAGATTCCCAGAATGAATCTCCCTGGGGATTGGCCAAATCCCCGCCGCTGCCCAAACGGGAACAATCATCTACCAATTAGTTCCCTCCAAATGAGAATCTCAGACTCTCCCAATGCCTAGGACTTGGAATCACCTCTGCTTTCTCGTGGACGGTCTGCCTTCTCGAAAAAGGGGATCTCAGTGGAACCTCCAAATGTTAGGGTCCGAGAATCCTATTCCTCCGAGAGACAGAGAGTCACGCGTGAATGCAATCAACAAAGCAGAGTTTATTGAGCTGGCAAGCTAGGGTCAAGCTCCCACACAGACACACAGGTCCGATTGGGCAGACAAGACCCCGAGCCTCTTTAGGGAAGATCTTATATAGGCCCCTACCGGCCGTTACAGCAAAAGCCCGCACAGTACATAGCCAATGAGTTTGTAACACCACATACATTTCCAGCCTATCCATTTAAGAGTACATTACTTCTTAGCCTATAGATTCAAGGGTCAGTATTCGCGCACACGGTTGCATTTAGCAAGCAGGCAGGGCACATCTTGCACGTACTTCTAGTCGTCTTTCGCAATCTGCTCACATTCCTCACATTCCTCACATTACACCTGCCCCCATCCTGTTTATCTTATCCTGCACGGGGCATCCTGTGCTGGCTTTACTGGTTTCTGCTATGGGGATCTGCTGGGGCAAAGGGCACATCCTTTCAGACTCAGAGTGGGGAAACCAAGGTGAATAGCAGGCATAGTAAATCCCAGGAAAATAGCCAAGCTGGCTCCAAAATTGGCATTCAAACCAAACTTTGGATTGATGTCCATCTGTCCCCACAGGTGATTACAAGCTGCCTCCCATCCATGTGAACAAGCATGGCCAAGAGCAGCAGAGCCACTTAACCAATTGAGGCCATCTGTAATTCCCCAGGTACCACTGTGGGGAATTGGTCTCAGGATGCCCCTCAGGTACCAACAGTCATGAATACTCAAGGCACTTAGAAAATGGCATCTTATTTGCATATGCCCTATCCACATCCTCACACTCTTTCAGTCATCTTTAGATGACTTATAATACTTAATGCAATGTAAATGCTATGCAAATAATTGTTATACTGTATTGTTTAGGGAATAATGACAAGGAAAAAGTCTGCACATGTTCAGTACAGAGGCACTTTTTTAAACAAACTTTTTAAATAGCATATATTAGTTGCTGTGCATTAACATATGTGCTTACAACGTATCTTAATTAGATTCATTCCCTCCATCATTCTACCTCATCCCTTCCCCTCACTTCTTAGAACAATTTGAACAGATTTCATTGTTCTATTTTCATACATGTATACAAAGTGCATCCACCATATCCACTCTCTGTCATCCTGTTTATCCTCCCCCTCCCATTGGTACCCATCCCCTCCCCATTCCCGAAAGAACCTGTTTTTTACCTTCCTTCCATTTCTTTTTCTTTCTTTCTCTCTCTCTCTCTCTCTCTCTCTCTCTCTCTCTCTCTCTCCCTCCCTCCCTCCCTCCCTCCCTCCTTCCTTCCTTTCTTGGTAGCACTGGGGTTTGAACTCAGAACCTTGTGCTTATTAGTCAGGAGCTCTACCACTTCAGCCATGACCCAGCTGTCCTTATTTTTATAAGTGTGTATTGGTTGTTCAAGGGAGTTTTCCATGTTATTTCACATGTGTATATATTGTATGTAATTTGATCAGATTAACTCCATCTATTAGTTACTCCTTCTCTATTGACCTTCTCTCTATTATTCATTTCCTCATGCTATCTTAATACACAGGTGCCATGTATTTCAATATTTATTTAATTAATTCTCTTTCCCAGGGCAATTTTTCAAAGTATTTTCCGAAGTTGATCAAACCTGAAGATATGGATTCCATGAATATGAAGGGTCAGCTGGACCCCAGCATCGTAAGCAATGAACAGCAGTGTCATTTGCCACTGGAATGTCTCTGATGTTTGATGCACAGCAAATCTGTTGTCATTGTATTACAGGCCATTCCCAGCCATTCTAATTCTCCTTTCTGGCACACAGTATAGTTATTTTTTCTTGATCTCTTGAAGCTATGCATTGCCACTGACTTGCTTTAATAAGTGAAATGTAACTAGAAGTAATACATTTATCCTTTTTTTTTTTAAGGACAGAATATCAATATTTATTTACTTATCTATTTTTTTTCCTTTTTCTTTTATTATTCATATGTGCATACAAGGCTTGGTTCATTTCTCCCCCCTGCCCCCACCCCCTCCCTTACCACCCACTCCGCCCCCTCCCTCTCCCCCCCTACATTTATCTTTTGGGTGCAGGCATATAGTTACCTCTGTAAGTCAAGGTAGCTTATTTTTCCTCTGAGAGGTGATGATACAAGTACTTCTTAAACTGGAATCACCACTAGCCTAGGTCCCAGAGTGAATGAAATGAGCAGGACTACACTGTGAATCTGAAAAGATGCATCGCATGAACTGAAAGTAAATTTGTGCTGTGTTAAGGCATTGTACTTTGAGCATTGTTTATTATCACTGCACAATGCAACCTGTCCTGAAGGATGCAGGTTGTCCTAGTAGATTTCATTGTAAAGGTGACATTTGAAGTTGGACTTGAAGTTGCAAGGGTTATCTATGTGACATCCAGAAGGAAAATGTTCCAGGCAGATAGAACCACAAATGCAAAGGCCCTGAGGCAGGAGTGTGCCTACTGTGTTCAAAAAGACACATGAAATTGAGTAGGGTGAGAGAAGGAGAAGCAGGAGATGAAGCTGGTATCAAGAGAGATAGTGAGCGGCTTCTGATCATGTAGAACCTTGCTGTTTGTACAAGTTACTTTGTATTACTGATATGAAAAGAGGAAAGATTTATCTTGGCTCTTAGTTTCAGAGAGTTCAGTTCACAGTCACTTGGCTCCATTGATTCTGGGGCTGTGGGGAGACAGAGCATCATGGTAGCAGGAGTGTGTGGCAGAAGCTGTTCACCTCATGGTGAATAGGAAGCTGAGGGTGGGACAGGAAAGACAGTCCAGGTGTAATCTTCAAAGTCACATCCCCAGTGACCTACTTCCTTCAGGTAAGCTCTACCTCCTAAAGTTTCCACAAATTCTGAAAATATTGCCTCCATCTGGGGACCAGGCTTTCCACACATGAGCCTGTGGGAGGCATTTTATATTCAAATCATAACACCATTCGTTCTAGAGAGTTTGGTTTCTCATCTGAGTGAAATGTAGAGACATCCGAGAGGCTTGGGCAGAGGAATGACACTGTCAACTTAGGTTTCAACAGTGTGGAGGAGGCCTCAGAGACAAAAGCAGGATGGCAGGGAAGAGATATCATGATGTCTTTCAGCACAGAGATGATGATGCTGGCTGGAGCCATGTAGCACTTGTGGAAGTGATAAGAAATGGTTGCGTTCTGGACCAAGCAGAATCCAACATCTGCGAGATGTTCAAGGGAGATTAGATGTGATATGTGAAGCAAGAACAAAGTAAAGGATGCTTCCAGGGTTGTTGGCCTGATGCAAAAGAAATATGGATGCAGATCATGAAGGTCCTAAAAGCCAGGCAGGGAAATTTGGATCTGGTCCACTTTTGGTTTGTGAATGGCAAGGTTTTGGAATTGTGACAGGAGGAAATGGAGGATGGAGACAGAAGATGAATCTGGTGGCCAGGAGTGGGGGGGATGGATCAGATGAGGCACTGCTATAAGGAGTCCTCATTAGCTCCCAGGGACATTAACCCCCAGGAATGGCTCAAATTCAGGGTGAAAAGGAGAGGGCAAAAAGGAAAGTCAAGAGAGGACATTGAGGAAGGAGATAGATGGCAAAAAGATACATTCTCCTTGGAGTGCCATTTGCTTTGCAGTGATGAAAAGCACTGCTGTTGCCACCTGGATGACTCAAGAAGGGTCAGCTCTCTCCTTGCGTTAAGAAGATGCAAAGATGTGTTGGACATGAGTGAGAAAAAAGAAAGAAGAATCAGACCCACTGTGGAGCTCTGCTCATTTCTTTGGTTTCATGCTGCTTTAGTTTAGATAATGTCTCAAAGGCAAGTATTGGAACTGAAGATACACAGACTTACTGTTTCAGACTAGAATAAGTTTGAAATAAATTGACTATGCTTAGCAATAAAAAAATAAATGGACCTAATCCACTGATAAAAATATGCTTTGACCTTATCAGAGGAGTGTAATAATAATCCTTTACCTTTGTAAAGTACTGCACAGTACAAATAAAACTGCCTGGAGATTTCAAAACACTGAGGTGTAGTGTACATATCTCTGGGTATGCATATTAATCAATGCCTTTTATGACAAGAATGACAATAATGATAATAAAGGAGAATAAAATGCAGGGTAAGCATCCTTAAACTGAAAATATGAAGGCTGAAATGCTCCAAAATCCAAAACTTTCTGATTGCCAACATGGTACCACAAAAGAAGATTCCATACCATGAAATTGTGTTTCATGGACAAAATTATTGAAAATGTTGTATAAAATTACCTTCAGGCTGTCCGTATAAGGTGCATATATGAAGCATAAATGAATTTTGTGTTTAGATTTCGGTCCTGTCTGATACCTCTTTATGTATATGCAAATATTCTAAAATCTGAAATCTAGAACATTCTGTTTTTAAGCAGTTTGGATAAAGGATACATATAATCCTACATATACAAATATAAATGTGATACATCTCTTGAGAAACAAAAATTCCTCACTTGTTCCTGGACTTTCTATTTATTTTATGTAGCTTTTTTGATACAGTCTTGCTGGATAGCCTAGGCTGTCCTGGAACTTCCTAGGTAGCTCAAGCTGGCATTGAACTTGTGCCTCAGCCTCTTAAGTGCTGAGATTACAGATGTGTGCTAGCACACCCAGAACTCATTCTTGCCTTGTCCTGTTGGTTAAATAGAGAACAATTTGAAATAACAAGTCATCTGTCTTATTTGTGTGTGATAACTTATGTGTTCATCTATAAAATACAATCAAAATGTTTTAGACAGTCTAGAAGTTGGTCTCCTCCTTCTCTCCCCCACTCTGTCCCTCTTCCTCTAAAATGTCACTTTACATGTCTTTCCTCTCACTCATGAGACTTTATCTCTGTAAATACTCCAAGCCTCTGCCCACACTGGAACCTTCACATGTACTCTTTCTACATTGCTCCTTCTAACTCCCTCATGTGGTCAATTTCTATTGTAACAATTAGGACACAGGGTAGAAACAAATCATACCATATGGTCCAAGTGAACACATTTTAGAGGTAAGGGCTAGGTTAGGGACAAACAAAACAGAGATGCCCAGAGACTGACAATACCAGGAAGCCATGATTGTAACCTAGGACTGAAGGATCAAATAGAGGAGGTCATGTTGTCTAAGAGTAGTAAGAGCTGGAACCATGGGCTGTAAGTGGAGAGAGACAGAGATGTAGCCATAGATGTGACATCAAAGCATGGGCTGTCTTGATTTCTATTCTCCTGTCCCTCAATCTTTAGCCACTGTGTCACTTGGTCAGAGGACAAAGGCACATAGATAATGCAATTTTTAGGAATTCAGCCTCTGTGGGCCTCACCAGGGTGGAGAAAGGCAGAGAATGGATGGAGTTTAGGTGAAAGGGTGGCAGGAAATCAGCACACTATTCTTCAGTTCTCTGTTTAATTATCACCTCCTAACAAAGGTCTTTCCTGACTATTCTGCCTGTGAAGATTGCTTATAGAACTTTCAATATCTTTGTTTCTCACTGTAACTATAGATGTTATCTAATTGTTGGAATGTTCTTTCCTCCTAACAAGGAGGACAGGAACCTGCTGCCTTGCTCACCACTGATACCTGGTGCCAGGCACATAGCAGAGAGAATAAAGGAACAAAATATTCTATGGAAAGAATAAAGGAACAAAAAAGGAAAGAAGGAACAAGTGAAAGAAGAAACATTCTTTTTAGGATGAGAAAGGTTTATACAGGTAAAAACAGAAAAAGTGTAGCAATCAAGTTGGGGAAAGATGATAAAAAGAGCACATACAGGCTCTGTTGTTAACACCAGACATCGTGCGTGTTAGTTCACGTAATACCCAGGGCTGTCCAGGAAGTATTTCTCATTTTGCATACAAGTGAGCTGAACTTCAGAGATATTAAATGGATTATCAATACTTCTCAGGTCCTGGGTGATATTTAAAGCCAGTTCACAAGGACTGAAAGCAGGTGTCCTTGGTTAGCCTGGCCCAAAAGACCAAAAATCATATGTTCTCCCTCATATGCAGACATTAGATTAAGGGCAAACACAACAAGGTGATTGGACTTTGATCACAAGATAAAAGCAAGAGCACACAAGGGAGAGGTGAGGATAGGTAAGACACCTAAAAAACTAGGTAGCATTTGTTGCCCTCAACGCAGAGAAACTAAAGCAGATACCTTAAAAGCAACTGAGGCCAATAGGAGAAGGGGACCAGGAACTAGAGAAAAGGTTAGATCAAGAAGAATTAACCTAGAAGGTAACACACATGCACAGGAAATTAATGTGAGTCAACTCTGAATAGCTATCCTTATCTCAACCAGCAAAAACCCTTGGTCCTTCCTATTATTGCTTATATTCTCTCTTCAACAAAATTAGAGATAAGGGCAAAATAGTTTCTGCCAGGTATCTAGGGGGTGGGGGGGTGGTAAGGGAGGGGGTGGGGGGGGAGAAATGACCCAAACATTGTATGCACTTATGAATAAAAAAAAAAAGGAAAAGAAAGAAAAAAAAAGAAAACAGGTGTCCTTTCAACCACTCCTGGGTGCTCCAGGTATTGGGGGAAAAACATTCAGGGCCCTGTGCAACTTTTCTCCTTTTCAGAAGACTCTGGTTGTGCTTCTCAGGCTTTTATCTTAAAACATAGTGTCTATTTGTTGACCTAAACATAGCTTTTGTGAAAGGTAATTTAGCGAGATGTTTAAGGGGGAGAAACAAAACCAATCAAGCTATAAAGATGTTTATCCTTGAGAACAAAAGGAGAGGAGTAATAGACTAAATGTTAATTGAGGCAGATGCCTGTGAGAATAATTTGAAGTAATCTGTGAGTGATGTACTGACTTGAGTACTCATTCCCCTCCTCAAACATCCCCCTTCGAATACAATTTCTTCCTTGTAGTTGCAAGAGCAAAAACCCCATTATGCAAAACTCTTCATTCTGTGCAAAACCAGACTCCTTCAACCAACTATTCAAAGTTCTTAAATTGCCATAAACAGTGTACAAAATATAATTACTTCCCTGTGTGGACATTAAATTTTTCAACATGCATCAAAAATCCACAACATTCAGTGGTTGGCTGAGAAAACACACATCTAGTATGAGGGCAAGATCAAAAAATTCAAACTGTGAAAATGTGTGTATGTAATATGTAGCAGTAATAATTTACAGAAGTAGTATATTGACATGAACTCAGACAAGAGGTGTATGTTAAGAGTATTTGAGTTCTCTATTGCCCTTTCCATTCCATTAGAGACTTGCTCCCTTTTTGAAATGTGAAGCTAATCTGGCTTTGACATCAGAGAGGTTTTTCAGTTCAATTTCACTGTTATTTTATGTGCAAAATAGCTTAGTGTCTTCGTTTTTCCTTGTTAAACAGGAAGAGTTAATGTTGACCTGTTGACTTGCACTGAGAATTCATGGAGTGTAAGCACCAATATCAGGGAAAGCTTTACTAATTTGGTTTATTAACTAATGCTAATAAATTAAATTGAGGTTAAAAAGTTCTGCCTTTACTTTCTTAAAACAACTCCAACTTGCTTTTTATGCTTTCTCAAACTAGAATTTTTGGTTAAAAATGTACTTTCAAAATTTACTTAGCTTCTTTTTTGATAATTGTTATTTGTACATATTAATTATACAAAAGGACTTCATTGTGATAGTTCCACAAATGCCTGTAATGTGCTTTGATCACATTGACCACTTCTATTACTTTCTTATCGTCCCTCAACTCCACTACAATTCTAATGGCTTTCATTTGTCTATTTTTATGCATGCATATAAAGTACCATGACCATATTCACCCTCCATTATCCTCTCCTTTCATTGATTCCCAGCCCCAAATGGTCCTACCTTTACATTCATGTCATTTTTCCTGGTTTTTAGGTCTAGATTCCACATACAGAAAGCATGTCATGTTTGTCTTTGAGAGTCTGGCTTATTTCACTTAGCATAACAGAGTTGAATTATTTGGTTTTGATGTTTAATATATTTAACTCTTTATATATGCTGGATCTTAATTCTTTGATGAACAGGTGTCAAAAATTTTTGTCCATTTCTATAAGTAGTCTCTTCATTCTGGTAATCATTTCTTTTGATGTGCAGAAGTCTTTTAATTTGATGCAGTCCCATTTATCTGTTCTTGCTCTTATATTCTGAGCAATTGGAGTCCTATTCAGAAAGTCATTGCCTATACATATATCTTCATGTGTTTCCCCCATGTTTTCCTGTAGTAGTTTCAAAGTATCAGATCTTACATTAAAGTCTCTGATTCAGTTTTAATGGAGTTTTATACAGGATGAGAGAAAGAGATATAATTTTTGTCTTCTACATGTGGACACCCAGTTTTCACAATGCCATTTGTTGAGCAGACTGTCTTGTCTAATGTATGTTTTTGGCATCTTGGTCAAAAATAAGATGGTTGTAGTGTGTGGGCACATTTCTGATTCTTCTATTCTATTCCATTGGTCTATGTGTCTGTTTTTGTACCAGTGCCATGCTGTTTTTGCTACTATGGGTCTATAGTACAATTTGAAGACTGGTATTCTGATAACTCTAACATTGTTCTTTTTTGCTCAGGGTTTCTTTTGACTATTCAGTGTCCTTTGTGATACCACTTGAATTTTAAGATTGATTTTTCTGTTTCTGTGAAAAATGATACCAGAATTTTGATGGGAATTGCATTGAGTCAATAGATTGCTTTCAGTGGTATAGCTATTTTCACAATGTTAATTCTGATGATCCATGAAAACGGTTTTTCCATCTTCTAATGTCTTTTTCAATTTCTTACTTCAAGGTTTTATAGTTTTTCTTATAAAGATCTTTCACCTCCTTCATTAGGTTTATTTCTCGGTATGGAATTTCTGACTTTAGAGGAAATGGTTTCAGTTTTTCACAATTTAGTACAATGCTGGCTATCATTTCACCATACATAGCCTTTATTATGTTGAATTATGTTCCTTTTATTGCTAGTTTCTTTATGGCTTTTGCCATGAAGGAAAGTTGAATTTTGTCCAAGGCTTTTTTTGTATCTCTTGAGATGATCATGTGAATTTTGTTCTTTATTTTGTTTATTGCTGCGTTACATTTATTAATTTGTGAATGCTAAGTCATCCTTGCATTGAAACCAACTTGATCATGGCATATGACCTTCTTTGTTGCTGAAATCAGTTTGTGAGTAATTTAGAATTTTTGTGTTTATGTTCATCAAGGAAATAGTCCTTTTCAAGTTTTGGTACCACAGTCTTACTGGTTTCATAGAATGAGGTTAGTCATGTTTCTATCCTTTCTATTTGATGGAATAGCTTGAGGAGCATTGGTGTTACTTCCTTATAGGTGTGGTTGAATTCTGCACTAAATCCATCCAGTCTGTAGCTTTTATTTGTTGGGAAACTCTAGTAATACTTCACTTTCATTGCTTGCTATAGATCTGTTTAGGCAGTTTATATCCTCTTGGTTCTATTTTGGTAGGTCATATGCATCTAGAAATTTATTCATTTCTTTTAGGTTTTCTAGTTTATTAGAATATAAATTTTTGAAGTATTCTCTAATAATCCTCTGAAATTCATTTGTATTTGTTGTGGGATCCCCTTTCTCATCCCTAATTTTATTAATTTGGATTTTCTCTTTCTTTCTTTTGCTTAGCTTAGTTAAGCTTAAGTTAAGCTTATCTTTTCAAAGAACCTACGCTTTATTTCATTGTTTCTTTGTATTGTTCTTTTTGTCTCCATCTTGTTAATTTCTGCCCTGATATTTGTTGTTTCTTTCACTACTGCTTTTGGTTTTGGATCATTCTTGTTTTTGTAGGAGCTTGAGGTACATCATTATGATATTTATTTGACATCTTTCTCTTTTTTATTTGAAAATAGGCACTCATAGCTATAAACTTTCCTCTTAGTGTGGTCTCTGTTATTTCTCAAAGGTACTGATAAGTTGTCTTTTCATTTTCATTTGATTCTAGGAAGTTTTTAATTTTCCCCCTTAGTTTTTCAGTGACCCAAGGATCAGTCAAAAGTGAACTTTTTAGTCTCCATGTGCTTGTATAATTTCTGCAGTTTTTCTTGCTTTTGGTTTCGAGTTTTATTCTGTTGTGGTCAATAAGATATAGAAGGTTATTTCAATTTTCTTATATTTGTTAAGATGTGCTCTATGTCCATTTTAGTGAAAGTTTCTTAGGCTTCTGAGAAGAATATGTATTCTGTGAGTTTGGTATAATAATCTGTAGATGTCTGTTAAGTACATTTGATTCTGGTGTCATTTATTTCTGAAATTTCCTTGTTGACTTTTTTTTTTATTCATATGTACATACAATGCTTGGGTCATTTCTCCCCCTCTCCCCACCCCCTCGCTTAACACCCACTCTGCCCCTCCCTCTCCCTCCCACCCCCTCGATACCCGGCAGAAACTATTTTGACCTCTCTAATTTTGTTGAAGAAAGAGTATAAGCAATAAGAAGAAGGAACAAGGGTTCTTGCTAGTTGAGATAAGGATAGTTATACAGGGAGTTGACTCACCTTAATTTCCTGTGCATGTGTGTTACCTTCTAGGTTAATTCTTTCTGATCTAACCTTTTCTCTAGTTCCAGGTCCCCTTCTCCTATTGGCCTCAGTTGCTTTTAAGGTATCTGCTTTAGTTTCTCTGAGTTGAGGGCAACAAATGCTAGCTAATTTTTTAGGTGTCTTACCTATTCTCACCCCTCCCTTGTGTGCTCTCGCTTTTATCATGTGCTCAAAGTCCAGTCACCTTGTTGTGTTTGCCCTTGATCTAATGTCCACATATGAGGGAGAACATATGACTTTTGGTCTTTTGGGCCAAGCTAACCTCACTCAGAATGATGTTCTCCAGTTCCATCCACTTACCAGCAAATGATAACATGTCGTTCTTCTTCATGGCTGCATAAAATTCCATTGTGTATAGATACCACATTTTCTTAATCCATTCATCAGTGGTGGGGCATCTTGGCTGTTTCCATAACTTGGCTATTATGAATAGTGCTGCAATAAACATGGGTGTGCAGGTGCCTCTGGAGTAACCTGTATCACAGTCTTTTGGATATAGCCTCAAGAGTGGTATTGCTGGATCAAATGGTAGATCAATGTTTAGCTTTTTAGGCAGCCTCCAAATTTTTTTCCAGAGTGGCTATACTAGTTTACATTCCCACCTGCAGTGTAAGAGGGTTCCTTTTTCCCCGCATCCTCACCAACACCTGTTGGTGATGGTGTTGCTGATGATGGCTATTCTAACAGGGGTGAGGTGGAATCTTAGTGTGGTTTTAATTTGCATTTCCTTTATTTGCTAGAGATGGTGAGCATTTTTTCATGTGTTTTTTAACCATTTGAATTTCTTCTTTTGAGAAAGTTCTGTTCAGTTCACTTGCCCATTTCTTTATTGGTTCATTAGTTTTGGGAGAATTTAGTTTTTTAAGTTCCCTATATATTCTGGTTATCAGTCCTTTGTCTGATGTGTAGCTGGCAAATATTTTCTCCCACTCTGTGGGTGTTCTCTTCAGTTTAGAGACCATTTCTTTTGATGAACAGAAGCTTTTTAGTTGTATGAAGTCCAATTTATCTATGCATGCTCTTAGCTGCTGTGCTGCTGGGGTTTGGTTGAGAAAGTTCTTACCTATACCTACTAACTCCAGAGTATTTCCTGCTCTTAACTATATCAACTTTAGAGTTTGTGGTCTGATATTAAGATCCTTGATCCATTTTGAGTTAATATTGGTAGAGGGTGATACACATGGATCTAGTTTCAGTTTTTTGCAGACTGCTAACCAGTTTTCCCAGCCGTTTTTGTTGAAGAGGCTGCTTTTTCTCCATTGTATATTTTTAGCGCCTTTGTCAAAGACAAGTTGGTTATAGTTGTGTGGCTTCATATCTGGGTCCTCTATTCTGTTCCACTGGTCTTCATGTCTGTTTTTGTGCCAGTACCATGCTGTTTTTATTGTTATTGCTTAGTAATATAGTTTGAAGTCAGGTATTGTGATACCTCCAGCATTGTTCTTTTGACTGTTCTTGGCTATTTGTGGCCTCTTGTGTTTCCATATAAATTTAACAGTAGATTTTTCAACCTCTTTAATGAATGACATTGGAATTTTGATGGGAATTGCATTAAACATGTAGATTACTTTTGGGAGTATCAACATTTTTACTGTGATGATTCTACGAATCCATGAGCATGGGAGATCTCTCCACCTTCTATAGTCTTCCTCAATCTCTTTCTTCAGAAGTGTATAGTTTTCCATGTAGAGGTCATTCACATCTTTTGTTAGGTTTACACCTAGGTATTTGATTTTTTTGAGGCTATTATAAATGGAATTGTTTCATATATTCTTTTTCAGTTTGTTCATTATTAAAGTATAGAAATGCTAATGATTTTTCTATGTTGATTTTATATCCTGCTACCTTGCTATAGCTATTGATGGTGTCTAGGAGCTTCTGAGTAGAGTTTTTTTGGGTCTTTCAGGTATAGGATCATGTCATCTGCAAATAGGAATATTTTGACAGTTTCTTTACCTATTTGTATTTTTTTATTCCTTCTTCTTGCCTAATTGCTCTGGCTAGGAATTCCAGTACTATGTTGAATAGGAGTGGAGATAGTGGGCATCCTTGTCTGGTTCCTGATTTTGGAGGGAATGTTTTCAGTTTTTCTCCTACAATGCTGGCTGTAGGTTTGTCATATATAGCTTTTTAATGTTGAGGTACTTTCCTTCTATTCCTAGTTTTCTTAGAGCTTTTATCATGAAATGGTGTTGGATCTCATCAAAGGCTTTTTCTGAATCTATTGAGATGATCAAGTGGTTTTTGTCTTTGCTTCAGTTAATGTGGTTTATTACGTTTATTGATTTTTGTATGTTGAACCACCCTCACATTCCTGGGATGAAGACTACTTGGTCGTGGTGAATAATCTTTTTGATGTGTTGTTGAATTCGGTTTGCCATTATTTTGTTGAGGATTTTTGCATCAATGTTTAAGGAGATTGGCCTATAGTTCTCCTTTTTGGAGGTGTCTTTGCCTGGTTTTAGAATAAGTGTAATACTGGCTTCATAAAATGTATTAGGCAGTTTTCCTTCCCTTTCTTTTTCATGGAACAGTTTAAGGAGGGTTGGTATCAGTTCTTCTTTAAAGGTCTGATAGAATTCAGCAGAGACTCCATCAGGTCCTGGACTTTTCTTTTTGGGGAGACTCTTGATTGCTGCTTCAATTTCATTTTGTGTTATAGGTCTATTCAGGTGATTAATTTCCTCTTCGTTCAGTTTTGGATGATCATATGTATCTAGAAATCTGTCCATTTCTTTTAGATTTTCAAATTTATTTGAATATAGGTTCTCAAAGTAGTCTCTGATGATTTCCTGGACTTCCATGGTGTTTGTTGTTATCTCCCTTTTTACATTCCTGATTCTACTAATTTGGGTTTTTTCTCTCCTCACTTTAGTCAGGTTTGCCAGGGGTCTGTCGGTCTTGTTTATTTTTTCAAAGAACCAACTTTTTGTTTCATTACTTCTTTGTATTTTTTTTGGGTTTCTATTTCATTGATTTCAGCTCTTATTTTTATTATTTCTCTCCTTCTATTTGTTTTGGGATTTGCTTGTTCTTGTTTTTCTAGGAGTTTGAGATGTATCATTAGGTCATTGATTTAGGATCTTTCAGTCTTTTTAAGATATACACTCATGGCTATAAACTTTCCTCTCAGAACTGCCTTTGCTGTGTCCCATAGGTTCCGGTAGGTTGTGTTTCATTTTCATTGAGTTCCAGAAACTTTTTAATTTCCTCTTTTATTTCATCAATGACCCATTGTTCATTAAGCAATGAGTTATTTAGTTTCCAGCTGTTTGCAAGTTTTTTGTCTTTACTTTTGTTGTTGAGTTCTAGTTTTATTGCACTGTGATCAGATAGTATGCACGGTATAATTTCTATTTTCTTATATTTGCTGAGGCTTGCTTTGTGCCCTAGGATATGATCTATTTTGGAGAAGGTTCTGTGGGCTGCTGAGAAGAATGTATATTGTGTAGAAGTTGAATGAAATGTTCTGTAGACATTAAGTAAGTCCATTTGATTTATTGTATATTTTAGATCTTGGATTTCTTTATTGAGTTTTTGTTTGGATGACCTATCTATTGATAATGGGGTGTTAAAGTCTCCCACAACCACTGTGTTGGAGTTAATATATGCTTTTAGGTCTTTCAGGGTATGTTTGATGAAATTGGGTGTGTTGAATTTGGTGCAAATAGATTGATAATTATTATTTCATTTTGGTGTATTTCCCCTTTTATTAGTATGGAATGTCCTTCTTTCTCTCATTTGATCAATGTAGGTTTGAAGTCTACTTTGTCAGAGATAAGTATTGCTACTCCTGCTTGTTTTCAGGGGTGACTGGCTTGGTAAATCTTCTTCCAGCCTTTCATCCTAAGCCTATGCTTATTTCTGTCGGTGAGATGGGTCTCCTGTAAGCAACAAATTGTTGGATCTTCCTTTTTAATCCATTTTGTCAAGCGGTGCCTTTTGATGGGTGAATTAAGTCCGTTAACATTAAGTGTTAGTACTGATAGGTATGTGGTGATTCCTGTCATTTAGTTGTCTTAGTATTTTGAAGGTTTGATTGTGTGTACCTTAGTTGAGGTTACTCTCTACTTTCTTGCTTTTTCTTTTCCTGTAGTTTGGTGCTGCCTGTCCTTTCATGGTTTTGTTGGGTTTAACTTTCTGTGTGCAGAATCCCTTGAAGAATCTTTTGTAGCAGTGGCTTTGTGTTCATATATTGTTTTAGTTTCTGCTTATCATGGATGACTTTTATTACTCCATCTATTTTGAATGATAGTTTTGCTGGGTAGAGTATCCTGGGGTTGAAGTTATTTTCGTTCAGTGCCCAGAAGATCTCACCCCATGGTCTTCTTGCTTTTAATGTTTTTGTTGAGAAGTCTGCTGTGATTTTGATGGGTTTACCTTTTTATGTTACTTGTTTTTTCTCTTTAACAGCCTTCAATATTCTTTCCCTAGTTTCTGTACTTGTTGTTTTAATGATGATATGTTGTGGGGTAGTTCTATTTTGATCAGGTCTGTTTGGTATCCTGGAGGCCTCTTCCATCTGTATGGGACTATCTTTCTCTAGATTTGGGAAATTTTCTGTTATTATTTTGTTGAATATATTACGCATTCCCTTTGCTTGCACCTCTTCTCCTTCTTCAATGCTCATGATTCTCAAGTTTGGTCTTTTGATGGAGTTGGTGAGTCCTTGCATTTTCTTTTCACAGGTCTTGAGTTGTTTAATTAATAGTTCTTTGATTTTTTTTTTAATTACCATTTCATCTTCGAGTTCTGCGATTCTGTCTTCTGTTTGTTCTATTCTGCTGGATTTTCCTTCTGCTTTGTTTCGCAATTCTGTTTCATTCTTTTTTCTGAGGTTTTCCATATCCTGGATCATTTCCTCTTTAATGTTGTCTATTTTTGTCCTGACTTCATTTATCTGCTTATTAATCATGTGCTCTGTTTCACTTTGGTGTTTATACAGTGCTTCTATGGTTTCCTTTATTTCTTCTTTTGCTTTTTCAAATTCTCTATTTTTGTTGTCTTGGAATTTCTTGAGTGTCTCATGTACATTTTGGTTCACCCTATCCAGTATCATCTCTATAAAATTCTCATTGAGTACCTGTAGTATGTCTTCTTTTAAATTATTCTTGTGGGTTTCACTGGGTTCTTTGGCATAGTTTATCTTCATTTTGTTGGAGTCTGGATCTGAGTATCTGTTTTCTTCATTTCCCTCTGGATCCTGTACTAATTTTTTGCTGTGGGGAAACTGGTTTCCCTGTTTTTTCTGTCTTCCCATCATTGCCATTGATATTGTTATTGTCCTGTACTGTACTGTGTGCAATTAAGTATTTTCTGTCTTGTAATAATAGCACTAGTGATATTTTAGAATGGAACAGTGAGAGGGGATGGAAAGCAAAGAAGTTAAAGGAAAAGGGAAAAACAAATAATCAAGTAGAAAAAAAAAGAAAGAAACTAAAAAGTTTCAAAGATATAAACAGGGAGAGACAGGGTACTAATCAACCATAAGCTGAAAAGGTATTAGAGACAGAGAGAGGATTGAAAATAAAAAATAAGAAGAGTAAAAATAAGAATGAAAATAAAAAACAAGTAAATGAAAGAAAGAAAAAATAAATAAAATAAAATAAAACAAAGTAAAAAATAAAAATAAAAATAAAAACCTCCAAGTTCAAATGCAATGAAATTTCAGTCTTAATAATTTTGGTGTTCATCCCTCAGCCTCCAATCCTGGAGATGGTGCCTCAGATGTTGTTCTGTAGTTGTCTCATCAAAGGGGAGACACAAAGTAGAAAAAACTGCACAAAGAAAAAAAAAGCCCACCAAGTGTCCCAAGTTCAAATGCAATACAGTTTCAGTAAGTTTTTCAGTATGCAGTTGTAGTTCAGTTGTTTTTTCATCAAAGGTAGGGAGAGAGAAAAAAAAAATCTGGAGACAGGTCTGTGAATGGCTATCTGCAGCTGTGGCTTGCCTGCCTGCTGCTGTCAGCCTGCTGTTGCTGGAAGTTTTAGTTATGCAGATCTCAGGGGTGAGCTTAGCACTCACCTGGCCCTGCAGGCTTTGTTTACTCAGAGTTCTCCTGCGCACGAGCCACTGCTATAAGCTTTCCCCTTTCCAAGCACACTGGTGGAGGTGACACTGCACCCGCTTTCTCAGGCCCGTGTGTTTATTTACAGCTCACGTGGGAAGTGGGCCTTCCCCCCCTCTCCTGTGGAGTTTTCCTCCCTCTGCCACTCTCACAAACTTTCCCGCTCCTGGTTGCTGGGCATGTGCCACTGTTCCCGCCCTCCAAGCCTGGCTTGTTTATTTACAGTTTTGTGAGGGATTCCCCCCCCCCTTTGGTGCTCAGGGAGCCCCACCCTCTTTGCTATGTGCCTTTATTGTTCTTATTGCTTATTACTCAGTTTCTCTTTTTTCCCTGGGTGGGGGTTGGTCTGTCCAGGGGGCTAGGCTGATCTGGCCCAGGGTTGTCTGTGGGAGTACTGTGTACCACTTAGCCCACCTTGTGGTCCGTGTCTTCCTAAGCCATCTGGGTGCGGGCATCTGGCGGCAGCCTGGGGGCCCTCCTGGTTTCTCTGTTCAACGTGGAGTGGAGATGCTCTCGCAGGCTGGAGGTGTGGAGGGGTCAAAGTTTTTCCTCTTCTCAGTGGCCTTGCCTGCAAGGTGTGTCTCTAGAATCTCTCCAAGATTTGACTTTAGGAGGTACACTTTCTGCTTCCTCCCTCTAGCCGCCATCTTGGAATCTTCCCTGGTTGACTTTTTGTCCATATGAGTATCTACCTGTAACAGTGAATTATTGAAGTTAGGATCTACCTGTGTTTTTATGTCTAGTAAGTTTTGTTTTATGAAATTACGTGTGCTATTTGGTGGATATATGTCTACAATTGTTATATCCCCTCAATGAATTGTTCCCTTTATCCATATGAAGTGACCTTCTTTGTCTCTTTTGACTCATTTTGGTTTGAAATCTGCTTTGTCAGATGTTGTTGGGGGCCAATAGGTATATAGAATAAGCTGTGTGTTTGAGTTTGGCACACCCTCAAACTACAGAAGGGAGCAAGCATAGTTATGCCCAATAAATTGCATGCTTGAATTGGCACAGCCTCAGCTGCAGAAGTGGGGAAGATGCAGAACATTTGTTTTTCCTATGTTTATGTTTGGAGAGAAGCTGTCATAGGTTCCTCCTGTTCCTGAGGATTATAATTTCACTCCCCATCCCCTGAGAATCGCCTCTCCACTTCATGTTGCAACTATATATAATATGCTCATTGGAGGTGAAGGGGTGGTTGTGCGTCTCCATCCGAGTGCCCAGCCTACCTGGCCCCAGCTTTATGCATGTTTTGTCTTCTGTCTATTGTCTTTTCTGTGTCTCTGATCACAGAAACCCTCAGGTTTCTCAGACAAGCTTGCCCTGGACGCGAGAAGATGTGAGTATAGCTATTCCTACTTGCTTTGTGTTCCATTTGCTTGAAATAACTTTTTTCACCTTTTTGTTTTAAGTCTGTGTATTTCTTTGCCAGTTAGCTGAACTTCCATATGTAAAAAATGGTCTGTGTCCTTTGTTTGAAGAATTAGGACCACTAATATTCAGAATTTTTATTGAAAGGTGTATAGCAATTGCTGCCATTATTTTTTGTTTTTGTAGTATTTGATTCTTCCTTATTGCTTACTTGCAGTGAGCAAGGAAGTGAGATTTATTCTTTTCTATATTTTCATGCTTGTGCTTATTTTCCTCTTCTGTGTGTAAGATGCCTTTAAGTATCATCTGCAGCACTGGTTTAGTGGTTGTGAATTGCTTTAGTTTGTGTTTATCATGAATTTTTAAAAAATTTTCTCCTTCATTATGAAGGATAGTTTTGCTAGACACAGTGTTTAGGTTTGGCAGTTATTTTCTTCCAGGGCTTAAAATTTGTCATTCCTTGTCCTCCTTGATTTTAAAGGTTCTGTTGATATTTCAGGAACAGGGTAGGGAGTATGAATGAAAATAGTAGAGGGGGTACATTCAAGTACCATATATTTGATATATTTTAAAAACTTTTGTAAACACCACAATGTACCCTCACCCAGTAAAACAATAAAAAAGTAACTTGACATTTAAAAAAATTTAAAAATAAAGTTTCTGTTCAGAAATATGCTATTATTTTGATGGGCTTGCCTTTATATGTGACTCATCACTTCTCTCTTGCAGCTTTCAGTACTTTTTCCTTTTTCTGCATATTTAATGTTTCACTGTAATATCCCTCAGAGAGGTTATTTTTTGGTCTGTTTGTTGTCCTAAAAACCTCCTGTACCTGGATGATCATCTCTTTCTCAACATTTGTAAACTTTTCTGCTATCAGTTTATCAAATATGTTTTCTAAGCCTGTAGCTTGCACCTCTTCTCCTTTTTCTATGCCCAAGATGCATGTTTGGTCTTTTAATGGTGTCCCAGAGGTCTTGCATGTTCCATTCACATTTTTTTTCTTTATCTTTATCATTGTTCAAGTACATCTACCTTGTCTTCACATACTGATATTCTGTCTTTGATTTGATCTAGTCAACTGGAAAAGCTTCCAATTGCATTTTTGAGTTTTTGAGCTTTTCATTTTCAGAATTTCAATTTGATTTTCAGGATTTCTATGTCTTTTTTGCTTTTTCATACTCTCCATTGTCTTCCTTATTTCAGTCAGCTGTTCTTGTGCATTCCCTTTGAATTGATTCAGATGTTTATATGTGTCCTCTTTAATTTCACTGATAATTCTTATAATCATTCTTTTGAGTCCTCTGGGACTTCATCTACTTCACTGTCATTAGTGTCCATTGGTTTGGAGTTGTTGATTTTTGGAGAAGATATTGCCTTATTTTTTCAATATTTCTTGTGATTCTCCATTGGGATTTACACATTTGAGCCTTAATTGTTGGTTGACGTTTTAATCACCTGTCTTTCAGTTGAAGTATTTTCAATGTCAGGCAGAACTGTGTAGTGACAGGGTTGAGGTGCTATCTCACCATTGGGCTGGGGGTATGTGAGTAGTCAAGCATTTGCCCACATGCTCAGGGCACCAGGCCTGATTTTCAGCACTGCTCATTTCAGGGAGAACTATCTGGAGTCTCTTGAAGAGGGCACTGGTCTGCATTCACTATAGAAGCTTCACCTCTTTCTGTACTGGCAGCCACTCCTGGCCACAGTGAGCTACAGGCTGTGGGCCAGGCAGGTTCCTTATTCCACAAGCTTCCTAGTTTGTGTCCACAAGCATCCAAGCTTAGACATATCCTCTAATATGTTGAAGTGTGCACTGATAGAGGAGAGCTGGAGGATTAATGCACTCTGCTTGCTTGTCTCAATGCTTTCAAACTAACACTTCATCTTCCTGTGGAGTAGGAGGCTGTGAAAATCATGTGGTTTGGTGGTCCAGGGATCAGGATTCTAAACCCTTACTGAAATGAAGTTTCTAGTGGGTCTTGGTGTTTTCTAACCCAACCCAACAGCTAACCTCTCTGTGTGTAGAAGAAAATGTGGAAGTCACATAACTTGGGTACCCTTGGCTCTGGGCTCTTGGACCTACCTGGCAACGAAGACAAGTAGCAATGAGGTAGGCCCTGGAGACTGAGTACTATGCCAGCTGTTGATTCTCAAATGATGAACTCACTCTTCTCCAAGAGGGGAGGGGCCTCTGATCACCATTCCCTTCAGTGCCTAAGCTCCCTGGCTCTTAAACTTCTCAGCAGGACAACATCAGACCCTTTCCTTCTCCATGATCTCCTTTCCTGGCTGTCTCCTGCCTAGACACTGTGATAGGTGTCCCTATATTCCCTTAGCTATAATTATTCCTTGTTTCAAGTTGACATTTATGTATGTGCTTACATTGTATCTTAATTAGATTAACCCCTTCCATCATTCTCCCTCATCCTCCCTCCCTGATTGATTCTTGTTCTATTTTCATACACATACACAAAGTTTATCCACCACCAACAAAAAAAACCCTTGTATATTGGTTGTCCAAGAAAGATTCACCTTAGTATTTTGTACATGCATATATCATGACTTAATTAGGTTTATTGCCCTCCTTATTTACCTTTTCTATATGGCCCTGCTCCCCTAATTAATCAACAGCCTACAGTGGACTATGTTATACTACCTTCATACACAGAAGGTAATTTATAGGAAACTTTTTTCAAATAACTTTTAACATTTTAGTTTCTCTGACAACTTTGACAATAAACCTTAAACTTTCAAAAAATTTATTTATAGGCTTGGCATGTCTTATGCCTGTGATCCCAGCTATTTGGGAAGAAAAGAACAGAAGCATTATGATTTGAGGCTAGTCTGGGGGAAAAGGTGCCAAGATCCCTGGGTTTGGTGGCACATACTTATGATCTCAGCTATGTGAGAGGCCATAGGCAGGAGGATCATAGTCTAAGGCTGGCATCAGGGAGAAAATGAGAGATCCTATCTGAAAAAATAACTCAAGTGAGGGGAGGTGGACAGGAGAGGGTGGGGGTGGGGAGCAGGAGGGAGAAATGACCCAAACAATGTATGCACATGAAAATAAATGAATAAAAAAATAAGAAAGAAAGAAAGAAAGGGCTGGGAGTGTGGCTCAAGTGGTACAGTTCCTGCCTGGCAAGCACAAGGCCCTGAGTTCAAATTTGAGTACCACCAAAACAAAGAACAAAAAAGAAAACTCAACCTGAAATATTTCTTAGATTAACAAATTCTAAAAAACTCACAAACCCACAAACTCAAGCTTGTGAGGGCATTTCTGATTTTTTATGTGGGGATTTGTTAACTAGTTCACATTGACTATCCATATTGGCCTCATTTTGGTCACTTATAACATGTATACTTGCATTTCTCATTTCTGAGAGCCTATCTGTTCATCTGTCCTCAATAGTGTTTTAAAATTCTTCTTATCAAATTATGAATCAACACTAAACCCTTCTAGCCCTGAAGGTTTTCCTTGAGCTACAGCAGAAGTAATTTTATAGCATTTTCAAGTCCTATTCAATTCCATAACATATATTTATTAAGTGTCAATGATGTATCGAGTTCATCGTAAGAACACAACAGTCAATAAGAACTAGATAAGATCTCATAGCTGTACCTTTCCTTTGTAGCTTCTATCATAGTTCCAGTTAAGAATTTATGTTATTCTGAGGCCAATAGGAAAAGGGGAACAGGTACTAGAGAAAAGGTTAGATCAAAAAGAATTAACCTAGAAGGTAACACCCACGTACAGGAAATCAATGTGAGTCAATGCCCTGTATAGCTATCCTTATCTCAACCAGCAAAACCCCTTGTTCCTTCCTATTATTGCTTATACTCTCTCTACAACAAAATTAGAAATAAGGGCAAAATAGTTTCTGCTGGGTATTGAGGGGGGGGAGCGGGAGGGGGTGGAGTGGGTGGTAAGGGAGGGGGTGCGGGCAGGGGGGAGAAATGAACCAAGCCTTGTATGCACATATGAATAATAAAAGAAAAATGAAAAAAAAAAAGAATTTATGTTATTATCAAATTCAACCATCTAGGTGGGGAAAATATGAATTCAATATCTGGTGATATCTGGAGCTAGATTATGGGACTAAGACAGAGGAATACCCCTAAGAGTCAGCAAGACAGACAGGGACTTCTAGACTCTTTCCTAATATACCTTGGTTACAGCTCACATACCACCTTTTCTTTCATGTACCTAGTTTTGTGGAATCTTAACAAAAATCACACCAGTTCATCTTTGCTGATATAATACTTAGCCACCAGGAAGAGTTTAATATTATTTGCAGTGATGATAATACCTTAATAGACTCCCTCATTTGGACAGTTTAATCAGGCTTAATAAAGTGGATACTAATTCCTGAGTATTGACAAGCTCTGTCCTTACATATTTTGAGAGGACTATACTGGGATTTGAACTCATGGCCTCATGCTTGCTAGGCAGAAGCTCTATCATATGAGCCACACCTCCAGTTTTATTCTTACATTTTTTTAACCCAGTATTTCCTTCTTTTAGCTTCTTTCTCTAAATCAATCTCTATTTGAGACAAAACATTTTTTCTAATCAGTTATGACTACTTTTTAATTGCTGTGGGGGTAAGAAATTCTCAATCTTCCTTTTTAGACCCCAATGAAATGTATACCCAATACTTACAATCCTCTTGCTTATTATTCCTTCAGAAAAAATTAATTTGTATCTCCCATCTAGAGATCATACAGTTTTTTAAACTAAGTTCTCAGTAGTCCTGTGTGATCTGCCTTCTGCCCATGTGTCCTGTCTAAACTGTGATGAAGTGACAAGACTCTTACCTCCTTTCCAGCATGAAAAATATTTTTATGATTGAGGCTCCAAACTGAAAAATGGGTTCCCCTCTGAGCAGGAACACGAATGTTGCTATGCTTTCTGGTTAATTCTATTAACTGTCTTCCCAGGCTGCTCGGCTCACTTCTACCCTCTGTAACATGACCTGAGTATCAAGGTTCAGTATGTCCCAGAAAATATCTCCTGAGATGCTTATTGAAAAATGATTCTAAGGTGAGGTGCATTGGTTAGCACTGCATTGCTTATCACTCCCTTGGAAATCCTTATTGCACATTAGGGTCTTACAGGCTCTGGGAAGTCCTTCAGTAAAGACAGTTGGCTTAATCTAAAATTTCCACAACTTCATTTGACCTGATGTTACTTATTTTATTTTTGCAAAGTATTTATTAATTTCCTCTGAGGCTTATCTCTTATGGGAACATTGAGAATGTTTGTGTAGAGTTTGAAGATAAAAAGCACTGTTACAAAAGACTTTCATCTAACCATCACAGTATTCCTATGATGCATTCAGAGACTAAAATCTAATTTTACAAAAGAAGAAACTGATTCTTTAAGTAATTAAGTAAAAATCAAAAATAACTTTCATGTTGCCAGCATCTGAACAACTACTCTTCAGGTTGAGAGAAGTGACGATATGGCATTGCATTTCTAAGAAACATGAGTTTAGTTTGTTCAAAAAAAATGCAACCTGCTGGGACTGTGTGTGTGTGTATGTGTGTGTGTGTGTATGTGTGTGTGTGTGTGTGTGTGTGTGTGGTGTGTGTGTGTGTGTATGTGTGTGTGTATGTGTGTGTGTGTGTATGTGTGTGTGTGTGTGTGTATGTGTGTGTGTGGTGTGTGTGTGTGTGGTGTGTGTGTTTGTGTGTGTGTGTGTGTGTGTGGTGTGTGTGTGTGTGTGTGTGTGTGTATGTGTGTGTGTGTGTATGTGTGTGTGTGTGTATGTGTGTGTGTGTGTATGTGTGTGTGTGGTGTGTGTGTATGTGTGTGTGTGTGTATGTGTGTGTGTGTGTGTGTATGTGTGTGTGTGGTGTGTGTGTGTGTGGTGTGTGTGTGTGTGTGTGTGTGTGTATGTGTGTGTGTGTGTGTATGTGTGTGTGTGGTGTGTGTGTGTGTGTGGTGTGTGTGTGTGTGTGTGTGTGTATGTGTGTGTGTGTGTGTGTATGTGTGTGTGTGGTGTGTGTGTGTGTGTGTGTGTGTGTGTGTGTGGTGTGTGTGTGTGTGTGTGTGGTGTGTGTGGTGTGTGTGTGTGTGGTGTGTGTGTGGTGTGTGTGTGTGTGTGTGGTGTGTGTGTGTGTGTGTGTGTGTGGTGTGTGTGTGGTGTGTGTGTGTGTGGTGTGTGTGTGGTGTGTGTGTGTGTGTGTGTGTGTGTGGTGTGTGTGTGGTGTGTGTGTGTGTGTGTGGTGTGTGTGTGGTGTGTGTGTGTGTGGTGTGTGTGTGTGTGGTGTGTGTGTGGTGTGTGTGTGTGTGTGTGTGTGTGTGTGTGTGTGCACGTATACTTATTTCTAGGTATGTGGGCTTGAACTCAACCCAACTAAGATTCTGAAAGGACAGGGACAGTTCAGTTCAATGGACAGTCTATAGGATGGTAAAGTTCACAAATCCAATTCCTTACACTTATGCTGTCAGATTCTCCAACATCACAGAAGTCATCCTGCTTTGTGACTGAGAAATAGAAAATCCATTAGTTTGAGTATAAGCCCAGAAACACAAATTTTCTTGGTATTGAGTACTGACAACATTTAAATTTTAAGGATGATACATGTCTCAGTAATTTGGGCTTCAATCAAAGAAAACAAGCCACTGGCTTCTTTTTGTTTCCTTTTCCTTTGATGCATGAAAACGATGATGACACATTGCATCCTTGTCTGTTACATAGCCAGTCCCAGTTGGATGCAATCTCACCAGACATCCATAGCAAAATTTCCCTCTTGTGAACAGTAGCCACCAAAGAGGCATGTGGTTTTAAGTTTTTCCATGTCAATTAGCAGCCAAAGTGCCTGACTTCCTGTTGCAATTTATTAATAGGTCAAAATCTTGTTAAGTCAGATGTTCCTTCCATATACTCTTTCCACAGCTTCTGCTGATAGAACTTTTGCAATCCAATTGTTTTTTATAGCTTTAAGTGATCTTTTAGTACAGCTTCATTGCTTTCATAGCCAAAAGCTGTTCAGTATGGAGCTATTTTACCCAAACCCATGTCTGATGAATATGGTCACATGGCTATTATATTGGAATTTCAGCAGAGAAAGGCACGTTTTCATCATTTCTTGAATTCAACAGTAAAGATTTCTGTGATATTTGCTTTTCTTCACTGGCTTCTATGTATATTGATAGATATGGAGGATTTGGCTTAGATTCCAATCAAACCTTTAATTTGACACTTGTGTCCAGTGTTCTAATGTGGGATAGTAGAATGGAATTTTAAGTTAGTCTACAGTATTCTGAGATCAAAGCAATTGGGCAAAAGAAAGGATATGACAGATACCTTTGAAATAAGGGAGATTTTCATTTGATTAGGATGCTAACAAAGACGTATGTTAATTCTAAAGTAGATTTGAGCTCTTAAGTACAGCTTCCTGGCCACTCCTTCCATTCTACTTTCTGTTAACAAGTCCCTCCTTTTTTTCCATTCAAGATTGACCTCCTGAACAAGTAGATATAAAATATGATTTATTCAAGGGCAAACACAACAAGGGGATGGGACTTTGACCACATGATAAAAACAGGAGCACACAAGGGAGGGGTGAGGATAGGTAAGACACCTAAAAAATTAGCTAACATTTGTTGCCCTTAATGCAGAGAAACTAAAGCAGATACCTTAAAAGCAACTGAGGCCAACAGGAGAAGGGGACCAGGAACTAGAGAAAAGGTTAGATCAAGAAGAATTAACCTAGAAGGCAACACACATGTATAGCAAATTAATGTGAGTCAACTCCCTGTATAGCTATCCTTATCTCAACTAGCAAAAACACTTGTTCCTTCCTATTATTGCTTATACTCTCCCTTCAACAAAATTAGAGATAAGGGCAAAATAGTTTCTGCTGGGTATCAAGGGGGTGGGGGGGGAGAGGGAGGGGGCAGAGTGGGTGGTAAGGGAGGGGGTGGGGGCAGGGGGGAGAAATGACCCAAGCATTGTACGCACATATGAATAATAAAACAATAAAAAAAATATGATTTATTTCTTTGTTAGTTAGCTTTCTCATTTCTGTGACAAAGTACCTGACATAAACAACTTAAGGGGGAAGGGTTAGGATTAGGGTTAGAAGTTTCAGTCCATCATGGTGGGGAGGGCATGGCAGAGCAGAGCAACTCACTTATTGGTAGCCAGGAGAGAGAGAGAGAGAGACAGAGAGAGAAAGAAGAATGCTTGAAATAACCACCTTTCTCCTTTTCCCTATTCTGCTCCATCTCCTCAGGATATGGGCTTCTGTTCCAAAACACTTTGCTTTCCAAAAACACACTCACAGACACACTTAAGCTCCTGGGCATGTCTCAATTCAATCAAGTGGACAATAAAAATTAGCCACCACAATATATAATTATAATTAGACTTCAGATGTGATGCAAATACTCGCTGTTGTATAGAAAGTCTTATTGAGGAAATGTTTTCTAGAGTCATTGGTTTATGAGGCAGCACAGTCAAAATTTAGTGTTTTTTTCCCACTCCACCATCCTGCCCTCTTTGAAGGATAAAGGTAAGGGTGAGAAAAGGTACATGTAGCAGAGGGACCACTATATGTACCTTTTCTAAGCTGTTTTCTGCAGCTTAGAAAACAAGTGAATAATGAGGAATTGCAGGAGTGGTCCATATCTCTAGATTGAAATATAAGTGCACTAGGATGATGGTGGTACACTAAGCTGCTTACATTCGAATAAAACACAAAAGTATAATCAAAAGATCTCTGAAAATGGAAATTCTTTTATTGGTTTGCAGAAAAATCACTTGCCATTTAATAGCTCCTGACCTGAACTAACATTAAAAAGGGTAATTGTAGTAATAATTTTCCCTTTGTGTGAATATTCATACATTTCTGGAGTGATGTTAACAAGTTTGATTTTATGGTATTGACCAAGATCTGCAAAAATTGTTTATTAAGCCCCCTATCACTGTACCGTACTAAAATTTGAAAAATTCTTATTTTGAAAAACACCTGATCCCAAAGCTTTTGAATAAATGATTATGGGTCTGTCTTTTATAAATTTTTAAATAAAAATTGTGTATGTTCATTATAACTAGTCACGCAGTGAAAAAAAGCAAAGAAAGAGAGTAAAAAATTATTCTGAAAAATGCCATCCAGAAATAATCACTGCTTATATCTGGTGGGCATTATCTGTGTTCTGTCTCTGTGCATTTATACAAATAGCAAGATGATTTGGCATAATTTCTAAAATAAGACTGTATTTGATTATAGAAGAAAATATTTTTCTTCATGACTGATACTAGTTTCTAAAATATTTCCCCAAATGTGAAGAAAGATAATGAAAAACAGCATGGGGTTGGAGTCATGATATAAGTGTATATCTGGTACCATGTTTCAATTTTAGGCTATGTCAGTTGATGTCCAGCTATAAACATGAAAAAATTAGTCTTCTTATTCTTATCTTACCATTCTTCTCTCAATTTCCTAATTTTTGCATGTATATTCTATTCTGTCCTCATAATTCTCTCAGTTCTATAAAGTTTGACAAATGGAATCTATGTTACTTTAACTTCATTTCTGCTTTTTTCTTTTAAAGTTTTGATTTATTTAAGGTTGAAAAGGTACTGTCCTCAAACAGTTTTTCAAGTGTTTCTCGTGGTGCATAGCTTCTCTCAATGTGAGAATGTCTGTCCAATACCTCTATATTTGTTCCGAAGGACAACTTGGCTGGATATAAAACTCACCTCAACTATTTCTAACAAAGTTTTGTACATATCTTTGGGCATTAAATATAATTTAAAGGTGGTCTGATTTCTTTCCTAATTTTATAAACAACTCTACTTTTTGAGAGATTCCCATCAGATTCTTTCTTTGTCATTTAGATTTACTAACTTTTTAAATATTTGAGATTTTATTTTAAGAACGTCTTGCAGTAACATATTGACTCTGTGTATTATTTTATCTATTATTATTTTGATTGGCATCAATTAGATAAACAGTATTGGAACATTTGCATCTTTGATATCCATAATCTTTTGTCTAATTACCACCCCATTTTTATATTATTTTATGTGATTTTTCCCTTGTTTTTTCAAGCATATTATGTTTTAAGTTATGTTTACTCTGTTTCTTGTTTAGTTTTCAGGCCTATAATAGTTTTTTTTCTCTTCTATTTCTTTCCTGAGTTCTACCAGTTTACTTTCCATTTTATTATCCCTTTCCTGAGTTCTTATAACTCTTCTTGAGCGATATTTTAAGAAAAAAATGGAGTATTAAATTTCCTTTAAATAAATAATTTGTCTCAAATCTGTGGATTCCTTACCTTGACAAACTCCAAGTTACTTCCAGGGCAGCCATCTTCCCTTACTGTACAATCTTCTACCTTTAAGCAGATATAAGAATTGAGCAACTGTATTTGTAGTCCAACATCTCCTCAGGACACAAGCCAAATTGCTTTGATGATCATCTTAAGGTACCTCTCGTTTGGCTTGATATGAGAAAAGCAAGTCCCTCTCTTCCATCATGGCAGAATGAGAGTGAGGATGTGAATGTGAAGACTAGGGAAAGAAGAAAACAGCACCAATGTCCATTGTCTTCTCCAAGAGCCAGTCTTCCTCAACCTATTTATCCCCCTGTAGTGGGTGTTGGGTATATAGAAGCAAATCCAATTTTTTGCCTCATCTTTTCAAAATTTTGTACTGGGTACCTACCACCTCACTTTGGGAATGTCAGGAGATGTGGCAATTTGAGGTCTCTGCTAAAACTGAATCACAAACTTTCCTATTTTGACATTATGTTACACTTACTTTTAGAAAAATTTGTTTCATGCTTGAGGTCTGAAGAAGTATGTGTCAGCTCTCAGCATTCTTCCTAATTTTGGTCCAAATTTCCTGGACTTTGGAAAATATTCATTAGCGCTTGTGGTTTGGAGCCACAGCCATTTTTTGTTGTTTCAAGGAAAGAGTGATTTGACTCTATTTTTTCACTCATTTTGATGCTTTTGATGGGTTCCAAGGCAAAGAAGAGTAGAAAATGCTCCATCATTTTTTATCAGAAGTCTATATGTATATTTCATGGTGACCTTATTATATACATTTCCAGAAGTGTCTCAAAGGAAGAAAATTCTAGTGTTGCATTCAAACATGATCAATGATGCTGTTTTGTAAATGAAGTTCCTTTGGTTTTAGGCCATAACACTATATGTGGCTCACATACTGTTCATTCCAAGTACCCCATGGGCCCCAAGTATTCATATGGTTTCCACTGGCAGCAGACAGGAAGGAAGCAATCCATTCACTAAGCAAAAGCAGGGTGATTTGGTACGTAACTTTGTACTCAAGTTATTTTTTCATAATTAAATACTTATTTAAATAATCTATTGAAATCTGTTCTTTGTTAAATCTATGGTTGTTATTTCTGTCTCGAGCTTATGCGACCCTATAATATTCCTTCTACTTACTCTCCTTTAGGACTTGGTAAATAACTTAAATATGGTTTGATTTGGTGTATGGATATCTTAATATGTCAAACACTGAACTCTAAATATTACCCCTAAACCTCATTCTTTCAGTTGTATTGATTTTAGTATGTTCTTTACTTCTTTATCTCTTACTACATTTATTGATTCATCAACAATTGCTGTTGGCTCAATCTTCATGAGTGTATTAGGTTCATAGGGCTGCTATAACATGATATCCCTGACTCCATAGCAGAAAACACCAGACATTTATTCTTTCACTGTTCTTGAGGCTGGAAACCTGGTATCAAGGTCTTGGCAGACTCAAGCTCTTTTTTTGGATCCAGGAAAGAATCTTGTCTTGGTTTTTCTTAACTTTTGTTCGTTGTCAGCAATCCTTGTGCTCCTTGGCTTGTAGATGCATCATTTCTCTCTCTGCCTCCATCTTCACAAGGTATTCTCTTGTCTGTCTTCCTGTCTTTATGTGGAGGTCTTTTAAAGCAAGAGCTACTATCAGAAATTATGGCTGTGCTCTGACACAGCCAACCATTCCAATCATTCCTTATTTTTAAATTTGTCTTCTGTGTTTCCTGTCTATACTACTGGAATGTAAACTCCAATAGGGGACTAAGTGTTTCTGTTTGATAATTGTTGTGTTGTTAGTGTCTAGAAGAGCACCTGCACATACTAGGTGCTCAGTAGATGTGTCCATTGTGAATGAATGACTATGTCACAAATATTAATATCTTCTGGCAGCAGAAAAGTGACTCATCATATTTCTTGAGGGTCAGAAGAGACATTGATTTGTTTTCAAGTCTCCTTTGAAACTGCCAGTCAGCTGCCATGTTTACTCACGGTTGCTCCTCACCCCTCTCCCAAGATGAAGCATTACTGACAGGCTATATAGGGAACACAGTTTAGTGGATTGGGGGACAAATCACTTCTGCCCACAATGGTAAAGGTCCTTTTCTCTGAAAACACATTACAAAGGGCTTCCTATTTTCAGCAGTTAGGTAATATCCTGGCAAAGAAAGTATAGTCACCCCAGAATTCAGCTCACCATCTTCACATATTGAGAGGACTTCATGATAGCTGTAGAGACTGTGACATTCCTTGATGAGTAAGGGAAAGAAGTTGCTAGGGATTTATGTAATCTCAAGGGCAGGGCGAAAGAGGAGAAAACAAGATCAATTAGATAAGCAAAGGGTGAATTAGCTATTTAATCAAGTAACTACACCGTGAAACTCACAGTTCTTCTAAGAGACACCATTATCTTTAATGGAGTTCTTTAGAGCATCTTCAATTTTTATAATGAAGACAGAAAGCCCCCTCTTTAGTAAAATGCTTCTCTTTGCTTGTTTGACCACAGGATTATCTGTTCCATTCAGTCCCCTAGGGAACTGATAGTCTCCCCCTTTGCTTGTCACAGAATTATAAAGAGAGGAAATCTGTCCAAATTATTTAATCAAATTATTCTTGCTCTGGCCAATATAAGTGCTTAAATATCCACACTTAATACTTCTCCCTCTAATGATATTCATTTATCTAAAATTATCCCTTAATTGATAAGATGTATGAGCAAAAACACTATTAGGCAAAATGTTAAATGAACTCAAACCATTTAGAATGTTTTCATGCCAACTCTTGAATTTACTTAATCTCCAGTGAGCAGTTTAGAGAGATGAGATTTAGTCTTCACTCTGACTAGCCTGAAATGGTGAAGGGAAACAGGTTGGAGAAGAGGTGGGAAACATACAAGGAGAAATTTTTTTTTAGCCATTGGTGTTCTCTCTACACAGAACTGCATGATTTTTTTGTGTGGTTCTTGCATTTCTCAGTTTTGAGGGAAGAACATCCCAGTATATGTGGAAATAGTGGTACTATGTATAGCCATGTGTCACTTAGCAAAGCAGATAAGTTCTGGCAGATGCATTATTAGGCAATTTGTTATTGTGAAAACTTTACGGAGTGTACTTGCGAATCTAAGGTGGCTCTGAAGCTACCAAGTGATACAGTCTCATAGGATCATTATATACATATCACATGACTGTATTTCATACAAATTGACTAAAATGTTGACAAATTTATTAATTAGACTCATTAGACACTGACTAATTTGTCATAATTTATTTAAAGCTGGTTTTATGAGGTATATATTAAATACAGTACAGATTACTCTTTACTATGGTTGGGTTTATGAATTTGGCATGTACAAAAGTTATGTAACCATCACCACCAGAGTAAAGGCAGACAACATTTCTATTACCCCCAAATTCTTTCTTGTTTCTTTAGGGTCAAACTTTAATTATCATTTCTAGACCCTGGAAATCACATATCTATTTCTTTTTCTGTAATTTTACCTTTTCCAGAATGTCATATAAATGAGTCAGGTAGGTAGAATTTAAGGTCTTGTTTCCTTCATTTGCCACAATACATTTAAAAGTCACTCATGTAGTTGCACGTATCAGTACTTGACACCTCTTCATTGCTAGGAGTATTCTATTTTATGTATAATAGATAAACTTGCCTATTCTGTTAAATTTTCAATCATATCCCTGCTATGTTGATATTCTGACTCTCTGTACCTTCATTGTTCTGTGTAACAAAGAGGCAAATTTACTAAGCTACACAGAAGTTTCTAGGGTGTTCGTAGGTGGATATGGAGAATAGTGTTTCCACTAAAAGCATCCATAGGTCCGTTTGTTCATTAGTAGTTAGGATTGTGAATTCTGCAGTGGGATTACTGCACAGTGTGCTGAGGAGAAAACCAGGAACAAAGATCATGGCATTTGGTTAAGGGGTGAAGTTCTTACAGGTGAGAATTTTTTATGTTTGATTATGGCCAAATATTATGTTGACAGATTGCATAGTTTACTTATTTGAAAAAAGAAGAAGGAGGAGGAAGAGGACCAAGAAGGGAAGAAAGAGAAAAGCACACATAGACTGCTTTGTGTGGGCCAGGTACTACACTCAGTACTTCTTGCATATTATCTCCTGTGACCCTCAAGGATGAGAGAGTGGAAGTTGAGGTTCTGAGAGAGTAACAAACATGAAAGAGGGTTCCATGTTCCCAGAAGAAGTGATGGTAGCTTCAACTCATGCAGTCTAGTTTAGTTGTTTATCCTTCCTTCCTTCCTTTTCTCTCTCCCTCCTTCCTTCCTTCTTTCCTTCCTTCCCTCCTTCCTTCCTTCCTTCTTTCCTTTTTTCCTTCCTTTCTCCCTCCCTCCCTTCTCTCTTTCTTTCTTTCTTCTTCTTTTTTTTGTAGAACTGGAGTTCGAACTCAGTTTGAACACACTTCCAAGGTACCTGAGCCACACTTCCAGTCTTTTTTTTTTTGCTCTGGTTGTTTTGGAGATAGGGTGTTGCTTTCTTGCCCAGATCAGCCTGGACCATGGTCCTCCTATTTTGTGCTTTCTGATATTACTGGGATGACAAGTATATACTACCATACCCAGCTTTTTTCCACTGAGATGTAGCCTGTGGAACTTTTTTGCCCAGGCTGACCTGGAGATGTGAGCTTCTAGCTCTCCAAATAACTTAGGATGACAGATGTGTGCCACCATACCAGCTATTAGTTAAGATGGAGTCTCATGAACTTTATCCCTTGGACTGACCTCAAACCATGATCCTCCTGATTGTACCTTCCCAAATGGCTAGGATTACAGGCCTGAATCACTGTGTTGTATTAGCTGAAGTCTTAAACTGAGTCTAATTTAGCTACCTCCTCAAGATCTGTATTTTGCCAAATTATTGGTAATAAATATCAAATGATCTTATATGTTAAAATACACATACTGCATTGGATTTTTAAAGATTAACATAAAATTGTTAAATTTAACAAAAACACACACTGGCCCAAAGAAACAAGTTAACATTTTAGTTGATTCAAGGACAACATAGCTCTAAGTCAGTCCCAACATTATCTTTAATCCATTCCATTGATCTTCTCCAATTCATTGATCCTTACTTTAATGAAATTAATTATATTATATCTCACAATGACCATCTTCTCACAATAATTTCACATGTGCTAGACTTATTGCCCTGGACTTACCTGTCACCTTCTTGTCTTATTCTTTCCAAAGTATATATTACTCAAAATCTAACATATATTAGACATATATTAGACATGGTTAGGTGGTAAGGTTTACAAAAATGGTTCTTAAGTGGTTTGTGATCCCAAGGATCTCACAGCTAAACACATATACCATGAAATCTTCCCCAGTGAGTGTACATGTAGAAGGATAAAACAATTTTTATAAGGACTAGAGCTGAGAGAAGGATTCATTTTGCCTGTGGACATTAGGAAATGCTTCATAGGAGGTCACATTTGAATAAGGTCTTAAAGAATTATATTATGAAAAAGCCTTCAGCTTCTAAAAATTACTTAGTCTTTAACAGGCACTATGATATAGACTTTTCTTATGTTACTTTATTTAGTCATTTTAAACATTCTACATATTGTACAGATAAGCAAACTGAGACACAGACAAATCAATTTGTGAAATATGATATGGCTTGTAAATGAAGAGACTCAAACAGCTCTGACTCCAAAGCCCATGGTCTTAATCTCCACATGATTTTCACAGTGAACAAGTGAAAAGGAAGTTCCAGGTAGCAGGTAAGGCATGAACAAAGAAATGATAGGAAAGACTGATATTTAAGAAATGGTAAGTTTCTCCGGTGTGTCTAAAATATGAGATGTGTGGTACAGTTATGGGAGAGCTATGAAACCTGAATGATTAGATAGGCTTAGGTTGAAAGGACATTTGGATACTATGGTAAGGAGTCTTTAGTGCAAATGATAAGCCTGGCAGAGTAGAAGAATAGCAAGCTATTTTGGAGGTAAATTTACATAGTGAGCAAATGGTAAGAACAGTGTCTAGCTTACACAAATGAGTCTGATTATGTCACCTAGTTAAGGAACAAAGGCAAAACCAGCTTGAGGACAGAAGGAGCTGATATGTTCAGTTTAAATATATCAAGTTTTAGGTGCCTGTGTGACACATCCAGGTAGAGATGCTGGTGAGAAATGCAAGTAGATCAATAAAAAAGTGTTGCCCACTGCAGCACTGAAAATGATGCTTCACCCAAGGAGAAAATGTAGAAAAGAGAGGAACAGGGCCATGTGGAAATTGACCAAATGAGAGAGGGAGAGAAAGAGAAACCAGTGACCAACACAATGAAAAGTGGTCAGATAGCAGGAAAGTAGAAAGCAGGGAAACCAGAGGTCAAGAGAGGAAGCATTGTTCAGAAGTTGGAAGGTGTCCCCTACTGAACCTAGGGTGGCCCAGGCATCCATCCCTATTGACATTAGACATTTGTGTATAACCAAAGAAACTCTCCAAACCCTGTGTATACTCAGGTCCTTTTTCTACCTAGGCTGTTACTCTTCACCAGCAAGGTGCTGACCACAATGCTATCACAGAATCAGAATAATAAAGATGTTATTCCTAACTGGGTTAACAGATGACTTCATTAATTGAAAACCAATTTGTCATGAGAAGCCTGAATTACACAACACTTTAAAACTTAATTCTGTTACATAGTACAGTGAGAAAAGCCAGTGTTACTGAAGGGTGGTCAAGTGAGCTAGAGACAATCTCTTTGATTTTGCAAATAGACACTCATGGAAAGAGGTAAAGAATTTTTAGGTATAAAGAGCCTCTTTACAATCTTGTTTGCAATATTTCTTTACTTAGAAAACTTTTTCCTAAGGACAGTTTAAAGATTGCTGCCTCATTTGAGGAACTACAACGTTTTATTGTTTACCCCAATTTCATGTGGTTTTTGCTCTTTATGAAATTTTCTGCCTCCTTGTGTCTATGTGACTTTTCCCTCCTTCCTTCTTTATTACATGAATCTCCTTCCTAATTCTTTCTTGCTTGCCCTTCTCAGATTTAGACAGACCATTTCTTTGAGTGTTATGGTAACATTTCCCAATAACCAACTACCCATGCTGGCACTGGCCCTCAGACATCTGGGTGATTGGCGGATAACTTGTTTAGAGGGTTGGAAACAGCTAAAAGTGACATTCAAAGATTCAAAAACAACTTGGCTGGGAAATAAATCTTTGGCTGGGGAAAAAAATGACTCTGTCTCTTTGCCAGGCAATAGCATTATCATTTATCATTTATTGGAAAGAAGAATGCATTTTGAGGATCGCATCAGACTAAAACTGATTACAGATATTAAGCAATGTCTCTGAGAGCCATTTGTCAACACGTGTGTGACAAGCAAGTGCCTCTGGAAGGCGGGAGCTGATGAGTCACTGAGTATGCTATTGCATGCTGTAATTGTTAGCATCATAAACAATGGTAGATGACGAAGAGAGCAGATGAAAGAGAATGAAGTGTTTCATGCTGTCTCCTGTAGAGAGAAGAAACAGACGTTATTTCACTGTGATGTTAACTATTGATTTGGGTTTTTGTTTGTGTAGAGTTCCTAATGGTTATGATAGCTCAAGAAAAGTATTCATGGCTTATTCATTTCAAAAGCCACCATAAATGATGGCTTCAATGGTCTCAACCTTATGCTGTTCCTTCTGAAATAAAATGAAAGCTTCCCCCACCTCCAGTGTTAGAAGGAAAAGGTTTGAGAGCTGAACGAGTTTACGCAGTCAAGGCCTCAAAGACCTCAGACCTGTACGTAAGAGCCAAGCGCCATTAAAATCAAGGGGTCAGGGCAGCTCTCAGTAGTGAACTCACAGAGCTCTTACTCCTGGTTGGCATTTGTCACCTTTTATCTGTGTGATATTTATTTCAGATCATGTTTTAGTTACTACACCAGGCTATAAATATCTCAAAACAGAGATTGTATCTTATAAATCTTTGTTCTCTCTCTAAAACTTGGCTCAGTAATGTGTTGGATATTGAATAAAAACATTAATTCATTGACAAATGAACAATAGGAGTCACTATATTTATTGCGGCAAATCTCCGTTTTCTCACTTCTATAAAAACACAAAACCTAGATTAGTCGATGCTGCATGATAATAACCTATGATGGTTCTTAAAATGAATATATGTGATCTTTCTTTCTAAGAGTTCTTAATTTTTATTATTTAAAGAAATATTGGTACTTAATAACATGTATATGCCATCTGGAAGGTTTTATTTATTTACCTTTTTTTTTTTAGACAAGGTGTCACTATTAGCCCAGACTGGCCTTCAACTCCTGCCTCTGCCTCCCAAGTGCTGGGATTACAGACATGTACCACCACACCAAGCTGGAAAGAGTTTTACTTTTCAAGAAAAAGTTTACCTTCTGGACAATATATTTTAATGTCAAGACTTTCAGGCATCCACATGCTCTTCAGAATATGAGGCAGTAATTGGGACTTCATAACTCCCTCTGAGACAGATAATTAAATGTAGATATTCATTAAGGTAAATCAGAGAGCCTGTGCATATAAACCCTGCAAAAATAAAAATATAAAGGATCACATATTAGTACATTTTGTTAGACGCATCTTTTCACAAACAGCAGGGTTAGGCTTTGAAGGAAACTAAAATAGCCAGAGAACACTTTGAACTCCTTCCAAAATCTTTCTGACACCACCAGTCCACCATCCTTAACTATCCCCAATTACATATTCCTTGCATTATCTCATTTTTTTTCTGTATTAAAACCTGCTATATTTTTATAGAGTACTAACTACTATGACAATGACTGTAAATAACAGTGACTAGACAGTCAGAAATTTATTTCTTATTCAAAAGCCAAAGCCGAATAGTAACTCTGCTCTGTGCAATGGCCAGGAGCCCAGGCTCCTTCTGTCTTGTTCTGATATCCCTAGTGTGTTGCCATTGATGAACGTGGACAAAATCACTGACTACTCTTATCTGAATCCCAGTCAGTAGGCAGGATTCAAAGAGTCAGGAGGGAAACCCTCCTTCTCCTTACAGGAAGACTTACAAGCTTCACAGTTCACCTCCATTTGCATCTATTGGCTAGAATTTAGTGACATGGTTATGACCGATAGAAAAAGCCTCCTAAATATGTAGCTAAGCTCACAAAAATGTAAGACAGATTGAAAAAGAAATGAGAAACCAGAATGGTAAGTGAAAACAAAGCATTAGCAGATCTTGCTAGCAAGAGTTATATGAGGAACAAGAGACAATACTCAGTTCTTCTCAAGGAGGTGGCTGAAAGTAACCTCCTTGGTTACTGGGGTCCTGAAGGGATTATAATCTCAATGAAAATTTGTGTTAGAAAATAATCCACCTAGGTGCTACATGGGAAATAAAGTTTGACTGGAAATTGGTAACCAAAGACTTGCCCTCACATAGGTTTGGATTCAAATTCGTGGTAGCTACAAGATCCCAAGCCAAGATACTTGGCTCAAGGGGTCCTGTATTGGTAAAACTTTAGAACCATGTTATTCCTTTCTGGAGAGCCCCATAATCCATGTATGCCTCCTAAAATTTTTATAGATAGATGATTGTCACCCAATTTAACTTACCATGTTAAATTTTTTATTGACACACAAGCGCAAAATAAAGACATTCTCAAACAAGAAAGGACAAGTTCTAGACTTACAGAAAGAATGTCTACAGGGCACATTCCTCCCCCCTACAAAGTCAGATATAAGAAAAAAAAAGTTGAAAAGGTAGATGGGCATACATGTAGGTAAATCTAAAAAAATACTGTGTAGTTTGCTGAGAAGACACAAAATAATAAGAAAAAAACAAAAAATGCTACCCTCACCGTAACATGTGAGATGTAGGGAGTAGGTGATTTAAAGTATACTAACTCCGTGGATTGTTCTAGACGAGGATAGACAAATACATAAGCTTTAAACTGTTAAAAGTTAAATATGCAAATTAAAATTTTAAATTATTCCATTAAGTAATGTTCTAGACGAGGATAGACAAATACATAAGCTTTAAACTGCTAAAAGTTAAATATGCAAATTAAAATTTTAAATTATTTCATTAAGTAATGTTCTAGACGAGGATAGACAAATACATAAGCTTTAAACTGTTAAAAGTTAAATATGCAAATTAAAATTTTAAATTATTCCATTAAGTAAGCAGGCATAACTTATAACTAGTGCAAAAGAGAAGCATACCAAAAACTCAACCAAAAGAAGGAAAAGAAGGAAGAAGAAAATGAAGGCGTAGAGATATAGCAGGTAGATAGTATAAAAGAAGATGGTTCAAATTTACCCAAACATATCAATATAATACTAATTCACAAGTTAAGCAATAGAAATTGTCAGTTTAGGATTTTAAAAATCCTTAAGTAGCCAACCACTGGACACATGCCCAGATAAGATGGATACTGCCGGGCGCCAGTGTTGCAAGCCTGCAATCCTAGCTACTTGGGAGGCTGAGATCCAGAGGACTGAGTTCAAGCCAGCCTGGGAAAATGGTTTGTGAGACCCCCCCAGCTCCAAAAAAACAAGACAAAAAAATGGACTGGAGGTATGGCTCGAGTGATAGAACACCTGCTTTGGAAGCGTGAAGGCCTGAGTTCAAACCTCAGTTCTACCAAAAAAAAAAAAAATCTATTAAAAAAAGATACTGGTTGAAAATAAACCAATGATCATGTAGATACAAAATTAGTAAAAATATAAAAAAGTAAGTTCAACCTTATTGTGTACATCATATGAAATTAGAAATCCCATAACTTGATCATATTATATATAAAATATGTGTTTCAAATATATATGGAAAAATTCTAAACATTATATGTTGTCATGAAACAAATTTCATCAAATTTCAAAAAATTGGAGCCCTGATCTCAATGATTCTAAATTAGATTTTTAAAAAATCAAAAAACAAGTACAAAAACATAAAAGTTTATAACCTGGAAATTTTGGAACTAGCTGTTGGGAGATAATTCTCCATAGGTCTCTTGTGTTTCTTTTCACCTTAAAAGCAGAGGCCCTGCTTGCCTTTCTTCTGGAATATCTTTCCATGGAGATCTGTGTAGTAGACAGCCTTGGAAAATAGAGACCGTGTCTCCCTCCAGAGCAAAGGGCAGGTGGTTTATATTAAAATGTGATAACATAAAGTCTATGCCTCCTTCCTAGACAAAGTTTGAGAAACCCATTAGAAAAGATTTGGGTTCTTTAAGCTCAAGGTTCCTCTGCTATAAGGTTACCCACTGCATGTAAAGGCATTTCCTAGCCCCTTCTGTATTGGCCTATAGGAATTAGGTTCAGGAAACTGGCACAAAGACATGCTGTCTGGATACAACTTTTTTTGTTGGGGGAATTTGATATCAAAGCTTCATGCTTGCAAAGCAAATGCTCTTCTGCTTGACCCACACCTCCAGTCCATTTTGCTCTGGTTATTTTGAAGATGGGGTCTCCCAAAGTATTTGCCTGGGCTGATCTTGAACCATTATCCTCCTGATCTCAGGGTTCCAAGTAAATATAACTATTAATGTGAGCAATTAGCTGTCCTTTTATGTGACCCAGTTGTCTCACAGCTTTTGCCAGCATCTAGCATCTTGGCAGGCTAACTTATCAGCATATCTGTGTGATAGAATCTCAGACCCTTCACTGCTGTTGACAACATGCTTCCAGATAGCTATCTACATTAGGGAATGAAATTAGAAAATACTTATAATTAAATGACAGAAAAGTCTTCTGAGATGAATCAAAATAATCTTTAGAGGAATTCACAAAGACAATGTCAATATCAGAAGAGAAGAAGTAGAAAATAAATGAGCTAAATGCTCATACCAAGAAATTGCATTGAAAAAGAATAAAACCAGACTGGGCATGGTGGCTTAAATTTGTAATCCTAGCTACTGGGGAAACCAAGATTGTGAAGATTGCAATTTGAGGCCAGACCAGGCAAAGTGTTCCTGAGATCCCCATCTCAACCAATAAAAGCTGGACATAGTGGCACAAGCCTGTCATTCTAGTTACATGAGAAAGCATAAATAGAAAGATAGCAGTCAAACCAGCCTAGGCATAAAGATAGACTCTATCTCAAAAATAACCAATATAAGAAGGGATGGGGGCATTGTCAAGTGGTAGAGAACTTGCTTAGCAAGCTCAAGGCCCTGAGTTCAAATTCCAGTACTGCCAAAAAAAGGAATAAAATTAAATTTAAATTATTTTAAACTAGAGGCAGAAATTAATTTAAAAAAACATGGAGAAGATGAGCAAAGCAAAATCAGTTCTCTAGGATAATTAAGATAACTTACAATTTCTAGTTAAAATGATAAAGAAAATCAAAGATGCCATAAGTAAATGAATAACTATTAAAAATGAAAAAGGGGGGTATATTGGCTGATATTAGTCAAAACAATGAATGGGCTCCTTAGATCACAGGAGGAAGATTTCTTGCTGGCTAGAAGTTCTTGCTTCACATCTCACTTTGTACCCAATGTTATCACATTAAAATGTCATTAAATTAATATGACTAAAGCTGAGGAGTATGTAGCATTGCCTCTCCAAAGAAAAGTTACTAAAAGACAAGTTAGATCTTAATAATTATATTAGAATGAACAAACACAAAGTTAAATATGAAATACTACGCCATAATAAGACCTCATTGCTATGATCATTCAAAATCTTAGTTATTGTCCAGGTTCCCATCTATGGCCACTTACTTCATCCTGCTTTATTTGATCCACTTCTATTAGATAAAACCTTTTCTTCCTGCTAACACCCACAGCATTTTCCATTTGTTTTATGAGTCATAAGCAACATATTCACCCTCATGCTTCATGCAAGAATGGACTGGGTCCTATTCATTTAAGTAATTCTAGTAACAGCAAACAAAGTGTCCATGGTTGATAGTGACCAAAACTTCAGTTGGTAGGTGGTTAATAATTGAAAGGGATTGACTCACTAAAAGTAAACAATACTAGTTCTTTTCCAGGAATCCCACGATGTTGGAAGTGATAAATTTTTCCAGTAGGCAGAGGCAGATCTTAGATCAGAGTTTATTCTATTATCTAAACAATGTAAAGCATCACATTGGTGCTCTCTCTAATGCCAGGCCTTTCTGGGCACTTAGAATAATGAGTACATACCACCTCACACAGCCTTGTTTTTTAAAAATAGAGAAAGATTTATTACCTGTAGTAGGTAAGGAGAGCACAGAAGTTATTTACAAAGCAATGCCCTTCCCAAATGAAGGCAGTGCATTTGGGGAGTCTTTATGTATTCATATAGAAAAACACTTTAGGGGAGAACACATTCCTGGGCATGTTTAGTTAAGGAGTATATTCTGGATGCTTGGTTTAAGGTCATTTCAAGAAGGAAATATTGCAAACATATTTTTGGGCATGCTTAACGCAAGGTCATGGAGCCTACGTATGGAAGGTTAAAATGGCTGTCAGGAATGCCTCTGAGCATGCTCAGCTTGTGGCATAAAGGTTTAGTTGAAAAGAGAATAGAAAAAGAAAAGGACATTTCCAAGGTACATTAATTTAGTAGTTTGTCCATAATGGTGCCTGTCTTGCTTAGCTGCTAACGAATTCGCCCTGAGACATTTCATTCTTCATTCTTGAAAACTTCAAGGATGGAGGTCATTCTTCTAAAAGTTTTTTGCTTTGGATGAGGACACTGTATTTCTTAGAGGTGTGTAACTCGCTTGATGTACTTAGGATCACCAGGGACAGTCTAACATCATAGCTTGAGTTTCTTCCATAATTGTTTTATCAACATTTTAAGACACATCTAATTATGACATAAACCATGAATAAAATATGCAAAATTGACATTCCTAATTTAAGTAGCCCAGAAAAGATAAACTTAATATCCTGGGGAATCTAGACCAAAGCACAGTTAAACAAACAGGTCAACTAAAGAATAAGGAAAAAATGAATACTTGCTGTTGTATCTTATAGTACAATTGCATTGAACATGATTTTCAGTTCTGGCAAGACACAAAAAAGCATAAGCATTCAGAAGATAAAGCTATGTAAGCAAACAGACCAACTAGGGGAGGAGGGCAAAGATAGCTGCTTACTGCTTGCCTCTACTTGTTATTTGACTTTCTTTAGCTTTAGTGTGAGTCCTGGTCTTGGTTCACAGAGTACACATTTGTAGACTCACTTGAGTCTTTTGGTTCTTGTACCCTCTTTACTCTGGTATGATGAATCCAGGGAGTCATATGGTGTAATGATGGAAGAGCAAGTAGTAGATAAAGATTATGTAAGGTCCTGTCCAAATTGGATTAGCTTGGTTGTGAGGAGACCCTGACTTCCAGGTTTTTAAAATACCTGGTCCCCTGGCTCACAGGAATAAAGTCTTAACCCAGTAGAAGTAAGTTTTAGGTTAGCTTACCTAAAACATCCTCTGACCCAGATCGATTATGTTTCATTGCCAGTTCAAGTTCTACATTGGGGTATAGTTTAGATCTAGCTCCCCCTGGAAAGCACCTTCCATACAGCATTTTAAAGGGGCTGAGTTTCAACTTCCCTTGGGGAGCAGCTCTGATGTGGGTCAGAGCAACAGGTAGAAATTTTAGCAATTTTTATGAGCTTTTTGACACAGTTTGTCCAAGGTAAACTTAAGTATATGATTGACCACTTAAGTTGTGCCAGATGACTGAGATCTGATGTTGCCTGTAGCTTCCTTTGTACTTTTAGCACCTGGGAATTCCTGCCCACTACGTTTGAAATAAAAGTGGGTCCATTGTCACTTTAGATAGATCAGGGTAAGCAAAGCCTGGGGATCATTTGTTTAAACATTCTTTGATAACTTCTCCTATTTTTTTCTATTCTGCAAGGGAAGGCTTCCAGCTACCCAGTAAAAGTATGCACAAAATCTAAGAGATGTTTAAATCCTGTTGGGGGTGGTTGACATGACTGTAAAATCCTCATGCAGCCTATTTAAATTTGGTCAGCATATCCTACCATAGGATAAACCTACTTGCACTGGGTTTTCCTTATTTTACGCATGAATCATTAATCTGCTTTTCCTTCAAAATACTACTCAAATATCGCTTCCTTTAAAGACCTTCCACATCTATGTCTGACTTAATGTTCTTCCATGTACTTCTGGAAACTGTCTAATTAAATTATTAACAATTGCCTACATTGGCTTATAATTGCATTATATTATAATTTACTTATCTCTCTATGACACAAGAGTATATTTTTGGGGCACCTGCATTATATATCATTAGCGTTGTGTATGCCCTACCCAAAACTATACCTTGGACAAAGTGGCCACTCAATAAAGGGACCTAGGGAATGAATTAATTTGTAAATCTGTGCTGAAAAGTTTTGAATTTATTTTTCATGGTAGTGTGGCTTCAGAAACCTTTCATCTAAATTGCCCCTTTCTTGTTTCTAAGAGTGACCACTGTCTAAACTTCTGACCTGAGCAAGGATTGTTTCTCATTATGCAGATTTTAGGTTTTGCTGTTGTGATATGAATTGTGTGAGGATGTTTTCACTTACTCAAGTCCTATGCAATGTACTCTTCAAAGATTTGCTCTCTGGCTACTACATTTTTAGTATTCCTAGCAACTCAAAACAGCCGTCATGATCTGGTTCAAAAGGGTTGGTATATTAGTTCCTGTGGCTGCTGTAACAAATGACCATAAACTAAATGACTTAAGATAACGTGTGTAGTCTCTTTGGGTTTGGTTACAAATCCAAAATCAAGGCAATAGCAGGGCTACACTCTCTCCAGAGGCTCCAGGAGAATCTTTTCTTGTGTCCTCGAGCTTGTAGTTACTGTTGGCATTCCTTGGCTAGTGGCAGCATCACTCCCATCTCTGTCACTTCTTCACATGGCCTTCTTTTTCTTTATTGGTCTCTCCTCCTCTCTTTTAAGAATACTTATCAGATCTAGGCATGGTGGCACATGCCTCTAATTACAGCATTTAGGAGACGAGGCAAGAGAATCTCAAGTTCAAGATCATCCTGAGCTATGTAGTAAGACTATCTCTCAAACAAGCAAAAAAGAACACTTGTCACTGACTGTATGTCTCATGTGGATAATCCAGGAAGATGACATCTTGATATCCTTAGCTTAATTACATCTGCAAAGACCATTTTTCCAAATACAAGGTAACATTTGCAAGTTTGAAGACATGGAGTGTGGTCATAATTTTGGAAGACCCCCATTGAACCCATTGCAGTTGGCAACTGTAGATTCAGTTTCTAAGATTTCCAAGTGGTTTTCTCTGCCAACCTGGCAGCACAGAAGCTCTCAATACCACTTAACAATTTTTTTATAAACTCATGATTAAAACAGCATTTTACTCAACTTTCATTTAAAAAATTATTGGGCTGTCATGGTGGCTCAAGTGGTAGAGCACATATTTCTTGTGAGGTCCTAGGTTCATACCCCAATATTGCCAAAAAAAAAAATTTTTATTTTTTTTGGTTAAGAATTTAACAATATATTTTGGTTCTAAATTCTTGGGAAAATCATAAGTTTTTTGGGATGCAAGTTATATTTACATTTTAAAACAATCATTTCAGAGTTCTGGAATCCAAAATAGTTATTTTTATTTCATTATTGTTAGGTTTTTTAATGTTTGTATGTTTGTTTATTTGAGACAGGGTCTTTCTAATTTAGCTCAGGCTGGTCTAGAGCTCATGATTCTCTGGCCTCAGCCTCATGAGTACTAGTATTACAGGCATGTGCTATCATGCCTTGCCCAATATAATGATGCCCAATGGCATTGGCTCAAAGGTCTTCAAATACATAGTGAGGTTATTTCTCTTCAAAAAGTCAGTATGTTATACTCTGAGTGCTCTGCGAAATTACCCTATTTTGATGAAAGAATCCAATTCTGAATGTTGTCACTAGAAATGAAGAATTTCCTCCACTTTTTTTTTTAATATAAGGAAGTCAGTATCTTGGACCTGATGTTTTACTTCCCACAAGGGAACAATATCTCTTGTCAGGCAGATTTTTTTTTTTTCACCAAAGAATCTACTACTACAAATTTTCACAAAGCAGGTCAATATTTTGTTTCAAGTTCAATGTTAAAGGCCCATGTAGGGAAAAATTTAGTGTCATGGATAATCAATGGTTCAACAAACACAATAGACTGAGTGTGGATTCTATACAATATGACTTTCCCTTTTTAAAAACAGAAATACACGTTTCTTTTTATAGAAGCAAATTGTGTGTTGTGGGAAACTTTTGAAATAATGAAAAGTTGTGCAACTCAATGTAGCATAAAATGAGGCTTGATAATAGTGACTGATAGATATGTCCCATATCACAGAAGTACAATTTTTATCAGCTGATTTTTATTAGTAGACCCATTTTTACTGAAACTGGTAACCTGAGAGAAACTGAATACAGACACAATTGAATTCCTGGAAGCATGTGTCTGAGATGAATTCATGCCTTGCCCTTAACGATGTTTTTTTAAGAGTTACAGCCTGACTCTGTGGCTGTATCATGCTGTCTTAAAGGGTACTGCAGATTGTTGGCAGTCTGATTCCTGGCTGAGTAGAATACTTGAATACTAGCTTCAGCATATCAGGAAAGTAAGCAGTCTATTTGCATGTTTCATGAGCACACATGTGTTTATTATAGGGAGTCCACTGTCCTTAGGTTCTTCCTTCCTTAAGGGATTAGCTTGTGTTTAGCTGAAAAGTCAAATTCATGTCCAGAATTTTACACCAGGGTTTAGCCTCATCTCTGTCATCTTAAAAAAATATGAAATCATAAAATTTGAGACTGTACAGCTTCCAAGAAAAAACCCTTTATCTATAGATCTCACTGTTCTCTTCTGAGACCCAGCCTCTCCTGTTTCCTTTTATATAGGCCACCATGTTCGTGTTGCATGTCAGTGCCATTCAGTCTTCAACAGACCAGACCAAAGATAAGTCTCTGCCATCTGTGAGCTGGTTAGGGCCCTCCAGGGGTCTAGCTTACACAAAAATGAGTCACCATTTGTGTAAGAGCTAGTAGGCTTGCGTGGTTTCTCTTTGTGGGAATTTGGATGAAAGACCTATGAAGTCAGCAGGCTGTACAGTACTAGAGGCAGAGAAGGGTGGGGTGTAAACTCAGTGTGCAGGAGCTGTGAACCACCAAGCCATCCACAAAACAGGAAGTATGGAAAGGAGGGAGCATGAGATTAGAATGGGGGAGAGAAGGAGAATGCTGTTATCAAGGTAGCAAAGAGGAGCAGTTAAAGGGAGAGCTGATAGACAAACTGAAACGTAAGTTTGACCCACAAATGAAATTTCTGTTCCTGTCTCAAGCTATTGTCAAACCATGAGAATTGGTGTTTTATGCTGTAAGTGATGAATGGTGTCCTAATTCTCTACAAACTCTAGCGCTTCTTAAGACAGCGTTCAATTTTTATACTTCCCTTTGTAATCCATTAACAAAGTAATCAGCCTATTTATATTTCTTGCATTTGAGAGAACCTAACACACATGACATTCTCAAGATAAGACAAATAATAGAGACAAAATTATAACTAAAATATCGTCATAATTTTGACATTGTAGCACAATAATTTAACAGTATTTTATTGAAGTGCTGTCTGTCAAGCAATGTGCTTTAATGTTTTTTACATGGAGAAGGCATTCTGAAAACCAGAAAGCCTGTTTTCATTCTAGCTTTGTGTCACAAGAAGTACTTTTGGGACAAGACTTCCCTGATAGTAATTAGATTGCTTGTCCAAGGACCTTTCAGATAAACACTCTTGTCACCTTTAAAAGTAAAAGCAACAGGAGAGAGTTGCCCCAGCAACCTTACTTTGTGTCCTAATGAAGATCTTTCCATCATGCTTACGAAAATTTCTATTGCTTTGTCCTTGTAGATTAGTCGAAAGCAATTTGTGCATGATTGCCTGTCTGGTGTTGTATGGTCAGTGTTCCATATTACCTCAGCGTGATGGAGAAGAGAAAGTGGCTGTGTTTCTTTCTTGCTGTGCTGGAGTTCCTTCCCTTCTGAACCCAACTATGTCTGTTCTATTATTTGGACAATGGAAACACACGTTTTGCATTCCACTTTACATATTGTAGTCTTTGAGTCAGGTTCAGCTCTTTGTAGGCAAAAATGTTGCTATATTGTCTTGCTTCATTGAGTTCCCCTTAGCAGTTGAAGGAAATGATTTGCATTTATTAGCTACATTTGAAACAGATTTCATCCTTCTGTGACAATAAATGACTTTTCCATCCCTACTGGAGCAGAATATCTTCTTCATTAGAAATGATTCCATTGTTTATGTGCCTCATTATAGTTTGGGGACGCAGCAACTACTATGTAGTATTTTCCAAGGTGAGCTAGGAAGTACTGAGCCTTCAAAATTATCATAAAAACGAGGTTAGAGAATGTTGCTAATAGCCTTAACTATTTATTCATAACAATCTTTTTCAATTTCCAGTAATGGAGACTGTAGAAAAGAAAGAGCATAGTGCTCAGAATTGGAGGATATGGCTGATCTTCCACCTCTTGTATTTCCTAGAAATGGGACTTGTGCAGTCTCTGTTTCCTTGTCTGTAGAAGCTGGTTGCCCCTCCCTCAGCTGCCAGGTGGGCTAGTTATGAAACGCAAAGTGGAGAATGTAGAAAGTGCTGTGCAAATGAAAAGTCCTCTCTAAAAAATAGTATAAGAAGGGTGAGTGCAGTCACAAGAAGGCTGCCTTACTTCCTTGTTTCTATTAACTATTATCATTGTCGGGGAGAGGATGGAGGTGGGATGTGTGTGTGTATGGGTGGTGTTATAGTCATAATGAAAAGTGTTGAGAATCAAATACTCAAAATGTCCAAGAAACAAAATGCCAGGTGTCAGTTCCTTCAGAACTCCACATGCACAGCAGTATGTCTCTTTGTGAAGTCTCCAAACTGAATTTGAAGTGACCATTCAGCTTGGTTCATTCCTTCCTTATTTCTTAAGTATTGACAGAAATGAGCTAAATTTAACCAAATGAAATAATAGCAGTCAGCCTAAGTCTTAAAGACAAAGACAAGGTGATGATTGAGATTCATTTTTCCCCATTTCCTCTCTGCTTTTCTCTCATTTATGGGGATAATTCATATATTCTACATTTTGAAAGAAATAATTATAGTAATTAGAATTTGACTTTTTGTGAGCTATGAGAAGCTGTTTATTCTCACTGACATCAATACAATTTTAACTAATAAGAATCTTTAATCTACAAATTAGATAACATACATCTAAGGACACAGATTCATTACTCTCCTGTGTTTAATCAATTTTAATATGTAGGAGTTGATAATATAGATTCTACTCCAGATCTGAGTGAGTTATGCATGCAAAGTCCAAGGAAAGAATGAATTTGAAAAAGTGTGACTTTGGAGGGAAAAAACAGAAATGAAAATGAGGTGTTTTGTTTTTCCTGGGCATTTTGTTCTTACCAACCACGTGACAGGGGTTTTTTTTGGGGGGAGGTAGTTAGTGACTTTATGATGTAAGAAATACTAGGTTGTCAACCCAGCAAAAACATTCTAGAGAACAAGGACCCAGAGGTGGGCTTGAGTTCTCTATCTCTTTTACTCTGTGTGGTGTCCAGGGGATTAGTCCCTGGTTGAAGAAAGAGCTTGACATTTGAATTCTATTTTCCATATTACTCCACAACATTTATTTGAAATGCACATTTAAAAACCTCATTTTCAATGCCCCATTCCTCCATTAGAAAAATTTTAGTGCATTCTTTATTTAAAAGAAGTATGCTACGGTGATATATGATTTCCTGTTGGTCTTCACCAATCCCACGTATAAGTGCAAACATCCCACAGATAGTGCAGGGTGTGAAGAGGGAAGAGAATGGAGATCTTTACACGGAGGGAACACAGTCTCCTGAGGTAGGTCCCGTAGAGCCAGATGCACTTGACATCTGGCTTTGACATCTCCTTTCAACAGACAACAGGACAAACTCAGATTGTTTTCTGTAAAATATAAGTCTTAGCTGATCTCTATCAAGCCTAAATTTCTGGGATTCTAAGTGTTCCTCTTTTGCTCATGTTTATGTGGGTTTGAATGATCCACCTGACTTTTCTTCAACTACTTTTTTTCTTCCTCTGAAACAGTGGTGTGACTAGTTGGCATTCTCTGACTTTTTTTTGAAAAATGTTCAAATACTGGCAATGGGCAAAACAGAGAGCATGACGTTCTTCACGCTGGGCATGCTGGATGTCACTCAGTGAATCTTCGGAGGATTTTTGAATTCTACAGAGGCTGCATGTTCAGTTGGTTTCTATTGACTGGGCTTCTTTGGCACTCTGCAGAGGCAGGATGGAGTTGTAGAAAAGCAAGAGTCACACACGTAGTTCTTATGCCTAGAAGAATAAATGAATTTTATCCGGTAAGGACATACATGATTTTTAAAATACAGAAAAGATTACTCCAAACATTACATTTTATTGTAATGTACATTTCCTGATTTCTTGATCTTCAAATTCTATAATAACAACTTCTTAGGGACTGGATGTGGTGGTGCACACCTGTAATCCCAACTACTGGGAAGGTAAAGACAGAAGGATAGCAGTTTGAGGCCAGCCTGGGTAAAGTTAGCACAAGACGCCATCTGAAAAACAAATTAAAGTAAAAGGAGTGAAGGTGTGTGGTGGAGGTGTGGGCAGGGCGCGAGTGGTAGAGTGCTTCCGTGGAAAGTAGGAGGTCCTGAGTTCAATCCCTAGTACTACTAAATAATATTAGTATTTAGACAACTTATTGTCTTCCCCTTTAAATAAATAGATGAAACATTCAACTTGAGATCAATTTATGGAAGAATCGTGATTGTTATCATTTTGCAAATCGTATTTGAGCAACAATATAAAGGGTGTGTGTGTGTATTTGTATGTGTTCAGGAGAGAGAGAGAAAGCACAATTACTACAACCCTCCTTGTTGATGTGTTAACATTTATAATCACAAATAATCAGCCACCCCACCCCCACCCCAGGCTTTAGCCTCATCTACATTAAGTCAGTAGTTTGTGTCTAATTTACAAAGTTCATCATAGCCTACGTAGATTGCCTTGCAGCTTCATAGGGTTCAAGAGAGATCACAGAAGCTGACATTTAATGTAATTATAGAATAATGATTACCATGTGTAAAAAAAATTCCTGCACATAATGAAGCTAGAACAAAGCCTGTCTTCAAGCTAGATGAAGGTTAGGAAATGGCTAATTGGTTCAATTGTCGTTCCCTGCCACTCACAGTGCTCAGTGCTTGAACCTTTTCCTCGCTGGAATGAGGAGTCTGTGAAGCAGTGACTCTCAGTGGGGAAGCAGTGCTGACAGATATTGATACAAAATGGTTGGGGTTATCTGAACTTGAGAAATCTGAGAGAAAGAATTGTGACTCCAGTGTGGAAATTTTGCTGCTCATGTCAAATAATGTAATTCCAATTCAGCAGTAGTCTTTCATGAATTACAGAAGCTCTCACCTCTGTTTCTGCTGCAGGCTTTGATGGGTATGAGACAATTACTACTTCTATTTTGGAATCTGTGACACAGCTACTTCAGTTAATCTAATAGCAATCCGGTGAGAGGGTAACACTCCATCCCAAAGGGAGTTAGGCATCCTAGTCCCTCTTAATTTAGTTCAAACATCCATTTAGTCAAGACCCTGTGTCTCTCATCTGACCTTTAGTTATACTTTCCTATATTATCTGGGTGTAGTCATGAATTACAAATTAACTTCCCAAACCAGTATTCACTTTCAATTAGTAGGTTTTTGATTCACATACTAGTTATTTAAAAGCCAACTTTTACTGAAATGGAAACCTCATAAAACAATTTTCAGTGTGGAAGGGTGATAGTGAGAAGGTAGGCAAGATATAACAGTTTATTTTCTTGCACAGTGATTATGACAGGATATATAAATTTTATAATGCAAAACCCTAAACAAATGGAGTTGTGGAATCAATTTTTTTGATTAAGCACATATACTTTCATTTCACATTATGTTTATTCATTTTCTGCTGAATAAAGTAGAAAATAGAGACTAGATCTTCCTTGTTTGATTACTGAGAACCTACACTCTATTTGGTTATTATTATCATAACCACCACTAATAATTGGACAGTAACCAATGGGAAGGCAGAAGAATTGGAGTTTGAGAAGAATCCAAAGCCATAAAAAAACAGCTGGTCCTGTAGAGTTGTGCAGTGCATACCTGTGCAACCATTTTTTCAAGTTCTGGATGTTGGAAGCTTAGCAGTAAGGATTGGACTTCAGGCAGAATGAAAACGTGCTCCTCCTTAGGATGGTGAGACCTCAGAGAGTCCTGTACCTCAATAAAGCCCACATCTTCTACCCACAATGTGCAAGACTGGCTCATGCTAGCTCTGAGGAGATGAAAGACATAGGTAAATATCCCTGGGGCAAAATGAATTGCCACTTTGATGCTGCTGAAAAGTAATTTGTTGTGGGCATTACCAGGAACAGTGGACACTGGAGCCAGAATTTCTACTTTCCTCTCAACACTGCAAAGAAATTCCATAGAGGTGAAAAGACACCTCCCCACCCCCACACTCACATCATTCTGTCCACTAACCATGGAAAACTTGGTATACAGTCTAGAAGGTCCTGACCAAATCTTCAACATTATGCAATGGTGTCAACAACAGTTTGTGCTCTGTTTTGGAAAATGTGAAGGAGAAGGAAATGCATCTCTAGCCATGACCTTACTGCAAAGCCTCTTGCTCTATAAGCCCAGTCTTCTTGCAGTGATGTTCTTGCTTGTATCCTTTAAAGGAAAAGAATTTGTATTCTTTGCCTATCTCTTGGCAGCTCTCTGCCAGTCACTATCCCTCTGAAACAACCGCCCACCAGCACACCCCTGGAATTAAAAACAGCATCAATAACATCATCTCCCTCCCTGATGGGAAATTTTGTTGTCAGTTGCTGCTTTGTCCTAAAAATAGGGAATAGAAGTGGGGAGGGGGAGTGAGAAGTGAGTTTTATTTGACTGTTACAATTAGTTAGCTTCCTGCTAATGGACGTTTTGCATATTCTGTCTTTTTCTTTTTTTTTTTTTTTGACATCTCTGCAAGATTGACTCCAGCTGCTGCAGAATATAATTATGGATCTATCCTTAGTGATATAGGATATTGATTTGTCTTCTCCAAGTAGTAAATTCCCAGTGACAGGCATTATCTTTTGCCAATTTCATTTGTACAATACCAGGCACATGGCTAGACACATAAAATAATTTTGGATGTAGGTTTTGATTTAAATCATTTTGACACAATGATTTAGCACAAGGTATTGAACTTTTCCACTTTACTGTCTATGACAAAGAAAGCATAAATAATTGTGAGTATCGTGTTTTAAGAAATTGTTCATATAGAGCTTTTGGTTATTTTAATTTAATTTATGCTGACTGACTAGTACATAGTGCCTGGTGATCAATAAAAAGTAGTTGTACTGGTCAGTATAATTATTAATGTAAATTTAAAATGCCAGGATTAACTTTAAGAGACTATAATCAGGTCTAAAACCGTGTATTGATCTAAGGATTAGGAAATCTTTACAGGGGGTTCTAGACTCTTTGGCTATATCTTGGAGGAGAAAAAAACACCCAGACATGAGATAATAATAAAAACACATGGTTTCAACATATTAGGAGTCTAATATGCCCTGTACCTTCAGCTTACTTAATTTTTAAACCAATACTACAAAGTAAGTATTTCCCTCATTTTCAGTTAGCAAACTGAAGCCCAACAACTTCCCAGGGTTTGGGAGCTAAGTGACGAATATGCTCACTGAATCCAGACTTGTTTTTTCTAAGCCCTTGTTTTTCTGTCTTCAACACGGTAAATGGGAAAAGGTTCATTCAAGTCTTCTTTGCTCAAGACCCCATCCAAATATAAATTGACAACAAGCTCCATGCTTACTTATACTTGTTGGTAGTCTCCTGCTTTGATAAAACTCTGTATTGTCAAAAAATGAACATTTGAGCTCAGCAATGGGAAACTGCAGCATCAGCCATGCCTACCACAAGAGGAAAGGTTCCACCATAAAAAGATGGAGGAGAGCTGCCATAACAAGCCAGTTCCAGCCCATCTGTCCCCATCCGCTTTCCCTGCTCAGACAGGATCTCTCATTATTCCAGTCTTCGTATCTCTTTGTCCAGCTTTGACAGCACCAAGATCTGTGTTCTGGCACTACAGTGTTTTCTAATCAGAATTTAAAAATAGAATTAAACTGGCCATAGATCATAAATACAGAAATTGGAGCATTTTATAGATGGAGAAATAGTGCTTCTTATGGGCTGAGTTCCCTTCTTAATGAGATCTAGAGGTTTACTGAGGGCAGGGGGTATAGTTTACCCTTGCTACCCCTCTCCACATGCTAGCATAGTGCTTAATATCTTGGGGGCACTCAAAAGAATACTAGGTGATTGAATTGCTAGCATATTTTACCAGGAAGCCTTCATACACGAAAAGGACTTTTTCCCTTTCCCTTTCAATCTTTAGGCTGTTTCACTACTTTACTCTGGGGAATAAGTATATTTCACTCAGGACACATCAAAAGGCAATGTGGAGTGTTTTATGGTCTCCCAAATGTCCTACTGTCTTTGTTCAACAGGCACAGTGGGGGTGCTCATTTCTTAATATTTATCTTTGTTGAAATAACACTGTAACTTCCTATTGATGATAAATTGGCAATCTTTCATAACTTGAGCTTTGGCTTTAAAGTTTTTATTTTGTAAGTAATATATGCACATAAATTAAAATATAAATGCACAAAGAGAAAAGCAACAACAAAAATCTCGCCCTTTTCTGTTCCCTAAACTCCCAGTTGCCTTCTCCAAGAACAATCACTGCTACTTATTCAGTTTACCATTTCAGAAGATGCATATGAGTTTTTTTAGGTTTCTATCACAAAATACCTTAGGCTAGGTAAAATATGAACAAGAGAAATTTATTTCTCATAATACCAGAGGTGGAAAGTGAAAAAGCAATGCACCAGGATATTTGGTGTCTGGTTTGGGGGTTACTCTTCACTTCCAAGGTGACACCTTCTTGCTTTGTGCATGACAGAAGTACAAAAGGATTGAACTTTGTCACCCAAGGTCTTCTATAAGAATCCTTGTCCTTCATGGCCTTATCACTTTATAAAAGCTTCACATCTTAATATTTTTGCTTTGGGGAATAAGCTTCCACAGGAATTTTGGAGGAACACATTCAAACCATAGAATATATATAGTAACAAATATTCCTTCTCTGTTTCTGTCTCTCTCTTTTCCCTGCTCTTAACACGTAGGATAGCATACTATTTTTTTTTTACCTTTTTCAAAGCAGTTTGCAAAATATTCTTTCAGTTTTTTCAATTAGCAAGAGATCTGGATGATCATTTTTAGCAGTCAGCACTAACTCTGTATTTTTATGGTTGCACAATACTTCATCTCAATCCACTTCCAAAGAATCAAATATGACCTCTCTTATTGCAGAATATTTTTAATCTTTTGGCATCATTAACTGCAGTTAATAACCTTGTTTATGTGTAATTTCAGATATTTAGAAGTTCCTATATGCAGGTATAAAAAGTTGAAAGAAAGATACTGACAAATTATTTTTGAAAATAGTTGTAGCCATTTGCTTCCCCATAAGTAATATCTGACAGCGTCTCGACATAAGAGCGTGTTATAAAATTTTTATCTTTGCCAATCTAATGGGCTAAAATTGTTTCTTTGTGTATTTTAAAATTTTCATTTATCATATGGTAGGTGAAGTTGAGTGTCTTTTCAAATGTAGGGGGTTTTTTCTTAGTGAATTGTCAAAATACTATAGTCATTTTGTACATAATTGTTCTGTTGTATTGCTTATAGAAGTTATTTATACATAAAGGAACTCTTCCCTTTGAGTAATGAGTTGGACATATCTTGTTTTCATTTTGAAAATTTTGCTTGTGGAATCTCTTTGCATATGGAACTTTCAATTTTATATAGATTTATATTTTTATTTTTATATAGTTGCATTTGTCAACCTCTTTAAAATTGCTGCTAGTTTTCATGTCATACTAGATTGTTTTTACCTAGTCTGAGATTATAAAATTAAAAAAACACAAAAGATAGGAATCCTTATGTTTTATTTAGGAGTTCTAGACTCCTTGTGTTTTAAGAAGATTCACATGTAATTTTAATGGCTTAACTTGGGCACTGTTTTAGGATCAGGGCTCTTTTTGTTGTTATCCTTTTACGTTGTTTCATTTTGGTACTGTTATTTTTTAATACTGGGAGGAAAACAGAGTAGGCATGTGCCTGTTTAGCGGCATCTTGATTCTTACTTACTTTTTTAAAGAAAAGCTCTCGAAAGAGTCATGTATACTCATTGTCTCTACTTCCTCTGCTTCATATTTATGTGTGTACAGGGTTTTTTAAATGATGTAATTCTTCAGACATAGTAAATAATGTTTAATTGGTAGAAAGCTTCAAAAGAAAAAGTGAACACCTGGGTACCTACCACCCAGTTTCAGAAGTAGATCATTAGCTGGGGACAGTGGCTCATACCTGTGACCCCAGCTATGTGGGAAGGACAGGCAGAAAGATCATGGTCTTAGTCTGACTCTAGGCAAAAATGCAAGACCCTACCTAGAAAATAACCTAAAAAACAAAAGACCTGGAGGTGTGGCTCAGTGACAGAGCACTTGCCTGACAAGTGTTATGGGAGATTTTTGTAGGACCGAAAACCTCCACTCAATCTTGCTTGCTTAGTGTTTAGTTAGAGTGAGGGTCAGAGTTTTGGGTTCTTGTCTAGCGAAGACAAAGAATGAACTTCATGGACAATGAGAACGAATGAAGTGAGAGAGTTTATTGAGATACAAAGGTGTAAAGCGAGAGAACAGAGTCCCCAGAGTTGTGGGGGGCAGGGAGAGGGTCCTTAAGAGACAGTGAGGTGGTCTGGGGTTTTTTTTCCTTTTCTCCAGTGTGTTGCTCAATCTCTATGCTAATCAGATATGCAGAAAGCAGCATTTTGGTTGGCTGTACCTACAACATTCTGATTGGCTGTGCCAGGGGGCTCTAAGTTCAAATCCCAGTACCACAGAAAAAAGTGTAGAATGTTATCAATACATTGACACCCTGGTACATGTTCTCCCAATCACATCCTTTCCCTTTCTCTTCTACTTAAAAATGTTACTCTACTTATGCAATCCTCAGGATTAACTTCATGGGCAGGCACTTAATATGGTTGTATGGGGTCAGCACCTAGATGGGACCCTGTGATTAGGGCTTAGTGCTTCCTGGTTGCCCTCTTGAAATTCATAATAACTTTGTCCATTATTTTATGTTTTGTGAGTAGAACTGACAGATAAAAGAGCATGCTCCAGGGCTTGCAGCCTCAGTTAATATGTGTTTTGTTTCCTGCCAGCTCCCTGGGATGAGTAGTGACACCTGTCCTTCTCCTCTAGCTCAGTGAATGCTGCCACCCTACACTCTTGGCAGGGACTTGGAAGTGGATGAGGGGAGATTAATGACTCTTGTCAATGTCACTCTCCACCTCTACATGTTGCCAAATCCAGTACTCTGTTCTTATCCACCTTCTTGCTTCTTAGGCTGCCCTGAGCTCATCCCTTCTCATCTCTATATATCCTTAGGTGATTCCATTCAGTCTTAATGCTTACAATACTATTTATATACAATGATGCCAAGACTTTTATCTCCAGCATCAGCCTCTTCCTTAAATTCCATACTTGATACCAATCTGCTCTGGGATAGAACCGTTCATTCTCTGCCCTGCCTCAAACCCCCTCCTCTCCTTGCATTCCTCCCCTAGAAAATAATGAACACTCAGGTGCACAGTAAAAATGTTCAGATGTTTTGTTGAACCATCTCTATCCTCTGTATCTAACCCACTGCTAAATCTCCACAGTCAGCCCTTAACCCACCACTTCCCATGTTACACCTAGAAGGAAAGTAGAGAGGCCGTGATCATCATTATCAGCACTTAATAATTAGTGTCCTTACTTCCACAGATTTCTTACTACGCAAGCCAAAGTGATCCTTTAAATCATACCCATGTCACTCACTCCCCAAGGTCCTGAATGGCCTACAAGCATACTTGAATGAAATCCAAAGTCATTTAATGGTGTGTGCAGTTCTGTCTGAGCCAGCCCCTGCTTACCTCTCTGATACCACATTCCAAGTGTCTTTCCTTAGTTCACAATGCCTGAATGGTCTTGTTTTCCACAAGCTCAGCAGGCATGCTGCTACTTCAGGGCCTCAGCACTTGATGCTATCCCTACATGATGTGGCTTTCTTTAGCTATTTGGATAGCTCTTTCCATCACTGCATCCAAGTCTCTGATTAAATGACACACAGTTTTAAAAGACTTGCTTGATCTTGTTGCCTACAATAGTTGTTTCTCTGACATACGAGTCTCTTTACTACTTTATTTTTCTTCCTGGAACTCACCACTTCTTGACATTATTATATGTTCATTGTTTCTGTTTTTTAGCTCCTGTCTTTCTCACTCGAATGTAAGCTCCATGTAGTCAGAACTCCATCCTGTCTATTATGAAAGTCCCCAAGCCTAGAGTAGTGCTTCACACATAACAGGAATTCAATGAACATTTGTTTCATTAATGAAGCTTGCATTTCCTCGGTACAAGCCCTCTTCTCTTGGTAGCTGGAACACTAATTGTTCCTGAGTCTTTCTTAGCCACACCCTCTCTCTTCTTTTCCCCTTTGACTACCACTGTTGGGAAACTCTCCCACCCGTACCCTCCAAACATTACCTGTCTCTTAACTTCCATTCAAGCCTCCCTATTTCAGGAAACTTTGCTAATCAAAACCAGAACAAAATCTACATCTTCTTAACATGTATTGCATCCATGTAAGTCCTGTGTACTTATTCTCCATTTTGCATTTTCTAATTATATGTCTGCAAGATTAACTATTCCATGTGTGTTTGACTTTGTAACAAATGAAGAGTTCTGTGTCCTTCATTTGCTAAAATTCCCAAAATATACAAAATGTGTGCTTATGATGAATGCTTATTGAGTAAATGAATGAACGGAATTAAAAGGTGCTTTAGTGATGTGATTAATGAACTTTCAATAAACTAGTTCTCAATTTTAGATTGTCGTTGCGAACATTGACAAGGACATTACTAAAACGCTGGTAATTTTTTTTCGTTTTTCATGACCTAAGTCAAACCTTACATTCTCCCTCTCCTTCATCCATCCATTCATTCAATCATAATAGCAATATTAGTTACCATTTGAACTTGTGCCCTCTTTTTATATTGCTCCATTATGTAGAGGAAGAAACTAGATCTTGGAGAGACTAAGTGCATTTTCTAAAGGAATAATAGAAGCAAAGACAAGTAATTACAAGGCAATGTGATGAACTGATGAGAGAAATTTATGGGCTCCCCTAAGAACAATGAGAATAAAGCACCAAAAACTCTATCTACCATTTGGGAGGGTGGTGTGGTCACAGAGGGATCATAGATAAATGTGACTTCAATTTAATTTTGATGAGTGAATGGAAATTATCTAGGCAGGTGAAAATCCAAGAAAATTGTGCATTACAGTTCAGAAGCACAATATTAAAGAGAATGGTTCCTATATAGTGATGGCAGCTTTCTAACTGTTCCCATCACTCTTTGCAGATGCTTTTATCACAAACACAGTGTGCCGTATTGTGACTGTGAGTTCAGAAGTCTTACATTACCAAATAGTGTTCTCTATAGCTATCCTTGGGTCTAGCACCATGCCTGACAGTGAGTTCACATTTGCCAACTTCTCTGACTGGCTAGGCAACTATGAAACTGCTGGCTGGCTAGATATATTGTGATGTCAATTGTCATTTGGCTCTTCAGGGCATCTTCCTGTAAATAACATAGCTCAGAAGCAGCCACAGGGTGATATGGGCAGGAAGGAAGTAGTTACCAAACACTTAGTATACATAGGTACTTCTGAGCCTTTGGACCATGCATAGCCAGGTACCAGATCCTGGAACCTCAGCTGTAACAGCTGCCTCACTAATTTGAACCTCTATGTATTGCACAGACATAGCAAATAGATTGAGAAATAACAAGATATGGTTAGGAATACCTGAATTGAAAGATGCTATGAGGATAGATGTGCTTTGAAAAGCAGAGAGCTGAAAATGCTTTGGTTCACTAATTAAAATATCTTTCTATTTTCTAGTCCCTTTACTTTCTAACTGCAGGTGACTGCTGGCAAGAGCTACCCTCCACTGCTAGCCTCTGCACAAAGTCAAGAAATCAACATTGCAATCATGCAATGTTTCCAGAGCAAGCACTCCCAGAGCTCCAAGCAAAACAGCACTTTCTAGATCCTGCCAGGGTGTATGTGGCAAAGAAAGATTAATTAGCCACTCACTAATTGACAGTATTTCCCACCACATCTGTTTGTGCCTGATGTGAGTTTAAATGTCTCTATTGAAATGCCTGAAGCTGATTGAAAATGTATAGAATTTACTGTCCCTTTCTAATCCTCAGAGATGCCTGGTACCTGGGTTCTCTCTCTACGGATAACAGGGATGTCCTGGACACCTTATTGGGTATGGTAGTGAATTCTGGGAAAAAACAAAAGGCAGTGAAATTTGGAAGTGGAGCAGGGGTGGAGTCTGGTGAAGTAGGGGACCTGTGATATACCTCTGGTTTTTCAATAACTAGCCATGTGACTGGGAAACAACACTACCTATTTGGACTTCTCTTCTTGCTCAGGTGTTTGATGAGACCATCAGTTTCCTAACTCTGTTTCCCAGAGTCTAGAAATTCCAGATCTCCTACACTTTATAGCAGTGCTATTCAACAGAACTTTTTTGTCCAACAGAAATTTCTGCGGTGATGAAAATGTTCCTACAACCACACTGTCCAACTTGTAGCTGTTGGGTGCTTGAAATATGGCTAGTATGACTGTGAAAGTAGATTTTAAATTTTATTTACCTTTAAGTAACTTAACTGTAAATTGTTCCATGTAGAGAGGGATGAACGTATTGGACCCCATATCTCTGGACAGGCTGGGGTCTATCTATGTGAACAGGGTCGAGAACATTCCACCCCTGTTTCATCCAGGTTACAGCTGCCTCTCCCTATTTTCAATAATGTGCTTCTGTCATAGTTTCCCCTGAGCAAAGACTTCCATAATTAGAGGACATTTGAAAACCACTAAACTAAATAACTTCCAAGCCTCTTAAATTTTGAAAGATGCTAATTCTGTCACCCAGTTTCATCTTTTTGAAACTGGATTGTTGACAGCAAAGTCAATGACCAAAGACACCAGATCAGGAGTTAAGAGTAAAGTAAGTACAAAGTTTATTGAAAGGATAGCAAAGCTTCCTACATGGAAAAGGCTTAGTGAAAAAGGCTAAGTCAAGGAATAGCTGAAGTCTAGGAGACAAAAGCCTGACTAAGGTCCTCCTATTCCATCTTGAAACCAGTTTGCGATTGGGTATCATTTTAACTGACTTCTCACTGAACCCAAACACCTGGCCACCCCGTCCTTATCTAACTGGACATTCCAGGAGGGTCTGGTCAGCTCGTCCTTATCTTGAGACATATCATTTACACTTTATAGCCACCTTTTGCTATCTTGTCACGCTTTCACACAGCAGGTTTGCTTTCCTTGAGGAGACTGTTTCTCATCCCTTTAGATGTCTGTTTTCAAAGGTGTTTCCCTGTCTCCCTTATCTCGGAGAAAGTCCACTGTATGTTATTACCTTGGTGACAGGCCTGCTCCTTAGTCTCCTTAGATGTTTACTTTTAAGGGTGCCTTCCTATCTCTCTTATCTAAGACAAAGTTACTTCTGCCATTTGCTCCCCTCACGCTTTCACACAGCAGAGACAAACACACTCTCCTGGGTATAGAGGAAAGAGAAGTCACCTGGCTGACCCATTGTCACACTCCATGTGGCTTGATGGGGGGAAGATGTAATGCATGCAATGTACTGCATGATGTACATTTAAACTGAAGAGCATCTGGGCTCTTTGACAGAACAGAACCTTCCTTGATAATTTGCAGCTGCCTCACCTAGCTTGCTCCCAGAGCTGCTCATGGCCTTTGGGGCTTCTGCTGATCCTATATACTCTGACCATGAAGACAAAAGAAAAATCTTTTGTCAGAAAAGTCTGAATGAAGTTAACCTTCTCAGCCTGTTAAGTATCTATAATTCCTGTATAACTGAGAAGGAAAGGTCAAGGATTTCCAAACTAAAGATGCTCAAAGGTCTATCAAGTTTGTCCCAGGACTCCTAGAGGTCTGAGGCCACTGCCTTTATCAACATGGCCTGTGGAAAATGTTGCTGGGGTTTGGTGAGGGTCATAATGAGCACACCTGATCATCACACCTGCTTCCAGGGGAGGGTAGTTAAGTAAGCACCATGGTTGCACATGGTGAGGTTTGGGGAGGGGGATTATGTCAAGGTGAGAGTCCTAAAATACAAGCCTAAGGAGGTTAGCATCTAGGAGATAGGAATCTCCCTGAGAAAAAAACAATTTTGTAAAATGACCAAGAAATAGGGTTTAGAGCATTGCCCATTTCAGAATCACCTATAAAATGCACAAACCATCCAATGTAAAGTTTGTCACATAAAAAAAAAAGCCAATATCTCTGTGACTTGGTAAGAGGTGAGGGAAAGGTTACAAAGTCCATAGAGCAGTCATGTAGGTGATAGGCAATACAGGAAAGTAACTTCCTCAGAGAAGCAAAAGCTCCCAGTCTTTCAGTTGTGTTTCCCCAGACGCTAAGGTAAGTAACCATTAATAACCTCCCAGAAACCTTCTGTACAAAATGGCTGTGATTTCTCCATCTTTCTTGACCACATTAAAACAAACAGTAGAGCTTGTTGAAGTGTAAGTCAATATTTTAACCAGAGATACAACTTCGGGAACCATATTATTATATGTATTTTCCCAACCTCTCATTCTCACTCAGAACCAAAATTGTTGTCAGAAGTTTTGTCTCTTGTCATGTATTTGTGTTAGGACTTCGTAAAAACACAGTGTGGTATTTTGAGGAGGACTTGCCACAAAAACTGTCATTTGCTATGATTTTTTCTTGGCTTTATCACATTTCTGGTTGTATTTTGTATAGATCTAACATGTTAAATCACTTTCACCAAGAAAACTAATTAATAAAATACTACTCTTAAGACCTGAAATTAAAATCAGGAGCATGCCCGCTTCCTTCTTTCCTGCTCTCTGGTCATCCAAGATAGCCATTTGCATCATGTTCTACACACAGCCAATGGTCACCCTTCACCTCCCTTTGTTCTACAAATATGAAGATTCTTTGCAACCAGTTAGGCAGAAGGAGAAGTTAGGCTGTTGTTTGGCTTGAAAGAGCATCCACAATCTTGGCAACTTGCTTTCTTATTCAACCACCAGGCCCAGAGACTGTAGTGAATTTCTTCAGGATTTTCTTTTGGAAATAATAGTTAGCCTGACACTCCCCCATCATCAACACCAGGAGCTATCTCTGCAGAAAGAGAAGTTTCTTCTCTTAAGACTCTCCCCTAGGATCAGTTGTCCTCACTAGAGCACCACCCTCAACTCTTTGGTGAAGTTGCTCACATGCCACATGTTCAGGATGTCTCCACTCAACTTGAGTCTCTAAGAGTAACCATAACATTTCTTCATTCAGCTAACTCCAGTGATGCTATGGTGAAGGAAACCCTCAGGAATGGGCAGATCCACAATGACGCCGTTTTCATTTACCTGCTCTTCAGTCGGTAGTATTTTGAGCCTTTGCCCACTATTCCATAACTAATGCCTAGCATAGACTCTTGTCCATGGTGAATGAATGGATGCTGTAAGCTGGGCACAGCTGGAAAGTTTGAAATCCTACCTGCCAAAGCAAGGGCAGTGTATTCTGTCTTGTTTTCTGAATTCTCTATTCCTAAAAGATATAGGACAATTGCCCAGTCTACCCAGAAAAGATTCTAGACTGATTACAAGTCAAAGTCTCTACCAGAGCTTTCAAACACCTCATGGTAATAATTACATGTGAAGTCTGGGGTTACCCTGTTAAAACATTTCTTTTATAGTGTGAGTATTGCTTTATTATGGGGTGTATTATTATGGGCTGTAGCCCATAATAAATTCATCATGTGTATTGTATCACAACCAAGTAAAAGCAATTTAGAACTAAAGGTCCACGTGGCTCATTGCCGTTCCCTGTGCCATAGACCTCTAGTTTAATAAACTTAACCCACAGGGTAGGACTTACTTCTGAGAAAAGACTGTGACCCTCATTGGACCAGTGACACCTCTTTATGTCCCCTACTCAAAGGAGCACTCTTACTCTACACCAACTATACAAATAAACTCCTCACAATCATTTCCCATGATTGATTGAAATGGTAAAATTGAAAGCTACTGAGATTTCAAAAAGAAAGGACAAACCTCAGGTTAGAAAAATGGAAAAATTATTGTTTCCCCATTACATAAAATTACTTCCATTTTCACAGGACTCAACAGAGGATTTTGCTTGATACCTGCCTGTAGTCACATGAAATTCATTTTCCCAGTCGTTGACGAGAAAGTGATTAATGACGAACCACAAAGTTACCACTCAGGAAGGCTGTTCTTTATGACTTTGCCCTACTTTTCTGAAAATGGACTCAAAGGAGTCTCATTCACCATGCCTTGAAGAGAAAGTAAGTTCCCTGATTATTGCAAACCCCAGGATTTGGGAGAGGAATATTTCATGAGCAGGCAGTGAGGTAGAAGTTTAGGTGAATATGAAGAAAAAGTAGTTAAGTAGCAAAACACACAATTAAAAACACAAAACCCAACAAGTGTGCAGAAGGAGAACCAGCTAGGATGACAAAATGATGGTGTATGTCTACTGATGCAAATACAGGCTGAATAACCTCCTCACTATGACTCTGTGAGACACAACTAGGTTAGAGGCTCACAGCTGAGTAAGGAAGAGAGCTACAGCAACTTGTAATTAAGAAAAAAAAACAAGCTGCTTGGGGAGCGGCACTGGGCTATGGTTTGTTATTTTAACACCCACCACCATAACAGCATAGGCCTGTTTATTTGTAAAATACCACCCCATGTGCATAGTTTGTTCCTAAAGAGGTCTGTGTTGTTTTTCCATAGAAGCTATACTTTCTTTTATGATTATTTGCTGCTTGGGACATGTGTGAGAGTAATTAAGATGGCCAACTTGCTTCTGAAGGCTTGGCTGGCTCACTGGCACCTACTTGTTGTAGGAAATCCCTCAATGACTCTTCCCTGTCACTCACAGGGGATCTCTTGATGATGTGTGCTCCTTTTTCCCACTATTCTACGTCATGGTCTAGTTCTAAACAATGATGAAGTATGCCTGGTGCAGACCTTGTGTTCTGCAGTCCAACTTCAGCCCTATGCAGCAGGGGCAGAAATACAAGCCAACTGCTTCCTGGAGAAACGGAAACAGCAGAGCACAGTGAGTAAGTGTGTGGCTTTCAGAGTCAGCCAGACTCACATTGAACCCAGTCAGATGACAGTTGAATGAGTAACTCGGGGTCTCTAAGCTTTGATGCTCTTACATAGTTTTTAAAATTCAGAACATGATACTCACCCTACCATATCATAAGCATGAAATGAAATAACTTATACAATGTGCGTAACACAGCACTTGTCACATAATAATTACTTGATCCACAGAGCAATTGTTCTTATGGAAGTTTGGCTGGACCTATAAATTTAAGGAAGATTAGGATAGATCAATGCAAAAGAATTGTCTGTCAAGCAAAGGGAATAGAATTATAACACATAGTTCTTGTACATATATATGTATATACGGATGTACATACACACACATACACATATATATATTTAATCTTACATATGCATATGCTTAAGAAGCTCCTTTTTAATGACCAAATGATTGCAAATAGCAAGAGACCATGCTTCTGTAAAGCCAAAGAATCTCCTGAGTAAACTTGCAACATGGACTAATGATTAAGGTCAAGAGTAGTCCCCATCAGAAGGGAAAAGGAGAAAAATAGAGGAGATGAACCGATTCGGGGTATAATACATACATACATGGAAATGTCACAAGGAAACTCCTTGGGTAGTTATCTTGAACAAAAATGTCATTATTTCTTCTTTTAGAAAAGGAGAACTGGAGAGCAGAGCAGCTCTTGCCTGGGGGGCATTGGTACCAGTGGGAGGAGGCTCATCTGTTCCCCTGTGTGTCCTCCAATTTAAAATTCATTTGCAAGCATTGCATTTTGGCTGCCTAAAATTCCAGCTAACCCAATGTAAAACACTGCATACATGGATGAGAGCAGGTCTCTGGAGGGGCAGTTTATATGTTTATGGTGTCATTTTTCCAAGCCCCGTCTCTCCCCATCAGCTGCTTATTTTACAACTCTGCCATCCTTCATTCTGGGTAATTTTATTCACTCATCAATCTTTCTTTCCTCAGTCAGCAATACCACATAACCCACATAGGTGAACATTTATTAAAGATCCACACGATCAGAAATGCAAATTAAAGCAGCAGTGAAATTATCCTTTTTTCAGTCAAGTTGGCAAAAAAAATTGTTAATAATGTTCAGTTTCCAAGAAAGTGGGTAGCATGTTATACTGCTGGCAAGGCTATAAATGGCTCAGACTTTCTAGACTGTAATGGAGAAGTTTTATCCCATGGCTTGAAAGTATTCATGTCATTTGCCTTGGCAGCCTATGCTCAGTCTCTCAATTTAATTCTCACAATGATTTCATGAGGTTATTAGTATTATACTCATTTCCCCGTGAGCAAAGTGAGCTCAGAAATGTGAGCAACTGGTTAAAGTTTACACAGGAAGTATGTGATGAGAAAGGGACCCAAATACAGATCTCAAGTGATGCTAAAATCTCAAATGATGCTAAAGGCTGTGTTGTTATACTTCACGCAAGAATTTTCATCAAGGCTTTACTATCTGCTCTGCCTGTTCAAGATCCTCCTGTGGACACCAGCAGAGCACAGAGGTGGAGCCTTCTACTCTGAGTCACAGAGCTCAATAACCTTTGATAACATTGACAGGGACTTTGCCAAGGAGGAGAAGCTGAACCCAACAGAGAGACGACTCTACAAAGATGTCATGTTCTAGAAATATAGAAACTTCGCTCCCCTAGAATATCAACTTAGCCTGCTGTAATCATGCAAGAACACAAACAGAAGGCAGTAGAGAGAATTCACCAAGATCATTGTTCAGATGGAATGATTGTCTGTACAACCAAACAATCACAACCTGTGTAAGAGTTGGTAAAAATTCACATATACTCAAGAAGGGGGAGCCAACTCAAGAAAGCAAATTCCTTGGATGTAATAAAATTGTTGAAGCCTAGTGCATGAAGAAAACCTATGATGTAACCATACAATGAAAAATGTGCATATTTTAAAGAATGTCATTGTGGAAGAATGATGTAGTAATATGTTCATTACAGATAATTTTGTGAAAATAAGGTTATACAACAGAACGTACAATATAATTTCAACTTTATTTAAAAAACTGTATGCATATGCATAGAAAAAGACTGGAAGAATGTAAGGGAAATGTTAATTGTACTGATCTCTTACTGTTGGAATCATGAGAATCTCCATCATCTTCATCCTTATCTGCATTTTCTCTGCTGTCTGTGATTTATTGGTATATTTTTAGTAAGTCACTAAAAAAGATTTAAAATTCCATGTTTTCTCCTGGACTGATCTATAATAACAAATAATAGCCTGCATATATTAAGCATTTGCTACTTGTCCAGCCTGTGGGCTTTTAAAGAGGACAATTTTCCTACTTCTCACCATCGGCCCTATGAGGCCCATGTGGTAAATATGAGTGCTAAGGTTCCGAGGTATTTCACAACTTGTCAACGTGAAGCCGGGTCTCCAGCCCCTTCATGGGATTCCAGACTGTAGTGTACTGGTTGAGCACAAGGTCCCCAAAACCAGTGGTTTGGGGTTCAGATTGCAGCCGAGCTACTGTTATAGGAAACTCGAACAGAGATACAGGACTCTGAAACAAGGAAGCAACACTTTATTGTGCTGGCACAGATTCAGCGGACTCGTGTCCAAAGGCTGAGCCCTGAGAACAAAGGGGTCTCACCTTATACACCCTTGCAAGCAGGTTACAGAGATAATAAAATAAAACAAAATAAGGTTATTACAATATATCATTACATGCAGTTGTATAGGCTACTTCATCCTAGTGCTAAGTGACCTTCTTCATGTTTGGAATCTTTAGGTTTCATTGCTCTGCTGTGCCATCCCTTCCCACCTGCTATCATCTCAGAACACAGCTTGTCTGTTTCTCTTCTGATCCTCCTTCCTGCTACATTATTCCCCACTTAGGGTCAAAGAGCATCATCTTGATTTAGGGGCTTATAGTGCCATAGCATCATTACCTGGGAAGCTGTTTTTCATTCTATAGTGGCCTCCACTATTCATTCTATTGTGGTCCTGACAATACCAGAGGAACCAGGAAGGGTAACATCAGAAACACACCCAACATCAGTGTTTTGAATCTGCCCAGGGCAGAGAACCACCTGCCAAACAGACTGTTTGGGTCCCATCCTTTCCACACCTGTACAGGCACATGTGGCATCTTTCTAATAATAGTGGCAATTTCCATTACTGCCGCATAGATTGACATCTATGTGAGGCAGCATTCTGATTGGTTGAACTTGCCACATACTCCCCCTTCCTTCACTAAAAGATAATCCAAAGCCAGGTGATTTTGATATATAGCAGCTTGCATTTGGGTTTGTTGCTTGGCCATTAGCTCTAGGGCAGAGGCAGCCTAGTTGGTAATAATTTCCATGATGACTGCCTGTAATCTTATAATTCAGTTGAGCATATATATAGGAGTCCAGTAACCCAGCTCCCTTCCTGCGCTCAGGTGGCTGGTCCGTAGTTCTTAATAATCCTCTGGGAAGGCCATTTGTCTTCTCCCTATCTCTGTCGGCCCCCCATCTCAAGGTCCCTTTTTATTCTGGGCCCCAGAGTTTCATAAAGGGGAACCCCCTTCCCCTTTGGAGGTTGGGCAAGAAGAAGAACCCAGGCTGGATAACTCCTATAGTACAGCTTTCCTTCCAAATCCTAGGGAGTTTGGTACAAGCTCACTTCCCACATATCCAAAATAACCCATCTGGTGCCCTCTATCACCCCGGGTCAGCATTGGTGAGGTTACTCCAATATTTGCCAATTTCAGGGATTCCTCGGAATGGGTTTGCCTCACTGGTAGTAGAAGAATTTAAGAGGCTATCATTGGTTGGAGAATCATGACATTGGGAACCTTTTTCTGACAGGGGCAATGTCTAATACTGTAAACAGTATTGTCTAATATTGTAAACAATGAGCCTAAAGGCTCATTGGGCCACCAGGTTAGATTACTCCCATTCCAAGAGAGTAGCCCTTTACAAGGGGTTCTCCCCAACCACTTTGCATTCTCTGACCCGGTTGTTTTGACACATTCTTCCCCAATTACCTCTGATGTTAGAATCCAGGTCTGAGGTCCGTTATTCTCTTGTCTAGTTACAGACTGATTCCACAATAAAAGTTGGTAAGCATTTAAACTGGTCCTTTCCAAGGCCATTCCTCACTCATGAGGGTGCCTCCACATATGCAGCAGTTTGAGACAATTAGTTATTTAGCAATCCTTTCTGCCAGGTCTACAAAAAGATTTTTTCCTATTGTTGGGAGGTCCAATCCTTTGCCTGATTAATCTCTGATTTTATTATACAATGGCCTAGTGCTTTTAGTGGCAGCTGGCACCAGTCTGGGTGAGAATACCTTTGACACCTAGTGTGCTGTCTCTCTAACAAGTTGTCCCTGAGTTATGTCCTGGACTCCCCCACCATCAGAGCTTCCCCAATATCCCAAGTAAGCCCAGCAGACCTGTTCTCCTTGTTTTCCATGACAAATATAATCAGCATTGTTCCCCTTACTCTGGAACTTCCAGTATTGCCTATTAGCAACCTTGCAAACCTGAGGAGCATATGAACCAATGTAATATCTGACCTGTTGGTGGGTGTATGATACAAAGTATGGCTGTGCAGAGGTCCCAAAAAAGGCTCTCTTATAACATTCAGTACATGGAGGAAACCTAGCAAGGGCCAATCCAAATAGTAAGAGTCCAAGTGTTTAGAGGAAAACAGGGGTGCATCCCATGTTCAAACTTCTGCCGTGCTTAGACTAATCAACTTCCAGTGTGACTAGATCAGGGCTGTCATCTCATTATTTGTGGTCCCCTGTTGTTTCCTGGAAAGGGAAGTCCTCCTAAGAAAGGGCACTGACGTTCTGGAGGGTGATCTTACACAACGAAGCTGGATCGGGGATGCACTCCCACTCGAGAGAAGCTGGCTTGACTTGGCTGTAGTGGATCCAAGGAGCAATCTCTTCTACTTTGTCTGCAGTAGAGGTAGACAAAATAACAACAAAAGGCCCTCTCCAATGAGGCTTTAACAGTTGGACATTCCATCTTTTTTCCTAGACTGCATCCCCTGGCCTGTAAGAGTGTGTGGGAGCTGTCAGGCTGACAGAAAGTCTCTTCTGGACCCAGTCATTGATCTTTGAAAAAGTCAACCCAAGGGCCTGCATCTGCTGCCTCAAGGTGAGTTCACCTATTTCCTTAAGGTCCCCCCTTATGCCATTGATTAAGGGGGATGGGTGTCCATAAAGGACTTCAAAGGGTGACAGCCCTGTCTGCTTCATGGGACTAGACCTAATCCTTAGTAATGCTATGGGTAGTAATTGAGCCCACTGCAGATAGGTCTCCTGACAGTTTTCCTAACTGTAATTTTAGGGTTCTATTCATGCATTCCACTTTTTCTGAAGTCTGGAGGCAGTAGGCCAAATGCAACTTCCAGGTGATTCATAAGCCCTCAGCCATTAGCTGTACCACCTCTGCCACAAAAGCTGGCCCATTATCCAACCCAATAGACACAGGTATTCCAAATATTCTGAGAAGGTGCAAATGAATACCAATAGATATTTGTATCCTCGAACTCATGACATTTCAGTGAAGTCCACAATCAAGTTTTCAAGAGGAGTTCCACCAACATTCTGTGCCTCAGGAGATTGAGGGGGTGGGGTGCTCTTGCCTTTTGTCTGAGGTTATTTTTGGCACATAGGCTACATCTCTCACATAATGCCTTACTTATGCTGGAGAGCTTGGGGACATAAAAATGCTGAGCCATGGTAGTCTTAAGGGCTGTTTTCCCTGAATGAGTTCCTTCATGGAACTGCTTGACAAATGTAAGGACCAGAGACTCCTACATCAGCAAATTTCCACATCCATTTGGTAGAAAATTCCCTCCTCGTTCCTAAACCATGCCTGTTTTTGTGGTGTGTACCATGGGTCCCATTCAGCTAAGGGGCATGGGAACAAGGCAGCCATTAGAACAGTTGGAGCTGGTCCCCTCATGAAGGCCACTTGTTTGGCCTCTTTGTCAACTTTCTGGTTTCCTTGGGCAAATGTTGCATCTTCCTTCTGGTGCCCTCGGCAGCATATAACTGCCACCTGTTTAGGGGCCCACACAGTGTCTAGCAGTTCAAAGATTTCCTGCCCATACTTGATACTTTTTCCTCCCAAATTAATGTGTCCCCTTTCTTTATATAAGGCCCCATGGACATTAATGGTTGTGAAAGCATATTTAGAGTCAGTGTAGATATTTATCAATACTCCTGAAGCAAGCTGGAGTGCATGTGTGAGGATGACAATTTCAGCCTTTTGTGCAGAAATCTCAACTAGCAATGGGAGAGCCTCAATAACTGACTCCAAAGTCATCACCGCATACCTGGCAACATGTGTGCTGTCTTAGACAAAGCTGCTGCCATCTGTGAAATATTCAATGTCTGGGTTGCTGATAGGTTGATCGGTTAGATCTGGCTGGCTCAAGAAAACCTCATCCATAACCTCTAAGCAGTCACATGTTCTGGGGGACCAAGTCAATCAGCAATAGAGTGGTCAGGTTTAGAGTCTTAAAAACCTCCAGCTGGATACATGGGTTTTCACATAGCATACTCTGGTATTTGACCATCTGAGAGTTAGTCAGCCAATAATTTCCTTTATACTCCATGAGTGTCAGGATGGAGAGGGAAAACCAGACAGTGAGTTCTTGCCCTAGTGTGAGCTTGCTTGCTTCTGTCACCAGGACAGTGGTGGCTGCTAGGGCACACAGGCAAGGCAGCCAGCCTCAGGAAACAGCATCAAGTTGTTTTTACAAGCCACTGGATGATGCCAGGAGCCCAATAACTGAGTCAGGACCCCAATAGCTATACCCTTTCACTCATGGACATACAGGAAAAGGGGCTTCATCACATCCAGCAGTCCTAGAGCAGGGACTCCTTTCAGGGGCATAGAGCTGCCATTCCTCTTCTTGTGTAACCAGGAGGATTAGAGTCTTTGCCCCAGGTCCTCTCAACTTTAAGGTTGCTGTGTCATCCAAATCAAAAGTTTTTTGTGCCCTCAGTTTGCATAACAAGTCCCTATCCGTCAGGCCCACAGGACAATCAGGGAGATAAAGGAATTCATGCCTTACTTCATGACTCCCAAGACTGCATCATCTAGCCATTGAGAAGAGGTGGCAGACCCTATCCCCTGTAGCCCCAATAATAGTTGTATGCTTGTTGGAAAGAGGATCCACTTGTTGGGTCATAACTGAAGGTTCTGCATCCGTGTCCACCATGAGATCAATTGGGTAGCCCCCTTTTTTCATTCAGACCATAGGCTCCTGGGGGCCCAGTAGAATGGAGCTTGGTCTGTCCTAGTCCTCCTCACAACCTTCCAGGCCTGCCAAACCAGCAATGTTTTCCTCCCAGGGGCTGACTCCCCTGCAGGTAGGCTGATATTTTCCTTTGACAACTTGGCCTCTACCTCTGGTCTGGAGGGCCTTTTGGGAGTCCCTGGCCCATTGGGGACATTTATTCATTTAGTCCCCTTCCTGATTGATTTTGCTCTAGTTCCTCCCTAGGGTGGGGTGTCCTGGGGGCATTTGTCATTGTTCTCAGGGATTGCCTCTGCCTCTGCTTAGATTAGCTCATTGGGGCCCACCTGACTGTCCAGCAAGGGCTGCTGCAGGAGTTCCACTTTCCTTTTCATCTTCCTGTCAGCTCCCTGCCTAGCTTCCTAATCTCAATTGACAAAAACCTTTGTGGCCACCTCCAGAAGCTGGCTAGCATTCATTCCAGCAAATCTGTCCAGTTTCTGCCCCTGGGCCTGGCCAACAAAGGTGGCATTAATTATCTGCTGGTTTCAGTGGCTTCCAGGTCAAAGACAGGAGAGGTGTAAAAATGGAAGGCCGCACACAAATGCTCATAGAACTCGCGGGGACTCTCATCTGGCCCTTGGAGGACTTCTGACATTTTGCTCATGTTCATGACCTTTCCTCACCCCCCCAACCCTAACTTCATGCCTCTCAAGTCCCTGGTAATCTCAGCTATTATTGGAGTCCCAGTGGGGGTCCTCCTCAGGGAAATGGGCCTGAGCATATGCATGGGCATTTAGAGTGCCCTTGAGGACATGGTCTTCTAAACACTTTAGAGCTCCCAACATTATATGGCATCATTCTTCAGTATTGAATAGCGTCAGAAGAAGCTGTCAACAGTCTGTCCATGTGGGTTTGTAAGTCTGGATGATAGACTGCATCAAATCAATCAGAGCCTGAGGCTTTTCTGTGAGGGAGGGGGTATGATGCTTCCAGTTGAGGAGGTCTGTGGTGGTAAAGGACTGGTAGACAAATGTCCATCCTCCTTCTTGTATTAGCCTTCCTGATCATAATACATGGGGCTCTGGGCTTCTCTCAGGGGCATCTGCCAGGCAGTCAGAGTGTGGGGAGAGGAGGGGTCCTCACAGAGACTGTTTAGATGTTCCCAATTGAGTGGGGAATATGGGATGAGCACTGGTGAACTAGGAATGGGTATGGGGTCCATAGGACTTAGGGAGATCAGGGGAGTCGAGGTCCCCAAAGTTTCCAAAATAGATTTCACAAGTGTGACTGTCCCTCTAGCTTCCTCATCTAATGTTGGAGGCAGGGGTGTGGAACAGGATGCTGGTGGTAGAGGTGGATAAAGTGGCACATAGGGTGGTGGTATTTCCTTGGGTTCCTCTGCTGTATAGGCTCCTTTGTTTTCTCTCTACATTTGGAAGTTGTGGCCACCCTAGCTACCATAAATCTACATGCCTCTTCTGGACAAGGCCTTAGCCGTGTGGACTGGCTGAGGACAGCATTCTGCCAGCAATCATTATAGGGAAATTGATCTAGGTGTCCAGGCCTTCCTGCTTACCCTATAAACTTCATTAACCACAATTTTATCCAGTAACCCTTCCAGGGGCCACCCTACACCAAGAGCAGGCCCCTACTTCACAAAGGCCCTTAAGCTTGTTAGCAGTTAACTCCACAGTCTTCATTAAATCCCATTTTAAAGTTTTTAACCATATACTCCAAGGAAGTGTTTTTACCCTGATTTCCATCTATCTCCTCCTATTACCAGATGGCAAGACAGACACAGAGGGGTAGGGGTTTTGGAAGAGAGGTAAAGGGGGCTTCTTCTCTGACATACAAGGGAGAACAATAGGTGCCCCTTATCAGTGATCTGGATGCAGTTAGCTGACCAGGAACTGCACCTACACAGAGTCCTCACTCACTTTGGCTGTCTCCAGCTGCTCCCTTCATGGAGATTTAGGCATCTCTTTGGCCATAGTGGGTCCTTATAAACTCCAGACCAGAGGCTCTGTTAGGGCTCACCCTTGGCCATATGAGTTCACCATGGACCTGCAGATTGGGACTCCACACTTGCTTCACAGCTGAGCTGCATCTCAGACTTGCACTTTCACACAGCGTAGTACTTCCACCCTTCTCCCTGAACCTGAGAGACACAGTTTCACACCAAAAGGCAGTTACTAGAGTGTCTCACTGGGAGTTGATCAGACTACCCTTCTGTCTTCTGAGGCAGGCCTGATTTCAAACCTAGGTTTTTACCAGTCTGTTGGGAGATGCCCCCCTCACTGGTTACTGCACCTCACAAGGTTCCATTGTGCATCCAAGGCCTCACCTCAACTTGCTGGGAGAACGAGTGCCTCCTCCTGATCAAACTGTCCATTGGCGCTTGGCAGGATCACTTCTCCTGGCAGTCCGAGGGACACACCCTGGCAACAAGGGAGGTGACAGACCACCATCTCTGCAATCCCAGCAGCAAGCACCCAAAAAATGTTATGAGAAACTCGAGCAGAGACACAGGACTCCGAGGCAAGGAAGCAATGCTTTCTTGTGTTGGCACAGACTCAGCTGAGTCTGTGAGAACAAAGGGGTCTCAACTTATATACCCTTGCAAGCAGGTTAGAGAGGCAATAAAATAAAAAAACAAGGCTTAACCCATATATGGTTATATACAATTCTATAGGCTACTTCAGCCTAGTGCTAAGTCCCCTTCTAACCCTAGTGCTATGTGACCTTCTTCACGTTTAGATTCTTTAGGTTTTATTTCTCTGCTATGCTATCCCTTCCCCCATGCTACTTTATCAGAACACAGGTCTGTCTGTTTCTCTTCTGGTCCTCATCCCCACTACACTACTTGCTAGCTATGTGAGGAGTATTTCTTTCTTGTACCTCAATAGTCATTCATGTAAGTTTGCATAGTAATGGTGTCCACCATGTAATGATGGGGATTAAACGAATTGTGTAAGGTACATAGAAGAGCATGAGGGACATAGTACTCAAAAGCCCAGCACCAATAAAGGGCTTTCCTATGTGGTGCTGGGGGGTAGCTCAGAATCAAATACATCTGGAACTGCAATCAGTTTTGACCATTTAACTGGGTGAACTTTAGCAACTTTCCTGATTTCTTTGTGCCTCTTTTTCATTATCTTTTGTGTCAAGTGCCCAGTTCACAGTAACTGCTCAGGATGACAACTGTCCTAATCATTCAATCAGCCTGTCCTTATTTTTCTCCCACACAATACAATTCAGCCATGGGTTAGGAAGCCACCCTTTGTTCAGGCTGAGCTATGTCCCCAGGGGTTCTGCCCTGAAAGGCTCTTGATAAAATCCACATAGGATTCTTAAATAAGGATGCATGTACTGTGTCCTGATCTTTCTCAAAAAAGGGATCTGTTCTGATTATGAAGCAGGAAAAGAAGCTTGCCAATTTAATACCTTTCTCCTTTACTCATAGCAACAACCACAAAATCCTCAGCTGTGTCAGAACAAGAAGCTCAAAAGTGTATTGCTTCTTTTAATAGTACCAAATAATAATAATAATAATAATCCATCTGCCTGCCATTTGCCTCTGGAGCCTGGAAGCACTGCAATTCCCAGAGCAGCTGTGGCAGTGAAAGAAGAGGCAGTTTAGTGACTGCCAGGGTTTGTGACAGTGGCAGCATGGGAAAATAAACAGCAGCCACCATTAAGGTGTCTGCATGTTCCCCAGGGAGGGAAGGGGAGGGGACAGGCAGAAAAGATGTTGACATTTCAGAGGGTCACAGACTCAAGCAAAATTTTTCTTTTAAAATTAAAAGACTAATTCTTTGTACTTTTCCTTCTGCTGACTCCTGTGCTCTCTGTCCCAACTGTGCCAATACACATATTTTTTGTTCCCTGGAACATCCAGAGATGTGACTTGGCATGGCCACCTTGTTCAGCCCTGACAGAGCTACTCTAGATGGTAGTGGCAGTGGGAATGTGATCTGGTCCAAGATCATCCCTGCCTGGGTGACTCTGGAGGTGGCACCTGGCATCTCAGGTACACACTGTTGGTTTATTTGGGCCCTGTGTCACAGATCAGTCTAAATTAAATTACCAGTTTTAGGAGTGAAGCTGCCTGAATCCACTACCATTAAGGGTTGACTTGAGGCTGAGTCAGCTCACCTGCTGAAGAAGGTAGACCCTGGCTGAGGGGCCATACACAGACCTCCCTTGGTTGGAACTAAGGTCCCAGTTGAGCTGTTTCCTTAAGACATGGCTTGAAGGGAGATTAATGGTTTATAGAGGTCAGGAGATCATCTTCAGGCTTCAGAAAGAAAAGATTGTTGAACTAACTCAAGGTGGATTCACAAGCAAAATGTGTCCTCAATAAAAGCAAACCAGAGATGTTCTAGGGCAGGGGTCTGCAAATTAAGTCCTGTGGCCAACTAGCTCACTGCCTGCTTCTATGGACATTTTTAAATGGTTGGTAAAAGGTCAAAAACAATATTTTGTTAACATGTGAAAATTATGTAGAATTCAACTATTAATGACTGTAAGTAATATTTTTATTTAAATGCAGCACTTCACACTCACATATACTCTGTGGCTGACGTCATACTACAACAGAGTTAAAGAATTGCAACAGCGTCCACATGGCTCACAAAGCCAAAAGTATTTACTATCTGGCCTTTTACAGAAAACAGTTACTAACCCACTGTTCTAGGGCAGTGCTTTTCAAACCTGAGTGAGCCTTAGAAATCACCTGGTGGGCCAGTTGTGTTGGTGCATACTTGTAATTTTAGCACTTGGAAGGTGAAGCAAGAGGGTTAGTGGTTTGAGGCTAACTTGGGCTACACAAAAAGACACTGTCTCAAAAAAAAGTGAATAAATAAGTAAATCACCCAGAGGGCTTGTTAAACCAAATCACAACCCCTATCCTTGAATCCTTCCTTTAGCTGATCTGAATAGGCATCCCAAATTTTCATTTCTAATTAATTCCCCAGTGACTTTGATGCTGCTGGGTCAGGATCCATACTTTGAGGAGTGCTCAAGAGAAACAAGGACTGTGATAGCAACAGGACAGAGAATGGGAAAGGAAAATGAGAAGAGGCGCTGGGGAGAATGGATTCTGGTAGAATATCAAAGCTGGAAAGTTAGGTAAAATAGCATCAAGAGGGAAATTACAGATCTAGAATTTAAATGGAAAAGGGGACACTTTGTTGATTAAAATATATTGTCTGAAAAAAAGCATATTCCCTTAAGTTTACTACTTAACAATCTCACTCCTCTAATCATGGTGTGAAAGAATTGATTATAACAGGGCCTGCTTGAAAACAAAGAAATTAGTCTTTAATCCTGTGGGTGAGGTAATTTGAATTCATTAGAAATTTCTTACACCTCTCTCTCTTTCTCAGGCAAAAGGACCAGCTACTAGTGTTGGTATGGATCAATACTTAACAAACCATGCCAAAACATGGTGGCTGGAGATTCAATAATTGATCTTTTTCTCAGGCTTCAGCTGTTGGCCCAGCTTCTCCCAAAAATTCCCCTGCTGGTCTCCCCCCCATGGCTACCCATGTGGTTGCATTTAGTCACTGGGTCAGGAAGGACACTGGCATAGCTTGGATCTCAGGGCCTCCCTCTCTGTATGGGACCTCTCTATAACCTCTCAAAGTATCAGACTTTTTCCATGGTGGGCTAGCTCCTGAGAATACAGACACAGAATCTGCCAGGCCATTTCAAGGCTCAGGCCCGGCTGCACTTCAGTGGTCTTCACAGTCATTGGTTAAAATGAGTCACAGCCAATCCAGATTCTACGAACAAGGACCCCCCAGGTACCCACATCAAAAGAAGGCTTCTCATAGACCACCAGAATCGCAAACCAGGGCAGGAACCATTTCTGCCAAACAAAAAGGGAAATAGATGGCCCTTTGGATATAAAACTACAATTTGAATCAATTTTTTTGGTGGTTTGCTAGGACTTCTATCACTGAAAGCTTTTCAAGAGCATTAACAGATGTTAATTTTTTATTTCTTAATTGTGCCTACACAGGTTCTAGAATGTCAGGTATTTTCTAATTTGACTAAATGTACCTAGTTACTGGCAATTACCTTAATTGTCCATTCATAAAAAAATCACCAAAGAGGTGAAATAAGATTGCCTGGAGGCTATGTAATTGGTGGATTTTTGTTGCTATTGTTTGCTTTTCATTTTAGCACAAGCACACAGGTAGGTCCTCTTTTCATGTTCTACAGGTACCTGTATACTGGACTTTGCATCTGGGGAGAAGGGAAGACTTTGAATAACCATTTACTTCCTATTCATTCCTTTCTCCCATCCCCATATTTATCTATTTGTTTATAATTACAAAAAAAGTCTTTTCAATACACATTTTAATGTATCTTGTATTTTCACTTAACACTCTTACCATATGAGCATATACAACTCTACATTATTCTTTTTGATGGTTCCTTAGTATATTTTATTACATTATTTAGCTAATCTTCAATAGTAAGAAAATTAAAAACATATGTTCACACAAAACTTGGACATGAATATTCATAGCAGTATTATTCATAATAGCTCAAAAGTAGAATAACACTAATGACCATCAGCTGATGAATGGATAGATAAAATGTGGTATATCTATACGATGCAATATTACCTAGCAATAAAATGAAATTAAGTACTGATATATGCTACGATGTAGATGAATCTTGAAAACATTATGCTATGTGAAAGAAGACAGAAACAAAAGGCCACCTATTTTATGATTCCATTCATAATGAAATGCAAATCCATAGAGACAGGAAGTAGACTCACATTCCTTCATTCTTGAAATGCTCTTCTGCCTGGGCTTTTGTAGTACCACTCTTTTCTGGGCATCCTTGCTACCTTTCTGACCAGTTCTGCTTCAAGTTTACATCCCCACCTGCTCTTGAAACACCGTGGTCCTCAGTGGCCTTGAATCTTTCACACCACATGCTCCTTACAGAGTTTCTAACTTCCTTGACAAATTTACTGATGCTACAACTTCTGAATGTATTCCTCCAGCCTAATGTCCTCCTGAGTTCCAGATCCTCTTGCCATTTATCTATGGAACATTACTTCTTAGCATCTCATGGGCTCAAAACAGAATCCATCTTCTCCCAAACCATTGTATCTCTGTTTTTGTAAATTTTTTGCCCCTTCCTTCCCCCCATCAAATGTGCTTCCTGGTTCTCTGGGAAACTTAATCCTTTGTTAAGATTTAATTGAAATTTACCTCCTCCATGAAGCCTCATGAAAAACTTGGGTTAACTCTGGAAAAAAATTTGGAGGCTACTTAAAAAGCTGGACATCGATCTACCATTTGATCCAGCAATACCACTCTTGGGGATATACCCAAAAGACTGTTACTCCAGAGGCACCTGCACATCCATGTTTATTGCGGCACTATTCACAATAGCCAAGTTATGGAAACAGCCAAGATGCCCCAGCACTGACGAATGGATTAAGAAAATGTGGTATCTATACACAATGGAATTTTATGCAGCCATGAAGAAGAACGAAATGTTATCATTCGCTGGTAAATGGATGGAATTGGAGAACATCATTCTGAGTGAGGTTAGCCTGGCCCAAAAGACCAAAAATCGTATGTTCTCCCTCATATGTGGACATTAGATCAAGGGCAAACACAACAAGGGGATTGGACTATGAGCACATGATAAAAGCGAGAGCACACAAGGGAGGGGTGAGGATAGGTAAGACACCTAAAAAATTAGCTAGCATTTGTTGCCCTTAACGCAGAGAAACTAAAGCAGATACCTTAAAGCAACTGAGGCCAATAGGAAAAGGAGACCAGGAACTAGAGAAAAGGTGAGATCAAAAAGAATTAACCTAGAAGGTAACACCCACGCACAGGAAATCAACGTGAGTCAATGCCCTGTATAGCTCTCCTTATCTCAACCAGCAAAAACCCTTGTTCCTTCCTATTATTGCTTATACTCTCTCTACAACAAAATTAGAAATAAGGGCAAAATAGTTTCTGCTGGGTATTGATGGGGGGGAGAGGGAGGGAGCAGAGTGGGTGGTAAGGGAGGGGGTGGGGGCAGGGGGGAGAAATGAACCAAGCCTTGTATGCACATATGGATAATAAAAGAAAAATGAAAAAAAAAAAAAAAGAAAAACTTGGGTTAGATAATCAGTCGCCTTCTGGGATCCTAAACACTTTACATATACCTTCTTGTATCAAATATGATAAACAAATATTTATCATATTTGTTTTTCAGATGGATGCTCTCTTGTTTTACCTTTTTTCTTTTTTGAGACAAGATCTTGCTGTATAGTCCAGGCTGACCTGGAACTCACAATCTTTCTGCCTCAGTCTTCTGAGTGCTAGGATTGCAGGTGGGTACCACAGCACCCAATTTTGTCTTACTTACCAGTGATAGAAGAGTTGTAGAAAGTAAGTGTTCATTATGAATGAGATTGAGTAGCAATGACAGTTGGCACTTTTATTGTACTTACTGGATCCCAAGCACTGTCTTGTTCTCTGTCTCTCCACAGAGAACACTTGAGGCAGCACATTACTCTGTCAATTTTTAAAACAGCTAAACTGAGAGAGGGAAACTTTAGTAGCTTCCTTAAGGTCACACAGATTCTTTTCTTTTTTTTTATAAGTGTCATTACAAAATTCTTTTCATTTTATTTTTTATTTTTGGGGGTTTTTTAAAATTTATTTTATTATCCATATGTGCATACAAGGCTTGGGTCATTTCTCCCCCCTGCCCCCACCCCCTCCCTTACCACCCACTCCACCCCCTCCCTCTCCCCCCACCCCCTCAATACCCAGCAGAAACTATTTTGCCCTTATTTCTAATTTTGTTGTAGAGAGTATAAGCCATAATAGGAAGGAACAAGGGTTTTTGCTAGTTGAGATAAAGATAGCTATGCAGGGAGTTGACTCACATTAATTTCCTGTGCATGTGTGTTACCTTCTAGGTTAATTCTTTTTGATCTAACCTTTTCTCTAGTTCCTGGTCCCCTTTTCCTATTGGCCTCAGTTGCTTTTAAGGTATCTGCTTTAGTTTCTCTGCGTTAAGGGCAACAAATGCTAGCTAATTTTTTAGGTGTTTTACCTATCCTCACCCCTCCCTTTTGTGCTCTTGCTTTTATCATGTGCTCAAAGTCCAATCACATTGTTGTGTTTGCCCTTGATCTAATGTCCACATATGAGGGAGAACATACGATTTTTGGTCTTTTGGGCCAGGCTAACCTCACTCAGAATGATGTTCTCCAATTCCATCCATTTACCAGCGAATGATAACATTTCGTTCCTCTTCATGGCTGCATAAAATTCCATTGTGTATAAATACCACATTTTCTTAATCCATTCGTCAGTGCTGGGGCATCTTGGCTTCCATAACTTGGCTATTGTGAATAGTGCCGCAATAAACATGGGTGTGCAGGTGCCTCTGGAGTAACCTGGGTCACACAGATTCTTAATGGCAGTGCTGGGATTAAAACCCAGACAGTCTGGTAACAAAGTCTATGTTCTTATTTGCTATAGTATATTGATACTAAGAGGAGACTTGGGGTATTCCCTTCTCCTCTCCAAACCCCTCAAAATTCCAATATTGCTGCAAGAATACAGTAGATTTCCTCTTTGACTCTGTCTTTAGAAAATGACTTTCTTCAAAGTAATTGTTAAGAGTTTATTGTTAGGCCATTATGGGAAGGGGACCAGGAAGTAGCAAAGAGGTCTGATAGAGACGAACCAATATACGTTGCAATTCACAAGTGCATGGAAGCAATGCTAGGAATCTCTCTGTATGGCTATCTTTATCTTAAACTAGTAAAAATGCTGTTTTTCTTATTGTCTCTTATCACTTGAACAAAATTGGAGAAGAAGAGGGTGGAATAGGTTCTGTCTGGAAGCAGGGGTGGAGGTAGAAGGGTAAGGGGAGGGGAGAGGTGAGGGAGGTGACATAATGAATACACATGTAAGTAAATGCAAAAATGATAAAATAAAAGGAGAAAGAATAAAAAGAGTTTATTGTTTACTTGCCAGGGGATTAATCAATTGACTATACAGCCTAAATTTGACTTTTTACAAAGATAAGCATGACTCTCATGTGAATTCATTCACAAAAGTTCAGAGGAGAGTCAGTACATCCAGTGTCCTCCTCAGAAAGATTAAGGCAAGTTGACTATATTAAGTCCCTTCAAGTTCTGAAGCTCCATAATTCTCTGAGTTGTACAGCATCTGGGAGGCATAATGAGAAGTTAGGAAAAATGAGTGGAGGGCAGTGTTTAGCACCTGCTCTGTGCCAGGCATAGTCTTAGACATTGAAAATAGATCGGCAAGCTGAAAACGAATCATGCCTTGTGCAGAACTCAACATGTTTTTTTGTCTTTTTAGTGACAACATTTTCTACTTTCCAAACATACTTATCAATAGATCACTCACAGCCTATCTGCCAATTAATTTTCAATTAAACAAGAGTTGAAGTAAATTTGTGATGCTACTGTCTTAGTTAGTGTTCTCCAGAAAAAAAGAGCCTATAGGAAATAGGAAATGCATATAGATTAATGTAGATACTGTATCTCTCTATGTAAAGAGAAAGAGATTTTAAGGAACTGACTCACACATCTGTGGGGCTAGTAAATCAGACTGGCAGGCTAGAAACTTAGCTAAGAATTGATATTACAGTTGTAAACTCAAAGTCCACAAGGTAGGCCAGAAGGCTGGAAATCTAAGCAGGGATTTTACACTGCAGTCTTGAACAAAATTTCTTCTCCTTCAGTAAACCTCATTCTTTATTAGTAAGGTTTTCAGTAGATTGGATGAGGCCTATTTACAGAATGGAGGGTAATCCTCTTTACTTAGAGTCTACCTATTATAAATGTTAATCACATATAAAAAAAATCTTTATAACATCTAGACTAGTGTTTGATCACACAACTGGGAACCATAGTCCAGATAAGCTGACATAAAATTAACCATTGCATTGCCCATTAGCTATATAGGTGGCCAAGTTTGGGAAAGGAAAAAATCTCAGAAGCAGTGAATGTAAGTTACCCCCAACTGAGAAAATATGTTAACTAGAGGCTGTTTTGTAGGCCATGGTTTAAATTTATTGAGAATATGTTTATAGCTACCTTATTTTATATTCTAATTTGCAAACATCTCATACTACCTCTCTCCAACCTTCCCAAACTCTCCCTTCTCCAAACAATTGCTTCTGCCTTTCCTGAAATGCCGTTCCTGCTCCTCACAACATACACCTTCCTCATGAAAACCATTAATCAAGATCCTCTTCTTCATTAGCTTTATGCTTCCCAGATGCTGTACAACTCAGAGAATTATGGAACTTCAGAGCCTGAAGGATACTTGGTGGCTAATATAGTCAATGTTCATCAATTTACTGATGAGGGAGCTGGAAATAGTGACTCACCTCAATTTGAAATGAAACCAGAACAAGAATTCAGGTCTCCTGCTGGCCTCAGGAGTTTTAGACATGGCATACAGGAGATAACCATCATATTTGGCAATGAAACAGACTCAGAAGAAATGAATTAGTGGAACTTGATCAAGATTTTTAACCTCCCTGAACATTCATTTCTTAGTTTATTAAATGGCTTAAATCAGTGCTTCTCAAACCTTGATATCCATGCAAATCACCTGGGGCTCTGTGTTTGTACAGCTTCAGATACAGTAGGTCTGGGGTGGAGTCTGACACTCTGCATGTCTAGTCAGATTCCCCAAAATACCTAGTCTATGGGTCCATGGGCCATTTTTTGAGTAGAAGGGTAGAGATGATCTCCAAGCCACTTTGAACTTTATGATCCTATGATGTGGTGATTCCAGAGTTGGGATGGTGGCATCAAAAGTATATAAAATGGACAGTACGAGAGCCTTGCCTATCCTCTGCACACTTTTGTTCACAGTGTTTCCTTCTACATAGGGTCACCATATATTCTAGCTTGTCTTGGTTTAGGCCTGTTTCCCACAGTGATGAAAAATAGAGATCCTTTCACTCTCACGGGTACCTCAGTTTGGACAATAAATTACATAGTCACTTATCTTCTAGGTTTCTTTGGCTTATTATCTATTTTCACAAGATACAGAATGCATTAGATTTCCACTGTTTGCATATTTCAAGCCAAGGAATAAAGTGTAGCCCACATACTTTTCCTACACAGCATGTCAGAACCCCATGACTTGTGAATATCTATTTTCTTTCCTTACCAACAGCAGACTCAGTTCAGGGGTTTTTGACAAAAGCTTCTTGTGTTCAGCCCGCCCAAGAAGTGGGACCCTGGGAAAAACTGCAGGCTGTTTGCTTTGTGGTGACCGGCAGAAAAGCTCACTCAGAAGATTAAAAGCTAAATGGAAAAATACCTCATGGGTGATTTTCCCACTTCCTACTCTCACAGAGTCATCGTCTGGGTGCACAGTTCCCAAGTTCAGGGGCAACTCAGGCAATGACCTTTTGCACCCAGCTGAGTAAAGTTATCTCTCAAAGCACAGGCAGCAGGGTTCTGGCTCCAAACTACAAACCTGCCCCTACCACTGCTCCTGTCTTAGTATTTCTTCAAAGGATCTCCTTCAAGAGAACAGATTCCCAGGGGCTACAAAATCAGTTGTTATATGCTGGGTGTGGTGGTACATGTCTGTAATCCCAGCAATTGTGATGCTAAGGCAGGAGGATCATGAGTTTGAGACCAACCTCTACTATATAGCAAGACCTTGACTCAAAAAAAAAAACAACAAAAAATGGTTATTAGCTATCACCTTCTATTATTAAGCTAATTGCATTTGTTAATTTACCTGTCATTTAATAAATATTTTCTAAGTGCCTACTATGTGCCAGAGAGTACACAGATGATTACTTAACTGAAATTAAGAATTGGATACAAGTTTAGTCTATAGACCTTAGTCCTTATCTGAAAGAAGATGGGAGCTAGAGGTGTTAATGGAGTATTGAACAGGCAATAAATGTGGCATCCTCTTTTTCTACGAGTGATTCAGAACATGCATAATGATGTGTAATTAATATCAATTATTGTCAATTACAAAAGGCTAGCTCACTGCTCACCTTTCACCTCTCTGATCATTTGTAAAGGATGCTGAGTCCCTGAGGCTACCTTGTCCATCCTGTTTAAAATTGAAACTCAACCCCTATATGAGTCAGCTTTCTATTTCTGTGACGAAACACCTGAGAAAATCTACTTAAAAGGAGGACAGGTTTATTTTGGCTCAGTTTTCAGTCCATGGTTAGTTTGCTCCACTGTTTTTGGGCCTCACAGAACATTACGGTGAGAGACGAAGCTGCTTACTCCATGAGACTGGAAAACAAAGAGGAAAGGCCTGCAACATCCCGTTCAAAGGAACATCCTCAATGACCAGACTTCATTTCACCAGGTCCCACCTCCTAAAGGTTCTTCTGCCTGCCAATAAAGCCAAAGACTGGTGACAAGGCCTGTGGCAAATGAGCCTTTGGGAGACAGTCAGTATCCAAACTATAACATCTCCTGACTGAGATCCAGGAATCATTGTGTGCTTGTATTATTCCCACTTTACTTACCTAACAATACACAATATAAGTCATCTGTTTATGATGTTTGTTGTCTTTCTTCTTCCATTGGAATGGGTGTTCCATAAATTTGTTGAACAAATGACCTAGACCTATAAAATGATGTCAGCCAGACAAAATTCCACAAAGAGCTGAAACTTGCAAACAATGTCATAACTGCAGAAAAGTGTTTTAAAACTGAAAGGTAGGAAGAATAAGAAACAGATAAGCACATAGAGGGTTAGGGAATGTTGAGTACAATTTAACAGTTGACAGCAGAATTATTCAACTACTTTTTGCTTCTGGCTTCTCCACTAAGAAAAACAAAATGCAAACTTGAAAGGGTAGGGCAGAACCAATAATACAAAGAAGGAATTACAATGTAGAGCATGCACTTTCAAAGTGCTCACATCTCCGGCCCCAGCTGACTGGCATCTCAGGTAATAAAGGTAATTTGATCAGCATCAAGACTACAATAGGCACTCTTGAACAACAGTAAATGTGGGTGATGATAAATAAAAAGGATCTTAATTTTCAAAAGGGCATAATGATGTACTACATATGCATATTCCTATACATATTCATAGTATGTTGCAAGTCTTTGTACAAAGACTGAACAGCACCAAGTACTGCACTGAGCTGTTATGTACACTTACAGAGACATCAGCTAGGTTGATCTAAAATCACTCTTCATTATTTTGGGGACACAGATGATCAATAAGCATTCCTCTAGCACATACTATCCTAAAAAATCAGAGTTGACATTTTAATTTATGGGAACATAATTAGAGATTTTGTTAAGTATAATTGTAAATATAGCATTCCTCTGAGTAATGACCTACTACTGAAGGAAATGATGTTAGCACAGCATAACCCAGACGCGGTGAGCTCCTGCTGCTTCTGAGTGATTACTGAGGCAGGACAGATAGATGAGGAGACAGGGAAATTACATTTTAATAAATATTAAAAAGGCCAGACTCAGTCATTGGAATGAGAAAGTAAAAACTGAAAAGCCAGAGCAGCAAGTTGACATCCCATCTCCTTTTAGATGATAAGTTATAAGACTAGGGAGATTTAAAGGAGCGATCTGGATCTGCCTTCCTCTTTGAGATACTAACAAGCTGCAAGCCTCCTTGACTGGGTAAAGTAGAGGCTTGTCTGCCAAAGGGAAGTCCTCAAACTCGTCTATTGTCCCTGTGTTTTGGGACAAATATAGAGATAACATATCCATATTTTAAAGTAATAAACAACATCCATCTTGGGCACTCAGAACCACTGTCTAATGATTACATGTTCCTAGACATGACTTCATGCAATCCTCCAACTCAGAAAAAGTATAAGACCATACACAGGAACCACAATTTTGAGTCTTTACTCCCATTTCCTATGTGGGAAACAGGAAATGTTTCTCCCCTTCTTCCCCTACTTCTTCCTCCTTTATCCTGTTATACTAAAATAAATCTTCACTAAAACTTCTACTTTGTGAGATTCTTCCTTGTGAGACACCTTGAAATGTGTTTCCCATTTGTGGATCTCAAGGACCTGCGATTTTGCATGGAAACTGGGAAGCTATAAGAAGCGCCTCACTCCTCTCTCTGTAACAATCAGAACTTCTTTTCTAAATGCTCCTAACAGCCATGAACCAGAGTTGTGCCTTGAGTGGTAGAGCACTTGCCTAGCAGGCAGAAGTCTCTGAGTTCAATCCCCAGTACTATAAAAAAATAAACTGCCATGAAACCCTAGCTATCTGCTAAGAATCAACATCACACACGTAAGATTTTCTAAGTATGCAAATATTTGCAAGTAACTATTATAAAAGATAATAATATATAATCAAAATTACTTTGACAGGGATGGATGCAGGTATAAAACCAATAAGATCAAAGTAGCAAAATATTTATTTTGCCAGTACAGGATGAGAGTGATCATTCCTAGGAGCTTCTATCAAGACAGTTAGTTGATTCCACATGGCTTATCTGGATGTGATTTCTGAGAGAATCAACATGCTATAAGGCAGGGAAAAAGGAGTATGACATTCAGAGCGTGGGGTATAACCAGGCTCAGGAGTCCACTCTGGTCACTCCTGCAGTGTGTAGTGCAGTGTGTAGTCCGGGTGCAACATGTTGACAAGCTAAGGCCACCAAGAGGAGCACAATGAGGCATGGGAATTTAGAAGCCACATGGAATTTGGCTCTAATTAGCCTTAATGGAGAAACCTGTCAGTTTATGACTTATCAGGTGCCACAGCTAAATTGGAGGCCTAGAGTTGCACAAGGCAGCTCCTAGTGAAGTGGGGAGACAGGGGAGAGCTGGACATTTGAAGTAAGGCAGAGGGAAAAGGCTACAAATTTATCTTCTGCACAGGAAGGGTGAAAGAAGAGCATAAATCAGCAGTATAAGAAAGCAGGAAAAATTACTTCATACAAAAAAAGGGAGTCTAGGTCTTTTTCCATTTTCCATCCAGGTTATGTAGGTAGGTACACACAGAAACACTAATAAGAGCCCTACCAATACAGAGGCAGCCTTACAGTGTGGTCAGTGGGTAAAACTCAGAAGCCTTCTGGTTTGAGCTTAATCCTGGGCTACCTCTTAATTGCCATATGACTTTGAGTCATTGTGCCTCAGATTCTCCCATTTATCAAATAATAATAGTACTAATAGTACTTGCCTCCTAGGTGGATGTGAGAATTGAACAAGCTTATATGCACAGGGCTGGGCGTGTAGCTCAGTGGTAGAGTGTTTGCCTAGCATATTCTGGACCCTGAGTTCAATCCCACCACTGAAAAAATGAAAAGGATCATTTTTTTATTTTATTATTCATATGTGCAAACAAGGCTTGGGTCATTTCTCCCCCCTGCCCCCACCCCCTCCCTTACCACCCACTCCACCCCCTTCCTCTTCCCCCCCCAACCCTTCAATACCCAGCAGGAACTATTTTGCCCTTATTTCTAATTTTGTTATAGAGAGAGTATAAGCCATAATAGGAAGGAACAAGGGTTTTTGCTGGTTGAGATAAGAATAGCTATACAGGGAGTTGACTCACATTAATTTCCTGTGCGTGTGTGTTACCTTCTAGGTTCATTCTTTTTGATCTCACCTTTTCTCTAGTTCCTGGTCTCCTTTTCCTATTGGTCTCAGTTGCTTTTAAGGTATCTGCTTTAGTTTCTCTGCGTTAAGGGCAACAAATGCTAGCTAATTTTTTAGGTGTCTTACCTATCCTCACCCCTCCCTTGTATGCTCTCGCATTTAGAAAAGGATCATATAAATAAAATTCTTAGACTTGATACATGCTATTCAAGTTTACTGCAGATTGAACACTGGCGGTATCCTTGCATTACCTCCTTTAATGCTTAGAGCAAGCCTAGTACATATAAAAACGATTGAAATTGCCTTCTAGCAAATGAGAAAGCTAAAATGTTGAGAGGTTAAGAAATTTGCTTAGGCAAAAAATTAGGAGACCAGTCTGAAAATTCAGGATTTCTGATTTAAGAATCTGAGATTTTAATCTCTGGGCTTTACCATCTCTAATTTGATGTTTAAATACTAGAGAGAGCAGCTCACCACTGTGGCCAGACCAGAAATGGGATTCTTACTTATTTTGAAAGGACTTCACCCCTTCAGGTTAGGCCACAGGTGTAACCTCCAGTATTAGATGGAGTGCAAGACCAGAGTTTTGACAACTGTGCAAATAGTTAAAGTGTAGAGTCTTAGGCAGAAGACGGAAGGCCAACTAACTATAAGAGAAAACATCGTAAGGGATTTCCAGGTCAGCTGCACAAGGTAAGCTGTTTGGATAAGCTAGGGTAAAAAGCCCTTTTTCGTTAACTGAGAAAAGTAAACCTGTGCTTCATTAAGTTGCCGTTCATAATATGGATTTCATACCACATATGGAATAACAGATAAGAGTTCACAGGACTGAAACAAAGCATACAAAAAGTAGAAGACTTAGCAAAAGTGGAAAGGAAGGAAAATAAGCAACAGGCCTGCTCTGGTTTGGATGTGGTTTGAGTGTGTCCTCCGAGTGTTCATGTGTTGAAACTTATTCCCTGTTGTGAGGTATTAAGAGGGTGAAAAGGTAATCCATCTGCTTACAGTATTAGGTGGGGGTTTTAAGAGGTGATTAGGATTGGATAAAATCATAGGTGGCTTTATAGAAAAAGAGAGAGATCAGAAGTCATACACATGTGTACTCCCTATCTCTTACCATGTGTTGCTCTGTATTTCCCTGGGATTCTGCCAGTAAAAGTCCATCACTAGACACGACCTTTCACCTCCAGAACCACTAAGAGAGACATCTGTTCTTTAAAACTTACCCAGTCTGTGGTATAATGTAATTAGCAACAAAAGCTGCAGTAATACAAGGACCAAGTGGAAATTCAACCCTAGAATGGACTCCAATACTCTTTTATTTATGATTTGGGCTGTAAGAGACCTTCTCAGGTCATTAACGATGATTCCAGGAAACATATTTGAGTAGAAGTTCTCTGAACCAACTTTATTTTTGTGGAATCTCTTGATTGACAAATGATGCCCCCAGTTGGATTGTGGACTCATTGAGGTGGGTGTGCTCCCAAACCTGTTTATGTTATTGCATTCGTTATTGCACAAACATGCTTTAATTCAATACTACATAAACTGATTGCAAGAGCAGTTTTTACACAAACTAAGCTGAATGACAAGGAGAATTAATAAATGAGCAATTAAAAAATGTGCTGCCCAGTTAGATTTGGGCAAGATAATTGCAAAAAGGAGAAAAATAATTAAAAGCAAGTAGGAACTTGATTCCTATTTCTTTTGCAAGATCTTGTCAGCCAGGATCTACAGTTTTAAAGAAACAAATCTGAAATTCTTAAATAGTGCATTGGTATGTTCTATGTTCATTGACATGAAATCCTATCAGCAAAATGATTCAAGTCTTTTCAGAGTCTTGTTGACATCTTGGATATGATGGTTCATTTAGTAGGACTGTCCAGCTTAGAGACATTTAGCCTGTCTGGGCTACACCTGGTAAATGCTGTGGGGGCCTCAGTCACGGAGATAACCAAAAATCCTCCTTGCCAGTGCCAAATGCTTCTTGTAATCACAACTGCTTTAGTGCCCAAGTCAAAAATTACTACTTATTCTCCAAAGAGAGGCCTTTGTTCTACCTCAAAAGATTAGGAAATAGGTTTATAATTATATGCTTTAAATAAAAATAATGCTTGTTGGCTTAAGACAGAAAAGCATTATTTGCAATGTTTCTGCATCAATTGACTTTCTGTGATTTACCAGTAAACTATGAATCCTGATTGTTTGGGTAAAGGGTCATCCATATCTGACAACTTGAAGACCTTCTGAAAAATAAGTATTACAGGGGTTTGCACACATGATATGATACAAAGAGTTGGTGAAGAAACTGTTTTTAACCTTGAGAGGAAATAACTTAGACAAAATGATTAATTTCACGTATATAAAGAACTAACCTGTTTTTTATGTCTTAAGCCTGGACCTTTCCTGTCTCTTTCTTTGATTTCTGGCTATAATGATGTGAGTTGACCTCTTCTACCATGTGCTCCTGCCATGATTTACTGGGCTTCCACAGACCCAAAGTTACAGCGCCAACCAACTCTGCAACTGTGAACCAAAATAAACATTTCTTCCAAGATTTTTATCTCAAGTATTTTGTCACAGTGATGAAAACTGACTAACACATACACTAACACTAACATATTTGACAATCCCCAGAATCATTTCTGGTTTGTGGCCAGATGTTTCTTTTGCTTTATTGGTGACTTCACATTTCTGATTCAGTCAGCCTTGCCTGCTAAGCCAATGGATACCCAACATTTAGGAAACAAATTTAAGTCTATCACATGTCAGTTATTTTACTTCTATTTACTCCATTTCCTCATAGGCAGAGTGCAGGTATTAGTAGTAGTATATGCTCATAGTAGTGTTAAGAGACTTAAATGAGTTAATATATGAAAGGTGCCTAGAATGGTGAATAGTGAGCTAGTCATGTAGGGACTGACCAACTTTGCAGTTTCTATCAAAGTTTAGAATGCTGAGGCTTATGAAACAAAAGGTAGGCAGTGTTAACAATAGACAGGATAGTATAGTGGGGATACCACTGAAACAAGACACTCGTGCTAATATATGGATTTTGCAGTAATAAAACTATAAGGCCCCAATGCAATGCTTATATATGCTATATGGTATTCTCATCAAGTAACTATTATTTGTCTTAAGACTTCTGGAAATGAGGAGCTTATTCTTTCCTGAAGTTGCTATCCTCCACCAGAAATTTGTATCCCCATAGCTTCTACTTAGCAGTCCTAATCTTTACTTTTTAGGGATACACAAAGTCTAATACCTCTGAAACAGATCAGCTCTTTGAATATTCTTTGCTGCATTTTGCCACCCTCAACCTCTTCTGCAATAGGTCTTTTCCAGGTTGATAGTGCTGCTGGAGGTGAGGCTCATGTGGAAGAGCACATGCTTTACAAGCATGAAGTCTTGAGTTCAAACCCCCGTCTCACCAAAAAAAAAAAAAAAATCCCCAATTCCAGGGTTGATAGCTCTACCACATGTGCCCGCTTTTCCTATGATACAATTCTGTTAGCCACACGGCTCCGTGTGCCTATATGTCTGTGTGTAACAAAAAGCACTCTAGAGTGGCTCTAGCTTCTCCCTTGTTTTACATACTGCTTCTGTTGTTGCAGCATATACACTCATGAATCCTGTGTCAGCCTCATTAACTCATCCTGCATTTACAGTAAACATAACTTATTCACAGATTTATTCCATGCAGTTTTAACCAAGCACGGTCAATAAATAAATAATAAAAAAATACAAAAAACACATTGCACAGCTCAGTTGATGTGGAGAAGTTCTCAGTCAGTCCTGCATTATCATCAGTTGTGTTTAAATCATTGTGTGATTTGTTCAGTGTTTCTCTGCCCTTAATTTTGTGAAAATCTACCTCCCCTTAAAGCACATGGTACCCAAAAGAAGGTAAAAATTATGGTAATGTTCCCAAGCCACAAAGAGCAAATAATGTGCTTAATTTCAGTGATAAAATGACAATGTTAGATTGGTTGAAAGGGGGCCTGTCTTTAGGGCAGCATAATGGAAAAATGAATCAAGCATTCACAGTACAGCACTGAGCTCTCCATCCTGAGCATTTGTGGCTTTTCCTCAATGGTGGTTTCATTGGAGCCACATAACCATGGATACCAAGGGTCTATTGTACTTTCCCTGTGCTGACTGGTCCAGGTTCTCTTTTTGCATTCGTCCAACTAGCAATGGAGTCCCATGTAGTCAGTCCATCTCTATAACTTGTCATGGACCTTTTGTGTCTTAATTCTGTCACACAGTATATTTTTCATCCCACCTAGATATCTGTCAGCTGAAAATGTGATAAACTTGTCTACTATGTCTTCCTTCAGGTCCTTTATAAAACTGAAACAGATCAGGGCATGCCACCAAAAACCTGATGTCATCGACCTGTTAGTTAACATCCTTTCATATTAAATTTAAACAAGTTTCAAATCATACATATCTATCCGTGAGAATGTCACAAGACACTTTGTTGAGTACAGAGACACCATATCTACTGTATCAATAAACCCCAGAACCCTGCCTCTATCAACAATAGCAACATCATAACAACAATAACAACATCAAACGGAAATGGTACTCTTTGAATACTTAAGCTGTCAGTATTAGTCTTCAAATGTTTGAAAAGTTGTCTGATACTCCACTGTTGAGACCTAGATAGTAATTTTATCTAATTTGTTTTTTGAAAATCAGAATATGGGTAGAGAGTGTTTTCATGGACAAGGGCCAAAGTTCACATACATACAACATTGGATTTGGACATGCCTGAGTATTTGGGGGTAAGCCTGGCCCAGTTATGCATCTTTGCAGGCAGACTTCCCAGGAGCTTTATCAGAAGGTCAATGACTTGGTACAATTAAGACAAATACCTGGCTACAGACTTATGTCTGAAAGTCTTTATGAAACTGAAGTCTCCCTTTATTCAACCAAGCACCATTCCAGGTGGGAATAGAGCATACCCCAAGGACAGAAAGATTCAAGATTCCTGAATTTTGTCTATAAGTAATGGCTAGATAGGAGGGATAATTTCACGCTATTATAGTTTCGGGGACTAAGGGGAAAAATCATAGACTTCAGGCAACCATAAATTTGAGTCCTGCTCTATACCTAATATAGCTATTGCCATAGAATTTGTTTGTAGAGAGCACTACTAGACCCTAATGAAAAATACTTTTTTTTTGGTAAATTCTTACAACTAAAAAAAAAATAATATGGACTCAAGTCTAGAATTATCTGAGGGTTCCCAGTGTACACTCTCTAGGCTCTTCTGATATCATACTTCTTCATTCCTTTGAGTATACATGAAGTACTAGGGTCAAAATGAAATCTGCAGATGCTTGCTTTTCCTTTTCTTTATCTTCTTTCTCCCTCCTTGACCTCCTCCCCCTCCTCCTCCTCCTTGTTTTCTTCCTCTTGCTCTGCCATTTGAGGTACTTCTCCAGCCCTTATGTTTTTATTTTGGTTTTTTTACTTTTCTTTCATTTATTCATATGTGCGTACATTGTTTGGGCCATTTCTCCCCCACCCCCACCCCCCTTGCTTCCAGGCAGAACCGGTTCAGCCCTTCTCTCAATTTTGTTGAAGAGAAGACATAAGCAATAATAAGAAAAACAAAGAGTTTTTGCTAGTTGAGATAAGGATAGCTATACAGAGAGATTTCTTGCATTGCTTCCATGCACAAGTGTATTACAACCCAAATTGATTCATCTCTACCAGACCTCTTCACTACTTCCTGGTCACCTTCCTATATTGACCTCTATCACTTTAAGGTTACTGTATTAGCTCCTCTGCAGTGGGGACATCAAACATTTTCAAGTTTTGGGTTTCCTACCTATCCCTATTCCTCCAACATGTGCTCGCCCCTTAGCATGTGACTAAGTCAAACAACATTACTGCCTTTGCCCTAGATCTAAAGTCTGTGTATGAGAGAGGACATACGATTTTTGGTCTTCTAAGCCTGGCTAATCTCGCTCAAGATGATGTTCTTGAGTTCCATCTATTTACTTGCAAATGATAAGATTTCATTCTTCTTCATGGCTGAGTAAAATTCCATTGTGTATAAATACCACATTTTCTGGATCTATTCATCAGTACTGGGACATCTTGGCTGTTTCCATAACTTGGCTATTGTGAATAGTGCTGCAATAGACATGGGTGTGCAGGTACTTCTGGATAACCTGAGTCACGTTCCTTTGGATATATCCCTAGGAATGGGATTGCTGGATCATATGGCAGATCTATGTTTAGTTTTTTAAGAAGCCTCCCTATTGTTTTCCAGAGTGGTTGCACTAGCTTGCATTACCACCAGAAGGGGTGAAGGTTCCTTTTTCTCCACATCCTCGCCAATACCTGTTGTTGGTGGTGTTGCTAATGACAGCTATTCTAACAGGGATGAGGTAGAATCTTAGTCTGGATTTGATTTGCATTTCCTTTATGGCCAGAGATTGTGAGCATTTTTTCCTGTGTTTTTTTGCCATTTGAATTTCTTCTTTTGAAAAAGTTCTGTTTAGTTCAGTTGCCCATTTCTTTATTGGTTCATTGATTTTGGGAGAGCTTACTTTTTTGAGCTCCCTGTATATTCCAGTTATCAGTCCTTTGTCTGATGTGTAGCTGGTAAATGGTTTCTCCCACTCTGTGGGTGGTCTCTTCAGTTTAGAGACCATTTCTTTTGTTCTGCAGAAGCTTTTTAATTTCATGTTGTCCCATTTGTCCTTTTCTCTTAGTTGCTGAGCTCCTGGGGTTCTATTGAGGAAGTTCTTGCCTATACCTATTGCTTCCAGAGTATCCCCTGCTCTTTCCTGTATTAACTTCAGAGTTCTAGTTTACTCCTAGGTATTTGATTTTTTTATGAGGCTATTGTAAATGTTATTGTTTCCATATATTCTTTCTCAATTTGTTCATTGTTGGTGTATAGAAAACCTAATGATTTTTGTAAATTGATTTTGTATCCTGCCACCTTGCTGTAGCTGTTTATGGTGTCTAGGAGTTTTTGGGTAGAGTTTTTTGGGTCTTTAAGATATAGGATCATGTCATCTGCAAATAGGGATATTTTGACCATTTCTTTACCTATTTGTATTCCTTTTATTTCTTCTTCTTGCCTAATTGACCTGGCTAGGAATTCCAGGACTATGTTGAATAGGAGTGGGGATAGTGGGCACCCTTGTCTCATTCCTGATTTTAGGTGAAATGGTTTCAGTTTTTCTCCAGTAAGTATGATGTTGGCTATAGGTTTGTCATGTATAACCTTCACAATGTTGAGGTACTTTCCTTCTATTACTAGTTTTCTTAGAGCTTTTATCATAAAGTGGTGTTGGATCTTGTTGAAGGCTTTTCCTGCATCTATTGAGATGATCAACTGGTTTTTGTCTTTGCTTCTATTAATGTGCTTGCTGTATTACATTTATAGATTTGCATATGTCCTCTTAGGACTGCCTTTGCTGTGTCCCATAGGTCTGGTAGGTCATGTCTTCATTTTCATTAACTTCCAGGAACCTTTTAACTTCCTGTTTTATTTCACCAGTGACCCACTGATCATTGGACAATGTGTTGTTCAGCTTCCAATTGTTTGCATATTTTCTGCTGTTGTTTTTGTTGTTGAGTTCTAGTTTTAATGCATTGTGATCAGATAGAATGCACGGGATTATTTCTATTTTCTTATATTTGCTGAGGCTTGCTTTGTGCCCTAAGATAGGATCAGTTTTGGAGAAAGTTCCATGGGCTGCTGAGAAGAATGTATATTGTGTGGAAGTTGGATGAAATATTCTGTAGACATCGTCTAGGTCCATTTGATCTATGGTGTGATTTAGTTCTAGAATTTCTTTGTTGATTTTTTGTTTGGATGACCTATCTATTGGTGATAGGGGGATATTAAAGTCTCTCTCTACCACAGTGTTGGAGTCTGTATATGCTTTTAGGTCCTTCAGAGTGTGTTTGATGAAATTGGGTGCACTGATGTTGGGTGCATATAGGTTGATAATTGTTATTTCCTTTTGGTGTATTTCCTCTTTTATTAGTATGGAATGTCCTTCTTTATCTCATTTGATCAATGTAAGCTTGAATTCTACTTTGTCTGAGGTAAGTATTGCTCCTCCTGCATTTTTTTCGGGGGCCATTGGCTTGGTAAACCTTCTTCCAGCCTTTCACCCTGAGCCAGTGCTTGTTTCTGTCAATGAGATGGGTTCCTATAAAGAACAGATTGTTGGATCTTCATTTTAGTCCAGTTTGCCAAACGGTGTCTTTTGAAGGGGGAAATAAATCCATTAACAGTCAGTGTTAACATTGATAATAAGTATGTGGTGATTCCTGTCATTTAGTTGTTTTTGTTGTTTGAGGGTTTGATTATGTGCAGCTGAATTAATGTTACTCTTTGGTTCCTTGTCTTTTCTTCTCCTGTGGTTTGGTGTTGCCTGTCCTCTCATGGTTTTGTTTGCTTTCATTTACTGTGTGCAGAATTCCTTGAATCTTTTGTAGTGGTGGCTTGGTGTTCATATATCGTTTTAGTTTCTGTTTATTGTGGAAGACTTTTATTGCTCTATCTATTTTGAGTGATAGTTTTGCTGGGTAGAGTATCCTAAGGTTGAAGTTGTTTTCATTCAGTGCCTGGAGTACCTCACTCTATGCCCTTCTTGCTTTTGAGGTTTCTGTTGAGAAATCTGTTGTGATTTTGATGGGTTTAGCTTTGTATATTATTTATTTTTTCTCTCTTTCAGCCTTCAATATTCTGTCTCTATTTTCTGTGCTTGTTGTTTTAATGATAATATGTCATATGGTAGTTCTATTTTGGTCAGATCTGTTTGGTGTCCTGGAAGCTTCCTGTACTTGAATGGGCATAGCTTTCTCCAGGTTTGGGAAATTTTCTGTTATTATTTTGTTGAATGTATTACAAATCCCTTTTGCTTGCACCTCTTCTCCTTCTTCAATGCCCATGGTTCTCAGGTTTGGTCTTTTGATGGAGTCAGTGAATTCTTGCGCATTCCTTTCACAGGTCTTGAGTTGTTTGAGTAATAGCTCTTCTGTCTTCTGCTTGTTCTAGTCTGCTGGAGTGGCCTTCCAATATGTTTTGTATTTCTGTTTCATTCTTTTTTCTGAGATTTTCTGTATCATGGGTTGTTTCCTCTTTACTATTGTCTATTTTCATCTTTAATTCATATATTTCTCTATTTATAGTGTCCTCTGTTTCACTTTGGTGTTTATTTAGGGCTCCTATGAGTTCATTTATTTGTTTCTGTGTCTTCTTGTATTCTTTATTTTTGGTGCCTTGAAATTTCTTGAGTGCCTCTTGTATGTTTTGGTTAACTGTGTCTAGTATCATCTTCATGAAATTCTCAGTGATTACTTGCAGAATTTCTTCTTTGAGAGTGTTCTTGTGGGCATCATTGGGTTTCTTGGTATTGTTTATCTTTGTTTTGTTGGAGTCCAGAACTGGGTATCCGTTTTCTTCATTTTCCTCTGAATCTTGCATTAAATTATTTTTGGGGGGAGAATGTTTTCCATCCGTTTTTCATCTTCCTATCGCTCCACTTTGTACTGTGCAACTATGTACTTGATAGTCTAGTTGGTAGTTTCAGTCACCTGTTTTCTTTCCCTTGGTTTAATTTTGTTTTGTGACTGTATTGGGTTTGTAGCTAAGTGTGTGTGTGTTATTTCTGTCCATGGTCTGGGTGTAATTTAGTATTTGCTAATTCACAATAGTAAAACTAACAATGACAACAAAAAAAAAACTCCAAAGAAATCAATGTGGAGAGATGAACAAACAAACAAGAAACAGAACAAACAGGCAAACAAACAATAGGAACAATAGAATTTTAGTCCTAGTTTGAGTTCTGTTGTTGTGCCTCCAGCATCCAAACCTGGTGTTGGAATTTAAGTAGAAGCTCTGTCGTAGTCTTGCCTGGGTAGGGTTTTAATTTCTTTTCCTTCTGTCTTTCAGAGGAAGCTGCTTGGTCAGCTCCTCCTTCAGTGGAGTGTGGCAGTGTAAGTTTGTATGGTGTCTTCAGGTACCAGAGAACAGCTCTGTAGACCACCAGCTGTCCTGCTTTGGACTTGGCTTTTCAGTGTGCTTGATTACTGAGGGCTTGTTTCTTTGCCTCGCCCCCTTTCTCTGGGGCAAGGTCAGTGATCCATCAGCGGGCTGATGGACGCGTGTTGTGATGGTTTGCTGATTATTTTTCAATTTTGCAGTGTCGTTTGACTTTGGATGTTGCTCACTGGCTCAGGAGATGAACTTTGTGGACCGTTACCTGCCTTATTTCAGGCAGTGGCTTATCACCCACCCACTATCAGTCCTTCTGCCTTTCTAGCCATTGTTTACTGAAAGTTCTCATGGAAATCATCTCCTTGCCCTTCCCCCCTTCTCCGGTGCACGTTTGGCAACTTCATCCCTCTGCTGTGTGCTAGTTTTCAGTTCCTTGTTTATTGTTCAGTTTTTTTTTTTCAGGGGAGTCAGTCTGCCCAGGGGGCTATGTGGTTTGTCCTAGGGGTGGCTAGGAGAAAACTGCTTGACACTTGGTGCTCACCTGTTGGTCTGCCGAATGTCTCCCAAGCAGGTTGGAACCAGTGTCCGGAGGCAGCAGCCCTCCTGTTTTCTCAGTGTAACGTGGCGTGGAGAAGCTTTCCATGGGCTAGGGATTCAGGATGTCAAAGTTTTGATTTTCCTTGCTGCTTTATTTCTGCCAAGTGTGGCTCCAGTGTCTCAGAGAGGTATTGGAGTCTTGGAGTTCATGCTGTCTGCTTCTATGCCCTTGTCATCATCTTGGATCTCCGATTTTCACTGGAGGCACTCTTCAACGCCATCATGAACCCCAAGATGGCCAACTTGCCCCAGACCGTGCCCATGAGGCTCTGCAAGCTGACCAACTCCTTCTGGAAGCCACTGGAGCCCAAGTCCCACTCCCAACAGGTAACCTGACTGTCCTCCTCATGACCCCATCAGGCAGGCCACAAGCCAGGGCACCCAGCAGGCTCCCCACTCCTTCCAGAGTCTGGAGCCGAGATTTGTTTTCTTGATGGAGTTTCTCTGCGGTCAGGCCCCAGGGGCACCCTGCCCCCTACTCCTCTTCCTTTCTTTCCTCCTGGGGCTCCCGGGAGCTTGGCAGGAGTCTTTATTTTGTTTTTGAAATAAGGTCTTGCTCACCTTGTCCATGCCAGCCTTGAGCTTGAGATCTTCCTGCCTCTTCCTCCAAAGTAGCTGGGATTACAGGTACACACCACCATGCCTAGATCAACCTTTTCCTTCTTTAGTTATATTCTACTTTATATTTTTCTTCAGATTTTAAAATCTATTTTCCCAAACTCCTTAACACATATTTTAACCATGCCCAGCTTTTCCTTTGCTAATAACTACTGCTTCTATATCCAAAGTAGTTTTCTATCGCTAAAAATGGTTTGTACAGTCCAAAAAAGTGATTTTTTTAGGTCAAATATGTTCCCTTGTTTTGGGGACCAGTAAGTCTATAATAAGTACTTGGTCCCCCAGCTCAGAACTTATAAATGTATCCTGGACAAAGACCACCTTTTTTTGAGCATCTCTGATTCTATCCCCTGCATGTCAAGCAGGAGCTGCTTTTCTTTCCCTTTCCCATTCTCCCCCCTCCCCACACACAAACACTTTATCCTGTTTTGTTGAATAAATCCTTGCTAAACTTCCACTTGTGAGCTTCTTCTTTTGTGAAATCCCTTGAAATGCTTTACATCACAGATTTCAAGTTCCTGTGATTTGCATGGAAATTGGCCTCTGAGTTGAGGATTTCTTCCCCTTTCTCTCTTATCCTCTTTGGTCCTTTCTCTTCTCTAGTAACATGTTGTTCTATGACCTTCCCCACTACTTATCTCCTTAATTGGTGTCTTGAGATGGAGTGGACAACCTAACATGTTGAAATCGCCATTGTCATGCCTCTGCTCTAGGACTTTGGTTATAACACTGAAGAATTTGCTACTTGTGAGAGCTTTTGTTTTTAAGTCCTGGAAAAGTATAAGTTTATTGGAAAAAATTAGAAGGAAAATAACAATCTACTCAACCTCCATTGCCAAACAAGATTGAGCTGAAGGAGCTATACAGCCAGATGAGAAATCAGAGCCCAGCAAAGACTAAGTTAGAGTCAGAGCAGATTAAGGTGTGGGACTCTTCTTTTACTTCATTATGGTACACTACAGCCTTCTGAGTACTTAGGTGGCCAAGGGGAGATATCTGTGTCTGATAATGAACCTGAAGTTTTGGACCCAAGGCCTAAACTTATGGGCCATGTCAGGTCCATGTCAGGGCCACTTGTCCCTATATGACAAATAAAGAGACATGGTGAAGGACAGAGAAAGGAGATGTATTACAGGGCCCAGGAAACACCATGGGAAGAGGCACAGAAAGCATTCAGCCATCTTCAGGGTATAGACGGGCGCTTTAGCTTCAAATAGACAAAGAATTATGGCAGGGCACAAAAGGTATGCATAGTTAAATGGTCACAATCACAGATGTATTCCAGTGGGGCCTGGATAACCATTATCTCTGTCCTTCTTTAAGGATTCCAGAGAAGTTGTTATCCCTGTCGTGACTTGAGAGGAGCAATCTGGTTCCCATAAGATGATTACTCCTGTTCCAGTGTGCAGCCTCATCATTACAGGTGATTGTCTTCATTTAGGGGGGTGGTCTCTTCTGTAAGGCTCTGCCATTCCTTAGGGGGTAGTTTTAGTTCCTTGTCATAAAGATGTTATTGATAATTCCTGTCCTTCCTTGATTCCCAGGTGGTTTCAGGAGAGAATGCCTCAGTGCAAACAACAATAGGTACAAAATGGAGACAGAGATAGCAAAGCTTTCCTCCTGTTAGTTGATTCACCCATAGCACCCATAGCAATTTAAGCAACTCTTACAGTGACTGTCCACACAGAGACTTCTGCAACTGAGGGGACTCTGCAGAAGAAGTAAGAGGAAAAGGACATGAGCAGATAATTTCCTTTTAGGAAATTGTCCTCAAGATGTGTTCAGGGAAGCACTTATTCCTGCAATATATAATGACCCTCTGACTCTATCAGACATCTAGTAGACTGAGTTCTGTGAATTGAATTTAACCTTATCTTGGATTCCAACTGTGGGTCCTTCTTTCCCACTTAGTATAGCCCATGAGGTCACATTGCCTGCTCTTCCTTGAGAACACTTTGTTACCCATGTTTCAAGCACTGGTATGAAGCTGTTACCAATATCTTAATCATTGTGTCTCATTGCTATACCAATGTTTTAACCATGGAGAATTATGCATCAGATAAGAATAAATTCTGAGATGCCCTAAATTTACTTACAAAGGCCCCAAGGATGGGAGAGGTTAACAAGTAACAAATAACAGGCCAAAAAGAACAAAAAAAAAACCCATTTCACATTCTTGAACTTAAGTTAAAACCTTAACTGTAATCCTGGCCTAGCACTGTGGGTTCCATGTACACTGCAGGAAGTCCCCAGCCAATCCAGAGGCAGCACTTGTTTCTCCTTAGGATGCCCTCCCATCTCAACCTCTCCCTGCTTCCTGTAATCCTGCCCATCTTCTACACAGTCAATGTAGTTTCCATGTAAACAACTTCTGCCTATCTTCCTCAAATTTTCATTATAAAATACTATGCCTTTCTAGACCTACCACACATTTTTTCCAATAGCTACCTTGCCTTGCTCCTGGAGGTTGTGGTACCATTTGGGATCAGTGTTTTCTTTCTGGCTAGCATCTGTAATGGCTCAATTAATCCTTTTATTTCACAGCTCTCTGTGTCTCAGGAGTTTTGATTTAACATAGCCTTTCTAAAGGTAGTCAAGGCTGTTTTCTCTATTATACTTACATTTTGTTTCATGTATTAATTTTGTTTTTAATTATTAGTGTTCACTTCTCTTGAAATGTTGAGCTAGTCTTTGAGAAAACTTTTTTTCTTTTTGGTCCAAACCAAAAAAATGTTTGGACATTGTATGTTTCCTTAAATCTTAATCTTAAGTTACTGTCTAAAAAAATTGTATCTAATTCTTTGATGCCTTCTATATAGCTAGTAAGTTATCTCTTATTTCTCTTATAAAATTTCATCCTTTAGTGATATAGGCAAACATTGACCATATTTCTAAGTCCTTCAGCATCCTGTCTGACTTCACTAGATCCCAGAGGTGCTTCTCAAATTTTTGTTGATGTGTGTGGGACAGTGTCCATTATTTCTTCGGTTCATGCTTTACCTTTGTCTTTACCACAGGAGTAGAAGACTACCAAATGCATTTCCCCAAACCCCTTGCGAGCTGGCATCCAATGAAGGCAGAAGATGAAGACTAGAGGAAAGAAACCATTTTGCTTTTCCTTACTCGTTTGCATCTGGGTTAGTGACTATAGCAGCAGGGACAATAGCAACAGTGGTGACAGCAACAGTAACATCAGCTGTTTGAGCAAGCACATAGAAGCAAGGTGTCTGTTAAATGCAGGTTAATGGACTCTTGGTAAACCTTTTTCTTTTTTGTCTTCCAGCTCTAGATATGTTAGTAGTTTAGTGTAATGCCAGACCTTGCGTAACCTAGTCTTCCCTGTTCAAGCCAATTCCAGACTTCTATAACAGACTGCCTATAATAAATGCCCTCTTTATCAAGCACCTAGATGTTACTAATTTTCTGATTGGGCAGGAAGTAATGCATGATGTAAGGAGTGAGCATGTGTGTGCAACATGAGCTGATGGCTTGTGCTCTGGAAAGCACCATATCCTAGGAAAACTTTCAAGGAAGACTCAGTTGACAATCTTAACTCTGCATGCAACTGTTCTTATCTCTTGGCAGAAAATCACCAACCTCTCAGATCCGGTGCAAGGTTTTGTGGTATTCCCTGGCGTTTATAGAGTCTTGTCTGTGTAATGTTTATTTCCCAGGAGATCACAAAGCTTTTATATATGTTGAGCCCTTTCTTCCTCTTCCTCCTCTTCATCTTCTATTTTCCTTCTTCTTTTTCTCCTCCTCCTGCTTCTTATTTTTCTTCTCCTTTTTTGCCTTGGTAGTACTGGGGATTGAATTCAGGGCACATGCTAGGTAGGTGTTCTGCCACTTGAGCCCTTTCTTCTTTAAGGCATATAATTTATCACTCTTATCTCCCTGTGTTTGCTTCTTCCCCTCAGTCTAAGAGTTTTCGATTCATGATTTTCTTTTGGTATCTCTGCTTCCATTTTCTCTACGAACTCTTCCTCTTTGCAGATAAGCTCGTATTAAGATAAGGAAGATTCTTGAAAAAGATAGGAAGTCTATAGTAATAATGCTGTTACAGAGGAAGGAAGGTCAATGCAGACTGTACCTTGTGCCACAGGTGCATTATTATTGTGTAGCTTATAACCACCATTAAATACAGAGAACATCTTATCTTCCCCACCCAAATGAAAAAGGCCATTATCTACACATATGGGATGATTCCATAGTGTAGGCACCACAATCAACTTCACATCCATAGCTCCATATTTAGGAACCATTCCTTCACTATTCTGAGCAATGGAGATGGGGGTTACTAACTCCAAATGTGGGAAGTAGTCACACATGAATGAGCTTGTGCCCTGGAAAGCATCATATCCTAGAAAAACTTGATGCCACACTGATCTCAATAGACAATGGTGCATGTTGAACTGATGGATTCTTCACCTTCAGTGCTCAGGATCTGTTTCCATGTACTTTTCTATACCATGTTTGTATATTATGCAGATATGATTGATTAAGAAGTTGACCTCTCCCCCTCACATATAGCCTCTTTTTGAGACAGAGTCTTGCTATGTAGCCTAGACTGGCCTCAAACTTATGATCCTCCTACCTTAGCTTTCCAAATGCTGGGATTGTACACCCAGTGAAGTTGACCCTTGATTAGACACAAAACTTGGAAGAAAAAAAATACTGCGCAGTCAGATGTCATAGAGAAGCAGGGAAAGGCATGCAGCCAAGCTTCCCAGCTCTTTGTTTCACCATGAGATGTTGCTTGGGTATTAGCTTGTCAACAGACTGAATTTCCACCACCGCTGCAAGAGGACTCTGCAAAGACACTGCATTGAGTATGAATGCCAGCCTTTAAAAAGGTTGTACCACAACACGAAGTAAGTTCATTTTAACTGAATTGGTCTTTTTGTTGCAGATTTATTTAATTTGTAGATGTTTTTCGCCCAGAATTCCCTGGGCATTTTAATACAGGGCACTTGAGTAGGTAAGATAGATTTCTTCAGCAATAGCCCAAGAAAAGCATAAGGAACTGTTACCAGAAGAAAGATCACCAGTCATTTCCTTATGCTGGTTGAGGACAGAAGAAATCTTCCCAGCTTTGGAGAATATTTATTCTGTGCTCTACAGATCTGGAAAGTGGGAGGAGGGTTATTGAGATGATTTGAGTGCGAGATAGAGTGTAGGTTTCAGAGAGAACACTGAAAGAGTTTATCTTGATCATTCTGGAGTGCCCACTGAAGGAAAATAGTTTTAAATATCATATTTATGGTTTAATTTATAAGTTTATATTCTGGAGACAGTGTACAAAAGGATACTGACTGATGTTTTTCTAGTAAAGTTCTCTTTTGAAAGATCTGTTAGATCTGTGGTCAGAATGTTCACACATTTGAAATGCTTTTTAAGCATGTGTGTGGGGTGTGCCATTGTGTGTGTTGTGTGTATGTGTGTGTATACTGTTAGTGAACAAAAAGGAACAAACTCAAGTCTGTTGGGCATGCAACTTCTATAATAGCTTCTTTTCTGCAGTTAGCTTGTGGTACAGCTATTGACAACAGTCTGATTATGTCTAGATATGGCTGTATTTAATTTGCTGTGTTCTCATGTTCTGTCATTATGTAGTTTGTACTGCTGATAAAGGCAAAGGAATGAGAAGAAAGGGAAATCTCCGGGCTTCTACTGTTTGCCATGGTCACACTATTCTGATATGTTCATTCTTCCCAAGTTATTATTCTCTTCTTATTATATACACTTCAGATTCTAAATCACTGGCAAGAGAGACTTAAAGCAGATGCAACTGCTTCATTCTGTAATCTTGGCAGGCAAGTGGAAAGGAGCATGACTAAGTTTACTATTTTACTTTATAGTAGAGTGCTATAATATTGCAGATTGAAATGTGTAAGAAATGGAGAAAGATGTAAAGATATACTGCTACTAAAAATCATTATTTTAAGGAATATTTAATGAGCTGGGAAGGCCCACAACACATATATTGGTCATCATCTTTTTCTCAAGTCATATACAATGTACACAGGTACACAGAAGAAAAACCCTAAATAAATAAAAAGGAAGCCAATCAAATGCAAGTAATAGAGATGGGTAATCATATTTTTCTTCTCCAATTTTTAAATTTTCCAAATTTTTCCAAAATGACATATACATATAGCTTTTAGAATCAGATAAGATGATAACATTATTTAAAATTATCAGGAAGTAGCTACTGATGTGGTATGGCTCTATGAGCCACCTGTTCCAAACACAGTGAAGCAGAAACACAGGATTCTGAATTATTCCTTCCATAATAAGGAATGAAATAGGAAAAGATGCAGAATGAAGTAACCTGGTGAGGTCCAATTAGTTGGAAACATGAGAAAATGTTCTTATTTCTTGGAATAAATAACACTTATTTATTTACTTACTTATTTTCTTAGGTCTATCCCCAAATTGATTGAACAAATGAAAATTTATGCTATGCTTTGTTATTCCTTGAAAGTACAGGATCAAGGATGGGAAGAAACTGGAAACGACAACAAAATCTCCAGAATGTTCTGCAAATTCCTCGTATCTCAGTCCCTCCCTCAGCTTCTGACACCTCCCTGCTGAAGGTACAGCATTTTACTCACACATGAAGGGGCCTTGTCTGTCTTTTCTTCGAAGCTTGAGGACTTTTTCTAATGTCTTGTTTATACACCATTAGGGAGAATTCATGCAAGTGTGTGCTCAAGGCTGCAGGAGTAAAGGAATGAGCACACACTAATCCTAAACCCACCCCATTGCAGGAACTCTGGGAAACTGCCACCTCTTTGTGGCTGACTTGCTACCAGTTTGGGGAAACTCACTAATTGGTAACACTGTGGCATCCAGTTAGAGAGCTGTTAACTCCTTTTTGTTCCACGTTAGTTAACAGCCATTCTCAATAGATGCTCTATAAAAATTCAGTTCTTTGCCATGCCTTCAAGGGAGGATAGGCAACAGGGTAAGAATGTTTAGAAACATTATCTGCTACTTGTCATTTACGATATTTACAGTTATACTAAGAAAAAAGAAGTAGGCATGTTTTTCCTTTATAAAACCATAACTTTTAAGGTTTTACCTTACATAATAGAAATAGCTTTGCTCTTGAAATTAGCTTGCAATTTTCATATTATCTTGCCTTCAATCATTTGAAAAGCTTAATTAGTTATTCAGGAGAGGAATACATTTTCTTCTTCAAATTCAGAAATTGTAAGACTGAAATAATGTCTCAAATTTTGACACACTTGACTTTGCTACTTTTCCTCTGCTTTATTTTCAATATCAAATTTAAGTTCTCTACACTTAAAACAAACACACAAACAAAAATTGTCTCATAGATTTTAGTCCCACACAAAATTTCAAACAGGTAAAAGTCTCCTTACCCAGCTTTTATATAACATCTAAAGTTTAGTTTTTTATTACGGATTATCAACTAGTTTTGAAAATTCTGCCATTGCTTTGAATTATTTTTTTCAGCTAAGACAAACTTCTGTTAACTTGACTTTTCTAGAGATGCCACTGTTTCAGTTTCCCATCTGTAAGTGAGCACAGTAAATTGCTCATTTCACAGGATTGCTATAACTTAGAGATGCACAGACAAAAAACTTAGCACACATACTAATATATATATTAGATATAAAATAGTAACTGAAGTCCTGTCCCTGCTTGCCTCCCTCTATTCTATGACGGTGGCCTCCTGAATGATCTCTCTCCCAATGGTCTGTCTTCCCCAAAACCAATGACCACAGCAAGGCCAGAGTGAAATTTTAAAGTAAAAATTTGGCCAGCTTAAAGTATGGCATTAGGGTTGGCTGTTTCTGTCAAGGCTGGAAGGCTGCCCCGTGCACTGCAGGATGCTGAGAGCGTCGCTGGCCTCTACTACTGAAGACCCTTTCTCTTACCTACACCTGCGATGATCAAAACTTTCGCCAAGTGACCCTGGAGGGAGGGGTCAAAATCATCCCTGTGAAGAATCCCTGACTTTTATAAAGAATTTTAATGACTACCCTGGAAAACTGAATCTTTAAATTCAATATAGCATAAAAGGTTCCCATCATCTCTCCCTGCCTAATTTTACAGCTTTTTTGAAGTCAGACTCTAGACCGTCTTTGAACTAAAAAAAAGTTTGGTTCCCTTCATATTCAGATATGTTTCATGCCCATAAGAAAATTTGAGTCTTTTTTGGGGGGGGCGGGGGTGCTGGGGTTGAACTCAGACTCTCATACTTGCTAGGCAGGTGCTCTACTGCTTAGAATTTGTACCACTTATTCTGCCCTCTGTTTATAAGTAGCCTGTTTCTTCTAGTCCAGTGGGTCTCAGATTTAAGTGTGTGTGTGTGAAAACTACTGGGACAATCACCAGAGTGCTAGGCTCAGCAGGCCAATGCCAGAGAATTTGGTGGTGTTTTTTTTTAATTAAAAATATTTTTTGTGGTGCTGGGATGAGCCCAGGGCCTTGTGTATGCTCTATCCCCAGCCCTGGGGTCTGCATTCCTAACAGATGCTTAGTATTGCCCAGGCCCTTTGAGAAGAAGGATTTTAGTTCCTCAGGGACTCCTTCTCACCCTTAAGACTTTGATGTGGAGTCTTCTGATTTAGGAAGCCTGCCTTGACTGCTACGGGCAGTTTGTTCTCTGATTTCATAACACCTTTTTGCCACTGATGTTAACCTCTTGCCACACTACCATCTATTCATCTCTCCTCCCTTACTGGGAACTTTCCACTGAGAGCCTCACCCATCCTGAGGCCTGGCATACTTCAGGTCCCGTGTAGATTCTCACAACCTACTTCAACCTACTTTTCTCAGTAAAGATCAACAAAATCCTATGATCTTAGAAATCCTTAGATCTCCCGCAGCCCAAAATCATGACCTACTTTCTTAGAATCTTTTTACTTATCCATTTTCATCATTGCACAGGCCAGTGGAAGATTATTTAAGCAAACTAAGAGGAAAACTACCCGCTCATATTATTTCAATGTACATATACACAAGAGAAGCATCTCATTCTGAAGTTGAATGCATCACAGTTTTAATTCTGTAGAATTCATCAAAGTCAACTGCTCTGTGCTTGCAGAACCTAACCCGAGGGCAGCAGTGCTACCTTTACAGCATCATGAGGATTTATGACTCCAGGCCCCTGTGGGAGGCCCTGCAGACCTGCTATATTCACAGCCTTGTGCACCAACAGCGGCTGGGTGAGTTTATCTGCCTGACCTAACCAGACACGTCAGGAAGCGACTCTCGTGCTATGGCTGGAAGTCAAGTTTCCAGATAAATAATTCAAATAGAATAGCCTCTGCCAAACTATTTTATCAGCATGGCTGGTTAGCCAAGTTTAAGAATGATTATCCCTGACAATAGAGAGCAAAGTTTTATGGGTAAATTAAGAGGGTTTAAAGAAATTGGAGTATGGATTGTTATAAAATGTTAACAACTCCCTGAGATTTACAGGAACTGGGTCTGCTGCTTAATGGCATTGGGTTTAGAAAACCTAGGCTCAAACCACGGCTCTGCTCCTTGCTGTTTGTGCAAACTCAGAAATTTGGTTTACTTGCAATGATAATAGTTACATTTGGGGGTTATTTGTCATGTCCCGTACATTGTGCTATGAACTTTACATATGTCTCACTTTCTCGCCACTTTACAGTCACAGAAAAGGAAAGCTCAGGCAAGTAAGCTGGTGAAGACCCCACAGATAGATAGTCAGTGTCAATGAGGACTTCAAGTCAGAGCTGGTAACTCTGAAGAGCAGCCACTCCCACCCTCACTATGCTCTGCTCTCTTTCCTCTTGTACTAAACCCCTTCAGATTTCATGGAGTACAGGTGAAATCGTGGTTGTGAAAGACATGCACACATTATAAGCAGCAACCTATCAAATGGTGCCATTGTTGTTAAGTCTCTTTTCTTATAGGAAGTGCTTCTGATTGCCAGCCCCATTTATGACACTCTTCTTCCACTCTGATAGAAAGCTGAAAGGCAAATACTTGACCAGGGTCAGCCAATGAATAAGTGGAGGAGTCAGAATTTGACCGATACTGTTGGTTGTCTGAGGTATTGCAGAAGCATCATCTTCTGGCAGCCTTATTTTCAGAACAAAATTGCATAGAAACCAATAAATCCAGAAGCAGGGACATTCAGTATTTAGTGTATACAAAATCCACCTGCCACCTTATTAAAATGCAGGTGTCCAGGCCTAATCCTTCGAGTTTCTGATGCAAAAAGTCTTTGGAGGGGCTGAGGCTTGGCTCAAGTAGTAGAATGCCTGCCTAGCAACTATGAGGTCCTGAGTTCAAATCTCAGCACTGCCAAAAAAGCAGTCTTTGTGAAACAGAGTCAGAACTCTGCATTTTAATAGGCACTTTTGAAAAGTATGTAGCTTTTGATTCTCTAGTTGGTGTTGGCAGAACACTTTGAGAAACACAGAGAGGTCAAGTACATCTTTTCCCAGACTGAAGAAAGTTTTGATAGCCAAGATAAGTTATTCATGTGCAGTTTCCTTTCCAAGTGGTTTGACATGGATATTTGATATTTAATCATGATTAAATAGTTATTAATTTATTGAATGAGAAATACAAAAGAAGCAAAGTAAACTTCCTGTCCTCAAAGATAGGGCATGCCAACCACAAAAAAATAGAAATCATGCACACTTATGTGAATATTTAAAGTTTTCCTTATTTTGTAAAATTATGACTTTGAAGTTTCTCTCATTCCCTCCCACCTGCCCCCTGCCCAGGTTGTATCACTCAGCAGGAAGCCTCATGTTGTGCTACTGTCCTTAGAGATTCAACCAAGATCGCCTCAGCCAAGGTGGCTCCTCAGAGGACCATTTCCCAGAAGTCTTCAACCATGACAAGGAAATGTCTGTCAGCAGTCCCCAAGCCTGGGGTTGGACCAAAGACCCACAGCAAGGGGTGCAGAGCACGAGAAGCAGAGGCTTTGGACAGTCTCTAAAACAGGCAGTTTGTCCATATGTCCTCATGTCTGGTGGGTGCTTTGTGTACTTTGGTTGAATGCCAATGAATAAAAGAGGAACTTCTAGTTCACACCCCAGACCTAGGAATAATGTCTCACTCACATAAATTCTACTGCAAGAACAAGTTGTAGGGTTCTAAAAGCTATAGAGCTGAGAATAAACAAGCTTTTCCATGTCTAATCTGTAGACTGAGGTGACTTTCAAAACTCTCAAAGTAAAAGATCCCTGTGAATCAGAACCTCACAGAGAAAACCCAAGAACAGGGAAGGGGGACAAGTGACCTGAAGGTGTTAGGCCCTCTATCCCTAGATGACCATTCCCTATAAGTCATTCACTATGGGTACTAAAAATACACAAATCCACATGGAATTAAAAACAGGTCACGGAGCTCCTAGAATCATCTCAGCAAGAACTGGCATGTGCCTCCCCTTCTTCTCCTCTCCCCCACCAAGAAAGGAGAAGAATTTAAGATCTAGCCTGTCTAAATCACTTTGTGTCATCTTGAAACTTGCAGCTATCAGCCTGACACTGCTAGGTTGATTCTATTCAGGTGTAATTGGCCTTGACACAGTAAGAGAATTCATGAACACACCTTCTCCTGGCAGCCAAACAAACCTTCTCAACAGACTAGAAATCGCCCCAAAAAACTGAGCTCAAGTCCAACTTTCCCATGGTCTCAAAGGTTTTCAGCAAAGCACACAAGATTAGGCAAATAGGCAAAAAATGAGGTAGCAGTGAGTCAGATCACTGTGTAAATGGCATAGTGTATTACTTATATTTAATAGTTATTTTCATCACCAATGATTTCCTTGTCTGCATCGAAGATTAGTCACCAGTGCTTACATACAGTCAAGTAAAAAACATTTCTTCTTTATCTTCCTTTTAAAAAATGTTTCATCCCAGTCACATGAGCCATAACTCTGTCATGCCCACAAAGGAATAGGCCAAGATGGACTATGACCTCACTGTTCACGGGACATGTAACATTGATCTGAAAGGAAGTTGCTCCAATATTACCAGGAAAATGCCTCATTGATGATTATTACATTCTCTCTGTAATCATTAACATAAAAGACATGAAAGTTGTTAAAAGATTCTGAAAACCCCCAGGATGGATTCTGAGACACTACCTGACTTTTCTTTGGGAAGGACAGGGACCATGGTTGACCCACCACTTTGATGGGAAGTCTTAGGAAGCCCACATTGATCTCACAGGGTCATTCCCTCAATCATAATGAAGTTTCTTGATCATGGCAAATCCCGGTGCTCTCTTAGGTTCTCTAAGTAACTTTACAGTTTTAAATTAGGAATTGTTAGTTGGTTTCAAAAGAAGAAAAAAAAAATCAAATGGGAATGGGGGTGAGCTAAAGAGTAGCTCTCTTAAGGACAGAGGCTTGTGGAAGTCCTAAGGTGACCCTCTGTTTCCACCATGGGCCTCTTGTTGCTCTGAACTGCTGACACTTTTACCTTACACTTTTGCTTTTTGATGGGCATAGATATTTGCAATGTAAGCCTTGGCCAATGATGCAGAATATCAACAAGGCCACTCAGGATTCTGACCTGCTATCCTGCATCAAAAATCTTAGAAGCATTTTGTTTCCAATAGAGATTTTCACAAGTTGATGGGCAGGTATAAGTCATAGGCCCCAAAGATCAAATGGATCTAAGCTGTGCGGGAGGTCTCTCTTGTTGGCTCTGCTTTCTGAGATGATAATGCTCCCCACAGTGAGAGACCCACACTTGAAGTTTCAGAGGAATGTGGTAAGTTGTAGTTCTGGGAAAAGGCACCTACATTGAGAAAGACAATTAAAGGGGAAGAGAGGACACCTGACACTTTTAGGCATATCTACAACTTTGAACTGTTGGAGACTGTATTGCTTGCTTTCACAACATCAATCAACATCATGAACACATAAATGTACTGCCAGGCATGGTGGTGCACATCTGTAATCCCAGAATTTGGGAGGCTGAAGTAATAGAATAGTGAGTTCAAATCTAGCCTATGCTACATGTTGACTTCCATGAGTCAGCAGTTCTAAATAATAGTGATTAAATTCTCCTCCCCCTCTCCACAAATTGGTTTTTGATCTAAGTTCTAAACAAATACTATGGATACTGTTGAGTATTTGACTTTCTTTAATGGTCGTTTTTTTCTACGTGGAAAGTAATGCAAAGAACTCCTTATGCTATCATTTGGATGTGGCTTGAGTGTGTCCCCAAGGATTTGTGTGTTGGGAGCTTGGTCCTCAAGTGTGGCAGTGTTGGGAGGTGGTGGGCAACCTTGAGAGGTGGAGCCTAGTACGAGGTCACTGGGAGCATCACCCCCAGAAGGAATCAATGTTGTTCTGGAACTCTGGTTAGTGGTCATAAAAGCATTTCTACAGATGTATGGAAATTTATATGAAACTAATTCTTTGATACTTGCCACTTGGTGAGAGGTCAATTTTTGTCAGTATTCAATGTACTTAGAAATTTGTATATTCTTTAATTAGTGGGTATGGAAATAAAATCTTGTGTTCAATAAATCAAACTTGACAATTGTATTTTAAAAATGACCTGAGCCTTGAATTGCTTCCTGGCTTCCTGATGTGACATACGAGCTCTCTCTCACACACACATTCTCCTGTCATTATTACAGATGCTGTGATCTGATGTTACTAGAGGAGGCTTGTTAGAGCCAGTGACCGTGTGGCGTTGCTAAGATTTGTATTCTGTAAGATGGTGAAATTCAGAAAACCTCTTCTCTTTATGATCCTCAGCCTCAGGCATTTCATTATAGCAACAGAAAATGGGCTAATACACCATGGTATATTGTTGGCTCCTGACACACACAGTATTAGCTGACATGTCTGTAACCCCTGTGCAACTATATATTCTTATTTTCAAACAATAAACTTGACCAACAATTGCAAAGACAAGAAACAGAACTTGAATTACTTCAATTCGTCATATAACTTATATCAGAGAAGAAGTCTTTTATTTTCTTACAGTGCTGGGGATCAAATCCAGGGCCTTGCTCATGTTAGGCAAACACTCTACCACTGAGCCACATATCCAGCCAATGTTTATATAATTTATGTGCAACAAATGCCCTCAGTTAAAGTTTCACAAATTCTGACAAATGCAGTTACATACCCAACACCGCGGTCATGAGATACAGCATTTCTATTTCTCCCAAACCCCCTCCAATGGTGATCACTGATCTGCATTTAGCTTTATAAGCTTTTACAGTTTTTTGTCTTTTCCAGAATTTTATGTAACTAGCTGGAACCAGAATAGCTGGTCTTTTGTGTCTGGCCTCTCTCACCTCATATGATGTGTTAAGAATTCATCATTATATATATTAGCAGTCTATTCCCTTTCATTGTTGAGTAGCGTTTTGTTGTAGAAATACACCATAAATTGGTTACCCATTGGCTAGTTGATGAACATATGGCTTGTTTCTAGTTCAGAAGTATTATGAATTAAATCACTATAAATATTTGAACATAAGTCTTTGTATGAACATCAAGTGTTTATCCTGGATGGATACATATAAATACAATTATTGGGTGATATGGGACATTTAAATTACATTTAAATAAATAAAACACTGCTATAGTGTTTTCAAAGTTGCTATGCCATTTTGCATTTCCAGTAATAATATGGAAGCATTCTAGTTGCTCCATATTCTTGCAAGGTAAGATATTTTAAATTTTGTATTCTAGTGACTATTGATGCTGGGCAGAGAACTTGGGTTGTGGAATATCCTGCCACTATTATTTATGGCCACCTTCCCAGTGGGAACCCTGGCAAGTTTCAGGAGAGTCATGAAAGACTTGAGGTGGTGATGGTGATAACCTTGGAGGTTGGATAGAAAACAGTGTCAAGGTTTAGCAGTTTACCCTGACAAGGCACCTCTCCAGCTTACTGGAGGGAAGGAGGAGAAAAAGAAGCCATCCCTGGGCAGAACTGCAGTACAGGCTCATTTACTGTTCTCATCAACACCTCACCTTTCTTCTTCAGGATCAACAACTAATATCCCTCCACCGTCACCAAAATCTTTATCGCACCTCTTTAGTTATCTATTTCTGCATAATAAATAACTTGAAAACTTACTGACTTAAAATGATATTCACTGTCACACAGTTTTAGGGTCAGGAATTGGGCATGGATTCATTGGGGCTTCTGGCTCAGTCCCATACAAGGATGCAATTAAGGTATTGGCTGATCTTGTGGTCTCATGTAAAAACCCATCCAGGCATTGCCAAGTTCACTCATGTGATCACTAGTAGAGTTAAGTTCTTTGGGAACTGGTGGACTCAGAGCCACTGTTCTTTACTTGCTGGAAGCTGTCCTCTGTTCTGTCACATAGACTCCTCAGCAAGGCAGCTGAACATGGTGACTCACTTCATCAGAATTGGAGATCAAGGGCATGCACATAAGGTGGAAGTCACAGCCTTTCATAACCTAATCCATCACATTTGTGGGCTATGGTCTACTCATTAGAAATGATGGTTCCAGATCCACCCCACTCATCAGGGTAGGGGATTACCCAAGAATTTCTAGAAGGTGGGGCTCTTTGGGAGCCATTTCAGAAACTGTCTACCAAAACCAGGACTAGGGTACAGTGAGTGACTTGCACTCGTAGGAGTGCAAAATTGAAGGAAAGTCTTGTGTTTGCACAACCCCAATAGTGAATCTCACCAGACTTCTCATTCACCTTACCCTAATTCTGGCCCTCTGCCTGCCATGTGCAAACTCAGAGTGCAACATGCTGACTTCTCCCTCAGTCAGGGTTCCTTGCTGAGATACCCAGGCTGAGCCTGCTTAGCAGACGACTGGCCCACTGCACACTTCTTCCTAACTGACCTGCTCTTGAAACTTGGCTGCTTTGCGTTCCAGTTCCCCAAAGCACAATTGAAGAAAACTGATAACAGGTAAGTCCAAAACACTTAAGCTTTAATACTTTATTCTTGAATAATCTACATACATAGAGTAAAATTTATCAGAATGCAATTATATGCCAGACCCACTGAGGAAACGCTAAACATACGAATTCCTGGGCTCCTCCTAGACCCAATAATCAGAATGTGGGAGATAGCATCCCAGGTAATATTTACATACTGAAGTAGAAGTATTTTGCATTTAAGGAGCAATTCCAATTGCAATGTTAAAATAAGAATTTTTTTTTCTTTTTTGCTGGCACAGTGGCTCATGCCTACAATTCTAACTACTCAGGAGGAAGAGATCAGGAGGATCACAGCTCAAAGCCAGCCTGGGCAAAACAGTTCTTGAGACCCTATCTGGAAAATAACCAAAGGAAAAAAAAAATTCTGTGAAAAACTTGGCAAAAGTTAGGGGCAAGAGCTGCATGATAAAAAAAAAAAAAGGTGTTTTTGGGGGGAAGGTAAAGAAGTATCTATGATAGATCCAAATATCCCATGTGAATAAACTGCTTATTATTCTGACTCAAGAGCCAAGGTATGTTACAATCTACTGAAATGACTTCTTTCCCTAGAGATGGCATTACTAAATATGCATCACGAGTCTGCCAGAGTGAACGTCGCCTTGTTTTCATTACCAGTTGCTCTTCTGTGAGGAAGGCCATGTCCAAGAGTTCCTGCACCTTTTCAATTAAAATGAGCTTCTAATTGCATCGGTACTTGTGGAGGAAGCCATTATATCAGCTTCATTGACTCTGCTTCCCCCTAAATTACAGTCACTTGCCTGAAATGTGATCAATCCCTGCTTTGGAAATCAATCCCTCGTTGCCTCTGGAGAATTGTCGCATATTTTTCTCCATATTAGAGCTATCATACCATGCCAGTCAGACAATGGACTCGGTTAGGTCAGAAGAAGAGGAAATTCCTGTAGCTATTGAAAAACCACAGCTGAGGTACAGGCAGAGGCAATTACCAAGCTGTAATGGGGACACTCAGATGCGGCATGGTGTGAGTCTGAGCATCATCCTGGCTCATGGAGCACGGCAGACCTGAGGGCAACAGAGGACCTGTTTATAAATAGAAAGTCCCAGAGAAAGATGATCCCTACTTTAGAAATAATGAGTCAAGAAGGACAGTCGAAGTGACTTCACAGATACCACTGAAAGTCAGTGGTGTTTCAGAAGTCTAGCTTTTTATAAGAAAAACACTCCTATAAATTATTTATTTAAATCTAATAAGCTATGATATTATGTGTTGTACTGTACATTTATGTAAGAAAACAAAGATCAGAAGACAATATCCCATATTTCAAATGGTCTGTTTGAAGCACATCTAAGATTAGGTAGTGAAAGAGGGAGTGAAGATAGTAGAGCACAGGGGTGGTAAAGAGGTGAAGGGGAGGGAGCCTTCCAGAGAAGAGGAGCAGAGGTGAGAGAACACAGTACCTAAGAGACAGCAGGAAGCACAGCATGGAGTCCTGGAGGAGCCAGGAGTGCTCATTCAGAGGTAGGAGGGAAGTCAGTCTTACAGAGGTTAAGAGAAGAGAGATGACAGAAAAGGGCAAATGCCTGTAAGGAAGATGAGGAGTGAGATCAGGCCATTGGAGGTGCCAGTTGGGAGTGTGCTGGTAGGGGAGGGGAGGCTGCAGCTGGACTGGAGGGCTCATGACTGAGTTGGGATGAATGTGTAAGAGAGCGCAGTGAATATTAAAAATGCTCATTCAGCGCCCATTCAAGTTTCTGTGTTTTTCCATTCTACTCAGCCTTCCTAGAATTCCTACTTGATCCTGCTTTCTCCATGCAGCTCTACCAAACGATCTCACTTCCAGCCAATGGAAGGCACTTTCAAATCTGATATCATGGAGTCTCATGATGAAATTCCATCAAACAGAGCATGTTGTTATTACAATATATTTTATTACTCTATTAACAGATGTTATAAATATGTATTTATGAACAATTGCTGCTAAAATTTCATATATCCAATCCATCAATGTAGGAATTTGGAGTAGCAGTCATTTTTAGTAGAGAAATTGTGATGAGTAAAGGTGAAATTCAAGATTCTATAGCATGTGTGAAGTGAAATGATCCATTTTAAAGACTGGATATAATTACGCTACTATAGATACACTTCCATTTAAGACAAACCATTCCATGTGTAACTGTTAAGAATACATTAAAGCTAGGAAATTAGAGTCAGATAAAAATCTCTTAACAAAACGTCAACCATTTTATCCTCAAAGAATAGCAAGAGCCTTTTTTTAGTCTCTTCTTTCTGACTAATGGTTTAAAACTCATGCTAATTTCAGTAAATGTAAGGGATGATTATAGTCAGTACTTAGCAAATGAGAAAATGAATGATTTAAGAAGCAGACTGTATTAAAAAAAATCTAGTCCCTGCAGAAATTATCACCCGCAAAGATCTTAGGGGTGAAAAAGACAGGAAAAGCTGGTGTAGGACAGGGATACAGGGAAAATTTTATATGGAGAAATAGACAAATTAATTAAAGCAGGAGCCATGCTGTTTATTGTGATAAATCATATTAATAGAATTCTTTTTAACAAGATATTCAATTGAAGACGCAAAGGAGATATAAATAAATCAGTATTTTAATTGACTGCCTCTGCTTTTAGATGTACAAAGACAACAGCACACACTCACAGCTGGGTCTATACAACTGCAAACAAATGGCTGCCAGAAAGCATCATGGGAAGCCATGAGCATGCCCACAGCAGGTCCCCAGTAACAGCCGCTGTTCCAAAGAGGAAGAGAGCATGGAAACCTGAGCTTTGCTCCCAATGACATTCTAACAACAAATGGACTCAGTGTGGTAAAACCAGTCCAGCCAGTTTCATTGCTGTTCTTCTAGCTCATTCACCAGACATTTATTGAGTGCTACAAGCAGGTCAGGTCGGATGGTGGACACTGAAGACTCTGTATGCAGAGGAAGGCCTCTGCTTAGGTTGTCATTGATGTTCATGGCAACAGATGGCAGGCTCTGCCCCTTGAGGGGTTTTCCTGAGTCTCTCTACTCTTGCAGGACTCAGTCCAATGAAGAACAAAACAAGAGTCCTGACAAGCTGGAGTGGGGCCCCCTACAAATCCTTCTGTCTGACACAGGTCCTCGTGGCTATGTAGATATGTGAGTCTTTGATCAGAACTAAGTATTACATAATTTTTGCCAAAACAAACTGGTCAGAAGTATCAGTTCTTCCCTTTCTCCCAATGCTTGCTGTTAGCTAAGGTAATTGGTGCAATATTTGAGAGCACAAATATGGAATCTGACCATCTAGGATGAATTCTAGGCATAATATTTAACAGCGATATGATTGCATGAAAGAGACTTCATCTCTTTGCTTCTGTTTCTTATCTGTAAAATGGGAATAACCATAGTTCCTACTTTGTATGGACTGGAAGCATTAGCACTCAAAAATTGACATTATACACATTCATTAATGTTAGCTAATTAAACTGGCTTAACCAGACACAAAGGAATATATATTAAATAATTGTATTTTTAGAAAGCTCAAAAAGCTTTCTAAAGCTTTTTTATGACAGGGTAGTGGCTGTCATAAAAATGAGGGTTATGGGGCCGGCCAGGCAAGTGACTCACATCACACAGGAGGCAGAAATCAGGAGCATAATGGTTCAAGGCCAGCCCAGGCCAAAAGCTAGCAAAACCCCCACCTCAGCAAACAAGCCAGGTGTGGTGGTACACACTTGTAATGCCAGCTACACAGGAGACATAGGTAGGAGAATCACAGTCCCAGACTGGCCCTGGCAAAAAGCAAGACCTTAGCTGAAAAGCAACCTAAAGCAAAAAAGGCTGGAGGTGTGGCTCAAGTGGTACAGTACTTGCTTAGTAAGCTCAATGTCCTGAGTTCAAATCCCAGTACCACAAAAAAAAAAAGTGAGGGCCAGGTGCCAGTGGCTCATGCATATAATCCAGATACTCAGGAGGCAGAGGTTAGGAGGATTGCGGTTCAAAGCCTGCCCAGGTTAAATTGTTCTGCGAGACCCTATCTTGAAAAAACCCTTCACAAAAAAGGGTTGGTGGAGGGCTCGAGATGTAGTCCCATGCTACATCCTTAGCACCATTTGCTGCACACAGCCCTCCAAACTGTTATTCCCTTTGCCAAGTCAGTTCCCAGCATCCCCTAATCATCAAAGGTTGAATGATAATTACAAATGAATGCAGGGATCTTATTCTGCTTAGAAGTAAAGAACAAAACTTGGATAGTAAAGACAATGAAACACACCATTGAGAAGAAAAACAACAGGCATATTTGAAAGGAATATGAGGTCTCAGCGGGCCCCAACCCCCTTGTTGGAGAAACCAGTACCAAACATCCCATGTAGATAAGATAAGCAATGCGGCAGGGCTCAGTTAGGGCATATAGAATGTGAGGAATGCAAGATGTGAGATACGAGCAAGATGTGAGGTACGAGCAAGATGTGAAGTACGTGCAGGATGTGCTCTGCCTGCTTGTCTAATGTTGATAACAAAAATATGCACGCCACTGCAGTCTATATAAGATTTCCCCCTAAGAGGCTCAGGGTCTTGCTTTCCTAACCGGTCCTGCGTGTCCGTGTGGGAGCTCGACCCTGGCTAGCCAGTCCAATAAACTCTGCTTTGTTGATTGCATTCACGCCTGGCTCTCTGTCTCTCGGGGGAATAGGATTCCGGGTCCTAACATTTGGAGGCCCCAGCGAGATTTCATTTTCTCGAGAGACAGAACCTGCCTGCGAGAAAGCAGGGGCGATCCCAAGTCCTAGGCGTTGGGAGGGGATCCCAGACCCTCATTTGGAGGAACTTGAGTGTTCCATTTGGGCCGCGGCGGGGATTCGGCCAATCCCCAGGGAGATTCATTCTGGGAATCTTGCAAGGAGGACCACAGGGTCCTATTGGGAGAGGCTTTCCTCTCATTTGGGCTCGAGCATTTTAGGAACCCTGGCGCCAGGTGAAAAACTAATTAAGCTAGTCGACCGACCACCCGTCAAGTGGACGCCTTTCGGCCTGATATCCCAGTTGGACGGTGAGGAGGTTGAATGGGGTGCGCACCAGTGTGAGAGAAGGACCGGTCCGAGCGAGTGCTGGAGAGTGTTGTGTGTGTGTGGAATTATTGTTGCCTTTACCCTTTTTGTTCTATCTCTCTTGGTGTTTGAGTCTCCTTCCACAATGGGACAGGGACAAACAACCCCAAAGTCTCTGATCCTTTCTCACTTTCCAGAAGTTAAAGAAAGGGCCTTAAATGCGGGTCTGGTCATCAAGAAAGGTAAGTTCGACACCTTTTGTTCTGCAGAGTGGCCCACCTTTGGAGTCGGGTGGCCCATTCAAGGTTCCCTCTCCCTAGACCTGATCACTAAGGTTAAAGCAGTCATTTTTCAGCCAGACAATCGAGGCCATCCAGACCAAGTTCCTTACATTTTGGTTTGGGAGGATCTGGTGAGGAACCCTCCCCCTTGGTTAACAGTTTTTCTGACCCACCCCTCCAGTTCGGCCCCCGGGGCTAAAACCCCAGTCACACCCGCCTTGGTCATAAAGGAGGAGGAAAAACTTCCTCTTCCCACCTTGACCGGTCCTCAAATTAGGGCATCTCCTTCACCATCTCCGGTCTTACCAGAGAGTTCCCCCCTTTACCCATCCCTCGCAGGGGCAGAGGAAGATCGGCCGCCTCCATACGTGACTCCCCCTGGCCAAGCCAGTGCCCCGGAGGAGGAAATTTCCTCATCCTCCTCAACAGGACTGGCAGCAGGAGGAGGAATGGGTCAAAGACTTCGCCCCCGAGGGATCCGGGAAAGGGAGGGGGAAGACGGGCCCCCCTCATCAACACAGGGGGAGGAAACTGTCCCTACACTTCCAGTCCGGATGGTGGGCCAAGGGGGACCGGGAGGAGGGCAACAGTTTCAGTACTGGCCCTTCTCCTCCAGTGATCTATATAACTGGAGGACGCAGAACCCGCCCTTTTCTAAAGACCCCAAGTGTCTCATAGATCTCCTGGAGTCCATCATGCATACACACCGCCCCACTTGGGATGACTGTCATCAGCTGCTCAATACTCTTTTTACGACGGAGAAACGAGAGCGCATCCTCAACGAAGCGAGAAAAAACGTCTTGGGGGATAATGGGAGACCCACAACTCTCCAACCGGCCATAGATGAGGCTTTTCCCCTACGCCGCCCTGATTGGGATTTCGGGACCGCAAAAGGTAGGGAGCGTCTTCGGATCTACCGCCAGACTCTTATGGCCGGTCTCCGAGCGGCCGCTAGAAGGCCCACCAATTTTGCAAAAGTAAAAACAGTCATTCAAGGGGAAAACGAAAGCCCAGCCGGTTTCTTAGAGCGCCTCCATGAGGCATACCGTCAGTACACCCCGATTGACCCTGAGGCAGACCTCCACCGGTCTGCTGCGGTACTCTCATTCATTAATCAGGCAGCCCCAGACATTAGGAGAAAACTCAATAAACAAAAAAACTTAGGGGAGATGACTATAAGGAAAATGCTACAGATAGCAGAAAAGGTCTTTACCGCTAGGAAAACTCCAAAAAAAAGGGAAAAAAGACAAAAAAAGGAAGACAGAAAAGCCCAAAAAAAATTAAAAAAGGAGGACCGGGAGTTCCAGGCTAAGGAAAACCAAAAGCAACAAAAAAAAATGGCTCGTATTTTCCTAGCGGGTGTCCGGGACCAACCCAGAGGAGGGGGCCACGCCAGGACCCCGGATAAGGAACACTGTTTTTACTATAAGAAAACGGGGCATTGAAAGAGAAAATGTCCTAAGTTAAAAAAAAAAAGAGGGTTTGGAAAAAGACCGGGGGAAAACAGGGAAAGGAAACGAACAGTAGAGCAGGCCAGAGTCCTTCTAGCCGGAAAAGAGGACTAAAGAAGACGGGGCTCAGACCCCCTCCCCGAGTCCTGGGTAACAATGCATGTGGAGGGGAAGCCGATGGGGTTCATGGTGGATACCGGCGCCCAATATTCGGTTTTAAACAAGGCACATGGACCTTTAAACAAGGCACAAACAAGTGTTGTTCAGGGGGCCACCGGTACGCAGTTATGTACATGGACTACCAAAAAAAAGGTAAACTTAGAAAAACACCAGGTCACACACTCCTTCTTGGTCGTCCCTGAGAGCCCCGCTCCCCTGCTCGGACGGGACCTACTCACCAAAATAGGGGCCCATATCCATTTTAAACCAGATAAAATAATTGTGACTGATCAAAAAGGGAGCCCGATTCATGTCTTGTCCCTATCATTGGCTGACGAACATCGTCTGTTTGAGAGTCAACAGAAACCAGGAGGGGACATGACTCATTGGGTAAAAAGATTTCCCACGGCCTGGGCGGAGACTGCGGGAACCGGCCTCGCCAAACACCTCCCGCCCGTAGTTATACAATTGAAGGCTTCTGCTCTCCCCATTCGGGTGAAACAGTATCCTATGCCTAAGGAGGCCCGAAGAGGCATAGCCCCTCATATCCACAGGCTAATAAAGGAAGGAGTACTGCGACCTTGTCAGTCTGCCTGGAATACTCCTCTGCTCCCCGTCCAAAAGCCGGGAAGCGGGGACTATAGGCCTGTGCAAGACCTACAAAAGGTAAACGAGCGGACGGAGGACATTCATCCCACCGTTCCAAATCCCTATACCTTGCTCAGCCACCTACCCCCCTCGCAAGTATGGTATACAACCCTTGATTTGAAAGATGCTTTCTTCAGCATTCCATTGTCAAAAATTAGTCAGCCGCTATTTGCTTTCAAATGGCAAAAAGATGGGGGCCAATCCGGACAGTTCACTTGGACCAGACTGCCGCAAGGATTTAAAAACTCTCCCACCCTGTTTAATGAGGCCCTGAGCCAGGACCTAAAACCTTTTCGTCGGAGCCACCCACGAGTCACTCTATTACAGTATGTTAATGACTTACTGTTAGCGACAAAAACCCGAGAGGAGTACATCAAGACTACTAAACACCTGCTAATGGAATTAGGTGAGCTGGGGTATCGGGCAAGTGCCAAAAAAACTCACATCTGTAAAAGGTCAGTGACATATTTGGGTTATCGGATTGCAGATGGGGCAAGGTGGCTGACTGATGCCATGAAACAGACTATTCTGGCTATCCCATCCCCGACATCCACTAGGGGGGTGAGAGAATTCCTGGGCTCCGCGGGGTTCTGTAGACTCTGGATTCCAGGATTTGCGGAAATAGCCAGACCCCTATATGAGGCCACCAAAAAGCTCCAAATTGGAGTTGGGGAGAGAGAGAACAACAGGCCTTTGATCAGCTAAAAGACGCTCTTTTGCAGGCCCCTGCCTTAGCCTTGCCAGATCCTACAAGACCATTCACTCTGTTTGTAGATAAAAAAAAGGGGGTAGCCAAAGGAGTCTTGACCCAACAGCTAGGTCCCTAAAAGAGACCAGTGGCATACTTTTCCAAAAAATTAGACGCAGTAGCGGCAGGATGGCCCCCCTGCCTCCGCATCATAGCGGCCATTGCCGTGCTGGTGAGAGAAGCCGATAAACTAACCTTTGGACAGGCCCTCTGGGTAACGGCCCCTCACCCAGTGGAGGAAATCCTTAAACAACCCCCTAAAAAATGGATGACGAATGCCAGGCTCACCCATTACCAGGGGCTCTTGTTGGATTCCCCTCGGATCACATTCACAGATCCCGTAATCCTGAACCCTGCCACCTTGTTGCCTAACCCGAAACTGCAGACACCTGTCCATAACTGCAAAGAATTCCTCTCCGAAGTTACACAGGTACGGGCTGATACCCCCCTGTCCGGCTGCAAATTAAACTGGTACACGGATGGAAGCAGTTTTTTCCAAGATGGAGCCCAAAGGGCAGGGGCAGCTATAGTCGACCAAGAAGGAAATACGGTATAAAACAGCGCCCTCCCACCCGGAACATCAGCCCAAAAAGCGAAATTAATTGCCTTGGCAGAGGCCCTGGAGAGGGCAAAAGGAAAGCGAGTCAATATCTACACCGATAGCCGCTATGCTTTCGGTACCATCCATGTCCACGGGGCCATCTATCGCAAAAGAGGATTCCACACAGCAAAAAAAAAAACATCTAAAAAACCTAGTCAAAGTCCAGCGTCTATTAATGACAGTGAAAAAACCGAAGGCAGTGACAGTGATGTATGTCCCAGGCCACCAGTCTGCCAAGACACCGAAAGCTGTCGGTAACAACAGAGCAGATCAAAAAACAAAGAGAGTAACAATGGTGAGTCCTCCCATAAAGACAGGGCAACCTTCCACGGTTGCGGCGATAGACGTGCCGGTCCCAGAGCTCCCTCCGCTACCCCCCTGACCAAAATACTCCACAGAGGATTTCACTTAGATGAGAGCCCACTCCCCCTTTAGAGAAGGGGAAGACGGATAAAAAAGCGACTTAAAAGGCAAGTTAATTCTGCCTAAAAAACTCGGACGATTCCTGTTGGCTAACTTACATAAGTCCACCCATTTGGGGCGAAAAAAATTACTAGACTTGTTGACATCTGCGCAGCTCCGATTTCCAAACCAGACCATAACAGTCTGCCAAATTGTAAAAGATTGTGCCAGCTGCACAATCATAAAACCAGGACGAAGGGAGGGGCACCATACAGGTACTCGGGAACGGGGGAGGGCTCCGAAAAAAAGTTAAAAAGTGGATTTTACTGAGGTAAAACCGAAAAAGTTTGGGTACAAATATTTGCTGGTATTCATAGATACCTTTTCAGGCTGGGTGGAGGCTTTTCCTACAAAAAAGGAGACGAGTCAGGTAGTGACAAAGGCTTTGCTAGAGGAAATCATACCCAAATATGGGGTGCCCGAGGCAATTGGGTCAGATAACGGTCCGGCTTTTGTTAGTAAGGTCCTGCAGGGACTAGCCCAGACTATGGGGGCCAATTAGAAGCTACATTGTAAATATAACCCCCAGAGCTCAGGGCAAGTAAAAAGGATAAATAGGACACTAAAGGAGACTTTAGCCAAATTGGCCCTGGAGACTGGCGGTGATTGGGTGACGCTCCTTCCCTTGGCCATCTTCCGAGTCCAAAACTCCCCCTATGTCCATGGGCTAACTCCCTTTGAGATCCTGTATGGGGCTCCACCCCCCATCATTCAGAGAACCTTAAGCCCAAAACTAGGTGATCTGGCCCCAAATTACCTGACCATGTTACAGGCTTTAGCTAAAGTGCAACAACGGATTTGGCCCTTAATTCAAGCATACCACGCTGTTAAGAGGGACCCGGCTCCGAAACATGGCATAGTCCCGGGTGACATGGTATGGGTTAAAAGGCATCAGTCCAAAACCCTAGAGCCTAAATGAAAAAGACCTTATGTTGTACTGTTTACTACCCCTACCGCCCTCAAGGTTGATGGCATCGGACCTTGGATCCACCACTCCCACGTGCGTCGAGCCAATCATCAAAAACAAAAAGGGGTCAAGAAGTGGACTGTACGGCGGCACCCAGACAACCCATTAAAGCTAAAGCTTTTGTGGCCCCGGAAACATGCAGAGCCTTCAGGAGCAGCCACGGATGGGGTGGCTGATCGCTCTGATCTTGCTCAATGCCCAGAGCGGGAGCCTCACAAAAACCAACCCTCACCAGCCCTATAAGCAAACCTGGATACTCACCGATGGGGAGACTCATACCACCCTCAACGAGACTACTCGCACTGCCCCCATAAAAACTTGGTGGCCGGAGCTTCAGTTCTGCTTCAGAGACATCAATCCTGCCTACAAGTCTACTGCCCCGGAGTCAGCCCGACGTTATGGGTTTTATGCCTGCCCCGGCCACAAAAAAAACCAGGAATGTGGGGGGATACAATACTCCTTCTGTAGGTCATAGGCATGTGTCACATCCAATGATAGTAAATAAAAATGGGGGATATCAAAATCAGACCTAGTCAAATTTGCCTTTGTAAATGGGATATTAAGGGGACACAAAATTCCAATACCCACCCATAAATGCCAGCCCACGGATCTAGATAAAATCAAGGTCACTTTCACTAAAACTGGCAAAAAGGACACCCCTGGGTAGATACAAGGTAAGGTATGGGGACTTGTATTTTATAAATATGGTAGACATGCTGGCTCAACCATAGTGGTCAGATTAAAAATTGAGCCCATAGGGCCACCGTCCACAACAGTAGGCCCCAATAAGGTACTTAGGCCGCCCAATGTAAAGCCATCTCCCCAACCTTCCACAACTCACCACCTTCCCTCAACCATAGCTCGGGCTAATGTTACAACTCCAAGACCATCAAAAACCAGCCCTCCCCTGGTGAGGCCCAGTCTCATGACTGCATCTAAAGACCCCCTCTGGGAGCTAGTGGGTGCTGCCTTCCTGACGTTAAACCACACCAACCCTAACATGACTAACTCCTGTTGGTTATGTTATGATGTGAGGCCCCCATTCTATGAGACAATAGGGCTAAACACCACTCACGATACCTCATCTGAGGAAAACCCTACTCAATGTTCCTGGGGAGACCGTAAGAGAGGTCTGACCATACAGCAGGTAAACGGCCAAGGAACCTGCTTAAAAAAAGTGCCAAAAAACAGACGGGACTTATGTACTGTTATTAACGCCAGTTCTACCTGAAAAAATGCTATTAAATGGGTAATTCCAAAGGACAATGGGTGGTGGCTATGCTCGCAGTCCGGACTCACCCCATGCCTATCAACTAAGGTGTTTAACAGCTCTAAAAAATTCTGTGTTATAGTGGTTGTGCTGCCCCGCATCCTCTATCATTCGGAAAAAAGTCTATATTCATACTAAAATATAAAAACAGGTAAAAAAAAAAAGAGAGAGCCTATTTCTACACTAACCATTGCTACCCTACTTAGCCTAGGGGTGGCTGGGGCAGGGACCGGCATAGCCTCCCTGGCTACTCAACATAAAGGGATGTCTTCGCTGCGCGCAGCCATAGACAAAGATATAAAAAAAATAAAAACCTCCATTAGCCACCTAAAAAAATCCCTCACTTCTCTGTCTGAGGTAGTACTTCAAAACCGACGAGGTCTAGACTTGTTGTTCCTCCAAAAAGGGGGACTATGCGTTGCTCTAGAAAAAAAATGTTGTTTTTACGCTGACCATACCGGAGTTGTTCGTGACTCCATGTCTAAACTCCAAAAGAGCCTAAAACAAAAAAAACGAAAAAAAGAGGCAGGAAAAAGCTGGTTCGAGTCTTGGTTTAACCAGTCCCCATGGTTGGCTACCCTTTTATCTACACTGGCAGGGCCAATAATAATCATCCTACTGCTTGTTACCATAGGACCCTGGATTCTAAACCGACTTATGACTTTTGTCAAAAGTCGAATTAATACTATCCAACTTCTGGTCCTCCGCCAACAATATCAGGCTCTTCATCCTCTTGAGGATGATTCCTCAATTTAGGCCATAAGAAAGGGGGGAATGAAAGGAATATGAGGTCTCAGCGGGCCCCAACCCCCTTGTTGGAGAAACCAGTACCAAACATCCCATGTAGATAAGATAAGCAATGCGGCAGGGCTCAGTTAGGGCATATAGAATGTGAGGAATGCAAGATGTGAGATACGAGCAAGATGTGAGGTACGAGCAAGATGTGAAGTACGTGCAGGATGTGCTCTGCCTGCTTGTCTAATGTTGATAACAAAAATATGCACGCCACTGCAGTCTATATAAGATTTCCCCCTAAGAGGCTCAGGGTCTTGCTTTCCTAACCGGTCCTGCGTGTCCGTGTGGGAGCTCGACCCTGGCTAGCCAGTCCAATAAACTCTGCTTTGTTGATTGCATTCACGCCTGGCTCTCTGTCTCTCGGGGGAATAGGATTCCGGGTCCTAACATATTGACGCCCTAGGCCCAACTTCTGGGCTGCCACACGTTGGGTCTGGCCACTTGCTCCATATACCAAGTAAAGAGGCATCATGAAGGATGGAGAAAGGAAACTTATGACATGACTCAGGTCATAAAAAGTAAGTAATTCAGCCATCCTCAGCCATCCTTGGGGTTCAAACATTTAGCTTTAAAACACAAAAAATTAGGATGGGGGACAAAAGGTATGCATAGTTTTACAGTTCCACTCTCAGGTATGTTCAGGTGGTCACATTGGTGGGCCTGGTTGGCCATTATCTCAGTCCTTGCTGGTCAAGGTTTCTGGAGAAGTTGTTATCACTGTCATCACTTGAGGGGAGCAGTTTGGTTCCCATGAAATGATTCCTCCTGCTTCAGGGTGCAGCCTCATCACTATGGGTAATTGTCCTCATTTAGGGAGTGGTCTGTCTGCAAGCCCCATTGTTCCTTAGAGGCAGTTTTGGTTCCTTGCCATAAAGATGTTATCGGTCAGTCCTATCCTTCCTTGATTCCAAGGTGGCTGCTGGAGAAAAAAGGCCCAGAGCAAAGGACAACAAATACAAAATGGAGACAGAGAAGCCAAGCTTTCCTTCTGTTTTCAGTAAATTCAAGAGGCCAAGTAAGGAGTCAGTGCTTTTCAGCAAAAGCTGTTGAAGTACCTCTTACAATATGTTCTACTTTAGAGCATCTGCCCATCTTCTATTTCTGACTCTAGTTCTACTCAGCTAACCTTTTTGCAGAGACAGGAAAAAGTTCCAGATAATAATAGCTCTTCACCAGTTCATTCCCATGTTTCAGATAATGGCTTGGAGCAGCGGTATTCAGTTGATCCATTTGCAACATTTTCAACAAAAAATCTTTTTCTAGCCTACACCTAATGACATGGAAAATACCACCAGAGACTTTGCTCCTATTTCCTGAGTGGGGAACAGGAAATGTTTCTCTCTCTTCCCCCTACACCCCCCCTTGTCTATACTTTGCCTGTTGCACTAAAATAAATCCTTGCTAAAACTTCCAAAAATAAAAAATACCTGTCTCATAATGTTGGCCTGATTCTTCCCTCTCTCTAAAAAATTTCCTTCCATGAACAACAGTTCACAGTGCCTCAAGTTCCTAAGAATGTCTTGAGTCACCCTTGTTTCCCAGCTCACCTCCAGACACTCATCTCAGACACTTGCACACACCCAGCCTACACACACACACACACACACACACACGATACTCCTTCCTCACTGGCCTCCTGGCTATAGTGTTCCTCTCCTATCAATGCTGAGGCAGGATAGAGAGATAGGTGAGGAGACAAGGAAACTATGTGATTTTTAATAAATGTTACAAGGGCCAGAGTCCAACATTGGAACAGGAAGTAAAAACTGCAAACCAGGGCAGTTAGCTGCCTCCATCTCCTCCTTTTAGAGGTTAAGTTATAATAACAGGAAGACAGAGAGGGGTTATCTGCATCTGCCTTTTCCCTTGAGATGTTAAGAAGCTGCAAGGTTCCTTGAATGGGTAAAGAGACCGAAAAAGAAGGGCATGTCTAGCAAAAGGAAGTCCTAAAACACCCATTGTCCTTCTATTTTGGGTAGGCCTAGATCACATCTCTATGTTTTAGAATAATAAACTATGGAGTCACTCATGCCAGACCTCTCAAAAAAATTAGTCAAACCCAAGAGGGTAAAAGTAGTGGTTCTTGTGCATGTGTGGCTGTCTGGCATTAAAGCCCTTCTAGGCACAAACTCATGTTTTTGGCCAGGGTCTTCTACTTTAATAGAGAAAAGTGACTATTTCTACTGGCTCCAGACATGTCCTATGGTACTTAAAGGTGGTGTTTTTAGTTTTGGACTTAAATAATGGGTTTTTCTTAGACTCATGGACCATAGCCTTAGATTTTCTTACAGGGAGGAAGTATGTACAATTGCCAATACTCCCTGTTACACATATAAGTACATATATAAGGCATTATAGAGAAATGTGCAGACTACATTCTCCAGTAGGCTAAGTGGCTCCAAGAACAGTCCTTCGAAACTTGGGTATCCACACAGGTATGGGATCAAATAAAATCCTGGCTCCTCTCTACAACATGGTTCCTCCCTTTCTGGGTCCTATAGCTGCCATTATTCTCTTACTTGTATTTGGACCTTGGTTTCTAAACTTACTTGTCAAGTTTGTTTCCTCTTGCCTAGAATTTATCAAATTATAGGTGCTGATGGAAATGAAGATGACTATGGTCCCCTCGATAGCCCCACTCATGGTCAGCCCTGATGCTTCCGGCCCCTTGACCACCCCCTCTCAGCAGGAAGTAGTCATTGAATAGACCTCATTGTCCCTGCTCCTATGGCAGTTGGGGTAATCATTGAGGAGGGGACTTGAAGGGCAGACTGTGGGAAGTCCATGTGTTCTCCAAAGGTGGCAACAAGCCAGGGAAAGAAATGCCCCATCTCCTTCCCAAGAGACACCCATTCACACCAAAATCTACACACTGAAACATACTCCTCCCACTGGGCAACAAAAAACTAAAACCTGATTTCCAACCAAACTCAGGGGGCTACCGGATTCTGGGTCTCACCTCATGCCTCTTTATGGGGACTTTTCTATTGCTTCTCTGCAAATAAAATTCCTTTGATCTTTTCTTGAGGTTCTGTCTTTGATTTTTATCCAAATGCAATACAAGGACCCTCATTACCCAAGAGGTCTAGTGCATCAGGACAATAGTGGGTGAATGGTTGGCAGCCATGAGCGGTTGGTGGTGGTTCCACTGGATAGAAAGGATTGATAGGCCATGTTTGCCAGCTGGAAGTGCCCAACTGAGATTTAGTGGCCTGTAGAGAAGGCCTGTGTAAATAATATGAAAAAGATGCTCTCAACTCCCAACATATGTTGGGCACTTCTAGATAGACTAGATGCTTCAAGTAAGGATTCAATTTGTCCACTATATGAACAGCAGTCTTCAATGACTACACAAACCTAACAAGTGATCACCTTGAAAGTGTTTTTAAAATATGAGCATCGTGGCCAGAGCCTTTCTCCACCAATCCAGTGGACTGTAATGCACAGATTTTCAAAAGACCTTTTTAGCACAAAAAATCTGTTAGTTTACTAACTCTACTTTTGTCATACAGTGGCAACTCTTTAACATCTAGAAAGACTAGGTGAACATTAGGATTCCTTTGCCCATTATATACACTATGTATGCAGCAAGGCTGTCATTTGAAAAGAACTTTTTGTAAGAGAAATTGTAACATCTAAAAGTGGTGCAGATCTGTATCATAGGTGATGTAGGAGAGGAGGAGTAGGAAGAAGTGAAATGTGTAGACCAATGCTCTACTTAGAGGACACTGTCAGATGTATAACATTGTTACATTGTGTAGTTATTCAGCACTACTGTGTATATAGTGGACAAACATAAATCCTTATTTGAAACATTTAGTCTTTCTAGATGTTTAGAAGTGCACAAAGTATGTTATAAGTAGAGGTAGTAAATAACACATTTTGTAGATATCCCTTTGTTAAATTCATAATAATGTCTTTTGGAACTGAAATAATGAAACCACTTCTTGGAGCAGTACACACTGTATTTGTGCTGGCTCAGGGAGGGAGGGAGGAAAGTACAAAGGGCTTTATACCAATGTGTGTTTGGTGAAGCAAGATTGTTTGTCCCTATGTCATGTCCTAACGTACACGTAGTCTGACTGCTAGATGTTAAAGAGGTTGCCAGTGATGACAAAAGTAGAGTTAGTACACTTTGTGTTAAAACCCATAAAAAAAAAACTAATGAATTTAAAATCACTTTTTAAGTGGTTTTAAGAAATTAAATCCCCTGGAAACATTACAGATGCATAAAGCTGACCACTTGGTTGATAGAGATGGGAAGGGTATTGGCTAGATCGTTCCTTTCAAATTACAGCCTTTGTTAGGTGTGTGCAGTTTAGTCAATGCTACTGTGTGTATAGTGGGAAAATTAAGTCCTTTCGGGAAACATTTAGTCTTTCTAGATGTTTAAAAGCGCATAATGTAAAGATAGGGCTTTGTGTCCTATAAGTATTTTTTGTGACTTTGTAGGAATGGCTGCATTTTGGGAATGGAATTGTTAAATTTGATGTCTTGGAGAGTATGCTGACTGTTCCCTGGGAGGTGGCAGGGAGGTGGCAAGGGGTGGGGTGGGGGAAGGAAGCATGCAGTGTATGCTCTGCGTCTGTTAGGTTGGTTCAGGTTGTCTAGCCATTGTTCTAGATGCATTTCAGTTAATACAGATGGGTATTAAAGGATAAGTCCTAATGCCCAAAGTATGTTAGAAGTAGGGAACAATCCCTACATAAATGTCCTTTTGTTAGTTTTTAGGAAGAGTGACTTTTATTAATCTACCTCTTGGAGCCAGTATCCTGGAGCCTGAAGTTAGTCACTGGAGAGACGAGGGAGGGCTCTTTGCTGATATCTACACATCTAGAAGATGGATCTTAATTATAACCAAAAGCCCATATGTGCATTTTTGGTAAAGTACTTGTGCTTATTGTGCACAAATTTCATTGATACACAACATCTAAGCTTTATAGATGTCCTGAGGTGACAGTGTATGGTAAAAAGTAGAGCTAGTAAATTAGCCAACTTGTAAATAGGCTATAATTAACAGAAAAGATGCATCTTGGACATGAAACTGTCACCACCTCTGGGCAATGTGAGTAGCACTTGTTCATTAGGCTGGCAGTGGAGGGGCTGAAGGAAGCCTACAGGGACAGTTATATGCAGGTGTGCTTAGATTTACAGTTTGATGAGAGCCATTGACAAGTATGTATCTTCTGGCTGTACTATAGAGATACACTAATTCAGTGGGAACATGCCTTCTTGCTAATATTTTAATAGTATAGATAGGATAGTGTACTGTCTTAGAAACTATGCTTAGTGTACTCTGTTGCTTTATCTCTCATTGTAAATGGAGCATTAAAGGAATGCAGTATTGTAACTCTGCCAATAATTCTGTCTAGAGAGAGACCTGTTGCCATTTCTGTCTTCAGTGAGATTTTTGTTCCCAAGGAAGGCAGGATTACATTTTTTTTTCCTAACAGATTGAGTTGGTGTAGTGTATTCTTGGATAAAAAAATCTTCATGTTGTTTTGGGATTTTGAGTTGATGAGTATTCACAATGTGTGGAAAAGCATGACACAGACCATCCAATCTTAAGTTGCCTAAAATGGATCATTGTGTGTACCTGCAGGATTTAGGACATTCCAATTGTGCTGCTTGTGGCTATGGATGATTTTGTCCTTTGCTTCATGTGTTTGTTTCCTGTAATGTACATGTTAACTTAAAAAATAAAAGCTATTTTAAAAACCTGAAAAAGAAGGAAGTTCTAAAACACATCTATTTTCCCTGTAAATTGAGTAGGCCTGGATGATACCTCCCTGTTTTAGCCAACCAGATTCATTATCTTAATGACCACATATATTCCTCTAGATCAGAAAGTGTAAGACTAGAGAGAAGGGCCACCATTTTGAGTCTTTACTCCCACCTCCCTCATGGGAAGCAGGAAATGTTTCTTTCATTTCTCCTACTTTTATCTTATTTCTCATTTTATGCATAGTCTCTTCCCTTTAAATTCCCTCTGCTCTTTGGTCAGCAACACTTATCTCCAGACCACAGTGTAAGTCATGTCTGTAGCTTTCCCCCAACACCCAGGCACACTTTGATACTCCTCCCCTTGTGTTCCTGTGAAATAGAATGCATATGTCTACAGTGGAAATTACCATGGTGTTTGAGATTACTTTCTTGCACATCTACTTCTTTTTAAAAATTTATTTCTTTTATTCATATGTGCATACAATGTTTGGGTCATTTTTCCCCCCTTCCCCCCACCACCTCTCTTTCTCCCACCCCCTCCCTCTCCCTCCCCACCCTCTCACTTCCAGGCAGAAACTGTTTTGCCTTATCTCTAATTTTGTTGAAGAGAGAGTATAAGCAATAACAGGAAGGACCAAGGGATTTTGCTAGTTGAGTTAAGGATAGCTATACAGGGAGATTCCTCACATTGCTTTCCTGTACATATGGCACATCTACTTCTTAGATAACAACCTCCCTCCTCTATTCAAGTACTATGTCTCACTGCATTTTGTATACCAGTGGCTAGAATATATTCACTGAAATAAATTCATGGGGAATGATAGATGGAAGGGTTACATTTGATGGGACCAGATGCCAGCATCAGAGGCTGTACTCTTTTTGGTGGTTTTGTTATTGCTAGTCATGATGGTGGCTTTTTGTTTGTTTTGCAGAGCTGGGGATTGAACCCATGCCTTCTGCATGCTAGGCAAGCACTCTACCATTGAGCCACAACCCTAGCTCAAAGGACTGTACTTTTTAAGCAAAAGACTAAAACAGAAGGTCAGCAAACTATGACCCACACGTCAAATTGGCCCTTAGCCTGTTTTAATAATAGCATTTTATTGGAAAACAACCATGTCTATTAGCTTACATATTATTTATGCTACTTTCATGCTCCAACAGCACAGTTGAATAGATTTGGCAGAGACTGTCTGATCCACACAGTAAAAGTTTTTGTTGATCCCTGAACTAGATAAGCACTAATGGGTCAGAGTCATGGAACTGAGTATGTCATGTTATAGCATAATATCAATCGCACCAAATACACAGATTTCCCCTCTAAGATTTCTTGACACTGAACTGTGAACCTAGAGACCATACTGTGCAGACTCTCTTGCAGCTAGGTATAGGCATTCAATGATGTTCAAGCACATGGGATGTGAGCAGAGTACTGTGTGCAATTCAGAATTTCTGCTCTTAAAAGAAAACTCTGCTTACTTCCCCCCCCACACACACACACATTGGAGTAAAATGTAGATATGAAGGGGATGAACCAACTTTGATCATATAGATAAGACCAATCATGATGGAAGCAACTAGATAGAAGGAACCTGGGCCCCTTTATCAACCTCATAGAATAGCCCTAGACTCCTGAATGTCTTTCAACCCATCTTATTTTGTAAGATAAATAAACATTTTAATCTCTTTTACACAACCATTATTTTGGTCACTGTTAAAGCAGCCAAACTATTTTACACAGCTTCTCTCTGGGACTAGTTTCCCTTTAATACTCAGATTTCCTCTCTCAGAATCTGACCTCAATCCATTTCTACTTTTTAGCTTTGTTACTCTTGGGTAGGCAAGCTGCCCAGAAGTTTTACATCTTCAGTTTCTATCACTTTCTCTAAACATTTTTGCCAAAACCTTATTCTTTCTTAAAGCTCTCATTTCTCCACTTCCTTCCCTTTTGTTTCTATTTCTCATCTTTCTACTTTTCCACAAAGGAAGGAAAGGAAATTTCCAGCCTTTCTAATTCATTCTTCTTCTCATTGTTTGTTTTTCTTTCTCTACTGCCCCAGTGTAAAACTAAGCTGGTGAGGACACAATATTTCTTAGAATATGCAAGGAGGGAGAAACAGAGTTGGAACAGACTAATTTCTCTTTTGTGCTAAGGTGGGGAAGACTATAAATAAGAACTGTTAATTTTGGCAGCTTTACAATGGCAGAAGTTAAGAATTTGGAATGTGATGAACCTAGTAATATAAAAGTGGCATTAGATCATTACAAAGGTCCCTGAGCATTGTTTAAGTGATGTTTTAGGGAAAGGATTCAGGAGGCAGAAAATGGATTGAATCGGATAGTTTGGCTTGAAGCCAGGATACCAGAGCTGCAGTAAGGAAACCCTGTCTCTGGTGATACAGAAGAAATAGAAAATAGGGGAGCTATCAACCAGATAGCTAAAGGAAGAAAAGACAGTTTTGATGGCATATTGGTTATAGAGACTCCATAGTTGTCTTCTTTTCTAAAATAACATTTTCCTCCACATTTGGTTCTGTACATCCTTTGATATTGAAGTTGATGTAAAGAATTTAAAGAAGGGAATAAAAAACATGAATGTAGCACAGTACAATGAAATATATGCAAATGAAATAACAAATATGCAAATGAGAGAACCTGGATGAAATGCCACTTCTTACATAAAATGGTTAACACACTTTCTAAAGGGCATATCAGGTGCATGCTGATGAGTCTTATTCTCTTCTAGCATGAATAGCTCTGGGTTTGGGTCACTCGGTGAACAAGTTTAGCTTAGCCTGCTTTTAGTTTCTCTGCACAATTCCCTTCAATTTCTGCATGACATCCAGCCTTCACTGATTATTAAAGAAATCTAATGAAATAAAAAGCCTTTCCCCATCTAACTAGCATTATGCAAATTATCCATAATCTTTTGTCTCTCTAGAAGCTTTGCTCATCATCCTTGGTGGAGCCAAGTTTAGAAACCTCACAAAAAAACAAAAGAGAACTTTTCTTTTATACTCCACTTATGAAAACCAAGAATCCTGCTTTTGAACAAAAAGTCCTGTGCATCAGAGACCTGGGTTCAAGTCTGATGCCCCCACCTGCCAGCCACATGGAATCCAAATATCTTCATAACCTGGGTGCTTTGGGCTCCAGAGAAGCCAAAATATTGCAGAAAATTCCAATCTTCTCCCAATGTTTTTAAAAAAATCAAAAAGTCTTTACACATTCTCAATGCAAAGTTAAACATTACAATCATTTTCAGACATATGTCTCATGGTGTAAACTTTGTCATAAAGTAGCTAAAGGTGTCACTCATTTCCTACCTTCCATGCAGTCTCCCCTACATGCAACTGGTCCTATCTACTAGTAACCCTCTCAGACACTCTTCATGTCTATTGGAGAATTAACTTATTATCTCAATTCTGCACACCAGCTGGAATGAGGAGGGAGTCTCTTAATCCTTCCACATTGATAATTTGTTAATCTTTCTCTTATCTTTTCCTAGTCTTCAAGTCAATATCTATAAATTGTGGATGCCATAGTTACTAGTTCATCCTGAGCATCTTCTATACACCAGACACTTGTTATTTCCCAATGTAACTTCACAACAACTCTGTGAGATTTATGTCTTATCCCCATTTCACAGATGAAGAAACAGAGGCTCTGGGAGCACAAGGGAGCTGGTCAAGATTACATAGTCCATGACCCACAAGGTTGGAATTCAAGCTTTGGTCTTTTCTCCCCAGAGCCATGCTGCCTCCCTCCTCTCTTCAGACTTTCTGAGTTTGCATCCTGATTTTGCCATTTATTTGCCACACTCAAATCTTAACCTCTCTAAATTTCCATTTTCTCATCTGTAAAATGAGGAGAATAACAGCACAAGCCTTTTAGAGTGGTTGTGAGGCTTTCATTATATAATGGTTGTAAACTGCTTAGCACAGTAGCTAACATAAATGTTCCTACTGCTTTTTTTTGTAGTAAAAATGATAGTAAAGTTTATCAGGAAAGGATTTTATTGTAACAGGCTAAGAGTGGGGAGAGTTGGAGAAAAAAAGGGAGAAACATTCCCTGCTCCCTGTGCAAGAAATTGGAGTAAAGACTCAGAATGGTGGTCCTCATCTCTAGTCTTATACTTTCTAGCTGCTCGTCCCCTTGGATGGGTGGAAAGACAGAAAGAATGAAAGGCATGGCTAGCAAAGGGAAGTCCTAAAGCACACCTATTGTCCCTGTGGTTTTGGTAGATCTAGTTGGCATCTCTCTGTGTTAGCACCCATCTTAGCATCAGATCCATTGTCTTAATGATTAGAGGTTGCCAGACATGACCATGAATTCCCCTCCGACCTCCTTTCAGATGCTAAGTTACAAGAATAGGGAGACATAAAGGGGCTATCTGCATCTGTCTTCCTACTACTTTTTATTTCTTCAATTCCATTGTCTCTTCTCTTTATACACCTGCTTCCAGGGCAGGCTCACCTACATATACAGTTCCTAGTGGCACTCTACAGTCAGCCCAGACCTCTCTGCCAAGCAGTGGGTCCATATTTCCAGTCATCACTGGATTTCCTCCCTTTAGTGGCCCAGGCCCATCTCAAATGCAACAAACTCATAACAGAACTCATCCACATCTCCCCCAAAGCTCTTTCTTCTCCAAATCTCTTAAGTTAATGACAGAGAACATGAACTTGGACATTTTACTCATCTCCCATGACTCCCCAATTTCTGCACATTGAATCAGTCATCACATTCCTTCTAAACAGCCTTTCCTGATGATTCACTGTTCTCACGTCCCAGCAAGTGGGTTGGGAGACCTGATTGGGGGCAATGGGGAATGAGAAAAGACAAAGACACAAATAGAGAAAAGCTGGGGCTGGATGGATTACATGCTCCTGATGGGAAAATGTGAGCTCCAAACTATTCCAGCACATTTATTTTATGTGTAAGTACAAGGAAGTGAAAGCAGGCAAATCTTCATGCATCCAGGTATGTCAGCAGTAAAGATTGTCTTCAGGTCATCAGAGAGAGGATGTCAAGAGGTGTCAAGAAGAGGTCATGGGTTGTTTATCTTCTTGTACCAGGGAACAAGTATGAGGATGTGGTCAGCAATTTTCTAGGGCTGAAGGTCGGTTTAGAGCTCTGAAACTTTTGCAAGAGAGCTGTGCAAACTCTTGACTTTCTGAGCTAGGGGCCAAAGACTGTGTCAACTTGGCCCTTCTGCCTGACCTTTAGGCTCCAACACTCTATTTAAAATTTTGATATTTTGTGTATTGTGGATATTTTGTACTAATTTTGGTTTTTAAATATTTCACAAAATATTATCTTTATTACTGGAGGTTTTGTTGCCTCCTTAAATTTTGCATCTGAGATGAGCTTCTTGCTTACCCTACCCTAATCCCAGCGTTGGTGACAATTCTTCTCCCAATGAGATTTCCTATAGCATCCTATCACAAGTATATTTCAAAACCAGATCTCCTCATGTCATATCTTTGCTTTAATGCCTCCAGTGGCTCCCAAGAATTGCAACCCCATACTACTCTCCCCATAGGCCTTATAACATGGATTTCAGCAATGGGAATCTAGGTACTTTCTCTGAAGGTGGCCCCACTTTCATATCTGCACCTTTCAGAACATGGCAAGTGATCTTCTGGCTATCTTTTAGTGACCTGGGATGCTTAGGAATGCCTTATATTTGCAAATAGTTGGATGGTTATATTTTCACTGATAAAACCTAAATTTCAACTAGCTTTTATTAAAACCCATCTGAAATTTATTGCCTATCACTGCAGTCTTCCATATAACACAGTCACAACTGAAAATGTTCTTGATGGCCCAGCTTCATCATTCTCACCAGCAGTTATACACTTCCCTATACTCCAACGATGCCAACCTCAGCAACCATTGAGATTTGTTAAGTCCATGCTATCATCTGAAGTTTTGTGTCTCCCCACAAATTCCTTTGTTGAAATCCTCACCCCTGAGTGATGGCATGAAGGGGGTGGTAATTGGGGTGGGTTGATTAGGCCATGAGGGCTCTGCCTATATAAATGGGATTAGTTTCCCCTAACATAGGCCTTTGGAAACTTGTTTACCCTCTTTCTACCATGTGAAGACACAGCTAGAAGGTACTATCTAAGGGGAAAGCAGACCCTCACCAGACCCCAAATCTGCTAGTGCCATCATCTTAGACTTCTCACAACATATGTTTCTGTTTATAAACCACCCAGCCCATGGTATTTTGTTATAGCAACCCAAACATACTAAGACTGTCAGGTTGCCTTTAAACTCAACTATGACATAAAATTCATCCTTTCCTTGTTTTGTTTCATTCTTCCACTCAGAGTATGTTGTTCCTCATTTCTCTCTCTGCTGCCACCTGTTCTGCCTCTTACTATTCATCTCTAATTGCTTGGTCTCATTCACTTCCCTCGTCCATATCACCCCAAACTTTACTCTGCTGTCCCTCTCTCCGGTCACTCTGCCATCCTGGTATTTCTCCTTGTTGGCGACAACAGAGCTTAATAATTACCACCTTAGGAAGCCAATGACTGCACTCTCCCTTCTGCTCTGCTAACTGACTGATACATTTGATTATTCAATCTTTGTGTCTTTATCTCTTCTCATCTCCTTTTACTCTGGAGTTCACCATCATTCTGGTTGGTTGAGTGGAGCTGAATAGATATCTAATTATGGCTGTGTTGTATATGGGATAATTCTCAAGCTATCTGTTTTTTCACACAGAATTGAGGGCAGGGGTTAAGAAAGACTTCTAATCTTGAGCATCAGAGAACTTGACTTGGTTCTCACCTTTGATCCCTGTTCTCATTAGATAATGCCAAGCCTGAATTTTTAAGTGGTGTGGAATGAACAGACATGAAAAAGTAACATGTGCAGCTAAAGTGTCTGAGATTCTCAAAGGGAACATTGAGTCCCCATGCTTGAGCAAATTCACTGTAAGTTTTTCTGGATCCTCTTTAAAACAGGAAAAAGCAGAGATTTAGACTTCTAATTTCCCCCTGAAATCTAACAGTGAAGGGCATGTTAATTTTTATTATTGAGTTTACTTGCCATTATAAAATATAGAAAATATACATGGATGGAGCATGTGAACACTCATAAATTTTAAAATTCAATAGGCTCCTCAAACAACAGGGCTTAACACAGAAACTGCTTGGAGCAAGATCTTGAAATAGATCTTTTTCTGGTGACTGAGTAGAAGGTGTAATCTTCTATTTGCTCATTTTTCTGGCCATTATCTCCTCCTTAAAAATAAACAAACAAAGCAGGGATCAGAGGAGGAGGTACAGTGCTTGTTGGATATGAAGAACAGATAGCCTCTTTTTTGGGGGTTTCCATAGTACTACTTGCACCTATTTTCTGTGTCCTTGGAATGAAAAGTGGAATAATGAAAGTAACATGGGCTTAGGAGCCAGACAGCCCCACCATTTATTCTCTGAGTGGCATGTCACTTTAATGCTGTGAGCCTGACAAAGGGTTCCTGAAGCACAGTTCATAGAATCCCTTTGGAGAATCAACAGGGAACACACAAGGCCTTACCCACGCTTGTCACACCATAGGAATGCAGTGAATGTGGGTTCCCTTCACATCCCTCCTCTTCGCTTCCACATGAGCTGCCCCAGGGGCCAGGACCTGGCACCAGAGTCTTTGCTTCTGTTCTATGCCAACACTTTCTTTAAAAATTTCTTATTATCATATTGTTGTTGTACTGGGGTACATTGTAAATTTACAAAAGTGCTTATAATACATATTAGTTAAATTCACTCCCTCCATCATTCTCCTTTATCTCCCCTCCCCCCATTCTTAGAATAGTCTCAACAGGTCTCATTTTTCCATTTTTCATAAATGAGTACATCATATTTCCACTACATTACCCTCCTACACCCTTTCCTTATATTCTCCCCCTTCCCACTCTACCAATCCTCAGACAAGAACTGTTTTACCTTCCTGTCCTCCATTTTTGACAAAAAGACACTTTTGTTTGTTTAAGATAGCTGTACAGAGAATTTTATTATGACATTTCCATGTTTACATGTATTGTATCCCAAATTGGTGCATCCCCTCCATTTTTCTCCTCTCTACCTTAGTCCTCTTCATATGGTGATTTCAACAGATTTTAAAATTCTATATTCATTCTTATATAGAAAGTACATCAACCATATTCACCTTCTTTACTTCTTCCTTTTGCTCTTCCTCTCCTCTTAGTGCCTCCCCTTAGTGTGACTTATTTTTCATTGTTTAGGTGTTTGTTGATCAGTGGGATTTTTGCCTTGGTATCATACCTGTACATACATTGTACTTGTCAATGTAACCCCTCTCCACTCCACTTCTTCACCCTCTTCCCCGAATCCTGTGTTGTTTAACAGTTTTTAGTACCAACGTTTGATTTCAAGAATGGTCCTAGGAAGCCAGGTGTGGTGTCACTTGCCTTTAATTCTAAGACTCAAGAGGCTTAGGTAGGATGAAGGAAAGTTTGAGGCCAGCCTAGGCTATCTAGTGAGAATATGCCTTGAAAAGCAAACCAAAGAAAAACAGTGGTTCTAGGAACCATTTCTTCACAATACAGTCAACAGCCCCATGAAATGAATACTAAAAGCTGGAATGTAGATAATAACAACTTGACTCAGATTCTTGGGGTGACTTCTTTTGAGAACTTCACTTGTTAGCACCTTCTTTCTTTTCCTGTTAGTTCCAGAAGGAAATAGAGTTGGGGTGGTTTGGGGAAGTGGTGAGGGATTGAGTGAGTGTTAGGGGTTTGTGGGGAGATGAGGAGAGGTCAGATGGGATGGTGAGTGGAGGCTTGTTGAGTGGGGCTTAACATGCTAAGTGAGGGTTTGTGATCTTTTGGTAGATGAGGAGGAGGAGTCTGCATGAATGACAGGGATATGGTGAGCTAGGAGCTGCACAACTTGTTAGTTTCTCTAGTTCTAATATGTGGGTAATAGGGAGCTTTGCCAACCTTGCCTAGTGTTTCTGAAAGCTAGAAACAGGAACAAATCAGCTGAGGAGAGAGGTGCTGGTTGGATGTAGATGAACAAATGCATGAAGAATAGTTTCCATATAAAAACAAAAATCTATGGAACTTTGAACCTTCGGGCTATCCTCTTCAACCCAGCAACTAAGTCAATTTGGTGAAATGCTCAGTTTTCTGGTTCCTGAGGCCATCTCGGGGGAGCAAGGAGAGCCAGCTATCTGGGAGGGAAGATTCTTCTAGGCCTTGGCACTTCTAGGCTTTGCCTCATTTTGCTCTGACCTTGCTCATCTCCAACCAAGTGACTGCCCTGAGATCACTGCCTTGAAGCCATCTTGCCATTCATTAACCTAAATCTGAAAGACCAATGAGCAAATGGGACTAGTTTATTTTAAATCACAGTTTCATTACCTTTGTCAAAGTAGGATTTGTTTAAATTTGTTTTTTATTATCACATTATTATTGTACTGGGAGTACACTGTGACATTTACAAAAGTTTTTACAATATATCATAGTTGAATTCACCCTCTCCATCATTTCCTTTATCCTCCCTTCCCACGCCCATTCTTGGAATAGTTTTCAACAGGTCTCATTTTCATACATGAGTACATAGTATTTCCACTATATTCACCTCCAACACCCTTTCCTTATATCCTTCCCCTTCCCACAGCTACCAGCCCCCAGATAGGGACTGTTTTACCTTCTTGTCTTCTGTTTTTGAAAAAAAAGGCATTTTTGTTTGTTTAAGATAGCTACGCAGGGAGTTTCATTGTGACATTTCCATGTATATATGTATTATAAATCAAATTGGTTCATCCCTTCTATTTTTCTCCTTTCTTTCTTAGTCCCCTTCTTAAGGTGATTTCAACAGGTTTAAAAATGCTATATTCATTCTTGTATAGAAACTACATCAACCATATCCACCTTCTTAACTCCCTTCTTTTACCCTCCCTCTCCCATTAGTGACCTCCCCTTAACGTCAAAGCAGAATTAAGTAATGATTTTAAATTCATTTATTAGCAATTTCAAGTATAACAACTTTGATACTGGAATCAAGGTTTATTTTCTATTAATAAAAATAAAAATAACAAAATCTCCAGTTTCCTAGACTCTGAGGCTTCCCCCCTCTTGTAATTAGGTCACTTTCAAGAGCCAAAAAGGAAAGGTGCAAGAGGGGTCCATGCCAAACCTTCAGTTAAAGTCTCTTTGGGGAAGCCACACAGCATGGCTCTGTCCTCACAGAACATGGTCTACTCCTGATGTTCTTCAAAACTGGGGTGGCTGCCCCAGGGCCCACCACCCTTGTCCCAGGGAAGGGACAGTAGGGGCATCTGAGCAGCCCAGCAAGGGCTGACTCAACAGGGTTGTCCTCTCAGACTTTATTACCATGCTTTGAATCTCTTCCAACTATTTGATATCCTTGAGGTTAAAAAGCTAAAACCTATGCACAATGTAGCATTCCACACAAAACACCTTTGGAAATGTCTAGTTCTGAGCATTTTGCACAAAGGCAAATCCCTCCATTTGACCTTGTTTCTGTTCTTCCCTTGGGATTTGTCGTAGGCAGGTTACAGTAGAAAGAACTGCTACTTACCATCAGTTAATTTTAAGAAGTATAATAGTAATAAAACCAGCTTATCATTTTTGAGATTGGAAGTTTTGCTAAAATAAATTGTGAAAACCAGTCAGCATATTAAAGTATGCAAACATAACCAATAGTCCTAAGTCATTTGTTCAACATGTATTTATTTTTTCAGTTTACATTTTTGAACCTGAATCCTCTTTTAAGAATCTACTGATTGTGTGTGGTACACTTGACAAGAGGCCATGTGGTCCCTACCCTGAACTGTTCCCACCACTTACCATCTATTCGGTGCTCACAGGCAGCTGGAAAATTGCACAAGGTGCTGAGTCTTGGAGAGGTGGGGAGGTCAACCTTTTTAATTCAATAAGTCAATGTGATTTAAGTTCCCACTGAGTGAAGATTGTTCTATAATAGAAAAAAGCTCAGGAATTTCTTGTCTCAGCTGTATCTGCCACTAATGTGGGGGTAGCTGTAGATATCAGTTAGATAAACCAAGGTCAGAGAATTCAAACTGGGACATTAAATATTCTCTATCAAAGAAGGTCTCTTGGGAGCAAGAAAGAGCTCATATCTACATTTAATTTTAAAAATGACTTTCTCAAAAACCTGACAAAGGGTACCTTAACAATAAGCATGTTACTGAGTAAAAAATGTAATGTATTTAAATATACATTCATAAGTATACACACACTCACATACATGTTTTCATAATCACCTCTATATCTGCCCTGGTCACACTGATGGTCAAATATTTCTGGCAGGATTCCTCTGGTCTTCTTTTTCTCTACAAAATGTTCCTAACACTCTTGTTCCAGTCATGATTAACTTTCCAAAGTTGTGAAATAAGTCATACTCGCTCACCATTCTGTTAATTTCTCATATTGCCTCCACAACATTAAATGTCCTGCCCTGCCTTCATTCTACTCCCCATTAAAGAGTTCCAATGAGCTCTTCCATGAAGACTTAAACACAAACACACACACACACACACACACACTGTATGCCATGATTATCTACTTATCTATCCCCCACCACTCTAGTCTTAAGAGCCTCAGATTCACCAGAATATAGCTGGTGTTCTTTTCATTGTTTGTTCTTATTCTTCATATAGCATCTGAAAAATAAATAAATAAATATTTGAGTGAGTGAGGAAGTAAATAGAATGAATGAATGAATGAGATCTTGCTCCTGACCTTTGGTGAATGTTTGCCTTGCACCTCAACCTCCCATCCAACTCTTACCTCAAGTCTGAAATTGAGACTAGTGGATAAAGGATTTGGTCTCCCTGCTGCCTAGGCAATATGCAGCTACTGGACTTAACCATTGACACTCTACCTAGATAGGAAAAAAATCACCTAAGTGAGTAGTCTTTCTTTTCCAGTGACTTTTGTAGCAGTTTGTGGCTTGTTTTATCAAATCAAGACATATTTTTTTCATATGCAGTGGTGTCTCAGTCCCTGTAACACAAGCCTCTTTAATCATTAGTCTTTCTGGTAGAATTTGATAGGGGTCATATAAAATCTCTCTCCTCATCTGCTAATGGCAATTTATGGACACTTACTATGGGCAGTATGCATTGCAAAAGACCAGAAAACTCTCCCACTGGGTTATGATTCAGCACTATAATGTGACATCCTGGAAACTAGACTGATAGTTTAATCAGTGATATGTGATCCTTATTTGTGGTTGGCTGCCTCATCAATTTTCATTTGGGAGTTGAAATGGACTCTAAGGCAGATATGGCATTAATTACAGGGGAAATTGGTTGCAATATGCCTTGAGGTAAAACCCTTCAGATGGGAATCTGAGATGGAAAGAAAGCCAAATTATAAAAGGATGATTTACTGGAAAAGGCAAATGTATGTATTACTATCATGGCTTAGCAAAGAAAAAGGAGCTGATAAACCAGAAAGATTGTGGAATGACTGAAAAGTGATTAAAAAAAAATCCCTAGGTCTCTCTCAAAAAAAGATTTATTCTTATGCCGAATGCATTATATTTCCCCAGATACATACGACATTTTCCAAGAGTGTGCTTCAATTAAAAGGCAAGTGAGCATTAATAAGAGTTGGCAGGGTCCCTATTTCCTTCTAGATTGAAATATATTTTACTAAGAACTGAATAGAGAGCACCTAGGGACACCAAAGTTAAAATTCATTTTACCAGTTGTGGTATCTGCTGTCGTATCAGTTTTCTTGTTATATTATCACATTTTTTCCCTGAAGATTTCAAAAAATTTTCTTAGTTAATACCTCATTCTTGTTATCACTGGATCTTGATGAGGTAAAATATAGAGGCAAAGTCATAGTAGAGATGACAATCCCCAATTTGAGAAAAGTACGAAACAGGAAGTGTAAGTCAGTGCATTTTTTAAAGTGATAAATTTGTCACCATTGGATATAACACAGAGTGAGTTTTCAAGAAAAATACTAACTGGTAGTTAAGAGCCTCTTCTTCCCATCTCACTCAGAAAGAGGTTAGTACTGCCTTTCTATGAGTTGGGATGGGTTAACCCATACCCAAGGGAAAGCAGAAAGTGAGCAGTTTTTGTGTTGCAGACAGCAGACAGACAAAAGAGGGTAGGAACTGGAAGTAGAGCCTGGTTGTCTACACACAGTCCTCTCTCTGCCATGTACCAGCAGGGTGACTTCAGCCTAAAACTCAATGCCTCTGTTTTCTCACCTGTGTGACTAGAAGTATGAAAGCATTTGCAATTATCTTGAGAATTAAGTTAAATTCCTCCTGCAGGGGTAAAAGTTGCAGGGACTATTTAAAGCAAATACAGCACAATCTTCTGGACCCCAGGGAGTAAAGAGTCCCAAAAGCTGTGGTAAGGATAGGGTTTTACATATTTCTACTAATAGAAGAGACCAAATGTGCCCACATGGGAGACTCTAGGATTCTCCATCCTGGCACTCTACACCCTGGCCAGGAGACCAGGGGCCAAGAATTCCATGGAAAAGTTTGCCATTAGTAGAATGGAGGGCATCTGGTTGTATCTGGAGCCCAACCAATGTTTGAGGACAAGGCCTAAACAACACATTGGCACAAGGTGTTTTCACTGTGTATTTCCATTCTTCATAGAGCACATGGAAAGCAGGTAAATACATGTTGAAGGAGTGCAGTCACTGTGGATCCAGGGTCTGGCATTTTCCCAGATTATGGGTTTTTAAGTGTTTTAATTCTTGAGAAGAAACCACAGAACCAACTTAGGATGAATTTGCCATCACCCAGGAATGTGGACACTGGGAGAAAATACAATTTGATTGAGAACAAAACAAGAAGGTGCTTTATATCTCACTCTACTACTGTGGACCAAAATCAATAACCACTAAGTCTATTCAGTATGCATTTGGCAGCAAAACCATACTGGTAACTTAAAATATGGCAGTTTGTTCAATCGTGACAGAAAAATCTGGAAGTAGACTATCTAGGTTGTCAACAATGCCATCACAGGCTTCTTTTCTGTTCCACCATGCTTAGCATGTATGTGGCTTTTGTCTACTTGGTTACAAGATGTCTACTAGTCCTGTAAGCTTTTTTGTTGGCAATCCAGGTAGAAGGAAGGGAAAGAGGAGAAAGAGGTGACATCTAAATCAGGAACACAAACACTTTCCAGAAATTATAACTTTATATCTCATTGGCTAGTACTCTGCCATGTGCTCACACATCTTGATGTGTGTTGATGGAGCTATAATTTTTAGCTGGGCACATTACCATGCTGAGTAAATAGTTTCTATTAATCAGATAGAAAGGAGATGGATAAATAGAAAGAAAGCAGTTGTGTTAGTCAGCTTTCCATAACTGTGACCAAATAGCTGAGGAAAACAATTTAAAGGAAGAAAGGGTTATTTTGGCTCATACTTTCTGAAGTGCTAGCAGAGTGGCTCAAGTGGTAGTACACCTGCCTAGCAAGTGCAAGGCCCTGAATTCAACCATCAGTACTGCAAAAAAAAAAAAAAAAAAAAAAAAAACCAAAAAACCCAAACAACAACAAAAAAAACCTTATCATTTTTTTGTGTGTGTTGGAAACCTTGACAATCTTCTTTTCTAGTTCTCCAGAAGATACATAATGCATTTTTGGGATGTATAGACACCCTACTGTGCTGTAGAACATTGGAACTTATTCCTCCTATCTAACTGTATTTTGGTACTCATTATCCATATTCCTTCTAGTCCCTGTCCCTCTCCCTTCCTCCTTCTTAACCTCTAGTTACCACCATTCCACTCTCTACTTTTATGAAAACTACTTTTTTAGCTTCCACATATGAGTGGGAAGCTAAAAAAGTAATATTGGTCTTTCTGAACCTGGAATATTTCACTTAACATGACATCCTCTAGGTCATTCAATAGTGACAGGATTCCATTTTTTCATGGTTGAGTGATATTTCATTCTGTATATATGCTACATTTTCTTTATCCATTCATGTTCAGTAGAGTCCACAGCTGATTCCCTACCTTGGGTACTATGAATAGTGCTACAATAAACACAGGAGTGCAGGCATCTCTTTGATATACTGAATGAATTTTATGAGAAGTCTTAGAGATAATCTAAGCTAATTCTTCATTACATAATTGAGAAAAAGACCTGTAGAAATATCATCTGATCTTCTAAAGTTCCTCTAGCTACTTGGTGGCAAAAAACCCCTAAAAGTTTTGTAGCCATGGATGCCAAATTTTCAAGATTATCTTTATATTTTGGACTTTGAATCTTCAAGTGGTTGGCAAAATATAGCATTAAGTGTGATTTATTTTTAGCACATTTGTAAGGAATATTTCAGGAATAAATGTCTAAATAAAAAATTCTTCAAGTATATGAACATAATTTTCACTTGGAAGTATATAACAGTAATAAAAAAAGGGGATTCTTTTAATAGGCTAAAATGCTAACATAACAGCTTGCTAACTACTTGATCCATAGGCCAGTAACTCATCTTTCCAAGCCTCAATTTTCATAGTTGTAAAGTCAGATAAAACCTTTGTATATGATTTCTTGAGAGGGTGTTGTGATGGTTAATCTTGATTGTTAATTTGATTGAATTGAGAAATACCTAGGAGATTAGTAAAGAACACTTCTGGGTGTGTCTATGAGGGCATTTCCAAAGAAGATTAACTAAGGGGTAGACCCACACTGAATGAGAGTGACACCATCCCATAGGCTAGGAGCCCAGATGGAATAAAAGTGGAAAAGGGAAAAGTCAGCTAACACAGGCATTCTAGCTCTCTGCTTTCCTGGCTGCCATGCTGTGAGCTGCTCTGCTCCACCATACCCTCTCCATCATGATGGACTAAAAACTCCATACTCTGAGCCAAAGCAAATAATTCCTCCTTTAAATTATTTAAGTATTGTGTCACAGAGATGAAAAGTCTAACACAGGGGCCAATGAAGCAGTGCACATAAAGCAGATAGCACATTGGCTTCTGGTTAATAAGTGCTCACATAATGGTTCCAGCTATTGTTAGTCTTGTCACTGTAATCATCACTGCCATCACCATATTCTCAGAAAAGAATCAAGTCTAATGTTCTGCATATTCCATTAAGAAGAAGATCCAAGATGGTGACTAGAGTGCAGAAGCAGACAGCATGAGCTCCATGACTCCAAAACCTTGCTGAGACACTGGAGCCACACTTGGCAGAAATAAAGCACCAAGGAGAATCAAATTTTTGACACTCTGAACCCCTAGCCCGTGGAAAGCTTCTCCACACTATGTTACACTGAGAAAACAGGTGAGCTGCCACTGCCACCACTGCCACCACTTCCTCCACCACTGCCAGCTCCAAACCTGCCTGTGAGACATTCAGCAGACCAAACAGGTGAGTGCCAAGTGTCACATGAAATTCCTCCAGCAACCCTTGGGATAAACCAGCACAGTCCCCTGGGCAGACTGACCACCCCCCCAAAAAAAAAAAACCTGAACAATAAATAGTAAACTGAAATCTAGAGCACAGCAGAGGGAGCGGGATTGCTGAAAGTGCACCAGAGAAGGGGGGAAGGGAAAGGCGCTAATCTGCATAAACTATCAGTAAACAAAAGCTGGAAAGGCAGGAAGGCCGAGAACAGACAGGTGATAAGCCAATCCCCAAAGCAGGGCAGGTAGTGGATCACAAAGATCATCTCCTGAGACAGTGAGCAGCACCCAAAGCCAAACTGCCCCACAAAATTGAAAAGCAAACAGCAAACCATCACAACACTGACAGCAGGGGGCCAGCTGATGGATCACTGACCCTGCCCCAGAGAAAGGGGGTGAGGCAAAGAAACAAGTCTCCAATAAACAAACACAGTGAAAACTCAACTCCTAAGCAGGACAGCTGGTGGACTACAGAGCTGATCTCCTGAACCTGAGGACAACATACAAACTTAAACTGCACACCTCACTGAGGAAGGAGCTGACCAAACAGCTGCAGCTGAAAGACAGAACAAAACACTACCTACAAGCCAACCACCTGGTGAGACTATGACAGAGCTTCTGCTTAAATACCAACATCAGGACTGGATAATGGAGGAGTAACTCCAGAACTTAATCAAGACTGAAATTCTATTGTTCATGAATCTGGAGTTTTTTGTTTGTTTGTTTGTTTGTTCATCTCTCCCCATTAATTTCTTTGGGATTTTCTTGTTGTTGTTCTTGTTGCTAGTTTTGTTATTGTTGGTTTTCTATTTTTGCTTTTACTCCTATTATCTTTTTTTCTTTCTATACTATCAACTTTACCATCATCATCCTCTCATTCCTACTCTTACCCCCTTCACTCTCCTTCTTTCTCTTGTGCTAAAACCCATTGCTCCCTTCCCCAACAACTCATTCTTCCCCCTCTCACCAACTCTTTTCCTCCAGTCCTCACTTTCCCCTTCTATTCTCCCCAATCTGTCACCAAACTACCCCTCCCTCCCTCACACTAACCACCCACTGACCAACCTACTATATCAACTTACACAACCCCAAACCCCTGCAATCCCTAACACAAACATCCTCTTATACAACAACAGAAATATACCCCAACACACACAAGGACCACAAAAACAGCAGCCCCCACACTGCTTTCCCACTCACCCACCTCACTTCCAATCTCCCCTTTAGTGCCACCCTACCCAACTCTCCAAATATCTATAGCTAGCATTACAAATGTTAATGACTCAAAACCCACTGTTTATAGATATTACCACCAAGGGGACTTCTATATAACACATAAACTACAGGTCAAGAATTAAACCTGTGAATTAGTTAATACTAAATTACACCCAGACCATGGACAGAAATAGCACAACACCTTAGCTAAAAAAGCAAGACAGCCACAAAACAAAAGTTAAATCAAGGGAAAGAAAATGGATGACTGAAACCACCAACAAACCTATCAAGAATATAGTTGCACAGTACCAAGTGGAGCGATGGGAAGAAGAAAAAAAGATGGAAACCATTCTCCCCCAGAAAATAATTTAATACAGGATTTAGAGGAAAATGAAGAAAACTGATACCCAGTTCCAGACTCCAACATAATAAACATAAATGACACCAAGGAACCTAATGATGTCCACAAAAAACATCCACAAAGAAGAAATCCTGCAAGTAATCACTGAGAATTTCATGAAGATGATACTAGGCACAGTTAACCAAAACGTGCAAGAGGCACTCAAGAAATTTTAAGACACTAAAAATAAAGAATATGGGAAGACACAGAAACAAATAAATGAACTCATAGGAGCCCTAAATAAACACCAAAGTGAAATAAAGAACACTATAAATAGACAGATAAATTAATTAAAGAAGAAAATAGACAATATTAAAGAAGCTGAACAATACTTTACTCAATGATCAGTGGGTCATTGATAAAATAAAAGAGGAAATTAAAAGGTTCCTGGAAGTTAATGAAAATGAAAACATGACCTACCAGAACTTAAGGGACACAGCAAAGGTAGTCCTAAAAGGAAAGTTTATAGCCATCAGTGCATATATTAAAAGGACAGAAAGATCTCAAATCAATGACCTAATGCTACATCTCAAACTCCTAGAAAAACAAGAACAAGCAAAACCCAAAACAAGCAGAAGAAGAGAAATAATGAAAATAAGGGTTGAAATTAATGAAATAGAGCCAATAAAACCATACAAAGAATCAACGAAATAAAAAGCTGGTTCTTTGAAAAAAATAAAAGAAATTGACAGACCCCTGGCAAATTGGACTAAAATGAGGAGAGAAAAAACCCAGCTCAGTAAAATAAGAAATGCAAAAGGGGAGATAATAACAAACACCATGGAAATCCAGGGAATCATGAGACTACTTTGAGAACCTATATTTCAATAAATTTGAAAATCTTGAAGAAATGGACAAATTTCTAGATACTTATGACCATCCAAAACTGAACCAAGAGGATATTAACCACCTAAACAGATCTATAACACAAAATGAAATTGAAGCAGCAATAAAGAGTCTCTCAAAAAAGAAAAAGTCCAGAACCTGATGGATTCTCTGCTGAATTCTATCAGACCTTTAAAGAAGAACTAATATGAACTCTCCTTAAACTTTTCCACAAAATAGAAAGGGAAGGAACACTGCCTAGCTCACTTTATTAGGCAAGTATTACGCTCATCCCAAAAATCAGACAAAGACACTTCCAAAAAGGAGAACAACAGGCCAATCTCCTAAATGAGCATTGATGCAAAAATCCTCAATGAAATAAGGGCAAACCGAACCCAACAACACATCAGAAAGATCATTCACCACAACCAAGTTGGCTTCATCCCAAGGATGCAGGGGTGGTTCAACATATGCAAATCTATAAATGTAATACAGCACATTAATAGAAGCAAAGGCAAAAACCACTCAATCATCTCAATAGATGCAGAAAAAGCCTTTGACAAGATCCAACACCACTTCATGATAAAAGCTCTAAGAAAAATAGGAATAGAAGGAATGTACCTCAACATTATAAAGGCTATATATGACAAACCTATAGTAAACATCACACTTAATGGAGAAAAACTGAAACCATTTCCCCTAAAATCAGGAATGAGACAAGGATGGCCACTATCCCCATTCCTATTCAACATAGCCCTGGAATTCCTAGCCAGAGCAATTAGTCAAGAAGAAGAAGAAATAAAAGGAATACAAATAGGTAAAGAAATGGTCAAAATATCCCTATTTGCAGATGACATGATCCTATATCTTAAAGACTAAAAATACTCTACCTAAAAACTCCTAGATATCATAAACAGCTACAGCAAGGTGGCAGGAATCAACTTACAAAAATCATTAGGTTTTCTATACACCAACAATGAACAAATTGAGAAAGAATATATGGGAACAATTCCATTTACAATAGCCTCAAAACAAACCAAATACCTAGGAGTAAACTTAACAAAGGATGTGAATGACTTCTAGAGAACTACAAACCCCTGAAGAAAGAGATCGAGGAAGACTACAGATGATGGAAAGATCTCCTGTGCTCATGGATTGGTAGAATCAACATAGTAAAAATTGCTATACTACCAAAAGCAATCTACATGTTCAACACAATTCCCATCAAAATCCCAATGGCATTCATTACAGAGATTGAAAAATCTACCCTAAAGTTCATTTGGAAACACAAGAGATTGTGAATAGCCAAGCAATACTCAGCAAAAAGAGCAATGCTGGAGGTATCACAATACCTGACTTCAATCCACATTACAAAGCATTATCAATAAAAACAGCATTGTACTGGCACAAAAACAGACATGAAGACCAGTGGAACAGAATAGAGGACCCGGATATGAATACACAGCTGTGCCCACCTCATTTTTGACAACGGCACCAAAAACGTATGATGGAAAATAGACAGCCTCTTCAACAAATGTTGCTGAGAAAAGTGGTTATCTCCCTGCAGAAAACTGGAATTAGATCCATGTTTATCACCCTGTACTAGTGTCAACTTAAAATGGATCAATGACCTTAATATCAGACCCAAAACTCTGAAGCTAGTACAGAAAAAAGCAGGACATACTCTGGAAGAAATAGGTATAGGCAAGGACTTCCTCAATAGAACCACTGCAGCTCAGCAACTAAGAGAAAAGATGGAAAAATGGGACTACATGAAATTAAAAAGCTTCTGCACAACAAAAGAAACGGTCTCTAAACTGAAGAGACCACCCACAGAGTGGGAGAAAATATTTGTTAGCTATACATCAGAGGACTGATAACCAGAATATACAGGGAGCTTGAAAGACTAAACTCCCCCTAAATCAATGAACCAATAAAGAAATGGGCAAGTGAACTAAACAGAACTTTCTCAAAAGAAGAAATTCAAATGGCAAAAAACACATTAAAAAATGCTCACAATCTCTGGCCATAAAGAAAATGCAAATCAAAACTATACTAAGATTCTACCTCACCCCTGTTAGAATAGCTATCATCAAAAACATCACCAACAACAAGTGTTGGCAGAATGTGGGGAAAAAGGAACCCTCATACCTGCTGGTGAGAATGCAAGCTAGTACAACCACTCTGGAAAACAATATGGAGGCTTCTTTAAAAACTAAACATAGATCTGCCATATGATCCAGCAATCCCACTCCTAGGGATATCCCCAAAGGAATGTGACTCAGGTTATTCCAGAGGCACCTGCATACCCATATTTATTGCAGCACTATTCACAATAGCCAAGCTATGGAAACAGCCAAGATGCCCCACTACTGATGAATGGATCAAGAAAATGTGGTATTTATACACAGTGGAATTTTACTCAGCCATGAAGAAGAATGAAATCTTGTCATTCACAAGTAAATGGATGGAACTGGAGAACATCATCTTAAATGAAGTTAGTCGGGCTCAGAAAGCCAAAAATTGTATATTCTCCCTCATATGCAGACTTTAGTTCTAAAACAAATGCAGTAATATTATTAGACATGGGTCACACTCTAAGGGGAGACCACATACAGGAATAGGGAAAGGTAGGAAACCCAAAACATGAAAGTGTTTGATGCACCCACTGCAGAGGAGCTAATATAGTAACCTTAAAATGACAGAGGTCAATATGGGAAGATGACCAGGAAGTAGTGAAGAGATCTGGTAGAGATGAATCAATTCCAGTTGTAATACACATATGTATGGAAGCAATGCTAGGAATCTCTTTGTATAACTATCCTTATTTCAAACTAGCAAAAACGCTATGTCTTTCTTATGATTGTTTTTGTATTCTCTTCAACAAAATTGGAGAAGAGGTAGAACAGGTTCTGCCTGGAAAGAGGGAGGTGGGGGGGAGAGGGAGAGGATGGGGAGTAGGGTGGAGAAATGGCCCAACAATGCTTGCACATATGAATAAATGAATAAAGAAAAAAAGACATAAAAGCTTGGAATCATAAGAGTAGATTCACAAAGGAGGATTCTGAGAAAGAGGGGACTTGCTACCCCTCTGGAGTAGCCAGGGCAGACGGGCTGGCCTGAAGGTGCCTCTGAGGCTGAGGATTCTTCCAGAAGTCTAGAGAAGAGAGCTATCATTAAACACCATGTCTGGACAGGACTAGTGCAAGCTAAGGAAGTAACTATTGTGTCAAAGGTGTGCTTCTCCTTCATACCAGGGGCTAAGTTGGTGGTTTCATGGTTACTTACCACTGGAAGCTCATGAATTCTCTCAGAGAAAGTCCTAATTTCTATGCCCATAGATTTATGTCCTTCCAATTCAATGAAACTGGAAAGGAACTTTACAGATAGACCATATTGCTCCCAACTTTTTCTAATATCAGAGGAGACCTGGAAGTCAGAGGTTTCTCTTTGAGCTTCAATAAAGAGTTAATGACTTTTTTTCAATTGCTGATGGTTTTGGATACTTAGCAATTTCGTTTCATATAGCATGAGACTCTTAATTTGCCTACTAGTTATCAGCTGTCCACAGAGGCTTACAGCTTGGCTTGTCTAATGAGAGAATAGTAATTAAAAACAACCAAAAAAGTGGTCATGCAAACAAAAAATGTGCATAAGGTACTCAATAGTCAACCAGAAGGAAAAAAAAAAAGATTAACAGTAACAACTGACCATTATTATTGGTAGAAAATCAAGAAACATTTAAATTAAAAATCAGTAAGAATTTCTCCTTTTCACAATGGCAGAGGTGGTCATTTTAACCAACCTACTAATTGAGACAACTAGAAAAGCTGAAAACATAGAATTATTAAAAAAACTAACAAGGGGATTCCAAGATGGCAGATAGAGGAAAGAAGCAGAAAGAGTGCTTCCTAAAATAAAATATTGGAGAAACGCTGGAAATACACCTTACAGGAAAAACTACTGAGAAGAGGCAAAACTTTGACTCCTCCACACGACCAGCCCACGCATAATATCTCCACTTCATGTTAAATGGAGAAACCAGGAGGGATCCCGCACTGCCAGACGCCAGCGCCCAGACAGCTTGGGAAGACGCGGACCACAAGATGAGCTAAGCTGCACACGGTACTCCCACAGACAACCCTGGGCCAGATCAGCATAGCCCCCTGGACAGACTGACCCCCACCCAGGGAAAAAAGAAAAAAAAACTGAATAATAACAAAAAAGACACGTAAGCAAAGAGGGCGGGGTGACCTGAGCACCAAAGAGGGGGGGAGGGGCAATCTCTCACAGAACTGTAAATAAACACACCAGCTGGAGAAGGCAGGAGTGGAGGCACCCGCCCATCAAGCAGGAGCAGGAAAGCTTGTAAAAGTGGCAGTGGGAGGAAAACTCCACAGGAGAGGGGGGAAGACCACTTCCCATGTGAGCTGTAAACAAAAACGCAGGCCTGACAAAGCAGGTGCAGTGTCACCTCCCCCAGTGTGCTTGGAAAGGGGAAAGCTTGTAGCAGTGGCGGTTGCGCCCTAAAGAACTCTAAATAAACAAAGCCTGAGAGGCCAGGTGAGTGTTAAACTCACTCCTGAGGTCTGCATGAATAAAGCCTCCAGCAACAGCAGGCTGACAGCAGTGGGCAGGTGAGCTGCAGCCCCAGATAGCCATTCACAGAACTGTCTCCAGACTCTTTTTTTTCTTTCTCCCTACCTTTGATGAGACAACAACCAAACTACACCTGCATGCTAAAAAAACTTACTGAAACTGTATTGCATGTGACCTTGGGACACTTTGTGGTGTTTGTGTGTGTGTGTGTTGTTTTGTTTTGTTTTAGTTTTTTTCCCCTTTGATGAGACAATGACAGAACTACTTCTGAGACACCATCTCCAGGATTGGAGGCTGTAGGACTAACACCAAAATTATTAAGAATGAAACTTTATTGCATTTGAACTTGAAGATTTTTTTTCATTTATTTATTTATTTATTTATTTATTTATTTATTATTATTATTTTTTCAATCCTCTCTCTATCTCTCTAATGCCTGTTCAGCTTACTCTTGATTAGTACACTATCTCTCCCTGTTTATGTCTTTGAAACTTTTTTGTTTGTTTGTTTGATTTGTTTTTTCTTCTTGTTTGTTTTTCCCTTTTTTGGATTTGTTTTTTCTACTTGTTTGTTTGTTTTTCCCTTTTTAACTTCTTTGCTTTCCATCTCCTCTCACCCTTCTATTCTAAATATCACCACTGTTATTATTACAAGCTAGAAAATACTTAATTTCACACAGTACAGGGACAATAACAACACCAAGGGCAATGCTGGGAAGACAGAAAAAACAGGAAGACCAGTTTCCTCATAGCAAAAACTTAGTACAGAAACCAGAGGGAAATGAAGAAAACAAATACTCAGATCCAGATGCCAACAAAATGAAGATAAACTATGCCAAAGAACCCACTGAAGCCCACAAGAACAATCTAAAAGAAGAAATACTACAGGTAATCAATGATAATTTTATAGCAATGATACTGGATATGGTCAACCAAAATGTACAGGTGACACTCAAGAAATTCCAAGACAACAAAAATAGAGAATTTAAAAAAGCACAAGAAGAAATAAAAGAAGCCATAGAAGCACTGTATAAACACCAAAGTGAAGCAAAGAACATGATTAATACAGAGATAAATAAACTCAGGACAAAAATAGACAACATTAAAGAGGAAACCACCCAGGATATGGAAAACCTCAGAAAAAAGAACAAAACAGAATTGCAAAACAAAATGGAAGGCCAATCCAGCAGAATAGAATGAACAGAAGACAGAATCTCAGAACTCGAAGATGAAATGGTAATTAAAGGAAAAACCAAAGAACTATTAGTTAAACAACTCAAGACCTGTGAAAAGAAAATGCAAGAACTCACTGACTCCATCAAAAGACCAAACCTGAGAATCATGGACATTGAAGAAGGAGAAGAGGTGCAAGCAAAAGGAATGTGTAATATATTCAACAAAATAATAACAGAAAATTTCCCAAATCTAGAGAAAACTATGCCCTAACAGCAACAATGACATTCATGAAAGAGACTGAAAAATCTACCGTTAAATTTATATGGAAACACAAGAGGTCACGAATAGCCAAGGCAATACTCAGTCAAAAGAACAATGCAGGAGGTATCACAATACCTGACTTCAAACTATATTACAAAGCAATAACAATAAAAACAGCAGGGTACTGGCACAAAAACAGACATGAAGACCAGTGGAACAGAATAGAGGATCCAGATATGAAGCCACACAACTATAACCAACTTGTCTTTGACAAAGGCACTAAAAATATACGATGGAGAAAAGACAACCTCTTCAACAAAAACTGCTGGGAAAACTGGTTAGCAGTCTGCAAAAAACTGAAACTAGATCCATGTTTATCACCCTATACCAATATTAACTCAAAATGGATCAAGGATCTTAATATCAGACCCCAAACTCTAAAGTTGATACAGGAAAGAGTAGGAAATACTCTGGAATGAATAGGTATAGGTAAGAAATTACTCAATGGAACTCCAGCAGTACAGCAACTAAGAGACAGCGAAGATAAATGGAACTTTATAAAATTAAAAATCTTCTGCTCAACAAAAGAAATGGTCTCTAAACTGAAGAGAACACCCACAGAGTGGGAGAAAATAGTTGCCAGCTACACATCAGATAAAGGACTGATAACTAGAATATATAGGGAACTTAAAAAACTAAACTCTCCCAAAATTAATGAACCAATAAAGAAATGGGCAAGTGAACTAAACAGAACTTTCTCAAAAGAAGAAATTCAAATGGCCAAAAAACACAGGAAAAAATGTTCACCATCTCTAGCAATAAAGGAAATGCAAATTAAAACCACACTAAGATTCCACCTCACCCCTGTTAGAATAGCCATCATTAGCAACACCACTAACAACAGGTGTTGGTGAGGATGTGGGGAAAAAGGAACCCTCATACACTGTTAGTAGGAATGTAAACTAGTACAACCACTCTGGAAAAAAATTTGGAGGCTACTTAAAACGCTAAACATTGATCTACCATTTGATCCAGCAATACCACTCTTGGGGATATACCCAAAAGACTGTGACACAGGTTACTCCAGAGGCACCTGCACACCCATGTTTATTGTGGCACTATTCACAATAGCCAAGTTATGGAAACAGCCAAGATGCCCCACCACTGACGAATGGATTAAGAAAATGTGGTATCTATACACAATGGAATTTTATGCAGCCATGAAGAAGAATGAAATGTTATCATTTGCTGGTAAATGGATGGAATTGGAGAACATCATTCTGAGTGAGGTTAGCCTGACCCAAAAGACCAAAAATTGTATGTTCTCCCTCATATGTGGACATTAGATCAAGGGTAAACACAACAAGGGGATTGGATTTTGAGCACATGATAAAAGCGAGAGAACACAAGGGAGGGGTGAGGATAGGTAAGACACCTAAAAAATTAGCTAGCATTTGTTGCCCTCAACACAGAGAAACTAAAGCAGATACCTTAAAAGCAACTGAGGCCAATAGGAAAAGGGGACCAGGAACTAGAGAAAACATTGGATCAAAAAGAATTAACCTAGAAGGTAACACACATGCACAGGAAATTAATGTGAGTCAATGCCCTGTATAGCTATCCTTATCTCAACCAGCAAAAACCCTTGTTCCTTCCTATTATTGCTTCTACTCTCTCTTCAACAAAATTAGAGATAAGGGCAAAATAGTTTCTGCTGGGTATTGAGGGGTGGGGAGGAGAAGAAGGGGGCAGAGTGGGTGGTAAGGGAGGGGGTGGGGGTGGTGGGAGAAATGACCCAAGCATTGTATGCACATATGAATAATAGAACAATAAAAAAATTTTTTAAAAATTTTAAAAAAAGGGCAAACACACCAAGGGGATTGGACTTTGATCACGTGATAAAGCGAGAACACACAACGGAGATATGAGGATAGATAAGATACCTGAAAAACTAGACAGCATTTGTTGCCCTCAACGCAGAGAAACTAAAGCAGATACTTTAAAGCAACTGAGGCCAATATGAGAAGGGGAACAGGAACAAAAGAAAAGGTTAGATCAAAAAGAATTAACCTAGAAGGTAACACGCATGCACAGGAAATCAATGTGAGTCAACTCCCTGTAAAGCTATCCTTATCTCAACTAGCAAAAACCCTTGTTCCTTCCTATTATTGCTTATACTCTCTTCAACAAAATTAGAGATAAGGGCAAAATAGTTTCTGCTGGGTAGTGAGGGGATGGGGAGAGAGGGAGGGGCGGGGGGGGGACAGTAAGGGGGTGCAGAAAGGGGGGAGAAATGACCCAAACATTGTATGCACATATGAATGAAAAAAAACCCTAACAAAACAATGGGGAATTAAGGAGCTGGATCTGAAGGAAACTGAAGTCTGCTAAATGAAACACACGTGGAGCTTCTGTTCTCTTGGGGTATCAGCTAGCATTGAAAAATGCAGCTGAGAAATTGAGAAGATGACAGCCTTGTGGAATACAGAGAAAAATATTGGAGTTTAGGATTGTCAAAGGAGGGAGGCTTGTTCATTCACAGAGGAATATACCACAGGAAAAAGAATGACCTATGAGTCAACCAGACCTCACAGGGACTAAGCCCCAGCATTGACTCATCTCACTCCATCAAACAGATCAAGATGGCTCAGGACAGCTCAAACTTCTGATCTTTGCTAGAAACAAATGTTGATCTTGTCTGGAGGAAAATAAAAGTATCTCAGACTTCAAACTATTTCTATAATTTTTTGTAAGTGATAATTATCACTCAATGAAAAAAAACCAGGTGCACACAAAGATAAGCTAATATGAATAAAAATAGAAGGAAATAACAGGAAAAGCATATCAAAAGGGAATAATATAACACCTATCAGATATTTTAAATTAACATGTTCAAGGAGATAAAATATAAAATTGAGAATTTCATCAGAGTACTGAAAACTGGATAAAAAGAGAATTCTAGATCTGAAAAAAATAAAATAAGAATAGAAACTAGGGCTGGAGGCATTGCTCAAGCCCCTGCCTAGGGAGCACAAAGCCCAGAGTTCAAACCTCAGGATGGCAAAAAAAAAAAAAAAGAAAGAAAAAGAAACTAGAAGGCAAAAACATAAAGAGAAAAATTTGTCAGGCTACTGTGGTACATAGCTAGGAAAACATTTAAAACAATCAAAATACACAAGTTTCAGACACTCCAAAAAATTAAGACACACACACACACACAGAATTTACAACCACTGGCCATCATCAATAAAGGAAATTCTGAAGATTATTCTTGAATAGAAGGAGAACCATTCTAAAAGAAAGGTTTACTATACAAAAGAAAGACAGAAAACTGCTCAGTGTATAGTCATACACTAAATAACCAAAAAATCATTGACTCTGTTAAAGAAGAAAATTAGGCCGGGCATGGTGGTGCACACCTGTAATCCTAGCGCTCGTGGAGGTTGAGGCATTAGGATCCCGAATCTGAGGTCAACCTGGGCACACAGTGAACCCTGTCTCAAACAAACAAAATGCTAACATGAGGGATTAAAACTTGAAATTAAATGTTGAAGAACCTGAAAATTTAAGAAGAAACATGTCAGCTTGTTTATCTCTGGTGATCCCCTACTGTTATTTCATTAGAGTCACACTAAATGTACGGTTTAACTTGACAAATATTCTCTGCTTTATGATACAGCAGCCCTCTCTCCAAAATCATTACATAGCTTTCCACTAGGTCAAGTCACCATTTTGTGTGTGTGTGGTGCTGGAGATTGAACCCAGGGCCCGAGGTGGGCTTGGGAAATGCCCTATCACTGAGCTATATCCCCAGCCACTTCAGGGGCCTTAGAAAGTCTTCTTTGTGTAAACATTGCACATTTCTCCTTAAGTTCATTCTCACAAATTCATTCTGTTATTGCTATTATAAATAGGGTCTTCCATTATACACACACACACACACACACACACACACACACACACACACACACATTGTCAAATGTTGTCACATTTCTGAATTATTTTTATTATTTATAGTAGTTTTCAATTGATCCAAGCTTAAAATTCACATGAGGCCAGGAGTAGTAGCTCATGTCTATAATCCCAGCTATGCTGGAGGCAGATAAGGGTTTGTGGCCAGCCCAGGCAAAAGGTTAGCAAGACCCCATCTTAATTAACAAGACGGGATGATGGCATGTACCTTGTGATATGTGCTACATGGGAGGCTATAGTAGGAGGATCTGGTCTAAGGTTGGCCCCAGGCAAAAACAAATAACTAAAAGCAAAAAAGGGGAGGTGTCGCTTCAGTGGTAGAACACCGCCCTCTTGAGCATGAATCCAAAGCCCTGAGTTCAAACCTCAGTACCAGAAAAAAACAAACCATATTAAATGCAAAGAATGATGCTTTACCTTCTCTTTTTGTCAAGGAGTATTTCTCTCACCCTCTTGCATCAGTCAGCAATGCTCATTACTAGCTGTGTCGGGATATGCTCTTATTTCTGAATTTAATGGGAATTTTTCCAGAGTTTGATGCTGTCTTGTGGATTGTGATGGGCATTGTTACCAAGCTAAAGAAAGATCTGTGTGCTCCTATTTAACTCAACTGTAAACTTAAACTTTATCAAGTGCCTATAGAAATCATCGTAGCATTTCCCCAATGAAATACACATTTTGATATTTTTCCTTATACTATGCATCACTCAAACATTTACCTGGTCATAGTACCATCTTCTAATGTATTGCTGAATTCTGTTAATTTTTCATTTATAATAATTGTTCAATATTCACAATTGAAATGGAAATATGTGGCTTTATTATTGTACAGGCTTTTCCAGTATTTTGTCACAATGTTCTCTGCATCTTAACAAACCTCTGGTGGCTAGGACATGGCTCAAGGGGGAGAACACTTGCCTAGCAAGCATAAGGCCAAGGCCTGAGTTTAATCCCAAGTACTGCCAAAAAAAATTCTTGCAATGAATTTCTTTATTTTTCTATGCCCTGTAAAATCTGAAATTTCGTGAGAATGATCCATAGTTCCAGATAACACCTTTCTCTCTGAAGGAAGAACTTTCCTATCCCTCAGTTCCTTTTCCTGCCTCCAGTTCCAACCCTGGAGGAGGCAGAGGCTAAGTGGGGTGAAGTGAAGAAGATAACGCACCAAATGGAAAAGACAGAGGTTGAAGGCGCCCTTCCTCCCCACCTAGCTTCTCCATCCCCAGAGGCACTGAGCTGAGGGAGGAAAAACCTTAAACTTTAAATAAGTTCAGTTTTTATTATTAAACAATCTGCACCTTCAAATTGCTGAACTGAGATTCTTCGTGTGACTTGAACTGATGGAGGACTTTTTATAATTTAGAAGTTACTGCAAAATCTATTGGGTTTAACAAATACACTGAGCAGGTTTGAAAGGAAGCACAGGAGGAAGCACAAAGTTACTTTATGATTTCACCCTGCTGAGTTCATCTCTTGCTATCTGGTAGTTACGCCTGTCTGGGACACTGTGAGCCATATGGTTTAAAAGAACACAAAAATAGGGGAGAAAAAAATCTTGATTCTCACAGTGACAGTCTGACAGAGTTCTTTCCTCCACTTCTATTTAAATTTTAAATCTTACCTAGAAGAGACTCGTATTTTAGAAAGGTTTTCCCATAATGCATCATCCCTTTGAAAAGCGAGAACCATCCTCACTTCCAGTTGTCAGAAAGAAGCAGCTGTGAACAGTATATAATCAAAGTGTTGTCACCATATTGGACATCCCTCTCAGTGGTTAGTGTGAAGCAAAATGGCTTTATCCTTTCTATTGCTGCCTGTATTTATAATTCAGCTACATCTTCTGAGAGATCTCAGAACCACAAAGCAATAATTCTCTGATCGCTACAATTACTGAGGAGGAGACACTTGGTAATTCAATATCTGCAAGTATTAAGTCAGCTTTGCAGTAGTGTTGCCCAAGCTTGGTAAAGATTATGTTAATCAAATCATGTGAGTTGTTGTGGCTGTTGGGGGAAAGTATTCTGATTCTTTCGTCTTGAAGTTTTTCAAAATTTTCAAATTCATTTGCTTTCAATCTCACCCTCATTCCCATCCCAAGTCCTCACTCAGTGAACAACAATTTTTTAAAGTCTACCCATTCATTTTTATGTGTTCTGGCAAGGCATTTACAATTTTATGTGCCTAGATTTTAATCTTTCATAAATGGTATTGTGCTATTGAGTTCATTCTACTATTTTTTTGTTTTGTTGTTGTTTATTAACGTTTTTTTTCACCAGACACTGTGTTATCATCCAGTCTGCTGCTTCAAATGTCTAGATAGTAATCAACAGTGTGCATCCATCACGCCATAATGATGAACAGCCAGATTTCCTCCAAATGCTCATCAAAACCATGTAGTGAAAATCTTCATACATCACCTGATTAACCTGTGCAATGAGTTTTTTGGGAAATGTACCCCATACTCAAAGTGGAAATGCTGGGTCCTCAGTTCCATATGACTAGGTCTAGATCCACGAGCTGACTCAGGAGTGCCATATTGCTCTTCATGGCAGCGAAGAGCGCCCTCCCAACATGCAGCTCATCAGCATTTCTCCTCTCCATATCCCACTGGGCATTACACAGCCTTTCTAGCTTTTGGTCCATGTCATTTCAGTTTGCATTTCTCTGATTACTAATAAATTTGAGCATGTTTTCCCCTGCTCAATAACCTCTTAGGCAAAGAGCTGATTCTAATTCTTTGCCCGTTTTTCTCTTGCCACTGTTCTTGTTGATTTGTACAGTTCTTTATATATGCTAGATAATAATCTTCCAGTGCTTTAGCTATTGCCAGTATTTTCTTTCAGTCTTTCATTTGTCTGTTGAAAGCCTTAATTTTGATGAAACTGAGTTCATCATGTTTTGTTGACTTTGTCATGCTTTGTTTCTGTTGTTTTCTTTAAGAAATCCTTCACTGCTTCTATATGAAAAATATTACCTTGAATTAACTGAACAGTTTTATTTTCACCTTTATTTATTTTCACCTTTATTGTTATAATTCATCTGGAGCAAGAATCTTTCCCATATACAAAAAATAACTAACTAGAAAATGTAGTGGAAAATATCATGTATATAACTGCAACAGGTACTGTAAAATACTCAGAAATTAACACTTTATAAGCATGTAAAACCTATATAAAAAGATAAAACTTAACTAAAGGATATAAAAGAAATGTTGAGTAAGTTAAGTGTTCTCTAATGAGATAATTCGATATTGCAATGATATCTACTTTTCCCAGATGAATCTATAAATTCAGTTCAACCCCAATAAAAATCCCAAGATGATATTTCAAACGGAATTCAGTATGGTTATGTGAATGTTTACTTAGGCAAAAAAAAGGTATAAGATTAACCAAGAAGGTTTTGAAAAGAAGTGCTTGCTCCATAGGATATCAAATGTACTGCAAAAGCACAGTAATAAAATCAGTGTCATAAGAGAACAGGCATAAAAAGAACAGAAAAGCCATACAGAGATTTCAAAAACAGACCCATGTATATACATTCAATAGATGAAGTGAATTTTAAATTGCAAATAATCAACATCTTATCAAAAGATAAAAATAGGGTAATTAACCAAATACTTAGAAAAAAATAAAGTTACAGTTTACTTATATAAAACTAATCATCAGTTAGATTGATGAGCTAAACCAAAAAGGAAACAATAAAAGTGCTAGGAAGTTAATTTTTAAAAATGTAACATTAGGGTATGGAATGTCACTATTGTGCCCAGATACCATTCAAGAGAAAATTGGCAAATTTAACTAAATGAGATATTTAAAACTTCTGTCTGAAAAAAGACACCATTAACCTAAGAAATAAAAAAATATATAAAGTTAAAAAAATTAAATCCAATTTATAAAGCACTCCTATTCCTTTCTACTTTCAATAAGATACATAATCTCAGGGAAAAAGAACAGAGTCTATGAATTTTAGGGGAAAATAAAATTGAAACTGGGTGCAGTGGTCCATGGCCATAATCTCAGCTACTCCCAAGGCAGAGATCAAGAGCATCACAGTTCAAGGCCAGCCTGGACCAGGGGATGAGGGAGGAAAGTTAGTGAGACCCTATCTCAATCAATAAGCCAGGTGTCGTGGCATGTGCCTGTTATCCCTGCTACAAGGGAAGCTGTAGATAAGAGGATTGATGTCTGAAACCAGCCCAGGGCAAAAATGAGAGACCCCATTGGAAATATAGTTAAAGTGAGCAAGGGCTGGGGGTATAGATCAAGTGGTTCTGTGCCTGCCTAGCAAGGAGAAGGCCCTGAGTTCAAAACCCCCATACCACCAGAAAAATACAAAATAAATAAGTAAATAAATACAATTTCCAGTAGACATGGAAAACATTCAATTTTATTGTTCAGGGAAATTTAAACAACATTAGTAAAGAGATACCACCTTTTATTTATCAGATTAAGAATATAATTATTAAATTTTCCACACTTCAGGGGAAACAAGAATTCCTAAAATGTTTAGTGGGATGTAAGTTGATATAGGCTATATTCTTCTTGTTGTTAATTTGACTCTCCAACATGTAAGTTCCTGAGAGTACTCCTCCATCATGTAGCATCTTCCTGCTGCCTCTGTCTTCCGTAGTGAAATACAGGACCCTGATCAGAGTCTCACCCACCAAAACTCTACTCCCTACATTTTAAATCATAGGCAAGCATCCCATAGACAAAGGAGGTTTGTGGGCTAATTTGTGTCCTCCCTATGTGCAAATCCATATGTTGAAATCCTAACTTCTGGGAAGTCAAACTTTAACTGTATTTGAAGAGGTAATTCAGTTAAAATGTGGTCTTTGAGCTGGGCCCTAATCCAAAATGACTGGTGTCCATATGTGAAAAGAAACTCAGGACACAGACATGTGAAGACACAGGGAGAAAACAGCCAAGGTGGGAGGTCTCAGAAGAAACAGACCCAACCACCCACCTTAATCTTAGACCTCTAGCTTCCAGAAGAGTTTGAGTCACACGATATGTGGTACTTTGTTATGGCAACCCTAGCCGGATACAGGAGTGTTGAATTTCATTTGTTGTAGACATGATAAACTTCTGTCAAAGACTAGGTAGTAAATAATTTTGGTTTGGGTGGCTGCAGAGTTTCTTTTGCAATAATTCATCTCTGCCATTGAAGTATATAAGCAGTCATAAGGAATATGCAAATATGTAGGTGGGACTTCTTCCAAAAAGAATTTTTTAATGAAAATAAGTGGGGAGTCAGATTTGGCCAAGGAACTATCCTTGCTGACCCCTGATTTACAGAACCATGGTTGACTTCCATTCAGAGATGGCAGCAGCAGTGCCAATGGTCCCATAGTCAAGGCCACATCTACTTCCTGGTTACAGGAGCATCTAGATGAAACCATTCCTGCTGCAGCCACAGAGTTCCCTTGGCTTTCACTCATTTCTGAAGCCTAACTTTATGCTGGCTATTATTTCCTCATTATTTGAATTACTCGATTGAGTTATTTACAATGGTCACCAATTTATTCATTTTTTGCACATAAAAACTTAAAAATGGAGTGACAATTCCCTCCTATGCTTGCCTGCTGAGCTTCCTTCTGAGAGGATGGTCCAGATGTACCAGCTACAATTTTTAATGGTTCTAGGAAAGATCTGAGTGGACTTTTTGCCAAAGTATATGCATATTTTCAAATGCATTCTTTCATTGAAAAGTAATTGTATAAGGCCCTTTCTTAATTTATATTTTTCCCCAAGTATAAAATCAGATTTTGAGCTAGGCATGGTGTTTCATACTTGTGATTCCAGCACTGGGGAGGCAGGAGGGTGACTAGTTTGGGCTACAATAGCAATACTCTATCTCAAAAAACAAACAAACCAACAAAACGCCCAAGCCAATAAACAACAAAATAAATAATTAATTAAAAAGCATTTAGTACAAAACATCAGATATGAGAGTGAAGAACATACTTTTTCAAACTACACTCCCTTTCTTCCTTTCAAGATCCCAAAACACTCTCTTAGACGCTTCTCTTCTAAAAATGTAGCCTAGAAACTTCTAACAGTTCTAATGCCACATCGTCACCTCAGTGTCATAAAAGTCGTGGCTGCTCCAAGGTGGCACTTCCTTTTCCATTTCTACTGCATTTCATGTTCTTTGCTCCTGGGTTTGAAGATTTGAGTCTTGTTTGACTCTTCCCCCAATCTCTCACATCCAATCCGATTTTTTACTAATCAGAAAGTCAATATTGATTGAGAACTTGCCATGCACCAGGCACAATGACAGGAGTTAGAGAGAGAGGGACAGTAGATCGAGTGTGGTGTATGCCTTTGAGGTGCACACAGTGTAATGGGAAATAGACCTGTAAGAAAATGACACTCTACACGTGCCATCGATACCAGACTGGATTGTTGGTCCCCAGTTTTGTGTCCTGGTGCAGTCAATGATTAAAGGCGCTGGACAAGGAGTTAAGAGTAAAGCAAGCACAAAGTTTATTGAAAGGGTAACAAAGCACTCTAATGGGTGGGACTTAGTGAAAGAGCTAAGCTGAAAGATGGCCGAAGTTCAAAAGATTACATAGAGGCCAATTTAGGCAAACCCCCACACTCTACTTTGAAGCAGTAGCTATAAATAACTTTTGGTGGAGTCCAACCATCTGGTTGCCTCCCATCCCTATTAACAGGATATTCCTAGAGGGTCTTGTTAGTTCATCCTGTCCTTGAAACCTGTCACATATATTTTATGACTACTGCTCACTACCTCAGTAAAGATCTATCTTGGGAAAGTTTGCTGTGTCTCAGCACCTGGGTGCAAAGGTGGTTTCTTGTGTCTTCCTAAATGTTTTGCTTTTCAGTATGCCTTCCTGTCTTCTTTATTTAAAACAAAATTACTTCTGCCACTTGGTTATTTCTGCTGTTTGTTCCCAGAGACATTTCTGCCATTTTATTTCCCTTTGCATTTGCCTCCTTACACTAGGGAAATATAGAACATCCACTTTCCCCCAGTAATATCTCTGGCATCCATTCTTTTGCTGCCTCAATTACTTAAGTCCCTCATTTGCAGTTTATTCTCTCATCTCTCCATTGTCAGTATCTCCCTATTTTAGTCCCTCTATACAAGGCAGCCAAAAGACTCTTCTCAAATTACGATTTTCTATGCTTTATTCCAATGCTCAAAAGTAGCCTATGTTTCTCATTGCTAATATTATAAAATACAAATTTCACTTCAGGGTCAGGACTAGGACATACTGTACTCTCAGTGAGTAGCTGATGAATTAGTGAATGAATGCAGTCTAAACCTCTCTATTCCAATGTATATTTTACAATTATATGAGTCTAACTGTACTGTTTTATCCTGTCCCAAAGTACATCAGCATATTCTTGCCTCTGCACCCTGCTGGAGTCATTGTCTCTGCTCTGTCTCTGAGAAGCCCTTCCCAGCTCCCTCCTGCCAGCCTCACTCTGTCCACAGTCTTCCCCAAACACGAATTTCTTCCATTGTCTTTAAAACTCTGAGCCACACATTTACTACTTTAGAATGTGCTACCGGAAATTGTTATATTTTGATAAATATCCCTTGTCTCTCCAAGTAGTATCCCCATAATTTATCAGCTCCTGTGAAACTAGAACTACAATTGTTAGCTCTCATACAATAATTACTTAGATTGCTGAAGCAGTGCATTTGGAAGAGACAACAGCATTTGCTCCCAGTAGGTATGAATGACACATTCCTGTGTCTACCTCCATCGTGGGCTGAGCAAGGGATCTGACAGGAAATCATGAGGTAGCCCTTGCTAGCATGATAATGAATCAGGGACACAGTGATCAACATCTTCTTTCTCATCAACACGACAGAATTACAAATCTATTTCCAGGGCCAGCTCCATCAAACCTACCAGCTGTCACTGAGTTTTTCATAATTTATTTGGTATAATTATTAAAGACTCAGGCATATTTAAATGGGAAGTGGGAGAAAGGGATTAGTAGGACTTCCTGGACTCTGTACTAAATTGAAAAATGTCCCTCCTGATACAACTGTCTGTGACCTTCAAGCTTTGGAGAAAAGTCAAGCAGTATATTTGAATCTCTTTCCACAGTGTTATCATCCATTCTACTCCAAATTTAAGAGCAAAGGGCATAGATATGATTTGCTTAACGTATGACTCAAAGCAATGAACGGAGGCCACACATCCAGGCATAAGTTTTCCCCATTGCTGTTACCCATAAAGACAAGAAGCCCTCCATGATCTCTCCATGCTGGACCAAGCTCTCCCCAGCCCCAGTACCTTTTGGTGCCACACCACTTTTGATGATAATTTGTCATGCCACCTCTCACAGTATATTCAAACCTTATGTTTCTGTCCACCCCAAATGAAATACAATTTCCTCAAGATCGGTGCTTTTAAATCCTTGTAATTTTAGTTCTCAGAAGAATATCCAGCAAAGAGGAAGACTGAAATGTTTTAATTATTTTTTCAAACAGGGTCTCATGGTTTTTTTTTTAGCCTGGGGCTAGCCTCAGACTGCTATCCTCCTACCAATGCCCCTGCATAGCTGGGATTGCTGACTCTTGGCACCACACCCAACTTGTTGGTCAAGACGGTATCTTGCTAACTTTTTGCTGGGGTTGGTCTGGAACCTTGATCCTCCTGATCTCTACCTGCAGAGTAGCTGGGATTACTACAATATTTAAACTGAACAAAACTCCCACAACTTCTTGTGCTTTTCAACTTCAGGTTATCCTAACACCATTTCAGGAAACAGGATGCATGCTGCACTTTTGTACAAGTCCAGAGAGTACATACTACAGCTATGGTAGCCTCAAAGGATGTGGGTTTTTTGTGCTGTGAATCAAACCCAGGGCCTGTGCATGCTTGGCAAACACTCTACCATTGAGGCATACCCCGCACTCAATGGATACTTTTAAAGGATTCCTTTCAATAACTGTTTGTGTAATATGTTGTACATTAATGAGGCATTTTCAGATGTGTTATTGAATTAATGGTTGTATTAAAAGTTATTACTATTCTAAAACTACAGGTCAAGAGAGGTAGGGAGATAGAATAACAGCCTTCCAAAGATATCAAATACTTAAGCCCTAGAACTCAAAAATGGTATCTTATAAATAAAAAAGCTTTTGCAGACATGGTTAAGGATTGGAAGCTGAAGAGATTATCTTGCATTATCTGGTGGGCTCTTGTAAGAATGAAGGGGAGGAAGGCTTTTACACACACAAACACACACACACACACACACACACACACTTAGAGGGAGAGAAAAAGGGGAAGAGAGAGAAATAAGCAAAATCAGGAATGATGCAGTCATAAGCAAAAAGATATCTTCAGCTGCTACAGACTGGAAGAAGCAAGGAACAGTTCCTTCTCTAGAGCTTCCGGGTGAGCACAGCCCTGCCTACACCATGATTTCAGCCCACTGAAAGTGATTTGGGACTGCTAGCCTCATTACTGTGGAAAAATGAGTTTTGCTATTTTAAGCCTCAAAATGTGTGGTGATTTGTTATAGCAGCTACACAAAACTAACACACTGGGTAACTGGCCAAGTAATCAGGAGCAGTTTCATCAGAATTCAAACCCAGGTCCTCTGGTTTTACATCACAAATCTGTTCCCTATCACATAGAATGCTCAGGAAATGACCCAATCCCTGGCCATGGCTAGGAGCTTTTAGAAGTCTGATTGGCTTTCAACCTTCCAGAGTGGATGAGTGGTTAGCTTCCACATTTCCTCTCTACATAAAGCAAGTCTTGATTACATTCCTAGCACTATATGAACCATTTCGTATGCATTACATCATCCAATATGCACAACTTTAGGAGCTGGATGCAATTGTTACACTCATTACAAATGAAAACATGAAGGTACAGAGAGGTTAAATTACTCAGCAAGGGTCCACATACTTAATCAGTTGCATATCTAATAACAAATCTGCCAGGATAACGTTTTGAAAGGTTGAACTGTACTCAATCTCCTCCCACATCAGCTTCTTCTCTCCTTGGATGTTTTGTTCATGTGTCTCACAAAATGTCTCTCTCCGCTCAAGTGAGCCATGGGCCATCTGCTGCCTTAGAAATATTAAAGCAGAGGGAAGAAATAATGGATGACATTATTTAACTCATGTTTGACAAGCTAGAGAGCACATTCAAGTTGGTGCAAATATGAAAAAAAACAGAATCTTTGGTCCTCCTATGTTCCTCAGGCCAGGAAACAATTTCCTGTCTGGAGGAAGAAGGGAGAGAGCTCATACACTCTAATGGAGGACCATTAAGGGCCTGTCCAGATTTGTCACCTCAGGAGCCTCATGCCACAGCAATCTTATGTCACCCTCTGTGCTACACAAGAGTGAAGTTCATCTAACCTTGCTTAGTTCCATCCCACCCACCTGCTATGGGCCGTCACCTCTCTTCTCCTTCAATGACTTGGGTCATTCATACAGGGAACCACAAATATGGATGAAAAGGAAGATGACATCTGGAAGAATGGGACAATGGCATTGGGAGAACTGAACAGAACAATTCTGTGGGAGTCCTGGACTCCCTTCATCCCCACCCTGCCATTATGGTAATCAGCAATCAACCCATCAGACAAGAATGCACCCAGGGGTTCCATTGCATTGTAACTGGAGTAGCATGATTGAGTTAGATTTCTCTGTTGAGAATCTAACATGAGGAGTGACACTGATTTGTTGTGTCTTCTAGATCTCCAAAACTAACTCAGAGATTTTGATACTTTGTTTCTAATTTCATCATACACCATACTGGAGCGCTGTTTTGGGTCATCCTGCAGATATTTCACTCTTACTTCATTCTTTTCTGACGAATGATTCATTAGCAAACCCAACACAGTCATGAAACAACACACATTAGCCTCACTTCCATTTGTTCTACCAATAATACAGGTCCTGTCCGTTTAACCTGGTTCTATGCCTAGCAGTAATTTAAGGGATGGAAAGGGCAAAGCACCAATTATAACACATAAAGCTTGGTCTTGCTGGGTGAGGAGGAAATAGGAAGTTTAACCTTTTAGACTTATGCTCACATGCAGGTCACCAGGATTCACTTAGTCAAAGACCTTTTTCTGTACCACCTCAAGCAATTAACAGCATCTTCTACCATGAGCAAACAGATCATTATATAGAACCAGGCTCAAAGCATTTACATGTCTATTTATTTTAAAATGTCTTTAAATTTTTATCTAATGAGGACATTTGGGGACTCCAAAGAAAAGGGAAATATATGAGATGGTGACATTATTGAGCTACTAGGCTATAACTGGTCCTGTCTTTGGTTAAAATGGCACAATATATTCATTTATTTAACACCATCCTACAAATATCCTTTCTAATTTTCTATCGTATATTATGTGTTCATCTGCAGATCAGACAGCAGGGGGAATGAATTTGGGTCATTGCCTTCTAGAAACCCTGCCTTATCACGCCTTCTCCTTCCTAGAGCATTAGATCATTCAAGTTCACAGTCAAGGCCACTAAATGACCCACCTCTGTTCTTCGGGATGTCCTAGCTTATGACATCTGGGAATCATTATAGTCTGAGTTCATCTGTAGGGTTTTCACTGAGTAGAACCCACAGCACACATAGCAGAGCCAGACTTCACGTCATTACCCTTCCCCCCCCAGAACGTCCTTGCTCCTCCTACTTAGATTGGAAGCCCCTTCCATGACCCCCAGGGTGAGTCGCCCTTATAATTACCCATATTCAACACTTACTAAGTACCTACGCTATGTGAGATCATGAAGTTGTCTGACATGTGTACATCTGGCAGAAATATCCCAAGTGTACTTAGCCATTGCCAATGTTCTTTTAGAACTGGAAATACCACAGAGGAAGTTTGTACTTGACTTGAGCTTTTCAGTGTCAGCTCTTTTCAGTAAGCGAAACAGAGCAGACACTACCATCAGAGAAGCATTTGCCAAAGGGAGACCAAGTCAGAGCATGAGCAGCAGATGGGGCTTGAGAGCCAAGAATGAAAAACCCAGGATGCATCCAAACTCTAAATCATTATTGACTGAGCTCTATGCTGTCTTAACAGCTTTTACTACCTCTTGGTTCCAATTCAAAGGGCATATTAAAGCGAGCAACATTGCAAAGACCAGAAGGGCTAGAATAGTAAGCTACCCATAGCTTAGTAATCGTTATGCATTAATTATTCAGGAACTGGAGCTACTCTTTGCAAACATTAAAAAGCAGTGATGGCAAAGAAATACGTGTCCCCTTTGGAGGATGAGAATGAAGAGTGCTATTTGGGGTTGATGCTGCATGATATTTAGCAGAGTGTGACAGCTTTAGTAGATAAATAACGTAGGGTAGCATCGTGCAAACTGTTAGCAATGTAGTGGAAGACTCAAGTATTCCCTGGAGGGCATTTACACTGGATTTGCTATGATTGCAATATCTGCACAGTGATGCATTACGTGTTTTATCCTCTTTATTATATGTTTCCATTACTTTGTGTGTTAGAATGCAATAAAGAAAGCCGAAGCAATAAAGGCTGATTGATAATAATAATTCTACAAAGATGCAACTTCCTTTCTAAAGCAGTTGCAGAGTCAGAGGAACCAATGGTATCTGATCATCTGTTCTTTTGTTAAGAGTGTATCCTCCTTTCTGATAAAGGAATGGTAATTGCTTTGGAAACAGTTTTGGTGACAGCTGGCACCACATGGTAAAGGAGGAGGAAAGTGGGGAAAACGAGTTCAGTTTAGAATGTTAAATCCTGTATATGTTTCAATTCCCTGCTTCTTTCTTCCCTTTTATATTCTATAACTAAAATATCTGTGCTGTCTTTTAAATGAAAAATAGATCATTTTTCTGGATCAGTACCATTTGGATTCCGTGTTAGCTTGCTGATACTATAACACATACCTGGACAATCAACTTACCAAGAGAAAAGGTTTATCTTGTCTTATGGTTTCAGAGATTCTAGTCCATGATCAAGCAAATCCTTTGCTTTTTGGCCTGTGTCAAGGCATCATGGTGGGAGTGCATGGTGAAGCAAAATCACTTGCCTCATGGCCAGGGAGCAAAAGAAAGAAAGAGAAGGGGCCAAGGTCCCACAACCCCCTTCAAGGGCACGTCTCCAATGGCCTAAAAATCTCTCACTAGGCCCCATCTCTTAAAGATTTGGGCACCAAATCTTTACCTTATGAACATTTGGGGGTCACATAAGATCTAAACATGACAGGATGTCTCACTCTGACATCCTATCCTACCTTCTAAAGTTTATTTAAAGCTTATTCTGAGGGATTCTCACTAGTGGCTTTGAAATCACTGGAATCAGAAACTTATGTGTGTGTGTTTGGGTCCCAACCTATGTTAGAAATGAGTTTCTGTCACGGTTGTGCATGGGTGATGAACAGGGTCTTAAGGCTATCTGTCAAGCCACCTAGTTCTGTCCTGCTAATATAGAGGCCAGATCAAACTGAAGAGACTCATCCACCCAGTCTGTGCCTAAAGAGACAGAACACAGTATAAAGCAGTATAATCCAGTATAATACTGGAATATAATCCAGTATGGAAGGCTGTGACCAGCCTCAATGACAGAAAACAGGAATCAAGAAGTGGTTAAAGAATGAAGCATGGGACAGGGCCATGGACAAACAAGGGTGTTGGATCATGGCTTTTACTTGGTGCTGTAGCCTAATGTAAGATGGCCCCATATTGAGCTGGACAGTGATGGATGGCCCTTAAGAGATAAATACGTCTGATCATTTATTCCAAGTGACTGATGTAGTCACTGTGTATGGTAGACATGTTTTTAGGGCTGCCAGACTGACTCCTTCAATATATTTTCCTAACTAGTATAGCTGTTTGCTGTTGAGTGATAGGGCTTAATTTGAAGGGCTACCTTACAAGAAGCTCTTTATTTCTTCATAGACATTATTCCTCAAGAGTTATTTTATGAGGCAACCTCATATCATAAGAACTTGTGCTTTCAATGTAGAAAACACTGAGAAACATTGAGAACCTCATTCTAACTCTTGGGGCATTGTTGCATGTTCAACAAAGTGGGAATAATTGTACCCGTGTACAACTGGCCTAAAATTGAGCAGTTTGCCAGTATAAAAGGTTTTCTTTTAAAATGAATGTATCCTATTTGGAAATGAAATTTGCCATTTAGTCTATCAAAAATATTAGTCACCTAGAGTCTAGGCATGGGGCCATGTGTCCATAATTCAAGACATGTGGAAGGCATAGATAGAGGGATTAAGGTCCAAGGCCCCCCAAAACACAAGAACCTATCTGAAAAAGTGCAAGCTTGAGACCCTGAGTTCAAACCCTAGTACTGCCAAGAAAATGATAATATGTTTGTAAGTGTATATATATGTTTGTGTATGTACATATATGTATGTATGTGTATATATATATATATATGTAGACCTACAAAACTAGAATTTTTCTTTCTTCAGTGTTGGGATAAAATCATGGTCCCGTGCATGCTAGGAAGCAAAACTCAGATTCTGAAGCTGACTTCAGTGTGATTCTCACAGAAAACACTCTAAGCTACCTAGAATTGTTTCTTTTTTCATTGTCATTGATTCTATGTACTGTTTTCTTTCCTCCTTTTTTATTGGCATGTATTAAAATTGCCCATGGGAAGGATCATCACAGCATATTCATGCATGCATAATACACTTTTTGATCAGATTCACTGCCCCGTTACTTTTTTACCTCTCTTTCTTTCTTCCTCTTCTTTCATCCCTGTCAGCCTCTCTAGTAGTTCCCCTCTTACTTTCCTGATGTTGGTTTTGTTTTGTTTCCCCTAGCCTCCATAAGTGAAAGAAAACATATACTACTTGTCTTTGTGGGGCTAGGCATGATGATGTCAGAAGCTCCACAGCACCCGGAAGGGACTACTATTTGGACAGGGGAACATGACAAAGCTGCTGTTTTGATATAAGGAGAAGAAATGATTATCTTAAAATTACTTGGATTCCATAGGCAAAATCAGACTGTTTGCACTTTACAGATTCTTCAACCCAAATAGCTGTCTATCCCTACATCACATTGTTTTGGACAATTAATGACCAAAGTTAATTTAATCAAATATTGCTTCGCCTGAAATTCTTCCCAAGTGAATTATTGAACAATAAAACTGAATATTTTAACAGAAAGAAATTCTGCACTTGCAGCTTTTTTGTGAATCATTGAAATAAACTTGGCCTCTGGTCTTCTCATTGTTAGACTTGTTCAACAATATTCTTATCTCCTGTCTATCAAGAAAACTGCCAAAATTACCATTCATTTATGTTCCAAATTATAGTTTTATGAGACTTTTACTTCCTCATGGGTGAAATACCATGACCAATAAAGAATGGCTCTATATTTAAATGCCTCTTATATTACAGCAAACATCATAACCTTCATATGAACAAGTCTCATCAGAAAAACAAGAACAAAGCAAAATGTGGTTCAGTTTCAAAGCTCTTTAACCACCATTTCAAGGCAGCAAAAGTTCTGACCCCAGCACCCCTTATTGTTCCTGTTGTCCTTACTCCTTTGATCTTTTCTTGCTGTCTTCAGATCTAGATGACTGAGTACCTCTACTGTAAGAACAGTATGGCAGTACAAAAGGACAATGAACTTAGAGTCTAATTCTAGAAGGTCTCAATTCAAATCTAGTTTTGCCACAGAAGGCTTCTGTGACCTAAGGCCTGATGTTTCCTCAGGTATAAAGTGAAGGGAAATAACCTGCTGCCTAGTGTGTGTGTTAAATGGCATTCAACAAATTCCCTTCACAAGAAGGGTCAGACAAAAAATGCAAAAGAAGATGGAAGTAATGGACCTAAATATCAGTAATAGCAATCAATATAAATAATTCAATTATCCAATTAAAAGTCCAAGAACAGTAAACTATATATTTTTTTAAAGTCACATCGAAACAGAATTAACAAATAGCACATTTAAAACAAAAATCCACAGAAGAATTAAAAATAAAAGCATAGAAAAAATTCATGTCAGGCAGTTACTAAGCAAAAGAGGTCTAATCCAGCTAAATTAATACCAGTAAAAATAAGCAAGGAAGAGGAAATTATTGTATTGATGGAGAGGATTTCTACATATTAATAAAAATCAGTTTTGTGAAAAGATATAAGTTTATTAACATTTACAAAAACAATAAAAGACTTTCAGAACCTATAACTGGAAAGTTACAGAATGCAAAGAAGAAATTTATAAATCCACCATCATAGAGAAAGATTTTAATACTCCTCTCATGAATTTACAGATCAAACAAGAATCAGTAAATATACAGAATATTTGAAAAGCAAAACTAATAACCCCGCTATCAATGTGCATGTATAGATCACAGTTATTCAAACATACATGGACTACCTATATAAACTAACCACATAAGGAAAGTCCTGATAAATTAGGAAGAATTCAATCACAATCTGAATTTTCTCATTTCCATGATATTAAATTAGAAATCAGTGATAGAAACATGTTTTAAAGATCACACACTTGGGAAGTTAAAAATATTGGAGCAGTACTGGGGTTTGAACTCAGTGCCTTTCATTTGCTAAGCAAGCACTCTACCACTGGGTCACATCCCCAGTCCTTTTCACTTTAGTTATTTTTTTAAACAGGGTCTTATGCTTTTTGCCCAGTTTGGTCTCAGACTGTGATCCTCCTACCCACACCTCCTGTGTAACTGGGATTACAGAGGTATATCACCACTCCTAGGTTGCTTGCTGAGATGGAGTCTTGCTAGTATTTTCCCCTTGGTTGGCCTTGAATTGAGATCCTCCTGATCTCTACCTCCTAAGTAGTTGGGATTTCAGGCATGAGCCACTGTTTCCAGCCCCCCAAATATACTTCTAGCTAATTCATAGATAATAAGAATAATTATACTAAAAATTCAAATAATAACAAAAACTCTACATAGCAAAATTTGAGGAATGTAGTTTAAAAGGTATGTAAAGCAACATTTGCAGCCATAAATACTTTTGCTAAAGAAAAACTAAGGTTGAATATAAATGAACCAAGAGTCAAATGTAAGAAATTAGAAAAAAAAATCGATTAAAAGCAAATAAGAAAAATGAAATAATAAAGACAAGGTGAAATAGAAACAAAAATAGGAGAGCAAAGATATTAATAAAGAGAACCAACAGAACAAAACAATTGCTGAATTTGTCCGGATTTAGCAATGATTGGTCAAGGAAAGTCACAACATTAAGAAGAGAAAGGTGTTATTGATTCAGCAGAGACTAACAATAATTTTGAAAAAGGTTATCAAAAGCTTTTTGTCAGTGAATTTGAAATTTTAGGGAAAAATTGACAAATTCTCCAAGGAAATTCAATTATTGAAACTTACATAAGAAAAAATAGAAAACTTGGATATACCCATACCTTTAAGGAAATCCAATCCATTTTAATTCCAGCAAAAGAAAACTGAAGTCCAGACTGTTTTCCATGGAAGATCTACCTAATAGTCAATAAACCACTCTAAAATCAAAATGTGTTCCTTTGTGTTTTTGTCAAGCCGGGGGTGTGGCTCAGTGGTAGTGCACCTGTCTTGCATGCATGGGGCCTTAGGTTCTATCTGAGCTCCCCCACAAAAAAAAAAGGAGTTTCAACTTTAGGTTTAAAGCTATAAGGCTAGTCTATGTTTTGGTTTTTTAGAAAAATTGTTAAATTTGGGGGTTGGCAGAGTGGCTGCCTAGCATGCATGAGGCCATGAGTTCAAACCCCAGTACTGCCTAAAAGAAAAATTGCTAAATTTTATCCATCATATTTAAATTATTACTACATTTGGAATTGAGTATATCCTGTGATTCATGGCTCCAATTTTGTGCTTTTTCATTTCTCTACTGATCTACACTGCCATACTGTCATTTCCATATATGTCTATTGTTTTTATGCCCCCTGTTATCCTGATTACTTATCAATGCCACCACCTACTAACATAATTACCATAGGTTTTTTAAAAATAAATTTTAGTGTGTCTATTTCAGATATATAGCATGACATTAGAAGATGCATATAGAGTAAAAGGGATACACATAGTGACACAAATGCACATATCCATCAATTACCATTTCCATCTGTGTGGCAAAACAACTATAATCTACTTAGCTAGCAGCTTTTGATGCTTGTAAATAGTGACACCTCCTCCTCCCCAACTCTTACTACCATGTGTTTTGGGGAGAAGCATCTAGGCTTTTTTTTTTTTTTTTGGCAGTACTGGGGTTTGAACTTGGCCTCACTCTTACTACATAGACGTTCTGCCTCTTGAACTGCACCCTCAGCTTGCTGTAGTTGGGTTTTTTTTGGATAGTGTCTTGCATTTATGCCATGACCAGCCTGAACTGTAATCCTCTGGTATGCTTCCCATGAAGCTGGGATGACAGGTGCATGCCATCAGGTCCAGCTTTCATTGGTTGAGATGAAGGTCTCTCAAACTTTTTGCCTGGACTGGCCTTGAACCTTAATCCTCCCTATTTCTGCCTCTCGAGTAGCTAGGATTACAGACATAAGCCACTGCATTTGGTGTTTCTAGGCTATTTTTTACATTTTTATTTTTCTTATTAATTTAAAAGTAGCTTAGAAAATTCCATTCAAAATCTTTCTGAGAATTTGATTGAAATGTCTTTAAAAATGACATGAGTTTGGAGAGTCCAAACATCCAGCTAATTGTAATTGTTGAAGACAAGATTGAGGTTTTCTAGAGAATAAGGAATTTTACCTCAGCACAGTAACATATAAATCCTTCCTGAGTTTCCAGCCTATCTGAAGGCTTCCAATCCAACACTCTGACACCTGTCCTGAGTTTCCAGTCTATTGGTCTGCCCTACAAATTTTCCACTTGCCAGCCAGTCCTCCACCATCACAGGAGCCAATTCCTTGGCATAACTTGTTTATTCTCTTTCTTTGACCACTTCACTTACTGATACCCTGGGGAGTCAGCAATAACTCCTGGAATACAACATCGTATCTGTGCTGGCTGCAATCTGGGAGTTGGCATGCTGCTGAGGGCTGTTGGCGCTGATGCCACTTTGCTTCTGCTAGACTCAAAAGATGTGTGGTATCTCAGTACCACTGCCATGAGAATCCTATCTAGGTCCTTCAGAGCCAGGATGCCTGGCAAATGCAGTACTGAATAGCAGATGGGAATGAGGTTGGTACAGATGTGAAACAAGTCAGTCTACTGTGTCTGTCACAGCCAGCTTCATAAAGTGAGGGGGAATATATACCTTCCACGTTTATTTTTTAAAACAACTTGTATAGGCACCATGAGGACTTGAGATCATGAAAAAAGACATTCTCACTTTGTTGACATACAGAGTTGAATTGCCTTAAATTAAACTAATAAAAGAAATGACTTAACTTCCATTTGTCCATGAATAGAACATGACACACCAACACTGAGAATTCTAAGCAATTATGTGGTAACAGGTGCAGGTTTTTCTCATTGAGGAGCTCAAGGAAGAAGACTGGCATGAATGCCCCAGTGTAGACGTGCATTAAAGTGTCAGAGCATCTACTCTGGGACCGTTATGATACCATCTTATGTCTATAATTTTGATAAAGTAGAATAGGATGTCATTCTATTTTATACATAGGCACATGTGTGTACTCTTGCATGTACACACACACACACACACACACACACATCTTTACCAAACTTTCCATGAGTCTAGAATCAGTTGAATATTATTATGCCTCACTTAATATTCTGCCAGGAAAAAAATCATGGAATAGATGGAACTCATAGATTTTTCAACTGATCCAGACATGAGATTCTGTCTTTGTCACCAAAGGAAAGTCATCCTTCATATCAAAATGAAGATAAGTGGCAAGAAGAACCAATGGATGAACTTGGAAAAGCCATCTACCCTCTTTAATCCTCAGTTTCCTCCAATTTAAAACAAGGAGAACTTACATCATAAGAATTAGTTGTGTGTAGCCAAGTGTCAGTGCCTCATGTGGGTAATCTTAGCTGCTCGGGAGACAGAGATCAGGATGATCATGGTACAAAGCCAGCTTGGGTATACAGTTTGTGAGACCCTGTCTGGAAAATAATACCCAACACAAGACAGGGATAGTGCAGTGATTCAAATGGCAAGCCACCTGCCTAGCAAGCACAAGGCCCTGAGTTCAAACCCCAGTACTACCAAAAAAAAAAAAAATTAGTTATGTTCAAGCATTTTACATTTTTCTTAGTAAGAACCTAATAAATGTGAACTGAAATCAATCAAATTAAGTTGGGGTTATTTAAAGCATATAGTAGGACCACAGAATCATCCTAACTGTTAATGGGTGAGGTCTTAAGGTACAGGCTCATAAGGCAAGGCTTCTTGTACTTACAGAAATATAATCAATGTCAAGATTAGCCACTGTCAGACATCTTACAAACCTGATGCATGCACAGCAAAGCTAGTCTGTTCTAGGAACAGAGGCCCTCAAAACATTGTGACCCAGTCAGCAAAACCTGCTCTTCCCCATAGTCTCCATCCCTACCCCTCCTCCTCAGGGCCAACTCACATCTGGAGCACCCAAACCCCATAAGACTCCAAGACAAAAAATCATAATGAACATTCAGAAACAAACAAAAACAACAGGGAAAAAAACAGTATTAAGAAGAAAGCACATACGTTGGTTTGCTTTTGAGATTTAGTCACTTTCTTGGCTATCAAGCCTATTTCTGAATTGGACACTTGCTCCAACATTGATCAACATGTCTTCTATCCGCAAACGCTAATGACAAGGTCAGCACTCAATAAATAAGAAAGGAAAAAGATAAAAATGTGAGGTAAAAACTGCATGCAACCCCTTGCCAGCTCCTGCTTTTCAAATTCTAAATTGCAAGTGGAACCATATGGTTCCACATACCTTCCTGACTAGTGGCTTTTCTCTGGGGAAATGACTCAATCATTTGTGTTTCTGGGGATGGCTGAATTTTCTAAATGCCTTCTGTCCTCACAAGCCTACATACTTTGTGTTGAAAGAAGACCTAGTGACGTGCAGAACATTCGAGAGTCATTAGTAGTCACACTCATGAGCTTTCATACTTACCCACAGCCGTCTGAGCAGGCCTCCCTATGGTTAATAAATTTTTCCTCTTGCTGGGATTTCCCAGCATGCTCTAAGATTATCAAGTAAAGCCAAATATTAAGAGGAAAATCTTGAAAATCCTTCAGTGCCTGGGGTGGAATCAAATCAGACGAGCTCTCCACTCCGGTACCAGCCAGCTGAGCTACAAACACTGACCCAACCCATGCTGGGAAGACTCATCATGAGAGGCCAATAATGTTGCTGAAATCCATTGCAGCCTCACAAATGGAGGAAATGAAGTATATAAAACAGTGGGAAAGTTTGCAGAAATAACGGTTAATATTTATTTCAGGCATTCATCTGTACATGGCAATGTTGAGATGTTTTTCCCTGTATTTCTTTCTGCCCTCAAGGCTTTATGTTGGATAGATACTGAATTCCTTAATCACAGAAGCTATGCACCATGTCTCAATTTGCAACTCAATGCAGCTTTTGTCAAAATGAGTGCTGGACCCAGAAAACAGTCAACATTAAAATGAAACAAAGCTGAGCTGAAGAAAAAACACATGGACACCTATATTCCTGGTAAAATGAATTTTATTATGCCACATTTTAGTGTCTTTATGTATTCTACTTGGTTGCTCAGATGGTGGAAATTACAAAATAAAAACTAAGTGGCTGTGTAATATCTGACTTGTCAGTTTTTCCACCTGGCATTTCTTCCTTTTTGCAGCACTGACTTGCTCAAGGAAGGGATGTGTGAAATATGGAAGGCCACCTGCCTCATGGAATGGAATGGAAAGGGTAGTGGGCTGGAAGCCAGGACACCTGGTTTCTAAATCTACCTACATTACCTTATGCCATGCATCCTTAGGTAAATCCCCAACTCCCTTGGGTCTCACCTGCCTTTAAGCTTTTATGGGAAATGTTATTCTCAGCAAAGAAAACAGAATCTTGTGGATGGCTGCCTCTAAAGGAGAATTCTGAGCATGGCAGAGCGTGTCAGTCAAATGCCCATGTTGAATAATCTGCATAATCAGAGTTTGTCTGTCAAGTAAAAATGGTGCTCATAAGAGTCACACAGTGCTATTTTTTTGTACTATTGTATGTAACAGAGTGCTGTATTTGTTACCCCCCACCTCCTGCATAACACCACATGGAATATTTTAAAGGATGTGGATTCAGGGATCAAGATTTAATCAAATCAATCACTGTGCTCTTTTATTGAGATTCTAAGTGAAACTTTTACTTTGCTCCCTCCCCAGTACATAAAGGTGAAGACTAAAATATCTACAAGTGTGATTTGTCCTTTGTGCTTTGACTGGTCCTAAGGTGTCAGCAGTTGACCTGCTATGGCTTTTAAGTCATCCCTGCAGTGATAAAAACAAAATGGCAGTGTTATTATTTGGGCTTCAGAGACCCCCTAGAAAGTTCACAGGGACCCTCAATGGTCTCCAGACAATATTTTGAGACCCATTGTGTTAGTATATTGAGATATGAATGGTAACACTTGGCATCAGGACAGTAGACACCAAAATGGATCCTCTTTTACAGAGAATCTATTGTTTGAAATACAAAGTTTCATCACAGGACTTGATAAGCAGACATCAGTTTCTATGGTACAGATTATCTTGTATCTCTCAGGGTATTACCATCAACTTTATTTAAATTAGTGTGAACTGGGTAGTAAAAGCATATTTCTACATGTATTAGTTTCCAAGAGCTGCTATAAAAAGTAACCACTTTTGTGGCTTACAAAAGAAATTTATTCTTTTCACAATTCTGGAAGCTAGAAGTCCAAAGTCATCAGAGCTTTGACTCTCTGAAGACTCCAGGGAAGAATCTTTCTTTATCTCTTCCTAGCTTCTCATGGCCCCAGCAATCCTTGGTGTTGCTTGATTGGTAACTGCACTAGATAAGTCTCTACTCAGTATACACAGAGCATTCTTCTCTTTGTGTGTCTGTCTGTACATCCTCTTTTCCTCTTCTGATGACCCCAGTCATGGAATTTGAGGACTCCCTAATCCAGTAGGCCGCAAAGTCCCTGTTTCCAACTAAGATCACATCCACAGGTTCCTGTGTTAGGATTTGAATCTGTCTTTTTGGGGCACACAAAATGAGGGGCATAAGTTGCTGCCACTATGATTGTGCAGTGTAGTAGGTTTAATTGTGCTCTTTGAACCTATTACACTACATGAGAAAAATGAATTAACAGTAATTCATGCTCCTCATTTTCTTTTCATCTTCAAAAAATTAGAAATATTTAGCAAGAAATTTTATTTTAAAAGAACCTAATTGAGGTATAGTAGATATACAAGAAACTACAAATATAGTGTATAATGTGGTAAATTGTGACATACCTATAAAATCATCACCACAATTAAGATGGCAAACATGTCAGCAGTCCTCAGACTTACCATGTGTTCCTTCAGTCTCCTTGCTGCCCTCCTCCACTCCTACTCCATGTCCCTGGGCAGCCACTGATCTGCTTTCTGTCACTGTGATTCATTTGCATTTTGGAGTTTGATATAATGTGATCATACAATATGTACTGTTTTTCCTCTGTAATCTTTCACTCAGCACAATTATTTCACAAATTCATCCATGTCTGCATACATGGATCAATAAGTCATTCTAATCACTGTATAGTATTCCATTATATACATATACCACAATTTGTTTATCTGCTTACCTGGTAGAAATTTGGGTGGTTTTAAGATGTGTCTATTACAAATAAAACTGAGGAAGAACTAGTAAATCTTGCAAATGCAAGCTGCAAGCATTCTTCTACAACCTGTGACATATTTTGTTTGTAAATCTAAGAAGGTATTTGCAGCTAAAAGTCAAACTTTGTACCCATGTTTTCTAAGAAGGTCGAGTTCCTCTGGTATAAATTACAGAAAGCCTTTTGGGAAAAAACATATCATAAATCAAAAGCCAAAAAATATAATTTTCTAGTTAGTAACCCCACTGTTACGAATTTTGCCTAAAGAATTAATTTTTTAGGGCTTGGAGTATAGGTTAAGTGGTGGAGCATCTACCTAGCAAGCATGAGGCTCTGAGTTCAACCCCCAAAAAAACTCCAAAAACAAAAGAATTAATTTAAAGAAAAAGTAGTCTGCTGGCCCACTGGCCCACCAGCCGCCGCCTGCCACACGAGGGCTCCCACTCCACCAGATGCCAGCTCCAAACCTGCCTAGGAGATGCAGACAAACAGGACAGGATGCAAAAGGAGTAACAACAGAACTACTAAGACTGAAATTCTACTGTTCATAAACCGGGGATTTTTTTTTTTCTTTAAGTATTTGTTTGTCTTGTTTCCTGTTTGGTTGTCCACCATCTCTCCCTGTTGATTTATTTGGTCCTCCATTTTTTTTCTTTCTTTTCTTTTTCTTTTTTCTCTTTCTTTCTTGGTTTTGTTAGTTTTACTATTGTTAGTTAGCTAATACTAAATTACACATAGACCAGGGACAGAAACAGTACCAGGTGGAATGATGGGAAGACAAAAAAAGGATGGAAACCATTCTTGCCCCCAACATAAATTAGTATAGGATTTAGAGGGAAATGAAGGCAATGGATACCAAGATCCAGACTCTAACAAAACAAAAATAAACTATACCAAGGAACCCAACAAAGCCCACAAGAACACCCTGAAAGAAGAAATCCTGCAATTAATCAATGAGAATTTCATGGAGATGTTACTAGATATGGTTAACCAAAACGTACAGGAGGCACTCAAGAAATTCCAAGACAACAAAAATAAAGAATGTGAGAAAACACAAAAACAAATAAGTGAAATCATAAGAGCCCTAAATAAACACCAAAGTGAAACAGAGAACACCATAAAAAGAGAGATAAATGAATTAAGGACAAAAATTGACAATACTAAAGAAGAAGTGACCCATGATATGGAAAACCTCAGCAAAAATAATGAAACAGAAATAAAAAATAAATGGAAGGCCACTCCAGCAGACTAGAACAAGCAGAAGACAGAATCTCAGAACTTGAAGATGAAATGGATATTAAAGGAAAAACTAAAGAACTATTAATCAGACAACTCAAGATCAGTGAAAGGAACATGCAGGAACTCACAACTCCATCAAAAGACCAAACCTGAGAATCATGGGCATTGAAGAAAAAGAAGAGGTGCAAGCAAAAGGAATGTGTAATATATTCAACAAAATAATAACAGAAAATTTCCCAAATCTAGAGAAAACCATGCCATTCAGATACAGGAAACCTCCAAGACACCAAAAAACTTGACCAAAATAGAACTACCCCATGACATATTACCATTAAAACAAGCACAGAGAAAAAGAATATTGAAGGCTGTAAGAGAAAAATAAATAACATACAAAGGTAAACCCATCAAAATCATAGCAGATTTCTCAACAGAAACCTTAAAAGCAAGAAGAACATGGAGTGAGGTCTTCCAAGCACTGAATGAAAACAACTTCAACCCTAGGAGCCCAGCAAAACTATCATTCAAAATAGATGGAGCAATAAAAGTCTTCCACAATAAACAGAAACTAAAACAATATATGAACACCAAGCCACCACTACAAAAGATTCTTCAAGGAATTCTGCACACAGAAAATGAAAGCAAACAAAACCATGAGATGACAGGCAACACCAAACCACAGGAGAAGAAAAGACAAGGAACCAGAGAGTAACATTGATTCAGCTGCACACAATCAAACCCTCAAACAACAAAAACAACTAAATGACAGGAATTACCACATACCTATCAATACTAATACTGAATGTTAACAGACTTAATTCCCCCATCAAAAGACACCGTTTGGCAAACTGGATTAAAAAGGAAGATCCAAAAATCTGCTGCCTATAGGAGACCCATCTCATGGACAGAAACAAGCACGGGCTTAGGGTGAAAGGTTGGAAGAAGATTTACCAAGCCAATGGCCCCCCAAAATAGGCAGGAGTAGCAATACTTGTCTCAGACAAAGTAGACTTCAAACTTACATTGATGAAATGAGATAAAGAAGGATACTCCATATTAATAAAAGGGAAATACACCAAAAAGAAACAACAATTATCAACCTATATGCACCCAACATCAGTGCACCCAATTTCATCAAACATACTCTGAAGGACCTAAAAGCATATGTAGATTCCAACACAGTGCTAGTGGGAGACTTTAATATCTCCCTATCACCAATAAATGGTCATCCAAACAAAAAATCAGCAAAGAAATTCTAGAACTAAATTACACCATTGATCAAATGGACCTAGATGATGTCTACAGAATATTTTATCCAACTTCCACACAATATACATTCTTCTCAGCAGCTCATGGAACCTTCTCCAAAATTGATCCTATCTTAGGCCACAAAGCAAGCCTCAGCAAATATAAGAAAACAGAAATAAACCTATGCATTCTACCTGATCACAATGCATTAAAACTGGAAATCACAACAAAAACAACAGTAAAAAACATGCAAACAATTGGAAGCTGAACAACACATTACTTAATGATCAGTGGGTCATTGATGAAATAAAAGATGAAATTAAAAGGTTCCTGGAAGTAAATGAAAATGAAAACACAGCCCACCAGAACCTATGGGACACAGCAAAGGCAGTCCTAAGAGGAAAGTTTATAGCCATGAGTGCATATATTAAGAGGACAGAAAGATCTCAAATTAATGACCCAATGCTACATCTCAAACTCCTAGAAAAACAAGAACAAGCAAATCCCAAAACAACCACAGAGAAATAATAAAAATAAGGGCTGAAATCAATGAACTAGAAACAAACAAACAAACAAAAAAAACCCACAAAGAATCCATGAAACAAAATGCTGGTTCTTTGAGAAAATAAATAAGATTGACAGACCCCTGGAAAACCTGACTAAATTGAGGAGAGATAAAATCCAACACAGTAAAATCAGAAATGCAAAAGGGGAGATAACAACAAACAGTTGTAATCATCAGAAACTACTTTGAGAATCTATATTCTAATAAATTTGAAAATCTTAAAGAAATGGACAGATTTCTAGATACTTACAACCATCCAAAACTGAACCAAGAAGATATTAATCACCACAAAATGAAATTGAAGCAGCAATAAAGAGTCTCCCAAAAAAGCAAAGTCCAGGACCTGATGGATTCTCTGGTAAATTCTATCAGACGTTTAAAGAAGAACTAATTCCAACCCTCCTTAAACTGTTCCACAAAATAGAAAGGGAAGGAGCACTGCCTAACTCATTTTATGAAGCCAATATTATTCTCATCCCAGCATAAAAAGGAGAACTATAGGCCAATTTCCATAATGAACATCAATGCAAAAATCCTCAATAAAATAATGGCAACATATTTTATCAACAACACATCAGAAAGATCATACACCATGACCAAGCAGGCTTCATCCCAGGGATGCAGGGGTAGTTCAACATATGCAAATCTATAAATGTAATATGCACATTAACAGAAGCAAAGACAAAAACCACTTGATAATCTCAATAGTTGCAGAAAAAGCCTTTGACAAAATCCAACACCACTTCATGATAAAAGCTCTAAGAAAAATAGGAATAGAAGGAATGTACCTCAACATTGTAAAGAGTATATATGAGAAACCTATAGCTAACATTATACTTAATGATGAAACCATTTCCCCTAAAATCAGGAATGAGACAAGGGTGCCCACTATCCCCACTCCTATTCAACGTAGTCCTGGAATTCCTAGCCAGAGCAATTAGTCAAGAAGAAGAAATAAAAGGAATACAATTAGGTAAAGAAGCTGTCAAAATATCCCTATTTGCAGATGACATGATCCTATATCTTAAAGACCTAAAAAACTCTACCCAAAAACTCCTAGACACCATAAACAGCTACAGCAAGGTGACAGGATACAAAATCAACTTAAAAAAATCATTAGCTTTTCTATACACCAACAATGAACAAACTGAGAAAGTATATAGGGAAACAATTCAATTTACAATAACCTCAAAACAAATCAAATACCTAGGATGTGAATGACTTCTACAAGGAGAACTACAAACCCCTGAAGAAAGAGATCAAGGAAGACTACAGAAGATGGAAATATCTCCTGTGGTCATGGATTAGTAGAATCAATATAGTAAAAATGGCTATACTACCAAAAGCATCTACATATTTAATGCAATTCCCATCAAAATCGCAGTGACTTCCATCACAGAGATTGAAAAATCTACCCTAAAGTTCATTTGGAAACAGAAGAGACCATGAATAGCCAAAGCAATACTCAACAAAAAGAGCAATGCTGGAGGTATCACAATACCCAACTTCAAACTATATTACAAAGCAATAGCAATAAAAACAGCATGGTACTGGCACAAAGTACCATGAAGACCAGTGGAACAGAATAGAGGACCCAGATATGAATCCACACAACTATACCCACCTTATTTTTGACAAAAGTGCCAAAAATATACGATAGAAAAAAAAGACAGCCTCTTCAACAAATGTTGCTGGGAAATGTGGTTATCTGTCTGCATGAAACTGAAATTAGATCCATGTTTATCAACCTGTACTAGTATCAAAGACCTTAATATCAGACCCAAAACTCTGAAGTTAGCACAGGAAGGAGCAGGAAATACTCTGGAAGTAATAGGTATAGGCAAGGACTTCCTCAATAGAACCCCAGCAGCTCAGAAACTAAGAGAAAGAATGGACAAATGGGACTACATGAAATTAAAAAGCTTCTGCACAACAAAAGAAATGGTCTCTAAACTGAAGAGATCACCCACAGAGTGGGAGAAAACATTTGTCAGCTATACATCAAAGGACTAATAACCAGTATATACAGAGAACTTTTTTTTCCTTTTATTATTCATATGTGCATTCAAGGCTTGGGTCATGTCTCCCCTCTGCCCCCACCCCCTCCCTTACCACCCACTCCACCCCCTCCCTCTCCCCCCACCCCCTCAATACCCAGCAGAAACTATTTTGCCCTTATTTCTAATTTTGTTGTAGAGAGAGTATAAGCAATAATAGGAAGGAACAAGGGTTTTTGCTGGTTGAGATAAGGATAGCTATACAGGGCATTGACTCACATTGATTTCCTGTGCGTGGGTGTTACCTTCTAGGTTAATTCTTTTTGATCTAACCTTTTCTACAGAGAACTTAAGAAACTAAATTCTCCCAAAATCAATGGAACCAATAATGAAATGGGCAACTGACCTAAACAGAACTTTCTCAAAAGAAAATTCAAATGGCCAAAAAACATGAAAAAATGCTCACCATCTCTAGCCATAAAGGAAATGCAAATCAAAACTGCACTAAAATTCCACCTCACTCCTGTTAGAATAGCTATCATCAAAAACACCACCAACAACAGGTGTTGGCAAGGATGTAAGGGAAAAAGGAACCCTTGTACACTGCTGGTGGGAATGCAAGCTAGTACAACCACTCTGGAAAAAAATTTGGAGGCTTCTTAAAAATCTAAACATAGATTTGCTATATGATCCAGCAATCCCACTCCTGGGGATATACCCAAAAGAATGTGACACAGGTTACTCCAGAGGCACCTGCACACCCATGTTTATTGCAGCACTATTCACAATAGCCAAGTTATGGAAACAGCCAAGATGTCCCACTATTGACAAATGGATCAAGAAAATGTGGTACTTGTACACAATGGAATTTTATGCAGCCATGAAGAAGAATGAAATCTTATCATTCACTGGTAAGTGGATGGAATTGGAGAACATCATTCTGAGCAAGGCTAGCCAGGTTCAGAAGACCAAAAATTGTGTGTTCTCCCTCATATGCAGACTTTAGACCTAGGGCAAATACAGCAATGTTGTTGGACTTGGGTCACATACTAAGGGGAGAACACATACAGGAGGAATGGGGATAGGTAGAAAAAACAAAACATGAAAGCATTTGATGTCCCCACTCCAGACAAACTAAAAGAGAAACCTTAAAGCGACAGAGTTCAACACGAGAAGGGGATTAGGAACAAGTGTAAAGATCTGTTAGCGATTAATCAACTTGGGTTGTAACACATTTGTGCATGGAAGCAATGCTAGGAATCTCTCTGTATAGCTATCCTTAACTCAGCTAGCAAAAACGCTTTGTCTTCCTTATTATGCTTATGTCTTCTCTTCAACAAAATTAGAGATAAGGGCACAACAGCTTCTGCCTGGAAGCAAGGGGGCAGGGGAGCAGAAGGTGAGGGCTGGGGGCAGCGGGGAGAAATGGCCCAAACAATGTATGCACATGTGAATACATAAATAAAAGTAAACGGGTGAAGATATTTTCTACAGACCTCTGTATAACAGTAAAACATTAGAAGCAACCTACATAATGTATATATAGGTTCCACGTACAATGTATAATGGGGAAATACTTAAATAACATGAGAGTGTTTCCAAGAAAACATTTAACTCATAAAAACACAAAGGCAAATTATGTTTTGACTATGATTGTAGCCGTGTAAAATTCAGATATGTTTGTGGAGGAGAGAACCAAAAACTGAGTAGTGTGTTATAGAAATGGAATTGTGAGTGGTATTTCTCTTTTATTGTCTCTATTTTATCATAAAATATATGAAATAATAAGTACCTTCTAAAGTCACTACATCCACAGACTTCTTCTCCTTGCTGATCACAAAGCTGTATGTGTCCATTTGATCCATTTCTTATGTACTTCCTGATAAAATAAATCAGGATGTCATTAGAGGTCCAGTCTAGTTTACCCCATGTATATTGCTATACTTAAGAAAGAACTTACAGGCTGGTATTACAAAGACTCCTGCATTCTGGAAATCCTCTTCAACTCAGAAGTACAGACAGATAAATAAAGAGGTTGGAAAATCTCAAATATTAGGATGTGTATCATCCAGAGCCCTCACACCCTGCTGGCGAGAGTTTGATTTGGTACAACCACTTTAGAAAACTATTTGGAGTTATCTAATAAAGCAGGCTTTATTGCATATGTTATGACCCTAGATTACCCCTTGTAGGAGTATACTCAACAGAAAGGCACATGTGTGCGCACCAAAGTCATGTACCCAAGTGCTTATAGCAGCGTTATTTGTATTAGCACCTAACTGGAAGACTCTCAAATATTCATCAACAGAGAGTGGATAATATTTTGAGGTGGAGACACATTACAGAATACGAGACAATAATTGGACTAATGATCTGTAATTACAAGTATCCATATGGTTAACTGCACAAATCTCAAAAGAATCCAGATGCAAAAGAATACATAGTGTATATATCCATTTATATATGTACAAAACCAGGCAAAACTTATCTGTGCTTTTAGAAATGAGGATAATGGAGCTGTTATTGGAGACAGAAGGGAGGTACTCTACGGAAAGGAGCATAAAGAGGCATCTGGGGTGCTTATGATGTATTGTTTATAGGTTCAAGGGCAAGTTACATGAGTGTGTTCAAGTTGTACACTTATGTGTACTTTTCCATAACATATACAGTACTTCAACAAAAGTGTCTTTTTCTAAGGTCTAAAAGCATTATTAAAAGTTTTAAGAGTGTAATCAGTTTTCTTTTTTATGCAGACCCTGAAAAGAGGGACAGTTAGCAGAGTTAGTATACTGTTGTGAATTTACAATGAACTAGAAAATCGGGGTTATATAGCAGGGTGCATCTGGGGAACTTTGTGTCCAGCCAGGAAGGGTTATTGCTAGTTACAGAGCCTACAGTGCTCAATAAATTTTGTTTCCTCCATTATACACAGTCCAATGATTGATAAAGAAATAAAATATAGAACCAAGAAGGCCAGAAAGCCCTTGGTGAGAATAAAATGAACTGCCAACATGGCACACAGCTGCACCTTCATCCAAAGCTGTATGGAGCTTGTGAGAGGTCCAAGCTGCTATATAACTTGGAGAGCTAGCAGGTTTCCTTTGCCAGAAGTACAGTTAGAAAAAGCAAACAGAAAACATGTTTCCACCAAAGTTCCTAAGGAAAGGAAAGAAAACTTTTCTCCAACCAAGAGAGGAAAGGAAGGGAGGGTATTGTCTCCCAGCTCATTAAACATAAGCCACAAGAAGCAAAGGCGTTCTCTACCCAGCTAAAGCTGTGTTTTTCTCCTGTGGTCCTCATGTGTTGCCCAAGAACTTGTAACTTGGGTTATCAGAATTTCTAATAAGAATTCCAATTCTCCACATACAGATTTTAATCTTAGAAATTCTGCTAATAAGATTCCACCTCACCCCTGTTAGAATAGCCATCATTAGCAACACCACTAACAACAGGTGTTGGTGAGGATGTGGGGAAAAAGGAACCCTCTTACACTGCTGGTGGGAATGTAAACTAGTACAACCACTCTGGAAAAAAATTTGGAGGCTACTTAAAAAGCTAGACATTGATCTACCATTTGATCCAGCAATACCACTCTTGGGGATATACCCAAAAGACTGTGACGCAGGTTACTCCAGAGGCACCTGCACACGCATGTTTATTGCGGCACTATTCACAATAGCCAAGTTATGGAAACAGCCAAGATGCCCCACCACTGACGAATGGATTAAGAAAATGTGGTATCTATACACAATGGAATTTTATGCAGCCATGAAGAAGAATGAAATGTTATCATTCGCTGGTAAATGGATGGAATTGGAGAACATCATTCTGAGTGAGGTTAGCCTGGCCCAAAAGACCAAAAATCATATGTTCTCTCTCATATATGGACATTAGATCAAGGGTAAACACAACAAGGGGATTGGACTTTGAGCACATGATAAAAGCGAGAGCACACAAGGGAGGGGTGAGGATAGGTAAGACACCTAAAAAATTAGCTAGCATTTGTTGCCCTTAACGCAGAGAAACTAAAGCAGATACCTTAAAAGCAACTGAGGCCAATAGGAGAAGGGGACCAGGAACTAGAGAAAAGGTGAGATCAAAAAGAATTAACCCAGAAGGTAACACCCACGCACAGGAAATCAATGCGAGTCAACTCCCTGTATAGCTATCCTTATCTCAACCAGCAAAAACCCTTGTTCCTTCCTATTATTGCTTATACTCTCTCTACAACAAAATTAGAGATAAGGGCAAAATAGTTTCTGCCAGGTAGCTAGGGGGTGGGGGGTAGAGGGAGGGGGTGGAGTGGGTGGTAAGGGAAGGGGTGGGGGTAGGGGGGAGAAATGACCCAAGCCTTGTATGCACATATGAATAATAAAACAATTAAAAAAAAGAAATTCTGCTAGTGATGCCAAGGCCATAGCAAGCTTCTTGGACAATTTTCTTATACCTTCTATGTGACTTTGTAATTGAAAGACAGGATCTGGGGAGATCGTCAACTGACGATGACGGGAATGGTTAAATATTTCACTATATTTCCTGGAATACAATGGAGACACGAAAATATAATAAGTTGCTTTCTAGAACCAAGATTATACTTTCTAAATACTATTTCCACTAAAAGAAGTCAGTTCTCTTTGAAGAAATGACTCAATCTAGGTGTAGTGTCAAAAATGCATTGGAGTAAGTCTAGACCACCTTAGTGTGCCAGAAAATCAGGAATCTATCCCAAACTCCTGGAGTCTTGTCAAACAAGATCAAAGGGTCATTCTTAGGAAACAAGACCAATGGAGTAATTCTGAGGAGTTTCCTCTGGCCAAGGAATGAGACCATTTGAGCATGAAAACAATAAAGACCTCATTAAACTTAAAACCTATTTAATTTTTAATATTTTTAAAAATCTACAAGTACAAAAAATGTTATTGATCACCTTTGGAGGTTCCTAAAACACAAATTCAATATTCAGAAATCTGAGAAAAAGAAGGAAGCCTTTATTCTGCCTCTCCTATACTAATCACTCTTCAAGGTCATAGAAGAAGTTCAATTAATAAACGTAGAGAGATGAATAGATTTTAAAAATCACCATATGTCAACTCTGAGTGAAATAATGGACATAGGTAATGCTTACGACTGAATGTTAAAACATAACAGGTGAAGAAGGTTGGTTGGGGAAGTTTATATTAGAGACGAACCTGACCACACCAACCCAAAGGCCAATTTCAGTGTCACTTAAAGTGAGCTGACCAACTTCTCCCGATGTGATGCAGCAGGAAGTGCACGACACCAGCTATTAAGTATTCTTGTTAAGGAAACTACACCTGAATCTGGTCAATCCTCTATATTCAACAAAGTATGTAAAGGAAGCATAGCATAAGAGAACGTGTTCAATGACACCATGAGAGTACAGTGAACAAAGTCTAGAAGGTGGGAAATTCTAGAAGGAAAACGACCCAGCTTCTTCAACAAATAAGGTTTTAAATGGGAAGGGGGAGGGAAAATGCTTGTAAATTTCAAAGAGATTTATAAGACATTTCTGGCAAATACAACATTTGGCATTTGAATCCTCCTTCAAACAAACCAACTGTAAAAAGACATTTTTGAGGAAATTAGGGAGACTGAACATGACCTGGGTACTGGATGATTTTAAAGAACTATTACAAATTAGTTGTCAGTGATAGTGGTACAATGATATAACTTTGTATTTTCAAAGTCCCTGTCTGTTTCTTAATGGTACAAAATAACAAAAAGTATGGGATTTGCTTTAAAGCATTCCAGCAAAAATAAATGAAAAAAATGTAAAGGCCAGGTGAATAGATAAAATAAAATTAACAAAATGTCAGTAGTTGTTGAAACCTGTTAATAGGCAATGGGGATTGATTAGACTATTTTCTCTATCTATATGCAAGCCTTAATTTTCTTTTTTAATTAAAAAAAAAAGGAAAAATTAAAGCTCCATCAATTGACCTGGAGAAATAGCCATAATTTCTTGTTGAGTGAAAAAAAGCAAGATTAAGTACAAACAATTATAATATGAACTCATTTTTATAAAATAATAGCCTGATTTCACAAAATACACACACATATATATATTAGGTTACATATAAATATATATATTTGCATATGATTTTATGAGCACTGAGAATTATTTGGAAAGGTCACGTGCTACACTGTATATATGGAGGTGGAGAGTGACAAGGGTGTAGATGAAAATTAAGATTTTATTTTTAAAAGATAAAATGATTTGCCCCAACATATGGATTTATATGAGTCACAAAATCACAAATGTATGTGTTTGTACATACAAAAAGACAATTCCTTTTAATTGTAAAAAAAGCAAAATTTTGCCCATATTTCTGAAACTCATTGGGTTTCCTACCCCATACCTAATGCAATGCAAATGGTATGTAAAGAGGTATTATATTGTATTGTTCAAGGAATAATGACAAGAAAAAATAGTCCATGCATATTTAGTACAGACACAATCTTTTTTTTTTCAAATATTTCAATCTGCAGTTGATTGGATCTGCAGATGTTTACTGGTTGCTGCAGTAAAGCTCTGCCAGTCTGTGCATAAAAGAGGGAGGACAAACCAGGAACATCAAGAAGCAGCTTGCAGTGAGCTGAAGTGAGGCAAACAGAATTGGGTGTGTGGTAGGGTCTTTGGGGTAGGGACTGACTGGAAATCAATATTTCAAGCATGCACTGAGACACCACTGTGGTGTGTGAGCATGGATAGCAAGGAAACAAAATGAAATGTCAGCTGAACACAGCACAGAGGATGAATTTCTCTTTCATAGCCCCAGTATCCAGCAGAAATCTCACTGTAGCAGTCAGCAGTGGGACAGAAGACAGGCACTGACTCAGGAATCAGAGGCTGTGCTACATGACTTACCTAAGCCTAGCCACATACCAAATGGTTGACCTTGGACAAGAAGCTCGACCTCAATTGCTACACATGTAAAATGTGAGCAGAAATGACAGCTCACCTGTGATGACCAAATAAGGTAACACACCTACTTTACAAAAGAGATTAATTAAAAAATGCTGTATATAGGAAAGTGTCGGAAAGATTACCACTCTCTTCCACACACGTGTGCCCCCATCACTGATATACATACTCACATATAGAGACACATGACACCCACATATAAAAATGCTATGCAGTTGGCCCTCCCCATCTGCGGATCCAACCAACTGCAAATTGAAGTATTTGAAGAAAAAAAAAAAAGATTGTGTCTATTTACATACCATTTGCATTGCATTCGGTATTATTAGTAATTTAAACATGATTTAAAGTACACAAGAAGAAGTGTATAGGTTATATGAAAATTGCACAATTTTATATAGAGGACCTGAGCATCCATAGATTTTTGGCATTTGCATGAGGTCCTGGGACAATGGGTAGGACAAGACAACTGTATGTACATATATAACAGTAACATAAGTCTTCTCCCCACTTAGGGATGGAGAAATCACAGCTTCGGGAGCTTAAAAACTAAAGGTCATGTAACAGTCTAGTTATGAAGAAGCTGGAATCTAGCAGAGGTGGATATTTTAAAAATAGCCTCAATCATAGCTGTGAAATATTATTTTTGATCTGAAGTACAGTCTATCATCCTTGGCCTAGAAAACTTACACCAGAAGCTAGCTCCATCAGCCATGGACTGAACTGTGCTCTTCAAATTCACTCATTGAAGTCCTTAACCCCAAGTGATGGTGTTTGGAGGTGAGGCCTTTGGAAGGGGGTTGGGGTTAGAGGAAGTCTTGAGACTGGGACTCTCATATGGGATTAGTGCCTTATTAGAAGAGACACCAAAGAGCTCTCTCTTTCTCACAGCATATGAGCACATAGTAAAAAACAAAACAACAACAATAAAAAAACCCAGCTGTCTACAAGCCAGGAAAAGGACCCTCACCAGAAATCCAACCCTGCTGGACCTTGGTCTTGGACTTTTCAGCCTTCAGAACTGTTAGAAAATAAATGAATAAATGTCTGCTGTTGAAGCACTGAGTCTCCGGTAGTTTGTTTTGGCCACCTGAGCAGGCTAAGACACCAGATGAGGAGTCTCGACCTCATGTTTTCACAATATCCTAAACTTTCTTAGTGCATAACATCACTTACCTTGTAATGTTAGTACCTCTTCTCTCAGTGTGACACTGGGGAAGTTAAATTTCCTTCTTCCTCTGTTTCCTTTTCCACACAATGAGAATAATGGAACTTATATGATTTTCCCACCTATAACAATGGAACTTATAAGATCTTATGTAATGATTAATTACATCTTGTTGTAATGATGAAATGTTTAATGCATGAACTCACCCAGAACAGCATCTAGCAAACAGTAAACACTTAATAAGGACAAGAAGCTGTGGTCACTGTTGTTTTTGTTCTTATCTGCCTACTTAACTAGATTATTGACTCCACAAGGGTCTAGAGACAGATTACCTTGCTCACAGTTGTCACCCTGAGAACAAACACAGTAACGTAGCACATAAATAAATATTTGCTAAATCAACAGCTAGATGTCAAGAAAGGAAAGAGTGATTCAACAAGGGAGAAATCATTTACAGGAAGAAAGTATCTACAAATAGAAACACGAACTATTTTCTGAGGGATTTTGAGCAGAAACTTATACACTGCAATTTAATTGATCCAAAATATGGCCAAAATGATGAGGGAAGGCTCGTATGGTATCATACTCTTTGAACAGCTGCCCTTTGCACAGTAAAATATCCATGGAAGAAGTGTCAAGGGTGTGCTCCATTCTAAAGAGCATTAAAGCTGCTTCGACAACCATTGCACAGGTTTGGGTTTTTCATTTAATTTTAATAAAATATTTTACTGGAGGAAAGTTTAGAGGTGTGATAGCAATGAAGTGTGTCTACTGCTTTAGGTGACATTTCATTTCATTTCTAGGCACCTGTGGAGATGAATATACTAATCTAAATGCCTGGGAATTTGGGTTGCTGGTTATCCAAAAATGAAATGTCATGTACAGAAGCTTATTCTTTATTGTTTAATTTCCAACTCTCTGCTCAGCAAATCAGAATGACAAAGACAGCAGCTATTTCAGGACAGGGCAACACATGCATTCTAGAAAATGCATCTCATTTGGAATTTTAGTTCTGTTCATGATGAAAGATCAATGAAAATGTAAATTTTAAAATATTCTTCATTGCTTCCTGAACAAGGGTGATTATGAGCCTTTAATTTTGTTTTGACTGAAACCGTAAAGCAAAAGCATGGATAGATCACACAGTCACAGCCACACAGCCTACATAAACAATCTGCATCACTAGGCAAACCTTTTATAGCCTAAATAAGTCTGGAAGACAATGAGAGCAGTAAGTTAGATTTAAAAGCTAGTTTTTGGTCTGTGGCTCAAGCAAACCAGAGCAGACAGGGGGACTGTTCATTCCATTACCAGGACACAGCTCACTATTTTTTCAACCTTATCACATCTCCAAACATCAGATGCATACTTCCCACCTTGGACTAAATCATCTGAAGAAATTTAGCAATGCTGCTCTGCTCCTCTGAACTTGAAATAAGTTCTCAAAACAAAGAGGGGAAAAAATTCTATCTGCTCCACCTCAGTTGCCTTTGGGGCTATTGAGAAGATAAAGCTTCTCAGAGGTTTGTACCACAACTATCTGTACCCGACAATCCACATGGGTCATCTGCTTCAGAACCCGCCCCAGTGCAAAAGGAGGAAGGAATCAATATTTATAAAATAATTCTGTACATCTGTTTGGAGAGGTCAAGTCCATAGCAGCCATCACTGGAGGGTCTGTGCTTCAACTCTGACTGGCAAGAACAAGAACTAAGGTAATTAAATAAATTCTTGATAACGCTGCTTAATTTCTTTATGAAAAACCCGACCTCATTATGCACGAATTCATTCAGGGTCATTACCTGTGGCTCTCATTACACCACACTGGGGATTGTTTCATGAGATGTATTATCTTCTCTTTTTTAACAACACTTCACTCCTCCCAGGGCACCATTGTCAAGTCCTGTGGCTTTAAAAATCACCTGTATGTGATGACAGTCAAGCTTATGTCTCCATCCCTGACTGCCGCTTGAATTCCAGACTTTTATATCCAACTTCCTACCTGATCTATTCATTGGGATGAATAATAGAAACCTCAAGTACACACATCTTGAAAACACTACCGGGCACCAGTGGCTCACACCTGAAAACGTACCTACTCAGGAGGCAGAGATCAGGATTGCGGGTTAGAAGCCAGCCAGGGCAAACAGTTCTCCAGACCCTATGTCAAAAATAACCAACACAAAAAAGGGCTGGCAGAATGCGCAAGTGGTAGAGAGTCTGGCTAACAAGTATGAGACCCTGAGTTTAAACCACAGTAGCACTAAAAAGAAAACAGAGGTCCTTCTTCCCACCCTTTCCTGTTTCTGTCACAGACATATTCTTACTTGCTGAAGCACTACCTCTTAATTCTTGCTTTCCTTCTCCATCAGCAATCCCAGGCAATCTGCCCTCCAAAATAAACAAGTAAAAAGATCAATTAACAGTATTAATGTTGTAACAAGCATCATACAGACTATCAAAATAGAGTGTTTTGAAAAGGCAAGACTAGGATCCATTTTTTTTTTTTCTTGGTGGCACTGAGGCTTGAACTCTACTGCTTGAGTCACCCTCCAGTCCTTTTTTTTTTTCCCCAGTACTGATTCTGAACTCAGGGCCTTGCAATCACTAGGCAGGTGCTCTACCACTTGAGCCAAGCCCCCCCAGCCCTTTTTGCTTTATTTACTTTTAGAGTAGGGTCTCACGTTTATACCTGGGCTATACCTGGGCTAGCTGAACTGAGAATCTCCTATTTGTGCGCTCCACCTCTCTGGGATTACTGGCCCTCACAACCACAACCAGCAGATTTTATTGGTTGAGATGGGCTCTGGAGAACTTTTTGCAAGGGACTGGCCTTGAACCACGACCCTCCCTATCTTTGCCTCTGGTATAACTAGGATTACAGGTGTGAACCTTTGGGTTCTACTCTTGATAGGATGATTGGGTAACCCTTTTTTATTTTAATTTTTTCCAATTGTGGGCAGTTACTGAGAAGGTGAAAGGCACTCCACAGAAGGTCCTGCAGACAAAACTCCCACCACGCCTGAACAAAAGCAGAGCAGCTCTTCTAACCCCGTGCACTCGCAGAGGGCTCCGGGAGAAGCTCCGGACATACCAAGAGTACCAGGCGCCAAAGACCAGCGTCCTGCGCAGACTTGGCACAGCCCGCACAAAGCGCGTTGAATCCACGGCCAGCAGCCTTAGCACGTGCGACGGCGACCTCCACCATCAGAGGTCGTGCGCTCCAGTCCTGGCGGTCCTTCACCGCGGTGTCCACAGTTCTCGGGGGCGCCGGTGGCTCCTCCTGGCTCTCTGGCTTCGGGGGTCGCTCCTGGGACAGCACCCCACTTCAAGGCTCAAGCCAATCTGGGTTCGTATCACAGGCAGCACCAGTTTTGAAGCCCACAGGGATGCGAATGCTGTTGTCTATCATACCGTGTCCCCAAGAGGGGTGGCCCAGCTTTCGTTAGGAAGGGGGCAACAAGGACCTGGAATCCCTTGGGCTCAGGTCCGGCTGCTGAGGGTGGGGTCCTGGCTTGACCACCCTAGATCCCTCAGCTTCTGACACACAGCAGGGACCGGATTGCTCCATCTCCTAGGCCTCACACCAGGTGACAGGAGTGTCTAGGATTCAGAGGTCACCAACTTTGAGCTTTTATTCTCCACCACACAGCAGGAAGCTGGGGAAGTGGTGCCTTAATCCTTGGAGCTAATTGCATTCCAATCAGTAATTAATGATAGCAACAGAAAATCCTGTCAGCTCATATGACTTTATCTAGAGTTAAACTCTGTAGGTGATTGATTGGTTTGGAGGATGAAAAGGAAAAGTTGTTTGGGGTGACCTTGGTTTATAGAAAGCATGTTTCAAGCTAGTAGTCCTGGAGCAGAAACCTGAACAGTTTTGCCAGCAGGAAAATAATGGTTAGGGAAAATTCCTAAGTGCCTCATGCAAGTGAACCTGGCAATTTCAGTCTTTGTGTGACTGACTTGTTTCACTTAGCATGTTGTGTCAAGGCTCATCTATGTTCCCACATTGCAGAATAATTGAGTGTGGACCCCTTCTGTCAAGTTCCTCTGGTTTTTCCTGCCTGAACTGTATAGGAAGCTTACAGCCCCTTGCCTACCTGGGACACAGGCATGGGCCACCACACCCAGCTTATTTGTTGACAAGGGGTCTTGCTAACTTTTTTGCCTGGGTTGGCCTTGAATTTTTGTTCTCTCACTCTCTGTCTCACAAATAGCTGGGATTACAGGTACCAATCTGGTTTGTTTTGTGTTTTAAAACTGGATCTGGCTATGTAGCCTGTGCTGACCTAGAACTTGCTATGTAGCCATGGCTGGTTTAGAACTCTCTATCCTTCTGCCTCTGCTTCTGGAATCTTGGGAATCTGGAAACCCTATTTGGAAAGGCAACAGTTCCATTATCCAGATGTCAGGGTGGAAATGGCCAAGCAAAGACCAACAGATCCACTATTTCAGGCAGAATGAACAGCTTCAAGAGTGGCAAAAGGCAGGTCTGTATCTGAGCATGGATATAAGGGCCAACTCATACAGGATATTTTAAACCAAAATGAGGAAACTTAAGTTTATTTATCTAAGTGCAATAGCAAGTCATTAGGGGACTTAACTTGAGGAGTGACATAATCAACAATCCATTTCACTTTTCAAAGATCACTCAAGATCCTTGGACCAAATGAAATAAATTGATTTGCATCCATCTGCCATCATCTCCACCACACCAGGCACTATGCCTTATTATTATTTTTTTTTTTCTGTTTGTACTGGGGATTGAACTCAGGGGTTCACACTTGGTAGGTACTGCTTGAGCCATATCCCAGTCCTTCTGACTCCAGTTTATTTTTTCAGTTAAGGTCCTGCACTCTTGCATGTGCTGATATTGTGACTGTGATCCCCCTACTTCTACCTCCCAAGTAGCTGGGACTACAGGCTACAGGCAGGAACCACCATACCAAACCTATTCAGATGCTGTTGTTTCTATTTTAAACACACAGGAGCGATGAGTAAATGTAAAGAGCACTCAGCAGGAAGAAATGGAGAGAAGGAAAGAGGGAGGCAGAGACAGAGAGAGAACATGGAATTCTCTCCTAGGATGGATACCAGGTGCTAGGAGACTTAACACTTCACTGGCTAAACTGGTTTGCTAGGTACCATGTCAAGAATAGGGACTTGTGTGTTTGGACATGGCAGTGGGGTTGGAGCATGGAATGAAGAATCTCCATAGAATGAAAAGCTAGATCCCTAGCTTTTCATCATGCTCATTCCTTCCATTCCTAGGCAGAGGGCATGATATAATGCACAAAACCAGATCCCTGGAGAACCAGAACCTCAGGGGCTGCGAGGAGCTGGAATCAAGACCTCCTGAAGAGTCCAGGACTCTTCCTGCTGTGTCTTCCTCTTTTCCAATCCAACAGCACAGTGTACCACACATGACAATGACTGAGAGCTAAATAAGGTATTTTAACCTTCTGTCGACCATGGTTGTAGTTCATAATGAAACGAAATGTACCAGCCTTCCTCTGGTAGCCACAGCCTCTTGCCGTGTTGCTTTGGCAGAAGTGTCTCATTTGGAACAGCTTGGGCTCCCTGGGCTCTTTGTAAAGATATGTGGGGATGAGTTTTTATGTTTTACAATTGCTCTGAAAAAGCCTCTGCTCATAGCCTAAGGGAGAGTGAGGCCAAATAATCATGGAGGAGGCATGCTGAAACCTGCAGTCAGGTGGCCTTAGATGGCCGTGGGGTCTGCTGAGTGATCAGGACAGGAAAGCAGACACAATGATTAAATGGAGAGGAAGGGGCTGCTGAAAGTGAAGAAAAACACCGTAAACCCAAAAGCACCGCATACGCACTATAGACAACATGGATTAAACAATCTATCTGAGTCCCTTCTTACGTGAGTGGAACCCCAGTGAAGCCAAGAAGATTATTTCAAAAGATACCTAGATCAGCCACTTACCTTCTTCCTAGTTGTTAAATTATTTTCTCCCTGCAACTCATGCCTATAAATAAGGTGATCTTTTCCTGATTTCCTTAGGATCAGTTTCACTTTATACCTGCTATGTTAGCATCTTAGTGCTTTCAGCATTTGTCTGGGATGACAATAAGGAAAGTGGTGTTAATGAGGAAACTAGGAGTAAGAGTTCTGTTAAAGCTAACAAGAATGGGCTTAGTAGACTTCGGAAGTGGGTGCTGTGATATGCCTCTCAGTGCCCTCTTCAGGCCTGGAGGAATATTCCCAGAAGCTGGATAGGCTTCTGGCAGAAAGCCCCAACTGTCAGCCCTGATCAGAATCGGTTTGGACGAAGAATGTCATTTCAGCCACGGCCATGCCCTTCTCGCCAGAGCACTCATTACTGGTTTATGTAGTGGTATAAAGGTCCCCTATCTTCCCAGCTCACCATGGACTTGGCCGGTACTGAGGCTGAATCATTGGCCAGCTTCTCCTTCTGTCCAATTCTGCACCTCCCTTTCCCTTCCAAAGGTAGTTTTCCCGAGTGTGCTCCTTTCCAAACCTCCTGCACCCCAATCTCCGTCTCTGAATCTGCTTCCTGAGCCAGCCACAATGTGTGACAGTCACACTTGGTACTTTTGCTTTCTGCATGGGCTTACCTAATGCTTTATAAGACCTGAGTGAATTGAGCGCTCTATCTGGTTAGATCAGAGGATACCAAACTCATCCTTCCCCATCCTATCTAAATACCAAGCGTGGGACAGTGATGTGATGTGCTGATGCCTCTCTAAGGAGCGACTTGCTGGCCATCATGAGCAGTACAGTGGACAGCCACAGACCATCAGCTTTACTGGGTGTGGGCCTTAGCTGCAAAGCAGCCCCACTGAAAGGCAATCCATGCCCCTTCCAGGACAGTTCACAGTTGCTGACTGGGTGAGGTGGGGTGTATAGGTCCAGCTACCTCAATCCAACATGGGATACCTCTGATGGGCCACTTTCTCCAGAGCTCGTGCAGGATTAGCCAAGACTTTGTCTAGCTCACACCACAGTTGGACATCTTCCTATGATCCAATCCTGCTTTTTCTCTTTTGCACAGGGATTGATTCCCCACACTTCCTCTTAGCATCCATATCTGGATAATTCAGTCTGCTACATAGCGTAACTACAACTTCCCCTTCCAGGACAGCTTGCCGGGGACTTGTTTAACAAAGAAAGAGTGTTAGGGATAGCTAACTCTTCATCAGAGAAAATGTGGGAGAAGATTTGGCACTGCTGCCCCAGAGATCCCATGGCATACCAGTTAATCATGCAGTGACTCTGGCCTTGATCTGAGAGATGACTGAAGTCAGTGGGACATGGTCCAGAGTAGTCAGTGGGAAACATGGGACATTTCAGTCTAGGTGCATGTGAAATAATGGGGAACGGAAGCAAGCACCCACCATGTGACTATGAAAGAAGTGTAATTGTTCTTGTTACAATGGTTTTAACATTAGTGACATGCTGTATGACTCTACAACTATTAAATTGTGTTATTATTTGATAACACTTTAAATTTGCAGCAAATATTTTGGAATTAATAGACTAATAAAATGAAAGGGAATGTTTGTGAAATATCAAATACTCTGTCCATGAGAAAGTCAATAACAAACCTATAAACTCCAAAATACTTACTTCCGATGTTCCATGGGGTTCCTATGACATCACTCACCACATGAAGACCAAAAGAAACACAAATCTGCTAAAGTTACATTATCTACTTCCAAAGACTATGTGTGAGTAGATACAGCAGTGGAATGTCTAAAGCATGGCTTTTCATTTGGGTCAAATAACATCTCCTCTAAATTAATTTTATTCTTGGTCTCTCATGCACATACAAAAAGTGAAGTTGATGGGGTTTAGGAAAACCACCCCAAAATATGGTACCTGGCATATTGAATATTTTAAGCTTAAGTAATGTGAGGAAAAACTGCAGTTACAGGAAGGTCACTGCCACTTTCTCCCACCCTTCTCCTTGAAGCAGGTATTAAAGTCAAGCAAGGATTTTCTAATCCCCCTACACAGTTCATAAGACTCTTCTGTGAGCAGTGCCTTCCCTGTATCTGAAAGAAATGACCATACTTGTCTCTGAAGATGAGCAGACACAGTAAAGGAGTGGAATAGACAGACCTCACTAAGTTTCCCCATTTGTTACATTAGGTCATAGGTCATACCCTTTGCCCTGTCATCCTTCTCCATAGCTATTTTTCATTTCCTCATGAAGGTTCCTCCATGTCACATAAAACTTATATTAAATAAATATGTATTTTTTTCTCTGGTACATCTGTCTTTTGTTAGAGGGACCCCAGCCTTGAACCTAAGATGAAGATAGGAAAGTTCAATCTCCTTCCCTACAAAGTCATAGACATCAATGTGCTGGATCCATTGGCAGAAAAACATTTCAAACAATTAGATGATGTCACTTTTTTTTTTAAATGTAATCAGATGCTTCAAATGGGAAATAGTTATGTTCAGTAATGATTCCATTTTTTTTCACCTACTTCATGGCATTTGCAATTTTATTTTGTTGGATGCAAAACACCTGACATTCAGTTAAATGAATTAGTACTACTATAAACTCAGTTTTTTAAAAGTTTACACTAAAGTTACCTTTGCATAATAAACACAAATTTTGATGGAGCACAGCAATCATGGTAAAACCATGTCCTTCCCAATGGAAAATGTGGGACAGAAATGTAGTTGAAATTTGGTGTGGTACAACACGATTCATTCCTGTACTCATACAAATTGTGATGGTTTGCTAATCAAGATAGTAGCAGGCATTATAAGAATTTGTAGATATTATAATATACACACAGTTTAACTAAACCACATATTTTTGTGTGTGTGAAAAATCTGAATTGCAATTTGAGGCAGTAGTATGTGTTTTCTTTCTTTGCTGCCTAGCTTATATAGGACTTTGGAAATATTCAAGCCTTAGAATAAACCATTTGAAAATCAATGTAAGTGTCCTATAACACTGCTGAATTCTTTTTTGTTAATAAAGCATCTAAATTTGGCCAATATTTGCCCAAATCAGTTAGAAATATTTTGTTGACATTTTCAATGAACGAAGGCCCAAAAAATTTCAGCATTCCATGTGTTTTAGACAAAGTTTGAAAACAGCAAGACACTAAAAGGCATTCCCACTGTCAAAAGATGAATTACAACAAATTTAGTAATAGACTTAATTGGCTTTTATTTGCAATTCATGAATCATAGCAGGGTCCATTCTACAAAATGAAACTAGCAAGCTTCATTTCACAAAATGAAATTGTTTTTTAAAGATGGAAACAAGAACAATAGTGAAAAATAAACTGATCAGTTAATACCAGATTACTTTCTTATAATGGTCAAAGCAGAAGAGACTTCCTTATTACACTGATATAGGTAGAGTCTCTTACGAGATCTGGTCTGTTTTGAGGTCTATCTGCTTCCTTAAAGTTTCAGTTTGATTATGTGGCACTTAGCATGAGTGACTCCATGCTGGTTTCATGTCTGTTGGAAGCCAGTGAAGAAGCCCAGTCCAAAACAATGGTCTCCCATAATTTTGGCACTGCAAAAGCAACACAGCAGCTTAATAAAGTAACTGTTGATACCTCAAATGATATATAAATTTAATTTCAAATTTCTGTAATTGAACATTGGAATACCTCAATCTGTAGACAGATTTTGAATGAAGCTCTTATTTTAAATTATATGATACTAGAGTGAAGCCAAGAACTACATCTTGCAAAATAAAAATATGGCAAAAGAAAAATCAATAAAAAATTAATTTGCCAAGCTTTCCATTGTAAAATATTTTTGAAGAAAGATAGTCTTAGAGGAGGCAAAAAGGCAGTACCTTTGAAAATATATTAAAATTGAGAATATCATGCAATTCACAGAATTGTTCTGCTCCTGTTAAGTATGGTAGCAAGAGTACATTCTCAAACATCATATGGTCTACAGAGGTCGATTGAAGGTTCATTTCAGATTTATTAGCCATAAAATGCAACTTTGAAGAAAAATTCGGATTTGACACTGCAAGACCATATTAGAAGATAAAAGACATTATTTAGAAAAATGCAGTGATGTGGTCTTTGAGACAAATGTGTTTTTAAAAACCTGATTAAAGGGGTAAGCATTCTGACTTTCATTGTAAATTTTTACTTTTCAATAAAAGGAAGTTTTAAATGTTACTTTGATATACACAGACATGCTTATACTTTGTGGGAAAGGTTTTTTTTTTGAAACAATGTTTGAATATAATCTTATGAATTCATCAAAATAAAAACTAACTTGTTAATGAATTTTTTAAAAATACATTTACTTTTAGACCCCCTTTTTACTGTTTTCATATGTTTGTTTTGTTTTAAGACAGGATCTTGCTATATGGTCCATGCTGGCTTCAAACTGATGCATGATCCTCCTGCATTCACCACTCAGGTGCTGGGATTATAAGCGTGGGTCCCCTTGCATGGTTTTGTATCTCCTTCCACTCTAAAAAGTAACCTGGTTTGAAAAATAAATTCCTTGGTCACCCTAATTATAGGGTCATCAGATGCTTCACACTTCAAAAAGAAAATGCATGTTCTCTGGTTTCCTTTTCTAGTATCTTATAGGATCAAAGCCTCCCAGGGTTAGAAGCTCTCTCAAAGACAAGGTACATTAACCTCTCCAAAGTTTTCAAATTTCACTGTCTATGAGGGTTTCCTTGGGAGTTTATTATAAATCCAGATTGAGCCCAGGAGTCTGTATTTTTACCAAACTGCCTCCTCTCCCCAAAGAGATCTTTTGAAAAATGTACCTGGTCAATTCTCAAATAACTTCTACAGGCTTTTCTTGGCAAAGAGTTGAAATCTAGATCCCTGAAGTCCCATTTACTAGTACTTACAGTCACATAGAAAAATGGGGCTCTCTTCCTCAGGATGGACCTTTAAATAGGGGAGAAAACTGTCAGCTGTTTCCAGAGTTTTCTCTTCTCCAGCCTAACAACTTTCATTACTTCACCTTGTCTTTGAAATACAGTGCACACACTCATACAAGACTGAGAAGTATTTCAACAAACAAGGAGTAGAGGGATTGGCTCAAGAGCAACATGTGTGCAAATGGTTATAGATTTTAGCTGAATGAGCTCAATGAGCCAAGTGTTACTCTAGAAGAGTGGAGGAGGGGGGAGTTAAAGAGAGGAAAAGGAAAGACAAAAAAATGAAGAAAATTTCTTACCTCTACCAAATGATATGATGTAATTTATTCAGAATTTCCCCAGTGTAACCTGCTGGCAAATGCTGCCAGTCCTGGGACAATCAAATATCTTCCACTTCCAGGAAGACCAGCTCAACTCCTCCCCAAAACAACCTTTGTCAAAACCATTTATCTTTCAAAATTCAGCTCAAACATCAAGTTCTCAACTGCCAGAAGAGTGCATTTTCTTCTCTCTCCTTTGGGTACTCATTGTCTCCAGAAAACCTACATACATCTCATCACACAATTGTTGACACCTGACTTCCAGCACCTCTCCCTTCTAATATGTAATGTACTTTGATAATATTATTGATAGGTATCCACCTTCCTAGAATATACGCTTTATGAGGACAGGTGTCTTGTTTTAAGCAGTATCATATCCCCAGTCCTTGGTAGTGCCTGGCACATACTAGGGACTCTTCAGAAAATATAATTAAAATCTGTCCAATCCAGAAAACTTTCCCATAAAGGCAAAAAAGAAAACAATTTAAATATTGAGTAAGCATTAAGCCATAGAGTGGAGTGCATCACAGGTAATCTACTAAAGAGATTGCAAAAACAGAAGGTTCACTTATATCTAACTGCAGAGAGCCCATTGTAGATTTAGCAACCTGGGATGAGGACAGTTGAAGGCAGGTCTGTGTCCTAATGAGGAGTTAGACACTGCCTTCCTTAATGCTTCATTTCAAAGAAATGGTTCTCAGGTCCTAGAGGAAACACTTCTGGTTGTGAGGCAGGTCAGGGGCTTATTTAGCCATTAAAATATATGTACATACACGGAAAAGGACAGAAATTCTGAAAGAGAAAAAGGAAAGTGGAGAAGTCTCTTTCCTTATTTTTCAACAGGGAGAGTTAAGATTCTGAATTTTATTTTGAATTTATATTTGCCCATATGCAATTAATATATATTGAATAAACAAATAACTAAATTCAGATGGCTATCCTTTAATTGATTATGGGCACCTAAGAGCAACAATATGTCGTATTTATTTTCCTGTACAAGACTAGCATAGCATGAACTCAACAAACATATGTGGAAAGAAAGGGAGAAAGGAATGAACAGTTTTGACAACTACAAAACAACCTCCACATTAAAGAATTATTACAGTATTAAGAAAGAGGTTGAAATACCAGGCAGATGAGCATGACCTGGCACAAGGTTTCTTAAATAGCCATAAAATACCTCTTACAGGTACATTCAATTATGCATCAGGTGAGGGATGAACTAGCTTCTGAGAGTCCTTTTCAACCCTAGATTCTACAGTTCCCAGGTTGTGGCATCGTTTATCTCCAGTCCACCTGCTTTTCTCTACTCCTCCTCCATCAAAGCTCTCCCTCTTTGGGTGGGTAAACTCACTCACGCTTTTTTCAGAGCCTGCTCTGTAATTCATTCAGAGCCAGAAACATGGGCTCATTTATAGGGAATGCATGCTCTCACATAATCTCTTCACCCATCTTGGACTTCAATTTTCTCTTAACAATGTTCACTCTGCCCTGTTTGGTCCAAAGATCACTCTCCTTGACAGAGAAGACAGGAGCAAATGGTAGAAAAGGAGTTCTGCCTTCTTCAAGACATCCATCAACATCACACCATTGGCCTCACGCAGCAGGCCTCTTCTTTGTTCCTTTTCTAAACTTGAAAGCCCTCCATTATCCTTAGCCTTTTTCCTCAATAAGCCTCATTTCACTTTGCCCTTGGGCCTGATCTGTTACTAGTCTTCGTGTCTCTTTCATTCAGGCTTCTCTTTCTATTTTGTGGCACATGCTCTATTAACCTCTAAGACTCTCGGTAGGGGTGTGCAGCCACTCTGGATCTAAATGTCATCTTCTCTCTTGTCTTCAGCATGAACATATGTGATGGCAAAGACAGAATTATAACTTTGGAAGCTTACCAATTCCTTTAAGTCCTCTTTTCAGAATTGTAGTGGTCTTTCCTTTAAATTCATTTAAATCTAACTTCTCTAAGGGCTGAGTACCTATCTTAGCATCCCAAGCCTTCTTTTCTTGGCTGGCAAAAATCCTAAAACAATACAGTCCCTTCCTCACCAGATTTCATCCCTTTCATTGTATCATGGAAGTGAGGTGCAAAAGGCAGGAGGACTGGGTAGTTCTTTCTGCCAATGGTCTCTTTAAAACATCCCAAGGTACCAAATAAGGTAGAGGGCCATGAACTTGGAAAAAAAAATGGGAGGAAGAATAATTGATAGAGATAATGTGGAATCCCTGCCAATGATGAAATGATGACAGAAAGGCGAGAAAGAAGAGTAAACTTTTTAACAGTGAAGAGCAGGGGTTGAGAAATCATCCTTTCATTTAGTACTAATTGAGCCCTTGCTTGCCATTCTTCTCTCTTACCCTCCTATTTACCTTTTAGTAGCATTTATCTCACCAGTTTGTCCAAAAACTCCCCTGTGAGATAGATGCAGAAGTAAGAGATTTGTGCAAGGTTTCAACACTACTGAATGGCACAATTGTTCTCCTTTCTCTTCCAAGGTGTTACTACTTAAGACACTGCTAATAACGCATAGGAATCAAAGGATAGTCATTGCCAACACCCTTTACGTACCACAAACGGGCAAGTCAGCCCTTTGGTTTGTGCCAGCAGCTGCCCTTGCAGGTCCTGGGATTATTTATAACTGACCTGCATCTTCTGATATCCTTATCCAAGAGACTCTCTATCTTTTACTATTATACCTGGGTTGGCCAATTGGCAGTGAGAAATCCCAAACCTCAAGAACAACTCTCTTTCAGAGTATTTCTCCTTTCCTACATCTTATCTTCCACTTCCTTTCACAATGTATGCAGCAAGCATATTAGCTCTCTGGTCTCTTTCTCCCCAACATCATCCCAACACACACTTGTCACCACAACAACACTACAGTATGCTTGGCCCTACAGGTCCCTGCCCCAATTCCTCTCCAACCACCACCATATGTATGTCTCTCCATCTGTGAAAATCTTATATCTCTACCAAATCCACTCACCTACCAGATCCTTGAATTACTATTAATGGTGCTGGGCACCATTCAAGGCACTGGTAGTGCGGCATTGAACGAGACATTGAACGAGACATGGAGTTTAGGATCTAGTCTTGGAATCTTTTATTGACCACAGAAGGGCTTTCCTCCTCTGAAATACCACAAATTTTTTCTGCATGGTCACATTGGCATCCATGTGTTCACACAGGCTGCAAAGATGAAACTCATCTTTGACTTGCCACTCTGTCTACATTCTGTCACAAAGAAAGTACTGCTTTATCCTAAAAATTCCACATGGGCATTCCCATCTCCAAATCCACATTTGACTACTCTGGCTTGGGGCTCCCATCTCAGGTCACTCGGATGGATACAATCACCTCCAACTTCTTAAGTGCTTGCTCTACCTTGGTCCTGACTTCTTCAAATTTATCTGCCATGGAATCACTCATGATTGATTTAAAACAAAAAATCTAGTCAGCTCTACTCCCTCTTTACAACTTTTCAAAAGCCCACACTACTTGAAATGGCACACAGAACTTTTTACTATCCATCTGGGCTTACATCTCTTGCCTTGCAGTTCTGCATAATTCCTGTCTCATGTTTTTCCTAGGTTATTTCTATCTGAAATTAGAGGGTTTTTTTTTTTTTTTTTTTTGGCTTTGTGTGTGTGGGTAGTGCTGGAGATTGAACCCAGGGCTTCCCAAATGTTGGGCAAGCAATCTACCACTGAGCCACACTCCTAGCCCAAATTAGAGTTCCTTATGACTGATTTGCACGTTGGCAGTCTCCATCTCTCACACAGTACCTGAAACATACTAGCACCATAACAGATTTTGAAGTGAACTTGGCGTTTACTATTGTATAATATATATATATGCATCTGTAATTTTCAACTTTCATGTGTGTGTCTTACAATTGTATGGTGCATTCCTTAGGATCATCATTAGTGCTCTCTACAAATGTTCAAGATCTCTTCCTCTGAGGACATTATAGAATTTTATTTCCACTCCCTCAAAAGATAGGAATGGGAAGACAAGAAAGGAAATGGGAGATGAATATGATCACCTGTAATGCTAGCTACTCAGGAGAGAGATCAGGAGGATCGCAGTTCAAAGCCAGCCTGGGCAAATAGTTTGTGAGACCATACCTCAAAAACACCTAACACAAAAAAAGGGCTGGTGTAGTGGCTTAAGGTGAAGGCCCTGAGTTCAAACCCCAGTACTGCAAAAAGAAAGATTATATGCATGTATGAAAATGTTTCAATGAAATATTTTGTATAATTAATACATGCTAATTAAAAAAGATAGGGATGGCCATGTGACTTCATCTGCCCAATGCAATGTAAACAGAAATTGCATGTGTCAGCTGGGTAGAGTGGTTCATGTTTGTAATTCCAGCTACTCTGGAGACTGAGGTAGTAGGATCACTTGAGCCCATGAGTTGGAGACAAGCTTGGGCAACACAACCAGGTCCTGTCTCCAAAAAGGAAGGGAGAGAGGGAGAGAAAAAGAGAGGGAGAGAGGGAGGGGGCAGGGAAGAAAGAACAGAGGGAAGGAGGGAGGAAGGGAAGCATTTAATTGCCCAGGAGGAGACAGCACTCCTGTTTCCTCCTCTCCTGCAGGGGAAGTGCAAGAGGAGATTGAGGCTTCATCAGCCTGGGTCCCTGACTGAGGGCAGCAGGGGCTCTATTGAATGAAGTATGGCTACTCATGGAGACATGGGAGTGTTAACTGTGGTCCCATATGGGTAGCCTATCTGACCTGTTCCATTCCCTAAGGATAGGGCCCATATGACTTTTGCCATAGTCAAAAAACTAGCATATAAATATTTTAATGTTGATTCCTGAGTTTTCTTAATTCACAATGTCCAATTTCAAATATCCTCCTCTTGTTTGCTTCCACTCTCGTTACCAAACTGTAATTTTTGCTCATTTGAGCTCAACTATGGTTTCTAACATATAAAAATTTAAAATTCTAACCAGTTCATAATTGGGTGTTGATCACTTGTGTAACATTTTGTAGGGAATAAAATGTCACCTTCTGATGGCTGACTGCACAGTCCCTACAGCTCAGCTGTAGCCAGTGTCGTTCTGGGGCACAGAGAAGCCAGACTCCAGCACAGGCCCTGCGGCAGAGCGACAGAGCCAAGGGGTTGTAATAAATGAGCTGAGGAGGGCCCGTGTGTATTGCAGCACAGGTCTTCCTGCATCCTCTATCCCAGCAGATGGCACAATAACATGGCAATAAATGTAATGAAAGTGTCTCTCCACTTGCTGTCATATGCCTTACAAAAAATCACTCACTTTTGATCCTATAATTCTATGAGCAGAAAAAAAAATCCTCTCTAGGATCCATTCAAACTCCATTATGAAACAATGGAATATTTGAAAAAGAACCCCCAAACAGAGTCTGTTCTTTATAGAAATGTCTAATGTATTTATTTTCTGCAATCTGTATGCTACTTTAAAGGTATATCTTTTAGCCTCATGCAAATTTATTATACATTTTCATGCACATGAGCACAGAACAAGTTACTGTATGTGCTAGATCATTGAGTTAAAACAAAGAATCCACAACCTTCTGACTATTTTCTTCCATTCACAAATAGTTGTAAGATGATTCCTGTCCCTCCTCTGGCAGCCACATTTCCAAACACACCCGTTACCAGGAATAAGTAAGGTACAGCAAGTCACGTTCCCTAAGCTCAATACACTGAAATTTAAAATTCAGCAGGTAGGTACAGTTTCTCTGATTATGTGCTTTCCAAATCAATGACACATTTTTAGCCAGAATAATCATAAAACCTTGAATTTTAACTAGCAGTTTTCATATTTGTAAATGACAAGTTTTTTTTGGGGGGGGGGAATATGTCTACTTTTAATCTATAATGTCATTTCCTAAAGATACTTTCTGAAAGACAGTTCTCCAAAGTAAAAATAAATTTGTACACTTAGTATTTTTAGACAAAATAAATCTAAAGAAAGAATCCAACACTTTCTTTCAACCCAGACAGAGTACTTAGGGACATAAGAAGTATGTCTATAGTGTAAAAACACACATAAAAACTGAGAGTGCTCAGGGCTATGCCATACAGGAGTGAGCTCTTCCTGTCCTATATCACCTGTAAGCCCAGCAGGAGGGGAAGTCCTTTGTTTTGCCACCAGGCAGGTTATTGCTTTGCACATTTTAAAATGTCAACCTAATACCAAGAAGCAACCACAAAGGAAAAAGATTGATAAATCCAAATACTCTGATATTTAAAAATTCAATACCAAAATTAAATACTAAAAGAAACACAAAAATTAGGAGAATATTTGCAACATTATACCTTAACACAGAGATATTTTACAAATCAACACCACACACACATGTTCCTCATATTCCCCAAAAAGAAAAGACAATGGCCGGTAAACTTATAGAAAAATGAAAGATTAACCTCTCCACTAATATTTTTAACTCAACAAATAGGCAAAGATATTAAAATTCCTAAGAGTATTGGGGAAGGTATAGGGACAAAGGCAGTGTCATATACTTCTGGTGGCCTTTTTAGATAGCAATTTGACTATACATATCAAAAGCCCTATGGTATAGTCTTATAGCATATGTTCCCCCAAAAAGTCATTGAAATACTCTCCCCCAAGGTGATGGCATTAGGAGATAGAGCCTTCAGGAGGCGACCAGGACACATGGTTGGAGCCCTCATGAATAGGACTGGTGCCCTCATAAAAGAAGCCCAAGACAGACCTTTTACCCTTTCCACCCTGTGAGAACACAGCAAGAAGGTGCTCTCTATCAGCCAGAAAGTAGGACCTCAGCAGATACCAAATTTGCAGGCTCCTTGATCTTGGACCCCCAGCTTCCACAAATGTGAGAAGTAACTAACCCGTCTAAGGAATTCTGTTACAGCAGTCTGAATGGACTAAGACACCCTATCAATGTTTACCCTCTTTAACCACCAGTTCTAAGTCTAGGTGTTTATCCTCATCCACTCATTAGACAAGTGTCTAAAAGGATTTTTATTGCCAAACTTTGATATTTACACATCTAGAAGAGGATCTATGATTATCTATGAATAAAACCTGAAAAATTACCAGTTTAATTTCTCATCTATATTATGCAATATTTCTATAACATATGCTTTACTTTTATAACAATTCATTTCTTCTTTTTATTTTCTTTCCTGGGAAAAGAAAGCAGGTTAAAAGCATAGAAATGGTGACTGTAACTTTGGGATTTCCCCATCCAGAGTTACTTGGAAGTCAAATTTTATTCTAATTGACTCAACAGAGCTAATTAAATGTGGAAAGTCTCCCTTAGGCAACAAGCCTTGTTTCCTTCCTAGTTACTTCTGCTTACATAAAAATTGTTCAAGAAAGATGGTTTACAATCCATACATATTCTAGATAATTCCAGCCATGAGTCACAATTTTCCATAACTGCACTTTTTTTTTAAGTAAAACTAGACACCCAAACAAAGATTTTATTTGGGAGTGCAGAATATACCATGTAGTAGAAGAGAGATGGCACCCACATCCCCAAGAGCCCCAATGCAAGAAAGCATCCCTTCCCCTAATTCTGATTCCACATTGAAAAAAAACCACAGCAGGTGAGGAATCCCAAGCCTATACACAAAAAAACAAAACACATTGTGAGGTAGCCAGGCTGGCAGGTGCAGGGCTGAAATGGCCGCTTGCCACAGCAGCAAAATGCCTGCATTCACAATGAGTTTGGCAGTTGTTTCTAACACAGGCTAAGGGATTTAGTTTTCCCCATTTTAGGCAACAACGAGGATTTCAAATGGACAAACATTTTATATTAGTGTCAACAGCACTAACACAGCTTCATCTGGCAGAGGACAGGGAAACCAAGGATATCTGCATTTTTTCATTCCAGAGCAACTGTCTGAACCCCATCTGCTCTCAGCCACCTTTTCCCCAACCAGTGTGGCCCTTTCTGCAGGGCACCATTGCTCAGTCATGTGTCTTGGCCTATGAATTTCAAATCCGAATGTTTTCCTGAATACAGAGATTTGGAAAGCTGGTTTTAACATAGCAATTGGTAACAAAGAAGACCTCTCAATGGCGCAACAACCAAAAACTTTTTTTTACTCCAACATTTATTCTAAGATTAAATGCAATGCCTTCCCCATGCAACATGGGGGACAAGGGCCTGGATTACAAAGAATGGAAAATCAATACTCTTGTACACTAGGTTATATGAATTGGGTCAAGGTCACAGAAATTGACAGGAAAGCCTATTTAATTAACATGTGGAAATAGGTTGCATAGAACAAAGAAAAGACAAGTTCCCAGCACACCTACAAACCACATAAGGTGTCTGCATTCGTGTCCAGTTGATCTTTATAGAAACATTGACCTTGCAGGAAATAAACTGTGAAAACCAGTGGAACTATGTAAAGAACAAAGTAAGATTCAATCATGATTTGTGAGTAAACTTGATCTATTTGGACTGTCAAAAGGAAGATTAAAATGAGACCCTTGAAGGGAGAGAGAAAAAAAATACAATGACTAATCATTAAAAATTAAAATGACCCATTTATAAATCAGCTTAAAATTTATTAATTTGTTCACAAGAATATGAGAAATTTTTTTATAGCTTAGGCTAAGAAAGTAGGGATTAAAATCTTAAAAGACTTTTTCCCCAAACTTGATCTGAGAATTAGATAGTTCATCACTTAGAGATCACAAGCCTGTGACACCCATAGCTCTAAGTGATTTCCTCTTTGTTCTATTTCACTAACATTGATCTAATTACATTAATTAGAAAAATAATGTAACATTTGGCTGGCAGTAGAGATTACAGATGAGTTCAGTCATCAGCTGATAACTAATGGGGAGAAACTGGTCATCGCGAACTGCTCAGTTGCATGAACAGGCAGCTGAAATTCAGGTGAAAACAGTGAGGCTGAGCAAAATCACATTAAGGAAAAGCATCTCATGAAGTATCTCAAGGTTGTCAAAGGGCAGATGGCAGTAAATATTCCTCATACATCCTGGAAGAAAAAGAAAAAGGAAATTACCACAAGGAGCCAAATAAAATTCAGAGCCTTTGTAGTTCAAAATGAAGTTTCTTGAAAGAATATTCTTCCTGCATCAGGCTAAAATGGACCATTTTTTTTAAATGATTTAAAGTACCAGTGAAATGGATTAATTTTTCAGTAACATTGCGTTTGAGTCACAACATAGTCTCTGTCAAGAATGTGATGGCTTGTCCAATGATGTCCTATTGGCTGTGATCACTGAGATAGGTAACATGGGCCACAAATAATAGAGTTCACAAATGTTGTCACACACCCCTCCCCCCAGTTATAGCAAGGACAGGATGAACACAATGTGGAGCACAGCAATTTAAATGGAAATGTATCAAGTAGAGTTGCATTGCATTATGCAGCAGGAAGGTGACTTCTAGGGGGACCTTGAGGTAGGGAGGCACACTAATGAGTCCCACCCCCACTGTATTCAAAGGGTCAAGAAATCTCCATCAAGCCTTCCACATTACTGGGTCAAGCTACATGTGAGATGCACACAATTGCTGTTTTCTCTAACACTCCGGGAAACTAATTTCAGGTGGCCTCATAGGTCATGGCAAATGTTTAACTGCCCTTCAAGCATAGGATTTACAGTTTCCACAGCCTGTTGTTTTCAGATAAAATATAATTTAAGTGACACCTATATGTCTCACAAAACCTAATGGAGGACTCTAGGAAAAAATGCAATTTAAACGACAAATGCAATTATAAATGTACATGTTAATCAATATAGAACTGTTATTTAAATTAAAAATGTATTAAAAAAATTAATCCTGTTTATCTACCCAACATATACTATCAGCAGCTGCTGCTGAAGTGTCTAGATGACATTTCAAGAAACTGTTTCTTCCGTGGTCTTCATCATGGAGTTCAGTCATCATTTGATAACTAATGGTGCTAGTTTTCTGTCCTTTTCCTCTCTTTTGTCTCTGTGGCTTTTGGCTGGTTCCAATGCTTCCTCCAAGCCTCATCTGTGATTTGAGGCACTGCTCTCCTCTCACATTCCTTGGGAAGCTCAATCTTCATCTATCAACTTACAAATAAATGACAGACTGGCAATATAATCCATATACCAGCTTTGTTCTGCTTGTTTTTGCAAAACACATCCTGAATAAAAGCTTAGCTTATGGTTTTCTCTTCTGAATTCTGAACGGTGTCCTTTGACACACTTAAAATTTTAATGTAGATATATTTATCATTTCTTTTTGGTTTATATTGGGAGTCTTACAAAATACTTCCCTAGCTCAATTTATTTATTTATTTTTCTTTTATTATTCATATGTGCATACAAGGCTTGGGTCATTTCTCCCCCCTGCCCCCACCCCTCCCGTACCACCCACTCCCCCCTCCCTCTTCCCCCCACCCCCTCAATGCCCAGCAGAAACTATTTTGCCCTTATTTCTAATTTTGTTGTAGAGAGAGTATAAGCAATAATAGGAAGGAACAAGGGGTTTTGCTGGTTGAGATAAGGATAGCTATACAGGGAGTTGACTTGCATTGATTTCCTGTGCGTGTGTGTTACCTTCTAGGTTAATTCTTTTTGATCTAACCTTTTCTCTAGTTCCTGGTCCCCTTTTCCTATTGGCCTCAGTTGCTTTTAAGGTATCTGCTTTAGTTTCTCTGCATTGAGGGCAACAAGTGCTAACTAGTTTTTTAGGTGTCTTACCTATCCTCACCCCTCCCTTGTGTGCTAAAGCTTTTATCATGTGCTCAAAGTCCAATCCCATTGTTGTGTTTGCCCTTGATCTAATGTCCACATATGAGGGAGAACATACGATTTTTGGTCTTTTGGGCCAGGCTAACCTCACTCAGAATGATGTTCTCCAATTCCATCCATTTACCAGCGAATGATAACATTTCGTTCTTCTTCATGGCTGCATAAAATTCCATTGTGTATAGATACCACATTTTCTTAATCCATTCATCAGTGGTGGGGCATCTTGGTTGTTTCCATAACTTGGCTATTGTGAATAGTGCCACAATAAACATGGATGTGCAGGTGCCTCTGGAGTAACAGTCTTTTGGGTATATCCCCAACAGTGGTATTGCTGGATCAAATGGTAGATCAATGTCTAGCTTTTTAAGTAGCCTCCAAATTTTTTTCCAGAGTGGTTGTACTAGTTTACATTCCCACCAACGTGTAAGAGGGTTCCTTTTTCCCCGCATCCTCACCAACACCTGTTGTTCGTGGTGTTGCTAATGATGGCTATTCTAACAGGGGTGAGGTGGAATCTTAGTGTGGTTTTAATTTGCATTTCCTTTATGGCCAGAGATTGTGAGCATTTTTTCCTGTGTTTTTTGGCCATTTGAATTTCTTCTTTTGAGAAAGTTCTGTTTAGTTCACTTGCCCATTTCTTTATTGGTTCATTAGTTTTGGGAGAATTTAGTTTTTTAAGTTCCCTATATATTCTGGTTATCAGTCCTTTGTCTGATGTATAGCTGGCAAATATTTGTCCCACTCTGTGGGTGTTCTCTTCAGTTTAGAGACCATTTCTTTTGATGAACAGAAGCTTTTTAGTTTTATGAGGTCCCATTTATCTATGCTATCTCTTAGTTGCTGTGCTGCTGGGGTTTCGTTGAGAAAGTTCTTACCTATACCTACTAACTCCAGAGTATTTCCTACTCTTTCCTGTATCAACTTTAGAGTTTGGGGTCTGATATTAAGATCCTTGATCCATTTTGAGTTAATATTGGCATAGGGTGATATACATGGATCTACTTTCAGTTTTTTGCAGACTGCTAACCAGTTTTCCCAGCAGTTTTTGTTGAAGAGGCTGCTATTTCTCCATCATATATTTTTAGCTCCTTTGTCAAAGACAAGTTGGTTATAGTTTTGTGGCTTCATATCTGGGTCCTCTATTCTGTTTCACTGGTCTTCATGTCTGTTTTTGTGCCAGTACCATGCTGTTTTTATTGTTATTGCTTTGTAATATAGTTTGAAGTCAGGTATTGTGATACCTCCTGCATTGTTCTTTTGACTGAGTATTGCCTTGGCTATTCATGGCTTCCTGTGTTTCCATATAAATTTCACGGTAGATTTTTTGATCTCTTTAATGAATGTCATTGGAATTTTGATGGGAATTGCATTAAACATGTAGATTACTTTTGGGAGTATAGACATTTTTACTATGTTGATTCTACCAATCCATGAGCATGGGAGATCTGTCCACTTTCTATAGTCTTCCTCAATCTCTTTCTTCAGAAGTGTATAGTTTTCCTTGTAGAGGTCTTTCACATCTTTTGTTAGGTTTACACCTAGGTATTTGATTTTTTTTTTTTTGAGGCTATTGTAAATGGAATTGTTTTCATACATTCTTTTTCAGTTTGCTCATTGTTAGTGTATAGAAATGCCTAGCTCAATTTATTAGCTCATTAATCTTCTTGTTAAATCTAAAAAGACTTTCCATTTATATTTTTTGTTTTGTTTGTACTGGGATTTGAACTCAGGGCCTCATACTTGCTAGGCAGGTGCTCTACCACTTGAGCTATGCGCCAGCCCAAGACTTTCTAATTATAAGCTTTAATGTACCTGGAGTTGATTTTTATGAATGGAGTGAAGAAGGGACCTAGTTTTAGATGGATAGTCAATGTCTCAACAGCACATGTTAGAGTCTATTTCACTGCAGGGGATGTGCTTAACCTCTCTGTCAGAACTCCACATACGGTTGGCCTGCCAGTGCCAGCTGCATACCATACTAAATTATTAAGTCTTCGTGTATACTACTTTAGGAGTGAATTAGCTGCTCCTGGTTCTTTGCTTTGGCTATAATTTAATTGAATCTAAAGATTATTTGAGAGCTTCTCCCTATCCATTGACAAGGTGTAACTATTTATTCCCTAATGTCTTCCTACAAAAGTTTTATAATTTCTTAAAAGTCCTGATATCTACACCCAAAAATCTGAAGTTAGTACAGGAAAGAGCAGGGAATACTCTGGAAACAATAGGTATAAGCAAGGACTTCCTCAATAGAACTCCAGCAGCTCAGCAACTAAGAGAAAGGATGGACAAATGGGACTACATGAAATTAAAAAGCTTCTGCACAACAAAAGAAATGGTCTCTAAATTGAAGAGACCACCCACAGAGTGGGAGAAAGTATTTGCCAGCTATACATCAGACAAGGGACTGATAACCAGAATATACAGGGAACTTAAGAAACTAAATTCTCCTAAAATCAATGAACCAATAAAGAAATGGGCAACTGAACTAAACAGAACTTTCTCAAAAGAAGAAATTCAAATGGCAAAAAAACACATGAAAAAATTCTCACCATCCCTTGCCATAAAGGAAATGCAAATCAAAACCACACTAAGATTCCCCCTCCCTCCTGTTAGAATAGCTATCATCAAAAATACCACCAACAACAAATGTTGGCGAGGATGCGGGAAAAAGGAACCCTCTTACACTACTGGTGGGAATGTAAGCTAATACAACCACTTTGGAAAACAATATGAAGGCTTCTTAAAAAACTAAACAGATCTGCCATATGATCCAGCAATCCCACTCCTAGGGATATACCCAAAGGAATGAGACTCAAGTTACTCCAGAGGCACCTGCACACCCATGTTTATTGCAGTGCTATTCACAATAGCCAAGTTATGGAAACAACCAAGATACTCCACTACTGACGAATGGATCAAGAAAATGTGGTATTCATACACAATAGAATTTTACTCAGCCACAAAGAAGAATGAAATTTTGTCATTCTCAAGTAAATGGATGGAACTGGAGAACATCATCTTAAGCAAAGTTAGCCAGGCTCAGAAAGCCAAAAATCATATGTTCTCTCTCATATGTGGACTTTAGATCTAAAACAAATGCAATAATATTATTGGACATGGGTCACACACTAAGGGGAGAATATGTATAGGAGGAATAGGGAAAGGGAAGGAAACCTAAAACTAGGAAGTAGTTGATGTGCTCACTATAGAGGAGTGAACAGGGTATTCTTAAATTGACAGAGGCCACTATGGGAAAGTGACCGAGAAGTAATGAAGAGATCTGGTAGAGATGAACCAATTCAGGTTGTAATACACATTTATACGTGGAAGCAATGCTAGGAATCTCTCTGTATAGCTGTCCTTATCTCAAACTAGCAAAAACACTTTGTCTTTCTTATTATTGCTTATGTCTTCTCTTCATCAAAATTGGAGAAGAGGGCAGAACAGGCTCTGCCTGGAAGCAAGGGGCATGTGGGGGGTGGGAAATGGCCCAACAATGTATACACATATGAATAAATGAATAAACAATAAAAATACACATTAGTACTTTAAATTTTGACCTTAGAAAATATTTAGACAAACTTTAAATTAAAACTTACAAGCTTTAAGACCTTAATTTGTATCTTGAAATAACCTTTGCAAAAACCCAAATTTAGATAATACCACTTTAAATAAAACTCTTAGTAACCTTATACCTTAAAAGACTTAGGGAGAAAATGAAATTAAACCATCTTTTTAATAATAGCAATCTACAAGAACACGGTTAATAAAGAAAATGGTTAAAAGTAAAAATTTTTAAAATTTAAACCAACATTAAAAAAAAAGTCCTGATATCTTTGGTTGAATCTTTTTATTAGGGTTCTTGTTTATTCCTTACTCCCAATGTGTAGAAATGAGGTTTGTTTTACATATTGATCGACCAACATCACTAAGTCCTTATTTATTCTAATAATTTGAATGTGAATTCTCATAGATTTTCTATGTAGATAATTGTATCACCTGTAATACAACTTATAAGTACTTTTTCCCTCTTCAATCCTTATATCTGACCTAAAGGAAATGTTTTAGATGTATTTTTATTATTACGGAGCTTTGATCCTGTCACTGTATAAAGAAATTTCATTTTTTATTCATACTTTACTAAAAGTTTTGACCACAAATGAACATTCAGATTTACTTAATGCTGTCTTTGTAGCTATTGAAATAATCATATGGAATTTCTCCTATAATTTATCAGGCAAATTATCTTAATTTCTTTTTTTTTTTTTTTTGGTGTGGGGGGAGTTGTAGTTTGTTGCATTTTGTTTGTGATAAATCAAGTTTGCATTTCTGGGATAAATCCAACTTTAAGCAGGACATATTTTCTTTTAATCTGTAAAAATTTTGTGAGTTTTTTGGACCTATGTTTATGACTGAGACTCTGTTTTAAATTTTCTGTACTATCTTTGATTTTAATCCAAAGTCACATTTGACTGCTTAATCATTTTGAAGAATACTTCTTTCTTTTTCACTTAACAGAAAAATGTTACAGATATTTGAGATGAACTTTTCCTTGAAAGTTTAATAAGCCTCTACTCTAATATGAACAGGCCTCATTTTATTTTAAGGGAAGACATTAACGAATTGATCTAGACAGTATGTGCATTGCTTTGCGTTTCCACCAATAACGTGTCAAGTACCTGTTTCACCACAGCTTTGCAAATAAACTATATTGTCAATCTTTTGGTTTTGTGCCAAATAATAGATGAGAAATGGTGTTTTAGGTTATTTCTTAATTTGTATTTCTCATATTATGATAAATTCATTGAGTTTTTAATTTCAAAGGTTATATTTTTTATTCCTAGACATTCTATTTTGTCCTTTTTCAAGACTTGGTTGTCTTTAATTGTGTCCTACTAAAAAATTTCACCAGTCCTTGTCCCCATTACATCATGGAAAAAATCCCGGGCCTCTCTTTGATCTGTTGAGGAGCCTAAGTGGAGATTTGTGGCTAACCCTCTAAGGCTTGTCTATCCTAATTGATAGGATATGGCCAGTTTGCCATATCCCTATTTCATTAGCTGAATCCCGTGTGGTAAGCATTTGCATGCTTCCATCATCTGCCCTTTAATCCCAGATGCTTTTATAAGGCACTTTCTAGAATTTAGAAATTGTTAAGAAGTAGAGAAATGATAAAGCTACAGCGACTTTTCAAGTCCTGACCAAAATCTGAATTCCAATCTCATTTTACAGTTAAGTTATAGAGCTTGGATAATGTCTTTGACTCACAATGTCCCATTTTCCATCTGACTCCTACTCACATACTCTCATGAATAAGTCAATACTGTGTATTGTATCACACAAAGCAAAGATACTGTGTTTTGATTATCTTCTCCTTCCATGTCATCCCTATTCAGAATACCATAGTACAGCAAATAAACATACATTATGAAAAATAGATACAACCAGGATGCATTCTCTGCAAGTTTGCTTATTTCAATTATGTTAAATACGTATACAGTTATAAAATCCATCTATTTTACTACTAGATGTCTTCCAAGGAAGCATGCATATCAGACTTCTTGAAAACCATCTTTTCCTCCTCAATTATTTATTTATTTATTTATTTTCTTAGCAGCACTGGGTTTGAACTCAGGACCTCATGCTGGCTAGGCAGGCACTTTTATCACTTGAACCATTCTGCCAGCCCTTGATCATTTATTAAAGAGTGATCTTCTCTAGTTTCTGGATTAGCAAGCACTTGATTATTTTGTTGTTGGATTTTGCTTGTTTAAAGATTTCTGTCTGATCTTTCTATATGCCTATCATATACAAATAGCTAGATATTGAGAGAGAAATATATGTGCATGTGTATGTATAGAAGTATACAGAGAGAAATATATATGTATATATTTGAGTAGTACATATGCACTCAGGCTTCCATTAACCTATAAAACATAATTAGTTTTGAGTCTGTACACATGGCAATCTTCACAATCATACACATTTTGAAGTTTTGGTGCTGGTTCACCAATGTGTACACAAAATACATTTAAAACATAATATATGTCCAAGGTTTTTTCACAAAAATATGTAAGGACATTTCTTTTTTTTTTTAAAGTGACTTTTACTGCAGGGTTTTTTAAAAGTCATTTTGTAGAGAAAAATTAAATACTAGTTTCTTTGATGTGCTAGTTTTACTGAAAGGAATACATTACTAAAGAAGAATGCTTACTATTTTTATAACCATATTTCCCTTAAAACATTCTTGGAAAAAAATGTTCATTTATTTTTGTTGTAGGTCTGGCCAAGGGGTGATAAAAAAGCCTCCAGTCTAAGCAATCATGCTGAGAACAAAGGGCAGGTGTCATTTTTTTGTTGTTGTTGTGATTGACCAGAGCTGAAATCAGGACTCTCTCAGAAGCTATTGTGGAATTTACAGTAATCACCCTGGCTGACTGCCCATCACACAGCTGAACAGCATCTCAAAATACATATATATCTGGGGAGAAGGCCACAACATATTTCTAAAATTCTCATTGTTTTTATTCTTCAAGTTCGAAAGATGATTTTTTTAAGAGAAAAGAAAAAAACTCACCCAGCTGTTTGCACTATTCATATTCCAGTAGCCTCCAGACTGCTCGAGGCCACCTGGTTGACTCTTGCCTTGGAGTCGGTCTAGAAAAGCATTATTTACCCTTTAAAACAATGAAAAATGAGTGTAAGTAGAAAGTCTGCTGCAGGGAAAGAGATTTTTGAGACTCTAATGTGCTATGTGAACTGACTGGGAATTGCTTCCTCCCTTCAGCCTAGGAGGAATCTACAGAAATCTCTTTCCATGCACCACAAGGCATCCTGATAACAGTCCTCCATGGAACAGGCACCAGTCTTGCCACAAGCCAAAGGGGGCACAGACTCTTAACTTCAGGCAAGAGCCTTGGTCACCTAAGTAACTGTACCCCTCAGGGCCATGAAACCCAGAGGTTGAGGAAAGATAGATGCTCTGGCAAGAACCAAAACAGAAGAAACAGCAAAATTTGCTGTGGCACTGTTGTTGTAAGATGGGCATCATTCTCATCTGTGCTATACCCCACTGCCAGTCTTGCTGAAGTAAACCCTGTAAATGGAAAGTAGAAGGAAGAGAGTAAGGGAAAGGGAAACATCAGAAGATATTTGAAAGCTTTCAAGAGAAGGAATTGGTGCATATTTCCCTAATGTTCTCTCATATTCGAAGCAATTTTAGAAATTAAGTTCTGAATTACTAATAAATTATAAGTTATTATTATGTTAATCACTCAGTATCCATGAGTGATTGGTTCCAGAAACCCCACCCCACCCCACTCCCATGGATATCAAAATTTACAAATGCTGAAGTCCCTTATATACAATGATATAATATTTGCATATACCCTACAGGTATCCTCACATATACTTGTTAAACCATCCATAGATTACTTATAATATTTAAAACAATGGAAGTGCTAAGTAAAGAGTTGTTACACTGTTTTTTTTTAGGGAATAGTGACAAATCAAATCTGTAGACATTCAGTGTAGGCACAATACTTTTTCTAAATATTTGCAGTCCATAGTTGATTGAATCCATGAATGAGGAATCACAGACATGGAGAGAGAGCTGTCTGGGAGTTCAGACATTAATAATTATAAATATTATAGGTTAATAATATTTATAATTAATCATTCTAAATATTTGTTTTATGAACTTTTCAACATCATGCTCTGAATTGCCTATGCATGGCTGAGTAGAGTTAGGGACTTGGAAGCTAGAGAAATAGCAAAGGATTCCTTTGGGACCATGCAAATAAGACTGCAAGCTTTCTTGGAGGCAGACATAGTGCTAGCTCATGGCAGTCACTACATATTTATGGGAAGAAGGAAAAGTAGTAACCATTCTTATCAGCCTCCTTTTCAGTCTGGAAGACTGTCAGAATATAGTCATAGTGAATGACTACAAGTAATTGACTACTACATATGTGGGAACTTAGGAAAATAAGGGCTGAGTGGCAGAATCAAAGACTGAACGCTGTTTGTCTATGCTTGCTCAGAGCTAGCCAAGGTGCCAATGGTGTTTTGACTCATTTTGATATCTGGGTCGAGTTGCTGTTTCTCTACAACTTCAAGTCCTACGTGGCAGTGGTTCCATCTCAGATTTGATAGTCTTCCCCCTCTCACCGTGAAAATCTACCAAAGTACCATATGGTAGATGGTACTTTGGTTAGCTTGGCTCATTGCAGAGCTCAATGTGTAAGTTTTCTTTTCGAATCTCTCAGCAAGCAGGTTGTACAGTATGTTACTGAGCTGCAGAGTTCGATACTAAGAAAGAGAAACTGGAACCTAACCCCCCACCTTCCAAGCAACACATCAATGGTATTCTGCAGCGGCCACCTATTTGCTGGGGTTGTTTTTAGTGATTTTCCCTCAGCATCCCCAACCCCATTCCATCCTACATCCAAACCACCAGAGGTTTTGTCTGCTCTACCTATTCAATGTATTCTGACTTCACTGGTTTCTTTCCATGGATACCATTCCAGTTCTAATCATCACCACCTCTCCTGAAAGTAGTCTCCACTCCACCCTCTGTAATTCATTCTCATCACAACTACCTCCCAAGTTATTAAAAGGAGATCTTGCCTTCCTGTTGCTGGAAACACTCCTGTGACTTCCCATTGGCCTAGGAGTAAAGCCATCGGCATACACAATCTCACATTGCCTCCTCCCAATCTACTTTTTCTACAGCATTGCATATCAATCTCTTCCTGACCAACTATAATACAGTCATTTGGAACTCAGACTCCAACCCTCATTTCCACAGTAAAGCCTTTGAAGTTTCCCTCCTCTCTATGTGCCTGGCTGACTCTTCTTGTCTTTTGATGACAGCTCTTCCATGAGGCCTTCTTTGGTCACCTATCACCTCCAACTGCTGCTGTAACATCACTCAGTGATATAGTCCTCATGGCACTTATCACCATCTGAAAAAAACCTTGCTGTTGAATTGTTGTCTTCTGTTTCTGTCTTCCAGATTATGATTTCCATGTGGCTGGGGACATTTTCTGTGGTATTGACCCCATTCATGGTACCTGTAACAAAGCCTTGGCAGAGGGCACCCTAGTAATGTACTTATCCAATGAACGAACCTTCTAGGCACATGGTCCCTACCTCTGCCCACTACTATAACCAGTAACTGCTTCATAAAAGCCCTACTGGGGTGAGTACAAAATGCACTACCACTTAGTAGTGACTGGTCTGTCGCGAAGGAGAGTGATGTGTCACATCTGAGCATAAGTTACTAGAGGGTCAGAGTGGTTGAGCTCTCCTTGATGCTTTTCAAGTGTCCTTGACTTGCCTGGCCTCTGCAGCATGGGTTACGCAGAGGTGACTTGTAAAGAGATCATTCCTCTCAATTCCTATCAAGAACCCAAACAGGAAGAAACAATTTCAGTTTATATTTTTGATTACTGTTATAGATAGCACCTACATTTTATTGCTGTCAAACTTGTGCTCTGGGTTTTCTTCTGAGGGTTAATTCAGATGATAAAAACTATTATTTAGAGATGGTCCAAGTTTCAGTAAATCAATTCAGTTCATTCTGGTGTTCACCTCATAACCCGGGTCCTTTCAAGCCCTTGACACCCGCCCCTCACCATCCCCCATTCTCTGTCTATTCTCTCTAGAGTTCCTACTTGTCTTTTCTTGCTCAAATAGTTACATTGGGTCAGGCTCTGGGGCAGGTTCAGGCTCAACCTCATTATAAGATTCATTGAAAAGCCTGTAAGAAATCCTACAAGCTTTCTATTATAAACTCAGGATTGAGTGTTCTGCTATGTGAACTTCCAAACAGGAGGAAACATGTTGCCTTTTCTACTCCAGTGAAATTATGCCCCTGGAGAGCACCTATATATATACCATATAGTTTGTGTTGTTTCCCTGACTAAGACTAGAGACCAATATTTCATTCATCAAGAGGTTGTTAAATGAGTTTTCTCATATGCTATCATGGGCAAGCTCTCTGTAAACTTTAAGGACAATGCAAATGTAAGTTTTCTTCAAAAATTAAAAACATACAATACGAGTTTAAAGACAATTATTTCAAAACGGATTACTGAGTTAATCATACAGGGAAATTTCCTCATGGATTAAATTTGAATCTACATTTAATTAGAATCAATGAAAGAGAAAACAAGATATAGAAAATAAACAGCCCTGCCAATGTTTAGATACTCAGCTGTATAGAAATAAATTTAGAGAATCTGAGAGTCAAGATTCTTATAACAAAGAAGTTATCCTTTCTACCTCTATTCAAATAACATGTACTTCCACTGGGTTCTCATCAAAGATTAATTTATTAGCAACAGGGCCTGTTAACATAGCACATCACTATCTTTAAGATGCTTAAAGCTTTCTAATCCAATTAATCCCCAGAAATCCAGAGAAATAATTGGCAACTACTAACAACCAGTGTTATACAAATATGATATCATTTTAATAGAAAGTCTTTTAGAGAGAAAATGAACAAAACCAATAAAATGGACTGGATGAATTTATGGCCTACTTTATTATAAAAAGGTTCTCCCCCACCTCTACCCCCAGATTATCCAATAAAATAGCCTGACCGTTGTCTCAAAGTTGTGATGTTTCCTTAAGAGAGAAAAACATAAATTCTCATTTGACATTTTAAGACTTCTTTTATTATTGTGGTTTTGAGACAAGTTTTCACTATGTAGCTCAGGCTGCCCTGGAACTCTCTATGCAGCCCAGGTTGACCTTGAACTCTCAATTCTCTTGCCTCCACCTCCTGAGTGCTACAATTACAGGTATGCACCACCATGCCCAGCTTAAAACTATTTTGACTAGACTATGGAAGAACAACAATCCAGCCAAAAAAGCCTCAGCACCCATCTACCATGGCACCCTCAGAACTAGGAGCTTTCATTGAATCATTTTAAAGTCTTTCATTTATAAAGTGAAATCACCACAACTCAAAAATACGCTTTAGTGATGGTGGGAAGGTTAACTACATAAGAGAAGCCATTTACTTTCAAAAGAAGAAGTTGCCTCTTTAAATCATGAAAACCTTTGCATTAAATTCTTCTCCTACAACACTCAAGCACACCTGAAATGAATTCAACCCAAGTTCCTCCCAAGGACACCCTGGCACAACAATGACAAGACAATGTGGTAGCTATCAGAACTGTCCAAACATTAGCACGGTATTTACTGGGCACTCTCAAATGCTTACACCTGATGTTACAAATGGAGAGAACGAGTTCTTACACTATTAAAAATTAAAAATTATCTTGAGATTTTTTTCCCCCTGATGCATTAGTCAATATAAATAATAAGTGTTTGTCTGAACTTCTGTACCCAAGTATTGGTTGAACAATTATACTAATCTAATTATTCTAAAGTAGTCTCCAAATGGTAAAACATCAACTCAAAGAACTATTTTGCTCTGCCCCATTGAAGACAAATTAAATGAAGTTTAAATAACCATACAGACTGATAGCATGATTCAGCTTCCTAATGTAAGTTTATAATACCATCCATCCAGAAAAATTGGATATTGCACGTGTGTGTATATATGTACATACACACGTGTGTAAATAGTATGTAGTAGTTGCTATAATTCATGCATGCACCATGACCTGATAACAAAGATTTAAAGATGACCTAGATTCCAAAATCATATTTAACATTAGTACTGTAGTGTTTTCCTAAAACACTGCAAAACTTTATAAGTAATTGATTTTACCAAAGATGCTTATTTTATTAGACAGTTATACCTCCTGTGCTCAGTTTGATGGATTTTGGCTCTTTCTTCCTCTTGCTGCTGTCTTTTAGGTTCCAGTAATTTATTCTAGGAACAATAAAAGTTTTAAAATATGATTTTCAATTAACACGGTTGTACAAAAGACACCCAAATCAATTACATATTTAAACTTAGCTTATGCAATATTTCACTTTTGAAGTTTTTATTTAAGTACTATTTGGATGCGAAATTATTTTCCTATATAAGTAGGTAGCAAAAATAATTGTGGCTTAGTCAAACAATAGCTCTGTAAGTGCAAAATTGTTAAATTAAAAAGACAATGTGCATGGTCAAGAAATTACATCAAAAGTTGTAAAATACACAGAAGAAAACACGATGTGACTCAAATTCATCTGTGTCTTACAAAGTAAAACAAATCAAATTAGTTCCTTTAAGAGAAGCATGCAATACTATTGGTATTTCTCTAGCGTTTCTTTCCTAATAAATTCATTGTAACTTACAAATAAATATTAGACTCAATTCTGTAGTGCAATTCTATTGATAAGGCATTCTCCATCCTGCAGAATAACCACTTACCTATTACTGATTGGTCACCTGTAATACCAGCGGAATGGTGGGCTACCTCCACAGGAAACTTTGCTTCAAATAGACAATGTTACTATAACTAAATCTCTAGCTTCCAACATCCTGGTTATCTTCTCCAAAGGAGCAACTTCTTGCAGATTCAGTTACTATGTCTATAGTCTGGTACCAAAAAAACAAAGTACCAGGACTTCTCTAATACCCAGATGTTTACCTTGAGCAGATTGAGTTTTAATTCTATCTCAAAGACAGAAAGAAGCAGAGGGAAGATTAGGCCCAAACCATAAATCAGTGTTTGAGTTAAAGAGATTTTCTAGTAGAGAAAAGACTGTCACATCCTGATAAACATACTGTAAATAAACAGTGATAGTGGCTGGTTTATTTTTAAAATCCAAACTTCCTGGTGAAAAGGATAAAATATACTCAAAAATTCATATTGACATCCCATTTTTAAATTTTTTTTAAAGGTCATCTAATATTTCAGAGTTTCTCACAACAACTCTCAAAAGTAGGCAAGTAAACAAAAATAAATGAAATAATATAAGTTGAGGAAACAGAGGATCAGAAATACAGGTTAAGTAGCTTGTCAAGAACTGAACAGTTAATTATTAGTTTGTAGCTAATTATCTTCTGCAGGATGCATCCAAAATAAGCAGTGGGGAATAAGGATAACTCATAGCAGTTCTTCATTAGAATTAGAATGCTAATTCTTTTCATATTCATTAACCCATTTTTCCAAGAAACAGTACCCAGCCTGTTCAGAGTTTAATACAACTCTGAACAAACTAAGCTCTGAAATGTGACACAAAGAACCATACAACATATATATTACATAGATTATATGCATATTATTACATTTTCCTTAAAAATAATTTGAACATAACATTTTCAGACTTGGCAAAATGATTCTCTAGAAATAATAAGTAAGCACTTATAGCCATGAAAAAAGAAACAGACTAGAAAGAACCAGACCCACCAAACATTAAAATGTATCATGAAACTTAGTAATTAAACAATTTGATACTAGGAAGAGACCTAATACACGTGGAGATGTGACTTATCATGAAGTTGGGTTAAGCCAATGCAGGAGAAACGGTCTGCTGAATGATGCTGGAATAAGTAACTACTGAAAGAAAAATCAAAACTAGATCCCTTACTTAATGAATAAAAATAAATTTTATAGAAGTCTAAGATTTGAACCTAAAAGATGAAATCATAGACATTTTCAAAGGATCCATAGGTAAATTTAAGGAGTGAGGAAGGTCCAGAAATCATAAAAAGGAAAACATAAATAAATTTGGCTGATTAAAAGTTCATAGTTTGGGTTGGCAAAGTGAATCAACAAGGGTGAGGCCCTGAGTTCAAACCCTGGTACCGCTAAAAAACAAAAAACTAAAAATAAACAAAACCCATAATTACCGTTTCAATAAAATATTATAAAGAAAAGTCAAAATAAATAAAATTAAAATGTTGCTATTTATTACACATGCTAATACATTTTTCCATTCATTCATGGAACAAATACCTGGGTGCCTATTATGAGTCAGGCTTGGATCAACATGATAGGTTACAAAGGTGAGCAACATATAATGAGAGTCTTGCTCTGTGACTTTGTATTCTAGAAAGAAACATTGTTTTTTCTAATTGGCAGTACCAAGCATTGAACTTAGGGTCTCACACTTGCTAGGCAGGTATTCTATCACTTGAATCATTCTGCCAACCCTAAACTTTACATTTTAGAGAAAGGAAACCCAAAAACAAGTCCAGAGTGGTCTTCTGAGAATCCTTCCATAGAAATAGGAAATATACATATATCCATTTCAACTTTTATATGTTGGCATACATCTAGTCCATCTTATGCAGGATTAAACCACACTGATATGAGACTCAATGGCTTGGTGACTATTTTAGACTGAGACCTGAGGAAGTAATTAAAAACTTACACAACCAATAAGGGAAAGAGAACAACCAAGCAGAAAAAGGGCCAAAGGATAGATCAGGTAGTTCACACATAGAATATAAATTACCTATAAATTCAAAATGGTCATCATTTTTACTCAAAGAAATATCTATTGAAACAGTGAGACACAATTTTTCTATCAAAACCAGGCATGGTGGCCACATCTGTAATACCTGCACTGGGGAGACCGAAGGAAGACTGAGAATTCAAGGCCAGCCTGAGCTACAATAGCAAGACCCTGTCTTCAAAATTTTTTTCTAACACATTGGCAAATATCCGAAAAGTCTGACATAGAATCAAGTGCATTCAAACACTTGGGAGGATGGATCCAAATTAGTGAAAACTAATTTAAATTTTGGAGGACAATTTAGCAATAACCATGAAGATATAAAATGTATGCTTCCCTTTTAGAAGTATTCAGAGGCATATGGATATTTACAGATATATAATCAAAACTGTAAATGTTCATGGGAATATCTTAATGCCTACCAGTAAGGTACAATAAGTAAGACCATCCACAACAACAAGTTACTATGAAACAGTTTAAAAGAATAAGGCAGAGGACCTCCTCACCTATAGGTGAGGAGGATCTATACAGAGATGTCAAAGAAAAATTCAATGACAAAAGCTAAGTTCAGAGCAATTTCCTTGGGATGCTTCTGTGTAAATAGGAAATATATTCATATATCCATTCCAACTTGTTATTTTGGCAGCACCAACTTTTTTTTTTTTTGGCAGCACTAAGGTTTGAACTCAGGGCCTCACGCTTACTAGGCAGGTGCTCTTACTGCTTGAAGCCACTCCACCAGCCTTGCATTCCAACTTTTATATGTTGATATGTTTCATATTTTAAATGTTTTATGCTATGGAAAAATACATGAGAAAATGTTAACCATAATTATCACTGGGTAGAGAAACTTGGAGTGTAGTGGACATGGTGAAGAACACTTTAATGTCAGATATGGGTTTTGTTTTTTAATCTTTGAACCACGTGGATATGTCACTTCCTCATACCATCAGCATGGATTCACTATCCATGTGGGAGGCCATTTCTGTTTCTTTATGTTTTCCTTTACTTAAAAATTACAGTAAATATATAGTTTTTAATATTTTGAGATATACAAAAGAGAAAACACTACATCATGAAACTGTGAACTGCTAGGGAGGAAGAAAAGAGGAAGGGAAGAAGACAACTTACATCGTCCTATTACAGAGACAAGGATGGGAGAGGAGAAGACGACCCAGCGGGAAATGGGGGCAGGGAGCTGATGAAGCATCACCATGCAAAAGCATTGCTCCAGATGGCAGGGTGAGAGACTGGCATTGCTGCACTCTGGTTATTATCCTATAACTAGCAAAGTGTGTTTACTAGGGAGAGGCCAGCTTTTCTTTGGTACTAAAAAGGATAATTTCAACTAATTAATTTGTTCTGAACTGACAGCTACTGAGGATGTGCCTGCATGTCTTATAAGCATATTCCTGATTCATTTACTGGGTTCTCACACGGAAGTACACTATCTAGTTGGACAAATACAAAGTAAGTTGTTCTTGTTCCAAGTACTAAGCTTGGGATACTAAGACAATTAAAATGCTCTAAGCAGGGGGAGATGATGGACAACAACTGAGATCCTGTCAAGTCCTGTGCTATTCAACACATATTTATTAAGCACCAACCACTTTCCAGACACCTGGATTCATGCCGGGGGTACAGAGGCAGATAAGCTCCAATTACAATATAAATATGGGGGCAGATCCAGAAACAACCATGATACAAAGCAAAAAGAATTGCATTGCTGAACATAAGTTCAAGCAATGATGTGGGTATACAAAGAAAGAGAGGCACACAAGAGAAACAGATGTTCCATGTTTTGAGTGTAGCCACAAAAGCTCTCCAGGTCTTCTCACTATGCTCCACAACCCCCTACATTCAGAGGGCACTTCAGTGATAAGATACAAGACCACCTTGGCATGCCAAGAACAGAACATCTTATAAATGTTAACCGATTGGTCCATGGTGAATGACGACGATGCTGCAAATAGGGCCATTTTCTAGGCATGCCAGGCGAAGGCTGCTCTGCTAGGCAGGTGCGGCATTGACACCAAGATCTCTGCTTGGAGCCCAAGCTAACAACAGGAAGTAGAGGAGTCTCATTTCCAGATAGAAGTTCTGAAAATCAGTTCTCTGGACTACTATTTACTAGTTGCCCTGTTCTATCAGAGTCAACCACACAAAAAAACAGGTGTGCACCAAGGCAGGAGGATTGCAAAACCTCATGAGGCTAGAGTCAAAGCCATGCTCCACAGAATGACTTTAGTAATTGAAGATGAAGATAGCACCGTTTTAAAATCACATCCAAATCCCACTGGGGTGTGTGCTGACATGGTTCAGCCTGACTGCTTCATGTAAACATTAAAGTACCATCGCCTGGCAGAACAAACTTCTCCCAGGAGAGGATGTTCTCTCAACTCAACAAGAGGAAAAGGATGTAGGGGGAGCAGGAGGGCTGAGATCATGAGGAGCAAAGAACTACTGCCTTTGAATGTTTAATACAGAAGCACTTCCAGGGGAAGGAGGGTGTTTTAAAGAAATTCTGTTTCTAAGGCTCCTCACTGTGAGGACTTTGCCTGCAAGGACACAGATGACCTTTGCTAGCAAGAGTGAGGAGAAAACATGGAAAGGACCCTCAAAAATTGAGACCAATCAAGTCAAAGGAAATAAATACTACTGGGTAATGTAGGGAAGTTAGGAAAAAGAGCACAAAGAGTGTAACACTCCCCTTGCACTAGCTATTGTTAGACCTGTAACTTTCACATAATAAACAGACTCTTGCTACAGTAATGATTGACTTTGGAGATCTATATCTTCATATATATAGATCTGTATCTTTCCTATCAACTTTCTTCTATCTTTTAAAAATCTTTTCTTTCTCTAACATTATTTATTTGCTATGGAAAATGTAGAAATTATAAGGAAAAACAAGAAATCAGGCATAAAACTCCCCACCCAGAGATAAGCTCCTTTCTGATTTGTACACATAGATTATAACTTCTCATCACCTTGGGTCACATTTTAGGCTTATCATGTGCCAGTCAACCGGATAAACTCTCTACATGTTTCCTCTCCTAGAAACAATGTCATGAGGCAAATAGCATCACTATCAGATCTAACAGATGAGATTTAGAGAGATGAAGTAACTTGTACCAAGTGCAATAAGAGGAGAAGGTAGGTTTTAAAATTTATCTGTACTCTATTTTATAATCTTTCATTGTCATATATGTGAGCATATTCCTATGTCATTAAAACATGAAGTAATCTGCAATGTGGCCTTATAAACTCCCATAGCTTCAAATCCTCTATCACTGAAAAAAAATTGTTTCAAATTTTCCATTAATCTCATTTAAAAATAAGCTTCTATATACATCTTGTGTGCTTCTGATTATTTCCTCAGAACAAATGCACATCTTTTAGATCCAATACTTTTAGAAAACTCTTCAGAATTTGATGTTGCCAAAGAGCTTTTTGGTTGAGCCTCTCACCAATTACAGTACTTGAGTTCAACTGTATCATTAATAGTTACTAGTGTAAATTCTCCTTGCCCAGCGAACTCCCAGATTATTCATATTTTTCTAAAGTTTCTTATTTAATTTCATGGTTATTATCTTGGTTGGAATTTAGACATTTTTCAAATGATCTCAAATTCCGTGGAGATTTGTATTGGATTTCATTGAACTCACTTGGGTAGAACTGTAGCTGTTGCAGTATTGAGCTTTCTCATTCAAGAACACTAGCCATCTCCAATTTATTCAAATTAACTTTTATGGATTACAGAAAAGTTTTGTTGTTTTGTTTTGTTATTGAGCAATTTTTATAGCTGCTTTTTCATGGAGATTTTTTTATTCCATTACATTGTTTGCTGATATTTAAGAAACTTAATTCTAACATATCTATGTATATTTTGGAAATAACTCCCTTATTGGACTCCATGTTTTCTGTTCATGTTTCTTTTTATTCTTTTGGGTTATATAGGCAAGTTGTACTCATCCATAAGTAATGATTTATTTCCAATAATTAGAAAAGCTCCTTTTAATTTTTATTTCTCTTCTTACCAAATTGGCTAAAACAATTCCCAAATCTTGTTCGATGCAATATTAACAGTTTTTTATTGTTTAAAATAAAGTTTTCATCTAATAACTCTGAGAAACACCAGATTGTAACTGGTTAATGGTAGGGGTTACAAACATCCTATGTTGTTCACTGTTCTAGTTTATCACACTGGAAGATAATGTGGCTATTGGTTTGGAAAGCTATGTGTATGTTAAGAGTATCTTTTCCCCCTATCTCCTTAAAGTAGGTTTTTAAAAATTGATAGAAGCAGCTAAGGCATATCAATGCCTTCTTGTGTAACTAAAGAGACAATCAAGTATTTTTTTTCTCATGACCTAGTCTCCTGCAGTGATATGGTATAACAAGTTATAACGTAAAGCTAGTCATCTTTGTGTTCCTAGAATAAACACTAATTTGCCTGGGTAAATTATTGAGAGAAAAATTCCATTAGTCTACCTTTATGAGATTGGTGTGTGTGTGTCTATGTGTGCACTTACTTTATCAAGTTGTGACACTGTGGGGATGATAGTTAAATAAAATTCTAAAGTGTTTCATCGTTTTTCCTTCCTCTGAAACAATTTGTAAAGCACAGGAAAAAAATCTGGTCCTTGAAAATTCAGAAGAACTTACTTCTAAAGTTACCTAAATTCAGCCCATTGGAGGAAATAATTCCCAGAAAACTTTCCAGATCACCTGCATTTCCACTAGTCTTTATGTATTTTAATTCCTGGAATCATCTTAGAGTAATATTTTTCTAGAAAATCATTCACTTAAGCCAGATTTTCTAAATAAAGATACATTCTTGATTTTGGAAAAAAAATCCAGATTTTCATTTTATTAGAATAGCATTATTTGTAGTAATATAAATTTAATCTTTCCCAAGTTCTAGCCCCTTGTTTCCAGTGTTGTCTATTTGTATTTTTACTAATCTCTTCTTGATTAGACCTTGTGTAAATGTGTTCATTTTGTTGACTTTATCAAAGAATAAGTGGCTGGATTTTTTAGACCAGCTGTTTCTTAAATTTTCAAAATTAATCTCTGTTCTTATCGTAATTACTTCCTTCAGTATTATTTATTGTTCTTGCTCTAAATTCTTGGATTGGATGCACAATTCATTTTTCTTTTCTTTTTTTTTTTTAGTATTAAGTGGATTAAAAAGTTATAATTTTCTTTCTCTGAGCACAGCTCTGCATGCATCCCCATAAAATGTTCTCATTGGAATTTTCATATGTTCCAGAACAATAATTTTATTTGTCAACCCAATAGTATAAGTATTTCCTGGTTTGCAGTGGGGACTGCAAAATGGCTGTAAAATTAGTAACCATGAAAAAATTGGTAGGTTAAATGAGCCTATCAGAGATTTTAAGAATTTTCTCAGAGTAGCGAGAAGACAGGATAAGTGACCTTGGGAGACGTATGTTAAGGATAGACTGGACCTGAGATAGCAGTGCTTCCAAAGACACATCAGGAGGGAATACTCAGCAGCCACTGAGGCATCAGCTGGAGAACAGCGCTGAGAGCAGCTGTGTGCAGGGCTCTGTCCCCTCTCGCACCGCACCTGCACAGTACACCAAGAGGCACTGGCATGGCCCCCTGGCTAAACAGGGCAATGTCCCAAGCACTCACTGACCATAGACAAGAGGATACTGTCCCCACAATCTTGATGAGGAAACAAATGCAATGCATGTGCCAGATAAGCACAAGAGAAAGTTTTAAAATAACCTAATGAGCAGGACGATTTGGTTAAAGCTTCTCCTCAAATGAAATAAAAAAAGAGAGCTAGAAACTGTAAGGAACAATGAAGCCATATGGAGAAGAGACCTGGAATGGCTGAAATCTCCTTGATATTTGGCCTGGAATGGCCTGCAGAAAACAGTAAAGAGAAAACTGGAGAGATGCATGTTTTTTCAGATTAAAAGAGACAACCAAAGGCCATGCAAGATTAAAAATAAAAAAACACTATAAAATACCCTATTATAGAGGAGGGAGGAAGAGAAAAGAAAAAGAATCTGTAAATAAATGGAATAGAGAAAATATAACCAAAGAGCCAGAAAAATAAAGAAATACAGCTAATAAGAAGTAAATTAAGGAAGGAGGGGAGGTTAAGAAAGAGTAATATAAACAGGGTGAATTTGATCAAAGTGCATTATATGCATGGATGTAAATATCACAATGAAATTCTTTGTACAATTAATGTTAATAAAAAATACTTAAAGTGAATTATGTGGCAAGAATACAAATCTGTGCAAATACACTAGCAACCATAAGAATTAGAACAAGCTGGGCATGGTGAGCCCAGCCCTTGGGAGGCTAAGGCAGGAGGATTGTGACTTCGGAGGACAGCATGGGCTACATGGCAAGACACTGTCTCATAAATAAATAATAAATAAATAAGAACATATTAAATTGACTTATTCTAAAAAAGACTATGAATTAAGTAAATAGGAAAAAGTGTCATTTTGTCACTAGAATTCTACTTTACACAGAGGTCAAAATTAAGTAACGGAAAAAAAGAAATGCGAGCAAAAATCTAAGTACAGGAAATATTAGAATCAGACAAAATAGGAAGAGAAAAAAGGAGTTAAGATGAAAAATAATTAAATGAGAATAATAGAATATCTCAAATTAATTTTAAAAAAATCCATGCTGAAAGGTAGACTTTGCCTTAGTCTATTGGTTGAAACTACAGCACATGTCCACAATGGAACCAATGACAGTCAAGGAGAATGGCGTTCCCATAAACAGTGAGACAACCAGGGCTGAATCCCTGTGGCTGGAGTACTATTTCCTTTCTCTGAAGCAGAGGCCACGCAAAGTAGGATGGGTGCTAGAAGAAAAATTAGGGTTATAGGAGAAAGGCAGGCATCCAGCAGTATTTGCTATGCCACTCTAAAGTTATCACAACACATAATTTATTTCCTTACAGCATTAAATACCACAAAGTGGTAAACAACTATAAAGGAAAAATAATTTGCCTACCTCGTCCATTAAAATATAAACTTCAGGAGGAGCAGGACCTTGTCTATATCGTTCCTTTTAAAAAATATTTTTATTTTGTTGCTGCTCTTTACTCAAGGGAGGAAGTTTCTATTTCTTTTTTTAAATTAATTTTTTATTTGTGGTGGTACTGTGGTTTGAACTCAGGGCCTTGTGCTTGCTAGGCAGGCACTCTACTACTTGAGCTATGCCACCATCCCTTAAAATTAGTTTTTAACTGATACATAGAAACATAAAATATTAATGGGGTACAATATGTTTCAGTACATGTGTACCTTGTGTAATATTTAAATCAGAGTAAACATATCTATCTCCTCAAACACTTATCATTTACTTATAAATGCATTCAAAAATCCTTTCCTTTAGCTTTTGAAATATACATTACTTTTATCAATAGTTACCCTACTCTGCAATAACACACCAGAACTTCTTGCTCCTATCTAATCATAACTTAGTACCCGGTGATCAACCATTCCCCAACCTTCCTTCCCTTCCCTCTACTTATGCTGGTTTTAATTGTAGCTCCAGTATCTTGCACAAGACTCAGCAGAATAGGAACTAGATAAATGCATGTTGATAGAATGAATGAATGAATGCTGGGATAGATTACACTGAGATAGAGATCAACCAGAATAATACAGCTTTAAAGAAGCCAGAAAAAGCAAGCTTTCTAATGGAACTACATAGTACTACAGTTACAGGAAAATAGGTATTGCCAAAAAAATACTGAATTGGATATTCAGAAGCTGTTTTACCTTTAGTGAGCAATTTTATAATGGCATTTGTGAATATAAACCAAATCATAAGAAATTAAGGATAAAGTGAATAATAAAGAGGTGGTAATGGTTAAGATTACCTTTGTCTTTCTTTAAATTTGTTAAAAGCAGAAAAGGTAGTTTCTCTGAGGATAGCAGAATCAAGGAAGGAGTTGATTTGTTTATTTTAGAATGTACAAGTGAGTATATTTATTGACAAAAAAGTAAGTATCCAATGAAGAAGAATATATTGAAGACTGTCCCTTCAGTATAAATTTCTAGAAGAAAATGGAACTGAATCAAATTGAAAGGTTAGCCTTAAGGAAAAACCTCCTCAGAGGCCACAGTAGTAGAAAGGAAAGTAGGAGATGCACAGAACAAAATAAATGAGCTGTCACCTCAATTTAACTTAAATTAACCACCTATGAATGGCTCCATCACAGGCATTCAATACACAGTTGTTGAAAGATGTAATTAACAAACACATGAGTGGATGCAATGATATAAATGGATTGTTTTGTATCTTCTTACCCATTGTTTTCTTAAGGTAAATCACTGAAGTGATATGGAATGGCAGATCCACACTATCAGGGAATGCCTTCAGTGGACATTTCCCAACAACAGACTAAGCAAAGAGGGAGAGAAGCAAAAATGAGGTAGAACAAATGGATGAGTAAGAATCCTGATGTATTTCACTATTAAGAAGTCTCTACAGATGGAATTATCTGTGTACTAAAGCTATTCATTTCAGCAGTCACTACAGTAATAAAGGAAAATAACTTATGGAAAAGGAGATATAATAAAAACATGTTCAATCAATATGCAGAAAATATGCATGTGTCAATCTTTGCCTAACTCTAGAATAAAAACAAGAAATAAAGATGGTTAATAAGAAAAAAAAAGCCTTAATTATCACTGTTTTATAGCTCAACCTGAAATTTAAATCTTATTTTCTAATCTGCTGAGCATTCTGAGCTAGAATTCCAGTTAATTGTGTGATCGAAGTAATAGGTTTGGAATGTTTTCTGCAAGAAATGTTGACAGGATTTATCAACCACCAATATGGCAAAAGGAAAAGTTGGAAAATAGTAAGTTGTTCAGCTATTTGGAGATCAATATTTTGACCTGGAATAAAGTGGCAGCTTGGAATCATCATTCTCATTTCATGCTGAGGAGTTTCTGGCCTGTTTTATCAAAGGCAGGTATGACTCTGAATATTTTCAGATTCCATGGCAGAAATTTCATAGTCACGAGGATTATCATTTAAGAACTCAAGGAAGTCTACACTAATTTCACTGATTTACATTGCTTAAAATATTTGGATGTCTCACATTTTTGTACCTCAGTGGTGTATGTTAATACAAATATTTGAGCCAGTTTCACAAGTTTACATGCCTGCCTTGCTACTCATCAAAGTATTCTCTGGTTGCTATCTGCAATTTCACATGCCTTTGATTTATATTGCAGTTGGTCATGTTTTGTGCTGCAGATCGCAAGTTCAAGTTTGCTCTATCCGTCTTCTCCATCAACTGCCAGTACTGTGGCAGACTCACAGCAGCCCACTACAGGTCTACGTACAGTGAAAGTTTTGACTGGAAAGAGCTAACACCATTCTTTTTGTAACATACCCAGAACTCATCTTTTATTTTCAATGCTTGTGGGTTCCTCTTTTTTTTTTTCAAGATTTTCACATATCTAAATATTACTATTCAGAAATCCTTCAAAATTAGCTTGTACTTCAAGCAATTTGCGGTAACTAGTAGAGTCTTAGAAATACCTTCTGATGCTGTTTGTCCTTCATTGTTTGCAATTTTTGGTTTTCTTCTTCCCTTAGAATCCTTATAAGCCTGGTTACTGGCCTATAAAATTACAGCATGGGGAAAAGTTCATAGAAAAGTATCACCACAGCACACAAATATGCCTACCATGAGACTGGTATTAATAACAACCTCTGTGTGAAGCATACACTGAGCTCTTCACACACACTTACTTACTGAATGGTTTATGCATATGTCTGAAGACGTCCCTTGGGATATATAAAAAGAAGGCTAGTGTAAGCACAATCATCCAGCACATTTTAAAGGATGATTTAAATGCTTGTTTAATTAAGCTTTAAAATTTTTCCCCTCAGAGATAACCAACATAATTTATTCCTTCTGGGGGAAAGTTAAAGATATTTTCGAGAATATTCCAACTAGCTGATCAGTCCTCAACAGAGACCTGCAATAGCAGCAAAGTCTTTAAAAGCACTGGCATGTCTTTAAAAGCCACTGTTCATCAGTGGTATGCTATTAAACTTGTCACCTGGTGACTGATACCATGTAATTTCAAAGATGCATTTCTTTCTAAGTCTTTGCATTCCTAATCTGTACCTGAAGCACGTGTCTATTTCTGAGAGAGAAAACAAAGCCTATTCAGGAACACAGGCACCTTAGAAGAACCAGTATATGCAGTAGGGTGTCCTTTGGTCTTTCTGACCCACCACATCAGTGTCCCACACACACTGGCCTAGTGACCGAGCATACTGAAATGCATGAGATTTCAAGTACAGATTGTCCCTGACTTACAATAGTTCAAATTAAGGTATTTCAACATTATGACAGTGCAGAAACGACACACACTCTGAAGAAAATGTACTCTGAATTTTGATCTTTCCGAGGCTAGAGACATACAGTAAAATACAATCTCTAAACATTCAGCAGCAGAAGCCACAGCTCCTTGTCAGCCGTGCAATCAAAGGATGGTAACTGACATCCACAGTGTGCTGTGTTGCTGAATTAGTATGTGCAGTGGGTTAGGTATATTAAGTCCATTTTCAACTTGCAATATTTTCCACTTACGATGGGTTTTTCATAATTCCATCATGAGCAGAAAAGCATCTGCATTCTGTTCATTTGTCATGCACTTTTTCTACCTCACATTGATCGAACTTGTAGCCCCAGCCTCTGTAAGGTGGAGAGGTCAGCCTGATAACCTAAGGCTTAGAAAATTCCACTGATTTTGTAAAATTTCCACCAGCATCTTGGCGGAAGGCTGCATATCTCAGACCTTGTTCTCTGGACTAATAATCCATAAAGCTCATGCAAGCTGATTCCTCCTTTTCCCTGACTATATATTTTAAAGCACCTCTTAGTTCATTGCCCTATTCCTGTCACTATGAAAACTCATATCCCATCATACAGTAAGCCCCAATTTCTGGAGAAGGACAGAAACTTAGAATTATATCATCAACAGCATACCAATGAGAATAGTGGAACTACATGTGTTCAAATGTATCCAAAGTCTGTTACTACACAGTGTGACTTTGTCTTATCTATATCCCAAACACGAGAGGATTGTGATAAGCCATAGAAGGTGGGGAGTAGTTCTCTGATTCCCCCTCCCCCTTTTTTTGCTAGAAATATCTAAGTCACTGTATTCATATAATTTTCTACCATTAAATATTTATTTAGTAGAATATTGATGCTAAATTTTTGTCATTCAACTAAGGCACATTTTTTCCATCCTCTCTCAAAGCAATGCTTATAATATATTCATTTAGTCAACAATATTTAAACGTCCTAGGTCCAAGCACCGCATCTAAATAAAATCCCAGATCTGAGGCACCTATAATTTCATGTGGAAGTCAGACAAGATTGATGATTACAGTACCACAACAGGATGACTGTTTTGATAGAGGAAGCCTAAAAGGAAACTTTTAATTAAACTGAGTCAAGGACACTTTCTCCAAGTGGGTGTTCACTAAGTTGTGTTTTAAAGAGTGACCAAGTGACAAACAGCATAGTAGGAGTTTTCCAGGCCTTCCGTAACAAAGGACCACAGAATCGTGGCTGAAAGAACAGAAAATTAAGGTCTCTTCAGGATTGGTTGCTTCTTAGGACTGTGTGGGAAGGATGTACCTATTCTATGCCTCTCTCTGTGACTTGCAGAGGAAAGGCTTCCCTGTGTCTCTTTGCATGTCTCTATACATGTCATTCCTCTTTCCTTCTTTGCATGTCTCTGTGCCTTTTCATGTGGGATTCAAACTTCGTTTTAATTTGATTACCTCTGTGAAAAATCCCGTCTCCAAATAGGGTAGGGTTACACTCTGAGATCCTAAGGGCCAGGGCTTCACACATAAATTTGAGAAGGAAACCTCAATTTACCCCATGATAAACATTAAGTCCTAATTTCAAGATGGACTAATTTCAAGGTAGAATGAAGATGTTTCTGTTCTACTCTTTAAAAAAAATTTACTGAACATGTAAGAGGTGCTTAAACTGCTTTTGCTGAAAAGTACTGACTCCTTACTTGGGCTCATGAATTAACTAACAACAGGAGGAAAGAATGGCATCTCTGTCTCCATTTTGTACCTGTTGTCCTTTGCTCTGAGCTTTTCTCTCCCACAGCCACCTTGGAATCAAGGAAGGACAGGACTTATTGATAACATCTTTATGACAAGGAACTGAAACTACTCCTAAGGAACAGTGAAACCTTGCAAGACAGACCATGCCTCTAAATGAGGACAATTACCTATAATGATGAGGCTGCACCCTGGGGCAGGAGTAATCACAGTCCTGGGAACCAGATCATGCCTCTCAAGTGATAACAGGGATAACAAATCCTCTGGAACCTTTGAAGAACAAGGACTGAGATAATGGTTAAGCAAGCCCTACTCAGCCATTTGAACACATCTGTGACTGTGACTACTCAACTATTCATACCTTTTCCCCCTGCCCTAATTCTTTGTCTAAGTAAAGCTAAAGCTCATGTCTGTGTACCCCAAAGATGGCTGAAGATGCACTGAGTGCTTAATTTGCCTCTTTACACAGTATGTCCCAGGCCCTGAAATAAATCTGCTTTCTCTGCTTTCACCATGTGTCTTTATTTGGTATATATGGGTGAGTGGCCAGACCTGGCGTGTGGAATCTCAGGGGTTTGAGCCTTGGGTCCAAAACTCCAGTTTAGAGGACAAAACAAAAATCATAAACATTGTCTTCTAAAACCAAGGGATATTTGTATTCACAGAGGAAGATCTATAAAGACAAAATAAATGAAGACAGGAAAAGAACAAACCTGAAGACTTGCTGGCAAGGGCTAGGGGACATGGAGAGGAAACCAGTTTTCTCCACAGAACAACAAGAGGACCCAAGCAAAGGTTGCATCAGTTCCTGGAAGCCAGAAAGACAGGAAGGTGAAAGAAAAAAGTTGCTAGAAATTCAGCAGAAGCTGTTCATCTCAGAAGCTGCTAATTCCCCCAACACCAAAAGGGCCTCAAAAGGATATTCTCCAGAAAAATAAAACTGGCCATACTAAGTACAGAAGGCAGCAGTAATAAAAATGCTGGGCTGAGTAGGAATGGACTGAATAAAACCTGCATACACACTGATCCCATTCTGTGAAGTTTTCTTCTGTTTCCCATCATGTTCCTCTGAGAAGAATAAGGTGATGTTATTTTTTAAAGTAACAGAGGGAAAAAGAAAGAGCTCTTGGAAATTTAAAAATAAAAATCCCTTCTCCACAAAAACAACCAAATCATTAAAATGCTTAGAAGATAAAGTCAAGAATATATGTCAGAATTAGAGGAAAAACATATTTAACAGAAAAAAGTTAGAAAGTCTAGGTGACCTAGAATTTAAGTAATAGGAACTCCATAAAGAGAAATGAAAGAAAATAAATCAAAGAAATAGCACAAGAAAATCATTTAAAACTAGAGATGAGTTTCCAGATTGAGAAATGAATGAAATAGACCCTTACACTAAACCATATCATTACAGAAGATCAGGAAAAATAAAGATATTTTCAGGAGAAGCAGAGCGAGCTCTCATACAAGAACTGAAATTCAAATGGCCTTGGATTTCTCAGGAATCAACATTCAAAGGTAGATGAGCAATGCATTCAAAATTCTGAAGGAAAATCATTTTCACTTTGGAATAGTTACCAGTTAAATTCTAAGCCAAATATTCTGCAAATATTCCAAGCGAAAGTTCTGAATGAAGAGAGTTTTAGGCACAGAAGGAACTGAACAGTTTGCCTTCCACACATCTTCTCTTGGGAAGCTACTAAATAATATGTCCCATCAAAACAAAAGAAATGAGATTCAGAAATCTGGGCATTCAAGATAAGGAAGCTATAAAAGCAATTCCCAAGACAACTTCAAGCAGCAATTCTCAACCTCGGCTGCACTTGAGAGCTACCTGTCGAGTTTTAGAAACCCTGGAGGCCAGGCCACACCAGGGCAGAACCTCCTGGGGTGTGACCTAGGTATCAGCAGTTTTTGAAGCTCCCCAGGTTAGACCACTATGCAGAGGAGGCCATGAACCATTGTGTTAAAGGAGAGTCCCAGCGCAACGGCTGTACAGTAGACCTGAAGAACATCCAGTGCAGTTTAGAGGAGGAGAAAAAGAGTGATCCAGAAAGGCGGGGAGAGAGCAGATTACAGGAAGAACTGACAAGCTCTCTAATAGGCACAAAGTGGGAAAATGTGTGGAGATTTTCATCAAGAGGCATTTTGAAGAAGTCCTAAAAGCTAAAGAGAGTTTCCTTTGAACATGTGACTAAGAAAATGCAAAAATGAAATGCTTTAAAAGTTAAAAAGAAAAGGAAATATAACTAGAAAATACTAACTGACTGAGCAGTGAATGAGAAAGTACTTAAATAGTCATAAGGGAAAGTCTGAAATTCTGAAAAGTTACATTGAAGGAATGAGAAGAAGAAATGAATTAATAAGGTTTAAAACTGGTTAAGAGGTAGCTATAGACATCCATATATGTGTGTGTGTGTGTGTGTGTGTGTGTGTTAAATGATACTGAGAGCCGGTACCTACTCAATAGGCAGAGGTCAGGAGGCTCTCTATTTGCTAGCCTGGGTCACGAGACCCCATATTGAAAAAAAAAAAAATCACAAAAAAGGGCTGGTGAAGTGGCTCAAGGTGTAGATCCTGAGTTCAAATCACAGTACTGAAAAAAAAAATTCTGAGACCTGAGACCCAAATATCAAAAGAAACAGAAGAGTACAGTGGGTTAAGTAATTGTCCCCTAAAGATGTTCCCATCCTAATCCCTAGACTCTGTTAATGTTACTTTATATAACACAAGGAATTCAGCAGCAATTGAAGGTCTTGACATGGGGAGACAAACCTGGATTATACAGAAAGGCCCAATGCAATCATAAGGGCCTTATAAGAGGAAGACAAGAAGGTAAGAAGAAGGGAGAAAGGTTTGTGAAGCAGAAGTAGAGATTAGAGTGATACAGCCAAGGAATGGCCCAGCCTGGGGACACTGGGAGAGGCAAGGAACAGATGCCCCCCAGACTTCCCAGAAGGAACCAGCCTACTGACTCCTTGATTTTAGTGCCTTAGGAGCCATTTCTGATGTCTGGCCCCCAGAAATGTAAGAGAATAAATTCATGTTATATTAAGTCACTAAATCTATGCTAGTTTATCTCAGCAGCAATGGGAAATACAAGGAATTTGCAGTATTAGTGTAGAAGTAGGATCAAAAGCATACAAAGGACACACAAGACATTACGTATCATTCGACATTTTAAAAGAATGAACATGTGACACATGGATAAAAATGCAGAGTAATGTGCGAGTCTCTGGCAAGGGAGGTATGAGCTGTAGGCTAGTTTTCTCAAATGTTAATGTGCACACCAATCAACATGGTTGGTATTAAAATGCAGGTTCTGACTCAGGAGGTCTACAGTGAGGCCTGAGATTTGTCTGCATTTCATAACCTCCAAGGTGACGCTGATGCTGCTGGTCCATGGATCACACCTGAAGTAATGAAGATCTAGACTCAAGGTCAGTCCTCCAGACCTCAGAAGACTACAGAGGGGCTGACCCACAAAGAGAGAGAGAGAGAGAGAGGCCTAGCATACCATTCATGCCTGTAATTCCAGCTACTTGGAAGGCACACTGCATTGTGTTTCAAGAGTAGCCCAGGCAAAAACTTAGTGAGATCCCATCTCAACAAAAAACAAGGCAGGGGCATTGGTATGAGGATCATGCTCTGAGGCCAGCCTTGGGCAAAAAAACAAAACGCAATCTGAAACAATAACCTAAAAAAGTAAAAAGGGGGGGGATTCCAAGATGGCGGCTAGAGTTAGGAAGCAGAAAGCGAGCCTCCTATAGTGAAATCTTGGAGAGACGCTGGAGACACACTTTGCAGGCATAATCACTGAAAAGAGGCATAACTTTGACCCCTCCACACCTCCAGCCAGCGCAGAGAATCTCCACTTCACGTTAAATGGAGAAACCAGGAGGGCTCCCGGGCCGCCAGTCGCCCGCGCCCAGACAGCTTGTTAAGATGCAGACCAGGTGAGCTTCGCAGTACCACGGTACTCCCACAGACAAGCCTGGGCCAGAGCAGCATAGCCCCCTGGACAGACTGACCTCCACCCGGGGAAAAAAAGAGAAACTGAGTAATAAGCAATAAGAACAAATAAGACACGCGGGAAAGAGGGTGGGGTGCACTGAGTGCCAAAAATTGGGGGAAGGGAATCCTTCCTGGGACTGTAAATAAACAAGCGGGGCAGGCTGGAGAGGCTCTCGTGGGAGCGGGGGCAGGGCGTGCACCCAGCAACCAGGAGCAGGAAAGCTGGTGAGAGTGGCGGAGGGAGGAAAACTCCACAGGAGAGGAGGGAAGACCCACTTCCCACGTGAGCTGTAAACAAACATGGCGGCTGGCAGGAGCAGCAGCACCACCCAGTAATCAGGAGCAGGAAAGCTTGTGAAAGTGGCGGTGGGAGGAAAACTCCACAGGAGAGGGGGGAAGACCCACCTCCCACGTGAACTGTAGATAAATATGCAGGCCTGACAACGCGGGTGCAGTGTCACCTTTCCCAGTGTGCTTGGAAAGGGGAAAGCTTGTAGCAGAGGCTCGTGCACAGGAGAACTCTGAGCAAACAAAGCCTGCAGGGCCAGGTGAGTGCTAAGCTCACCCCAGAGATCTGCATAAATAACGCCTCCAGCAACAGCAGGCTGATAGCAGCGGGCAGGCAAGCCACAGCTGCAGATACCACTCTCAGAACTGTCTCCAGACTCTTTTTTTTTCTTTTTCTCCCTACCTTTGATGAGAGAACAACCGAATCACACCTGCAAGCAGAAAAACTTACTGAAACTGTATTGCATTTGAACTTGGGACACTTGGTGGGTTGTGTGTGTGTGTGTGTGTGTGTGTGTGTGTAGTTTTGTTCTACTTTATGCATCCCCTTTGATGAGACAACTACAGAACAACATCTGAGGCAAAATCTCTAGGATTGGAGACTGAGACGGACACCCAAATTATTAAGACTGAAACTTCATTGCATTTGAACTTGGAGGTTTTTTGGTTTTTTGGTGTTTTTTTTTTAATTTTCTATTTTCCATTTTATTTTAATTCATTTTTATATATAGATATTTCTTTCATTTACTTATTTTTTATTTTTATTCTTACCTATTTTTTTTTATTTCAATCCTCTGTCTCTCTAAAGTCTGTTCAGCTTACTGTCAATAAGTACACTAGCACTCCCTGTTTATACCTTTGAAACTTTCTTGTCTGAAACCTTGTTCTGCTTTCTTCCTCTTGTCTGTGTATTTGCTTTCCCCTTTTCTTTAACTTCTTGCTTTCCATCTCAGCTCACCCTTCCATTCTAAATATTACCATTGTTATTATTACAAGCTAGAAAATACTTAATTGTACACAGTACAGGGACAGTAACAACACCAAAGACAATGACGGGAAGACAGAAAAAAACGGGGAAACCAGTTTCCCCACAGCAAAAAATTAGTACAGGAACCAGAGGGGAATGAAGAGAACAGAAACTCAGATCCAGACTCCAACAAAATGAAGATAAACTATGCCAAAGGACCCAATGAAGCCCACAAGAATAATTTAAAAGAAGACATACTACAGGTACTCAATGAGAATTTTATAGAGATGATACTGGATAGGGTCAACCAAAATGTGCAGGAGACACTCAAGAAATTCCAAGACAACAAAAATAGAGAATTTGAAAAAGCAAAAGAAGAAATAAAGGACACCATAGAAACACTGTATAAATACCAAAGTAAAAGAGAGAACACAATGAATAAATGGATAAATGAACTCAGGACAAAAATAGACAACATTAAAGAGGAAACCACCCAGGATATGGAAAATCTCAGAAAAAAGAATGAAACAGAACTGCAAAACAAAACAGAAGGCCAATCCAGCAGAATAGAACAAACAGAAGACAGAATCTCAGAACTTGAAGATGAAATGGTAATGAAAGGAAAAACCGAAGAACTATTAAGTAAACAACTCAAGACCTGTGAAAAGAAAATGCAAGAACTCACCGACTCCATCAAAAGATCAAACTTGAGAATCATGGGCATCGAAGAAGGAGAAGAGGTGCAAGCGAAGGGAATGCGTAATCTATTCAACAAAATAATAACAGAAAATTTCCCAAATCTAGAGAAAGATATTCCCATACAGATGCAAGAGGCCTCCAGGACACCAAACAGACCAGATCAAAATAGAACTACCCCATGACATATCAACATTAAAACAACAAGTTCAGAAACTAAGGAAAGAATATTGAAGTCTGCAAGAGAGAAAAAAAAAGTAACATACAAAGGTAAACCCATCAAAATCACAGCAGACTTCTCAACAGAAACATTAAAAGCAAGAAGAGCATGGGGTGAGATCTTCCGGGCACTAAATGAAAATAACTTCACCCCCAGGATACTCTACCAGCAAAACTGTCATTCAAAATAGATGGAGCAATAAAAGTCTTCCATGATAAGCAGAAACTAAGACAATATGTGACCACAAAGCTACCACTACAAAAGATTCTGCAAGGGATTCTGCACACAGAAAGTGAAACCCAACATAACCATGAAAGGACAGGCTGCACCAAACCACAGGAAAAGAAAAAGCAAGACAGTAGAGAGTAACCTCAACTTAGGTACACACAATCAAACCTTCAAACAACTAAGACAACTAAATGACAGGAATCAACACATACCTATTAGTACTAATGCTTAATGTTAACGGACTTAATTCACCCATCAAAAGGCACCGCTTGAAGAAATGGATTAAAAAGGAAGATCCAATAATTTGTTGCTTACAGGAGACCCATCTCACTGACAGAAATAAGCATAGGCTTAGGATTAAAAGCTGGAAGAAGATTTACCAAGCCAATAGCCCCCGAAAACAGGCAGGAGTAGCAATACTTATCTCTGACAAAGTAGACTTCAAACCTACATTGATCAAACGAGATAAAGAAGGACATTCCATACTAATAAAAGGGGAAATAGACCAAAAGGAAATAATAATCATCAATCTGTATGCACCCAATGTCAACGCACCCAATTTCATCAAACATACCCTGAAAGACCTAAAAGCATATATAAACGCCAACACAGTGGTTGTGGGAGACTTTAACACTCCATTATCATCAATAGATAGGTCATCCAAACAAAAAAATCAATAAAGAAATCCAAGATCTAAAATATGCAATTGATCAAATGGACCTAGTTGATGTCTACAGAACACGTCATCCAACTTCACACAATATACATTCTTCTCAGCAGCCCATGGAACCTTCTCCAAAATAGATCATATCCTAGGGCACAAAGCAAGTCTCAGCAAACATAAGAAAATAGAAATAATACCATGCATACTATCTGATCACAATGCAGTAAAAGTACAACTCAACAACAAAAGTAAAGACAAAAAACATGCAAACAGCTGGAAAATAAATAAATCATTACTTAATGAAGAATGGATCATCGATGAAATAAAAGAGGAAATTAAAAACTTCCTGGAAGTCAATGAAAATGAAAACACAACCTACCGGAACCTATGGGACACAGCTAAGGCAGTCCTGAGAGGAAAGTTTACAGCCATGAGTGCATATATTAAAAAGACTGAAAGATCCCAAATCAATGACCTAATAACAAATATCAAACTCCTAGAAAAACAAGAATAAGCAAATCCCAAAACAAATAGAAGGAGAGAAATAATAAAAATAAGAGCTGAAATCAACGAAATAGAAACCAAAAAAACCATACAAACAATTAATGAAACAAAAAGTTGGTTCTTTGAAAAAATAAACAAGATCGATAGACCCCTGGCAAACCTGACTAAAATGAGGAGAGAAAAAACCCAAATTAGTAGAATCAGGAATGCAAAAGGAGACATAACAACAAACACCATGGAAGTCCAGGAAATCATCAGAGACCACTTTGAGAACCTATATTCAAATAAATTTGAAAATCTTAAAGAAATGGACAGATTTCTAGATACATATGAGCATCCAAAACTGAACCAAGAGGAAATTAATCACCTGAATAGACCTATAACACAAAATGAAATTGAAGCAGCAATCAAGAGTCTCCCCAAAAAGAAAAGTCCAGGGCCTGATGGATTCTCTGCTGAATTCTATCAGACCTTTAAAGAACTGATACCAACCCTCCTTAAACTGTTCCACGAAATGGAACTGTTTAATGTAGGAAAACTGCCTAATACATTTTATGAAGCCAGTATTACACTTATCCCAAAACCAGGCAAAGATACCTCCAAAAAGGAGAACTATAGGCCAATCTCCTTAATGAACATTGATGCAAAAATCCTCAACAAAATAATGGCAAACCAAATTCAACAACACATCAAAAAGATCATTCACCACGACCAAGTAGGCTTCATCCCAGGGATGCAGGGGTGGTTCAACATACGAAAATCAATAAACGTAATAAACCACATTAACAGAAGCAAAGACAAAAACCACTTGATCATCTCAATAGATGCAGAAAAAGCCTTTGATAAGATCCAACATCATTTCATGATAAAAGCTCTAAGAAAACTAGGAATGGAAGGAAAGTTCCTCAACATAATAAAAGCTATATATGACAAACCTACAGCCAGCATTATACTTAACAGAGAAAAACTGAAACCATTCCCTCTAAAATCAGGAACCAGACAAGGATGCCCACTATCTCCACTCCTATTCAACATAGTACCGGAATTCCTAGCCAGAGCAATTAGGCAAGAAGGAGGAATAAAAGGAATACAAATAGGTAAAGAAACTGTCAAAATATCCCTATTTGCAGACGACATGATCCTATACCTTAAAGACCCAAAAAACTACTCAGAAGTTTCTAGACATCATCAATAGCTATAGCAAGGTAGCAGGATATAAAATCAACATAGAAAAATCATTAGCATTTCTATACACTAACAATGAGCAAATGGAAAAAGAATGTATGAAAACAATTCCATTTACAATAGCCTCAAAAAAAACCAAATACCTAGGAGTAAACCTAACAAAAATGTGAAAGACCTCTACAAGGAAAACTATAAACTTCTGACGAAAGAGATTAAGAAAGGCTATAGAAAGTGGAGAGATCTCCCATGCTCATGGATTGGTAGAATCAACATAGTAAAAATGTCGATACTCCCAAAAGTAATCTACATGTTTAATGCAATTCCCATCAAAATTCCAATGACATTCATTAAAGAGATTGAAAAATCTACTGTGAAATTTATATGGAAACACAAGAGGCCACGAATACCCAAGGCAATATTCAGTCAAAAGAACAATGCAGGAGGTATCACAATACCTGACTTCAAACTATATTACAAAGCAATAACAATAAAAACAGCATGGTACTGGCACAAAAACAGACATGAAGACCAGTGGAACAGAACAGAGGACCCAGATATGAAGCCACACAACTATAACCAACTTGTCTTTGACAAAGGAGCTAAAAATATACAATGGAGAAATAGCAGCCTCTTCAACAAAAACTGCTGGGAAAACTGGTTAGCAGTCTGCAAAAAACTGAAACTAGATCCATGTATATCACCCTATACCAAGATTAACTCAAAATGGATCAAGGAACTTAATATCAGACCCCAAACTCTAAAGTTGATACAGGAAAGAGTAGGAAATACTCTGGAGTTAGTAGGTATAGGCAAGAACTTTCTCAACGAAACCCCAGCAGCACAGCAACTAAGAGATAGCATAGATAAATGGGACCTCATAAAGCTAAAAAGCTTCTGTTCATCAAAAGAAATGGTCTCTAAACTGAAGCGAACACCCACAGAATGGGAGAAAATATTTGCCAACTATACATCAGACAAAGGATTGATAACCAGAATATATAGGGAACTTAAAAAACTAAATTCTCCCAAAACTAATGAACCAATAAAGAAATGGGCAAGTGAACTAAACAGAACTTTCTCAAAAGAAGAAATTCAAATGGCCAAAACACACAGGAAAAAATGCTCACCATCCCTAGCAATAAAGGAAATGCAAATTAAACCACGCTAAGATTCCACCTCAGCCCTGTTAGAATAGCCAACATTAGCAACACCACCAACAACAGGTGTTGGCGAGGATGTGGGGAAAAAGGAACCCTCTTACACTGCTGGTGGGAATGTAAACTTGTACAACCACTCTGGAAAAAAATTTGGAGGCTACTTAAAAAGCTAGACATGGATCTACCATTTGATCCAACAATACCACTCTTGGGGATATACCCAAAAGACTGTGATACAGGTTACTCCAGAGGCACCTGCACATCCATGTTTATTGCAGCACTATTCATAATAGCCAAGTTATGGAGACAGCCAAGATGCCCCACCACTGACGAATGGATTAAGAAAATGTGGTATCTATACACAATGGAATTTTATGCAGCCATGAAGAAAAACAAAATGTTATCATTCGCTGGTAAATGGATGGAATTGGAGAACATCATTCTGAGTGAGGTTAGCCTGGCCCAAAAGACCAAAAATCGTATGTTCTCCCTCATATGTGGACATTAGATCAAGGGCAAACACAACAATGGGACTGGACTTTGAGAACATGATAAAAGCGAGAGCACACAAGGGAGGGGTGAGGATAGGTAAGACACCTAAAAAATTAGCTAGCATTTGTTGCCCTCAACGCAGAGAAACTAAAGCAGATACCTTAAAAGCAACTGAGGCCAATAGGAAAAGGGGACCAGGAACTAGAGAAAAGGTGAGATCAAAAAGAATTAACCTAGAAGGTAACACACACACACAGGAAATCAATATGAGTCAACTCCCTGTATAGCTCTCCTTATCTCAACTAGCAAAAACCCTTGTTCCTTCCTATTATTGCTTATACTCTCTCTACAACAAAATTAGAAATAAGGGCAAAATAGTTTCTGCTGGGTATTGAGGGGGTGGGGGGTAGAGGGAGGGGGCGGAGTGGGTGGTAATGGAGGGGGTGGGGGCAGGGAAGAGAAATGACCCAAGCCTTGTATGCACATATGAATAATAAAAGAAAAATTAATTAATTAATTAATTAATTAAAAAAGTAAAAAGGGCCAGAGGTGTGGCTCAAGTGGTTGAGTGCTTGCCTAGCAAGCTCAAGCACTGAGTTCAAACCTCAGTACAGCCAAAAAGAAAAGAGAGAGAATCTGGGATTTCACAGAGGACGGGAGAGAAAGTGAGGGAGGCAGGCAAGCAGGCAGAGTGTCACAGAACAGAAAGGAATTGCACTTAAGCTACTAAATGATTGGATCAGAAGAAAAACAGGATGTGATTTTTAAAAATCATTGCTCTTTGCAGAAGAAGAGAGGGAAGCAAACCAGGAACTGAAAACCACTTAGGATGCAACTGGAAATACCCAGTGCTAATTGCAGAGGCAGGCAGGACTTCTGCCCCTGCTAACACACTTACTTAGCAGAAAGAACTACATTAATCCACGTGTAACTGACTTCTGTAATACCTTTTGTCTGAAAAAATCTAAAGGAATTTTCCTTTAGTCTTTTTTTGACATAATTATATAGTATTTATTAATCTCTAAGTGTATCAGAATAAAATTTTTCTTAGGAAAGTTGCTTTATGTAGTATAATTAAAATTAAAAAAAAAAAGAAAAACAACAACTTAAATCCTCATATCCCAGAGATGGGAGTCACACATTTTTTACATTCTATACAGTAGCCATTACCAAGGCAAAACAGCATATACCTTCTCTGAACAGAGAGGAAATGTCTTCACAGAAGTACAATATACATATCTGACTTTTCCTAAAGCATTAGAAACGGTTCCAAAAAAGCATCTCAGAAGATTTCTATGCATATGGATTAGATAGAATGAGAAGAGTATAATAAGGGCAAAAATTCAGTTAAATATATTGAACAGCAACAACTTATTAATAGCTTGGTGTCAGAATGAGAGCAAGGAACCATTCTGGGGCCAGTTGTGGTCCATATTTTCTATTGATACCTCTGAGAATCACATGACAACTGCACTAATCAGTCCACAGAGTATGCAGCTCTTAGAGACATTGCTAAAGGATTGAACAAAAATATTCAAATTCAGGATGATCTTGCTAAATTGAAAAAATGAGCCAAAAATCAATAGAGCAAGCACACGCAGTTCTGCCAGGTGTTTCAAATCATAGTTTCAGAAGCCCTCAAATAGAAAGGAAGACATCCTGGCAGGCAAAAACCCAGTTGATGAGCTATCTAACTCCTGTCTCCACTCCCCCTAGTCACAAGGATCTTGGACAGATTGTCATCCTCACATGATTTAACTCTACTACCTACAGCGTTCATTTCTTCTACCAGAACCCCACAATGAGGGAAGAGAGATGATGAATTTCAGTTGATATGACTTGTAGGGCACACAGTGAGAAGGTTAGACTCTGTGACAGTATTGTTGGTAGGAGTGTAATGACCTTTTTCTTTTTTCATATTTTTTATTATATTCTTGCTGTACTGGGGGTACACTGTGACATTTACAAAAGTTCCATAATATATTGTAGTCATTCTCCTTTATCTTCCCTCCCCCAGCTCTTGGAATAGTTTCAATAGGACAACAACATTTTTCTAAGTGTCTTAATGTCTTCTGACATTTTAAAACAAGGTCCCTAATGATAAAGGGCTCAGACTTGGATGAAGACCAAGTCTCTCTAACAATTTATTGTTTACCTGTCTAAACTCTGGAAAAGCTAAGACTTTTTAAAACTTAAGCCTAAATTTTCTTTCAACTATAACTCTTTCCCAAAATCATCCTTAATTATTTTTACTTTCCTGTCCCTAATTAGCCAGTCAACAACCAAGGCTTGCCACTTTCACCTTTTGAGCTATTTTCTGACCTACATCTTTTACATCCTCCATCCTCTCACTTGCCATCTCAGGTGAAGTCTGCATCACTCCTCACCTAGACTGGAGCAGAAGCCTTACAGGCCTCTTTGTCTTTCTGTTCCTTTAGATCCATCAGTTATCAGTGTAATCTAGTGAAAATAAAAACCTGACCTTCAATCTTCCTTGTTCACAACATTTCATTACCTTCAGTCCTTACAGAATGAGGTCTCCCAGTGGAGCATAGAAATATCTTCAGTGGCTTGTCTACCAAGAGTACCACTAACTTTTTATGTGTGTGTGGAGGGGTGCATTTCTAGATGTCTCAAAGTCTTGGTGAAATAACTAGCATTTTATGCCCAGAGGCCAGGGATGCTAAACATCCAGCAGTATCCTGGACAACCTGGACAATAACCTGTCCCACTCAGTGGTAGCACATTGAGAAAAACTCCTCATGGCTCCTGCTTACTTCTCCAGCCTTCTAGCTCACTTTTCTTCACTATAGCTACCTAAACCATGCTTTTTCTTTTTACCTTTATACCTTAATTCTTGCTTCTGTGCCTCAATGAATCCTAACATCTGGAATGATTCTTCGCTTTGCTGACTCATCTTTGAAGCTTTGTCTTTCCTAGGAAGCATCCATACACATAGTTTGATTTACTACTTCCTCCTGATATACCAATGGTGCTCTGTACTCAGCACTTTGCTTTCTAACTATTGATTTACTCCCTCAGTCTCCTAGGGTCTTTCTGGATAGAAGCAATGTGCACTTAATAGACTTTATATAGACATAAGAATTCAAGGAAGTGATGAATGGATAACTGGGTGAGAGCAAGCCCAAAACATAGCTAGCAAATCCAAGCATATTTTCTCACTCAGGGAACAATTAAGGTCAAAGTTTCAGATCTGGCCATTTGCCTTTAGTTCCAGCATTCTGAGCCATAACTGTGATTCTATCCCTTTAATTTCAATCTCTAAACACCTCTTTGAAAGGTGCTGGACAGCTCCTTGTATGATGTTCCACTTACCCATGTTGAGGATTGTGGACCACAAGGAACAATTCGACAGGCACTTCTGTTTGGCAACCCTGTGTCCAGTCTGCTCAAGAATTCAGCTGTTTTGCTACCAGGAACACAAATAGTTATTAGTGCCTTCATAAAAAATAGGAATGCAATTGTTTATTGTGCTCTTGGACACTAACCTAGACTTCTACTGGGTGATGACTAAAAGTATTCTAGGGAAAACAAAAGGTTACTTTCAAAATAAGGTGAAGCACAAAATCAAAACAAAATGTTTTTACAAGATTGCATTCTTGAAGAACATTAGTTTGAAAGATATTTCATTGAAGAAATGAACCTATCATTTCATCTCTTTCCCACATCATGTTATTGACATGGAGATAAATGATCTCTCAGACTTCACAGTATAGGGCCTAGTTTCCTATGCAACATTTAAAGTTTGACAACAGACTTTCAGATAGAGCTGTGGAACAGTAATCCCTGACAACACCTCATTTCACACCAGTTTCACACAGAGCATCACCCACCCAGGGTCTTTCTCCAGTCATCTCATCTCCATCATGGTTTTGACTACATGGGCCCTCTAATTCAGCAACTCTTTCCCATTCTATGGGTCACAAGCTCTTCACAATTCTGAAAGCAGAAATAGACTCTCTCCCTCTCCCTCTCCATCCCTGTCTGTCCCTCTCTCTTCCTCTCCCTTTTTCTCCCTCTCTCTCTGACACACACACCCCCACCCACCTCAATTTCTCCTCTCACCTATGTCAGTCTTAGAACACTTGTAATTATTTCCAAGTCCTAATGTCAATGACTGCTCCATTTTGCCTACCTTTGATTAACTTCTACTCCTTTATCCTTTCTCATGTAATTTGTGGGATTTTGCCCCTTATTCCACATTTACAACCAAACATTTCATTGAGACCTGATTTATACTGCACCAGACTCTTGCAGTCTGTTCCCTTCCTCCTCCCTCCTCCCTAATATTGTAGGCCAAGTCATCAAGAACTTAGGAAACACAAAGGATCTGATTTTTTTTAAATGGCCTTACCAGAAGGGATTAGAAACTTAACAGACATGCCAACATCCTGGTGAACAATTACTTAGGTAGAACCTGGCATTTAAGCAGTCAGAAGCTTGAGCTGGGAAAGGAAGAGCTAAAAATTGAAGCAAAGCATAGGACCTCAAGAAACATAAGACTTCAGCAGCTGAGACAAGCAGTCTCTTCATTTTCTAGGATTACTTATCTTGCCTAGAGTAGACAAAGAGACGAATGAAGTTGCACAGTCTGGAAGCTACCCCACTGTCGGGGGCTTTCTCAAGTCATAAGTCAACAGTGTAAAAAAGGAGAGAGTTGCTAGGAATTGGGATGAGATTTCTGAATATCCTTAGCTGAGTGCAGACCATGGGAGAAAGCAGTGAAAAAGAAAGGAAGCAAGGAAGGAATTTCAGACCAAGCTGACCAGCAGCCCTCAGAGTGGGCTACTTCTTACATGCCAATGCTAAGTATATAGCCATACTGTCCCACTCATGCCACAACAGTAAAACATAGTGATAGGGTCACAGGGCTGTCAAATTATGAGACTATGGAGAATGTAGTTTATTCCCAAGTGATTACTTATACAAAGAAGGGAAATTTCAAGTTACCAAGCTAACTGGTATTCTTCCACTATATAATAGAATTTCCATCTATTTGCTGAATGGAATTGGACTCTTTGTAATTAGTTGTGATCATCTGTAATAATAAAACATAGAACCTCCTTGAGGGAAAAACAGAAGAAAATACCTTTGTGGGAAGTCCCACTAGACTAAGAACCTAAACTAGTGCAATGAGTCCCTTTTCCTTGGGATGGCTTGTTATTTATCACCACTGTGACTCTGTTACCTAATGAAGGAGTTGGTCATCTTACACTTTATTACTCTGGTGCAATCATGAATAAAGGACTCTTTTATTCTCCAGATAACGATTGGTTAGACTGGTCTTGAAGATTTAGTTTATATGTTAAATTTTTATCTTCAAGGATCCTTCTGCTTGTTCTTGGGGTGAGTCCCATGGCTCTTCCTCAAAGATCTCTTCAGGATAACCTCTCCTCAACCTAACAGTTGTAGAGTGATGTTAAATATTCACCAATATTAATGTTTTCTTGTAATCTGGTCACACAACTTGGCATTTCCTAGTCTACCTCAGCTAAGTTTGGCAATGTGGTTGAGTCTTGGACAATAGAATGGGAGAGAAGTGATGCACACCACTTCTGGGGCTAACTTAAGATAAACTTCCCATGCATGTGCCTCTTTGCATTTCCCCCATTCTGATTGGCTGGAGTAGAAACAACCTTCAAGGAAACTTCTGTATTGAAGTTGGTAGAGTTTCTGACCATTTTGGTCCCTGAATACCTGATTAGAGGAGCCTCCTTGCAAACTTGTTTACCCACATCTTAAATGAGAAAGAAAAAAAACCCACATGTAGTGATCAGGCTATTATATAGTAATTAGCCTACAACATAAAGTATTTATAAACAGAATCATTTCTCAATTTAGGTGATCAATTCCAAAAGTACATAAAAAGACATCAAGAAAACCTGAAAAAGAATGGAAAAAAAAGAATTTTCAAGGATTCCATTTGATTTCTTAGTCATTTCTATACTTTAGGATAAGAAGGAGAAAGCAAAAAAGGGAAAACTTATTCATCCTTGAGATGTCTTCTTATCAGGTCTAGGAATGACCAAGACTCAGAATACAAAAATTAGCACAATTTATATTAAAGCTATTGGAATCTTGTTGAGTTTGAAGATGGGTGGGAGTTTGAGAAGTGAAACTTCTTTGTGAGAAAATTAAGAAAGGAATGTGGCTTGCAGTGTGGTGGGATATTTAAAATCTATCAATGGAGGGAGACTCACCAATAACAAAACTTGACCTTCATAAAAGGACAAAATCATGGGAAAAGCCACAGAGAATAAAATGTGTACCTGCTAGTTAATTTGAGTATCCCAGAATTGCAAAAGACAATTCCTATAAAGTTGTTTGATTTGATAGTTAGAAAAGTAGGGTTCTGGCTAGACACAGTAGATCATTTCTATAATCCCAGCTACTTGGGAGGAAAAGAAAAGAGGATCGCAGCTCAAGGCCAGCCTGGGCAAAAAGTTAGTGAGACCCTATTTCAAAAAACGAGCCAAGCATGGTGGCACATACCTGAAATACTAGCCAAGTGGGAGGAGTAGAAGGATCCTGGACCAAGGCTAGCCCAGGCAAAAAGCACGGGACTATCTGAAACATAACTAAAAGCAAAAAAGGGCTGAATGTGTGGTTCAAGTGGTAGAGTACTTGCTTAGTGAGTATGAGGCCCCAAGTTCAAACCCAATATTGAAAAAAAAAAAAAGAAAAGAGAAAACTGGGGTTTTTAATATATTTTTTAAATCTGTTACATGCATAAAGGTTAACATGGGCTTGTAGACGTTTATGAGGCAGGAGCCTGCCACTCAACATGGCTACAAAGTGCTAAGCATCTTTTTCTATCTGTTACCCACATCTGCCAACTTTGAGCTATGCCGAGACATATAAGAACATTAATGACAATGTGAAAGTACCAGTTTTAAACAGTTGTAATTAGAAAGCTACCCTCACTGACAAATAGCAGTTACAAACCTCTTCCTTGGCACTTTTCCCCTGGCTGAGAGTACACAGGGCAGCCTTCTGTTAGCCAATAGACAAACTCACATGACTACAGGGGCCAGGTAGGTGACATACGCATATGTGAGGGAGAAAACAAGAGCTCAGACCCAGCCATACATGGCAACTACAACTCAGGACAGGATAGGGAGACTAGAAGGTGTGTTGGAGATTTTGACAAACCAGAGAGTGACCCTCCACATAAAGGTCAGCTGCTACTTAGTTCTAGACCATCATAGCCCATGGGGACACAGGCTGGCAATGCCAGAAGTCCAAGTTTTTACTGTTGTAATCAAAATGCTGAAGATTTCAATTTGAAATAATGTGGCAACTAATTTAAAATTTTTGAAACACTGCAGGCAAATATTGTGTGTCAAAACCAAAAACCTCAGATGGCCATATATGGTTGGTTCAAAGGCCTCATGATTATTACCAGCTAATTTTGTTTCTGCCTGCTCAGGTGTGTGTTGTTGACAATGTATTTCTTAACTATAAATTCTTTCATTTTTATAAACTAAAAGAAAAGAAATAATAAGAAGAGACTGATAAACAACTGCTAGTTAGTCCATTAGTTTAGGAATATACCATATTTCACATTTATACAAAATACTAAAGTCTATTAATAACTGTACATGTTTGTGTTAATATGTCAAAACAAAAAAGTAGACATGAGATGACAAGACAAACCACAGAAAATATTTATAACCAAAGGAAAATAATAAAGATTAGTGAATAAAATATATAGAGACCACTCACAGTTTAAATTACAGAAAGACAAACAACCCAATAGAAAAGCAGGCAAAAGAGAGAAACATGTTTCACATAAGAATAAATATAATTAATAACAATAATAAAAAGAGCAACAACTTAGGACTTACATTCGTTTTGTGTCAGGCTCTGTTGTAGCTCTTTATATTAACTTCATGACAACTCTGCAAAGCTTGCACTATTATCTCCAATTTATAGAAATAACTTGCTCAATGTCTTCCAAATAGTAAATCTTAAAACCTGTACTCAGACTGAGGCAGCCTGGCTCCAGAGGTCATGCTTTCAGCTGCTACACTTGACTACTCCTGAGCAATGCCCATGTGGGGAGATGTTCAATCTCACTAGCAACTGGCGATATGAAAATTAAAACAAGATACCATTATAAACCTATAAGACTGGCAAAAAATGAAAAAGTATGTAAGGGTATTATATACTAAGAAGTGTGTCTGGCAGAACTGGTCCTCTTATTGATTGCTGATGAGAGAGCAAATTGGTCTCATCACTTGAGAAAGCAGTTTGACGTTGCCTGGTACAGTCGAATATATGCACAGTCTACATGTTTACATTAGAGGAACTCTGGCATAGGTACATAAGGAGACCTGAGAAAGGACAAATAATCCACACATAATTCTAGACATAGAGAGGCTAGATGGACAAAAAAAAAGTGGGAAGAGGTAAAGAAGGGAAAGGAAAAAAGAAATGATACATTTACACCACAAATCAATAGAGTTAAGTTTCAAAATACGTCCAGTAAGGAAAGAAAGCAATTTACAAAAATGATGACACCACGATATTTCTAAAACCCTAGCAGTTTGTGAATTAATATGTACATAGTAAAATTAGAAAAACTTGTATGGTAAGACAGAAGAGAAAGCTCCTGATGTCCTAGAATCGATCTCATATATCTGATCCAACCCTAGCAGAGCTAAGACTAGTTCCAGTTGTGCATAAATAGTCCTATCTACTTCCCACAAAGTCATCGTGCAATCCACAAATTACAACCATCCTCTAACTAAATGAATGGTGGCTACTTCTTTACCCATTTCAGCTTCATTCTCATTCTAGTTTGTCTTCCTATAGATAATATTCATCAAGATACCCAACAATAAAATTGTGCCTGCATTCTGGTGGCACCCAATCTGGTGGCAATTTCTTGGACTATTTCCCAAATTACCCCAAGGCCCAATTCTGTAATAGGTTCTTTCTAACACTTCCTTACTGGGTTACCTCACTGTTCCCTATGGTATTCATTTTCCTTTGCTGCAACAATAAGCCTAACTTATTCAACTACTGGTATGTCCCTGGTGATCTGGCTAAAGGCTACAGACAAATATTATGTAACAGAACAGTGGTTACTGCTAGGGAAAGATAGAGAAGGAAGGGATGATGGTAAAAGGATAATGCTTTGGCAGTCCCTATAATATTAAATTTCTTTTAAAAACTTAACCAAATACAAGCAGAAACTTAATGGTGTGACCTTGGTGGTTGATGCATATCATCTGTGTGTTTGAGATATTTCTCAGAGAGAAAAAGCGCACACTTTGGTGGTATTGGCCATGGAAAGGCTTGGCAGTTACCATTGTGGACAATAGTTTTCAAAATGCCAGCAGGAGAACTGTGTGGGGCTGGCTACATGAGACCCATCAGTAGTGCTTCTAGAAATTGCTGGGCTTAAGCCTCTCACTTTGCAGCACTTCTACAGTTGGATCTGGGAATCTCAATCTCTCTTCTCCCCCCTCTCCCTCTCGCTCTCACACACACACACTGCAGGCCTGTGGTGAAGTGCCGCATCATGGCAGACAGGAGGTGGTGGAACACAGATGCTTACCTCATGAGAGCCAGGAAGAAGAGAGCCAAGAATCTGTTTCTTAAAAGCCCCCTGGTGATCTTAAGAACTACTATAATTCTACAGATGACTATTTAATATGCATAATTATCTTAGGTACATGATTCAGATTTATGAATAATTCATGGTATAGAACATACTTGGAAACAAAACCTCAGGGTATCTTAGAAACTGTCTATGTAAGTGCCATCTAACAGTCCATTCTGCCTATTCCTTGTAATAACATCGCACACATGAACCTGCCACCACATGGTTTAGGTGAGTAAGTAAATCACTCTTCCATTCACATATGCATGCATACTGGCAACAAATATTTCATGTCTGCTATGTGCTTAGCAATATGGGGCATAGGACAAGCTTAAGAGGTGTTATTTGACATGAATCAGTTTCATATAACTGAGTGTAAAACAAAAGCATTCACAGAGCTTACATAAGGAAAAGGGTGGGAGAAAATGTAGTAGGATAGATATATGAGTCCCATTTAACAGATAACAAGAACAAGAGCTATGACACCAAATACAGATGTGAGTAGTAATGCTGGGAGAGCACAATTTTGTACTTAATCATGCTAGACTTTCCCATGTATCTTAAATGATTTGTTTCTCTCAGTTGGTCTTTGGTGCGTTTATTTTTAATCACAAAAGTAATACGTGAATACAATAGAAGTCAGAAAATAGGAACAAATAATTAGAAGTTTAAAGAATAAAAAATGAAAGTGCTGCTTAATATTCCACTCAACCTTACCCTGTTCCCCAAAAGTCACCACCTCAAATTGTTTCATACATTTCCTTCTGTACTGTTTTCCATTAATTGATAAATATCTGCTCAGGATGATATACAAATGAATAGTATGAGTAGTGGTTTACTCTGGGGGAGAATGTCAGGATAAAGCAGAGATGGCCAGCTCTTTTCTAAATGTGTTTCTCTACTTCTTAGACACAGAGCTAGACTACATTTGCCAGCTCCCATACAATTAGATGTGGCTGGCTGGACATCTGAATTCAGGCAATGATATGTGAGCAAAAATGAGGGCCAGGCCTACAGTGATATTCATCTATAACATTCCACATAAATTTTTTTAAGGCAGGGGCTCCTAATGTAGTCCAGACTAGCCCTGAACTCAAGCCCTTCCCACCTAGGCCTCCCAAGTGCTGGAATTGATTCTGGCATGTGCCACCATTTACAGTATTATTCCATAATACTCTTTCTACTTCTTTTTTTGAGGGGGGAAGTGGCAGGCAGGAGACTGGAGTTTGAATTCAAGGCTTTGTGCTTGCAAAGCAGGTGTGCAAAGTAGGTTTGAGCCACACATCCAGTCCATTCCATGCTGGTTATTTTGGAAATAGAATCTCGTTAATTTTTTACCCAGGTGAGCCTCGAACCATGATCTTCCTGATCTCAACCTCCCAAGAAGCTAGGATTACACATGTGAGCCACCAGCATCCAGCTTTCCTACTTCTGTCTGAAGGTGGTACCCAAAGTGAGCTTGGAAGGCACTTGCTAAGGATGGTAGAGCCCCCATTTGCTTGAGTCTCCCAATGCCAAGGGATGAAAGCTAACCTGCAATTCACATACCCAACCCAGATGATTTCACAGAGAGACATATACATCTTGATCCTTAAAATTTTGCTGTCTTATTTTTTTTAGCATAGTTTTTCCTTCCCTAAATTAACATAATTTTTCCCCTTAAGTGTGATGCTGTGATATTTTGTTAGAAAAACTGACATTTTTTTCAACTTGAAAACATCCTCCTGAAGTTAATATTTCTACTTCCCCATCTAATTTATTTCTTTGGTAGTTAAATAGTATTCAATAATATAGCTTGAACATGATACAACTAATATTCCTAATTATATTTATACTGTTCCAGTGACTATCTGGCATAAGTATCTATTTATCTATTTATCTATATATCTTGTAAACATACTTTTCTAGTACATTTACCTTTTCTAGTATAAGTTCCTACAAATATATCTACATATTGAAATCATGCTTATTAGTGCCAAGCTGCTATACAAATTTATATTCTCACAAAAATCAGTTGTATGGAAATGGAAATTTAGAACCACAGCTTGCCCCCTCTAAATGGTAATCCCATTCTGTCTGGCACATTCTATTTATCTCAGTGACCTCCAAATATCCCAGCCTTACCCACTGCTATAGTTTGGAAATGTCCCCCAAAGACCCATGAGTTAGAAGCTTGGTTTCCAGGTACTATTAGAGAGAGTGAAACCTCTCAGAGTTAGAGTCTAGTGGGAGGTACTTAGGTCACTGGGGGTGTGCTCTTGAAGGGGATAGTGGACCTTAGTCTCTTACTGTTCCTTTCTTTTGCTTGCTGGACATTAAGTGGACAGTTTTATTGCCACCAAACACTCCTGTCATGATGTGCTGCCTTGCAGCAATGGGACTTCCAAAACTGTGAGCCAAAATAAACCTTTTCTCTTTATAAGTTGATTATCTCGGATATTTTGTTATAATTATGAAAATTAACTAACACACCAATCATCCATTATAATCAATCTCGCAATCCCATATCTGCCACTAAAGCCCTCCACTCCTCTATTTAGCCTTGCAACTCTTTCCACAGTGGCAAAAACTCTTGATCTTTAATCAAGATCCAACAACTTTACATCATTAACCTCCTATCAGAAAGTTTTCCTCCAATGCAAAGTCACTATTGGGCAAACATCAAGGTTTTAAAAAGTGCTGCTGGCAAGAACCACCTATGGATGCTAAAATCAGTGGACAAAAGTTTGAGGATAACAAGATATTTGTAATCTTTAAATAACTCATTCAGGATATATATCATTCACAAAGGGGGAAATAGTGCCTTTACAGTTGAGACCAGCTTAACCAGATGAACAAAGAAACATCATATCAAAAAGGATACCAACACAGTATACCTACCCTCTGGTATGATGCACTAAGATGGTATCACTTCTATAGTAGTATTATTGAAATATATGACCTCAAACTAATCATGAGAAATCATCAGACAAACCCTAATTTTGGGATATTCTATAAAGTAATTAGTCAGTACCCACTGTTTTAAGGTCATGAAAGACAAGAACAAAATGAGGTACTTTCATAGATTGTAGGAAGCTAAGAAATCATAATAACTAGACATTTTATCTGATTCTGAATTCAATTTCAAAATAGAAAGGGAGGAATTAGAGGGAAATTGGCATGCCTATAAACTTAGTTAGTAGTATTGTACCAATATTAATTTCCTGGTTTTGATAATCATACTATGACTATATGAGATATTAACATTAGTTAGATGAAGGTTTTACTGGGAAGCTTACTATGTTTGTATTTTTTCTCTAAGTTGAAAATTATTTCAAAATAAAAAGGGAGGAAGAAGATGGTAGATTATAAACACCCAGCACTTTCCTGTGACTCTCAGACTCTGGGAAAAAAAAATCAGTGGGAATTGAGAGCCCATGAAAAGGCTTCCCACTAAGAAGAAACCCATGAAAAAATGGAAGAGGTATCCATCTCAACAGATGCTCAAATTGCAATGTAGAAACTCAACAAATTAGAAAAAGCAAGACAAAATGGTTCCTCCAAATGTTAATAACGCCTTAACAACCAAATCCAAAGATACTGAGATGTTGAAATGCCAAAGAGCTCAAAAGTCTAGTTTTAAAATTTATCTGTGGCTTCAAAGAGGATTCAAATAAACAGATGAAGTAAAGAAGTCAATTCAAAACTTGGACAAGAAATTCAGCAACTTGCATGAGAAATCCAGCAGAGACTGAGATTTGGGGGGGGGGGAAGCCAAATGAAAATCTTGGAAATAAAAATCTCGATAAATTAAAACGAAAAAAAAACTCAATGGAGACAGGGGCATGGCTTAAGTTGTAGAGCACCTGCTTAGCAAGTTCAAAACCCCAATACTTCCACTCTCCTCCTCCCCCTAGAAAAAAAGGGTATAAAAAACTCATTCATGGATCTAGTAAGGGTATTTATAGGTAGACTGTCTAAAGTACCAATTGTTTTGGCAGGACACAGTAGCTTACAACTCTAATCCCAGATACTAAGCAAGTAGAGACTGGGAGGATTGTAAGGATTGATGTTTGAGACCAGTTGGGCAAAAAAGTGAGACCTTCACTCAATCAATAAGCTAAGAGTGGTGGTATACATCTGTGGTCCCAGTCACATAGAAGCCATAGGTAGGAGGAATGCAGTCTGAGGCTAGCCCCAGGTAAAAGTATGAGACCTTATGTGAAAAATAGCTAAAGCAAAAAAAGGGCTGGAGACTCAAGTGGTAGAGTGCCTACCTAGCAGCACAAGGCCCTGAATTTGAACTCCAGTATGACCAAAAAAAAAAACAAAAATATTATTACCAATAGACTAGATCAAGCAGAAAAAAAGAATATCAGCGATTGACAACAGTTTGAGGAATTTTTACATTCAAGCAGCAATAAAGGGAAAAAAAAAAAAAGCAATCATGATCACAACCTTCAAGAACTATGGCATATGATCAAGAGACCAAAACTCCATGGGGCAGAAGAAGGAGATGACTTACAAATTAGAGGCATAGAGAAAAGCTACTCAATGAAATCATGGCAGAAAATTTCTCAAATCTAGAGAAAAATAGGGACATCTAGGCACAGGAGGCATTTAGAACCCCAAATTGGTCTTTATTCCTAGCAAGCTTAAAGCCCTGAGTTCAAACCCCAGTACCACAAAAAAGAAAGAAGGAAGGGAGGGAGGGAGGAAGAGAGGAAGGACCTCAAATAAATGTGACCAGAATAGAACCTATGTCACATTATAGATAGTTAAGATAGAGTACAGAACAAAGAAAGAATACTGAAAGCTATAAAAGAAAAGCACCAAGTTACTTATAACAACAAACTCATCAAAATTGTATTAGACCTCTCAGCAGAAACCCTAAAATCCAAAACGCATGGAATGATATAATTCAAGCCCTGACACTTCAAATCACTTGATGCAGACTCAAATCCTCTAAGTCCTTTCTGACACCAGTAAGGCACCCCATGACTCCCCAAAGTGTGACTAAAGAGCTGTGAATGCATTTAGAGTCTATAAAAGTAGGACATAATCAAATCTTTTAAAATAAGGAAATGACACGACCAAAAGTATGTTTTGAAATCTAAACCTGACGAAACAAGTGGGACAACTGAGAGAAGAAACCGGTGGCAAGTACAGTAGTGAAGCCAGTGCAATAGTCCAAAGAGTGACCAAGGAACACAGAGGACACAGGCCATAATTCAGGCAGCATGTGATAAATACCAACATAAGGATGGTGGAGTGGGAATAAAATAAGTTACCACACACTAGGATGTCTGCAGGAAGAACGGACCATGGGGAGAAATTTTGATGTGGTCTTAGCCGTCCATGTGGTTTAGCATTCAGCAGTCAGGGAGTCTCTCAGACCAGATTTCTCATAAGCTGTTCACTCTCATGTTGAACAAAATAGATACAGGATTTTTATATCCATAAGTTCACTTCATTAGCATAAGCTAGAAAGTTATGAATAAGATGACTTTTTATTCACCTTACCTAAATTATAAAACTCAAGGTTGGGTTTAAGCCTACCATATGGATAAGGGAGCACTGTAGCCCTTAAGTGTCTTTCGGAAGTTCCCATGAAGGGCATTAGAAGTTTTGTGAACACATTAGAAAGCAAACTTGGGGCCAGAGTATGCATATTCAGCAGACCTGCCTGGATTCTCAATTCTAGGAAACTAAAAGAGATGAAGATGTGCCTCCCAGGAACGAAGCACACCATTCATTATTCAGCTGAAGAAAGAGATGCATGGCTCCAATGGCGGAATTGAAAATTGCCCAGCATTACAATCAACAGGATAAGCTAGAGGTGGCGGTTGGCAGTACAGGAACAGAAAGGTCCTATTGGACTTGGTTCCAAGAGCTTTTCCAACTGAGGTTTTAAGGACTGAGTCCCGTTTCCCCTAGAAACAATGCTGGAAACTCTATTTGGGAGAAGAGTACAGCTCAGAGAGGCCATGAAAGCCCATCTACCCTACATTGAGATCAACTATGATACTAACCAACCCAGGTTGGATCTGGGAAAAGGAGGCTCTCTCATATGTGATGGATGATGGAAGTGAACACATTTCTATCCTCAGGCTTCCTTTTGACTACTCTAGACAAAATTTAGACCATGGCAGGAAGAAATATAGAAGTCAAATTTGACCCAGCCTTTCTATCTAAGCTGACCTACCCTTTCCAATAGTTCTCACCATAGATCCCATGTTCCCACAGATGTTCATTATCCCTATTCTGCCCTGATATTCCTGACCTTCAGTGTACACCATGACCCTAAATCACCTTTGTTCTCTAATCCCCAAAAGCCAAAGTTTGGCTGCATCACTTACTATCTCTGTGACTTTGGAATTGTTCTGATTTGTTTTTGAAACAGATTCTCAGCATGTAGCCCAGGCTGGCCTCAAACTCTCAATCCTTCTTCCTCAGCCTCCCTTCTGCCTTGGCTTCCCAAGTGCTGGGATTACAGGCATGCTCTACCATACCTGGCCTGACTTTAGAAATTTTTAATTACCCAAGCCTCCACCTGTAAAATGGGGACAATACATCACTAATAGGATTAATCTGAAAATTAAATGAAAGAAGTCTATATAGTATGCTTAATACTGTGTCAGACACTCCACAGCTTCTTAGTGACTCAGTAGCTTCTCACTGCTTTGATTTTAAAGAATGGTACATTTTGTACTTTTAAAACTACACACATCTGTGATTTCTTGTGTCAAAGAGTTATTAGATACAAATTATAATTTTAAATGTCTAAAACATAGCCAATTCTTATGTCTCCTAAAAATCCTTAAAAGAATACCATTTTTTCTAACACCTGCACACAAATTGCATTTACATTGCTTCTCTCCATTCTACCCTCACCCCATCACTAAACAGCCTCAAAATCTAAATCAATCTGAACGCCCATTTCCAAAACACACAGGATGATATGTGAAGATGACTGTACTCCCCCCATAAGTAAATTACCATTTAAAATGCTGAGCTGCATTTTACGCAGTGTTTTAAATAATGTAAATCACAACACCCTCTCTTTGATATTAAGAAAGAAGTCTTAACTATTACTTCAGACCTGGTCATCTACTAGTAATATTGACTGATAAAAAAGACTGCCTGAAAAAGTCACATTTGAATTTTTATAAGTAGTAAATATTTATGGAGACTAAAGATAATGGTGGAAACTACACCCAGGTTAAATGCCTATTTCTACCCTCCACTTTCAAGCTCAAGAATCTTAGGACTAATTCTGAATTGTGAAATTGGAGTCTGTCCCCAGCCAGAGTGGCAGACTTAATGCATCATTAATCTGGTCTGCTCTCAGCTGCCAATTGAAATAGTCACAGTCATTCGATTTTTAAGGAAAAAACAGTACTGCAGAAGTACATTCCAGAGGTCTTTTCATAAAAACCATCCTGTGTGCTCCATCTGCATGTGCAATCTGCTAGTGGATTTTCAGCCAGCTTGCATGGGCAGATTAATGCGTACAATTAGAAAGCAACCTCACAGGCATTCAAAAAACTGCCTTCATTATTACACTCAGGAGAGTCCCTTTGGATGTCAATAAAAGCCTAGTTTTCTGCCTGTTAGCTAAATAATTGACAACACTAAAAATAATCAGAAGCAAATGAACAGAGTCAGGAACAAGGTGTAAAGAAAGAGAGCATTAGAATTCTCACGGTGGTGCCGCAGGTGGCCATCAGGTGCCTTTTCTCCAGCAACTTGGATTTACAGTCTGCTCAAGTCCATGGTTACCCCTATCTACAGGAAAAACACATTGTTCCTGATCTGTTGTGCGAGCCACATATCACAGCATGCTGGAACTAGCAAGGTACTGACTTGTTTGTAAGAATTTCTTATTTTGTGAACCTTCGTTTGACAGTTTCAGGAGAATCTAATTTAAAGGGTGGGAGGCAGGCAGTCTGGCTGGTGTGGTGAAATTTTGTGCTGTTACAATTCTAATAACTTTCCTAGACTTTTTTTTTCCCCTACATAAACTGGTTCTAAGCAAGTATGATAAAAAGTTGCTATACAGAGGATACACCTTTTCTAAGAAGTCCCTTTCATATTTCTGGCTATATACTGGTCATTCATTTCATGAGCTATTGATCTTTTAATTTCAAAGGTAATTCAAAGCACAATGCTCTTAAAAGAGAAAAAGCACACATCTATACCTCTTCTTGTATTCCTCAATAGGCTTTAAAAATCAATTTGAGATACTTCTCATTTTTAGGCAACTTCTTTTTTTCCTGGTTAACTGGGACTCTCATGATAAGCAGAAGAAAGAGAAAGAGTGAAATGTGCATGTAATTGAATTCATCTTCACAGATAGTATGTAAGGTGGCTGAGGGCAAAGCCTTCTTCTCTTCTTTACAGAAAAAGGGCAATTGATCTTTAGTATTTTGTAAAACAGAAACTCAAGAAGCTGGAAGACTATGAAAGAAAGAAAGCTGAACAGCATAACCTCCAACTTTTGAAAACTCCAAGAATCTCTCCTCTTGCAACTTGCCATGTTTTAAACGTCCCAGAGAATGAACTATTTCAGTCCTGTATTGAAGACCCCTCACTGGTAATGGGGAGACCCTTTTCCAATGTAAAACTAGTACATCACAGATGAATACATTTTTTACTTGTGGCTTCAGGTAAACTAGTACCAATGCTGAGGCTAACAGCACTCCCATCCCATTCCATGCCACCCCATCCCCTACCCATTTTTTCATCTGGATAGCAGAGGCCAAGAGCAATATAGAGGGTTGAGAAACTTCCATTCCCACCTCTGAGTCTTAAAACAAGAAGGAGATGCTTATGACAGAGACAGGAAAATTTTAGCACTATGAAAAAACTAGAGGATGCTATGCTTAGAGAAGAAACATGCTCTCAGGTGTGCAGCTCAACCTGCGAGTGACCATAAATGTAAATGAGAGACAACAGTGGGAACCAAGAACAGGAAGCAGTTAGCTATGAAAGTGGGAGGCTATTACTAGTGCTAGTCCCTACAAAATGGTCCCATCCAACAAGAACTTATGTTAAGAAATATGTCGAGTCTCCATAATAACCACGTACTTTACACCATTTAGATATGTTCCTTAATCCTTATAATTGGCTTGTGGGATAGATATTATCATCCTTATTTAGAAAATGAAGATCAAATGAATAAATTATTGATATTCAAAGAGGTCTAATTGTCCAACCTCACATCTGAAGAATGGAGCTAATATTTTGAACCCAAATCTGCTCATAATTAGATTTAACAGAAAATGCTTCTTTGGCTTTGTCTTCTATTAATCTAGCTTGGTAACCTAGCTACTAAGAATTAGGACATGAACTTATCCTTAAAGGCTATATAACAGAGTAGATTATCTATATTATTAAACACATCATAGTTGTCCTAATATGGTAACATATATTAACTGCTATTATTCACAATCATACTGGAAAAATTACCTTGGGATATGGTCACTAATTGGAAATTTTGACAATAACTGATAAATTGTATCTCAATTACCAACTAGAAAATATAATAAACCATTAGATAAATTCCTAATTAGATTATATTCTGCTTAGGTATTTCATTCTAAATACTTTCCTCCTTATATTGGCATTTTGGAAGTCAACATAATCAGAAGTACCTAGATCACCAAAGAATCAAGCCCTCCAAGTTATTTGTTGTGGTGAATGCCTCAAATTCAGTAGTATTATTGCTAATCAATTCTCTACTAAAGAATACTTTGATGAGTATAGATGTCTCCAACCTTAGAAACTCACATGATGACAGCCAGTAATTTAATACCAGGTGTTTGAAAAGTTACCAATATCAAAAATTCAAAAGTTGAATGTGTAATGTGCCTATAAAAGAAGTTCTGAAAACGTAAACTTACTATTGATGATGCTCTCTAAATGCTTCTCTTCTCATGTTTTCTTGAAGTCTCTTTTTCTCCTCTAGTTTATTGCTCTGAAATTACAAATACCAAAATGTACTCTATTAAGTAAGATTTAGGTAGAATCATGATATTGAAGTTTTCCAAGTTCTCAAGTCCTTGGGTTCTAGTGGCCCCAGAAATCCCAAGATGGTCTCCCCTCTCAGAACCTATGAATACTACATGGAAAACCAGGAACCCCAAGTTCTTTCCCTAGCTCCCCTCTCCCAGCTGGACTGGTTTAATCACAGAATCAACATTGCACATTTTTATTTTAGTTCAAATGATCAAATGATGGCAAAATTTGGTTTTTTAAGCAGTGTTTTCAAAATGTTCCAATTGGAAACATGAAATTTCCATACCAAGTATGTTAAATGCAAATTATAATAAATGGCTAAATAGTGCATCAAAATTCATATATACACCCATATTCTACTAAAGCATTCAGGAAAAGAATTTCACTAAACTAACCCAACTCTCTTCTGATTTAGTATCAGATACTTAAAGCTGTGGAGAACATATGTCCTTTAAAAAAAATCCACTTGAAAAGAAGAGTTCTTTTTTTTTTTTTAGCTGTTTAGAGAGCCCAGAAAAAAAGGACTGCATATTTGATATTACTGTCACCATGACTCTGGCATATTTAAATCTTATTTAAATTAAAGCAAGTGAAAACATTTGCTTTTTGCTCACCATGACACAAGTGTCATTTCTTAAACTTGCCTAAGAAAAGTAGGTAAAATTCTTAGACAACAAATTTAGTAGGGGGTTGGAAACAAGATCTACAACACAGGAGAAATATGGAGTTAAATGAATACACGAGAGAGCAAGCAGCTGGGTCTAATAAAAAACTGGATTTGCCCAAAGGAGAACCGGTGAAAAAGAATGATAGAAATTATAACTTTTAGGTCAGGCACTTGTGGCTCATGCCTATAATTCTAGCTATCCTGGAGGCAGAGATCAGGAAGACTGTGGTTCAAGGCCAGCCTGGGAAAATAGTTTGGGAGACCCTATCTTAAAAATACACAATACAAAAAAGGTCTGGTGGAGTGGCTTGAGTGGTAGGTCGCTTGCCTAATAAGCATGAGGCCCTGAATTCAAACCCAGTCACTTTTAAACTGTTAAGTTTGGCTCCCTCTTTCAAGGAGAAAAATTTCTTATTGTTCATTTCCATGAAAGTCTTCATTCACCACAATTTTCTCATTTTGACAGGTAAAATGGATGATGATTTTGGTTTAAAAAAAAACTAGGAAAATTTCTAGAGTCAAAGAGAATCAATTGTAAAGCAAGTAATTGAATTATTAACAAAACAGAATTCTAGGAAGAAAACCAACGGAAAATTCTAAGACCAAATAAGCGTGATAGTACTCCTGTATCATGAGCTCATGTAAGTGTTCAATTGTGACAAACTCCCTATATCCCTGGGGCTGGGGTAGGGATGTAGGAGAAGGGAGAGCAATCAAGAGTCAAAGATAGCAAGCAAGTAATATGTATTGATTAAACCTATGTCAGGAATGTTCTTTTGAGAATAATGAGAAAGTCACACAAACATCTAGATTTAAAGGCTGGGCTCCTTTAGTTAGGTCAGCAATTGAGAAAACCAGTTTTAATCTCTTCACAATAGATTCCAACTCACAAAATAGCTGCTATGGTAGCTAAATTTAAGTAATGAAGGTCTGTTTATTCCTCAATAGAAGCCAACAAAGAAGTAATTTTGCAGAATACTAGAGTATTTAAGAAATTGTATTCAGTACCTACCAATGTAGTTACCAATTTTAATATATTAGTCTACATACTTAGTCAGATTTCCTTTCCATTTAACAGTGAGTTAAAGACTTGCACAAATATACTTACACACACATACAAATATAGAATGTAACATATCTAAGAACATGTGACCCAGACAAAGAAGATATGGAATCAGCTCCAGTTCACCATTTCTGACTGGGTGACAAGTCATTTAATATAGCATTTATCCAACACCTATTAGATGTTTGGTTCTGTTGGATGTTGGCAATACAGCTATGAACACAGCAGTGCCTACCTTGGAAATTTTCAGAACCTAGTTCAGGATATGAAAAAGAAAGCAAGAGGGTAGTATGTTAAATCTGCTAGAGAAGAACAGTCTATAAGTAATGTGAAAATAGAAGAAAAATGCAGAAGCTGACTGTCAGGAAATGCTCTCCACAGTTCCACCAACATTTGCTCAGTGACTAAGAAGGGGCAAGCTCCATCCTAGGCAGAGCCAAGAAGCTGAATAACATTCAGAATATGGTTTCTAATCTCAGGTTCATGGCTGAGCTATATGTTGGGAAGACATATTTTTATAGAGAGTGAGCTCAGAGCTTTCTTCGGTTTTAATTAACTTAAATTCATCGGATTTAAGTTACATATATAGAAAACATCTAGGAAGAAATCATGCATATAGTATAATACATTGTTCTTAGATTCGGAAATATGGTCTACCTAAAGATATGATTTTCAGAAATAACCACCACAAGTAGTAGCTAAATCCTTATGTGTGGGGGCTTTCCCCTAAGAATGGGGGCATAGGCAAGAGGTATCAGAAAAGACCTGGTAGAATATCAATAATAGAACAACACGTGGAGAAAAAAAGAGCCATAGGAAACCTGGAGGAGTGGAGCTTAAAGAATACAGTATTTAATAATTAATAAGCTAGAAATTGAAGAGTCTTCACTGGATTTCTCAGTCAAGAACACCAACAGTGATCTTGGCTAGATCTATGCCAGAGGAATACTGGAGACAGAAGAAACCCAACTAAGCCCAGTACAGAGTAAGAAAAGGAGTCAGAGAAGTTAAGTTCCTGAGCCAGTTGAGCAGTGTCAACCTGGGGATCATTTTTTAAAACGCTGACTGATTCAGATGGTTGTGGAAAAGTCAGTACACAGACTGACATTTGGAAATCTTATATTATAGAGAAGACTCACAAGAGTCTTCTCATGCCAATGTCTCATGCCTTTAATCCTAACTGTTAGGGAACCAGAGATTGGGAGGATGAGTTTGAGGTCAGCCTGGGCAAAAAGTTCATGAGACCCTATCTCGTGAAAAAAAAAGCTGGACATGGTGGCATGTAAAGAAGTGTAAAATAGGAGACTGTGGTCCAGGCTGGCCTGGACAAAAAGCGAGACCCTACCTCCAAAATAAACAGATCAAAAAAGGCTGGAGGTGTGGCTCAAGCAGTAGAGCACCTGTCTAGCATGCATGAAACCCTGAGTTCAAATACCAGTATCACCAAAAAATTAATAAGTAAGTTGAATCATGATGCCTGGGATAGAGGCATTGAAAGTGAATGAGAATACAAATTAATTGTTAAAATGAGAGACATATACTGAGAGAGGAAAATCCACAAAAAAATACAAGAAAGTTCCAGGAGAAACGGAGGCCTAACTGATGGAACAGGGAGACCCCTGAGGAGTTGAGAAGGAAAATGAAATGGTGAATGCAGGTGGAAGAAACCATCAGAGCAAACAGGAAAGGCACCATCTTTGTCCTCTTAAGATGTAATTGGGAATTGAAGTAGCAAAAAGTCAGGAAACAGGAAAATAAAAATATCTAAGGCCTGGTGACCTTTATTTCATATTAAGTGGCAGGTGACATGGTGCTACAAATGGAAGGATAAGAAGGCTGTGGAGTGAGAAAGTTCTTGGTAATCGGCTGGGCTTGGGATGGACAGGAAAAATGCTGAGCATTGATCATTGTTACAGGCCCAGCTGAGATGGAAGCCCAGAAATCTGCTGTGGCCAAAAGCAGCCGTGTGTGTTTTTTCTCCAACAATATCATTCACCTAGGTTTAATAAAAATGAAATAATTGAATCATCAAATCCATGCATTTTTTAAAAAGAACAATCCTCTTGGACTGGGGGCGTGGCTCAAGGGGTAGAGCACCTCCCTAGAAGTTCAAAGCCCTGAGTTCAAAACTCAGTACCACCACCAATAATAATAAATAAAAATAATGACAATCCTCTCCATGGTTTCCTTATAAAAGGCTGATAAACTAAAGTCAAGTGAGATAGTGGGAAAGCACTTCTTTGCATTTATAACTAGGTTAGGGCACCTTTACTGAGTGCTCAGCAAGTGTGAGACATTGTACTAAGGGCTTTACAGACATAGTATTCTTAAGCAAGTCATTTAATAAATTAGAGTTCCAATTTCTCTGACTGTTTAACATGGATACAGTAGTAATAACTCACAGGTAGCTGTTCTCATCTGTTTAATCTCAATTCTCATTATTATTTTACCCATTTTACAAGTGAAGCAGGAGGAAGGTGACAGCCTGTACTCTTACTACCACATCTGCATTTCAGACATAGCATTCACATTACAACAGTATGGGATAGAACGAAATCCTACTGCATATCAACAACCCAAGGTTTAATGCCTCCACCAATACATACTCAAAGGAATGGAGAATGTGAGGTAACCATATTTCTTGGAAATACTGGTGTTCCTTGACAATTTTCACAAATGGAAATAACTCCCAGTTTATAATGCAATATTGAAATAACTTCCCCAATGTTAAGTTTTATTCCTAAAATTGCTCTTAAGCCATTAGCCCTTGCTAGTACTTGTTTGCTAGAAATAAGAAAGCAACAAGTATGATTTCCTAAAAATATGGATATTTATGCATCTTTGCATCTAATATGCATAACTTATAGTCTACTGGTTAGTTTTCATGTATACAGGGAAGTAGGAGCTAGCAATGTTTCTTAGTGTCTACATAAAACACTGCAACTTCCAGTGTTCCAAATGACTTTGGCAGTCATAGCTTAGTGGAAAGAAAAATAAAAGGTCTGGATGCCCCCCAAATCTCTTACTGGTTTCTTGTACTTTCTGAGGTTATGATACCCTAAGAGTTTGAGAAAATCAAATGGAAGTGTTTAGAAATGGCATAGCACAGGAAGCTCAAAAAACTAAACTCCCCCAAAATATCAGTGATGCAATGAAGAAATGGGCAAATGAACTGGACAGAGCCTTTTCAAAGGAAGAAATCCAAATGGCTAAAAAAAAAAAAAAAAACATGAAAAAAATGCTTACCATCCCTGGCCATAAAGAAAATGCAAATCAAAACCACACTAAGACTCCACTCTCCTCACTCCTGTTAGAATAGCTATCATCAAGAACACAAACAATAAACATTGGCCATATAATCTAGCAATCCCACTCCTAGGGATATACCCAAAGAAATGTGAGTCAGCTTACAACAAAGGCACCTGCACACCATGTTTATTGCAATGCTATTCACAATAGCTAAGGTATGGAAGCAGCCAAGATGTCCCATTACTGATGAATGGATTAAGAAAATGTGGTATTTATACACAATGGAATTTTACTCAACCACAATGAAGAATGAAACTTTGTCTTTCGCAGGTAAATGGATGGAACTGGAGAATGTCAACTTAAGTGAAGGTAGCCAGGCTCAGAAGGCCAAAGGCCACATGTTATTTCTCATATGTGGAATTACAGACCTAACACAAATGCAGCATACTATGGGATGTGGGTCACACTAAGGGGAGGTTGCACACAGGAAGGACAGGGCAAGGGAAGGAAACTAAAAACTTGAACGTGGTTGAGGTGCTTTCTGTATAGGAATGAACACAGAAATCTTAAACTGGCTGGGGCCACCATGGGAAGGGGACTAGGGAGAAATGAAGATGACAGAAGAGATGAACCAATTGGGGTTGCAATACATATATGCATAGAAACAACACAAAGAAACTCCCTGTGTAGCTATGTTTATCTCAAGCTAGCAAAAATATCATGTTTTTCTTTTTATCTTTTCTCTTTATTATTTTACAAAATCAGAGAACAGGAGGGCAGAACAGGTTCTGGGTGAGGGTGGGTGTTGGCACCAGTGGGAGGAGGAGGTGGTGGGGAAAGGGGGCAGGAGGATAAATATGGTGCAAATAATGTATACACATGTATGTAAATGCAAAAATGATACCTGTTGAAACTATTCCATCAATGAGGGGAAGGGGTAAAGGAGAGCAGTGGAGGGGGTGAATTCAGGTATGATATACTTGATACATTATAAGAACTTTTGTAAATGCTACAATGTACCCCCTCCCAGCACAACAATAAAAGAAAAAAATAAACAAACAATTAGGATTTTTAATTTAAAAAAAGAAAGTACATAGCATTGTATAATAATATTTCAGAATAAGATCAATCCATGAGGTACAAAAGGTCTTCGACATGAAGGTAGAAGGTTTTCATTCTTTAGGTTTGTGAGTATTATAAAACTTTGAAAAAGTAAAGTTATTACTTAATTCATCAATATGGTTATAAGGGGGAATTAAGGTCGAAGTTTATTCACACAGTACTAAATTCAGGTGAAAGGCTTGCTGTGAAGATTTATGAAAACCTATCTACTTATGGACAAGATCTATTGGCAAAGAAAATACTTGCATATGGTACACAGCCCTCATTTTTAATTGCTTTATTTTATTTAGAGGCTCTAATATTTTAGCGTCCCTGATTTATGGATTTCTAGGAAGAGAAACTAATATGTAATTATAAAACTACAAGAGTTGTATTAGTTTCCTATGGTTGCTCTAACAAACTTAGCAGCTTAAACAATACAAATGTATTATCTTGCAAATCTGGAGGTCAGCCATCCAAATAGGTCTCACTGTGCCAAAGTCAAGGTCTCAGGAGGACTGCCTTTCTTCCAGTTGCTCCAGGGGAAATCAGTTTGTCTTTTCCATCCCCTAATAATCTCTCACATTCCTTGGCCACTGGCACCTTCATCTCCACAGCCAACAGTAGGTAGACCGAATCTTTCCCCTGCTGTCATCTTTTTCTCTTCTACTTGCCTCTTCCAACTTTAAGGACCTTGTGATTGTGTTGGGTCCACCTGGCTATCACAGGACACTCCCCATACTGTAGAGTCAGTTGGTTATCACCCTTAATTTCATCTGTGAACTTGATGCCCCTTTGCCAAGTAATATATTCCTAGATTCTAAGATTAAAATTTGAACATCTTTAAGGAGGAGGGGACATTATTCTGCCTACCACATGAATCATAATCTATTTTTAATTAATAAGCATCAGGCATAATATGCCAGGTGCTTCACAAAATCTTTGCCCTCCAAGGCTTGGTTTGGGAATGTGGGTGGCAGGGAAGGGTAAGCAAGTACTCTTTCATTTTAGTGCTAAGCAGCAGGTGCTGACAAGCATTTAATGACCAGTTCTAGGAGAAAGGGAGATTGATCTGTGGCATTGGCTAATTTCTGCAGCATAAATATTCCTACCATACTCAGTTTCAGGCTACCAACATGATATCACATAACTCACAAAGCTTCTGAAAATTTAACAAGCCATTGTCACAAGCCAGAAGAAGTCAGCTCTAGCACAGCACTTAAGGCATATAATATCATCAATGTTCTCTAGCTTGGGGAATGCAAGTTTGAGAAAGCAACCAGTGCTCTCTCCAAAGGTCCCCCTTCACCCTAAGATTAGCTTTCTCTGGACTCCATTGACATGAATAGATGCTAAAGAGCTGGCTGCCTTCTGTTTACTGAAGATCAAAGAACACACACAAGGGCTGGGGGTATGGCTCAAGTGGTAGAGCACCTGCCTAAAAAGCATAATGCCCTGAGTTCAAACTCCAGTACCACCAAAGACAAAGAACACACACAAATACTTATGGAGATTATGCTTACTCGCCCTTTACTGAATGTCACAGACACAGCTGGTGACCCATTAGAATGAGTCTAGAATCCCCTTGTGACCTCTCCTCTGTTCCTCTCTTGAAAAACCTGAAGCACAGGGTAGGGAGAAGAACAAGACCAGAGTCCAAGCAAGATGCTCTTGGGTGGCAATAGCTGCTTGGCTTCTGCTTGGCTCAGACTTCCCAGGCAGCGGTCATTTGCCTGGGAAGGAGGGCAGTGTTTTGCAGACTGGTATCCATGGGTGCATTTGCTGTGCATTTTAAAGAATAAGTGCTCCATAAGCATAGCCATTATCACTTCCCATGGCCATTATCACACTGGCAAGGTAAACTATGTCACTTCTAGATGGCTAATGTCCACTTTTCTATCTGACACAAGTTACTAAATAGGCTTATGTTTAGCAGGAAAAGCCACAGATTTATGTTCTAACAGAAAGGGCTGAGTCCTGGTGATAACTCAGGCCAATCAGCCAGAGAAATCAAGTCTCTGGAAGGATAAGGGTGGGTGGCTCATTCTTCTATAAGACTATTTAAATTAATGCTCCCTGAACTATCATGTGCACAGGAATCACCCAGAGAAGTTGTTAAAGTGTGGATTCTGACTTAGCAGTTTGGAGCTATGCTCAAGATTCTGCACTCCAGCAAATTCTAGGTGATGCTTATGCTGCTCATTCGGGGGATTTTTTTCTTTTTTGGTCCTGGTAACTGATTTGAACTCAAGGTCTTGCACTTGAGTGGCATCCCCAGCCCAAGGGTCACATTTTGTGTGGGAAAAAGCTACAGCTCAAGTCTCTCTCTGTCCCTAATTCTCCAGCAGATTTAGAGTAAGCATTCAGCTGTCATTTTAGCAGAGCCAGTCTGATGAGGTTTCTGTACTCAATGATCACTATAGGTTTAGTGTTGTGTGCAACTTGGAAGGGGAAAAATGCTGCTTGTACTCAATGTATAAACAGAGTTTCAGCCACTAACATATAAGAGTGGTATATGATATTGACTCATGAAGAAATGAGCTATAAATAATCCACAAGCCAGCCAATCATGGGGGTTAAGTGACAACTAATAAATGACTTTCAGGACAAGAGTCTGCAACACAGTAATTCCTCAGGGTCTACGAGGCTCTTAACTAGTTCCCGGCGATGATTTCTGCCACATGAAATGCAGACAGATTGTATAAAGTGAGCACTTCTTCCACAATTATAGACCAAAGCATGAACTTTCCTTTGAAGGGGCAAGTGGGAGAGGAAAAAAGAAATGGATGAAGAACAGAAAAGTTGGGAACAGAAGAGTACAGAGAGTTGGGGACTGGCAGCTTACACCTGTAATCCTAGCTACTCAGAAGGCACAGACCAGGAGGATCGGATCGTGGTTCAAAGCCAGCCCCTGGCAAATAGTTAGAATGATCCTATCTTGAAAATATCCAACACAAAGAAAAGGCTGACAGAGTGGCTCAAGTAGCAAGTGTAAGACCCTGAGTTCAAATCCAAACACCACACACATACACACACAAAAAACACACACACACAGAAAGAGGTAAACAAAAACAAAGTTATTATAAAGTTCTTTTCAGTGAAGGTAAAATAACTGCTCAATTTGAAATTGACAAAATGTTCTCATACTCTGTATATATATCCAGCATTTTATAGCAGTTCTTCAAGTGCAAATTCAGTCTTTTTTTTTTTTTGTGGTACTGGGACTTGAACTCAGGGCCTACACCTTGTGCCATTCCACCAGCCCTTTTCTGTGAAGGGTTTTTCAAGATAGAGTCTCGCAAACTATTTCCCCAGGCTGGCTTTGAACCACGATCCTCCTGATGTCTGCCTCCTGAGTAGCTAGGATTATAGGCGTGAGCCACCCGCGCCTGACTGCAAATCCAGTCTTACCTCTACCCTCAGAGCCTACATCTCTAGAACAAGAGGATGCCTTGGAACTCGGAAGCAGAGGCAACACTTAAGGAATCATTTTACAGGAATAGTTCAGAAGAGGTTGTGTGCCTGACCATGGTCACACAGCATAACAAACACCTTCCAAAGAAGACTAGCCTGCTCCCAGCCTAGAAAAGAATTCTCCAAGGGAGGGGAAGAATTATATTCTCTCATGTGTTCCATAAAAGCCATCAGTTTTTGGCTTCAATGACTAACTGACAAAACATTTATTGCTTGATATCTAGGTTTACATTTTGGCCAAGATTTAATCTTTAAAAGAAAAAAAGAAAGGCAAAAAAAAGGAATTGTGTTCCCTTGAATTGCACCTGTACCAGGTGTCACATGGTGGTCAGCATCATGAGTCAATCCTCTTCCCCAGTCTCCTAACATTTAAAATCCACTTCAGCTTAGGGCTTTGGAGAGAATGGGAGTAGGAGGGAGGGGTAAGGCTAAACCAACTCTCCATTCTTCCTTCTTCTCTAGAAGATGAGCATTTTAAGAGATTTCCCTAAAATGCAGAAATTATATCAAAACTAAAAGCATCACTTTGATGTTTAGAGTAGATTATATCAAGCTAGACTTAGTGGCACATGCCTATAACACCAACACTTGGGAGGTGGAGGTGAGGAACATGAGTTCAAGGCCAACCTGGGATATATAGCAAAATCCTGTCTCAAAAGAAAAAAGAATAGGTCATATCACTAATACTGAAATGCAAATGCAAGCTTTCTCTTTTATAGGTAAGCAGGCATGTTTACCTATATTATGCTCACCCTGGAAAATCCAACAGCTGGAGATAAATATGACAGGGTGCCACTAGCTGCCATTGTTACTAACTGGTAACCTCTAACTTTGCCTTCAGGCCAAATATTCAGTTAATACTTGAATTGAGACAGTGCGGTGACTCAGAACCCGAGCTCTGAGGCCAGTTTGCTGGGATGTGAATCTTAGTCCTTCTAATTACTTGGGGAAGTTATCATCCCTCTCTGTGTCACTTCCTCCTTAGCAAAATTAGGTAGTACCTACCTCAACACATCACAGTGAGGATTAAATAATATGGACAATGTCTACAAGAGAACCTGACATAACCCTCAGTAAACATTAGCTAATCACCCTCTCCACCTTCGTACCTTCTCTCTCTGAATTGCCTTCATTTTTTGGAGCTCAGCTTCTTCAGCTTCCTTCTTGATTCTTAAAGATTCTTCTCTCTTTAGCTAAATTGTATTGAGATTACAGAGGACAAAAAAGTTACCAATTTTCCACCTGAACTTCTAGAACACAAAATTATGATGAAAGGCAAATTACAGTATTGTTTGTGCTATACCTCACCATGATTATAGGTTGCTACTTCAAGCTACTCAGATCGCAGACAATGGCCAGGCTATGTCTCCTGCCTGTGAAATTGCTATGTTCTTCTTTTTTTGTGTATATGTGTAGATCTCTCTTACCCTCCCTCTCTCTCTCTCCCTGTGTAGGGTGTATGTTTGTGTGTGTGTGTGTGTGTGTGTGTGTGTGTGTGTGTGGGTGGGTAGGTAGGTAGAAAGAACAGATAATTTTTCCTCATTATAAAACTCACAGTAGTCATTATTTTTTTTTTAAATCACTGGATATCTTAAGCTTTTTTGTGCTACTTCTATGATTGGCATGGGATAAAAGCAATTCTTGGAATCAAAACATTCAAAACATAGTAGACTTAAAGGATAGGTAATACATAATTAAACTAGAAAGCAATTACCTTAATCAAAGGTCATGCCAATAAATATATGACTTGGATAAAAATTCTAGATATTTATCTTCACCTCTTACTTCCTGACTTTTTTTTATTTTGAGAGCTATGTTTTGCAACTGGTGTAAAGGTTTTATACTTTTGGTAAAGGTACTGTGTTATTTCATGGTTACTTGAAAGTACGGGTACTCAAATTCTTTGCCAGAATTAAACTAGAAGAGATGGATTCTGACCTTTTTCTGGTATTTAGATTGCATCAGTTGGAGTTGTTGTTTCTGTCTTACTTCAGACTCCAATTGGTTTCCACCTATAGGGGAAAAGATGTCAGCCATTAAGGACTAATTAATACATGGTTAGTCTATAGACTGAGTTTCTTTAACATTTTCTTCCCACTGGAAATAACTGGTTATCTTAAGACCTTAGAGAACGGTAATTTCTTTAAAAGTAATTTTTTTTTTAAAGAGAGAAACAGAGTAAAAAGATGTGGCCATGCTTTTAAAAGGACAATAGCACTACAGATTTTTGACCAGGAGGTGTTAAAGTTTTACTTAGATTGAAATCATAACTGAAAAGTCATGCTAAGTCATAAGAAATACTGTCAGTCTTAGAAATTCTAGAACATTCTTCCTGCTTGACTATGACTGCTATTCACCACAGAAAGATAAAGACCATTGATGCTTCAAGTGCTTTTCTTGAAGTTCTTTTCTTCTTCTACCTCTATTGCCCTATGTTTAAGCAGGGAACCTCAGGAAACCCTCCAAGGCTCTCGTCTCTACAGAAGTATGTACTCTTTGTAACCCAGTCTTTTATATATGGGAATATTCTAGCTAGTAACTATCAGTCAATACTATTTATTATCCTTTCTTTAGGTATTCAAGAGAAAAACGAGGAGATAAGATTATTTGCTTGCTTTCTCTTAAAAAAAATCTGGAGCCAGATATCTTCATAGCTTGGCACTCATCTAAGAATTGTTACTGAGGGATTGCTCAGTATTTATGCAAGCTTGGTGTTCATATTAGAAAGATTCCTTTGAAATAATTCTCTGGTGCCTTGGTCACTAGAAGCACCAGATCCCTGAAATATTCACTATCACAGAAGATGCATTAAAACAATTTGCATCCACTCTAATTTTTATTACTGATCTCATAAAGACATTGTAGGAGTTTTCTTCTAAGCTCCAAAAGATTTACAAGTCCTATTAGGTTTGGGCATCTTTTGTGAGAGATGAGAAAGACACAGCAAGGAATACTGACGCTTTTATCTATTGTTATAGCTACTTTCAGTATCTCCTACAATTCCAGTATTTTAAGTGATAGAGAAATAGGGGAGGAGTTGAGAGAAGAAATGGAAAGGCCAAATGTTTAAGTATTTGTAGGTTTTGTTCAAAATTCATCTCAAAGCTTAACACATTTTAGAATTTTTTCTACTCCCCCAACCCCTCCCCTACCACATCCTGACCATTTCTACAGACTTCATAAAAAGGAAAGTTAAAAATGAGAATCTTGTTTATTTTCTGCTAAGGATGAAAGACAATGATCCAAGTTCCAAAGTGAAGTGCCTGACCCCCCAAAAAGATCTGCATGGAAGAACTAAAAACTAGTTCAGAGAATCTTTACTAGGAACTACTTTCAAGCTATCAAAGAGGTCAAAGGGAGGTTAAAATCACAGGAAGTATGTCTTTCTGAATTCTATCTCCTCTATGTTTATGTTTGAGGAAGGAAAATTCTTCGCACCAAGATAAGCAAGAAAGAAAATCACCTGAAGACCTCAACCTGCACCCCTAGAAGTGTAGGAGATGCCTAGAAAAGTCAAAGCCAAAAGGCACAAGATTGTTGTCAGTTGGCTACTTAAATGGGTACTCAGTTCGAGGTGGCTGAATTGCAAATGATCTGTCTTCCAGAGTTTGAGGGGAGAAAGATGCATTAGTGTTGCCTGGACTTCCCAGTCGGATCTCATGAGAGAGGATGAGAGAGTACCAATCTAAAGCCATCTTAGAGGGATGCATCTATGGGGACCTACAGAACAATGAGCCCTACAAAGAATCTGCCAAGAGCCAACACGAGGTCTAGAGCTGCCAACAGGAGAGAATATCACCTCTACCAAGGAAATCGGTAGGAAATGGAGAACTCAAAGAACTCCAAGATGGAGAATGAGCAGTCAGCATGCACTCAGGCTCAGTGCATGACCCCTCTTACCTCCCCTTCCCTTTGACCCTGGAGGAGTCAGATCTGGGAACAGCAGTCTGTAGAGGAAAGTCCAGCCACACCCCCTCTCCCTTGCTAGCTTCTACCCAGAAACAGCCTGAGTTGGAGCTGGGAGCAGCATTACTCTCCATTAGCAACCAGTTTTCACCAGGAGCAAGGACCGAAGACTACTTACTGAAGTGAGACTGTATTATGTCTCGGATTGTCTAGAAAGACAGAAAAAGATTTAATTTCTCACCATATCCAAAGAACATGGGAAAGACTAGCTCCACACAGCAGGTTTGAGGGGAGTGGTTAGGAAAGGCTGTTTTTGATTATGCCCCTCAAGTCTGGCTTATTCAGCATTAAGGTGACACTTGAGCTTAACCCTTTTTGTGGAATATGCATTAAATGATTTCCAAATGAGCCAATTCTTCTTGCATCCTAGAAAAAACTACTTCCCTACAGCTATCATGACAGTAAGTGGTCCTGACTCAAGACATGCTTTGAGCTGTGAGATCTGTGTCCAGCTCTTTAAGTTCTCAGCTGCAGGTGGTTAAGAAAAGAGAAGGAAGGAGGTGAATGGTTTCAATTAGATGGTACCCTCTCCAGTGTCAAACACTGTAGACATGGCCTAGACAATTCATCACACTAGCAGCACCTGCTTCAGCAGCCCAAAGGTCTCTATCCCTAGAATAAAACCCCAGGTGACATTTGTCCACCACTGAGTCCCCTTCTCACTCTCATCTTGCTTTTGGAATTGACTCTCCCTTAATTTTCTTCTCATTAGCATTTAACTGCATGATTAATATGCTGTGATCACTTTTCCTCTCATCCTGACTAGCACAACAGTAGGGTATATGCAGTGCCCCAGGTAAGATTTCTTCAGAGTTGATCATCTAAGAGGCTCTGAATGATTTGGCAATTAAGCCATCACTTTATTCCCACATAACTGTGGCATGATACATTTTCTACTTGCTGAAAACCAGAAACAACGTATACCTGCACACTTAAATGTTTTGATGTCAAACACATTCCATCCTAAGCAGTATGACCGAACAACCTCTAACATACAAAGACAGACATATGCAGGTGCCAGCAGAATCTGTGGGTGGCCCTGCTACCTGGTTTGCTGCTTACCCAGTTGCCTTGGCACCAGGTGAATGGGTTTTGCTCTATTCTGCTGCTTCCATTTCTCCAGGTTTGCCAGCTCTTCCTCAGCAACTAAGCCAGGTGAGAAATTGCAAATCATCAATTATTAGAATTGAGAAAGAAAACTGGCCATTTCAAAGCATAAGATGCAACATCAGACAGCTAGCTATATGCTAGCATGAATGGATAAGATATGTAGGAAAAGAAGGCAGCCCTAACTCCTGGAGTCAGCCTGGGCCCACTCCTGTGACACTTTCTCTCCAAGTGTCTGCACAGAGGGTACAAATTTGAAAAACCTGAGCTCCTGCCAAAACAAAGGAGAATAGTTTTTCTCTCCAATTCTGGCATTCTTAGAACCTACATCAAGTTGATCTTTAAGCTTTCTTATAGCAAATGCAAAACTAGAATATTCATGTGTCAATAGCAAATTCTAATGCCTATATATTAAATGTTTCCCAAACTCACTACAACTAGGCAGAGCCTGCTTGCTCCCTGCAGAGGAGTTGGGGGGAGCAGGTTTCATTGCCCAAATAGTCACTCTTCATGACAGCAGGGGGCATCAGGGAGATATTAGTTCTGTTCCTCCAGTTTATGCCCTTAGTCTGCACACTAGACCAATGTTTTAAATGTTCGTTTATGAAGATTTTTTTTAATTAGATAAATAAAAATTGTGAAACATCTCAAAATTCAGACAACAATAAGACTTGGACTCCTGTTAAGTATTTAAATCAAAAGCTTCTAAGGTGTCAGAACCTTTGGAATTCTGTTAACTACTGCGTGTAGTTCCCATAGTCATTGCAGAGCTATGATTGTCAATCTGTACTGACTCATTGTTCCATCCAGAGGCTACTTGTCTCCTGGGAACCTTTCAGATACCTGATTTCCTATTATGTCCTTATCCCACCATTAATTAAAAATTAAATTTCCTACCAATGATCTAATAAAGGATAACATAGATTTCAGTACTGGCCCCACTGCTTGGACTGAACACGTCTCAAAGCTTCCTTGTAAATTTTAAATTTTAGCTCTCCTTGTAACCCTGGAAGATGTTATAACAACACTAAAAGGTGGCATTTATATTTGCTATACTTCAATTCAACATGTGACACACTAAGTATAAAATAAGATGCTATCCCTGCCAAGGAAGTTATAATCTAGGGAAGGAAACTGAATTACACAAAATAGCTGAGGAACCAAGCATGGTTGTACATACTTCTAATCTTAGGACTCAGGAGGCTGAAGCAGAAAAACAAAAAAACAAACAAAAACAATTCCTAGTGCCATTAAAATATCAACAGTCCACTCAATGCTTCAGGGATGAAATGTATCTATTGGCAATAGGTGTGAAGTTGTTTAGGCCTAACAGAAAAACAGGATTTACAATTATTCCACAAACTCCATTACTGATATAGAGAAACAAATTTCGAAGTACTAACAACAGAACAATTTTAAAGGTATAATTCAAACTGCTAACATTAAAAAAGAAAAGACCTTGATGAGATCTGGCAAGTCTATATAAATCAGAAAATAAAAATGTTTCAAGTCAAAACAAACCAATTAATTTAAAAAATAGGAAGCATTCTGAATATTGAGTGAATAAATATACATACTCCTTTGTATCAGATGTCTCCGGTTTTCATTTGGTGCTATCAAGGTGTATGCACCTGTGCTAGAATGAAGAGGGGAAAAATGGTTATTATCATGAGAAACTATTAATGCATCTAAGCCATCAGTCAGTCTTTCTCCTGGTATACTGGCCCATCAGGTAGGTACTATGGAAGGTAATCTTCTCAAGACCCAGGTCTGCTCTTTAGGAACAGTTTATCATTAGTTGTCAAAATAAGACAAATGGATATAGTCAAAAACAGAAATAAAAAGCAGTGGGTGGAGTGACAAGATCTTGGTACAACTGCTTCATCACTGGTTCTTGGTTGACTGTCCATCCAGGGCTCCATTGCTCCTCTAGGTGGGGCTTGTGGGTAAATCCCTTTAGAATTGATCTTCTAGGTGACCCACATTGGAAAAACAGGAAACCCTGGTGCATTCTTTGTTCCCACAAACTGATAATATAGGCCATTGCCATAGAACAACCTCCTTTTGATAACCCAGCAGAGTCACCAACTGGCCACAGTCTTGTGCTTTTAGGCTTTGACTTTTATAAGCTTGGGTCCCTCATTCTCCTAAGGACACAGGTTGAGCATAATTAGGAGCTCAGAGAAACAGAAACTTCATTTAAGCAAAAATATTCAACATTGCCAAACCAGGAATACTGAGGTAGTGAAAATACTGTGAGCTTTTGAGGGCCCCAGGTGGAGTGGATTGATGTGTATTCCAGCTCTGTGCGCAGTACCTGGCACAGGGTGGCTACATGAAGAAAAGTGGGCTTAGTTGAAATAAAATGATGCCACAGATCCAGGCTGTGACTCTGTGCTGGAGGTGGCTCTTCTTTGCACTGATGCATGTGGTCTCACAAGAGTGTGAATAGTTCATAAAGCAAAAATATAGCACAGCAACAGACTGCAGCATACAAGTGGGGACAGTTTTAGAGGAAATGCTTTGGATAAACACAACTAGCTTATAACTGTAAGTTTAAAAAACAAAACAAAACACTAGATACTCTTAGACGTCTCTTCAACCTGGAATGTACCATTTCAAAGTGCAAATTAGTAAAGAGAAACAGTAGAGGCCAAAACTGCTTGCTGATTAACAGAAGCTATTTCTTCCTTACCTACCAGCAAGTCTTCAGCCAGCTTCAAACTGGGCTTTGATATTAGACTTGTAAATGTGAAGTGTGCACCACTTTTGCATGCAAATGGGGCTGTTGGTTGCCCAAATACCTAATGTATATCAGCAGCTATTGCATGGGTGGCCTAGCATGCATGCAATGTTACAAATACAGAATTAGAAGGGTGCCGCTGGAAATTAATCCCTTATCTGTTACATATTCTGTGTTCACACTACGAAAGATTTTTCACTCCTTAATTGCCAATTCTTTGTAGGAGCTTGGGAGCTGCGACTCTGTGGGTCATTGCTGGACACATGAATATGATGCAGAGCTTTACAGCTGAAACATAGGATACTGGATTTAAATGCCATCCGTGAAATTGCTGCACCATCTTTATTGTCTGCTAAGACTGTGGTGGATTGCGTTTCGCAATACCAGGGATTTGCATATGATGCAGATTAGCAGGTCTTTACTTTTATCATGTTTCAGAATCACTTGCACAGATTGTTGACAGGCTTGGTAAAGGGCAGTTTCTGATTTAGTAGCTCTGAAGTGAGGTTCAATAACACACATTTTTTTAAGCTATGGAACACTTTGCGAATTTGTGAGTCATCCTTGCACAGGGGCCATGCTAATCTGTGTATTGTTTCAGTTTTAGTATATGTGCTGTTGAAGTAAGCATAATAGCATGCATTTTAAACAGGTTCCCAACTGATGCTGATATTCTTGCCCAAGGAACCACACTTGGAGAACAACTGCAGATCAATAATACTATCTGCTATGGTTCAAATATAGTTTGTCCCCACCAAAACTCATGTTGATGCTTGGTTCCAATGTAATGGTGTTGGAAATAGTGGTGCCTATAAGAGGTGTTGTGGGCCATGGGCTACTCTTGGAAGGGATTAAGGCCCATCTCATAGAAATGGAAGATTCATTATGAAGCGAAGTCTGCTTGGTCTTTTATACTTGCTCACTCCCCTTCTGCTTTGCAGCCAGAGGCCCTCACCAGATCTGATGTCATGTTGTTTGGACTCTCTAACTACCACAATTGTGAGCCAAATAAACCTCTTTATTGAAAACATTACCCAGGGACTGGTGTAGTGGCTCATGTGGTAGAACACCTTCCTAGCAAGCATGAGACCCCAAGTTCAAACCCCAGTACCACCAAAAAAAATAAAACATTACCCAGTATCAGGTACTCAGTTATAGCAACAAAAAAAAACCTAAGAAATTATATGGGACATTTTGTTTAAAAGGGAAATTAGGAGTTAATAAATCTTTGATAAAGACAGAGGTTAAATCATGTGCCAAAGATCACCGGGTTAACTACAAGGGAGAGACTCCAACCTAGGACTTTTGACACAGACAAGTTAACTATCTGCAGTTAACTTTTCAACTCAATATAGAAAGCATAAAATATGACTGTCCTTTAATTTCAGCCTTTCGATAGACTTTCAATCAATGCAACCACTTAACAGAGCACCTACTAGGGACTTATGTCATAGGCTGTATGGGGATTGAGGGGAGATACCAAAACACGGATATACCAGCCATTTTAACAGAACTTTAGTTAGGAACAATTCAAGAAGCCACTGGAGAACCCCACAAGGATATCCAACAAGTGTTCAGGTGGGATGAGGTAAGCAGTCAGAGAATTCTGACAGAGAAGTTTCACAGAGGATCCAGAGGAGCAGAAAACTTCAGAGAAGAATAATAATGAAGCTTGAAGGATAGATTCTGAAATGGCAAATGTGCTTCTTTGTCAGGAGTTTGCCAAGAGTGCTTCATAAAAGCTGGGGGCCTGATATTGCACACCTGTAATCCCAGCACACAGACTGAGGTAGGAGGATGCCAAGTTTGAGGTAAGCCTGGGCAAAATAGCAAGAGCCTGCCTCAAAAAAAAAATTTTTAATAAAAAATAAATAGTGTTCCATGTGTCTTCTTAAGGAAATTTTGAAAAGAGTTTAGAAAGAAAAATCTATTTATAAAAGATTATACTTTACAATATCTAACCTAATTAAGTCTGATGTTATTATACTAAAGTCTGTCACTGGCAGAAGACATGGGACTCCTGAGTGTGAGACAAAGGACTCATTCACACATCAATCGGCATGGCCATTCGCTTGTTTACATCTGTTCCGTCTGGCCCCAGGGCTGATGGGACAGTCTTAGGAAAAGGACCCCACACAACCTCTGGCCAATGTGTATAAGCCCCAGGTCCCAAACACAGTGCAGAGAAAGGAAAAGAGGGAATTACCTAGCTCTGAAAGGAGATGTTTTTAATCAAAAGCATTTTAGCATAACCCTAATGAAGGTCCTAGTAATACATCTTTTATGTTAGAGAATTCCTAGGCAACGCCCTTACCAATATTTTATTGTCTGAAAAATGTCAAATCGAAAGCGTTTTGGAATATTCACACAAAAGCATTGCAAGTAATTTAACTTTTATTCAATAGAAAGAGAAGCTTAAATCTAAGGATATGCTTTTTATTTTTTAATAGTGTGTAGCAGAGTGTAATGCCCTGATAAAAATATTCATCCCGTCTCTCTCAGCTTTTCCTTGATATGAATAGCAAGTATAATTTATTAATGTTTTCAACCAATTAGTTTCCATCCATAGCAAAGGCCTTTGCCTTTCTAACCTCCACAAGTTTCGACAGTCTGCTCATCTGAAGCAGCTACACTTAGCATTCTGGTCATTTCCCCACATATGCAACGTTCAAGTTACTGAAACAAATATATATTTTTAAAAATGAGTCTCCCTAATTGTCTCATTGAAATTTAATGGGATATCTCAATTGGGAAGTTTGTTTTCACTTCCCAACAGCATTGAGACAGACCAAAGGAGAACACAGGAAAGAATGGCCCAACACAAAGAAAAATGTCTTCCTGCACCATTTAAAAAAAAAAAAAAAGAAAAAGGAAAATGATATTCAAGACACGTTTTCTTTGTGAGGTTTCTGAGTTACACAATTGCATCTCACATGTACATTCTTGTGTCATTTTTATAACGTCTCATCAATGAGCACTCTATGAAAACTGTTATGAAGTTATGAAAAATATCTTGGCTGGCTAAAGGTATTACATAAATATATCCCCTGGAGTGTACAAACTGCACCAGATGTAATTTAAATTTCTAATTAGGAACAGCACTGGTTTGATTGAAAAAGAAATGTAGTCAGGAGCAGAAATTCAGAAAGAGGTAGGCAAGTAAGTTACAGGAAACTTCAAGCCCAATAGTAGACATGTAAAGTCACTCTCCTGCCAAAAACTGGCTTGATGTTTTTCATAGTTAAGGACAATATTATTCTTAGGTATGATTGAAAAAGGGACTTGAGGTAATGAAAGGCACTGGATATTTTTCTAGATATAAGGGATTCCATATTGGCTTTTGTTACATGATCTTCAACGTAAGAAGCTTACTGTTTTTAACCAATGTGAACCTAAACTTGTGAGGCATTTAAGTTGCCAGCAGTTCTTTTTTAAACAGACTAAATTCTCAAGCAAAACAAAAAATAACAAGGTCTAGATGAATAAATCACCCTTGAACCCGCTCCTGTTATACCAGCCCCAACCCATGACATTCCATGCCTCAGGTGTGAATGGGCTCACAGTTCCTCTTTGGTTTCAGAACCTGTAGATCCTAAACTCTCTGCCACCCAAGAAGCTGTTGTGAAGTTGCTTAGTTCTTTCATCAATATAAGTCACAGCTTCTATTTGAGGGCTAAAACAGACACCCAGATAGTAAAGATAAATAAGCAGAAGCTCAATCAGAGCCTTTGTTTATAGGATGCCTTTATAGAAATTAGGAAGACGAACGAGCACATGTGCACAAATACATGACCCAGGATGCACTTGTCTTAGTGAGACATGATAACCTTATACACGATAAATTTATAATGCCCTTGCTTTCAAGTGGAGGTAACCCCATACCAGGGATATGGTTTGGTACATAATTCAGCTCAAAATTATTACCATAGTTGGGCAAGTCTGTACCTCCTCTCTCAAGGTTCCCAATTACAGAAACTATTCTAAACAGCCCAAGTTAGCTGGGCATAGTTGAACATGCTTATAGTCCCAGCTACTCAGGAGACTGAGTTGAGAAAATTGCTTCAGTCGAGAAGTTTAAGACCAGCCTGGGCAACATAGCAAGGTGCTTCTTCAAAAGAAAAAAATAAAATTAAAGAAATAGCCCAGGTTAAAGAGTGGTAAGACTTAGAACATCCAGTGAAACATTTGAGTATAAAAATCCCAAAGAGGCCAGATGCTGCTGGCTCACACCTGTAATCCTAGCTACTCAGGAGGCAGAGATCAGAAGGATTGTGATTCAAAGCCAGTCCAGGCAAATAGTTCACAAGACCCTATCTCGAAAAAATCCATCACAAAAAAGGGTTGGTGGAGTGGCTCAAGTAATAAAGTGCCTGCCTAACAAGCATTAGGCCCTAAGTTCAAACTCCAGTGCTGCCAAAAAGAAAAAAAAACCCCAAGGAGGTTGTCATTTCCAAGAGAATAGTAAGGATATAGCTTAATGGTAAAGAAATCAGTTACTTGGAGTCTTTGTTCCCATTCCTTCATAAGGAAGAGGAAATATTTCTCTCTCTTTCTCCTTCCCCCTCCGTACTTTATCCTATTAAACTAAAATAAATCCTTGCTAAAAATTCAAAAAAATTACTTATCTTATTAAGTTAAAGAGATTACCTGTGTAAATTCCCAGCCCCAGGCCTAGCTGATGTCTAGGGCATGGCTTTCTCTTGAGTAAAAAAAGGATTAAGCTTTAGGTTAGTGACAAACTTCAAAGCATCCTGTGATGTCCTGGGTCTTGATGGGCTACTTTGATCTTAACAGAGAATGGCCATCTGTGGAGTTGGAAAGTTTAATTACAATGATTCTGTTTTTCTTCGTGGTAAGTTTATGTCTACCTGCTACCTAACACTCAGGAGGCTGAGATTGGGAGGATTAAGTTTTGAGGCCACCAGGAAAATAGTTCACAGGACCCTGTTTCCAAAATAATCTTGGCAAAATAGACTGGAAGTGTAGCTCAAGCAGTAGAGCACCTGCTTTTCAAGCTCAAAGCCCTGAATTCAAACCCCAGTTTCTCCCTCCCCCCTCCCTCTCTCTCATACATACACACACAAATTTTAAGTCACTCACAATCCCACCTCTCAAAGACTGCAATTATAGTTTTATCTGGGTGAATTTCCATCCAATCTAGGTTTTCTATATACTATAACAATTTTAAGTACAATTCCATATCATTCTTTCTTTTGTAAGTAGTTTTCCTAATTATACCTACTACATGCTTAATATTAAAGAGAACACATAGCTTACCTATCACCTTCTCTTGGCAGTAGAAATCAAAGGGCATAATGGTTATAAGATTGTTATTTGTTTGGTTGATTGGTTGAATGAGAGAAGGTCTCACTATGTAGCCCAGACTGGCCTCAAACTCACGATTCTCCTGCCTCAGTCTCCAGAGTATTGGAATTCCCCCCACTCCTGGTTTTAGCCTTTGAATTTTAACAATGATAAATGTCTTCAGTTTTTCTACTGGACTTTAATGGATTGCCTTTTAAGTCTTCATATTTGTGGGGGAGAGGATTACAAACATTACAGAACAAAGGATCTTTCACCAGCTGATTTTCTGATATGGAACAGACCCTTCAAACAATCTTTTCCCTTTGATTATTTTTTTCCTCTTAATCTTTTGTTTCAGATTCAAATACATTCTGAATAGATGCAATTAACCTTAACAGTATGTATAACCTTACAGCACTCTACTGACTTTGAAGTAAGTAACCTGACTGTGTAATTGAGCTAAGTTTCATTTTTTCTCATTTCTGCTATACTTCTACTGATTATAGGTATTATGTGTTTTCAAGCTTTCATCATCCTGTTGATTTATTGTTTCACTGTTTCAGCTGTCAAAGACTATGAAAAATATCCATTCATTTTTGATGATACTGTATTTGAACAAAAATTATTGCTCCCCAAGACTTGGCAGACTGCAAATGCTTACCAAACTGAGGAAAATGCAGCACAAAGAAAAGTTGGAAATACATTCTAAACAGGACCATAATTTCTACCTTCTCTATAAACAGGAAGGTAAATTTGATTTAATCAAACTGAAATCTCTTTTCTTTCTATCCACTCTAACAGTCTCTTCTGCCATGCATAGAACTGTGCTTTTCAAACTGTAGGTGGTAACCCACTAATGGGTTATAAAATCAATTCAATGGATTTATTTTTAATGACTAAAAATAGAAAATTTCCACATGTAATAAGGGTGAGAATTGTTTTGTGAAATTCCTTTTCAGTTATATATACCTTCCTATATGTTCACACATCTGCTAGGTCGTGATATCAGACAAATTGCTCTCTGTAGGCTGTGGTCAGAAGTCTGAAAAAACTACCGTAAGTCACTGTGTGGTTGAGGTTGCTCAGAAACAGTGACAGTGACAGAACTGGTCTAGCAGGAAGCCACCAAGCTCTCTGTCATTTGTGAAAAGAAGCAAAGGAGATTCCCTGCAGAAACTGGCTCTTGCAAACTCTTTTTTTAGCCAAGCCATTAAAAGGGTTCAGGACAAACTTCCCTAAAATATGGCATGTTGGCATTTATGAAAACAGAGGAGGCAGAAGAGCTCTCTGACCTCCCCCACTCCTTGAGGTGGACCATAAAATAATTCTCTAAACTATCTCTAATGTAGGTCCTAAGGACCTCATTTCAGAGCAGCCACCTCCCCATATCCACAGGCAATGAAGAAGGTCTGATACATAAAGAAGAATCTGCACAAACAGCCTTGCTAACTCTCTGTCGTTACTGTTAGATCCTACCATCTTTGGAAGGATCTTGTGATCAATCATACATCTGCATGACTGTTCACCTTTCCTCAAACCTGAGTAAAAAGTGAGATTTCCTGCCAGGCATGGTGGTTCACACCTGTAATTCCAGTACTTGGAAGGCTGAGGCAGGAGGATCATGAGTTTAGGGCCAACCCAGGCTACAGAGTGAATTTGGGGCAATCCTCAGCTACATAGTGCAACCATGACTCCACAGAAAAAAAAAACAAAAAGTTCCCTGTTTCTTCGGGTCTTCATTTCTGAAAGTTCCCATGTCATATGAAGCTGCTATTCAATAAAATTGTATGCTTGTCTTTGTTCATCTGTCTTTTGTTATAGGAGTCTCAGGCTCCAACCTAAAGATGAGGAAGGAAAGAAATCTTTTTTTATTCCTTTTCTTTTTTTTGAGGTGGGGGGCGCAGTACTGTGGTTTGAATTCAGGGCCTCACTCTTGCTATGCAGGTGCTCTACCAGGAAAGAAATCTTTCCTCCCCTGCAGCTGTAAATAAATGTCACATTACTGTTTCTATATTAGCATTCTCTTTAGCCTTGATGTAAATATTAACAACCAATAGGACACGGGCTAGCTGCTGTGTCACTTCCTCCTCCAGCTTCACAGCATTGTCAGGACCTAGACTTTCAGAGACTCACATTTGGGAAATGGTTCCGTGATTAAGAAAAGCAATGAGGACTTGGAAAATCATTTAATCTTCCAAGACTCAGTTTCTTCATCTGTAAAGTAGTAAAGTGTTTATTTCAAAGAGGGAATTCAATAATGTGCATAAGCTTAACACAAGCTCTAGTGCGTGGTTAAGCATTTGAGATGTATGAAATACTGATTACTATTTTTAATGTTTATTTTGGTTTTTCAGGGTACTCAGTTTATTCCAGGCCACATTTAATTTACTTTGTGCTACCACAGTATTGCAATGCTTCATCACATTTATCATTTCAAAGATAAGTTAAATAGGCAGAGCTCACTAATTACTTTCATATTGGAATCTCCTAATAGTTGAGACACCTACCCAGCTCATTGAACTATTTCATTATCATTAAAAGTTAAATACTGTCTGTTACAATACAAACTTTCTGACCGCTTATGAGCCTTGCTTAGGGATTGAGTTAAGTAATCTGCTAATAAATAGTCATCTACATTGAGTCAACAGGAAAATTACTCATTAGAATCGATCTCAGATCTTCTCTTTGGAGGTACCATTACTTCATAACACTAAAATGAACTTTCAAGATCTCCAGGAAGGAGTAATAAGCTGGACAATTTCATACCACTTAGTGTCCATAGGAAAAAGCTTATTTTCTTACAATCATATGGAGAAAGGAAATTGAAATCCAGAGTACCCAGTAAGGAAGAAATAGTGAAAGCAGTTCCTAGAGTCTCTAACAACTTTGTAAAAACTTGCACTTAATTTAAGACTATTTTATAGCTGTAATTAAGGTGAGTCATGAATGATTTAAGAAGTTCTGTCTTAGACATAAGAAACCATACTTCAAGGTTCTAATCTACATTAAATTGTGATATTTATAAAAATGGAATTAGTATTAAAACTTAATGACTATATTATCATCTATCCTATCTTATATCCCATCTTATATTATTCAAATAATGTTTTATACCATGTAACACAAATGCAGTCAGGAGTTGACCATTAGTAAGTGCTCTTGCCAGGTCTTTTATTTTCCCTTCTCTCTTGAGAGTTTTGCAATGAAGGAAAGGAAAAGTGTCTATTACAAGGGTTATTTCCTTCCCCCAAGCAAAACAAGTTGGTGAGAAGCACTGAAGTTGGAGTAGTGAAAGTAGGGAACGTCCCCTGGGCCCCAAGGGAAAAGAAAGAAAAAAAAAGTGTGTTTACCCAATATGCATAAAAAGTACATGAGCAATGGACATGAGGTAGTATCTCACTGTCATGGTCAGGATGTAATATGTACTCAACACTGTGGCATTCACAGCCAGATGAGGTGGTGCTGCTCTGCAATCCCAGCTACTCAGGAGGGGGAAGTAAAAGAATTGTAGTGTGAGACTGCCTTGGGCAAAAAAGTCTGAGACCCTATCTAAAAAATTAATAAAGCAAAAAGGCTTGGGTACATGGCTCAAGTGGTAGAGTGCTTGCCTGTATTCAGCGCCAAATAAATAAACAAATAAATATTTGATCATTGTCCCTGGTTGGCACCAGGCTCCCAAACCTGAATACTCAGAATAAAAGCATCTTTTGTGTGCTAAACAGATGACTCAAGGTAGGGGTCCCTAGTAGTTTGAGGATGGGTACTGGTGGCCAGAAAAAGCCAACTATATAATTAGATGATTAAAACCTTTGGCCCCACCCCAACTCTGGGCAGAGGAGTGGAACAGAAGATTGAATTCAATCTCCAATGACCAATGATTTAGCCAATATACCTGCATAATAAAGGCGATATTAAAAAAAAAATCTTAAGCCACCATGTTTGGGGAGCTTACAGGGTGAACACATCAAGGTGGTAAGAGGGCAGCTTACAGAGAACAGAGCCCTCTGCACACTGCCCTCCAACTTTGCCCCCAGTACCTTGTCCAAGTATATCTTATACTTGGCTGTTTCCCAGTTGGATACATTATAATAAATTATAAGTATAGTGGTTTCTGTGAGTTCTATGATTCATTCTAGTGAAATATCAAACCTAGGGAAGAAGAGAGGTTGTGGAACACACAAATTTATAGTCTAGTGAGCAGAAGTACAAATAGGCTGGGGACCCTATTTGCAGCTGGTCTGCAGTCTCAATTGAGGACAATCTTATGGGACTGAGCACTTAACTTGGGAGGACTGCACTAATTGTGGGTAGTTAATGTCATAATGAATTATAGAATAATCAGTTGGTGTCACACAGTTAGTTGGTGTTAGACATATTTGGTGTCAGAAAACAAACATACAGGCCAGGGGTAGTGGTGAACACCTCTAATCTCAGCATTTGAGAGATGGAAATAGAAAGATCTTGAGTTTGATGCCAGCTCAAACATCACTTCTTTGGAATGATTTTCCTGCTCCCAAGACTAGCATCTTTATAATACACATGAAGATTCATTTGTACAATTACCTCAGAAATGTCTGTCCCGTCACTTACATAATAAGCTTTATAAGGTTTTCTTTTTTTGTTAGTTACTTGTTCCTATACTTTAAATTATCCAGAGCTGAGATAGAGTTCTTCTTACTATGGAGTTGTGAAGATCGAGTTAGCATATGTGATGTACTACTGCACGGTAAGCACTATGTAAGGATTTGCTGTTATTATAGCTCATCTTTACATCGCTATAATGCTCCATATAAAAGAAGCCACAAATGTTAAGGCAAAATGAATTTGTGTATAAATTACATTAAAGTTAGCAGTATAGTAAAATTCTACATTATGACTTCATTTCCAGAATCTCTTTTTATTTCCTTCAAACAACACCAAGCTAAAGGACTACTTTCTGATAAGACAATAGACAAGTATCTGAATAAATCTATTTGCTCACAATTGGGTGAAACTAGGTTAAAACTCTGCTTTTGTCTTATATCTATCTAGATGTGATATACTACTAAAATATTTATGAACGAGCAAAATATTAAAAGGTAGAATAAAGGATCATTTTGCATTACAACTTTGTATAAGCTTTTTCACTCTTTAAACCTGTGATCATAGTTTGTAATATGTAGGAACAAGATAAAAATTACCAGGTACGAGTCCGAATTAGCAAATACTTATAATTACTTAAATCCAAATACATCAAAAACTCTGCCATGTCAACAGCCAGTCAGAAGTCCTTCGGAATCATTGATTTTAAGTGGTTGCTGTAGACTTTTACTATCATACTTTGTTTATATGTAATTAGGTGTTTTAAATGTGTGTTTTTTCAAAGTATAAACACTCAATTCAAGGGTGACAACATACTACTTAGTCAATAATTTTTTGTTAGATGAACTCAAGGCTATCAGCTCCCAGCATCTAACTGAGTATTTGCTTCTTGGTTGACATCTCATGTAATAAGGAAACTGAGGCATAAGTAGCTAAGCCTCTTAGTCAGTGAGCAAGTATCTGCAGAATCAGAACTTGAACCCAAGTCCATCTACCATGAAAGTCCATGTTCTTAAACCCCACAGTGGATACATTGCTCAAAGGAATTAATAGAAGAATGCATACAAATAAGGTCAAAGTTCAACCCTTTGCCATATAAATAAGAGCAATGAATGAACAAATGAAACATCACTAGGAAAGCACTTAGCCTTATCATCCCCTTTTTTTGATAGGACTGGGATCTGAACTCAGGATTTCATGCTTGCAAGCAGGTGCTTTACCACTTGAGCTATCGTTCCAGTCCATTTTACTCTGGTTATTTGGAGATGGGCTCTCATGAACTATTTGCCCAGACTGATCTCAAACCTCCTGATCTCAGCCTCCAAATAGCTAGGATTATAGGTGTGAGCCATCTGTGCTTGGCTCTTGCTTTCTTCTTAATTTTCCATCAGAAAATGCTTCTAATTTTTTACCCAAAATAAATAAAACCTTTCGTTATTTTTACTGAGATGTTGGAAGTTGGTTTCCCACTTCCATTAAATGAGACAAGTGAGACAGTAGACATAAGTGAGAAACAGAGATGTAAAAATTCAGAGTGGTCCAAACCAGATCTTAGATGTTAAAAACCTAAAAGGAAATGTATCCTATAATAAATACTCTGCTAACTCCAGCTGATTCACATTGAAAAAAAGGAAGCATTCATTTTCCAGGAATTTCTTTACTATTTGCAAGTCTTCTATGAAATCACAAAATATCACGCACTGAAGTCTTCAGGCTATCGAGGCCTGGATAATTGGAAAACTACCCCTCTCAGAACAATTTGGTCCAGCTGGATGCTGGAGTAATTATAGTCAAATAAGAAAATAGATGGATGCAACTGCTAATGCTTATGAGAAGACATGGGTACACAAAGAAGTAGTTATATCTAAATCGGATGCTTTCATTTGTTTTTTGAGCTTAGGCTGTCCTTGAACTCATGATCCTTCTGCCTCAGCCTCCCAAGAACTGAGATTACAGGTGTGTGCCAGCACGACCAGCTAAATAGATGCTTTCTGATAGAAAAAAATCATGTAAATGATTTTTATCACTAAACACTGATGGGCATGAGACCATGTGTCCATGACCTGTGTTGCTATTAAATCCTGCAGTGTATAGATATGTAGGTTACTTGAAATTAATGAGGCTCTATTGTAGTGCAATGCCAATTACTCTGCTCAGTTACATTGCTCTCTAATTGATTTCCAGAGCATCCCCCCCATCTAAAGGTCACCCTAGCTGAATAACATTAAAGGCATAATACTTTCAAAAGTTGAGAGACGAAGAAACGCTACTGTTTATTGGTCACAAGGTTATATAATGTTCCTTAGCACCCAGTGTTTGTCCTTCCTGTGACAAAGAAGTCACTGGAAAGGGGGTAAACTAAAAATAAAACTGGTCAGTTGTATTTCAATAGAGGCAGCACTACAAAGGCAGCAATGTCTTTACATACTGTAGTTTTGAGTAAAAACAGCACTTTCCACTGGGAGGAAAGAGAGGGTCACTGACACTGTCTAAAACACGTTTCCAGGACACCAATGCAGTCCCTGAACCCAAGACCAAGAAGAAATGCCACCTATCTGTTCTGCTGAGGGCACATTTCAACTTTCAGTGGCTCCTGTCCTCACTCTCCCAGCTCCATTCCTCTGGTCCCAGAAAGCTTCCAGTAGCTCTGGAATTCGGGTTGGGACCCCAGTTGCCCCTGAGGGCACCAGTTGGATCCTCTGAATCACATTCTTTCTTGGTCCTCACCCTGGCATCTGATGTAGTGACTCTACTTAGGGCACCCGTTTTGTTCTTTGTTTTGTTTTGTTTTGTTTTTAATAACAATAAAAGAAAACTTATTTTCATAATTTTTTAGAGTATGAATTCTGAAGATATTTGGAAAATTAGTAAGTACCCAGGCAAGTTCTACAGAACCCTGTAGCCCAGTCAGAAGACACAATAAGGTGCTAGGATACTCAGTAAAGCACTCCATCTGGCCAGTTCAAGGTCTGGTAAGGTAATGCATGGATGATTTTATTTAGGTAAATGATATTTCATTCTCTCAAAAATCCTGTTTTCCGCCCCCTATGGTTTCAAACTCCAAAGACCAACAAAAGGCCTGGGAGCATGTCTGGGGCCAGGGCTCCCGCCCCCCAAGAAAGGTTGAAGGATGCTCACCTCCTCTGGCCAGCGCCCCCCAAGGTGTCCCTCGCTGGGCCCCCGGGGGTCCTTTCCAGGCCCTGCCCGTGGCTTTGCAGAGGGTCCCGCTCCCCGCGCCGCTCATCGGGGTCCCGGGAGGCGGAGTTGGCGCCGAGCCCGGTGCCCACCACCCTGCTGCGGCCGTACATGGTCCAGAGCCCGCCCGCGGTCCCTAGTGCGGGACGGATGGGACTGGGACGCTCGGCGAGTCTCGATTCCACAGCGCAGGGCAGCGGTTTTAACAGCTGAGTTTCGATTTCTCCCTAACCAGATGCAGGGTGCGCCCGCCCCAGAGAACTTCCCCTTTCATCCTGCACCTGCGCCCTCTGACCTTTCGGCAGGCTGACAGCCTGGGCTGAGCCCGCCCGCAGGGATGCTGCAGGGAGCCGGCTGCCCCCAGCCACAGGTGAGTTGACTGAAGGCCTCACAGACACCTTAGAGGGTAACATGGTCAGCCGTTCTAGTGCAAATGACTAGAATCCTAGAAAGTACTCTAGGACCTGTTTAACAGGTATTCCTAATGTGATGGATGTTTGAGACTGTGACCAGTGTTACCTGGAGATGCCAGAGAACAGGTCATCAACCAATCTCAACTATACAAAACATCGCCGTTTATTAGTAATAACGGCTGTTTCTTACAATGCAGACACTTCCAAGTTAGAGGAAATGGAAAGTGAAATCAAAAGAAAGAGAAACAAGCTGAGGGGTAGGTAGGCCTGATTCTCAGCCTTGCTAAGTAATTGACCAAACATTTAAGAAATATCCAACACCTGCTCTGTGCAGGACATTATACAACAATTCCACTATGGTGTGATGATTTTTTAAAACTAGGAATTTGCAAGACTGTTTCCATGGGTCTGGGGATGAGTTCCCGCATTGTTTTTTTTTTTTTTTCTTTTTTTCTTTTTTAAGGTTCTCAGATAATTTTGATGTATGCCCCACTGATCACCACAGTCACAATGCTGGCTGTGTAAAGGTGCATGAGGCTCTTCCTGTATTCCAGGAGACAGCTAAATGCTAATGCCACTATGGGATAAATGAAATGACAGGCAGATGCAAGGTCGGTGGACACACAGGGAACTAAGGATTGACCCTCTGAGTAATTCAGGAAAAGAAGCATTTGAGAATGAGAGTTCACTAGGAAGGAGATATTCTGGTAGGGACTGGTGGCTAAAAATGACTTGGTGTGTACAATTATTCCAGGTGCCATGGTATGGTTGGGGAAGGGATACCCAGCCCCAGTCATCTAGCCACCAACTGGACTATCTTGCTTTACTTTTGGTGCTTAGAAAAGAAAGACAAATACATGTTGGATAGTTAACAAAAGAATGAAGTTGAAAGGTGGCAAATGTGTAGTGAGAAAAGAGGGGGGAAGGTAGTAAACACACTGTAGGAAAGGACGCATGGCTGCTATGGCATCCAAAGCTGTTAGAACTCTATCGAGTAGGCCAGAGGTTGCAAATTTTGGTGAGCACCCAGAACCATGGGTGTGTTAACACAGATATCTAGGCACCCACCTTAGAGTTTCTGGACTGAGGCTGAGGACTTGTATTTCCAACAAATGGAGACCACTCTTTGGGAACCAGTGCTATAGGCAATGTGGAAGGCAACAGAGGCTTTTCAATAGGGTAGATATATAATAATATTTATTTGAGAAAGCTAGCTCCTAGCAATATGAAAGGTAGATTGAACAATGAAAAGCCTGAAATCAAGAAGATAAACTATGATGTAGAGATCTGAGCTAAGGAGTTGCATGGAAATAGAAAGCAGGGGGCAAAATTCAAGACTTTCCAAGTGGAGGGTTAGCATAGATACAAAGTGAGAGGCAAGGGAGAACTGGGCACCAGAGACAGCAGAGGAAAGGGGCACAACCTCTGCAGTACTTAGAGACCAGCTCTGCTATATTATGGCCACATGACCAAGAACAAGTCTCTTAATTCCTCAGAGGCCCCATTTGCTCATCTGTGCAACATGACATGACTTTTCAATACTTGTGGAGTATAGTGAGGAGATGGTTTGCATCAGTGGTTCTCAAATGGAGTCAATTTTGCCTCAATTACCCATGCCTACAGATTTTTTATTGTGCTGCCTAGAAGGGATGGGACTATTGGTATCTAGATGAGGGAGGCCAGAGATCCTGCTAAGCATTCTACAATGCACAGACAGCTCCCCACCCACCAGGACAAACTGTTATCCAGCCTCAAACATCCATAGGGATAGGGCTGAAAAATCCTGACCTATGACATGCTTCTCTTAAAGCCCCAGCAACTTAATGGTAATTGTTTTAATGGTGACTTTATGGTTTGGGCTTGTGATAGAGCAATTGCAGAGTGAATTAACCATCAACCCAGAGGAGGGACAAGTTTTGAGGGAAGGTAAAAGAGTTCCTTTAGGGACTATAGGGTTTGAAGTGTGTGTGTGGTATGAGAAATGCATGTCTGGAGTCCAAAAAAAAAAAAAAAAGAGGACCGTTCTTCAAATTATTTTCTGCTGGGAAAATACCATTGGAATTCTTTCTTTCTCTTCAAAGCAGAAAATTCTTGTGGTGGTTAGATCAAATCTAACATTTGAGTAAGGGAAAAAGTAAGTTAGGGGAAAACCAACTTTCCAAAAGGAGCTAGTTGATTTCAAGAATACACTTAGCTGACCATATGTATGATACAATGCAACCATATCCCACACTGAAATTCCAAACATGAAATAGAAACAGGACAATAGGCAAACTCTGCATTTCCTACTCTGTTCACTCCTTGTTTCACCACATTCATAAGTGTTAAAGATGTGACTGGGGAGCAGGAGGTATGGCTCAAGTGGTAGAGCTCCTACCTAACAAGCTCAAGGCCCTGAGTTCAAATCCCAGTACTACCAAAAAAATAAAAGTGACTGATTATTATTGCAGTACACAGCTACAAGCATCTTTAGATTGATGGAGAATGGGTTATCTGCTTGCATATCATGCTTTCACCTTCCATATGTATATTTGTGTGAGAGTCTGGGCTGGCTTTTTATCAGGGTTGTTCTGGGATGTGTACCTCTGCAGAGATGTCTGGTTGACAGAAGGAGGGCCCCCTCATAGGAGGTTTGGGGTCCCTATCCCTGCTTTAACCAAGTAGTTTAGCTCCTTATCTCTTCTATACCCTGGGCTGCTGCCTAATTTTCTTTGATGTAAGAGCTCTGTGCCTGCTAAGGTTTGAAAACCACTGTACCAGGTTATTACACAGAATATGTTTAAATGGACATGAGAAAGACCTGAAATCTAGTGAGATTGCCTGAAATTTGGCCAGACATTCACTTAGGAAATGGCTTTCTTTTAGAATATCACTGCCTCTGGGAAATAATCATTTATTCATTCCTTTAGGTACATGAGTTCAATCTGAGCCAAAGTCTTTTTGATTGAGGAAGAGGGAGGCTGAGTGAAAAGAAAAGGAGAACTGAAAAAATTATGCAAAGGGAAATGCTATAAAGTGAGGCATTGTTGGGGAGTGGAAATTTAGGAATAAAGTGAGAATTTTAGCCAATGAGCTTTAAGAGATAAGATCAAATTGAAATACCTTCATCAGTTTGGCCTACTGCTAACATGTCTACATGTATCTTTACCTTCCAAGAAAATAAATGGAAATATATATCAGATTTTTAAATTAGTACTGTCAGGCTGCTCCTTTATCAGCATATGGATGAAGATATGTAAATTGTAATACTTTTCTTGTCATAAAGTATCTCAATGAAAAATCTTAGTTTCTGGCCAGGTGCCAGTGGCTCATGCCTGTAATCCTACCTAGTCAGGAGGCAGAGATCAGGATAACTGCAGTTCAAAGCTAGCATGGGCAAGTAGTTCAAAAGACCCTGTCCTGAAAAACCCCTCACAAAAAAGGGCTGGCAGAGTGGCTAAAGGTGTAGGTCCTGAGTTCAAACCCCAGTATCACAAAAAGAAAGAAAGAAAGAAAAGTCTTAGTTTCTGAAAATTCTAAAAAGGCATGCTTCCTTAAATTTGACTTTTCACTGGGAAGTTAGATTAAGACAGTAAGATTAAACAGCAGTTACCCTAAAGGATTTCTTCCCCCACCTTCTTACAAAGGAGTTATATAAAACTCAATTAATACTTAGCATCTCTTTTGTATTTGTGTGTATGTTTGTATTGTGACAGTTTCATATTTTTAAAAAATTTCTTCTACCATAGAATTATTATAGAATGCCACAATTATAAATACATCACAAGTTCATGCAACAAATATTTATTGAATGATAAGCATATACCACTTGCTATGTCAGACTTTGGGAGCTATTGTGGTGAATTTATTAGTCCAACTTCGTGTTCAAGATCACTTAACTTAGCTGGCAGAATGGCTCAAGAGGTAAAGTGCCTGTCTAGCAAGTGTAAGGCTGCCAGGCACTGGTGGCTCACGCTTATGAATCCTAGCTACTCAGGAAGCAGAGATCAGGAGGATCACAGTTCCAAGCCAGCCCAGGCAAATAGGTCACAAGACTCTATCTTAAAAAACCCAATCACAAAAACAGGTCTAGTAGACTGGCTCAAGGTGTAGGCTCTGTGTTCAAACCCCAGCACTGCAAAAAGAAAAAAAATAATAACTTCCTCTTCTTCTTCTTCCTCTTCTGCTTCTTCTTTTGGAGGTAGGGTCTTCATATGTAGCCCAGGCTGGCCTTGAATTCACCATGTAACCCAGGCTGACCTCAAAATCTACCTCCCAAGTGCTGGTATTACCAGTTCAATTTAAACATGAAAAAAACAGAAACTTAGGGAAACCCAGTGACTTTCCAGGTTGTGTACAAATTAGTAGCAGAAACAGATGTTGAATTTAGGTCTTCCAAACCTAGTTTTTTACATTCTGGAAGATAACTGCCAGGGAATATATCTTCGACAAAATTCACGATTTGAAATGATTTTTGCTTATTATAAATTTTCCAATGACCAGCATTGTACTGTTTTCTAAAACCAAAACAGTTATGTCAAAGTTTCTATGCCTATCAAACCAACATTAATAAAAACTTTAACACACCAATAATTACATAATCCAATGATCTCCACAATGACAGTATTTTGTTTTTAAAAATTATTATTGTAGTGGCACATTGTGACATTTACAAGAGTTCTTACAATATATCATAGTTGAATTCACCCCCTCCATCAGTCTCCTTTATCCCCCTTCCCCATTCCTGAAATAGTTTCAACAGGTCTCATTTTTCCATTTTCATATATGAGTACATAATATTTACCATATTTTCCCTCCATCACCCTTTCCTTATATCCTCCCCACTCCCACTGGTACCAGTCTCCCAAACAGGACCTGTTTTGCCTTCCTGTTCTTTGTTTTTGAAAAAACTGATGCACAGATGACACGTGCAGAAATTTCAGGTGTTCAGGGTTCTTGGGTCCGCTCTGAGAATGAAAGCACAGGCGGACTACAGCAGCAGAGGTCAGAAAGATTTTATTTGTAGAAAAGAGAAGAAAAAGGCTGCAGGGGGACCCAGAAACTGGTGGTCCCTGGGTCAGGTTAGAGATTGGGTTTTATAGCCTTTTTTGTGTATTGCCCGAGGGCGGAGATGGCTCTAAGGTACAGACAGACATTTCCTGGGAAGAAGTGTCTCCTTGGCCAATTATCACCTTTTGGGACCTCCTGCAGTCCATCCTTCAAGTTCCCCCTCTCAAACCTTTCCTTGTATCTTCCCCCTCCCACTGGTGCCAATCCCCCAGACAGGACCTGTTTTGCCTTCTTGTTTTCTGTTTTTGAAAAATGGCATTTTCATTTCAGATAGCTATATAGGGTACTTCATCATGACATTTTCATGTATGTAAGTATAATAACCCAAATTGGTTCATCCCCTCTTTTTTTTTCTCCTTTCTACTTTATTCCCCTTCTTATGGTAATTTGAACAGATTTAAACATTCTATATTCATTCTCATTACAATGACTGTGGTGTTCACACTTACCAAGATTTCCTGAGTAGCAAACTAAATTTGTGTTAAAATACATTTTCTTTAACAGTTAAAACAGTGAGCTTTATAATACAATACCAAGAATTCTACTTAATAATTGAAAGATAAACATTTATTCTGTTTTTCAGATGACAATGAATACTATCACTTGGGGAATCAAGGGATGTAGAAATGTGTTTTTAATGATATTTCCTCTGGTAAGTGGCTAAATTTCCTTATTTGTAAATTCCTATCTGAGGAATAGATAGCAGCTGCCACCTCTGGGTTTTCACACTGTGTAGTAGCTGTCACAAGATCTCTGCTGGTGGCAGGAATGGAAAGAATTTCCCTTAGCTGTGGGGAAAACTTCTGTAGACTCTGTAAGCAACATTGGAGGGAGATTCCCAGACAGGTTTCTTTAGTCGAGATAGGTGAATCAAATAGAAACTCTCCAAAGCACTGTCCAGTTTTTTTTCCAACACGTGTGCCTTTTCAAAAACTATCTCTTTTAGGGAACTACTTATAGTCCTGATATTTTAATCCCAAGCTAACAGTTTAGTGCTCATTGTAGTCCTTTGTAAGAATCACTGGGTATCTCAGAGAACATGAAGCACAAAGGGAAAAGATGTGGGCACTAAGGGAGAAGACCCAAACTTGAGATCTGGCAAAGTCATTTAAGGCATTTGTGACCTTAGACAACCACAGAACCTTCTGAACATTGGTTGCTTCATTTGTAAGATGGAAATATTAATCAGAACCACTACCTGTCTTATCTACCTTTTAGGGATTTGCAAAGGCCAATGGAGACAATGTGAAAGTGGTTCATAAGTTGCACCTTGATGCAATATAAATAGACATTATTGGCCAGGCCCAGTGGCTCACGCCTATAATCCTAACAACTCAGGAGGCAGAGATCAGGAGAATCGCAGCTTGAAGCCAGCCAGGGCAAATAGTTCAAGAGACCCTATCTGTTAGGAAAAACACTGCTCACAAAGAAAGCTCATGAGAAAAGTCTCCCGTCCAAGAGCAAGGTTTAATGGCAAGCTCAAACCACCAGGCTGGCCAGGGAAAGATGGCGCAGCACAGACTCTGTGCCAGGCATGGCTTTTATAGAAGGGGGAGGTTAAGGAAGTTAGTGCATGTGTGGTAGTCTCTGGTAGGGGTGGGGCTGTCTTAGAGCACAGGAATTTCTGTTAAAGGGCAGGACTGCCATTTTGGCTGATTCACAAAATGGTGACATTATTACTCTATCATTCCCCCATTTTTTCTTTAATAATGATGGGGGTAGGGGCTGAGGATAGGGAATTGGGGTGAAGCTGCGGTCTCTTAGCTGCTTCCTGCTGGCAGGGGGCACTGTATGGGGCAAGATCCTCAGACTCCTGTGTCCTGGTGGGGGCCCTCATAGCAGTCCTCCAGGCAGTTTTGGAGAGGTTGATATCCCTGAAGGTACAACTGGTTATGATACAAGGTAGGAAACTTAAGAATAGGAGAGCAAGAAACATAGGCATTAGGATGGGCATTGGCCAGGAGAACCACTGTGAAATGTTGTTCCCTAGAGGATTCCAAGAGTCTTCCAACTCCCTTCTCCACTTTCCTGTTTCTTGAGAGGTGTCACCACTGGGGGATCCCATTGAGCTTGACAGCAGTGGGTGTTGTGAGACTCACCAGATGAGAGCTGGTCCACTGAAGTCCCAATGGAGAGAGTAGAAGATCCTTTAGGAGAACAAGATCCCCTGGTTTAACAGAAATTGTTATAGGGTGGGGCAGGATCTGGTCTGCATGCTCTCTGAGAAGTTCCCTGAGAAGGTTAAGATAAGGTAGATAGTCAGCCAGAAGAGCAGAGTCTGTGGAGGCAAGTTTATTAGAAGGAGCATAAAAGGTGTCTGCTAAGGGACTGTACAGCTAGGGATCCAGATTCTGCAAAATCCTGTAACTCCCAAGAAAGTTCTAAGCTGTTTTATGGTATTGGGGGAGGAAGGGAAATGGAAGATTGGGTTGATGCACTCATGACTCAGGGAGTGAGTCTGTCCCTTTAAGGCCACACCTAGGTAGGTGAGCTGTGAGAGGCAGGGGCTGACTGTCAGGATTTAGGTTAAGTGTAACACTCTTGGATAAAAGAGAGCTCTAGCTCATTTTTAATATAACTTTACATTTTTAACTTTGTAAATGTTTGTACCATATTTAGATAAAGTATAGACAACACTGTTACGAGGTGGTCATTTAAGACACATAAGCAAATATATAAATGAATTCTGATTTAGTAGTATTTAAAGCTTGACAAGATCAGCAGAAAACACAAATAATTTCTTTGATAAAATCTTTCTCTGTAACTTTTTTTGTAGATGTTACTCAGAGCAGAACAATATTAAGATAACCTTGTTATTTTATAGACATAGGGAATTTGATTTTAGTTTGACATGACCCTAAAAATATTTTAGGCAACTCTTAGATTATACTCAACTTTAACTTTATTACACACCAAAGCTTTTTATTATACACTTTTAAAACTTACTCAGACCTTTATATAACATACTAAACCCTTTGATTGCTTGTCCTTGTCCCTCCTATTTGAAACAATCTTTAGGACAAACCCTTCCTATTCCTTTTTCCTTTAACTTTTCAAAAAATACATTCACTACCTATCTATATCCTCTCCAGTTGTTCACTTTGTAACTTGTATTTTAAAATTAACTTTTATAAGAATTTTAAATTTATCATAGGGGCTGGAGCAACTACTTAGTAGCCCTTGTTGTTTTAAGGAATTTATAATTGGCATAAGGCCTCATCCTCCCTCAGGCTTAAGGGGATATTGTTTTGGGTGTGGAAACTGTGAAGGATTTTTGAGCTTTATTTGAATAGGGAGGGCCAGCCTGGCTTGCCCTACACTCATATCATCAGTCCACACTGTGAAATCTATTTGTTCCTAAAGGAGGGGGCAGAAGAGATAGCTGCCTGGGGGGAGGAGGATTTGAACTTTTAGTTGAGATAGATAGTAAATCCCATCCCAGCAGAGTCACTGGAGTTTCAGAAACTATGAGTAAAGGGTGACAGAAGAGGAGGTCTCTCAAAGAACTGACCAGAGGCCGGGTAAAATTACGCACTAGGGGCTGGCCAGATTTGCCCTGAACAATAACTTTTGTCATTGGACTGGGGACCTGGAGAGAAAGGTAAAACAGAGAAATGAGCTCCACTGTCTCGCCAGAAAATGATCTTTTGTTTCTTTGCCATCGTGGCTACCCCGAGGCTCCTCAACATTAATGCCAAGAACTGGAGTGTGGACAGGGGCCCAGGATCCATCAATCCACAGGAGGTGGCACCTCACCTTCCATCTGGATGCAGGGGCACTTAGACCTCCAGTGGTTACCTTTGCAGAGAGGGTAGGGTCCCGGTTGGGGATGGGACTGTCTCCCGTGCTGTCCCCCCTTTTGAGCATCCTCTGCAGAAGTGCCCCTCCTGTCCACCATGGTAGCAAGTTCAAGATGCAGGCCCCAGTCAGGTGGAGGCAGCAATGAGGTCATGATGTCTCTTATCTTTCTCTCTGTTGGTAATGTCCCAGTTACAGTATACAGACATGGCTAGTTGTGTTAGTTGATCCAATGACTTTTCTCCTTCAGCCATAGACTGAGTTTTCTACAAATATCTGGGGCTGACTGTTAGAAATTTATCTTTGAGGAGAACCTCTCTCACCTGGGCCTCTGGGTCCACTAAGGTGTGCTTTCTGATAGCATCCTCAAGATGCTGCAGAAAGGTATGGGGATTTTCTTCAGGGTGTTGCTATAAAGCAAAGTTGTTATTTCACATTGACACCTGACACTCTGGAGAGCAGGTCTTTGAACTGTTCTGAGCCTCAGTTTCCTCACTTGAAGAATGAGGGATCTGGTCTAGATTAAACAACTTTCTTCCACTATGAGATGGCTGAAGTGACATTAACGCCACTCATCTTCTTTACCAGTTTTTGTTTTTTTGATTTAGCAATGCTGGGGAATTGAACCCAGGGCCTTGCACATGCTGGGCAGACACTCTCCCACTGAGCTGTGCCTTTATCCCCAAATATTTTTTTCTCTTTCCTTTGGCTGTACTGGGGCTTGAACTCAGGACTTTATGCCTGTGAAGTGGTGTTCTACTGCTCAAGCCATATCACCAGCCCCTTTTGGTGTGGATCTGTCAAGGGGACTGCCTGTGCCCCTGTAGGTAGGCACATTTAGTTCCTCATTTCCAGGTGCCACTAGTATTGGGGCTCATTGTAAATGGTGATCATTTCCAACCTGAATGGACTGGGCCAGAACCCATTGCATTTCTAATGAGGAAAGAGTCTAGTCTAGTAGAAGCATAATTTCCTTCCATGTCAATTGAAAGGTTTGGATCACAGAGATAAAGGCTTAAATGTATTTGTCTGGTCATCAGTATAGCTGTCTAGATGTTTTTAAATTTCCCTTAGATCTGATAGCTGGAAGGGGACATAGACTCACCCTCTTCCTACCATTACATATTGAAGGGGGAAGCACCCATTAGGAGGTTCTGCATATTAGGGTGGCTTAGAAGGTAGGGCAGAGGGTGGAACAGTAGGGATGGGCCTTGTCATTGATAAGGGGCTTTTCTGGTCCTCCTTTCCATGTTTATCCTGTGGCTTACAAAGAATGGCCAGCATTTGAGTACCTAAATAGCAATTGTGGAGCCAATCTGAGATGAAAGAAATTTTGTATAGGGGACCTCAGTTTACTTTTTTTCCTTTTACAGAAAAGGTCTAATTGGAGTATGGTATTGTAATTTAAGGAACCCTGTGAAGGCCACTTCTCTTCATCACCCAAGGCATACTGAGGCTGACCTCAGTACAAAGCTTCCAACATCTACCAGCCAGAAGACTGGAAGGTGCAGGTCCCATCTAGAAAGAACAAAACGCTAGGATCCTGTCTTTTAGTTAATAGCAGGCAGCCTCTTTTATAATAAAGGCTACTTTTTAAACAAAGGAATAAATCATCTGTAAAGTTAGAGAAGGGCATTTAAAGGGCATCCCAGGCCAATAACAGTACCATACTGTCCATTTTGAGATTTTTGGGACTCTAACCTTGAGCCAACAATTGGCTCAGTCCAGTGCCCCGAGGTGTGAGGTGTGGCTGGGAGCAGGGTGCATGCAAGGCACCGGCCCCCTCCACACACCTGGGACAAGCAAGCCTGACTGCCTAGGCCTGATCCTGAAGCCTGTTGCCCCTCCCACCTTCCTGTGTACTCTGCACGTGTTTATTGTAGGGGAAGTGGCGATGGGCTGCAGTCACCGCCATGTGTGGCTGGCGGCCTAGGATGTGTATTGGGTTGGCCTGTGGATTCTCTTAGCTATGGCAGGCATTCCCACTGTGCACAAGTGTGCCTATTTGCTTTCCCTCCTCCCCTTGTGGGGGTGGATTTAGGGTATTAGCGTGTTTTGCCTAGCTGCTGATTTAAAGTTACTTTAGACTGAGAGGCCTGGCAAACTAGTTGGAATAACTTAATTCATAAGGTACCATGCTACAAGTTTTTCATGGGAGGCAGGGTCCAGTAAGCCCAGGGAGGGGAAAGCAGACAGAGACAAAGGACACACAGTGAGACCAGGGAGGAAGCAGAAGAGGTGTCCTGACATCTTAAGTAAGGGAAGGGAAGGCAGAGCCTGGAGGCATGACACACGCCTGAGGGATCAGCCATCACCTGTGCCTCTAGGTCGCTCCCATTGACTGCTACTGGAACACTTTCAGCAACATGAAACCTCCTTCTCTGGTCACTGTCTCAGGAAAAAGGGGCATTAGACTGGGGGTGGGGAGCAGAGGGGTGAAGAGAAGTAGTTGTCAGATGCCATACTCAAATAGCACTCCCCCAATGTAGCATGAGGCATACCTGAAAAAACCTCAGGCTTGGTCTCAGCCCACAGGGAGGGAGCATGAGCTCCCCCAGAGCTGGAATTGCCTTGAGGCCAGAGTTGGCAAGGAGTGGCTTGACACCATGACAAGAAAGTCCCTCAGGAAGATAGGAAGAGACAGGTAGCCTGAGCAGCACAAGAAGTCTGCTTACATGGAGAAGGAGGAGGTTCAGGAGAGGATTTGGTTCATTTAGAAGCTGGTTTAGAGGCTAATAGAACCTGCGCAGGGGAACAGGAAGTACAGAGGGAGGGTTTGGTGTGGAGATAGGAAAAGGATTGGGCATATGGTATTTCCTTCCATTTACCAGCACACTCACAGAAATTGTATAAATCCCTTAAAATATTGGGATTGAAAGTGCCATTAAGTGGCCATTTGGAGACATTATCTAATGGGTATTGGGGCCATGCCTGATTACAGAGAAAAATGAGCCCTTGGGCCTTAAGATCAGGTGTTAGGCGGAGGGGCCCAAGGTTGGCCAGGAGACATCCCAATGGGGAGTCTGAAGGAATTTGGATGGTCCAACTCCCATGGTGAGGCCTGACCTGATGAGAGATATGGCAAGTATCCCTGAAATATCAGGTCCTCAGGAAAGAGAGAGTAGATGTGGAGCACCTGGGAGGAACATCTTTCTTAGGGGGGTCCCCTGTCCCTAGTCGGGAATCCGGTTCCCAGGGATGGGAGTGAGCCGAGACCTAGCGCTAGGATTTCGAGGAAATGAGAGAGAGATCATGGCTCTGCGTGCAAGAAGGACTCACCGAGAGAGGGCCTGTGGGAAGATTGGCTGGTGGTGGATGGCAATTGGAGGCGTGCTGGGGTGGAGGAAAGTCCCTGTGAGCAAGTGAGGGAGCGGTGCTTTCTAGGATCAGGGGTTCTGGAAAAGCAGCTCAGATCCCGGAGGAAGGGAATGGGAGTTGATAGAGAGAGAGAGAGAGAGAGAGAGAGAGAGAGAGAGAGTGGAATGGGGTGGGGGAGGCCGGGAGAGCAAGGTCAGTGCCAGGAGCTCACCCAATCTGAGTCACGGCACCAAAATGTTAGGAAAAACGCCACTCACAAAGAAAGCTCATGAGAAAAGTCTCATGTCCATAGAGCAAAGTTTAATGGCAGGCTCAAACTGCCAGGCTGGCCAGGGAAAAGATGGCACAGCAGCGATTCTGGGCCAGGCATGGCTTTTATAGAAGGGGGAGGGTAAGAAAGTTAGCACATGCACAATAGTCTCTGGTAGGGGTGGGGATGTCTTAGAGCACGGGAATTTCTGTTAAGGGTGGGGCTGCCATTTTGGCTGATTCACAAAATGGAGACATTAGTACTCTATCACTATCTCAAAAAAACCCATCACAAAAAAGGGCTGGTGGAGTGGCTCAAGGTGTAGGCCCTGAGTTCAAGCTCCAGTACCGTAAAAATAAATAAATAGACATTATGTTTTTGAGCTATTAATGCAAGAGCTTTATTTTTTTCTACTAATACTTAAATCCATCCTCAAAGAGTTCTTAACTTCAGTTCCTGTGACTTTTGGCTTTCAATTTCAAAACATTACAGAACTATATCTGTAGTGTATTTTATGTATAAATTTCTTTTAGAATAGAAATTTAGAATTAGAATAAAAATTAGAATAGTTTCACTACAAGTATGGAAATGCCCGACACTAGGCATTTTCCTGTAATACCAGCACTTGGAAGGCTTAGGCAAGAGGATAGTGAGTTCCAGGCCAGCCTGAGGTACATAGGGAGATCCAAGTTTAAACAAAAGAAAAAGAAAAAGGAAGGAAGGAAGGAAGGGGAAGGGAAGAGAAGGGAAAAAGGGAAGAAGGGAAGGGAAGAGAAGGGAAGGGAAAAGAAATCCCTGGCACAGGGAACCTGAAACACTAGTACTGCTAACAGCTGGAAGGCACTGAGCACTCCAGAGACATTCTGTGATGAGGTTCTGTCCTTAGGACTTCTGAAAGCTGATTAAAGTCCTATGGCTAAGGGTAGCACCTAGGGTACTTCTGTTTGCCTTGACTTAGAGAAGGAGTCATCTTAGGAATCCCCACAACCTTTGAATGTTTCCAGGACTATGATTTGGGGCTGGGATTCAGCACATCACACCCCGTTGATTTAGAGTTCAAGACTCTTCAGCGTGGTCCACAACAGCCCACCAACCACAAGACTCCTCTCCTTAGTTACCTACAAGATAATCCCTCGCAATAGAAAAGAAATGAAAATGGTTTGGATAATGAAGTTACATGCAGTCTGAAAGACTAAATAATATACCATGCCATATAGTTCTCTGGGTGGCCTTGAATTATCCTAGTTCTCCTCCACTTTCTTTCTTGTAGTTCTCAAAAATAATTGTAAAATGTTCTGGGAATACAATAGCCTCAGAAATAGAGAAACTGCCTAAATAGCCCAGGCCTTGTTCCTATCCAAGGAAGTGAAATATCTTGAGCCAGGGAAGAACTGCCCAGGACAGCCCAGGCTTTGTTCTTCTCTCTCCTAAAAGTAGGATGTTCCTCAAAGATCTGCCCAGCCCACCATGTGGTTCCTGAAGTATATAACCCAGGGAAGGCTGCCTTTTAGGGTCTCAGAGCTGTGGTCCAAAGTGTGGCATGTGCAGTCAATACTCTGTCTACCCTAGTCAGCTTATTCAGCTTTGCTGCCTATCTTTGCTTTGCAAAGCTTGTATGTGTGTCCACTGAACTCACACAAATAGGTTGCCAGTGCATGGTGGACCTAAACAATAGCTCAGGATACAATGAACATAAGTATACAGACCCTGTTTCTGGCAGCTGGCATGGTGAAGATCTTTACTATTCTCCACGCAATGGGAGTGCTCTTTGGGGATTTGTAGTTAGCAAACTTGCCTCATAATCAAGAGCTTATCATTCAAACTTCTGGCTTTATCAGATAGTCCAGTGTTTAGATCTTGACTCAACTACTTACAACTGACTGGGATAATGAGTGAGCATCGCAGGGCCTCAGTTTCTTCTACTGTAAAATGAGAATATAGACAGCAACAATTTATGATGGTTTGATTTATGGTTTTCCAACTTTATTGTGTTACAAAAGCCATGAACATCAGAAGAAACCATACTTTGGTCTTTGGTCTTTCCTCAGGCTACCAATAACACAGTATGATACTATCTTTTAATTCTGAGTAGCATCACTGAGTCTTGGAATACCACCCCTGGATGGTAGCCTGGACTCTTGAGTCTTGAGTACTACCTAGGGATTCTGATGTCCACCCAAGGTTAAAACCATCCCTGTGGCTAAAGAATACTACAGTTAATAACATAGCTATCAATATCTTTGGGAGCAGCTCTTTGCTTTTTGTTCAGAAAGACATAGAGTGAAGTTTCTAAACTGTAACCAATGGACAGCTCAGAAGGCTGAAAAGTAGACAAAGTATAGGAAGAAGTATGAGCAACTTTGTTAAATCATTTCTAGTTGGGTGATTGCTTCATCCAACCAAACCCAAGGCTGGAATCACCACCAAAACAGCTGTAAGGGAATTCCCACAAGGGAATCTCCATCCCAAACCACTGGGGTGGAAATAGAGCCAGCTGGATTCCAAAGGGAGAAGCACTAAATGCCAAAGCCAGATATACGAGTGCTTCAGGATATACTCCCAATGCACAATAGAGAAAAGGAATATTCAACCTATATGTCTGTGGCAAGGGAGTCAGGCTCTGGAGTTTGGCAAGAGTTTAAGGAATTTGGCTCAGGGCAGAAAGTAGTTTATTTTAGTGTTTTGGGAACGATCTAGATTACTTTATCAGTGCCTGAGAATGCTCAAGGCCCCGGCTTGGGTTCAAGCATGTCCGCAAACCCTGCAGCTGGCTAGGTCACAGAGCAGTTGAGGCTCTCTGAAACTTCCATCAGGGTGCAGAAAGAAAGCAGAACTGGGGGATCCTACTGCCATTTCTCAAGTCCATCAGTTTGGGCATTTGTTTTGTTTTGGGTTTGGGGTTTTTTGTTTTTTGTTTTTTTGGCGTTTGTGTTAAGGTAGACGGATGTGTACCGTGAGTATTAACAGCTAGCGTGTGAGGAATGCATAATGAGATATGTGCACAGAGGTTATGGTAGTAAATTTAAACATGACATTTTTCAGAATGTGGCAAAAGTAAAGATATACAAATTATTAATTGATGTATGAAATTTCTAACTGTTTAGGCTGTGCTTTCAGAATTCCTTCCAAATGTTTCTGGTATATTTTTCTCTTTGCCAAAGTGCAGCTCCATTTGAACTCATGCAACTGACCCTGGAAAGGTCACATTGTTCTTGGAGCTGGAGTGCAAGGATTTGCCTTGATGAGTTTTGTGGGCCAGTAGTATGAAAAATAAAAGTGTTTTTGGAGAGCAGACCCACATCACCCTAAATCCTCTTGGGATTCAATAAATTAATGTGGTAATCATGTAGGGAGAACAGAAGAATGCTAGAAGTGTAGTTTATACGATGTGAGCATTAAATAGACGTTTTGGTGTTTAATTTAAACTAAGTCAATCCATTAGACTTTGTTTCCAAACCTCACATATTCACTCAGTATCTGGCCACAGAAACAGAATTGAGACCAAAACAAAAACACAATGTTTTATGTTTCTAAGTTGTGGTTGTCAACAGTGTTTTTTCTGAGACAAAAAAACCTTGGATCATCGTGTTATTGTTACTTGTTAGTGTGTGTTTAATCTAAGAAAAACATGCTTCTAGGTTATGGAATGCTGAGGTAGATAGGTGGAGTAGGTCTTGAGTACCATCAACAATCTGTGCCTCAAACCAGATGTTCCATCTAGCTAGAAGGCTAAACTGTGTTCTAAAGAGGTGACAGACAACAGGATTTAGGAAGTCTCCATATTGCCTCTTTTTCATGAAAGCTACATGGCTTTGAGCAAATCATTCTCCAAAACCTCTCCCACCCATTTACTTCTATGTGATTTCAGGGCCAAATGTGATCATTCTACATGGAATACTGTCAGGTGCTTTTTACAGTTATTATTTCATAAGTTAACAATGACCTACTCACATATAGATAATCTGTGTATGCAAATAGTAAGCAAAATGCATTAGCAAGATGATAGCATTTTCACAGATAATGTATATTTTCCCAACAGGGCTGAAAAATGACCAAAGTAAAAAAAGCCTGGGGGCATGGTTCAAGTGGTAGAGTGCTTGAGGCCTGGAGATCAAAAGAACAAAATGAAACACAGACACAGACACACACACACACACACACACACACACACACACACACACAAATTTCTTCCCTTTTCCCCTTCTTCATGATCCAGGGTCCAATTTGGGATTAGTTATTTGTCATTTAATCTCATTGGAGCTGGAAGAGTCCCAGTTTTCCCTTGTCTAACAATTTTGATATGTTTTGAAGAGTACAGACCAGTAACTTTACAGAAGATCCTGTAATTTGGGTTTGTCTGATGTTTCCTCAAGATTCAAATAAAGCTATTCATTTTGGCAGGAACACCACAGAAAAGATGCTGTGTTTTTCTCAGTGCACCACACTGAGAAATGCAAGAGGCCGATTGGGCCTGTTATTGGCAGTGTTGACTTAAAGATGGTACATGCTGGGTTTCTCCACTGTGTGGTTATTGAATAATTAATAAGCAGTTGATATGCAATTTGTGGGAGATACTTTGAGGCTATGTAAAAATCCGGCTCCTCATCAAACTTTCACCCACTGGTTTTAACATGGATTTTTTCTGCCTAAATCATTTATGAGCATGAAATTGTAACTTCTGACTTCATCATTACTTCTACACTTACTAACTGGCATTCTGCTACAAGGAAGAGCTTTTTCTGTCCCCCTCTGTACTCATTTATACAAATAAGAGCTCATGGATATTTATTTTGTTCAATAGGTTATAATCCATTACAATCATTATTTGTTTTGATTGCCACATTTGTCCACGGAAAGTACCCTAAGTATTGCCTACGTGGCCTAGCTGAATTTCAACTCTGCCCTAATCTTATATACTTTTGAGGACAGGAGGCCTGAAGCCCAGAAGCTCCTCTTCAGGTGGGTGGCTGAAACTGGTTGGATCTAAGATGGCTTCCAGAGTGACCACCAGGCCACCTCTGACTTCACTGTGATCTCATCTGCATGCTAAATGACACATTTAACATGTGATAGTACAGTCGGCACTTGTTACGGCAAAGACTAGATGAATGATAAAAGAGCCGGGTGCTGATCACGCCTGTAATTCTAGCTACTAGCTCTTCTGGAGGCAGAGATCAGGAGGATTTCAGTTTAAGGCCAGCCCAGGCAACAAAAGTGAGACCCTATCTCAAAAATATGCAACATAAAAAGGGGCCGGCAGAATGGCTCAAATGGTAGAGCCCCTGCCTAGCAAGCATGAGGCCCCAAGTCCAAACCCCAATATCAAAGGGGGGGAAAAAAAGAGAGAAAAAGGTAGTGTTCAATTTCTTGAAAAATCTCTACCCATTCCCAGAAAAGACATGAATGTCCCTCCCCCTAATTTCTTTCACTCCATATCTATAACCTTCCACACCCTAAGGGTTGAAAAGTTGGTTTTCAAGTTTATCTCCCACTTCTCCCATTCTTGGCCAAGAATAAAAGTCTCCTTCAGTGCACAATTGATGCTTTGTCTTGTTAGTGGTTCTATAATTCTGAGACAGCAAAAGGACCCAATTTGGGGGCAAAAATTAACACTCTCATGTTGTTTTCCCAGTATCCTTTTGACAGGTCCCTAATATTCTTTGAATAATTCCTTACTTTCAGGTGGTACAAGATATTCCAGATTGATATTTTCCCTGCCTTTGTCATGGAATCATTCATTTCTCCAAATAGCCATGATTTTCTTTTTTAATGAAGCACAGTATTTAGAAACCAAGATTTGGGTGCAAAGTATATCTATTTTACTGGGGTGTCATTGCTTCTGGGCCCTTTTCAGAAGATGTACATAAGAAACAAGTGTACATATGCGTATACACATATAAGCATGCATGTCTCTATTCTTTGCCTATTGATACCTATCTCCCTATCTATCTACCCATATATCTATTTATATATGTATTGATCTATAAATAGGTAAATAGATAATACGTTAGAATTCTAAAGGTAGCTTCCCTAAGATGCTTGTCGCCTGGTAATCCAACCAAACACTAATGAAGGTACTACTTCCAAGAGATTTTAAGAATATCATTGAACTCCTTAGTCATTTGCTCTTGAGATAAGATTATTCAGATACATCTGGACTATTTGGATCCTTTAAAAACACAGCATTTCCTCCAGCTGGGAGAAGTCATAGAAATCTGAAGCACAAGAGGTTTGACATGCTGCTAATGGCTTGAAAATGGGTGGAGGCAATGTGACAAGGAAAGCAAATGGTCATGAGGACCCTAAAAATTGTTCAACTGACAGCCAAGAAGAAATCAGCAAACAGTCCTACCAGTGAAAGGCATTGAAATCTGTCTATACCCTGAATGAGCTTGGAAGCAGATTCTTTCCTAGAGCCTCCAGAGTAGAGATCAGCCTAACTGACACCTTGATTTTGGTCTTATGATACCCTGTAGGTTGAATCCAGATGGAGCCCCTTTGGATTTCTGACCTATAGCACTCTGAGCTAACAGCACAGAGTTGTTTTAAGCCACTAAATTTGTGGTAATTTGTTACGGCAGCAATGGAAACCAAACAGATAGGCATTGATATAAATAAAATGGGTTTGGAATTTCCTGAGTAATTGAAGAGAAGCATCTTTTATTGTTCAGCCACACCTGATTTATACTAATGAGGTGATTTGGGGAGAATGGAGGTGCTGGTTGCCAGAGGAACCAACCACATGACTATGATTAAGGGATTAGAATTTGTAACCCAACCCTGACTTCCCTGGGAGAGAGAGAAGTTTAAGATGGGGTTTAATAGTATAATCAATCACCCTGAACAATGGGGTTGGAAGAACTTCCAGTGGTTGTGAACATATCAAGGTGCAGGGAAGTCAGGGAAACTGTGTACACCATCTCTATCTCTTACCCTGTGCATCAATTTCATCTGGCTGTTCTTGAGTTGTATCCTTTATAACAAGTAATAGTAAGTAAAATGTTCCATTAAGTCCTGTGAGGTATTGTACCAAATTATTGAAACCAAGGAGGGAATCATGGGACTCCCAAATTTATAGCCAGAAGTACAGATGGAAATCTGGGACTTACAATTGGCATCCGAAGTTGGGACAATCTTGTGTGACTAAACTCTTAACTTGTGGGTCTGTACTGATTCTGCTATTTCCAGGGTAACTGGTGCCAGAATTGAATTGAAGGACACTGTTGGTGTCCAGAGAGTCTGAGAATTGGTTGGTATGAAAAACTCACATATCTGGTGTCAGAAGTATGTGTGTAGACAGAGGAAGTTTTTCCTTTTACAGTCTTTGTGGTTTAATTAGGATCACATCTCTCATCCATTTCTTAAGCCAGACAAAAGAAAAGGACTGGATTTTGGAAAATGTAAAACATAACAAAATTTAATTATAATGGATAGGTAATAAACAGAACTTGTTTTGCTATGTAGTAGAAAAAGACCTCCTCCCTCAACCATTAACTTGGCTGCAAGACAAGGACAGAGTAATTATATATTCACCTCCGTCTTTCAATGAAGACAGAAAGAGCTTTCCACTTCAAATTTGTTTTGTTTTGTACCACATGTGGGTTAATTAGATAAAACCATGTCATGTGCCAGATTCAATCAGCCTGAAAATAATCAGAAAACCAGGTTTGGCATTGTTTATGCTGCTTTGGCTCAGATAGACAAAAGCACAAAATGCAAATTAGCCCCAGAAAACAACATCCGTGTGTGGGTGCCAGCTCTCTTTCATGGGATTATCTCTAGCTGGCACCTGAGCAGCAGATGCTGCTCTGGGTGACCGTTAGACAAAGCTACAAGATGTAGATGCCCGTTTTCCTACATTAGACGGTGGACATCTCCACAAAGGGTATTTGTCATTAGTTTGCCAATTGGCTGTCAGTCAACTAAGAATACATGTTCAAGTTAAAAAATGAACATGTATTTTTGTTTGGCTTATACATTCCTGACTTTCTTTAGGTTCATTTCTTCTATTTTGTTTTTTGTTTTTTATTTAATTTTTTTCATTTTCTCTAAGATTAAAAATAAGGCCCTGAAGCCATCCCTCAGCTGTATTTTCTTGTTATAGGTAGTTCAGTGACATATTAAAGGAAAGAAGGCAGGATATTTCATTATCTTTCTACATTAGGTTGGTATCAATAGTATTCCATGGGAAAGAGCTTTTAGCAGATATCCAAACAACCACAGGGTGAGACATAGTCATTTAAAAAAATCTAATCATCTGATTGGTGATAAAATCCAAATGAGTACTTTACTCTTCTCTTTTCATTATATATAAACTGCCTAACTTCAATATACAGGGAAATAGGATTACACATTATTCGTCTTGTACTTTTTAAAAAGTTTTTCTAGAATATTCTAGAATGGAGGATGTGGTGATCACTACCTCTCTAGTATGGGTGAAATTCCTGTCACTCAGGTTAACAGTGACAATTAACACTTGATGGAGAAGTGATCGCCATTGACAATTGAGTTACAAAATCTAGTGGAAGCTTTTTAACCTTATCTTAGTTGATTCATCTATGGGTAGTTGGCATTCCTCACTATTGCATCCTTTTTGAAACTTCCTGGGTTTCTACGACCCATTTTCTTCTGGCTACTTCCATTTCTCTGGCTTCTTGTAGTTTTGGTCACCTCTTCCCCTACCCACACTGTCCATTCCTTTCATCTTGGTGTCCACTGAGTCTAATCCAAGTCTAATCCTCCCTTTCTGACTCTAGATTTTGTAGCTCAATAGTTATCAGTGGAAGAACTCCAGGAGTCACTTTGGATTATTGTGTTTTTCTTATCTTCCTATATGCTTGATTCTAATTATTTTTCTCCTTCTTTTTCTTCTTCCTCCCCTCCTCCTTCTTTGCTTCTCCTCCTCTTTCTTCTCCTTTTTGAGACAGGGTTTACATGTAGCCCAGGTTTGCATGGAACTCAACATCCTCCTGCATCAGCCTCCCAAGTGCTGTTCTTCCAAGTGTGTGCCACCATGCCCAGCACCAAATCATCTCCTCCTCTTCCTCCTCCTCCTTCTTCTTTGCAGTATTGGGTTTTGAACTCAGGGCATCACACTTGCTATGCAGGCATTCTACCACTTGAGCCACTCTGCCAGCCCCTAAATCTTCTTGATGCCATCTCTTTGCCAGCTAGTTCACCTACTTAGATCACTCAGAACACTGATTACAATACTGAAAACCCAAGTAAAATCTGGCTTTAAAATAAAGTGACAGTTTCCTTAACAAATTCTTGGCATTTAAAAAGGCCTAAAAATGATTTTTCTTGAGACACATCTTGATGGGCTTTAAAATACTACATCAGAAAAATGGAAATAGAAGAATTGTGATAGGAACTTGGTAATTGTTGAATATGGATTTTGGGATGTGAAGGTTCATTATGTTGATTTTTTCTACATTTTAAATACTTAAATCTTTAAGTACAAAACTTAAGAAAAATCCAAGGAAGCTTTTACTCTTGTAACTAAACAGTTCAGAGATAGGGTTAACTTCAAGCAAAGCTTCACATAGTAGTAACAAAACCATGAAGGATCCAGTTTCCTTTTCATTTTCTCATGACTTTCAATGATTTTTGCTTCATCCTAAAATCCTAAATCCACATCTTCGAATGGTAGAGGGAACCATATATCCCAGTTTACTAGACAGTCCCAATTACATTTACTGTACTAAAAGAATTATAGCACTATATTTGTTCCTCAAATGTGACCTTGTTTTTGATGATAAATTAATCTGTCATCCTAGTTCATGGTTGTTAAACAAATACCAGCCACAATTAGGACTTCATCCTTCTTTGTTCATGTCCAGCTGAAGAGAGAAGTATCCAACAACCTTTTCCTAAATCCTAATGTTCCAGAAGGGCAAAGTACCCATCAATGAAGTAAACATCAACCCTAGAGTGATGAGATGTATTGGTTGGCTTATGTCACCTGGGACCACCCTGAGAATAGGGAATTGAGCCTATGCTGGGGGGCCTCAGGGAGTCTGAATTTGGCGAATGAACCAAAAAAGGTCGCCATATTTCTGCTTTCCACATCCTTTCCCACTGCCCTTAGTTTAGGCCTCCACACAGATTATTAATTTTCTTGCTGCGCTCCCTCCTTAGTTTTGGTCTGTCACTGGAGTGCTACCAGAATGATCTCTCCAGCATCATGTATTCTGATTTGGGTATGAAACATCTCCCAAATCTCGTGGGAGAAGGGCTTGGTTGCCACATGATGGGCTGCTGAGAGGTGACTGGATCATGAAAGTTCCAACTTTATCAAGGGATTAATCCATTGATGAGTTCATAGCTACGTGGACCATTAGGAAGCAGAGCCTGGTTGGAGGAAGTAGGTCACGGAGGACATGGCTTTGAAAGACATAGCTTGTCTCCGGAGCCTTTCTGTCTCTCTCTACTTCCCCCTCACCCTAAGGTGAGAGGCTCTGCTCCTCCACATGTTCCCTGCCATGATGTTCTTACCTCACCACAGCTCAGGACCAACAGAGCCAAGTGTTCACGGACTGAAATATCTGAAACTGTGCACTAAAATCAATCCTCCTGCCTGTAAGTTGTTTTTTTTTCAGGTATTTTATCACAGTGATGAAAAGCTAACTGGCACCTATGTCACTACTAGAGTCAATGTTTTTTTGGTCTTGGCTTCACCTATAAGATAAATCCAACATGCCTTTGCTTATTATTTAAGACTATTCAATATCTGGCCTTTGGGTATCTGTTCAGCCTCATCCATCTTTATTTTCTTCTGCACAATTTAAGCTTCAGTAAAACTGAATGACTATTTACATACAATGCTTTCTTCTGCCTCTTTCCCCAAGCCTGCCTCATTCACATCAATGTAGCACATCTATATTCATACCTCCATTGTCTGCTGAAGAGCTAGTTTTTCTTCTTCCTGCCTTGGACAGTCCTTCTTCTTTGTGCCCACTGCACATTGTCTGTTGCACAGGATAGCCTCTTTTCTGACCAGACCAGGATAGTGGTTAGTGGGTTAGTTGAAAAATCTATTAAGTCTGAGACCATAATTCTAATGATACATACTTTACACATTATTTTTAATATCATATAAATCAACTTCTTGACTTTTTAAAAAAAATCTCTTCCAAGGAGTTTCTATAGACTTCCCCCCCAATAACAATCTCCCTCTTCCAGTGAACATTTAATATCAGAACAGACACACTGTTCATTTATTCATGTGCTCTGCAGATATCTGCACAGTCAAAGCCTTTTATGTGGATGTGCATCCTCTGATTCAGTTATGCCTTGAATTTCATCTGCAGTGATAAGCCATCATCTAGGATTCCTAATATGTGTTTGTTTAAAATGAAGACAGAAAAAGATATTTTAAGGGCAGACATATATAGAGTCATATTCAACTTTTTATGATTCTCATCCCATGCCCACCACTCAACAGCTTTTTTTCCCCCAGTATTGGGGTTTGAACTCAGGGCCTTGCTCTTGCTAGGCAAGGACATTACTACTTGAGCTAAGCCACCAGCCCAGCAACTTTCTATTTTTAATAGCTTGATTTTTACCAAGTGTTTCCAAGGTATTTAATTTCATGTTCCTAACCCATCTCCTGCCTGTGTACTTTTAATGTAAACTATTTCATGTTAAATCAAATATTATAATTTAAAAGATAATACTTGGGGATCAATAGGACTATTGGAGGGCAATAAGAAAAAAGATAAACAGATGAAAGGTAATATAAAGAATATAGTAACTAACACTTTTTAAAAGATATTTATCTATAAACCATCTTTATTAGAAGTTTTTAATTTTATTTATTTACTTTTTGAGATGGTGTCTCACTATGTAGCCCAAGGCTGGCCTTGAACTACATAGGCCAAAGAATGTTGAAGCCAAAGAACCAAAGGCTGAGGGCTTTGTGGATGAGATTTTTCTTTAAAACTGGCTACTATAGAAGTAGATCCTTGAGGTACGAATGCAAAAGGATTCAGTCAAGTCCATAAGCAGCCAACAATCTGCTCTCCATAGGCTGGAGGTCTGAGCTGATTCCTCCACCTCTCCCCTTATCATCCCTTCCCCGTCTGGCTCTCCTTTACTCCTCTTTCCTGGATTCTGCTCTGGAAGCTCCCCTCCAGTTCTTGAGCAGGTGCAGCTGGCCTAACAAGCACTGGCTCACCTGGGTCTTGCTCTAATTGCTCATTTGCTCCAGGCTAGCAGCCTGTAACTGCCAAGGCCCAGCTGCTATGGTACACCATAAGCCTCCTCCAGACTGCAAACTTCAAGGACTCAGAAACCTTATTTGTTTGCTTGAGGCTACAGCACCAATGCCTAGCACTATACCTGATGTGCAACAGATGCTTGATAAATGTTTATTGAATAAGTGAATAAATGGGTGAATGAATGACCTGTAGGCTCCAGTTCAATTCATTTGCTTTGTTCACAGTGCCCTTCATAATTGCGGATCAGCTTAGTAAAAGATTAACTTTTGCAATAACATGTTTCTGAAGAGTCTTGGAGTATTTTTAACCCAATTCCATGGGCTACCTTTTTCTGTTCTTTGTTTCTAGTTGAAATTTCTGGCCCTCTTCCATCTAAAAAATCTTACCCATTCTTTATTGGCCATCCAAATGGTTTAGCCTCCTCTAAACCTTCACTGATGATCCCTGCTAAAAGTGGCCATTGCCTCTTGTCAATTTCAACAATGTGGTTGTTGTTTCCATTGTCTTTACTTTATCCTTACAACTTCCCTGAATGAGAGTTGGGCATAAGTTACTCTTCTCATACAGACAAAAAGACATTTGGAAAGGTTAATGGGTGTGTTCAGGGACACAAGCTGGAAAAATGATGGCTCACACACTAGAACTTGGTCTTCTTCCTTTCTCCCTCTCCAGGAGAAAGTCTTATGTTGTGGTATGTATTATTATCTCTTTGTCAGTGTTATCCTCATACTAGCTTGTAAATTCCTCCAGGTCCTAACCTCTCAATCACATTGATAATTTTTACTACACAAATAAATCAATAGACCCTTAAAGCTTTTAACTTAGAAATAGAAAAAAAAATACTTCTCTTCCTGTAAGTTAATTTTGCAATCCGTATAAAGGGCAAAAGAGCTACCAAGTTGGTACAGGAACTGGGAAAACACAACCGGGCTCAACTGTTGGCTAATTTTTGTTCCAAATAACTTAGCCCAAAGTGACTCTAAACTCAGGTTAGAACAAAACCATCAGTGGGTAGTGAGGCTGACTTACTTGCTTACAGGTTGGGGGTGGAGGAAGCAGATTGGCTCTTCGTGGGCGGGAGAACTGGGACAATTCAAGTGTGACTAGTGGTGGGTGGGAAGAAAGTCTAGAGAGACTGGTCAGGAGGCCTCGGGCAGGTCCCCAGCCTCAGGCACTGCAGCCTGTCTCTTCAGGCTGGACATCCAAGAAGACCCACATCGAGCCTAGGGCTTATGCCTGCGGGATGTGGTGGGGAAGTCCCATCACTCAGCACCCACGGGAACAGAACAAAAAAGTTGTGCCCACTGCAAGCCTGCGGGCTCCGGGTCTGACCGGGCACTTTGCGGGAACCAGCGGAGCCTAGCGGAAATGAGACCCACGACCCAGCACCCAGGCCTCGCCGACCGACGTGGACGCAGCAGGTACAGCGTCCGCCAGGCCGCAGAAGGGCCGCGCCCGCGCTAGTTTGTCCCCGCGGCCGCCCCGTAGCTGCGCGCGACTTCCGCGCTGCATTGCCATGGCTGCCCGTGGCGGCGTCGCCTCCGCCGGCGAGGGGCTGCGCTATGCCGAGTACTCGCCGCCCGCGGCCCAGCGGCCGGACGCCGACATCGACCACGGGCTGGTGAGTCCTGCGGGCGGGCGGGGCGTCGCCGTTCCTGCGCCTCCCCGGCACCCCGTGTCCCCGGGCCTTCCGAGGGCGCTGTCCCCTCGAGGAGCCTTGCCGGGACGCGGCAGGGACACAGGCCATGGCTTGCAGAGCGCCAGGTGCTGGGTGTTCGACTCCGGGCGGGCTCTGCGCGGGGGGCGGGGAGGGAGTGGCGCCCACCGAGCACGCGCGTGGTCCTGGGTTCAAGTCCCAGTACGGCAAACCTTCGTCTAGCAGGAAAAACCGGGTCCAGTCGGGAAGTGCACGTGGTTTATTCAGGCCGAACTGTAGAGCTGGTAAAAGGGACTGTCCTACAGAAAGATAACGCGAATGTGTTTTAAATTTTATTCTTGGTAGCTGTATTTATTTTTTAAACTTGATCTCTATCTTTAAACTCATACATAAAAACGTAAAAATTGTACGTATTGATGGAGTGCCATTGTTGTTACCATACGGCGGGTAGCGTTTAACGTTGTATGGTGTTTCAGTCAGGGTAAATGTATGTATCGCTTCATTTATCACTTCCTTACAGTGAGAACATTGGAAATTCTTGTAGCTTTTACAAATATATAGTACATTATTATTATCTGTAGTTACTTTATTGTGTCGTAGCACCACAGAACTTCTTACTCTGACTTGATATAACCCCGTACCCCTTGATCAGCCTCTCCTCACCTCCCCCTTCCACCTACTCTCACCAGCCCCTGGTTGTACCATTTACACGGCAGTCAACTTTTTAAAATTTCACACATGAGTGAGATCACGTGGTACTTGCCTTTCTGTGCCTGGCTTGTTTTACAGAACATAATGATCTCCAGTTCCATCCATCTGTGGCAAATAACAGGATTCCATTATTTTTTTACGTGTGAGTAGTATACCATCGTGTATGCATACCATATTTTTTTTATCCTTTCATCAACTGATGGACACTTAGAATGTTTCCATATCTTATGATTGTGAACAATCTTGCAGTGAACATGGGAGTGAAGATGTCTCTTCAACGTTCTGATTTCATTTCCTTTGAATAGATACCCTGTAGTAGGACTGCTGGATCATATGATAGCTCTGTTTTTAATTGCTTTTCTTTCTTTTTTGTTGTTTGGACTTTGTAAGTGTGGAGCTTCACACTTACAAAGCAGACACTCTACTGCTTGAGCCACATTTTCAGTCCATTTTGCTCGGTTATTTTGGTAAAGGGGTCTCCCAAACTATTTTCCTGTGCTGGCCTTGAACCACAGTCCTCCTCATCTCAGCCTCCCAAATAGCTAGGATTACAAGTGTGAGCCACCAGTGCCTGGATGTTTTAATTCCTTGAGGAATCTCCATTATGTTTCCTACAATGGCTTTGCTAATTTGTATTTCCACCAACAGTGTGCAAGAGTTCCCGTTACTCCAAATGCCTGCCAGCACTTATCTTTTGTCTTTTTTTATTATAGCCAAAGTGAGGTGACATCTCATTCTAGTTTTGGTTTGTATTTCCCTGATGATTAGTGATGGTGCACATTTTATGTATAAATATATATACACACACACATATACGTACACCTGTTGGACAATTGGTTTCTTTTAAAAAATGTCTAGTTATTCTGTTGTTCATATTTTAAATCCACTTGTTTCTTTGCTGTTGAGTTTTTGAGTTCCTTGTATATTCTGGATATTTACCCCCTTGTCAGATAGTTTGCAAATGGGAGAAGATTCTCCCATTCAGTAGGTTTTCTCTTCTCTCTGATGATTATTTCCTTTGTTGTGCAGAAACTTTTTAGTTTGATGTAGTCCCATTTATCTTTTTTTGCTTTTATTTCCTGTGCTTTTGGAGCCATACCTGAAAATTCCCTGTGTACTCCAGTGTCCTGAAACATTTCCCCTATGTTTTCTTATAGTAGCTTCATAGTTTTAGGTCTCACATTTATCCATTTTGAGCTAATTATTGTAACTAGTGAGAAATAGGAGTAATGAACATGTGGCTGTATTTAAAAAGTAAAAGAAACAAGTAGGTTTGATTTTAACTGTATTCTGTCTAACTTGATATGTTAATTGTAACAATCAGTATAAAATTGAGATGTTGTACATTCTTTTTTTACAATTAGAACACATCTTAATTTGGCCTAGCTACATTTGAAGTGCTCAGTAGACACATGGGTGGAGTTTCAGAGATGAAGGGGATAAGGACTAGAACATAGTCAGCTCTTGTATATCAGGTGAAAAAGTTGGAATATCCTTAGGTCATGGTACTGTTTTGATGCCTAAACAGCAGAAGAATGAAAAGTGTAAAAGAATGGATGAGACAGAAGAAGTCTAAAAACAGGGCTATTTTATCCTTTCTCCACCCCATTTTGTGCTACTCCAGCCCACAGTGATACAGCTCTAGCAGTTTTCTTTGTTTCCTAAGAGCAGATATTGGATATTTACTTCTAGTAAGCACTCAATATGTGAGTACTCAATTGTCATTACCTGACTAATACATTCCTGGGACAAACAGTCCGGTGTGTTTGCCTAGGAAGGTTTCTGAAAGCAAGTACACTTTCATTCAACAGGCATTTCTTGAGCATTGCTAGGTGCCAGATAGGATGCTAGAGCTTTGGAACACATAAGCGAATAAACAGGTAAAAATTTGATGTAGCAAACTCTGACTTCCTACTATGTTTGATGCATTCCATATCACAGTTCTGTGAAGAAGGCCCCTTATAGTCCTCACAGGAAATGAGCAAACAGATTCAGAGAGCTGTAAGTAACTTGCCCAGGTTCAATTCCCCTCTTAAGTGGGAGACTAGGATTCCAATCCTACACTCCACTATGACGTGCTGACTTCTTAGAAGTTAAGGCTTTCTGAATAAGGTGTCCAGTCCATAATGTAGCTGGTTAAGATTTGGTAGAATGAATCTTTATGAAGAGCTGTAAAAATCTCAGCATCAAGGTGATTTGCAAGGCAGTTGAGAGCTTTGTGGTATTTTGGAGATAGAAAAAACATTGATGAGTTTTACTTCTGTAGGTGTTTTATTCAGAAGAGGAGAAAGTGTATAGAATCGGAGATAACAGTTAGGAGGCCTTTTCAGTAGTCTAGCCACATGAAGACTATGTGAAGGGCCAGTGACTCTCCATCTATCTCAGTACCCCTTTTGTAACAAATGTAAAATCTCCAGTAATATCCTGAAATGAGATTAAGTATAAATTTTTAAAAATCACTATAATATTCTAATTGAAGCTAAATGTGAAATCAGTATTTGATTAGAAAATAATGTGACTAGAAGCTGGAAATAGCTCAGTGGTACTGCATTTGCCTAGTATGCACAACGCCCTGGGTTCAATCCCTAGCACCACAAAAAAAAAGAGAAAATAATGTGATTAAACATGTAAATGCTCAGGTAAGCCACCTTAGAGGACATAAGAAGTAATTGTGTTGTGGCATATTGCAGCAATGCAGAGTCATTGTGTATATGATGCAAACAAGCTAGTGCATGGTTTTTTGATTTTTTTTTTTTTTTTTGAGTAATTCTTACCATGTAGCCCAAGCTAGCATTGAACTCTTTGTGTAGTCTAGGCTGGCCTTGAACTTATGATTCTCCTGCCTTAACCTCCCCAGTGTTGGAATTACAGGTGCACACAACTACACCAAGCTCTATGATACTGACTTTTCAGATAGTATAAGGGCTGTCAGCAGATTGGTTTTTCCCAAATGGTGAGTTATTTGAGGTAAAACTTTGAACAAAAATGAACTCTTTCCTTCTCTATTTACATGGTGGTTGCATTTATGGAAAATTCAATTTATACTAAAATACCATAAAAATGATACAATTTATGAATAGGAAAGTCTAGACTAAAATGATAATAAACTTAATGCCTAGTGGAATCTTTGACAATCTTGAGAGATGCAGACTGTATTGTTGTGTTGGGTTGTGACACACGTTAAGACTTCTGGGATCAGTGGTCTCCCATCCACAGAGTACCTCTCTCCCCTTATCCAAATTATTGTGCAATCGAGAAGAGTCTCACACATTTTTAGATTGTCCCTAAAGGGCCCTTCTGCTTTTGTTGGGACACATTCGTCCAGGCAATGACCAGTGAGGTAAAAGATACGATAGTCGATAAAAACTTAAGGGAACTTGGAAGTACTGAAAGTAGTGGGAAGTTGATAAATGAATAAGCGTTAGGAAAGAAAAAAAATGACTTCAAAAATAGTAGAAAGTAGTGTTTGTCAAAGAGTTAAAGAAAAAACTTTCATGTAATTTGTAATGGACTTTTTTTTTTTTTGGCAGTAGTAGGGCTTGCATTCAGGGCCTTCACCTCGAGCCACTCCACCAGCCTTTTTTGTGATGGGTATTTTCTAGATAGGGTCTCACAAACTATTTGCCTGGGCTGGCTTTGAACCTGGATCCTCCTGATCTCTGCCTACTGAATAGCTAGGATTATAGGCATGAGCCTGGTGTTGCATTTGTCAGATAGTTCTCTTTTTCTTGGGAAAGCTTCCCTTTAGAGACTGAGAGTTAATGTTCATTAACCTGGTTAGGAGACTAAAAAGGCCTTAGAAACGTAGGCAGAATACCTATGTAGTAGCTTGTATAAATTACAGTTAATTGTTTAATAGTCAGAAGTCATGGTCTAACTTGTTTCTAGCAAAACTGGTTTTTATGGAAAAGTAGAAAAGAAACTTAAAGAAGTTTGGATAATCCTCAGTTTGTATAAAGTGGTAGCCATTTAGTTTCCCGTTCTTTTCCTGAAAAGTATAACTCCTGGTATTATTACAACAGTACAACATGTAAGAAAACTAGCCACATACACGTTTCACTGTAAGCAAAACTAATACATGAAACTTAAATCTATCAAACATAAATTATTAAGCACTTATTATTAGCAAAAATAGTAGAACACTTCTATTTTTGTATTATGATATGGCCAAACACATTTTAACATAATGTGATGTTTCTTGTATACAACATGGATTACCTATCATACCTCCATATTTTATCTCTGATGCTTTTCTCACTTCCCTTATACCAGGGAGGCTAGAATGCAAGCTCCATGGACAGGCACTTTATTTGCTCTCTGGTAGGTATTTCTAGTGTTTATATTGATGCCTGTTGTGTTGTAAGCCTTTAAAAGCAGGTCTCATATCAATATACTGTTTCCCTGTGTAATTGTCTTACATGTTAGCCCCTGCAAGTCTGTATCTGTCTTATTCACTACCCTTTCCCCAGCACTTAGCACAAAACCTGACTTACACTAAGTAAGTCATTTATTTGGTAAATGCCAAATAAATACTTTCTGAATGAGTGAATGGTCTCCTTCTTTTCTCTTTCCATTGTAGCTACCATCCCCCTTTTGAGGGGGGAAGAATATTTTTTCCTTTCCTAATTTCCTTCTGGTACAACTATTGTCTATCTTGAATTCAAATGCCACAGTCTCAAGATAGATGTTTTAGCATTTTATAACACTTTCAGTCAATTTATATTTATCTACAAGGTTATTTACTGCTTATGTTGTTCTGGGAGAATAAAATGCCATAGGGAATTTTTAAACAATTTTGATTCCTTTTTAAAAAATGCCTTTTTTTCAGCAGTAGCAGCTATGATGCAGTAGACTGTTTTCCCAGTTTTCAGAAACTTCTTGATTCATAGTAGTGAACACTTAAAAGTAATTTTTATGCATGTGTTTCTTGGAATTTTAAAGTAGACAGTGGTGACAGATCCCTGACTTGGCCTACTTGTTGATTTGCTAGCATTGCTTAAATAATGTTTCTTCTCCTTTTTGAAATTTGTTTTTTTAACTAAAATTAGATATGCTGCATAGGCAGAGAACAGGTTTTAAGGATCTCTATCATCTCTGCTCCCGAAACAGTACCAGGCACATGGTAGCTGATCTGTAAGTCTTTGTTGAATGATTGCATAAAGAAATAAATGAAATAGGCTGGAGGCATGGCTCAAGTGGTAGAGTGTGGGCCTAGCAAGCTCCAGTGGCCTGAGTTCAAAAACAAAAAAAAAAGAAAGAAAAACAGCTTACCAAAAAATAGAGGACTAGAAAAATGCTTTATAGAATGATGAGGTAACAGCCTTAAGGAAAAAACAAAAGAGTAAGATAAATGGGATGATTCCTCTTTGATTCCTAATGATCGAGAGACCTAAAACAAAAGCATCTAACAGATGTTCTATATAATCAGACTTCTTTGATAATCTATTCCGAATTTTGGTCATTTATTGCTTATTAGTATCTCCAGTAACACAGGCAGTCTCAAACATAGAAACAGGTTCTGCATTTAAGATTTATTTAATATGGCTTAATAGGTTGTTTGGGAACATTAACATGTGGAAGCTATAAATTAGGTATGTGTATGGAGGATGTGAATAAACCAGGATTGCCACCCTCAAGGATAGGTACTGGGCTGAGGTATGGCTCAGATGGTATAGTGTCTGCCTAGCAACCAAGAAGCCCTGAGTTCAAACCCCAGAACCACAAAAAAACATAAGGGGAAACAAAACAACATCAACAGAAAAAGGGACAAATGATAGCAAACTTATTTTAGGCTTTGCATGACACAGCCTCTGTTACAACCACTCAACTATAGTTGAGTGAATACAGCCATAGACAATAGCTAAATGTAACCTTTATTTACAAAAACAGATGCTCTAGAGGGCAAATTTTGATCAAGTGCAAAACTCAATTAACAACAGACTCAACTGCTGTCATTTTTTGTTCATTCACTTAATATTTATTTGTGGAGTACCACTTCATTAGGTAAGGTACTGAGACTAAGAGCACAAAGATGAATGAAACATGGATTTTTGTCCTCATGGGACTTGTCCATTTCCCTGGACTAGGAACTCCTCAGTAGAAAGGACAATGTTTGATTCACCTTGACAGCTATTCCTGAAGCGAAGCATAGCACAGAGCAGGTTTAAATTCTCAGTAAAAGTCTTTTCAAGGATGAGTAAATGAAAGAACAAGACATAGGTGTCACAAAAGAGACATATGGATAAAATGACCCACTGTTTCCAGTTTTGGAAATCAAAGGATAGTGTGTGGAAAAGTGAGTAAATGAGCTGAAATTTGAGAACGGCAGAGTATGAGTGAATTGGCTAATCCATTTCAGCCTTTCCTTCCATTCTAGAAAACTGTAGTCTTCTACTTAGAAACAATTAGAGTACCATATCCTATAGTTTAGAATCATTGACTCATATTCATTTTCATTTCAACAGATCTATTTTTAACAGTAAGGTCATTGTCTTGTTTTCTCAGTGTGGTGAGGATTTTTGACTGTGAGATTTTTATAGAAGATTGCTTTAGGCCTCTGTCATACAAGTTCACTTTTAGCTAGTACAAAGGTTTTTGTTTTTTCTGAATTTGCTCTAAAATAGTTCTACCCAGTCTTTTCAAATATAAGGTCTTTTATAAAGTGAAAAATTCCACATCTGTTTCCTGCTTCCATAATGTTAGTGGTATTTTCTATTTTTATTCATAAAGATATGAAACATGAAAATAAGATATATAAATAAGGTATGCATGAATAGATTAAATTCATTATGTATAAGCAAATAGGTAAGGAGGAAGTAAATTAACATTTAGTCTACTGTGTATCAGGCACTGTGATAATATTTTCTCTTATTATAATCCCGTGAAGTTAGATCCTAACTTTCACCATTTTATACATTAGAAAATTGGGGCTCAAAGAGGTTAATTAACAGTCTTAAGTTTAGAGTGCTACTAAGTGACAAAACTAGGGTGTAAAACTGGTTTTAACTCTGAAAGTTGTTGATTTTTTTTTATTGTAACACATTGCTGCTTCATCATTTAGCTATCAGAAATTGATGAAATCCAATTCCAAGAAATGACTTACAGTCTTTGTTTTTGTGGTGATTTTCAAGGTCTTTAAGTGCATTGAGGTATGTTTAACAATTTTTAAATTTTATAGTAGAGTTAATTTTATTTCACCTTAACTCTAAAAGGAGGAAAGAATAAAATGAATAATGAAACTTTGAGCTATGAGTATTAACAGTCTCAGAAATTGCTGTCCTAAAGTAAAATAGGCTATTGTAAGGGAGTAAGAGTAGCTTTTGGATTTCCAAATAAGAAGAAATAAGAAAAGCTATAAAATATTGCAGACAAAAGCCAGCAGTGTTTTAGGGGTCTTGCCAAAGACCTCAAAGTCAGTATAATAAAAGCTTGTAAGAGCCAGGTACTGATGACTCATACCTGTAATCCTAGCTACTCAGAAGGCAGAGATCAGGAGGATCCTGGTTCAAAGCCAGCCCAGGCAAATAGGTTGGGAAACCCTATCTCAAAAACATCCAGTACAAAAAAGGGCCAGCAGATGTATCAAGTGGTAGAGTACCTGCCTTGCAAGTGTGAGACCCTGAGTTCAAATCGTAGTACCACAACAAAAAAAAAAAAAAGAGTACTTGTAAGAGGCTAGCTAGAGACCAGGATCGTTTTTATGATTTTTAAGTACAAAGATAAAAAGAGATATCAGAAATCAGTGCACTTGTTTTTATTGAAGAATGCCAAGAATAATTCATTGTAAAGGTTTCTTTTAAGGTAGATAGGTCAGAGGGTTTTCTGACTTAAGTTAAAAGCTGTTAAACCCTCTGATCAGGTGGGATCTTTCTAAGATTTTTCTTTTATAGTCCCCTTTATTTTCCCTCTGATTTAAAAATAAACAGTAGTATAATACTATCATGAAGTAATTGTAGTTACTACCATTTTTGCTTGTCACATATCAAATGTTCATGCCAGCCTGAGGAGTAAAGTATTATTAGCTTCATTTTAGATGATAGAGCATGAGAGACAGATGAGGAAACACAAAGATCAAATAACTTGGCATGCTCTTGGAGCTGACAACTAGGAAGACAAAACTCAAGTCATATTTCTTTGATTCCAGAGTCTTCGATCCTAAGACTTTGTTTTATTGAAAGCAGGTAGATACTACAAATATATAACTGTTGTAAACATTTTGGTTTATATCGTTCTGTGAGATTTTGTTTTGTTTGTTTTGATTTGTGCACATGCTTAGACAAGCACCTCATCGCTGAGCTATACCCTAGCATTCTGTTTTTCCATGTACATATGCTGTAAATTCTTTATATCTATATCCTGCTTTTATTCTCTACTTAAAATATAATCTCAACAATCCTCAGTATAATTATTGATGTATATTTTGGATACATCTTAATTTAATTATTCCCCTATGAATATTCAAATTGTTTCCAGTGTTTTAAATTATAAGTAACAGAGTGATAAATATTCTCATGTATGTTTTTATGCACTTTTCTTGATTATTTTCTTAGGATAACAACCTTTAGGTTGTTGATCCCTGTGATTAAGCTACCCTCAGGACACATTGTCCCAATTTGGATTCCCAGCAGCTCAACAATTTCTCAGACTTTGAGTTGTTGGCTAAAATGTGTGCCCCTCATTATTAACAAGTTCAGTATTGGAGATAGGATAAATTGCCACATGGTGCCATCCAAAAGAAAAGCTAAAGGAGGTACTAGAAATTCCACTTTTATGCCTGTTAAGTTGTTTGAGTTTATATTAAGTATAAGAATATTAATATACAACTTGGGTGAGGGAGACAGAAGATTAAATTTTTTGAAAGAAATAGAGATGTATAAAAAGTGAGGGACACCAACAAGTATTGCTGGTCTCTTGTTTGACATTAGATGATTAAAAGACATATTCTCTAGGAAGTTCAATAAATGACCTAATAACAAGTTGTATGAAATTCTATAAGGTTATGTGAGTGGACATTAAAATAAGATAGAGATGTTTCAGTGTGAGTGCTCACTGAAAAAATGTCCAGTAATTTTTGTAATCCATTGAAGGAGTGTGGAAGGTTCTGGTCTGTATTTAGGATACCTAAGCTCTCATTCCAGTACACACATAGAAATCTTAGTCAGTTTACAAGGCATGGGAATTTTCAGACCCTCAATGTCTTCCTCTGCAATGTGGATTTTGGCTAGATTTTTTTTTTCTTTTTTTTTCAGCTCTGTGGCTCTGTGACACTAACTTTTAGTGTATTATTATAGCTGGAAATAACAAAACACTAGGTATCCTGTGAAAACTATTGAAAATGAAACAGAAACATCATTTCATATAAAACTGTTTCTGTTTCTAGAATTCTGCATGCACTTCTGCTTACAGTTTTCAAAATAAATAGAAATGGAAAATTCCCAGGAAGGGACTACAAATAAATTTATCAAAGGAGAAGTATAAGATTGAATGCAGGGAGGATGGGGTGTTATGGGGAGAGCAAGAAGGAGAAGGTGGTTTAAAGGTAGCCAAAATAGTTTAGAACTTAACTCAGGAATGGTTTAGAACTTTTCTTTCTTGTTTTTTGGGTTTCTCTTTGTAGTTCAGGTTTGCTTCATCCTCCTGAGTTGTGGGATCCAGGAGTTTGCTGCCACATTGGCCTACTTTGGGTCTTAATTCAGGAAGTCACTGGAAGACTAGTTTAGTAAAAGTCAATATAATAATAAAATAATAAAAGGAATTGGTTGGGTGAGAAAGGCCCTTCCCTTCATATTTTAGAAGAAAACACTAAGGATAGTCTCAGAAGTTTCATTGATGAATTTAAGCCAATACCTAGCCATGAAGAGCCACAAAGCAAAGATGCAGAGCCTGCTGTAGCTCTTTCTTCCTAGCAAATCTTTTTTCAAACACTGAGCTAATTATAATGTTTTAGTATTATTTTGTCTTAACTTTCTCATTAGAAATTACTTTTAACCTTCTCCCTTTTGTCTGCTTCTGATTAGTATCTTGAGATGATTCTATAATGTTAAATAGATGTTACATTTCACACATTAATCTGTTCTAATCTGTGTTGAACATATTCTATAGGTAATTGGATAATCTGTTTTTAAACATACTTTGTAGATCTATAACTTTTTCAAGGGGTTTAAACTCAGGGCCTTGCACTTGTTAAGCAGGCAGTCTACTACGTGAACAACACTCTCACAGCCCGATTTAGCATATTTTATAGAGTACCCTGCCCCTTAATGTATACATACACTAAGTTGCAGTGGTTTAAGTGAAGGCAGAACCTGAATCAACTTGTAATCTTTGTTCCCTGCCTGTGCCCTCCCGGTACCTTCCTTGGCCAAACCTTGAGCCTGTCCTTGAGTTCTCGCCGCTTTTCTCAGACGCTCTCTATGACTCAGAAGCAGAATAGTCAGAGGCCATCTGTCTGTCTGTCTATCTGCATATCCATTTGTGCATCCAATCAGTTAACTACTAGCTTAAATACATACTGAGAATACAAAGGTGAATAAAGTCTGCCTCTTCCCGCTTTCTGGAGGCTCAGTGTATGAGGAGACAAATATTGAAGTGTAGTCTGGGATCACAAAGGAGAGATAAAAAGAAAGACGAAATAGCATGACAACAGTGTTGAGTTCTTTCACATTTGGTTGTTTACATGATCTTACTACTGGATCACCAGAGTTAGAGCATTAGCTCCAGATCCAGAGTCCAGTGGACTAGGCTCAGCCACCTGCCCCAGAAAGATTGGGAAGAACAGAGGTCTAATGACTTAAAATCTGTCTTCAAAGTGCTTACCAAAGTCTCAGGGTTATATAAGAAAGAGAAACAAAGGCAAGGGTGGGGATTTCCATGATAGTTGTCCAGGTCTTATTGGTCTGACTAAGAAGGACAAGAAACAAGATGGAGTTAGCAAGGTCAGTGGCTGGACTCTTTTTCACTATCTGCCTATATAATAGTGTTAACTGTACTGGTATAGTCTGAGAGAAAGAGAGAGAGGTTGAGCCCTATTCCTTAACACAAATGGGGGTCTGGTATATATGGCTTCTCAGGTAAGAAACATGAAACTCCTGAGACAGTCTAGTAACCCCCCCAGGGATGGAGGGAAGTGGGGAGAGGGAGGGTAGAAGGAGAATAAAGGGAGGAACCAGGTGATTTCCATCCAGTAATCCATGAGTGGGGACGGTAATGGGTGGTGTCATTACCTGGCTTTCTTGACCTTTGAGCCAGAGGGAGGAGCTAGGCAGAGACCCATATACACCTATGTTAATTTTCAGGTGCCCCACCCATGAAGGAGGAAGTTACCATTCTGATTAACTTATTGTAATTACAGTGGAGCTCTTAAGGCATGCCAGGGAGGAGTCTTAGTCCCAAACTTTCCCTAATTCTAGCCTGTCTCAGTAGTTTCATGTTTCTTACCTGAGAAGCCATATATACCAGACCCCACTTGTATTAGGGGCTAGGCTCAACCATGTTGTCACTGGGAAGAGTATTTGAACAAAGGGTTTTGTGATAGAAGAGAAAATTCTCTACTTATTTTCCAATCAGTTATCAAATCCACACTTTTGAAATACATGATGAAAATGTTTCTCAAGAAAAAAAAAAGAACTCACAAGCTAGACGTGAACACACACACACACACACACCCCGACCACGGCACACACACACACACACACACACACACACACCCCGACCACGACACACACACACACACACACACACACACACACACACACACACGACCACGGGATCACAGGTTTCCAGGTCCCCCTGCATTCCTCGCCATGCAGTCTTTCTCTTCGTTTCCAGGTCCCCCTGCATTCCTCGCCATGCAGTCTTTCTCTTCTCTACAAATAAAATCTTTCTGACCTCTGCTGCTGGAGTCCGACTGTGCTTTCATTCTCAGAGCGGGCTCAAGAACCCTGAACACCTGAAGTTCCTGCGCATATCATCTGTGCATCAGAAGGGCAAGCAAAGATTTGTTTAGTGAATCAGGACAAATTAGGAAGAATTAGAAAAGAAAACAGGAGCACCCCCATCACACAGGAGGTGGGAGCTAAGAGGTTCAAAATGGTAGTCCTTATCCTCTAGACTAAGTTGGGGAATCTGGTTTAAACTTCCTTCCTAGATATGTGCTTATATTACCGGGTGACCTTTAATCATTTTGCCAAGCTCCTGTTTTGATGCCATCATCCAATAAGTTTAGGGTGGATTTATTTTTACTCAAGCAAGGAGGAAGTGGGTCTAACCTAAACAGAGAGGCAGTGGGCATCTGCTTGTGACCTTGGGTCAAAGAATTACCATGTCTTCTTAGATCAAATTACTTACCTAAGGAAATTATGGCTCACTTAACATCTAAAGGAAGGAAAGTAGGCATGTACATTCTGGAATGTTGATGCAGTTCCTTGCTGCTCTAGTGATTTTTCAGTTGTAGTTCCTGGTTCTGTCTTAGTTCCTGACTCTGGCTTCTTTTCTCGTATATTTTGACTTTTTAAAATGATTTTCATGTCACCTTACAGCCTTTTCTGCCCCTCCTCAATGTTATCTTTACACGAAGGTGGTGAAACAGAAGGGCAGGCATGTCAAAAGTCAACTAGCATGAGAGTGGATGGCTCAGGTCCTCTATGCCTTACTCAGATCAGATTTAGAGAAGGGAGAGCTTATTTTAAAAATAAGTATTGTCCCTACACAAAGGGTAGGGACACATCATAGAGAAAATGTATAAGTAATCGAATTTTAGCCTCTTACCTCTACCACCCCCATCAAAAAATTAAACAAAGTGAAAGTTTAAAAACATTTCTTGTACATCTAATTATTATAATTTTATACACTTAGAACACAGTTTGTACTATATACACTGACACATTGATGAAGTAATATAAGGAAAAGGTACAGGGTACCAACAATGTTTGTCCCTAGAACAGTGTTTGTCTATACTTTGGTCCATAATCCATCTTAAGATCTGGGCCTAAGAAAGGAAGTGTCAGATGCATAGACTTTTGAGAATCATTGGCAAATAATATTACCCTTCTAAAATCTAGGAAATTATAAAAGGAATTAAACAAATTTATGGAGAAATAAGATAGTAAAAGCAAACCGATATGTTTTGTTTTGACATTGAGAATCAATTTGTCACTTTTATGAGGTCATTTGTGTCTCTATGCCTAGCACTGTGCCTGATATATACTAGACACCAAGATAAAATGTTTAAATATTGAGTGAGTTTGTGAGTAACAAATGAATCAAAGGAATGTGCTTAAAAGATTACTTTCTGGGGGGTTGTGGGATAGCTCAGTGGTAGAACACTTACCCAGCATTTGTGAGGCCCTGGGTTCAATCCTAGCACTGAAAAAAAATTTTTTTCCCGAATTAAAGACCCTCCAGTGCTGAAAATGACACACGAGAGGCAGAAAATCTTGACAAGGCAATTTCTTTTGATCGAAAGGGTGCAAGCATGTACTTACTCCAGCTGAGTGGACACACAAGCACAAAATGGCTGACAGTGGCTCCTCCTTATATCCCTGACCCAGTTATACCTGCTGCTCACCTGGGATTTGTCCAGGTCAAAGGTTCACAATCTCCCTCAATTGGCTAAAAGGCTTGGGGGATGGGTTAGAGCATACAGTTAGGTGGGCAATGGAATTGTACAGGAATCTGGAAGAAGCAAAGACCCTTTAAACATGCAAGTCACCTAAGACGGCGACCTGAGGAATTTTAAGTAATCTAAGAGGGTGACATATATTTTGATAGAAAAGATCATTTTTCTTACAACCTGAAACAGCAGAAATCTGTATCAGTCAGGATTCTCTAGAGAAAGCGAACCAAGTTATATATTTATCTATTTATTTATTTCAAGGAACTGTGATTGTGTGGCTGGCAAGTATGAACTTAATAGGACAGGCCCACAAGTTGAAAACTTGTCTGTTTTTTGAGGCAGGGTCTTGCTGTGTAGCCCAGGCTGGTCTGAAACTTACGATCCTCCTGCCTTGGAGCTGTTTCTTAAGGTGAGATTTCTTCTTAGGGAAACCTCAGCTTTGTTATTGAGGCTTTCCAATTGATTGGTTGAGGCCCCATAGATTATCATTTAAAGTCAACTGATTTTATGTGTTAGCCACAGCTACAAAACCTTCACAGCAACCCTGGCATCTTTTTTTTTTGAGGGGAGGAGGCAGTACTGGGGTTTGAATTTAGAGCCTCACACTTGGCCAGGCAGGCGCTCTACCGCTTGAGTTGCTCCATCAGCCCCTCCCAGCAGGCATTAGGTTAGTGTTTAATTGACTGAGCCTACCCAAGTTGACACATAAAATTAACCTTCACAGTATATTTGGTTTTAAGAACTCGAAACCAAGTGCACAGCTTGGTTTGGCAAACTCTTGCACTGTTTCCAAGCCATCTAGGACTGGGTTGAAACTGAGCAAGATTTTCTGAGTAGACACATTCATTCATGTTGCAGGTTGGTATGAGCAAAGGAAGCTTTTTATGTTTTTAGGAGAAAGTGGAGATCAAACTCACACCATTATTCTGGACAAAGCCACAATAGTGGCTTATCTCCAAGAAATCGTATGTATAGGGAAGGATTTGAGTTTGGGGAGTTTTTTTTAATTGTACTGGGGAGTGAAGTAATACTCATTTCAATAAGCCCAAGAGTTGTTTCTTATGTTTGGCCTTTGATTTCGTTAATTGGTTTGCTTTGGTTTTTTGTTCTATACTCACTAGTCTTGCTATAAGAATTATTGCTTGCCTGTGGTTTAAAAGAAATTAAGTGACTTAAAAGTAGAGCAAATAGAAATGTAGCCAGCTTTTATTTTATTTTTATTTAATGTAAAGTTTGTGTGGGAATTGTTTTGAGAGAAGCTTAAATGCATTTGCTTTTGGCAATGGAACAGTAATGCTAAGGATTGAGTAGATGAATGTGGATAGCTCCAATGTAGATATGAAAGTCTATGAAATTCATGCCAACTTAAAGACTTTGGCATGGGATAATTCATTTCCTAATGTCATTTTATCATATTGGACAATTTTTCTCAACTATAAATTCCCCTTCTCTTCCTGTTACTTGTTATTTATTTATTTTGTGTGTGTGCGCACGCGCGTGCATGCTCACGCACTCATGGGGATGGAGGAGTACAAGGCAAGCACTCTATCACTAAGGTCCAAACCCATTTCCCCTCCTTATTTTAATTTTTAATTTTTTGGTGAGACAGGGGTTTGAACTCAGGCCTTTGCACTTGCAAAGCAAGTGCTCTATTGCTTATCCCACACCTCCAATCCATTTTACTCTGGAATTTTGGAGATGGGGTCTGGGGAATTGTTTGCCTAGGCTAGACTAGAACCTTGCTCCTCCTGATCTCAGTCTCTTATGAAGCTAGGATTACAGGAGTGAGCCACAAACATCTGGCTCTTCCTTCTTTTGATCTGCATGTGTAAGACCTCTTTCCCGAGTTCGGCTGCTTTGCTAGCAGTCTTTTTTGTTGTCTTTTTCCTCCCCTTTACTTGCTGTTGTTTAAATTTGAAGAGCTTTCTTTGTGGAAATTGAATGAAATAATAAAGACAGCATAAAACACTGAGTTCAGCAAAAAGTGACTTGCTTATGATTGACCCTTGAGAATTGAGTCACTACAAGATAACAAAGAAGGAAGGTTTTTGAACTATCCTGCTCATTCTTCTTTTCCATTAGTATATGAGACCCCCCACCCCCACCCCAAGTGTTATGAATTCACATATAGTTTTGCTTAGGCTTTATAAAATTCATCATTGCATGTTTTTAGAAAAATAAATCCAGAAGAGAGCTCATGACTTCCACTCTAGACCTTTTTAGTTTTCCTTCTCAGCAAAAGGCAATTTCATTTTTTCCAGTTGTTGAAGACAATAATCTTGATATCTGTATTATCTCCTCTCACACATCTCATGCAGTCTTAGAAAATCCAGTGGTTTTACCTTCAAAGTACACATGTCTAGAATATCACTACTTCTCATTTCCATCACTCACCACTTTGGTCTGAGTCACCATTATCTTTTTCTTGAATCATTTCAATAGACTTCTGTCTAATTCATTTCCATGCCTCTCCTTTTGACCCTCTGCAAGTCTTTTCTGTACATGACAACTAGAGTGATCCTTGGAATTCTAATGTAAGATCATCTTAGACCCTTAGGCCTCTGCTCAGTGGTGTCTCCTGTCACTCAGAGCAAAGCTGAAGTCCTTCTGTTGACCCATAGGCTCTTCAGGTTCTGTTCTCCATTGTCCTCTCTCACCTCCTTCCTTATTCTTTTTTCTCTCAATTTCTGCTGTTTGCACACTGGCCCGTTTATTCCACAAGCAACCCTTGTTGGGGCCAGCTTGACTATTTTCCTAGGATTTACTGTGTCTGGTATTCACCTTGGTTTCACCACTCTGGTCTGCAAGCAGCTTTCTGCTAGCTCTGCCATGTTTCCAGTAACTGTGACCACATTCTGTAGGGGGTTGGGGGACAAACTCTGTAAGTATTTAACCCAACCCCTGACACAGATTGGGGCTCCAGGCTTTGAGAAATTATCTCCCCTGAGTCTGCTAGCATAATAAACTCCCTGCGTCCTATAAAAATGGTCTCAGTGATTTTGTTTCCCTTGTCGTTTCCTATAACACCCTCTCCCCCTTCATATTTGTTCCCTTTGCCAGCAGTGATTTTTTTTTCCTTAGATGTTGACAGGGCTTCTTCACTTCCTTCAGTTTTTTTATTTTTCAAAACTCACCTTTTCTCAGTGAAGCATTCCCTATTCTCTCCTGCTCTCATCATACAAACATACACCTTATCCTTTACCTGCCTTATCTTTCTCCATGTCATGTGTAAACTATTGTTTTTTTCTTTAATTTGGTTTTTGTCTCTCATGCTAAAGTGTAACTTCACAAGGGCAGGGGTTTTATCTGATAGCTCTCCAGGTATTAGCATCATCAGCAGTACATCATAAACATTCTTTTGAGTAGTTTTTAAATTAAGTAATAATCAGCCAACCAGTCAGAGATGGCAGGAAACCTTCAAATGGCTACTTGATAAATTATGGAACCTTTTCCCTGAGGGTTTCTTTTTCTTTTGTTTGACTTATTTGTTTTTGGCAGTATTGTGTTTGAACTCAGGGCTTTATGCTTGCTAGTCAGGTACTCTACCACTTGAACCAAACTCACAGCTCTTTCTTTTTCTGTGCATTTAGCAAATCAGTTGTTGCTTCCTATTTTCTTACATGACCTGTAGATTATCTTCATTTCCCTTTCATAAAGAAATTCACTTGAAACAGGGCCTTCAACTTTGTGTTCCATAAGACTATAGGATACATTTACCCAGGATATAGTGTGGCATGATTACAAGTTAGTTTCTTAAATTTGACTAACTTTGTACTTTCCCATTTCAAAATTATTTCAGTCACCCATATGGTATACAGATAATACAAGCTACAAGAGATGTGTGGATGGTGAGAAAGCTTCTTAAGATCCCTTCACCCCATTGTACAAACCTTTGAAAACATTTGATGGATTTTAGAAATCCAAAGAGATAAAACAGTCCTTACCTCCAAAAGCTCATATGCTGGAAGGGATTTAAAATAGATGGGCCATTATTGAATAATGGCTACATTGTCGTGTGTGTGTGTGTGTGTGTATGTATGTATGTGTATGTGTGTGTTACTGAGGTTTGAACTGAGGGCCTTGTGGTTGCCAGGCAGGTGCCCTATCACTTGGGCCACACTTCCATTCCCCAGACTATCTATTGTAGTAGAAAGATCTGAGTAGTAGAAGGGCTAAAAGAGTTTTGCTTGGGAGAAGAAGTAAGCAGGGAAAGCTTCATGGACAAGATGACCTTGAAGTTGTTTTTTTTTGCAGAATGAGAATTTCTAGAAGGATAGAGAAGACCAGGAGGGAGAATGATGTGAGAGTGATGAAAGAACTAACAGAATATATGCCATGTTCACATGGTGTCATGTCATTTTCCATAACCTTGTCTCAAATCATAATGAGCATCTTATGATGTATTCCTAGTCCCATTTTATAAATGAAAAAATGGGTCTAGACAGAATAATTCAGAGTAACAGAACTGGTTGTAAATGTTGAGTTGGAATTGGAGCCCAGGTCTGATTAACTATGGAACCCATGGAGTTTCCATAGTGTACTCCCCACACATATTTAGGGGTGAGTAGGTAGAAGGTCCACTGGTTTCATGCTTGCCATGTAGATGAGAATTGTGAAGGCTCTTGAAAAAATGAAAGTTTAGAATTAAAACAACCATGAGAAATGGGAAAGAATACTAATTAAGGATGAAAAAGAATACTAAGCTGGCTTGAAGGACTAACAGATGTCAGAAACCATTAATTGTGTAATGATGCTATTTACTGTGAACATAAGACTTTTCTCTAGTCAGGCTTAGCAGTCTACAAAAAAGGATAACTCTCTTTGGTAACGCTCCCACCATTCTGAAACCAATAAATGATTTCATTGAGAATTTGCCATCTGTTGTTTCTGCAGTGCTATTATATATATATGCCTGGGAAGTTTTAAATAAAAAATATTCATGCATTGTATATGGTCAGAGGGAATACAATGGAACCGCTGTTTTTTGGATTTTTGACAAGCATTATTTAAAGGCATGAATTTTAAAACTTTAATACCATTGACCAATGCACATACATTTGTTTTGTGAATACATAGCATGCTTTCCATGGTGACCACAAGATTGTTAAAAACTGAATTTCTAAATTTGGTGTAAGTAGATTAGGTCTTTTTTTTTTCCCCAAACACCAGTGTGGACCAGTTGTAAAAGAATTTTTTTGATGGAATGTGTACCTGACTTATTTTTAAGCATGTGTGTGTGTGTGTGTATAAAGCTCAGCTTGTTCTATAGGCAGAAGTATGTATTAAACAAATTTTGGTAACAAGACATTTCCTAGATTTTTATTTCATTTCAGTTTTTAAATTAATTTTGTGATGCTGGTGTTAGAGCCCAGGCTTTACCCATGCTAGACGGACAAACACTCTACCACTGAACTATATTCTCAGCCCCTAGAATTTATTTAGATCTTCTGCAAGCCTAGAAAGTATTAGCTACTCTTCTGAACCACATATATCTGAATCTTCAAAGAAAATGTTTCAAAATTAAAACTTGCCTGCTCTGATTTGAATATGGTTTGTTTTCTGTAACACTCAAGTTGAAGTTTAGTCCCCATTGAGGTATTAAGAAGCTGGGAACTTAATCTGTGTTGTTAAATATTTTGGGGATATGATTAGGATTAGATAAAGTCATTAGAGTAGACCCCCATGATTGTACACTGGTGGTTTCATATGAAGAGGGAGAGAGACCAGAGGACCACACACACATACACATTCCATGTCTATTGACATATCTATTCCCCTGTACACAGACTGGACTGGTGCTGTGTAACACCTCCAGTCCATTTTTTTGTGTTTTTTTTTTGAGACCCAGGCTGGCCTCAAACTTGCCACTCTCCTGCCTTAAGCCTCACTAAGTGCTGGAATCACAGGCATGTACCACTGTTAACAGTACTGGTTCAGTCTGTAATCAGAAGACTTCCAAGTTCTTTGTCCTGTGTGAAAGAATGCATGGCAGGACCCGTGGCTGTAAAGGGAGTTTATTAAAAGTTAGGGAAGGGAAATGCATGGTGGGTGCAGATGGAATCTGGAGGCAAAGAAAATGCTTCTCTTCTCCAGGTGCTTTTAAATATTATGCTAATCTATGGGCGGGAAGGAACCAGGTGATTCCCATCCAATAATCAGTGAATGGGGAGGGGCATGTGGGGAGTGGGGATGGCCAGGTGAGGGTGTCTGGGCCATCCCTGAGCCAGAGGTGGGGAACCTACAAGATATATATGAATGCTGAACTTCTAGCCTGCCTCACCATCACCTGGTGAAAATGGGTTTTGGGTAAACTGTGTGATACTTTGTTCTTTAATGTGAGTAAGATTTGATTGCACAGTTTGGGTCATTTACTTATTGAACATCCTATTTACTGCAATTTGAGGCTGGCTAGAGATAGAAAAATGCATCCTCAGGCCCCAAATAACTTTTTCTCAGCACATTTCATGCCAAACTCCTTATCTCAGCCCAATTCTACTCTTTGTTGTTAAAAATTGTAAGCTGAGTAACCTTGGGGTGATTCTGCCCTCCATTATCCCTCATATAAAAACATGAATATTGATCACACCCTAGCCTAACTCACCACCCTAGCACAAGTGCCACCCAACACCCTCCCCACTTGCAGATTACTGGTGTTCAAAAACTGCCCAGGTTTTTCTCCTCCCACAGGTTCAAGCACGATGTTTTAAAAAACTCTTCAAAACAGAGAACGCTCTCTCTCCTTCCTGCTTCCACCTGGCCCACCATGGCCTTTTATTATCACCCTTCTACATTTACATATTCTACCTGGATGCATGCACATAGGATATAAGAATCTTGGAATTTTCTGTTTACCAGCATCTACATAACACAATGATGTACCTAATTTGTGTTTGTTATTATTAAAGGTTGCAGGGCCTTTTGTGTTTTGCTCTTTTAAAATAGAGACTAATTCTGCTAACTTTATTAATATACTAATCATATATTTACTTACTATACCATTGAGTGAATGAAAAATGAAATGTATATGGCAGGTCTGTGCTATAGTACCTCAAAGGTGAGTGATGTGAGAAATATACTTACATGTCCAAACTCAAAGAATGGACTTAAGAGACATGGAGTACAGTGAAAGCAAGACTAATGGCAACTTTGTGTACCTGGTGCCTAGCAAGCAGAGAGTTACAACAAATATTACAATGTCTAGTGCGTAAGTTCCACCCCCGGTTCCTCATTGGCTGAGTACTTTGGGGTGTACATTCTTTTCTCAGATGTTCCTAGATTTTCTATTGGATTATTTTAAAATATGCCTTTTGGGATTGTTCAAATTCTAGAGGTGGGCTTAAAGTGGTATCCACCTTCTTTTGTAGAGGAAGGTCTTCCTGTGGTAGGTGCTTTCTGGCATGTACAGTTTTTACCCATTTCCTACCCCTCCCAGTTTAAGTTCCCTTGTCACTTGGCCCTCCCCCAACATCTACAAGCTGATATGCAAGCAGACAGCCAAGGTTTAATGCCTTGCCTTGAACATGGACCACCAGTGACTGTATCAGTAAGATAACTTGACTTTAGTGAGTGCTTTTGTTTCCATTCAGGAGTTCTTATGTTAGAGCTGATAGACTGAAGGACTTTAGAAAAACCTATTTAAATTGTTTATAAAATTTGTTTTCCTGGAAACATGGCCTATCTATTTAATCAGACTATTAAGACTTTTGATACATAGAAAAGCTAAAGGAGGCAGAACACATCTAACTATAATTTAGTGTAGTAAATATTCAAATAGGGAAAATAATGAAGATCTTTGGGGCCTACCTTGTGCAGGGTCCTACACATTCATCTGATACAGGCCCTAGGGCCAAGTTTGCTTCTCTCCTTGCTGCATGTACTCTTACATGTAATGCAGTGACAGGTATCAAGTGACATATCAAAGAAGGTCCTGATAGTAATAGTAGATGGTTTTATTGAAGATAGTCTAGTGAAGGGAATATTTGCAGAGATGTGGACATAGTTTAAAGTAACCAAAAAAAAAAAAAAAACGACAAAAAATCACCTAGAGACTAGTAAGATTTGGAAACTGTTGCAGGTGAAAGGTAAAGGCAATAAATTGTGATCCTGAACTCAGTGAGGATTATTGACATAGCGGAAGAGCCACCCAATAGGAGAGGCAGCTGAACAGGAAACAAGGCCTGGAAGAAACAGGGGAGTTGAATTATGTAATAAATTTTCTTTCCTCCACCTTTTTTTTTAATTTGGCGGTACTTGGGTTTGAACTCAGGGCCTCACACTTGCTAGGCAGGCACTCTATATCACTTGAGCCACTCCACCAGCCCATTCCACCCTTTTGTTCTGCTGATGGTTTCTTTTGCTGGTGAAACACAACTAGAAGCTAGGGGGAAAGTTAGTACTGGATTATGTAGTCCTTAGAGATAAGGAGAATCAGAAATCAAAACTAAGCAGAGAGGGGTGGAGAATGGGCCTGGGAAAACAAATGGGGAATAATCAGAGTGCTGGATACTTATTTGAATTGAATTGTTATTGGTAGTTGGGGTGTCCCAGATGTTCTCTGGTTCTTGGGTACAACTTCTAAGATTAGGACACTGTCCCAGGTATAGCAAAACCACCACAAACAGTAGGAAGATAGCAGAGTGATTTATTAGCAAAGCAAAAATATGCCTCCATAGCTGAGGTAGGCTGTTTGATGGAAGTTGTGGAGGCTTACAGTTTTATCCAATAGGCATGTGGAGTGAAATTGTGGCCTCCCCTTGTGGCCCTCAAACACTGTGCAGTGTGAGAAGGCATATGCCTGTGTGTTTGATCCTCTTTGCCACTTCAAGTTGAACTTTAATATGGGGAGTAGGTTCCATAAGGGTGTAGGATCATTATTTTAATCATTGGCTGAGGGTGTGAACCCCTGGCATTTTAGAATAGAATCTGGTAGACTGGGGTATTTCCTCCTTGCTGTTCTTGCTACCTAGCTGCCAACAAAATTGCATTTTTATTATTAAACACAAACTTGCTTTTATATAGTTAGAATAAGGAGGAAAACAAGCAAACACCTAATGGTTATAAATGCCTTTATTCCTTGAAATAAAAATCTCTGAAATTAGAGAGGCAACTATTTGTCTCATATTTTGAATAGTTGAATTAGTAAAATGTTACAGTTACTGTTCTATAAAACTTTGACGTTAGACTAACTCAACTTTCTCAAGATTTTATATTTTAAAAATATGCATTTTTTTCAATATGCGAAAAGTTGAGGTATTTAACCTAGGGGGAAAAATTCCTTTTCTAGAATCTACCTCAGAAATCCCTGCTGATCTTATACTCAGACAAATCTAAGGATTACAGAACTTTGTAATTCTGTTATAACACATTCATTAGCAGCAAGTTACTTTTATTGATGCTATTTTACATACATATGCCAGGCCACTGTGCTAAATCCTTGACATGTATTCTTATATTTTGTTACCACAATAACCCTAGGAGGTATACATACTATTGCTAGGTACTTGAGATGCATCAGAAGACAAAGATAAGGTCTACCAAGGGCACAGCTTTTATGTGCTCATAAGAATATTTTACATTATTTTGTCATTGATAGTATTGTCTGCTTACTCTTGAAGTTGAGCACCTTTTCATGTTTATTTCATCTTTATTTGCCAGGTGTGGTTGGCTCATCCCCTGTAATCATAGTTACTTGAGAGACAAAGATTGGAAGGATCACCAGTCAGGTCCAGACTGGGCAAAAAGTTCACAAGATCGCTCTCAACCAGTAACTCACTCTCTCTTTCTCTCTCTCTCTCTCTCTCTCTCTCTGCGTGTGTGTGTGTGTGTGTGTGTGTGTGTGTGTGTGTGTGTGTATGTGTTGCTGAGGATGGAATCCAGTGTCTTCCCCAATGATAGGCAAGTACTCTGTCACTGAGCTAAGCCTCTGCCCCTAGAAATTTTTTTTTTTAAAGTCTCTGGCCTAGTCTTCTACCTACTTTTCTATTGGACTTTCTATCTTTTTGTTACTAATTTGGAAGAATTCTGTATGTATATTTGGATATGTGCCCATTGTTATGTGTTGTAAATGACTTCTGCCATTCTGTGGCACATTCAAGCTAAGGTATTAAGAATAGGTAGTATTTGCCAAGCCTGGTGGCTCACACCTGTAAACCTAGCTACTTGGGAGGATCATAGTTCAAAGCTAGCCCAGGCAAGAACACAAGACCCCATCTCAACCATTAGCAGCTGGGCATGGTGGCCTGTGCCTGTCATCCCAGCTTTGTGGGAAATATCATGGTCCAGGCTGGCTGGGCATAAATGGCAAGAACCTATTAAAAAAATAAAGCAAAAAGGGTTGGGGGTACAGCTCAAGTGATAGAGAACCTGCCTAACAAGCAGGAGGCCCTGAGTTCAGCCCCTAGTATTGCCCCGTTCCCACCCCCTGGCAAAAAAAAAAAAAAAATAGGAAGGATTTAGGTAGGCAGAGATAAGTGTTTCTAGACACATGAAAGAATACAGAAAGTTATAAAGGATGAAAAAGATATTCTCACATAAAGAATGTTGAGTAGTTTGATTGGACTGAGTGTCCTGAAAGTGAACCAATGGGAGGTAAACATTTAGAAAGATAAAATGTAGCACTAGGGAAGCTTTAGAAAATGGCAAAAATATACCTCTACAGAGCATCTTCTTTAAATCAATACCTCCCTCCTGGTCAAGAATAATTAAGGCTAGACAACCTGAAAGGAAACTTGAGTGTTTTGCCACTGATTAGGTAGCTGTAGACCTTTCTCCTTCTGACAGGGAACAAGTCTTACTTTACTGAATGAAATTGCCCTAGTGTCTTTGCCTGATGAAGAGGTGTGTTTTAGAGCTGCACCCAAGGGGGAGTGGCCTGGAGGAGCTTTCCTAATCTCTCAATGAAGAGCTCTAGATTTCTCAAGAGAAAGTTGCAGGACATCATAGTTCAGCACCTTCCTGCAGCTGCCCTTTATCACCTGATGTTTCTCCTTATACAGTTATCCCTTGAAGGTTTGGGTTTTGATCTCCTAAGACTCCATTGTCTAAGCTAAGGCTGAGGGCTTTTTGTTCTTAACACCTGTTAAGTCTCGTCAGCCTCCTCGTGAAGGACATGTGCACCATTGCAAAATGTATCAGTGTTGTTCCCTAATGTGATTATTCTAGCTTTTTAAAAAATCTTTGCTGAATCTTAAGGACTTACTTCTCTCACCAGATCATACAAAAATGTTTCTGTGGTTTCACTGCTTAATTCTGTATCCATTAAGATTTGTTTTGGTCACAAAAGCTCACCAGAGATAAACTTTTAACTCATGTTAATAGAGGTCAACCAGGGTTGCTCAGGCAGTTTCATGATTGCGGAGTTCTCTCACTGTTTCTCCTCCGTTGTCCAGAGGGCTAATCAAGGTAGAATGTGTACCTTCCAGGCAGCAGGAAGGAGAAATGGAAGAGTACATTCCTTCCCTTCCTCCACTGGGACTTCTTAAAAGTTGCACAGACCACTTTGCTTATGTCCTGTAGGCCAGCACTTAGTTAACACAGCCATCAAAAATACAAGGGAGGCCTGGAATACCTATCTGGTTAAAAACAGAAGCTCTTGAAGAAAAGGAGAAAGGATACTGGGGACACCTTTGATTTTAGACATAATCCTTTCTTTGTTATCGGAATACTTTCATGAGATGCTTAAGAAAAAAGCTTAGAGTAACATGAGCATACGTATAGCTTTTTAGTGGTGGAGATTGAACCTGTTAGGAAAAATGCCGCTCACAAAGAAAGCTCACAAGAAAATCTCATGTCCAAAGGCAGGGTTTAATGACAGTCACGAGCCACCTGGCTGACCTGGGAAATATGGCACAGGAAGAGCAGGAGTCTGGGCCAGGCATGGCTTTTTATAGAAGAGGAGGGTAAGAGGTTGGTGCATGCGCAGGGGTCCCTGATGGGGATGGAGCTTGGGTAGAGCTTGTCTTGGAGTGCGGGAAACTTCACTAAAGGGCAGGGCTGTTATTGGGAATGGCTCCATTTTCCAAGAGGTGAGGCCTAAGGATAAAATGGCTGCTGATTTATAAAATGGCGTTATTGTTCTATCATTCCCCCGTTTTTTCTTTAATAATGATGAAGGTAGGGGCTGAGGATCAGGAATTGGGGCTAAGCATCGGTCTCTTTAGATGCTTCCTGCTGGCAGGGGGCTTGTATGGGGCAGGATCCTCAGGCTCCTGTGGTGTCTTGGATGCGGCCTTTACAGCAATTTTTCTGGGCAGTTTTGGAGAGATTGATATCCCTGGAGGTACAACTGGTTAAATTTTTTATTAGCAATGGCAGACATATGGTCTAAAAAAAAATCTTTGATACAAGGGAGGAAGCTAAGAATATGAGAGCAAGAAATATAGGCATCAGGATGGGCATTAGCCAAGAGAACCATTGTGAAATGTTCCCTAGAGGATTCCAAGAGTCCTCCAACTCCCTTCTCCATTTTTCTAATTGATTCTGGAGTTGCCTAATTTTATTTTTTACTACCCCTAACTGGTTAACATAGAAGCAGCACTCCTCTTGTAAAAATAGACAGAGACCACCCTTCTCTGCAGTGAGCAGGTCAAGGCCTCGTTGGTTTTGGAGTACAACTGAGTCTAGGGAGTCAAGTTGTTTCTGTAGGATTAGGATGGACTCAGTCACTGTTTGAAAATCACTTATTAATCGATCAGAGAGTTTTATGTAGTAGTGGACAGAGAGGTTCCTGTTCCCGGAACGGCTGCCTTGTTCCCATGGCAGCCGTTATGCCCAGGGTAGCTAAAAAGGGAATAGCCTGAATTGTCCTTTTAGATTGAAAGTGTGCGGTGAGGGGGATGAGGAGGTCCTGATCTTCTGTAATTGTATCCATGTCAGGAACCAAAAATACCAGAGTGCAGATGCCCTTCCAGGCTTGGGGTAAGCAGGGGTGTACACTCTGACCGCATAGAAAGAGAGTCCTGGGAAAGGGGGGGCAACAGATATTGTTTCCGGTTTTGTTGGCTGCCCTAGTGGTGTGACATTTTTTGGCCACCAGGGAGCCTACCTCAGCTATCCCTGAGGAACTCTGTAGGCAAAGAGGGACTGGCTGGGAGAGGGGAACTGGGGAAAGGATGGAGGTGGTGGGCCTTTTGGTGAAGGAACAGTTTAAGGTAAATGGTGTGAAAACGTTTATGGGGCTGGCAATGACCTGAGAAGGGCCATTCCACTGACACATCCAACAACCACGGCTAGAGTAGGATTGGTGTGGTTGAGTAGTTGATGAGTGGTATTTATGACCTGGAGGAGAAGGGTTTCAGAAAGGGACAGCATGTGTAAAGGAATTTTAAGAGGCTTTCTGGTGGGACAGAATAAGTCATTTAGTGCTCACTTCAGCAGCACATATACTAAAATTGGAATGATACAGAGAAGATTAGCATGGCCCCTGCACAAAGATGACATGCAAATTCATGAAACATTCCATTTAAAAAAAAAATAAATAAGTCAAATTAGTCTTTGAGGTACCTGGGTGTGGAAGACCTTCCAGAGGGCCTCATCCTGGACTCCATCTCCATCAGATATACCAAGCTGTGAGAGGTAAGTCCAGCATACCTGTTGCCCCTTCCTCCCATGGCAGCGGTAGCCAGCATGGTCACCTTTGCTGATCCCTGTCCAATATTTTTGATTAAGATGTTGGCATAAAGTGGCAGTGCTATAGCATGCCTTTTGCATGATGGTATATGCTGTAAATGGCCGGCATGGGCGGGGTGGGGGGCAGCTTGCAAAGGTCCAAGTCTTAAGAAAGAGAGCACAAGGAGTAAGGTGCACAGGGCAAGGTATCCAAAAACAGAAAACTGTGCAATGGGGCCATTTCCAGTCAGGAGGAAAAGTTGCCCACAGGCCAATACTTAGGAGGGAAGGGACAAGGACAACATTAGCCACAGAAAGGGATGGAGTAGAAGCATAGGTGGAGTGGTTTACAATAAGGCAAAGAGAATGTTGGAAAATGAATAGATTTCTTCAGGAGTAAAATCTGAGAAAGTACCTTGGAGGTGAAGGTCAGCTATCCACTCTATGAACCAGGGGTGAAGAAGGTATGGGAAAGGAAGGAGGCTGATTGTGTTGGGAGGTGGGAAGAGTAAAATCTCAGAGTGGAGTGTATATAGGAAAGAGTAAAAGTGTGGGCAGGCACTAACAGGAAAGAATGGGAGGGGGAAGTATAAAGAGTGAGTAGGTGAGATGCCAGGTTCCCAGGCATAAGGCTCCTGCTTATGCCCCAGGAGTCTCCTTGAGTGTGTCTCTGTCTTCTGGGATCTTGGGAAGGCAGGAGATCTTTAGTTTTGTTGGTCCTGTAAGAAGAGATTGGTAGGTCTTTTGTGGGGCTGTGAGGATGGAGACAAGGGGTTAATGGGTCACAACTTAAGAGGGGGTGGGTGTAAGGTGAGAGTGGCCTGGAATTTTGACAAAATGTCCCTCCCCAAGAGTGGGGTGGGGCAATTAGTTAGGACTAGGAAGGAGTGAGTAAAAAGTGTATCTCCCAGTATGCAGGTTAGAGGAAAAGTCATTAAGGGCTGGGTAGGTGTTCCCTCCACCCTGACTATGGAGGTTAAAGAAGGCTTGGTAGGTCCCCAGAACTCCAGCAAGGCAGAAAAAGTGGCACCAGTGTCTAGGAGGAGAGAGATAGGCCTACCGTCAATGATGGCCTTTACCATGGCTCCCGTGAAGTTATGGGAGTCCTGGACTCCGTCAGTCATCAGCCGCAGTTGCCAGTCCTAAAAGATCAGTTAGGGAGGAGGGATGGTGAGGGGGCTTAGACCCTCCACCTTGAGGGGTGGAGGGGCAGTCCATTGCCCAGTGGCCCTTCTGTTTGCACTTAGGACATGGCCCCAGAGGGCGGTGTGGTTTAGGACATGCACGGGCCCAGTGTCCCTCAAGGCCACACTGAAAACATGGGCCGGGAGGTGTTTGGGATTTTCCCTGGCCTCGGGAGTTAGAGGTCAGAGGCCTTTGTTGGAGGGCTTGCACCAACATCTGGATTTCAGCTTTGTCTCTCCTCTCCTTGTCAGCCCTTTGTTGTTGTTCTCAGTAATTATAGACCTTGAAGGCCACGTTTAAGATTTCAGCCTGTGGAGTCTGAGGGCCATTTTCTGGCCTTTTAAGATTTTTTCTTATATCTGGGGCTGACTGGGAGATGAAGTGGGTCATGAGGATAATTGTCCCCTCCTTAGTTTCAGGGTCAACTTTTGTATGGCGTCGTAGCACCTCTGTGAGCCAGGACAAGAAACTAGCTGGATTTTCCTCTTTTTCTTGTTGAATTTCTCTGAGTTTATCAAAATTAACAACCTTTTGGGATGACTTTTTTAGTCCTACCACTAAACAAGTAAGCCTCTGATCCTTAAGCATTCTGTCACCGGTTTGGTAATTCCAATTAGGCTCCTCAGTAGGGGTCGCTGTGTCCCCTACAGGATGGGCGGGGATGGTGCAATGGATCTCATCTGCATGTGCCCTAGCTGTGTCCCAGACCCTGCATCTCTCCTCTGGAAGGAGGGTGGAGGAAGGAATGAGATAGATGTCATGCCAAGTAAGGTCACAGGATTGAGCCAAGTATTGGAACTCTAACATAAGAATCTGGGTTAGTGGTGAAAGAGCCAAGGGGCTTTTCTATCCGAGAGAGGTCAGCGAGAGAAAAGGGGACATGGACCCTCACAATGCCTTCCGCTCCAGCCACTTCCTGGAAAGGGTAGATGGAAACTGGCTGACTGGGGGGGTCTGTGAGAGCGAGTGTCTGGGGGGCTCATGGGATCCTGTGGTTCTGGGTGGGTGGAAGTAGGGGCAGAAGGAGGGGTGGGGGCAGGGCAGAAGGAGGGGCGGAAGGAGGAGCAGGGGCCAATGGTTGAACAATGGAAGCCCGTCTCTGATAAGGTGGAGGCTCATTAGCAGGGTCGAAAGAAGGCAAAGTTTCAGAGTCAGGAGGAGGTTCAGAAGAGGATTTAGCTGGGTTTGAAACTGGTTTAGAGGCTAATAGAACCTGCACAGGGGAACAGGAAGTATAGAGGGAGGGTTTGGTGCGGAGATAAGAAGGATTGGATGTAGGGAAGTTCCTTCCATTTACCAGCACACTCACAGAAATTGTATAAATCCCTTAAGATATTGGGATCAAAAGTGGGGAACCCAGTTCCAGGGATGGGAGCAAGCCAAGACCTAGCGTTAGGATTTCAAGGAAATGACAGAGATCATGGCTCTGTGTGCAAGGACTCACTGAGAGAGGACCTTGAGGGAAGATTGGCCAGTGGTGGATGGCAATTGGAGGCACACTGGGGCAGAGGAACTTCCCTGTGAGCTAGTGAGGGAGCGGTGCTTTCTAGAATGGGGGGTTCCAGCAAAGCAGCTCAGATCCCAGAGGAAGGGAATAGGAGTAGAGAGAGAGAGCAGGGTGGGGTTGGGGAGGCTGGGAGAGCAAGGTCAGTCCCGGAGTGCACCCTGATCTGAGTCACGGCACCAAATATTAGGAAAATACCACTCACAAAGAAAGCTCACAAGAAAATCTCACATCCATGGGCAGGGTTTAATGACAGGCACGAGCCACCTGGCTGACCTGGGAAAGATGGCGCAGGAAGACAGCAAGTCTGGACCAGGCATGGCTTTTTACAGAAGAGGGAGGGTAAGAGGTTGGCGCATGCACAGGGATCCCTGATGGGGGTGGAGCTTGGGTGGAGCTTGTCTTGGAGCTCGGGAAGTTTTGCTAAAGGGCAGGGCTGTTATTGGGAATGGCTCCATTTTCCAAGAGGTGAGGCCTGAGGATAAAATGGCCGCTGATTTATAAAATGGCGGTGTTACTGTTCTATCATTGAACCCAGCGCCTTATGCATGCTAGGTAAGCAGTTGACCACTGAGTTACAATGTTGGCCCAGATTTTATATAGATGTTTATTAGAATGAACAGATAGTTTTACATTGTAACATTCTGCATTCTTGGCTCCTAAATATTTTTACGTGATCTAGAAGAGTAGAAAATTAATTTTTAAATTATCATTTTTCTTAATTTTCCAAGTTCAACTTCTTTCCTAAAGATGTATCTGAGGTTTTATTTAAATTCTAAATACAGCAAATGTTCAATTATGGCAATAGCTCAAGTAGTAGAACACTTTCTCCGATAAGCACAAGGAGAAGTGCAATCCCCAGTACTCAAAAAAAAAATTTAAAAATTTTAAAAATACAGCAAATGTGCCTTTTATCTTTATAGAAGATAAATATATTAAACCCATTACTGAGAATAGTCATAGGTAATGTAAAAGCTTTGGTTAGGATGAATTCAAACATACGGAGATTAAATGAAAATTCAGGATTATTTTAGTTCACTGAAAACGAGCTGATAAAGTGAGCAGCAGATATAATCCTATTGATACTGCAGATTTTAAGTTCTTTTCTTCACCGTAGAAGAAAATACATTTAAAAGAATTATCCTTATGAAAAATGATTTACTTTCACGGGCTGGGCATGATAGTGCACTGCTGTGGTCCCAGCTACTTGGAAGGCAGAGGCAGGAGCACCATGGTTTGAGGCCGGCCCCTGAAAACAAATTAAAAGAAAAAAGGACTGGGGACATGGCTCAATTGGTAGAGCACTTGCTTAGCAAGACCTGAGTTTAATCCCTAGTACTGAAAAAAAAAAAAGATTTACTTTCAAAGCCTAGTGTCTAACACTATAAGTAATAATATGTTTTCCTCCCTAGGCAAGAAGTTTGGTAGCTGTAGGACTCGGTGTTGCAGCTTTTGCATTTGCAGGTAAGATAAATAAAGAATACATGTCAATACGTGTTGTAGGAGAAATATTTCCAAATAGCTGCTGTAGTGATTCATGAGTGGGCCGTTGTATTCTGAGGCTTTTCAATTTTAGGCATTATACAGTCTCTTTCTTTCCATCTAATATGGTTATTGAATAATAGTCAGTGGAACAAAACCTAGACAAACTTTATAGTAAAGAAAATTAATGACCAGTGAGCTAAGAAAACCAGCTGTAATAGTAGTTGATATTCCTGTCTTTATTTTTTTTTTTTACAAGTTTGGGTTATAGTGGCATACAATAATAAAAAAGAAGCAGCCTTAACATGACCCAGTCCCAGTGGTGGGGTTCCTTTATGCTGATGTATTTACGTTTTCTTGCAGATGGGTTTACGCATTTCAAGTTCTTTATGATGAACACAGTTGATCCCTGATTTGTTACTTAATCTTTTAATGTATTAGCATGATTTCTTTCATAAACCCAGGAGAATTTTGTTCACTGCTAAAGTTACCTTCTTATAGAAAAATAATTATAAAAATAAAAGTAAAATCAGTAATTCATCATTAACTTATAGCTTTAAACTGCGTCACTATTCCCTGATTGAATGTTAATCTGAGTGTCAATATTTTGTTCCTAAATTCTCTGGATTTGGTCCTGTTAATTGGATCTTTTTTAGGTGGTTATATGGAATTAAGTTCTAACAGAGTCAGATGCTGTAATCCTAGCTACTTAAGAGGCTGACATCAGGAGGACAGCAGTTTGAGGTCATTCTATACAAATAGTTCTTGAGACCCCCATCTCCAAAATAACCATAGCAAAATGAACTGGAGATGTGGCTCAAGCAGTAGAGCACCTGCTTTGCAAATGTGAAGCCCTAAGTTCAGACCCCAGTTTCACACAAAAAAGAAAAAGTTCTAATAGAAAAGTGACAAAGGTTTTATTTTGTTTTATATGGTACTAAGTTCATACAGTTCTCATTTACAAAACTTCAACATTAGAATTTTAAAATCAAAAGACAAGTGGTTCATATCTTCTTGATCTTTTTGCCAGCAGGACCTTGTGTAAATTATATAACTATAGTTAACCAGTTCTGAAGTTTCATGAGAAGAATATGCTGTCTCAAAAGGAATTCTGACAAACTTGCTCATAAACACAAAACAATTTTAGTATTAATTATTAAAATAATAGAATTGGCATAGTTATTACAAATTCACATGTAACATTTTCATTTTAAATTAGAGAAAGATGTACTTTTTCTAGGTCTTCTTTCAAAAATGACAGGTCTACTCTATACAGACTGTACTTCTGCCAGATTCTTGTTACTAATTCAAATTGCAAATCTGTTCCAGAGCCAAATGAAACTGAATAATAGAATTTAGGAGAAAGTACACTGTAATTTGTTGGAACGACATCTTATAGTGTATGGTTAAAATAAACTTTCAAATACCTCTTCTTGAAGCCTTTATTTGGTTTTTCAGTGAGATTCAGTCACTGTGCCTGATTGTGGGTTTGAAGAATTTTGAGGTAATTTAAAAGCTACATTTTATACCATTATGGAATCAAATGATAAGCTCTTCTGAAAGATCTAGGTAGTTGAGCTTTCCCAGTGGAACCCTTGATTTACAAATAAACTTATGGTTAGAACTGAATTTAAATCCATATTGGGGGGAGTGATAAAGGAGAGTGGTGGAGGGGATGAATTCAAATATGATATATTTGATACATTGTAAGAGCTTTGTAAATGCCACAATGTAACCCCACCTAGCACAACAATAGAAAATAAATAAAGTAAAAAAATAAAGTAGGAGGTGAAAGTCTTCCTCTGTGATAAGATTTCAAGTATCACTGTCATGTCCTGTTCCTGGTGCTCTGTGGACATATCTCACCTAGTGTCCTAGGAGGGGGACTGTCCCAGGCAGGTCTCAACATGGCAGCGATGGCCTGGCAGAGCCATTAAATCGCAAGTATGCTGTTTCACTGGTTTTAGACCCTAGTTGTGCTGAAATAATTAGAAATGACTTCCCGTATTAATGATTCAATTTCCTTATCTGTATATTGGGTGTGATTTTTCCTGTCTTAAAGAATAATTTTTGAAACTTACATAAATTAATTCAGGAGTGTTTCTAGAATTCAGTACTCAGTAAGCATTATGTATTATAGGAAGATGATTCTCAGTAGATTAAAGGTAACAAATTGGTTACTAAATACAAGAAAAATCCATGTGCAGTTTTCTGGGAAGAGTTGGTACACTTAGAAGACACATATTTTGATCAGGGTGGAAAGGATGAATTAGGTAATATTTTATACTTACCTCATGCCCTCAAAACAATTTAGGACCAGTTTTGCTATAAATTTTTAGTTGTCAAGATTCAAGGGGAGTTTTAATGTTAGGGTGCTTAAGAAAGAGAAAACTATAATAAGTTTTTAGAGAGTAGCCATTCTTAGGAAAAAATTGGTAATTAACATCATTGGCAAATATTTTATACATAATTGGTTTTCTTTTTTAGAGGTAGCTCCCTTAAAAGCACACCTACGTCAGATATCGTAAACAGTATTTGTTTTCCATATATTTCAAAGTGATTATCATTGCAAAAGCAATATAATTAATCATTCTGTATCATAAGTATCTTTTATACATAAAGGGACTTTTTCTATACAACTTATTATAGGAAGAATATTAGGGTATTATTTTTGTAACCTGTAACATTCTATAAGGCGTTATAGATGAAAACTTCTAATTTTATGATCATGAACTAGAATTTGATGCATTTATTGGCTGTGCTAATATTAAAATGAAATTCTGTCCATTCAATAAATTTAAAATTTGAAAATTATGACTTATCTTCTTGGTAAATTTTGAAATATTTATTTTAGACAGCATGTATGAGTAAAGTATCAATAAACGATATGGTATATACCTTGAAAGTATTGATTGACGTTGATTGTAGGAAATATATATCTCCTTTGCTATTTAGGTCGCTATGCATTTCAGATTTGGAAACCTCTAGAACAAATAATCACAGAAACTGCAAGGAAGATTTCATCTCCTGTAAGTTAAATGTGGCTGTAGTTAGACAACTCATTTTGATTTTTGTTTGTCATATTTGATTTTGGTTTTTTGTTTGTTTGTTTGTTTGTTTGCAGTACTGGGGTTTTTAATTCAGGCCCTTGGGCTTGCTTGGCAAGTGCTGTACTACTTCAGCCTTGTCTCCAGCCCCTTTTGATCTTGTTAGATTTGGAATAGGGTCTCACATTTTTGCCTGGCCAGCCTCAACTGCCATCCTCTGATATATACCTCCCATGTAGCCAGAATGACTGGCGTGTACCACCATGCCCAGCTTTTTTTATTGGTTGAGATAGGGTCTTGCAGACTTTTTCCCTGGGCTGATACACAGATGATATGCAGGAAGTTTCAACTGCTGAGGGTTCTTGGGTCCACTCTGAAATTGAAAGTAGAGGCGGACTCCCAGAGATCAGAAAGATTTTATTTGCAGAGAAGAGAAGAGAAAGGCTGCTTGGGGGCATGCAGTGAGACTAAAACTCTTGGGCCATGAGTCAGGTTGGAGATTGGGGTTTATAGCCTTTTTCATGTATTGCCCAAGGGCAGAGATGTCTCTCAGGTGCAGACAGGTTTCCTGAGGAGGAGGAGTGTCTACTTGGCCAGGTATCACCTTTTGGGACTACTCCTCCTCCTCCTCTGCTTCCCTCTCCTCCTCCCCCTCCTCCTCCTCCTCCTCCTCCTCCTGCCCGCCCCTCCCACTCCCCATCATCTCTTCCCCCTCCTGCCCCATGGTCCTGCCCTGAGAGAGCTTACCCAAGAGTTTACTTTATCTTGGATTTGAATCTAATCCCCTTATACCACCACACCTGACCATCTTGAACACAGAATCACAAGACTAACCATGACATCACCTAGGGTTTATACACTCATCTGCCTGCCAGCATTGTAGACACTCCGATGAGTTGAATGTAACTGACAAAGGAATGAATGTGATCACTGAAGATAATACAAGTTGACTTTTGGGAAATCAGCTTGGCTTTCACCTATTTGAGAGTGAATGGCTTGTTTTACCAAAAGCACTACAGGCTTTCGGAGCTTAGTTAGCCAAGAACAATGACAGCCCTGTCAAACAATGACGTATTGACAAATAGCAAAAGAGTTTACAAACCTGCAAATACATGTTTGTGACAGAGGGAAGTACAGGTTTATTTTCTGCTTTCCTGTTTATATTTTATTTGGCTGATGATATTCAATGTTCACTTGGTAAATATTCCTTGAGCACCTATTGCATGCCAGACATTGTTGGGAGTGGGATATACTCATGTACCAAACAACAACATTTTCCTCTAGGAGCTTGTATTTTATGTTTTAGTAGAAATTTTTAAAAAGGTGAAGTAGGATAGATATATATCTAGAATTGTTGAGTGCTTTTAAGAAAACCAAATCAGGGCAAAGGATTAATAACAGCAGAGAAGAATCTTTGTATTAGCTAGGTCAGGCAAGGCCTCTCTGAGAAGATGAAGAACTGGCCATGTGAGCATCTGAAGAAAGAGCTTTCCAGGTGCTGGGAACACTGCAGAGGTCCTGAGAAGGGAATGAGCTCAGCAGCAGGGTAAGCAGTGGAGTCTGTGGAGAGAATAGTACAAGCTCAGACTGATAGCCTGTTAACAGCCCAACAGACTATGGAAAAAACTTGCAGATTTTAAGGATGATGGAAAGCCTTTAGAATAATTTGAGTTGTGGGGAGTAACTTGCATTTTAGGTTATCATTCTGATGGCTACTTGGAGCATAGACTAGACTGAGCCAGAGTAGGAGTTGAGACACCAGGTAAGAGAATAGTGAAAGGTGATAGTGCCGTGAAATACAGTAATAGAAATGGAAGTGGTGACATGGATCTTTAAATGAATGTTAATCTGTTTTTCCATGCTGATCAATAATAAATGGAGAGAGTTTGGAAGTTATTTCTATTATGGTGGTTCTCAGTAGACTTATATACACCATAAGTACAAAACTCCCAAGTTTTGTAGACCTGAGGTCAGATTAGGGATAGTCAGAGACTGTTCTTGACTCAAGAGCTCCTTCCCCTAGCCCACAGGTCAGAGGACCCAGGTGAAAACGTATTCTCTTCCCCCCTCCAAGTTCAAGGTGATATAAAAATGACCTACCAAGAGACCCTGTCCCCTTTTTTTCTTTTCTTCCCTTACCTGGAAGAACATATGACTCCCCTTCCCTTAATAAAGCTTTTCTATCTCACCCCATCTGTGTGTTCTGCTTGGATTCTTCCACACCAGAACACAAAGGCCAAGGTCTTCTGGAACACCATTTGCTGATCACAGAACAACTATATTTAGCATTGTAAAGGAAGAAGGGGCAAGAAAATGAGAACCTTTTCACTGTGCAGCAGAGGTGTACATATAAAGCAAGGTAGATTGCAATAAGCACACAGCCAGGAACTGCATTACTTAAGGAGAGGGAAATAATGTTCCACCACCTTTCCTTCCCCTTTTTGACAAGTCTGACTCCTCTTTTTTTTTCTTTCCCACAAAGTACTACTCTTATAGTTTACAATGAAATATCTTAGAATATCTTAATCATCATCATCATTATAATTATACCTCAGTGAAGACAGAAGTATTTAAAAACAATTCTTTAAATATTAATCACTCCAGGGAAACTGAGAAATGAAATATGGACATACTTTTCTTCACACTAATGAATCCCAAATGTCAGACTTCATAAACACAGCATTTACAGTGATTTGATTTTACAAATACTAATTTTTAAGCCAAATAGGGTTGCTAAAAAACAGGAACTGTAGTTGTATATTCCCAAGTCTGTCATTGACAGGAGAATGTACAAGGTTCAAGTTCCCATGGGTGAGCTCTGACATCTCGTTCTTAAATCTTATCTTTCTCCTTTGCATGCTTTTTTTTTGCTGGAATATTTCCTAGAGTAGCTTGTTCATTGCTATGCATGAATGGTCTGTTCTCTGTTAAATGGGATTTTTGTTGTTGTTTTTCTTGTTAATTATCACTACTAGCTCCTTGAAATTGAGTGGAGTCAGCATATGAGAAGTACAGAAATCCGTGCTGAGACCAAACCTCAGTGCCTACCCTCCCACATACCTGCCTACTCACTGTCACGTTTTTTGCTTTTCTTGTTATTCCATTATAGACAACCTGTTGTTTTGGTTTTCTTTTGTTGTTTCTTTTACGGTTTTACTTTTTTGGTGACACTTGTTTTTTAGCACTGAAAGTTTTTAGGCTTTTCTCTTTTTTATTAATATTCTGCAATTTCACAAGAACGTTTAGTGAGTTGTAACTTATTTGAAAATTAACTCTTTTATTCTATACTTTAGTATTCTTTAATTATTGTTTACTCTCCACTCTTATCTGCTTGTACCAGCATCTATTAGAAGGATGTACAACTGAGTCTATCCTCTGTCTTTGAAAATTTTATCTCATACTTTCTATTCTCTCATCTTTTTTGCTTTGTATTCTTCAATTATTTCTAGTTTTTTTCTAAATCATAAGGTCATGTTTTAAATTTCTAAGAATTCTTTCTGCTTCTTTCTTATAGCAATCCATTTTTTTCAAGAATTTTTTTTTTAGCAGTCCTAAGGTTTGAACTCAGGGCCTCATGCTTGCTAGACAGGTGCACTACCACTTGAGCCATTCTGACAGCCCTAGCAACCCATTTTTAATGGATGTGATTCTTTTTTAATATTTCTAAAGATACTAATTAGAGTTTTGCAAAATTCTCTTCTGCTTTCTAATTTATCACCTTCTAAAGTTAAATGTTATTTGTTCATCTTGGTTCTCTTATTTTCATTCAATGATACTGGGTTTGTGCAAAATTTTCAGTGATGTTGGTTGCTGGCTTAAGCACTATATGCACTAAATTTATTAATATAAGTAATGCCCCTGTCTTTCTTCAGCAATTTGACAGGCAGACTTCAACACTTTAATTGAGAGAGGGTTGACAGTTGGCATTGAATACACAAGTGGGCTTGTCACTGATATATGTACACATAAATACAAAGCTCCCAAGCTTTGTGGAAACTGTTTATCTAGCATTGTAGTAATGTCATTTATCTAGATCTAAATAGTGTCTTGTATCATTGTAAAACAAGCAGAGCAGAGACTGGCTTGGGAGCTCTGAGTCCAGCAGAGGTTGAGCGCCATATCCATTTTTCTCCTTGGCATAGATGGTCCCCTGCTAGGATATTTGGGCTCTGAAATGGGGTCTGCCGATATCTCACCTTTGAATTTACCTCCCCTGTGCTTCTCTTTTTGAGCCTAAGGGGAAAAGTGACAGATACCAGAGTAGGGATGATCATTTTCTGCTGTTCTGGCTTAATAAGTTACCCTGGTACCATTTTTCACAGTTTTGACCCTGATTTAGTGTTTTCTTCTTCTTTTCTGGTGGCTGGGGTCACTGATTTTTCTGTATGTTCAGACTTACTTGTTTTTTCAGTCTTCCAGGATTTGTTTAAATTTTCGGGTTTGCTACTTGTCCCATTTCTTTTATTGAGAGAGGATTGTACTATATATCCGGGCTGGCCTCAGACTTGCAGTCTGTCTGCTTCAGCCTCCTTCATGCTGGGATTACAAGTGTGTACCTGTACCTAAACCCATTTCTTGTTTTTTAGGTCTAGTACTTCCTTTAAAAAAAAAAATTGGTGGTAGTGGAGTTTGAATTGAGAGCTTACACTTGCAAAGATAGCACTCTACCATTTGAGCCTTACCTTCAGTCCATTTTGTTTGCTTGTTTGGTGATGGGGTTTTGTGAACCATTTGCCCAGGCTGGCCTTGAATAGAGATCCTCCCAATCTCAGCCTCCCATATAGCTAGGATTACAGGAGTGAGCCACCAGTGCCTGGCTTATTATGATCTTTTCTTCTTGAAAATATTTCTTTTTCATTTCAAAAGCTCTTTGGAAAGCAAAAAACCTTTCTGATTCAGTCTGGTGTTTTGAGCTAGTGCCCTTTGTTTGCTTTTTAATGTACTAATGTGTATCACTGACTTAGCTAATTTCTAATTACCTCTAAATTTTTGGGGAGCATGGGAGAGGGACCTAGGTCATTTGTCTTCTTTAAGGCTTTTGATTTTCTGTTTGTGAATTTGTCCCTTTATTTGAATTCAACTTAAAAATTGGACTTATATTTTATGGTCAAGTGAAAGTCATAGCAAAATGCTCAAATTAACACCATCCTTCTGTGGCTCTATAAATCAAATAGATTATTAGAAATAATAAAATTAGATAGTTTAAGGTAAAGGTATTTCTTCCCTTAAGACCATAAGATAATACAGTTATTACCTTGTTGTCTGGAGGACTTTTGTGTTTCAAGCTCCTGACTGAATGAACTAGCCAATAAAGATTGGTTTAGCTTAAGTGATTTCGTATCTCCTTTGATGACATATGGCACTGTAGCATTTAATGCTATTTATTTTTATTTTTTGGCAGTACTGGGGTTTGAATTCAAGGCCTTACACTTGCTAGGCAGGCACTCTACCACTTGAAGTTCCACTCTGCCAGTCGTCTTTTTGTGTTGGGTATTTTCGATAGGATCTCACGGACTGTTTGCCCAGGCTAGCCTCGAAACTTTATCCTGCTGATCGCCACCTTCTGAGTAGCTAGGATTATAGGCATGAGCCACCAGCACCCAGCATTTAATGCTAATTTTAAAAAGAAGTAAATTTTATTTCTGTTGGTTATGCATGCTTCATGAATGGAATAATATAAAATAATGTGTAAGGTCTAGGGTATGTTTACAGGAGATAGCATCATAAAACTTAGTAGAATCTCAGTGCTTCTGTTGTTATCCTATTAGAAAAATATTGCCATCTATTCTGCCTGTTGATGATGTAGCTGTTTCTTATCGTAATCTCATTTTTGTAAATCTGCACATTTCTTTTGGTCCACCACAGCATTTGTCAGAAAATGGTCTGCAGTGTCTTATGTCTTTATATTCTAAATAATGCAATGTGGATATATTATTATCAAGCTTAATAGAGTCTTTTAGTTATAATTTATTATTGGAAGGGATACAGAATTACCATTTTGTGCCTGCTCATAACGTAAATACTAATTTAAAAATGATAGATTAAAATACTGTGGTAATAATTGTATTTAAATTATATAATATAAAATCTAAATATCATAGCTTTAGAGGGCATGATTTCCTCTGGAAAAAAAAAGTACAAAAGTTTTAGTGGTTGAGTAGCACAGCAGTTTTTTGTTTGTTCTGTCTACCTTAACTTTTTTTTTTTTTTTTTCATATGTGCATACAAGTCTTGGTTCATTTCTCCCCCTTGCCCCCACCCCCTCCCTTACCACCCACTCTGCCCCCTCCCTCTTCCCCCCCCCCAATACCCAGCAGAAACTATTTTGCCCTTATTTCTAATTTTGTTGTAGAGAGAGTATAAGCAATAATAGGAAGGAACAAGGGTTTTTGCTGGTTGAGATAAGGATAGCTATACAGGGCATTGACTCACATTGATTTCCTGTGCGTGGGTGTTACCTTCTAGGTTAATTCTTTTTGATCTAACCTTTTCTCTAGTACCTGTTCCCCTTTTCCTATTGGCCTCAGTTGCTTTAAGGTATCTGCTTTAGTTTCTCTGCGTTATACCTTAACTTTTTTTAATTGTTGTGTTGGGTGAGGATACATTGTGGCATTTACAAAAGTTCTTACAATATATCAGATATATCATAGTTGAATTCACCCCTCCATCATTCTGCTGTATCTCCCCTCCCTTCTGTTTCTAGCTCCTGTGGATTAAGTTTCTAGCTTCAAAATACTGTAGTTCTAGGTGTGGTGGAACACGCCTGTCATCCCAGCAGTAGGGCAGCTAAGGGAGGGGAATTAAAAGTTCAAGGCCACCTTGGGCTACATAGCAAGACCCTGTTTCCAAAAACGAACTTTAGAAATGATTTAGTTTTTTTTAAAGTGTTTTAATGATTATTTATGTAAATGAAGATTGACTTATTCATAGTAAAGTCAGTGTTCTAGGACCTAAACTTCTTCCAGACAGGAGATTTTTGAGGAGCCTTCTTTGAGGCTCCATTTCTACTTGGGCAAAAATAAAAATAAAAATTGCTTAGGTATCAATACTGCTTTTAAGGTTAATGAACCTTGTGACTACAGTGGGAATGACAGTTCAGGAAACATCAGTCTGTCTTCTTTATTATGTTGACTCAAAATTTTAGATCTGACTGATAGAAGTATTTATTCCCACATAAAGAGTTACTCTATGAGTTACTTTCAAGCATGGTTTAAAAACAAAAATAAGCTGGGCGCTGGTGGCGCACGTCTATAATCCTAGCTACTCGGGAGGCAGAGATCAGGAGGATTGAGGTCTGAAGCCAGCCCTGGAAATAGTTTCAAGAGACCCTATCTTGAAAAACCTTTCACAAAAATAGGGCTAGTGGAGTGGCCTGAGGTGAAGGCTCTGAGTTTAAGCCCCAATACCACAAAAAAAAAAAAAAAAAAAAGAACAAATGTGCTCTTGTAGAAAGCACTGCTGTGGATATTGCTGTTTTTCATAAGTAAGTCGGATAATCAACTTAGATTTAGAGAGAGAGGTTTGCATTTAGTGAAGACCTTGATCTCCTTAGAGAGACTTTAAAACTGGCTTCTCTTCCTCTGTTAAGTCCCTCATTCCTTCTTAGCTCTAGTTTTAGCCCTATCTTTTATCTGTCTATCTGTGTACTTTTTCTCTCTATGTATGTTTCAAAAGATTAAAAATGTGTCTGGGTTTGTATGTGTACCTAACCAAACTGATTCCCTTCTTCCCTCAAAACTTATGTCAGCAGTGGAGGAGGAATGTTTGTTTTGTATCAAATTGTAAATTACTTGAAATATCATATTCCCTACAGTACTGGCATATGGATAGATTAACATCTATGTGATGAAGGACAGAGAGACTCTGACCTCACTTGAAAAGGGTGTGGCATATAGTAGTTGCTGAATTGTTTGTTGAATAAATTAATTACCAAGAATTACTAAGAAGCAATGTCTCATAAACTGTTCAAAGAGAACAGTGTATTTATATGTATGGCCACATCTCCTAGTGTGAGACTCATTTTTAAAGCTCTAATAGTTTCCTTACTTTATTCTTACTTAGTCAGTCTCTGCTTTTTGAGTTGCATTAATAGTATGTGTTTAATGTTGAAAATTTAGAAAGTTAAAAAAAGTAAAGAAAAACTATTCATAATTTCACCACTGCAATACAATATTTTAGTGTAAACATTTGGGTGTACATACTTGAAAATATTTGAGAAAAAAATTTGTATCTGAACATATACAGACTTTTTTTTTCTTGCAATTTTTCCCTAAACAATACAATATAACCACTATTTACAAAACATTTATATGGTATTAGGTATTAGAAGTCATCTGGACCTGATTTAAAGTATACAGGAAGATGTAGGTAGGTTGTATGCAAATACCGTGCCATTTTATACAATAGACTTGAGCATCTGAGCATTTTGAATCATCAGAGGAGCCTGGAATCAACCCTCAGTAGATACTGAGGGACAACTACGCTTATTTATTTTTCCTTAGAAAAACACAGCCTTAAGCCAGGTGTGGTAGTACATGCCTGTAATCTTAGCACTCTGGAGACTGAGGCAGTAGGATCACTATTGAGAAGCCAGTCTGTGCTCCATAGTAAGATCCCGGCTCAGAAAAAAAAATAAACAGCAAAATCCACAGCTTCAGGTTTTAGAAACATGAATGTGTGCAATCATATATGCATGTTTTTCCTTCCGAAAGCTGAATTCATATATCCTATTTCTGTTTAGAGCTCCTGAAAATAGTTGTTTTTGCTTGCTGTCTCCATTTCTTTCCTTCCATTCTATGTTTTGAAACAGGTTTGGCTATTGAGCCTAGACTTGCCTCCAACTTGCAATTCTTCTGCCTCCGCCTGCCAAGTGCTGGTGTTAGTAATGAACCACCACACCTGGCCCATTCTTAAACTGACTTTAGTCAGACTCTCACTGCCATCCTTTGCAGCTCTTGTCAAAATTTTTGACATACTCTTTGCTAAATCCAGAAGTCAGTTCTTTGCTTCCATTTTACTTTACCCATCAGAAGTATTTGAAACCATTTTTCCCTTCCTCACTTTTGGCTTCTAGTTTCCTCCTACCTTACTGTCTTCTTCAGTTAATTCCTCTTTAGTGTGCTGTCACTAGATGATGCAGTCTCTTGGGCTCAGCCCTTAGACTTTCTTACCCATTCAGTTGCATGACTTTAAATACTAACTTGCTAAAAATTATTCTTCTCCACTTAGATATGTGGTAGATGTTTCAAACCTAATATCTATTACCCAGAAAAAACAGCTGTGCCTTCCCTAAGTTATTAAGTGGCAATTTGGCCAGAAACCTTAAAGTCATTTACACAGGTTGGGTTCTCAAAAACAGACTGAGACAAAGATTAGTGAGCTGTAAGTGTATTAGGGGAATACTCAGGATCAGCAGCTCCAGAAAATAAGGAAAAGAACAAAAATGGAAGAAAAAGTTAGGCTACATACAGCATGATCTTACCAAAAGACAGGACCTCTGAAGCCCGTATGGGTCATTGTGGTTATCTGAAGTTGTGAAAGGGCCGTGCGATTAAGTGACATCACCTGGGAAGTAAGTATAACTGAGTCCAAGGAATGAACCTTAGAAAACAACACTGTTTATACCCCCTTGTCAATCAGTCATTTTAGATGTAGGCTGCCCCAGGAAAGGGCATGAGTGTGACTTTTTTCAGGCAAGGCAATTCCTAAGCAGTCAGAGAGCTGGGACCTCTCTCTAGCAGCAGTCCCAGTGTCTGAGAAGTAAATCCTTTACCCAGGGGGGATCTGAACAGTGCATAACCTGACCCCTGTTATGTTCATAATTTCTCTCTTCCCATCATAATCCATATTCAATCTACCTGCTTTCAATTACCTGTAAAATCTGACCTCTCTTCATCACTTCCTCTCCTTCCACCCTGGTCCATACCTCATCATCTCTTGCCTGGATTATTGTTACATTCTTTTTCTTTTTTTGATGGGATTGAGGTTTGAACTCAGAGCTTTGTGCTTGCAAAGCAAGTGCTCTACCTCCAGAGCCATACCTCCAGTCCATTTTTCTCTGGTTATTTTGGAGATGGAGTCTTGGAAACTATTTTCCTGGGTTATCCTCAAACCTCTATCCCCTAGATCTCAGCCTCCCAAGTACCTAGGTTATAGCTGGCATCCAGCTATTATTTCTCTTAACTGGTCTCTTGCTTCAACCCCTTCTCCTTTCTGCTGTTCACACTGAAAATGAAATAATCATTTCAAACTTGTATTACCCTTTTGCTCTGGTTTCTCCTTCCACTTTGAATAAAATCCTATCTTTGCATTGTTATAAGGCCCTTCACAGTCATCCCCCATTAACTCTAATCTGCTTCCCATCCTATTTACACCTTTCCAGCCCCATTGGCCATTTGGTTCAATTTCTCAGCCTCTCTTGGGTTGCCTGTCTACTCTAAAGACATACTCCCTTTTTTCCTAAGCTTGCCAGTATACAAGGCAAAAAGATGACTGCCATATCAACATAACAACTTGGACAAGGTTATCCAAAAAGAAAAGTACTGCAGAGCTTAGAAAAAATTGGGGTATTTTTTATCCCTTCAGTTATATCTCAGTGTGGAAAAATTAATGTGTTCTAAAGTGAAAAAATGTTAACTTTTAAAATACTCATCTTGGCTAGCTTCTTGAAAAGGATCATTGTTTGGTGCTTTCCCCCACAATTTCAAGTTGACTTTTGGTAAAATGCATTACTCTCACTGCAGCTATGTGATGGGATTGAGGTCATGCCACCTCATGCATGGAACTAATTATTTCTTGCTCTTTCTTTCCTCTGCAGAGCCTTTTATCCTACTATAAAGGAGGATTTGAGCAGAAAATGAGTAGGCGAGAAGCTAGTCTTATTTTAGGTGTAAGGTAGGTATGCTGCATAAGTATTTGTATTTTGTGTCCAAGCTTGTCTTGAAAAGGGAAAATAAATGTTAAACTAGGTTCTACTTCTATTTAATGTTACAAGGAGAAGATAGCAAAGTTTCTGCAGTTTGAAACTTCATCACTTAAAGTTTTGATGACCTTTGTTCTTTAACAAGGAGCTAGTGCATTTGAATACCTAAGCTTCAGGTCAATCAATCAAAGTATCCCTCATTGTGACACTGAACTTTGGACCAGTTTTATAATTTGGTATGTATCAGTTTTTAATTATAATACATGTTTTGTTTTACAATTCTACTTCTGCAATTTGATACCTAGCATATTTTATTTTACTCCTTCTACCTTCATGTCCATTTATTGTGTAATTTTGGACACTATTGGAGAAAAGTTAACGATACCGTGCAATTGTTGTGTGATTATCATCTGACCCTTAATATTAGGGATATTTTTTCCTACCATAGATTTATCAGCAACTATTCATTTTGGGCCTGCTCTTAGGGGTGTGTGTGTGTGTGTTTCTTTGTAGTTCTGGAAATGAAACCCAGGGCTTTGTGTATACTAGGCAAGTGCTCTATCACTGAGCTACTACACCTTGTAGCTCAGTCTTGTTTTGTAGCTTAGGGTAGCCTTGAACTTACTGTGTAGCCCAAGCTGGCCTCTAACTCACAATTCTCCTGCCTCCACCTCCTGAGGGTTAGAAGTATAGGCATGCATCATGCAGTGTCACATTTTTGAGGGAATTGGTTACATCATGTCATCTATAGCAAATCTCTTGGTGATTTAATCAGTATGATTAAACAAGAGATAATTATAAAGTCCTGTATTACCAAAAAATTTTAATCTTTTGTAGATCACATTTTTAAGCCAAAACATAACATTTTATGACTTAGTAAGATAAACAAAAAAGGGATGCTTAGTTTAACTTGATATTTTCTAAGAAATGAGAGTTCTCCTTATCAGAGGAGCCAGATTAGATAGTTAGCTAACTATTCCATGCTTAATATTATTCAGAATGGCACTGTTATTTTTCTTACACTTACTGGCTTTCATAACATCCCATACATAGTCTTGAGATGTGAATGTGAAACATACCACAAAACCAAAGAAAAGTTTTTAAGGCTAATCATTTAATATTATCTGTGGCACCTATATTGTTAGGACTGATAATTAGGACTTGATTATATTTTTGAGTTCTCCTAAGATACATGACTTGTTTTTGTTTTTTTAAGATACATGATTTTTAAGGGGTTTTTTTCCCCATAGAACTAAAAGGCTGTACAAAACTCACAAGGAAAAATCAGTGATTAAGAGCACAGATTCTGGTGTCAAGTGGACTTGGGAATGAATACCAATCATAACATCTACAGTATTTGTGACCTCAGTTTCAGCTTGTGTAAACTAAAGATATATTAGTTTCTACTGCACAGAATTGCTGTTAAGATTATATAATGCATATGAAGTTCTTAACATAAAACGCAGCACTTAACTACTTGGTGGATGTCAACTTAGCAAAATACATCCTTATTCTAACTCTTCCACTCAGTTTCTGCAACAGATGTTCTTAGTCAGATTAGTTTGGGCATTTCTGCACTTCATTTTCTTCATTTTTGAGTAGGGATTAATAATATTTTGACTTATTAAAATAATATAAGCGTGTCACAGTATCTTTTGATATGAGTGCCTCTCAGTTCACAGGTGCTGAATGTTGGCTTCTCTCTCTTTCCATCTCTGTTATGAACGCAGAAGCTATTTGCCTTTAACATATTAAATTAAAATGTGAAATTTACTTTCTATGCTGTGTTCTTTTGGTCAGGCAGTATTAATTATGTCATGGTGCTTCAAGATGTGAATATATTGTTTTGGCTCTGTTTTCTGTGGTCATTGACTCTAAACTATGTAGACCATGTAACAAGTAGGGAGTCACAAAATGTTGCTGATTCTGTTGGTACTGTGTGCCACTGGAAGATTCTGCAGTCGTACCTGTGACTTTTAATTATGATTCTCTGCTAACATGTATATTTGAAATTTTTCTTTAGTTTTTTGTACTGTAATTTATATTTATAACAAAAGCCTAAAATATTGTACTGGGCTGCCCAGGAAAACTCATTTTATCTGGTATTATCTGAAATGATACCCATCTGTGATTTTTCTAACTTTACAAAGCCCAGTGGTTTAAAAAAAAAGATGAACCCAAATGATTTCATTTGCTATGAGGCTGGGGAACACTCAGTTAGTTCCACACATTCCACTCTCTACCTACCAGCCAGATGTATTCCTGGGAGCACAGTTTGAATTCTGTTATCTAGGTAACATAATATTCAAAGTTACATTTTCAACTTCATGGTGAAATTGTATATTGTACACATATCACAGCTACATTTACTTTTCATACTAAGTTTAAAAGCTAGCATTCTCCCATCTTTAATCTTTATGGCCATAATAAAATGGGAATAAACACTGCAGGGAAATGAGAATACTTCCCTCAGCCCCAAAGCTCACCACTAAGGATTTTAAAAGCTGAATGTTTTGAATTGCCACGCTTGTGCACATGAGCTTCCCTTTCTGACGTTTTTTTTACTTTAATCTAGTTTGGTGGTTGAAGATTTCAATGTACATAATACTTTCTGAAGTATTACATGCAAAACCATGTGTACTGTTTTTTATAGGCAATGTAATTGATTTTCAAAGATATTTTAACTGAAGTGATTTCAGATTTTGTTTTATATATACAATTAAAACTTAGTATCCAGAATAAGAAACCATATTTCATATATCCTCAAAATGTACAATGGAAATTTGGGTTTTACTGAATTTATATCTTCATTATATGGTGATTAGCTTTAAGAAATAAGGTTTTTAAAGCTGTCCCTTTTTTAACTTCATAATTTTTTATTATGTGATAGTCTTTTATAGTATGTGTTTACTAGTATAGAGCCTTTGTTATTTAGAGAAACTTTTTACAATTATTTTCTTTCAGATGGTATTATAAAAATGTATTAAGCATCCATTGCATATATAGTCCTAGACACAATCTTAAGATATAGCCCATAGCTTCTGCTCCTAAGTCATTTTCAATCTGCCTAATTAGACATGTCAGATATATAGACAGTGTACCAAAAAAGTGAATGAGAAGCATAAATTAGCCACAGGAAACCAAATTGGAGTGGAATTTTTCAGAATAATGTGTTTTTCATTTCTTAATAGGCAGTTAACCAATATAGTATTCATAGCCTTTGTACAATGTCTATGGTTATTTTCTCAATTTAGTAGTCTTTATAATCATACTGTCTGTCTTATCTGGTAGCTACCTGTACACAAAAAAGTAAGTTTGAAATGGTCCCCCAGCAGACTTCTGTAAATAACCAAAAGAAATATTCTCGAGTCTTTATATGAAAGACTTACTCATTTTATTCATGAAAGAATATTTTTGTGTTTATTCAGCCATTACTAGTGCATTTTGGGAGGAATAAGCAAGAGTAACACAGGGAGTGAAAGTGCCTCTTTTGTTTTTTGGGGTTTTTTTTTAAACATGTCTTGCTTCATACCTTCGAACTCAAGATTTTCCTGCCTCAACCTCCTGAGTACTAGGATTATAGAGAAGTATCACCATGCTAGGCCTTCTTTTTCTTCTTTTGTCAGTACTCAAGTTTGAACTCAGGACCTCTTTGCTTGCTACATAGGCACTCTACCGCCGAGCCATGTCCCCAGCCAACATTCTAGACCTTTTGCAGTGCATTTTGATATGACTGGTGATCTGTTATTTACCTGCAGCAGGTTAGAGAGAGCATGTAATTGGCAAGAAACTGCTAGAGATTAAATACCAGCAGAAGCAAGGATTAACAACTGGTAGCAAGGGGGAGGCACAGTTCAAAACAGAAAAAGATCCAAAACAGATAGCATTCTAGGCTAAAAGGGCAGGCCACCCTCCTCAGGCCTTGCGACCCTCTTTACATTTAATTGATGCTTATGATAACGCTTCTGAGTCATTCAACAAATGTTAAGTTAGGGTACTTGTACTCATTTCTTGAAAGTACAACATGCATAAGATATTTTCATAAGCATCCTTTATATCCATAATATAACTACTATTTGAGCACTAACTACATGCTAGATCATGCTGATATTTTAAACTATATTGTCTAATTTTTAAAGTAATTCTTGGAGGTAGGCTTTATTATGTATATTTTACATATGAGAAAATTATATCTGAGTACAAGTAAGCAAGAAAAGCTCCTTAGCTAAAAAGTGGTGGAATTAGGATTTTGAACATATGTCTGAATAACTGTAAAAGTACATGCTTAGCACTATAGTGTGGTTCATCCCTACAAATTAAATTATTTTGGGCTTCACAACAACTACCCTCTACTATAAGTCAGCTGTTATCCCCATTTGAGGCCCAGAAAAGTTAAGTAGCTTAGATAAGGTAGTATAGCTATTAGATAGCAATAATAGGATTTTCGTGTTGGTGTTAATTTTTGTCCATGCTGAGAAAATGTAGTAATGAGAAACATTGCCAATACTGGATGAATTCAGTTTATCTAATAAAACTGAAGGTTTTGTTTACCTTCTTTAATTTTTGGCTCTAACAGCCAAGTTTGCCCCCAGGTTTCTCACAAAGCTTAACAAACTATGAGATCTAGGAAGTTCGGAGTGCTCCATATAAGAAAGATAATAAAATAATCATAATAATATTAAGGGGCACATATGTGCCAGGCGCCATCCTAGCACTTCACAGGCATTCATTCATTTCATTCTCACAGTTGCTATATGAAGAATATGTTGTTAATAGCCCTGTTTTATAGTGAGGAAACGAAACATAAAGAAGTTAATACTTGCCCTAGGTTGGTCTGGAGGCATGGCTCAGGTGGTAGAGTGCCTGCCTATCTATCAAGTGCAAAGCCTTGAGTTCAAATTCCAGTACCACCAAAAAAATTTTTTTAACCAAGGTTACCCAGTACTAAATAGCATTATCAGGATTAAAACCCAACATTCTATCTCTGAAATCCAAATACTTGCCTGCTACACAATCTAAGTTGTCTTCCTCCAAAATAACTTAAAAGCATAAGCTTTGGAACTTCTAGTCTGCATACATACTTTTCTAACCTGTGTTTGTGCTGATGTTACAAAGGCTGAAAGAAAACACAAGGCAGCATTTAATCATGATTTATTTTGATGGCTAGTGGAATTAAGTGAAAAGCTGTAGTTTTGTATTTGTCCACAAGATGGTGAAATTTTCATTAGTTTTTTAATTTGTTGAAACCCATATAAATCATTAATTTATAATCTGCATTTGGCACTATTTATTAATTTCTTTTTACAGCCCATCTGCTGGCAAGGCCAAGATTAGAGCAGCTCACAGGAGAATCATGATTCTGAATCACCCAGATAAAGGTAGGAAGAATTTTTCTTTTTCCTAATGGAGGATCAGGAATATGCTTTGAATTCCTTTCAGTTTACTTAAACTCAGTATAAATGGTATATGTGTGTCACGTGTGTTGAGACTGTCCTTATAAATAAGTGGGCCTTTAGTTTGGAGTTCAGTGAGTCACAGTAGTAGTGGATTCATACTACTTGCTGTCAAGAACATAGTTATGGCTTTTATATGTAGTCCCTGAACCTTTCTGATACTCTTACCCTTTGATCAAGACAGAAAACATGAATTGTGGACTTCTGGGTGAAATAACCAGATTTGGACATCATGAATTTTATCTATTTAATCTTAACATAAAAGCACAAGACTTAGAGGATATCCTCTACATCTCTAAATGCAGTATGTCATAGATATTACAAATTTTTCAGTTTTATTTTGGAAGGCTCGGAGGCTGAGTCATTTGTTTTTAACTGGGCGGGTTTTAATGTAAATTTATCTTACAGAAAGACAATTATTATAACTTTAACTACACTACAGCTGCTTGATAGAGAAAGCCCATATGTTCATTACTGTCTCTGCTTTAAAATAACAGATGGTAGAAAGTTGCACTGTATTTCAGAAGTCAAAGGGGAGAGGAAAGTGAAGGGTTTCTTATTTATGACTTTCAATTTTGTAATTATTTTGAAAAAAAATTTAAAACAAAATTTGAATTCCTGTTCATCCTAACAGACACCAAAATAAGGCATTCTTTTTCAGCTTTCTCAACTTAATTACTTGCTATAAAAATTCTTTTCACTGAACATCATCTCTGTTGGTTTTTGCACTTGCTGTTCTGTAGTGTGAATAAACAAGAGAATAAACTTTGAAAAGAGGTTTTGCTTAAAATTTCTAAACAGCTTCAACAGTTACTGAAAGATCCACTCAACTAATTTACTTTTTATTGTAAGCTTTTAGAAAAAAAATGTGTTTAAGTGCCTCCTTGAAGCCCTCTGTCTTCTAAACATCCTCTGTCCGTTCCAGGTCAAGTGAATGGCCTTGGCTCTGATTGATTGCAGTAGGATCAAACACTCTCATCTTCAGATGATTGACAAGTTGTTGATTGTACCTGCTGGCCAGGAAGCATGTTCTAAAATGTGTCTAAGAGAATATGTAATTTTAGATAACCTTTCATAAAAAAGAAAATGATGAGCCAGTAAGAGTCTAAAGAATTAGCTTGATTTATTCTGAGGTGGGTATTTATCAGAGGTGGGTTGTTGACTTTAGTATGCTTACTAATACCTTCCCCCTAGGCCTGTCTGAGTAGCTGGTTGTGAAAGAATGGACATGCAAGCAATAGGACAGCATTTTTTCCTGACTTCTGCCTTCCAGCTGGCATTGTGGCCTTGAACATTCCCTTAACCTCTCAAAATGTCAGTTTTATCATCTATTTTAAAAAGGGTTTACCTTTAAAGTCCTTTTTGTTTATGAAACTTAATGTAATTATCTTTTATGCCTATTCAATTAATGAGGAAACTGTACCCTCTGTTTCCATTCAGATCACATTTTTAACCAAAGAAAGACAATCTTTTCTGGTTATTGCACCCTCTAAGAATGTATTGATACTATGGGCATTTTTTTCCATGTAAAAATGGAAACTTTGCTCAGTCATCCAAATTTAAACCCATCCATATACTCACAGTTAGCAAATCCTGTTCTAGTAGAAGTATAATGAATTAAGGAGTATTGGAACCTACTGTGCATAGTGAAGGTGGAAAAAATCTCATAAATCTGAAAATTGTCTTTTAGGGAGAAAGGTTGTTTTGTTTTTAATGGTTCTTGAAGAAGATAGCAGATTTTAAACAAATAAACAAACAAAAAAAACTTCATTGCCCTTGAAGAGAGAATACCAAGAGTATTTGAAAAAGCATGAGGATGGACAGCTTCTAATCTTGCCCCACCCCTTTAATAATTCTTCACCATATTTGTTTTTACTAGATCACCACTTGATATTGTAAATAGTGCAAATGCTTAAATCCTCTACCAGTGCTTCTGAAATTCATGAATATTCTCCCCTCCTCCACTCTGAAGTAACTTCTCTGTTGGTTTTGCTACCAGCTGGTAGGATAAATTTGGAATTACATATGTGTGATCAACTATAATTTGTTACACATTTCATTATCAAGTTCTACAAAGAAAGTGACACCAGAAAATTAAGTGTGGGAAATGGCTGAAAATAAATTTTTTGTAACTAGTTTTAAATGAGCATTCAAATGTGTTTGGGTAAAATGTAAAATTTGCTTTTTCAGTTTAAAAAGATAAAAAGATTAATGCAGTAAAACTCTCAAGTTCTTGATCTAGTGATGTCAGGCTAATAGTGTTCAGATTACTGCTGTTCTTGAATTTCTAAAGAAAGAGGTTAATTTGATATGAATGCCCAGTGAACATAGAATAGGTAAATTTGAAAATCTGTGGAACTTCAGAGATTTCTTACGGGCTATCTAATCTAATGCTTCTCAAAGTGTTTTTTGCCTGGGTACAACAAGTTAAAACCAGAAATCAAAAATATACATTTAGTGGATGGAACTAAAGAACATCATTTTAAGCAAAGTTAGCCAGGCCAAAAGTCACATGTTCTTCCTAAAACAAATGCAGTAATATTATTGGACATGGGTCACACACTAAGGGGAGAGTGCACATAGGAGGAATAGGGAAAATGAAGGAAACCTAAAACTTGAATGTGGTTGATGTCCTCACTGTAGAGAAGCAAATAAAGTAATCTTAAATTAGCAGAGGCCACTATGGGAAGGGGACCAGTAAGTAGCAAAGAGGTCTGGTAGAGATGAACCAGTGTGGATTTCAATACACAAGTACATGGAAACAATGCCAGGAATCTCTCTGTATAGGTACCTTTATCCCAAATTAGCAAAAACACTATGTCTTTCCTATTATCTCTTACGTTTTCTCTTCAACAAAATGGGAGAATAAGAGGGCAGAACAGGTTCTACCTGGGGTGGATGGTTGGGGGGAGAGAGGTGGCACAAACAACACATACACATGCAAGTTAATGTAAAAACAATAAAAAGGGGAATATATATACATTTAGAATAGCAATTTAATGTTGCTGTGATATCCAGGTATATGACACTTTTACATTATATAAAAGTACTGGTCCTAGACTGGAGCTCAGTGGTAGGGTGCTTGCCTAGCATTCATGAGGCCCTGTGTTGCACTCCCTTACCCCCAACTCAAAAAGTGCTGATCTCCTACAGAGTGGAAATTTTAAGACAGTACTTCCCTTAGTTTGAGAGGTGCTGATCTATTTAATGGTGCCTCCTGAATGAGACTTTGTTCTCCATCTTGGGAAAAAGTTCTTTTTAAAGACTTAGTGGAGAGCTTTCTGATTTGCAAGTAGCCCACTCTACTAGTAGATAAGGCAGCTCTAACTGCTACAGAGCTCTTCTTCATATATACAGATCTGCCTGTCAGTCTCTCTATTTACACCCCTTCAATAATAAGTTCCAGACTTCTCCTTCCTTAATAGTTGTTGTAATTAGAGAATTATATTAAATAATTGGGATTAAAAATAAGTTACAGTAATGTATTTTTGAATGGATTTTTCCTTAATTATTCTCATTATAGAATAAACTAATTTTGACATGAAATCCTGGTACAAATATGCTACAGGTTATCACAGTATTCTTCACTTCTTAGAAAAACTACTGTATCGCTTTTTATAAAAACTACTGTATATTAATTGTACAAAAGGCCTTCATTGTGATACTTCCACATATGCATATAATGTACTTTGATCAAATTTACCCTCTTTTATTACTCTTTCTTATAATATATTACATTTACAGCATGTATTATAAATATTTAGAAGAAAAATATGATCAAGTCAACATGGATTCCCTAAGAAAAGCAGGCGTACTTAGCTTAATTTTCTTTTTGATACATGAATTAGACTTTTTTTTCCAGAGGACTCATTTTTTTTCATCATTATTTTAATATTTTACTTAGGTTTAAGGTTTTGTATTTGAGTTAATTGGTTTTTTGGTTTTGGTGAGGAGATCATTTTGTTTTATTATGCACTGATTTTCTTTGATAAGTGGTGAGATCCTTATAATCTATATGGCTGATACATAAAAACTGATAGTTTTCTTTGAATGAGTAAATAAGCAAATGGAAAAAAAAGAAAGTATACAAGTAAAATTTGCAGGTAGAACAGAGTTTGGAGTGATAACTAATATATTAAGTAACCATATCAAAATTTTAAGACTTACCAAGTTGATATCAAATAACCTGTTACTGTCCTTTCATTTTTCCAACATTTTTTTCAGTATCTACATATAGCAGACATTGTGTAAATCTTGAGACTATAACTATGACACAAGGCAACTAGATTGTTATACTCATAGAACACACATTGTAATGAAAGGGCAGACAAAAGACACATAAACCTATTTCAAGTTGTAATTAGTGCAGTAAAGGGTAAGTGGTCTGAGATATAGGATATGGGAGAGGCACCTTTACATAGGGTGTAAAGGTGGGATGGAGTGGGCCTCTGTGCCGAGACCTAAAGCCCTGTGAACAGGGGCAGGAAAGTAGAGGGGTTGTCATATGCAAAGGTTCTGAGGAGAAAAAAAAAAATTGTGAACTTCAGGACCTGAAAGAAAACTAGTATAATGGGAGCATAATAGGCAAGAGTTGAGATGATGAGTGATGAGATGAGATGATGCCCAGAGTTGGAAACCTAGGAATGCATTATGATAATGAAGCACTGTTGATTCTGTGTATCTGACCTTTTCTGAAACTCAGGGGAAAGGTGCTGTCAGCTTTTAAGCAATCAATTTGCCTTTGAAGAAGTTTTTTCTTTTGTCCTCAATCTCAATTCGTCTATTTACTCATTTTAAAATATTAAACTTGTTACATGTTATATATAAGTAACATAATCCTTACAAAAATTGTATTTTCCACAAATTTTTTCAGTTGTGAGCAAAGTTTTAAAAATGTGATTGTCTTATGTTTTTGCACAACTCTAATATCTGGCTTAGTATAAAACATCTAGACTGTCACCAGCTTCCACATTCATTCTCCCATCCAGGTACTAACCAGGCCCGCCCCTGCTTAGCTTCTGGTATCAGATGAGATTGGGCACATTCAGGGTGGTATGGCTGTAGACCCGCATTCACTCTCCTAATGATACGTTGTTTTGTCTAAATATGTAAAATATGACTTCACATAAATAGGTAGTTGGGGAGGGAAAGAGTATTTTGTCTTTTCAGCTAATTGTGGATATTCTTCATTGCTACTAAAGCAGAACTCAGCAAGTGAGTTTCTTAAGATTAGTTACATTATGGAATCTGAAGCCATACCAATTAAGTTTCATAGTAACTTTCACCAAAGTTACTGGTCTGTCCAGTACTTTAATTTTTTTATATACACGTATGATTTTGTAACATGTAATGGTCACATAGAAACTATTGTTTCACTGAGAATTACAGATCATCTACCTGGGGGTTGGGGATGTAGCTCAGTGGAAGAGCACTTGCCTTGCACACACAAGGCCTAGCACCACAAGAAAACACAAAACAAGATCTTGTCCATGCCCCTATTAAAAAACAAAACAAAAACAGATCATCCACATGTTGGTGCATTTCCTTGTGCTAATATTTCTCAATCCCCAAACTGGCAACAACATCCTCTGGGAACTTGTTAGATATGCAAACTCTTGGACTCACCCTGGACTTAACTAAATCAGAAACGCTGGGGTTGGAGCCCAACAATTTGTGTATTACAAGTCCTCCAGATGATTCTGATAGACACTTAATGTCTGAGAACCACTGCCCTTTGGTTCCAGCTGAGGTCCTAGGGTGTTCATTGAGGGTGTTCATTGAGGGTGTTCATTGGGGCAGGTTCTGACCTAATCGCTGTATCCTTAGTATTTCCAAAACTTTTTCTTTGGCAGAAGCTTCCTGCTTTTTTCAAAAACTTTCATCTTTGCTTCTTATCCTTCTGTCCTATTCAAGTCCAGAATTTGGTACACATTTAGAGGGAAATTCAGTTCTGTATGACTGTCCATTTTTAAGCCTTCCATGAAAATTGGATCCAACTGAAAGTTGGATCCTAAACCATTGAGTCTGCAATTTTTATCTTTCTAGCTCATGAGACTGCAAGAAGCCCTGCCCATGAACAAGCAGCCTTCCTGGGACCTTTGCCTGTACTTTTAGCCTGTTATTCCACACCAAGAATCAGCAAATACCCTAAGGAAAATAGAAATTTCAAAACATCATCTTAGCACTCCAGTTTCATCTCCTCCCTTCTTCCAGAATCTTTGGACGTTCAAGTCCTGGTTTCATTTATCGTAGCTTCTTTATAACACTAATAGAAGGATTGTTATTGGGTTTTTGGTTTTTTGTTTTTGTTTTTCTGTTTTGGTTGTTCATTTTTGCTTTCAGTTTTGTTCTTTCTTTTTTGTTGTGTTTCATTGTGAACATTGTTCTCTAACAAGCAGTTCCATCATAGCCAGAAACAGAAGTAAGGAAGGTTACTTTTTGAAGCCATATGACAGATAAGTTGTCTAGGAGACTGGCTTAGTCATCTCAGTAAGAAACAATGGTAACTTAGTTCAGGATGGAGAGAAGCAAGAACAGGATTGGGAGAAAAATAAATAATATTGTCTTGATGTTAGATGTAGTATTCAGGAGACAGTCTAAGTAGAAATGGAGAGTAGGAAGTCAAATAAATGAGTTAGAGTACAGAAGAACTGTACTGGCCTTAATAATTTGGGAGTCATCAACTTCAGATGTTAAAATCTTAAGTAATGAAAACCAGGTGCCAGTGGCTCATGCCTATAATCCTAACTACTCAGGAGGCAGAGATCAGGAGAATTGAGGTTCAAAGCCAGCCCAGGCAAATAGTTTGTGAGACCCTATCTCAAAAATATTTAACACAAAATAGGGCTGGTGGAATGGATCAAGTTGTAGAGCACCTGCCTAGCAAGCCTGAAGCCCTGAGTTCAAACCCCAATACGAAAAAAAGGGAAGTAATGAAAATATATATGTAAATAAGGAGGGGGAAACGGTCAGGTCTAGAGAACTTGAACATTTACAGATCAACTTAGAAAAGCAGAAGTCAGCAAAGGAGACAGAAGGAAAACATCAAGGAGAAATGGTGCAGCCCAAGCTGTGATAGGAATATATTTAAGGAGACCACATAATCAACTGCACTGAAGGCTGCTGTGAGAGCCATAAGGATGAGAATGGAGAGCAGCTCCCCTGATGTTACAGCATCAGATACCAAAAAAAAAAAAAAAAAATGACAGTGAAGAAATGGGTCCATAGTACTTTTACAACATTGGAAGACTCAGTGACCTTAAAAACAATTTCAGCTGGTACTGGGTTGAGAAGTTCAAAGGTGAGGAGGCTGAGTTAGCTCAACTTTTTTGAGAATTTTTGTGAGAAAGAAAAGGGGAGAAATGGAATATGCTATAAAAAAGGAATGGGGCATTAGGTAAAGAATACTTTTTGTTTTCTTTTGCTTTTTACTTTCTAAACATAGAAGTTTATTGAGTAATTTTTAGCAAGTTTGTATTTCAGTAGAAATGATCAACTAAAAAGATTGATGATTTAGAGGAGATTAATTTAGTTACCAAATCAATTGTATAAAACAGGATAGAGATTGAGCAGTGTTTTACATGAAAAAGAGCCATGAGTGTATATTTGATCTCAAAGCCTATAAGACTTAAAAATGTCAAAACTACCAAAAAAAAAAAAAAAAAAAAAAAAGAACAGAACACCAGAAGCTGAGGCCTATAATCCTAGGTACTTGGGAGACTGAGATCAGGAAGATCATGGTTCAAGGCCAACTCAGGCAAATAGTTTGTGAGATCCTATCTCCAAATTAGTCAGAGCAAAATGAATGAGGCATGGCACAAGCTATAGAGTGCCTGTTTTTTAAGCATGAAGTCCTGAGTTCAAACCTCACTCTACAAAAAAAAAGTTTATGCAGTCTTAGTTCATTGAAGAACATGTAACACCTTCATTGAAATAAGAAATATTGCTACTTTCTTCTGTACTTTGCTTCACTCAACTAACATTTATCCACCTTTAGATAAGGCAGTTAGACCCATCTAAATGTTATATCTATTTCTGGATGCCAGCTTTTGAAGGACACTGACAAAAAAAGTAATAGTACTCAAAGGAAGTCAAACAAGATTGTGAGGAGTGTAGAAACAACGTCATATGAGCCATTCATTCCTTTAATTCAACAAATATGTGGTAGTACTTAATGTACTACCAAACTAGACATTGAACAAGAGAAGCAAAGACCTGTCTTCATGGATTTTATATTCCATTGGGAGAGACAAATAGTAGAAAAGTAATTTGGTGGATTAAAAATGGCTACAAGTTCTTCATAGCACCTTTCATCAAGAGGTAAATCCTTACCCATTGCATCCAGACTGTCCTTGTCACTTGCATTGATGGCTAGAACATAGCAGAAATGGTATCGCATGGGTATTGAGCCGAGGCCTCATGCCCTTTAGAACCTTGAGACTACCATGTGAACCCCAGGCTCCTGAAGGGTGAAAGGCCAGGGGAGAGAGGCCTACCACCCCATCTAAGGCCCTAGTGAGCCCATGCAGGACCATCCAGTCTTAAATGTCTTGACCCAGTTTAGAAGAATCACCCAGCCAGTCAACCGAGTAGTGAGAAATGAAACAAGCAAATAAAACACAAAGCGGTGCTTTTAGCCACTGTTTTGGGGTGGTTTCTTATGCAGAAAAGACTGATAGAGGAAGTGTCCCATGCTGCTACAGAGATAAGGACTTTAGAGAAAAATAAAGCAGAGCAGCTAGAGTGAAGGTGATGGCAGTTTTACTTACAGCCGTCTTAGAAATTCTGTATGAGATGAAAGTCAAGTAAAGACCTGAGGGAGTGTCATGCAAAAATAAGGAAGGAATATTTCAAGGAAAAGAAACACCTAGTATACTAGGTCCTGAAATGAGAACACACTTTATGTTTCTGGAATTATAAGGAAGTCACCTGGAACATAGCAAACACAGGGGAGAGGGGTAAAAAATATGATTGGAAAGGAAGCCTGGGATCCAGTGGTAGGGTGGCTTCCAAACCATAGGAGGACCTTTGGACTTTATTTCTAAGCATTGAGGGAATGGTGCCACTTGATTCACAGTATTGAGAAGTCTGCTTTGGCAGCTATGAAGAAAATAAGGAGTCAAGAGTAGAAGCAAGGATGTACTAGAGAAAATTGTAGTGATCGAGAAGAGAATGATACTGGTTTAGACCAGGTTTGTTTACAGTAAAAGTCTTAAAAAAAACTCTAATTCAGGACATTCTTTGAAGTGAAAGCTGAGATGGGGGCAAGAAGAAGTGAGGGATGATCACTCTTAGGTTAAGCAGTGGGTGAGAAAATAAGAAAACTTGCTATAGTGAGGAAAAAGAGGGGATCTGCACAGTATCTGATCTTTAAAATGTAGCATATATATGTAAAATCCTTCCACTATGCCCTTGTGATGGCAGAATGATTTTTACTGAGAAGAAATTGTAAGATTTGGTGAGTAAAGATTTGGCCCCTGTTGGGAAGAATATTCTTCTAGTTGTAGTTATTGTAATTCCTTTTCACGTTAGTCAACTAATAATTACTGAGCCCTACTGAAAGGCAGTGGAACAAGAAGAGGCAGCAAAGTTAATTTGACATTGGAAACTCCTAGAGAACAACTTGTGAAAGATGTCATAGGAGAGCTGGGGATGGAGCTCAGTGGTGGAGTGCTTCCCTGGCATGCGTAAGGCCCTGGGCTCCATCCCCAGCATGCACATAAGCAAAATGTTGGGTCAGGAGCGGCATTGCTCAAGTGGTAGAGCACCTGCCTCAGAAGTCACGCTCTTTGAGGTCACGCTCCAGTACTGCCAAAACAAACATACAAACAAAAATCCAGAACTGGAGGAACGCGTTTCAAGTGGTAGAGTACATGCCTAGGAAGTGCAAGGCCCTAAATTCAAGCCCCAGTGCCACCAAAACCAAACCAAAGCAAAACCCAGAAACCCCTCCCTCATAGGTTAGCTTTGTCTGTTTTCAGATTTTATGTAAGCAGAATCATACAATGCATAGTGTTTGCATTTTTCTTCTTTCATTTATTATCTTTCTAAGGGTCACCAATGTAGCAGTGAATGCTGCAGCAGTGGTTTGTTTATTTTGTGCAATACTCCATGGTGTGAAATTTCTATTTTTATCCATTTTTTATCTCTTGGTTCATCTATTAAGAGCACCAATATGTGTTTTGTAGGTATGAGTCCTTTGTATTGCAAATACCTTTTTTCTGTGGCTTGTTTTTCCATACTCTTAATGGTCCTGAGTCCAAACCCCTGAGTTTTTGTTTGCAAAAATAAACAGAATTATCTTGTCAGCTTACATGTGTACATATACATAACACAGCAAACACATTTACACACATTTCGTAGAGTCGGGTTGGAGTTGTTGTGAATATATATATATATATATATATATATATATATATACACACATATATTCATCTATTTGGGGAGATTGACATCTTTACAATATTGAATTTTCCAATCCACAAACAAGGTACAACTGTCCATTTATTTAGACCATCTTTGTTTTAGTAAGGTTTTATTGTTTCTGGGGTTTAGTGATATATGTAATGTGTTAAATTTATTCCTAGATACTGATTTTGTTTTGTTTTGTTGTGTTTTGCTCTACACTGAGTACACCCTAGCCTCTAGGCTTTGGGTTTTTTTAAATGTTATTAACTGTGATTCTTTAAAAATTGTTATTATATAAATTCTATAATTCTATCTTTAGGTCCTTGTGGATTCTTTACTTACAAAATCTAGTCATTTATGAAGAATGACCATTTCTTTCCAATCTTTATTTCTGTTGTATTGGGGTGTGGAGTAGGGAGGGGAGGAAACAGTTATCACAATGGCTAGAACCTCCAATATACTGTAAATAGATGTAATGGTAGTATTATCATCTTCTTGTTGCTGATCTTAGAGCAAAATCTTTCAGCATTATACTACTAAACATATTATTTGCTATATTTTTGATGACTTTATCACATCAGAGGGCTTTCCTTCTGTTCTCAGTTTACTGGAAGTTTTTATTGTGAATGTGTTTTAAATTTTCTGCATCTATTGGGGTGATTATATGATTTCTTAACTTTAATGTGATGAATTACAGTGATTAATTTTTAAATATTAAAGCGAACTTGCATTTCTGATATAAACCTAACAGTCATGATATTTAAAGTCTGATTGGATAAGTGAACATTTTGTTTATAAAGCACCTATGCTCATGAGAGATGACTCTGGTTTCCTTTATCATGATATCTCATCAGATATAACACAGGGCACATAAAAAGTTGAAATGTGTTTTCCTGCTCATCTTTTTTTTTTTTTTTTAATTCACCAATTAAGTCTTAGCCAGGGGACAGAGGGCATGGTTCAAGTGCAAAGCCCAGATTTCAAATCCCAGTACTGAAAAAAAAATTTAATTTGTGGGAAGGTTTTTGATTACATATTCAGTTTTCAAATAGATAAGATGCTTTTGTTTTTTCATTTCTTCTTGTATTGGTTTGTTTTTTTTCTCAGAAGTTATTTTTCATTTAAGTTTTCAGTGCTTTGGGCTGGAGGTATGGCTCATGCAGTAGAGCACCTGCCTTGCAAGCTTGAAGCCCTGAGTTCAAACCCCAGTACAAAAAAAAGTATGACTTAAATTTCCCAGTGATTTGACTTGAAGTTGATTCATTTTTTTTTTAAAGAAACTAGCCTTTATCTTTACTGATTCTCTCTTCAGTGCTAATCTCTTGCGAGATATCTTCCTTGATAAATAAATTATTTAGAAGTATATTAATTGATTTCCAAACATTGAGATTACCCTAGATGTGTTTGCTAATTTCTGTCATAATCCCATGATGGTCAGTTAACCTAGTCTGTATTAGCACTGCTCAAACTCTCTGGTAGAATTGGTTTTGTTTTTGTTTTTCTTATTCTCTTGTGGACTGAAAGCTTTTATAAAATACAACAAAAATGGATTTACTAAAAAATTAAATATATATAAAGATCTAAGCACTAACTTCATAGTTTTAGATTATACAGGAATATACTGCATATCAAACAAGTATAATATTTTCTAAAAACTCTCACCTTCTAAAACTCTGGTTGTGGTGCATTCAAAATCGTAAGCCAGCATCAGTCCATGGAACATAGTTCGAGTGGCACTGCTTGTTACATTTCAGTTCTTTTTTATTTTTTGATGGTGTTAAGGTTCAAGGCCTGACACTTGTTACAAAGGCACTCCACCACTTGAGCCATGCCCCATGCCACTGATTTTAATCTTTAAAGTTCGTTGAGACTTGGTGCACATGATCAATTTCAGTAAGTATTCTAATGTGCAGTTTAAAAGAGTGTATTTGGCACTCATAGGGTGAATTGTTTCACATAAATCAGATCAAATTTGTTCATTGTGTTATGTAATTTTTTGATGTTCTTACATTTTTCTCTTAATTTTTCAATGAATTACTAAGAGAGAAGTATACTAAATCTCCCACAGTAATTATGGATTTCTTTGTTTTTCTTTTGGTTCTGTCAGTGTTTTCTTTGTATGGTTTCAGGCTAAGTTATTAGTTGCATTCAGATTTATTGGTTTGCTTTGTCTTAGTAGTGGACTAACAAACACGGGGAAGTCTCTTAGTGCATTTTGCCTTAAAGTGTTGTTCATCTGATAATTAGTAGCAATGCCAGCTTCACTTTCATTAGTGAATATCTTTTTGTATTATTTAAAAGCAAATACTCTTTTGTAACCAACATGTAGTTGTTATTTAATGAATCAACTATTTTGAAATGATTTACATAGAATAAATTCCATCCACCATCCATTTAAATGCATTGTTTGATGAGTTTTGACAAATGTTTACATCCATGTAACCACCAGCACCGTGTACCACATATAGACCACTTCCATCCACTCCGAAGGATCCCTGATACTTCTTCCCATTGCGCTCAGTCTGCACAGTTCAGGCAATCACTGTTCCACTACAGATTAAACTTGTCTTTTGTAGAGTTTCACCTAAGTGGAATTGTGTAGTATGTATTACTTGATGTCCAGTTTCTGGAGCAGGGAAAGGCAGTGCAGAATGTTGTGTTCATACAGTGCACTTTTCTTGTCTGCAGGATCCTGACTTAACACCTGACTGACTTGGTAGCCTTCCAGTACTTTTATACTGGTGTGTTTATACTTTATTCACCTCTCCTGGTCAGTGCCAGTGTTAAGAGTTGGTCCTAAAAATGATAGTTCATGATAACTAAAAACAGAGGAACTCTAGCAATATTTAGTGGTATTACAAATATACAAAGACATCAAGGGCAAAGTCGAGTACTCTAATTAAATGGAGGACCTAAAGCTGCAAATTCTTTCTTGATCTACAAAAATGACCTGCAAATGGTAATACAACTGTTCAGTCAGCAAAACTTCTGCCTCAAAGACTGCCACTACAACTGGGTGAGAAACACACTTGTTGCCACCACTGCACCACACTCTTGTACACCAGTAGCCATGGATCAAACAAGAAAGCCTTTCCCTCCGTCCAGCCTGCCAGCTCTCACAGGAGTGCTTCTAATTAATGGAGCTGATTTGAATCAAATGCTTTGTGAAGAGAATGAGGGAATTGTAGTTTATGGCTTAGGAGCTTTTCCAGGTATTAGGAGGTAGAATGTGAATTCACGAGAACCAACCCAAACTTCCTGCCATGCACATAATTACAAATCTTGTGTACCTCTAACTTAAAGAAAATGAGTGGTGGAGAATTCAGCATTATTCTGAATAAACCATCATTTTTCCTCTAAAACTGCCATCAATAAATATGTTTGATAAGACTTTCAACTTCTGAGCATTTGATTTTTTCCTCCAGTAATAGGACTTCTCTTACTACAGTATAGCATGTTGTGACCTGTTTATTAAATACCCAGAATGCATATCAATCAATGAAAGGTTACGTTTTAGCTCAGTTAATATTGTAATATTTTGAGGCCACAAAATGCTTGGCATCTCTTTGATAACTTAAAATTCAAACAGCTTGCCAAGATGAACATTACTTCTTGAGGTCATTTTCAGCTGACCTCATGAAATCAACTTACTTCATAATCATGTGAGCTATGAACTTTTTGTAATTCTTGTCATATCTTTAAGGACACTGTATCCTTAAGTGCTTTTAACAATTCAGATCTTGATATGAAAATGTCAGTGTATCCTCAAGGGCAAAAGGCTAACTATAGCTTCCTCCAGCCTCTCTTCTTTAACCCCATGTTTGTTGATCTGTTTTCCCTGTTCCTCATACCTTCATAAGATGAGTGGTACGATATCAGTAAAAAGACTGGAGAAAGTCAGGATAATTTCCACCTGTATTACCTAGATGCTTTTTGGTTTGTTGTAAGTTGTGAGGTCTTACAATATTTTCAATATCTATAGATGATTTGCACTTAAGGGGAGATTACAAAATAAAAACAAACAACAGAAGGACTGGTAAACTGTAAAGTAATACTTAGCTTAAGCATTAAACGATGACAGTACTCGGGACTAGATGTTAGAAGGAATGTGATATTTAAATAGCTTCAATGTAACAATTTGGGGCTAGTATTTTTGTATGTCAAATAGGCATTATTTATGATTTATAATGATTCTGCATTTAAAATTCATCTCAGTTTTCCTCTTGCTGTTTGCATTAGGAAGAATTCATTGCAAAGAACTTTTTTAAAGAACTGATTTTATTTTCTTTTAGGACACTAAATATTCTAATAGGATCATTTCAAAGAACAGGAACATTTTTACTATCATTTTTTAGTATCAGTTGATTCATCTATATTAGTAAATATATCACATAGTTGCCTTTTTGATCATACATTTTATTCTTATAAAATCATAAGACTTGATAAGACTTTAAAAGACTCCTTAGATTGATTTACTTCCTTCTTAAAGGTAATGATTATGCATTGCTTTAGGAGAAAAAAAGCCATGGAAGCTGGGCGCCAGTGGCTCACTCCTGCCTGTAATCCTGGCTACTTGGCTGGCTGAGATTGGAAGAATTGTGTTTCCCAGGCAAAAAATTCACAGGACCTCATCTCAATTTATAGTTGGGCCATCTGGGACATGCCTGTCATCCTAAGCTATAGGAGGCTGAGATCAGGAGGATTATGGTTCCATGCCAGCCCAGTCAATAAAAGTTTTTGAGACCCCTGCATCTTAATGGAAAAAGCTGGGTGTGATCCCAAGTGACAGATGGAAGCATAAATTAGGGCTTGGGCAAAGAGTGAGACCCTGTCTCCAAAATAGGGCAAAACGGTTTAGAGGGCTCAGGTGGAGTACATGCCTAGTAAGGGCAAAACCCTGAGTTCAAACCCTTGTACCACTAAAAAAAGAAAAAAAAAAAAAGCTGTGAAAAAAGACTTATTCTGTTTACCTAACTATCCATTTAATATCAGAAAATTCTTTAGTCAAGTGACTGAAGGGGACACCAGGTTCAATGGCATACACCTGTTTTCCCAGCATTTGGGAGGTAGAGGCTGGAGGATTATGGAGTTTGAGACTACCTGAGCTCTTTAACCAGACCCTGAGAGTCAGTGTTTGACCAGTGAAATATTTGAATGTTCTTCAGATTATTCCTGGCCATAATTCTAATTGTTTTTCCCAGAAGTTTTTTTTTTTTGACTGTTAGATATCTGTAATACTTTACTGAACAAGTTTAATATATATTGTTTTGGTTCTTGATAAGCATACAAAATAGTTTATCAGAAGATGAATGTGTGGTAAAATCAGAATTAAGTGCTGTTTTCTTTTTTGAGACTTTTTCAAATGTTAATGATGAAGTATATTTTAATTCATTTATTTTTCTTTGTCTTTGTAGGTGGATCTCCATACCTAGCAACGAAAATAAATGAAGCAAAAGACTTGCTAGAAGCAACTACCAAACATTGATTGATGTTCAAGCAGCCCACTGAAGGAAAAAACTGGGGGACTTAAAAAGAAAATGTCATGCATATTGGTCTAAAATATCATGTTAATTTTCATGCATGTTGACCAGTCTTTCATCTTTAAACTGTAACAATAAAAGATTAATAGTCTTGCTTTTTATTTTTATAAAGGACCCCCTAGGTTTTATAAAACTGATATTCCTTATTATTTTCTCTGTAATATTCATATTTTCACAGTTTTGTTATGTTAGTCCTAAACTTCCCCACTACAGGCACACACAACACACACAAAATACAACCATCATGAATGCTTTAGGGATTTGTGAGTGATGAGAAGAAATTTTCTTGCTGCTCATGTTTGTACCTTCATTGTCTCATGTTTCTTCAGAGGAATTTGAGACTCTGCCTATGTAAAATGCTTTAAATGTTTTGAGACCAAATAGTGGCTGCCACCTCATGAGGAAATTATCTGAAATGTAATTTAACTTACTGAATAGTGATTTGTATAATAGTGGTTAGGACTTGTTCAGGAACTCTGCTTTCTCTGAGACCCTATAGGTAAAGCATGAGAACTTGGAGAGCCACTAAAATGATTAAAGATTTACAAAATGAGCCCTAAGAGGAAAGACTGAAAAGAGCTGGAGAGATCTAAGGAATTTATATTTAATTATAGTCTTCCAATACTGTATGCTTATTCAGTTATTCATTCTACAAATTTTTATTGACTACCTATGATGTGTAAGGCATCATAGGTGTGTAGTGGGTCCTCTGAGAATTACAAGTGTGAAACATGGATCCTGACCCAGAGGAATTTATATATAGAGAAAGAATAAATCATATAAATAATGACTACTGTTAGAGAGGTGCAGGTGTATGTTGAAGACGTTCCAGGACTGGTGGAGTGGCTCAAGTGGTAGGGCACCTGCCTACCATGCATGGGACCCTGAGTTCAAACCCCAGTACTGCAACAAAAAAAAAGTTCCAAAGAAGAAGCAAATGTTTTAAAACTTAGCACATGGGGGTCATCTTCATGGAGCAAATGACATAGTGCTGGGCTTTTAAAAAATTAATAAAAGATGCCATGTGATTGGTGAGTCAGTATTGTTTCTCCTGGGATCAGAATTAGTAGAAATAGATGCGTCAGTGTGATTAGAGGGCAGAGTTTCTCAAAAGCAAGGTTGGGAACATAGTCATGACAGGCCAACCCTGTAAATTAGGGAGAATTTGAGTCACCCCAGTATTAACATAGAATTTCCTTCATCTCTGTTTTCTGCTGAGCATATATCAAGGCATCAGATCTGGTTTTAAGTAGTATCTTCCCATTATGTGATCTTGAACAGACCGTGCAAGGTCTATAGCCCTCATGTATAGTGAAAATAATCCTACCTAATAAGGTTGTTGTAGTAAATAGGAATATGAAAATAATTTTGTCACATAGCAAATGTTCAAAAAATAAGTTATTTGCCCCCATTTAATTAATTTTATCTTTTTTAATACTTTGGATTAAGGTTCAAGGTATGTTCCAGTAATTACTTACTTATTCTTGAATCCAAAATTTGGGTAGGATGTGGTGAGGCAGCTTCTCCGATGCAGCATCAACTGAGGCTGGAGGAACCACTTCATGTGTTCAGCGAGTTGGAGCTGGTTGTTGCCTGGGAGCCTCAGTTTCTCTCTAAAATAGACTTCTCTCCAGGGCTGCTGGAGCATCCTCATACCATAGCAACTGTGCTACAGGAGATCGTTGTCCAAAAACAGGAACTGGGAGCAGCCAAACTCAATCTGGGTCTAGAAACTGTCAAGGCATCACTTCTGTATATTCAGTTGGTCTAAGAAAGAATTACGGAGGCTGCCTAGTTACAGAAAGAGTGAGGCAGTGGTTATCTTTAATACACAGCATAGGGAGGCATTCTTCCCCACTCCGCCCCCTTAATCAAATCAGTTAAGGCATTACTTTAAAAAAAATTGTCACTTGTGCTGAGCATGGTGGTACGTAACTATACTTCCAGTTAGCCTAGAGGCTTAGGCAAAAGGATAAGTTCAAGGCCAGCCTGGGCAATTTAGCTAGACCTTGTCTCAAAGTAAAATTTTAGAAGGACCGGCAGTGTAGCTCAGTGGTGGAGAACTTGCTTAGCACATGCAGGGTCCTGAGTGCAATCTCCAATACTGCAAAAATCAGTTGTATGTAATTTAACTGCAACTACCTAGAACATAATTCAGGAAAGATTCAGATGACTACTATTTTAGGAAGATATAAGTTCTGTAGTAATTCTCTCAGTGGAAGTACAATTATAAAATTGGGTTTTGACCAACTACCCACCCTCCTTTTTGTAAAAAGCCTATTTGAATGGTGATCCATCTCCAGTAAAAATGGCTTTTACATGCTTGCTGTGGTTGCATATTCTGCTTAATTAAGCTTTTTGTTGATAGTGCAGTTTCTGTGTCTTAGATCTTAGCATCAGTATGAGGGGAGACCTTTTAACAACACATTTACTTCACAGGTTATGTGTAAGTCAGATGAACAGTTATAGGGGAGTATGGAAGGCCATTTGGAGTATACTTGCTGGTACCAATCAGCAGCATGCAAGTCAAAAGCAGAAAGAAGCTTAGTGAGGCAAAAAGTGTTGAGTGTAACAGACTTCATTTCATTTAGTTATTTATTTTGTTTGAAAGGCATTTTAGTCATTCAGGACATACTGAAACTTACTATGCCAGGCAGTAAAGTAAGTTCCTTCTTAGAATATTTAATATGTTCAAGCTAAATAGAAAAATATTCTTATACATAGGTTAACTTTTTTGTCTCATACTTTTTAATTAACAAGGAATTTTAAAAGCTGTATTACTTATGATTACCTAGCAAGGCCATTAGAGAGAACATATTTTATGTGTGTAGAAATTTTTTGGTTGTCACAGAGGAACTTGAACACAGAAAAGAGCTTTTTATGACTTATTTTCAACACATTTCACAATTAGCTTAGGATAGTTTAATGACATTTGTTGGACAAGATGAATCAGCCAGGCCCTTAATGTCAAAAATATAACATTTATTTTGCTCAGCCAGCTCAGGATGAGCCACAGAGACTGCAGCTCTTGAGAAGTTCAGTACACTGGCCTGTTTTGCACAGTAAATGCACTCCACACCTCTCTCAGTTGTTTCTCCCAGGCACAGGTCTCCAACTACAGAAGACTTGATGGAAGTAAGTAAAGGTGTCAGCGTCTTCCCTCCCTTCTAATGGAAAAGCACACTGAAATGCAGATCCTATTAATACTAGATCAGTGTCATCTACTTGTCAAAAACATTTCATGAATTATGAGCCAAATTTGTGTCTATGGTAGAGGTATATACATTAGGAAATTAGAACTTTCGTTAGTATAATTTATTAGATGAAAAAGCAGAGAAAGTTCTCTGGACTCATTTTTATAGGTGGAATCTAAGTGATCTGGATCATTGCCCACCAGCGAAATTGCTAGGCATGGTAGACAAAGCAAATGTTCCTTCTAATGATTTTTTATGAGCTGAGTAGCTATTGTTCCCAGCTGAGTGCTCCTTTCCTCTTTTCATTGTTGCTGAGCAAAAGAATTTATAAAAAGCTCTTTTTCTTTATTAAAAACCCTGCTCATTGAAATGCAAGTTCATTAAGTAGTGTTCATTTCTCTTCCTGCCACGATAACCCTTTTCCTCTCTGGTCTATTCAATAGTGCCTAGCAGCACTGGTCAATATTCTGAATCTGAACAGAATATTATATAGATACAGATATGTAGATGTGCCTCTCCAACATTAACAGTGAGTTTAACTTCACAATCACTCAAGCTAGATCTTAGCCATAAATTTCAAATTACTGCCTCAACTTACAAGGGGAAAATGTCCCCTGGGAAATTAAATCAACAGTGGGAAACTTCTGTTACAACAGATGACAACCAGGTTGACATAGATATTGGCTCATTATATTAACATGTACAAAGGTATAGTATGCTAAATCCCAAAAAATAACACTCAATTTTCATGAACCAAATATTTGAATAATAACTAATTGTGTTGAATACCTCTATCAAATGTTCTACCTGCATCATCTGTTTTAATTTTCATAGCTAACCTAAGAGGTATAATTATCGCTCCCACTTTAAAGGTGAAGAAACTAAGGCTCAAAAGGAACTTTTCCAAAATTATAACAATTTTTTAAGTGGTAAGAGTAAGATCTCAATCCAGTTTGGCTTGAATAAAGCATGTGGTCTTTACATTTTGATTATATTTCACTAATTCAATATGTAGGAAGCAGTAGGATGAAGGAGCTTACATGACTTTGGGTCATAAATCTGAACAGGCTAATGGAAGAATCCAATGTCATTGAGCATCACAAGCAAAGGGTAACTAGTGTCTTAATTTTGCTCTGGAAGCTTGTGACATCGCTCCAAAGCACATGGCACAATTTCATCTGTAAATTTTAGCAGTAGAGATTTCTCTGACCCAGAAGGGCTGGAGAAAGCTCTGATGAGATTTTATTTGAAACATTAATGCTGAGAGCATTAAAGGAGAACATTCAGACCAAAGTTCAGAAGATGGCTTATGAAAGGGAAGCTGCAGATTTTTAGTATATTAACAACGAGAATAAGAAGGCTGAATTTATTGAAAGAAGCAATGAAAAACCATGGTTAAGGAGTAAACTGAAACAAGAAGAGCCAACTTGTAGTTGACTAAAATGGAATTAAAGTGCTTTAGTAGAATTTTTTGAAGTTATTTACAGGTGAGAATGTAGTTCCTAACTAGCATGTAGAAAGTCCTGGGTTTGATCCCTAGCATCACCAAAAAAAAAGAAGGAAAGACAGAAAGGAAAGGTTATAAATTGTTTTGCACTACAGAGTGGGTTTTGCATTATTACCAGTTGCAGACTGGGTTATTTTATTCCCAATTCAAAGTTGTATTTGCACAGTTGTGGGGTTGTCTAGTACAATCAGTAGAACTTTAGCCACCAATCTAAGAATGTATCTTGAGATCATGACTTAAATGTATTTCCAGGAGCTTCAATCAAGTAGTGAAATGACTAATATAACAGATTTGTGTGCATTAGATAGACCAACTTGGTGATTTTCCCATTTATCTACTCCTGGTTGTTGGTGCCTTTGCTCTTCCCTTCTGTGAATATTAATTAAGAGATGATTTTGGAAGTGTTTGCCTTTTGGTTTCCGTGCCTCTGAAGTAGGATGAGACCTAATAATGTTCTTCCTCTGTGGTGAGATGGGAGGTTCTATTTGCATAGTCTGCATCTCTCCAACTGTCCTAGATTGTACAGTGCAGTGTTGTATAAAGAGCAATCTTTACGCAACACAGACAAAGCCTTCCCTAATTAACCCCACTTGGGTCTGAGTTATGGTTTGTTCCTTGGCTTTTTGGTACTTAGGTATTCCATTTGCCTTCTGCCATTCCACTTTGTATTACTCTCCCACTTTGTAATTACTTATATGCTATATTCTTGTTTGGAGTTTTTTTCCCCTTACAAACAAGAATTCTTTTTTTAAAAAGTGAGTATGTGAAACTGTGCCTGTGCTACAAGGAAGTGAAATGAAATGCTTGTGTGTTTGCTTTGCTTGAAAATCATAAAGGATAAATTGTAAGATACTTTTATCTCTGTAGTTTTCCCAATACAGTTAAAATAAAATCTGACTTGCCAAAATTGAATTTTCACTCAATTTTTTGTTGAACTCTTGAAGAATACCTTGTACATTATATAACTTCATCTACATTGTGAGCTCTTTATTAAAAAGACTATGTGGGTCTTTTATCTGTTTTACACCTCTGTTTCTTATTATCTGTTTCATGAGATGCTCAGCCTAGTTGTCCCTCAAGACAAGGTATTGATTGGCTCATTCCTAAAGGCAGCTATTGGAAACCAAAATCATAGACATGTGAGTTTTCTCAGAGGCCGTTATTGAACCTTGGATTTTTGCCTCTTGTACCAAAATAAGCAAGAGAAAAAAATAGAATTTAGACCAACAATAGCCTTTAAATTGATTTTTTTTTATCTATTTCATAATGCAAATACCAAAGAAAAATGTTTGATTCCTTGGTTTGCTTACTTATTTCTTGCCTCAGGTATCTTCATATCAATTGTTGGCCCTCAGTACTTTTGACTGCATAAAGAATTCCACATTAGTAATAGAAATGCTGACACAATGGAGCTGTCACCTCCAGAATATGTTATTGAGTAGCTCTGCACAAGTGCCTGCATCCTGTACTGAAGAGGAAGAAGGCCACTGCTCAGCTTTCAACTTCCAAGAGGAGAATACAGACAAAGGTGCCCTGTTTCTCCCCTCTGGCCCTTCCATCATCTTCTCCCCCCCCCCCCAAACTTGCATATGTGCATATCCTGCTTATAAAGCACATATTTCTGTTTTGTTTGGGTTTGGTGTACTGACACAGTCTTGCTAAATAGCCCAGACTGGCCTTGAACTCAAGATCCTCCTCCTTCAGCTTCCCGAGTGCTGTGATTGCAGGTGTACACCACCATACCTGGCTAGTGCTCGCATAATAATAGTAAACTTATTTACCAAGACAAGTTAGACACCCAATGGGTGCAGTATATGTCACAGTCTCTTTCCTGGCCTGGGAGTCTTTTATGGGTACCATTATGTGATCTGTATTCAAATCCACAGAGGAAGGATGACTGGCAGTGTTGGGCTAAGTGCATAAAATGGAAGCTTGAATTTGTTTTTGTACTTTTCACAGCTGTCTGGTGAATTAAGAACAAAACACAGAATCACACAGTGAACATGTATTTGACTCTGTTGGGATTTATGTATAGAACATCAATTTTCTGTACAGATGTAATTGAGTACATATTACCATGATATGAAACCATGCAAGAATATATATGATGTGTGGAATGTTAAATTTTAAGAAATTTAATGAAGGGCAAAATCAGAGAAAAGCTGAAAACAGATACAACTGATGAAATTGTATGTTTGAGTTTTTGCTCAAATATATGTGAAGCAGCTATTCCTTCATACACTCGAGTATGTAGAAATGCAAAGACAAGTAGATGATTTTAATGAGTTACCACCTTCCTTTTTGGACTGATTTTTTTTTTTAAATAGATCAAGAATGTCTAGAAGGCAGGTGCTCAGGTCTAGTGTGAGGCTCAGATGGTCCCACTTGGTTCCAACTTCATCCCTTAGGTCTCTGAGTAAACTCTCTGGTATAAGCAGGGCAAGGGGGCCTTGTGTATTTAATAATATCATGGGAGTAGGGGGTTCCCCTTACAGCCTGGCTGACAGTTACTCCAGGGAAGACAAGGACAGTCTGACTGACAGATTTGTCCACAGTCTAAACTCACCAGAAATATCTGGCACTGTGAACACCTAGTTAGTGGGGGTCAGTGGTAGGTCAGGCGGTAATTGGTCAATGCATCATTTACCAGCTGCAGTGGGAATTGCTGTGGTATAAACTGGCTTTAGGGGACAAACTGATCAACCAAAAGAAGTTTAAAGATTTTTAGTGTTTGTGTTACTGACAAGGGTTCTGACTTCTGGACTGTAAGGAACTGCCAAATAAAGACCACGGCACGTGTGGAAAAGAAAGATTTATTGGAACCAGACCTAAGGACTGTCACTCTCGGGCTCAGAGTGCAGTGGCTTGGCTGAAATGGGTAGTGGGCTTTATAGGAGGGGCCAAGCCATGGGGGAAGAAGAGAGTCTCTGGTCTCCGATTATCTGTGATCACCACACGGAACAGGTCGACATGCCTGGCTAGTTGAGTAACTGGAAGTTCCTGAGTTGTTTTGCAAGCCGAGAAACATGCAGGGAAACAATCAGGGGAGTTTAGCAAGTGGTCATAAATCAGGCGGTCTGGTTTTGGTGCTAGCCTTGGGACTTTCTGCCCACCCCAAGAATGCCAGGGACCTAACATTCCAGCCTTTTGTTGGTATTATGGGCACCAATTGATCTAGCTGCTTTGTGCTGAGTGGGGGCATTGCTAAGGGGGGTTTGGCTAGAATTTGGAAATTTGTGAGGTCCTCTGGAATGGAGGCTGATGGTTTTTTCCCAGGCTTCATTTGCAGACAAGGCCAGTTGTTGGGAGAAGGTTGTAGTAACATCTGGTGGGAAGTCTGTCTGAGTTCCCTGAATGGTCCTGGAGGCATCTAGGGTTAAAGAGCATTTTTTTAGTTTAAGGGTTTGTATTTCCATAGCATAATTACATGTGCAGATATTTTTCTTTCTATAGTAGTCTCTATAATGGACCTAATAGATCGTATAACCAAGGGAAGGAAGCAGGAAAGTAGTATGCATGCTCCCAGAATTAGGCCCACTGCCCCTACCTGTGTTTTAAACCCACCTATGACAGAAAACCATCCTCCAAACAAGTTATTAGGATCCCATCCTTTCCAAGTCTGGACAGGGACATGGGCAAGCTTTGTCATTCCCTCAGTGATCTCCTCTATGACTTTTCCTCATCATCAATCTGCAGGCAGCAGTTGCTCAGGTTAAATTTTCCACAAACTCCTCCCTCAGAGGCCAGCAAGTAGTCTAAAGCCAGGCGGTTTTTATAAATAGCATTGTGCATCTTAGTGCCTTGTTTTGCCAGCAAATTGAGGGCTCTTGCAGTCTCATTAGTAACAAACAATAGCCTGCAGCCTGATGATGTGGTTGAGCATATATATAGGGGTGCAGTAGCCCCAAGACCTGTCATCTGCCCAGGTGGCAGGACCATAGTACTGGATGATTCGCTCAGGAGGCCATTCGGGTGATCCTTCCAAGTGTCTGTTTGTAAGGTTCCCCGTTTTTTTCTATTTAGTCTTTGTTCATATATGGGGACTCCCAGATTTTCACCTTGTTCAAGGGGGAGCAAGAAGAAGGATGGTCTGATGGAGCCCAGCACACAAGACCCAAACCAGTTTCTAGGCAACACTGTATAGGCTTGCTTCCCACAGATCCAATATAGCCCCCTGGGAGTCTGCCAGTTTATATCTGCAGTAAGATTGTCCCATGCTGTTTTGAGATAAGAAAAGTTGGCTAGTGGGTGAGACTGGGGTTCCGTATGGTTTGGAGTACCACACCACTGAGTCTCTTGGGCTGTGTAAAACTTTTGTCCTAGACAAGTTAGGCCCCCCACTAGGGTGGAGAATTGTTTTCCATGGCAGGAGATATAGTAATTCCCAATAATGGAAGTTTTAAGGAACCAGACACCTGTCCTGTGTCATGGGAAGGCACTCCAGGGCCAGTGGTCTCCCATGTTGGCTCCCCTACACACATAGCACAAAGTGACATTTAGTGTCTGGGCTATAGATTTGGCCAGTGTGAGGAACAAATTTTTAGTTGTAACAGAAATGGGGAATTTATCTGGCATTTCCTCATAAAAGGAGTGGAAGACCTGGTATGGGGAACTCTCATGGGTAACAGTTGTTAACTTCAGGTGTAACAGAGTCCCGGGGTCAAAGCCCTGGCCATCTATCCTTATGCTAATTATCTGTCCCTGTGTCCAATCAGATGGCTTATGTACAGTGAAATTTACAGGATTACAGGTTCCTTGACTGCAGTTAGGGGTAGCAGTGCCAAGGAGGGCTGTGTGTAGTCCCGTGCCATGTGGCCCATGAAACACAACTCCAATAAAGGCAAAAATGATAACACTCATTATTACATGGCCAAGAGTTGTCTCCCCGGCACATACATTTTTCATTTGATGTATAGGTCCTTTCCCAACCCAGGCCTCTACAGCCTGTACCTCCACATAGTTTGTCTATAGCCACACATGCATCAAACAATAATGACACTGGTTTTTCAGGATGGAACACCTGGGTGCGAGTAACAATGTTCCCAGCAAGGTGGCCACTCCTGAGTTCTAATCATTGATCCACAGAGCGATAAGTGGGGTTGAAGCAGTTAAATTGATTATCATGGGAGCACACCTGATAGATGGTGTGATTGTGAGTGCATGACCTGATAACAGAGCCTGCACAGGAATAGTAAGTGTGGAACAGTAAAGTCTTAGTAACAATATGTCCTGCCCTTGCAATGCACATGCATGGGTCATGGGAAGAGGATTTCTGGGCTGTAAAGGGAAAGCAAATCAAGAGCCAGATGAGGACTGAGAGCTTATGTAGGAGTGGAAGAGGGAGAGAGTTTGCAGGAGAGGCATAGCCACGTGGGGCCCAGCGGTACACAAGGATACTCATCCTTTCTTGTAGTGGAAGAGTCTGAAGTTGGTTGGCAATATTTTATCCTTGAAAGGTGCTGCCACTGGGGAATCCTGTTGAGTTTGACAGTGGTGGGCATTGTGAGGATGACCAGATGAGGGCTGGTCCACCGAGGTCCCAACGGAGAGGGTTGAAGATCCTTTAAGAGAACAAGATCCCCTGGTTTAACTGAAATTGTTATAGGGTCGGGCAGGATCTGGTCTGCATGCTCTCTGAGAAGTTCCTGGAGGAGGTTAAAATAAGTTATATAGTCAGAGAAGCAGAGTTTGTTGGAGGCAAGTTTCCTAAGAGAAATGGGTGGCCATACATTATTTAAGACCCAAATAGGAATATTAGAAGAAGCATAAAAAAGGTGTCTGCTAAGGACTGCATACCTAGGAATCCAGATTCTGTAAAATCCTGTAACTCCCAAGAAAGCTCTAAGCTGTTTTTATGTATGGGGGAATGGGAAACAGAGGATTGGGTTGATTCACTCATGACTCAGGGAGTAAGTCTGTCCCTTTAAGAACACACCCAGGTAGGTGACGTGTGGGAGACATAATTGAGTCTTCTCCTTAGAGACTTTGTATCCCTGGAAGCCAGAAAGTTTTTAAAAGGACTCAGTTGCCCAGCAAATGTGGGGCTGTCTCTAAACCCTTGTGGCAAAACTGTCCAGGTTAGTTGCAGTGAAGGGTTTGTGGGATCTTCAAAGGCAAACAGGGACTGACTGTCAGGATGCAGGTTAAATGTAGCACTTTTGGATAAAAGAGAGATTTAGCTCATTTTTTTAATATAAATCTACATTTTTAACTTTGTAAATGTTTGTACCATATTTAGGTAAAGTATAGACACAACACTGTTACAAGGTGGTCACTTAAGACACATGAGCAAATATGTAAATGAACTCTGATTTAGTAGTACTTAAAGCTTGACAGTATCAGCAGAAAACACAAATAATTTCTTTGATAAAATGTTTCCCTATAACAGTTTTTTTTGTAGATGTTACTCAGCAGAACAATATTAAAATAACTTTGTCATTTTATAGACATAGGGAATTTGATTTTAGTTTGAGATGACCTTTAAAATCTTTTTGGCAACTCTTAGATTATAGTTACACATTGAAGTTTACCTATCTATATCCTTTCCAGTAGTTTACTTTGTAACTTGTATTTTAAAATTAACTTTTATATGAATTTTAAATTTAAATAAGACTGTCTTTCCTTTTTGGCTGGTGGGAGAGAAGGTCCACCCCACCATGGAGATCTGTGAAGGATAAAGCTTACCTGAAAAGTCAGGTAGCACCAAGTAGGTGATTGAGGCCTACCTGCTACTTGGACGGTTATCCTGGGCTCCTCCAAGGTGATCTTGAAGGGGACCGGGATCCCAGGGCCATGTCAGTCTTCTGCCTCCAGGCCCAAAAGTTCTGTGAGGTCTTTACTCTGTTGAGAGTGGGAGTGGGAGACTGACCTACCTTGCAGAGACAAAGAGGGGCAGTTGTCTTTCCAGTGTCCACTCTGGCCACATTGTGGACAGAGTCCTGGCAGCAGGCTAGGGGAAGGGCAGTTTTTGGCCTAATGTCTTGTCTGGTTGCACTTGAAGCAGGCCCTGGAGATGTGCATTGTTGTCCAGCCCATCTCAAAGTTGGACAAGGTGCCCTCAGGGAAGCTGCCAAGAGCTGGGCCTTTCGCTGGTCTCAAGCCTCATCTCAGTTATTAAATACTTTAAATGCCATTTTCAAAGATCTCCCTGAGGGGTTTGAGGGCCATCCTCTGCCTGTTTAAGTTTTTTTCGAATATCAGGGAAGGATTGGGAAATGAAATGAGAGTTGAGAATAATTATTCCATCCTTGGAAGATGGTCTCATGCCAAGTCATATCATATGCTTGGGTTAGGTATTTAAATTCTTTAATATAGGAGGCTGAGTCATTTGAGAAGGAGTTAAGTCTCTTTTCAATTTGAGAGAGGTCAGTCATGGAAAAGGCACATGAACTCTGATAATGCCGTCAGCTCCTGCCACCTCCTGGAGTGTATACAGATGGGCTGGGCATACTTGGGAGGAAGTATGGGAGCAGGAATGGGATCCAGGTGGGGAAGAGAAGGGTGAGGGTGTAGCAGGGGATGAGGGCAATGCTGGCAGTGTTGGTCCCGGAGGAGCCAAAGGCTCAGGGTCAAAAGTGACTATTATAGAAGGAGAATAGGGTGGCAGATGTTTGGGAGAGCCTATTGGGCAGGGGCAGAAGAAGGGGGGTCTGAGTCATGGGAGGATAAGGTGGGAGAAGAGATTGATGCAGAGGACTGGCAGGAGGATTTGGGAGGTGGGCAGACAAAGCCCATGAGGTCACAAGTAAGAGAAGAATCTTCAGGAGAGGGGTTAGGAGTAGTTTTGGACTTTGAGGGGGGTTTGTCAATGGCAAGGAGGACTTGAACAGCCTTGCAAGATTGGATCAGGGAGGGTCGAGAGCAGAGAGAAAGGAAAGCTTGGATGAATGGAATTTTGGATCATTTGCCGTTGCAATGGCAGAAATTGTCAAGATCTAGAAGTGTGTGAAAATCCATCACTTAGGTTTTATATTGTCTTGGAGACCAAGGGGGAGGGTGCAGAGAAAGCATCACAGTGGATGCGTCTAATGTAAAGTGTGTGGTCCCCATAATATAGAAAGAGAGAGAGAGAGAGAGAGACAGGTGCCTTGGTGAGTTTATTCTTCAGGCCAATATAGATCTAGGTCAAGATCTAGCCTCCCTTATGTGACTCAGGCAAGGAGAGCAGAATCGTCCTGTTGCTGTTTGGTCAAAGTAAGCTGTTGAGTTCTCACCCTAGGCAGAGGAAAGGAAAACAGGGAGGGAGAGCAAGAGAGAGAGAGAGAGAGACAGGGAAGGAGAGTGTGAGTGTCACCCAAACGGGTTCCCAACGGCGGGCATCCCAGGCCTGGGTTGCCGTCAACAGAAAATGCCCCAACTGGTTAGCCAGCTGTCCCCGTGCTAAGCGGTAGGTGCCAGTGGGCAGGAGAGGCATACCTGGCATAGCACTACGACTTCCCGACCAGGCAGAGCAGGTAGCACTGGCAGGAGGGTGACACTTACTGAGTCTGAGGAGTAGGTCAGGTGGAGAGCAGTGGAAGAGAAAGGCTAATGATGGATGGGAAAGCCAGCAAGCCAGTAAGGTCTGAAATCCACAGTCCGGAGGCACATGGGTCAATTCAGCAGTCTGGGTTTGGGAGAGGGCAGGACACAAAAACCAAGGGACCAGCCCTGGGCCGGAGTGTTCTGTTAACCTCTCCCAGGTTTCAGCACCAGATGTTGTAAGGTACTGCCAAATAAAGACCACGCCATGTGTGGAAAAGAAAGATTTATTAGGAACCAGACCTCAGGACTGCCACTCTCGGGTTCAGAGTCCAGTGACTTGGCTGAAATGGGTAGTGGGCTTTATAGGAGGGGCCAAGCCATGGGGGAAGAAGAGAGTCTCTGGTCTCCGATTATCTGTGATCACCACATGGAACAGGTCAACATGCCTGGCTAGTTGAGTAACTGGAAGTTCCTGGGTTCTGTTGCAAGCCGAGAAACATGCAGGGAAACAATCAGGGGAGTTTAGCAAGTGGTCATAAATCAGGCGGTCTGGTTTTGGTGCTAGCCTTGGGACTTTCTGCCCACCCCAAGAATGCCAGGGACCTAACATGGACTAAATGATGAAATGTGTGACAACTGATTCTTTGCTTTCCATGGGTTTTGTGTCTCCCAATCCCAGCCGCTTACTTGGCCCAAGGCACAGCTTTTTGTCTTGCCCTATGTGGGCATTATAAATCCACAATAGCAGTGAAATCTTTCTCCTCTTCTACTCTTGGCCTTTTATTCCTTTTGCTCCAGTTATACCTGCGTCCACCTGTCAGACACCCACAGCATCTATTAGAACACCAGGAAGTGGTTCCTGCAGTCTCTGGGCCCTCCGTCTGGCTCCCCCAGCTGCCTTGCCTCATCTCCTGCTGGAATCCCACTCACCTGCTTGTCTGCCCCAGAATGAGACAATGAGACTAATGAGAAAGGCACTGGAGCAGTGAGGAACGATGCATAGCTTGTTCCTGATTCCTTGAGGAGAGATGTTGTTCCAGGCAGTATTTTTTTTTCCAGGCAGTATTAATATCTTTTTTTTTTTTTAAAGATAGGGTCTCACTATTTAGCCGGAGCTGGCCTCGAACTTATTATCCTCCCACCTCCACCTCCTGAGTCCTAGGATTACAGACCTGTGATATCATGTCCAGTTGTTACTAGTATCTTTGTGAGGCACAGCATTGAGTTTTCATCTGCAAAACATTTTGCATTTGCAGAGCCACTTCTCTCTCTCTCTCTCTCTCTCTCTCTCTCTCTCTTTCTCTCTCTCTGTACCTCAGACTGTCCTAGAACTCTTCATCCTCCACCCTCATCCTCCCACATACACCATCTAAACTGTTCTCTTTTGTACATGGGGAAGTATCTCACCCATAGTCTAACAACACAGAATTCTAAGTTTTGGGTTTTTAGTTTTAGCTTTGTTTTTGTTTTTATTCCAAATTCCAAGCTCAAATATTTGCTCCATTTTGCAAGTGGATGAGAAGCCTGTTTGTTTAAATCCACCTGGGTGTATCTTTTAAGTTTTCTATTTAGAGCTCTGTCCGTACGAGAGTTTGCAAATGTGGAGCACATGTTTCATGGTGCATTAGAAGCTCTGTGTAGGCTCCAAGCTGCAAGCCTTTCACACTCATGGACCAACGTTTTCTTTGCAACCCAGCCAATCAGAAATCTGACTAGCCCTTGAAGTCAATTGGTATTTTTTGCAGAGCCAGGTGCAAAGCTGCTAGGTAACATCTGCAAGTGACTAGGGTTGATCTAATGGGATCTGCACATGTTCAGCTTAATATGAAGATGTTTTTTGCTTGACACAGTCATCTTTGCTCTTGTTCACCCCCACTCCATTAGGCAGACACGCCCATACGGGCTGCCTGTCTGATCCACTTTTAGAGGAAGGCGTTGCCTAGGCTTTCTCTTCATAATGCTAATATTTATGCTGATGCCTCTTGAGAAGCTCCATCCATCCATCCAAAGGGCTTTGGGAAGGGAGAGATGCAACAAATCTTTATGTCATGGTTGAGGCATTTTCCAATACTGTAAATTAGCCAATAAAGATCTATTTAAGGATTTGGGGTTTTATTTTTTAAAGAATGTAAAGATGGCGATTTTTCACCAACAACACACATGAGTTCCAGTAACTTTGAGGGCTGAAGACTTGGGCTCTAGTTTCCTGGTTCTGCACTATGTGTCTTTGGGTAGAACATAGCCTTCTCTGAGTCTCTTGAATTAGATGTCCACTAATGAACTGCCTGTAGAAAGAACACGTTGTTCTAAGTCACATCACCTCTGTTTAAATCCTTGATCCATTAAAGCACAATATAGGCCTGAAATACTAAGGCGAAACTCCCCTGGACTATGAATATACACTTTTAAAAAAAATGAAGGGCAGGAGGGAAAAATAGATGCTTTCCAGGAGAGGGTATGAGTGGGAGGTGGGTGGGCACAAGGAAAGGGGGAATGAGGGTCAATATGATGGATGTATTTTGTATCCATATATAAAAATAGAATAATGAAACCTGGTGAAATTGTTCTAAGAAGGGGGGGAGGGAGGAGGGAGAACGATGGAGGGAGTAAATCTAAGATATATTGTAAGCACATATGTAAATATCACAATGTTTCCCCCTGTACAACTATTATATGCTAATAATTTTTTTAATTAAAAAATTTAAATTAAATTTTTAAATTTAAATTAAAAAATTATCCATTCTCTTTTAGCACAGTGACCTTGTGGACATTATAAGCTTGTTTTTTTTATTCCTGACCCATAATGACATGTACTCCAGAGGAGTATTTGGGGGAATTTAAGTAGATGGTGCCTGCTTAGTGCTTTTTCAAAAATTCTCCTTTCTACTGCCTGTCTTTTCATTCTATTGGTTTTTTATTTCAAGTACTGTATAAATATTACAACATTAAGTGGATTTTCAAAAAGGATAGATGACAAACATCCTTGTCTGAATCCTTTTCATTTTTTCTGGGGTCCCTTCCAGGACATCTTCATGTAGAACCTCAGTAATTTGTCTCTCAGGAAATGCCTGTGGGCAGATATGCAGGTCTCTAGATCTGAAATGAGATTACAGTATGCTACAATGACCTTGCAATGAAACTTGAACATGTTTTCTAAAATAAATAACTGATCACCAACACTTATGACTGAGAATACACAACCCAAAGCATTTAAAGAAAAGTCCTCTGGTCAGGTTTGTAACAAAGCAAAGGCAAAATGATAGTTCTAACTGCCAATTATTGACTGCCTGGTATTGGTGCCATTCTTCCCAACAGCCCAACTGACTAGCTATTTTTATTCCCATTTTACACGAAGAAGGGGTTCAAGAGCGTAAGTACCTGTCACAGAATCACACAATCAGGAGCAGGAAGGTAGAATCTGCTTGTAGGTGGTCTAATCCCATGTCCTCTTGCCTTTCACTGTCTCCTGGGCGAAATTGCCAGGTGAGTACCAAACCAGCAATGAACCCATGGCCTCATGCATGCTAGGCAAATCCCCTACGCTTGATCTACACTCCCAGCCCTTTTCTTTTTCTTTTCTTTCTTGTTTTTTTTTTTTTTTAGATAGGGTCTCACTAACTGCCTGAGCTGGCCTCCAATTTTTGATCTTCTTGCCTCCGCCTCCCAAGTAGCTGAGATTGCAAGCCTCTACCACCACACTGGACTACTCTTAAGCTTTTTAACCTGTTTCTAAAAACTTAGCTCTCTGTTTAAATTGGGTGCTGGGTAATTTATTAAGCCTACTCAGAGTAGTCATTCATTCCAACATGATCACCATTCAAGGACCTCCTTACCTCGCAGAGTATTTGTCACCTGTCATGTAGCATTTAGGACGCCAGAGGAAGCACCCAGTGAAACGGACAGGAGGCACTTTCATGACAAATGGACGTCAGAAGCCTGAGCTGAAACTGGAAAAGACCTTGTGGATCTCCCAGCCTCCTTTACGCATCGCCTGATGGATTGCCTGGCTCGTGACATTTTTAAAGTACTTGATCACAACACAGACAATCAACACTGTAAGTTACAAGGAAAACATCAGATCTTGGGGTAAGGATGTCACCACCTTCATGTCATCTCCAGTGGGAGAAGGCAGAGTGAATGTAGGCTTTGGAGACGGTCTGGGTCAATACTTGCTGTGTGACTTTGGACAAGTTACTTAACTTCCATGAGCTTCAGCTTCCTTATCTGTGCCGTAGGAATGACATTACCCATTCCCAGGATTGCTGTGAGGATGAATTAAGGGATACATGCAAACTGTCAAACACAGTGCCCAGCACGTGGCCGGTACTCCATAATCATGATTATTAATAATCATGATAATTAATGATTATTAATGATTCATTAAACCAGTAATTCTCCACTTTGGCTCTTCCTTAGAAATACCTGGTAGCTTCTACAAATCCTGATGTCCAAGCACACTTCTAGCTCTTGGCAGAAGAGTCAGGCAACAGTAGTTTTCAAAGCCTGGGCAAGATTCAGCATCCCTGGAAGAGCAGGCCTAGTGAGGCTTGGGAAGGTAACTGGACTTGGGGCCCAGGGGTGGTGTTGGAGGGACCCGTGGACAGGGGTGTCTCAAGGGCCTAACTATAGCTAATCACCCTGAGGCCTTTTCTATCCCCACAGCATCTTCATCCAAGTGAGACCAGTCTAAAATGGAATTAGAGAGAAGCCTGAAGCTGTGTCACAACCTAGGGCAAGAAAAGGAAGAAGGAGCTTGCAGAAGGGTAAGGTGACAGCAAGCCTGCAGCTGCAGATCTGACCTCCAAGGCAGCCTGACTTTCAGTAGCCCGTGTTCAACATGACCATCTCTCCCCTCAGGAGTCAAGGACTGGTAGACTCATTGCTCTGAACGAGTTTCCCTACATTGCTATTGGAAGGTTTAGTGTGGAGCTGATCCCAGTATCACCAAGGAGCTGGTCAGAAACGCAGAATCTCAGTCCCCACTGTATAATTCCTGAACCAGAGTCTCCAGTGGTGGGCTCAGGTTCATGTGCTGTCACAAGATTGCACAATTAGAAACTGAAAAGCACTGCTATAGTGCAAATAGAATACCCTGGAGAGGTAAACAGTGCTTCTGAGTTTGAACCCGTGTGGCTCTGTCTCTTTCTGTGTGATCTTTGAAAGTTTGCTTAACCTCTCTGAACTCTCTGAACCCCTGTTTCCTCATCTGTAAATTAGGGATGAAAAGATTCACCTTAATAATGGACCTCTAAGGATATCATGGATGAAATGAGAGAGGTCTGTGGTTTGGGATAGGAAAACAATCATTTTTATTTTCACTAATCTCTAACTGAAATTTACCATCATTTGATTATGAATGTAAGCAACATTTGTTAGCAGCCTGTGACTTTGTCACCAACAGAACAAAGACATTTTCATATTACGTTACAGATATCGCTAAGTATCATTTGTATTCATCTACTTCAAAATTGCAGTCATTTTTAGACTCGCTGCTGGATCTTGCTACTCAATACATTAATAATGAGGTACACACACTATTACCCTATATCATGAAGGTTTTTTAATTTTATGAAAATTGTATTTTAAACTAATTGGTTTCCTTTGTAATTATTATTATTTGAGTACACACTTGAAAACATTATTCTGAAAAGGGGCAGATAGATTCATGGCACAAAAAACATAAGATGCCCTTCTCTGCCTTATAAGTTACTGTGATGACTAAATGATGCAATCACATGTCTGAAACTTGGCAGAGGCTCGGCAGTGGTGCCCCAAGCGTCCCCTCCTGTCATCATATCTTGCTCTGTGCTGAGCCTGCACCGAAGGCTTTCTTGGGGAGGGGGTGGTCAGAATGCATACACTCAGTCCAGTCACCTTCCTGCAGGCAGTTTCTGGCTAAATCTGGTTTTATTTATTACAAGTGGTTCGAGTGCCTGCTCTATGCCAGAGAGGGAAAGGAAGTTTTATTTATTATTTATCTTTACATGAATTTCTGCCATGCTGGGGATCAATCCCAGTGCCTTATGCATGCCAGCAATTTCTCTACCACTGAGTCACACCCCAGCCCTAGGAAGCAGTCTAAAATCACACCACCAGTAAGTGGGGAAGTTGCCTTTTGATCTCTTTGCAGCCATATGTATTCCTGGGTATATATTCCCCATGGGAAAAAAGAGATTAAGAATAGCTCCTGCATCCTCTTAGTTCAAGAAGTTGACAGAGGGGCATCAGCAGAATCACTAGGCACCTACCATCTCTTAGTTTTTATACATTCAGTGAGCATTTATTAAGCCCTTACTGTGCACCTGACCCCTCACCCTTGACTAGGATACCTAGCTATCATAAGCCCTCTGAGCAAGACTCTATGTTCCCTGGGGGCACAGAGGAAAACCCCTAGTAGCCAGGACAAGAGGTGAAGACTGAAACAGATCTCCTGGGCATTTGTGTGTGGTGGAAAGCCTGTGCTGGTTAAGCACATGTGTGAGCTTGGAAGGACCACATGCGCTCAAACATTATTCTGGCTGTTCCTGTGTTCTGGATGAGATTCACACTTACATTAGAGGTTGGTGCTGCGAGTTAAAACCAGGGCCTTGTGTATGCTAAGCACATACTCCGTCCACTGAGCTACTTCCCCAACCCCTAAATAGGAGGACTTTTAAGTAAAATAGATTGCCCTCCATAATATAGGTGAGCCTCATCTAATCAATTGAAGACTTTTCTAGAACAAAGACTGATGAACTCTGGCTCACACAAGGTCCCATTGACTGTTCCGGCCTGTGATCATCTCCTGCATGCATTACTTCTTTGACTATGTCTTGCTTTCCATGTGTCCTGTCCGGGGGCTCTGAGTCCTGAGGGATTTTTGTTTCATTACAGACCTCTAGTGATGCTTTCTTATCTGAGCTAATGTAACCAGTGAAGGTTCATTGGATACCAACCATTTGGGAGCACTGAGAAGAAGCCTGGGGCTTACAAGGGAAAATAAATAACATTCATTGAGTGCCTACTGGGTGCCAGACATTGTGTGTGTTACATCCACTCTATCTTCTTCTTTTATTTTTATTTTTTTATTTTTGTGGTACTGGGGTTTGAACATTTGAACTCAGAGACTACACCTTGAGCCACTCCACTAGCCCTTTTTTTGTGATAGGTGTTTTCGAGATAGGGTCTCATAAACTATTTGCTGGGGCTGCCTTTGAACTGTGATCCTCAGATTACAGGCATGAGCACTGGTGCCCCACTCCATTCTACCTTCTTAATGCTCACTATACAACAAGGTAAATAGAATTATGCCCATTGCACAGACAATGAAACTGAGGTCTGGAGAGGTAAGCCTGAACTCACCCCGCTAATAAGAAGGATCAGAGCTGGGTCCAGACCTTAATTGCTGTTACATCCAAGACATCCAAGGTGAGGCTCTTTAAAATGCAAGGTGCTGCTTATAATCCCAGCACTTGGGAAACAGGGGCAGGAGGATCTCAAGTTCAAGACCAGGCTGGGGAATATAGCAAGTTCTAGGCTAGCCTGGGCGACATAAAGAGACCCTGACTCAAAAGAAAGACCAACAAGGTGCTTCCTCCCATCCAAGGTACCAGGCCCAGAAAACAGGAATCCAGTACCTCACACTTCTATTTCCCCTGCTTGGGGCCCATCAGGAAGATCACCAAATCATCAAATAAAGCGTCCTCAGTCTCTGTAGAATCTTTTGAATACTCTTCCTAGATTCTTGGCCCCAGAGCCTGGGTCTACCCAGGGTTCCACTATAGACCTTCAAGGGCCACTTGACCATCTTCATATCTCACTCTTCTGACCTGCCTCCACTCAGCTGATGGGATTGTGGCTGGAGCTGCATGGAGAGCTGCTTGCAGCCCTTGGAGATAGCATCTATTGCTTATTTCCTTATCTGTGCACTCTTTCATTCTATCAGACAAGGAAATGAAATTGGTCTGGCACCATTTGCTTTCCAGAAAGCTACTCTGGCTGCTAAATCCACCAAAGAGGGTGGATTTATTTGGGTGTATTTTTCCAAAGTGAATGAACAGACCTTCTTTCTCAGAGCCACCCACAATGAACTGAAAGGCTTGAGCTGCTGCCAGGACCACCTGTCCAGGGGACAAGAGCCAAATGGGACAGATGGGATCAAAGCAGGACCAGCAGAGAGCTCTTAATTTAGCCTCAGAGTCCTCTTTCCCCCTGCCCTGCACCAGCTAGAAACTGGAAAAACATGGTAGGCAAAAATTGGACTCAAAGAAAATCAACCAGGTGTCCAGGTATTAAAAAACCCACCTCCAGACTGCAACAGCAAATTTCGAGCAAAAGAACTAAAAATACAAATAAATGTTGGTTTTGCTTAGGCTGACTGCAAGGATCTTCCTTGCCTTGTTGTTTATATGAATGAAAATTCCCCTTTTTGTCCTTTGAAGAGTCCCCCTCAGTAGCTGTCCACAGTACTGGCTTCCCAGCCCCTCCCCAGCCAAGCCCCTGCCTTCCTCCAGCACCCTCAGCATGTTGGAACAACCTCTTGGCATAAAACTTTGGGCCAACATTAGTTTATATTTTTACTCTGACCTGCTCCAGAAAGGATTACAAATATCTAATTAAAAGGTTAAATGAACCACTTGAAAGTTCGTGATAAAATCAAGGTGAAAGGAAATAGGGGTGGGCAGAGCAAGAAAAGCTGGGGGTGTAACTCAGTGGTAGAATGTGTGCTTTGCATACATGAGGTCCAGGGTTCAATCTTCAGCACTGTAAAAAAGAAAAAGTGGCCAGGCGCTGATGGCTTATGCTGTAATTCTAGCTACTGTGATCAGGAGGATCACAGTTCAAGGCCAGCCTTGGCAATTATTTCTCAAGAGCCCCATCTCCAAAATAACCAGAACAAAATGGATTGGGAGTGTGACTCAAGTGTTAGAGAACCTTCTTTGCAAGCTTGAAGCCCTGAGTTCAAACCCTAATCCCCCCACCCCCCCACACCAAAAAAAAAAAAAAAGAATGAAAAGAATGAGGTTTGTGTGTAAAATACATAATCTGGAGTCTTTTACTCATGCTTCAGGTGGGCCATGGGGATGGCCCTAAGCTTTCTAGTAGTTGCTCAATGATAGCACCCGCCTATCAGTCTCGTGAGTCACGCTGCTCCCACCTGGTCCACCCTGTGAGGGGCCATGGGCAATGTCCTCCTCAATGAATGTGCAGGGTCACTTACATCCTTTCTGTCTACCTACAGCAGAAGATGACCCTTTTAGGGTAGCACTGGCAGCCACACTGCCTGGCGACATCCAGTGACGGGAGCTAGCAGTATGGGGGAAGGGTCCATTGACATCTGGCAGTACAGTGTTCTGTTAGCCTGACTGGATTCACAACTAGCAGTTTGCTTTCCTCAGTGAAGATTTAGATAAGTGTTGTACAATAGCCATGTTTGCATCTTCCCAGGCATCTGAGTCCCTTTCCTGGCTTTGCGGAACTCCCTGAACTAAGGCAGATCCCACCTCCCACTGTAGCAGCTGAAAGTTGCAGCTACTTGCTTCACCAGCCTCTCTTGCAGCTAGCAGGTGGGCAGATGGTCCAGGCACCGCCAACTGGGAACAATGCCCTGGAGTAAAAATGATGACAAGGCTGCAGGAAGATGGCCTATTTAAGGTACAGCTGACAGTCACACTGCCTGGTGGCATTTGTGATAGAAGCTAGCAGTATCAATAATGTAAACTGGGACCTCCCCACTTGTCCTGATCCACTGTCCTGGTGGCAGGAGCCCTGAACCTGGTTCTTCTGCTCTCCCAGTGATTCTGTGCACCTCTAAATATCCTTGTAATGAATTTATTTTCTGCTTAATTCAGCTTGAGTTGCAAACAGGAGCCTGCCTGATGCACACAACTGTTTTTCTCTGCCTCCTGCCCACTTACATGCAGAGCAAAGGAAAGCCAATCGCACTGAAAAGTAAGGATGCATAAAGATGTAGGGCTACAGGCCAGGTCTTCCCTTAGAGTCGCAGTCCCTAGGAGGCATGGACAGAAAATCACAGGCCCAAATAAGGAAAGATGGCTCAGTGATAGCCCAACTGGAATCCTGAAGCCTAGAACCGGGCTGTCCAATATGGTGGGCAATATGGTGACTGTTAAAATATGAATTTAAATTAGTTAACTTAAGTACAATTACAAGTTAATTTCCTCAAGCACTAGCCATATATCAAGTGCTCAACAGGACATGCACTTAGTGCCTACCATTTTTGTAAGCACAAATATAGAACATTTTCATCACTGCAGAAAGTTCCACTGGACAGCGTAGGTCTAGAGCCTTGAGATTCCAGGCAGAATGGCAGGATTACTGCCTTGTAGGATTGTATCCATCATTTCTGGTGGCCGACACGTCTGGGAGCACAAAAGCAAAGAGGCAGAGGTTCAATCCCATACCAGCTATCAGGATCATGACATATTGGATGTGCCTGGGAGACAAGGCAGTGTCATGAAGAGCCCTATTTACCCTGCTGTGGCTCCATCTTATGTCCTTTGTGCTGCTTGTTGATGGCTGCTTCATGGGGAAACAAAAGTAAAGTCAGTTTTGAATTGCATCCTCACTATCGTGCTCACCATCCTTGGGCCTGGACCAAGCTCTGTAGTGTGGGCTAATGCAGAAGCTGTTTCATTATGTGGGCATCTTAGTCCATTTTCTGATGCTATAACAAAATACCTGAGCCTGAGTTATTTATAAAGAATGGGAGTGTATTTGGTTCATAGTTCAAGAGCATGGTACCACATCTACTTAGCTACATTATAACATGTTGGAGGGCATCACATGGTGAGACAGAATAAGCATGTCACCCCAGATCTCTCTCCCACTTCTTATAAAGCCACGAGAATCATTAAGGGGGCCTTATTCTGATGACCTTTTCTAATCCCAGTTACCCCTCAAAAGCCTCACTTCTACTGCCCTCAACATATGAGTTGGGGGATTAAGTTTCAACATGGAGTCATTAACTCCATGGCATTGGGGAAGTGTGTTTGCATTCTCTTTCTCTCAATCCAGGCTGAGCAGGGACTTTGTACCAGAACCTTGGCCCATCAAAGTACTCAGCAAACATTCATAGAATCGGCATGGATCTAACATAGATTCCAAAGGACTTGATGGGGGATGGTCAAACTCTTTGTTTTATTTATTTAATTTTTTGGTGGTGGTGGGATTGGACTCCAGGCCTCGTGCCCGCAAGGCAGGTGCTCTATCGCTTAAGCCACACCTCCGGCCCACATATTTCCATGCTCAATGACATCCTTTCAGCTTAAAAGAAGGAAAGGGATGCTCTCATAATGATACTAATGGGAATAATGGCAAAGAGAGACATATAGAGAGTGAGCACAAATTTATTAAAGTTAGAATTATGCAAAATAGGTTACATGTTTATGGATGTGCAGAATTATGGAGATCCAGGATATTCTGTCTTTAAAAATTCTGTAATATTATTGCTACCTATATTACAGTGTTAGAGTATGTTCAGGCAGGCGCAGTCCTCCTCTGTTAATTGGGAGCAAGAACAATGCCTTCATCGCTCAGTCATGTGAGGACTAAATAAGATAATGTGTGAGAAATGTTTAGTATGGTCTTTGGCACATGATCAATTATTTTTATTATTTACTATATTACTTGTATTTTATTATTATTATTTGCTGGAACTCTGTATGATGACAAAAGAGGGGACTCTTGGTATTGCTATCATGCTACAGCTGCCCCTCTTTCCCTCTCCTGTGGGTGTGGGGATGGGGAGCCTTTGGTCCAGGAGCACGATTCTGGGTCTTGACCGACAGGGCAGCCCAGCTAAGTCTCAAGCGCCAGCTCCCAGCCAGAGGCTGCTGCCAACCTGCTCATGCCTATTTATGTTTCTTGGTTTAAGCCATGGGAGTTTCGAGGGATTTGTTTCTTTTTTTAATTCCAGGTCTGTCATGTTTGCAAATGAGCTTGCCCTTTAAAGCAAATCTATACAAAGCAGGGGCACTCTCCAGTTTTCTTTCTGGTGACCTGCTCTCTTTCCTTCCTTTCAAGTCCTGCAGCTGCTAATGAGAGCCTTGGTCAGCTTCCTAGGAGGATAGGGAGAGTGGCCTTCACTCTCTTCTGTCTGCCTGTCTCTCCCTGACACTCAGGGGAGTTGCCCTTTTATCTATTCCTTTTTTTCCTCCTCTCCTCACTGTTTTCTCCATTTTGCCCCATGGCTCTCCTCTTTTCTGAATCCCACCGTCTCCGTTTCCTCTAAGGGTGATAAAAGCATTTGCCATCATTATGATTCATCTCTCTCTCTCTCATTTTTCTGTTTCTCATGATAACTGGCTATTCCTGCCTTATCTCTGTTTCTATCTCCCTCTTGGACCTGCATCTGTTCTCCTTCTCCTCCTTTTCTTCTTCTACTCCTCCTCCCTCTTCTCAACCCTTCTGATGACGTGCTCTAGAGAGCAGGTAGTAATAACAAGGAGCATGACTCCACCATCACCACCGCATCCTCAACAAAACTTCATTGGAGGAGACTTGGAGAGGTTTGCATATCAGAAAGTGGATCCTCCTTCCCTACGTCTCAGACAAAAATGCATCTCCTTTTGTTTCCTTCTTCCTTCCCTCCCTCCCTTCTATTTCTCCCTCCCTCCCTCTTTCATTCCTTCCCTCCTTCCTTTCTTCCTTCCTTCCCTCCTTCCTTTCTTCCTTCATTTTCTGTCAGCACTGGGAATTGAACCCGGTACCTAATGCCAAGCCAGCTCTCTACCTCTGAGCTGTATTTTAGCCCCTGTATCTCCCTTTTTCCTAAAGAGAAAATGCTTTGTATGGGGTCTCACCCATAAAAATTCCTGGTTGAGGAAGTCATGTCACAATGCTTGCAAATCAAACTTTCAATACCAAATGTATGGAAGCAAAATCTTTGTGGTTATTTGAATAGATTTGGTCTACGTGTAGACATGTAGACAATAAGATATTTAAAATTTCAGCTTTATACTTTGTCTTAACCCTTTCACAACTGATTTTTCGATACTCTGACCCCCTCTTTTTGTTCCTCAGGATAACTTTTGATGGCAGGAGAGATGGCATTACCCATTATTTCCATTCTTAAAATGGGAACAGAGGCTCAGAGAGATGTGATGATTTCCTCCCCCTCTCAGTTAGCTTCCCATCCCCAGGGAAATGAATGAGAATATTCATTCACAGGAGTCCACTAGCCCCCAGCCTCCCCTCCATTCCCCTGTCAGCTCTAGGACCCCATGGCCCCACCAGAAATCTCTAATATCTCAGACCACACATGTCCAAGAGTATTTTGATGCCCAGCATGTCCTTTATAAATCACCATCAGCGGCCCACACGTGCTGCCACCACCTCCAGGCTCTTCAGCAACTCGGAGACCAAATCACTCTGTCTTAGTCCCCAGCAGTGAGTCTTCCAGCCACACTGCAAGCGCTAAAGCAGAAACCCTGGCGACAGAAGGAGGCTCTCAGAGGTTCCATGGTGGTATAAATTACTCAAACACTTAGGTTTCTACAAAAGCAGTGAAACTTAATTCCTGCAATGATCATGGGATAAACAAAATGCAATCTACAGCATTGTCTTGGCTCCTCCAGGTCTTATCTTCTTTGTCCACATAAGTAATTGAAAAAAAATTGCGGGACCTTCAGGAACATTATCTGATTTGGATCCAATTTTAACCACCAAGCTGAATGTTTCTCATGCCCAAAGTGCATGGTGGCTGGGAATGCAGTCAGACTTCAAGGTGAAGTAGCTCCCCTATACAATTGCAAATGCAAATGCTTAAAGCTATTCCACAATTTTCCCCTTGCAGCTGCCCATTTTATCTCTTGCAAAAGTAGTAATGATACAAGCAGTTGATTATGGTTTACAATAGCAATAAACCTCTCAGAATTGGTTGTTTCCAAAATAAATAGCCATTCTGTTAAATGTTAAATAACAAGTCATAAACTGCTGAAAACAACCAATTTCTTGTGGATTATTGTCTGAATAAATTTCAACCGAAACGGTGGATCATTAAACTGTGAGCACCACAGATCAAAATCATTGATTTATTTTTAATCAATCAATCAACTAATCCATCAAAGGAACTTCCATTTTACACACTGAATCACACCTCATATTTTTAGTGTATGTCAGAAAGATTTTCCTTTGCTGGTCATGTTTAGTTCTATCCTTGCCAAAACCCTTCCATACTTTTTCAGACATGAAAGATGACCCAGCCAGAGCTAAACTAGTCCCTTTTGAGTGTACTCAGAGAAAGCCCAGCTGCATTTCTTAGGCACCACTTTTAAAGTATTCCAGTTGATAAAACATAGACCTGTCCACTAAGTTAAACATTTGAGTCAGAGCTCAGTGGCAAATGTATTCCAACTACAGCTCTAATAGAGGAGCTGACTTATGGGAATGACTGACAGAAGATTCCTCACCATGGCAACCAGGGTTATCTCTCTGGAATAACAACATTAACCTCCTTCATAACCAGTTTTTCATCCTTAAGTATAAAAGGCAGCTGCATGCATCTTGTGTGATCCTTTATTTTTATTTTTGAATGAACAGTTAGCATTTACAGAAAAATAGGACAAGATGCTGGGAAAGCAAATTAATTTTGAATTCCTCCTGAAAAAAGCATGACAATGGATCTGGTTGGCAGAACAATTAAAGGGCAAGAAGGGTCCCAGCCTCCTATGAGCACAGGGTGATGGCAGAGAGATTTCTATTCATTTGCTCTCTCTGAAATAGCCTGCTGCATTGATTTGCTTTGTGCTGGTGTGTGTGGAGCAGGGTGCTGGGGAGGAGTACCAAGAATTTTTCTCATTTTTTGAACTTACAACTCCTAACACATACAACACACACATACACACTCACACCCCTTTAGCAGTGCTAAGCAATTTGGTCTGTTGGGGAAATGATGGAAAAATCCATATTTTCTCTGGAAATATACACACTTTTTTTTTTTAAAGGAATTGCTAAGTAGACCCAAACTACCTGTCATACATTAAATATTTTGTAGGCATCAGTGACTTGATGTTACTCAAGCACCTCACCAGCACCTTACAGAATTGTTGTCCCAATGATGTGGACCTTCCAATGCTAGTCTCTGCAAAAACAACCAATTCCATCAAGTGAAAAGTGTGACACTCAGACCCAGAGGAATTGAAGCAGGAACAAGGAAATCTGGCCTAGCAACTTAGCTGAGCCACTGCTGGCCTATTTCTGTTCTTCCCCTCTTTCCCATCTCAGATCCATATCTCATAGGTGCCAATTTCATTGACTGTACCTGCTACCTTAAGGCATTGAGCAGTCTTTCTTGAGGTTTCTTTATCACTCACGTCACAATCTCTTGAGACCTAAGTCCTCCAATTCAGATGGTTTCAGTTCTCTGCTGAGGAAGAAGACTAGGTGGGAAAGCCAGTTGGGCGTCAAGCAAGCAGAATCTGGGATTCAGGTATTTAAAAAGAACAAAATACCACAGGGGCTTGGAGATGAGACAGCATCCAGCAGAACTGCTTCAGGTGAATCTCTGGCCTGATTGGATTTAAGCAAACATACTCTTAAAAGGCATGCTCACTGGTTTTTAAGAGATGTTCTAAGAAGAAGTTTTGTACTAAGTTCAGAAGTAGGACAAGCCCTTTGAGAAGCTTGTTGTATTAGATACCAACATTGAAGGCCTCCACAGATTCTTTTCCCTGCCACCTTATTTCCAAAGGTGTGGCCCATCTTTTTTGTCTCTCCCAGCCACCAATAGCACTACTGCCTTTGCCAGACTCTGCAGCTGCCTAGAATTCAAGTTATGGCTTTTTTTTTTTAAACTCTCTGACCTATAACCCCACTCTGAGCATGCTCATTCCAAGACCTCTTCCACTCCAGGATTTGAACAAAGTACCATAGCCAGCAGTAAGGTCCTGGCTTCTTGTGTGGCTCCTGAGGAACCCAGTGACACCCAGAATGTCCCTGGTAGTGAACCTGGACCCAGGTAAATGGAGATGGGGAGTCAGGGTGGTTTTGCTGTAGACAGGGATTCTAACCAGAAGATCTTGGTTCTTGTGCCCTAATGTGGAAGAATTCAAGCAGAACATGTGGTGTAGTGAGGGAGGTCATGGAGTTTATTAAAGGTTAGGGAAGAAGGTTACAAAAGACCATGATGGGTAAGGTGGAAGCTGGAAGCAGGCTTTCTCTTTCCAGGTGCTTTTAAAACTTACACTAACCTATGGGAAGGAAAGAATCCGGTGATTCCTAACCACCAATATTCAATGAGTGGGGAGGGGTACAGTTGGTCCCTGGGCTTAGGTGAAGGTGGTTTGAGTTGTTTTCTTCCCCTTCCCCTGCCCCCAGGATGTGAATAACATACACACATTTGCAACTGAAAAGGCGCAAAGAAAGAATGTTTAATCTGAAATACAGTATTAAGTCATATATGTTTTAAGAGTCTCAAACTTTTCCTATTTTAACCTCAGTTTCTCCAGGCAAACCATCTGCTGATCCCATGAGCTGAGGGAAATATCCACAGGGCAGCCCATGTCCCTGGCTGATCACCGAGGAGAAGCTGTGTCCACAGCAGCCCTATTGTATCACAGCCTTTTGATCTTTTCTGCCTTTCTTCTTCTTTCTCACCCCATCTCTCCAGAGTTTCACCTTCCAAATATGCAGTTGCACTGTAATCCTTGCCTCAGGCTCTGAATAGAGACTGGCAGAGAAAACTACCTAGATCAGTCCTGCTCAGGGCTCCTCCCAGAGGGATGCTGAGGCATCCTTGTCAAAACAGCCTTTTAGGACAGGTGTGGGTGGTAGAAAGCACCGCCCTTCTCTCTGAAGCAATCCAAAAACTCCTCTTTTTCCCTAAATGATCCCTGATTTTACAGCCACTCATGGAAGCTTCAAGTCTTGGAAGCTGAGGTTTGAGGAAGGATTGGCTACTTGCTTTTAAGAAGTGAGGAAAGGGGCCTTTTGCTTAACTGACAAAACTTGAACTGGTAGTTTTACATGCCAGTGTCGAGGGTCCTTGCCTTCACAGGCCAGAGCACTGGCTCGTGAGGCAGCTGAACGATAAGCCAAAGCTGGTATATAAAGTGGGATTTATTAGAGAGAAAGGAGAGGCTACAGCTAGAGAACAGTAGCAGAGCCCAGTAGCTCGCTGCTCAGGTGAAGGCTGGGGTTTTTATGGATGCTTTAACTCTGGGTTAAATGGGTTTTTCTTATTGGCTGTGGATTCACAGGCTTTCTCAGGTGAACTGGTATAGTTAGCACCTTTATTGGGGGAGGGGAACCATCTTGAGAGCATCAGCCCTGTAGCAGATCTATCAGACTCTGTATCTCTCCTTTAGGATGCAGGAATGCAGGCCTCCATCTCCTCAGGATGCAGGAGTGATACTGCTCTCCATGGGGGATGGGATACTCACTCACCTGCCTTAGGTCTCCAGATCCAACAGTAGAAAATGAGGCCTCCCCAATTCAAGATATTTGCAATTTGTTTCCCTTGAAGCAACAGAAGAGAAACTTCTTTGAATAGTCAAAAGAATAATAGTAACTGTAACACCCCAAGTCACAAATTGCCCATGCTGTCAGACTCAGAGGTCTAATGCCTAACAAAAAACAGATAGAAGTGGCATCGCCCTCCCTAGCCCAGAGGAAAGCAGGCTGATGTGCTCCCTTTCCACTCAGGGCCTCCTCACGTTCTTGCTAAACCCGCTGCCTTGTGTAAATATTCCATTGTTCACAGGTGTGTTGGTTTATTCACACACCTGGCACAGCCATCCTGTGATCTCTGTTTGTGTGAAGACTGTGTGACTGGTCAGTTGAAGCAGTGCTATAAGCCAAATTCTGGGATCAGTCCTCAAGGGAGTTAGTTAATGTCACTCTGTTCCACAGCCAGAGGCAGCAATTGACAGCTCCACTGGGAACTTGTGTTGTACACCCCTGGGCAAAGGGCCCTGGGGGTGGGAGGAAGGATGTAGCTAATGTGAACCCCACATCTGCTGGAGAAAGGGTGAAGGGAAAAAGGCAAAGGCCATCCTTAGAGCTCCAGGAGGCCCTGCTTGATCCTCTCCAAGGTATGTGTGCAGTGTGCTTTTTCAGATTTGCCTTTAGCATTTAATCAATAAGAATTTACCAAGCATCTTCTGTGTAGGACTGTTACACTTTTGTCTTGAATCCCTTGAGCCTTCATTCTTTTTTCTGTTTTTTTTTTTTTTTTGTATGACTGGGGTTTGAACTCAGGGCCTTGAGCTTGCTAGACAGGTGCTCTACCACTTGAACCATGCCACCGGCCTAGAACCTTCATTCTTCATTCACTAGGATACGCAGTCTCCTAGGGAGGCCTATCTGTAGACAACAGAAAATAAACTAGGTGGAGTTACCGGTTTTGATATGATGTTTTATGAGAATATACAGAATCATTCATTTAGTCACTCAAGAAATATTCTTGGGCACTGATCATACTGTAATGACCAACATATTCAAAAATTTCTGCTCTATGGAACTTAGATTTCAGTGGGAGGAGGTAACACAGTACACAATTCATTAGAAAAGTTAGCAAAAAATTATGCATGCTCCACGATATGAAGGGTGAAGGAGAGGTCAAAGGGCAGATGTTACTGACAAGGAATCAGTAAAGAGGGGTTGTCAGGGTAAACCTCGATGAAAAGGGGAGATTTCCTAAACCAGGTGGACAGCAGATGGAAAGGCATTCTAGGCAAAAGGAACAGCCAAGGTAAGGGCTGTGAGGAGGGAGCATGTGTGGTATGGCATGTTCAAGGACCAGCAAGGAAGTCTTAGCAGCAGGCAGAGGGACAGAGGGAGGGCAATCGGAGTCATGGCCAAGAGGAAGGAGCATCAGAGAAAGCTGTGGCTTCTTCCTCATCAAAGGCACTTGCTGGTGAGCTGGATCACAGATGTTGAGTTGTGTTCTGCATGCCCACAAAAGTAGGTGCATGCTGTTTGGATGATGGATGTGCACGTTCCAGGAATTTTCAACTCAAGGTCTGAGTGCAGTTAGCATCTGCTCTTTCCTGCCCTAGCCATGCCTGGCCAGTAGTCATACAAGGCTTATAGGTTCCACTATGAGAATCCACAGCCAGGGTGGGGTTCTCAGGAGAAGTGCAGAAAAAGAAAGAATGTATCATTTCTTATACAGAGAGTTATCAGTTCATGCTTGTCAAAGAGATTCCCTGGCAAGGTGAGGGGAGAAAGGGAATAAACACTCCAGGTTCTCCAGGAGCGGTGACATTGAGGCCAGCAGAGATCCCTGGCAGAGGTATTTACAGAACCTACTGGGTGAGAGTTGAGTGGTTCTTGAAGCACAGGTAAGATGTGGGTTTGTGACCTGGAGTGAAAGCAGGGAAGTCCATGTCCCTACATGAGCAATGACAGGCAGAGTGGCTGTGTTGGGAAAGAGGAGGAAGGGGGCCAACAAAGAGAGGGCACATTGTGGAAGTCCTGAAATTGTTGGCAGACCCTACTGAGAAGTATGGACTTGTACTGAGGGTAGTTCTCAGCTTTGGATAGCAGGTGGGAATAAACGGAACTGTGATGGTCTCCCTTAAGCACAAACATGTGTGTGGTAGCCTAGCCAGGCAGGAAATGCAGATGACCCATTAAATGTGAGTTTCAGAGAAGCAACAGGTCATTTTCAGCATAAAATGGGTGATGAAATATTTGAGGCACAAGTATAGAATGTCTAGGTAAATTTTAGTTTTGGACAAAGTGTAATAATTAGTATAAACTGGGTGTGGTGACATATGCCTATAATCTCAGTAAGAGGATTGCATGTTCAAACCCAGTCTGGGCTACATAGCAAGACCCTGTCTCAAAAAACAAAACAAAAAAATCGAATATAATTGTGTTCCATGCAATACTTAGGACATAGTTACACTAAAAAAAATTGTATATATGAAATTCAAATTTAACTAGACATCCTGTATTTTTGTTTGCTAAATCTGGCTACTCAAATAGAATAAATATGGTTAACCAATGTTTCAAACTCCAGGGCAGAGCACCCTCCTGCTACACTAACAGGCCTGGATAGCTCTGCCACCTGGGAACCCATTTCCTGGCCACCCTTGGATGCTGATCCCAGCTCGCTGATGACCCCCATCCCATGGGTTTCATGTGAGAACTGCCAGGTTTCCAGGTACCTCCCCATTGGTCAGCCCAGCTCCCCCTGCCTTCTCAGAGCCTAGAATAGGAATCCTGACATTTTTCAGCAGGGCAGTGCAGGACTGAGAATCAATAAGCCGTCCTGATGCATGGGGTGGGCTGGAACTCACGCCAGTACCGGAACCAGCAGCATTGATCCTGTGGGCACTATCCAAGCAAGCAGGCAGGCTGACGTGTGATGCTGTGGCAGTTTTTCCCCTCCGAGGGCCATGCTTTGGGTACCTCTTAAAGTCTGAGGGCATCAAGGGAAAATCTTCAAGATCTTTCCTTTCCTTGGGCAAAGTCTTCAGGCACTGCATTGAATTCTTTTTCTCTTTTAATGCATAGTTGGAGGGCGCTCTTTCTCTTCAGTGATTCTCTCACTCAAATGTGGCCCATCATTCATCTTGGAACCAAGCACAAATCTAAAAGTTAATAGAAGTCACTTGTCATCGAACCCCCACAATGTGCATTACTGTGAGCATGGTGTATGTCAAGTGTTTTATCCTTCGAACAATTCTGTGAGCTAGATATTACTACCCCCATTTTTAGATTCAGAAATGGAGATCCTTCAAACCCAGATATGAATGTCAGTTCGATGAACAAAACACACTGCAGATACTGCTGGTCACCATCCTGGCGTGTCCTTTAAAATTCCTGAGGTTTGAACTGAACCGAAGACCTGGGGTGTCACTCTGTGCTCCCTCGGATGCTGTCCTTTCCCCTGGAGCTGTAGGACCCTGCCCCCACCTCACCGCATTGTGTCAAGAAAACACATTCATCTTTCTGTGGCCTCCTAGTCCACATGGTTCACAAGATTACCAGGTGTGTCCCTCTCCAACTGCAGACCCCACCATGCTGCTGAGCACACAGTAAATGCAACAAATACCTGCTGTCAGATACCGAAGCTTGAGTATTTCTTACCTGAATGTTTGGAGACAGGAGTGTTTCAGATTTCAGATGTTTTTGGATTTGGGAATATTTGTATGTAAATAATGAGCTGTCTTGAGGATGGGACCCAAGCCCAAACATGCATTTCATTGTTTCATATACGTAGTCTAAAGGATTTTGATACAATATTTTAGTGCACCTGCATTTTGACTGTGACCTTATACATGAGATCAGGTGAAACTTTCCACTTGTGGCATCATGCTGGTGGTCAAAAATTTCAGATCTGGGAATGGTTCAGATTTCAGATTAAGGATACACCACCTGTTTCTAATTCTCCTTTCCCATGGAATTACAAGTGGAGGGTGAGAAATGACAGAATAGCCCTGATCCTATCTTCTCACAAAAGCTTCTTAGAAAAGTTGGCCTAGCTGGGTGTGGTAGTATACATGTGTAATCCCAACTACTTGAGAGGCAGAGTCAGGGAGAATTGCCATCTGAGGCCAGCCTGGGGGTTAGGGGGTGCTGTACCTCCCCTGCCCAGCAAAAAGAGCTGGAGGTATGGCTCAAGTGGTAGAGCACTTGCCTAGCCAGCAAGTGCCCTGAGTTCAAACTCAAAAATAATTTTTAAAATGTTGACCTATTCTTTAAGAGCACATGTTCCTACAAAACTCTCCCAGGAAGGAGATAGGCGAATATCCCCAAGATCCTACTTCCAGAAGGAAGCGTGTGTTCCCATGCATCCCCTGGCCCGTGGGGGTGAACAGGTGCTGAAACTGATGGCTGATGCTCAGGACAGGCATGGCTGAGAGGCCTGGATGGATTCCCAGCCTGTGCACCTGAGCACTAGTTTCCATCTTTGTGGTGGTCTGCAGGTCTTAGGCCCTTCGAGGGGTGTTGTGACTGACAGTGATCGCCCTGTCGCATTAGTTCTTCTCACACAGGCCATTTTTCTTGCTGGTCCTATCTGGAGTAAATATGACTGACAGAAACCAGGGTTTTGCTCTTGCTGACAGAGTTAAATTTGGTCTGTTTCCTCCACACAAGAAGAAAGCCTGAGCTGTGCTGAACAACTGTCTTGAGGGCACAGCCAGAGCTGAGTGTGATGCTTTCATGTTCATCCTTTCATTGTTTTTGTTACTGTATATATTTCAGGGATGTCAGGATTTTTTAAGGCCTTACCTCAGGGGAAGCTGAAGAAACGGTTTGTGTTAGTACTGGTGAGGACAGGCCAGTTTTATGCATATAAGCCTGGCTATTTATTGATCCCATGGAGTGAGAAACCAAATGGAAATTCCTGGTTGTAAGAAATATAACCCTTGGCCAGCTCAAGCTATTTGTCTGCCTTCCCTGTTGAAAGAAGTCCATTTAAAAGTGAGGAACTTTTCAGAAAGAATATTTCATGCAAATGAACACACTTCTTGGATTTGAATTGAAATTTGGAATAGAAAAAATGACCTTGTTGTGTTTGAACAAACGTTTTGTTAGAAGTATTTTGAGAACAAGAGCATAGATGGGTCTAGGTGTGCTTGAATAGCTTGTATAGGATCAATGTCTCATAGTAGGTTTGAATGTGTGTTGCCCATGTGTCTATTAAGGGTTTAAGGTATGGACCATTGATTGGTGATAGATTCGAATTCTTTTTCAAAGTGTTGAATTATGCTGGGAGGAAATGCAGAACAGCACTCAATTCCATCTTGAAAGCTTTATGGATAATTACTGAAGGAAAAAAACCTCCAAAAATTAAAATTAGATTCATTTTTTAATATTATTTTGGAAATAGTCAAGTTTGAACCCTGGGCCTCACACTTGCTAAGGAGGGCTCTACCACTTAAGTCAAACCTCCAGCACTTTTTTGCTTTAGTTATTTTTCAGAACCGGTCTTGTGTTTTTGCCTGGGCCAGCCTCAGACCACACTCCTCTTTTCTATGCCTCCCTCGTAGCTGAGTTTACAGGCCTATGCCACCATGCCTGGCTTGTTTGTGGAGATAGAATCTTGATAACTTTTCATCCGGGCTAGCCTTGAACTGCAATCCTCCTGGATCTTCACCTCCTGAGTAGCTGGGATTAACACCACACCAAGAAAGAGTGATATTTTATATTTGTATTCTGAATTTTGGAGAATGTTGTATCTTCCTCCAGAGGTTTTGTTTTGCTTCTCAAACCACCAGATTCTATGAAACACGTATCTCTAAGAAATGTTGAAGAAACTCCCAATCAGGATTTGCAGTTTCTAGTACTTTCCCATTACAACCAGTCACAAAGGCCTGCACCTGGAAGGCAGCTGACCATGTGATATTTGATTACTGCACTAGGGAATGGATTCCAAGTGCCAGCTCTGAGGTCACATGGCTTGTTCCTGTTTAGAGGCTTAGTTGAGAATCTACCACAGCCATACACTTTGCCCAGGGGTGTACAAGGGAGCACGACTGCAGAAACCCTAGGTATTACTTGAAAAATTGCACAGATTTTGAGAAATTACTGTTCAAAGTACAACCAAGAGAAGAAAGATTGTTTTGAACCCCCGAGCTCACAGGCAGCCTATGGGATATAGGAAGTGGCATCTCTCTCCTGATCAGTGACATCAGTAAAGATGTGCAAAACTCAGAAATCAGCACCTTTCTGATTCCTACTGATGGGAGAGAAGTGCGTCTCAAATCCTGATGTGCATACACACCACAAAAGGAGGCCTTGTTGAAATGCCCATTGGGTTCAGTAGGTTGGAGCAGGGCCAAGACTCCTTTTTCCTGAGCGTCCAATGTTCCAGCTGATGAGCAGGGCTGAGCTATCTTGTCCCTCACTCCTAGGAAGAGAAAACTGGCCTGTTTTCCTGGTGTCAATAGACTGAGCTGACACCCTCTTTGATGTCATTCTAGACCCTGGCTGTTGAAGTTTGCACCACTAGGAAAGGAACCAAAGGGCTGGCACTCTCTTGGGGAGGCAGAGAGTTATCTGAGGTAGAATGGGAGAGGGTGGACACTGGGCAACCTGAGGGTTTGCTGTTGGGGAAGACAAGGCATCAGCAAGAGAGAGGAAGCAAGATAGGAAAGGTCTCTCCAGTCTCTATAGGAAGGGCTTTGCTATCACCACCACTCAGACCCAAGTCTTTACCTGTCCTTCTACAGTGGTTAAATTCACTTTGGACTTCTATTTCTCTAGGCTACTGCTATTTCCATCTATACCTGACCTTTTAATAAGCAGCTTTCTCCTACTGTTACCAATTTTAACTCCCAAATGGGTCCTTTTTCCTTCTTGGAGTTGTAGGACCAATGAGGCTGGGCACTGGGTAGGCAGCAAAAGTTTTATTCTTGGCTAGAGAATAGAAGTAGGGATAAAACCCCACAATCAGCTTCTGAACCCAAACAAAGGACTGAGAATCGTCTAAGGGTAATGAGAAAAGGGGGCAATTTTAGATAATGAGGAGGAAGATTATTCATTGTATTGGGGTCAGGGGGCTGGATCCATTCCAGAGATGGGGGACCGTCCTCCTTTAGTGTCTGTATGGATCAGTTGAAGCCTGCGTTGGAAGAAGGCTTGACTCTTCCAAGATGGTGCTGGAGGGTGGGAATATACTAGGGCGATGTATTACAATGGTATGGGAATGAATCTGGGGTAAATAGTATGTCAGCATGGAATCTTCTAATTGTCCGGTTTCTACCTGCATTCTGTTTGTCAGCAAGCCAGGTGGCTATCTGTTGGAAACAGAAGATTGCTTTTCTCAAGGTTTGAGAGGGTGTTTGCCTGGTGTAGTTCCATCATAATCTTCTTGTTAGCATATAAGTTTCTGCTGAACACAATATAGAACTAGTTAGACATTGTGGTACACACCTGCGATCCTAGCACTTGGGGCTGAGGCAGGAGACTGGAGATTTTGAGGTCAACTTGGGCTACATAGTGAGACCTAGTCTCAAAAATGAGTGAATGAATAAATAAATAGATAAATAAGTAAAAATGGTACCAATAGAAACTCACTTTAACTTCTTTTACCATTGTCTTCCAATCCCACTCTTAGCTGACCTAGGATAATATCTAGGGCAAAGCATGTAGGTTTTCTGGTTGCTTCCAGGTAATGATGTATATTCTTAACACCAGATATTAAACATCCCCAAACAGTCTGAGATCAAGATTATAATCTCATCCTGTGTAAAGTTGCTCCCCTGTCTCTGGCTCAAGCCTGGCTGGACTTCAGAGGCCTAGAAGGAAGGAAAGTAAAGGAAGTTTTGTCCTCCCCATCTATGCTGCACTCAGGTGTAGGTGGGTCTGGGGGGTCGCAGAGTAGCAGCAGAGCAAGAGCCTTTCACCTGAGCTGGGAAGCTGCGCTCTGGCTCCTTACTCAGGTGTCCATGAGTTCCCTGAGGGTAATTCCAACAGGAACTCTTACAAAGCAATGGCTACAACTCTGTTCTGAATGTTATGAAAATGACCCTCAAAATAAGTCTCCTTGTAATTTATGCGGTTTGCAGTGTGCTTTTGTCTGTCTTGGTCTTGTAAACTGTTTTCCCTACAGGGTAGCTGTATAGTTCCGAACATGACAGTGGCCCTAGCTTGGAAGACCAGCTCATAGGACTGAGGCATTACCCTGGTGACCATGTCTTGATGGCCTGTTAGCTAACCCAGGTCCAAAGAGTCCACTGTGACGGACTTCCCCATTTCTTTTGCTCTAGACAGATGAGGAGAAAAGCACATTTCACAGTGGTCAGACCTCAGAGGCTCTGTGGGTTTCTGTCAGGGTGGTCCTGAACACTCAGAGTATAAACATCTGATAGGGTCCAGTGTGAAATGCCAACACCTGGTCAGACGAGCAGGGTTATATTCATACCTTGAGTATTACACATAAAGCAAGAGTGAAGCCTTCATACTTTGCTCTCATTTACAAGGGGGCATCAATTTTTTTTGGTTTTGGCAGTACTGCGGTTTGAACTCAGGACCTCACACTCACTAGACAAGCACTCTACCACTTGAACCATTCCACCAGCCCTTTTGCTTTCATTATTCTTTTAGTTAGGGTCTTGAATGTTTTCTTGGAGCTGACCTCAGACTTCAGCCTTCCTACATTTTCCTGCAGTATAGTTGGGACCAAAGCAGCATGCCACCACACACAGTTCATTGGCTGGCTTCAAATCTTGATCCTCCGGATCTTTTGCCTCCCAAGTATCTGGGATTACAGGTGTGCACCAACATTCCCAGCAAGAGGGCTTCACATTTTAAAGATCCCTTGATTATGGATTGAGTAGTTCCTTGACCCTGACCCTAATGCATCAGATGTGACTTTATTTGGAAATAGGGTCAGAGCAGATATAACCAGTTATGACGAGGACATACTAGAGTAAGGTATGTCTATTGTCCTTATAAGAAGGCCATGGACAGACTGAGACACACTGCAGGATTGTCATGCAATAGTGAGGGCAGAGCCAAAGGAAGTCAAGGATTGCTGACAACAAACAGAAACTAGGAAGAGAGAAGACAGCTCCATCCCCTAGGGCCTTTTGAGGGAGTCCTGCCCTGTCAACACTTTGATTTCAGACTTCTGAGCTCTAGAACCATAAGAGAATAGATTTCTGTGGTTTTAAGCCACACAGGTAGAGTATTTTGTTACGGCAGCCCTAGGAAATGAATGCGTCCTCTTATGGCCCCTCCAGCAGGATTGTAATTGCCTTTCCTTGTGAGCACATCTGATCTCACTCAATAGACTGCAAGCTCTGAAGATTCCCTAGAGCCCATGCCTAGCACGGAACACAGGGCATGCCAGTAAATTTTGGTTGAACGCACAAATTTTAAGACTTTAGCTCTTAATGGCGTATTAAATACAGACAAAATATAAGAATTAACAAGGGAGAATGCCTGCCTAGATCGGTGTGTGCATTTTATTCATAACAACATTATATAAGCTTGCTTGTGGTTTTCATAAAGGACCTAGTATAGCCTAATTTGAACTCAGATCAGTGGCTTCTCTCTGCAATGCGAATGAAACACAGCAGAAGTCTTCATCTCCTCCTGGAGTGTTAGAGGTGATTGCTGGGCCAGTCAAATGATGGGCTGTGGTCTTCACCGCCTCATAACTTCTCAGCATCTTTTCTGGCTTTTTTCACTGGAGCTGGAATAGCTGCTGAGGGACTCTTCCTGCCTGTGAGATTTACATTATTTGAGATTTAAAGCAAACACTATTTCAAAACTAGAAGTAACTTCAATAATTGACTGAAGTTAATGCCCCAAGGCAGACTCTCAGGTCATCAATTTAACCGACCTGGTTCTTAGTTGCCAGAAAATGGCTGGCCTCTGGATCATTGCTGTATACCTAAGAGGCCACAACTGGAGGGTCCCCATGCCTTGGAGAAGATTTGTGATCATATGTTCATTGGGTCTTTATTTCTTCATGAAGTCCGTTCTGAATAGCGATTTGACACATGCTCAGTGAGAGGAAGGAGAGCACATATGTTTGTGCGGGTGTGTTCATGCATGACCCAGGACCAGCAGAGGTGAAGGATGAGGGAGAATTCATATTGCAATTGAAGGAAGATATATAAGAAAATACATGGGAGATAAGAAGAAACCTGAATAATCAGAAAGGTTCCCAATTCCTTTAATAATTTTCTTTCCTTGCAATCCTTTATTCTTTGTATTTTAAAATTTTGGTTCCACTTGGTGTGTCATTTACTTCATATTCAAATGGGATGACCAGTAATACTGGCTCATGGTTTCAGAGGTTTCAGCCCATAGTCAATTGGCTCCATTGCTTTACGAATGGCGAGGCAGAACATCATGGTGGAAGAACATAGGTAGAAGAAAGCTGCTGACCTCATGGCAGCCAGGAAGTACAGTGAGCATAAGGCGCCAGGGAGAAGATACACTCTTCAAAGGCATGTCACCAGTGACCTCCTTCCTCCAACAGACACCACCTTCTATTTCCACCCCCCCCCCCCCCCAGTAATACCATGAAATTATTACTCCATCTATGGATTAATCCATTGATTATGTCAGAGCCCTCAAGATCCAATTACCTCTCAATGATTGGATCCACCAGTTGGAAACTAGGCTTCAACATAAGAGTTTTGGGGGGCACTTCATATCCAAACTATAATAGGTGAGTCTTCCATTTTCACCACTTTATAGTAATGAAATCAAGGGACAGAGACGTTAAGTACCTTGCCCAGGTTCACCCAGCTAACCACTAGGTGCTCTAATCTAGTCATCCAGGGAAAAAAGTGCAAATGTAATGAGGTCTTGAGCAAAATGAGATCCATAGAAATGGATTGGCAGAAGTGAGTTGGGATATCAAACCTTTGGGGACCACTTGACCATGTGTGATAGCAAAGTGGGGGTAGATATTGGGAGAAGGAAAGGTACAAAGAATCACCCAAGTTTTTGCCTTAGGTTGCTGAGGAAATAGCAGTATCTCAATTAAAATAGGAACACCCAGAAGAGAAGCTGGTTTTTGGAACAAGAGAGCATGTTGGTGTCAGTTACCAGCATTGCTGCTCTGTGCTACTCCAATCCTGCCTCCTTGATTTTACTTGGGTTTATAACCCATTCTTTGTATAACAATCTGCATATAATATAAAGCAGATCATATTTATTTCCTGCTAAAATCCTTCAATGTCTTCATATCTAAAAAATGTAAAATCTATTGTACTTGTAGTCAACAAACCCTACATGAGGTGTTCTAGCCTGTCTTTCTGACACCATCTCATACCCTTCACCCTGTTCTGCCTTGCTCCCTCCAATCTCCCTGATTTCTGTTCACCACACCCATAGAGCCCCGCCTATGTGTGGGTCTCTGCATGCTAACCAATCTCTCTGCATTGCTCCTGTTCCAAGCTAACAGTCCCCTCTGAAATGCTCACCCATACAGAGGCCTGCTTGCCTAGAGTGTGCCCTTTGAATTACCTTTTATCACATTCCTTAGTTTTATCAATGATCATGGATGGAATCATGTTTATTTGGGGCTGTCTGTACCAGTTTCTTACTGCTGCTGTACCAAATGACTGCAAACTTGGTGGTTTAAAGTAGTAGAGATTTATTCTCTCACACACTAAACATCAGAAGTCCAAAATCAGCATCACTGTACCAAAATCAAGTGTCAGTAGGCCCACGTCGCCACCAGAGACTTTAAGGAAGAATCATTCCTTGCCTCTTCCACCGTCTGGTGGCATTCATTGCCTTGTGTCTACATTGCTCCAAGATTTGAGACCAGCAGCTTCAGATCTTTCTCTGCTCAACCTTCTTATCACCTTTTCTTCTGGTATCTGTCAAAATCTTTCTCTGCCTGCCTCTTAGAAGAATCCATGGGACCGCAGGATGGACCCACCCTGATAGATGAGGTTAATCTCACCATGTCAAGATCCTTAACTTAATCACATCTATAATGGCCTTTTTTCCATATAAGGTGACATTTACAGGCTCTAGGGATTAGGACCTGACATCGTTTGGGGGCCTCTTATAGTTTCTACCTCCATCCACTTATTTTATGGAAGAAGTCTATTGCACCCTGGTGCCTAGAATCACACCCAGCATGTGGCAGATGCTCAATTATTATTATTTATGAAATGAATAAATAAATTAATATAGCTAAGTATACTTTATTCCAAAAAGTGTTTTCCCTTAAATGTTCATAATTTAATAACAATATGCCATACTCATGTAACTTCTTTAACAATGAAATAACTTTGCTATGACAGTCATTTTCCAAAAATGAAAACATGACTTAATGAAATGGCATTTTATTATCTTGTTTAAATTAAATGGCTCTTTTGTGTTCAGTAGTAAGCATCACTAAGTGTGTCTATCTTGCTAATACAGCAGCATTATTATATTCTAAATTATACAATTTAATTACATGTAACTTGAAATTTAAGCTGAAATATTGTTGAGTATGACCTTTCTATTCCCTCATGGATAGTTTTCCGAATGATGTGATAGAAAAGTTTAGCAAGCTCATATCTTTTCAATGGGTTAAATAAATCCTTAAGAAACCGATAAACTGGGGTCTTTTGCTTTGCCACTTATTGGCTACATGACCCCCTTTGCAAGATATTTGAGTGCCCAAGATTCATGGGCCCCACTCTATGACATAGGGTTCTTCTTAGGAAAAACCCTAAGAAAGAAGAACCCTAAAATGGTCCTCTTGGTTGCTAGCCAATATTAGCTCCCATTTTCTCCTTATTTTCCTACAAAAATGAGGGGGGAGGCGTAGTCTATTTTAGAGCTGATAAGTAATTCCTCAAACCCACAAATACTATACATAAACATATTGAACTAAAATTGCTCATACTCAGCACAGCATGGAGTGATACCCCTGCCAGTAGGATATGTGACCTTGTTCCATTGCACTGGACTAAGAAACTGCCCCAGGGGCATCCTTGTGTGGGTGAGCCAGGTAGTAGAGGAAGAAAGAGTTAAGTTTAATCTTTTTTTTGGAGAGGACACTGTTCTTTGGGCATCTGTGGTTAAGCAGACCTGATCTCCATAATTCAGGCTATGTGCGGCAGGCAGAGGGAAAGGGGGGTTGCCATGAGGATGGTCAAAGAATAGAGAGACAGAAAAGGGAATTGACACATGGGGAAGACCAGGGTTTCTTCCAGGAGAAATAGGCTATATATAGGTGAGTCTTTTGAGACATGAAAAAAGGGTCAGTCTACCAATCTGAGGCTGAGCAAACAGGGAACCAGGGGTCATAGAATATATATCATGCTATTTCATCTTCAATATTTCTTCTATTACAGCTCACTTTTTCATACAATCTGAGATTTGGAGGAGTCCTGAGAGAGAATTTGGATCAACCTTCTTCCCCCTGCAAAAATCTCTACAGCATTCACAATAGATGGCCATCCTTTGTGGTATTGCCTTTTTTGTAATTTAGTTTCTTTTGTAATCAGTGTTTATAGAACATCATTACATTAATGAGTCTATTTTTCAAGTCCCATGGAAATAGCTGTCTTTGTTGTGTTTGTGTGCATATGCACATGCATGTCCCATTTCAGACTAGACCCTAGAACTTTCTGCACCTGATGGTTCCAACTATGAGAAGGGGACCAAGAAGGGAAAAGGGCAACTTTTCAATCCAGACTCTTGGGCAGGAGTCAATGCTAGAGAATGGGGATGGAGGAGAGGAATCATCAGAAGAAATCTACTGGTTCAAAAAAAGTCTTTCTAATCTTTAATATTGTTCTAATAGAATACTACAAATCAAAATTTTCTGATATACAAGTAACACACATGTACAGGACAATTTTAGAAATATTCCCAAAGCCCTCACACAAAATAATAAGCATCTGAGAGTCCTGGGACTATACTGTTTCTTCTATTCTATATTCAGCTCTTTCCACGTTGTCATATGGCCATCTTTGTGCGGCACTGAACATTCTGCTACAATGCAGTTCCTAGTTAGCACATCATATTCTACAATACAGTGGTGAATTATTTAGCAAGCCCCTTCCAGTTTCCTCTCACCTCTTGCCTTCTCCTGCTGGCCAGGGAAGCTACCTCTGGCATAAGCACTTCCTAATCTGCCTTGACTTTCATCCAGTACATAAATGCTTGTCCCAATGCATTTGGATGGGATGATACAATTACAGTGTATTTCCTGGGAGTAACCACAGTGGGGCTGTGGAGTCTGTCTTTGGGCTTTGTGTAGATGATGTGTTAATTACACTCTGTCAAGCCACAAAGTTCTATTCCCCGAGCTTCTCTCAGTGAGCACAAGCATTTGTGTTTCACACTGCAGGTGAGGATGTGTCTAAATGGTCCCTTTATAACAACCTTGGCTGACAACTTTGGTTCTGTTGAGTTGCCACAGTCAAGACCCTGAACTTGTATTGAACCAGAATGGGTCACAGAAGAATTACCAGCTTCATATCCTCTGACAAGTGACCAAGGCCAAAGGATGGACCGAGGATCCCACTCCAGCATAGGTAGTCCTGCTCACACATCACCACTTTTACCCCATTGGCTCTCTGCTGGCCCTGACCCAAATGGGGTATTACACTGCACTGTTGTTGTCTGTAAAAAGTGGCAACAAAGCCTGGAGGTAGAAGTCGCACACTTACAATGGGATCTAGGGACCTTCCATGTCCTGATGCTTCAAGGACAGAGACAACCAGGTAGTCTAACATTAAAGAATTATGAATCTGTCTAGAACCAAGTACCTTATTAATGTGGGCTATTCTCCTCTGAAAGGGACCCATGCACACACATGCCTGCACACCTCCCAACCCTTTAAAAGAAATCCTGGGATGATAAGACTTCACCTGCTGATTTGACCTCTGAGTTCCCAACTCTCCATCTCATTTGGTCCTGAATGAACCACCATAAAGTCAACCTTGGTACTTTGTTCTTCTTGGCCCCAATAACCTTCACCTACTCTGTGTGTACAGCCACACTCTAGGTATTTTCATTATCTTCCCTCAACTTGCTTCCTCCAATATCCTTTGTTAGACATAACCGCTGATTTCATGGGGAGGGGTGTTAACTGGAGGATGCTTGGGTGTCAGATTAGAGGAGGGTTTTTTTTTTTGTGATATTTGGGGCTTGAACTTAGGGCCTTCCACTTGCTAGGTAGGCACTCTATCACTTGTACCTCTTCGCTAGCCCTGTTTTGTGTTGGGTATTTTCAAGATAGGGTCTCTCGAACTGTTTGCCCTGGCCTGCTTCAAACCGCAATCTTCCTGATCTCTGTTTCCTGAGTATCTAGGATTATTGGCATGAGTCACTGACACCAAGCTGATTAATTTTCACATAGAACAATGCCTTTTCTTCTCTTCTTGCTTAAACAGTGATGCTGTGTTCTGGGTTTTGTGATGGCAGTGACAAGGCTTTGCTGGCAGTGGATGTGGACGCACAGGAGCCAGAGCAGGAGAGAAAGATGAAGTTAGACATATGTGTAGTGGCCCATGGTATTTATTGATTTTCAGCACTCACTCTCTCTCCTGCTAACAGACCTTGTCTCCTTGCTGTAAAGATATGCACTTGACCTGGCCTAGTTCATCACTGTGACCCTTCTTCTGGACATTTCCATCAGCCCAGGCCTGGGTGTCAGACCCATACAGAATTAGGCAGAGTCTGTCTTGGGATTGACTCACAGATATCAGGAGAGAACCCTTTTCTTTCTAATTGGTTTGTGAAGTAAGGGCTGCTGTGTTCCATGTGGATGAGGAGAATAAACAAAGCCAACATGTAAAAAAAGAGTAAAGATAACCAGAAGTGAGGGACAAGAGGAAAGAGAAGTATTGTGGAGACACCAACCATTAGCACAGTCATTGAAACCAGGGTCCCTTCCATTGCTACTTGAATTACATGAGGATCCTCAGCACTTTTCTCAACGATGGGAACCAGTTATTCTACTGTCTTCCATAAACTAGTTTCTGATGGATTTTGACATACATGTCCAAAGGGCCCTGGCTAACACACTTTCTGATGCCAGCAGGTGCCAGTTTGATTTGTGAATACAGAAGAGATATCCCTCTAGGGACCTAGGAAATAAATAACACAAGGACAATTTGAGGAAGACTTGTGTCCTGCAGGCAAGCAGAGGAGGCCTCCTGCCATTGTAATTTGGATTAAAAAAAGAGAAGTATGACCTAGTTGTATAATTGTAGGCCAATGAAACCAGGAACATGTAGATTCTACTTTCACAAATTCACACAAAGCTCTTACCCTAAATGACTCCTGGCTCTTGCACCTCAGGAACCAGGTCATCAAATTTTCTCAGACCTGAAATCTAGCCATGGAGATCACTTTAGTTGCACACACCATCTACTTCACTCAACACTCTTTAGAGAGAAGTATTGAAGAGGATTCTTAGGTCTTAGTGGTCAGGTAAGTGGAGAAGAAAAGATAATCAAAGGCAACGTCAAGATTTGAGGTTGGGGAGGCAAGTGTTTACTGAGTCCAGTGAAGTAGACAAAAAAAATCATCAAAGTTGGGCATGGCAGAAACTAACTGTGATTTCAGTACTGGGACTGAGGCAGGAGAATCATGACTTCAAGGCCAGCCTGGGCTACATAGTGAGACCCTGTCTCAAAAAACAAAAAACCCCAAAAACCTTAACTGAGGATAGTGTAGGTATGTGGAAGAGAGAAATTTATAGATCAACGTATTACATAGAAGGTACATGCAGGACACTGAACCCCTGTGTTCCTGCCATATTGGGAGGTGCTTGGAAACATCTAGAACTCAGAGAAATGCTCCAGGCCAGGACTTAAGAGTATATGTCACAGGAAAATGTATGGAATTAAAGCCACAAAGGTTAAATAACTGTCTTACATAAGAAGATGATTGCATTTAGATTCCTAGGCCCACTGTAGCAAATTACCACAAGTTGGATAGCATAAAACAAGAGAAATTTATTCTTACAGTTAAGGAGCTCAGAGGTCCAAATTCAGGATCCCTCTGAATGCTCTAAAGAGTCTTCTTACAGGATTGGCATCAAATAGTAGGGAGCCTGCTTAGCAAGTGCAAGGCCCTGAATTCAACTCACAGTACTGCCAAAAAAAAAAAAAGTCTTCTTCCTTGATCCTTCTAGCTTCTAGGAGTTGCCATCTTTGGCATTACCTGGCTTTCAACTGCATCACTTCAGGCTCTGCCTCTAGTCCCTTAGTCACTTTTTCTGTGTCTATCTTTGTGTGTTCTTTCCTGTCCTTTCTTCTCCTTATAATGACCCTAGCTATTTTGGATTTAGAGCCCTCCATGATCACGTATGACCTTATCCTAACTAATTACATCTGCTAAGACCCTAATTCCAAATAAGGTCACATTCTGAGTTTTTGAGTGGACATGAATTAGGGAGGGCACTATTAAACTCAGTAAAATGGGGAAGAGATATGAAAGAGAGCTAAAAGGTAGCATGATAGGTTAGAAGGATGTAGTAGCAGGGAGGTAAGAAGAGAGACAGAGGAAGGAAAATGAGATAGACAGACAGACTAACCATGGTGGACATCCACCCTCTTCTGCTGAGAGGTCAGGTATGGACCACAAGTGTGTCTGTCAGATAGTAACAACCATAGAGTAACCAAAAATGAAGTCTGTCCATAACTGGAGGGCCACCCCCAGAATTAAGGACTGTCAGTGCTACACCTGGATAGTCCCAGGCACCCTGGGACACCCTCCCTCGGTACTAGCAATTTATTAGAATTGAGGATGGTGGGGAGGGGGGGAAGGCAGGGCTGAGGCCTAATGGTTTGAAGTCTGATTGAGGATTAAGAAACATACTTGCCTGGGGTGCACTTGTGGCTCTCATTGTGGTTGCATTATTGTTCTGACAATTCTACCGTATTTGGAATGTTCTTGCTTAAGATGTGAATTTGGGGTTTTGGTCCAATGTAGAATCTTTGGGTAAGATCAGCTGAATCCTAGCCATCTGACATCAAACCAAATTATCTGACCAACCAAATTATTGGAGATGAAAGTGTCTATCAAATGCCATGAACACCCCTCCAACCCTCCTTGTCTGTCAGGACATTCTAGGATATGCTATTTAAATGAATCCAGTTTTGAAAGTTCATTTGTCTCTACTGAATGAGATAGCTATCTTACTCTGCCATCAGAGTTCTTATCTTCAAAGCATTCAGCACAAGTCAAAAGCCTTGATTTTTTTTTTTTCTTTAAAAAGAAATCGTCAGTATGTCTGACTCCATGCAGACCTCTGGATGTGTGATTTCATTATTCATGGTTGCACTCCTCTTCTGGCTTTTGATATGTAGTTTACAGAGTGTGTGCATAAGGAGGCTCTCTTTTCCATAAACTGATCTCTTTACCCTCTCAGCCTGGAATAACTTTCCATTTATTCCTTTGATAAAGCGTGAGCCAGCATATATTAAATTTATCATGCTACTGATGCAGCACTGGACTCACCCAGCCCAGATCAGCAGCTAGATCCCTCACAGTGCCTCTCAGGGATGTGCTGGGGGTGAGCAACAAGGGGGACCTGTGCAATTTTTCACAACCATCACATCTGGAGAAGGAATTCTTCTGAGAACACTTTGCAAAGTCTATCAGCAGTATCCCACTCAATTATTATCTTCCCAACATAGTTACATAAATAATCTCAGCCTTGGCTCATGAATAAGTACTTTTAAATGTACTTATTCATGAAAAAATAAACCAAAGAAAACCATTCAATTAGTATTCTTCAGTAACTGTCCATCTCTCTTCTGATAAAGATTAATGTTATGAAGTTGACTTCTGAGGACCTTGCCTTGTCCCAGTCTCTCCTTTCCTTCTGTCTAATTCTTTTGGTTTGATACTTCCCTTCTGCTACTTCCTCTGAGTTCAATGGTCTTCATTCTCCCTTCATCTGCTATCTCTTACTCATTCTTCTCTTGTCACCTCAATGATCACTTTCTTGGAGAAGCCTTTCCTTACCTACTCTGTGGTCCATCCACCTATTTACCCTTGATCCCTAGAGTTGGCTGGGGTCCTCTTTTACTTGCACATAACCTCTACTGTTATGGTTTGAATATAAAATGTTCCAAAAGTCTCATGTGTTAAAGGTTTGGTCCCCAGCTGGTGGTGCTATCCAGAGGTGATTGAATCGTGAGGGCATTATAGCTGAATGGGCTATTAGTTGGAGAAGTAGGTCACTAGGGGTGTGGTTTTAAAGGGTATGTTTTATCCCTGGCTCCTTTCTCTCCCATTCTCTCTGCTCCTTGGCCAAGAAGTGAACAGCCTTGCTCCACCAGTTGCTCCTCACCATGATGGTCCACCTTGGCTCAGGCCAATAGCAACAGAGCCGAGTATGGACTACAAACTCCAAAACTGAGTCAAAATGAACCTTTTCTCCTATAAGTTAACTTTCTCAAGTATTTTGTCACAGCAATGGAAAGCTAACACACCTACAAAGTGAGGACAGGCTGGATAAGCCAGCATTATCAAAGTCTCAGGATAGATGAATGAGAATCCGTTGAGCTGCAGATACTCACCCTCCAAAGTTTACTGCCTAATCTGTGAACTACCATCCCTTGGGAATTCAGGAGAGTCCATGTGCATGCAGGCGTGTGTGTTTGCAGTCCTATATTCCTCTCATAGCACAATGATTTAGTAGGTGTAGACATCCATACCTTATTTATATTTTTAGATTGTAAATACTTTGAGAACAGAAGATACTTATCTATTTTACCTTTGAATCCACCTACAATACTTTAAATACACTAATAGCAGATTCTCAATAAGGTTTATTGAGTTAATATATTAAAGTATGTGAAATTATTTTAAGCATTTTCTTATGTATTTCTGAGAAATACGGAAATCTTCATCTCCTCCCATCAATAACATTTTTTTTTCATTTTTCTTTTATTATTCATATGTGCATACAAGGCTTGGTTCATTTCTCCCCCCTGCCCCCACCCCCTCCCTTACCACCCACTCTGCCCCCTCCCTCTCCCCCCTCAATACCCAGCTGAAACTATTTTGCCCTTATTTCTAATTTTGTTGTAGAGAGAGTATAAGCAATAATAGGAAGGAACAAGGGTTTTTGCTGGTTGAGATAAGGATAGCTATACAGGGCATTGACTCACATTGATTTCCTGTGCGTGGGTGTTACCTTCTAGGTTAATTCTTTTTGATCTAACCTTTTCTCTAGTACCTGTTCCCCTTTTCCTATTGGCCTCAGTTGCTTTTAAGGTATCTGCTTTAGTTTCTCTGCGTTAAGGGCAACAAATGCTAGCTAGTTTTTTAGGTGTCTTATCTATCCTCACCCCTTCCTTGTGTGCTCTCACTTTTATCATGTGCTCATAGTCCAATCCCCTTGTTGTGTTTGCCCTTGATCTAATGTCCACATAAGAGGGAGAACATACGATTTTTGGTCTTTTGGGCCAGGCTAACCTCACTCAGAATGATGTTCTCCAATTCCATCCATTTACCAGTGAATGATAACATTTCGTTCTTCTTCATGGCTGCATAAAATTCCATTGTGTATAAATACCACATTTTCTTAATCCATTCGTCAGTGCTGGGGCATCTTGGCTGTTTCCATAACTTGGCTATTGTGAATAGTGCCGCAATAAACATGAATGTGCAGGTGCCTCTGGAGTAACAGTCTTTTGGGTATATCCCCAAGAGTGGTATTGCTGGATCAAATGGTAGATCCATGTCTAGCTTTTTAAGTAGCCTCCAAATTTTTTTCCAGAGTGGTTGTACTAGTCTACATTCCCACCAACAGTGTAAGAGGGTTCCTTTTTCCCCGCATCCTCGCCAACACCTGTTGTTGGTGGTGTTGCTGATGATGGCTATTCTAACAGGGGTGAGGTGGAATCTTAGCGTGGTTTTAATTTGCATTTCCTTTATTGCTAGAGATGGTGAGCATTTTTTCATGTGTTTTCTGGCCATTTGAATTTCTTCTTTTGAGAAAGTTCTGTTTAGTTCACGTGCCCATTTCTTTATTGGTTCATTAGTTTGGGGAGAATTTAGTTTTTTAAGTTCCCTGTATATTCTGGTTATCAGTCCTTTGTCTGATGTATAATTGGCAAATATTTTCTCCCACTCTGTGGGTGTTCTCTTCAGTTTAGAGACCATTTCTTTTGATGAACAGAAGCTTTTTAGTTTTATGAGGTCCCATTTATCTATGCTATCTCTTAGTTGCTGTGCTGCTGGGGTTTCATTGAGAAAGTTCTTACCTACACCTACTAACTCCAGAGTATTTCCTACTCTTTCTTGTATCAACTTAAGAGTTTGGGGTCTGATATTAAGATCCTTGATCCATTTTGAGTTAATCTTGGTATAGGGTGATAAACATGGATCTAGTTTCAGTTTTTTGCAGACTGCTAACCAGTTTTCCCAGCAGTTTTTGTTGAAGAGGCTGCTATTTCTCCATCGTATATTTTTAGCTCCTTTGTCAAAGATAAGTTGCTCATAGTTGTGTGGCTTCATATCTGGGTCCTCTATTCTGTTCCACTGGTCTTCATGTCTGTTTTTGTGCCAGTACCATGCTGTTTTTATTGTTATTGCTTTGTAATATAGTTTGAAGTCAGGTATTGTGATACCTCCTGCATTGTTCTTTTGACTGAGTATTGCCTTGGCTATTCGTGGCCTCTTGTGTTTCCATATAAATTTCACAGTAGATTTTTCAATCTCTTTAATGAATGTCACTGGAATTTTGATGGGAATTGCATTAAACATGTAGATTACTTTGGGGAGTATCGACATTTTTACTATGTTGATTCTACCAATCCATGAGCATGGGAGATCTCTCCACTTTCTATAGTCTTCCTCAATCTCTTTCTTCAGAAGTTTATAGTTTTCCTTGTAGAGGTCTTTCACATCTTTTGTTAGGTTTACACCTAGGTATTTGATTTTTTTTGAGGCTATTGTAAATGGAATTGTTTTCATACATTCTTTTTCCGTTTGCTCATTGTTAGTGTATAGAAATGCTAATGATTTTTCTATGTTGATTTTATATCCTGCTACCTTGCTATAGCTATTGATGATGTCTAGAAGCTTCTGAGTAGAGTTTTTTGGGTCTTTAAGGTATAGGATCATGTCGTCTGCAAATAGGGATATTTTGACAGTTTCTTTACCTATTTGTATTCCTTTTATTCCTTCTTCTTGCCTAATTGCTTTGGCTAGGAATTCCAGTACTATGTTGAATAGGAGTGGAGATAGTGGGCATCCTTGTCTGGTTCCTGATTTTAGAGGGAATGGTTTCAGTTTTTCTCCGTTAAGTATGATGCTGGCTGTAGGTTTGTCATATATAGCTTTTATAATGTTGAGGAACTTTCCTTCTATTCCTAGTTTTCTTAGAGCTTTTATCATGAAATGATGTCGGATCTTATCAAAGGCTTTTTCTGCATCTATTGAGATGATCAAGTGGTTTTTGTCTTTGCTTCTGTTAATGTGGTTTATTATGTTTATTGATTTTCGTATGTTGAACCACCCCTGCATCCCTGGGATGAAGCCTACTTGGTCGTGGTGAATAATCTTTTTGATGTGTTGCTGAATTCGGTTTGCCATTTTTTTGTTGAGGATTTTTGCATCAATGTTCATTAAGGAGATTGGCCTATAGTTCTCCTCTTTGGAGGTGTCTTTGCCTGGTTTGGGGATAAGTGTAATAGTGGCTTCATAAAATGTGTTTGGCAGTTTTCCTTCCCTTTCTATTTCATGGAACAGTTTAAGGAGGGTTGGTATCAGTTCTTCTTTAAAGGTCTGATAGAATTCAGCAGAGAATCCATCAGGTCCTGAACTTTTCTTTTTGGGGAGACTCTTTTTTTTTTTTTTTCATTTTTCTTTTATTATTCATATGTGCATACAAGGCTTGGTTCATTTCTCCCCCCTGCCCCCACCCCCTCCCTTACCACCCACTCTGCCCCCTCCCTCTCCCCCCCCAATACCCAGCAGAAACTATTTTGCCCTTATTTCTAATTTTGTTGTAGAGAGAGTATAAGCAATAATAGGAAGGAACAAGGGTTTTTGCTGGTTGAGATAAGGATAGCTATACAGGGCATTGACTCACATTGATTTCCTGTGCGTGGGTGTTACCTTCTAGGTTAATTCTTTTTGATCTAGCCTTTTCTCTAGTACCTGTTCCCCTTTTCCTATTGGCCTCAGTTGCTTTAAGGTATCTGCTTTAGTTTCTCTGCGTTAAGGGCAACAAATGCTAGCTAGTTTTTTAGGTGTCTTACCTATCCTCACCCCTCCCTTGTGTGCTCTCGCTTTCATCATGTGCTCATAGTCCAATCCCCTTGTTATGTTTGCCCTTGATCTAATGTCCACATATGAGGGAGAACATACGATTTTTGGTTTTTTGAGCCAGGCTAACCTCACTCAGAATGATGTTCTCCAATTCCATCCATTTACCAGCGAATGATAACATTTCGTTCTTCTTCATGGCTGCATAAAATTCCATTGTGTATAGATACCACATTTTCTTAATCCATTCGTCAGTGCTGGGGCATCTTGGCTGTTTCCCTAACTTGGCTATTGTGAATAGTGCTGCAATAAACATGGATGTGCAGGTGCCTCTGGAGTAACAGTCTTTTGGGTATATCTTGGGGAGACTCTTGATTGCTGCTTCAATTTCATTTTGTGTTATAGGTCTATTCAGGTGATTAATTTCCTCTTGGTTCAGTTTTGGATGATCATATGTATCTAGAAATCTGTCCATTTCTTTTAGATTTTCAAATTTATTTGAATATAGGTTCTCAAAGTAGTCTCTGATGATTTCCTGGACTTCCATGGTGAAAACTTAATTTCTAATGGTGCTGTTAATAGTAAAATTGTAAAGACATTTGTCTAAATATGTGTAAGACTGATTCTTTTGATCCCCTAAAAACTCAATTCCATTCAATTCAACTCAGCAAGTATTAATTAAGTGCCTCTGATGTCCATGGCCCCTAGTGTGAGAACAGAAAGCTTCACTTCAGTGGAATAGCTTTGGGTGAAAAATCTCTAAACAAGTCTAAACTCTCAAGTCTGACTTTGACAGTGACAATGCAATTCTTCCTTTTTTGTACTATAGTCGTTCATTCGTTCATTCAGCAAAACTTTATCGGACATTTGTTGGAAATGGCAATGATGGCTCTGGAGTAAATATTTTGGAAGGAGCAATACAAAAGAAGAAACTGTGTTTGTACTTACACATATGGAAGGAAAGTTCAGTAAGTTCAGATAAGGCACCTGACATAGAGCAAGAGACCTGGGGTTAGTTTCCTTACCCTGCTGTCGGTCACTAAGTAGTAAACTTAGAGAGTCACCTACAGCTCTGAACCTCAACTTGTTGTCTGTTTAGTGAGGTTGTTAGACTGGATGGTGCCAAAATAATATTTGGGATTAGGTGTCATTGTTCTAGATGGTTCTCACAGTTCCTAGCACTTCATGGCAGGAAGGCATAATTCCATTTTCACCTATAGAGCTCTATTCTTTTGGGACAAAGGGGTGGAAGGATCCAGCACACAGTTAGGTCTGAGTAGGAGTTCTGCTGCACGCTCTGGTTACCTCCATAAGGCCCAGAAAATCATCTCGGGACCTGGCCTACTCTATTGCATTGAAAGCATGAAACTGGATAATTTATTAGCACTTTCAACTGAACCAGTGATTTGGGATTGCACAAGATGGGAATGTATACATGACGTATTTTTTTTACTAGGGATTATGCAACTTCCTGCAAACAAAACTTCAGAACATTATGATTTTGATTTACTCTCTAATATTTCTAGGGTCTGTATGGAGATATATTTAATTTTTAAAATTTTGGGTGAATGTGTATAGAAAACAGCAACAGACACATGCTGCTGCTGTCAGAGAAATCTAAGATCAGATCCCTAAGCACATTCACTTACAGGTAACTGAAAACCCAACTATCAATGACTAGAATCCTAAGTTGTTTACCCAGGAAGGTGTCTGGAAGTGGTGGTTCCAGGTGTCAGGGATGACAGCAGAGCAGAGCCTTCCCCATGCCCTTCTCTTTTTTCATAGATTGGCAAACACCTTTTTAGAGGCCTTGCCGGGTGACTTCCCCTTTGTCTCAGCAGCAAAGGTCAACAAAGAAAATGTCTGCTATTGCTTTCAGCCTCTTCTATAGAAGAAATGAAAGCAAAGAGAAGGTTGAGCATGTCTGTGGCTGGTTGATCAAAGTATTAGAATCTGTCCATTTGATCCCCCAGCTCCAGCCATCATCTCTCTCCCACTCACTGTCTGACGGAGAATAATTCCACAGTGTCAGGCAGTTATGTAGCTAGCACCAAAGCTTACATTGCCAGGTAATTTCTGGTCTTCTGCATGTAGATTCTTATAGTGCAGCAGTCTAAACTAAAAAAAAAAAATTACCTGCTTCAATGGCAGTGATACAGAAGGAATGGATGCCTTTAATAAAAACTTATGGTTGAAAAAGTGGATAAGGAGATACACCAGAGTCACAGGTTCTTGTTTGTTATTATTATCATTATTATTATTGCTTGTGAAAAAGTCTTTATTTTAAGAAAAAAATTTAGTTAACAGAAAACTTTAACAAGTTTCACTTAGCAAAATACACCCAAAAGGAAATCACAGTACAAAGAAAGCTTTAAGTCATGTCCTCACCAGTTGATACAGTATTAGTATTGTGTCTCGAGTCTCAAAATGAACTTTTAAAAAACAAACTTAACCAAGAGGATTTTAAATGAAAATATAAAATAGAGTGAACAAACATGAGAAATGTTTCTCTTTGAATTAGGGATCTAGCACCTTTGGGTTCTCCAAAAGGGTACATCGTCCCAGTGTGCTCACTTGCGTGTGGTGTCAAAGATCCACATTTAACATATTTAAACTACTTTAACTCAGATAACATCACTCTGAAGTTCACTACCAAAATGTTAATCGAGAATAGTTGAAGAAAATAGTTTTAGGTTACTCAATATCACATGCTAGAAGATAAGTTTGCATGAGAAAACACTGAAGAAGTCATTTTTTAAATTCAGGTTTCACAACCTCACGGTGCAAAATGGGTCCCACAGCTTCCTCTAGAGTTAAAAACTGCTCTCTTCACTACTTATTGGCTGCCTATGAAAACTGGATTGAAACAACTGAAATGCGCTTACAAAACTAGTCATATCCACCGCTATGGTGTGCCCCATAACAGCCATTCACTGACTGGCTCCCCAGGCCACTTACAGTGGCTGCAGACACCCCTATGCCCTGCATCACCTGTCTGCTACAAGCCCCACTGCTGGCTCCTGTTGTTGCGTTCAGGAACAGTTCTGTGTATCTGTGCTGGGTGTTGGCCCTGTCTTGCCACAGCTTCTTCATGGGTGGCAAACTCAACATCAGCGTCTCCTGTCACTCTTCCATCAGGGTCAATCTCGATATGAACTCTCCCAGGGTTGAGTGGAGAGAAGAAGTTGTAAATGTTGTTCTCGGTGGCTTTGTAGGGCAGCCCCCTCGTGTGGACACAGTGGCCAGTGGTGCTGTGCACCGTGAACGCGCCATCTCTGTATCTGTGGTCATACACTTCTGAGAGACAGTAGCTGAGGTCTCTCCCAAACAGGTCGGTGGGGAAGCCATAGCCATCACATCACTGAGACCACTGTACTCCTCATAGGCCCCCATGGCCTGCTCTGTAGGCACTGGACCTCATCCTCTCCAGGCCTGCCTGTTTCTTGATGCCAGTGTACCTCCTGGCTGTCCCAGGTAGGTCATAAGGCCCTGGCTGCTGCATGACATAAACTTCAGAGGCGGATCTGAGTAAGACCTAACTTCTTCCTGACTGCTCTTGAACACCTCGATATACCTGTGCCCTATTCTCTCCTTGTGCATCTGTAGTGCCTTCTTGGCTAACTTCTGTGAGGCAAACTGCACAAAGGTCTCCCCTGAAATCTTGCCCTCTGGATCCGCTGGCAATGTGATCCCATTTGGCACAATTTCCAACCCTGAGAGGAACTGAACGATTTCTTCCTTTGTTCCTCCAAATGGGAGTCCCCAGAGGCTCACGAAGCCATCATCGGTGCTATCGGTGCTGTTTCCACCACTGTGCTCCGAGACCCAATCCATCTCGGTTCTGTGTGAATTGAACACCTCAATGTACCAGTGTCCCATGCTTTCCCTGTCTTTTTTTCAGAGCCAGTTTTGCATCATTTTCTGATTCAAGTTCAACAAAAGCCTCACCACTCTGCCTGCCTTGTCTAGTGTAAATGAAATGGACACCTGCGACCCCATCGTGAATTGTGCAGTCAGAGAGAAAGTTCTGCACATCCTGGACCAAGGCAGGCCATGAGTTTGACAACCAAGCCTTCACCTCCCTCAGGGCCTGGCATCTTGAATACTTGACAGGGCAGATGTCAGAGAAGCTTGGGTGGTTTTTTTGTGGCTTAAAGAACCACAGTGATGTCTTCAGTGGGAGATTTATGGTAGGTAATGAATTGTCCACTGAAGAAGGTAGAACTGATTGCTATTTTCATCAAGCAAGCATGGTTTATGACCAGAGAATCCCAAATTCCACCTGATGCTTAAAAACACAGTTGGCTCTGAGGGAAGTCCAGGTGCAACTTCTGTTGTTAACCTCGGGCCTGAGTCTCCACGCTGCTCTCACATCTGGATGTCTCCTCGGTGGTCCCTCAGTGCACCTAGAGAATGGGACACAGGGGACTTGGCAGTTGGAGCTGAGGCTTATTTTTAGAGCCTAGTCCTGCTGATCTAGAATAATGAGAATGAGGGACAATTAAGTTCCTTGCTTAGCCTATCTGGCTTCACTGATACTGTCCTCTGGGAAACTGTTCCTTATTGTCCCCTGTGGCACACCTGAGACATTAAAGAGACTGTAGTCAGAAATTACATAGACTTTACAGCTCACTTCATTTTGGGTGAAGTTTTGAGGATGTTAATATTGTCTTTTAAAATTTTTTTAGTGGAGTAGCTCAAGTTGTAAAGCACCTGCCTAGCAAGCATGAGACCCTGACTTCAAACCCTAGTACCACCAAAAAAAAGAGGATTAGAAGCATGGGTTACTGCCTGACCCTTTCCTTATGGAGTGAATTCAACTACGATATATTGTAAGAATTTAGTAAATGTCACAATGTACCCCCAGTACAACAATAACATAATTTAAAAATTAAAATTTTTGTTAGCGTAAATTCATTTTACAAAGGAGTTTCCTTGTATTATGTCCAAACATACATATAATATATTTTGGACATATTCACCCCCTTTTTATTACTTTCTTATCCTCTCCTTTTATATAATTGAAAATGGGTGTCATTGTATTTTAAAATTTCATGTATTTTCATACTTGTATATAAAGTACTTTCATCATATTCACACCCGTCCATCACCTTCTCCTTTCACCCTCCCCTATTGCTGGTTACCTCCTCAAAAAAAAAAAACCCAGTTCCTCTTTCATACCCATGCCTTTTTTTGTATCTGGTCTAGATTACATGTGTGAGAGAAAATGTGATATTTGCCTTTGTGAGGCTGGCTTATTTTGCTTAACATGATGATCCCCAGTTCCATCCATTTTCCTGCAAACAACATAATTTTATTCTTCTTTATGGTTGGATAATACCCTATTGTGTATATATAACACCTTTTCTTTATTGACCCATTGGTTTTTGCATACCTAGGCTGATGTTATAGCTTGGCTATTGTGAATAGTGCTAAAATAAAGATTGATGTCTCTATTGTAAATAACTTATATTCCTTCAGGGATAAGCTGAGGAGTAGTATAGCAGAATCATAAGGTAGTTATATTTTTAGTTTTTTTGAGGGGCCTCCATACTGATTTCCATAGTGAATGCACTAATTACATTATTACAGTGTAGAAAGTGTCCCTTTTCCCAGTACCTTCATCAGGATTTGCTGATGTTTGCTTTCTTGAAGATTGCCATACTGACTGGGGAGAGATGGAATCTCAGTGTAACTTTGATTTGTGGCATTTTTTATGGCTAAGAGTGTTCAACATTTCTTCATATATTTCATTGTCATTTGTACTTCTTTTGAGAACTGTTCATTTGCTCATTTATTAATCAGATTATTTTGGTGTTTAATTTTATGAGCTCTTTTTTCTATATATTAATTCCTTGTCCAATGAATAGCTATCACATAATGAGGCTATCTCTTTATTCTGGCAATTGATTTCTTTAGTGTGTAGAAGATTTTTTAATTTGATGGAATCCCATTTTTGTCAATCCTTGTTCTTATTTGCTGAGCAATTGGAGTCCTATTCAGAAAGTCTTTGCCTGTGTCTATATTTTGAAATGTTTTCCTCTGGTAGTTTAAAAGTTTCAGCTCATACACTAAGATCTTTGATTCATTTTAAATTGATTTTTTTGTACAGAGTTAGAGATAGGCATCTAGTTTCAGTCTTCTTCATATGAAGATCTAGATATTCATATGAATATCTAGTTTTCTCAACACAATTTATTGAAGAACCTATATTTTCTCCAACCTTTGTGCAAAATCAGATGGCTTGTTACTGGGTCTTCTATTTCATTGGTGTATGTGTTTTTGTACCAGTATAATGCTGGTTTTATTCTATGACTCTATAATATAACGTGAAGTCAGGTATTTTGATATCTCCAGCATTGTTCTTTTTTCTCAGGATTGTTTTGGTTATAAATAAGGTCTTTTCTGTTCCCATATGAATTTTAAGATTAATATTTCTATTTCTATAAAAAATAATGTTGGAATTTTGATGGGCATTGCATCAAATCTGAAGATTGCTTGAGGTGGTATAGCCACTTATACATTATTAATTCAGCTGATCCATCAAACATGGGAGGTTGTTCCATCTTCTAGAATCTTCTTCAATTACTTTCTTCAAAGTGTTACAGGGTTTTTTTTTTTTTTTTTTTTGTATAGGTCTTTTATCTCCTTAGTTAAGTTCATTACTATGGGTTTTTTGGTTTTTTGGTTTTGTTTTTTTTTTTTTTGAGGCTACCATGAATGGAATTGTTTCCCTAATTTCTTTCTCAGCCTGTTCAGTAATAGCATATAAAAAAGTTACTGATTTTTCTACAGATTTTATATCTTGCTACTTTGCTGAAAGTGTCTCTAACACCTAAGAGCTCTTTGGTGGAGGTTTTATGGTCTTTAAATATAGTATCAGATCATCTGCAATTACATCACTATTTTAAAAATTTCTTTTATTCATATGTGTATACAATGCTTGGGTCATTTCTCCCCGCTTCCCCCTGCACCTGCCTTGCCCCCTCCCTACTCCCTCACTACCAGGCAGAAACTATTTTGCCTGTATCTCTAATTTTGTTGAAGAGAGAGTATAAGCAATAATAGGAAGGAACAAGGGTTTTTACTAGTTGAGATAAGGATAGCTATACAGGGAGTTGACTCACATTGATTTCCTGTGCATGTGTGTTACCTTCTAGGTTAATTCCTTTTGATCTAACCTTTTCTCTAGTTCCTGGTCCCCTTCTCCTATTGGCCTCTGTTGCTTTAAAGTTTCTGCATTAGCTCCTTCGAATTGAGGACATCAAACGCTATCTTGTTTTTCGGGGGTTTCTTGCCTATCCTCATACCTCCCTTGTGTGCTCTCACCTCATCATGTGATCAAAGTCCAATCCCCTTGTTGTGTTTGCCCTTAATCTAAAGTCAGCATATGAAGGAGAACATATGATTTTTGGTCTTCTGAGCCTGGCTAACCTCGCTCAGGATGATATTCTCCAGTTCCATCCATCTGCCTGCAAATAAGATTTCATTCTTCATGGCCGAGTAGTATTCCATTGTATAAATACCACATTTTCTTAATCCATTCATCAGTAGTGGGGCATCTTGGCTGTTTCTATAACTTGGCCATTGTGAATAGCGCTGCAATAAACATGGGTGTGCAGGTGCCTTTGGAGTAACCTGTGTTGCATTCCTTTGGGTATATCCCCAGGAGTGAGTGGGATTACTGGATCATGTGGCAGATCTCTGTTTAGATTTTTAAGAAGCCTCCAAATTTTTTTCCAGAGTGGTTTTACTAGTTTACATTCCCACCAGCAGTGTAAGAGGGTTCCTTTTTCCCTGCATCCTTTCCAACACCTGTTGTTAGTGGTGTTGCTAATGATGGCTATTCTAACAGGGGTGAGGTGGAATTTTAGTGTGGTTTTGATTTGCATTTCCTTAATGGCTAGAGATGGTGAGCATTTTTTCATGTGTTTTTTGGCCATTTGAATTTCTTCTTTTGAGAAAGTTCACTTGACCATTGAAGAAATCTGTCCATTTCTTCAAGATTTTCAAATTTATTTGAATATAGATTCTCAAAGTAGTCTCTGATGATTTCCTGGACTTGCATGGTGTTTGTTGTTATCTCCCCTTTTGTATTCCTGATTGTACTGATTTGGGTTTTTTCTCTCATCATTTTAGTCAGGTTTGCCAGGGGTCTATTGATCTTATTTATTTTTTCAAAGAACCAACTTTTTGTTTCATTAATTCTTTGTATTTTTTTTTGTTTGTTTGTTTCTATTTCATTGATTTCAGCTCTTATTTTTATTATTTCTCTCCTTCTATTTGTTTTGGGATTTTCTTGTTCTTGTTTTTCTAGGAGTTTGAGATGTATCATTAGGTCATTGATTTGAGATCTTTCAGTCTTTTTAATATATGACTCATGGCTATACACTTTCCTTTCAGGACTGCCTTTGCTCTGTCCCAAAGGTTCTGGTAGGTTGTGTTTTCATTTTCATTGACTTCCAGGAACCTTTTAATTTCCTCTTTTATTTCATCAATGACCCCTTGTTCATTAAGCAATGAGTTATTCAGTTTCCAGCTGTTTGCAAGTTTTTTTGTCTTTACTTTTGTTGTTGAGTTCTAGTTTTAATGCATTGTGATCAGATAGAATGCATGGTATAATTTCTATTTTCTTATATTTGCTGAGGCTTGCTTTGTGCCCTAGGATATGATCTATTTTGTAGAAGGTTCTGTGGGCTGCTGAGAAGAATGTATATTGTGTAGAAGTTGGATGAAATGTTCTGTAGACATCAAGTAGGTCCATTTGATCTATGGTATGTTTTAGATCTAGGATTTCTTTATTTATTTTTTGTTTGGATGACCTATCTATTGATGATAGTGGAGTGTTAAAGTCCCACTACCACTGTGTTGGAGTTAATATATGCTTTTAGGTCCTTCAGGTTATGTTTGATGAAATTGGGTGCATTGACATTGGGTACATATAGGTTGATAATTGTTATTTCCTTTTGGTCTATTTCCCCTTTTATTAGTATGGAATGTCCTTCTTTATCTTGTTTGATCAATGTAGGTTTGAAGTCTACTTTGTCCGAGATATGTATTAATACTCCTGCCTGTTTTGGGGGGCCATTGGCTTGGTAAATCTTCTTCCAGCCTTTCATCCTAAGCCTATGCTTATTTCTATCAATGAGATGGGTCTCATGTAAGCCAAAAATTGTTGGATCTTCCTTTTTAATCCAGTTTCTCAAATGATGCCTTTTGATGGGGGCTTTAAGTCTGTTAACATTAAGTGTTAGTATTGATAGGTATGTGGAGATTCCTGTCATTTAGTTGTCTTAGTTGTTTGAGGGTTTGATTGTGTGTACCTAAGTTGAGGTTACTCTCTACTGTCTTGCTTTTTCTTTTCCTGTGGTTTGGTGCTGCCTGTCTTTTCATGGTTAAGTTGGGTTTCACTTTCTGTGTGCAGAATCCCTTGAAGAATCTTTTGTAGTGGTGGCTTTGTGATCATGTATTGTTTTAGTTTCTGCTTATCATGGAAGACTTTTACGCTCCATCTATTTTGAATGATAGTTTTGCTGGGTAGAGTATCCTGGGGTTGAAGTTATTTTCATTCAGTGCCCGAAAGACCTAACCCAAGCTCTTCTTGCTTTTAATATTTCTGTTGAGAATTCTGCTGTGATTTTGACAGGTTTACCTTTGTATGTTATTTGTTTTTTCTCTCTTACAGCCTTCAATATTCTTTCTCTAGTCTCTGTATTTGTTGTTTTAATGATAATATGTCATGGGGTAGTTCTATTTTAGTCAGGTGTGTTTGGTATTCTGGAGGCTTCCTGTACCTGTTAGGGCATAGTTTTCTCTAGATTTGGGAAATTTTCTGTTATTATTTTGTTGAATATATTATGCATTCCTTTTGCTTGCACCTCTTCTCCTTCTTCAGTGCCCATGATTCTCAGGTTTGGTCTTTTGATGGAGTCAGTGAGTTCTTGAATATTCCTTTCATAGGTCTTGAGTTGTCTGACTAATAATTCTTCAGGTTTTCCTTTAATTACCATTTCATCTTCAAGTTCTGAGATTCTGTCTTCTGCTTGTTCTAGTCTGCTGGAATGGCCTTCCATTTTGTTTTGCATTTCTGTTTTGTTCTTTTGTCTTAGGTTTTCCATATCCTGAATCCCTTTCTCTTTAATATTGTCTATTTTTGTCCTGAGTTCATTTATCTCTTTATTTATAGTGTTCTTTGTTTCACTTTAGTGTTTATACAGTGCTTCTATAGTTTCTTTTATTTGTTCTTGTGCTTTCTCAAATTATTTATTTTTGTTGTCTTGGAATTTCTTTAGTGTCTCCTGTACATTTTGGTTGACCATATCCAGTATCATCTCTATAAAATTCTCATTGAATACTTGAGGGATTTCAGGGTGTTCTTTTGGGCTTCATTGAGTTCTTTGGCATAGTTTATCTTCATTTTGTTGGAGTCTGGATCTGAGTATCTGTTTTCTTCATTTCCCTCTGGATCCTGTAGTAACTTATTATTAAGGGGAAAATGGTTTCCCTCTTTTTTCCGTCTTCCCATCATTTCCCTTGGTACTGTTATGTCCCTGTACTGTGTGTAATTCAGTATTGTCTAGCTTGTAATAGTAACCATGATGATATCTAGAATGGAAGGATGAGAGGAGAGGGAAAGCAAATAAGGTAGAGAAAAAGGGAAAAAAACAAAAGAAAAAACAGAGCCAAAGAAATAAACAGGGAGAGATAGTGTGCTAATCAACAATGAGTTAAACAGGCATTAGAGAGACAGAGAGAGGATAAAAAAAATTTTTTTCCCAAGTTCAAATGCAATAAAGTTTCAGTGGTGATAGTTTTGGTGTTAGTCCTTCAGCATCCAATCCTGGTGTTGGTGTCTGAGTAGTAGTTCTGTCATTGTCTCATCAAAGGGGGAAAAAAAATCCCAAGTTCAAATGCTATACAGTTTTAGTCTTAATAGTTTTGGTGTTAGTCCTTCAGCATCCAGTCCTGGTGTTTTTGTTTGAGTAGTAGTTCTGTCATTGTCTCATCAAAGGAAAAAAAAAAGAGTCTGGAGACAGCTTTGTGAATGTCTATCTGAGGCTGCAGCTCACCTGCCACCTACTGTCAGCCAGCTGCTGATGCAGGCTTTGTTTATTGCAGATCTCAGGAATGAGTTTACACTCACCTAGCCCTGCAGGCTTTGTTTATTTAGAGTGCTCCTGGATGCATGCCCCTTTTGTTTTCTCCAGTATACAGCCCTACCCGCCTGTTGCAATTGCAGTCTTTTTTTATTATTCAGAATTTGGTGGGGAGGTGCCCCTCCCCCACTCTCTGGTGAAGCATGCCACATGTTAGCCACTGTTGCAAGCCTTCCCCTCTCCAAGCACACTGGGGGAGGTGGTGCCACTCCTGCCTTCTCTGGCTGGCTTGTTTATTTACAGTTTGGGTGGGGAGTGCCTCTCCCCCACTCTCAGGAACTCAGGGCACCCCGCCCTCTTTGCTATATGTCTTTTTTTCTTTTTTCAGCTGCCTGTTTATTATTCAGGTTTTTTTTTTCTTTTTTCCCTGGGCGGGGGTCAATCTGTCCAGGGGGCTATGCTGATTTGTCCCAGGGAGTACTGTGTGCCCCTTATTTGCTCATTTGGTGGTCTCCCAAGCAGGTTAGGAGCTGGTGTCTGGCAGGGTGGGAGCCCTCCTGGTTTCTCCATTTAACGTGGAGTAGGGATGCTATGCATGGGCTGGGGGTGTGGAGGTGTCGGAGTTTTGCCTCTTCTTGGTGGTTTTTACTGCCAGGTGTATCTCCAGCATCTCTCCAAGAGTTTACTTTAGGAAGCACGCTTTCTGCTTGCTCCCACTTTTATATCTTTCTCTTGCCTTATGACTCTGGCTAAGAATTCAAGCACTACACTGAATTAGAGTAAAGTAATAGACACACTTGTGTCAGGCCTGACTTCAGATAAAATGCTTTCAGTTTTTCCCTATTTAGCATGATGTTGATTGCAGGTTTGCTATATGTAGCCTTTATTATATTGAGGTACATTCTTTCTGTTCCTAGTTTCTTCAAGGTTGTTAGCATGAAAGGGTGGTTAATTTTCTGTATCTATTGAGATGATCATGTGACTTTTGTCCTTTACCTTGTTTATGTTCTGTATTACCTTTATTGTCTTGGGTATGTTGAACCATTCTTGTGTGCCTGCAATAAAAACAACTTGATCGTGGTTCATGATCTTTTCAGTGTGTTGTTTGCCAGTATTTCATTGAGAATTTTTGCATCTATACTCATCAAGGAAATTGTTCTATAATACTCTGTTTTTGTTGTGTCCTTATCTGGTTTTGGTATTAGGGTAATAGTGTGCCTTTATAGAATGAGTTTAGTACATTTCCTTCCCTTTCTATTTGATAGCATATTCTGAGGGACATTGGTCTTTGTTCTTCTTTAAATGTCTGGTAGAATTCAGCAGTAAATCTGTCAGTCCTGGGCTTTTCCTTGTTGATTCTTTATTACTATTTCAAGTCTCATTGTTTGTTATAGACCAGTTTAAGTTGTCTATATCTTCCTTGTTTGGTTTTTGTAGATCATTATGTGTCAGCAAGTTATGTATTTCTTCTAGATTTTCCAGTTCATTGGAATTTAATTTTTAAAAATATTCCCCAATGATCTTCACTTTTCATCTCTGTGTTTTATGATTTAAGTCATCTCTGTCTTTCTTTTGGTTAATTTGACTAAAGGTTTCTCAATCTTGTTTATCATTTCAAAGAATCAATTCTTGTTTCATTGTTTCTTTTTATTCTTTTAGTCTCTATTTCATTAAGTTTTGTCATGATCTTTATTATTTCTTTCCATCTACTGATTTTGTGTTTGGCTTGTTTTTGTTTTTCTAAGAGCTCAAGGTATGTCATTAGATTATTTATTTGAGATGTCTCTGATTTTTTCATGTAGGCACTCATAACTATCAACTTTCTTCTTTGCACGATCTTTGAAATGTCCCAAAGGTTTTGGTATGATGTGTTTTCATTCCAGAAATTTTCTGATCTCCCCCTTCTTTCTTTGATGACCCACTGATTATTCAAAAGTGAATCATTCAATCTCCAACTGTTTGGATATTTTCTGTAGTTTCTTTTGATATTTATTTCTAATTTTGTTCCATAATGGTCTAGTAAAAAAACCAGGAAGTTGTTTCAGTTTTATTGTATTCGTTAAAACTTTATGTTCTAAAATATGATCTATTTTGGTGAAAGTTCTGTGGGCTGTTGAGCAGAATATGGATTCTACAGCTGTTGGATGAAATATTCTGTTAAGTCCACTTGATCTATAATACTATTTAAGTCTGAAGTTTCTTTGTTTTTTTTTTTTTAATCTGGATGACCTATCTATATTGGTGAGAGTGAGGTATTAATGCAATCCTACTATTATTATGTTGTGGGAGCTTATGGTGGATAATGCTGTTCACTCATGGAGACTGGGAGCCAAAGAGAGACAGGGAGGGGCCAGGGTTCCAATGTCCCTATTCAAGAGCATTTCCCAATAACCTAACTTCCCTTTGAGAGGTCCCCATGTACTAATGGTTCCATCCTCTCCCAATAGCACCACAATTTGGGGTCAAATCTCAAAACACTGGCTCTTGGGGACATTCAAGATCCATACTCTAGCAGGGCATAACCCTTATGAAAGCTAAACAGAAAAGGAAGGGGAATTAGACAGAAAGACTTCAGACTATGATGTAGCTCTCACACTGTGAAAAGAAATGGGAAAGGAAGTGCGGCCAGACAGACACAAAGTGATAGTCTTTCCAATGACAGCTCATTAGCAGAAGCCTACACTGGGCAGAAAAAGCCAGGTCTTGGGCCCCCTGTACTCAGTGTTGACCAGTCTTCTCAGAAAGAGTATGGCTTCAGCTCCAAAGCTAAATAAACCACTCCCCCAACTTCCAAGCTCTTTCTTGAAGGGAGATCCGCTCAGGACATTTCCTGGCTACCATGGTCAGGAAAGCTCTTTCTCAGTTTCATGTTGACTGCCTTGAGGTAATTCAGACTTTTGTCCTAAAGTTTGCTAACTTTGCCTGACACAGAATGCAGAATGAGAAGAGTTTGGGAAGTTGGGTGCTAGTCTAGTCAGTCTTATCTCCTGCTATGTCTATACTTCCCTACTTCTGAACTGACAAGCCTCCAAATTCTGTAACTCACAGAAAACCCAGATCTTGAATGGATCTAGAAAACAGCTCAGAAAAATTCCTCTTCTTCCCTCCACTCTGACAGATCTTCTCTGACCAAGTTCATTTTTTCTTGTAGGATCTTGTCAAAACTGCAAGAAGTAGCCCATATAACTCAGCATTCTAAAGTTTCCTGCCATTTCCCTTACCACCACAGCCCCAGGAGACATGTAACTTGAATCTCAAAGCATGACAAGCAAGAATCTGAAAAGAATGTCCATCCAACAAGTGTTAACATCCTAGCCTAGTGTAGTTGCGTTTTATTAGGTCATCTTTTCTTTTTTGTTTTCTTTGAGGCAGGGTCTTGGTATGTATGCTAGGCTAGCCTTGAACTTGAGATCTTCCTGCCTCCACCTCCCAAATGCACATCCCACCAATAGTTGGGTCTTCAATGACCTCTACCTTGCATCCCAAACTCAGTCATTCTTTATTTTCTTTACATTCTGTGTGGCCCTATTTACTATAACTAAATGTGTTTAGCTACAAGTTTATAGGGACATAAACTATGAAGTATTTTCATTGATTCAACAAAATATCTAGACATATATAGTTTCAGGGTAAGCTTGGCATTTCCATGATATCAAGACAGTCAGTTTCTGGCCACAGTTCCATGCACTGTATCTCACTTAACCATGCTCAGAAGCAGAAAGGAGCATCACATATGAGTATTGTCTTTGTGTGCCTCCTTTCTTTGATCAGGAAGGATAAATCCTTCCCAGAGGCCTACCAGCATAGTTCTAATACACTACATTCACTTGTAAAGGAACAGGAGCCTCTAGCACTTTCATTCCTTACATGGGAGAAGGGGGGTTTGGAGCACAGCCAAATGGCAGTGCTTGCCACGGGCTCATACCTATTGATCTTAGACCTTCACCTCCAACTTGGAAATAGAGAAACCATCTGTTTTTTCTACTGGGAAGTAGAAGGTCATGAATAAATTATGCTGCCAGAGCCCAGAGAGTCCTTAAAGCAAAGCATTGTCAATCTAAGGCATTCATTTCATTAAATTCATATTAAATTCATTTAATTTGATGGCATCTGATTGTTCCCTAGGATGGGGAGTATTGGCAAAATGGGAGAAAGGGAGAAAATTACCTCAATTCTACCTTACCATCCCCTCTTGTCTCCAGTACTGAATAATCATGAGACTCCTCGGCTACTCCAGTAATTTCTGGGGAACCAGACAGCTGAGTGAGTAAGTCCAGAGCAGGTGGTTGGTAGTTTCTGAAAACTCAGTGCTGGAATCCTGCAGAAGGCCATTGAAGAGAAATATACATTATGATGGTGTGAATTCAGCTACCAGTGAGGAAGCTGTGGGAGCAACATGGCTCCATATAATCCTGGAACCCTACCTTTGTAGAACTACTGAGCCTTTCTGCTTGTGTTATACTTATCTCATGGTGATTTTATCTTCTTTCTTCCCTCCCTCCCTCTCCCTCCCTTCTTTACTTCCTCCCTTTTCTTTATTTTTCTCTGCCCTTCCCTTCCTTCTTCCCTCCCTCCCTTCCTCTCTCCCTCTTCCTCTCTCACTCATTTCTCCCCCAGTGCTGGGAATACAACCCAGGGTCATGCATGCTAGGTAAATGGTTTACCTCTGATATACACCCTCGATTTTCTTAATCTCGGGTTTCTTAAAAGGTTTAAAAATTTTCCCTTTCGTTTCCAGAAGACTCTTCCTTTGAAAGCAGGCTTAGGTGATGGTCAATTGTGATCTAAAGCAGAAAGTTCATCAGAGTGCCCCAAAGAGTCAAAAGCAGTCATATAATCATGATGGTCATTTCTGGCCTGAGGCCTTTAAATTGGTCCAGTCCTGATGTCACGTCATATCTCTGCACCCCATGGGCTCCTCTTCTCTCTCACAGTTCCTACTTTGTCTTCCCTTCTTAGGTTCCCATGGCTTTGTACCACCTGACTCCACTATACCTCTTTAAAACTTTTTGGTTTTGCTTGTTCCCTGGTGTTTGGGGAACTACATAGAGGTCCTCACTGACCACTCCAGGCTCCTAGAAACGCAGACTACCCTGGCCAGATTTCCTAAGTCCATCATCCCAAGATAAGAAAGGGGGCTTTAACAGAGGCCCTTTCCTGGGCCTTGGAGGAGAACCTGAATTTGAATTGGCTTCCTCAGTTTTCTAGATCTGGCTTCATCTTTTCTAGATTGGGGTCAGCTACTCTGTCCTCCCTCAAATCCCTGAGGTCTGGCCAGTGCTGGTCTGGCCCTCTAGAAATGGTGCATGACCTTCACCATGGCAGTGGGCCCTCAGCTCCATGCTGGCCAATGGTAGCACTGGCCAATGTCTACTTTCTAAGAGTGCCAGTGGGTTCCCAGTGCCATCAAAACTCAGCTTTGCTCTACTCCACTATTAAACACCATGTATCTGTAACTCAGATGTCATCTGGAACCCTTCTGGCTTTGAGATTCAAATGACATTGGCTTCAGAGCACAGTAAACCAAACTATGGACCATAAAGTCTACCTGCCCAAATCTTATATCCACAAGCTCTTCTTACTTGTTGTGTGATCCTGTGGAGGTGACTTACCCTCTCTAATGCTGACACATTTGGGGTGATGACTCCATGAACAAACAGAGCATTATGAACAGTGGTGACCACGTGATATTGCCATTACCTTGGCACCATGAGGACAAACAGAGTGAGATGCCTTTAAGTTTCTTTAGTATCTGCTGGTACATGGGCCACGATGACCAGATATCACAGTTTTACTCTCTGTGTGAAGATATGGATTGGATTTCTAAAAATTCACAGAACTGACAGGCTCATCTTCCTCTGGGATTATTGGGTCATTTCTCAGCATGTCGCAGCCTGAGCAAGAGCAAGGTCTTGATGAATCACACTCAGCATCCACAGCTTGAGCAGGAAGAATCTGAATTTGAACAACGATTTAAGTACTCCATGCACACAGCCTTTTCATCTTTAAGGACTAATTCACAGTGTGCATTTTATACATCTTTATAGGGTCATGTTTCCTTCCCTGGACCCTTATTTCTTAGCAAATGGAAGCTGGAGTGACACTTAGAAGTGACTGAGTTCAGAGGAAGAGCTTTCCTGACATGTATTTCACTAGAGGTGGCCATAAATATTTTCTGCACATGTGTGCAATCCATGTGATGCTTCATTTTGGAAGCAACAGTAACTACTGTGTCATTGAGCAACACTAAGGCCAATGTGTCAGCTGAACTGGCAGAAAGACAGCCAAGAATTATCTTGTCCACTCATAAAAGCTGCCTGCTTGCTTATGGGTCCCATAGTTCAAGGACTTGAATTGATCCTGAAGTTGTTTCCTAGACAACTCGGCCAGCATTGTGCTTCTCTGCCTTCCAAGGTCCCTGTCTTGACTGTAATGGGAAGTCACTGGAAGTCCATATCTTGGATCAGTCATTGCCCAAGCTTTACAAACTGTTCCTGAATAGTTATGAAGATGGAACACACTCAACTGTGTCCCCAGAGCTCTTTGCACTTTCATAGATTTTTCTATTTTTGTGGTGCTGGGGTTTCAGGGCCTTGACCTTACTAGGCAGGTCCTCTATCACTGAGCTAGGGCCCCAAGCAATTAAGAAACTATTTGGGTGGTACTGGGATTTGAACTCAGGGCCTTGCTCTTGCTAGGCAGGAGCTCTACCACTTGAGCTACTCTACCAGCCTGAACCTTCATAGCTTTTAACACACTACATTGTCATTTTTTTTCTTTTCTTTTTGGTGATGGGGCTCAAACTCAGGGCCTGTGCATGCTACCAGCCCCTGTCTTATGGAGGAAGAAAAGTAAATTTTCCTCTCTCCATCTTAGGTTCATGACTGAGGCTCCTATAGCAAAAGACAGATTAAGCCAGGTGGGTAGGGTATGCCCATAAACCATTCAGGAGGTGGAAGCAGGGGAATTGGGAGTTCAAAGCCAACTTGGACTACATAGACTCTGTCACAAAAACAAAAAACAAACAAAAGTGAAAGATTAACAAGAGATAGGATAGATATTTAATAGAAGTTTTATATGCCATGGAGTTACAAAGAAATAGGTAAACATGAGACTATTCTATGATAGGCTTGATGAAGAGTGGAGAGTCATGGAGAAGTGTAATAGGGCAAAGAGTGATTAGTTGATTGCCATTTATTACCATTAGATCAGACCGCCCTTTGAAATTGGGGACTATGATCCAGTGGTAATAAACCAGGGGAAATTTAGTAAGACCTGTTTGACTGGATTCTTCCTTGAGTCCCTTTGTCTTCAGAGATAAAAATGTTCCTTTCCTGAAGTTACAGGGAGGGTGGCTCTCGCATGAGGTTTTCATGACCAGCTTCAGGGGAAGCTGGGAAGTCCTTCTTAGGTTTGATGAACTTCTGCAGGGAAGAAGGGTAGGGAGATGTGGCAGTGACCTTCCTGCTTCTACAGTTTTCTTAAATTGTGTCAGTGTAAATATTTTGGGCTGTTTGTCCTGAACCCCATCAGGCTGATCACTTCTCAGACTCCATCATTAGATCACAGATTCCGTGAAGAGTGACTGTGCCCCATTGATAGCCATGTGCTCAGCATCTAAGGCAGTACCTGGCATATAGGAACTAATCAGTAGGTTTGCCAGCTGATGCATGAATAGCCCTATCTCAGTAGGGCAAAGGAATTCATTTCTTCCTGAGCCTGGTGGTTCCCTTATGACAATGTTCATTTCCTCTAATTTCCTTTATGTCTCGTGGATAATGAATATTGAGAGCATTTACACTTTGTTTAGTCATTCTCTCCCTAAACAGATGTGACAATGGATAATTCCACCATAAAATCACATAAAACATAAAAGAGAAGTCTGATGACTGGGAGCATGGGAGAAAGGATGCCCAAGATTGTCCTGAGGCCAGGCTTCATGGGACATCACGCTGAGAACATGACATCCTCCACAGAGAGTGGGTCTCAGCCACCTCCTGGGGCAGTTCCAAATGTGGGTGACTGTATTGTCATGACTACAGGAAACATGTGGCTGTTAATAGGTGGGGCTCAGGCTACTCTGTGTCCTGTAACACTTCTTCATCCCCTAGGGTGAAGAATCTTCTGCTCAAATGTCGTTTCTGCCTAAGAGACAGGTGTTAATATGTAGTTTTGATTTCAGAATATGCTGTTTCTTTCCTCCCTCTACCTCCCTTAGTTTTTTTTCCCTTTCATTCTTTCTTTCTTCCTTCCCTTCTTCAATTCAGTACTTTCTGAATATCCACTACAGGAAATATATGGTGAGGCTTATGGAGCTGAATCAGATACAAACTTGGCCTCAGGGATCAAAGTCAAGCAGGGAAGACATGGTTTGTGCTCAAAAGCCAGGAAAAGCAGGCAGAAAGCAATAAGTGGAAGAAAAATAAAGGTAAAATGTTACAGGAGATCAGAGGACAGAGAGAGACGTCCCTGATGTTTTCAATTAAGCGCATCTTATAAATCAAAACCTGGTCATGTTTTATACTGCTCTACTGTTTAGAAGGGGTTTTCCTGTATATTTTCTGGTTTACGTTTATTCCCATCGTAACCCTATTAGATAACGTTTTGCTCTCAGATTTATTCCTCACTGTTTTTCTGCTCTGTATTGTAAAGGACTGTCCCTGCAGGTCATGCCCTCTCCCCTCCTTCTTAGCTGGCTTCAGGCTGAGTTTGACCAGTGGGAGGCACTGCAGGGAAGGGGACTTCTCCATTAAGCAGCAAGTAGCTGCTTTTCTGGGGCTCCACCTCCCACCAGGCCTGCCTGTGCCTCGAACTCTGCCTCCTTCCCTCTCCTCTCCTGCAGAGGGGTAGTATTGTTTCCTGCAATTAAAATCTCTGGTTTACCTCACCATCCCGCTTTAATGCTTAGGGCCTCCCTCACCTGAGTAAGCAATCTTTTGCATTAAATTCCCTGGGTTGCAATGATTTGAAGGGGCTCTTATTTTCCTACTTAGATCTCAAGCAGAAGAAAGCATTATTGTTAGTACTTGAGAGATAAGAGAGTTAGGTGGCTTTCCTAAGGTTAACCAATGATTAGTGGCAGATCCCAGGCCTGTTTCCTTACTCCAAATCCAGGCCTTTGTCCACTGCCTCATGCTGCCTTCCATAGCAATAATAGTTACTTAAAAAACCAATATAGTCACGTGCCAGGTAATGATGCCCTGGTCAATGTGGTCACATCTGCGATGGTGGTCCTACAGATTATAACAGAGATGAAAAATTCCTACTACATAGTAACATCATAGTGCAATGTGTTACTCATGTGTAAATAAACCTATTGTGCTGACAGCCATATAAAAGTACAGTACATACAGGGCTAGGGGCATGACTCACGAGGTAGAGCACCTGCCTAGCTAGCATAGGGTCCTGAGTTCAAACTCCAGTACCACCAAAAAGAAAAAAAATGCTCAAAAAAAGTATAGTATGTACAATTGTATATGATACATAATACTTACTAATGATAAAAACTAATACTGGCTTATGTATTTACTGCATTGTACTTATTATTTTTTTTTGTCTCCTCCTTCTACCTATAACTATTTTTTTTATAAAACTGTATACCATGTTATGCCAGCAGTATCCTCCAAAGTTTACTGAGTCTCTTGACTGCACCATTTCCTATTGAGCTTACTTTAGTCTCATGTTACTTTGTTTGTAATGTTTGTAGGAGCAATAAGCCCTGGTTTACATATGCCACATAGCCTAGGTGTGTAGTTGGCACTTTATACCACTTATGTTTATGCTGGTTTGCAAAACAATGAAATCACCTAATGATGCATCTCTCAGAATGATTCATGACTGTACACAGACTTTTCCCAGATCATCTGAAAGCTGTGTCTCATTGGATTGTGTTTGTTTTTTTCCCCTGTGCCTTTAAATTGTGCCTTTTGTGATATGACTTTTGCTTTGATTATTCCTGGAAAAACGTTAATGTGTGAGCTAGATTGGAGGCTGCCATACAAGTGCATGTGGATGTTAGTCGTGAGTCTGACATTTGACGAAGTTGCTCACGATAGCCTGGAAGAACATGTTGTTAGAGTCATGTGAATCAGTAAATGGTTGATGAAAGATAAAAAGCAATACTCATAGAACTTTATGCTATCATATCTCATGATTTTTCTGTGATTATTTTGATGATCTTACCTAGGAAAGTCAAAGTCATATGGAAAATGTTTGGGGTCTAGAAAAGTTTTTCTAAACACATGAATCAGAGATACACTTGCCTTGGCTGCAAGAATATTTTAATTACTAAATATTACTAAATTAATTACTAGATGTCACAAAATCTATTGTTTTAATAATATCAAAGCCTTGTTCTCTGAAAGGGCCTTATGAGGATGGACCAGCATCTGAGGAAGGGACTTGGGAATCTGGTCCAGTGGGAGTCAGTGTGGGGGAGAGATTAGAAGGGGTTCTGTGAGATGACGTTGTTTGGAGGGCTGCTTGTTCAGCTCATTCTTACAAGCATAGAATTCAGAGTGGGGGCTGCTTTTGCAGATGATGCCATGACTTGACTTCCAGTGAATAAAACAACTAAATAAAAATGGGATTAGAGAAGCATCAAGTCATTGACTCCAAGAATGGTCACTTACACCGCATCTGTCACCAGCCAAATATATTCTACCTTTCAAGCTGAGGGGAGAACTAGGAGGATGGACATTCTGTGGTGCTGTTTTCTTCTTTGCACATGAAACCAAATAAATAGCCTCATTTCCTTTTAAAAGTGCATGGTATTGAATGGTAAGTTATCTGTATCTTTGAAGAGTTGGGTTTGAATCAATTTATACATGAATCCCAGTGTGTCTCATTGTGGGTCCTATAGGACATTTGGAAAATTGCAGAGTCATTTTTGTTAGACACAATGGCTCTGGGTCATTTACTGCATGTTAGTTGCTAGGACAGTGCCATACAACAAAGAATGATTCCGGATTATCCCATATGTCTGTAGGTAGAACATATGGTACTCTATTGTTATTGTCTTCTTACCATGAAGGTCTACACTCTTTCCAGGGCTAGGACTGGGACTAAAAAGAAAGCCTTCCTAGTTAACAATTTTCTGGAGAAGAGGTGATTTATCAGGCAAAAACTTTCCTAATGTTTTGGGGCAAAATGTCCAACAGTGTTTCTGCTTGTTGCAAATACAGGACCACCTAGAAGAGAGGATAAACATAAGATCAAATTAAGTTTTAGTACCTTGAGGGGTCAATAGTCGCAGCGGAGGGAAGCTAGAATTATCATCAAATTTCTTTGGGCTATAGAAGGAACAAGTTGGCCAATAGTGAATAGCATCTTTTTCACCTTGTTAGATAGCTGAAACGTGTGAGTCCCTTTGGTGAGTGCAATTAAGGGGCTACAGCAGCCTCTAATGTCTGGTTGGTAATGGCCAGAGATATAAATGAAAGAGCTCGCTCCAAAGGGAGGCAGATCCTCATGGGAAAGGAATAAGTCTGAAAACTTCAATCACTACTTCCTACCAGGGGAGTCTCTTGCCATTGGTAACTTTGGAAGATTGAGGTATTGTTATATAAAGGAAGTTATGGTTAGATGTTCATCAATGGTTTTTCATCTTTCTGGGCTCCTAGGAAGACTGTTTCCCAGCACTTTAGTTTGGGGTCATATGAGTTGTGTGGCCCTTAGAATGTGGACAGGAATGATACATGTCAATTCAAATCTCCCATGAGATTTTTAGCTCATTGTCTCTGTTTTCTGTTCTCTTCTATGGTGGAGGCATTCCATGGGAATAACCAGTTCTTTGGGTACTGCTTAAATGAAAACTGACCAGAAGAGTCAACCAACCTACACTAGACTTAGAAATGAATGAAAATGACTTCTGTTGTAGTAAGTCACCAAGATTTGAGCGTTTGTGTGTGATAAGAGCATAGCCTTGTTTATGTATAATAACTTTGAAAGGGTACTAATCATAAACTGGCTGATAACCTGGAGAAAGGGTTGCAGTGGCACGTAACTGGTTAATGATTTGGATGTGGGCACTGGTGGTGTGCTGATCAAATTGGAAACCAATAGTTTTCTGAGCAACTCAGTCCCAACGTATGAGGATCAGCTCCAAGATGCTATGAGACTGAAGAAAGACAGACAGATCTAGGATTACCCTGAGGGAAGTCCCAGGTTTATTGGAGACTTACTGATAATGTCAAGGCCAGTTGGATCCACACAATTTGGATCAGAAAGAGGGGCATATATTTTGGGCCAGGACAAAAGTGACTTTATCTTAGCTAGAATGTACCTGATTTATCTTAAGCTAATACCAAAGACTCAGGCACATTCCTGGAGCCAGGGTCTGGTTGTAAAGCTCCACATACCACTTTAGTGGATTTGTCTATTTACACTTTTCTGGAAAAGTATCCAGGAAAGACTCACTAGGGTTGCTATGGGGCAGTCATGGTGGTTAGAACTCAAGATGGCTGTAGTCATGTTAAGCTGAATCTGTGCACATGGGAATCTAAAAAAACCTAAAAACCCCTACACATATATCCCAAGAGTATAGAATAGGTGAGATCTGAAAATGACCTCAAGGTTTAACATGGCAGTAAGGTCAATATGAGTTAACCTGATGTAGTTATGCAATACAGTCTCAAGTTACATTGACAGAAAAGAATAGAAACTGTAGATACTTATCACATTCTACTTCACAGTGGTTAGAACCAGTACTAAACGATTTGCTTTAGTTTTAATTTTAGGTATATGCTCACAGAAAAACAGTCACCACGATGTAGGTATTTGAATTAATGGTATGAAGAATGATTGAGGGGACTGGTTATGGTCACTTTAGAGAAAACTTGCAGGTTCTTGATAATCATCTTAAAATACATGTTTTGAGGTACAGTTCACATACCATGAAACTCATTTCTTTAAGTTTTATAATTCAGTAATTTTTTAGTGTTTTCACAAGATATTGCAATAATCACTATTTATTTTCAGACTCTTTGCTTCACCCAAGAAAAAAAAATCCCATACACATTAGCAGCTACTTCCTATTCTCCTTCCTTATAGTCTCTGGTAATCCCTACCCACTTAAGCCTCTATGTATTTGCTCTGGACATTTCCTATAAATGGAATCATAATATATGGTATTGCGTGTCTGACTGACTTCTCTCAGCATAATGTTTTCAAGCTTCATCAATTTTGTATAATGTGTCAGTACTTTCTTCCTTTTATGACTGAATAATGCTGCACTGTATACACACACCACCTTTTTCTTTTAATCCATTCATCAGTTGAGGGACATTTGGGTTGTATCCTTTGGGCTATTAGTAATAATTCTTGTATGAACATTGATGCACATTTTTTTTTGGTGTGACATTTGTTTTTAGTTACTTGGGATATATACTCAGGAATGGAAATGCTTCTGCCAAGCTGTTTTCCAAAGCAACGGTACTGTTTTACATTCATGCCAACAATGATAAGGGTTGCAATTTCTCCACAAACTGACTAACACCTGCTATTGTGTGTGGTCTTTTCTTATAGCTATCCTAGTGGGTGTGAATAGGTATCTCATTCTGACTTAATTTTCATTTCTTTAATTATTAGTGATGTTGGGCATCTTTTCACGTGCCTATTAGCCATTTGTATATCTTTATTGGGGAAGTATCTATTCAGATCATTTCACATTTACAGTATGGCAGAGATGTGGAAAGGGAAACAGCTGTATACATGGGGAGCCAAGTCTCAGTTTAGAAGCCACTCTTGTGAGAACCAACTCCACAAAACTGGAATTAATCTCTTTGGAAGGCAGTGCCTCCAATGACCTAATTATTTCCAGGTAGATCCCCCCTCTGAAAGGTTCTACCTCCTCCTGCATGGCTACACTGGGAACTAAGCTTTCAACCTTTAGAGTACAAACCATGGTCTTTTGGTGAGCAAAATCTTTTCATTTTGATGAAGGTTGATGTATTTCTCTTTGGCTGCTTATGCTTTATGTGTCATTGCTAGGAAATCATTGTCTAATGCAAGTGCATGATTTAAGTAAATCTTCATTTTCTGTCACATAAGTCTTTGATCCATTTTGAGTGAATATATTTAAAGTAAAAAGTAGGACATAGAGGTCCAACCTCATGCTTCTGTACTGAGCCATTTGATGAAAAGACTGTTCTTTTTTCCATTGAATGATTTCTTTTATTTACATTCTATTGTTTCCTTCCTTCTGTTTACATTGGTTTTAATTTGCTTTTCTTTGTCTAGTTTCTTAAGGAAAAAGCTTGAGTTATTGATTGGAAATATTTCTTCTGCTGCTTTAAAATGTAAGCACTTACAACTCAAATTTTTCCTGTAAACCCCACTTTTAGAAGTTTTAATATGTTGTGGTTTTGTCTTCATGAAACTTTAACTCTTTTGTAATTTTCCCTTATGTTTTCTTCTTTGACCCATTGGTTATTTGGTAGTGTAGTATTTAATATTCATGACTATTCTAAATTTCCCCCCTTTATTTCTAAGTTCATTCCATTGTTGTCAGAGAAGACACTTTGTATGATTTCAGTCCTTTCAAATAGATTAAGACTTATTTTATAGCCTAATGTGTTCCATTTTGGAGAGTGTTCTATGTGCGTTTGCAAGTAATTTGTATAGTGCTATAGTTGGATGAAGTACTCTATAGACACGTTAGGTCTAGTTGGACTATAGCATGATTCAGATCTTCTATTTCCTTGTTAACTTTTGTCTAGCTGTTTTGCCCATTATTAAATGTGAAATGTTAAAGTCTCCAGCTACCATTTTTGAATTGTCTCTTTCTGTCTTTAATTCTCTCAGCTTATATTTCCTATATCATATATATATCCTTTTTTTCTTTAAGACAGGGTCTTCTTAAGTAGTCTAGCCTGGTCTCAAACTCAATATCCTCCTACCTCAGCCTCCCAAGTGCTGGGACTGCAGGCATGTACCACCATGGCCAGCTAAATGTTCCACTATTTATTTATTTATTTGCTTATTTGCAGTGCTGGGGATTGAACCTGGGGCCATGTGCCTACTGGGAAAGAACTCTACCACTGATCTGTATCTTCAGCCCATATTTATAAACCTTATAATTTCTTAATGTGTTGGGCCTTTCATCATTATACAATGTCTTCCTTGACTCTAGAAATTTTCCTCTTAAAGTATTTTATCTTAAGAGGCTATAGCAGCTCTTTAGGTTATTGTTTATACTGCATATTCCCCCCACCTCTTTTTTTAAACTTTCAAACTCTTTGTGTTTGGATTTAAAATCTATGTGTTATAGACAGCACATGGTTAGATCATGTTTCTTTTTTAAAAATCCATTCTGCCAATCTCTTTCTTTTAATTGGAGTGATTAAATCATTTGCATTTAATGTAATTACTGATAATTTTGCTATTTTTCATGTCATGTCATTTGTATTCCTCTTACTATCTTCTTTGGTATTGAATATATTCTAGTTTTACATTTTAATAGTCTTATAATTTATTTTAATATGTATTTTTTAGTTATTGCCTTAATTAACACATTAATTTATTACAATGTAGTTTAGATTAATGCTGACTTGATTTCAGTATTATTCAAAACCTTTGATTTTGTATAAGACAATTACCTCTTTTATGCTATTCTTGTTATAAAAATTATATCTTCAGGGGCTGGGGCTGTTGCTTAGCTGTAGACCACTTACATATGCATGGGTGTAGCCCTGGGTTTGATCCCTAGCACTGCAAAAATATATGTATCTTTATACATTGTGTCCCCATCAACATAGAGTCATAAATACTTCTTTATAAAGTTATACTTTGAGTCAGATAGAGTAAAAATGGGTTCCAGTCAAAATAATCTTTTATTCCATTTTTAATATTTTCTTACAAGATTACTTTTGCCTGTACTTTTTAATTATTCACGTGGATTTGAGTTACTGTCTAGTGTTTTGTTCTTTCAGTCTAGAGGATTCTCTTTGGTATTCCTCATAGAGAATGACTAACAAAAAATCCTTTTTTAAAAATTCATGAATTTCTTTGTTTCCTCTTCATTTCTAAAAAATGGGTTTATTTTCTTTCTTTTTTTCTTCTTTTTTTTTTGGTGGGACTATGGTTTGAACTCAGGGCTTCCCACTGGCAAATCACTTGAGCAACACCTCTAGTCAATTTTGCTCTGGTTATTTTGGAGATGGGGTCTTGAGAACTATTTGCCCAGGCTGGCCTCAAACCACAATCCTCCTGATCTTAGCCTTCCAAGGAGCTAGGATTACAGTTGTGACCCACTGGCAGCCAATTTCAACCAGAATTCTTGATTAATTGCCTTTCATCAGCACTTAGAATGTGTTACACTATTGCCTTCTGGCTTCCATTGTTTCTGATGAGAAGTCAGCTTACTGTGGATTTCTTACATGTGATGGGTTCCTTCTTTTAGTCTTTACACTGTTTAATTATTACATCTTTAACTTTGCATCTCTTTGAGTTTGCTTGAAATTCATTGAGGTTCTCAGATATATAAATAATAGTTTTCATAAAATTTTAGAAGCTTTTGATCATTCCTTCTGTGATTATTTCTGCTCCTTTCTGTGTGTGCAAGCATGAGCACATGATATCACACTCTTCATGGTCTCATGTTTCTCTGAGGTACTATTCATTTACTTCATTCTTTTTTCTTTCTATTTTGGACTGGATAATCTCAATTGAACTACCCTCAAGTTTACTGATTCTATTTTATTTATTTATTTCTTTTTGGTGGGATTGCTGCTGAAACTCAAGGCGTTGCTCTTATAAAGCAGGAGCTCTACTACATGAGGCACACTATTTACCTGGGCTGGCCTCAAGCCATGATCCTCACCAGCACCTGACCAAGTTTACTGATTCTTATTCTTCCTGTACAAATCCTGCTATTGAGTCATGCTACTAAAGTCTCACTTGGGTTTTAGTACTTTTCAACTTTAGTCTCTTTTTATAATTTCTATCCTTATTACTATTTTCTATTTGTGGAACATCATCTTATATACTTCCTTAGTCCTTTAGATACATAGTTTTTTTGACATTTAATATATTTGATTTAATTATTTTTCCTATTATTATTTGGATTTTTTTTTTTTTTGGTAGTACTGGGGTTTGAACTCAAGGCCTCATGCTTGCAAGGTAGGTACTCTACCATTTGAACTACATTCTGGCCTTGTTTATTTATTTATTTATTTTTTTGAGAAGGCAGTCACTATGCAGTCCAGACTAGCCTTAAACTATGATCTTCCTGCCTCAACCTCCCAAGTGCTGTAATTGCAGGCCTGAACTACCACATCCAGTTGTTAATTTGCTTCTTGGAGATAGCTCTCACTGTGTAATCCTCCTGCATCAGCCTCCCCAGAAAAAATGTACTTAAAGAGTACACAAAGGAGCTAACCATACAAAAAGTGATGTCAATGTACTTTTACCAAATTCACAGAACAAAAAAGAATCACAACCACCTCTGTAAGTGCATAAATGTAACATCCTTTCATGAAAAAAAAACCTTTTTGCTAACAACTACTGAAAGGAATATCTGTCATAAATCAAGTAACCATTATATATGTAGACCTATATTTAAATCCGCTATTCTATTCCATTGGTTTCTTCTATGTCTAGCTCCAGTACTACACTCTCTTAATTTTAAAATAAAATTTGATACATAGTAAAGTAGGCACTCCAATATTTTTGTTCCTCAGGATTGTATTGACTTTTGATCTTTTGCATTTCCATATTACTTTCAGAATCACCTTGTCAGTTCTCACAATAATATCAGCAAAATTCTGCTGGGATTTTGTTTTGAAATGCATTGAATTAATAAATCAATTTAGAAAAATTGTTTTCTTAACAATATTAACTTTCAGTATATATACAATTACCCCTCCATATCCATGCATACCAAATTCATAGATTCAACCATATGTGGATCCAAAAATTTTGAAAAATAGGGCTGGTTGTATGGACCAAGTGGCAGAGGACCTGCCTGGTAAGTGTTAGGCTCTAAGTTCAACCCCTAGTACCACCAAAAAAATTTGAAAAAATGCACTGTACTGAACATGTACAGACTTTTTCTTTTGTTATTGTTCACTAAACAATACAGTATAACAACTACTTACATAGCATTTGTATTATATTAGGCGTTATAAGTAATCTAGAGATAATTTGAAGTAGATGGGAGGGTATGCACAGATTGTATGGAAATACTGCAACATTTGGAGTAAGAGATTAAGCAACTGTATGTTTTGGTATGTGTGGGGGTGTCCATCAGTCAGTCCTCCTTGGATACCAAGAGATGATTGGTCTTTAAATCTCCTTACTGTTGCTTCCAATTTACATAATTTACTTTGTTGTCATGTATTTTGATTCTATATAACTTTCAAATCATTATTGTTGTTTCCTGGAATCACTATTCTTTCACATTTACCTGTATTTTCACTGATTTTCTTTGTTGTTATTTTTAGCATCTCCTTGCTTTAATGGGGACCTATCTTTCTTCAATCTGAAGAATGTTTTTCAATATTGCCTTGATTATAAATCGGCTGTGGTAAATTTCTCTGTTTGATTTGATTTATTTTGTTTGTTTTATCTGCTTTCTTTTTCTTTCTGGTGGTACTAGGATTTGAATTCAGGACTTGCTAGACAAGTATTCTACCACTTGAGCCATACTACCAAGACCCATATCTGCTTTCTTAATTAATTTCTTAATTTCTCTTCCTGCATTTATAAGTTCCCCTCTGTTTTTTTAATTTTAGTTCCATAGATTCAACTGTGGTATTTCTAGGTATGGTTTCTTTCTTGTGGTTAATGAAGCTTCTTGAATCTGTGGCATAATATCCTTTGACTATTTTGGAACATTCATGGACAATATTTCTTCCTTTGTTATTTTTGCTTTATTTTCTGTGCCTGGAATGCCAGTAAATGTATATTAGATTCTTCATTACTTTCTATATAATTCTTAAACTTTTTTTATTTTCCATGTTTTTGCCCCTTTGTGTTCAGTCAGTACATTTTATTTTGACCTATAGTCAGCTTTAAACTTACCCATTGAGGCCTCTCATTAGCAGCTTTTTTGAGAAATCCTTCACATGCTACACAATTTTCTAAAGTATTAAATCCAGTTGCTTTTGGTGTGTTTGCAGCTTTGTATCCATTCTCACAATAATTTTTATTGCTCCTATGTTTGTCAGATTTCCATTAGCATGACAAAGACCTGTGACCATCAACTTAAAATGAGGAAACATTTATTTTGGCTTATAGTTTTGGAGGTTTCAGTCCATGGTCATCAGGCCCTGTTGCTTTGGGCCTATGGCAAGGTAATGCCTCATGGTGGGAGTATATGACAGAGGAAGCTGCTCACTTTGGGGTAAGAAGTGAGAGGCAGAGAGAGGAAGAAGAGGGGGTGCATTCCGATAGCCTCTTCAGAGTTTGTGCCTAATGACCTAACTTCCTTCCACTAGGCCCTGCCTCCTAATGGTTCCATCACCTCCCAATAGCACCACGGATTGAGGACCAAGTCTTTAACATGTAGACTTTTGGGGAACATTCAAGATCTAAACTATAGCACTCCCAAAAAAGCCCTATCCACCTTAGTGGATAAACTAACTCCCACCCCACCCACCCCTAGGCAACCACTAGTCTACTTTTTGTCTCTTACACATTATTTTGTGGACATTTCATTTAAGTAGAGTCACATAATATCTGTGTTCTTTTGTGGCTGGCTTCTTTCACATAGCACAATGTTTTTAAGGTTGATCCATGTTGTACAATACATTGATGCTTTGTTTATTTCTGTTTCTGAATAATGTTACATTGTATAAATGTAACACATTCTATTTATGCATTTATCTATTAATGGACATGAAGTTATTTCTACCTCTCAAGTTCCTCTTACAGTTTTCAGTTTTAGAAATGTTAATTTGATTCTCTTTATATTTTTAGTTCTAACTCTTCATCTATTAATTACTTTCTTGAACATCTATATCCATCTATATCTTCTACTTAAAATAGCTGGAAGTTTTTGTTTTTCTGTTTCTATTGACTCTTTCTTCTCTCATTTTTTCTTTTTAGTTTTCTTGTATAAGTACTTTTTTTTTTTTTTTTTTTAGTGTCAGAAACTTTGTATGAAAACTGGTAGAGATAATTGTGACTCTGGACTATGTTATCTTCTTCCAAAGAGAATTTACTCTGCTTCCAAAGGTGTTTAGGCTAGGGAGCTGATCTCATCAATCCAATCAAGCTTAAGTGTTTGTGAGGTGTGGTCTGTCTGCGGTTCACCCTAATACCTTAGCCTCCCAATCCTAAAATTCCATGGTGTTTGCCAGGGTACCTCAGCCTAGCTTTGATCCCTCAGTCTGAGACTGCTGACAGCTCTTATCTGGTTTTCAGACTCTTAGCTGCTGTTTTCACAGGAACAAACAAAAATATAAAAGTGCCCTTAACTACTACATTTACATTTTTGGGGTTCTTTCCTCTTCTAAAATTTTGCCCCACAAGTATTTTCTTGATCAGTTTCATGTCTTTGAAAATACTTGTTTTAATATGTTTTATCCAGCCTTTCAGGTTATTCTCACTCTAAGGTTTTTCTGAAACAATCCAGTTAGCCGACATTGGTAGCACAACTCTACCCATAAATTTGTTAAGAATCCATTTTCCCTGGACAGGGCATGGTGGTGCATGTCTGTAATCCCAACTGCAAGGGAGGTGTAGGTAGCAGAATCATGGTGCAAGGTTGGAATAGGCAAAAAGAGCATGAGACCCTACTTGAAAAAAACCAAAACCCAAAATGGCTAGAGGTGTGGCTCAAGTGGTAGAGCACCTACCTAACAGGTGTGAGGCCCTGAGTTCAAACCTTGGTACCGCCAAAAAAATTTTTTTTCTCTCAAGGATGTGCTAAAGCAAACATTCTTACCCATGACTGATTAAAGTGTAATTTGGTCCACTTCTTTAAAAAGTGGTCTATCCATGAGCCAATGATCTTAAATACATAATGCCCTTTCACCCAGCAACCCCAATTCTGTGAACAAATCAGAAAGTATTAGAGATTCAGAAAATAGTTTTATTCATAAGGGTATTCAATACAATATTTAATAGAAAAAATTGGTTGTAAACTAAATATTCAATGATAAGGACAATACAATTGTGGTACATCTATAAGAGAGAATGTATGAGTGAGTCAAAATCATGGATTGAAAAGTATTTACTGATAACGAAAAATAAAATACTTTTCAAATAACATCCCATTTTTAAAGGTATATTTTCTGAGATACAATGCTGGGAGTATATAAGCAGTTTTCAATGAGCTTAACTCTAGATGGGAGTGTTAAGGTTTTTATATTTTTCTTTATATATTTTTGTATTTTAAAAGTTTTTGTATTGAGTATGTACTAATTTTATAATCAAGAAACAGTTATTACTGTTTGCCTAAGTTCACCTTTTATCTGATGAATTATATAAACCATTATTATTTAAACCCAAAGTCTTTAGCAAGCTTGAGATTCTTTTCATTTTAAGGCTTATTTTTGGTATTTCACACTAAGAAATTAAGACAAAGACTCTTGCAGGATACCCCATAGCAGGTCACTGGAGAGATCACAGTAAGTTTCTTGTTGTTGTTGTTTTGCTTTGTTTTAGGGTTTGTTTTTGGTGGTACTGGAGTTTGAACTCAGGGCCTAATGCTTTTTAGACAGGTGCTCTAACACTTTAGCCACTCCTCTCCTCTAGCCCTTTTTGCTTTAGTTATTTTTTGAATAGGGTCTTATGTTTTTGCCCTGGGCTGGCTTGGACAGCAATCCTGCTACTTCAGCTTCCTGTGTAATGGGAAGACAGGCTTAAACCACCATGCTTGGCTTATTTTTGCCAGGGCTGGCCTCAAACCATGATCCTCACAATCTCTGCCCCCAGAGTAGCTTGAGTTACAGGCATGAGCACCACACCCAGAAGTGAGCTGCTGCTTTATGTTCCAGGGAACATTGGCTTCATGATTCCTTCTGATAGTTGACAAAGATTTTAGCCCATGCAGATTTTGTTGTTTTCAGACTGTTATTGGTTGGTTGAAACAATACTTCTCTTTTTTTAAAAAAAAAGATTATATTTTTGGTTATTATGTATAAATTCTACATATTGATAGGGGACAGTGTAATATTTCCATATGTGCACATAGTGTGCACTGATCAAATTCAACCTGTTTTCCTACCTACCCCATTCTTCCCAACCTTTGGAAAGTACTATTCTACATTCAGGTAATTTGTTAGCTTCTACGCATAAGAGAGGACATGCAATACTTGTTTTTCTGCATCTGGCATATTTCACTTATAATGTCCTCCAATTCCAACCATTTTGCTACAAATGACAATATTTCATTCTTTATGTCTTAGTCATTTTCTTGTGCATATATACTACATTTTCTTTACCCATTCGCCCACTGATGGGCATCTAGGTTGATTCCATGTCTTAGCTTGAAGTAATACTTCATCTACCCAAATAAAATTAATTTTTAAAAGTCTTTCTCATGGTGAAAGGAATATTCCAACCAAGTTTTATTAATTAAAATTTTTGCTTTAAAATTTGGGACAATATTAAGAGAATTTTCCTCTTGAAATGTCTGATTGACTTTCATAAGAAGCAACTTATTCAACTGTTTTTGTACTGCAGGTCACTTACAGTGGTAACTTGCTTTCAACGTGGCTAGCCTAAGGGGCAATGTGGTTACTAGACTGTGTGACATCTCCATATGAGGTGTTGTGTTTTACCTTCTTGAATTAATCTTTAACTGGTTTTTCACATATGACCTCATTTTTTTTTGAAATGTTGATGAATTAATTTTCTTTCCACCCCAACTCTCCACACCCCAGCATTTCACTTTCTGTCCATTTGGTCTCTGAAAACAACAACCTTATTTCATTTATTGCTTTGGATATGATAGTTTCCAAAGTTTTCTGTTACTCATGTTGCTTAACACTTTTGATATTCCCAGAAGCCTAAATTCTACTGTAATTCTGTGAAATGGTCTGTTTTCATATTTAAACTTTCACCTGCAAATGTTAGCCTTCTTAATACAGCTAGGGGGTTTGCTACCCTGAAATGTCGCTCAAAAGCATATTTCAATTTTATGTGAAAGCCTTTTTTTATGTGCATTCCCCCAAAGCACCTTAGCTGAAAATCAAATTTTATTTTTAGAGCTTTATACAGACCAATGTCTCTTTCTTGCTTCCTATACACCAATAAAATTGTATACTTCAATTTAACTTCAATCTGCCTGTGTTTAAAATATAAAGCTAAGGTTAAGGGTTTTCACTGCTACCAGCCCTACCTGGACAGCTCAGTTTCTAGATAAAACCTTTTACAGAGAACATTTTATTGGCCCTACAGCTCAACCCTGCCATATATGTCAGCTTATCCAATTAATCCTGGGCTGCAAAAAATATCAGAATCATTTATGATCTAAAGTTTGTTCTTGCTTCTAAATTTTCTGATCCTTTGTGGTATTATTTTGGTTGGCTTAGATTCTGGCACTCCCCCTTCTCAGGATCTCTGTGTAGTGGAGAATAGGGTCAGGACCATAGAGACTAAGAGTCTTTAGAACCAGACACCCAGTGTAGGTGAGTCCTTCCTCCTGGGCCTTCAGCCTGCCTCAGTATCTCTCAGAAGATGAGAGCAAGTGATACCTGGAGGGAAGAACACCTCCCTGGCCATTTCTGGTGGGGCTCTAATTGGTCTGCCTTTGTTGTCGAAGGGTCTCCAGTCTGATCAGAGAAGAAAGATCTGCTTCTGTTGCTAGGGTAGAGGCAGGGAGTTCTGGGTCTGAGTGGCTTTCTTGTATTGGGTGGGGACATCGATGCCTTGTGTCCTTTTGTGTTATTCCTCAAATTCTGGGCCCCCCCCCCACCTACTTGCCTACATCTTACCACTCTTCCCTCTCCTTTTGTGCCTATTGTACCATTTCCAGGTTTTATCATGAACTTAGTGGGGTCTACGCCATCTTTCCAGATTGGCTTTTTCAGCTATACAATAAAAAAATTCCTTTTATTCAGACTTCTTATTTATAAAATGACACCCTACATTCAGAAATCATATGTAATTTTTATGTCAGAAGAATTCTAGAACTTGTTCTCTGCTCATGTAGAAAAGCAACGACTGGGTTGCAATGCTACAGAACCCAAGGAATACTGTCTGGGCCGGTTCTCCAGCTGAGACTCAGGCTCTCTTACAACTCAGTTCCACACCTATCCTTCAACATCGTATTCAGATGAGCTGGGCAAAAATGTGTAAATCTGTTGGAGCTAGGGGATTATGGTTGAGGGATCAAGACCATGTTTCTTTTGGTCCTTGAAAGCTCATCAAGGAGACATACGTTTTCGCTTGGGAGATTTTTCCCTCTTATGGGTTCTTGCCTCTGGATAGAAACTTGGCTGTGTCCCAAACTTGATTCATTAACCTCAGGGTGTCAAATTAAGTCTGGATATCACTGTTAGTCTTTAGGAATGTCAGGCAGTTCCTGGAGAATTAATAGAACTGAACTGGCAGCCAGAGGTGTCTGCTGGGGAAGAACTTGAGCCACAGAATCCTTTGTGGAGTCCAGACAGAGGAGTGTGTTCTGGACTTTTCTCTTTCCTGAACATTCTGTATCTCAGTTATCCACAAGCCTTGTCAATACCACATTTTCCTATATCTAGAATCCAGCAGCTTCTTGTCCTCTCCATCACTACTTCCCCAGAAAACCATCCTGAACTCTTAGGGGACAGCTGTGCAGGACCACTAACGGGTCTCTCCTCCTCCAGCTCCTCTGCCACACAAATATGAATAAGGTCACAAAATGCTTCTATCTAAACCCCTCCAGTTTTTCCCATCTCTTTCAGGGTCTCTTTCAAAGTTCTTCTCTGACCTACAGGGAATTACATGACTTGGTCTGACACTCCACTGACCTCATTTGCTGCTTGTCTCCTTGCTCATCCTCCCCAGAAACATCAGTGTTAACGTCATGCCAAGCACAGTCCACGTAGATGTCCTTCTCTGTGGATCCCCTCTGCCTGCAGTGCTCTTCCCTCACAAACCTGCATGGCTCACTCTTAGACTGCATAAATGGCCCCTCATCAGACAAGTTGTCCCCACAATGTGTAAAACACTTTCTCCATTTCTGGGTTGCTCTTAATCACTTTACCTTGGCCTGTTTTTCTTCATAGAACTTGGCCTCACCTAACATAGGTAAGAATCTGTTTGTCTCTATCCCTTATACAAATGTGAGAAAGGGGGCTTTGAAATATTCCTTTGGTATCACCAGGACCTTACTAGAGCAGTGCTGGGCATGTGACGGACATCCCCACTTAGCAAATAAATAAATGAGGGGATGGATCACAGTTATTCCATTCATTGCATCAAGGTGGAATTGCAAAGCTTCGCAAAAGAACCTCACAAGGACATAGGCCTGCAAGAGTTTTAACCCACAGTGGAGAAGGGTAGTTCTGCAGGCTGACTCATAACCATATTTAAACCTAAAACCCACTGGACACACATCTGATCTTTGGAAAACAGCAGGATTATAAATAAAACCAGAAGGATCCATTGCCTAAACTGTATGATATGTATCCAGGAACAATACTGCTTTCAGTCACTGAACAGAGGTGAAGGGATTTCTCCCCTTTGGCTTTGTGTTAATTTCCTATTTCTGTGTAACATAATACCAGAACTTAGCAGCTCCAAATGACATCCTTTATCTCACAGCTCTGGAGGTCAGAAATGCAGGCAGGTTGAATTGGGTTACCTGGGGAGGGTCTCACACAGCTGAAGTTCAGGAGTCAGTTGGACCAGGCTCCTATCTAGAAACTCTAGGGAAGAATCTACTTCCAAACTCTTTCAAGTTCCTTGTGATTGTCATACTAGGCTCCCTCCTTTCTCCCTGGCTGCCAGCTGGGAGGCTCTTCCAGCTTCTAGGGGTGCACCTGGATTCCTCCCCACCATGCTCCTCCATCTTCCAGCCACCAACTGTGCCTCAAATCCTTCTTGTGCTCTGAATCTCTCTTATTTCTCTCTCTGCCAGAAGCTGAGAAAACTCTCTGCGTTTAAAGATCCTGCTAGGTACCTTAAAGCAACTGAGGCCAATAGGAAAAGGGGAACAGGTACTAGAGAAAAGGTTAGATCAAAAAGAATTAACCTAGAAGGTAACACCCACGCACAGGAAATCAATGTGAGTCAATGCCCTGTATAGCTATCCTTATCTCAACCAGCAAAAACCCTTGTTCCTTCCTATTATTGCTTATACTCTCTCTACAACAAAATTAGAAATAAGGGCAAAATAGTTTCTGCTGGGTATTGATGGGGGGGGAGAGGGAGGGGGCGGAGTGGGTGGCAAGGGAGGGGGTGGGGGCAGTGGGGAGAAATGAACCAATCCTTGTATGCACATATGAATAATAAAAGAAAAATGAAAGAAAAATAAATAAATAAAGATCCTGCTAGGTTTAGGTGAGATTCACCTAGCTAAGCTCCCTTTTGCCAAATATGGTAACATAATCACAGGAATGATATGTGTCACCATACTTAGATTCTACCCACACTCAAAAGGCCAAGGTCATTGTGGGGCGTTCTTACAATTCCACATTACATATCCATTTCACACCAGAGCATGGCCCTGGGAGAGTTCCTGACATCAGAAGTGGTACCTGACTGAGCAACAGTGGTCCCCACTGTATCTGTGGGACTAGCATGGACCATTCTGTTCTGAACAATATTGAAGGGAAGTGTGATAACCGTTGCGGGGAGGGATGGTACAGCATTTTACATCTGGTGGGCCAGTGGCGCTTGTAAGGAGTAACTTGTTTATGGGCCTATGAAAGCAACTCTGCAAAGACCTATAAGAGGACAGGAGAAGTAACGAATTTCCAAAGGATAGGTTATCATGCAGCAGTATGGGGTTGGGGAAGGAGAGACACAACTGAATCAAAAGCTAGCTATTATTATTCAGGGAACTATGTTCAGGTGCAATGGATAGCAAGGATTGGGAAAATTCCTCTCTGAACAGAGCAGATGCCACTAACTTAATTGGATGAGGTCCTGAAGATCTCTTCAATTTCAAGGTCATAAACCTGGTAAGCAGCTAAGCCAGAGCTCAACCACAGGTTGAGAAGCCCTTGGGTTCTTTAAGACTCTCTGCCAGGAACAGAAAGTACATGGCACACTTACTGTGAGTTCCATGCCCCGCCCACACGGCCTGGCCACATGCTTCCTTCCTGCTGAGACCTGAGCATCCCAGGAATCTCCAGCTCTGCTCTTGACCACGACTGCCAATGAAATCTAAGTCAGAGCTCCTTTTGATCCCTGGAGCCTCCACTGTGACTCAAACTGTAGCAATCCTAGAAACAGGAAGATTTCCCCTATTTCTTACTCTAGCTACAAAATCATATATTGAAAATAGCAGAGGAAGAGCTTGGCAAAATCTGTTGTGAGCTGTCGGTTGAATTTAACTAAGGAAAGAGAAGTGAAAAGGATGGAAATCTTTAATGCATTTTTTAGGGCTATCACTCAACCTTATAATAATTCTGGGATTCTCCTTTTCCAGCATTCCTTTCTTTCTAAATGTTTCATTGATTCAAATGAATAGGAAAGGAATTAAAATGATTAAATGGCAGGCATATAGATTCAAAGAGGATATTGGAAAGCCATTTGTGCTCTTTAACCTTCTTAGAAGGCGCTAGTTGTGTTAACGCATTGAGAGGTTGTGCTCTGATCCCACAGAGAAGCAGGGCAGGCTTAGATGAGCTGTCAGGAAGCTCAAGCTAATGGAAGTTACTGGAAGCTCTTTAATCTATTGCCAAGGGGCTGGGAGGTCTGTTGGGTGTGCAGTCAGCTGAGAAGAGGCCACTGGGCCCTTGTGTAGCCCTATGATTTGAAATGTGAAATTAACTTCTTTACATCGGGATTTCTCAAATGATCCATATGGACCAACCATTTCAACCATTTCACGTTAAAGGTCACGTATTTCTAGGTATTACTCTACAAGATGACGAGACAAGGGGAAAAACCCCATCTCAGTCTGAAGACAATAAACTAAGGTTACCCTTCACTTGGACTTCCAGTGCCAATGATTTAACACCTGACTAGTCCACCATTCTCCACCATTGTTTCTGATAATCGGGGTGGCAGACACACTGTTTTCAAGGCTGTCTGTGGGTCTGTTCTCTTTTTCCCACCTCATCGGTTCACTCTTATTTAGGCCTCAAATCTCAATTAAATGATTAATTGTGTAGGTCTCTTTTTAAATGGTGTTGTAAGGTCCTTAAAGACAGGGATTGCTCTCTCTTTGTTCACTACTATATCTGCAAAGCCTGGCTGAGTATTTAATGCTTAGATAGGAGCTCAGCAAATGTGTGTTGAGTGAATGACTGAAAAAAAAGGCACTAAAGGCTATGACCTAACCTCAGAGACAGCATTGGCTATAATTAAAGCATGTGGAAGGTCTGTTTTATTTCCAGCATACCTTTTCCCTTTTGTATCATTTCTCTTCCTGTCACCATCCATACATTCTGGGTCACATGTGCAGGGTTTAGCTCTCAGTCAGTTGCTAGATATTTCCTCAGTTACAGAACTGAGTTGACAATGACCAGAGATGTTTGAAGATATTTTTGAATAATTGTAAACAACAAAGATGTTTCTAAGTGCTTAGAAGATTCTAAATATGTAACCAGTGTGCTGATCTAGGAAATGTTATGTGTGGTAAGGACATTCTTCCCCTAGACTAATAAAGGTATCAGGCCACATACAGATGTGGGTAGGTGGGAGGGAGATTTTTGTGATAGTGCTATTACAGAAAGAGTGGATCAGATCAGCTGGTCTTTGTTTTAAATAGAAACTGTGATGATTAAAACTGTCTATGAGACATCTGGCATTCTTATAAAGCTCCAGCAGATATACACCTCAGTAATATGTGTCTTTCAGGCAAGAGCATGGCTTGGTTGGCTGGTTGGTTGTTTTCTGGTGGTTAAGCTTGGCTTTCTAAATGCCTAACAAAATCATAGGACTTGCCCCATTACCTCACCTGAATTGGGTCTTTCGGTCATAATTAATCCTGCATAACCTGGAGCTCTCAGGTAACTGGTGGACATGTCATTTCATTTTGTGCTTTCCCTAGCTGGAAATAGGACAGGATGCCCAGTTTCCAGATCTGTGTTCAACTCCGCACAGTACATTAGAAGATTGGGTCCTTAAGACAGGTATATTCATTTAAACTCAGTTGAATATTTAGAGTCATCAGTTGGCATGGCCTTGCCATTCTGAGCAAGCTTTGATGGGCCATGGAGAAACAAGTCCAATGCATATGGCCCCTTTCTTTTTCTTTTCATTTTTTATTTTAAAATGAGATTTCCTTCTATCCCTCCTGCCTTTTTCCTCTTCTTTCTTCCCTCTTCTGTATCTCAAATTCCATTTCTCTCTGAGTGATTTTTTTTTAATCTCTATTTCTCTTTTCCTCCCTTTTCTGCACCATGCAAAGGTTTTCAGTTTGTTAACTGCACAAGGACACTTTGCCAAGAGGAGAAATGAGGGAAGAAATCCAGCCTACACTTCTTGCTGGCTTGGGGTTCCATCTGCCCAGAGGAGGCATCTTTTTCTCATTTACACAAAACCTTTTTGGGGGCTAACAGCGACCCTTTCATTCTCTAGAATATTCCTGGGGCAAGCAGTCATCTACGTTGCTCTTAACCCATGCTACCTCTGAATGTCAGTTGGAACCTCTGTTGCTTGCTGACTAAACCCATGCAGGTTGGAATATCATTTATATCAGAAAGATACCATTAAATAAGAGTCACTGCAATATTCTAGGGCTTTTCTCTCTTTTCTGTTGATCATTTATTTTCATTGGCTCTCTTTTGAGTATAAGAGCTAACCTTTCAGTCATTTCCCTTAGATGTTTAACTCTAATTTCTTTCTTCTCTGTTGTCTATATAACTAAACCCTCCTAAGCTCTTGTTGATCCACTGTCAATGAAGGTGGTGTTTATTTAACAGTGATGTTTGTTCCACAATCTCTGATTGGAAATATTAAGGATGGGATATCTTTGCATCTGAGAACTTACCTGACAGTCAGCTGTCATTTGAGTTCTGGGGATGCTTTTGGGATAGAGGTCCATTTCTGGTTTTCCATTGTCTCTGTAATAATTCACTTCTGACCTCAGGCTGCTTAGGAGACTCAGCTTAGTGATAGAAGTAGCCTCTGTGAGTCTACTTCAAGACAGGTGCTGGCCCTTTCTTTCAGCTGACTTGGGTTACAGGGAAGTAATATCTGTGCTAGGCTCTCAGGAGGTCAGCACAGACAAAAAACACAAAGTACAGAGAGAAGCCAGGGAGACTGGAAATCCATGAAATAGCATGGAGCAAGGCTTCATGCAAGGTCACACAGATCAGGAGATCCATGACCTAGTGCTCAACCATCGTGGTGACAGCGATTTCTCTGTCTGCAGTCTCCATTGACTGGCTTCTTGATCTGCTCATACCTCCAGGTGGCATCTGGTCTTAGCATGTCTCTCAGTTTCTGGACACTCTCAAAAGGGGCTATGACTGGGCTGGCTGAACTTGTTCAGAGGTGCCACTCCAGTGTGAAGAACCCTGGTTCCAGCTGCATCAGGGACAGTGAGCTGACTATGGTGATCCCCTCAGACAGAGACCATGGGGCAGGCATTTGAGGTTTCCTAAAAGTGGTCAGAGTGCAGGGTCCACATGCCTTGTGAGGATTGTTGCTGTCTCCTGAGTGTCAAATCAGAATGGTTGATAAGGTTGTAGTCATATTTCATTCAGCACTGACCCATTTAGTGCTGCTTTTCTAGAGTATTTTATGATACAGTACTGAACTGCTTAGCAGTAGAAGGACAATGGAACAGGTAGGCCAGTAGAGGGCACACCATTGCAGTTCTCAGACATTGGGTACTCTAAGGTCTGAAATCCTGCTTAGCCTGTTTCCTGGTGGCGCTTAGTGGCTGTGTGATCTCTTTTTATGTCATTGACTCACAGAAGCTGAGAAAATGTGCTGGAGGTGCCAAGGAGAAACCAAGCATAGTTGTATATGTCTGTAATCCCAGCTACTCAGGAGGTAGAAACAGGAGAATCACAAGTTCAAGACCAGCTCAGACAAACTCAGACAAGACCCTGCCTCAAAAACAAAATACAAACAAAAAGGCTGGGGTGTGGCTTAAGTGGTAGAATGCCTACCTAGCATGTGCAAGGCTCTGGGTTCAATCCCCAAGACCCCCCGTACATATCCTCCCCCAAAAAGTGCCAAGGAGAGTATCACAGTGGAGTGTTTTATCAAAGTTTGAGTCGCCTTCCAGAAAATGATGGAGAAAACAGAATTAGGCTATCAGGGATTGGCAGAAATCCTTTGACATTATGAAAGAAGGGTATCATAAATTCACTGCAGCCTTGGACTGACTAATAATTGCATGGAATTGGGAGAAATAATGATTGGAGCCTGTCAAACTCTTCGTGATTGGATGAGGACAGCAGTCATCCCTTTGGGACTGTGCATCACTCATTCACTGGGTGCTCTCAGTTGGGAGAATCATTCTTTCCACCCACCAAGCTATGCCATGAGGCAGTTACCAGAGGATATCCCTGATCTTTCCTCTGTCCTCACACAGCTGGCACTCGCTGACGTTTTCTCTGCCAATGTGATGAGCAAATGGAGCTATATCCGTTCTCTTGTTCCACACTGAGTGTCGTCGTGAGTTCAGATACTGTTTCCCTATTGGGGACTTGGCAGCCAGCCCAGCCTCCTGCCTGTGATTGGCAGGAGTGGGGGAGGGGTGGAAGGGAGGCTGCCTGGGTCACTGTCCTTGACCCCCCCATCTCTCCCCATAAGTGGAAGACTCAGTCATTTGTGCCATCAATCTAGTGCATTTCATAAACAGTAAATTCATTTTTAAAACCTGCTGCTGAGCAGCCATCTGTCTCCATTTCTGTCAATCTGCTATTATAACAGCACTACTGTACTGTGAGGTTGTCTTTCACTAAAGACTCCTTGATCTGAAGGCAAATGTGTTAAACACAGAGAAAAGACCTATGGGCCAGCTGACAGCATTTCTACCCAGTGGCCTGTCATCATAGAGCCTGGAATTTAAGTCTTGTTTTTGACCTAAGGTGATGATATTGATGGTTTCTATATTTTGCTGTGCTTGATTTATATACTTGGAGATTACAGAGTGTTCCAACATCTTGATTTATTACTTATTAGGTGGGAAGAGGGCAGACAACTGTTATTGTCATTTAGGCATTGCTGGTGGATAAACTGAGGCACAGAAGAAGTGCTTAAGGTCAAAGAGAAGGGAGGAGGACTGGGAAGGTGTCTTGGAGCTATGGTTTCTCCTCTGAGCAACTAAGTCATCTCTGTTTATCTTTTTAGATCATATAAGCTTTTCAAAAATTCTATACACATGGGCATTTTGCTCTTGAGAGGCCAGTCTGAACACAGCAGAAAGGACTGTGGCCAGCTATGAGCTGAGTCACAAGAAAAAAGCTCTCACCTAGACACCAGGCCAATTTTTAATATATAACATCCTATAGTGCGTTCTCCTTGTAACACACAAAACTTTCTCCACTAATATTTTTATTAAGAGGAAAACATTGTTAAACCAAAACCAAGACTCTCAATAACATAAACTCTCTGAAAGCAAGCCAAGGATACAGACAGCAGCAGAAGATATTGCAGGCAGTAGAAACACCCTTGCAAGGAAAGCTGTCACCTTATGCTCAATCCCCATGTGCTTGTCTCTGGATGGAGCCATTTGCAAGAGCTCGGAGTATGTTTTCCTGGATCAGTGAACAACCTTAAAACCATTTTGGATGATAAAAGAAGAGTCTAGATGGGAAGCAGTTTTCATAGTCTTTCAAAATCCCATTATTTCCATGATTGTGGCACATCTTATCTGTCAACATTTCCCTACAGTGAGTTGCTCCCATCTGCAGGCATGGTTTCAAGGACAGAGCTATCCTATGTGTTCATTCCAGTAGCATCCAGGGTTGTCACTGCCTGCATTGCTCCCCACCTCTCTTCAAGGAAAGTGCTCAGCTTTGACATATGTTGTTCCTTCTCTTCTCTGTGTTAATCCTTTTGGTGGCTTTTCCATTGTTTTGTTCTTTTTGTTACCTTGAAGTCACCTCCTTCTTGTTGAAATTGAAAAGGTCAGCTTCCTTTGAACAACCAGTGGATGCCAAGAATCACACATCTACCTTATTTTTGTTCCTGAAGGTGATGGCTAATTACTTAAACTTTGTTTATTTTATTTAGAGACAGTATCTTGCTGTGTTGCCCAAACAACATGAGCCTGTGGGAGACACTTCATATTTAAGCCAAGGTTCTAGAGAACAGGATTCCTATTAGAAGTCTAATGGAGAGCTAAACACCTAGTGAGTAGAGCAGCAAGAGATGCTGGAGGTTGAAGTAGAAGGGGCAGAAAAGAACAGCTGCCTGCTGAAGGTTTTAATATGAGCAACCATGGAGAAATCATATCAACATCACACCAGGGCAGGGGCTTGGAAGGAAGCTGGGTACCCCATGGATGTTCTTTGGTGATGTCCATAGTGTGATCAATATTTAACCAAACGTATTGAATTTTTTCTCATACTCTAGAGCAGTAGCTCTTAGCCAGTGGAGATTTTATCCCCACAGGGGACATTTGGCAATGTCTGGACTTGTTTTTGATGGCCATAATTGAGGCAGGGGTGCTATTGTCATCTAGTAGATATATAGAACTCCTAAACATCCTTCCACACACAGGACCACACCACAAGAAAGGTCTAATTTTAAATGTCAACAAAGTGAGGTTTAGACACCTGCCCTAGAGTCACCCCTGCACTCAGGAAGAGGTGTTCTGTGGTACATAGGACAATAGAACCATAAGGGATCTTTTGTTTCATATAGGAAAACAGGAGGCACAAATGTACTTTGGATGTTTCTCCAAGACAATGGACTTCCTTAAATGCCTCATGTGTGCTACCTCGCTTTAGTGATTAGGAAATGATTTTGAAATCAATTCACCTCTGCTTCTGTATGTTGGTGATATAAAGCCAAGATGGATGCCTTGCAGTAAATGGCTTCTCTGACAAAGTGACTTTGGGTTATCCAGCTGGGGCTTTCTTCTGTGACCTCTATTGCTCCGTGTTTTATCTTCCCAGTTCAAGTGCAAGTTCACAGCAGCTAAGGGTGGTGGATTCTCCCTTTCCTGGGCCTCCCACCATCCTTAACAAAGGGCAGGCCCCCAAGAAAGAAATGTTTCATAGATGAAAGTCACCATGTAGCTTAATGTAATCCAACAGGCTGACAATCTGAAAAAAAAAAATAGGCCAGGAAGAAGCAGACCATCTCAGTGATGAATGTTCTAAAATTAGACTGTACAGTGCAGGTATTGTATTTCCTGAGAATATTAATACTCCCTTACTGGAATATATCACTGAAATTTTATTGGAAAATTAGGAAGGGCAAGGGAAGAGACTTATCCTGAAGAATATTTTGAGTATCTTAAGTAATTGAAATAAACCGATTACAAATGAATTTGTTATGTCCAAGGCAAGATTTACATCAAGGAAGTACATTTTAGGTCATTTTTATTGTGGCAGATGGGAAGCCTTAGAGGATTCTGTGTGCTGAAGAGTTGTTCACTAAAATATTTTCTAGTTTCTCCAAGTTGCAAAGGAGTTTTTAGAATGGTGCTTCCAATCTACTCTGGCTAAAGTGCTGTGACCTGCTTAACATCACTTACTAAGCTAAGCCTGGACCAAAACCAGTTGCCCAACTACCAGACTCTGTTGTTTGGCTGCCACTTGTCCTGGTGTGTGGCATTCACCATTGACAGGGATGGAGATATAAAGGTGACAGGTGTTTGGAATCAGACAGATGTGGAAATGATTCTTAGCTTTGCTGTCCCTTTTCTGTGTGGCTTGCTTACCTTTTCTGACTCTTGGTTTTCTCATCCAGACCTAGAGAAAATAATTACTGTTCATGGTTTATTTATCTGTGCCATGAAAGCTTCTATGCCTCTTAAAGCTCCTTATTGCAACGTAATTATTACAAGTTTTTGTAATTTAGACTGGTGTTTCTCAGACTGTGATTCAGAGAATACTTGTTCTCGAGACATTCATAATTTTCTGTAATTAATGTATTTCATGGCTAAGTAAGTGTAGTAGACACCAATTAAAACCAGGTAAACAGATACAGGAATTCAGAGCTTTAATAGGTTAATTTGTACCGTAGCTCACCAAGAGGATATTTATAAGCAGTATTTCACATATTAGTATGACCACAGAACTCTTTTTCAGTGGACCATCTGCTGCTTTCTTGTGATATGAATTTCCATAGTACACAGTTTGGGAATTAGGGTAGGCTGATGATGCTGATGGACCCACCCCTTTGCTCTGGCCTCAGACATGTGACTTTCAGTAAGTGTGAGGTCAGTTCAGGATTGCACTCTGCCTGCTCTTATGATAATGAATCTTAATCTAATCTTCTCTTGCTCCTTCTTCATGACCATGAATCCATGGTCAAGCTAGCACCATGCTAGGGTTGGCCTGCTAGAAGATATGTGGAGGACCGTGGAATTGTCCCATCTATTAGAGACCAGATTGACCTAAACCAACCACCATCAGAAATGTGTCTCCCAGCCCATAGCCAAGTGACCTAGAAAACACACAAGTGAGTCCAACCAAGATCAGAAAAAATTCTCAACTTATCAACTTTTGAGTCCATAGTAAACCACGTAAATGACGGTTGTTTTATGCCACCAGTTTTGGGTGGCCTGCAATACACAGCATTATGTGTGGCCATAGAACATGATATTGGCATAGAATATGATATAAAAGTGGAACACCTACATTCTGGTCCCAACTATTCATTTTATTATCTGATGCGAAACTCACTGCTCCCTCTTCTAAAATTATTAAAGGACTCATTGAATCATAGCTCAAGGGCAGGGTATCAAGATCCTAGTGTGGATCCTTGGATGTTGTTCCCATGAGTTGAAGATCTGTGAATGAACAAGACCACCTATTTGACCACTCAAACATAAATACAATGGGGTAAGAGAGGACAGAATAAATTGCCCTTGGTCAAAAAGAGGAAGACTAGGAAGCACATAAGAGGTCTGGTCCACAGAGGATCTGAAATCTCATCATGAAAATTTTGCCAGGACATACTATTCCAGAGGAGAAGAGTCCCTGATTAGGCTCAGTTCAGCTCGCCAAACAGATGTTTTGCCCTTTGAGCCACACCACCAGTCCCTCAGTTCTGCTCTCTGAATGTGGCTCCCAGGCCATGGTTTTCTATGGCTCTGTGTTCTACCATCTGGGATATCTTTATGTTTCTGCCTTTCTCAGCCACTTCTGTGTGTTTTAAACATAGCCTGCTTCTTGCTGTAGAGATTGGGGGCTTGAGGTTTACTTACTGAGCCGTCTGTTTTTGTATAAACTGACGATTCTTTTGTCAGTATAGTACCCTAAAGTCTTCTGTGAGTTTCTTATAAATCTGATGAACCAAAAGCAGTACCCACTATTCTTTCAGAGGTAGATCTCTCTTAAGACCTAATTACTGTTATTTCAGTAAATCGGGTGTCGTAGGACGATACTCTTATGACGTTTAGTGGCTTTTTGTCTAGCTTAGAGGTTTGCTAGGCTCTGTTTTATTTTTTTCAGTGATCTTTAAGACAAATATTTTATTGAATCCTTGCTCCGGGTTATATTTTACTTTAATGTCTGTTGCTGGCTGGAGAGACTAGAGATGAGAAACAATTTACTTTTCCAGCCCAGCAATCTGGGTCCCTTTGCACTCCCTCTGAGTTTGCTCACACCCTGGCCAGTTACTTTTCTCACCTTTCTCTGTCTAGTAGAATCTTATCAACATGCAAGTACTAAAAGCCACTGACATTTCCAATATTCTGCCTGGAAATTTCAATGTACCTTAGCTACCTTTTCTAGCTTCTGAATTGCCACATGTGGCAATTTTGCCAATTTCTTCTGCCACTGCAAAACCCACATTGTCATTTTTTCCATCCTTCTGCAGCAGTTTCCTTGTCACTTTTCTAGCGTCTGCCCCACTGCTTGGTCTGAAAGTCACTGCCATGTTTTGTTGTTGTTACAGCAACCCCTAATTCTGAATTACCTACTGCTACAATCATGTTGCATGAAAAGTTACACTAAAATTCAGTGGCCTAAACAGCCATTTAGCTCACAAGTTTACGGATCAACCATGAAGGCTGAATTGGCTTTGTCTCTAACATGTTCTCTGGAGGGAATCAACTGGTCCTCACCTCATGGAGAATGCTTTTGCTGGGGCCACTTGGCTCAGCCGAGCACAGGGTCTCATAGTGTGTCAAGGTGCAAGAGCACACAAACATCATCATGCAAGAATGCAAGCAGAAACACAGGTGCTTGTACAGCTTCTGCTACCCTCTCATTGGCCAAAGCAGGGCAAATGATCAAAGCCCAGAACCGGAGTGGGAGGAGACTACAAAGTTACAGAGCAACATGTGTGGCTGTATATGGGCCATTAAGAGGAAAAGTTAACTTCCATCTACCATAGGAATTGTTAACATGGAAATATAAGAATTCCTGAGAAGAGCCTTGCTTCATTGCCTCTCTGTAAAAGGGCTCACTAGCACTCCCAGGGGTTAGCTGTCTTGGTTTCTTTGCCCTTTCTGGTGTTTTCATAAATTCACTTAGAATAATTTCAGTCCACCTATTTCTCTGCCAGATTCATTTCTCAAGGTAAATTCCATATGTTTATTACCTACAGGACTGAGTGCCCCTTTCTGGAATTAATTCTCTCTAGAAATGCCCTCATAGACATACACAGAGGTGTGATTTCTCAATCAAATCCAATTGATGATGAAGATTATCATGTGTACATTTGTGTTGTATGCTCTATGTGTATGTGTGCATGAATTTTTATTCATGTGGATATGTGTGGATATGTATATGTCTGGGTACATGTGCATTATTACATGCTAGTGAGTGTTCCTTATTAAAGAATGCCACTACATTTGACCTATAAATCAATGTACTGGTCAGATAAGTATTCACAGGGAAAAGCTTTATGGAAAAAGAAAGAAATATGAAACAGTAGTCAAAAGGATCGTAAGGACAATGTAGGAGTTGGGCACTCCCACATTCCATCTTAACACTTCTAGGTTTGAGAAATGCCAAAAGGCATTGATGAAAATTTCTTCACCCCTTCATCCTTCCTTAAGTCTGGATGTTGGGGAAACTTTAGAGAAAAACATCCAGTTACCTTTCTATAAAGTAATATAAAACACAGAAGCCCATAATAGATTTTTATACCTTTCTCTCACCAACATGTCCCATCCTTCTATTGGATATGGAGAACCCAAAATAAGACAACTAGTTCCTTCTCTGTTGAGTAGGATGTTGTTCCATTTCCTCTGCAAGGCTTTTACTTGAGAAAACATACCAGGTTTCTCTTTGCCAAGACTCTCTTCCAAGAGGACTGGTTTGAGTTAGGAACTTCCCTGCTTCTTCATCCATTAATGAATTCCCAAACCTCCCAATGAGGCTGCGGAATCTGAGGTTCTTTGGATGTCTCACTTCCGGTTCCACACAGTCCACAAAGCTCTTGGGACTGATAGGAGACTTTCTATTATGTTGAATTTCAGCATTTGTTGTTCCAGAGAGGAATCAAGAAGCTGATTCCACTTGATGTGTTTGTGGTGACATGTGTGGGGGGGGGGGTAGGAGGAACACTTGTCAATTGGCAAGGGACTGTGAGGTCATGTGACTGAGAACTCTCACTTGAAGAATTCTATAATCTCCAACGATTTAGTAAGACCCACTCTGTGAGAGAAGTAATTAGTGTCATCCCATTGCAGGATTCAGTCTCAAAGAGATTAAATCACATGACCATTGTGACTCAGTGGAATGATTCTAGAAGGATGTTCTTGAACCCTTCCTTACATTGCCTTCCTGATTTACACCTTCCATACCAAAAGGCTATATGTTTCAGTTACCAGCCCCAGTCATAGAGCAACAATATAAAATGCTTGAGTGTAAGTTGGCTTGGTCTAGATGTTGCTGTCCATCCTCTATTATTCAGTCTAATTGCATAGCAGGTTCAGCCTCATAAAGCTTGTTCTTTGGCATGCATTGAACCAAAGCTCTATCTACTCAAGACACAGATAATGAGGTGCAAAATCTTACCCAGTTCTGCTCAGCCTTAGAAAGTGACAATTATCCTAAGAATTCACAGCACTTCATTCTTGAACCTTGATTTACTGTGATTGGAAGTCATAAAAATGATACATGCTATGTTGATTTGATGAAACAATCAATGTCTGTTTAATAAATGACCCACAATGGTTTCCATACGTTATCTCCCTCCGAAGACAATGTTTGACTTCCCAGCCCATATTTCACACTCTATCTCAAAAAATACTAGAGAAACAAATCCTCACTTATGCATGAACATGTTCAAAGGCAAAAGATTTATTTATTGATGAGAGCCTCAAATTGACCAATTTTTAGCTTTTTCTTCAGAAAAGAAAAATGCTGTCTAAAATGAGATTGCTACCAGATGTAGTGGATTACATAGCAGTTGCTCAGATATGAAAAGCAGATGAAATGGAATATTCTTGTTTCTGATTCCATCCTATTCTTATCTACACATAGCTCTCCTTAAGTGAACTTGACAAGCACTGTGGGCTGATATTAAGATAGACAACTTTAGTAAACAAGAAAGAGGGTTTCACTCCCCACCATAGAAAATGAGCTTTATAATAGAAATTCCTTTGTGCAGGGGAAGATATTACAATCCTCAACACACAATAAATATATTTGCTAGACAAAAACTGCATTTCATTACATGCAATGCACTTTCTATTGTACATTAACCACTTTTTTGCTTTGTATAGCAAAGTACCATTTTCTACTGTAAAATGTCTGCAATTTATTTTTATGAGTCTTGTTTTTCCCATGAAATAAGAACATTCCATTACACAGCTCAGCACCGATAAATATACATTATTTAAAAGGTGAATTGTGTAGTGCAAACATCTGAGCTTCACTGTTTGGGTGTCTGTACAGAGTAGGCAACAGTTAAAATCTTGGACCAGAACAGCTAATTTTATTAACAAAACCAGTCTATAATTACTAGATTTACCCAAGTCCTTTACTGTGATACTCTCAGCAACTATAATAAATGTGTATGTTCTCTAAAATAATACTATTACATGCCCCAGCTACAGCTATAATTTTTTTCTGACAATGTCTCTGCTGGGTTAAAAAACATAATTAATACTTTATTTAATCTTTGCATTCTGTATACCTAGTTGACCATCATTCAAAATGGCAGTTGCTCAGAGCCATATAGTTTCTTCGCAGTTGAATGTATTTGACCCTAATTACTGTTTATGGGAAATATACCACATAAGTAAAAAGGGAGGTGTGACAAAGAATTTAGGCTCTATGTTTTCTCTGTGATGATTAGGGAACTGTGATGGTGATTGCTCATTTGCTTAGAAGAGTTGTGAAAGACTTTGCAGGTGAGAGAATTCCAGTTATCTTGTTTACATCTGTCTGGCACCTGAATGGGTTTAGTGGACAGCTTGTGGGGTTTATGCTTGTCTTATATTTGTTTCATTCTTGCATTTAGAAACTTGCCTGATGGTCAGGATGGGACTGTTGACAGCAGGGAAAGGAAGGATGATGTAGCTAACGTATTATTAGTTTTCAGTGCTGGGGATCAAACCCAGGTCCACATGCAGGCTAAACAAGCACTCCACCTCTGAATGATAGCCACCAGCCACACCGTATCATTTTTTTAAGAAACAAATGCTTCCATTCTGAACCAAAGTTCACTCTATCTATACAAGGAAGAGAAAAAACACAAAAGTGTTAAGCACTTTTTCATGCTCTTATTTAATCATCACAATAGCCGCATTAAGAAGGCAGCAGCACTCCTCTATGTGAATCTGGGAGTAGTGATTAAGTAGTAATCAAGTTATGTGACATAGTTAAAAGACCAGCAAGTGCTGGGACTGAGACTTGGCTCCAACATAGGCTGAATATTGGTCTAGACAGCAGAGAAATGTCCAAATATTTAAAGCCTAGGGAATGAAAAAAAATCCACTTGAATGAAGAACAGGGTATTTGGATGTGGTAGAACCAGAAACACAGTATTTCTAGTGATCTAGTGATACATAATACATTCACTGTAGCTTGTTTACCTCTGAAATGTTCATGTTTGGTGTACTACACATAAAAATATGTTCACCTGCTAATGACAGGCTGATTAAATATACATGTGAACTTGTCACCATTTTGATATAAAATGAGCCAAAGTGTAAGATTTTAGGAATCTGATGTCTCTTTATTTTCTAAGTTTATGAGAAGAAACTATGAGTATAAAGATGTCTATGTCTTGGGGATAAACAATCTTTTATTGGGTCCAAGGAATAACACAGCAATCATTTCTTAGAAAAGGAATAAAAAAGAAATAAAAACCAGTGTGAAAATAAAACAGTCCCAACTCTTATCAAGAAAAAAAAACTTGTCACATATATTTTGTTGCATGAACATTCATTTATGAGTCTCATTTTGTACACAACTACTATCTATCCCTTCTTTTTGTGTCATTTTGTTTTTATCACCCTTGATGAAAATAAGAAATTTATGCAGATAGAAACAAGTTTCCTGACACTATGGAATGATGCTTTGATGTTGTATTTCAGTATTTTTCAAACATAGACCAATGACTTCTCCTCACTGCAATAGGTAAGGGCTACTTAAGCCAGCAACATTCCTTAGACAGTGAAATATGATTCAGTCTTAAAAATCAATGAGGTTCTGATACATGCTACAGCATAGACGAACCCTTTAGATTTATGCTGAGTGAAAGAAGGCAGACACAGAAGGACAAATGCTGTAAGATTCCACTTGTATGAGCTACTTAGAACAAGCAAATTCTTGGAGATGCAAGAAGTTACCAGGGACTGGAGGTGGGGTGAATAGAGTTATTGTTTAATGAGTACAGAGTTTTTCTGAGGATTAAGAAAAAGTTTTGGGTAATGTTAAGTTGGTGATTGATTCTATAACATTGTGAATATGTTTAATGTCACTGAATTGTACACTTACAAATGGTTAAAATTAGTATTATACATATTGTACCCTAAGAATTATTTTTGCTTTTTAAAAAAAAAGAAGGCAAGAATTCCACTAAGAGTTCAGAAAATTTCAGCTTCTCTTACTGGACCCCAAATTTGAAAATGTTCTGACTCAACTCTTCAGAAATTTCCTGTCCATACTCTTCTTTCGCTCATCTATTTTTAAAATACTGATTTAAAAGTAATATATCAGATTGAGGGACTGGAGGGTAAGAGAGGTTTACCACTCATGGAACTGGGAGAGGCAGCCAATTTACAAATGATTTAAATATAGTGTAAGGGCTACAGTAAAATAAAATGAATCATGGTGGAAGCACAGGAGAGGAGTTCTTGAGGGAATCTGGGCCAAACAGAGGAGTTTGTTATTGATCTGGGTCTGTAGCTGGGTTGCTTATTTTGCGTTTCAGTATTAGGCAGTGTATTGTCACTTACCTTTTTCTGTGGTGCTGGGGTTCAAACCCAGGGCCTGTGCATACCAGGCAAGCTCTCTACCACTGAGCTACATCCCCAGCCCTTGTTTTCTTTTGTACCCTAGGTTGGTCTCAAATTTGTGATCCTCCTGTCTCAGCCTCCTGATTGCTGGTATTACAACATTGGCCACCACACCCAATTTAGCAATCACATTTTCAGCCTTGAAATCTTGGATCTTAGATATCTGCAGCCTTTTCAAATATTTTACAATATTTTCCTCTTATGTATTTGTGAGCAAAATAGTCCCTAGAGGCAGAAAAACATTTTAGTTCATTCTCTGTCCTATTTTCTAAATATTTATATGTAAAACAAATTTGAAACATCATTCAAAGTCAATGAGATGTGCTTAGGTCCTTCAAAGAGTTTGTTATATAATAGGCACCCTGGACAGCTGGGTGACAACTACTGTAAGAAGCTGTCAGTATAGGATGGCTAGGCAGAGGCAGGGGAAAGGACTTCTGCTGGACATAGGGAGAAGTTCCATGACAATGGGTGGAGTCTTTGTGTTTTCCTGTTTAGGGTTATGATAACTAGACATGAGTCAGGTTATTTGGACAGAAAAATGAGTAAAAACACAAAGGCAAAAAAAAAAAAAAATCAGTCTCATTCAGGGAAACAATGGAAAGCCAAGTGAAAAACTCTTCTGAGCCAGGTCACAAGGATCTTGAAACCTTCAATATTCTTATTCATGGAACCAAGAACCCTGATTTGTCACAGGGTAGATTTAGGAGGAAAAGGCTTAAAGAGGTTTCATGTTTCTACCCATGTACGAGGGATGGTGGAGAATAAAGGATAGTAAAATCAGCAATCCATAGGCACTGAACTCCTGGGTGAAGTGGGAATACACTGAGCATGACTAAGTGAATAGAAGAATATATTTTGGAGTCAGTTTGGGTTTCAATCTTGGACTCAAGTAACAAACTATGAAGATGGCCAAATTATGTAAAACTTCTGAGCCTCATTTTTCTTGTGTGACAAATGGGGACAATAATAGTAACTTCACAGAGTTACCATGAGTTTTAAAGAGGACGGGTGACAAGCATACCTAAGTACCAGTATGCCCTCATGGGTCAATGTGAGTGCCTTTCCCAGGTGATCTCTGAAGCCTCACTGGGACTTGAATCTATAAAATAATTTGGAAATTTTTCCCTCCAAAAATAAGTTATTTAAGTTGTGTTAATCAACTTTTCATTGCTATGACAAAATATCTGAGAAAAACAATTTAAAGGAGGAAAGATTTATTTTGGTTCATGGTTTCAGTCCCAGGTCAATTGGATCCATTCTTTGGGTACAAGGCAAGGCAGAACATCCTGGCAGCAGGAGTTATGTGGTGGAAGGGGCTGCTTGCTTGGCGGCAGCCGGGAAGCAAAAAGGCAGCAAGCAAGAGACAGGACAAGACATACTCTTCAAGGTAGCCCTGCAGTAACCTATGTCCTCCATCTAGACCTCACCTCCTAGCTTCCACCACCTCCCAATAGCACCACCAAATTATGCATCCATCAATGGAATAATCTGTGGATTAGGTCAGAGCCCTCATGAGCCAGTTTCAGTGATTGGATTTGCCAGCTGGAAACCAAAGCTTTCAACACGTGAGCCTCTTGATGGGACACTTCATATTCAAACCATAGCACACAACTGAACTGCCCTGAACTGAAAATATGTCATTTCACGTGTAAGCAAACAGCGCAGATGCATTTCCTGACGCGGAAGCTCATCTTTAGGGATTATCTCAGTGTCTTTAGGAGCTGAATTAGTCATTCATTCCAGTTAAGGCTCAGAACTGTGTGTTTAGGGATTGGCATGGTCTTGTCAGATCTGAGGCCCTCCAGCTCTTCTTCCCAGTCAAGCAATCGCTTTGTGTGAGTAACAGAGCTCCGAGTTAAGGTTTTACCCTGGGTGGCGTCTCTGCTGAAGTGACTCTTGGTAATATCTGGAAGTATGACTGCACCACGCTTGACACTACAACCAGCCTAGTGCCTTCCCTTGCGACCCTGTGAAATTTCACGTCTTTGTAACTAGGCGCTTTACTTAATTCTTTATCATTGTCTTTCAGGTGAATCTGTTTTCTACTTTATAGGACCATTATTAATCAATAATGTCATCTTACTTCTGACTATAATAGCCTTAGAGATATCCAACTTAGAGATCTGTCAGGATGATGGCAGTCGTGAGCATCAAGAGATTGCAGGGAAATCCTTCACTTTTGACATGATACTGGCTTCTTTTTTTATGTTTTTGAGATAGGGTCTCATTATGTATCTCAGGCTGGCCTCAAACTCACTATATAACCCAGGCTGGCCTTGAAATTGTTATCCTTCTGCTTCAGCCTCTCCAGTGCTGGGATTATAAGCATGTGCCACCAGACCCAGATGATAGACATTTAATTCGACTCCCATAGCACTCCATCGTGGCTCTTGTCACCTGGATCACATCATACACAAGCTTTTGAAAAATGTCTTCTTCCTGCTGAACTCTGAACACATTAAGAAGAGACATGGTCTTTTTTTAATCACATGCTTACTTCCAACATTAGCGTTGACCTGAGCAAAACACACGTGTACATACTTCAGGCAATTATAATAAGTACCTTAATTTTTCAGGGTTCAATAAAGAGAACCTGAGGATAATAATGTCTAAAAGGTGATTTTAAATATCGTTCATGGTTTCAGAGAACATTCATTGTTCAGTTATCTTTCTAAAAATTGTTTCATTAAAAATTAATATCTAGAGTTATTCTCTTTTTGTGATTTTTATGTAAGAAAGCGGGAAGGGGAGACAATTTAAAACTGTAGCACACTTGCTAGGAAAAGAGAGGGAAGCTCATGTTTTGTGTAAACTGTTATTCCATGTGTAAATTCCTTCATTCTGTCTCTAACTTGCATATTTTCCAGAACATATATGCATAAAAAAATCCTACGATTTAGTTAATCCTATGATTAACTAATTGGCTACTTAACACTTCCCCATTAGGACAAAAAACAATGTTTATGTTGATTATATTTGAATGCTGTGTCTTCTGTTAAACAGTATCTGCTCTAATGGTATTTTTCAATGCTATAGTTTTTTACAAATTCCTATTTGAAATAATATTTGTCTTTTATCACTCATTTAATCATTTTCAAATGGTAGGCTATAAGGAAGAACTGAAAAATGAGAAAAAGATTTCTTAAGGAAGAATTTTAAAATATATCAAAGAATTAGCAAAACCAATATGGTAGAAGTCATATTTATTGAAAAAAATTAATATCTTTGCTATAAAATTTGTAACAGGAATATTTACTGAATGCTTATTTTGATGCATAAACCTGATTGTTACATACCGAGTACAAGACAGCAGCACTAGTTTTCCCTTTATTTACATTTTATGAAAACTGTTGTGCAGTCCATGTTAAAAGAACTTATGATGGTGAATTGTTACATTAGAAAAATAATATTCTTGATAAAGCATTCTCAAGGAGTCCAATCATAGTTTCTGCCTCTTCAATAAGGCAAAAGTCCCTGGAACAGCATATAACTTAATTTATAAAACACAGTAACTGCTCAGACACATATTCAAGTTTTCTTTTGGTATGATTTTTCGTCATTGTAAAATTACTTTTTTTGTTTTTTGTTTTTTTAACTAAAACAGAAAGATTAACTTTCAGGAAAATGTCATTTAATGGTTTCAGCTATACATTACATATACAACTCCGCAGCCTAGCAACCACCATCCCTACTCCATCACTAACTAAATATTTTGCTAGGTGAACTATTCTCAAATGCAGCCTTATTTTAACATTTTGCCATCACTGTGACTATGGAATCGTTGTTTGGTTTTCATAGGAAACAGATCTGTCACAGTTTGAAGCTTGCTTCATTTAAGGAACTGGTACACAATTACATTTCCACTCACAAGAGAACGCCACAGGGGTTAACTAAAGTCAGACTCTGATGGCTCTGCACAGGTCCCATGCTGGCCAACCCGCACCCTCCTGCTCTCACGCTGCACAGCCCTGGCCGGCTTCAGACGGTTTCATTTCCAGAGATCCCTTGCCCTTCACAGTTAGTTAGGTAGTTTTAATTCCTTCAAAGGCACACAACTTCCATCTCTTTTCCAGCGTTGCTCCCACGCCGGTGAACTCCTGTTTGAACATGCGTGGCAGCCTCATCAGAAGCATTTCGATTTCGCTGGCAGATATCTGTTAGAGAGGAAGAGAAGTCACTTGTGAGAAAGTAGGTGGTGGGCTGGGGAGGACAAGATTTACTTTTCTAGTTGGCTGTCAAGCAACGTCCTTACAGAGGAAGTACTGAGTGTGATTATCCCAGCTTCTGAAACGATGCCAGGGCCAGGCCTGAGATGAAGGGTTAGAAGGTTCTGGGTTTAGCATTCACTTGGATGGCTACCTCCCAGGCACAGCCAGGAGAGGACAGCCCTCCCCAGACATACAAGCGCTCACAGCAAACCTCTCACCACTGCTCCCTGATCCTCATCTACCCAGCGAGGAGTAGAAGGAATTCGGGTGGATTTCTGGTCAACCCAACTTTTTTCTCCATAACTTTCACAGGGAACACAGATAAGAAGGTTTTGAAAAGAAAACTAACCCCCAAAGCTAAAGCAATAAAAGTCTTGACATCCAGTCATAAAATCCAGGAAGATTTTTTTTTTTAGTGCATTATTTTCTAAAGTTTTGGAAAATTCCTTTTTTACAGGAATTTTTATATCAATAATTCATTTTGTCTTAAATGCAGGAGAATGATGGGGGTAAATTCAACTGTGATATATTGTAAGAAGTTTTGTAAATGTCACATTGTACACCCAGTATAATCATAAAAATAAATTTAAAAATTGCAGAACAAAGGAACCATAATGCTCCTGTCCTAAAGGCAGCTGCTGTTGTTGTTTTTCTCTTTGCAGCCCATCCCAGTGTGTGCCTGCAGAGCTCACATAGCAAGATGGCTAATTTGGGGTCTGACATTCTGTTTGAATCCTCCACCTACTATTGTTTGGAGCTAAATGAACCTTATGCAGATAACTCGTCTCTTTAAGTCTTAGCAAATGGGAGTAACATTTAATGAGGGTGGTATGAAAGCCACTGGCTCAGCACAGATTTGGGCACAAAGAAATGCTCAGAGTCAGAGCTACTAGAGTTTTTCATGGGGAAATCACTGTAGAGAGATCATTTTATAGTCTACACTTTCCACTTAACAGGATTTAGATTCACTTAAAAGATACCCCAAATAGACAAAGTCAAATCAACCATATTTAATATGCACACAGAAAACATTCCATGTATATGCAATATCATCAGGCCTCTAATACAAAACTTTAAATTGAGGTGGTACTGAAAGGCGAAATCAATTGTATTCTAAAATTTTTGTGTGGATTTTGAAATCTGAATGCATTGCTCCACAGAACGGGGTTACAAGGATTATTAGATTCCCAGGCTGACATGTAAATGGCTAACTAAACAGGAGCATCAGACGCTTCCTGTGACTGAGCATGGGCTCTGTTCAGAGTGCCTTCACCCATGTCCTCAGTTCACTCTCTTGGCACTCCTGGGGGATTTGTGGGGCCAATAATGAGATGCAGCTCCACTCTACAGCTGAGAAAAGCGAGTGACCTATGGTGGCTGAAGTGTCTCATCACCCAGAGCTTGGGAAAGAAGCCAGCATATGGGTTGGGCTTCGGCTTTGGTCTGTTTACATGCTTGGTCAGCAGCAGTGGATGCCAGCTGTGGAGAGTGCTCTTCTTAAACACTGAGCACCTAGGGCACTTGTTAAAAGAAGAGCTTCCCTGGCCTCTCCTCTTGAGACCCAGGGATGTAGCCCAGACGATCTGTTTTTAACAACCATCCCAGGTAATTCTATGAGCAGACATATTTGGGTTAAGCATAGGGGCTTAAGTCAGACAGGCTTGGATTTGACTCTGGGCTAGGCCTCAAGCTATGTAACCTCAGGCAGATCACTTAATATTTCCAGTGCTTGGTTCCTTTGTGTGTGTAATTAATAGAAAGTATCTCTCGGTGCAATTGCGAGGATGGCATGGATGCTCTAGCACACTGCCTGTCACAGTAACCTCTCTTTTTGTTGTCTGCTCTCTTGCTCTCTTGGACAGTCATAGAAAACAATGCTATCAAGACTGCTGTGGCAGGTGGGTCAAGCTCTATGTTCAAAAGCTACATATGACGGTATAGGAGGTATGTGGTCAAATTCAGGGTTTAGCTGGTCCAGGAGGCATTTTCTTTATTTCAATTAAATTTATTTTTACCTGCTACATAAAAACATAGAAGCTGTGCATGTTCACAGGGTAACTTGGGAATGCTTTGATACATGTATACCTTGTGTAATGTTTAAACTAGGTTAACCATATCTCCTTACACATTTATCATTGCTTTATAGTAAACACTTTAAATTCCTGTCTCCTAGCTTCATGCAGTAGGGAATTTTCTTCAAGTTTTATGAGGCCAAGTTACTTTCTTCACAAGTTTCCTTCTTTCCTTTGCAGGAGGACAGCACGTGTTATCCATAGTCAAGTTTAGGTGATAACCCTGGGATGAGCCATGCCGCCCCCAGGTAAAGCAGAGGCCATAGTGAAGCAAGCAGACCAAGGTCAGCTCACCTACAGAAGCTCGCTTCCAGCATAACTGTCACCTTCCTGGGAAACACAGGGAAAAAGCCTTAGAATTCCTTAGAAGAGAGAAGCAGCTGCATTTGGGGGAGGGGAGGCAGACTTTCATTAGTATAAATTAATTGTACAAAGGGGTTTCACTGTGATATTTCCTTCTCTGTCTGTTAGTCGCTGGTATGTAGAAAAGGTACTGTTTTTTGTATGCTGATTTTGTATCCTACTACTTTGCTGAAAGTGTTTATCTGGTCTCTTACGTATAGGATCATATATGCAAATGGAGTAATTTGACTTCTTCCTTTTGTATTTGTATAACTTTTCTTTCTTTCTCTTGCCTATTGCTCTGGACAGAATTTCAAGCAGGATATTGTGTAACAGTGGATACCCTTGTCTTGTTCATGACTTTTTAGGAAAATTTCAGTTTTTACCTCTTTAGTAAAAAGACATAGGTTTGTTATTTGTCTTTTACGTTGAGGGATCTTCCTTCTAATTCTACTGTCTTCAGGGCTTTTACCATGAAAGGATGCTGGACTCTGTCAAAGGCTTTCCTGCATCTACTGAAATGATCATGTGATTTTGTCCATTATTCTGCTTATGTGCTCCACTTTATTTGGGTTTGCTGAACCATTTTGCATCCCTGATCACAGTTAAAATCTTTTTACTGTATCACTGAATTTTGTTTGCAAGTATTTTGTTAGGAATTTGTACCTTTATGTTAATGAAGGAAATTGGTCTGTATTTTTCTTTTTCTGACCTCTTTGTTTGGGAGACTTTTCATTACTGCTTCAATCTCATTGCTCATTATAGATCTATTTAAGTGATTGATACCCTTTTGGGTCAATTTAGGAATGTCTTAGGCATCTATAAATGTATCCATTTCTTCTACATTTGGGTCTTTGCCCCTTTCTTTTGGCTAATTTGGCTAAGGGTTTGTCAACTTTGTTTAACTTTTCACAGAACCAGCTTCTTGTTTCTTTATTCTTTGTATTTTTTAAGTCTCCCTTTTATTAATTTTTGCCCTAATCTTTATTATTTCTTACTGCCTATTAATTTTTGGTTTGGCTTGTTTTTTGTTTTTCTAGGAGTTTAAGGTGCATCATTAGGTTATTTGTTTGAGATGTCTGATTTCTTAATGTAGGCACTCATATATATAAATGTTCCTCTTAGCATTGTCTTTGCTGTGTCCTAAAGGTGTGTTTTCATTTTCTAGAAACTTTTTTGCTTTCCATGTTATTTCTTCATCAACCCACTATGGATCACTCAGTGGTGTATTTTTCAGTTTCCATATGTTTGAATATTTTCTGTAATTTTGTTAATTCTATAGTGGTCTGAAAATTATGAAGGTTATTTTAACTTTCTGATATTTATTAAGACTTGCTTTATGTCCTAAAATATCTATTAGGGGAAAGTTCCATGGGCTGTTGAGAACATGTATTCTGCAGCTGTTGGTTGGAATATTCTGTAAATCCTGTTAAGTCCATTTGAACTGTAATGTTAGTTCTGATGTGGATGACCTATCTATTCATGAGAGGGAGTACTTTAGTCATGTACTACTTTAATGTTGGGGGTCTATCGGTTCTTATGTTCAGCAGTGTTTGTTTATAACTTTTATCTCCTCCTGGTGGATTAGTCCCTTTATTAATATGAATCAACCTTCATTGTGTCTTCTGACTAATTTTAGTCTCAAATCTCCTTTGACAGTTAGTATAACTACTCCTACTTGCTTTGGGTCTCTGTTTGTTTGGAATATCTTTTTCCATCCTTTCAGTTTAAGCCTGTATTTTTCTTTTCCAGTGAGGTGCATTTCCTGCAGGCAACAAATGGTTGGGTCTTTTTTTTTTTTTTAATGCAACCTGCTAGACTGTGTCTTTTGATAGGAAAATTGTAACCAATAACATTTAGAGTTATTGTTGAACGGTATGGAGCAATTTTCATCATTTTGTTGTTTTTATGTTTAATTCTTTCATAATCCTCATTTGCTTATCTCTTCATCAAATGAGATTAATTCTTTCTTATATTTTCATGGTGTGTTTATCTTCCTTTTCTGTATGTGGGATTCTGCAGTGCTGGCTTAGTGTTTGTGAGTTACTTTAGTTTTTGTTTGTCATGAAGGATAGGTTTGCTGGATATTAGCAATGTAAGTTGGCAGCTTTTTTCTTTAAGGGCTTGAAATACAGCTATTCAAGTTTCTGCTGAGAAATCTGCTGTTATTCTGGTTTACCTTTAGATGTGACTTGGGACTTCTCTCTTGCAACTTTCAATATTCTTTCCTTGTTCTGTAGATTTGTTCTAAGTATAATATGACATGGAGAGCTTCTTTTCTGATACTGTTTGGAGTCCTAGAAGTATCCTATACCTTGATGACAATGTCTTTCTCAAGATCTGGGAAATTTTCTGCTAATATTTTATTGAATATGGTTTCTCTGCTTTTATTTTGCACCTTTTCTCCCTCTTCTAAACCCATAACTCATAGTCTTTGTCTTTCAGTGGTGTCCCAGAGATCTTGCTTGTTCCAGTCATACTTTAGTTTTTCTTTATCTGAATGTTCTAATTCATTTACCTTGTCTTCAAGCCCTGATAGTCTGTCTTCAACTTAATCTAGTCTATTGGCTCGGGTTTTAACTGAGTTTTTTATTTGACATATTAAGCTTATCATTTCTAGAATTTCAATTTGATTTTTTTCAGAATTTCTTTATCTTTCTGAATTCCTCTTTCATAGTCTGCTTTATTTCATTCAGCTGTTTATATATATTCTCTTGGAATTCATTCAGGCATTTAATGTGATCTCTTGTTGCTCATTCTAATAATTGTTCTTTTGAATTCTTTGCGGTTTCATCCATTTCATCATTCTTGGTATTTGTTGCTGTGGAGTTGACTTTTGGAGGAATCATGTTGCCTTAATGTTTTGTGTATTTCTGCTTTGAGATTTGCCCATCTTGGTCAAGTTGTTGGCTGGAAACTTTAATCTGAAGGGCTCTTTCTCAACCTTCAAGGAGGACCGTGTAGTGGAGGGTTGAGGTGTAGTTTCTCATCAATGTACTGCAGTAGCTCTGTAGCCAAATTTTCACTCATATGTTCAGAGTGCCAGGCCTGACCCCCAGAACCACTGAAATTGAGGAAAACTAGCTGGAGTCTCTTATAGTTTCTAGTGTATATGTTGGTGCTCTATGTGGATTGAGGGCAGGGCTGGTCAAGGGCAGTTGCTTCTGCAGAAGCAGCTGCTGGCTGCAAGAAACACTGTAGTCTGTTGGCCAGGCAGGTTCCCACTTGCTGCACAGGCCCCTCAGGTTGTGCTCCAATGGGCAGCAAGCAGCCAAGCCTAGAGATGCCCCTTTTTAAATGTACTGGATAGTGGGTAAACAAAATTGAGTTCAGCACTTATGGTGGAAAACTGAGGAATAAAGGTGCTCTGCCTACTGGTCTTAGTGCTTTCAGACCCCACCCAGCAGTTCATCACCCTGTGGAAAGGAGTCTAGGGGAAATTGTCTGATTCCTGGATCCTGTGTGCAGAGCTCATAGCTCCACTTCTAGCCAGACTTTTTAGAAAACATTTTTTATGAGCTAGGGCATCATTTATAAGTGAGAAAACTGAGAGATCATGTGACTTGTGCAGGGTAACCCAGGCAGTAAGCATGGGGTTGTTCTACCTTGTTCTAGCCATGGATGATAACCCCCTGAGGGCAGGGCCTGTATGGTGAGGACCAGAAATGATCTTCTTGTTCATAATTCTATGCTCCTTGGTAAGTGCCAGTTGGGAGGAGAGGGCAGTTTTGTGATGAATACTGTTAGAGTGATACCCCTATCAACAGCAAGAGTTTGAAAAGTCCCAATTCACCTGGCTTCTGGACACTTGCATCCTGATGCTTGGGGCATCCCCCCAAACAGCAGCAAATGATAGGGAGACTCAGTCAGCATGCAATGAAATATAGTGATGCTTGCTTTTCATGGTGCCTTTTGACCTGTATCCAGTTTGCAGCTGCAGAGGAAGCAGAAGGTGGCTTGCTGCAGGGAAGTGGATGCCTACCTCCTAAGCCCTGTGGGCCAAGCATAGGGTAAATGCATTATCTTATCAACAAACAAGCACACTCCTCATTTACTAGAAGAAGGAAAGGCAGCTGCAAAAGATTTGGATCTTAGTCTTGGGATGATCATTACCAGTTAAATTACCAGTCACAACCTCTTTGGATCTGTTTTCTCATTTGTAAGACAAGAGAGATGGGAAGAAAGGTATTCTCTGAGGATCTGGTTTGAGTGCTGGCCCCTCATTGCATGAGTACCAGTCTTAGGGTGAACCATTTAAAAGACACCTGTCTACTAGGCTGTGGCAAAGATCTCAAAATGGGACAATATGGTAGGGTTTTTTTGTGCATTTTAAGCACAAAATAAACGACAACCAACTCTTAAGTAACAGACACTGTTCTGGAAGCTTTTCATATTGTCATTCAAGACACAGAATAACACATAAAAGCCCATTTTAAAGATGGTGACCCTCAGCACAAAGTTAAATAAGTTGCCCAAGGTTATGTAGCTAACAAGCAGTGAAACTGGGATCCCAAAATCTTCATGATTACTTCATTTGGATAGCAATTAACTATACTTTTCAGTTAGTAATGGAAGACAACAGCCTGCTTCTGCATAAAAATGTAATTATTATGGACAGAGATGTGTGATAATTATAGAACAGGCCTCTTTAAATGAAATCCTACCCAAAATATCTAGCTAATAAGCTGCTTAGTTAAATTCTAGAAAATTTCCTTGCAGATATTCATGTTGCATGACAGGAGAAAGATCATGGTGAAATCAGTTTGATGTTTGCTAGACCTTTCCCCTAGCCTGACAAAATTACCTTTATGACATTTTACATTTGGGGACTTTCAAGAGAAAATTCAATTTGTCCTTCATTTTCATCATATGGCTAATGAAATTACACTTTCCAAATATCATCATTTATTTAATGCTCTTCCCTTCTCTTCCTTGTAGATTGTCAGCTCTTGTCGTCTTACCATTACACTCTCCTTTTTACATTCCTCCCAGAGAGTTCCTGGCTTTCTAATGATTATTCTCTTAGGAAGGACTGATATGCTATAATATATTGTAAAAAAGATGAAGGAAAAAATGAGACGGCTCCATCTAACCAAGAGGCAACTTACAAAACTTGCTTTATTTACTTTTCTGCTTATTCTAGCTCACGACCTCTGAGAACATGTACAAACCAACACAATCCAACATGAATCAAAGTTATTATTGTGATGATTGCCTCCCCATCAGGCTATTAAGCTGGGTGAGAAGGGCCCTTATTTGGGACACTGAAAAGATCTTGGTGGAAGCTGTGTCAAGGCCAGAGAGCCAGGGAGCAAAGCCAGAATTCCTTCCACAGGATAAACTGACCTTTGGCCTTAGTGTACAAGTAAATTTTGTTTTCTCCCTATCTGTGGACAGAGCATAGTATCAGCACACACAGACACCTGCACTAAGTGGTCACAGAGAAAAATAGTATCGATAAGGCAAGAAGGGAGGGAAAAGAAGAGGAGAAAAAAGTAAGGAATTAGAGTAAGCAAAAGAAGAAACTGAAGGAGGGAAAGGATCTAGAAAGGAAATGAAGTCAGAAGAGGAGAAACAGCAGGAACAGGGTGAAACATGCTGGCAAAAGCATTAAGAAGGAAGCCATAGGAACAAGCCAGACTCCAGGATAACTTACATCCTCCTCCTCACGGATTTTGCCCTTCTCTGACTTCTATTTTACTAGATTTCTGCCCCGCTCTGCCCAATTTGGCACTTTATTAGTTCACACCTGATTCTCATTTTGTTTCACCAGTATTATAAATAAGCTTATTGAAAGCAGAGTTTTAGCTTAGACTTTTTTCTGGGCCCCAGCCATCCCCTGTTCCTCTCTTGTCCCTAGGACAGGGCTGGGCACATGAAAAACAGTGAATTATTTCAGCATTCATTGGGACCCTGGCAACCTTCTCAACTTCTCTCACTGTGGGGGAACACAGCCCATTATGTTTTTATGAAGAGTCAAGTGGAGAGTAATGCTACCTTGACTGTCATATGCATTCTAGAGGAACTGTGAACACACATTCATTGTAGTCTGTCTACTCAACCACTCATTAATACACTGTGACAGGGGGTTGTATGCCAGAATACACATAACCTAAGAATGTTTTACCCACCCTCACCACCCAGCAATGGTCTGGAAAAGGACACTGTATGAATAAGGCAGGATTTGAATCTCCCGGGAACTGGCAAGGTGTTTAAATGCTGTGTTTCCTGAAAGGCAAATGACTTCTTCTCTGGTGAGAAATGCACATGTGCCCATGAGCACCCAAACTGGAAAAGCAGTGCCATGGGGGCATATCATGCCAAGCCTGCCCTCAAAAGCAAATCTTCTGCTTTATGGGCCTTGGACAGAAGCCACATTGTGTAGAGGGGGCAGACTGACAAAGCAGGAGAATGGAGTCACAGTCCCTTAAAGAATGTGCAACTGGGGAAGAGCAGAGGAAGCCCTTCTCCTGACCATAAGGCAGGAAGTGTAAAATTGCTAATGCTGTACTCCAATGTGTCTTTAGCTAAGCAGGACTGTGGCCTTGCTAGATCCCATGTAATGACTGAAAGCCTTGGTGAAAATCATGTTGTCTGTTCTGTAGAGCTTCCTGCCTAGGCCCGGGCACAAGCTTTGACTCAACAAAGCTTTCAGGAAGCTATTGCCCCTTGTTCCTTGTCCTGTCTCTCTGAATGAATCATTGTGACTTTGTCATATGTTTGTGGTGGATGAGAATGGGTAGTTGAGAAAAGTCCAACAAAGGAAAATATGCAAATGTTATTATCAGAAGCAGGAATAATATTTAACCAGAAAATGGCCAATTATTGGGCTACATGGTTTTAGGGAGCCATGTGCAATTTACATGCCCAGCATAATTTAAATTAATTCCTGCCTCTCCTTCCATTCCTAATCACTTTCATACCCATATGTAGCCTTTGGGGAAATGGTAATAACAACAGCTACATTACCAAGCTGGGCTGTGCCCGCTTTCCTTGCTCTCTTCAGTACAGGGTGAGTAGAATCTAAATGTTATCATGCAACATTGTGGTAATGGGGTGCCGTCAAATCACAAGGACACTGAGTTGTTCTGATCGGAGTTTCATAAAGCTATTCTTATGAGAGGCCACAAACTCCTTGTGTTTTGGTGGTGGGACAGACCCATGTTGCCCTAATGCAACATTAACCACAGAGTTCTTCCTGATTAACCAGAGGCAGGTGGGCCAGTCTGCTGCACCCAACCCCTCAGCATCAACAGGCTGCTGGTGCTCTAGGATTATCAGCCTTTGGCAGCTGATGCGGAGACAATGCCCTGGTGGATGCTTGGAGGGCAAACCTCTCGTTATTTTGCTTTCTGCTTAAAGCCCTGAGGATTTGGAATTTCAGTCTACAGTAATAATTTGCTCTATGGATTGAAAAGTGTAAATATCCTCTCAGCCTCACTGGGAGAGAAAGAAAATGTGGTCCAATCCCTGGCACCCATCAGTTTAACAATGGGGAAAAACTTGACAGCACTACTGGGCATTTTACTGAGAAGGCAGAGGGCTGTCTAGGCAGGGCGTAGGGGAGGAGTCGGGGGACCCTGGGTAGTTCCTTTGTGAGGAAAATACTTTCTTCATCATCTTGTGAAGTGGAAGTACCAGTCTGCCATGAAATGGAATTCCCTTTCATTGAATCTCTACTAATAGCCAGGGATCAGGCATGTGAACTCTGTCCCCTCAGAGATTAACAAGGAAGGCAACACAAATCTCATCTGAGTTTTGTCCTGAGGTAGGAACAGAACAAAAACTTCCACTCCATCAAAATAGATTTGTTGTTTGTCAATCCCTCCCCACTTCCCATGTGATTTTACCCAAACACACACACACAACCCACAGATACACAGACCATCCACTCACAAGGGGAGCAGAGAAGACAGGAGTCCTAAAATTTTTAGATAACCAGTGGATTTTGTAGCCTTCTCAGCTCATATGAAGACAACTGTTTCTCAATAGGGCTTTCCAGAAAGGGAGAAAAGAAATGTCATCAATGCAAGGGAAAGGACAATAGCGACTACAAGAATCATTTCTTGAGGGTTTGTCCTATCCTAATACATTGGTACAAGTTCTCCAGACAAAGGTAAGGTTGATAATAAGAAAGAGTGATACTGGTGAAGGAAAAAGTCCCACCAAAGGAACCCTTCCAAGCTTTAATATAACAAAGTAGCACATCCTTCTCCTTTCATTTGCATTTAACATGAGCATTTTCTATTACTTTCCTGTCTGCTTGAGAGAAGGTCAAAGAGGAATTCTGACCATCAAGAAATGTTATCACATCATTTCCCAAAGAACACTTGGGGCTGTACACCTACTGACTGTTCTAGGGTTGGAATCTCCTGCATAATCCAATCTCTGGGACCCCCCTAGACATTCCACCACACTGACTTGAGAACCCAATAACAGAGTGACTGACTCAAACTTGCTTGGTGCCCTACACTGTAGGAGATGGGTATTGCGACAGAGAAGGGAGCAAGGCATGCTGTCTTTAAGGCCTGGAGATTAGTGAGCCTGCCTTCTGAGACCAAGGGGATGGGCAGGCACATGCGGATTCATGCCCTGTCAGCATCAGTGGTAGGTGTCCACATGGTCCTCATGCACTTTTAATAACAGGACAGGAGGGGACACTATGGTTCACTGCTGACTGCACACAGAGGCTAGCTGAGATGGTTTGGAACAACACTGCAGCTTTGGCTCAGCAGTCATCCCAACCTTGGGCACTTGGGGAAGAACTTTGCTGGTCTCTGGCTGAGTCCTAGCTCCCATGGGCTTCCACATGTGCATTACAGTTGCAGGAGTCAGGGAGCAAAGCCCCTGCCCAGTCCACAGGCATGTATAGCCTGGGGTACCAAAGTCCTCCTCCTGGTGACCACTCTCACAGGAGCAGCAGAAAGGGTTCCTATTGCCACCCCACCTACATGGTTCCCACTGCTGGCCATTCCCGCCCCTTACCTGACATTCACTGTTGCCAGGACTGAGTGGGAACACCACATGTGGGGTGCTGATATTCCTGCCATTGCCTCAGGCATCTGGGCCTTCACCACTGGTCAGAGGACAAATGCTTCTGGCTACTGGGTGCTGCCAGGGCCTGGGAAAACACCTATTACCTGAGAGGGGACACCACTGCCATTGTAGGTGTAGCCACACATAAGCATCCCATACCCCCTGCTGTCTACACTACACTTGCCTGAACTGCTAAAGTGTTCCTGCTTTGTGTGGGTCTTTCTGTATCTGCCATGGTACATACTAGCCAAGCTCATTGATCACTGCCAAAGAATCTCCAGAGAGACATGCTGCATTGACCAGATATAATTAAAGCCAACACTACACAACAAAATGACATCCCACAACACATTTTTAGGAGATTGCTGTTTAGTAAGAAAACTACCCCATAAAATGGTAGTGATATCTGAACACCAGATACACAACTCTCACAGTAGGAACAAAGCAATAGAAAAGAAAAGTAGTATGATCCCTCCAAAAGTACAGATTCCAAAGAAATCAAAATGGATGAAATGGCTGATAGTGAATTAAAAAGACAGATGATATAAAAGCTCATGAGATAAAAGAGACTTCATATAAACAGTTATGAAATTTGGAAGATGATGGACACAAATGACTACCAAAATTGAGTCAAGAAGGCATTAAAAAAAACTGAATAAAAAGCAAGTAATGACATTGCATCAGTAATTTAAAAATCTCCCAATAAAGAAAAGCCCAGGACCACATGGCTTCATGGCTGAATTTTACCAAACTTTTAAATAAGAACTAATCCAAATTCTTCTTAAATGATTCCAAAGACTTGAAAGGAAGTGAACCCTTCCAAAATTATGCTATGAGGCCAGCATTGCCCTGTTACCAAAATGTGACAAGGACACAATAACAACAAAATCTATAGTCCAATATCTCTGGTGAACATAGATGCAAAAATCCTTAGCAAAACACTAACAAACTGAATTCAACAACACACCAAAAAGATCATCATGATGACTGAGTTGGTTTCATTGCAGGGATGCAAGAATGCTTCAATATATACAAATCAAGAAAAGTAATACATCAAAAAAAGGGGTAAAAATCAGTATTCATGAGCAAATTAATAAAGGGTACATATGACAAACCCATAGCCCACATCATGCTGAATGCTCTTCACTGCTCTTATTGGATATGGTACTAGAAGTTTTAGCTAGAGAAATTAGGCAAGAGAAAGAAAGAAAAGGCATATAACTAGGAAAAAAGTAAGTTGAATTACCTGTTTGCAGATAATACCGTTTTATACATAGAAAAATGTAAAGACTCCATGAAAAGACAATTAGAATTAATAAATTCAGTAAATTACCAGAATACAAAAATCAACACGTAGGGGGTATGGCTCAAGAGGTAGAGTGCCTGCCTAGCAAGCATGAGGCCCCGAATTCAAATCCTAGTACCACCCCCCAAAAAAAATCAACATACAAAAATCAGCTTTTTTTGTACACTAATAAGGAATTTGCTAAGAAAGCAATCCCATTCACAACTGCAAAAAGATAAAATATATAAAAATAAACTTAACCAAGAAAGCAAAAGATCTCTGCAATGAAAACACAAAAAGATGGAAAGACCTTTGTTCATGGATTAGAAAAAGTGATATTGTTAAATATCCACACTAGCCAAAGCAATCTATAGATTCAATGCAATTCCCATTAAAATATTAATGACATTCTCACAAAACTAGGAAAAACAATCCTAAAATTCATGTGAAAGTACAAAAGACTCTGAATAGCCACAAAGATGGTGAGCAAAAAGAACAAAGCTAGAAGCACACAATACCCGATTTCAATACATACTATAGAGCCACGGTGATAAAAACAGCATGGCATTGGCATAAAAATGACACATACACCAATAGAAACAACAGAGATCCCAGAAATTAACCCATGCATCTATAGCCAAGTGATCCTCAACAAAGGTGTTAAAAACAAACATTAGAAAAAGGACAGTTTCTTCAATAAATGGTGCTAGGGAGGCTGGATATCCATGTGCAGAAGATTGAACCTTGGCTACTATCTCTCCCCCTGTACAAAAATCAGTTACAATGGATGAAAGACCTAAACGCATGACTGTATCTACTAGAAGAAAACACGGTATAAGCAATGCTTTTCTGGATAGGCCCCCAACAGCACAGGAAACAAAAGCAAAAACTGCCAAGTGGAATTATGCCAAACTTCTGCACAGCCAAGGAAACAATCAACAGAGTTTGTAGGTGTCCTGCAGAATGGGAGAATATATATGCCAGCTTTTCACCTGACAGAGGGTTAATATCCATAATATATACAGAACTCAAAAAAATTTTTAAAAAAGCCAAGTAATCCAATTAAAAATGGGCAAACACTCTACATACTTAGCCTTCAGTAAAATCAAAATGTCAATGAGTACCGCCTTACCCTAGTTAGAACGGCCATTGTCCAAACAAAAAAATAACAAATGCTGGCAAGAATGTGGAGAAAAAGGAACCCCCATGTCCTGTTGGTGGGAATGTAAACGAGTGCAGCCACTATGGAAGTCAGTATGAGGTTCCTCAAAACACTAAAAATAGAACTACCATATGATGAAGTTTATATGACTACAATGGAATGTAAGTCAATATGCTATAGAGAGGCCTGTAATCCATGTTTATCAAATCCATGTTTATCGGAAATTATTTAGAGGCAAGTGAAAACATTACTCATAATAGCCAAGTTATAAAATCAGCCTCAGAGCCCATCTAAGGATGAATGGGTAAAGAAAATGCGATACCGAAAGACAAGTAATGCATGTTTGCACTCGTGCAGAATTTAAAAGCAGTCAACCTGAAAGTAGAATAGTGATTACTAGAGATTAAAAATACAAGGAGTGGGGGGTGCTGAGATATGATCAATCCACACTGTATGCATGTATGAAAATATCACATTAGACCCCCTTAATACAGTCAATTAATATACATTAATAAAAATTTTAAAATAATTTTATAATTAACTCCTTTCAGCTGTTTTGGCCTATCATAAAAAGGCATAAATCTCTATGACTAAAAAAATACTTTTAGTTCCAGATGAATTCTCTCAAAGAGAAGTATCAAGCCCTTTTAAAAGTCAAGCAGGTAATCATGTATTGGTAAAATTACTTGAGTCAGATAAGCACACAATGACTTGTATGTGTCTATTTAAGGTCACAGATTGCAAGCCGTGGATCTGATCATATAAATTCTGAGCGCTTTGTTGTGCTCAACAGAGGAGCTTTCACTTTCTTCTACTTTCCTTCCAGCAGGTAGTTTCAGAGGCTCCTAGAAACTCCTCTGGTTCTCTGATTTCCTGCTGTGTTCACCCCCACCCTACCCTGTCAGGCTCCCCTAGGCAGCCCTGGCTCTGAACATCACTTGATCACCCATGGCCCCTCTCATTTTCACTCAAATTCAATGCAGAAAAGGAGCGCTTTTTGGCCCTTGTCTTTTGGCACACAAACACTGCAAAGGGTGAAAAAAGTAGCTCACTTGCAGATGAGAAAGCTAAGCTTGGGAGAAATGGGGGTGATGTCCATTTCTGGGTGTGACCCTTGAAGGGCCATAGCTGAGAACAACCTGGTGGTCATTTTTTCTCCCTTAGAGACTAATGCTGACCAAGTCATTAACACAGTTACCTTGAGCATCGTATCAGTTCTTTGTTATTTGAGGTGATTCTCTATCGTGTAAAGTCCCTAACATGGAATTCTGTGAGAATATGGCTTCATCAGCCACCATCACCTGATTTCTTCCCTGTTTCTGCAACTTTCATCCCAACCTATAATTTAAAATCTCTCCTAAGCTTTTCAAAGTGATTTGGCATCTGTTGACAGTCATTGTATTTTAGACAACTGCTTTTCTTTCTACAAAGACAAATGCAAATGTTGGAAATGTAGCTCAGTAGTAAAGCACTTGCCTAGCATGCGTAAGGCTCTGGGTTTGACTCCCAGCACTGAAAAAATCAAGTGATAGGAAAGCCCAAAGCCAGTTCCTCATGTAGGAGGAGCACTGATAGACTTTCACACGCTGTTCTATCCCAATGCAGCTCGTGTAAGGCCCCCTGCAGCCAGCAATCAACATGTAGAATTTCAGCAATGAAAGTTCAATCAAGAAAAATAATTTACCTTGGAATCCAGCTGCTGCATGTAGGACCAAAGATACTCTATATTGGCTCCAAAAGGATGGACATGAAGAAACGTTGATATGATGCCTGAATTAAAAAGACAAACATGGGAAATTATTTAGAGGCAAGTGAAAAGTCTGAGTTAAGTAATGTCATTTCATCTTAATGACGTGGTCAGGCTGAGTTGTGGTCTTGCTCATAACATCACTCAACAATCATTCAGTAACAGCCTGTCCTGGAGACAGTAATAGTAACATGACAAACAGTATTTTGTCTCCCGGAATGCCAGCAGTCAGCAAAGCTAGACTTGAGATAATATATAGATAAATAAAGGCATTTGTAAACAACTACACCTGGAAGCAGTTCAACTACCAATTTTATGCTTGATTTACCAATATAAAACTATAGTTATTGGAAGGATAAAATTATCTCTTTTCTTTCTCTCAGTGGACTCTGCAGTATGAAAATGGCTCAGATGGCTGTGTCAGAAATCACACTGCCTTGAGTTTTGCTGATAATTGCAGTTGCTGCTTCTGAAGAGTATGTAATCCATATTCCCCTACCGCTGTTGGAGGAAGGGCATTCTTCTGCAGCCTGCGCTGATTCCCACAGCGTGTGGTTGCTGTTGAAAGGGAGCCAGGTGCTTTCCTCTTCTCTGCTGTCGTTTACAAGGTCATTTTAAAGGTGGGAATGGATGCTTTGGCTGGAGTTTGATTAGAAGTCAGAAGACCTTTCCATTGTGAAAATCAACTCTCAACACTGTACTGACAAATGACCAGTTGGATGTTAGTGTTAGGCTGAAGTAACGAGCATTATCTTCCCATCCTCACTGTTCCTATATCCAAAGTCCAAATAGTGAGGAAGTCAGCTCTACAGACCATGTGCTGCTTTTTGTTAAGAAGCTGTGCTCAGGTGGACATTTTAACATGCTCTTTTAAGCAGGTTCTGGATGGTTTAAGTTTCATGTTCTGTTTATTCTGAGCATTGAAGCCAGGGAGCCAGAGGCCAAAGGGAAGACCCTCACTAGCCCAAAATGCAGTCAGGGACCAGGCAAGCACAGCATCCTGATAGTAGGTCATCCTATATTTGCAGGGGACCTTGACTGATCCAAGATGGCATCTCAGCCACTTGCTCTCCTGGGTGCAGCTTTTAGGATGCTCCAAGATGAATGTCAGGTCTTAAAGGAAAGTTCCCAGATTATATTAGGCTGAATTGAAGAGTGTAGATGAGCACTCTCCATGGCCAGTCCTTTGAAGAGCTGCTTTTACAAGTTTACAGTGAAATGAAGTTGAAAGAATTAATTAAATTTCTCTATAAAGCTGAAATTACAGCTTTCAGAGACTTGCCTGCTCTTCCTGAGATACAAAGAGCTATCATTTTATTCTGAGGTTATTATTTTCTTCTCTTCCTCTTCTTTCTTTGCTACAATCTACTTTTAGGAAATAATGGTGATGGTGGGAGGTGATGATAGTTTGAACATCTTTTTTTTGTGTGTGTATGGGGGGGGGGAGGACTGGGGATTGAACCCAGGGCCTCATGCTTGCGAGGCAAGCACTCTACAACTGAACCACATCTCTGATCCTTCTATTTGCATTTTGTTTGTGACACAGGGTCCTCATAACTTTGCTCAGGCTGGCCTAGAACTTACAATCCTCCTAGCCTCTGCTTCCCTAGTAGCTGGTATTATATGTGTGTCCCACTATACCTGGCTAGGTTTAATATCTTTAAGTGGCATCCTGAAAAAAATGTAGCTCTGATGCCCAGGTTTTTTGTTGTTTGTTTTTTTGAGATAGGGTCTCACTATGTAGCCCAGACTTGGCCTTGAACTCAGGAGACTCCTGCCTAGCTTCCTGAGTGCTGAGATTACAGGCATGTACCACCATGCTAAGTTTTTTTGTTGTGGTTTTGTGGGGGGAGAGAGCTTCCTATATAGAGTCTTTTTGTAGGTCCTTTCAAAGGACTGGACTATTCCCTGGGAATGGAAAAGGGATAGCTGTAACTCAAAAGTTCATGAAAGATGTCACAAGATTGCCAAATGAAGATTTTGGTCCTTTGGGAATGACCTCAATGCTTGGTAAGAGGAACACTGGGAATTGAGGGTGAAGACTTCAGCTAACCCTGAACTGCTGGGCCTGCAATGGGGTAGATTCAACCATTGCTGCTGGCCCTTTCTGTAGAGAAGCAGGAGGTCTTCACATTGAAGAATGGATGTCCCAATAGTAGAAAATACAATTGTAAGTAGCTAGTTTCAGACAAAAGAAAGGAGCTGAGGAAGTTGTCAGACTTTTTCAAGTCTCAGCTCCTTAAAAGCTACTTCAGAAAAATACACAAACCAGCTCTGTAGAGTCAGTGGCAAATCTTGCTAGGAAGATTGATGTAAACAGGCTACACATAAGAGCATCCCATCAAAATCAACTGATTTCTTCTCAGTTTTGAACCTCACCAAGACCAAGAGAGCAGCATTTAAACCAAATAGTGCTAGATTTTGTTTTCATTATTCACTCCCTTTAAACACTCACTTAGCAGCAACAATTTGCCATGGTGTTAGGGGACACCATCGTGTAAAAGAAAAAGGGTTCTAGTGGAACCTTTATTCTAGGTGAACGACACAGATGAGAAACACAAAGATTAAACATAAAATATTTTCAGATGCTGGTAAGCATAACAAAGAAAACAAAACAGGTAATAGATAGGAAGTGGCCTTGTGAATGTTGTTATGCTCGAATAATGAAGGCTTGGTCCCCAGCTGATGGCACTATTTTGGGAAGTGATGGAAACTTTAGGAGGTGGGGCCTAGCTCAAGGAAGTAGGTCATTGGGGGCATGCCTTTGAAGGTCCTCAGTCCATTTCTCACACTCTGCTTCCTGTGCATCATGAGTGCATAGCCTCATCCATGCTTTTTTAGTATCTGTGAACTCCTACTTTTTTTTCTTTCTTTTGGTTATACCATGGTTTGAACTCAGGAACTCATTCTTGGTAGGTAAGTTCTATCACTTGAGCCATACCCATAACTTTTTTGCTTTAGTTTGTTTTTCACATAGGGTCTCTTGCTTTTGCCCAGATTCTCCTTGGACTGTGATCCTTCTACTTCTGCCTTTTAGTAGTTGGAATTACAGTGTGCCCTAACATGCCCAGATTGTTTTTGAGATAGGGTATCACTGATATTGTCTGGGCTGGCCTCAAACTGAGATGCTCCCATCTTTGCCTGAGTAGCTAGGATTACAGGCATGAGCTGCCATGCCTACCAATGATCTGTGAACTTCTTGAAGGAAGAGATCCTCTTGCCACCATCAGCTAACCCAGGTGTTGATGTTGGCATTGTTGTGGGGTAGACTGTGATTTCTCAAAACAGTTCCAAAAACACCTGCTTCATATCCACGCCAATATTAGTTTTACAATGAACAGAATCTGGTGAATGGCCAAAGATTCTGCCTTTCAACAGCCATTTTTTTCCACAAGGAAGGCTGATAATTCTTATAGTTGGCTCTTGACAAATGTTTGCCGATTTATTCAGATGGACATTTGTGCTTTGGAAATAAGAACAGGTCAATGACTCATTCTTTATGGTCAGTCACTTTCAGAAAGAAACACATACTCTCCAGATTACTTTAAAGTAGTTTTCTTAAGTGCAGCCTCAATTCTGTTCACTGAAAACACCAGAAGTCACTGCTCAACCTTCCATAAATGCTGTCTCTCCATATTCCATTCACTTGCTCCCTAACACCCAGGAATCAGGAACATTTGATTCTGGCAGAGGCTGTGCACATGTGTGAGAGGGTGACTGACAATGATGGAGACGGCAGTGTGAGGAGAATTTGTGGATGGTTCTCAGAGGACCAAGGAAGGTTTTTTTTACGTTTGTATTTTCTAAAGATTTTTTTAATATTTCATTTTTATTATTGTTGTACTGGGGGTACACTGTGACACTTACAAAATTTCTTACAATATGTCATAATTGAATTCACCCCCTCCATCATTCTCCCAAGGAAGTTTTAAAGAAAAGCTGCTTTGTAAATAGTTCAAATTCTTTGCAAGACTTTGATCATATCTGGATGGGATTTACAATGATGACTAGCATTGACAGGGTGCCAATCACAGCTGCTAAACATTGGAAATCTGTTGAGCTGGAATTCAAAAGCAAGAGAAGATGGGGTGATACAGACTCATATTGTCAACATTTCCTTAGAGCTATTAGCTTATTAATAAAAAATTTGATCCATTCTCCTTTATGATAATATCCAGTGGTTTCTAGCCAATCACAGCAACAAAGCTTTGGTCCCAAATCAAAAGCACTGACTCAATGTAGCTCAGTGACGCCAATGTGTGGGACATGGTGAAATGAACCAGGAGTTCTGGCACAGAAACTAAGCAGTGTGAAGCTGACTTAAAATATGGTTATCACAGAGCTATAAGATATAAAGAGATAAAAAAAATGCTGCCCTACAATGCCCTCCATAAAAGTCTAAATCTTTAAGGTCCAATTATAGGTCAACCTGTCTTCACAAGGATTGGTCACAAAATAAAAAATACAGAAACCACAACAACAAGACTTTGAAGGGCCTATCTTCTTCAGTTGGGTTGGAATACAGTACCCTATACCCATTAATTGTCAAGAAGAAAGTTTGGCAAAAATATTCAACTCCCAAGTCTTAGGATCCAGATTTGCAAAGCTCGAAATGATGTCATTAACAAAATCCCACTGGTCCTCTCTAACAAAAACCAACACAAACCCCTTGAAATGCAGACTGTAATTTTATAAAGTGTTCGTGAGAACAGACAGAATACAGGCTTTTGCCCAGATAAATCAGTGTCACAAATGATCATGAATAACTAGGATTGCTCATTGTTTACAAAGTTCTAACCTCAGTTCTACATCCTTTCGAATCCATTTGAGATAGCATCTTTTTTAAAAATTGTTTTATTATTCATATGTGCATACAACGCTTGGGTCATTTCTCCTCCTGCTCCCACCCCCTCCCTTACCACCCACTCCACCCCCTCCCTCTCCCCCCACCCCCTCAATACCCAGCAGAAACTATTTTGCCCTTATCTCTAATTTTGTTGAAGAGAGAGTATAAGCAATAATAGGAAGGAACAAGGGTTTTTGCTAGTTGAGATAAGGATAGCTATACAGGGAGTTGACTCACATTGATTTCCTGTGTGTGTGTTTTACTTTCTAGGTTAATTCTTTTTGATCTAACCTTTTCTCTAGTTCCTGGTCCCCTTCTCCTGTTGGCCTCAGTTGATTTTAAGGTATCAGCTTTAGTTTCTCTGCGTTAAGGGCAACAAATGCTAGCTAATTTTTTAGGTGTCTTACCTATCCTCACCCCTCCCTTGTGTGCTCTCACTTTTATCATGTGCTCATAGTCCAATCCCCTTGTTGTGTTTGCCCTTGATCTAATGTCTGCATATGAGGAAGAACATGATTTTTGGTCTTTTGGGCCAAGCTAACCTCTGTCAGAATGATGTTCTCCAATTCCATCCATTTACCAGTGAATGATAACATTTCGTTCTTCTTCATGGCTGCATAAAATTCCATTGTGTATAAATACCACATTTTCTTAATCCATTCGTCAGTGGTGGGGCATCTTGGCTGTTTCCATAACTTGGCTATTGTGAATAGTGCCGCAATAAACATGGGTGTGCAGGTGCCTCTGGAGTAACCTGTGTCACAGTCTTTTGGGTATATCCCCAAGAGTGGTATTGCTGGATCAAATGGTAGATCAATGTTTAGCTTTTTAAGTAGCCTCCAAATTTTTTTCCAGAGTGCTTGTACTATTTACATTCCCACCAACAGTGTAAGAGGGTTCCTTTTCCCCACATACTTGCCAACACCTGTTGTTGGTGGTGTTGCTAATGATGGCTATTCTAACAGGGTGAGGTGGAATCTTAGTGTGGTTTTTAATTTGCATTTCCTTTATTGCTAGAGATGGTGAGCATTTTTTCATGTGTTTTTTGGCCATTTGAATTTCTTCTTTTGAGAAAGTTCTGTTTAGTTCACTTGCCCATTTCTTTATTGGTTCATTAGTTTTGGAAGAATTTAGTTTTTTAAGTTTCCTATATATTCTGGTTATCAGTCTTTTGTCTGATGTGTAGCTGGCAAATATTTTCTCCCACTTTGTGGGTGTTCTCTTCAGTTTAGAGACCATTTCTTTTGATGAACAGAAGAGATAGCATCTTTTTAAAATTTCCTTTCTCTTTCAAGCAATCTGCCACTGTATATTTCTCATGTAACATAAATGTAACCAGAGAATGTTGGGTCACCTGAACATATTGTCAAATAGCATGTACTATGGTTACCCAGATGTAATGAAGATTTTGCCAATTAATACTTCCAAGTGGAGGGAGTTTTTCTGCTATACACCTGGACTTCTAGACTGGCTTAGAGCATGCCCATATGTCCTCTCTACATGGTTAACTATTCCAAGAGAAGAATTACAGGAGGATTGCAAAGAGCATTATTCTTGACCCTTTTAGGTATACCTGAAGGCCAGGGCCCTCTTAGAACCACTCTACCTACCAAAATATTTAAGAAGAGAGTAACCCTGGCACCAGGAACTTCCTTTTCTCTCTCACCTGGTCTAGAGCAGTTTTGTCCCTACCACAGTCTATGTCTAGATTAAGGAACTTCAGGGGACATCTTTTGGTGGTTTCAGCCTTCAGGTATTTACAAAGTATGAATGGCCAAACTCTGATAACAGAGGGGCCCATTTAATGGCAGGGGGCAAAAACATCCTCTAGAAAGATCCACTGTCAATCTTAGAACCTCTTCTCTTTTATTCTCTCTCTTTTATTACAAAAAAGTATAAGATTTAGAATGCAGGTATCTGGTAGAGGGTAAGTTTGGGGAAGAAGTCACATCTGTTGACTAAAGTAAAATATCAATAATGGTAGACCAATAGGGAACTGAAGGAAAAAAGTACTCCTAAGTTTATTCTAATCAAACACTAAAGTCTTCAGCCTCCTTTCTACCTAAATATTCACATATACTGATCCTGTCAATTCAAGATGAGTGTCTTGGTACTCTTTTGCTCCAACTCCAAAGTCCAAATGCTAATATCAGTAAGCTGGCTTAAAAGACTCACAGTGAGGTTAGCCTGGCTCAAAAAACCAAAAATCGTATGTTCTCCCTCATATGTGGACATTAGATCAAGGGCAAACACAACAAGGGGATTGGACTATGAGCACATGATAAAAGCGAGAGCACACAAGGGAGGGATGAGGATAGGTAAGACACCTAAAAAACTAGCTAGCATTTGTTGCCCTTAACGCAGAGAAACTAAAGCAGATACCTCAAAGCAACTGAGGCCAATAGGAAAAGGGGAACAGGTACTAGAGAAAAGGTTAGATCAAAAAGAATTAACCTAGAAGGTAACACCCACGCACAGGAAATCAATGTGAGTCAATGCCCTGTATAGCTATCCTTATCTCAACCAGCAAAAACCCTTGTTCCTTCCTATTATTGCTTATACTCTCTCTACAACAAAATTAGAGATAAGGGCAAAATAGTTTCTGCTGGGTATTGAGGGGGGGAGAGGGAGGGGGCGGAGTGGGTGGTAAGGGAGGGGGTGGGGGCAGGGGGGAGAAATGAACCAAGCCTTGTATGCACATATGAATAATAAAAGAAAAATGAAAAAAAAAAGACTCACAGTGAGGGAAAAAGGTCTGAGAAAACTTGTTTGTTGTATATTCTTTTTTAAAAAATTTCTAAATATTTTTATTTCAAATCTCTTTTCACCCCTCCCCTAAAAGACATGGGTCAATATAACAATCATAAAAAAAGGGGATGTAAACACAAGAGTCAAATGTCTCCTACACTGACACAAAAAACCAGGAATTGTATATGGGGTTTCCAAATGGGACCTGTTGTTGAAAATCCTGACATATTAACATTTTTTCTTTTTAACACTTGAGTTAATTAATTTCATTTTTTGATACTAAAGATACAACAGAAGTGGAATATTATAAATATAACCTCCCAGTCTATCCCTATTAATGTACAATGTTTATGTATATATATATGCACAAAGATATAAATGTATGTACATATGTATATAAAAACTATTTAGAAGACAATGTAAATGAACAGTGTTCTCCAAGTAGAACATAAAATAAAAGGAGAAACAATCTCTTAGTGGGAAGAAAATAGAGACTGTTCTCACTTTTAAAAAACTTTAAAGGTCAATATTCACACTTAAAGAGGGAAAGTTTTTTTGCAGGTCATTATGTGCTTTGTTCATACCCTAAAACATTATAGAGGCAATCACATCTTTGTCAAACTAAAAGAGAAACAGTTGTCAGAGTTGGACACATTTTCCAGTAAGAGAAAAATCCAGTTACTAACACATAAGGGCTCATTTTGGGTTATGCATGGCATGTTATTACAGTTGTATATCATCAGAGAGAAAAAAAAATAATTGGTTTTCCTTGGAGTATCTCTAAGTTGATGTCATATTCAATAACCCTGTAGTTGAAAAATCTATATGTGATGAATGAAGTTTGGACTATCTTTTGAATTTAATTCCTTCTGTGCCAGCTCTGCAGGCCCTGGTGTACCTGTCACGTTGAGGTGAGAACTTATGCAGTATTTAGAAAATGCAGCCAGGTGCTACTTCTGCCAGATAACAAACTACAGGAGAACAATTCATCTTGTGTGTACAGTGGCCACATTCGTCATTGTTAATCACGCCTTAGAGAGCACAGTCTGAACTTGGAACTCCATGCTGGGGTCAGTGCCAAAGCATAGCTTGAATCAAGGCTGCATATTACTGAGTGAGGATACTGGCCTTCTTGTTTCTGGATTTGAGGGCTTCAGGGACAGACAAGGTTCTAAGGTGGCATCCCAGGTCTATTACCAACACATCTCCCTGAAGAACTTTTCCCTGAGAGAGTAAAGTACTGCTTCTGAATCAAATAATGATGAATTTCAAAAGAGAACAGTTAGAGCTTTGTCTCTGATACAAACAAGGAAAAACCAACCTAGATGTATTTTGGCGGCTGGAGGGGGGGAGGACGGGGACGGGGATGGGACAACTAACAGCAATTTCCTTCCTTCTTTGCTCTTCTTAGTGGCCAATCTCTCTTACTCATTTTGGATAAATGATCCACATGTGGACATGGAAGTGTGGATTAGATGGTCTTTGGTTATCCTAATACCAAAGTCTTGATGCTCCTCATTTCATCAGCATTATGGGTCTGGCCTAAGGGCTGACTCTGGGATGTAGCCTTTGCTAAAGGGGCTCAGAGGTTGGTATCCAGGTTCAAAGCTATTCAACAGCCTGGATCTGGCTTGGTTTGGAACATTGGAACAATAACCATCCTGACCTCCAGATAGAAGTGCCATGTCCAAATTTTAAAATTCAGATTTGTGACATTTGAGATACCATTAATCTGTTTTCTTGAACTCAATTTTATTCCTGACAACTACCTAATACCTATGGTTACAAAAGAGCAAAACCTCCATTAATTTGTGTGCCACTTGTTTGAAATGTATGTAATCTTGACGAAATTAATCTCACCTTAGACTAGAAGGCAAAGCTATTTAAATTGCTAACAAGATAGAGATGAATTACTAAAATATTATTTAAGTTAATGACCTAATAATTATGTAAGTGTATAGATGGAGAAACAATTTCCTTACCTATTAGGAGAGCTTCTTTCTCTGATTTTAAGCCTTGGCTTCTTTTCTCAATACTGTTCTCTCGGTCTTGGTTGACCAATGCAACTGTCAATACATTGATTTCCTAAAAAGTTAAAAAACGAAAGCCATATATCTGTTTATGTAGATTCTGTGGATTTCAATAAAACCATCAGATTTTAAAAACTCTATAAAACAAGTCATCACTTCCACTTATAACTGAAGATCAACTCTTATAAATAACTGATATATTCACCAAGCAATAGAAAAGTAATTTTAAAACCTAGGCTCCTAACTTTTCCCAGCAAGCCAAGTAACTCTACAGGAATAGCAAATTTGAAACAAATTATTTTAGATTTTTGTCCAGGTTTTGATTAAGCTCTACTCATTAAGGCTATTGACTATAACTACTTTAACATGTTTTATTTTAAATATTAAAAATAATCTGGGAAAGCTTATACTAGACTGACTGATTTATAATGCTATGTGAATAAGTTGAGTGAGTGTGTGGGGAAACAAGACCCTTTGGGAAACTGGTATGGAACTGTTGGTAGGACAGTTGAGTAGGTATAAATCCGTATGCACAATCAGAAAAAGGCAGATAAAGCAAAGGCTGGGAGATTCTTTTCTTTGGAAACTAAAAACAAATAATTGTACAACAAGTCAATAACACAAGAAACACTGAAGCTGGGCTATTTTTAGTTCTTTATATGGTCTGTGGACAGAGATAAAGATTTAACTCATATCTTCCTAATCTTGATTTTAGGACTCAAAATGGAGAATGGTGTAATAAAAATTTTACAATCTGCATGTAAGGGATAGTAGAATCATTAGGGAAGTTGGGTGTTGTTGGAGGGAAGTTGCTAACTGAAAGATGGTTCTCAAAGGAGATCCATGATGGCTGGATAGAGGCACCTTGTGCACAACCCTGCCACAGAGAAGTATCAGTGCAACAAAGAAAAAACTTTCGAGGACAGTGATTAAGGGAGAGCTCTAGAAATCCTCAGGGAAGATGATAGAAAACCCTCAACAGCATGCCAAGTTAGAAGGGCAACACAGAGAAAAGAACAACAAAGCCCTGTAACTTCAACCCCAGCTCCTGGCTTTGGGGTCAGGGTGGTACTGCACATTGCCACAAAAAGTAAGAGGGAAAGTACCAGCATTCCCCTTCACAGCAGCGAACTGACAGTCCTAACTTCTGGAGAATTCTACAGTCCCTACAGACTTTTAAGTCTGCTTTAGGGGACTGGCTGGTTTAAAAGCAAATGTTCCAAAGAAGGAACTTGCACTGGGCCTTCCCCAACCCCCAGAATCCAAGCTGTTACAATAGCCACTGCTAGGCTCTATCTTGCTTTAGAAACCTTGAAGCTCTGTTGTCTTGCATAGTGGAAGAGAGCCCTGCCAGCATCCTGCAGCTTCAGACCAGCAGATGCCAGAACCACAAGCCCAAGTCCCACCCAGGCCTGCCCCATGGGAACTAGGAAAGGTCTCCTTCCAGCTCACAGCCTTGGGATTACATTTCCTAGTGAAAAAAGTCCTGATCCAACCATGCTTGTCTCTGGGAACCAAGGAGCTTTCACATCCATAACCTGTAGCTCCAGGATCACAGATACCAAGTCACAAGCCCCAGAACCATCTGAAGGACTTAGGGAAGATCTGCTTCATGTCCTACACCTTCAGGAACATGCATAACCACACAAGCGATATACCTCCATATACTCCAGGGGACATATGAAAGTTTTCTTCAACAGCCCATGGTCTTGGAACTACAGATACTGGTGACAAAAGCCCTGGAATCACCTGTGTATGTCAAATGGGACCTGAAGAAGATGCAATCCAGGTCCCACAGCTCAGGGAAACAGTTACCAGCACTACAAGCACACAGCCACCATGTAATTGTCCTGTGGGACCTAGGAAAGGTCCCCTTCACATCTCACAACCACGAATCCATAGTTACTACTGCCAAAGGTCCCAGCATTACACTTGCTCATCACGTGAGAACTGAGGAAGTTACCATCCCATTCTGTAGCTGCAGAGGTATAGCTGGTTATTCCTGTAGCCCCAAGCATTCCTGCATTCATCCTGAGGAACCTGGGAAAAAAGTCCTTCACATCCTTTAGTTCAGGAACTGAGGCCACTGACATCACCTGTGCTTGCCTTTTAGGATCTGTCTTCTTTACATCCTGTTCTACTAAGGCTGTGGCAGCTGCTATTACAAGTCAAAGTGCCATCGGTGCTAAACTCTGTGGCCTGAGGAAATGCTCCATTGGAAGCCTATGCTCACTGCAAAATCATACAACTACCTTCATGAACTGCTGTAATCTAGACTATTGAGGAACTCATAGACACTGCTGGCATCAATCACAGCTGAAGAAATCACACAGAGGCTACATTTTGAAGTCACCTATAGTCAAAGTCAAAGCACTAGAACCATACATTACATCTAAATTAAAGAAATCTTTTCCTATAAGAGATGATCCATAAAATTGCAAGAGGTGACTGTTTCACCAGATGCACAGACATCACTGTAGGACCACAAGAGGAATGAAAAGAAACCTGGCATCTCCAAAGGAACACAACATTTCTCCAGAATAGATCCCAACTTGAAGTAAATGTATGAACTGTCTGAAAAAGAGTCAAAATGGTGCTCTGGAAATTCAGCAAGATGCAAGATAGTACAGATAGATGATATAAATAAATGAGAAAAACCATTATATGAATGAGAAATTCACTAAGGATAGAAATCATAAAAAATAACCAATCAGAAATTTTGGTGCTAAACCATTAGTCAATCAAATAAAAAATATTTGAGAATTTCTACATCAGACTAGAATAAGGAAAGAAGAACTTCTGAACTGAAGTAGAGGTGTTTTAAGTTAACACAATCAGACAAAAAAAGATTGAAGAAAGTCTTTGAGACTTATGGGACATCATTAAGTGAACAAATATTCAGATTGTGGAAATTCTAGAGGAGGAAAAAAAGAAGAAAGGCATTGGAAATGTATTTCATGAAGATCTGGGAAAGCTGAAAGTTTCCCAAATCTTCAAAGATGTACAGACATTCAGACATTAAGATATAAGAAGTTTAAAGGCCCAGACATTGTATGCTCATATGAATAAAAGAAATTAAAAAAAAAAAGTTTAAAGGACCCCAACTGATTCAACCCAAAAGATCTTCACCAAGTCAAACATACAACACAAAGAGAAAATCCTATAAAACAGCAAAAGAGAATCATGCCACACATAAAGTAATGCCCATTGCACTTACAGTGAATTTCTCAGCAGAAACTTTACAGGCCAAAAGAGAATTGCATGATATATTCAGTCTTGAAATTAAAAATAATCAAAACCAAAAAGCTGCCAACCAAGAATACTAGTCCCAGAAAAATTATTCTTTAGAAATGAAGGAGAAAAAAGTCTTTCTTTGATAAGTAGAAACTAAGGGAACTCATCTCTATAAGTCCAACAAGAAATGCTATTGGGAATTTTATACTAGAAACAAAAGGGTGATAATCACCATTATGAAAATACAAAATATACAATAAACACTAGAATAGGAGATATACAAAAAAAAGAAAGAGATCAAATTTTAGCATGACAGACAGAAAACTACCAAATCACAAAGATAAATAATAAGCAAGTGGAAAAGAATAAAGAATATACAAAAAAAAAAAAACCAGAAAAATTAACAAAATGAGAAGGCAAGGTTCAAACTCATTAATAATAACTTTGAATGCAAATGAATTAAATTCACCAATCAAAGGACATAGACTTGCCAAATGAAAGGTATGTGTGGGGGGAAACAAGATCCAACTTGTTTTATTGCTTACAAGAGACTCACTTAACTGGTAGCAATACACTAAAAGTGTAGGGTTGGAAAAAGATATTCACACAAATGGAAACCAAAAGCAAGCAGGAGTAGCTATAATCATACAAGGTAAAGAAAACTTTAAATTGAATAGTGTAAATAGACTCAAAAAATAGTTGTCATAGATTGATAAAACAATTCAGCAAGAAGACACAACAACTGTAAATATATATGCACTCAACACTGGACCTCCCAAATATATAAATCATGTTTTAGATCTAAAGGGACAGAGAAGCTCTAATACAGTAATAGTTTGGGATTTCAACACCCAACTTTCCTCCTTGGACTGATCTGACAGAAATAAATAAATAAATAAATAAATAAATAAATACCAGAGTTGAACCATACTATAGAGAAAACGGGTCTAACAAACAAGTATGGAACAGTCCATCCATCAGCAGCAAAATACAAACTTTTCAATGCTACATAGAACATTCTCCAGGTAGATCATATGTTAGATCACTAATCAACTCTCAACAGATTTCAAAAATTGAAATTGTATCAAGTCACTGTGTCATGATACATGAGAAAAATCAGCTTAAAAGGAGGAAAGATTTATTTCTAGTTTCAGAGGTTTCAGTTATAGTCACTTAGGCCTGTGGTGAGGCAGAACATAATGGCAGGAAGCATATGATAGAGCAAAGCTGCTCACCTCATGGCAGCCAGGAGGTGGGGGGTAGGGAGGGAGAGAGGGAGAGAGAAAAAGAGAGGGAGAGAGGGACAGAGAGAGAGAGCGAGAAAGAGAGAGAGAGGAGAAAGGGCCAGTATTCCAACATTACTTCTCAGGATGTATCTCCAATGATCTAACTTCCTCCGACTTAGCCCCATCTCTTAAGGTTCCATCAGCTTTCAATAGTGCCATGAAGATCATGCCTTTAATACATTTTATTAATCACACTGAATGGGGAAAGGCTGAAAGGATTTTTCCTAAGATCATGAACAAGACCAAGGTATCCATTTTCTTTGCTCTTATGTAACATTGTACTAAAAATTTTAGCTAGAGCCATTAGGCAAGAGAAAGAAATAAAAGGCATCAAAATTGGAATGGAAGTTAAATTATTCAATTTAAAGATGACATGGTTTGATACAAAGAAAAACCTAGGGATGGGGTATGGTCCAAGTGTAGAGTGCTTACTTGTTAAGTTCAAGGCCCTGACTTCAAACCCTCGTTCTTAAAAAACAAACAAACAAACAAAACAACAACAACAAAGGCAAGTTGGACTTCATCAAAATTTAAAGAGTTCAGAACATGGCTCAAGTGGTAGAGTGCCTGGCTATCAAGTGTGAAGCTCTGAGTTAAACCCTAGTAGTGCCCCCAAAAAATAGCATAGGAAAAGTACCCAGAAATATCACTGTTTATGGGCTGGAGATGTGGCTCAAGTGGTGTAGCACGTGGTCAGCAAGTGTGAGGCACTGAGTTCAAACCCCAGTACCATGAAACAAATAGGTAAATAAAAACCTAAATATTCATAAAAATGCTGTTAGAACTGATAAACAAATTTAGTAAAATTGAAGGGCACAAAATCAACATACAGAAGACCAGGGCATTTTTAAACATCAATAATGACCTTGCTGAAAAAGAAGAAAATCATTCCATTCACAACAGCTATAAAAAATAAAATATTTGCTCTGGGGAGGTAGAGGCAAGAAGACTGTAAGGTGGAGCTCAGTCTGGGCTACATCTTATCTCAAAAAAGTTAGAAAAAAATTTAACCAATGAAGTGAAAGAGCTCTACAATGAAATTATAAACACTGATGAAAAAAATTATAGAGGAGACACAAGAAATGGCAAGATACCCTGTATTGATGGATGAGAAGAATTAATGTTAAAATAACAATGCTATTCCCAAAGCAATAGCATTTCAGTGTATTTTAAAAATCAAGATACCAATGATTTTCATCACAGAATAATACAAATCCTAAAATTCATGTGGGACAAATATAGGCAATCACAGCAGGAAGAACTAGGAATACAATATTCTATGGACCAATACAAGACCTAGACTAGCCAAAGTGATCCTGAGCAAAAATAAAACCAAACAATAAAAAGTCATCACAATACCCAACTTCAAAACATAATACAATGCTTTAGTAACGAAAACAGTACTGGCCTGGCATAAATACAGACACATGTAGTAATGGAATAGAATAACATCCAGAAAATCTACATGCATACAACCAACTGATTTTGACAAGGGGCCCAAGAATATACAGAGGAGAAAGGAAAGCTCTTCAATGAATTGTGCTGGCAAAGTTGGATATTGATATGCAGAAAAATGAAGTTAGATGTCTTCCTGATGAAAGGCCTAAATGTAAAGCTTGAAAGTGAAATTACTGCACGTAAACGGGGAAACACTTCAAAGATATCAGTGTAGGCAATGATTTTTAAGACAGGACTCCAACGTCACACACAACAAAAATAAAATAAGCCAAATAGGATTATTTTGAACTAAGAAGCTCTGTACAACAAAGAAATAATCAACAGAGTTAAGAGGCAACCTACAGAATAGGAAAAAATATTTGCAAATTATTCATCTGATGACAGATTCAGAATACACAAGGAACTCAAAAAGCTGAACACAACCTTCCCCACATAATCCAACTAAGAAATAAGCTACAAATCTGAATAGACGCTCTCAAAAGAAGACATACAAATGGCCAACAAGTATATGAAAAATGTTTTCTCTCTAATCATCAGGGACATGCAAATCAAAATTATAATGAAATATTTTCTCACTCCTATTAGAATGGGAATCACCAAAAAGAAAAAAAAATAACAAATACTGGTCCTTCCTTCCTTCCTTCCTTCCTTCCTTCCTTCCTCCCTCCCTCCCTCCTCCCTCCCTCCTAAAACTTTTAGGAGAACGCTTATTCACTATTGGTTGGAATGTAAATTAGTATAGCCATTACAGAAAACAGCACAGAGTTTCCTTAAAAAGTTAAAAAATAGAACTACCATATGATCTAGCAATTCCACTCCTGGATATATCTCTGAAAAAGATGAAATCATTATACTAGAAAAGATACTTGCATTTCCGTGTTTATTACAGTCATGATAGTTAAACTATGGCATCAACCTTGATGCCCATCCATAGATGAAAGGATAAAGAAAATGTGTTACATTTACTCAAAGGAATATTGTCCAGCCATAAAAAGAATGAAATCTTGTCATTGTCAACAACATACATTAAGCACAATAAGTCAGACACAGAAGGACAAATGTCACATGTTCTCACTTATTTGTGGAAGCTAGGAAGTCAATCTCATAGAGGAATGGAGTGGAATAGTAGTCACTAGAGACTGGGAAAGGCATGGGGGGACAAGGGTGGAAAGAAGTTAGAAGGCACCAAAATACAGACAGTAGGAATTAATTTTCTATGGCACAGTAGGACAACTTTATTTAAAACAATCTCTGATGTATTTCAAAATGGCTAGAAGAGTACTAATTCACAACATATAAAAATAATTAATGCTTGAAAAGATGGGTTTATTACCTTGGTTTGATTATTAAACATTGCACACATGTATCTATTTACCATAATGTACCCCTAAAGATGTACAAATATTATGTCCCAGTAAAAAGATGGCTCTCAAAGAAAGGCTAGTGTATTGAGCAAGAGTTCAGGACACTCTTTCCATTAAGTGGTGAGAAATTAGGAATCGCTGGAAGCATTCTGAGCGTGCAAATACCTTTGTAGCTGAAGACACTTAAGTATGAAACAATGACCTCAGCACATGCCAATCAAAATAGAGCTTAATTTAACAGATGAGCTCTACTCTACAAATCAGTGGTAATTAGAAATTGCAGGAAAGAAGCCTCTATTGAGAAATTACAGTTAGGAATAATTGGTGAGCATTTTGGGGCTCCTTTTAAGGCCAGATTTAACCTGCTGAAAACCAAGTAATCATGATTGAGTAAGAGGTGAAGGTGAATAAAGAATTAAAGGAATCATAATGATTAGATAAATCAGAGGGAAGGTCTTGGCTTACTAACAGGGTATCAACTGAGGCCTGAGACTTATGGTAAAAATGTCCCCACAAGAACAGGACTCAGAAGGGTTTAGGGAACAGTCTGAGGTAAGCAGGGCAAGCTGTACATAAAAGTTCAGTAGAGAAAAGGAGGGGGCAAGATGGCAGATTGCTGACATCCCTATAGACCAGTGGCAAATAACTACACTGACAAAGGAAGATCAGAGCACCCCAAAAGTCACCTACGGGGTCCCAAAACCAGCAAGAAACAAAGCCCTCTCTGAATCTGCAAATGGAGAAACAACTAACCATGGGAGGAACAGGGAGAACAGCTTGCAGCTCAACACTGCCCATTCCCCACCTCTGAAGTCACCGGGTAGCTCCAGGCTCCATCACTTGGCGGTAAGTCCTACTTCCCGGCACACATAGGAACTAAGAGATCTACACTCCTCCCTACCACACGACCTGCTACCTTCACCCTGAAACTCCAGGAAAATCAGTGCCCCTGTGCAAGGAAGACCTTTGGCTTCTGCAGCTCCACAGGTAACAAAAGGTGCAAGCCAGCAAGCTTGGTTTCCCTGGATGCAACACCACAGAGCTGAGCTCCCTGAAGCCCATGAGGGAGATTGGCCCAGGAACTCCTGCTGCTTACCGGCAGCAGAGCTGTTAAACTGAGATCCTGGAAGCCCACGCAGGAAATCAGGCCTGAGGGCTCCCGCTACCCGAAGGCTTGGTTCCCCTCATGCTTGCGGCGCTCCTGCACTACCCTCCTGGAGCCCACACCTGGAAAGCAGGTTCCAGAACCCCTGCTGTCTGAAGGCTTGGTTCCCCTGCACCTCCGGCAGTTGCTGTGACTCCAGGTAGCCCAGCACCATCAAGCAAGCCTCAGGGCTCATGCTACCTTCAGACTTGGGTCCCCTGCACCTGTAGCAGCTGCTGTGGTTCCTGGAAGCCCACACCCCAACACAAATAGGCCCCAGAGCCTCTGCTGCCTTGTGGACACCAGACGATTCAAGAACTGCTGGTTCTGCTGCCCCACGGGAACCCTCAACTTACTAGTTGGTGCCAGGAGCCTGACACCACACACCCAAGTGAATCTCAGGATCCAGGCTTTGCTATTTTTTGGTGCCGGCAGGCTTCTCTCCCTACAGAGCATGGAGGCCCAGCACTCCCCACTGTCCCTGACAGCAAGGAAGCCCTCACTTCTTGAGGAAGAACCAAAAAGCAAGAACACAAGATTCCCCACTGAGGGAAGGAAAGCTCTAACTTGCCACTCTGTAGACAACACCAGAAGCCCTGTTAGCCCAGGGTACACAGAGGTCCAGAGCTTCACACTGCACCTCCCTGTAGAAGGGTCACTTCTCTCCTGTCCAAGGGCTGGAATCCCAGCTCCTCCACTGAGTGGGAATCCACTACTCTACTAGTGATAGGAGGCCTGCCCCCCACAGTGTACAGAGACCCAGTGCTCTCCACTACATAGGGAAAACCCCTATGTCCCCATCAAAGAGCAGGAACTGCAGCCTCCTTGCTGAGGAGAGAAAACAGGTAATCAGCACCAAAACAAGAACCCTGCAAGGGCTAACATATCCAGCATACCCCTCTCTGAGGAACACTGCTGAAGTACCAGGAGAGAAAAAACCCCACAAAACCCTAATTTACAGGGGAATAAGGGACTAAAACCCTAACCAAAAACAACTGCAGATGTGTAAATCTCAACGCAGAATGAAAATGCAAGACAGCTATTCTCCATTAAAAGCCAATTCCAACATTAAGGATCCAAATGCCTGCATAGAGAAAGAGCTATCAAATAATGAATTCCAAAAAACAATAGTAAAAATGATTAATGACCTCAAAGAAGAAACACAAAAGTTAGTATTTGACCTTAAAGAGAATATGAATAAACACTTACATGAGCTCAAAGAGAATACAAACAAATGGATGAATGAAATTAAGAAGGGTATTCAGGATATAAGAGGGGAAATCAATAAAGATGGAAACCCTGAAAAAATTGATTTTTTGGAATAACTCAATATCCCTAATAAATACTGCAATCGAAAGTTTGGTGAACAAAGTGGAGCAAGTTGAAAACAGTGTCAGGAACAGAAGACAAAGTAGAGGAATTAGACCAAACAGTAAAAAAATGAAAGAATGCTAAGAAAATACAAATGAAACATGCACGATATTTGGGACACCATGAAAAGACCAAACCTACAAATCATGGGTGTAGAAGAAGGAGAGGAGATACAAAGTAAAGGCATTGACAACCTATTCAATAGAATAATAACAGAAAAGTTCCCTAACCTTGAGAAAGAGAGTCACCCAGGTGCAGGAAGCCTACAGAACACCAAACCAACAGGACCAAAAAAAGAAACACCCCCAGACACATCATAATCAACACATTCAGCACACAGAACAAAGAAAGAATTCTGAAAGCTGCAAAAGAGAAAAGACAAGTCACATATAAAGGCAAACCTATTAGAATAACAGCAGATTTCTCAACTCAAATTCTAAATGCAAGAAGGTCATGGAAAAATATAATTCAGGCCCTGAAAGAAAGCAACTGTCAACCTAGATTAGTCTATCCAGCAAAACTATCTTTCCTAATTGAAGGAGAAATTAAAACCTTCCACAACAAGGAAAAACTAAAGGAATTTGTGACCATCAAGTCAGCACTACAGAAGATACTTAAAAGATTTTTATGTCTAGAAGAAGAAACTACAGTGAGACAGGAAGACTCAAGAGAAAATAAACCCCTTTGAGCAAGCAGACAAATAAACAAGGAATAGGTAAAACTAAACAACAGGGAAACAAGAATGACTGGAAACAACAGGCACCTCTCAACAATTAACAGTGAGTATAAATGGCCTCAATGCTCCAATCAAAAGACATGGAATAGCAAACTGGGTTAAAAAACAAGATCCAACCATATGTTGCTTATAAGAGACTCATCTCACTGAAAAAAATAAACACCGGCTTAGAGTCAAAGGCTGGTAGAAAGTTTTCCAAGCAAACAGACCCCATAAACAGGCAGGAGTAGCCATATTCATATCTGACAAAATAGACTTCAGACTAAAATCAATCAGAAGAGACAATGAAGGCCACTTCATATTAGTGAAAGGAACAATTCTTCAAGAGGAAATATTAGTCCTTAACATATATGCCACAGTCACAGGGGCTCCCATCTACATTACAAAATCTCTAATAGCCTTAAGAGTACTGATAGACACTAACACAGTGATAATGGGAGACCTAAATACCCCCCTGTCACCAATAGATAGGTCATTCAGACAAAAGATCAGCAAAGAATCTTCAGAGCTACTACACACATTAACCCAAATAGACATGGTTGATATCTACAGAGTATTAAACCCAAAAACTAGGCAGTACACACACATTCTTTTCTGCAGCTCATGGAAATTTCTCCTAAACAGATCATATTTTAGGACACAAAGCAAGTCTCAACAAATTCAAGAAAACTGAAATAATCCCCTGTATCATATCAGACCACAACATAATAAAACTAGATGTCAGCAACAAAAGAAACCCCAGAAAATATTCAAACACATGGAAACTGAATAGCACACTGCTGAAAAACCAATGGGTGACTGAAGTAATAAGGGAAGAAATCAAAAAGTTCCTGGAATCCAGTGAAAATGAAAATACAACCTACCAGAATCTGTGGGACACAGCAAAGGCTATGCTAAGGGGAAAGTTAAAGCTATAAGTGCCTGCATTAAAAAAACAGAGACCTCTCAAATAAACAATCTGATGATGTACCTTAAGCTCTTAGAAAAAAACAAGAACAAACCAAACCTCAAACCAGCAGGTGGAGAGAAATAATAAAGACCAGGGCCAAGATTAATGAGATTGAAACCAAACTATCCAAAGAATCAATGAAACAAAAAGTTGATTCTTTGAAAAGATTAACAAGATCTACATACCCTTAGCCAACATGACAAAACAGAGGAGGGAGAATATCCAAATTAATAAAATCAGAGGTGAAAAGGAGACATAACCACAAAATACCAATGAAATCCAGAGAATCATTAGTACTTTGAAGACTTATATTCAAATACACTGGAGAATCTAGATGAAATGGATACATTCCTAGATATATATAACCAATTCAAAATTGAACCAAGAAGATATTAATCACCTAAATAGTCCTATTACTTACAATGAAATTGTAACAGTAATAAGGAGTCTTCCTACAAAGAAGAGCCCAGGACCTGATAGATTCACAGCTGAATTTTATAAAGCATTTAAAGAAGAACTAACACAAATACTCCTCAAATTTTTCCAGGAAATAGAAAGGGAAGGAACACTACCAAACTCATTCTATGAAGCCAGTATTATACTCATCCCAAAACTAAACAAAGATGTAACCAGAAAAGAGAACTATAGACCAATGTCTTTAACAAATACAGATGCAAAGATTCTCAACAAAATACTGGCAAACAGAATCCAACAACACATCAAAAAGATCATATACCAAGACCAAGTTGGTTTCATTCCAGGGATGCAAAGATGGTTCAACATACATAAATCCATAAATGTAAGACAGCACATAAACAAAAGCAAGTACAAAAACCACACAATCCTCTCAATAGGTGCAGAAAAAGCCTTTGACAAAATCCAGCACCCTGTCATGATAAAAGCTCTGAAGAAAGTAGGAATAGAAGGAATGTTTCTCAACACAAGGGTATATATGACAGACCTTGGGCCAACATCATATTAAATGGAGAACTACTGAAACAGTTCCCCTTAAGTCAGGAACAAGATAGGGCTGTCTGCTTTCCCCACTCCTATTCAGTATAGTTTTAGAATTCCTAGCCAGAGCAATAAGGAAAGAGCAAGAAGTAAAAGGGATTCAAATAGGGAAGGAAGAAGTCAAACTATCCCTATTTGCAGATGACATGATCCTATACCTAAGAGACCCCAAACACTCTACTAAAAAACTACTAGAAACTATAAACTCTTTTGGAAAAATAGCAGGATACAAAGTTAACATACAGAAATCAGTAGTTTTTCTACGTATCAACAATGCACAGATTGAGAAAGAAATCAGGGAAACAATCCCATTTACAATAGTCTCAAAAACAACAAAATACTTGGAATAAATTTAACAAAAGAAACCAAAGACCTTTTTAATGAAAACTATAAACCACTGAAGAGAGAGATCAAAGAAGACATCAGAAGATGGAGAGACCTTCCATGCTCACAGATCAGTAAACATTTTAAAAAGAGCCATACTACCAAAAGCAATCTACATGTTCAATGCAATCCCCACCAAAAGAATGTCATTACGATGACATTCTGTACAGAAACAGAAAAATCAATCGTGGAATACATATGGAAACACGAAAGACCTTGAATAGCTAAAGCAATTCTGAGCAAAAAGTCCAATGCTGGAGGCATCACAATACCTGACTTCAAACTATACTACAGAGCCATAACAATAAAAACAGCATGATACTGGCACAAAAACAGACAGGAAGACCAATGGATCAGAATAGAAGATCCAGACATAAATCCATGCAGCTATAGCCAACTGATCTTCAACACAGGAGCCCAAAACACATGACGGAGAAAAGACAGCTTCTTCAACAAATGCTGCTGGGAAAACTGGATATCCATATGTAGAAGACTGAAACTAGATCCCTGTCTTTCACCCTGTACCAAAATCAACTCAAAGTGGATCAAAGACCTTGACAGAAGGCCTGAAACCCTGAAACAACTCCAAGAAGCAGTAGGAAATACACTAGAACAGGTAGGTACATGGAACGACTTCCTAAACAGAACTGAAAAAGTGCAGTATCTGAGAGAAACAATGAACAAATGGGACTGCATCAAACTAAAGAGATTCTGCACAGCAAAGGAAACAGTCACCAGACTCAAGAGATGGCTCACAGAATGGGAGAAAATCTTTGCCAGCTACTCATCCGATAAGGGACTAATATCCAGAATCTATAGGGAACTCAAAAAACTCAGTCTCCAAAGAATCAATACCCCAATGAAGAAATGGGCACATGAATAAAATAGAGAATTCTCAAAGGAAGAAATCCAGTAAAAGGACAGAAAACACATGAAGAAGTGTTCAACTTTCCTGGTTATAAAAGATGCAAATCAAAAAACCACTTAGATTTCATCTCAGCCCAGTTAGAATGGCCATAATCAAGGGTAATAACAACAAATGCTGGCAAGGATGTGATCAAACAGGAACACTTATACACTGCTGGTGGGAATGCAAGTTAGTACAACCACCATGGAAAGCAGTATAGAGATTCTTCAAAAAACTAGAGAAAGAACTGCCATATGATCCAATGATACAGCTCCTGGGCATATACCCAAAAGAACTTAAGACAGGAGACAGTAGAGACACCTGTATACTGATGTTCACCCTAGCACTATTCACAATAGCCAAGTTCTAGAAACAACCCAGATGCCCTACAACTAGTGAATGGATCATGATATTGTGGTACATATGGGGTTTGAATGTAAATGGGTGCAACTGGAGGAAATCATGTTATGTGAAGTTAGCTAGGATTAGAAACACAAAAGACACATGTTTTCCCTTGTACCAGGAAGACTGATCCAAAGATAAGCATATACACAAAAACAAGCATGATCATACACAAATTCAAATGTAGAACATGTTTGTAACAGTCAAACTACACTATGGAACTCAGGGGAAGAAGGAAAGGAAAAGAAGATGATAGAGCATCAGTAATATTGTGTATCATAAAGGTAGAGGATATAAGGATGTGTATTGAAAACTGTTGAAAATGGGGGGAGTAAGAGAGAGTAATTGAAGGGATGGAACAGACCAAAGTAAAGCACACCCACTATGGGCGTACATTGAGACACCCCTTTGGACGTCAACTTAAATGTTAATAATGAAAATCAGGACTGAAAAATAGGCACAGTGTGTGTGGGGAGGGGGTACTAGTGGGAAGGGGGAGGGTAAAAGAAGGAGAGTAAGGTGATGGTATATGGCTGATGGATTTCAAATACCTATGTGAAACAGAACTAAATAACCTCTTGTAAATTGCTGTAAGTGGGGTGGGGAGGGGACTGAGGGGGAGAGATGATGGGGGCAATGTAAATAATGTACAATATAAGTCTAATGGGAATTGTCAGTATGAATACTCCCTGTATAATGAATATTTCCTAATAAAAATTTATTTTAAAAAAGTTCATGAGATGAAAGGTGATCTTACACTTTCACAAAGGGATCTTATGGAAACACAATGAATAACTTCAACACAGAACAAATCTTAAGGTTTGTATGGATGGGACCAGAACATTTTACAGAGAAACAGGGATTGGAATAGGAATTCCTTAGAAGAGGAAATAACATATGGCGTTTTCTGATTAGGCTGCCTCAATTAGAGCAGTGAAGGACTGTGTGTACACTTCATCTCTCTGGGTTAGCAGGGTCAAGGAGCTGACTGAGTTTTGTTCATGGCATGCCCTAAGGATAAAGAGGGATATGCACTGGGCTTCCAGGCCTCAGAAAGTAAGATTGCTAAGCAGAATGCAGGCTGAGGCTCTATAGAGAGCCTCAAAAGAGGATATAAGAACATTAACTAGGATGATGATTGCATCATTAAAAATTACCAAGAATGAACCTCAGAGCTAAGTGGAAATAACATCTTCAAGAGAAGGTCATCTGTTCACAGCTTGGATAATAAGTAAGGCCAAAGGAAATTACTCAGAACAGTTTAGCAGACAACAGGCCCACATTAATTCCAAGACTGAGTGGTGTCCTGGGGCCAGGTTTAGTGAGGGAAGTGGATAGAGGGCAGGCAGCATGTGAAGGGTCAGTAGGGAAAAACAAGGGTAGAAGAGACTGAGACCACCTATCGTGCTGTTAGGCACCTGTCCCCATGTCCAAAACCGGAGTCATAAAGAAGCGGGGGGTCTTTGAGCAGGACCCCAATAAATGCTACTGAATCAATACTGTCTATAAGGAATCAGATATGGCCCAAGTGACTCTTGGCATTGATGATGTTTTAAGGGTGGGCCAATGAGGATTGGAAGATAACAAAGAGTTCTAGGACAACCTTTTTGTGAAAATATATTTTGTTATTGGATATTGTGCTCTGTGCTCTGCTGACCACAGATGGTGTGGTCTTTCATGGTCATGACAGTGAGTGTGGAGTGGGGCCACCTCTGCACATCTCTCACACTAGTCCTGCTTAGTCCAGCAGGCCTGGGCCTGATGGAGACGTGGGGCTTGGCAGATACTCCAGTTGGAGATGAAGCTGTTTTTCTGAGGCCTCCAGAAAGGAGGACTATGCAGTAAAACTGACTAGGCAGACTCCAAGCAGTGCTTGCATCTTATAATGGACTGACTTCAACAGTCTCCAAGAGGAAAAATATCATTTCTATTACAGTCCAAGATGTGTCCAAGCATATTATCTACAGATGTTGGTCAATACTATCATTTAGTGCAGAGGACAAACTTCTGAACAATCCAGAGTTACCACTGTATAAGGGCCCTGGTATCTGTGCCTGCCTTGGGCCTGATATAAGCTCAGACTGTCTGACAAAGTCACTGTTAATTAGAGTTAGCTAGATGAGTGAATGCTCATGTCAGGTCATATATTTTGTGAAAGCTATTGTTAACATTAATATGGATATGTTTTTATGGCTAGGAGATAGTACAGTGATGTTAGATAGCTTTCTACATGATGTTTGTTTACCTTTACTACCTATAAAAAGAGAAGGGTTTTGTTTTAGTGACTTATGAATCACTGGATCCTTAGAAAAATAAGGCTAATACAATTTGTCTGTATTTATAGAAGTATTCTCCAATTGAACAAGGTAATTGCAGCTATTGGTAGTTTGCAAGTTTGAGATAGTCTGTCAAGACAAAGAAGATATACACAGTATCTGTCCACTCTCTCCATGTTTTTATTTGGTGTTTAAAAGTCTAAATTACCACCCAATACTTGTCCAAAGAGCCCATCAATCATGACTAGTTAAGGCAAACTAAACACACAGAGTGGGAAATGAAGTAGTTCCCTAAACCAAACCCTGTTGCATTTCAGCTAAGTTTGTTTTTACTTTCAGCCACCTAAAATACATCTATGCCATAAACATATATCATATGCCTGCTCTCTGCCAAGGAATTTAAGCTTTTACAGACACTGAGTTCAAAGTGACAAGAAGAGCATGCTCCCTCTGGGTCCAGGAAGCACTTATTATAAAAGGTATAAAAGAAATGTCAGTAGATGAACGTGGAGAAGTAGGTAGATCATAAGGAGGGGTTTAGATTTTATCTGGAAGCCTTAACTAGTGAAGAGTTTTCGGCAGAGGTGTTATATGAACAACTCTCTTTTTGGACATTGGAGATGAGGATACAAGTTTGTAGCCTATTGTAACAGTCTACTCATTTTTACCATTTGAAATGAGGGTATGAGGGTCAAAACCAAGTCAACAGTAGGTGCAGAGTACAAACAAGAAATATTTAAGAGGTAGAAGTTTTTTAAAGTCTGGTGACCTGATGGATGAGAACTGTTGAGTATGAGCAGGGATCTTGGTGAACAGGAAAACAGAGTAGGGAGAGATAAACGAGTGGGAAGCTGACGTGCTGAATTTCAGAAATTTTCAACTTAAGGTTTCTATGGAATCTTGTGAAGATATTAGAGAGGAAGTAGGACGTACAGGTTTTTGAAGTTAAAACCAAGGCCCTCACAGCATTTTTATGGGACATTTCTCAGGTTTGTATTTATAGAAAAGCAACCTTGACTCTCCTTGTGAGATAAAGAGCAGGCTTGCTTACACTTGATATAAACAAGGCTGATTCCCCCAGCTCAACATTTCTCATATAACACAATCCAATGCATGAGCAGACGTCCCTCTGGGCCCCTCTGTGGGGAGATGCAAAGCTTGTAAGATCATGAGGATAGCCTGGTGAAGCCAGTATGGCTGGTAGCACATGGTAACACTCAAGTGGACACTTGCCAAAACACCGATTCCTCAAAGGAGAGACAAATTAGCCATGATATCGAACACTAAGGGAGGATACTTTCAAGGGTATCGGATGGTGTCTATTTATGCTTCATCTCTAACTCTGGGAAAAAACTCTTTAAGGTAGGACATAGACTTGAACCATACCCTAAAGGTCTCTAGTTTTTTGGATGAGTTAAATAATTTCTGTCAAAAATTATAACACAGATGCTAGAAAACATATATTCTCTATGTAGGGTATTCCAATTTATTTCTTTAGTATTTGAGGAACACATTTTGAAGGACATTGAATCATAAATTCTGTATGGTTACCCCTTTCTTTAAAATTTCACTGTCTTTATTACTACTCCAAATGTCTGGAAAATGGAAAGGACCTTATCAGAATAGTAAAGTTTTATTATTAGAAACATGAAATTATGATGGCCCCTTATCCTTTTATCTTGTTAATATCCTTTACTCAGGTAGATGCGATGTGTCTTGAAGAATAATGTGTCTACTGGATGTTCTGGAAATGACGCTCCAGATGTGTAGAGATTTCAGAGTGGGCAAGCATGAATGGTGTGGGAAGGCTGATGAGGACAAAGTGTCAATGACTAAAGTACCACAAGAAGGAAACCTTGGGGTGGGTTCAAGAGTTTTCCCCACAGTGAGATGTATGGACATGAAACAGTCTTCCAAGGGAAGTGGTAACACCACCACTCACTTGACCCAATAAAAACAACCATATTATAGCATACACAAGGTAACAATTCTGCACTCAGCTGCTGATGGGCCAGATCACCTAATATCCCCTTTCCTCAGCCAACCTTTTAACACCACTTCTGTGATACGCAGACTCGTTAAAGGGCTGGAAAAGAGGTTTTTAACAACTGTAAGCTAGAGATAGCAGACTTTTAAAAAAAAGTCTCCTTAAAGCATTAGCTATTGGAAGGCAGAAATTTCCCTTTTAGCAGCCTTACCAATTTGAGAAATGATCAAAGTACTGTGTCATTTAGAAAAGCTCTTTTTCAGTTGTTTACTGAGCTAGAATTGTGCTTTGCTGTTGCTTTGTTTTCATTCCCTCCACCTACACAGGTCCCTCAGGACCAAGAAAATGGTTTCCCTAGCATATAAAATCTTGTCCTGGCCCTTTCATTTCATAAGTCTAAAGGCCTCTTTATGTTTAGGGCTGTTTTCTTTCTTCTGCAAAACTTCTTGGACACGTGACATCCATTGGCTGTATCCACTGCCTCTTCACCTAAACTGTCAGCTTGTTCACCAGTCACCCCATGAAACTACCTTCTGTAAGATTTCCAGAGACCTTCTTGCCAAATATTTTCTTAATCCTTTTACCATGTTATATTTGACATCACTGACGTTAGCCCCTTATCACCTGTTTCATTTACTTCTGTTACAATACAAGGTCCTGGTTGTGATATGGCTTTTTCTTTCCCTCTGCTGGCCCACTGCCCATAAGGAAGAAATCACTCTTTTCTTCCCTTGATACTTTAACATTGGTCCTTGCCTCATTTTTTCTTATCAGAGTTATTTTGTTCTCATGGATTCAACAATGATCAAACTTAGCTCTAAGCTTTTGTTCCTTATTATCGACTAACTGCTGGTTTTGTCTGCTTGGATTTATCACTTCTTGGTTCAAATTCAAAATGAGAGGTAGCGATGAGGAGGAGGAACAGACACAGTATACTCAGGGTTATCCTTTGGCTCGCCCACTAACACTGGTTAACGCTGGGCAAACTGCTCAGCATCTTCATGTCCTAAGTCACCTGTGTAAAAATGTGGGTGCCAGGTAAGTCAGGCACTTTTCAATAGTACTTCATGGAATTTCATCAGCTTTATCGATGGGACGTAAAAAGCCAAGGGGACAGTTCTTGGGAATTCCTACTCCTTTACTAGTTTCTTCTGTTTTATAATATAGAGCTTCTATTGTAAAGCTTCATTTAAAGACATGCACCTGTTTTTTGAAGGTCTGAACTCAGGTCCTTCCCAATGGTTCTTCTAAAATTCTATTATTCTAGTCTAAAACCCAGTTCACCTCATCAACAAACTACATTGCCTTCTAACTTTTATTAGCAGCACCATCATTCTTCCACTTGCCAGGGTGTGAAACCTACAATTTTTCTTTGATTCATCCTCTCTGATCCCCTGTGGGTATTTTTTTAAGACTGCCTAAATCTGAATTCCATCAGGTCTCTTTGCAATGTCTCCCATATCCATTCCTATTTCTACTACTGATTCTCTTCCATCAGTCCTCCTGGCTTAATACTTTGACCATGGCAAGAACCTCCTACTTTTTCTCTGCCTTGAGGCTCTTCTTCTTCCCATCTGCTTCATACAGTATCACCAGATCGATTGTCTAAAATCCAACTTTCATCTTATTAATTTCTAACTTTAAAATTCAGATGCTTTCTGACAACCTTTAAGAAAAGGCAGGTGCTACTGCTGGCATTTTGGATTCAGTCCTATTGAAACAGCCTATTCTCTTTCTGTGCTATGTCCAGATATGTTCTTGGAGACCTTTCTCTCTCTTTTCTTTGCCACTTCTTATCTGGATACATTTCCTATACTGCTGATGTGGCAATTAATCACTTACACATTTGAGGAGAACTGACATCCACCTGTATTTGTTCTTTCGACAAGACCACTAACTCCTTTAGTGCAGTTACTGTAAGTAAGCAAAAGAGGCCAGGTGGCCAGTGGAAGCTGTGCTCTCATTCTGTCACCATTATATGTATACTGGATAACTTTAGGCAGAGCATGTTTTTCTTTTATTTTGGTGGCACTGGGGTTTGAACTCAGGGCCTCATGCTTGCTAGAAAGGTACTCCTGCCACTTGAGCCACTCTGCCAGCCCAAGGCAGAGCATCTTTTTTAAACCTTAATGTTCTCTTATGTAAAATCCAGGTTGGTTCCCCAGAGTTGCTGTGAGGACCAAATTTGAAAACTATATACTTTTAGGAAACCTTGTGTTATCATCATTATTATTTATAGAACTGACTGGATACAGAATAGGTGTTTGTGATATGTACTTGAGGCTATGAATCAATGCAAGAATTCTATGAAAGACCATGACAGCAATCATATAAAAATTTGCATGCAAAATGATAACTGGTTGTGTTTCAATAGTGGGTTTTCTCTTTCCTAAGTTTTCTGTGACAATTTTGTTATATTGTTATCCTTATAATTAAAACAGAAATGAAATGAAGCCACTGGCATCCAGTGATCATTTTGAGGAGCTGTATGTAAGCAGAGCTGGTAGCTGAATTAAAATACTGAGTGACACCCCCCACTGTGTCACTCAAAAAGGTCTTCCACTTAAAAAGGGAGATCATCATCATGCAACCTCCTTATGGCCCTCACCAGGCTGGTAGCCTCCGCAGCTTCTAGTGCAAAGGTGGATGAGATAGCAAGAAGATCTACATGGTAAAGATTCACCATGTCTCCTCTGGCTCAGCCAGAACAACTCTACAAGGCTCGCCTTCCATCATTGCTTCCTTGTCCCATACTTTGTTTTTCTGTCTGCTCGTATGTCATTTTCCTTCTCTAATAGTCTGACATTGGGCCTTGTCAAAGTTCAGTCTCTATCTTTTCTTCTCTATTCCCTTATGTTAGAGTGCCTTCACTCATAAACATCACACTTTATGAAACCAGGGGCCCTGTAGACAACAGTCAAGATGCCAATCAGCTACTTTTGTATACTTTGGTCACATTTCTGCAAAGTTCCAACAGTAATCCAGTGTCCAGTAAACTTAAAGCAGTCTTCATAGGATCAGAACAATGGTTGGGGAAGGAGGAAAATGGACACTCTTCTCAAACTTCCCTCTATGAACCAGTGACTAGCATGTAGCAGGTACCCAGTGACTGATAAAAGAAGGAATTACCCTAAACAATGGCTTAGAATGGTGGGGAAAAAAAGAGCTCTGGACACAGAATTTTCTGGTTCTGACTGCCATTGACTAACCTGCTGTGTACCCTTGTTTAAATTTTCTCTCTGTAAAAAGAGAGATTGGAGCAGATGATCTCCATGGTATCTTTCTGCTCCAAAATTCCATGCCTACTCTGTGCCCTTTTCCCTCCCTTGGCACTTCCCTTCAGAATTAGGCAGCCAACTTTGTAGAGACTATGTGTACTTATCTTGGGCTTCCAATACCACGAAGAATTAGGGGGAATGATGAAGCACAGAGGACAGAAAAATACAAAATGAAAGAAAAGGATAAATGAGAACGAGTGACTAGACTTCAGAATTTTTCATGGTCCAAAGGAAAGAATATACCCATCTCCAAGAGTGAGAAGAACCTCAGGAATTTCCTGGGGTGAGACATCTCAAGGCCTTGTTTCTGAACTGTTTGTAACCAGTTTCTGAATCTTGACATTGCCAGTCCTAAGGGTTATGGATTCTTGCCTTCCTATGCCCTTCTCTAGGCTTTAATAATCAGGATCTGCACAAGGCTAGCCTTAGAGGCCCAGCAGGCATCAGTGTCAAAGAGAGGATCTGAAAGAAGACATTTGGGCTCCTGCCCTCAGCCAAGATGCAGGTATTCATCAGAGAATAGCCACATTTTATATTCCAAGCCATTCCACATCATTGTGGTTCAATGGCTGGAACCTGAGCATATGTCTGAAGCTGTCCTCAGACAACTCCAAGGACTATGTTTTTTAGATTTCTAATTGCAAAGGTTAAAGTAGGTGAGAACTGGTTATAGGTCATAAAAAAGAGCCTTTAAAGAAGAAGGGGAAGATTCAGTGTGGTTTAGGTGCTGGAAGATCCACATTCAGCATTTTTGCCTGGTGGCCTTCTTTTTAGGCCATCTTCCTTTATATTTGTTTAACACCTATGTGAGGCTTATTATACGCAGGGAGTGTTCTAAGAACTTTACAATATGAACTTATCTAATACTCATTAGAACACTATGAAGTCAGGCTTGTACACTGCCATTTTACAGATGAGAAAAATGAAGCATAGAAAGGCTCACGGTTTGCCTAGGTCACATGACTAATATGAAGCAGCTCAGGAATTGAACCAACGTTCCATTGGTCTTAACCTGCTCTCAGTTGCCTCTCTTGAATGTCCTCCTGGCACCTATTACCATCTTTGACCTCTGAAACATGGAAAAGGCCTGCAGAGCACTGGACAGAACCCCCTGTGGACTATCTGCAGTCCCAGCTCATGCAGGAGCCAGCAGGGGCTCCAGGCAGGCCCAGCAAGCAGTAGTTTCTGCATAGTCATGGAACGAGGGGGGCCAATCAGAAGAACACCCTGCGGGCTTAGCTGTCTGTTGTCACTTGGTGTGACAGATTTCTGTGGATCTGTGTGACTTGTAACTATGATCTGCTTTGATAGTGAGGGACTGCAAAGACAGAATGCTGGGCCAGTGAAGAGGAAAGGTATGTGTGCTCTCCTGGTTCGGAATATGTGGGTACAAGAAGAGTAAGGTCAAAACTGCATTCCAAGAGAACAAGGTCAGGCCACATGCAGGACTGACCTGGCAGGTAAAGAGGCAGATGCGAAAAGAAAGGGAAGGGGGACAGAAAAGCCACTGGGAAGGAAGAGCAGGCAGGTTACACATGGGAATCAGAGTAAGGAACAAGTTAAAAATGTAAGCAGAATAATGATAACAGATTCAGAGACCATGAAGAATCAGAAGTAATGGCTCTAGTTTTAGAAACTTGGGATTTGAGGTCTTGAAACTTCAGCTGGAGATATGGGAGGGGTGGTCAGGAGAGGGCGTTTGGCCTGGTAGTGCCCCCTCCCAGCCAGTCTTTGTCTCACTCCTCCTCTGCATGACCCCAGCACATGCTTCTGTTGTCCTAGAAGTAGTAGCACCAGTCTACAGCAGCACCCGTAAACACAGTCCCACTGGGACTTTGTGTGCTCACTCAATCCGTAATTGTTTCTCTCTGCTGCAGCAGCATCCTCAGAACCTAGCCATAGTGCCCTCTGCATAGCCACGACCAATACTTTTGGAAAGACTAAATCTCAAAGTCTCAGGAGTAAGTGTTGGATTATGTTGAATGAATGAATGTGATACTATATATGAAGAGTCCAGCAATCAGGACTTTGGTGAGGACCCTCAGGCTGGAGTGACCTACAAGATGTCTATGAGGTGATGTATGCTAGCAAATTAAAAAGGATTAAAAAAAAGAAGTTTATGAGGAACATATAAACAGTGGAACATATGGACAGTGGAAAAAAAGTGAAGTAATCACTTTGAGTATTTTACATTTGGTCCATAAGGACATTTGCTATAGCCAAGTAACAAAATTTCTTTACTCCTTTAGACTAGGAAGAAATTAATTTTTTAATTTTGTGTCTATTATTAATGTTTTCAATGATTTTAATTTAAATGTTAACTGTATTATAGAGACCAAGGTATAAGTTTGTAACTTTTTCTCTTTGTTTCTAAAATGTAAGACATAAGACATTTCTTTAATTCACTTTAAATTCTTAGTAATAACTATTATTAGCTTTCTCCTTACAAATTTGATAGATGCAAGACAATTTACAAAATATAGATTAAAACAAAATAAAAATTAAGTGAAATCTCACTACAAAAATAAACACTATTAAAATTCAAACATGTGCTTTTTATATTCTATATTACATATCTCATATAAGATAGATACATGCATGTATAAAGATATAGGTATATATTATTTTTTGGTTTCTATTTCAAAAGTAGCATATCCTTCAGATATGCATCAGAAATAGAACATCCCACAAAAAGAACAGACTTCAAGAGGAAAGAGAAATGTAGATTTCTTAATGTTTCTCATTAAATACAATTGAGCATCGCTGCTGCTGGGGTCAGAGCTTAACTACGGCTATCACAGTTCACGCCATGCATAAGTGCTGCTCTCAAGCTGGCAGCTAAATGACTTTCTGTTGGCATAGCTTTTGTGACAATCATGTTAAATAAAAATGATCTAAAAATGAAAAAAAATTCCTTTGTATTCCAGTGAGTCCATTCATAATTTAACTATAGGCTGTAGCATTTTATTTTTAATGTTACAATATGCACTGTAGACTGAAGATGTTACCAAATGAAAAAATACACTGGATCTCAAAAATAGCTGTGCATTTCTCTCTGATGGGTAAAAAAATGTAACCCACCCTGCTCTCTTTGCAGGTCCACATTTCATGGCCTGAAAAGGTACTGACATGAAAAATCTCCTTAGCCAATAAAAATGGAGCAGCAAACAGAAGGAACTAAAGTGAAATACTTTTTAAAAATGTATGTATGTGCAACCAGAATTAGTTGGTTTGATTTATCTTACATGATACTGACTCTATTGCTAGAAAAGATTAATCGTGTTGTGGTACTATTGGCATGTTATTTTCTCAGTCCATTTCTCAGTATGACATTTCTTATTTTTCTCTGCTACAAACCACTTGCTATCATAATTTTCACCTGCTGAGTTTACATTACTAATGATATTATTAAAATTTAAAGATTTTTTGACCTTTATAGTGGTAAATTAGGTCATGAGAATATATGGGATGCAATCTGATAAATGGGAAAGACATTTGATTATTAAAGCAAATCAAATTTTATAACATCTGCCTGGCATACTATGAGATCTTAGTGAACATCTGTTCCCAATACACCACATACACTGAATTCTCTCTCCTCGCTGCCTTCTTGCATGGGTCATATATGATAAAGTCTAAGAACTAAATGTTCTGGATTGCTGTTATATGGTGTATGAAGGACATACAATTTGATCTCCTCTAAATAAAAAATAAGCAAGTACAGATGATGGTGATAATGATCATAAGTACTAGCAGCCCTTACTGAATGGATGGTAGATGACAGGTGCTGCTGCTGTTACCAACTCCATTTTACAGATGGAAAAACTGAGGCATGATCAGTTTTAAGATTACATACCTAGAAAGTAGTAGTACCAAGACTGGACCCAGGCAGTCAGACTCTACAGCCATTAGTCCACTCTGCCTTATCTCCAAGTCATCTCTTAGGGAATCACAGTTTCTCTACCTTGTTGAAACCCTTAGTCCATCCCTAACTGCCCTTGAGTGATTTCCTTTCTGTTACATGCCATCTTCCTGGAAGACAGTGTCTGTGCTGGGATCATGCATGCTCCTCCTGGATGCACTGTGCCTCTTCCACTGACTTGGATGGACTTGGAGAGGTGGGGCTAACTGTGGGTCTGCCAATTTTTTGAGTATTCTCCAAGTTGATGTGACTTCTTTTTCTTTTCTTTTTTTCGTTATACTAGGGTTTGAACTCAGGGCTTTGTACTAGCAAGGCAGGCATTCTACTATTTTAGCCATACCTCTAGCCCCTTTTGCTTTGGTTATTTTGGAGACAGAGTCTCACTTTTTGCCCAGGTCAGCCAGGGCTGCCATCCCCCTTTTTTATACTTCCTGCCATAGCTGAGATGACAGACATAAACTACCATACCCAGCTTTTTTCCATTGCTATGGGGTCTCACAAACTTTCTTCCCAGGTTGGCATGGACTGTAATCCTCCCAGTCCTAGTCTCTCACATGGCTGATCAATGTGATTTCTTATGAACCAGGGTCAGGCAATTGCTAAGTGTATTTTTTTTTTTGGAGTTAAAACAGCAGAAATATTGATCATTTGGACTAAATATTTTTAGACATTTGGATCCTTCAGTTTAATTTGACTGGAACTTATTGAGCTTCTGCCACCGTTATTCCTCAAATATTTATGGAGTATCTATTATAATGGTAGCTTTTGTGTTAAGCCACAAGATACAAATGGTGTAAGAGTTGAGAAGATGGCCAGGCATTCAAAATGTGTGTGATATAAGCTGTGACAAGACCATGGATGCTGTAGAAGCTCAGAGTGGCACCGAAGCTGGCCTTGGCTGGAGAGTAGACAGCACTGTTACTCAAAGTGTGGTCCACATACAGGTAACACTAATAACTTAGGCATTTGTTAGAAATGCAGCTTCTCGTGCCCCAGCTGGGCCTACCCAATCAGAAACTCTGGGGTAGGACCCAGCACTCCATGCTTAGAAAAGACCTCTCATTCTGTTGCTTACTAAAGGCTGAGAAGTATTCCCTTGGAAACTGGAAGTCTTATATGCACACAATAATTAAAACAAGATAAGATAGACCAAATTACAATCTGTAAAATAAGAGGGCTGGACAAAGTAATCCTTATTATTTCAGTTCTAACTTTCACAATCTAAACATACCTTGTAGCTAACTGGAGTGAGATGTGTTTCTTTTTGCAGTCACCTGCAGATAATATGCACAAGCAAGGCTCTGTTCTCTCTTCTAACCATCAGAACAGACTCAGCACTGTGTGAGGCCACTGGAATGCCTATGTCAGTCCCTTCACCAATAGATAAGTCTTTCAAATGTACCTGTCCCCACAGGCTCATTACTGTGTTAGGTTCTATGAGGGATACATACAAATGCCTGCTCTGAAGAACTTATACCTGAGTTCTTAGACGTGAGCCTAAACCTGTCATGTCTGGCCTATTGAAAATGATGGGGATGATGATAAAACACTTTGGGATTCTGGAGAAGATGGTATTAATTTGGACCAATCTTAGGGTAAGGCCCCAAGCAATGGGAATTGAAGCTAAGCTTAAAATATAAGTGGAATTTGCATTGCAGGCAGAAACGATGACATGATAAATGGAGGAAGCTAAATTATCAATAAAAAATCTAATTATTTAGAATTTGTAATGAATGGTTCAGCTAGCTGAATTTGACCTATTGGCTTAAAGGCATTTATTCAGGATACCAGGCCAACAGTTATTCTGTTTTTACCAAGAAGACCAATTTGAATACTGTCATATAAAGTGGTCAGGAACAACATGTGTATGTGTGTGGTTGTGTGTGTTGGGGAGGGGAGGGCATCATGGCTTTATACAGTCACACGTGCAAGCCTTTCTCATCTTTCTCAGTGTTGGCATGGTAAAGAATTGCCTGAGCAAATTAGATTCTGCAAGTCTCATAAACATAAGTAGCTCATCAGTATCCACTGAACAGTCTGGAAACTGTCCAGACAGAGGAAGCCACTCTGTAATCTCCCAGGGAAGCTGACATAATAGGAATTACGTGATGCTGAGTATAAGACCACAAATCTCCCCACAAGGTCAATTTCAGGGCTAGGAAGGCTGATTTTTTTTTTTCGGAGGGGGGAAAAAACCCTAAATGAACAGAATTTTGAAAAAAAAAATTGACCGAGTTTTCTGAGGCTCATGAATATTTTTGCAGGGCAAACTGCAGAGTTTCTGGGACGGATTATCATTCTCAGAAATGGATGAGGGGATGAGGGCAAGCCTCTCTGTAACTCTTCACCTGTTTACAAAATGTGGCTGTCTAGAGAAGGTAACAGAAAAAGACCTGCCTGGTTTGATGCCTGCACAGCTAAGAACCACAGGAACTTTCACTGTCTTTCTAAGAAAAACATATAAAGCCCACAGATACCTCTTCTTTTGCACAATAACTTTCCTTCCAAATTTTACCCCCATCCTCGCCTCCTGCTTTAGGGATTCACACCAACATGCAGCTTGTTGAGGTCTTAAAATGTGCCATACCCTATGTTACATTTAGAGCCACAGGTGGGAGGTTTGCAGCTTTCTTGAAGGTTTGTTTAACATGTCTAGTTTGGCTATAAGCACAGAGGGTAGATGAAGCTGCCATTCGTGGTCCCGAACTCACACCTGGGGCCAGGACTTGGGAAGGCACAGAGAGGGGTGTTTCCATCCAAGCTGGGAAGAGTTTTGAGGCTGGAAGGATTAGGAAACACTTCATTTGGTGTTGGGCAATTTAATTTTTAATTTCCAAGTCCAAGCTGTGCAGTTTCCTCCAGAAAGTCCATTGATAATTTTATTTGTAGACTGACATCTGAGCTTTTTGTTTTGAATTCAAGAGCCTTCTTTTTAGTTCAACTTTTAGGAAGTACAAATGTTCATGAAACCCCAAACATACTTTTGGTGAAAGCAGATTTTGCTACTGGAGTTGGCAGGGGATCTAGTGATGGTTTACTGCTGGCCAGAGCTGATTTAGAAGGGCTCAGAGGCGAGAGACAGAGAGCCATGAAACAGAGAACTCTTCTTGGCCCGTCTTTCCTGCCCTTCTCCACTTTTTTCTTCTTTCTACCTTTGCACCTACTTTTTTACTTTGTCATCTTCATACACATCTCCTCAAACAAATGCTACAGCCCAGTGAGTTATGTGGCAATATGATGGATGAGGTCCAGAGATAAGCAGTGAGTGGAGAAAAAGAGAATGGCTGCCCTTCCTGACACTGTGGAGCTATCCCAGGATAGCCAGGCAGTGCCAAGCAGGGAGTCCCTGGGGAAGACCTGTGGTGGGTACAGATAATGCTCACCTTCCTAGTCTTTCAAGGTTAGCAGAAACTAAGGGCTATGGAAATCACTGTCTAGTTTTTAATATTCTAAGTATTAAAAACAGACTTCTAGAAGGCCCTGTGGTTACTGAGTGAATACAGAGCTAAGGAGCAGCGAAGTTCACCTGTTGTACACCTTGCTCCTGGCTGCTAGTAGATGACTGACCCTGGCAGGGACTGAAGGTGCTGGAGCAAAGGGAGATCCCTGCTCTCCCCCACTATCCAGTGAGGCACTGGCATGCTTTTCTCCTTCTGTCAACCTTCTGGGCTCCTGGCCCTGTTTGCAAATGCTACTGAATAATAGATCCTGTGTTTGTTTGCTAAGCTGTATCCCAAGTGAGGCAAGAGCCTTCTAGGTTTATGTGACTTTAGAGTGATACTGTTTGCATCTAAGTCATGGCTGTATGTGTGTATCCTCATCTCTTGCTAGAGGTTTGGGGCTTACACATAACATCTTGGCTGTAATTGGAACTGAAAGCTTAATATTCTATTTCAGGTTAGAACTCATTTTGTTCTTTTAATTGATCACTCTTCTCAATCTCAATCTCTCTTACTCTCTGGAGAGAGCAGAGAAGCCTCACTTGTGTGGTGGCCTGATTCCATTAGCCCTAGCCTAGAATTCACAGAGCATGGGTTTTTCCATCCCTAGGCCACAAAAAAGACTGACATGCAGTTCACAGTACAAGACCCCAAATAACTTATATAAGAATTGTTTTTCTAAATTATGTATGAAGTGTATACGATTTGTCTTTCTCTTCAAAGTGCAAATACACTTCAGAGCTATTTTCCTCTCCTGGTGAGGAGCTCAGCATGCTCTCTATGAGGTAATATCCACATGATTATGGGATATTTACCAAGCAGGGGCTAAGCTTTAATCTTTCAAAGAATCAGTGGATCTTTCTCTATCTCTAAATCCCAACCAAGCACAAAACTTCTCCATGTATAACACGCTTAAATGATGAATTAACCAATCCTTGTTACAGCACTGCATAATCTCTATGAAAGCAAAACCAAATAATATTTTAAAGTCCCACAGTAGATGGAAAAATAACTATAGTACCTCTGTAGCATGAAATATTAGGCAGTTATTAAAAATCATATTAAGACAACACATTTAATAACATGGGGGAATGCTCCTGATTTATACAGAAAAATAGGCTGTAAAATTGTCCATATGATGACATATATATGTGTATATAGGTATATATATGTATATATATTTTTACCATATATATATATATATATGGTATGTATATATGGAATATGTAATACATATGTAATATGTATATATATTTAATGTATATATATATATACACCGGATATATATACATAATATCTGGTAAAAATGGAGACACCCAATGGAGAAAACACAAAGATGTAAAAGGTATTTTTGAGTGGCAAGATTGCAGATGATTAATTTTTTCTTAATATTTTTCTGTACTTCTAAGTTTTCCTCAAAAAGAAACCAGAATTTTTAAGACATAAGTATTTATGTGTACTAGTTCTGCAGATGTTACCAGCCTTCTTTTCTAATAGTTGCATTTGCTTTTACATCAGATAGGATAACCATGAACCTTTTAGGGGAAGTATGCTGTGTGTTCAAAATGAATAGCTTTTGTTCAGATCTTGGTTTTTACCTAGATAGGCATTCATGTGCATGTCTGACCATTTCACATGGTGCTGAAATTCTTATTTCCTTCCCTGTTTTCCCTATCTTGGCCTGAAGGAAGAAGGTATTTCACTTCTCTAAACATAGCTTGCCGGTGTCATTAAACATGTGCTAATCCTATTACATGCTCCAGATCCTCTCTTGGCCCACCAACTCCTGTCCTTATGGAAAAATCAAGTCCCAGCTCCCGGCTTCAGCTATGAAACACTGTCACTTGACAGTGAGGTCTTGGGCAGGAAACTTCTCATGAGCACTGACTGGAAGCAAGGACACTTGCCATGGAGCTGGCTTTGCTCATTCTGGACAGCACTTCCCTGTTTACCCCTTTCTGGGAGCTGTGTGTGTGCTGGGAGGGATGTATCAGCAAGGACAAGGACACTTCTAGTCACTTACTTTCTCAAGGGTGATGGGGTGGGATGTGCGTGGCTTTCCAGGTGGAATTATAAGTTTCATGACAAATAGCAGGGCACTAACAGCAGAAAACATGGCAAAGCAGTTGAAAGAAGCCAGCTATGTGGGTTGGGGTAGAGAGGGATGGAAAGAAAGCAGCAATGTCACAGGAGCTGTAACAACAGGAAGAGGCCAGTGGTAGGTGTGAGCATCTCTTATATACAGGATATAGGGAATGCTAGCTCATGAAAAGTGCACCTTCTTGATTTCAGGCACCTATAGAGCAAGGGTGACCCCAATCATCTATCGTTCTGCATCCATCTCTCTGTGAAGAGGAGACAAAGTGGCTACTGATTTTCTAACTGAACACTGGAGGAAGAGGACTCTTAAAGCTCTCTATGTACCACTTGTTGTAACCTACTCCCACCAACCCCTCCATCACCTAATGGAACCAGTCCTTCCAGTAAAGATCTTGCCTCAAGAGAGTTACCTTGAGCGTTAGTTCCACAGTGCTATGGATCTGAAGAGGTCTGCATCTGACAGAATGCAGTGGGACAACGAAGTTTGGTAAATGTAGGGCACAAGGAGGACAGGGAGTAAGCTCCACGGGGCTCGGGAACCTCATTTTGATTACTCACCAAATGGCCTCCAGAGCCTAGTACAGTGCCTGGTGTGCAAGGCTGGCGTGACCTGTGAGCACTGTGCTCACAGGACCCTTTGAGGTAGGTCTGACTATTCTTTATCTTAGAGGTGAGAAAAGCAGAGGTGCAGGAGGTCAGCATATGGCTTAGGAGCACTGGTACAGTAAGTAGCAGAGCCAGCCAGGGCTGAGGTAGCTTTGTTCCCAGAGCTGTTCTTAACTCTCCTCTCTGCTGCTGCCCTCAATAACTATTTGTGGGTTTGTTGAGTAAAGGAGGGAAGGCAGGCTGGGTGGGAACACAAACAAAAGGGCTCTGTGCAGGCTCGGGCAGCTTGAGCTGGGCAGAAAGGCAGGCTATGAGGAGAATGGGGAGGAAGATGGACAAGCTGGGGGACTTTGGGACCATGTAGCAAATGCCTGCTAAGCTCAGTCCTCACTGGGACTTTGATAGAGCCATAGGGTGGGCTGCAAAGGTGCAAATCCTTACTCTGTCCCTAACCATCTTGTCTATTCCTTTCCTAGTTCAAGACTGTAGGTCCCTAAGGCCAGGCCACACACAAATGGCTACAGGAAGATAGCATAGGACCTGAGTTGTTCTTCCCCTTTGAAAATAAGGTCCAATCTTCTGGTGGAGTTGCTCTGACTCACATAGCCTAGTGAATAGTATGTGTTCTTATCTCATGCTTACCTGCTTGAAGGATGAAAGCCACACTGTCCCCATTCTGAAACTAGACAAAGGGCTCGGTCATATACATCATTAAAATACATGGCTAACCATAGCATTCTGCTGCCATGTGCTAAGCTTGAACAATGTTTTTGGCACAGTATCTCTTCCATGTGCTCCTAATGTCTTTACTCTGACAGATTTAAAGACAGCTCCAAGGATTTACCTTCCTGAGGACATGATGTGAAAAACTGAGAAGACTTTTTTCTTTTGTGTTTTTGTTTTATGGTAGGGTGGGGAGGGTGTTCTGTTTGACAGTGGTAACTTCAGTATCTGTAAAGAAGGTTCTTTACAGATTGCAAATGATTTCTCTAACCCAGGCATGGAAGGCTGAGCTGTGTATACAGAGGGATGTGGGGTGGTAGCTTTCCTAAAACAGAAACAAGGACAAGAGGAGAGACAAGCGGGGAAGTCTTAGCCGAGCTGTTCTCTACACTCCCAGCATCAGTACCCACTTGGTGTCATGCCCTCACCTTCTTTCTTCCCCTCCACCTGCTCTCCAAACACAGGATCCCAGGTGGTGATACCACTGGGAAGAAGGTCATCAAAAAAGATGCAAAATGAATACTGAGCATCTTTTTTTTTAACTTAAGATTTTTAATATCTATTATACAAAATTGTCAGTGACCAGGCTAGTTATTTTGGCAGTTCTAGAGGTTAGAAGACAGTGCAGAGGTGGAGATCAAAAGGAAATTTATAGCTTTGTATTCTAGGGAAAAAAAATGGGGTCTGGAATAACTTAAATCCCTAAAAGAAGTGGAGTGAAGGCTAGTTTTAAAGTTAGGTCCATGTAAAATATTGAACCGTTTGTTTGCATTAACAAATCCAGTTCCAAACACAAACAAACATGACAGAAAATCAACAAGTGTGAGCCTGAACTGTGCAGTCCTTTGGGGAGCAAGGCCTTTGTAGCTGACCCTGCTTCTCGCCGCAATGGTTTTATGTTAGCCTTCAGACAACTTTTCTCTAGGGCACGACCTAACAGAAGATATTTTGATATGTGGGGGAGGTACTTTGGAAGAGTGTATCTGTATTTAGATCTCAAGAATGATGGATCAGGTGTTGATCAGAGTGTTGGTGCTCAGTAAAATGTAAAAACAATAGAAAAGTAATAGTAACACACCACGAGCTGGGTGACTCCAGATTTAAGCATAAGTAAAAACTGTAAAACCAACTTATCTTTTAGTGGGTCACTTCAAATGACTCATGGCTCCAAAGGAGTGCAGCAGTCACACTAATGTTCTGAATACCAAGCAATTGCAGAAGTCCAAAGTTCCCTGCTAGACTTCATGATACCACTTCTAATATACAGAATCCTCCAGAAACAAATTATGAGAGGTGTGGCCAAGACTGAAGGGCAAGTTAATCACAGTCTTATTTATAATGGCAAAACATAGGTGTATAACTCAGTTATTTTATGTCTATATTATGTAGTCACTGAATTATGCCTTTGAGGAATGTTTGGTGGCAAGAGATATACATATTGACAAATCAAGACAATATAATAATATTTATTCATTTATTTATGGGTTTTTGCCTCTGGTCATGTAATGACGGGGGCGGGGAGGCAGGGAGCACTAAAATAGTGTTAACAGTGCTTATCTGAGGAATGAGCTACTAAGTTAATTTTCTTTGCCTCTGCATTATTTTCTTTCATGTGCAAACTTCAGAAATTTTTTTTTATATTTAGTAAGACAAACTGTTTTATAAAAGCAAACATCAACTCTCACAAGAATATCCAGCTAAGTTGGTACCAGTCACAGTGTAATGATTACTAATAAATGATAAAGTATAAAATGCCTGCCCCAGCTGCAAATAATTATAGTGGAAAAACTCCTGAGTTCTCAGTCAACAGTCCCAGGGCCAGAGGCAGTAAGCTTATGATCTGCATTAAAATTCATCCTGCCAAAGTCTTGCCTGGCACATTACACACCACAGATGCTTGAGGAGGGAGTGCATACCTGTTGAGTACACGCTCTAGGCCAGGTGTCCACATCTGTGGTTTTCTTAACACAAATGAGGAAGGTGAAGTTCACAAGGGCTACATAACCTGCCCTCAGTCACGTGACAACTCAGTAATCAAACTGGATGAGAGCCTCTCTGGCTTGAAAGCCTTGTTTCTTTTAACCACTATATGGCTGGTAGCTGATGGCCCCACAGTGAGATGGAAACTTCATTTTTCCATCTCATTGTACACATTTTAAAATATCTTTACAAAGTATTTTGTTACAGCTTCTAATGCCTGGCCAAAATAAATGAGTTTTTGTTTCTTTGCTTTTACCTAACTCCAGTGGAGATACCAGGGAAACTGCCAAAGGAGACATAATCACAGACAGAGAAGAGAATGAAGAGAGAATAATCTACCTTAACAACAGATGCAGAGACTGCAAAGTAGCCCAGCCTCTGCCTGGTGGGGAGGGGCTTCAGCAGGACCTGTAGCTCTGTCACTTCCCTGACATCTACCTGCCCTCAGTCAAGGTACCTCTTCCTTGGCTGGGAATGGCCATCTCTCAGCTGCCATTTCTTTGAGCTAATTAAAAAGTCTACCTCACAGACCCTAGAAAGGTATCTTTAAAAATCTAAAAACTTTCCTCCAGAAGAGACCAAAGACCTCTAAGCTAATCTCCCTTCAGAGTTTTCATTTGATGATAGTTGACTTTTAACATTTTCCAACAAAGGGCTTAAGGGGCAGATGGCAAACCAGGCCTATATTTATGTGCATCATCTAATTTAATCCAATCAACAAATGAGTTTACAATTGTACCAACTTCTTACTCAGACAGAATTTCACCATCTCAAAGTGCTTCCACATCCATTATCTCATTTGCTTCTCACAAGAGCCCTTAAGGAGGTAAAGGCAGGAAACAGTGACCCTACTTTACAGACCAGGAAATTGAGACAACATCCACTTTGTCTGGCTTATTGGATTAGACAGCAGCTTCCTTGGAAGGTGCAGAGGGACTGGCTGAGTGGAGTCGATATAAAAGCTTTGGTGGAGAATGTGGCAGCAATGTGTCCCTGGATCACAGGATCCTGGAGAAGGCTTTAAGGTAAGGACAAGGTGGTGAACTGTGAGATGTGAGGACAAACTCTGTATGTCATAATATTGCCAATGGGGGGGAGTGCCACACGCATGACTCCTTCCTCCAGCTCTCCTTCCTCTCCGTTCATCAATGTCAACCGAGATCCCAGAGATCCAGGAAGCCTTTTTTGGTTACCCAACACAAAGAAGCCATGATAATAATACTTTAAGACTTTCATTATCACGATGAGTTTTTTAAGGGAGGCTTTTCCATTCTGTTCACAAATGAGTAAAATGAAGAGCAGAGAGGTTAGGTAACTTGTCAAGCTGGCACAGTAAATAAGCTGCAAAGTCTGGATTTCAAACTCTATCCTGCCCACAGCACCTCTCCCTTTTGAACACATCATATCCTTTCTATCATCATGTGTGCAAGTCCTCAGCTGGAGTAAAAGTTCCTTGAGAGCCGACAACATACTTTCTTTGAAATCCCTCCCCTCCCCTCCATGAACACAGTGGGACCCCAATAAGAATCCCATGGTAAATATCTGTTGGGTAGAATAGTAATTACAAAGAAAGATTTTTTTGTGTGGGGGGGGGAGGGCTCAGATTATTAGACTCTCTTCTGTATATAATTAAAATAAGAGTGAATGCAGAATATATAATTTCTCCTAGCATGAGCTTCATCAGGCATTCATCACCACATCTGACTCTGTGTTTACGTGAAAAGGATCGCTTAGTAGGCATTTCCTGTGACGAGACTAATCAAACACATACAGATATCAGAGGAGACTTTAAAAAGCCAAAAATAAAACCACTGGACGTATGGAGAGACAATGATCTATAAGGTACAACCTTGCATCTGAGACTACAGAACTTCCAGGACACAAAGAATATGTGTCTCCTTGTTGGCAGATGGATATTTAACAAACACTAAGAGGGGAAGTCACAGTGCTAACTGGAATCCTGCACCATTACACCTTACACTCTATCAAGAAAACAGATGTATCATGCTAGTGTTTTGGGCCAGAAACAGAAGAGAAGTACATTTTCAATGACTATTTGGGAAGGGTGAGGTGCTTTAGTATCTCTTCAGCATGTCAATCATTTAGTTAACATCTTCACTGGTAAGCAAACTTAATAAATATGTATGTAATATGCAACTTATTACCCTGCTGGATCTCATTACATTTTCCCACCCAACTCATCATTACTTTATAGCTTGGGAAATATAAAGGACTCACTGAGATTAGAAGTTTTGATGGTGGGGATTAGTTTAAGTACTTTTAAATTGACATTTAGTAAACTAAGCTAACAAGACAGTGCCTATCTACCGAATTTTGTTGCCAAAGCCTATAAAATAACCATAAGCTACTAAGAGACAAGGAGTTAGGTTTCCTGCATAAAACATGGTTGGTTCAACCAACATGTAGCAAGAAGAGAAAATCCCAGGTTTGTGGTACCTACATTTGCATCCTCATGGCTGTGGCCATTGGTCTCCACAAATTCCTTGGTACCTTTTAACTGCAAAATTAAGAGGAAAAAAAAAAAAGTAAGCAAGAACATCTGTTAAGAATATATCATCTTGTTAAATGGTTTATACAAGGTTGCATTTTATAAAACTTCCAATGAGAAAAAACAGATGGAGCACATAATTCTAATGGATCTTATTGAAACCAGTTGAAACCAGTATTTTATAAAGCTTGAGGGCTGGCAAAAAAAAAAAATGGGTCTTGGTCATTATTTTTTAAACAGTAAGATTAGAAAACAGTTCCATAGGCATAAAATGTTTAAAAGTGGTTCTTAAGAATAATAAATGATTTCATTTCCTAGTTGGATTGCTATTAATTTAAACCCTGCAGTGTTTGCAAGTTGCCACCAGCTAAATGATGTTATGCTAACCGTTATATGGAATGGAACTTTCTGACTGTTTGAACATGCCACAGAAAATTGTACATGTCCTCCTAGAGAACACATCTGCATGACTGACACTGTCTCTAGACCCAACAAGAGAAGACAGTTCGGTTCTTGTCATAGAAAACACTCTTCTCTCTCAGAAGCTTAAGCGCAATTAGTGATCAGGAGATTTCAGGAAATCTTTAATTGGCCTTTGATTCAGTTCTGACCCAGAGAAGACCTCTGTGGGCAGGAAGCAAAGGAAAAGGACAAGCTGGCCTGGCAGCTGCTCGTGATGCACAGGAAGCAGCATGCCCTTTGCTGCCTAGTAGAAAATTCTTGTGGTGGGAAATAGTTACTTAAAATTTGAAAGAAAATAAAATCATGTATACCACCAATGTGTTAGATTCAGAACATTTTCTTTCTGGCCATTTGTGCATATTAAAATGAAAATGGGTTTAGTTTTTTGAAGGCCACTTAAACTCTCAGCAAGAAAGCCATATCCTGTCCATGCCAAGAGAGGGCTTTTGCCAAAGGCCTAGTGACATGAAGAATTTGAAGATGAGGCAGCTGGTTATGGATCCAAGGCTCTTTGACTCATTGTTAGATCAACCCAATTAGCAAAAAAAGAAAATTGACCAAATGTAAGGGAATGTCAGCAATATATTACATGTATAAATAAGAAAAGATATACCACAGTGACAGGAATATCATGCATGCATGAAAGGACATTAAAAATACTACCTTTTGCTAGGCAAGCAGTCAACCACTTGAGTCATGGCCCCAGCTCTTTTGTTTTTGTATTTTATTTTTGAGATGGAATCTGGTTAACTTTGCCCACACTGGCCTCAAACTCACCATCTATCTGTAATTCCAGCTACTCTCCCAAGTAGCTGGAATTACAGATCTGCACCACCACACCTGACTTAGCTTAAGGTTTCTTCCTCTTCTTCCCCTTTAATACCCTCTCTGTTCATCCCTCCTGAGGTCCCATAGCTTCCATGAGTTAGAGTGGAGTTAGCTCAGAAGAAGTTTCTCTTCTTCTGCAGCAGAAATAAAGTACTGTTTGTTCAATATCCACACCTAAACAAGCCAGTTACTCTCCTTCTGCTTTATATTAAATAAATTCCAGCCTCCTTAGTTCATGTTTCTCCCTGCCACCCCAGCAGCCCTCTCTGTATCACCCATTTATTCTCTTGCCCACTGGTATTGCTCAATCCTCTGTTCTCTTCTGCCAGAACTTCCACAGGAGCTCCTCCTCCTGCAGGTGCCCTTTCCCTGCAGCTGAAGCCACAGGCCCTGCTGCTTTGACCCCATGGGTCCTCCCTATTTCCTCCCCTGTTGCTTCTCTCCCTCAGCTGGGGCTGAATGCTTTTCTGAGGCGATATGGTTTGGTGAACAAGCTCTAGGTGTTGGAAGGACCATCACCATCCAGGAGATGAAGGCAAGAGTCAGCAAGGCGGGAGGGACCTAGGGGAGCTAATCTCGGCACACAAGGAAGGCCAGAGAGCACAGGGAGTGACCAGGCCTTCCTTGCAGGGAGGAGTTCCATGGGGAGGAGGGCCTTCCCTCAAGACCTAGCCTTTCTTGTCAGGATTTCCAGCCAGGGACAGCTGCTTCAAATGGCAAAATCCCAAGTCTTCAAGAAGGACATATATTTCCCTCTGCACATGTATGCACATGCATGCATCTGTTAAGGCAGTATCTATGTAGGCACTGAAAAAGTGTTGAGCAGTTATTCCATGCAAACCCAAAGAAAGCCTCAGCAGGCAATCCTTTTGGAGGTGAGAGGTGTGTTTTTAGTTCATGTCTGAGGGTGGGAGAAGGAAGGGATGTATGTACATTGCACAGCACCCTCTGCAAGGATGACCAGGGCAACAGGACAGGGGCTCTTAGGCTACAGTTTAGTAGTGGCAATAGCACCCAGGTACCATTGACTTCTGTGTGACACTGACTCCCCTTAGACTTAGGCATTCTTGGTGTCTTTGCTTGAAAACAGTCATTCCATCTCTCTCTCTCTCTCTCTCCTCTCTCTTTCTCTCTCTCATAATGGCAAATAAAGTGTGATGTTCCACCACTGCCTCCATGTGTGCTTTGCTCTTTAAAAATGCATGCCAGGGGAATTCCAAGATGGCGGCTAGAGGTAGGAAGCAGAAAGCGACCCTCCTATAGTGAAATCTTGGAGAGACGCTGGAGACACACTTTGCAGGCATAATCACCGAGAAAAGGCATAACTTTGACTCCTCCACATCTCCAGCCGGCGCAGAGAATCTCCACTTCACGTTAAACGGAGAACCGAGGAGGGCCCCCGGGGCCGCCAGTGGCCGGCGCCCATACCGCTTGGGAAGACGCAGACCAGGTGAGCTTCGCGGTACCGCGGTTCCCCCACAGACAAGCCTGGGCCAGAGCAGCATAGCCCCCTGGACGGACTGACCTCCACCCGGGAAAAAAAGAGAAACTGAGTACTAAGCAATAAGAACAGTTAAGACACGCTGTAAAGAGGGTGGGGCGCCCTGAGCGCTGAAGATTGGGGGAAGGGAATCCTTCCCGGGACTGTAAATAAACAAGCCAGGCAGGCCGGAGAGCCTCTGGCGGGAGCGGGGCGCGCCCAGCAACCAGGAGCGGGGACGCTTGTGAGAGGAGGAAAGACCCACTTCCCACGTGAACTGTAAATAAACATGGCGGCAGGCAGGAGCAGCAGCACCGCCCAGTAAGCAGGAGCAGGAAAGCTTCTGAAAGTGGCAGTGGGAGGAAAACTTCAGAGGAGGGGGGGAAGACCCACCTCCCACATGAACTGCAAATAAACACACAGGCCTGACAACGCAGGGGCAGTGTCACCTTTCCCAGTGCTTGGAAAGGGGAAAGCCTGTAGCAGAGGCTCCCGCACAGGAGAACTCTGAGAAAACAAAGCCTGTGGGACCAGGTGAGTGCTAAGCTCACCCCAGAGACCTGCATAAATAACGCCGCCAGCTACAGGCTGAGAGCAGCGGGCAGGCAAGCCACAGTTGCAGATACCACTCTCAGAACTGCCTCCAGACGCTTTTTTTTCTTTTTCTCCCTACCTTTGATGAGAGAACAACCGAATTACACCTGCAAGCCGAAAAACTTACTGAAACTGTATTGCATTTGAACTGGGGACACTTGCTGGGGCTTTTTTTTTTTTTTTTCTTCTGTGTGTGTGTGAGTGTAGTTTTGTTCTACTTTATGCATCCCCTTTGATGAGACAACTACAGAACAACATCTGAGGCACCAACTCCAGGACTGGAGATTGAGACGGACATCCAAATTATTAAGACTGAAATTGCATTGCATATAAACTTGGAAGTTTTTTTTTTTTTTAATTTTCTATTTTCCATTTTATTTTAATTCATTTTTATATATAGATATTACTTTCATATACTTATTTTTTATTTTTTTATCTTTGATTTTCAGTCCTCTCTCTCTCTATTGTCTGTCCAGCTTACTGTCGATTAGTACACTAACACTTCCTGTTTATACCTTTGAAACTCTCTTGTCTGATACCTTGTTCTGCTTTCTCCCTCTTGTCTGTATATTTGTTTTCCCCTTTTCTTTAACTTCTTGCTTTCCATCTCAGCTCACTCTTCCATTCTCAATATTACCATTGTTATTATTACAAGCTAGAAAATACTTAATTACACACAGTACAGGGACAGTAACAACACCAAGGACAATGACAGGAAGACAGAAAAAACAAGGAAACCAGTTTCCCCACAGCAAAAAATTAGTACAGGAACCAGAGGGGAATGAAGAGAACAGAAACTCAGATCCAGACTCCAACAAAATGAAGATAAACTATGCCAAAGGACCCAATGAAGCCCACAAGAATAATTTAAAAGAAGACATACTACAAGTACTCAATGAGAATTTTATAGAGCTGATACTGGATAGGGTCAACCAAAATGTACAGGAGACACTCAAGAAATTCCAAGACAATAAAAATAGAGAATTTGAAAAAGCAAAAGAAGAAATAAAGGAAACCATAGAAGCACTGTATAAACACCAAAGTGAAAGAGAGAACACAATGAATAAATGGATAAATGAACTCAGGACAAAAATAGACAACAATAAAGAAGAAAACAGCCAGGAAATGGAAAACCTCAGAAAAAAGAACGAAACAGAACTGCAAAACAAAACGGAAGGCCAATCCAGCAGAATAGAACAAACAGAAGACAGAATCTCAGAACTTGAAGATGAAATGGTAATTAAAGGAAAAACCGAAGAACTATTAATTAAACAACTCAAGACCTGTGAAAAGAAAATGCAAGAACTCACTGACTCCATCAAAAGACCAAACTTGAGAATCATGGGCATCGAAGAAGGAGAAGAGGTGCAAGCGAAGGGAATGCGTAATATATTCAACAAAATAATAACGGAAAATTTCCCAAATCTAGAGAAAGATATTCCCATACAGATGCAAGAGGCCTCCAGGACACCAAACAGACCAGATCAAAATAGAACTACTCCACGACATATCATCATTAAAACAACAAGTTCAGAAACTAAGGAAAGAATATTGAAGGCTGTAAGAGAGAAAAAACAAGTAACATACAAAGGTAAACCCATCAAAATCACAGCAGACTTCTCAACAGAAACATTAAAAGCAAGAAGAGTGTGGGGTGAGATCTTCCGGGCACTGAATGAAAATAACTTCAACCCCAGGATACTCTACCCAGCAAAGCTATCATTCAAAATAGATGGAGCAATAAAAGTCTTCCATGATAAGCAGAAACTCAAACAATATGTGACCACAAAGCCACCATTACAAAAGATTCTGCAAGGGATCCTGCACACAGAAAGTGACACCCAACTTAACCATGAAAAGGCAGGCAGCGCCAAACCACAGGATAAGAAAAAGCAAGACAGTAGAGAGTAACATCAAGTTAGGTACACACAATCAAACCTTCAAACAACTAAGATAACTAAATGGCAGGAATCACCACATACCTATCAGTACTAACACTTAATGTTAATGGACTTAATTCACCCATCAAAAGACACCGTTTGACAAAATGGATTAAAAAAGAAGATCCAACAATTTGTTGCTTACAGGAGACTCATCTCACCGACAGAAATAAGCATATGCTTAGGATGAAAGGCTGGAAGAAGATTTACCAAGCCAATGGCCCCCGAAAACAAGCAGGAGTAGCAATACTTATCTCTGACAAAGTAGACTTCAAACCTACATTGATCAAACGAGATAAAGAAGGACATTCCATACTAATAAAAGGGGAAATAGACCAAAAGGAAATAATAATCATCAATCTGTACGCACCCAATGTCAACGCACCCAATTTCATCAAACATACCCTGAAAGACCTAAAAGCATATATAAACGCCAACACAGTGGTTGTGGGAGACTTTAACACTCCATTATCATCAATAGATAGGTCATCCAAACAAAAACTCAATAAAGAAATCCAAGATCTAAAATATGCAATAGATCAAGTGTACCTAGTAGATGTCTACAGAACATTTCATCCAACCTCTACACAATATACATTCTTCTCAGCAGCCCATGGAACCTTCTCCAAAATAGATCATATCCTAGGGCACAAAGCAAGCCTCAGCAAATATAAGAAAATAGAAATAATACCATGCATACTATCTGACCACAATGCAGTAAAAGTAGAACTCAACAACAAAAGTAAAGACAAAAAACATGCAAACAGCTGGAAACTAAATAACTCATTACTTAATGAAGAGTGGATCATCGATGCAATAAAAGAGGAAATTAAAAAGTTCCTGGAAGTCAATGAAAATGAAAACACAACCTACCGGAACCTATGGGACACAGCTAAGGCAGTCTTGAGAGGAAAGTTTATAGCCATGAGTGCATATATTAAAAAGATTGAAAGATCCCAAATCAATGACCTAATGATACATCTCAAACTCCTACAAAAACAAGAACAAGCAAATCCCAAAACAAATAGAAGGAGAGAAATAATAAAAATAAGAGCTGAAATCAACGAAACAGAAACCAAAGAAACCATAAAAAGAATTAATGAAACAAAAAGTTGGTTCTTTGAAAAAATAAACAAGATTGATAGACCCCTGGCAAACCTGACTAAAATGAGAGAAAAAACCCAAATTAGTAGAATTAGGAATGCAAAAGGGGCGATAACAACAAACACCATGGAAGTCCAGGAAATCATCAGAGACTACTTTGAGAACCTATATTCAAATAAATTTGAAAATCTAAAAGAAATGGACAGATTTCTAGATACATATGATCATCCAAAACTGAACCAAGAGGAAATTAATCACCTGAATAGACCTATAACACAAAATGAAATTGAAGCAGCAATCAAGAGTCTCCCCAAAAAGAAAAGTCCAGGACCTGATGGATTCTCTGCTGAATTCTATCAGACCTTTAAAGAAGAACTGATACCAACCCTCCTTAAACTGTTCCATGAAATACAAAGGGAAGGAAAACTGCCAAACACATTTTATGAAGCCAGTATTACACTTATCCCAAAACCAGGCAAAGACACCTCCAAAAAGGAGAACTATAGGCCAATCTCCTTAATGAACATTGATGCAAAAATCCTCAACAAAATAATGGCAAATCGAATTCAGCAACACATCAAAAAGATCATTCACCACAACCAAGTAGGCTTCCTCCCAGGGATGCAGGGGTGGTTCAACATATGAAAATCAATAAACGTAATAAACCACATTAACAGAAGCAAAGACAAAAACCACTTGATCATCTCAATAGATGCAGAAAAAGCCTTTGATAAGATCCAACATCATTTCATGATAAAAGCTCTAAGAAAACTAGGAATAGAAGGAAAGTTCCTCAACATTATAAAAGCTATATATGACAAACCTACAGCCAGCATTATATTTAACGGAGAAAAATTAAAACCATTCCCTCTAAAATCAGGAACCAGACAAGGATGCCCACTATCTCCACTCCTATTCAACATAGTACTGGAATTCCTAGCCAGAGCAATTAGGCAAGAAGAAGGAATAAAAGGAATACAAATAGGTAAAGAAACTGTCAAAATATCCCTATTTGCAGACGACATGATCCTATACCTTAAAGACCCAAAAAACTCTACTCAGAAGCTTCTAGACATCATCAATAGCTATAGCAAGGTAGCAGGATATAAAATCAACATAGAAAAATCATTAGCATTTCTATACACTAACAATGAGCAAACGGAAAAAGAATGTATGAAAACAATTCCATTTACAATAGCCTCAAACAAAATCAAATACCTAGGTGTAAACCTAACAAAAGATGTGAAAGACCTCTACAAGGAAAACTATACACTTCTGAAGAAAGAGACTGACGAAGACTATAGAAAGTGGAGAGATCTCCCATGCTCAGGGATTGGTAGAATCAACATAGTAAAAATGTCGATACTCCCCAAAGTAATCTACATGTTTAATGCAATTCCCATCAAAATTCCAATGACATTCATTAAAGAGATTGAAAAATCTACTGTTAAATTTATATGGAAACACAAGAGGCCACGAATAGCCAAGGCAATACTCAGTCAAAAGAACAATGCAGGAGGTATCACAATACCTGACTTCAAACTATATTACAAAGCAGTAACAATAAAAACAGCATGGTACTGGCACAAAAACAGACATGAAGACCAGTGGAACAGAAAAGAGGATCCAGATATGAAGCCACACAACTATGAGCAACTTATCTTTGACAAAGGAGCTAAAAATATATGATGGAGAAATAGCAGCCTCTTCAACAAAAACTGCTGGGAAAACTGGTTAGCAGTCTGCAAAAAACTGAAACTAGATCCATGTATATCACCCTATACCAACATTAACTCAAAATGGATCAAGGATCTTAATATCAGACCCCAAACTCTTAAGTTGATACAAGAAAGAGTAGGAAATACTCTGGAGTTAGTAGGTATAGGTAAGAACTTTCTCAATGAAACCCCAGCAGCACAGCAACTAAGAGATAGCATAGATAAATGGGACCTCATAAAACTAAAAAGCTTCTGTTCATCAAAAGAAATGATCTCTAAACTGAAGAGAACACCCACAGAGTGGGAGAAAATATTTGCCAATTATACATCAGACAAAGGATTGATAACCAGAATATACAGGGAACTTAAAAAACTAAATTCTCCCAAAACTAATGAACCAATAAAGAAATGGGCATGTGAACTAAACAGAACTTTCTTAAAAGAAGAAATTCAAATGGCCAGAAAACACATGAAAAAATGCTCACCATCTCTAGCAATAAAGGAAATGCAAATTAAAACCACGCTAAGATTCCACCTCACCCCTGTTAGAATAGCCATCATCAGCAACACCACCAACAACAGGTTGTTGGCGAGGATGCGGGAAAAAGGAACCCTCTTACACTGTTGGTGGGAATGTAGACTAGTACAACCACTCTGGAAAAAAATTTGGAGGCTACTTAAAAAGCTGGACATCGATCTACCATTTGATCCAGCAATACCACTCTTGGGGATATACCCAAAAGACTGTTACTCCAGAGGCACCTGCACATCCATGTTTATTGCAGCACTATTCACAATAGCCAAGTTATGGAAACAGCCAAGATGCCCCAGCACTGACGAATGGATTAAGAAAATGTGGTATCTATACACAATGGAATTCTATGCAGCCATGAAGAAGAACGAAATGTTATCATTCGCTGGTAAATGGATGGAACTGGAGAACATCATTTTGAGTGAGGTTAGCCTGGCCCAAAAGACCAAAAATCGTATGTTCTCCCTCATATGTGGACATTAGATCAAGGGCAAACACAACAAGGGGATTGGACTATGAGCACATGATAAAAGCGAGAGCACACAAGGGAGGGGTGAGGATAGGTAAGACACCTAAAAAACTAGCTAGCATTTGTTGCCCTTAATGCAGAGAAACTAAAGCAGATACCTTAAAGCAACTGAGGCCAATAGGAAAAGGGGAACAGGAACTAGAGAAAAGGTTAGATCAAAAAGAATTAACCTAGAAGGTAACACCCACGCACAGGAAATCAATGTGAGTCAATGCCCTGTATAGCTATCCTTATCTCAACCAGCAAAACCCCTTGTTCCTTCCTATTATTGCTTATACTCTCTCTACAACAAAATTAGAGATAAGGGCAAAATAGTTTCTGCTGGGTATTGAGGGGGGGGAGCGGGAGGGGGTGGAGTGGGTGGTAAGGGAGGGGGTGGGGGCAGGGGGGAGAAATGAACCAAGCCTTGTATGCACATATGAATAATAAAAGAAAAATGAAAAAAAAAATAATAAAATAAAATAAAAATGCATGCCACAACAAGACTACATCAATTCATTCTGAACAATTCAGAATCTATTTTTATAACTGGATTTGGGTTTCAGATCAAAATAAAGGATTTGAGTCATTCTGAGAAAAAAGAAATTAGACTCTCCCCACCCCAGTTAAAACTGTATTTTTTAAAAATTAGGGAAAACTCAGAAAAGAACTACAGCCCAAAGATGCCTGATTCAGAGCAATTTTGGATCAGGTCAGCTTCACTTGCATTATCACAAAGTCAAGTTGGGGAGGACAGTAGGTCATTGTGAATTTAATCAACTAGAGTTTGCAGGTCAATCTAATACTTCTGAAATCATGCAGATTCAGCCTAAGTATAAGTTATTGAATCTATATTAATTATATAAAATTATTACTTTTATATAATGTTTTCCTTCAAAACCATAAAAGTTTAAACTACCTAATATCTTCACTTTTCTCCCATAAGTCACTTATATTTTTTGGGGAAAATAACTAAAAGATTATTTTTTGCTCCCAAGTCACTGAAAAAATTAAAAATCACTTGTAAAGTGACTGAGTACCAGCTGACTATGCCACACTTCATATTTTCTACCACTTTTTGAAGTTATTTATATGATATGAATAACCTTGTCATAAACTGTGTGTGAGTGAAAAGTTTAAGAAAACCTACATTTGGTTATCTGTGATTTTTTTCCCCCTAATTGCCACTTTTTATTTTGTTGGCAGCAGGGAAAGCCAGAAATTGTGAAGCATTTCAAGGGCTCTCCTGGCTCCTCCAGGGTAGACAATGGGGTTTAGATTTCACTCGCTGCCTGCTGAGTGATTCATCTTACCCTGCTGTTAGGCAATACCTTCCCCATCCACTTATCAATGTCAGGCCACACTTCTGTATCAAAGAAAGCTAGAGTGAAACTATCAGATTTGCAAACTTCATATGAAAGGTTTGTTGCTCACCACGGTCAGATAAGTGCCCTGATGCACAGGGAAGATACTTTTTAATGTAGTTATGAATCAGTCCTTCTTATCGTCTGCAGGGGTATCACGGATTATACTAAACTCATTTTCCTCACTCTTAGACTTCAGAAGAAACCAGCTTCTTATTTTGAAATATATCTGCACTGCCAGTATTTTAAAACTTTAACAAAATTAATTTCTCTTCTGAGAAACATTCACACAATGTGGGCGGGCTTGGGTAATCTATGTAGGGACAGGGTGACGACAGAGACGTTGAAAAGGACATTACAAATTCCACACAGCAAAGCTGCTAGGAAAATTGGTAGGGTTTGGGCTAAATAGTCTGCAGATTACCTTCACTTATGTTTGCATGGGTGGCGCACTAGGTAGTGTGAGTAGGGATGCTTGAACTTATTTATTTGTAAATGAGGGTGCTCTCCCTTACTTACTTGTTCTTGGAGGACTTTCAGCAATGCTTGTGTGTGGGACTGCTCTTCCTTTGCTTGCTCCAGTTCTGACTTTTTGTTGTTTAGTTCCTCCTGGATAGTCAGCAATTGCTGTGAAATGAAAGGATATTTAGCAGAGGTAGGAATGAAGATATTCAGAATTTCCTCAAAATGACAAGGAGATTTTTTTTTACACATTCTAGAACTTCATCCACACCACAGTTGACTTTCTGTGATGTGTTACCCCCCCTTAGTGCAGGAAACAACTGCAGCTCTGGACACACCATTAGGCTGTTTGTGACACTGATGCACAAAGCTTGTTTCATTCTTTGTGAAGACACCAGTATAGTCCTCTGGACAAATGCACATTTGTAAAAAATATGTAGAATCGTGTTTGTGAACAACATCCTCATAGATGAAGAAACAGAATAAACAATTAGACCACATGTCCAATTTTACCTCATTTTTGTATTAAAGTAAAGGTACCTTTATGACAGCTCCACAGAACTACTCCACCAGTGGCAGGTACCACAAAAGATCTTCTTCACCTTCTCTGTTATGATGGTGATGTTTTATTAGATCAGCAGGAACTGAAGCCCAAACTACAATCAATATATCAGCCAAGAAAACTGCTGATATAAGCTGTCAAAACACTAAGCTATGGCCTGCACTGCTATTTTTAAGCAGGGCCGCTGAAGGGATTTTTGTAAGCTTTGAGCTTCCCTTACCCTCTCTATGGTAACATGTGGAGGCTTAGCTTGTCTGTCCAGAGCCCAGTGCTGCCCTGTGCTGGTACTTGGTGACACACTTCTATGTTAATGTTTGCAAGGGCTGGAGAATGCATACAAGAGCTTCAAATGGACTCTGGAAACAGCCACCCTCTTCAAAGCTTCTTGACAACCAAAACCAGTTTGAAAAGACAGAGGAGCAGTTTTTTTCTACTGCACTCATGGTGACATATCACCATATTCCTGCCACAAAGGGGTCTATCTCCAGCATCTAGACTGCTTCTTTAGGGAATGGACAAGCTGGCTGCAAGCCACACGGCCAGTTCCTACCTACCAGAGCACTGCATTTCTCATGCTTACACCTACCAACTAGCAGGATTGCACTAGATCTTCAAAACCCCCAGCTTTGCATGACTTGGAGGTAGGAAGTGCTCAGAAACACACACTGTGCTTGCCCTTGGGCTTGCTACTGCTCTTCTATTTTGTATAGATTTAAGAACTTCCTTGGGGTTTCCCTGGCACAAATAGTGACAAACTTATAATTTTCCAAACACTCAGTACCTCCACTCTACCACCTGTCCATGACACCATCACCGGTGAGGCAATCACACATCCCACTGTACCTCTCTCTTGATAGTAGAGGTGACCCTGTTCCTTCATTCTTATTCACGACTGACCTAAGAAAAGCCCCAAGGTGGTCTGGGGCTATTATGCGACATAAAATGAATTTTACTTTTTCATTAGACAATTTCAATACCAATTTTTAATCCTCCTTTTAAAATGAGCCAAATGAGGAATTAGAAAGTGTCAACTAAGGTAGATGCTTTATGTTTGTTCATAAGGTCTTAAAACTTAGAAACAACTCATGCCCAGAGATAGGGGATTAGCTACATTAATGAATGTTATGCAGCCCTTAACAACAAAGCTGCACAAATTCTGGACATGGAAAAAGCACATAACACACTGCTTAGGAAAAGAGAGTCCAGGTTACCAAAAGGCTTAATTTAATTTGGCAACTTATTCTGATGAAGGATCTGGGTGCTGCCTCTGGATGAGGGTCTTTGGATCTTTCTATTAGTTTGGCTTGCCAATTTTCTGGTGTATCTGTAATGAGCACATACTGTTTTAGTAATGAGTAAAAATCAAATGAATTTAAGGTTGGGGGAAAGACAAAGGAATACTACTTAGACACAGCTCTCAGCTGTTACTAAGAAGTCCACTGGAATCTTCCATTTCATCTACACATTGTAACACTTCATCCTATGAAACCCCCCTTTCTCTCCCTCCCTCTGTCTTCTATCCTTTGACCCCATTTCCCATTTAAGTTTCCATCCTCTCTCATTCTTCCTTGGAATCACTCTTTTACACAAACCATCATTTCTCTCATCACTGCTCCCTTTACTTCTTGTGAGTATAGTCACTTTAATGGCTTATAATGTCTAGATTCTTATTTGAATGTATTTTCCAAAATGCATATATTGTTGTTCTGCATGTATTTTCAGGGATATTGTTGTATCTCCTCCTGCTTACAATGTTTTATGCTTTTAGGATTAACCTTTTTACATATTACCTATATAATATTCAATATAATACTGCTTTTGATGGCTGCCTAGTAGTCTATAGGGAATTTCCACTCAATTTTGCCATCTGATGAAGGGCACTCAGAGTATCTCTAATTTTCTCCACTCTGCACAAGGCTGTGACGAACATGCCAGTACATGCTCTCTTAGGTCCTGTGGGAGAACTGCCCTGAGACACATATCCAGTGGTGGAACTTCTGGGTCACAGGGCGTGCCCAGGAGGTAACATATTGAAGCTGTTCCACAGAGCGGCTACACTGGTCCGCCTGCCCACCAGTGGCATGTGAGCTGCTATGCTCCACATCCACCCAGAAAGCATTATTCAGGTTTCTCACTATTGCCAGTTATAGAATATAGAGATTCCTCATTTTTAAAAACTTCTGTTTTTGTATTCACTATGACTCTAAGCATCTCATGTTTATAAACTTTGGGGCTTTAGTATATTTCTTATCAGAGTTGTTAAGGGCAGTATTTCTAAATTCTGGTTATATATTAAATATTATCTGAGAAGCTTTAAAAAATACTGATTTCTGGGCTCCACAGGAGACCAATTAATTGGAATAACTAGAGGTGTGACCCAAGCATTGATTTTTTTTCTAAAACCTTCAGGGATAAAGTTAATGCATAAATAGGGACGAGAAACACTGTTTCCTTGGCTGCTCATCTAACCCTCAATCTGCTACAACGTGACTTCAGTCCCTAGCCTCTACTTAACTTGTTCTCATTCACATCACCAATGCTTTTCTAATTGCCAGCTCATATGCTGGGTTCTTTTCTTCTCACCCCATGTTTTCTCCAGTGATCCTACTTGTGCCTGTGGCTTCAGCTACACACTCCACGTGCTGGTGCTTTATAAAGCAGACTGCACAGGCTCTGCCCTTCTTACTATTCACTAGACCCTTAACTGTTTCAAACTGTGCCTGTCACCACAACCACATGCTCTCCTACTACTCACATACTGCAAATCTCCGCCCATGGAATCCACAGTTAAAACCTTTCATCATCCTCACATCTCCTTGCCTATTCCTCTAGCTTTCCTCCATCCTACCCTTGAGGCTACCTCCATTTCTTCTCTGGATTCTGCCTGTTACCACCGGCATTCATCGTTACACTCCTGAGAGAGATGCCCACCCAAGAATCAAAGTGCTCCTATGCTCAAAAATAATGTTAGTTTCCCAACCCCTAGAGGTAAAATCCATGGTCTTCTCATCCTTCTCCAGATGTGCCAGGTCCTCTCATAATTTATGACAAGCTTATGACCCAGAACTCTGCCTGGCAGAGTGCTATTCAATCTTTAAGCCCCCGAACTCAAACATTGCTTTGGCCCAACACCAATTCATATGATGCCTTTGTGCAACTGAAAAGAGCCCCATGCTCTAGAAAGACAAGACAACTCATGAGGACATGTTTGGGTAGTAGAGTAGGGACTTGGTTTCCTCTCACCTACCCCTTTGGCCTAGTGCTCTTGTCCAGGGCAAAACCTTTACAATAGGACTGAGTTCCTCCTCAATAAAGATGTCCTCTAATCACCCTAGCCATGTTAGTTCATCTATCTTCTAAACTCCCACCAAAGCATTGACTACTGTATATCATACTTCATATCTATCTCCCCAACTAGACTACTGTCACCAAAGGCAGAATCAATGTGTGTTTGTAGGTTATATGCAACACACTGTAGGTAGTAAGTGAATAAATAAAGGACGAATGAATGTTTGCTCTGGTTTCCCCCACTTCTACAGGATTAAACCATGGTTAGGAAAATGACAACAAAAACTACCTGAGGTTTCTACCACTGAGTAATTTATTGTTTTAGACATATGGATATATAAAACCATGAGAGAAAAATAGCTGCTCCATTTAAGGCATTTTGATTTATGACTCTGGCAGTCCCAGATATCCTTTTCATCTGAAGAGGACTATTTCTTAAAAGGTTAAACAATTCCAATCAATAGATTTATAATTATGTAATTTATTCCCTACTACCCACCAAAAAAAAAGAAAGAAAAAAAACTAGCACTAGAGGAAAAAATAAAATTAACAAACACCCATAGAATGTTTTGTGTGTTCTACAAAATTAATGCTTTCTTTTGTTTACAAGGTAAAAACTTATGAATCTAATTATGCATTCAAAACTGCTATTCTTCATTTGACTAGATGCCCTATAAAACCAGCGAGATTGTTCACAACTAGAAAGTTTAAGTCAGCCTTTCTGGTCCTTTTTATTGAAATTTATCCTCTCCAGTTTGAGTTTTTAAGTACCAACGTGTCTCAATTAAAGTTCAGCTAGAACTTAATCAGAAGTGTCTCCTGGTTGAATTGGCTGACTGCAGCATAATTTTAATTTAACATTTGAGAGTGTGGCATTAAACAGATGCACTATTACATTCTTTGGTGGTTACAACTGAGTGTGTTCCAATTAGACAATTATCCATATGTCAATCAAGTACAAACACTCTTGAAGACAATAAGCAGGTAAATAAATGCTGTACCTAACACATCTTGATATTTCTAGGCCACTGATTTCATAGGATCATTTGTAATGTTCTTTGGGAATAGAGACTTCAATGTGTAATGGGTCTTTCTTTCTGACAAATTCAAAGAGCATTACAAATGTTATTTGGAGCCCCAGAATAAGTGAGGTCACATCTTCATTTTTACAGATGGGAGAATCATAGGTGTATAGAGGTCACAATGTCTGGGAGAGACCTACCACTTATACAACTCAATTTTCCTGCCTCAAACTGTGATTTCTACCTTGGCAACCACACTGCACTGTCGATTTTCAATGGAAATTAGGACATGCCAAACTTTGAATCCTTCTAGCAACGACTTATATCTAGGCATACATTGTCCCCACTTATGAGCTAGGCTGCTGGAGCCATGCTATTGCATGTCCTTTTGTGAGCAACAGGGTGGATTTAACTTTCCTTTAAAAATTGCATCCCACTTTCTTATCGGTTTTTTCTTAAATCTTATAATTTTGTTACCATGGTGAAGTTTCTATATAGTTAACAGATTATATAAGGTTAGAATCTATGAAAGTCACAGGTGAGAGTGACTAATAAATACTAATACACCAGTAACATGGAATTGTAAGCTGACACTCACAGAATTGTAGTAACTTGGGAACCTCTGGCAGGTAGTGTGGAGCTGGGGGATGGAGGTGGTGGCACAAAGTAGAGACAACCCCTAAATAGAACAATGATTTTGTGTCTTCCATGGTGGCAGAGGGGTGAACATACTTTCCCTCCTGGTGGGATCCTTCACCACTACATGTGGCTCCCCAGGCCCTCCACGCCTCCATCCTGTTTTGGTACACACTGACTTCAGCCTGGTGAGGAATGCCAGCCTCAGGGCCTGCTGAGGAAGTTGGTCCACCCATGCCTGCTTTACATCTAACACTGAGAATGTGGAGTCATTCCTGATTATTAGAGAAAGTTGAGATGTACAAATCAAATGCACGTTTGCACAACCTAAAAGCAAGGTTCTGCCTAAAGGCAAACACACTGAATGGTATTTCTGACAAAGGTAAGAAACATGGCTTGCAGGAACAGATGCTCATTTACCATCCAGTACCTGCAAAGTTCACTTTTCTCTAGAATTGAACTTGCTTGAGTTTTCCCATCACAGGGGGTAGTAAGACCACTCAAGATGTATTCTAGTTAGAAATACCATCTGCTTCCACTTGTGGTGAAAATGCACTTCAATTTATGCCAGGTATGAGGGTAACCAAGTCTGTGGCCTTGCATATCAATCCTGGTGCCTCCCTCTCTGCCTCAGGCACAGTGACCCCTGGGGAAGGGACATCTGGAGAGAACACCACCATTCAGCAGATGACTGATAACAGAACGCTGGATCATAGAAATGAAATTGTGTTCAGAGCTAATATCCTATTACACCAGGCTATACATATTTAATTCCTCAGGTCTTTCCTCATAAATCAATTCCTCCAGGCCCTTAATCTCATCAATATCTTTTTTGATATTGAATTTTAAATGCCATTCTCATTGCTAGGCAGAGAGGCAATCTCTTGTTCTTGACGGGATCAGGCTTCATTTACAGCCGAGGGATGCCTGGAGCATGGCTCTGTCCCCTGACCCTGCTGTTAAGATCCTAATACAGCCAAACAGCCCATGCACAGACTTGCTAGCTTGCACTCAGAGAGATCAATACAGTAAATCCTGAGGTCATATCCACAAATACCCAGGGTGCCCAGGACAGCTAAGGAGACCAGTGAGAAAGCAGGGCTAGTGTTTTCAAAGCACTGGATCTTCACGGGAGTGCCTGCCTCCTCTCAAGCACAGGATGCTGGTAAAGGATTCACTTTCCCTGCTCTGGATGGGGGCCTGGACTGAAGGATGCACAGTGTGTCTATATCTGAGAAGATCTCCCAGGGCATGCAGGATGGCAAGGGAAGGGAAAGGAGTGAAGAAGCCAGAGAACAAGGTCTTAGAGCTGAAGTATTTCCAGGTTCCCCAGGGCTGGCCTATAATGAAGTAGGATTTCCCCTGATACAGAGAAGAAAAAAAAATCTGAGAATTCTTCCAGCCACGCAAAATTTTCAAAGGGAGATGGGAGTGACTTTTGTAGGACCTCAGGAGTCACACAGGAAGCCACTTAGCTTTGGATCTGAGAGTCTAAATCTACAGGAAGCCTGGGGGTCCCAAGGGTAGGACCTGGGGACTGCAAGCCTGTGGTGCAAGAAGCAGGCGGGTACAGTGGTTGTGAATTCTAAAACAATAGCAAAGCCCATCGAAGCTCCATCCATCAGCAAGTCTGAGCCAAGTCAGTGGTACAATACTCCTTCTTGAAAAAGTATTTTTTGTTAATCTAAATTCTAGATAATTGCTGCCAGTTGTTAAGATTTAACATATATGTATGTAATCTTCAAAGTAGCACATTCCATTTTTGTATTTTCTTTTTAACTATTGAGGATCGAACTCAGAGCCTTGCTATTGTTAGGCAAGCACTTGAACCACACTCCGAGTGCCACAGGAGGAGATCATGACCTTGGGCTGGGAGCTGGCAGGAACTGTTTCATCAGACAAGGTTTTAAAGACCATTTTCTTTACTTGAATATACTCCTGGGAAAGGCTTGTGTGAAAGACACACAGATACTTGTTGGCATTCGTATAACCCACTGGAGTTACCAGTCGTGATATCCCAATAAAGAACTTTATTCTGAAAAGAAATAGAGCCAAGGATGGGCGAAAAGACAGTGAGTAAGGTCAGCATTTCAAAGGAATTAACTCTCTTGCTGATTTGCTGTGCAACAATGAACAAGCCACTTTATTGCTCTGGTCAACTCTTTTCCCTAATCTCTCTCCCCTTACAACTGTCACGTAAGGAATAATTTATCATCTGCAAAGCGACACATAAAGTAGTTTCTTGACCACAAAGCACAGGAAAAGCAGATTCAAAGGTGATTTAGAAGGCTCTAAGACCTATTTCCTCTTTTCCAGATGATTTCTTTTTACAGTGTAATTTGCAGGGTCATCTCAGCGTCCTGCTCTTCACTTTCTTCACATGATAAATAAAGGACACTTAACCAGTGGGATACTGCGAAGCTAAAGAATACCCATTAAGAACGGGTTCCTTGAATGGAAAAGGTACTGAGTTCAATGAAAGTGCTATCATTATCCTCTTTGCAAGAAAAAAAGAGTAAGACCCAGGAAGGTCAAGTAAGTTTTAACGAACAATGAGTGGGCAGTCCTGGGGACTAGCATTCAGAGAAGGGTCTGTTGTCTGCCCTGCCCTAGCTCTGCTCATTGCCTTCCTTCAGGTAATTTTCCAAACACAGACCAGCCAACGTGAATTAACACCATTCATGCAAGACACAAGAGAAGGTGTCAAATGCCTGGCTGGAGCAGAAATAGGTATTAGTGCTACTCTCTCTCCTTTGCCTTTGCTAGCAATTCTGCTGCAAATGATAATTCAATTTGCTGGGATTTATTTATTCTTGCTACTTTTTTTTGCAATTATATGAGGTGCTTATCAAGCCCAACCTCAGGGCACATGTATAGTTGTTAATGTGGAAATTTAAGATATTAACATGCTTTCCAGCCAGGTTGGCCCATTTACTTCAATCAAACAAGGACCTGATTGAACAGCTGGGTCTTGCAAACATGCCCCAAAGGCCAAGAGAGACTTGTTCTTTCTTTGCAGGTTTATAACCCAGTTACGATCAGATATGACAGCAAGAAAACCCTGTATGGGTGACTTGTCACCAAAATTCTGTGGCCACTTTTGGAGAGGCCTTTCACAAGTAATCTGGGCCTCACCCAGTTTAGCTGCGAGAAAGTTGATCTATAATTCATTCTACTACCATCATCAGACATTATCACCATCACTGGCCTCCTACAATTTTAGGAAAGCAGCTTTTAAATTAATAGGAATGGAAGGAGGACATGTGCTGGATATGAGAACTTACCAGAGAGTTGAGACTCACTGGTAAGAAAGCTACAAAGAATATATACATTCAATGCAGGAAACACAAGAACGAGAAATATTTTAAATTGTACTACCCAGAGATAGCCATGATTACAAAAATATTTACTTTAAAAGTTAAGGCCATACCAACATAGTCTGTATTCATGTACATGCATGTACACACTCAAAAAATACATTGCTTCAATTCAAATACTTTGACTCAATTAGTTCTCTCAGTTATTTTAGAAAGCAGTTATCTGAAACTCAGATATAGCAAATACATTTCTGATGATTGCAATATTCATTAGCAGTAGCCAGGATGATTTGAAATAGATAACAATGCATTTGTTATAAACATTATGCTGTAGATTTTTCTAATATATCACCATGCTTCTGATATTTTCCAGTATTGGTAACTATTCCTTTATGATAATGCTTTTTAGTAGTGTGTCAATTATCTTTTGGAAATATCAGAACTTAGTTAACAAATCTTCTTTGGCAGATTATTTGACTTGACCTATATTTGTTGATTTATAAACAATTTAGGGATGCATATTCTTGTAGTAGTCATGTCCCAAATCCTGGATTATTGCCTTGAATAAACATAAGAGTTTGAAATCATAGTGTCAAGGGTGTGCAAATGTCAAGGCTTTTAAATTACATGTCTTCATAATGGCCTCTGAAAATTTGCTTCAACCTATGAATGCACTAATTTTCCAAAGTTTAAATCCATTGTGAATTATCATTTGAAAATAATGTATATATTCTATATTTTTTAAATATAACTTAAGTGCTCAATAAAAAATAAAACTATATTATTATATCAATGATATCTACACCATTTTATGTACATATATCTTGAAGCAAATTAAAAAGCATTATTTGGTCTACTTTTAAAAAATTATTTTTAGAAGAAAGTTGCGAATAAGTGGCATATTCTGTAGATGAATGAAGAGAGGAAATACAGCCAGATCTCTTATCTCTATTTCAGCCAAATATGTCTGCCTAAGGATGGAAACTTTATTGTGGATCTAGAGCATCACCTAGTCACTTAACTCCTGGTAACTGTAGAACTTTAGTGCAGATCATTCAATGATCATAATACTTGCAATTTTCCTTTGGTAACACAAGAATGAGATATTTAGAAGCAGGGTAAGGAGAGAAGACCAGCCCCTGAACTTAGCATGATGAATCTTTAAGTGGCTCTGGAACCACTTCATAAGCAGGGTTATTCACCTACCATGGCAGAAGCAGGAGGCACAGAAAGCCTCTCCTTCCCCCAAGTTTTCATGCTATTTCAATACATTTAGGCTGGTTTGGAACCTCAGAGCTTGGCAGTCTCAGAACTAGAACCTCTGGAGATCTCCGGGTTTCACCTGTCCCCACTCCTGGCTGGGACAATGCTACCACAGAAAAGAGGCTCGTTGGGGCTTTATGCTTACTTAAGATTGTGTTGCAGAAGTAGGGGAGGGATCACACCAAAGTTAGTGTCAATGACTTTTCAAAATGAAAGAATATGGAAACCATATTTTTATGGTCTTCTTTCTGACTCTGTGTAATGGTTTTTGCCTACAGATGACAACTTGAAAATACAAAACATGACAGATAGCAAATGACAACAAGTAGTTGTATCCATAGCTTAGATTCACATTAACAGATGAATGAATAAAGAAAATATACACCATGGAGTATTATTCAGCTATAAAGAAGAATGAAATTATGTTGTTTGCAGGAAAATGGATGGAACTGCAGATCATCATGTTAAGTGAAATAAACCAGGTTCTTCATATGTGGAATCTAGATCTAAACAAAACGAAAGACATGAACATAAAAGAAGGACTATGAGCAGAGGGAAACCAGCAGGAGGTGGGAGGAGGAATAAGACGATGAGGAGAGGAGAATATTATCAAAGTATATTGCATACAGGTTTGAAGTCATGATAAAACCATAAAAATTTGTAAGAAAGATAAAAATGGGTGGGGGTGAGGACAGGGGGAATATGAAAGAGTAACAAGGGGGTGAAATGTTCAAAGAATATGTGTGGAAATATTATAATGAAACCCCTTACATTGTACAATTAATATGTGCTAATAAAAATAAATTGAAAAAAGCAGCTGCATTCTAATCCAAGTGATTATATTGGGATTACTCTGGGAGGGTTTTTTTTTTTTTTTAAACCATGTTTTGCCACTGAATTTACTGTGGATAACTTTCACCATTATAAGAAAGTTCTCTTGTGTTCTGGGTTGGAGGTGTGGCTCAAGTGGTAGAGCACCTGTCTAGCAAGTGTGAAGCCCTAAGTTCAAACCCCAGCGCTGAAAAAAGTACTCTTCTATTCCAAGTTGTTACAAGCTTCATTTTCCTTTCGTTGTTTTAATCTTAATTCATGAATGGACATTCTGTAGCTATTAAAATGATATTATTCCAGTTTAACCTGCTAATGGGATATATCCCATTCGTAGACTATATACAGACTATCTATCTCATTAGTAGACTTTTTAAATATTGAGCCAATCTTGAGTTCCTGAAATATAACCAATTTGATAGTTTATAGAATGCCAGATTAAATTTTTCTTCTTTTGAAGGAATTTTAAACTATATTCATAAATGAGACTTGCCTGTAATTTCCCCCCTTTGGTATGGAGCATACTTACCTTAGGAATTAGTTGGGAATTGTTTCCTTCTCCTTTTGTGTTCTCTGAATAAGTTTGTAAAAGACTGGCAGAACTTGTCCTTCAATATTTGTTGACAGAACTTGCCCCATAAAGCAATTCTGGGTCTACTGCTTTGATATAAAATGAAAACTACTAATTCAATTTTTAAAAGTAAGATCAGACTTTAAATTTCCTCCTAATTCTATATTGATATGGTATTTTTCCTACAGAAAATTTCCTATATTATCTATTTAAAAGTGTGTTACAAGGGATCCTTTATACTTTCATTTCTTTGATCTCTGCTCTATCTGTGAATATACCTTTTGATTTTTAATATTATTTATTAGGTTGTGACTTTTTTCTCAATCAATAGCACCAAAGATTTTCTGCTTTATTAATTTTTCAAATAAACACTATTTGGTTTTGTTATAGCAATTTTTTTGTCCTTAATTTTTATTCTTCTTTCTTCATGCTTTTTTTGGGCAGTACTGGGTTTGAACTTGCCTTGCTCTATTGCTTGAGACAAACCTCCAGTGTTCTTTTTAAACAGGAGTTCGATTCCTACTGTGTTTCTAATTTGGTTTTTTTTCCCTCTTTAGTTCTGTCTTAAACACCTCTCACAGGTTGTATTTAATTTATCAATCACCTCTAAGCATTAAGTTACAATTCTAATTTCTTTTTGGACCTATGGATTTAGATGTGTGCTTTCAACTTTCTGAATATAGAGGATTTATTTTAGTTCTCTTTTTCTTGGCATTGAGTTCTCACAACTTTGTTGTTGTCAGAAAAGATGATATATACCACTCCTTTGAAATTTGCTGAGGTTTGCTTTAAGGACTAATATAAGGTTAATTTTTGTAAATATTGTAGGGAAAAAGTACAGTTTTCTATACAAGTCTTACAGCTTGAGCTTGTAGTGGCTGCGTGCTATGGAAATGCCTCATTAGGACAAACGTAGTCAATTACATCAAGAAGAACTAGGGACAGAAGAGCTACTTAGAGAAATGTTCTCTTTCCCTGACATCTCTAGGGTCTTTCACCTAAAAGTTGGTGTTTGGCATGTTCTCCATTCCTTTAACTCTCACTCTCAGCATTAGGAGAAATAATTAGGGAGAAATTTTAAGCACTCTACTTCTTGGTTTGGAACTATCCTTTCTGAGCCTTGGTTCCTTGGTAGACAAGGCAGAAGTAAATATGTCATCTCTTAGGAATTGCCAAGTTTCTTAAAGCATTTGAATAGTAGAAAGACATCTGTTGGGACATTTGTGCTCACACACACAGCATCGATGCATGGTGGCCTATGTCTCAAGGTCACAGCCGTCATTCAGAGCTGCAGGGCAACACTGGTTGCATTGCAGGAGATTTCTGACGTGCAGGCTTCCTAGCATCTTCACTGTGGCAAGAGCATTACTGACCTCTAAGGATAGGATGAGGTGGAGCCATCCTTATACTGAAGCAAATTTCCAGAAATCCAAACCTACTCAGTCCTTGAGATGGGATTATTTATTTGGGTATGAGTGGGGAAAGCAGCAGAGACTAAGAATCAGGGAAACTCAAAAAATTTAGAGTGTTCAGCCAGTGAGGGTCAAATGTGTGCTAACTCAACTTTGGTTTTCATTCATTCATACATTCATTCAGATAGCTGTTGGATATGAACTGCTAAATTAGCCTAGGTGCTAGAATTACTTTTACTTCCATTCAATATCAGAAGAAAAAGAGAAAACAGCATTTATCTAACATATAGAGAAATATCTCAGCCCCTGTGTCTGAACACACAGAATCAAATAATAAATACCTGTGAAAGGAAAAGATTCTCAGAGTGGAGACAAGTAGAAATGGGAAGGATGGGTGGTTGGGCTGAGGAAAGGAATCAAAAGCTCTGGACAGTGTGAAGAAAGATGCAGATGGGGGACTGGACTTAGCTCAGTGACTGAACCTCTTGATTTGATGGAATCTGTGCAGTAAGTGGGGTGCACTTGGGGTTTACTGATGTCCCTCCTTCTTTTAACATTCTGTATTTTGCAGTGCTCTTGCTACAACAGTAATAGTAAAAAGTAAATCCATTCCAAATTTTATATATAAAGCAGAATTCCCATTAGTATCACTTACACTGAACCTTTTGTTGCTGTTTTTGTTTTGCTCTGTGTGTGTGTGTGGTAGGGGGCTATATACCCCAAAACAAGCCTGGGCTTCATAGGAAAAATGGCCAGCAAATTGTGGACTTAAAATCAAACAAGTCAATCTGCTGAAAAGTAGGTTGAAAAGACCAGCCTCATCACCTAGGACCCAAGGGTCAGGAGGGAAAAAGCCCAAACCTGGAAGCTGCCTTCAAATCACCCGGAATTCTCTGCAAACCAATCTGAGTCCATATGATGTAGAAATACAAAACTATACCACGAGCACCCTCCTTTTCCTTCTCCCCAAATGATAGGAGGATAATCGGGGAAAAGGATTTTGCAAAGAGAAACTCAGCAGGACAGCTCCTTTTTGGAGACTGCAGTTAGGCATGACTAAGATTTTCCTGACAGAAATTGTGGGTGACACTGAAGACAAGAAATGCAAATGGCAGAGAAAAGAAGGATTACAAAGGACAGAATTGTCATGTGCCATTTTGTGTTTAAGTAATTGGAAAAGTCTAATGCAATCTTAGAAAATGACTTACTCAGGATCAGATGTAAGTCATGGGTGGGAACATATATCCCCAGCACCATTAAGTGACAGTTGCCACACTTGCCAGTGAAGCCCACTCTGACTGAATACCTGAGTGATAACTGGCTTTGTATAAATTCAGGTGGTGATGCTGATAGAAGGCCTAAGAAATGAAATGTCACTATATAGCAGGACAGCAGAACAGATCAAGAAAACAAAAAGAAGAAGAAAATAAAGCTCTAAAAAGTCACTGTGTCGGTCTTTCATTTATAGCACTATTGTACTGTAATACTCCTTTCTTGGAAATCTACAACCAAAGTTCAGATACATTTTTTCCTTATCTCTCTTCTTCAGAACTTTCAGAAAATAAGACTGTCATAGCTATTTGCTAAAGGTGTCTCTAGGACATGAGTGCATGTGTGTGTGTGTGTGTGCATGAGAGAGAGAGAGAGAGAGAGAGAGAGAGAGAGAGAGAGAGAGAGAGAGAGAGAGAGAGAGAGACAACGCATGCATGGGAGAGAGCCAAAAGCACAGTAACTGAAAACATAATTACCAAACTGAAGAAGGTGCATCAGATAAGAACTTCATGATACTGGTGTTTTTACTGATCTGTTGAGGGAAGAGGGTGGTCTGTAAAGTGAGGACCACATTGGGCAGTAACTTTGTTTAACTTTCCCTTGATGACTATTTGGGGTACTTTGTTAAACAGAGGAGAAAACATAGTCTTTAACTAACTATCTAATATCTTAGGACTGAATTCCCAATTCCACACTTTGGTTACAGTTCCAGAATCCCCAACTACCTAACTATGGCTATCCCATTGCTCAGTATTTGAACATGACTGCTACTATGCATTTATATATGTGTAGAGAAAAGTCTGAAAGGACATTTGTAGATGTTAACAGCAGTTATACTGGTAGAGACACTATGAATGATTTTCATTTCTTTTCATACACTTCTTTTATCTTTCAAGTTTTTTTTGTATCATGTATATATTCTTTTGAAAAAAGAAAAATAAAACAAAAATTAAAATAACAAATCTAGACCCAGGGAAACTGCAGTTCCCATCTGTGTTTCTCTTCTTCAGATAAAGAGGACTCCTTTTCTGACTCACTCTTCTTTCTTCTTTGTTTCCAGGTTGTGTTCCTTTGGTCACACCACATTTATCCCTGCTTTCTTGTCACAGCCTTCCCTTCTGATGAGAAGGAGGCTGGCTGGTGGTCCTAACCCTCCTGCTACCTCTTCTAACCAGCTGCATGGCAAAAGCCTGGAGTTCACTGCCTTCCAAACTGCATCCTCATTCACAGAGTAGGTAATAGCATCATTGTGGCTGGAACAAGGACACCTGCTATGTTCCATGCAGGCAGCCATGGTGCTGGGTGGGTTCGGGGTTTTAGCATGAATGAGTCAGCTTCTGTGCACTGGCGAGTATAAAGAAATGAAGTCAAGGCCAGACTACATGGATTCATTTTTGTGTCCATGGCTGGAGGGACAGAGTCAGCAATGGTCAGAGGAGAAGGCCAGGATGTGTCAGCAGCAAAAGCCTGTTTTGATTTACTGCATTTAAGAAAAGAGCCATTTCACTATAAATCTGGTACTTGTAGTGCAATATGGCCTATAAGTCAGGAGGCAATTTCCACAAAAGGTGGTGAAAGGGAAGGTCATTCAAAGGTCATCCAGCCCCTGCTGCCAATACAGAGCTGGGAAAAGGAAAGCTCCTCTATCCTGGCAACAGCTGCAAGTCTACTGGAGATACAGGTTTTCCCATTGCAGATGTCAGAAATGCTGCAGAAGGCAGAAACAATCTTACTGGTCTGCAGGGCGATGCCATTATTTCTACACCTAGCTGCTACACTGATGTGTCTGCTGGCCTCATTATTCTTAGAAGGAATGATTACTAACAAGGATGTATTTGATGACCAGATTAATTAATGGCAGAAATGGAGAACTAATGATCAGATGAAGCCTCCTATAGTTAAGTCTAATGAGGGCTTTTTTTCCCTTCCCAGAAATGATTTATTTTCACAGTTCTTATTTAATAAATAAAACCTGCATATATACTGTTTTCCTTTTACTGCCTCTTACTCTGCTGAGGCAAAAACCAAATTGGGAGCTGTAACTGAGTCAAGAAAACAGCACTGTTGCAATCCCAGGCACTGGGAGGCTACATCTTCCCTGGCATCTGCTGCCAGGATGACTAAGTTCTAAGGTATTACTTTTCAAGCATGTTTCAGAAAGTTATGGGGTTGGAGAGAGCATAAGGATCAGACAGACCTGGGCTGGAGTTCAGACTCTGCCAGGTGGCCTGGTGCCCTGGGCCAGACACCTGACACCTTCCAGGTCTCAGGTCTAACCTGTCAAACTAGGCTGGGTCAGGCTCCCCAGCTGTTGTGAGGAGTGTGAAGTAAGATGAAGGCCCTTTTGGGAGGCAGCTGGAGGGAGAGGTCTTCCTGCTGAGAGGAGGAGCAGTACAGGCCACACAGGATCAGGGAATTTGGACCTGGACTTGTCCAGGCTTTGTGAATTCTTGATTCTTATGTTAAACCTCTTCAGCCCTTCATACTTTCTCCAGGATATGGCCATCACAGTCTGCCTTTGTATAATAGTTCTTCAAATTGTGTTCATATGTGAGATTTCATTTTATTACAGAAAAGCCTCTCCGAGCTCAGTGCAGCTCACCCTCCAGGTGAAGAAACCTAAGCATAGATAGCCTGGTGTTCCCAAAGCAGGACAGAAGACAGTCAGGTGGGAGCCACCTCTGCCTTCCACTAGCTCAGCACCTTCATCTTCTTATTCATGCATGGACATGCTGAAGCTTATCTCTTCCCTCACTTTATGACCTCCATCTGGGGAAGAGAACATAACACCCAGTGGCCCATCTTTGTTCCAAACTGTTAAAACAAACAAACAAAAATCAACAACAACAACAAAAACCACGGGGAGGTTTCCTCTGCATTATCTTCACTCTCAGTCTTTGTCTCAGTCTCTATCTTGTCCAGAGTCAGACACGAAAGTGGTTTGAAAACTCTCAAATCCCAAACAGATGTCAGGTGTGATCACGCCTCAAGTCACACAGGCAGGGCTTGGTAATGTAAAGCCCTGGGCCGGAACTGGAACACTGGTTTCTATTTCTGGTTCCAAATGGAGCTAACAATCTCTTCTGGAACCTCACACAGAGTGGGACACCTACCTTCTTCAGATGTGGAGGGAAGGCCAGCTGCAGATGTCAGAAAACACAGGAACTGCCAGCAGGCTCTCTACAAATGACCTGGAGGTGGCTAATGAGCTTTCATCACTTGGACTATTACAATGCATGGTCCCAAGGTGTGTGGGACTGGGAAGAAAATGAAATGATGGACTCTGGGACAGTGATATAAAAAGAAAGGAAGACCACTGTGGACTCAAAATTTGGTGACTCTTGTGAACTTGTTTAATCACTGAACCCTTTTAAAGACTGACCATGTAAGAAATTTCCTATTTATGATTTTTCTCAATCTAGTAAAATACCAGTGGCTTTTAATATGAATGTGAGAAATGTCTTGTAAATTATTTTCTATGCAGCAAGAAAGAAACTGCACCTGGGCAGTTGGAATAGAATCGGGTAAACACGCGGCATGTCTCTGAAGCTGCAGCTTGTAAAGACTCTGGGTTTTCAGATGTGTGTGAATATCTATTTATACTACACACATGTATTTTTTTTTAACTTTTTCAAGCTGAAGCCTTTACGACTTGTATATAAAAGTCTAGAAGAAGTCCCTTTCTCCACACTTTAATGACATGCATTTGTTCTGTGCAGTGGTACTGGATCTTTTCTGCACTGATATATAATGATTTCATATATTAAAGACATTATGGTAATATAGTTACAAAGCATCTTCCTGAATGAGTCAACAACCAGATCATCATGGATGTGCTATTTCGTCCTTCTACCTGGACATTTTTGGGGTTCATGAACTCTCCTTAAAAGGCAGATTTTCCAGATACACTGCAACTTAAATTCCAAATAACTTATCTTTAGTTTTTCTACACTCAACATCTAGTATCTAGGTATTTCATAAAAACTCTAGGATAAAATTTATCATAATAAAAATGCTGGAATTTCTTCTGTTAGAGAAATTTCTCCTTTTCCCTTTTTCTTGTTCTTCTCTGTGACAGTTTCCTTAAAATCATTTTATTTTAACAATAAAATGGAAGAAGTATTTGTTCCTCCCATGGCATTTTCCATTATTTTGGTCTGTCCTCAGCCCTATCTGGGATGTCCTTCACTGCCATGGGAGCCTGGGCTTCTCCATACCAGCAGATTTTGTTTTTCTATATTTTGCTTTTTCTTAGTTTCCTACCTCCTTCTCTCTTTGAAAATAGAGAGAGAGTAGCCATTTCTCTATCTTTATTGCATATTTCAGCCTCTCCATGTTACTGTTCCCTGATTATTTGTCTTCTTTTCCCTCTCTAAAACCCAGCATGGTGGGCTATTTTTACTCTAAAATATTCTGCTCTAAGTTCCTTAGTCCTTCCCTAGACATCCATAAAATGAGCTTGCTGTTCTTCCTTTCCCTACATTTCCGGATGGCCAGAACAACTGCTTTCCTCCACCCCATACACCAGCCATGTGCTAACCAGAAATTTATTCAAGGATTAAGGATAAAAAACCCTGAAACAGGTTTCTGTTCAAGATATCAGATACAGAGTGCATGTGTGCATGCATTAATTCCCTTTCTCTAGAGACTCAATTCAAGTGAATAAACTTCTGAGAACAAAGAGACCAGAAAGGGAGCTCACAATATATGCCAAATTTGGACAATTGTAGGATTCTAAGTTCTTCTTAAAATGAAACCTGCTGGTCAATGAGCTCTTAGATAACTACTACATATGAGAAAGACCTGGCTGTGCAGAAGGCGTGGGTACAAAAATGACCAAACCCACATAGCTTCCTAGAAAAGGAAACCAAGCCCTCATGTCTAATTCTAAACAGAGGGCAAACCATCACCTCACTTGTAAAGAAGCCTGTTCATAAAGAGAGGCTTAAACATTAAAACCAAACAAGAAATCTGGGAATAGAAATGATTTAGAAACAAAAATAATTTAAAAATTTCTAAATAGCTTTCTCAAAAAGATTTGAGAAGATACTTTATCCATAACTTGAGAATAAGATTGAATGAAAAGATAACTGAGAATGAAATATACTTTGGAAATAAAATGATTATCAGGCAGAAACTTCAATAGAAAGGATGAAAGAGACAAGAAGAAAATGTTAGAAAAAGGGTAAGGAACATCACCCTAAGTCCATCTTACTAGTGGGTATTTCAGGAATAAATTAAAAAACCTAACGCCAAAGTGAAAAGTGATGAAGAGAAAGGAAGACTCCTGTCACAAACTCCTTTCCATGCCGCCTCGCTCTTGTCTGTGTATACGTTGATCATGCCATTCTCTGTGGCACAGCCTCCTGAAGCTGCCTGGAGTCCTGGGGCTGTTGCACTTTCCAGAATTTCTATAGCTTTTGAGAGACAATTTTTGATAAAGAAATGATATCTTTTGCTAAATTCTCTAATCATCAAAAGCACCAACATCCCTATCCAAGATACCCTCACCTCCACAGCCATCACCACAACCACAGCCAACACTATCACCACAGCAACCTTCATTTCCTGGTCCCACTCTTGCTGTCACTTATGGTCTTGATTTTGACATATGCACATCAAACTTCATTACATGTGAATTTAAGGGAGGAACCCAGTATAAGCTTTTCTTTATCTCTCAAAGAAGTTCTTACTAGGCGAGGAACCCAGGAACCAAAAATTGGGAGATTCATGGTTAGAGGGTAGCACAGGCAAAAGAGTAGCAAGCAAGACCCTGTATCCACCAACAAGCCAGGCATGGTGGTTTGCACTTGCAATCCCAGCTATGTGGGAAGCACAGATAGGAGGACTGTTGTCCTGGGCCAGCAAAAATGTGAGACCTCCATTCAAAAAGTAAAGTAAAAAGGGTTAGGGGCATGGCTTGAGTGGTAGCTTGCCTGTCTAGCAAGTGTGAGGCCCTGAGTGCAAATCCCAGTACTGCCAAAAAAGATACATACTTACTAAGTAATCAGTTTAAATGAGACTACAGAAGACTTGTTTAAGTTCAAGTGGTTACACATACCAATGCTCCAATTCTGAAACACTTTTACTTACTGTTTAATACGTATTCCAAAAGCCTGCCCTTGCCCAATGTCTGAGAAAATTAACTGGTGATAGTTTTACCTTACTAAATACTTTAAATTTTAGGAAAATAGTAATAGCATATTTTTCCATGTTCCATAAAATTAGTCTGAATTAATGAGATTTTATAACAAGTACCAGAAACTATACATATATCCTATCGATTATAAAGAGAAGAGTACTTGCTAATTAACGTTTAGAATTGTGTTGATCATAGCAAGCTTCCTTTTCCTGCTTTTTTCCCATCTTCCCTTGCTTACTAGCCTTGCCTCACTAATGGCACACTAAGAGCGTTTGGAAGATACATAGGCCAGCGGTTTACTGGCCTAAGATATCTGGCTTTCAGACTAGATTTGCTAATACTTTTGAAAAGTATCAGCTTAAAGCATTGTCACAGGAGCCTCTGGCCATCATATTATCCACATCCACTTTCGTGCTCAGCAGTTTAACAGCATCCTGTTACCTGAACCTTGACCAGTCCTGCCAATATGATTGACACAGGTTCCAACAAAAATCTGACTTTCAATTTTATGTTTAAAATATGAAATTTTGATCTCTTCTCATGGATGAAAATAGAAGTATTTAAATTTAGGTTTGGATAAACCATGATCTATCAACATCTACCTACTAAGGTGGCTAAAAACAATAAAACAAATCGACCCTGACAAGTGCTGACCAGTGAGGACGAAGAACAAATAGAATTCTCACACACCCGTGGCAAGGCACCATATATGGAGACTTTGGAAAACAGTATGGCAGTCTCTTACCATGTGATTCAACCAGCCTACTCCTAGGTATTTGCCCAAATGAAATGAAAGATTAGGCCTATACAAAAAGTCTGCAGATAAATATTTATGGCAGATTTATTCATATTTACCCCAAACTGAAAACCACCCAGATATCCATGAACTGATGAACAGTATTTCTTACAATGGAACACTACTCAGCATAAAAAGGAATAAACAATTTATATCCAAAGCAACACAGATGACTCTCAAGTTCATTATGCTAAGTGGAAACAGCCACAGGGCTGCATACCATAAGATTTCGCTTATCCAACACTCTAAAAATGGCAAAATGTATTGATTGATTGTGGTACTGGTGGCTCCATGCTTATATGCATTTGTCAAAATTCATAGAACTATACACTTAACAAAAGTAAATTTTATCATTTGTAACCTTTACCTTAATAAACTGAGCCAAACAATTCAGTGATGCAATCTGAAGGCAACCAAGAGCTTGAAATGCATTCATCCTTGGGCTGGGGATGTAGCTCAGTGGTTGAGTACCTGCCTAACATGTGCAAGGCCCTGAGTTCAATCTCCAGCACTGCAAAAAATGTATTCTTCACATACTTAGAGATACACATGAAAGTCAACAATGGCACCCTCTCTACAGCAGTGACAGGTTAACTTCATTGCTGTCTTACAACATGGTGAAACCTACCATGTTACCATGGCTACAAGCTATTATTTCCTTTTGTATGAAACCTCTAGTATTATTAAATTGTGACTCACAGTGCAGGGATAAACATAGAAATATCCAGGCAAAGTCACCCAGAGGTTTTTCATTTTTAGAAACCCTGCCCATGATGTTTTCTCCATAAGCATGTCAGTGAACGTATCCTTAAAGAATTAAAAGAAACATTAGAAGCTTTTTGGCTAAACTTGAAGGCAATTCTAAAAACTGTCCTCTGGTTCTAGGGTCATTAGGCTCTTTATTTTGTTTTGTTTGTTACAAAAAATAATTTCTCATGCGTAGATAGATCACAGGAATGATAACATATGGGAGGTGTTATGGACTATCTTAAATGCCCCCAAAGGCCAAATGCTAAGGCTTGGTCACCAGTCAGAGACACTATTGGGAGGTGGTGGAATCCTTAGGAATTAAAGACTTAATGGGAAGAAGTTAGGCCCCTGGGAGTGTAAACCTGAAGGGGATATTGGGACCCTGGCCTCTTCCCTCTCTTTTTGCTTGCTGGCTGCCATGAGAGGAACAGCTTTGCTCCATCATGCACTCCCTGCAATAATGTTCTGTCTCATTAGAAACAACAGGGCTCATCAATCATGGGCCAAAATGCATTTTTCCTCCTTATAAGTTGATTTTCTCAGGTATTTGTTACAGTGATGGAAGGTTGACACAGGAGGCCAGCCCCATTCTTTCCTCTTTGACTTTTATATGAGACCATGGTTTCCTAAGTGGTCAGGGGCAGGTTGAGGATAGGTTTCAACATCAAGAGATATCCTCTTGGTGGTGTTCAAATGTTTATTCAGACATGATAGATTATGATAGAAATCTGACTCTTAAAAAGTACCTGTATTTTAAAGCCTGACAACTAGTAAAAATGAAAACCATTGAAGATAAGGTGAATTGAGCCCTTCTGTGTGCTAAGGAGGTATCACATGTACTCTGGGTATCTCCACACCACTCCCTGTCTTGCTCTTTTTGATGCACAGATTCCATGCAACCCAGAACTCCACAGGCACCATGCAAGTTCTTGCTTCTGGGCCTTTGCCCATTCATTCATCCATTTATTTAATAAATATATTTTGATCACCATGTGTCTGTTATGGGTTATTCCACATCCCTTCCCCACCATCTATATATTGAAGTCCTCATCTTCTGTGCCACAGAATGTGATGCTATTTGGGAAAAGAGTCATTGAAGATATAATTAGCTAAGACAAGGTCATATTGGGCTGGGACAAACTCCTAATCCTATATGAACTGCACTCTTAAGAAACCTGGCTATAAACACACAGGAAGAATGTCACGTGAAAATGAAAGCAGAGGGTGGAGAGATGTGTCTACAAACTAAGAATATCAAAAATTGCCAGCAATCCACCAGCAACAGGGAAGAGGCACAGAACAGTTCCTTCCTTACAGAACCAGTCCTTCTGACATCTAGATCTTGAACTTGTGGCCTTCAGAGAATTGTGAGACAATACATTTCTGTTGGTGAAACGAACCCAAACCACACTAGGAAAAAACCCTCCAAAACAGAACAAAAAACATATTTAAGTGCATTTGCTATCAAACAGAGATTCTGTAAATGGATGAGATGTTCCATGAATACAACCCCTCCTTCAGTGGGCTGAGGATTCATCACACTGGCTTTGTCAACAAGGTGCATGACCCAATGCCCTTGGCACTAAGATCCCACCATGCATCTCCCTGGTTGAGCAGCATACCCTAACCTCTTCTCACTTCTTTTAGATTTGGATCTTCAACAGCCTTTAAGGTTTATATCTTTTTAAAGCAATTAGAGTCATCTTATCTAGAGGAAAAAGAAGAGCCTATTGTCTGAAGTGTAACAGCAGCTTGAAGGCTATCTCTGGGTCATGTTCTTTGGGGAAATCTACAGATTCTCATCTCAGCAAACACCCTCCCCACCTCCCAGCTCTCACACCCCATGTTCGGCAAATGGACAACCTGAGGAGCCTCCACAGCAGCTGTTACATCGACTTCCAAGTACAGGGACCTGAGCAATGACTGTCATGACATTTTCCTGGCTGGCTCTGCCCTCTGAATCTCACTGATTAGTCTAACACACACTGTGAACATCAACTAGTTAAGACTCAGAGCCAAGACTCAAAAATTGCTTTAAAATGGCAAGAGATGTTTAAGACATAATTTCTGTGACCTGGTCATTAACTTGCTCACTTCCCAATCCATGATTCTTTTTTATTTCCTTTCTTCTCAATTATTTTTCCCTGTCTGGTTCACGTTTCTGTGGTAGTCATTCTAATCACTAAAACACTCTTGTATGCAACTCACACTCCTAGTCTTAGAGAACAGTCAATATGAATAGGGAAAATTAAAAAAAAATAACCTACTGACTATATATTTTAGCCTCTCATCATCCTACTTGCATTTCTCTAGTTTAAATAAAAACAATGGTTTATCTAAAAAATATTGGTTGGATTTATATATTCAGGGGTTAATTAAAATACCCATGTGTGATTATGATAATTTATGCTTTATTATTCTAAGAAAACTCAAAGGCCAAAATATCTTAAGATTTTCATATATCAACTGATGTTTTCAAATGTGAATCCAGTGATGAGTCTTTGATTTCTATTCCCCCAATTGCCAGTGCTCGGGTTTTTCATTCCCTTCCACCTCTTATTTCTCAGTGCACACATTCCCTCTTCCTGTTCCAAAGCCCACAGCTTCCATCTCCTTTCTAACGTCTTAGTTAGAAGTTTTGGCTCTCTTCAACAAATGCACAGCAATGGCCCAGTTTGTAAAGTTACCTAGTCCTAATTTTGGAGCACATCCAGTCCATCAACAATCATTCCTTAAACCTGACAAGACCTAAGTATAATTCAGAAGTGGAAACAATATAATGTATATTAACACTGATCTTGAAGGCAAACAAACTGTGTTTGTAAAAATCAGTCTTGCTCTTTGAATTAGAAAGTTCTCTGATCGCAAAACACTTGTGTTCTGATTAGCAAGGATTTGCTGACCATGTGCCATGAGGCTATACTTCATACATAACCTTTAACCTCCTACACTCTGTCTCTTTATTTCTGTCTCCAGGGTGTATTTCTTCAATGTATTTCTTTAGCTTGGCTCTTCTCCAAAGTCTACCGTTCTACAAACAGCCATGAGTGCTTTCCTTTCCTACAAACTAGTCTTTTGGTTCTTGTTTCTCATCCCACCTTTCTGGCAAATGTCTGCAATGCCATCCCTACTGGATAACCATGTTCCTTTCTCTCTCAACCACAAATGTATCTGCACACACGGGCAGTACCTGCTGCATGCCTTGCATAGTCTGCTGCAGGAACTGTAGCTGCTGATCCTTGGTGAGGGTTTCTTCTGTTCGGAAAAGCTGTTCTTTTTCTTGTTTCAGCAGCTCCACTTCATTCCTGTAGGCATCCAGTTGCCATCGGAGACTGTCATTCTCTTCTTTAAGAGCATAGGCCTGAGCGGCCAGAGCTGAAGGACAAACAGAAAGAGTTCAAGGGGGTTACCTTCTTGCCTAAAGTGAGGAGGCCTTCAGCTGGAAAGGGAATCTATTGTCAGAACTTGGAACCTTCATACCAGTTCAGAAATAAAACCCAAATGCTTTGCTTTGGGGCTTTTTATTTTGCAGTTGGTATGCATCACTTCTTCAGGCATTTTTTTGGTTTGTTTTTGTGCTAGGGATGGAACCCAGGGCCTTGCACATGCTAGGCAAGCACTACTCTAGCACTGAGCTCCACCCTGTAGGCCCTATTTCAAAATTTTTAAAATTTGTCCTCTCTTATATATTAATGTTACTTGTGGAACAGAATTAATTCCCTTAAAATTTTTATCTCTTGACCTTTTTCCCAATCTTAGACACCCTTGAAGAAGTTTGCCTGTGTCTGTCACTAATTAGGATATGCAGAATTCTGGCAACAATCATATCTACCACGTTATTGTCATTTCTCCAGCTACAGGATTGCTCAGCTCCTTCCTTGTAGTGCTGCTTGCCTTCAAATAACCAGCCATTCCACAGGTTGAGGACTACGACAGCCTCCCAGGGGAGAGAGGAATTTATATGCACGCCACTCCTTTCTGCTCCATTGCTGGGACAAATTGCACAAATTGTTTTCTCTAACTCCTATCAGAATGGCAACCTGGTTCCATCTGTTTCACCAACAGATTAAAACTCTTTTTCTCTACAAGGCTCAGTGGTTCCTCTACTCCTCCTCTCTGAAACCTGAAATTCTCTGTGTAGATTTGGACTTCATTCACATCAAGAAACCAAGACGGTTATTATACCTTATTAAGGTCTTATACAATTCAAGGCTTCAGAACCAGCTGAAACCCAATAAAAAAAGAAGCCTGAGTGGTATAAAACAAACATTTGAGGAGGAGACTCCCTTTCCCTGGTTTCCATCTTCTTGCTTTGTGGTCTCCCCAATGATAATAATGCCTTGTTAGGCACTCACAATATGATAGGCACTGGACTAGGAGGTCCATACAAACACTGATCCTCTTGTCCCCAGAGGGCCTAGGATGCAGGTATTCTGATTCCTATTTCTACAGATAAGAGAACTGAGGCACAGAGAATGTAGATAACTTGTTCAGTCACATACAGTAAGTAACAGAAACAGTATGCAAACCCAGGTGCCAGTTCCAGAGGCTTTGCCCTGATCTCTTGTGCTATGTCAGTCCATGTGTGTTTAGTTCTTATCAACTGTTCAAAAACCAGGTCCCTTCTTCTCTTCCACTAGTGTCCGGTTGTATTTCCCCCTCACGGAAAAGTTATTCTCTATGTTTGTAAGCAAGAGAAACGTGAAAGAAAATCTGCAAAGTTTGTTCCTAGAAACTTCTTTGATGTACTTCTGGTATGTAAGGGTGTGGTGGGGAGTCCATTGTGCATGACTCTCAACATCCACTGGTTTCCACATCCCAACACCCATTTTCCATATCCTGGGGTGAGGCCAGCCTCCTGCACATTCCACCTGCACCTAGCAGTACAAAGATCATAGAGCTCTGTAGGGATGCTATGAGGCCTCAGTGAATTCTTTCCACAAATATGAAACATTAAATTATGTTAATAATAGTTTCACAGTTAAGAGTTTTATGGCATTCCACTTTATAAAATGATAATCTGTGTATATATACACATTGAAATATTAATCAAACAGTACATGCAATTGACCAGAAAATTCCCTACCTCAAGCCATTCGGGATTATTATCGGAAAGCTGGTCCCCTGGCCTCAATGCCAATTGATAATTTACAAATAACAAGAGCAGGGTTTTGAGGAAAAGAAAATAAGGTTAATTATTCATCAGACAAAGGGGACAGGATAAGTCAATCTCTCAAAGCACTGTCATTCCCCTTCTGAGAGAAAATGTTCACCTTTTAAAGAGGGAGTTGAGAGGGCTCAGCTTGACTACATGGTGAAATATGTGTCCACAATGGCTGCTGGCCTTTGCTCTTTCTCCAGGTCTCTGGCACCACATCTCCAAAGGTACATGTCATGGGTAACAGATTTACTTCTCTGGTGGTCAGCCAGCCAGAGGTAAGGGATAGAAGACTGCCTGGTTTAACTGGTAAAAGGAGTTAATTTTGGACTTTCCAACATGTAGACAAAGAGAGAAAAGATGTAAGTTTAATTAAGAAGCAGAGTAAACTGGCCAGCATGCAAGCTGTCTACACCCAAAGTTTTTTCCTATGGCACTGTTGGTTATAGGATCAGTTAGTCAACAAGCATTTATTGCACACTCACCGTGCCCAGGTTTGTCTGGGAATCTTAGATCATGAAAAGAGATAGAGCTTGTTGGTTTTCTCAAGGAACTTAAAATCTAACCACATTTTAAAGGGAAATAATGCATTCAAGGGAAGAAAGAGCAGTCTGATGCCTAGCATATAGTAGGCATTCAATAAATACTGGTTGAACAAATGAGAAACTTAGTGTCAGATAAGCACAAAGGAATATAACCTATAGGAGTTTGGAGAAGAGAGAGAAAAATGCGAAGAATAATATGCTTAGGAAGATGGAAAACCCAAGAACTGGGGAAAGGCAACCAAATCAGGAGCAAGATCATAAGTAAAAACCCAGAGATGAGAACTGAAGGCAGAACATTCAAGGCCAGTAGGAGAGAAGCTTGACCAAAAAGGCCAGTGCAAGAGAACAGTGAGTCATGAGAGAGGCTGGGAGAGGATGGGGAAGGTTAGGCTCAATGGGACAGCCAATTGAGAACCACAAAAGGTGTTTGGGGAAGTGGAAGGACATGGTGAAATTGATGATTTAGGAAGATTAGTTTGGCAATGGTGCATGGAATGAACTGGAGGCTGAAAAGAATGAATAAAGGAAATGTTATCCGGTGTATATGTGTGTGCAAAGCCAAGGAGCGGCTAATTTTACAGTTTTCAGGGACTTCTAAAACCAGAAATGATCTAGGGCACACCCAGAAGCACGAGCTTGTGCTTTTTAACATTATGCAGCCTAACTTAAAACCTTGTCCGCACTGAGATACTAACTCCTAACAACTCAGTGCACCAATCCACAAACAAATGGTTATGAGGCATCATTTGAAAGAGGGATGTTGTAATAGGGCAAAATCACAGAAAATGCAAATGATGAAAAAAGTGTTGGCACTACACAAGCACATTACTACATTTAGTAGCATTCAAAGACACTTAAGTCATTTCCTTAGGAAGCTCTATTTGGCCCTTTTTCAATTCAGAGTGGCATTTTTATTATCATAACTGATGGCAGGTGTTTGTGAAGAAATCGATTAGTATGCAGGGATGGAAATTACATTTTCCAAACGAATTGCATAGTCTGCAAGATATGCTGAAATCTGGGTAGCAAAATGCATGCAGCTATAAAGCATGTGCCAGCAACATTATTTAAATAAATTATCTGAACATAAATACATACAGGGAAGTACACTATCCATTATTTTAGGGGCTTTCTTATAAGCCTATGGGATGGCACTGCTGAGAGTTCTTATTCTTAGCTAAACCAATGACCACTATGTCTGCCAAGCAGGACAGAATGCTGTGCACATTTCTGGAATAAGGATGTAATATCATTATATTTCAAAAGGAAGGAAAGAAAGAAAACAGCTGTAATTCTTTTCCCCCCATGTTCCCCAAATCAATACCATAGCCAATCCCATCATCGTTTTTATAATTGGGGCACATAGCTGATTTACATTCCTGATTAAATTATTTCAAGCTTGATATTTACAAAAAAAAATCCTTGTTCATTCATGTGGCAGAGGAGTGGATATTTTTTAAAGGGTGAGAAATTGTGCATTGACTCCACTTAACTTCAGGCCACCTGTTTACAAACATCAGTCAGTGCCACGCAGCTGGCCTGAGTCTACTCCACAGACAAGAGCATGTGGAAGAGGCTCCACTAAGTTCCTGGACTACAGCTCCAAAAGAAGCAAAATTCTAGTTATTTCTGACTTCATGTGATTTTTTTTCAGTGTATTAAAAATTCAGAGCCTTAAAAGGTTAACTTGTTTCTCTCCCTCTTTTTATCCTCTGTAGTTCTTTCTTGGATACTGTATTAGTTTTGATAAATGTGTCATCAAGCTTTCATGATAAAATTTGGTCTTAAGAGACTTTACAAGAAATCGACTATTCAAATAAACATTAAGGATTAAAAGTGACTATGGTGTGCATCTTTGGGTAAGAACTTCCAAGGAGTGCACAGGGTCCCAATGAATCCTGAGTGGATTACCAATTTTCAATTTAAAAAATACAATAAGACAACCTTATCTGTAAACTATACTGAACATAGTTAAATCTTCCTTTGATTTTAAAGGCACCATTGAATCTAGTGGCACCTCTTGTTATCAATTAGTTCCCCAAATCAACCATTTATTGAGAAACCATGGCAAGGAGCTACAGCATACACAAGAAGGGTGAGGCCAATACACGGGAGGCATTTGTACTTGCTCAATACTTTAGAAAATTCTGGATACTGGAATTGTATGATTGAATCAAAAGTGAAATAAAAGCATTGGGAAATTTTACAAAACAAAATGAAGTTTTATTTCAAAAATTAAAATTGAACTAGTAAAACTACCACAGTGACACTACTATGTGAAAATTGATCCAAAGATTAAATTTCACTGGGAAAGAAAAGATTTAAAGGTATTATACAGCATCTCATTGCATCCTTTACAAGATTCTATATAAACCATTATTCTTTATATTAATTATGGTCAAAGTGACCTCCTCCTCCATCTCCTGGATTACTTACTGTGTTTCCATGGGAACAGATAATGGCATGCTTAACTTCTCTGAGTAAATAATCTGGTGAAAGCCTTGAAATCTTCTCTTACCAGCCTGAGCCAGTCTCAGAAAAATAATTAGCAATGTATGAAAAATGTAAGTTATTTTGGGTTATGTCCCAGTAAGCCAACAGTATGTTAATAACTTTTTCATGTTCAGGCAAGATGTAACTAAATAACAAAACACTTCAACATAATGTTGCTAGCAATATCTGGAATTCTCCATAACTGTTAGTCTTTATGTCTTTGGGGAATGCTGTGTTCAACATTCTCTTACTTTGCCAGATATCCTCCTGGAATGCTGGGAGGATGCTGAACTGTGTATTTCTTTCCCACATGCAAAGAAAGTCTTTTCCAAAGGATTTCACTGGTTGTTGCCCAGTTAGGCAATTGCACTGATGGATTTAGAACACAGGAGAGTGGGGATGGGTTCAGAGCCTGGAAGATAATGCTACAATATCCGTGTTATCTTCAGAGGATTCTACCTTGTCATGACTGTGCTTTCTGGTCCCCTATGAAACAGAGTTATACTTAGGGCTCAGTGATTTGGAGACGTTTTTGAGGGCCCATCTGCCTTTGTGCAAGAATCTTGTGGGGTGCTGAAGTCTTTGTTTACTATACTGTGGCACAGCCATCATTCTGTATACCCAAACTCATGCTTCTCTGCACAATGCAGCATTGCTCCTGAGAGGTGATGGCCTTAGGGTTTGCGCATGGCTAGTTCTCCCCAGTTAGTGTGAAGGAATGATGCATGCTCTCCACCAGTCCCTCATTCTTTTCCTGAGTCTGGAATGGCTTGGGTCTCTGACTCATGACATTGAGGAAAGGTGCCTTGACCTGTTCTTTAACTCAGAAATAAAAACTTTTTTTTTTTTTTTTTGGTTAAGTCGTAGAAAATTTGGGACTTATTTATGTAGCCACTGGTGTGTTACCCTAACCCAGTGTCTTCAAACATTGGCATGTGTTAGAATCTCCTGGTGGTCAGATTAAAGTGTATATTTCTGGGTCCTGGTCCCAAAGTTAGCAGTTCCATAAGTTCGGGCTGAAGCTCAAATGAAGCTTGCATTCCTCCAAGGTGGTGCTGATGCTGCTGGTGCTGAGACCACACTGGGGAACCACTGCCCATTCCGTCCCCTGGTTCCTGAACCAGGCTATGGTTGATAGGTTTGAACACACCCTTGTGAAGGAACCACACGCTTGATTTCTTTTGTATGGCCCCAGCTGCCTGCTCCACACCTGGAAAAGCAATTCTGTCTAACCCTGTGCCCAGGATCACAGACCAGCCATGCCCCAAGGCCTTTAGCACCTCCCAAAGAATAAGGGGGAAAATTGGGCAAAAGGTACAGTCAATAGTCTATTATCCTGCTCATGTTTTCCCCAAAACAACAGCAGCAGTCATAGTCATAGTACAAGTGGTAGCAATAACTAAACTTTTATATGCCAGGCACTGTGCTAAGCCTGTCACTTGTCTGGCTTCCATCTCTTTTCACCCTCATAAAAACATGACACAGTAAATAAGATTACTAATTCTACTTTATGGTTAATAGAACCGGGTTTCAGAGAGATGGAGGTGGCAGAGCTGGTTAGCGGGTCATGCAGTGGCTCTAGAACTATTTCTTCCACATAATGCCATCAGAGTGGCTGATAGCCAAGTGCATGCTAGAGCTAAGAAAGGAGGAAACCAGGCAGCATACTGTAGAGACTAGCAGTTTGTTTCTCACAGAAGCAAAATGTGCCATTCTTGGCTGTTTGGGGAAGTATTCTGCTGCAGAGAGCCTCTGCTATGAAAGTAGAAGGGATGATCGATCCTATTTTAAAATAATCACATATATTTTCTGCAGAAGAAATGTGGAGATGACCCATGTGGAAGTTAAACTTACCCTTCTGGAATCTCAAGGCCTGACTTGAACAGCTGGGGATCCCTCTGTCTGCTCTCTCCTCTGAGATGACCACGGGGACACTCCCTTCTCCCTCAGCTCAGAGCCTTGGCTGTTGATGAGGCATCATTAGGAGAGTTGTATCCAGGGACTCAGGCTGACTGCAGGGTTCCTCAAGAGCCAAAGGTAGAGAGTTGGCCATCCATCTGAACTCACCCACTTGCTGCTTTTTGAAGTGTCTGGGTCTCCAGTTAGAATTAAAGTGGCAAAGACTCTAATTCCTAAGCCTCTGACTTCCCTCAGAGCTGCCTCTGCTCTACTATGTGGGCTGATGATGGTTGAGACAAGGAGCAGTCCCAGCCCAGAAAAGCCATTGAAGACTCTGGATCCTAGGGCTGCTGTCACCATCAGTGTGGCTCCAGTGGTCAGGCAGAGAGATGGAGAACATGGTGGGATGTCTCTGGAATGATCAATCTTTTGCTACATAACCTCTTATGATGCCAACAAAGAACAATTGATCTGTTTTTCAGTAACACCTATATCCCCACTGTAGCAGCAATCTTCCTCAAATTGCTCATGGAAATTCCTTCTGCTACATTTTTGCAGGATTATTATTATTACAACTTAGCATTGACATAACATTTTATGTTTGCAGTGTGTATTATAGTCTGCACATCAGCTATTATTAGGGAGAGCTAAACAGACGTACATGGCAGTGTCTATTTCCATCTTTGTGCAAGACCAGTGGAATAAGGGTAATTTGGAGAGCGCAGGTAAGCTACAGCCTGTTATTATAACTGCTTAAATGTGAGTGTGGAGGCACAACTGACAGCAGGTGACTCAGAAAACAATCCTCTGTCTCTCCCTGACACAGCTCTTCCTACCCCATACCAGGCCTGTAAGGTGCTGCTGGGTTCTTGACACTGCGGAGATTTGTATCATGCCTTATCACCTTTCCACTTACAATGTTATCCTTGTATCCCCTCCACCCCCCAAAACACGTACACCAACCACATTCTCCTCAGATGAAAAGAAGCAGAGGAAAGAGGCATGCTCATTTTTTCCAATGGCAGGAGAAGTCTGTCACTTTAAACTCTGAAAGATGCTCTGTCAGGTGAGGGATGACTTCTGAGTCTCAGGGACAGAGGAGTGAATCTTGCAAACATGACTGAGCTCTCTCTTAAGTAAACACAGCATGAGGTGGGGCAGGGAAGTGGGTTCTCAACCCCTGCCTGACCTGAGGGGGCTCCCAGAAATGGGAGCCTGGTGGAAGCATATAAGAGTAGCTCTCCCCACAATGACTGGTGGCAGGAGGAGGAAGGGGAGAAGGCTGTTGGGGGTGAGGTGAGAGCTGGAGAGGGCTCCTTTTTGGGATTGAGCCTGGAAGTTGAGCTTCCACCTTGGGAAGCTGAATGGAAGCAGGAGAAGGACTGAGGAACAGTGGAAACTGCTTTAACCTGGATCCAGTAAGTGGGAGATGCCAAGGCTGCCAGGGCAAAATCAGAAAGGGGCAGGGGAGGCTGGCTTCTTTCAGAGCCCAAGACACATCAGGAAGGGGCTGTTTTACCACTCTCCATTTTATTTTGATTAGAGTTCAGTTGTCCTTTTTACTTTCAGCCCGTATTTTGATATCCAAGGCTACCTTTATCCCCATATCCTCTGAAGGTTTTAAAGATGCTCTTTTAGGGTAGTCAGCCTTAGCTAGACCAAGACAGATCACAAGATGACATGGTTTTCAGAAGCAAGGACCCTACCCTCACAGACAGTTCACCTCCACCATTTGATTTTGCCTTGGTGACTTCACCATAACCAACACTTGTTTCCCTTCAAAGACAGAAGCTTTGCAGTCATCCTTCCCCTGAAAAACGAGTCCTCTCCTTTCATCACCAGCCTGCAAACAGAAGAGGCAGACACCTCTTCCTCCTCCCAACCCACTAATTTCCTACCATATCAACAAATGATCACTTCTAATTTCTTTCATGAATCCTTCCCTTCAAGAAGCATTATTTTCCTCTTCTGCTGCATGCCTTACACAGACACAGACACACACACTTATAAAAATAATGACAATACCCTTTTCCACAAGCATGGCTCTCTTTTCCTGGAGCAGTCCATCAGAGCCCTGTGCCTGTTTCCCTCTACGTCATAAACAGCCTGACCCTTGGGCCCTCCCCCCAACTCACTTTGCAGCCATAAGCTTTCTCCCCCTTCCTCTTACTATTAGAATACATTGAGGGGACAGCCTGCGTCAGCACACCAAGGTTTAAGGACTGGACTCCATTTCCTGACACTTTCTTCATAACTTTCTTCCAGTCTTGGATATTTCTTTCAGTCCTTTCCAACCATTCTGTTAGTGACAGGACCTTCTTCTCTCCAGTTTTCACATGGCCTTCAAGGCTTCCTTGCCTTCTGCCTGATCTTCTCACATTTCATTAATCCATCTACCTGTTCCACTCTGAATGCTACTTACTGTCTTCCTGTGATGATATTGTGACTGAATGTTTTCATAAATCCTCCAGGCTATGTCTCCAGAATACATTGTTCTGATCTACTAGATGTTGTCATGCATTACTTTTCTTTGCCACTGTATTTCAGGCATGGCAGGTTTGTGGCTTGCATCCAGGAGAGGCCATGCTGAACTTCTAGAACTGACTGCCCCTGACCAGGGCCCTTGGTCCAGCCTCTCTGCTGCAGGAGAGGCCCTTTCTGTGCACCCATGCTTATCCAGACTAGTCACTGGATGCTCAGGCTTTTCTTCTCAGTAAATCTGTAGGCATACCTCTCTTACCACTGACAGAGGAAGGAAAAAAAAAAAGCCATTTGTCTGTTCTAGAGTTAGAGAAAGGCAGGGACTCCATCTCTGGCTTTCATCACATTTTTCTGTCCAGGACATCCTGCTTCCCAACCCAGGCAACGTTTTCTCCAGTTAGCCACAGGATACTCCAAATGCACCTGCATAGACCCAATGCAGTCATTTCTCCAGCTGGTTCTCTCAACCTAGACGTGAACTATCTCCTTTAATTTCTCCTTTCTTTCATCCTTTATTACTGCCTATGTCAGTCACTTCCTGCCCACTACACATTTTAATCTTTTACCTTGTTTTTTTGAGTTTCCAATGAGTACAATTTTTCAGGTAGCAATCTTCTATTCTCACCAGCAACTCCTCAGAGCTTGTGCAAGTACCGAGGCACCAGTTAAGCACTATTAATCAGACACTAAATACTTTTAAGCAGTGCTACCTCTTTTTCTAATTGAGAAATAGAGCTGTTTGGGCAAGTTTATGAGGTGACCTTGATTAAATTAAAGAGGTCAGGGATTGAACAGACTTCAAGTCCATATTCTATGATTTTTTAAAAATGACTTCCTTCCAATTAAGCAGGAATTAGCATGAAATATTTTGTTTCTCAAAGGTTAAAAGAATTCCTCTGAGAAGGCAGCTCTCTTGTTACTAGCTTTTTATTGAACACAAGAGAAAATGCTGTGGATAGTTTTATAGAAAGTGCTTTGTTAACATGACACTGAAGATCTGGCATCGATTATAATATTCCTTAGGAGCCTAAGTGTTATATAGAAGGGGCAAAAAGTCCAATTTAAATGTTAATTTCTATTTCAAAAGCCCAAGGATCTAACAACTTTCATTCACTAAAAAAAAAAAAAAAAAAAAAAAAAATCAAGATACATTTTTCATATGCAAGAAGTTCAATCTAGTTCTAGTTTCAAATGTCTCCTTACTTTACCTATCTCTTTACTCTTCTTTCTGTTAGCTTCATCCTTTACCCTGCCACACTCTGCGTTTTAATAACCTGGAAGGACATCCCATTCTTCCTACCCTAGAAGGTTACACTTGGAGTCTCTGACACCTAATCAGAGAAGCAGGATTCCACAGTGGAGGGAGGGGATCAGACACATGCAGCAGTCTAGGGAACTCTGGGTGATTCTGAGGAGCAGTGGTTCTGAGAGGCACGCTGCTCTGCATCCCGCACTCTGCTCCTGTCAATCTCAGGGTCAAGTAGACATGGATTATACATAGGAGGGAGGTGAGGGATGTTAGAGAAAGAGAAAGGGTTTTGAGGTCACATACCAGCCATAAGACTGGAGGCAAACAACTAAACCTTCACTGAGACCTCAAGGTCCTTATCTGAAAAATGTGGTCAATACTATAAAGATCAAATAGATAACCGAGGTATTTCTTTCTTTATGGGTCCAAAATGAAGAACAAAAATATCCACCAAGTGATGACAGATTACTTTTTCCTAGTCTATTCATCTAACAAATTTTCATCTACCTCCTATATACAATACAGTGAGCTGGGCATTTGGACAGAAAGGATCCCTCAGTGATCTGTCAGGATGGGGTATATGGGTGGAAGGGTCCCCCATCTCAGCATGTGTTCACACTTATTAACTTAAAACAAACAAACTTCTCTAGGGCTGACAGAGTTCAGATGAACAGATTTCCATTCCTCAGATACTCTCTGCCCTCTCAGTTCTTTACATCAGGGTTTTTCTGCTAGTTTTTGGCTGTGACTTTGAAAGCACAACAAGCAGAGACCATATGGACCCATGATTCTGTGCTACTCTAGGAAAAGCAGAACTAATGATAGGCTGCAAGGGCCTTCTTTAGAGTGGATAAGCAACACTCTCAGTTCAAGGATTGAGTCTTAATTAGTCTAATTAGGACTTTGCTAATTTTTCCCTTAATCTGACACTGAGAGACAAAGAACATGGTCCCATGTATGTTTTAAGAATTCACTGAATATTTATTGTTTTAATTTTACCATTGCTTTGCATTATGACTGCTTAAGATGACTCATAGAGGCAAAGAGGTAGGGATTGAGAAATGGATGGCTTCAGGAATTTACAAAGTACACTAGAAAAGACTGCTGTGCAGGTGGAGATATTTCAAAGACAACTGACTGCTAAATCACTAAAAGAGGAATGAACTCCCATCCTACCTGCAAAAGATTTGCAAATATTTATTGTAAATTAAGTTGCACTTGAAAACTTGTAATCACAAAAGCCCACAAATGCCCAATATAAACTTTTTTTTGTATTTATTCAGCAACATAACTGATTATTATTGGGAGTACCAAAATTAGTATTTTCTCATTAGATTTAGAACATTGGGGGAAAGAAAAGACATTATTTCCAAGACCACTTCCAGATCAAACCTACCCTGCATCTATGAATCACAATAAGATTGATATTGCTGTAGATGCTCTCCCTCAGACTTTTATTTTTAAGATATATTGAAAAGTACATCTCATAAAGAAAAGCCCGAGGAACAGGGAAAAAGGAGAGGTGCTTCAATAAGTCTTTAAATTAGATGGTGAGTCGATACCATGATGATCCTGAGGTAGGCTTTCCCAGGTCTCTGGGGTGCAGAGAAAACAGGGAATGAGATGAGAAATCAAAGGGCTGATATTGCAGCTCAGATCATCTCGGATCAACTATCAAGTGTGCCTGTGTTTCAAGAAGTAGCCTTATTTTTCTCATCGTCGTGTGGAGAGTTAGGAAACAGAGAACATGGGTTATGACAGTGCGTATGGTTCACCCAAGGAAACATGTGGCATGCATTGCTCGTTCCCAACGTGCTTCATCTCTTCAAAGTGTCTGTTCTTGCCTAAAGCCATACAGCAGACTCTGCTTGAAGGTAATAAATACCGCTCAACTAGAAAAGGGACTGCGCCAATTTCCTGAATATTTTTTTAAGGCTGGCATTTCTGTTGAAATGAGCTTGAAAACAGTTTTCTGGGTGAACTGCCTACATTGAAACAAGTCTCTTTCGAGGTAGCAAAAATGCAGAAAATTGTAAGACCAAGTATAAGCCCCCCTTGGCTTTGTTGTGATCAGCATTTTAAGGTGATAAACATCTCCAGTCACCGTTACCTCCAAACAGCATCACAGTTCCATGCACACAGGAGGTGTTCAAACCCTTGGTTGATTTTACGTGGTGACTTGAGAGTGATTCTGCTGTCTTTTTCCCATAAAACTCCATGTCACCATAGAAGTCTGGAAAGAAGGAAGCTAGTATTGAGTCCTTGGCTTTCCACTTACTCCAGATAATATAACTTCTTCACATGAATTTTCCTATTTTTTAAAAAAACGAGGGTGCACAGTGTTTCTCAGGTCTCTTCTGTATTTAGAGACCCTTTGTCCCTTTCCCTGTGAGTAAGCACTCAATATTTCTTCCTGGTTTAGAACTTGAACTAGTTCTTGGATCTTTCATTAAAAAGTTATACAAGTAGGATAAGCCCTTGGAATAGGAAACTCTAAGATGATATGGTCTGGGAAGTTAAGTTAAATGTGGAAATTTCCTAATTTAAAGTAAGAGAAAGCAATTCAATAAACTACTGTCATCTGAAACTAATTGTAGCTGCTTTTGACTTGTCAGAATAATTAGAAATGGCTAGTAATTCCCAGCCAAAATTAACATTATCATAGATTCTCCAAGTAATTTTAAGATTGTTTATTATAGCATTATTAAAATAACACATGTACCTATTGTGGACATTTTGGAAACACACAAAGAAGAAAAAAGTACCCTGTAATCATGTTTTAGAGACACTCTCAATATTTTGACCCACATCCTTACAGATTTTCCCCCAAAATAAAAATAGTGAATATAACATATGCACATTTTACATGTATATGTTGACTTGTAGCTGCTTTTATCATTTAGCAATATATTGAGAATCTTCTCTCATGCCATTATTTAGGCTTCTAAAGCATTTTTTTCAAGTTTTCTTATGCCTATACCATTAATAAACCAATACTCTACTATTAAATATTTAAATGTTTCGAAAGTAGTTCTGAGAACTGAAAATTTTGGCAATTGCTTCAAGCTGCAATAATCCACTGTGTCTCAAGGAGAAAGCTTCTGGGACATGTAGCTCTAGAAGTCAGGGTGGGCTCACTGCCAAACCTGCAACCCCTTCCCCAAAGCATGGCAATCAACACATGCTTGCTACTTTTGTTCTAGAAATGTTTCTCTCTTCTTCTCTGCTAGTGATGGGAGTCTAAATAAAATTTTCCTTTTCTAGCAAATTTCCAGGAGGCTTCACATGTTGTGCCCTGAAACTGAGAAGAGTTGCTGAGTGCTGTCCCTCCTTGGTATCAAGAGCATTCAATCGAGTTCAAGAGAAGAGTCTCTCAGCCATTTTGATAATGGCAAGCTCACTATAATAATTTTCATATTGCTCTAAATTTCTATTTCCAGGACTTCTAAGTACAAGATAAGCATCATATAATGGCAGGTGGCATTTCTAAGAAAAGGAAGAAAGTAATTACTTCTTTCAATTCCCTTTTTCATTAGTTATGTGGCTACCTGGTCAGGATGCCCTCTGGTCAAGGTATAATACCTTTATGTCACCAACTGTGTGTAGATGAACAATGCAGCATAAAAGCAGAGGAGAATTAGGAAGCTCGTCAGCAGTACATCACAGTGCTAAGAAGTTGGTAACAGCATATGTTTTAATATGGTCTGCTATTGATTCTTTTGGCCAGTGTCCCATTTTAACAGCATTATAGTCATACTTCAAGATTTTAGATGGAGAGATATAGAAGAAAATCAATAGATACTATCTTTCCACTACCAACTGGCCTACATACCTATAGCTTTTGAGCCACATTCCCATTTAATAGAGTTAAAACATACTGTTGCAAGGGCTGGCCCAGTTGTGAGGCTTTTAATAACCTTACCTACTGTGACTGCCTGGAATTGTCTGACGGCACTTCCAAAGGTTCATGAGAAAGAACTCATGATCCAGAAAGGATACATACTCATTAGTTCCATGTTTTCTATTTCATTAACAAATAAAAAAGCTGTTTTTCTTAAAAACTAGTTATTTGTTTTAACAAGGATGCCAATCTGAAACCAAAATCATGTATAACTACTACACTGAGTTTTAAAAATGCATAGAAAAATACCTGGATAGGTAAGCTGTTCAGAAAAAAAAAAAAAAGAAACCAAAACAACAGTTTTATTTCCTTCTTTCATCATTTATAACCATTAGATCTGTTAATGACCAGGTTTTATTCTTACATGAAAAACAATTTTTTATTCTAAAGATGTTATAAGCTACTCGAGTAGAAAGCAGCAAGATGACCTGCTGAAAGTATCTTCTCCAAGAATCTGCTAGAATCACAGGTGAACCCTGGACAAAATACAGCAACACTGAAAAGAACAGTCCCTTTTTCATAATAAAAAATCCTACTTATTTACAAGCTAAAAGGGAAAAATTAGGAGTTAATGCTACTAAGGAATTTGTGCCTATGTTTAGGAAAATAAGAGCTTATACAAAACTTACCAAATTCTGTCATCTAAACTCCTTGAAAGATATTCTGATTTTTCCAGAAGTTGTGAAAACCACACCTAAATTCCAACAACACTGTTAATTTTGCTGAAATGCGAGCTGAAAACATATTTTCACATCCTGTCAGAAGGAGATACTAAGAGTGTCGATAAAATGACACTAAAGTAAATGTAAATTTAGATTGCTGTTACAAGTGGCTGCTTGGCTCTGGGAGATGTTAGGTTGCTATAGTATTTTCCATAGCAACTTTGCATCTTATTACATAAATACTCCCTCAGTGTCCTTAAAACCTGTAAGGAAACAGGATTAAATCTACTCTCCTATGTAATAGTCCTGCATCAAGTCTTACCAGAAGGAAATGCTCAGAAAACATAATAATGGTATTCCTTGTGGTTGAGAAGCATCAGGACACTGTGGGCCATATACAGGCTGCAGTGCTGGGACCATATGCTGCCTACTGACCACATGTCTGAACCCTTCCCAGGTCAAGGCCTCCTTTAGCTTCTCCCTTTCAGAAGATTGGTTGTTAAGTTCCTCATTTTCTGACTGTTTGCCAACTGTCCTGCAGCCCAAACCCTCCATCATATTCAGGGGAATCATGGCTCTAGGCAAGAAGCCAGGACCTCAAAGAGCTGCAAGTGCAGCTGGGAAACTGGACTGAGCTGTCACAAAGAGACCCTTACAGAAACCACCCCACTCCAGGCTAGTAACAGACAGGTGTGGATTGTTTTAGACCCTCAGCTAAGGCTCAGCTGAGTTTTACAGAGGTGTAGAACAACAGAATAGAATATTGGGGAGAGCCTTGGTCTCCAAGATACAAGCAATCTCAGCAACAAGGGGCAGCTGTACATGAAGAACACGATTGTAGAAAGTCCGTGCAGGCATGGGAGACATCAGGATCATGGGAGACATCAGGAATCATGGCATTGCGAGGTGCTACACAAGAATAAAACTATAAAAGGGGCTAACTTGTAGACAATTTAGCCTCAACGTGTGAACTTACAACACAGATAAGCACAGTTTGGTTGGGCAGCAGGAGGGCTTCCATTAAAAAGGAATCCTCTGCTACAGGATCAATTTAATAGCATCTGTCTCCTTGCATTTAGGAGGTAAAGCAATTTACAGAAAGAAATGGTTTCTACATTTTTTCAGAAGCATGTCCATTATGGGAAGGGAACTGTAGCTGTGCATAAAATCAGGGAACTGAAAAATCAACTCAAAATAAACATTTATTTGAATTCCTTTGGCAGGTTCACTAGATTTATAAAAATGAAAAACAAAACAAAGAAACAAAAAAAAAAGGAAAGAAACGGAGAAAAGCCTTGGATCCTTGCAAGTGAAGTTCTATTGCAAGAACTTTTTAGGAAGAAAGCAGTTCCTTGGCCACCTTGGAAGATTTCTCTGTCATTTTCAAGCCGTATTATTTCAATTAATCACATTTCCTTCTTTGGCACTTGGGTTTCCAGAGGATATTCACTTGTGGCTGAAAAGAAGATGCTTGCCTTTTAATTCCGTGGTCACTGCTAGATATGTACCACTGCTTTGTTTCTCTTTCAGGCTGTCATTACATGGGAAAACAGATTGTCCTTCCAGCCTTCCACTCTGGCTTTGGGGTCTGCTGCAGCGGGGAGCTAGGACCCTGGCATGCATGTGGCCTGCAACTGAGCCCTCCCTCTTTCCATGCTTGAATGCTCTGGTCTCTTTCCCAAGTCCGGAGCCACTGCAGAGTCAGCTGCTTTAGATCACAGTCAGTGCTTCCTAAAAGGAAGCCTGTAGCAGCTGCCACTGACATGGTGCCTTCAGCTGGTCCCTTCAGTTGGCTGCAAGACTCTGGGGTGGCAGTTAATAACCCTTTTTTTCTGTGCCTGGCTGGTGCAGGCCCCACAGTGAGTCTTGTTTTAGGTTTGTGTCTGTTTATGCTCTCTGTGTTGAGCATCCTCTAGAGAAGTACACTGTATCTGAAAACCAAAGCTAGTCCTAAACTCACGGGGACGGCCAGACACGGCCGTATTATGAAGAACCTTTTTAACCTAAAGCTTCCAGTTGCATCTGAAGCTATGCAGACCAAATACTGCTAATTCTAACTAAACTTAATTGAATACCCAATTTGACTAACTTGGCTGGAAGATTTGGAAAATCCTTGTTTGACTTCTTGAAGAAGTTATAAAAAAGCAGTCTTTACCTGTTGTATGTTTCTACGGAAAATTAAAAACTTAATCATTTACAGAGTGTGTGCTCCTATAAAGAGCTCAGAGTTTAAGTGAGATGCAATTAAAATCCAAGAGCATTTGTTTGTGTATTATGGAATGGTTTAGGTGTTGTCTATTAAGCAAGGGACATTTTAATTTCACTCTTCTAAAATTTAAATTCCCTGAACACTCACCAAATATTGGATGGGGAATATACACTAAGTAGTGATGCTCACTTTGGTTCATACTAGATTCAGTTTAATGCTTTTAGGACACAGTTATTATTGGACATTGAACCTTCACTAACATAAAATGTCTATCCTCTTAAAAAGGCATCTCATACATGGAGGGCAGGGTACCATGTCCAATCCTTTCTACCCAGGTCAGAGATGCCTTCAACATGGACAAAGTACTCTATGAATGTTTGCTGGTAATTAGAACATCACCTGTTCAGTGTATGGCACTGAGTCTTGTAAGAAAGTCCTAAACATTTGGGGGAAGAAATTGTCCTTATTTGAACAAGCTTCTTAACATATGCCATTTAAAGAGAATCAAAGAAAATGTTCTCAGGGCTACCATCTTCCTCTACTTTTGGAAGAAAGGCATCAAAAGCAGGTATTTCCACAGAAATATACAACATAGGTACAGATGAAGAGGAATATGTAACTGAAGTCATCAAACTTACTGAGAACTTAGAACTGGAGGTATGAATAAGACAGTACTGGAGGATGAATAAGACAGTAAGAAGAGTTAATGCTTACTGAGTACTTATTTTGTACTTGGCATTATGAGTAAAATCAGTACCTTACATGCTTTGGCTCATTTAACTTTCATAATGCTAAAATAAACCAGGCTCTGCCACACTAAGCCTCACAATGTAGCACAGACTTCTTGTTCCCTTCTTTTTCTTCCTTGTGTACACCTGCCCCACCTCCACTGTCAAGAGGCAGAGAGGGAGGAACAGGGATGGGGGGTGGGGATGAGGAGTAGATCTGCACTTAAAAATTTGACTTGATTCCAGTAGGAGGCAGACTAAGCAATAATACATTTGCATTTTTATCAAAAATAATCTTCACAAGCTTCAGAGCAGGATGTTGATCTTCTTGAATGGATGCTTTGATAAATCTGTCATGACTCTTAAATTCATTAACAAAATTAATTTCCATTTTCATCAATATCTTAGTTTTGCTCCAACAAAATCCTTTTCTTTCTTAAGGTCTACCAATGAGGAAGTATGAATAGCCCACCCAGAATTAAAATATTGCAGTTTGAGCTGCACTGGGCAACTCTAGCCAAAGACATGAATTATTTTATGTGGTAATAAGGAAAAATACAACGAAACAGACTTTATAACCAGAAAAGCACAGGTATACTGAAACATTTTGATTATTAAAAAAATTAAACCCAAGGTATTCTACAAATCCTTACATAATAAACTGTGGCTTTTGTAGAAACAAAATCAATTCTCTCTATCTTCCCCAGAAATAACCCCCTGGGGTGGGCTTTGTCTTAGTGGGGAGATGATATGCAAAGCTGGCACTGGGACACCAAACCTGAGCACCTTGAGGAGGTGGCCTCACCACATCCTCCTGGCATAGGCACATGACTCCTCTTCCCTGAAGGAGTTTCTTTCCAAGAACTCCCAAGAATTCCTGGGACAGCTGCTGCGTTTGTTCATTAATTCTGCTGACCAACTACTGAGTCTGGTGAAAGTGTGCGAAAGTTCAGGTCTTACTTCATGCTCTCATCAAATGCTTAGGGAAAAACCAATAGAGGTCTGGGAAGAGAGCTCTTCAGTCAGAACTTTAGAGAGGACCTCTGGTCCTTGCTGAAGGGACAGGTCCTTGACATCTGTGTATGCTTCTGCATCAGAAGTCAGTCACCAGTCCTGTAGGTATATACATACCAATAGGTTCATAAGATCTCCTCAGGGAGCCTACTGCTCAGCCATTCTTATTTTAGTCTATAAAATTTATTTAAACTATAAAATTATACATATTTCTTCCTTGGAAAATTGACAAGTTGTTTAAAAAGAAGTGTCACAAAAAAAAAAACCCAATAGTTTCAAATTTTGAATTTCTGATTGACTCCATTCTTTTCTTCTACACCTATCTTATAAGGTATGTCAAGAATCCGAGTTTCATGTAATTTTCTCCTTATCTAGAAACTTCAAAAATGATGAAAGCTTTATTGGGAATTTTTTTTTATCTCAAGATCTTACTGAATTTAAGAATATCTTATTAATACTCCCTTCTTTTCACATGTGAAGGCTTGTAGACTAGAAATGCTGTGAGGAAGGAGGTCTCCTCAAATAAACAAATCTAATTCCCATCGCAAAACAAGTCTTGAGAAATATGTTAGCAACTTAATAGAGACTTAAATGCTAGGTTGTTTTTGGTTTTTTCCAGCCAAAGGATAAATGGCTTCAGAAAGTAATAGACTGGTGCTTACTTGTATGCTAAGCCTTTATAAGACTTCAATGAATGAAGCCAAATTAGCTAAGGCAGTGGTTCTCAAACTTTAGCAAGTATCCATCAGAATTCCCCAGAAGGCTAAAATCACAGCCTGTTGGACCTCATTTCCCCAACCCCTACAAGTTTCTGATTCAGTAGGTTGTGAGTGGGGCCTGAGAATTTACATTTCTAATAAGGTCTTAGATGACGTTGATGTTGCTAGACTGGGGACTACACTTTCAAGAAGCACTACTTAAAGGAAATTAAAAGTTTTCTACATGGCCCGGTTGCAGGAGCTTCCTTGTGTCCATCCTGATCACTCTGCATTCTTGATGACCTGATGGTTTTGGAATCTTGGTCTTGGCTTCTGAATGAGAACAGGGAGGGTCACCCTATCCTATGATGCCCTGGCATGCCAACTATTTCAAGTTCCAAGAACTTAGAGAGCAGCAGATGCTAGAAGAGGCTTTACCCCAATACTTCCTGTTGGCTCTAAGTTCAGACTCTCCAAGGAAGAAAACAATTACTACTGGTCTCTTCCCTGAGTTTTCATAAACTAAATTCATATTGTAGGAAAAGAGACTGAAGTCCATCAACACATCTTGACAGACTTTTGTCACACACCATTGTCTTTTATTTTGGTCCTATTCAACATTCTAGTCGGAATCATTTATAATCCATTGTCTGTTCTGCAGACTGGATGAACTTTGTGCCAGGCCACTCTTTGGACCATTTTGTCCAAGACCATTGAGTACCCCTAGAAATCACTTACTATTCCCCTAAAAATGGTCTACGTTTCCTATTGTGTCCCTTTCCCTCAGGAAAGGAGGTGTACAAGCTTGTGATTCATGTTGGGCTGCAGGGTAATGATTAGATTTTGTGATTGCCGCTGTGCACAGCATAAATGTGTGTATCTTTTTCCCACTGAGTCTTTCTACTATCAGTTCATCCCAGTGAACCTTCAGAGGGAAAAGGAAGCCTTTTTACCCCTATACTTTCATCAGCAAATTAGCAAAGATTCTCTATTTTAGTCATCTGTAGTCTTTCTATTAAAAAGCCTGAGATAAGTGTGTGTTTTACTTACTGGTACACCTGAGGAGACAGAACAAACCTGCACCACCTCTCTAATGTGCTTTTCTGGGAATGGTGGCACTGTGGGTCTTCCCAGGTCCTTCAGATATACCTCCCCTCAGACAAGCTGTCTCCCTCAGTCTCTCCGGTTTGAATGAGCATTTCCCTTGCCTGCCTTTACAGTACCAAATATCCTACATACACTTTGAGGAGAGTTTTAATCAGCACCTCTGGTTAGACAAGAGCACACAAAGCTAAATTCTCTTTAAGCTTCTTTCTTTTTTACATCTCAAGGAGTGACGCCCCTCACTTGGTACCAAATTGGGCCACCCTTTTGATTAGAGGTTAGGTGAACTAAAGTGTATTGAGAAAAATGTCTAATTTTCCAGCACTTTGGCTCAGAGAGTAGAAACCTTCCAGGGATTAAACAATTCCCAAGTAAGAAGTACACAGACTGAAACCAAATTTTATACTGTCTTTTAGCATCAGCTGTAGCTGCCATATTCTGGAAAAGGATTTTTATAGGAAAAAGCAAATATCCCTGAAAAAAAGATAATGGCCCCAGATCTACAGAGAAACAACTGGAGCAATTTAAATCACGATGTTCCCAAGAAGGAGTTTAAAGTTCTATCAATAAAATGCAGAGTCACTCAAAGATGAAAGTGAGTTATAGGGCCACTTCCCAGTACTTATTCCCCACCTAAGATTTGGACGCTCATTATGATACCTCCTGGGTATGTGGCAGTTATCAGCATTACCTGATTCATCGACTCTCATTTTTTTAGTAGGGCTGTCACAATTCTCATCATCAGACATTTCCATCTCTTCTTCACGGCGAATGCCCATGAGCTGCTCACTTTGAGCATTCCGGAGCTCCTGGAAGTAGAGAATATGTGAATGTCAGAGTCATCATAGCTTTTCCCAGTGGTATTTGGGTATATTATGACTGACATATCAACATTTAGCATTTGAAGCTTTTACCCAAATATCACCCCACCTAATCTAGAATGATGTTCTGAGGGGGATGGGTTAGAAGAAAGGTAAAAGCTTTGGTCTCAGACTTGAGATAAATCCTTGCTCACCAATGACTAGTTAAGGGCCCTTTGGAAAATTATTTACTCTCTCTTGAGTTTCAGTTCCCTCATTTGTAAAAAAAATGGAGGGAATAATAACTAATATCTACCTAGCAGAACTATTGCAAAGATTATATAGAAACAACTATTACATGGCTGGCACATAGTAGGGACTACAGCTACTGGTAAGAACCTGAGGAAAGGAATTTTCAAAAGGCCTAGTTTACCACTGGCCAGCTGTGTAGCTTTGGGAACATTTCTTCATATCTGTTAAACTCAATTTTCTCACTGGGATACTGTGGTTCTAATGGTTTTGAGGATGAAATGAGTTATGCGTGTAAAACTCCACATTATGTTGAACACATGGTTTGCTGAGTTAATTCTACTGACCACTCATATTTTCACACATAGTACCCCTGTTATGGGTATATGCCTGTGTGTGTGATCACAGACCCATGCACTCACACCATGCATAGATCCAAAATTTAACATTCTAAAGATGTTGGGGGAACAAAATAAAAACAGAGGACTTCTCTCTTTGCATCTCACATTGTCATGTAGGGTTATGGCTTTGTGGTAACAGTAGCTTCAGCATGACTTTTAGAGTCCCAGCTCTTAGGACCATATCCTGCTTTCTCCACTGACTAGGAGAAATTAGCTCACTAAACCAACTCATTCGATTTCTTTGGACCTTTGTGTGCTCACTCTTAAAGAGGGAATAATAACAATATAAGGTTGTTTGAATGCAAGAGCATATGAGAAAGTACATTGTAAACGGTAAAGAATTACATAATAAATTTCTTACTACTATGCCTAAAATCAGAATGTTGTAATCATTTATATTAAATAATTATATCATTATTTCATACCAAATGGCATATTACGTATCTGTGAATCCTTATTCATTCTGTTCTCTTATATATATGATCCTCAAAACACTTGAAACAAGAAAAAAATCTCCATTAATCTTTTTTCCTATTTTTTAAATGATGTTTCTAAACAAAAGTCAAATCATTAAAATAATTTTACTTTTATAATAAACCTATGAGTAACAATAAAAGTCCATTACTAATTTATTAGTAAGTGCTATGACTAAACATCTTTCCACTGCCCATTCAATGGATGTGTATTTGTCACTCTGTGTTATAGGTTCTCTCAGTTCTCTTCTCTCCTTTGCCCACAGTTAAATACTGTGCTGTGGTAGAAAGGAAGTGACTTATTGCTAACAGTACTCCAACAGTCATCTCTGTACCCTAGGAATCACCCTTTCCAGAGGACAAGAAAGCAGGAACAGTATGGGGCAAGGTCCAGGGAGGAGCACTTAGAGGGTAGCCCTGAGATGCCACTGGCAGACATCTCCATATTTGAACATACCCCTTAGCAGAAAGAAGTGCTGATTCTATTTTAAATAACACCATGAGGTCTTGGAGGCAGGTGTCACACTTGATTAGTGGGGAAATTTTTAGGTGGCAGATAGCTAATTTTTCTATTGACTAAGAATCCAATTCCCAAAGAGGTGGCTTAAAAATACTTGAAACAAGGCAAAGTTGTGTAAGAAGAATAAATGAGGATGGAAGAGCCCCTTGTTAGTCCTACAATTAACAACAAACTCTCATAGACAGTTGTTTTTGTGGGGAAGGGTGGGAGAAAGGGAAAACACTGGAGGGAGAAAAACTGAGGGTGTTTCCACAGGGTGCCTATGGTTCAGCAGTAAATCACTACTACACTCCAATAAATCTGTAGAGGTGTTGCAGATAATTAACAGATGCTGTACATGGGATTGCAAAAAAAAATCAAGCCAATTATCAAGCTTATATGCAACTGAGAAATCATCCACAATGTTAAATTACCAACCGGTATTTAATCAATTAAGTGACACATAGGAGAGAAAATCAAAGGTAATTGAGAGTTCCATTGCCTAATGTACACAGAAAGATGGGGCAGAAATGGACCATCCTCTCTCCATTACCCTGGAGTGTCCATTCTATCCCAGGGCCACACAGAGCAGACAGGCTTCCTAAGCCTAATCCTAGACGCCTAGCATGCCCTGCTCTTGTCCATACCAGTCTGGGAAAAGGCAGGGATAATGGAAGGTGGGAAGTGGACTGAGAAAAGGCAGGAAGCATGATGTCCACTCACACACTAATGGCAGCCTTTTTGTGCCCAGGTGTATTTAGTATCATGTCACCTGCCTTTCTCAACATTCCTTTTAGTCATGTTTGTTCTTTATGTGAAAAAACAAAAAAACAAAAAACCTCATAGACTGACCATTTCCAAATCTGAATAATAGTTTAGGGATTCCAATTTGTGTTTTCATAACCCACAGTACATCCTTCCTGAAAATCAACCTAGACTTGGGTCTCAGTTCAATGTCAGGGAGAACATCAGGTAAGTATCTTCCATTTTTGGGCCCCTGAAAAATTAAAGGGAAATCCAGCCTCCTTCTTATTCATAATCTTGAGCAGAGGAACAGTCTTTTATCAGTCACCCACCACCTTCTTAGGCACTAGCGAACACAATATAAAATGCCCTTCTTGACAACAAACTACACTAGCATTTTAAGTGTCCCATTATTGTGAAGTCATTTCAGTATTCACCATAATAGCAGTGATAATAAAGAATTCATTTGGTATTCACGTGGATGTTACATCTAATGTCATTGGTATTCAAGTGTAATTTAGCGTTAGTCAATGGGCACTTAAAATGCTACCCCAGTGATTGATGTCACTGTACTTTGCGGATCCTCAAACTCTTCATAAAACATTTACTTTTACAAGTGTGAGCCAAAAATCATTAAATAAATAAACCTTACCTTCTATAAGTTTGTGACTTTTGAAAGAGGGGAATATCATTTAGAGAGCTTTATATTAACATGCTAGAGATGAAGAGGCATCCAAATGGAAAACAGTCTCTCATTTGTTTTTAAAAGAAACAAACAAACAGTATACTTACTTTAAATTACAGGTTCAAAGCGTATACTACATTGTGCAGTCAAAAATAACAGCTGGATGACCAAGGACTAATGACACATTTTGGTCTGTCTGAGTGGCAAGGGAAGCCAAGTCTGGACTCTCTCCTTGGGGGTCGATACTCACACTTCACACATGCACTGATGCTGAAGGGTGGACTCAGCTAGTCTGGACATTCACACCCCTTGTGAGACTTACTCTGGGCAGAGGTGTGACAGATCTCATGGCTAGGACAGGGAACGAAGACATGGCTTATGATGACAAAACATGAGCAGGAAGGCGTACTTGCCATTTCTAGCCAAAGAGCAAACCATCATCATCACGTAGCGCACTGGAAAAAAATCTGTACTTAAAAACTACTTTTCTATATTAAGTTATACTTTTTTGTTCAAGCTGAATTTTAGGCAAAGTATCCTGGTTTCTATCTGAACTCTTTAATGTGAATGGGAAAGATTCTTTTCTCCTTTTCCAAGGGAGAAAAATGTTCTAAGTATGAAGTCAGCTGCTTTCCTGGACAAGGAACAAATTGGAACTGGATTTGGAAGGAACAATGAGACAGGACAAGAGCAGGAGGACTGCCCACTGTAACAAAAACCATAATGGCTGGAGCCACACTACTTTCTGCCAATCCAGCTGTGTGATGGTGGTTAAAAAGTAATAATAAAATCACCAACCTCAGAATGCTTTCGCCAAATGTCTATGTTCTTGCGCTGAGCTTTCGAGAAATGGTCCCAAGCTTTTTGTCTGGTAGAAGCGTTGAAAACGGCCACAATCTGCTCAACTTTGGTGAACAAGGAAGTCAAACAAGACAAGTAATTTATGTTGTGATCACTATAGGGAAGCAAAGCAAAGACACTAGGAGTCTATGGATGATGTCACAACAGAAACAACATCATCAATATCCATCCAAATTGTGCCTTTTTGTACTTACATTTTATCAAGGTTGGGGATGTCTCCTTTCAAGTCTGTCTCCATAACTTTAGATTAAGACAAATTCTAAATTTGACTGGTCATGGGCATATACTTTCCAGTATTTTTTAGGTTTTGCTACAAATGTGATTTAGTAGATCTATACACCTATAGATACATAGACTCTGGCATTGGCATACAAATAAAGATATAAAGTGATGCCTGGTCACGAGTGGAAGTGAAGCCAGGGTGGAGTGCCTGAATGTACAGAGCCAAATACACGTCATTGCCTCTTTTGGTCTCTACCTCAAGGTCTCAAGTGCAGCCCTCTGAAGACATCACTGTATCTGAGTTCCAAGGTGGGGCAATATGTTATATCTCCCTCAACCTCAGGGGCTGTTTTTCTTCCTTGCTGTCCCCACCCCCCCACCATGTTGCATTGACTGCAACCAGCACTCCAGTCCTGGCAGGTTACAGAAGCCATTGCCTTCACCTGAAGATAGACCAAGGCTCACCCAGCCAACAGCACTGGCATGCAGGTCTGATTGCCACACCATACGGTGTCCTCCATCTCCAGTGCATCATGGTCATTTCCCATTCTCTGTTATTCCATGACCATTTTTGTAAGGGTCCCCTCCCATTTGGTGCTCAGACCCTTGAAGTCTATCTATCACCTTGACTTCAGTGAGTCCCTCTAATGCTTCCAGGCACAGTGCTATTGAAATGGTCAATGTTGAGGGGGTTGTGAACAAAACTATATGGGGAAAGGGAAGGGATCTTAGTAGAGAATCTTAGGAGTGGGTCAACCAACTATAGACTCAATCTTGTTTGAGCAGTCATTGATATATTAAGCATGGGATTAAAAGAACTAGAGCTCTGAATTAGTCATATGATTAAAACCTGAACTTCTAAATATTTAGTTAGGAAAGCACAGTTAAAATTAGATTCTCATGAAAGTTAAACACTCTGCCTATCACATATATCTTTTGTAAGTGATTCCCAAGGCTCTATTATAAAAAAAAAGAACATCAAAGCTCTTCCAGATCTTCTGGTGTCCAAAGAATGTCAAGGAGTAAAGGAATAATCCCCACAGAAGAGGAACAACACTCAATGCCACTGTTTTAAAACAGCACACAAAATGAACAAGTATGTGAGAGATAAAGGAAATAAGAGCATGTTCCACTCACACCACCATGACTGTCTTAGAATGCTAATACCTACTTCTCAAGCCACACGTAATTTTCAAAGGGGCTTTTATCCTTGCTGCTTTCTACTTTGGGAGAAAGTGAACCGTAAACCACTTTTATTGAGCAAACCCTGTCATCGTGTCACATGATAGATTTCACCCAATTTTAATGGGAAGATATTCCATGACTTGGGCTCATGCTCCCCCTGAGCGCACGTGTTGTCCTTCCCTATCCTCACCAGATGAATCACCTTGAGCTGCTCTGAGTGCTGATCTTCACCTGACCTCCTCCTCCCACTGTGGAGCATAGCTGGTGTGTGGGGCGGGGACCTGTTTGGCATCTCCACCTGGGCTGCTTGTTCTGTGTGCATACAGTCTGGGAATTTCAGCTGCTGTTGGCAGGGGCAACCGAGAGCAGTCAGCAGTCGATTCAGAAGTCATCCACTGGGGTGGTGACAAGGAGATTATTAAGGAGTAGCAAGAGGCCCCATTGCTTTTAATAGCAGATCCATTTCATTGGAACCATTCAGAAGAGGAAGAACTATGTTCCTGACACCAAAGCTGAAGGAAAGGGGCAAAAAAGGTTGAGGCTGAGTATTGGGTGGTATAATTAGAATTCTGCTATTAGAGAGGGAAGGTTCTTCGGCTGGAAGCGTGGCTCAAGAGATAGAGGGCCTGCCTACTACCAAGCATGAGACCCTGAGTTAAACCTTAGTACCACAAGAAAATGGGGTGGGAGCTCTTAATAAAGAAGATATAACAGAAAAAACTATGTTTGTTGATAATTTTTTTTGGGGATGTAAAGGTAAGAGATCAATAATGCGCATGGAAGAGTACAGAAGGGAAAGCATTTAGAAGAAAGATTCGATAGCCTAAGACTGCACAGGTTCAAGGGTAAAAGTAGATCTGCTCAAGTCTGTTATTTTGGAGATGCACTCGATTGAGGCTAGATGCCCCTTAGAACACTTGATCATATATTTGAGGACACAGGTTTAATTCTTCCTTTCATTCTTTCTTTCCTTCACTCGATAAACATCTGGGATCTTAGCAATAACATCAGGCACTTGACTGATTGTTAGAAATATGTTAAGACATAGTCCTCGTTCTTCATGAGACCTAAGTCTACAGGGATGAAGAAAGACAAGCAGGTAATTAGCCTGTATGAGAGGTATAGCTGGTTGATTTGGGGACACAGAGAAGAGAGTAACTAGGTGGAATAAGAAATCAAGCCATAAAGAAAGAAACACTTTTTGCCAGGCATTAATTGGTGAATCAATGGTGCTCAGCAGGGGAGGCTCATTCAAAGGCTGGAGTTGTAAAAGGACTTCATGTGAAAGTAGCTGGGGGTGGGAGGGCAGGGCTATGGCTAGGAGAGAAGGAATCAGGAAGGACCAGGTGTGCTAAACCAGATTGTGAATTTTATGTTGCTGGACATAGGAGACACATGAAGAGGACTTGCTTGGGAAAGATGACTGAGGCTTGAATTAAGGCAGAGGCTCTCGAATGAAGGGTAGACTAAGCAGTCATTTGACAGGGAGAGGTGATAAGCCAAGGTGGCTGACTTGCTATGTGGGAGGCAAAGAGGAGGGATGACTCAGACTTAGAAAGAACTTAAGAACATCAGAGACCTAAAGCATAAGCAGAGATAGAGGTCTGAGAAAGAAGATAAAGAATTTGCTTTCTAGGAGTGCCTGACAGCCATCCAAATGGAGTTGAAACATGGATTGGGGGTTCAGAAGGAAATCAGAATTCCAAGAGATAAATCTGAAACTCTCTGGGCCATTCTCAATTTCTTATAATTGTATTCTTTTCAATAGGTTAATTAATTAAAACGAAAACTAAATATGATTTAATTTAATTCTTTTCTTATGAGGTTTTATTCCCTGCCCTTGCTCACAAATCCAAAAAACCTCTGGAAAAATAAAAACGGTGTAACTCAGTTTGCCTTGAAAACTACTGTGACAATATTTACATGGTCCAGGTTACTTCACTTATTCCTGCCTGGGAGCCGGCCATTTTGTCTTGTAAATGAAAGTTCTTGGGCACACCAAAGAACTCTGGAGCAGCACTTGGATCAGCATGGGTTCATCATCACTGGGCAAAATCCACTTCCCAGTGAATCCACTTCCCTTATGAATGTGATTCAAAGACAGCATGTTTGTAAAATGAGAAATCAGGATGACCACGACTGATGTCACAGGTAAAGACCATATACTGTTCATTGTCTGTGGCCAGGAACACCAAACAGAAGTCCATGAATTAGACCACCACTATTACTTCTCTAGTACAATTCAAAGTACTCATTCTATGTACCATTGAGCCACCAGTGGTTAGTAACTACCTGGTATCTTCAAAATGGAAAGAGGTAAATAGTGAACAAGGTAGCACTGGCATTTGTTTTAAAAAGCAGCTTATAGAAAGCAAGCCCAGTGAGCCCTCTGCCAGTGCTTTCACCACCCTAGTGGTGAAGTTTTGGTTTTCTGGGAAAGGCTCTCACTATGTAGCCCAGGCTGGAACTCCTGATCTTCCTGCCCCCACCTCCTAAATTATAGGCGTGTACCATCATACCTTGCTGCTTCTTATTTATTCAAGAAAGTAAACCCCAAGACTTTTATTATCAACTGAAAGAGCTCTCAGTCAGAAAATTTAAATTTATCCTTCACATCTTGCAAATCTTTCCCCCAGATTCTGAGTGTTTTGTCTCAATTAGGTTGTTTGAGAATCATGAGAAAATTAAGTGATCGATTCTTCACAAGTTTGCAAGAAAGTCGGTCTTAGATGCAATTTTAGAGTCCCTAGTAAACCCAACAGGTTTAAATGCACATAAGGGAAGGCTACACAAAGCCTTAATGAGACTGCTAATTACTCTGTATGGCTGCAAATCCCTACTTATGATTATTCATTAGTTTATGCAAATGTATGTGTGAAGGCACATTCACCCACACAACACACATGTACACATACATATTGTACTTATTCTTCAAAAAAATTCTTCAAAATTTCAAAACAAAAAGTACCTAAGATTAAGTAATAACTTCTCGTGCACCTTCCCCTATCCCAGAATGCTTGGGCATCTGCCCATCCTTCTTCTCTCTTGAGAGAACAACTTTATTAACAAGCTCCAGAAGCACTCATCTTTAGCCTTCTCAGAGAAGGGACACTCAGATCAGGATATCCATTTATGCAGAAGCAGACAAGTTCCCTGGGAAAGAGCAGGGTCCCAAGTGCAAATCTCTGATATCTGGGCTGCCCTTGAATTTTAAGTTCTAGGCAGAGAAGCATTTGGAAAAAGAAAGGTTAGGCTCCTTCAAAGAACACAAACACAGCCCTTTCTCTTTTGCTGCACTCTTCCTCACAGTCCTGGTAGCTCCTGCATCCTTTGTTCCAGCTACACAGCTGTGAAAAGAGCCTTAAATCCACTTAGTGTCCCAAATATCTGAAGCAAATGATTACATTCTTCAGGCAGACGGCTTGCCTACATAAAGCACCTCAAATAAATCTTGCAAGCCTAATTTTTGTTTTTTAATGCTATCTGGGCCATGATAGAGTGTTAATTCTGAAGAGTTCTGAGGAATTTTTTTTTTCCTTTTAAGGGATAACATTTCCCCAAATCCTCCATGAGTAGCTCAGAAGAGATTTCTAAAAGCATATAACAAATGAAATAGCTGACCTTTCTAACTCTTCCCTTGTTATTGTTGTCTTTAAATACTAAAAGCTGGGGTGGAATTCTTTCTGGGGACAAAAGAAACAGTGCTGGACCCTACATGCCTTGGCCCAAATAGAAGAACTGCCACAGAGGTATGCAGTAAGGAGGAATTCTCCTCAGGACAGGCAGAGAGGCAAGACAGAGGCTGGAGGAGAACAGTTGGTGTGGACATGTGCAAGAGGAGGCACATGGCAGACCCCCAGACTGACTCAACTTCTGCACATTCATCCAGTGCTGAGGCCTGGGCACAGAAGGCTGCAGGTGCCTGGGCTGTTGTCCACGGAACAGAACATGGTCAGACTCGTACTTGAAGGAGGCTTGGACTGGACTTTCAAGTAGAGAAAGAACAAGGGCATTTGGGGGTTCTGTCTTGCAATGAATAAAAAGAGCATCCCATGATATCATGAATCCATTATAGCTCCCTTGAACTCAAATCCAGCCATACACAAGAGGATCTACAGTTCAAGGTCAGCCAGGGAAAAGTTGACAAGACCTGTCTCCAAAAGAAAATGCAAAAAAAAAAAAAAAAAAATAGGAGCATGGCTCAAGTGGTAGAGCACTTGTCAAGGAAGGCTCTGGGTTCAAACTCTGTAGTGTGTAGTGGGGGAGGAGGGGAGGGGAAAAGGGGACACTCTAGCCCAAAGCCAGCCTCAAACCTTATTTCTGAACTTCCTGGCTAGATGAGGCCAGATGTTTCATTCTTTTAGGGAATGGGATGAAGATAGAAGAAAGAGGAGAATGCTGATCAGACCATTAAAAAAGAAAAAAAAAAAAGGAGAAAAGATATTTTCGGCAAATTTCAAGCAAGCAGGAAATGGTCAAATTGCTGAAATAAATGAAAAGATTTTAGGCAGAAAGTGACTTTTTACGATTTGTACAAATTGAAGTACATTTCAAGCAAGTGTAGACCCTCTTATTAATGCATTTATTTAAATATTTCAGAAAACAACAAAAAATGCATGAGCTTGTAACTGCAATGGTTCCATATGTATACAGCATTTACAAAGCTTTTTAAATCCAACAAATTCCCTGCCTAGATTGCCCTTACTGGCTCAATAAAAGTAATACAAATATACAAGAAAAAAGGAACAAAATGAAAATAATGAAATCTTCCTACCTAACCTGACCACCCTTGCCAGTTTCTTTTTAAAAAATAAATGGTGTTAAGAGATTCCAACATATGCAGCTGGAGAAAAAGTTAAACACATATTTAACAGTTTTCTATCATTTACCTTTTATACCTAATAACGGTGCTAATGTTATACATACTGTTCAATATCTTTTTTCATTTAAAGTATTTGGTAAATTATTCATGCTGATTAGTAACAAGGCTGCTATGAACATTCTCAGACATTGCTTCTGGTATTCTTACATATGTCTTTATAAAAAGTTCTTAGTAGTGCAGAAGATAGAAAAAAGGAGTATCTGGATTTTTAATTTTCAGAGCTATTGCCAAATTGTACTCCAAGTTATGTTCACTGTATTTTTCAGATAGTTTCCCTCCTCCTGGCCAATGCTGGGTAATCAGAGTTAATTTTTGCCTGTCTTGGCAGATGCGAAAAGGAAAGAATTATAGAGGAGCCAACTCTTCACCCCAGAGATATCTATGTTTGCAGTTTCCATTATAAATAACAGTAGCAAATCCAGGCTTTTCAAACCTGCCCTTTTCTCAGTAGCTGACTCATTGTGAAGAGCAGTATCCTACAGGAAGAGGACAGTCTGGTTTCTGGGGATCTTTTCTTCACTGTGAACATTAAAATAGTTATCCTGATTTCCTCTGGGTCTCTATCAACTCCAGTAATGGTGCCATGAAAATCATCCAACAGTTCTAGGCTATTGCCAATTCCTTAACACTTACTGGTCCAGGCTCTATGATGGATGACTTCCTGAACCATCAGCAGCAGCATCACTTGGGAACCCAGTAAAAATGTAAATGCTCAGACCCAGACCTACTGAATCAGGAGCTTTAACAAGTTCCCCAGGTGGCTCTAATAAACGCTAAAGTTGGAGAACTTCTGATCTTAAAATATCTAATTTAAGCTTCCCAACAACCCTTTGAGGTAGGTACCATTATTCTGCCCACCCCACTAATGAAACTAAGCTTCACAGAGAGATGTGATTGTTCATGCAAGGTCAAAAAATCACAAGTGGTGAAGTTGGGAGTGAGTTTATACTCACATGGCCAAAGTCTTAAAAGCACTGTGGTGTACAACGTACCAGACATTGTAATTGATGCTGAGGATAAAAAGAGCCATAGATGTGGCCAGCTTCTCAAAGCTCAGAGGACACAGCCACATATTTGACTAAATCACTTTAAGAGAACGGCTGCAAGGGAGAGTGCCAAGGAAGGCCGGAAAGGCTTAAAGCAGCTATGGTTGAAACCTGCAGATGAGTAGAATTTTCCAGTGTAAAGAAGTCAAACCCTGGAGGTTGGGATGGGGCAAAAATCTGTGTGTGCCTCTCTCCAAAAGTTTACTGAAGAATCTGAACCACAGTGCAGAGGAATCAAAATGTCTGGAAAGAGAGCCCCCCACTACTGTGTCTACCTGAGTGGTACAGATTTCTCTCAGTGTAAGTCTTCAGCTTTCTTGCTTGCCTCTAAAATCCCTTCTGTCTCTGTTAAATAACCCTTCTTGAGTAATAGCATCAGAAGGGGAAACTGAAGGAGGATGGGCCAAGGGACTGTGTTAGGACTGTCTAGGGGGGCTGTGTGAGAGAGAGAAGGCAGAAGTGGGAAACCTGCATTGCCCAAGTCTTAACTCTGCCACTTACTGGCTGTGTGACGTGAAGACAGCCTCTGTTATATTGAATCCAAAGGTAAATGGGGCTGTACAAGTCCTGAGAGCCTCTGAAACAGGGGTTAGTAAACTCTTTCTGCAAAGGAACAGGTAACCTCGGCTGTGTGGACCATGCAATTAATTGTCCTGCTTATGGAAGGTGTCAACATACTTCAGTGGTTTGTCTCCTTCACTATGTAGCTACTGTCTCACAATTCTCCCTGGGCAAGGTTTTCTTCCACTGGTAAGCCAATGCTAAGATGCTCTCTTTTTCCAGGACCAGAGACTCAAGAACATATCATTTCTGCCTCAAAAAAACTTTACACCTCACTTGTCCTCAGTTTGAATGTCTTGGTTTTAAACAAATTTTGTGAAAAAAATTTTTGTGTGAATCCTGTCCAATACAGCCAGGGACTAGTTCTCCATTATCCCCCCACCCCATCAACACACACACACACCTCCCTTTATACTTGGCAGTGGCTTCTTTTCCAGTCCCTAAAGCTGGGCTCACATCATGGTACCAGGGTTTTCACTGTTAGCTCCCAAAAGTTACATCCTTCCTGAATTGCAAGTTACCATGTATTATGTTAAATATTAAAAATCTAGCCTTCTACATTTCTTTTTTTTTTTGCAGAACTGAGGTTTGAACTCAGGACCTCTCACTTGCTAGGCAGGTGTTCTACCATTTGAGCCATGCCCCCAATACTTTCTGCTTTAGTTCATTTTTCAGGTAGGGTCTCACATTTTTGCCCAGGGCCAGCCTCAGTACATGATCCTCCTACCTATGCCTCTTGCACAGCTGGGATCACAGGAACACAGCATCACTCCTGGCTTATTGATTAAAGATGAGGTCTTGCTAATTTTTTACAAGCACTGTCCTCAACCAAGATCTTCCCAATTTCTATCTCCCAAGTAACTTAGATTATATATCTGACCCTTCTAGAATTCTTGATCTTTCCAGAGTGTAAGGCTAATTCCACATATTTTGGTCTCATTAAAAAATTTTTAACGTTAACATCATTCTTTGACTCAGAGCTATATTTTTGGTGATGCTGAAAGGAAAAAAAAGAAAAGTTCCAACCAGTTGTGGCAGGCTTCTGGCATCCTCTGCTATTAGCTTGGGTATCCTGTGAAAAAGAATATTCTGTGCTCATCCTTGATTTGGAAATTCTCACAAAAACTATTTTCTTTGGACATTTATTCTGTGAGACCAAAAAGGATTTTTTTAAAAATGGAAATAATGTTCTCCACATTTAATACATTGGCAGATACAGCTATCAGCATGATTTTGAGGGGAAATAGAAAACCTGTTGAGTTGCTAAAGCAGTTATGGGAATTTTTTTCTTCTACAGATAGGGGAAAACATTTTTAACACTTCATAAAATTCTTTTTCGACAGCAGGGGCATAGGAACCAAATTTCCCTTGGCAGAAATTAAAAAAAAAAATGTTTAGCTGAGATGTTCCTTAGAAGGAAATGATCTCAGAGAGAGCTTTTTAGGCAGAAGAAATGTGGATGAGGACACCAATCTAAGGGAGATCTTGGCACACACAGAAGTCAGAAGCCTCACATTTCACTCTAGCACTTAGCATGCGACCTGACACTTAACAGGGCCCAATAAATATTTGTGGAACAAATTTAATCATTCATCCAAACAGCAGAGGCTTTATGATTTTTAGTGGAGAAGACAGATGAGAATGTGACAGAGGGGAAGGTCAGCACCACGTGGCTGTCTCTAACAATAACTCTAACTAGGCCCCGGCATCTGTAGGGAGCCAGGTGCAGTCTCAGGGCCAAAATGTGACTTCCATGTCACAATGCAGCCCAACAGATGCAACCTCCACAGCACAATGAAGATGGGACATTGCATGGAGGGCTCTCTGATCCCCTGTTCTGTGATCATCTGAGAAGCTTTTGATGTCACAGTTGGGCCAACCATGTTGCATTTAGATTTCCAGAGATGTTAAGGAATCTAAGTTGTTCATATGTTAAGGACTGTGGGATTTTTAGAGTACACAGGGTTTATCTACTCAAACTCTCTCACCACAGACCTGAGGAAAAAGAGACTCAAGGAGCTCAGAAGACTTTCCCAATGATATGGTTAATTCATGCTTGAGTTGGAATTCAGGCCAGGATCGACATAGCCAGAAGGACCTTCACCACTTGCTCTTTTTAAGATGATGTGGTTGACAACACTTCCTAGCAAACATGTAGAAAAGAAAGTTGCATGATAGTTCCAGCCCCTCCCGTCTCCAGGCTGAGATAAGACTAATGACAGAACTGTAAGTTAGCTGAGATCATGGTTTACCTCCCCCCTCTTCCCACCCCCCAAAAGCAACCTTTACAATATGTTCTGCAGTTCTTAGTTTCCACTCCAATTTCCAATACTGCCTTCATTTCCATCTATGACTAGACAATAGCAAATATTTATACTGAAGGCTTCTGTGTGTTTGTAAGACTTATGTCAAACCAGTAGTGGAGTAAGGTGAGAGAAGACAGCTGTATATGACCTATGCATATCTCTAGTCTAAAACCTTGCTAGAAGAAAACAAACAAATCTGATGCACATAAAATCATTAGAAATTATTGAATTAAGTACTCAGGTAGATAGTGTACAAAGAGCTGCAGAGGTAAAAGAAAGGGAGATGGTTATGGGGACTTATAAATAGGACAGCTTTGATGGAGTATGGGTGACAACAATGGGCATCAATTCTGGTCCTGAGAGGAGGGGAAGTATTTCAGGCAAGGGCAGTAGCACAGGGCAATGTGTGGAGGTGGGAAAGAGGGGACTTCTAGAAGCAAATACTTCATTCTTCAACCAGATCGTACAACGTTTATACTCTGTGATGCTGCTACACTTCAGCTCTATCTGTAAACTATGAACTTATAGTTGTAATAGCCTCCTCTGGTCACTTTTTCTTTTCATTAAAAGAAAACCAAGCAAATCTGGCTTAGAAAGCAAACTGCAAATGGCCAAGAGTCTTGGTTCTAATTTTCCCATAAATTGCTAAATGATCAAGGTATCTCATGTCTGCTTCCTAAACCCTAGTTTCTTCCTTTGTAAAATGAGATGGTTTGACTTAACAGGCTTATAAGGTGCCTTCCAGCTCTGATATTCTACAATGTCTAATTTTCACTCATGCTTATTAGATTTATGGCATGTATTATTAAATTAATATTAATAGACGCTTTTCCATTGTGTCTGCTTTCCTATTTGCCTCCTCTCTCTCTCTCTCTCTCTCTCTCTCTCTCTCTCTCTCTCTTTCCTTCCCCTTACCCCAATGCCAGGAAGCTTGTTGGGAAAGCACCAAAGGGGGAATATCATGCAGTGATAAATGTTTTACTAGATGTGTATGTGTTGCAGCAAGGCGTGTACAACTGATCATCTTGGTATGCATGTCAACAACTGTGGTAGCACATGCTTCCTGGGCTTATAAACAGTTCCTGTCTCTGAGATGACAAGCCTTGCTGCTAACTGAAAAACTGAAAGTGGATGGGCCTATGGGGAGTTCCTGTGAAGCATAAATTTTTAAAAAGCAAAGAAGATCAAAACCCAAAAGGCTCTGAGTAGGAAAATCTGGGGAAGTTTCTGCCAAGTGGACAGATTAAAAAATAACATGAAGGTGAGAATAAGGATAAGATGACATGAGAATGAGAGGACTCACCTGGGCTGCCACTTTTTCTTCTTTCTTTTATATCTTTTATTCCCTTCATCCAGAAAAGAGGATAAACCCCAGGTATCACACTAAGACAGACAATGTTCTCATTTACCATCTTTTGATAACTGCATATCCATGATCACAAGTGAATGGATGCTGACACATGGTTGGGTTTAACTACTGTCCCTTGACGCTTTATGTCAAAGTTAGATGACAACAATGCTATTTGATGACATTTAAGAGCTGGTCGTTGGGTGAAGACCAGAGACATGAAAAGGGTGAAATTATTCCAGGAATGGGGAAAAGGAATAAAGGAGAAGGATGGAGGGGGTGAATTAACTATAATATATGGTAAGAACTTTTGTAAATGTCACAATGTACCCAGCCCACAACAATAATAAAAAAATTTTAAAAAAAGGTTAGATCTTATGCAAACATTGGCAGAACAGAACCCAGTAAAGCTAGAAGGTAACTTCTAGAGTGTGATGTACAGCTTAACATACACCACAACTTTTTCTTACTGTTTTTATGAATGACTCGTAGTCTTTTTAAAGACATTTTTTGTTAAACGTTCAAATTAAGGAATAGCATCTCTGTTTTTTTGCTCTAAGATGATTGGCAGGTAATCCAAGCCCATCCTCTGAGCATCTGCTTTTCAAATTAAGCAAAGACAAATGTGACAAATAAGGCAAGGAGATAGTTGTGCTTTGTCAAGCTTCATGAACTCACACCTGAAGTTTCTCTTATCCTGTTCAACCATTTGGCTATTTCTAGCAAAATCTATATAGGAACCCCACCATGCTCGGCAATTTGCAATGCACCTGAACGTTCCTGGAAGTTGCTGACCAAGCCCACCCTTCAGGACACTGGGCCTGCTCCACTTGCTATAACAAGCTAGCCTATCAGTGCACCTGCTTCCACAATGCCACACAACAACTTCCTGACACTCTTGGCTGTTTAACAGGTGGTCTGCACTGAGGAGCTTTTATGTGGGAGAAGTAGTCAGAGCTACCAGATTTTCCACCATCTAGAAGAAAGAGGCTGAGATACCATTCCCTGAATATTAGTGCTAAACAACCTAATCTTATTCTAAGTGAGAAAACAGAATGTGGTTCTTGGGGTGTTTGCCAGGAATATTAATGCACATAAATGGATATGACTGGTTATGGTTTTTTTTGAAATGCAGAAAGAATGTCAATTGCTGTGGATTTTAGCAAATATTGCTGTACAAGCAGCCTCACAGTACTGACACCACACTGAATCAAGCCTGGGAAAGCAGAGGGTGGGGTTGAGACACACGAACATAACCCCACCAGAGAAGAGGAAACTCACTACAGGAGGTGAGAAACATTTAACATTCCCAGGATGACAAAATGTATGTATGTCTGCCAGGCCAGTCAGGCCACTCCTAATATTTTCATGATGGATGTGAGGATTTGGTTCCCTTCACACCCAGGGAGTGGTTGCCATTGTCAAATATACACAGAAGAGAATGGAAAACTGAGGTTGGTCAGGGAGATATGCAATCCTCCCACAGGACTCTGAATTCTGCTAAATTCCAGCTCAGGCTGCATTTAAGGTTGTTCCTGCCTTTAGTCATCTGACAGGAGCCTGGCTATCAAGGACACATACACCTCAGCCAACACTGTGGCTGTCAATATCAGTTGGGGTCTTCGGTCTTTTGATGTCTTTCCACTGTTGAAATGCTTCCCAGAGCCAAATTACAGGGCTGAGGAATTCTCCCAAATAGTAATGGGTAGATTGCCTATGTAAAGGTTGTTGGAAGGTTCAACTGGGGAGACTCCAACATGAATTTCTCTAATGACTCTTTCATCCAACTCTCCTAGTATCCCTATGCCTGTGACTCACAGTCTGGTAAAGTTTGGTGATTGCTAATACCAGCATAGCTAGTGTACCGTATCTTTGAGTTGATTCATCACATGTGCAGGCTGAAGCCCTGTTACAGTGGATACTGCTCACACCCATTCCAAAGTAGAAATTTCTCACTGCACCTGCCTCAGGCTGCCTTCCTTACTGCCTTCCAATCTATACACTCTCATTCACTCATTCCCTCATCATCAAATTTGTTGTATATTTCTGTGTTCCAGGCATTTGATACTTATCAATGACTAAAAAGACATGTCCCTTCCTGTTACAATGAAAATCAGACAAGCCATGAAATCATCACACATCTAGATAAGTGCTACAAAGGACCTTAATAAAATGCAGACAGGGAAATCTACTTAAAGAAGGTGGACCAGAAAGACCAGAAAGGCCACTCTGAAGGGGTGGCCTTTCAACCAAGATATAAAGGATGAGAAAGACTCACATATGCCAAGGATGGGGGGGAAGTGCATACCCGGCAGAGGGAAAAGAGGGAGGTGGCTTTATGGGCTCAGAAGCAGGGAGGCCAGTGGGGATGAGGCACAGTGAGTGAGTCAATGGAAAACTGAGGATGAGGCAGGCACAGAGAGACTAGCAGACCAGGAAGAGTGAACAGCATTTTAATGTGAAGCCACTCAGGGAATCTCAGGAGAAGACATGACCTGATTTATGTCAGATGTTATGTGGAAAACAAATTGAACTAGAGAAAAAGTGGAAAGGAAGGGATGGTGGCTGGCATAACTTCCCAATAGCCATTTTCTCCTTCTTCCTTACATTGAAAACTTCAATTTTATTTTGGAGAGCCATGGGCCAGAAAAAATTTTATTCCTTACTTTCCTTGTACTTAGACATGGCCGTGTGTAATAATTGGGCCTAATGAGGAGACATACAGATGGCTGTGGGGGACCTTGGGCAATTTTTGCTTTTTTCACTATAATGACACAATTCCTTCTTTCTTCTTCTCCTTTTTCTTATGTAATTTCAGCCTGAAAAAAAGAGATGTGATGGCAGGAGCAGCAGCAGTCATCTTAGATAATCATCCAAAAAAGGCTAATGGGCAGCATAGAAACCTCAACCCGTAAAGCCTTGGACTATTGAATGAGTGCCAACAAAAAATGGTATCTGTAGTTTACTGAGTAGAAATAAAAAACTCCATTTTTAAGATAGAGTTTGGTAGAGTTTTCTGTTCCTCAATGGTGGATATTATATCTAACTGACACACTAGGCAATATAGTAGCCCAGATGGCTTGGACTTGAACAATGGTCATGAAAACAAAGAAAAGTAGAAATGACAGGACTTCCTGATGTCCTGGCTAGAGGAGTTGGTGGCAGGAATGGAGTGTATAAAAAGTACTTAGGAGATTCTAGCCTGAGAATCTACCAAAGTGGGAAGGAAAAGTCAGAAGAGGAACAGGTTGAATGATTAAAAGCAAGAGCTCAATTACTATTACTTTAAGGGTGAAATATCTAAGATATTTCTATGATAGCCATCTCTACTGCAGTGGTTTCCAGATGGGGTTTCCTGGCCTAACTCCAGTTCTTTGCTGACTCCTTCTCAGGAGACAGCATTCATTATGCTAGTCTGTTTTGCTCCTCTCAGGCTCATGCATCCTGGTATGGGCTCCAAGAGATAAGGACTGTGGTCTTTGGTGCTTCCTGAGGCTAGATGCTCCACACTGTGGTTCACCATTATGAAGCTCATTATTCCTGCACATCTCAGCCTCACTTTCCAATTGGGGCTTTTATTGGTAATGAAAAACTTATATATGGGAGCTTATCAGTTACACCTTCTCATCTATCAGTTGTTTCAACTGTGGACTGACTTACACATGCATCATGACAGGTAGGCATGTCTAATTCTTTTAGCCACACCTTAAGGGACTCTCTTTAATTGCTCTTTCGATGATTATTGCCAAAGAAAACATCATCAGCATTAGAGCCAAGGGTTGAGTCTTTCTTGCCAAGTGGGACTATAAACTGACAGGGTAAGAATTTATTTAAAATGGAGGCAAACGAGCAAAACTTTGCTATCTGGCCAATGATACAGTAAACACTCTACTGCCCATTTCCTGCTGCAATCCTGCAGCCATTTTATCACTGGAGTTGTTTTGCTTTCCCTTCTGTCCATTTCTCTTCTGCCAAGGCACCCTTACCTTCCTTCTGGCCACCGATTCATTTCTTTCTTCCTTTCTTTGAAAGCTGGAGTCAGTATTAATTTTCTTTACTCTCTCCTTAGTAACCCTAGCTTTAGAATTGCTGGACATACACAGTTAGAAAAAGGGTCCTTTCTAAAGGCTGGTGAGTTAAGAAAGGCAGTCTGATATCAGCCTGTATGAGGCAGAGTGTTTCTATTTCCCCTATTCATTTTCTTTACAGACAGATTGGTATTGTAATGGGCACTTGGTCACTTATTGGTTGATGTTTGCAAATTTGCTACATGATATTCTCTGCTACTATAGAAACTGTCTTTTGACAAGAAAATCACAGAAGTAAGATATGTTTATATTGAAAATCCTGGTTTTGCATGCCTTCTGATCATCCCATCCTAACACATACATTCTCTCTTGGGCTTACAGTGAAAAAAGAGGTGATGGGCATTTTGGCACATTCTGTCACTGCAAGTAGTACTTATCCTCAGAATGAATATGGAAATCACATGTTGCTATGGAATGTGGGCCACTGCACCTGGTACAGAATGGAACATAGCATTGTCACAGTGTCATTTAAAGGCTTTTACCAAGCAAAAGAACATGGCAGCTGAGATGCATTAGGCTGGATGACATTAACTAGAGACACAGAGAGAGTGCCCAGAGAAAAAGAAGACGACCTTTTTTAAAATAGAGCCCTGGGTAATTATCTTGACTATTGTTCTTTAAGAAAGCCCCATTTATACTCCTTCATCAATTTAGGATCTAGACATGAAAAATTACCACATTAAGTAGTTAAGGCAATTTGCTTTCCAAATGAAGAAAGGACAAAAATCTCTACTGCTGAGTTACCTGTGGGGACAGCCAAAGCTCACCTCAAATAAAGGATCCTGTGGAGTTTTCTGATGGTACCTTTCTTCCCTAATCCCAACATGCTCAGGGTCTGCTTTTTATTGTCAGCCCCAGAAGAACATGCAGGGGTCTGGGTGGACAGCCTGTAGGTGGAAGGAGGCTGCCCTGCAGGTGTGGTATGAACTGTAGTAGGTCCGACAGGCACAAGTTCACCTGGCTGCCCTGTCCTGGGGGCCAGGCATGGTGTTCTGAGGAAAAGCTACAGAAACATTGCTCACCTTGAGAAGTAAGCTCTCAGGGCAGGGTCCGTGCTCCTTCAAGTGCCACAGAACATGAAATAGATTATGAGGTTTGCCAATATGGAGTAAAATGGGAGATTATTGAACTACTTACCCCCAAATGAAAACATAAAATGCATACAAAAGAAAAGGCAAAATCACAACAAAAGAGATGGCCCCCAAAATTTTACTTACATTGAGTAAGGATCCCAGTTAAGGCATTTTTAAAATTCTCCTTTGCTTCCTCCATCTCTTGTTCATGGGTAGCTTTTTCATTCATGAGCCTGCGAACATGGCTGTTGGCTGACTGAACCATGGAATAGAACTGGTTTGCAGAACGCCGATTCACTTCGCCTCGTTCTATCCAGGAAAGTAGCACTGTGATAGCCTCGGAAAACTTGCTATCATCTGGAAATAGAACACCAAGCACAAATCATGCCAAGGCAAGACAAAGTGCTTTATTCTGGGTTCTCTCAAAAGATAGCCCGGGGCCACCCTGGTAGATACATTTTCAGAATTGGACATATTAGCTTTCCTGAGACGAACTGCTTCATCATTCCTTAACTTCTTTTTCCTTGTCTAACTCATGGCCCCATGGAACCACCCAGGAGTTTCTCCCAATTCCATGAGCTCAGCTGTAGCACATTTCTTCTGGGCATTCTTAGCAACAAGTTACAGCCCCATTCTTACACCAAACCTTGATTACTGTTTCTTAAGGTTGACTCAAAAAAATAAATAAATAAACTGTTATTAACCTGTTGGCTTCCACTATAATTCCTTTATCAGAAATATTAAACAACGATCATTTTCTGATTTATAAAATCAGCTGAGTTAGTGTCAAAATGTGGATGACAGACTAAATTACCTTAAAACTGATTGGAATTGAAGATATTGTTCCTAATGTAGGTAGCAGGAATAAATCACTTCTACTATAGCTCAAAACCTTCTTCATTTTAGGGTTAATATAACATATTTAATTAGGCTGAAAAACAGAACATTTCCTTGTTTTCCCCTAAGAAGGCATGTTCCCTGAGATGGTCAGCGTTTGCTTTGCATAGCTACTGCAAAGACCCTAGTTTGAGGTGGGGTTGGGGGCAGGAAGGAGAGAATGAGGTTCCACCTGTAAATAAGTGATAAAGTTTATTTCAAAGAAAACAAATATACTTGCCTGTTTGGGAATGGTTGCTGGAACAGACCTGTATTGTATGGCTTAGAGGCAAGAAAAAACAGGTGTGAAGGTGATTAAATTAATTACAACTGGAAGTTGTATGTCAGTTATTACAACATTAATCGATCCAACCACAGCTGAAGGCTCCTCACATATTTTCCAGGCAAACTTGAGGGGAGAAGTCGTTCACTTGTATTTTTCTATCCCTGAACAATGTGATTTAGGAAAATTATTTTACTTTTTTTCAAATAAACTAGGTAGACTCATAAGTAAAAAAATTAGGAGCAAAAGATTACAAGATTCAGATTCTTAACTAATTCTGAGTAAAAAACTCAGAAATAGGCGGTAGGCCTACCAGACACGCTTCAGCATCACCCACATCTATAAACATATATTCAATTCACTCCAATGGACAGAAGGTGACTTAGGTTTAATGAAGGAATTTTATTTTTACTTACTGAATTAAAAAAAAAAATTCAGCCCTTGGATGGTTGTTAGTATTCCATTTGCAGAGCGCTTTCTAAGTTTTATAGGATGTTGTACAACTATCTTCAGTTCTTTTCCCCCAAAGACCTCCTCCCTGCTCCGTTCCCCTAGGGCATATGCGCACTGTGTGAAAGCAGGGCATAGCCTGACTCAAGGCTGCCTGCAGTACTGGAGTATGCTCTGTCTTCTCCAGTGCAAAGCATTGTGGATGGCAGGCAGAGCAGCCAGGATTTCATGTCCTCTCCTGCTTAGCCAGCTGTCTTCTGTGCTAGGCCATCAAAGCTTTGTTTTGAGCAAGCCACCCCCTTCCTCCTCTGTCCTCACCTTGAACTAAAGGAGAGAACTGGCCTGGTTACACCCACGGAATGCCTGCAAGTGAGAGTCCAGTTTCCGTGGAAATCTCAATCCACAGACACAAAGTACACTTCTTAGTATCAGAGCTGACTCATGCAATTGTGTGAAGTCTGGAATTTCAGTCATAGTTCAACCCTCAGTGAACTCTAGCTGCAGTGGTTTCTTATCTCATTTCATGGACCGAAGTGGCTCGTATAAGATAAAATCCATCATACAGCTTGACATTACCCTCAGCCCATGGAGAGGCCCATAATTTAGCATTATGTTTGTGAGAGGTCCAGTGCAACCGTTACAGTCAGAATAAATTCTGCCTCCCTCCACACTCTCCACCTCTCTCCCTGCCAATATATGTTAGGAGAATGGACCTCAGAACAGACAGTAGGAATAAACCTAATGCTTATAAGAAAAAAATCTTTTTTTTTTCCTCTTAAAGAATAACAACAAAAAGAACACTGACTTCATGTACTATTGTTCGCCTTTGCTGTGACTTAAACCTCTACACTGTACTAAGGAAGATAAACCCTTCACATTTTTGGACTGCAAGGAGAGAGCACTGCTGCTCATCTGTCTTTCCCTGGCACATGGGTCATTTTTCCTTCTCTTGTTCGTGATCACTAGGTTCATAAATATACTAAGTTATCATCAGGAAGAACACAAATTTTAAAAATACATGTTTGCTCAACTGGTATGAAAACCATATTTTACTGTTTTTCATTCCTAGACCTACAGTACAAGTTAAGCGTAAATTAAAGGCAGCAGATTATAGTTAATTGATGGTCTTCAGAAAGAAAAAACAATATCCTTAGGATTAAGCAAGTGAAAATAGACTATTTAAAAAGTAAGTAGCCAAAAGATTTTTGTAACATGTTAACAAATACTAGTAATCAAAATTCAATTGGCTTAAGAGAAGTATATCATTTTGAAAACCCCCAACTTCATCTTCATTTCTGAACTCGTTGAAAGGCAGGTTTGATGTATGACTGATGTACTGACATTCAAATTAAATTTAAAACATATTAGTAAAGGCATGCTTGGTAACTCTACTCAATATTTGTGGCCATGTAAGAAGTGACTTTAATTTACATTAATTAAGATCAAGTCAGTAACTCCCTCTGGATGGCAACAGAAGCCTATTGGGAGTGGTCATTTTCAATACCCAACTATAAATTCAATTTTATATTCAGTGGAAAGATCACTGAGAAAGCAGAAAACAATATAAACTAATTTAAACAGGATTTAGATTGCAGCATTAGTAAAGCTATTCATGTGGAAGGAAATTAACACTGCTCATAAAAATCACATCAAAGACGCACTTATAAAAATTCTAAATACTGTCTGTGAACATGCTCAGGCATAACTCTAAACATGGGTGCAGTTTAGAAACTAGAGTGTGCAGATGTGCTTTTTCTGCAGTAAGAATCTGGGAATTTGCTATATTATGAAATGAATGTGAACCACTTTCTCATTAAAAATTGTCCAGTGTTTTCTAAGCAGGGTCCTTACCACATCACAGCTGGGTTACTGGAAATACCTGCTCATTGGTCTTCCTTCTTGATTGGCATTTCCCTTCATTCTGTTCCCATTCCTTTGCCATCTCCCTCTTGGTTAAGCACTGTGGTGATGGCCCGAACTTTTGAGCAGCTTGTGTTTCATCCTAGGGGCCCTCACACTCTCATCCCCCTACTCAGTGGTCATCATTCCCTCAAGATTTAGCATAACTCCCTTTTACAAAGGAACTTTTCCTGCCACTTTGTCTGGCTTGAGTTAGGTGCCTCTTTGCTCTGTTTCCATCACTCCCTAGACACCTTACTAATACAGTCATTCTATACAGCGATTGTTGCATTACCTCTGAAACAGTTTTGAGAGGCTGATATAAGAATAAAACTTCCCAAAGATATTTCAGTCTTCTGGTCACTTTCAATATTTCCCCTTGTAGCTTATATTTTATTATACTCTATTTCTCATAGATTTTTAGTGATTAGTACTTCAAGCAATAGATTCAATGATTAAAAGTCAGAAAGCATAATTCATAATAAAATTTTAATTTCATGTTAAAAGAGTACTTTCACATGTGCCACTGTCTTGCCAGAGATAAATGCTCTCATGGCAGGCTGCTCCTTTAATTGTTCAGGCCTGAGGTCGTTATCACTGGCCATCAAAGTTAAGAGTGATGTCAGACATTCTCAGAGAAGTGGAACCTTTGGCAGTAGGCACTAAGCAGATTATCCAATTATGCAAAAATAATTTTTGAAAGCATGTTTAATTCTGGGAAGGTAATACCCATTAGTTAGCTTTTTGAGGAATAAGCAGTGTTATAATGATGAGGTATTGTTCCTCAATACCACCTCCTGAATTCACACCCATCTCATTTTATTTCTGGTTATTTCAGACTTTGTCATCCTCCTTCCTCCCTCTTCCATGTTTACTGAGCATCTGCCACATAGCAGGCATTAAAAAATTGCATATAGGACAACTTTTGCTATTCATAGACCACAACCACACACATGAATATCCTTGGGGAACTTCTAAAAATGCAGATTCAGCCTTTCTCAGATTTCCTAACTGTGAATCTGCATTTTACTCCATAGTTTTCATGCACATTGAAGTTTGAGGGGCACTGGAAGAAATGATTCAATGAAAGCCAAGCACACTAGTTAGTTGCTAATCTGAGGTAGGAGGTAATGAAAAGTAGCCACTGAAACTCAAGTGAATATTGAAAGGATTTGGTGTGATTCTTATGAGCTTTGTCCCTGTCCCTAAATTCCTACTCCTGATGAAAGAATAATGGTCACTCCCATCCAGGAAAGAAAAAAAAAAAAAGGATTCAAGAACTTGGAAACAGGCATAGAGATTACTGCAGATCATTTCCATGGAATGCCAGGCATGGACCAGGATGCTCCCACCCCTATTATTTGATTCTACAGGGGTGTGAACCTTTACTTGTCTTTGAACTATTTTACAACTCTGTAGGAAGAGAACATAAACTGTGGAAAACATAATGATGCAAAAATTCCTCTCTGCAACAATGTAAATGAATTCTTGTTCAATAGAAAACTGAAATCTTTAGAAGGTAAATTCTGTGAGCAATTTAGAGCTATCATCAACGCCAGAAATCAGTAATGACTGTATTAGACACACCATTCATTGTATGTGCCTGTATCCATTTCTTTGGAAAGAAAAGTGTTATAGAATGTGTTTTTCTTTCCTTTCTGTTCAAAGGTGGAACTTACCCTCCTATTGTTCTTTTATAGATACAGCTATAAAAAAGTGTACTACAGTCTGCCTAAGTTTCATATTCTGTGTTAATAGCCTGGCTTTGATCTACCTAATATTCTGAAAATCAGAGTTGGATCTCCCTCAGCACACAGAAAGGGAGAAAAAAAATCTAATTGCCAATTTGGTTTCTTTCCCATCACTATCTAAAATTTTAAATTTACCACATACACACCACGCTGTGCCATGCCCAGGTGTATTGGACATAACTATAGCACAGGCCCTGCTTCTGCCGAGCATGTACTCCTGTGGTTGTTAACAGGTCTGTGGCAGTGAAATCATGACTGTCTTACAAATACAAAATAGCATGTGCCAATGATTTCGCTTAACTCATCAACTGACAAGGAAGCATGTTAAAACTGGTTCAAAGGAGGATTTGTCCTAAACAAGTCTCCATTTTCTGGCTGCTCAATTAACTAAATCACAGATAGCAGAAAAAGCTTCACAAATGGTTAATGCTTCCCTCTACCCCAACACATACTACACTACTTAGTACCTTTAAAATGAGAAAATTAAGAGGGCAATCTGAAAATGTACTGATTACTCCTGCTTCAGGGTCAAGCAAATGTTTCTGAATGAAATGGCCTATCTTGCCTCTGTGAAGGTCAATAAAACCTAAGAAAGTGATTTTCAAATACACTACTGTGCCTCATATTTCCCTTGCCTGAAGAAGGAGGTCTGGCTTTTAGCTAATGGAACGTCCACTTGGCTCATAGGATTATTGATTTTTACTTTCATGGAACCATAAATATTGACAACCATCTCTGCAAAATGCCAGTACCACTTCCACTCCTGCCTCTCTGGCAGGCTGATATTGGCCATGCTGTATGCAAATATGAGTGCAATCCCATAGGATGAAACTCTTGGTGACACACTAGGGGATCCTGAGGGCACTGCTTGCAAGGCTTTGTTAGAACTTCTCTGAGCCAGAGAGAAACTCTTCATTTCATCACATAATGAAAGATTATGTGCAGCTTTCCAAAGGGGAAAAAGTACACAAAAACTTTTAAATGCTTTTGCCCAGAGAAATCCCTACTGAATGAGGATAGACTGCTTCCTCACAGTCTAATCAATCTGTTCCTTGCACAGCCCAAAGCTTGGGCTCCTTCAGGGCGGGATAGTCTGTGTTAGACACACTGGAATTCATTATCTCATCTGTCTGGTGCCACTGTTTCCAATAAAGTGTAATTATGGTGCTATCGAGCTCCTTCTCACTTTCTCAAAGCCATGCCATAAACTTTGGGTCCAAGCACAGTAACTTCCCAGTCAGTCTTCATTAAGTTGAATTGTCTCAGAACAAAGTCTATTTAATCAGCAGGGTGCCCACTCATTTTCTTTTTTAGAATCTGTATTAATAAAACAGATGCTGTGTGACTCCATGCCTTAGACACTACACAATTACAACTCCGTGTCTCCTCTGGTTTTGGAAGAGTGAATGAGAGGTGAGCAGGTGACAAAAGGTTCCCCCTCTTTTACCCTAGCACTGCTCCACCTGGTTGGTGATTTCTCACGTTGGCTCTCCAGGGAGAGCACCCTGCACTTGCCACTTATAATATATGTATGTGATAAACCCATTATTGAAGGTGGCAACTGCAGGGTGATTTACTATTGCCTCTGTCACTCAAGAAGCCCAAGTCTGTGAGACAGAGGCTGCTATACTGTTTCCTTTTCCCCCCAGTACCCAGCACAGTGCCAGGCATGTGCAAAACGCTTGACAAATACTTCTTGAGTGATTGGGATGATAGCTGAGCACACCTTAGTGCCCTCCTTTCCAGTCATGCCCAGAATTACTACAGAAATGCAATATGCCCATAGATTCAAATAGTTGGAGAAAAGAGAAAGGAATTACTTTATTGAAAACCTACTATGTGGAGTTTTACCACTGGACAAGACATAGAAAGAATTGTGGGGTGGGTTATAATAAAACTTGGTTTGTACAGATTTTGCTGAGTAAAACTGATCTATAAAAAGAAAATTTTAAGAATAAATATGATGTAAAACGAGGGGAAATATCTGTAAAATAAACCTGAGACAGCAAGATTTCTCAGGAGAGGAAAAAAAAATCCAGTCTAATTAGGGATTTTCATATTGCATTTTCCCCTTCCTTTCTGACACAGGTTTCTGTACCTTACTTCTTGGATGCATCTTATGTCCTCACATCAAGGAAATCATCTTCAGGGAAACAGTTTCCTTGGCTCCTCCTGGCTGGTTTTGCAGCATTGTAAAGAACATGCAGTGGATTTCCTTCCTAAGGCAACCAATTTCCTAAGCAATTAAATGCTGTTTATATTCTAAACTCTGTGCTTGGGTTGAAATTGTCAAGCTTGATATTACCTGAGTCTTGCCTAAGATGTATCCTCAGCTAGCTCATTCTACTGTAACAGCCATCTATTAAAATTTCCAATCTGTTCTCTCCTCAAGGGATCACATAGTACTTGGCAAAGGTACAGCTTGTGAATTCTGCAAATTATACTCATCTATATAAATATACATTTTTGAAATGGCAAGGCTTGCAAATTACTCTACCAAATTGACATCCCAATCTGCTGTCCTCCATAAGGAGAGGCGAGTACTGTGTACCTTGTACATGCATAGACACTAAGGTTCAGCTTTCTTATAAAAATAGCATTCTGGAGATGCCAAACTTTTCATGGAATTCCTCCATGAGGTTACAGAACACTTCTAGGTATGGACATGACTGAATACAGTTTAGTCTACACAGATCACAAGGTGATACAACACTATGCACTGAATACTCAAGGAAAAATCATTTGTTCCAATGAGCACTCTTGGTTGGAAATGTTCATTCTTGTGGTTTCTAGACTGCAAGGAGAGGTAAGATGGTGTCATATTTGCATTGTGTAAGCTTTTTATGAAGGGATAGCACATTGTCTATTTAAGCCTGTATGGTGGGCCTGCTCAGAATAGCAGAACAGGCATCAACAGTGTCAGCAAGAAGCATACCATAGTTTCATAGGGCAGGTCAGTGGCAGTTGCAGCTACTTAAGGATCCCCAAAATGGATAGGGGATAAGAGCTGGAAGCACAGGTCATTTTTTGTTTTTGTTTTTGTTTTGTTTTCTTAAAGCAAACAATGCTATTTCCTATCTTTCTGCAATAGGTATTGGGTGGCACTTCATACAGTTTCTTTAGTGAAAACATCCAATCTACTTAAGACTGCCAGCAATATACCTGCTAGGCTCTGAAACCCTTTCAGGATCAATCACAACTCCTTTCTTATCAGGAATCAGTAATGGCCTCTCAGCTGTTTATAGAATAAAAGCCAAAGCCAGCAACAGCCTTCCAGGCTCCTCCATCTGGCCCCAGACATGTTTCCAGCTTTACCTTCCTCTATAAATGCAGAGCCTGTGCCAAATCCTCCCCGCTTCCCTTGTGTCTTTGTTCCCAGGGTTCCTGCCTCAAGCTAGAATGCTTTTATGCCCCTTTGTATCTCAGGGAAAAAAATCTTATTTATCCTACCAAGTTCAACTTCATCCTGCTCTGTGAAGACTTTCCTGATACCTTCATCACCATTGTTCACACTTGCCCCTGAATTTCCAAAGCTTGCCACAGATAACTTGCTTGATAGTCATGGCACTGACTTTGTTTATAGTTATTTGTTTACTTGCAGACACTTGCCTGTGGTGGCTGTGACCTACAGTAGTCCAAACTAACACCCAGTGACCTCAGGAGGGTCTGACCATCATTCACATATAAAATGCTCACAAATTGCTCAGTTCATTCCCTTTAGCCAATGGTAGAACTGAATCCACATGCACACGTCATCCTAATTTCAAAATCCAGCCTCTTCTCCATCACCACTGAAGTTCAACAGGGCAGATACTAAGGTCTCCATGTGTCCTCATCTCTCACAGCCTCAAACCCAGGGAAGGCCTTGGCCACCTTAGGGGAGATGAAATATACACTCTTACACTGCTACTCAGCTGTATGTGAACACAGTTCACCTCTGCCTCTGAAGACAGGGATCATAGCACAGCATCTAAAATGCCTCAAGCAGGCGGTAGGAGCTTGATGGACCTGCAAACTGCAGAATACCCAGAACACTAGGAAGTCCCCTGGCTCACAGGTGGAGCCCTTCTACTTCTCTGGCGCATTGAGCACTGGAGCAGAGGATAACAGCCTGCTCTTGGGCCTGGTGCTGCTGGCCCTCGGCCCCCTTACTTAATGAGTTTTGTTAGTGACAGTACACACATTCTCAGAGAACGTAGGAAAGGGCTCTGGAAAGGGCGAGGTCTGTCCCAAGCTGTCTGCAGATTCCAGGTCACTCCCGCTCCATGAAATCAGTAGGTGAAGGGAGAAGAGAGACACACAGGGCTCTGATGTCTGGAGAAGATTGTGGTTCTCTTTCAGTGGGCAGTAGCTAACACAGAGGAAGTAATGCCAGCACTAGCAGCTTCATACCTTTCAGCTTTTCAGCCAGCAGAGCGGCTTCATGCTCGGAGTAGTGCATGATGGCAGGTGGGGAGGGTGGTCGGAGCCGGTCCTCCTCCAGCTTGCGCCGGTGCCGTTCTTCACGGGCACGCATCCTCTGCTTGCATTCCCACTCGTAGAAGTCGTCCCTGGCCTGGGCAAAGTCTACATGAAGACGGCCAGAATCCTTTTTGTCTGTGCTAGATCCTAACCGCATTCGGTAACCTGAAACCAGTGGAAAGTCTGGTCACATCACAAGGTCACAATGGACACACATTTCACAGATGTTAGGAAAGCACTCACTTCTTGGCTCTCAGGACAGGACATCTTTCCCCACTAATCTTGAAACACTACTAAATTAAGCCTATTACAGACTGGGGGATAAAGACACCTCCAGGAGAAAGTTCAGAGGCTTTCTTACCATTTTCCAATCCAGTGTGACCAACAAAAGATTACCTCATGAATTAGAAGACTCCTTCTTCTCTCTGGCTCCCAGGAAGCTCAGAAATGAATTTGGCATGTAGTATTTCTCTGACTTTTTATGGACCTGTTTTACATTTTCAGTCTACTATAACTCTATTACAGAAGCAGTCTTAAATTCTTTTTTTGGAAAGAGGAGGGGTATGAGTAAATAAAGGGCATCTATGATATTTAAAGGGATCTACAGAGTAAATTCCAGAACACTGCACTCACAGGCTATTGCTTCATTCCTCTAGAAAATGCTGCTGCTCGGTTTCTCTCAGCAGCTGCAAAAGCCATAATTACCCAGGCAATTTTGCAATGCTGTTTTATTTCCACTTATCCTCTGGGGCACGCAGGAGAATATTTTACCTTCAATCAAGAGGCCTGACTGCTGCCTTCCTCTCAGCCCTGCAACACTCATCTGGCATGCAGCATCACACAAATTGTCCACACAACCTTTGAAGACTCTAGGAGCCCCATGCAAGAGCCCAGAGCTAAATTAAACAAAACAAAACAAAACAAAACCAAAAACAGGGGTTGGGGCTGGAAATCTTAGGGGGATTTATAGTGAGCTATCCAACTTATAAAGATTATGAGCGAAAGTTGATCTGAGAAATCAACCTAGGACCGAAACCAGCCAACCAGCCTAACTTTAAATGAAGAAGAATTGACTTTAAGGTTGCTCTTCCATTTGGGGCACTCTGGTTTTTAGAACATAAGTTCAGGTCCCAGCAGGAACACAGCTGCTAGGAACTGTCAGAGGAGAGAGTAAAATAAGCACTTTTGCCATGTCAGGGCTGCTCAAATGAAATACAACTATAAAATGCTGGCTGTGCTATGCTGATGAATCAAGTTCTCATGGTAGGTTTCAATGGATTATCATAGCCTTTTGGGCTAAAATGCAGCTGCAAATCCCTGTACAGGCTGGCTTTTCCCCACTAGCACACTTTACACCTTTAAAAAATTACAAATAAGATACAGATCTCATATCTGATACTTGCTTGCCATTGAACCTTTGTCCCTCCCAGGTTTCAAGTATGATATTTAAAAATGGGAAGACCCAGTCATATTGATCAACCTTACAAACAGTCACTCACCAGTGAGCAGAATTAATGCTAAAGCAAAGTGTGTCTTGGTTGCAAGTCATGGAAAGTTAACAAGTCAGCAGGCCACAGTGAAAAGTACAGAGCGGCTGAGCAGAAGGACCATCCAGGACTGGCCAGCTGTCCAAACTGGCCAAGCAACTTTTTCCTGCTCCCATCCGCTAAATTACTTTCCAGACATTTCGGTTCCAGAAGCACCCTCTCTTTCACCAAAACATCATCATTACGTCCTTAAAAGAGACACTGATGAGGCTGAGACTAAAATTAGTTTGGTCCTCAAATGTGAACAGTCTTAAAATTAGACAGGCCTTCCAGCTGGGCTTGCAGGAGCTCGCATGCAGGAGGCACAGCCTGCCTCCTTCCTGCCCCTCCAATTAGTCAGCCTTTCATATCTTCTGGGATCAGATGCACAGGGACAGCAGAGGCAGAGCTGGAGACTTCTATGTACTCAGATAGAAGGGGCTGCTGCAGGTGAGGACTGCCCTGGCCTTACTTCTGCTACAAAGGGCCTGTCAAGAAGCTTTGGGGGCTTAAGGAAAAGAATTCCCTTTGCATGTGTAAATTTGGGCCTGCTCATCTTTGTCAGTGGCTTAAGAAGGTTTCTGATCTGGTCTAAATGATGTATTGTTAGTGTTGAAAGGACCTTTGATCTACCCTGACCCTTTCACTGAATCAGGAAGGATAGTAATAGTCTTATTCATAGTTTTATTGGTAAGTAAGTTTAAATGAATATAGTGATTAGAACCCAGGCCCTTGGGAAGGACTTGCTGAGAAAGAACAATCAGTCCTTACCATGATGAGGTGGTTGTGTTAAAAACAACCGTGTAGAATGGTTCCTATGTTGAACTTAGTATGCATTATTTGATTCCTTCTAACATCTCTAGTTGGTAAGCTGTAACTACTCTAGACAAAAAAGCAGACTGGCATGTGAAACACAGCACCCTGCAATCTCCAGATTCCCCATGATTGGATAGCTGTGTGCATGCTGCAAAATGTCTTTATCCTAGTCTGTTTTCTATCTCCATTGTGGAATGTTTTCAGACTTTATTTTTCACTCGGTAAGTTTACTGGAAAAAGGGTTTGAAAGTTCTTGATAGTGCTATCTAGTTCAGGAAAGCCTCTGAGGTAGTGAGATAACCTCAAGACTTGCACAGAATGTCATGGCAATAGAGGCATGCTGCAGACATTAAGTACAACCTGGCAGTGATCATGTATTTTTTCTTTTTGTTTGCCCACCTTTACTCATTAGCTTTGCCTCAGGAATAAGGAGGTGATATGTACAGAGTGGCAGAATGAAAAAATGTTACTGGAGAGTATGAGGAAAGGGTAACAAGTTGAATCTAAAAAAGAAAAAAATTCCTTCCTAAAGCCACACATCAATAACAGCCCCATTATTCTTAAATTTGGAAAACGCCATTGACAGGCTCCATATACTTATTCCAACACCTACAGAGTAGAAAACAGCACTAGGCTTAATTTTAACATCTGTAAATATCTCTTATAAAAATTGGCACCAAAGAACAAGGATGGTTGGGCAGGCTTAATGAAGGGTAATGGTACTGGGTCTATCACAGGCCCATCAACTACTTTCCTACAGGGAACTCATCCTGCTTAGGTGCCCTAGGGTAGAGAAAGTGAATCCACTTTTTAAAAACTGAAATTATTCTGAGAGCGTACTTTCCTCCTCCAGAGGATTCTATCCAGTAATAATAATGGTTCTCAGTACTCATAATATTGCTTTTCATCTAGTAAGCACTTGTGAGCATTAATTAGAAACTCAAAGGAATCCCTTAATACTGGATGGTAGGAAATCTCTCCTGCTGTGAGATGCATTTGCAGGCTTCACAGAGCTTCTTGCAGCCATGCAAAAAGGGCAGAATTCCTCCTTCTCCAGCCCCAAACTACCAGGACTGTATTGTACATTAAGGCAAAAGGGAATAAGCTCATATTAACATCACAAAACATGACAAAATGCCTAGAAAACCCCTTATGTAAAGCAAAGTACCAGAAAGGTAAATGGCTTTATCAACCATGAATTCCTCTGCAAAGCGAATGTGACAAAAATTCTTCTTGCTCTTTCGGATCGCTGTAATATCACCACACTGCTCGAAGACTTCTTGAATAATTTCCTCAGTCGCATTTTCTGGTAATCCTCCCACAAACACAGTTTTACACCCAGGAGGTCGTTCTCTTGTGGAAGGAGGTGGAAGATCTAATGTCACAACAAAACAGAGAGTTTTGTCTTTGATTTATTCGGTTTTTTTTTTCCTGGTTCACCTGGCAAAAAAAGTCAAGCTTGCCGAGTTAACTTTCTCCAAATTGAGTTGTGGTCAGCTTCTAGACCAACTTATATTTTTCCTGAGCTCTCTGGCTTTAGTTTCTCTCCCCTCCTCCTCCCAACCTTTATTCTCTGGGTTCATTTCTACAGAGTGGCAATACTTGTCCATGAACAAAGACAACGCACATGTTAGCATAATTTCATTTCTCCTTCATAACACAGAGGCCCAGAAAAAGGGGGAGAAAGAACTTCACAAAGTACAAAACACGATGAAATGACAACATGATGAAAAACCACAGCTTGTAATCTGCTTTGTCTTCTTGCCAGATAAAGGAGTGGTGTTGCAGAACACAGAAAGCACACTCCAAGAAAGCATGCACAGTACTTACCTGGCTGTGAACCGCCAGGCCTGAAAAAGTACTTTGTTATTATTCACATTTAAATGAGCAAACTATTAAATTTGGGGGAAGCTGTATAAAAAGATAAAATGTACACTGTCACAACATTTTACTTAGTTTATATGTAGATTACTAAAGCAATCTCTTGAAGAATCCACTTAAAACTGGCAACACTGATTAATACGAATTTTAAAAATCTTAGCTATTTAAGCCCATAACCTCAGTATCTGAAGCTGAATTAAAAAAAAAAATCCAGTCCATTTACTTCATCAAATATATAGGTCCTTCTAGCAAATGCATTTTGGTTGAGAAATTCTGAGATGCAAGCTCTCCTCACCCCAAAATTGCTAACTACCAAATTAATTCAAATTGCCATCTAGCAAAACACATTTCAGAGTTTTTCTCCCACATTTGTGAAGATAGATGGAAATGCTTATATATTTCACACGATGTTCTCTAGGAAATACTAGACTCCATTGCGTGCAAAAAGATTCTTAATACTAGATGTAAATCCCCAAATGCTACATGCTGGCATCAGAGCATTGATTCAGCTTCTGGACAGACACATGGACACCTCCCTGTATATTTGTTCTACTCTAGAGGCAAAAGCCTCTGTGGAATGGATCCCCACTGTTATGTACATGTGTGATCAAATGTGAAAATTAATGTAATACTAATTTCAATGAAAAAAGAAATTTAAAATGATGAGCAAATATTTCTCACAGGTGCTACTTACTTGGATTTTGAGGAAAAAGAGTACAACTTTTACAGTGGATTATTTCTTTGACAACAGTCACTTCTGTTGGTGGTGGGGGTGGTACCAGCCCCAGGCCTGGTATCATTGGGTTGATGGGAGTGATTCCAGTCATCATGTTGAGGCCTGGATCAAAGCCTGGGACACAGATTGAGTCTGCAAAGCACAAAAGATAATATTTTGATTGGAGAACCTTAAATTATTTCCATTGCCATTTTGATATTATGCTACAAATATTATTTGACTTTACACTTTCTATTTTCTAGGATTTTTTCCTAATCTAGCATAAAAGAAAGCTATTCCAGAAAAGAAGAGAAGAACCTAAAACTACACAAAAAGGAAATTATTTTTTTTCCCCTCATATGTGGACTTTAGATCTAGGGCAAATGCAACAATGTTGTTGGACTTGGGTCACAACTAAGGGGAGAGCACATACGGGAGGAATGGGGATAGGTAGGAAACCCAAAACCAAAAGTGTTTGATGTCCCCACTGCAGAGGAACTAATACAGTAGCCTTAAAACGACAGAAGTCAATATGGGAAGGTGATCAGGAACTAGTAAAAAGGTCAGGTAGAGATTAATCAATTTGGGTCGTAACACACTTGTGCATGGAAGCAATGCCAGGAATCTCTCTGTATAGCTATCCTTATCTCAACTAGCAAAAACTCTATGTCTTTCTTATTATTGCTTATGTCTTCTCTTCAACAAAATTGGAGAAAAGGGCAGAACAGGTTCTGCCTGAAAGCAAGTGAGGTAGGGGAGGGAGGAGGGGGTGGGAGGTAGAGGGGAGAAATGGCCCAAACAATGTATGCACATATGAATAAATGAATTTTAAAAAAGGAAATTATATTACTTAAAATATTAACATGGCAGAACAGAGCACAGCATATTAAAGTGTAAAACCATGCACCATGAAGCTTTGCTATTACTGTGAATGCAGCTTTCTGTTTCATAAGATCAGTGCATTGTTTACACTGCCTTATGATCCAAAATGTGGGGAGAATATCATTTAACACTGAAGTGCCTGAATCTAATTGTCAACCTGGTTTTCTCAAAAGAGACTTCTTGCCCTGGTGACCTAGCTTTGGAAAAGTTCAATTTATATGTGCATATTTTGTAATGATCACTCAGGTTTCACCTAACCTATTCTTCCTGGGGAGGGCACCTTGCAAACAGTGATTATAATTACTATGGCTGGTTAAATACATGCAGGCACAAAATTAGCTATACACATTTCTGAATTATGTTAGACAATCACACTTTTTTCCTATTATTCAATCAATAAATAATTGGCCCACCCTTCTGAAACCTTTATGTCCTATATAGAAAAACAACTCAAAAACTGGAAAGGGACAATAAAGATAGGTTTTCCATATCAAACACTCAATTGTTTTTTAACTGTGATAATGAAAAAAGTAATTTCAAAGGCAATAAGGTGATATACAGAGATTTTTTTTTTCTTTCTCAGGACCTCTATTATCAAAAAGATAAAAGATAACATGTATGGGCAAGGATATGGCAAAAAGGGAATCTTATAGACTGTCAATGGCAATGTAAACTAATATAGTCATTACAGAAAACAGTAAAAATAGGACTTCCATATGATCTAGCAATTCCAACTTGGTATATATCCAAAGGAAATGAAATCAGGATGTGAAAGGGACATCTGCACTGCCACACTTATTGCAGTACTATTTATAACAGCCAAGATAATGAAGTCAACCTAAATGTCTATCAGCAGATGAATGGATAAAGAAAATGACATGCATGAATAAAATAGAATACTATTACTCAAAAAGAAAATTCTTTCACCTGTGACAGCATGAATTAATCTTAACAGTATGTTAAGTGAAACAATCCAGGCCCAGAAAGACAAATACTGCCTGATCTGAAAATCTAAAAAAGTTGATTTCATGGAAGTAGCCAGCAGAATAGTTACTACCGGCTGGGATAGGAGAGAGGCTGATGCATTGGTGAAAGGATACATAATTACAGTAAGATAGGAAGAGCAAGCTCAGATCTGTGGTATAGCATGGTGACTGTAGGTGCTCATGAGACATTATTATATTCTCGAAACATGCCGAGTAGATGTTAAATGTTCTCACCATACAAATGAAGACCACATGAGGCAATGACTTTGGTAATTAGCTAGATTTAATCATCTTCCCATGTGCATATGTACTTCAAAATATCAAATTGTACATGATAAACATGTATGTATAATTTTATCTGTCAATTTAAAAATTATAAATCCTTTCTAATAGCAGGAGTTGTTAAAATACCATATTCAGCATTTGTAAGAATAGCTACAAGGGGATCTTTCTTGAGGGTTTTTCTGTTTGCAAAAAACAATACTCTCTTTGGTTGTGATAATGTCCCTAAGGTAAACAAATGGTAGAACAGATGCCACCTATAGAGGGCATGGTGACATCCTTCTAGGCTCCTACTTCCCTGTCTTCTCTTTTCTCAGTTTGGATTATTTCTCTTCTTCCTTCCTGTTCTCTTCTCCTTTTGAGTTTTGTGTACAGCCCATGCTTTAGCCCTCAACTGTGTTGAATGACTAGATAAGCCCAGAGGTGAACGTAATGACAACTACACTCTTTGTTTTTGTTTTTTTAACTAAGAAACTCCAGAGGACACAGATGGCCCACAAAAACTCTTCCTTTCTGGGAAAAGCTACAGAGTTCCTTTAGTTACCTTGAACACGTCCATTCCTTCTCTGGTTGAACAGACTATAAATGATGTGATCTATAACCACAGAGAAAATGTATCACATTTATTAGAAACTCTATTTGATAGTATACTTACACACTTCAGTAAAATGTGTTTTTAAATTGTGTCTCTGTGCGTGTGTTTAAAACAACCCTAAATATAAATGCCAAATAAGTTTTTTTTTCAGAGTAGTCACCGTGGTATCCCTGGTAATCACTGTTCTCGGTGTTCTCATCTGGTACATGGGGACTGTTTGACGGGTTATCCCCTGAGCACTAGTATTCCAGGACTCCAGAACTCAATGGCAATAGTGGTCAGAACAATGCAATATACAAAATGAAGGTTTAGAAGTAGCAAGGACAAGAGTCACACTCTGATTATTCATTTAAACCTTGTAAAAATTCACTGGTATTAGTTCCATTTCACAGACACAGAAATTGATGCTTAAAGTATTTAAGTAAAATTTCCAGCATCACAAAGGAAACTAATGGCAGCCTTAAGACTAGGAACCAGGTCACTGGTTCTATATTTAAACATATATAAACCCAAGTATTTCAGAGTTTCTACTTGGAACAACCCAACTTGATTAGTCACCTAATACATGCCACTGATTCTCAAAATTTACTTTACCCTTAAAAGAAAATCTGGATCTATCCTGCTGATCCAGATGACAAATGTAAAGAAGTTTCAGAGTAGAATGGTTTTCAACGTTGTGATCACTGAAATCACACATTGACTTCCAAGATGAACTCATTAGGAATAGACATGTTGGCAATGAGAACACTGGCGTGCATGTGCTTTTTGTTTAATCTCGTTTTGTATTCTGGCTTCATCTGTTTCTTTCCTGGTCTGACCCTTGCTATGGTTTGCCAACACAGGATGATTTAAGGCTGAAACCACTCAGGACGGCCAGCCCTGAAATGGATTCCCGGTGCAGCAGAGTAAGCAGATGCTTCCCACAAACAAGATGAGAGGAAACCTGGCTTCTGCATTCTCCTTTAGTTCTAACAGACATCTGTTTTCTTTCTAGAGGCCAAGTAAATAAATAAATATTCAGAAATGGGGACAAAAGACTATTTCTGGGCAAAATGTTTTAATATACAGCAGGAGTTACTTTGCTTTTTCTGAGACGTCGATAGGAAGAGACTGTGAGGTTTAATGAAATCTGCATAGTGAGTGCAGTAGCTTGAAAAGAGCTTAGAAAGGAATTAACACTTAAATTATGTTGGACCTCAAAGGATCAGAGATTCAGTACTAGAGCGGAGAAAGTAGGGAAGGATTAGTTTTCTTCTTTTTGTCTTTTTTTTTTTTTTAATAAGAAACCATTACTTCATAGCAATATATGAGCAGATGGAAATTGTTTTCTCAAACAGCACAAAAACATATTCGGTACTAACTCATTAAAGCCCATGCAGAAACTTTGAAAACTGGAGAAAGACACTCCACAATCAGACAAAGGTGAAGGCGATATAAAAGCTAAGAGTCAGCTCCTGGTCTTGTTTGCAAGAGCAGCCCTTGTGAATTTCAGAGACAATGAGTTTCAATTCTACTCTGGGAGAAGGAGGATGGCATACATGGCGGCATAAAAGGATCCAATTAAGTACATAGCAGAACTTCCTTTTGGAAACTGTGCTTACACAACAGGAGGGGTTATTCACTTTAGTCTGTGGCCCTGTCTAGCTCCTCTCTGTGTTGCTAGCTCCAAGCACAGAGGCAGAGGCTGCAGCTCAGCACTGTTTCTTTATGGTTCTCCATTCCCAACTGAAGAAGACAGACTAAAACAGAAGTCTGGTATACTGATTCAGAGTCTAGCATTTTACCAACAAAATGGATATTTTTCAGAGTGCAGTTTGAGGGGTTTGTGTTTAGGATTTTGGAGGGATGACAGCTGAATTAAGTAATTAATTAGATCATTCATTCAGCCCTTACTATTGCCAGGATCTGGAATCAAAGGGTAACTCTAAAAATTCCCCATTTAGGAAATCATAGGGTTGGAGGCAAGAATAAAGTTTGGGCCCCAGACCCAATGTGTGAGCTGAGGCCCAAAGGGCCATCCAGAAAGGGATTGGTCTGTGGAGAGTACAATGGACCTGCAGGACTGCCCCCACCCTCAACGTAATTTTCCAGAGGTGCTGAGGGACTTTTCCATGCAAGCTATGAGTTCCCACTTGCTTCTCACTGGACTGGCAGCCTGTGCAGGTCAGAGGTTGCCTTTCATCCCTCATTTTCTCTGTCTGCTGCCCTTTCTGGTGCATACCTCAGAACAGAGTCTCCTATTTGAGGTGAGAACCAGATCACACTGGAAAGAAAGGCAGTTGGGGCTTCTTGTCAGTCAAGGCTGCACACAACTAGGTCAGGTGTGAGCAGGGGAAGCTGGGCTGTGGCTGAGGGGATAGGAACAAGTCATTAGTACCAGGAAAAGTCTGGCCCAGAAGGCAGAACAGTGTTCCAATAGAATAGTCAGAGGAAAGAGAGAGTAATAAGGTTAAATGAGAGCAATGCAGGTCTCCTCCTGAGCCAGGGGTATTCTTACAAATGACTGAGAACACAGTGCAAACAAAACACTGTCCACTCAGGGAGGCTGCACCAGGGTAGGGTCTCTGTCCACAGTTCACAAGCAACCATGGCCAAGGTTCTAATTCAGTTCATGGGTCAAAGGTTAAGAAGTGCTATGCTGCCTGGCAAGGTTACCGTGCTGGGCCTCAGGATGGAGAAGCAAGATGGGATTCAAACACCAGAACCAAAGCCTAGGGTTTGGAGGAAGTGGTAGAACTCCAGTTCCAGACATAGGGCACAGGTCACAGCATGAAGCCTATATGGATGCTGTGTCCCAGAAGATGGGGATACAGGGCTCTTCCACCTGTCTGAAGACAGAGGGGCCCACAGGTACAGAAAGACAGGCTGCAGGGGCCCTGACAAACATGCAGCAGCAACTCTCCTTTGTCCAGAAGAGAAAATATACAAAATCACTCTACAAAGACGCCATGTGATATCTGAGGACATTCTGAGGATGGAGAGACCTTCTCAGAGTATGTTCTAATTGCAATGGATGGTGCTGCTCTTCTACAGTGCTTGAACTATTAAAATAATGATTTTCTTATGTTCTTCTATTCTCAAACATTCTTTAAAAACATTCTGTGAACAGCAGAGGAAAAGTTTTTCAAAAGGTGATCTTGAAGTCAAGGGATCAGAATGCAACTGGATGATCTGAGGCTGACTGGTTTCTTAGCTTCTCTGGGCTTCAGTGTGAATGTGAGAATGAATACTAGACATGATATTCACAACAAGGAGCATCCAAGACCACCTGGTGAAAGCTGACCAATGTGTGAAGAGCTGTCATCTGCAGTCAAACCTAAGACCTAAGACAAAGGCTTAGGTGATCATAGAAAACTGAGCTAATCTTTCTAGACCTTGATTATCATATCTGTAAAATAGAGAAAATATTTATCTTTTAATGTTCTTGTGAGAAATAAATGGGATTTAAAAAAAAAACTGTTTAGTGTGTCTAACAAATGGCCAAGTACTCAACAAATGGTAGCAATCAGTTAAAAATTAATATATTAATAAACATAGTAAATATTTAGGTGACCTCATATAAACATATTGTTAATAGTGAGTACACATAAACAATTATAGATATGACAATGAAGTATTTTGTTTGATAAACATTTGAATGCCTACTAGGTGCTGGATGTTTGCTAGATATTTTGCAAAGCAGTAAGATATAAGTCCTGCCTTTGTGGATGTGATAAGCCAGTGATTAAAAACAACTTAATAGAAAATGACAATATAGCATGACATCTGCTGTGAGATATTAAAATGAGGGCTTCCATGGAAACACAGAGAAGGGGGATATATAAACCAGTCTTGGAGAGATAAGGGGTTATAAGGGACGAATTGTGGCCTCCTCCTAAAAAGATGTAAAAGTTCTGAGCTCCTGTGCCAGTGGTTGTGACCTTATTTAGAAATAAGGTCTCTGTGGATATAATCAAGTTAAGATGAAGTCACACTGGATTAGAGTGGACCCTGTAAAACATGACTTGTGTCTTTATAAGAGGAGAGGAGACCAGACACACAGGGAAAACGCCATGCCACAATTGAGGTACAAGTCCAGGATCACCAAGGACAGCAGCAGACATCAGAAACTAAGAGGACATGAGACACATTCTTCCCTAGAGCCTGCAGAAAGGACACGACCCTGCAGAAACCTTAATTTCAGACCTCTGGCCACCAGAACTAAGAGAATAAATTTCTGTTATTTTAAGCCACAAAGTTTGTTATGGCAGCCCCAGGAAGCCAATGAAGGGGGTCAGTGTCAGGAAAGAAGTCCTGGATGGGGCCAGAGCTGACCTGCTTCTTTAAAAGGATAACTCAGGATACGCAATGGGCAAGTACAAAAGGTATCCTCCAAATACACTTATCGGGAGCTTAAGTACATATATGCTTCTAAACATTCATTTAGAAGAAATGTTCCAAACCAGTCCCCTGGAGGCAGAATTGCTCTTGGGTTTTCCCTTTGTGATAAAACAAACCCTGAAGATTGCTATGGATTCGTTGAGAACAAATCAACTGCACAGATTACACGTTAACATAACGGTGTACTTTATAAGTGAATGCCTACAAGCAGGATCTTTAAGAAAGCAAAATTGAAAATGTATTTGTGATCTTTCCAAAGAGATCCAAAGGCGGGAGAGGTATGTTTCCAATTTAAACCCAAGATGTATATCCAGAGTGCACTCCCGGAGCCCTGCTGTGCATGCCTTACAAACAAAGACCTCATTCCATCAATAAAACCCTCTGTCTCCTTGACTGGGGATGTAGCGCGCTGGCAGAATGGGGAATGCAGCCGTCAACAGCTATTTTAAGTTCTGTTGACTTGGGCAAGGATATCTGTGCCCATGTTTGAAAATATGACATGACACAACATGAAAACTATTTCAAATCTTCTGACCAAAAGAAGAACTGACTGCTCAAAGAAGTTGCTCAGATCTTTCCAGCAACCTGTGTGAGAAGCCTGTACTTGGAAAACCAAATGTGTTTTGAGTGAGCAGGTGGTAAGGGCTTATCAAAGGCTCTGTGAAGTGCACTCACACTGGGGCCCAGGTGACTGACATGCATGCCTGAGCAGTTTCCACACAGAGACTGACCCGGGCTGCCACACTCAGAGCCAGTCCTGCTATGTTTCCTGGATCTGCTAGAACACAGTTAAGACTGTATTAAGATACAGTGTGCCTCACACCTGAGGCACAAAAGCCATGCTGGTCAGGAATGGAAGAATTCCTTTGATCAGGAAATAATAAACACTAGGCCTAGCTAAGGAGCATGACATTCCAAAGGTGAAAGAGACACAGGTATTACCAAGTTCTATCATCTGCACTTAAGTATGAGGAAATGGATGCCAGAGAAGTGAAGTGACTTTCCCAAAGTTAGATGGCCAGTTAATGGTGGACCATGAATGTGAACCAAAAGTCCTGCTGCTGCTTCATCTGCACTTGAGTTCTGCATTGTCCCTCCAGCTGCCTCTGGATGCTTCTAGTGACAGTGCACTCACCACCTCCTGACATGGCCCATTACATTTTCTACCAGGCTTCACAATGTGAAACAGATCCTCCTACAGATGAGTAAGAGCCTGGTAACCTGCAGTTAAATTCATTGTCCCAATTTTGCACTCCTGAGCTACCATGAAAGGTCTGATTCTCTTTCCCACCTTTACTGGTCATGTCCATGAAGAAAACTCATGGGAATACTCAAGATTTCTCTCAGTCAGCCTGAACACCCTACTTCCTGTCTTGTAAAAGAAAACTCATGGGAATACTCAAGATTTCTCTCAGTCAGCCTGAACACCCTACTTCCTGTCTTGTAAATACCCACCTTTTCTGAGCTCTGATAATAGAGGGCCAGGATGAAGGAGACCAAACCTTTAGCAATGATCTCTTCTTTATTCTAAACTCTGTAACACACACACACACACACACACACACACACACACACACAATTTGGTTTTTTTCTTTTACTAACTTGGTGAATTATGATTAAAATGCAATAATCATGTTAAATGCTCACTCTGTGCCAGGCCTGAGCTGTAGGCTTCTTACCACAAGATTCTTTTGGCAGTCCCATCACAGAGCCAAGTCTTGTGTTCAAAAACCTCATTCAACCAAAACTCACCCTTCTTGTCTCTGCAGGATGACACTTTATGCTACATGAAAATTGACATTTTGAAACTAAATGAAGGACTTTGCATTTTACATCCCATTTTCCAAATCTGTCTTTTAAGGTTCTCCTGTCTCAAATGTTCCCTCCTTGGTGTTCATTATATACAAAATGGCTAGACAACTCTCCCTTAAGGTGCTTACTCCTTCTCATTCACCAGTAGCCTTCTGCCTGGAGCTTTGGCTTGGTACCCAATGAGGAGCTATCCTTATCGCTTTCTGTCCTCTGCCCAGATGAGTAGTCCACTGTGGACACCAAGACACTGCTTCCCTTTCCTTCTTTCCCTTTCCCTCAAATGTTGTCCATGGTCCCTGCACCATCAGCATACACTTGTAGAAATACCTTCAAAGGCAAATCCACTTGGAGTCCTTGCCCACAACATTTATTTCTTCATAACTCTTTGCTGCTGATTTTCAGTTTTGAAGACCATTACCAAGTCTCAGGGATATACACTGGGTGAGTCTTAGCAACTTGTGTCAGAATCTCACATGTACTTCATTATTTCCCTGCTCTGTGGCCTCCTGGCACCTTCTCCCTTATTTCTACGTCTTATCTGATGTAGTTCATAGCAAACTGCTCATTGAACGTCAGGCATCTATCCTCCATCCCTAGTAACACGTGTGAGTAGATCACATAACTTCAGGTTTTGCCTATTTCCTTTCAGCTTCTAGTTAAAATCTCTGGAGATGACAACACCCAGTCATGTGCTAAACCCACGTAGACAGCCCTGTCTTTGAAAGGCTTTCTGGATCATCTTGTTCATTTCTTTTGCTAATTTAGGCTCTCATTAGCTCTCATTTGGTACTACAAAGCCTCTTTTTTGTCCCCCAATTCTGTAGCTTCTATATCTTCCTCCCTGACTCTCTCCTCTCCCTCCTCCTCCTCCTGTCCTCTTTTCCTTCACTCCCTCTCCCCAGTGCCCTTCTCACACCCCTCAATGCCCATGGGAGACCCATGAGAACAGGCCCTAATTGGGGCTCTAAATTACTTCTTTCAAAGTTCTTTCACCTCCCTATCTCATTAGCAGATGGTTAATTTTTCTCCGTATGATGTTATGTGACTTTGTACAGTAGGACTATTACATAATGATAGGGGAAAAAAGGGAAGTGAATCGGCTCTTGGTGTGTTCTGCTTTGTCTAAAATGACAAGCTCATGGTGGCAGAGTAGGCAACAGAGGCAAAAAAAACCCTATTGGATCTTGAGAAATATATTTGAATAGTCAGTCAAGCACCTAAGAAGTAATTTTAAATTTTTACAGATCTATTTATATCCTGATCTATCTTTGACACTCCAAGTATATGTTGAAGGAGTAAATAATTTATGCCAATACATTTCTTTCTGGTGTCACTGTCTCCTTGCCCTACAGAATTCTTCCCTCTCTTTGAAGTCAGGGAAATAGCCTGGTGATGTCCTCATGACATAAAGCCCACTGTAGTCAGTTGGTCATAACAGCAGAGAAGGTGTCTTTATAGGGATCTTCCTTCTGAAAGCTGACTCTTTCCAGGGCAATGAGTAGGGGTTAGCCTTTCATTCTGTTTATTAACCTAAATTTCAGTTTACAAAAGCATCTGAGAGGTAACATCTTATAAAATGCAGAAAGGAAACAGAAAACTTATTTAATATTTAACCGCAAAGAAAACATTCACATCTTACTATTCTAAACAATTTTATGTTTCAATTAAATTTCCTGTTAGAAGGATTGAAACAACACAGAACTGGTTTCTTTAAATAAGATCAGCATATACAGCCGTGGATGTGGAGAGCAGAGAAAGGTAAACACGTTGAGTGTTCCTGAGGGAAACTGCAAACCGTGCGTGGATTTCAAATCACAGACTAATCCATAGGAAATTAATGTTACTACTAGACTGTGTGGGTAAGGAGAGCTGCCTGACTTAGCTGTCTCCTTATTTCAGGGCCCAAGAACATCCTTGCCATTTTTATAATATCCCTTTCTGTAATTATTAGTTATGTGAATAAAAGGACAAAGTTTATAGCGTCTACAGAGTTCATATTAAAGGAACAAAAGAAAGTAACATTTGGTTGTTGAATCCTTAGTGTCACTGCATAACTTCACATGTGATTCCAACCAAATAATATGTGGCATTCATATTTGTCACATTCTCTGAATGAGAGCTGTGAGGGTTTTACTAGTTATTCCTCTTAACTATCATTGGGAAAGGATGCTGATTGTTACTCCACCTTATAGGCAGTGAGACTAAGGGGCATAAACAGAGAGGGTATGCCCAGGATCACAGAAGGATGGACATTAGCAAGATATCTGTAAGGTAGACCTACTCACCTTCCATTAGCTCACAAGTACAGGAACACAGACCTGATCTTAAAGGAATGAGGCAGAGGTGCAGGAGGGTAAGTAGAGTCTCCTTGAAATCCATTCAAGGTTACTTCCTATCGGTCAGTTTGCAGTGCTTGGAAAACTCAGGGCAGGGACAGAGGGAACACAGTAATCTCACAGTAGCCTAAGAAACATGCAACCTAACCAAAACAAGTTAAAAATAAAACCTCGGGTTGGAGATGTAGCTTAGTGGTATGTGCAAGGTCCTGGGTTAGATCCCTAGCAACACACAAAAAAACTAAAAATTAAGAAGTAAAACCTTCACTTATCCTCTGTTAAAATGTTAAAAAGGAAGCATAAGCTATATACAATAAACACAATCTCAAATATCATATTATGTTCAATAAAGGGGGAGAAAATAAACTGTAGATTGTGACTATAAGTGAGGAAGTGAAGGGGAAGAAATAGAGTTGATGATAGAAAGAAAGGAGAGAAATCAGAGAGAAAACCAGCTCACACAGGTAAGTATAGTCTGAGTCCTCGGTTCAAGGGCAGACTCCCCCTCCAGCATCATACTAATCTATATGAGCCTCAGTTTTCAATCTGCAAAGAAAAGAGAACTAAAAAGAGTATGTACCCTGACAGGGTTGCTCTGAGGATTAAATGAGTTAAAACATGCAAAGGGCTTTAGTGTGTGCCTGGCACAAGGCAAGCACTCAAAACATACTATCACTATATATGTATTTGTGTGTGTATGCGTTCCACTGTATATATGCTACAAGCTGCTTTAGTGTATGTACTTCCTTTAAAAAACGTGTATCCCAGTTCTCTGTTGCTTTTTAAGTAAATGTTTTATTATGTATCCTAATTTCAAGAAGTGACTAGATAGAAATCAGAGGGTCTTTTAGGAAAACAATTGAAGAGGCAGTGCATACAGTTTGCCTAAAGGAGATTTTCTCCAAGGGCTTAGCATTAGAAAACTGCCCCATTTGAACTCCCCCAGAATCTAAGATGTTTTCTGTGCATTGAAGTAATAGCTGCAGAACTCAGAGATGTTTCTTCTGCTTTTCTCCACATCACACTCCAGTGGTATTTGGTCCTACTCTTGCCATACCTGCTTTCCCCTGAAGCTTAGATTTTCCTCTTGCAATCCTATTTTATTCATCTAAGTGAACATGTCTGTCTTGCACGTGTGCGCTTGTGTAAGTGCATACAAACACACAAATCTTTTAAAAAGTTAGTACTGAGCAGCCTCAGACTTTGAAAACACTGTGACATCTGAGGGCCTGGCCAAATTTGTTATGTATATTATGTGCCTGTTTCTTTAGAAAACACCCATGCCAAACCCTGCTCTCCCACAGCCTGTCATTTCTGGCAACACCTTGAGGAATCCCTATGACTAACTGTTCAGAAAAGTAAACTAAGGTGAAATAACAAAACCAACAAACTACCATTTGAAACTAAGTTGTCTCTTTGCTCTGAGAGCTGCCTTACTTTGAGGAGTACTCTTCAGTAACCGGTTAACTTGGAAATAGGGCAGACCTCCATAGCACTGACCCCTCAACATCAGAAACTTGGAGAACTAATTTCCCGCATGAGACATAAACTCTCAACAATTTTTTTTCCTTAGAGGTTTCAAGGTTAGTAGCAGAGATTATCACCCAGACTTCTACAGTACATTATGTTCTACCCAGTTATAAATTCGAAGAATGTTTTTGCTCTTTATTCAGGGGTCTTCATCTCATTCTCATTCCCAGAAACAGCTAGTTTTGAATCTTTTGTGAGCCATTACACAAGGCTGTATTTTCCCACTCCTTTTGCACTCATTTAATAGGTTGGTCCTCATTACATCTCTCCAAGACTTTTCCCTCCTCTACATTTGAATGAGAGATTTGAAGTTTGGAAGACTGGAGACATTTGCCATACCATCCTAGAATCACAGAAGCAGCAGAATGTGGTTCACAGTACCCTGACCACCAAGTGTCTCCTTGTCTGTTGCTTCCAAGAGGTGAGAGGCTGCAAGCAGAAGGAGAAGAGGGATGCCCCTGTTGGTGTTGGGAGGGGTCGGTCAATATCTGCTCAGGCTGCTAAAACCTGCCTTATCTACTTTTCCTCACTTTCATGAGTGCCAAATTTTATGATGGACATTTATGTGCCAGCAATTTGCAAACAAGCAATCAACAAACCAATGTAATTACAGTTAGGAATTTTTCTATTTCAATGGTCTCTGGGGCTCCACAGTAGTGCTAGGTGCCTGTCTTGAGTAGAAAGAGAATTCACTATATTATTGTGTATATTACGGTGCTTTTAGGAGTATAGAGAAGTATGGCAGAAGAAGGAGTGAGGGGGGGGGGAAGGAAAAAAAGAGTGTGTATGTGTGTGTTTGCATGCCTGTTTATGTTTCATTCTCATTCTTCTCACTGCACTTCATGGTTCTCAGTAGAACGGGGTCCTTGTCTACACTAGGGTTAGCCACTAAGTTTTATGGCAGGAAAATCTGAGGAATGTTTTTCTTTTATTACTACCAAGTCCCTCTGAGATTTTGCTCACTGAACATGTATTAGTCACCTACAAAGTCACTTAGGCAATTTGTAGGTGCTGTGGGTACAGAGGCAAGTCAGGATCCCGGGCCTGAGATGCTCCCAGTCCACGGTAAGCAGACACAGATGAGCATGAGGAAGTAGCAGCATAATTAGGGAGGCAGACATCCATATGCCTCATCCCGAGAAGAGTGTGGCCAAACTTGGAATTACAAGGGGCATTTCTTAGTGTAAATATCTACTTAGCTACACCATCGTGAACTTGAACCCAAGCACACAGCACTTTGTAAATACATACCCAAATCAAAGAGTGGCTGCCTCTTGTACTCGAGCCACCCTTTCAAAAGCAGCCATGTTCACTGTATGTATCAAATGCCATTTGGGGCAGAGGACTACTGGATGCTTTGCTATTTATCTTTATTTGTCTTAGCACTTACCATTCTCTTCTCATCACAGGAACATTCTGGATCAGCAGGCCTTCTTCAGGCTGAGCTTCCAGCAGCTGTGCCCATGGTGTGAGGATGGAGGTCATAAAGGGTAGACTTGTTGCAGACAGAGAACAAAGGCTAGCTAATCTATATCTGCTTGTTGCAACTGAACAGGGAATTTCTATTTGCCAGAAAAGCCAGAATAGAAATGTTAGCTTGGGCATTCATACCCTTGTTCAATTATGTTTTCTTGACTGTAACAAAAACAGATCTTCACAGTTTTTTTCAAATACATTTGGTCAGTCAGTCAAAAAAATTGAAAACCATATCATAAGTATTTAACTTCCATCTAGCACGAATGACAGGGTAGAGATACAAGGGAAGGGAATCATTTCAGTATCAAGTTTTTCTTAAAGAGCGTTAAGCTAAACTCAACTATACTAGAATACATTGGGAGGAGGGATCAAGTGTGTGTCAGAGGATTTATCCTGGGTCTTTCTCTGTTTGGTATCTTTTCCTGATATCTTAAACCAAGAGCCCTATAACACACTCATTTATTGACTGTCATCAACAGGCAACTGTGTCCAAGGAACACATATTGGGTACAAGGAATAGAAAAAGGTGAAGACCAGTGTTTGGGCTTCATGCATGGAAGGACTGAAACTTTCAAAGAAAATGAAAATGAGAAGCATAAAAGTATCATAATTTATTGAAAAAGATCCTAAAATGAAAGAATACTACACTTGAGTTACATGTCTGACACAGTTGCAATGAATTATGAAAGAAAGTCCCACGTAGAAGGGGCAAGTCCAAATCCCAGAGACCAGTGTCAGAGAAATCCATTCCTTCCTACAACACAGTGCACCTCTACCACTATCTGACACAGGCAGGCCCAGGCCAGTGCTGACTGACCTTAAGAAGCTAAGAGGTCAGAGGTGAGAGGATCCAAGTCAGACCAGTTCTGCCAAGCTTTCCTGAGTTCCAGCCACTGTCCCCTTGTCTCCCCTCCACACCTACTAGTGTGGCCTACCTCACTCTGGCTCTGATCTTTCCTATGGCTGTGGACACCAGCTCCCTCCTGCACAGGCTTCATACCAGTCCACCAGAAGACCAGCTCTTAGGTATAATGCTCAATGCCCAGGTTTTTCTTCTTTCCCTGCCTCATACTTAAGATTCTTTTGGATTTTTTTTCCCCCACAGGCAACCTTCCTGGGTATGGTCCCTTTTTTCCTTTTGAGTGAATTATCCTTTGAATAAAATGTTGCCATTGGCAGAGCAGCACAGCTGATCTGAAGGCTCCAAACAGACAATGAAGGAAGGTATGCGAGAAAGTGAGGCGGGCTAGAAGTAGGGAAAATTTGGGAATCATATGTGGGTTGCCCACATCTGGCTCAGAGACGGCTCAGACCACCATCACCTAACCAGAAACCACCCATGCCCCTCCCCACTCATTGATTATTTGAGGAGAATCACCTGGTTCCTCCATTACCATAGATAAGCGTTTTAAAGGTATCCTAAAAAGAGAACCAAGCTCTCTCTGCTGGCAGACTCCACCTGAACCCACCGTGCTCCCTTTTTGTATTTTCCTTCGCTAATATTTAATAAACTCCCTTTACACCCATGTGTCCTGCCATGGATTCTTCCCAATGGGACACAAAGAATTTGGAAGTCTTCTGATCACAGATTGAACTGGCACTGTTAACAGAAAGAGATCCTCATTCCTATGAGTATTCTAGGTACCAGACAAGCTGCAAAGCACTTTCCCATAACCTGTCCCATACAGTCTTCGTGATGACAACGTGCAGGAGGTTCAGGAACGTAGAATGTTCAAGTTCAGAGACAGCTACAAGTTGCAGAGTTGGAACTCAAATCTAGGTCAGTCTTAATGCAAAATTCTCTTGTGTCTCACCAAGGCTGTCAATGATAAAACCCTAAATTGGATGGATTGTGGGGTTTGGCCATTACAGAGGACAGGATTGGTAAACACTAGTATGGCCACATCACTGTTTTAGGCCAGCAAGTGTTCTGTTTAGTCAGTGGCCAAAACCTATCAGTTTTTAAGTATTTGGGTATCATTGTTGCCCTTATCTAATGAAATATATGGCAAATAACAGATGTTTGACTTCTACCTCTGACAAACAGAGAGTAAACTGAGACTGGATATGCTCTCTCACCTAAAGTAACTAAAAAGCCAGATAAAATATATGAAACGTGGTTTTTGGATGCTGAACATCCTTGTGCAATGCACACGGATGACTCCTGAGAGAAGGGGAACAAACAAAGGTAGCCATACAATTGCCCAAGCTGACCATCAGGAGAGCTGTAACACAGGGAGAAGGACCCCTGGAAGAGCCCAGCTGCTTCCCCAAGTATAGACATAGTTGGTAGCTGGGAGGCCAAAGCAGACAGAGTTTACATGGCAGTGTCAGCAAGAAGAGAAACATACACACACACACACACACACACACACACACACACACATACACATGCACACACACACACATATAGAGGAAAAGAGGGAGAGAGAGAGATGCAAAGAGGGTATACTCCAAGTTGAGCAGAGAACTGATCAGTGTATATGTGTGAGGCTGGGGAAAGAACCACACAAAAGGGTGAGAGGGAACAATCCATAGGCATCACAAAAGGCTGGAAGGAGTCTAGATCCCCACTGGCTAGAGTACAAAAGCCCTATAACTCATGTGGTATCAGGATGAATGCTTAGAATGTCACTGCCTAAGTAGCAGGGCAAAATAGGCCTTGACAAAAGACTGTGTTGATCTCTTGTAGCAAGGTTTCATAGCAAGCTTCAAAAGGTCCAAATTGTTTCTCAGTAACATAAATGTGTCCTAGAATAGATCTCAAGGATACTCATAGGAATAGAAAAATATACAATTCTTAACAGGGTAAAATTTGCAATGTCTGGCAACCAATGAAAAATTATCAGGTGTAACAGGCTAATCGCCAGAACTTTGAACATCTTATTTTATGCATCGAAGAGAATTAAGATTTCAGATAGCATTAAAATTGCTAATCACAGCCAGGCACAGTGGCTCACATTTATAATTGTAGCCACTCAGAAAGTGGAGAATGGGAGGATCATGGCTCAAGGCCATCCTGGACAAATTGTTTGCAAGACCCCCTATCTTAATCAATAAAAGCTGGGCATGGTAGTGTATATCTGTCATCCCTGCTGTAAGGGAAGTGTACATAGGAAGACTGAGGTCCAGGCCAGCCTGCTCATAAGCTTGAGGCCCAATTTGAAAAATACCTAAAGCAAAATGGCTCAAGTAGGGGAGCACCTGCTTAGCGAGGCCCTGAGTTCAAACTCCAGTACTGCCAAAAATAGAAAATGATTGCTAATCATATGACCTTTTGAAAGATTATTCTGTATTATTTCAGGAGATCCCCCCACAGGGAAGAGGGAAGCACAAGAGAAAGTTGAATAATTTGGTATGAGAAGGATTCAATCCACCATTGTTGGCTTTAAAGGAAGAAAGACCAAGGAATGCATACAGCCTCTAGAAGTTGGAAAAGGCAAAGGAACACAGCCCAGATGATGCCTTGATTTTAGCCCAGTGAGATTTGCATAGGCTTCTAACCCACTGAACTGTAAAATAAATCTCTATTGTTTTAAGCCACTACTAAGTTTGTGGTTACTTACTAGAGCAACAGTTAAAAATATGATGCACTAGACATACAAAGAAGCAGAAAAATGTGACCCATAATAAAAAGAAAACTAAATCAATATAGGCAAAAACATAAACAATGCAGATGAAATAGTAGACAAGGATATTCAATGGTCAAAACTGTGTTCCACATGTTTAAGGAGATAGAAAAAAGATGGCACATGTTAAACAGAGAAATGAAAGATTAAGAAAAGATTCAAAGTGAACCTGTGGAGATAAAAATAAAATGTAGGAGATGAAAATGCTTACACAAAATTAAATGCAGATTATACATTTTACTAAAAAGTTAGTGAACTTGAAGAACAGCAATAGAAACTATTCAAAATGAAACAGAAAAACAGTAACAATGAACAGAACATAAAAGATCTGTGAGACAAACTCAAGTAATCTAATATGTTTTTAATTAAATTCTGTGATGGAAATGGGTGAGCCCAGAAAAGCATTTAACATGATAATTGCAGTAGGTTCTTCAAATTTGATGAAAACTGAAACTCACATATTAGAGAAGTTCAAACATATAAAGCACAAAAACCATGAATAAAAGTAAACGAAGGCACACTATAACCAAGTTACTTAAAACCAGCGACAAAAGACAAAAGCAGCCTGAGAAAAAAGATGTATTTGCATACAGAGAAACAAAGATAAAAAATGAGAGCATAGTTGTTGTTGGAAACAATGCAAGCCAAAAACAACTGAAGTAGTACCTTTAAAGAATTGAAAGAGAAAAAGAGATCTAGCAACCTAGGTTCTACACCCAGTGAAAATATTTTTGAAAAATGAAAGCAAAAGAAAGACTTTTTCACACATATAGGCTGAAAGAACCCATCACCAGCATAGCTACACTAAAAGAAATATTAAAAAGGAAGTCCTTTAGGTAGAGACAAATTGTATGAGATGTAATCTTGATCCACATAAAACAATGACTACAGAAACAGTAAATATATGGTTAAGTATAAAATACTTTTTCCTTTATTTTCAAACTCTTTAAGAAATAATTGACAAAGAAAAAGCAAAAATACAAATGACTTATATTGGGTTTATAATACATGCAGATGTAAAATGCACACAAGCAAATAGCATGCAAAATAAGAGGATGATTCATATATTATATAATTCATATATATAATAGTAAACCAACAAGGGAGATAAAATTATACTCATAAAGATACTCAATCCAAAGGCAGAAAAAGAAAAAAATGGACTAAAGAATGGAATAGACAAATAAAATCAATTAGTAAGATAAAAGATTGATTTTTAATACAATCATACTAACAATCATATTAAAAATCAATGGTGTAACTATCCCAAATAAAAAGCAGAAATCACCAGATTGGATTAAAAACTATATACTATGCTAACACTGATCAAAAGGAAGCTAGAGTGAAGGGGCATTATATCAACCAAAGCAGGTTTCAGACCAAAAAATATTGACAGGGATAAAGGATCATTCCATAATGTTTAAGAGGTCAATTCATCAAGTACAGAATATGTACTAACAGAACTTCAAAATACATGCAGTAAAAATTAATAATATGGAAATATAAAATAGACAAATCCACAATAACAAAAATTTCAATGACCCTCTCTTAATAATTAATAGAACTTACAAATAGAAAATTAGAAAGAGTATACAAAATTTAAATAACACTATCAACCAATTTGACCTAATTGACACTTATGGTATGCTTTACCCAACAATAGCAGAAAACACAATGTTTTAAGCATAATGGTGTAGCTGTCAAGATAGACCATATTCTAGTTATAAGCCGAACAATAATAAAATTACAAAGACATGAATCATAAAAAGCATGTTTGTGGATCAAAAATGAATTAAATTAGGAATTAATGACTAGAAGATATCTGGAGAATTATCAACTAATTGGAAACTAAACAACACATTTCTGAATAACCTGTAATTCAAAAAGAAACCAAAAGGGAAATTAAAAAGCATTTTGAATTAAATGAAAATAAAACATACAAAAACTCATTAGAGACAACTAAAGAAGTACTCTTACAGAGAAATTTATGATATCAAATGCTTATATGAGAAAAGAAGAAAGGTCACAAATCATCAACCATGGTGTGTACCTTAAAAAGCTAGAAAAAGAAGATCAAATGAAACTTGATATAAGAAGAAAAAGAAAATAATAAACAATAAAAATCATTGAATAAAAGAAACATCAATTAAACAAAATGCTAGCTCTTTGTGAAGATCAGTGAAGGAAAAAAGAAGACACAAGTTTACTGATATTAGGCATAAGAAAGATAACATGACTATAGACCACACATATATATATATATATATATATATAAATATATATATATATATTTATATATATTTATATATATATAAAATGCTCATATATAATGTTATGGAAAAGTTTATGTCAATAAATTTGACAACTTAGATAAAACAGATTTCTTGAAATATACAAATTACCCAAAGGTCATTTAAAGAGAAATAATGAGTTAGTTATCTATTAAAGAAACTGAATTTGTTGTTATAATCATTCCCACAAGGAAATTCTAAGCCCAGAAGACTTCACCAGGGAATAATAAAGAAAAAGTACAGATTCTACACAAACTTTTCCAGAAATATGAAGGAAAAGAAATACATCCCAATTCACTTTAAGATTCTAGTATTAATCTAAAAACAAAAAACAAAAACAAGAAAATCACGGACAAAATTCACTGTGAATTTGATGTACAATTTTAAACTGAATTTAGCAAGTTGAATCTAATGATGTAATGGGTGAATAAAACATTAGTTGGGGTTGAGTAGGTAGAGGGGAAGATTATAGAGGGAACAGGAAATTTTTTCATGTGACTGATATGTTCATTACTGGATTATGATGACTTTGCAAGTGTATTCATATGTCAAAACTGACCAAATTGTACAATTTAAATATGTACAGGTTATTATATGCCAATTATACTTTGCAAAATCTATAAACTGTAACAGATGCCTTTAGGTCATCTGCAAAACTGAAAACACTAAGCTACTCATGGTGGTACATGTTTGTAATCCCAGCACCTGGGAGGCTAAGGCCAGAGATTGTGAATTCAAGGGTAGCCTGCTCTACATAGTGAATTCCAGGGCAGTCTACTACACAGTGAGACCCTGTTTTTTCCTCAAAAAATACAAAACCAGAAAGAAAAAAGAAAGGAAAGAACAGTAACTCAAGTGAAATTCACATGTGTTCTTTGCCTTAACCAGGAAATGCTTTATAGAAAGGCATGGCTGTCCTATGTGTGCACATTTCTGTTTCCAACAGGAGATATTTAGTAGAGCTCAGTTTAAACAAGCACAGTGAGATACATGCCCATTCTGCAATTTTAGAGGTCAACAGGAAGCGTTCTGGGGATTATAGATGAACTAAACAAATTTTGGCATGAATCATGGTCTCAGACCTCAAAAGAGTTTGAAAACTGTAGATGATTTGGTAGGGTGAGATTAATTCTCACTTTCAACTCAATCCAAGAGAAAAAACTGTCTCGCAAGCAACATAAAAACTTGCAGGGTTTTAGATGTCACTGCACATCTGAATTTACTCCACAGAAATTCTTTTCTCAACTTGTTAAATTTCAAGACTTTCCCATGGAGCCATGAGCAGAATGAGAAAAACACAGATGGTGCAGCCTCACCGTAGTAATGATTCAAGGCAAGGAAACCTTAAACTGTTTGTATTTCAGATTAAAATACAGCCTAGGAGAGAAACATCATCGGCCTAGTGCTAAAATGAGTATTAAGATAAAGCTAGTTTAGCGACTGTTATTATTACAATGCTATTATTTTTTAGTTTGCAACCCATGAGAAACTCATGCATCCTCCTATTGCTTCATTTAAAACTGGTATTTTAAGTAAATTCTACATGCCCAATAAATAGGGTCTATTTATTTATTCCAAGGCAACAGACCCCACGGTACTATCCACAAAGGCCTCCCTCCTGGTGCTCTGTTTATGGGGCTGCAGTTACAAAAAGGGTTCTGGGCAAAACAAGAAATGACACCATTGTCGTTGACAGGAAATCTCCTGGCTCTGTGGAGATTCTTTATTGAAAGAAATACAAAACCCATTTGTTGTTAGCAGAATACATGGATTTATTTGGCACTGGCTTTGCTTCTTGTGGACCCCCTTCCCCCACAGGTTAATGACAGTCAATTCTGAACATCCATCTTTTCTCCTTCCAGCAGGTGTTTTCACACATTTTTAAATTAAGTGTCCCAGAATGGAAAGGCTGCCATGACAGGAAGGCAGTGGAGGAAACTGTATTTGACTGACAGGTTGTGGAGCCAGACAGCCTGTGTTCATATCCTAACTATGCCACTCACAAGCAGTGGGACTCCCAAAAGAGTACAGAGCCTCTCTGGGCTTTAGTATGATTATTTGTAAAAATGAGGTAATAATAGCATCTATTTCACTGGGTAAGGGTTACATAGAATAATAACTATAAGATGCTTAGAAAAAGGCCTGGCACATACACAATATGTGTAAGCAATGTTTATTATTAGTACAGTTCTGCTGGTTGAACAGCATTTGTGGAGCAAAAAGGGTGACAGCAGCTCCTTGAAGCTGTCTCCTTACAACAATGACAGCAGGAATAAGAAACAGATGTGTTTCCTCTAATGATACAGGACCAAAAAGACCAGTCTCTTAAATATCAATAACTATATAACACCACCAATTATTGATTACCTTTTGCATACATTGCAGTGTATAAAGGGCAATTATATACATTATCTTATTAATGCATACAACAACCCATACAGCAGATGCTAGAACTCCCATTTCCAGATAAGGAAACTGAGACTACAGAGGATAAAAGATAAATCATCCATCCTAGCCCTCATGGCTGATAAGCACATTCTCCAGGAACTGCCTGGCTCTTGGCCCACTGTGCCATGTGGTTTCTTAATCCAAAAGGACCTGATGTGTTCTGAGCAAAGGCATTCAGGAGGAAAACAAATCTGTTAGGAGGCAGAGTTTCCAGCAGTGCATAGTCTTTAAAACTATTAAAGGAAGGACAGTCTTAAATACTGCTAGTGAAACATAACTTCCTTCTATGACCTGAACCTAGAGAACAAACAGCATTGCTGGCTTATCCAGGATAACACACTTACCACTTGTTCCCTGGTTTTTCCTGGGCCTGTCTCTGGTACTAGAATTCAAGCCAGGTTGTTCAGTGCTTACATCCTTAGGGAGGATACTCTACCAGAAAGTGCAGAGAAAAGAAGTGTGTGGCCTGGTACACTATGGCACCTCTGGAAGGACTGAGGCAGCAAGATCCAGAGTGAGTTCCCTGTTTCCCAGATAAGAGGAAAGGGGTCTCTGCTGCTTAAAGGAATCCATTTTCATGTCTGTTTGATTAAATGTTTTTTAATCATTTTCATGATTAAAAGGTAAAAAGTATGGATAAGTTAGATAAAGTTTTATCTTATAATATCAATAAACTCATAATTATCAGAAAACTCTCAAGATTGATTTTGAGGGGAAACATAATAATTAAATTTCATAATACATAACAATTCTATAAAAATACAATGGACTAATTCAAAATCAAACTTCTAATTACTAAAAATGTTTGCAATATACACAACATACGGTAAATGGGCAATATCTTCAAATACAAAGAATCCTAATAAGTCAACAAGAATTAAAGGAAATGTTTCCACAGGAAATAAGTAAAACAGACAAAAAACTTACAAGAGAAGAAATAGGTAGAGTCACCAACTTCTTGGCAAATACTTAAAAAGGAATAATAACACTTTTAGCAAGGACTTGAGAGATAGACCAGCAATGTTGACCAATAATAATTGACTCAGTCAATTATACACATAAGAATACTTACTGACATGAGAAAATCATGCCTTTTTCTCTCATTGGTAAGAAAAAAGATAAGCAACTATATATTTGGAATAATAGTAATTTTTTTTTTTTTAGAATTAAACACATTTGGGTACCCACTTTTAGACAAAGCAACTGGAAGGAAATACATCAAGGAACACATAGTAGTTATTTATGAGTTTCCAAATTACAACAGTTTTTTCTATTTTATACCTTCATGTATTAGGAAGTTTTATAATAGAATTATGCTATTTTAACTTTCCTCAGTACATTCCAAATTCTTTTTTGTTTTTTATTTTTTCCTGATTTCTGCCTTCTGAGTAGCTAGGATTACAGGAGTGAGCCACTAGCACCTGGCTCATTCCAAATTCTCTAGGAAAAAAAATGCCCAATCTTTTATGGGAATGGATGAGACAGGATTCATGTTTCACACTCCCTGATGTTAGTGAGACATGCTGCTGATGCATAACACTTCTTTGCAACAGTGTTGTTGTTGTTTTCCCATGAGAATTATGTAAGATTAGATGGATAAATCTATTGGAAAATTTAACTTTACATAAAATGATTTTTAGAACTAAAAGTCTAGTTCAACGTACTAACAAGATGAAGAGAACATAAATCCCAATACCATATGAAGGTCAATTATCCCAAGCAAATGATGTGTTCAATAACTGCTTCCGATTCAGCATATCTATAAGTGGGGAAAAAGTAGTTTGAAAGGAATGTTCTTCAGCAACATTTTTAAACCAATCTTATTTACTTCGATGTAAAATGTTTAGCTTTGTGTTTGGATAATTAAAAATTAGAATTAAAATTACCTTTTGGCACTAGAAGTTAAATGGCACAAGAACATGGTACTGGGGATTCCTTTTGGGAAATTAACTTTGAAATGTTACTCACTTTCTAAGTAGAAATTACTCCTTAGCTATTGTTTTTAAATGTTTAGAACCTTAAAAAGGTGTTTAGAACTTTTTAAAACACTATTTTAGCTTATTCTTTGTAGTAACCTTTGACATAAGCTTTTAAATTCCTACTAGGAGTTGACTTCAAATATCAAAAGTTGACCTGATAACATTAACTGTAGAAAAAAGGTTGCGAAACATTTTTAAAATGAAATGTTAAAATACAAACACCAGTAAATTTAGAAATAGGAGAAGAAACTCATATGGAAAGATTTATAGTCTTCTTCCCTTAGTAGGTATTAGCCAGTGCCTTACATAAGTCAGGCATCGTTTTAGGAATTAGAGAGAAGACTTTGGACAGGACAGATTTGTTCCCTACTCTCTGGAAGCTCACCTTCTAGTGGGGACAGATAGAACAGAAAAAAAAAAACAAAACAAAAAAAACAAGTTGCTTTCACATGGTGATGAGTGCCAGTTACCTAGGGGAAGAAGAGGAAGGAGGAAGCCATTTGGTTAAGGACAGTCTGTATGGAAACATGACTTTTGAGTTGAACTCCCAACAACAAGGAACACCTGTGATGGGCAGCTAAGGATGAGATTCCTGATAGAGAGGGTGGATCAAGCAAAGACCTGAGGGCAAGAACAAAGTTAGCAAGTCTTGGAACTAAAATGAGGCGAGTGTGGCTGAGGCCTGGTGGGCCAGGGGTTTAAGTGAGGAGATAAGAGATTTAGTTGAGTGCACCCAAGGGTCTCTTTATCCCCATTACTGAACTGAATGATCACTGTCTCTGGTGTCTACTGACTTTCTGCTTGGGCAGTCATTCAAGATGTTCTAAGGTCAAAAAGAAAGAAAACCTCTGTGAGTAGTTTTCCTTTCATTCCAATTTCTGGAGGATGTATACCTATATACATATACTTATATATGTGCATAAAAATATATATACATATATAAACAGACATATTAACATACATGTATACAAAACATGTACAGATACATATTCATAAACACAGACAGACAGACACATACAAACAGGTGCTTTTGAACAATGGGCAAGGATTCATACCAGAGAATCCGTGGTTTAGAAATCATAGTATAAGTAAAATTGAACATTAATGATTTGCAAGTACTTTAAGCTCTGGAGGGAAAGTTAGCCATAGGTGGTTGGAAGTTTTTTCCAAGCTGGAGAAACTCAGTATGTCAATGAAAACAGAGGTTACTAATAAAAGACACATGAACGACATGAACAGGTATATTCTGAAAATAGCAGAGTTGGAAAATGCTACCATTAGAGACAGAGTCAATAACAACAATGACGGCTGCCAGAATTAAGTGGATTGGTGTCACTTAAGTGACATGATCTAAATAGAAAGATACTCAATCCACTGTGTGAGAATTCATAAGGTATTTTGTTTGCAGAGAAGTTAATCTTGCTCACTAGAATAATCCAGAAGATGAAATAAGAAAAGGCCACTATGGAAAGTTACCTAAAATAATATTAATTTAGAATAATATGAAAACAGTAATATCTGAAATCCAAAGATAATAAAAAATTTTATTTGCTTTTCAGAGTTACAGAAATGACTCATCAGGGAGCGATTACAGTGCCTCTTGTATGCTACTGTAACCTTTGGTATAAAATCTATTTGATGACATTCAATTTGACATGACTGTCAATATAAATTATACATCTATGTGTGGCTAGCACTGTGCTAGGACTTGCCTCTGCTCATAAAAAGCAAAGCCCATAAAGAGAAAAGCCATCATGTCAACACCACCTGGCATGCGGCGTGTATTGTTTTACAGAATCCTATCAACAGAGCAAATAATGGGAACAAATTGACTACAGCCCAGGGTCAAACCCTATGATAAGAGCAAAATTGCCTGGGGTGGGTAGGAAAAAGCACTACTGAAATTGGCCAGAGCTACCAGGGAAGGCTACTCCAGTGAAGTGGGGCTTGAGGCTGCCCTTACAGGCGCTGGTAGAATTCAGATAGGTGGAGAGGCAGGGGAAGTTAATGATTTCAAAATCATTAACAGCTGAACAAGAGCAGCTCAATCTGATCCAACTGTGAGTCTGGAAATATTGCCTAATTATTAACTAGCAGGTGGAAGAACAGGGAACCAACCACTGGTGCCACTGCCAGGCTTCCATCTGGCAGCCATACCCTTGGGAGGCCTTTACATTGTAGTTCCAGGGAAATACAAAGAAGATCACATCTTTTGCTTACTGAACTAGCAAAGGAACTTTTTAAATAACGCAAGGATACTAAAAAGAAAACACCCAGGCAACTCTGATGAAAGTGGAAAACCCTTTGGAAGTAATTTGGTAATGTCTCAAAATTAAATGAAATGACCACACCATTTGATGACCTGGAAAGTGATCTTAAAGAAAATGGGAAATAAAAGTCCAAATATACTAACTGCAGAGTTATTTATATGATCTGAAAATTGCACGCAGCTAAAAGGCTACTAATAGGAGACTAAAGAAATGGAAATAGATGAGTGTGACTCTTCACCCATGGAGCTGTGAAGGTTAATATGATTTTAAATACTGACTATTGGCATGAGGTTAAAAGGGGTTGAACTTTTGTAGAGGGAAATTTAGCAATATCAAAATTTTAAATATACATTTCTCTTGGTCAGTGCCAGAGTAGGAATTGAATAGTTAAAATACCTGAAGTACCTGAAGGCTTTTATTTATTCTAAGGCATCTTCTAATTTTTTTTTTTTTCCAAATTCAAGCACCCACAACATATTTGACTCTGGAAAGAAAGGATAATGTGATAGGTATCATTGGTAGGCTCATTGTTTAATGAGACAATGGAGGACAAAGAGCTAAAGGGATTTAATCCTGACTAGCCCTAACTTCATATGCTTAACAAAAGTCAAATCATTCACTGGTGTTCCATGATGTAACTGGTGGGAATTTCACAAGCCTAACTACAGTCTTGTTTATGTGAAAACATCTCTGTTTAGGTACAGAACCCCATTTCAAGACGGCAAACCACTAGGGTTTGGTGAAACAATGTGTCTGGCCTGTCATCTTCTGAGGATCACCCTGTTTCCACTATACTTGGGAGAGAGAGGCGGAGGGGAGGATAATTTGTTGGTTGTCTGAGCTGGCAGGTGTGAAAAAGCAAATAAAAATAACTTATATGTAAATAGATGCAGTGTAATGCTTGAAAACGGTGAGGATTGTGGGAGATCTGTTACTCACAAGTATTGCATATATTTGGAGAGCAGGTTCAGAGAGGTGAGACATTATTTCACAGCAGCAGAAGTCATAAATTTCACCATTTTTAAAAGCTCTGTGGACTTCAGTGGGTTTCACAATAATCAATTAATTGACCAAAGTAAATATTTAGAATGAGTTACAATACACTGAAATCACAGCATATAAATGAGCTGTAGACACCTAAACTTATTCTTTGTAAGAGGAGACTGGCCAAAAGGAAGAAGACATTGCACCAGATGGTTGTGTGCAGTAACTTCAGTGGAAACATAATATACTTACTCAATTATTTATCAAGGATAATTCCTGCAGAAAGTAAGTATATAAAAATTTTGGCAAGTTCAATACTGTGTCAGCCAATAATGTATTCCCTTCTCAGTGGCTCATTATTTGATCCCAGACCGGGGAGTCACTATCTTTCTGTCTCAGTCTCACTTTCTACAATAGGGACTTCTGCCCCAGTCAAGGAAGCCTGGGGCTTTCTTTTCAAGGACTTTACTCTTTTTTTTTTTTTTTTTTTTCATTTTTCTTTTATTATTCATATGTGCATACAAGGCTTGGTTTATTTCTCCCCCCTGCCCCCACCCCCTCCCTTACCACCCACTCCACCCCCTCCTGCTCCCCCCCTCAATACCCAGCAGAAACTATTTTGCCCTTATCTCTAATTTTGTTGTAGAGAGAGTATAAGCAATAATAGGAAGGAACAAGGGGTTTTGCTGGTTGAGATAAGGATAGCTATACAGGGCATTGACTCACATTGATTTCCTGTGCGTGGGTGTTACCTTCTAGGTTAATTCTTTTTAATCTAACCTTTTCTCTAGTTCCTGGTCCCCTTTTCCTATTGGCCTCAGTTGCTTTAAGGTATCTGCTTTAGTTTCTCTGCATTAAGGGCAACAAATGCTAGCTAGTTTAAGACCTCTACAAGGAAAACTATACACTTCTGAAGAAAGAGATTGAGGAAGACTATAGAAAGTGGAGAGATCTCCCATGCTCATGGATTGGTAGAATCAACATAGTAAAAATGTCTATACTCCCAAAAGTAATCTACATGTTTAATGCAATTCCCATCAAAATTCCAATGACATTCATCAAAGAGATTGAAAAATCTACTGTTAAATTTATATGGAAACACAAGAGGCCACGAATAGCCAAGGCAATACTCAGTCAAAAGAACAATGCAGGAGGTATCACAATACCTGACTTCAAACTATATTACAAAGCAATAATAATAAAAACAGCATGGTACTGGCACAAAAACAGACATGAAGACCAGTGGAACAGAATAGAGGATCCAGATATGAAGCCACACAACTATAAGCAACTTATCTTTGACAAAGGAGCTAAAAATATACGATGGAGAAATAGCAGCCTCTTCAACAAAAACTGCTGGGAAAACTGGTTAGCAGTCTGCAAAAAACTGAAACTAGATCCATGTATATCACCCTATACCAAGATTAACTCAAAATGGATCAAGGATCTTAATATCAGACCCCAAACTCTTAAGTTGATACAAGAAAGAGTAGGAAATACTCTGCAGTTAGTAGGTATAGGTAAGAACTTTCTCAATGAAACCCCAGCAGCACAGCAACTAAGAGATAGCATAGATAAATGGGACCTCATAAAACTAAAAAGCTTCTGTTCATAGGACTTTACTCTTTATCTTAGCTTATCTATCCTAAGTCAAAACCTTTTCCCATGTAAAGGTCCATTTCCAAAAGTATATCATTCTAATTCTACTTTGTCTTAATTTTCCCTCTGTCACTTATTTCCCTTTAGTTACCTCCCAATACATCTGCTGCCTTCTACTCCAACAGTAGTCTGCACAAGGTATTTCTACTTTCATTTCTCATTATTCTTATTTCTCCTTTCCTCATTGTGAAAGAGGTTTTTAACTGTTGGTCCAAATTTAAGTATGAAAGAAAAATGAAATATAGTGCAAGAATGAAATATTGTGAATCCACTGGTGGTGCTGTAACCACTAATACCTCGTTCCTTTGAGTAGTCTCTTTTGGCTTTTCACAGGGCTTATGAAAATGTACCAACTCACTAGATCTTCCTGATATCACTCAACTTTACCTGACATATGGCTCCTGTCAGGGATACCAATGACACATCCCCACCACTACACACTTCAGTTTTGTTTTTTGTTTTTTTTTTACTTGACTTCTCAGAAAAAAATCCATGCTAGCCGCTACATGGCTGAGATAATGTGACTTGGCTCCAATAACATTGCAAACATTTCTGTTTCCCTTATAATTTTTTGGCCACCTACTCTTCTAAGCCCCCATAGCTGGCTTATCACCTTCTTCCAAAGTTTGAACTGCTGGAAATTGTCAAAGCCAATTACTACACCTTCCTCTGTTTGCTCGATGGCATTTCTTTCATGTCCACAGTGCCAATTATGTTCTGTACACCAATGAGCATTGACATCTCTGTACATGACTATCCCTGGTGCCCTTGACGCTTAGGCTAGACCCACATATACCCTCTGCCTACTTAACATCACAGGAACCCAAACTTGAGCTGTACAAATCTGAATACTTGATCTCTCCCATATGTTTTCCTTCTGTGTTTCTATTTTCATGAAATGATACTACCATTTACCCAGTTGCTGAAACTAGAAACTTGAGAATCATCTTGATTCCTCTTTCTCATTCCCTTCTAATCAAATTCATGACAAAATCCCCAATCTTCTACCTCAAAGACATACCTCAAATTTGTCCTCACCTCTCCAACTCACTATCATTCTCAGGTTAGAGTTATACTCACCTCTTTCTGGACATACATGGCCTCTAAATGACCCCAGTGCTTCCCTCTCCCCATCCCCCAAACTCCTTCGCTTCTAACATTTAAATTTGATCATGGAATCATTCTGCTAAGAAGATAAACAAATCGCACTTGACTTATCATAGCATTAAGTCCAAGATCTTTCCCAGAACATACAGGACCTCTATCTATCCCATTCAACTCTTTTCCTAATGGTTTTCACCTCATCCACCAAACTGGCCCTCTAGGATTTCTTCAAGCAGGTCAAGCCATTTTGCCCTTGGGGTTCTCTCATACTTTCTTTCCTCCACCCTGTTCAGAGCTGGCTGCTTCTCATCCATCAGAATCTCAGTTTAAGTTGTATTTCCACAGAGCTTTGCCTGGTTACCTGAAGACCCAATGACAGAGTCTTCCTTTTATGCTCTGTCACTGCAGCATTGGATTATTTCCTTCAAAATAAATATTAACTTAGTTACTGTCTATCTCCATCATCACAGAATAAGCTCCAAAGCAGAAATAACTTTATTTCTTCACACTGAGAGTTGATTGACAAATATGAAAGAGAAGGAGTGCGGGCTAAGGTCAAGTGGTGAAATTAGAAACAGCATAAGTTCCTAAATTTTGGGTGGGGGACTATAATATTAATTCAAAACAATAAAATTTGTTTTTTTTCTGCATACTTTGGTTTTATTTTTAAATACACATTTAAAAACCATATTTTCCCTTAAAAGTCACTGGAGTCTTTGAATTTTCAAAGTATGAAATGAATAACTTTACCAAGCTACCTGGCTTAGAAGCATTTTAAGGAAATCCTTTTCCTGTCCTCAGCCAATAGAAATTGATGCAGGGCTCCAATATGATGGATTGCCTTATTCTGATCACTGTAAGTTAGTGCCAAAAAGGCTGAGGCACAGCTTCGCAGTCATCTCTGTGATTTCATACTAGTTGTTATAAATAATTCACATAAAAAGATGCACCACAAATAATAAGGGAAAATAATAGGTAGCACTGTATGTTTTAGAATTACTGTAGGGAGGAAGTTCATTTTCAGCCAAATCAGAATACTACTTTACCTCTCTGACATGTAGTTGGCTGCAAGAACCAATAACTGGCTCCAAGAAACTTACATATAAATTCTTAGAGCTACCTGCTGTGGGTACTGAGGCCGAAAACCTGACAAAAGATAATCTAAGCCTTTAAGGAAGGCATGTTGTAATTTCTTCTCTTCAAATTAGGAAGGGGAAAATGGTTTGTGTGGATCTAATAAAAAGAGAAGTGGATAAAAGGTGTGATAAGTCACACCTTTGTTGTGTGCTGTTTTATTAGTCAGTTTTTTCATCACTGTGAGAAATATCTGAAAGAAACTGTTTAAAGGAGGAATGATTTATTTTGGCTTACATTTTCAGAGGTTTCAGTCTATAGTTGGTTGGCTCCATTACTTTGGGCCTGAAGCAAGGCAGAAAGGTGGGAGTATATGGAAGAGGAGGCTGATTACCTCATAGTGTCCAGGAAACAGAGAGAAGGACAGAAAGGGTCAGGGACAAAATACCCTTTGAGGCATGTTCCCAGTGAACAAGTCTTCCTACTAGACCCCACCTCCTAAAGTTTTCACCACCTCCCACAGTAGTAACACCAGCTGGGGACCAAGCCTTGAACACATGAACTTGTGGGGGGGGATATTTCATACCCAAAGCCTAATACCAATTCATGACAAAAACTGTGTTAGGAGACATGGGGACACAAAGATGAATAAACAAGTTATTTCTGTTAAGAGGGTTATCATTAAGCAGAAGATACAGTCGGATGCATGCATGCATGCTTAGACTGATACAGTATAAAGAAACTTAAATGGTTAAGTATGGTCTCCTAGCAAAGAGAAAATGGTAAGTATTAAAGATAAAACAATGAAGAGTTAAGGAGACTTTGATTCTGAATGAGAAGAAATGAACACAGTCATTAATTTGATCTCTATCTCAGTTGCCTTGTGAAACAAGGCTTTTCTTTTAATGTTTGCAAAATTCTTGCAGTAGTGAATGAAGGAAAAATGTAGCCTCCTCTTGATTTAGTCTTTTGCTTAAACAGCCAAGGTTAAGGTTTAGCCTTCTTTTCAAAGTAGTCAGTTTCACTAAGTGAAAAATACAAGGTCATTCACAAATCTGGTAAGGAAAGGAAGAGGCAAGAGTACCTGGGGCCTTCTTTGATAAACATGAAAAAAACTGAGAAAACAGTCATGATACATGATCTGCAGAGCTTACTTACACCTTCTCCAGATCTCTGCCTCCTCACCCATGGAATGAAAGGGTGGCCACAGCCATTACAGAGCAGCAGTCATGACTCTGTGCTACCCTATGCCCCAGGCCTCAAGAAAAGCCACAGATGGCAAGAACATAAGCAACACAAGTCCCAGCCACCACCATGGATGCCTCACTAAGCCCACCAAGTAAGTGGGAAGCCATCTATGAGGTGTGTGGCTTCACCCCATGCATCCTGCCATGGAGTTGCTAAAGTTTGCTAAGGACAATAAAATGGTGGGTTATATATGCTCACCTAGAGGAGGGGAGAGGGATTGATCAACATGCTGGATGTCATGAGGAAAGTGACTGCTAAGAAAGACTGAACCTCTACTTTCCAAGCATAATAAAGCCTTTACAGGAAATAAAAAGAAATGAAAGGGCTGGAGTAGATCAGTGTTAACAGAAATTACTTCACATGCATATGCATACTGGTGCCAGCTGCTTGGAGTGCCATGTTGAGATAGGAGAACTAGCAAAGAAGGTCCTCTGATAAAAACGAACTCTGTCACAAGCCCCAGCATAGTATAAGACGCATTCATAACGTGGAGAAGCTTGCTACAGTTTTAATGGTATGCTATCTGTGAAACTGCTCTGAAGTGACTGACGTGCAAAATATCAGTATGTGATATTACCCTCTGAAGTCCTCTCTAGCACTCCAATTTTAGGATTCCCCTAACACTGAGCTGGAGCTGTGATCCCCCCATATAGAGGCCACTATATTATGACAAATTTTTATTTCTTTGTATGTCCATTATTTTTGACCAACTCTTGCTTTTAAGTTGCCATTTACATGAACGGGAGAAGCATGGCCTTGTCTACTATTCACACTAGGCATGGCCCAGGGAAAGGCCCTTTCGAGCACAGTGCTTTATTCACTCATTCAGGGAAGAAGTTCACCATGTGTCCACTGCACACACACTATGAGTCCATGGTTTGGCAAGGGAAGTGGGCCATAAAATGTTTATTTTTGCTTCTTTCCTGCTCATATTTTTGCAAAGTTCCTAATTTTCTATAGAGAATTGTACATTCAAAAATTATATATAGAAGGCTGGGAGTATAGATCAGTGGTAGAGCACTTGTCTGACATGCTTGAGACTCTAGGTTTGATCCCCAGCAGGACAAAGAAAAAAAAATTGGATATAACCATGATGAAAAGCAATAACTAAAATAAACAAGGCCACTGATGTGGGATCTTTGCCTGTACCCTAGTTATTGTTTACTGATAAGACAAGAACAGCACTACGCTCTTGCTGAGATTACTTGAACTGAGGCTGTAAATTTTTGAGCACAGGAGGATACTCTATATCTTTCTGTTTGGGCTTCTTTACATCTGTCCTCCCGTACTGGTTACTCAGCAGATGCCACTGCTAAGTCAAAGACCTGGGAGTTGGCAGGAAACTATCTTTCCCTTTCTTGCACCTTGTGTCTTCAAAGCCTAGGAGATCAGAGTTCCTTGCAATGATTCTGCCAAATCACTCACATGGCTGTAGGTATGATTAACTCTGCAGGAGTTCTCTGGATCCATTAGAGAACAAATACTAAAACAACAACAACATAAAAACACCATCACTACCAAAATAAAGTTACCTTAACTGTAGAGATACTCTTCTTGTGGTTCCTGTTGAAAGCTACTATGTTGCTTTATTTCCTGATGGTATTAACTAGGTGCCCATCATTTTAGCAATGGGTGAGTTCACGTGTTACGTTTTTTGATTATTAAGATTTTCCCTCTACATCACGGAATGTCAAGCTTCAAGAATCTGAACCTCCTCCTTTGATAGGGGACATAGCAAGGCTCTGGAAAACTATGATTTACCCATAGATGGTCACCACGTGACAGGGCAGAATAGGGGTCAACATCTCATCTCTGTGGCCTGCAATACTCTGCTTCCTCCCCACTTACCTTACTCTTCCTGCATTTCTGTGCCCTTTCCAGCCTTTCCTGGGCAGTCAGAGCCTGTGGTACCATGAGCTCCCCTCTGCCCTTGCAGAAATTCTGCCCTGCCCAATCCTGGGCAAGTCCCAGTCAGGATGACACAATCTAGACAAAGATGAAATCATCATTTTCCTCTATTATTTTTCTAAATTGCCTTTTTCCTACCCATGACTAGGCAGTATTTTCTCACAGCTGGGGATGAACAAATTCGGAAAGATGTTCTCAAATACATGGTTTCCAAGAGAGAGAGGCCACTAAGTCTTGAAAATATAAAATGAGCATTTTTGAGTGATTGCACAGCTCATGAAAATGTCTCTGGTTAGAAGCTCATCAGCAGTGATTCACTCTGGGCGAGGGGTCCCCTGTGGAGCCTTTAGTTGCCTTACATTAGGGCGTTGAGGCCTATTTTTCCTGCTGAGACAGAATAAATGGCTAGGATGCATTAACCGATGGAGGTCACAAGGGTCCCATCCAGTGAAGTGAGGGATATTTCTTTAAAGATGCCCTCGTGATTAGAAAGACTTAGTGGAACTTGAAGACTTCTGTATTTCTCCTTCCCCTTAAGGATAAACAATCCTTTTGTTCTGTAGACATTAACTTTCAGAAGGAAAGCCTCAAGGTCAAAACTGTATCTTTTATGAGAGCAAGAAAATGTCCCTGATAAGAAAATCACAGTTTATTACAGTTCAATAATGTGTGTCTTTTCGAGATAAAATAAATTAAATGAGATTATACACAGTATGTCTTAGTTTTCTTGGACTACTCTAATGAAATATCATAGACTAAGTGGTGTATAAAAAATGAGAAGCTTATTTTTTGCATTCCTGCAGGCTGGCAAGTCCAAGGTCCAGGTCCTGGCACATTCAATGCCTGGTGAGAGTCTGTGTCACAAATGCCTCTTCTTGTTGCATCCTCACATGATGGGAGGGGCAAGGGAACTCTCCCGGATCTCTTCCCAAAGGGCACAAATCCCAATCATGGAGACTCTGGTTTCACGACTTCATCACCACCCAAAAGTCCTACCTCCAATACTACTGCCCTGGAGGCTAGAATTTCAACATGAATTCTGGGATCCAAACATTCAGACTATAGTACAGTGCTTGAACACAGAAAACAATCAATACACAATTTTTTAATTTGTATCTGTAGCTACCTTTAAGATACTTCTCAGTTCAACTACTTTTACAAAAAAACTTGCAATTGTAAAGTTGCACTGTAGATAAGACCACAGAAATTTTATATCCAATAAGCTTTCCTAGCCATGTCCAAGTCAAATGGGGAACTTTGATGTTTCTCCACCAGCCCAGTACCAAAGTGCTTCGAGGACTCAAACTTCCATTGCAGTGTCCAGGACCTCAGGTCTAAAGCAGGCCCAGACTGCTTAAAAAGCTAAACATTGATCTACCATATGATCCAGAAATACCACTCCTGGGGATATACCCAAAAGACTGTGACACAGGTTACTCCAGAGGCACCTGCACACCCATGTTTATTGCGGCACTATTCACAATAGCCAAGTTATAGAAACAGCCAAGATGCCCCACTACTGATGAATGGATTAAGAAAATGTGGTATTTATACACAATGGAATTTTATGCAGCCATGAAGAAGAACGAAATGTTATCATTTGCTGGTAAATGGATGGAATTGGAGAACATCATTCTGAGTGAGGTTAGCCTGGCCCAAAAGACCAAAAATCGTATGTTCTCCCTCATATGCGGACTTTAGATCAAAGGCAAACACAATGGGATTGGACTTTGAGCACATGATAAAAGTGAGAGCACACAGGGAGGGGTGAGGATAGGTAAGACACCTAAAAAACTAGATAGCATTTGTTGCCCTCAACGCAGAGAAACTAAAGCAGATACCTTAAAAGCAACTGAGGCCAATAGGCAAAGGGGACCAGGAACTAGAGAAAAGGTTAGATCAAGAAGAATTAACCTAGAAGGTAACACACACGCACAGGAAATTAATGTGAGTCAACTCCCTGTATAGCTATCCTTATCTCAACTAGCAAAAACCCTTGGTCCTTCCTATTATTGCTTATACTCTTTCTTCAACAAAATTAGAAATAAGGGCAAAATAGTTTCTGCCGGGTATTGAGGGGGCGGGGTGGGGGGGAGAGGGAGGGGGTTGGGGGAGGGGGGAGAAATGACCCAAACATTGTATGCACATATGAATAAAAAAATAAATAAAATAAAGCAGGCCCAGAAATTGACAGCCCAGGCTGTTGAATGGTACAGGTAACTTGTGGAAAATGCTCTGAGCGATGGGTGTGAACCTAGGGGAATGTGGCTTGCTCTAGTGGCTTACAGAGGAAGATGGTTGTCACTGTTCCTAGAATGGGAAAAATCAGAAAATAGGAAAAACACTTTTCACAGAAACCAAGTCTTCTCTTTCCATTCTCTGAATAGGAAATTATCCAAGGTCCCCTTCTCTTCTTCCTACACTATTTTCCACTATTCTTCCTATACTATTCCTACACTATTCACCAGTAAAAGTAAGTAAGACTAACATGTTGGGATCCCCAGCATACTCTACATTACAAATGCTAGAGATTACAAGTTCCTTTAACTTTGATATTATCTTCTCCCTCTTTGTAGATAAACAAACTCAGAGAAGTTAAATAGTTTATCCAGCATTACAAAGCCAAAAGAAAAGATCCTGGACTCAAACCTAAGACCATAGGAGTAACAGGAACTAAGAAGCTACTTTGCTGAAGAACACTTGACTCCTTACCTGGGCCCACAGAAATGTGCATAAAATTACCTTATTTTTACGGTGTGTATGTGTGTGTGTGTGTGTGTGTATGCATTTATTCATTTGATTATTCTCATAACCCTGTGGGGATGACCATCATGTCTTACTCACAGCATTCTGCTTTACATTGCTGTTAGGCCTGGTCAGAGAGTAATACAAATTAGATCACTGGAAAAGGTCCTACAGAGCCTTCCTGAAAATCTTCAAATTTTAAGCACAATAAAAATCGATCTGTATAAATCAAATAATTGAAATATTTTTAATTTAAATGTAACACAAAAAAACATCTCTATGCATGATTCTTCTGCCCCCTCACCCATGATTTATTTACAGCTAAGGTGTTTGGTTTTTTTTTAAGTTTGTAAAGCTAGGGCTGGCCTGAGGCAAAAACATAAGAGGTTTTGCTTCAGTCATTTCCTTCCAAATCTTGATAGAGTAGAAATGATTTAGGCAGACAGACATGGATGTCAGTTCTAGCAATACTTCTTTCTACCTGGACAACTGTGTATAAGTTAGTTAATATCACCTAGTCTCCTCATTTATAGAATAGGATTATTAATATTTACCTAGCAGAGGATTAAATGAAGCAAGATATTTAGAGTATTTGGCACATATTAAATGCTCAATAATTAGCAGGTTTTGTTATTATCCTTTTTAGTGTTCCCAGTAAAGTCATTCATATAGTAGTCTCAGATTTATACTGATTGTATCTCTAAAGAGTACATGAAAACATTTTAAAAGACTTTGTCTGAAAACTGCTTTTCCCCATGAGACGTAACAGGCATAGGATTTATCCCCTTACCTAAATAAAAAAACATCATAAAATATACAAAATGACAGTTTCCAGACACTGTACAACAGTAGGTATAGGACAAAGATTATTGAGAGAAGGATCACTGAAACCGCTGATTGTCCCAAGCCCACTGTGTAGGAAGTGCCAGGACTTAACCCAAACAGTGACTGAGGTCTATCTGAGTTCAGCACCCATGAGGCCAAGGGCCATGGAAGATGCAGGGCAGAGCCAATCAGAGAGACACCTTCGAGATTTTCAGGGTGTCCCCTCAGAGGTGTGCTCAGTTTCATCAGGACTGGCATGTAAGGAAAGTACAAAGCTGGGGCAAAGACCATGGGAAAGGAGCAACTGGAGCCAGTTCTAAAGCTCACAGAGGGCTGGGAACAGGTGACGTTTCCAAACATCAGAGAGGAGCAACCTTGCAATGTGCTGGGGGCAGGTTCCCAGCAGTCATTTGTTACCTTGGAAGTGGAGCTAAATTATGTCTACTCCAAAGGCAACTCCGGAGCCTATACCCATGGTTAATAATTAGCCTTGAGAGAAGCAAACCAAGGAACTTGACTACATCCCTAATCAAATCTCAAAAATATTTAAATGAATTTAAAAAATGTAGTACCCAACAAGCTGAAGTTTAGTGTTTGGCAACAAATAAAAAAAATCACAAAGCACGTATTGCTTCTCAGCCTTTTGGCTAAGATCAAGTAGTACAAAAAAAATCACTAGACATGCAATGAAACAGAAAAAATAAGACCCATCATCAGGAGAGAAATCAATCAAGAGAAGGAGACTCAGAAATGGCATGGATAATAGAATTAGCAGATAAGTACACTAAAGCAGCACTTGTAACAACACTCCACATGCACAGAAGGTGGATGAAAGCATAAGCATGATAAAAAAACGATACTTTTTTTTTTTTAAAAAGAAGCAATCTGGAAAGATAATGCTCAGTTATAAGAAAAATATATCCCAGATGTCAGATAAAGGGGTCAGTGGTCATAGCTACCCTTTATGCCTAACCATGATTAAAGACATAGATGCTATGCTTTAGAATTGTTTAAGGACCAGTATAAACAAAATTTATATATCTTTATACAATTATTTGTATAAATGAATCAAATAGTACAGTCATTAAATTTTATAGTTTCCGAGTACCTCGCTCTCTGATGATGGAGGAAATACGGAGGTGAATTGGGCATGGTTCTCGCCCACACACACACACACACACACACACACACACACTAGTGCAGTCAGTTATATAAATGACAGTTATGTAAGTGCATATTGTGAAGTACCTACAACTCATGAACACAGTATGCAACCACAGTAAATAATAAGGCTGCAGAATAATAAAAAGAAATAAATGGTAATAAATGATATAGAAGTTACTATACAATGATTGCATATTTATAAATAAAATTCTTTGATATTAAAACAAAAATCCAATGTACACTAATATATGTGCACATCTACACACACTTATTACCAGGTTAGGAACACTCAAGTTAATTTTCTTGGAAGGGGCTTGAACTAAGGGCCTCATGCTAGGCAAGTACGCAACCACTCAAGCTAAGTCTCCAAGCCAAATTAATTTTAACATGGGAATTTAACTATTTGACTCTTCTGATGAATTAGAATGTATACTCTGAGGGAAGGATACAATTTTTCAGTATGGATACAAATATTTCCCTATGGTCATGGAGCTATTAAAGATATCAAAGCTTCTCTCCTCCAGAGGAAACTAGGAAAACAAGGAAATGTGTCTGTTTGTGATGTACACATGCATATTATATATACCTACTATATATATGTATAATTAGATACATACATAAATATAAATGTAACTATTTTTAAATGTTTTCTCTAGTTATAGTCTACTAAGTAAGGAAATGACTGGCATAGTCTGAAATGCAAGTTAGAAGGGCACATACCAGACTATGATAGAACAAATAAAGATTAAAATAACCAAGAAGCATAGAATAACACAAAAAATTCAAAATGTAGTAGCATACATAGAAAGAAAAAAATACACACTGATAATTCAGAAGAAGTCAATCTAATATAAAGCCAGTAAATTTATCTTTTTCATTCTATGGATGAGAAAAATTATTACATTAACTATTTGATAAAAGATTTCATTTCACAACATCTCCAGACAACAAAAATATACGCTATTTTAAATTGCGGAGTTATTTGAGAACAACCCTCAATTTTGCTTAAGTGAGGTCAATTACCTTGTACAGTACATGGTATCAACAGAAGCAAGTATGTTTCAGAAACAAGTTTCCACAAATTCTCTTACCTCAAGGAATACTGTAGACACACATGTCATAAGCACATCACTAGAATGAAAGTTAAAAGAGAATGTGAAACCAGCACCTCTGGCAATATTATAATTAGTAGATGCTCAATATTACAGTCACATATGGAGCTGTCTAAGCCATCTACCTGCCTCATCCCTTTTCAGACCCACAGCAGGCTTCTCCATGTAAACCCCATCTCCTCTCTTGCAACTGTTCAAAAGAGTCCCTAAAAAACAATTTGGGTAACTTAACAAAACCCAACACAAGTTAGGGTCACTTCCTATTAACTAACTTGCATTTCATATAAAATGTATACCCCTTATCTTGGAAGGCACGAGCTGACCTCCACCAACTTCTGCAGGTTCAGGGTCTACATGGTATTTGACTCCATGTCAAAAACCACCTCTTGCCTACATGTACCTATCTTTCACTTCCTTGAAAGAGCCAGGCTCCTATCACCTCAGGCCATTGCAGAGGCCCTTTTTTGCTTGCAGAATTTTCTTATCTTTTCAATTGCCCCGTTTATTGCCCCGTTTCTTCCTGCTCTTCCCCTCCTGTTAGCTGAATAACTCTAATTTATCCTTCAGAGCTTAACCTAAATATTACTTCTTCAGAGAAGCTTTTCTGACTCTCCTCACCCAATACCTGCTGGCAAAGGTAGTCTCCTCATCTCTCTTTATAATACCCACAATGGTAATTGATCATCTGCACAATTATTTAGATAACATCTACTTCTTTAAAAACACAGAAAAGCCATAACAGTATCACCTGTCATATAAATTTGTGTTTCTCTGGGTCCTTGCAAAATACAGTGCACATTTTGAACCTTCAGTAATATCATAGTGAATTAATAAATATAACAATGTACTGTCCTTATGTCCTGGGGAGAAAAAGGTAAATAACTGTGTAAAGTGTAACAAGACTGTCAAAAACACATGAGATCAGGAACATAAATTGTAAAACATAAGTCAAGGGCCTATTTGTTTTCTGACACCAGATAATGAGAAGTCTTTCAATAAGATGGAAAATGAAAACAAAACAGAACTCTGGGCATCATCTTTGAGAGCTCCACTGCTATGAACCAGGCTTTCTTTCTGCCCTTAATCACACCCAGGTCAAAGCGTGTCACCATCAATATCTAGAGGGACTCCAGACAGGAAGCATGCTGATGTGAGTACTATTTTTATTTTAAAAGGGAGCAAGTGGGGTGCTTTATCAACAGCCAGTGCTTCTGAGTGTCTCTGTGAGCTGAAGAGACGATTTCAGCATGATTTCCAGATTGTGTTTGTTATTTGACCACTGCTTTCATTTCAAACCTTGGAGCCCAGCAAAGCACAGGGACTGCTGAATCACAAGAGAGGAAGTAGATGAAGAGGGATTTGGGGACATGACTGGAGGTCAGGCTGATACTTGGGTGAGCAACTGAGGACCCTTCCTATTTTCACAGCAGAAGTGTGTCTGGGGGTAGAAAAGCCTCCAATGTACCCGTAACCACCCACGTGCTGTGGCTGCTCAAGCCACATCTCCATAAGCCCCTCCTTCTTGAGCTATAGATACATAAAGCAGACTGTTTACCATGTGTTTCCCTCCAAGAGGTTCTTCAGATTCATCACACCCAAAAGGAAAGCAGTTCTTCCCACCCTTCTTCTCTTCCTGCCTTCCCCCCCTGTCAGGAAATTACCCTATCATTTACTCCATTTCCAAAGCTAGAGCCCCAGGAGTACTGGTGATTCTTCACTCTCCTTACATTCCATGTAGGCTCATTTGAACTGTGTCTGTTGTTTCTGCAGCTAAATGTCTCCAGAGACCCTTCACATGGCCGCATCTCCACGGCCACCATCATGACTGGCAATGCTGCCATTATTATCTCTTTGGGTAACTGTTACAGCCTCCTTTTGGATCTCCTTGTCCACTTTTCACACTGCAGGGTGGGGCGGGGAAGGGGGTGCTCTGTAGAGCTTACAACAGTCCTCTACAGAAACACAATGCTCATTCTACTTCAGTCCTGCTTTCCATTCTGCAATGGTGTCACCCTTATGTATTAGTAACACAACTGCTGATTGTATTAATTTGTATTTGCTTATTTACTCTCTCCTGTTTTTTTACACTAGACTCTACGACACGACAGGAAGGTCTGGAGTATTCCCAGTATTCAGCACAACATCTGGCTTGGTAAATCCCAGTTAAAAGGGCAATGCTTGAGGAGATGAAAGGATTTAACAAGTGCCTCTTCATATCTGGGCACATTAAAGAGGATAAAGGTATTTCTAGGAGGATTAAGCTACCTTAGAAGGAAACTAGGAAAAAAATGTTCTTTGGAAGCAGAGAAGAATTAAACTGAGTAAAAACATCAGTGAAGGGGAAAGGGTAATGAGGAAGACAGCGAGGAAATTACCCCATCCTGGCCCTCTCATGAGTCAGAAAGTAAAGTTCTTCTCAGAGCAGCAGGAAGCAATCAGTGATGGTGACTGCAGAGCTTCTGAAGAAGAGACAGCAAAGCACAAGCCCAGATACTTGCAAGTATGAAGTACTGGCTTCAAGATAATCACTGGCGAAGATGGGGCATGTCCTTGTGTATACCCCTTCCAATGGACCTGACAGGGAGGTATGAAGCCTTTTTTTTTTTTTTTTTTGATTGAATTACGACGCATGGCATGCTACCTACTTGAGTAAATATGAATGACAACTCAAGTTAGTATCACATTTACACACTGGTATAATGAAAAGAGAGAATTATAAGAATTGAATAGTGTGGTTCTAGAATGAAAACATTGATAGTATAGATTATAAACTGCAGAAATTGGTAAAGTCATTAACAGCTAAGCAAAGACAGCTAACATTAGGAAAAGAGACTTCAAAACTTTAGAAAAGAAGAAGGTATAATACTATAGCCAGAGAACATCTAAAAGTGTTCCTATTCTCCAACTCTCCTTCCAGCTGATTATAACTTTGCAAAGGAAACAAGGACAGCCAGGAAGGGAGGACCTGGCCACATAGATGGTGTCAAAGCTCAGGATTTGATACCCAGACTTTGGTGTATGACGTAAGAAGTCAGGTCCCTGGAAAGGGACAAGTGTACCACAAAAAGCTGAAAAGCCAGGTGTGGTGATCCAGCAACTCAGGAGGCTGAAGCAGGAGGATGTTGAGTTCAAGGCCAGTCTGGACTACAAAGTGAGACACTGTCTTAAAAAGATTTCAAAAAATATTTTAAAATGTTGTATATGTGCATGCACATATATATGTGTGTGTTATCTATGTGTATAAAAAGAAGATTGAGACGGTTTCAGGAGACAGCATCTGACTATGAGTGAGTTATTTTGAAACTTGAAATTAGGAAGTGGCATCATTCAGTGCAAACATAAACAAAATTGTAAATGAGATCATATGGAAATAAAGATGGATGATGATAGAGAAGGGGCTCACAGCAAACGGGAAAAATCTGGTGCAGATGGCTGTGTTCTACTGTCTCATGAAATGCTGATGTGTATTTTTAAAAGGTTAACATGTAGGAATCCTACATATTAGTTCCCACTCTGAAAACTGTACATTGCACATTAGAATAATAAAGACTTTAAGAAAACCCACAAAGTAATTTACCTGTGTTTAACTCTGTTTGCCACAATTGTTATACTCTACTTAAATATTTATGTGACAGTCACTCTACCTGATAACAACTGTGGTACACTAATATTTCAACAGACTAATGTTGAAAACCTGAGTCTATTACAATACCCAAAATATTGTTAATGAAACTAAACAATAATGATAAAAACAAACTCACAAAACTAAAACAAATTATGGGAATAAACAAAATGAAACAACAGTAAGTAGAGGTAAACACAGTCTCACTGGAGTGAGATGTAGGGCTGGGATGACACAATAAAATGATGCATTTTGGACAAGAGAAAACAAGTTTAGTTTAATTATCTCAAGTGGCACTGCACATGAAGATAAATGGAAGTTCATGAAAATGGAAACGGAATCACAACAATAAGAGGGAGGCAGATGGAAGAGGCACGTTTGTGGGAGTACATGACAGCACATCAGAAAGGTCTGACATGATGGCAATAAGTGATGTGATTTCTGGAGAAATCCTTTTTGATAAAATCAGAGGATATGAAAAATTTACAACTTGCTTTGCTGATAATTTAAATCTTTCAATAAACTGAAGAAGCAGTGAGGAATGGGATTTAGTGTCAGTTTAATTTTTAACAAATATAGGGAGAGTGCTTGGTCATTTAGAAATATCAGAAACGTTGGGAGAAAGCCAAGTGCTCATAAAATCCAGCCTCTCCATAATCCTGTCAGAGATATTTTAGAGAGGATTTCTTGGAAGGCATGTTACACTAAATAATCTTTAAGTCCCTTCTGCCTCTAACATTCTGCAGTCACACTGAAGAACTCCAGAGGTTGTCAGTGTGAATACTGAGTGAGAAGCAGCTTTCCCTGCTCCATGGATAAATTGAAAAGAAACAAATATACTATATATTGGGTATAGTAAAAAGAGAAGAGGGTGCTTCCTACAAATATATTACAGAACTGTAAGAACTGAACAATGTGGTGCTAGAATGAGAAAGATTGATCAGTAGTACAAATTAGATACTTCAGAAATTGGTAAAAATATGCATAAGAATTTAGTTTCTGATACAAGACAGGGAAGTCAATGAGGGAGTAGAAAATCAGAAGTAAGTATTAATCAATCTTTAGAGTAGGCAAACAATTCTATATTTAGAAATTGAATAAAGAACTCATAAATGAAAAAATTATATTAAAAGGCAAAAATAGACAAGACCAGATAAATATTTTTAAGAAACAAGGAGTTGAAGGATTAAAATGTGTAAAAACTAACCAAATATAAACCAATTTAAGAAAATTACCAAGAACTCTATCTGAAAAATGGGCGCAATATTTGAGTAATCTTCTTACATATAGGAAATATGAATAGAAAATAAAAGGGAAACAAGGTAGAAAAAAAGCATGTTAGTCACTTCCTGTCACTGTGACAAAATACGTGAGAAAATCAACTGCAAAGGATTTTATTTTGGCTCATGGTTTCAGAGGTTTCAAGCCATGGTGACTTAGCCCCATCACTTTGGGCCTGTGGTGACACAGTACATCATGGTGGGAACACATAGTAGAACAAAGCTGCTCATTTCATAGCAGCAAGGAAGTGAAGACAGACAAAAAAGAGGAGCCAGGGTGCCCTCTTCAAGGACACCCCCCCCCAATGACCTAACTTCTTGCTACAAGGCCCGACCTCCTAAAGGTTCCACCACCTTCAATAGTGACACACATTGGCAACCAAGCCCTTACTATATGGATCTTTGGGAGACATTTAAGACCAAATCATGAAAGAAAGAACTCAAGATAAAATAATAGAATGTTATCTTTGCATATCAAATTAGTAAATATTAAATACATTTGGGTATTTGGGAAATTAATTACCCTAATACATAATAAGAAACTTGAAAATGTTTGCTTCTCTGACCTATTAGTTCTAGGTGTAAGAATATATCCAAGGGAAATAATTCTAACTGCTGAAAAGCCCTATGCTTAAAAATGCTCACTGTGATAGTATTTATTTGGAAAAAGGAAGAAAGAGCTAGTATTTAGTGAATGCTTACAATATGCAGATACATGTTATACTTTGTAAGGTATTTTAAATCTCACAACAGTTCCATAAAATATGTTCTCTTTGTCACTGAAAAGGTAAAATGATTTTACATGCTGAGACAGATTAAGTTTGCTAAAGAAACTTGACTAGTAAGACTGAAAAGAAACAGTCTAAATGAAAACATTTAGAATGATTAAGCAAACTGGGGATGCTTTATTTGATGGATTATTTTCATTTCTTAATACAAAAGTATAAAATGGAAAAAACAGTTCAAGATGTTAACAGAAATGCGTAATAGAAAATTTTATGTTCAATATGATGGAAACATTTGCATAGAAGAAAATACATAAACCCTAACAAAACACAACAGAAACAGACCTTGCGTCAGGTCAATAAACGCAGCTATCTAGTAGCTCTGAGAATGGAGGATGAGAAAAGGAGGAAGGGAGGCCCAGAAAAACCCAAAGGCTCAACACAGTAGATAGAGAATGTAATTCAGGGCAGATATGGTAAACCTTCAATAACCAGTAGGGCTGTAAATCTTTTCATGGTAAGTTGCTGGGAAAATCATAAATTGGTCACAGTTAAAATGTCAGAAGACTCCAAATCGTAAGAAAAGAATGAATTATTGAGGGTTTAGCTCACTGTGGAAGTCATACAACATTTTCTGAGACAAGTGGGAAGTGAGACAAAAGTAAAGTAATTTCTGATGTATGAATATTTCAATTAGGTAGCTGGGGAAAACTGAGTGGAAAAATACAATCTTATTCTCAAGTTATCAGAAGAAGTACCTTTCTAAATCAGCTTTTGAGAAAAGAAACCATATAAACACATGTACAACCCATAGAAAATCCCATTTATGTATGTATACCCTGGCCCTACAAAAATGAGTTTTATAGCATTTTGAAGAATTTTATTAGTATCCTAAATAAGTATATGCTTTATAATTGAATCTTATTTTTTTTTCTGTCATGTGCCTGTCTCTTATCTGTTCTCACGGCTTCTTTTTATACTAAAAAAATTAAAAATGGGGCCGGACGTGTGGTGCACTCCAGTAATCTCAGCTGCATGGAGGCATAGGTAGGAGGACTGAGGTGATGCCTGCCCCAGGCAAAAAGCCCAAGGCCCTATCTGAAAAATAACTATAATGCAAAAAAGAGCTGGAGACATGGCTCAAAGGGTAGAATACCTGCTTAGCAAGTACAAGACCCCAAGTTCAAAACCCAAAGTACCAACTCCTCAAAGATATATGCACACACATATAATTTAATACAGCTAGTTCAGAGTTTTTCATCTATGGCCACTATTGACACTAAAAAAGATGGAGGGTGGAGGAGAAAGAAAGAAAAATGAAGAAACCAAATGCTTGGTGAATTCAGCACAAAGTACACAGGCTTGCAGGCAGAACATACTGACATCCCCACAGCAACTGATTCCTGTTGGTGCACCTTATCCACCCTTACCCAACTTGATGCGCAAAAGGAACTATTCCACTATTCCAATGAAGCCCTCAGCACAAGGGGCTGTCACACCTCCACGCACATCTGAGAGGACAGGGAGCAGGCCCATTTGCTTACTGCTGCTGCCCCAGCCTCAGAGGGCATTCGCTCAGTGAGTAAGTGCATGAGTGTGATTTAGCTCTTCGGAACAGCTCAAGTCTTACCCTCCTGATAACAAGTCCCTTGGAGCCCCAGTGACTGTTCTGGAAATTTCCTCCCTACTAGTCTGTACCAGTACTCAACACCTCATTCTAAATTTTTTTTTATTCTTGGTTTCCTGTTTTTTCTCAGTTTAGGGAGACATGCTTCTCAATACTTACAACACATATATTTATTCTATTTCCCAAAGCCCCTTTTACAAAGCACATGCAAAATCCTGAATAAACACGTGTTGAACTAAATGGTAAAATCTTTAAATGATCTTTGGCTTGGTGATATTTCTAAACACTACCTATTGCTTACATCGTATTACTATTCTAAAGTGTAGCTGACAAAAAACATAAAATTTAGTCTCAGTTGAGTTTCTAGCTGCCATTTCAGTGCTAAAAAAACTCACTTAAACTCATGCCTTTTGTTTCCCTATTTGTAGAATGGGAACACTGACAAGAGCAATGACAAAAACATGTACCTGTCTATTTCAAACAGAAGACTTCAATCCAATGGATAATGTATGAGAACAAATTTTGTTAGTTGGAAGGCAAGTATTACTCATTCCACTCACTAGTTTGAAAATGCAACTGGTGAGGCTACAGAGATGCTGTGTAGAGTGGTACCAGTGTGGGTGGCTGCCTCCAGAACCACTATCAGGCAGATGAGCAAGTTGATGAGGAAAAGAACCCCCAGCACAACACGCCAAACATACCCTAGTCATCAATCAAAGACCATGTTCAACACCCACCAGGCAGAGATTACTGGGCACCTGTCACCCACACCCTTGGCACCACTGTGTGCATCTTCTAAACCAGGAGAAAGCTTACCAGACACGAGCTGCTGTCCAGGCAACCCCACAGGAACCATGCCCAGGTTATTCATGGCTGTAGCCCAGGCTGTGGGATCTGTCACGGACATGTTGAGCTGGGTTGTGTCTATTGCTATACTCCCCAAACCATCAGCTGCTGCAGGAAAAACAAACCCCTGCTTAGAGTAGATAAGCAAGGTGCATCACTTTAAAGGAAATAACGTTTCTAGAGATACAAGTCTTCATTTTGCACATTCCCAAACCATAAAAAAAAAAAAAAAAGCACTACAATCTATAGCAACATTTTCTCCAGACATAAAGTGCTTCCAAATTCTTTTTGGGAGGAAACTTAATGACATGTATTACACACAGGCTGAGGTTGAGGAGGTCCCCTTGGAAACATGGAAGAATTGCTTCCTTCTCCAGGAGAAACATTAGTTAAGGGACAAGGTCGAGGGGCAAAGCAGCAATGATCTCTTGGCAAAGCAAGTTAACTAGCTTGTAGCCTAAGGATAAATAAATGCATCTGTTTCCAAGTGTAATTCTGGACCACACTCACCTTCTGACTATCCTGTTGAAAAGAGCAGAAAACAATTATCAAGGAGGAACACCAGTCCAGATTGAATTTTGTTACCTTGTAGCATATTCTTTCTTTTATAAACTTTTACACCATTATACTAAGCAAATGCAGGTGTCTACCTAAAGTGCTTTTTTCCCAGAGTATTTCTAATTAGCACTGGCTTTCATGAAATAAGTAAATGAAATTTACAAAAGAATAGCATGGAACTTAGGGAACAAAAAGAACAGAATGTGTTAAGTTTGACTTCATATGTCATGGTCTGATTTCGTTCAGGGTCCTGATCTCTGGTTCAATCCCCACTTTCCTGACTGAGCAAGCTTTTCCAGTGAGAACTCAACAGTCTTATTTGTGCCCTGGCTGCACCAACATTTACCTGTAGCCATCATCTGCGGAAGCTCCTGGGAACACTGGGTGATGCTCTCAACTCCACCTGCCTCTACCATTGAACTATGAGCATCCCGGGAGGCAGGAGCACTTTGATGGCTGAGTGGAGGGTCCCCTCGAAGATCATTGGATTCTGCAAAAAGAGAGGAGTGCAGTGAGAAACTTTGGTAGTTAGCTGAGAGATAACTTCACAGGACAAACTTTTCTATTTAAACACAAAAGCAAACAACAAAGAACAGTTTCCAGCAGTCTGGCAGGAAAGTAAAAGCTGCTTCCTGCCCATTCCTCAACAGCTGTCTTGTGGCTCAGTTTCTTGGAGCACTGTGAGCATGCAGGTCAACTCACCTAGCACTGGGCTGGCTCACTGAACAGCACCGTCTGGTCTGTGAGTGCACTCACACCCTGCGTCCTTCTGCAGAGCCTCCAAACCCAGGGCTTATCAGTCCCTGCACAGCCTCTTCCACGCACCGCGCGTCAATGGAGAGGGCAGACTGGGGCAAATGTAATTTTTTTTTAAGTTAAAAAATTAATTGATGTTGTTATTTTGGAAGACTGTTGTCTGTGAAATGGATTCAGAGAGGAAAAACAGGAGGAGGAAGAAAAGGCAAGAATCCTTTCACCGGGACGCCTGCAAAGGAAGGTATCTACGTAACAATAGTGAGGAAAAGCGAGGGAGAAGAATAGCAAGCTGTGTGCAAAAGGAATCCAGAGGTCTGAGCGGCAAAAGAAAAGCATTTGTTTCTTCAGCTCTGTGGAATGATAAACTTAACTGCTCAAAATTTGGTCTGAATTTTCCTTAGAACTGCACAGTTTTTATGTATATACATAGTATATGTGTATATACTTATATTATACTCTTAAAAGTATTTTTAATAAATATAAATGACAATAGGACATTAAATGAAGTTACAAAGGGCCTCTCTATATCACAATGTAAAATGCTTTCTCTCTACCCTTGAAAATGCAAAACCAGGACATTCACACATTCATATTTTAACAGGTATACTTTCCCTGTTTAAAACCTATATGAATGACCTGACAAGCTTTATCTCAAGTACATCTGATATAACATCCAACTTTAAATATTTATTTTTACTTGGGTGGAAATTTATAAATTTTTCTGAGCCACGCTTCCACTAATGATAGTTTTAGAATTAAATGTTATAGTTAGTATACGTAGTGTGAAGTTTGAATATTTTAGGGTATGTTCTTTTATTTCTTTGGTTCTTAGATCTAAAAATCAGTAATCCCTTGGGTACTGTAATTTTAAAAAGAGCTTCTTGCCAGTTGTGCAGAAGTTCAATCAAAATGGAAACTTGGGTCTCAGTATATCAAAGAATGGATGGGTAACAGGCACATGGTTTCTGTGGGTTCATCAAATCCCTGGCCTTCAATGAGAGGGGCAAGTAAGAGAGTGGGAAATGTTTTTCCAATTGTCTATTATCCAGCAGTGAGTGATTCCAACAGTGCAAGCAAACTATACTCATAACACATACTTCATATCTTGCTATTAAACTCTGCTACCCAAATGAATTTAGAAAGTGCTTATGCATATACCTCAATTATCTTAGGCACGAAGTGCCATCAGACAGAGATTCTTACAGAACAAAATAAATTCAACAGTCTGTAAGAAATATGTAGTTGACCTAATTGTCTGCCTTGTAGCTGTCTACCCACCAGCAGCGCTTCTATGATGAAAACTCAAAGCACTTTTCTCTCTCCACTCCAACCATTTCAGGGCACCCAGGCAGAGCCAGGCTAGCATGTGCTCATTCTTTTCTCCAATGGCCCTGTAGTAGAGCTGTCTCGGATCATTGCAAGGTCACTATTTGTCTTACTTATCTTCCAAATGAAGTGTAGTTGGCTGTCTTCCTTCGAGCTCAGATCTCCCCAAATGGGCATCAATCACAGGATTTTTTTCTGCCTAATGAGTCTGCAGTTCTGGAACACTGTATCAGAGAACATCACATGGCTTTGTGGGCTTCATGACTATGCCTGTCTGGCACATGTCATCTTGCCTTTTTGCTACAGTGTTTTGGGGATAGTGTTAGCTTGCCTTGGCTCTGTAACCATCTGTTCCAGTGGTAGCTCTCACTGGATTACATCCTCTAAATGTGCATCAAGTGTCCTGAAGGCCTAGGTCCAGCAAGTGTCCTACGCTTTTCATGATTATCTTAAAACACTGCTACTGTTTTACTGAAAAAAGTTTTGCTCCATTAGCAAGATGTGGTTTGTAAACCTTGACTTACCCTCTGATCGAACTCTGTGATATTCAATTCATTACATCTCTCCAATCTCCTAATTCAATGGTTTTAATGACACAGAACTTCATGCAGCTAGAAGATACCTAGGATGGTGTCTATAAAGTCAGTTCAGTCATATCTTAGATCTTTCTAGCAGTCTCAAAGCTAGTATGGCATTGTTTAGCAAATTTAAACTCATTTGGTCACATGACTTGGAGGAAAGATGATACTTGTAATTAATTACTACTTGGTAATTTATGAAGAACTGCAAGAGCTATTTCTGTATTCCACTAACATCTATTGTTCCTATTGGATATCTACCTCTTTAAATGATTTAAAACCACAATGCCTAATTTATCATTTGAATCAATTTCTCTGCCTTAGTTTTCTTATTTCTAAACTATAGAAAAGATTAATATTCTTAATGATGTTTATTTACACACAGAGATGTGGAAGTTAAAAATTATAGCTAATAAAGCACTTTGAATATAGTAGGCGATAATTATTACTATTTTATTTGGAAGTGTAGCGTTTCCATTAAGGTACCCTGGGATCCTTTGTGTTCTGGTGGATAATTATGTAATTAATTAAAAAACAGTGAATTACACTTGATATTTCTAAAAGTAAGTGTTGCCCTAGTTTTCTGTGCCACACCTAAATTGTAGCAAGATACTTCCACAATTCTTTTACAAAATAATGTCACTTAAAATACGTACAAATTTTTCTTTCTAGTTTTTTCTTTCTTTCTAGGCAAGTACCAAGGCTTTGAAGAGGTTCATGAGCAGTTATGAAAATGGAGGTTTCACAGGTTTTGCTGACGTGAAACAATCTGATGCACCAATGGCAAGGGTAAGACTGCAGCTTTGCCCAGACATCCACCCCTTCTCTGTAAAGATACACCTAAGTACAAAATCTCATGTCCAATTTCATCACTCTTCAATAAGATATATTTATGCTAATGGAGTAAATATGTTTTAAAACTCACCAAGCCTATGAAAATTCTATTCTAACCTAAAAAGATTGGTTCCTCCCAATCTTTTTGTTTATTTGATTTTTGGCAGTACTGGGGATTTGAACTCAGGGCCTCAAGCTTGCTAAGCAAGCAATCTGTCACTTAAGCCATGCCTCCAGGCTGTTTTGGTTTTTTAGGGGTTTTTTTTTTTTTGTTCTTTTTTTTTTTTTTTTTTGATAGGGTCTCATGTTTTTGTCAAGGGTTAACCTGGCTCATGATCCACTTAACTTCTACCTCCCATGTGGTAGGGGACCACAGGGATGTACCATCATTCCTGGCTTATATGTTGAGATGGTGTCTTGCTAAATTTTTGTCCAAGCTGGTCATGAACCATGATCCTCCCAATCTCTACCTCCCAAGTAGCTGGGATTACAGGCATGAGCCACTGTACCCAGCCTCCTCTCACTTTTAATAAAACTCCTTCTAGTCCTTTCTAGCTCATCTGGTACCAAGGGCACACATATTTTGAATAATAAAACCTATCTATAGCTGTTCATGAAACAGATTCCTATTAAAAGTAGAGATTAGCTAGGTATTGACAACTTTTTATTTAAAAAAAATGATTTTTTTGGATCTATTCCTTAGGCTTGTACCTACTTCAGTAGCAAAATAATAATAATAAGAGAAACAGATTTATTAATGTCATAAGGAATATTTCATGTTTTATTTGGAATATTCATGTTTTTATAGGAATTCTTCATTAGCATTACCATGGTTCACAGTAAAAAGAAAACTACATTTCTATTCACATATCACTCTCCTTTTGCTAACATTTAGCTTTGGTGTTCACGTAATCAGGAGGACACTCTTTTACAGTTATGGAAGTATTTCAAACATTAAAATAATAGAAATACTATTGAACAAATGCTCCTTCCATATCAATGCAATGACTTTTAAGTAACTGTCAATGATAATAAGGAAGGCATTTCTGCTTCTTGTGATGGCAAGCCACACTGAGAAATAACTTTACCACTGAGGAACAACTAGGAAGCTTAGTATCTTTCACCCATTTTGTAAAATTCTCACTATAATCTCTGCACAAACACAGGACCCCCAAGGACAGGCTCTAGTTACTGCAGAGGGTTTTTACACAGGCTTCTAAGGAGAATGGGTCTTACTAACTACTGGGTGTTTTGTTTTACTGCTCAGGGAGATGAGAGGAATCTGCAAGTTTTGGGGCAGAGCAGAATAGTTTTGTAAGATGTGAAAAAAGAAAACACAAAAGCTGACTGCTTTGAGAGGGAACAGAGAAGGGATAGTTGGTGGCCACTCATGAAAGATGGGAACTACAAAGAAGTGAAAAAAACAAAAGTTCAGGTATTTCATTGGGAAGAATATAATGTAAATCTTTCCCCTGTCCCCTCTGCAGAAATGTCAGCGAAGTCTACATTGCTCCTTAATTCTTAGGAGTAATTTTTTGAGTGTTGGGGGCACTTTGGAGGAGAGACTTTGAACATGATAATGAATAAGAAGTTGACAATGGAAATAACCTAACAGCCTACATGATAAAGTTTTCAAGTCTGTTAAACACACAGACTGCCAATAATTATTAATACTCACTATCTGCTGATTAATGGTAAGTGACAATTTCCACTAAATTTCAAGATGAGATTTAGTTTGCATGTGTTATGGGTACATTTCTGATCAGAGGATTGTGAAGTAGGAGTTTCTATAAACTAAAGCTAAAAAGCTCCTTTTTAGTGATGGAAAAGTTGCCTCTTGGAAATGGTATGGGGAGAGGTCAGAAGTGAGCAGAGATCAATTCAGGAAGAGATGAACTTTCTATCAAATTCATGAAGTCAAAAGGTCTTTTCTCACATCTAACGTCATATTCATGTATGTATAAAATTGCCGTGGTCTTCACATGTATTGCAATTTGACATACATCACAGCAAAATGCACCTGAGGAGAAATGCCACTCCTAGGCACGTTTTCAGTTTTCCCTTTAGAGCAAGCAGACAAAGGAGTTACATGGTTCCCCCTCCTTTGTGCTCCCATAGCACTTCGGACCTCTCTGTACCAGTACTGGTCATGTCATATTCTCATTTGTTGTTTATCTTTGTCTCCCTAATCAACTCTAAGTTTAGGATGACTTTGCATACCCTGCAGCTAGCAAGCACAGTACATGGAATGCGGCAGGTACTCTTTCTCTATATATAATTAATATATTTATCAGTTTATAAAATATATATTCAAACTCCAAATAAATATAAATATTATATATATTTTTTCCAATGAATTTATGCATGGAAGGAAGAAAAAATGTAAAAGGGAAGAAAAAAAGGAAAAGAAGGAAGCAATAAAGGAATAGCAACAATAAAAAGGTTCACTCTTGGCAGTTTGAAAATTAAAGAACACAAAGAGGAGAATGTCCCTAGGAAACTGGAATGCAGATAAATCCAAAGTGTCAAAGGAAAACAATTTTAGAAAAATCTGACAGGTTATGAGATAAGCTTTTGGTGCACTTAACAAGTCATCCACTTAAATTTAAGATCCCACACCTCCCTGGCAGCACTGCAGGGTCATCAGCAGGTTACAGTGATGTTCTTTTGTGAGATTTCTTGCAGCTGCTCTTTGAATGAGCAGAAATCTATAAATAGCTGCATCTTCAGACCCATTAGGCACTACATTAGTACAACAAAGGCATGTATGTACAGTACTAAAGAAGTGAAGTCATCGGAAGAAAGGAAAACCTTCAATCTTGCAAGTACCACAGAAGATGAAAAGCAGATTTGGCCAGTTCTCAAACATGAAATTCCATTATGGGTGTGCGATTATATCCACCAGTTTTTCTACTTTGTCGACTGGCCAATTTTAAATTATAAATCATCTTTCTTCTACCTCAGGGAGAGAATGGTTACTGAATGGGTAAAGTTTTACCTGTGACATTTATGCCTTCAAGGGGAGGAAGACAAAGAGAAAGAAGGAAGGAGGGGGGCAGGAAAGAGTCAGGGAGGGAGAAGGGGTGGGAGGAAAGGAGGGAGATAGACAGGTAGACAAGGCAGAACAGGCAGACAGACAAGACTGGTCTTCTCTGAAATCACACAAACAAAATGACCAAATTTGCCAAGGAGACTTACCTACATGGGTAAGTAAACTAACATGGGTAAGAAGAGTAAAGCTAATTATTTTTGACATGAGAAAAATACTCTTTAACATTATTACACATACATGTAAGTATAGAGAAATGACAGAGGTAAAATTATTTTTCTCAGGAAATCTTTGTTTTTGAAAAAGGTTGTACTTTATATTTCTAGACTGAACAAACAATAGAACAGCAATCTGAGATCTTAAAGAAAAAGTATGTCTCTTTCCATTAAAAACAGAAAAACATGCATGGATACTACTATAATAGTAAATAACTTTTAAGTTTCTGTGTAGCCAGGTTTTAAAACCCAGGACCTTCCACATTTAGACTATTTCAGACTTTCTGGAAAGGGCAAAATTATACTTGAAGACTGTTGATGAAACACACACAACTCATTCCCATCATTAATGGATGTCAATCACCCTCCCCCACAATCTGTTGTCCTGTATTGTTCTTTCCTACCTTCCAAAATACACTTGTCTCAGAAAAAGAGAAAAAGTTATCATTACTCTCTCTGCTGGTGAGTGAATTATTAAAGGAAGCAACATCAGCTGTAAACCGAAGCCTAGATCCATTAATGCTAGAAGAAACTCACATGAAGCAAAGCTTTTCTGAGCCCCTGGGATTCAGGACAAACATATCCAGGTTCATAGAGCACTGAAGCGTGAAGAATTCAGCGACAACAGAGAGATCATCAATTCCAACTTTTCCCAAGCACAGAAGCCTCCAGAAATGTTTCTGATAAGCACCTGTCTAGCCTCAGCTGATGGGTGTGGCTTCCCACTGTTTCACAGTCATAAACGTCTACAAGTTCTCCTCCGTCTGAGCCCTTTCCTGGAGAAGAAGAGAGGTAAATCTGAATTCTGTCCTCAAGTCCTTTCTTCAGTGATGTGTGGCTTTAGGAAAATGACTAGTACCTCTGGAAGAAGGTTATTGAGTTTGACTACTATCTAGGAAAGTCATAGACTAATTTATGAAAGTAAATGAGGATAGTCTCCACTGCTGAGGTTGTGCTCTCTCAGTTCTCTTCAAGTTCACATTCAGGAAGTTCTGCAGAGTGAACAGACTAGAAAGAATTCTAAAATTAAAGGCTTCACCTGAAACAAACAAAAAAACTATGAACTGCTGAGAAAGAGCAAGAGAGACCAGGAGAAAGAGTCCATTAGAAAAAGGGAGTAATTCCCCTGGAATAAAACATCAGATGGATTCCAGGCTTCAAAGACATACCCATCAAGAGAGGTGAATTCTTTAAGCCATGGACACAGCCCAAAATAAAAAAATATTTTTTATGCATGCACAGTAGCGAGAGGCAGTATTGGTCACATATTGGTCCTTTTGGGCATACACAGAAAGCAATTTCTGTAAACATTATTAGCTTCTTTTATAAAGGAAAGCAGACAATATATCATTCTATAATTTATGCTATCCTGTGCTCAGTTTTTCAATTAGGTATTCACTGTATACTTTGACCCAACCATGGAAAACATATTAAGCTACAAAGTAAAATATTTTAATTGTTGTGGGTAAATAACTGATCCTTAAATGGCTGTAAACTCTGGTAAATGAGTTATCTATTTTCCCAAAAGCCCTGGGTAGAGCCCTTTAATCTATGGAAATCTACCTGCAATAAAATCCAGATCAGACCCTGACCAGCCTGAACCGGAGGCTCATCCTGCTTGCCAAGTCTTTTAGTACAGTCACAAAAAACATGTTAGTTACTCTTTAAGCTAATGTGCTCTTAATGATGCTAATGCAACCCAATGAATAAAGCATTATCCCTGAAATCTTGATGCCCCAGGACTTGCAGACTCAGCAAGGCACACCCCCTCCAATGTGTTCCCATGGGCCACAGACCTTGCTTTCTATTTCTCCAAATGACCACCTACAGTCCTTGCTCTGCTCTGAAACCAGGGCGTAAGGATGGTGGAAGCCCCAGTTCCCCTTGGATGTCTTTTTATTCCTCCCACTTAAATGATGTGGTTACCTCCTGGGAAGGATGACCCAGACGGCTTCGTGGGATCCTTAGGGAGGCCACTAGGACACAAGAGCCTGATGTAAACAGGCATTCTGAGGACATGGGAAAACCTCTGCTATTGATGCTACTGGTTGTATTTAGCAAGATTCAAATGGCAGGGCTTGCAGAGGAGGAAGGTGTGTGTGGCACAAAGGCACTCAGGTTTCTGAGGCTGGAGGCAGGATGGGGGGCACAGGAAGGTTTTCTAGCTTCCAGGAATATACATGGTTCTGAAGACAATACAAAGATTATCGTGGCTTGTTTTTTGGTGAAGGTCTTTATGTTTTGGCTTCTTTGTTGTGGGGAGTGGATTATGAGAAGCCTATGAGAACTTTACATAAGCACAGTTGTGCCCAATGATCTACAGGCTGAGTTTGGCAAGGCCCCAGCTGCAGAAGAGAGCGAAGGCAAAATGCAGCACAGCTGCTTTTCTTAAGTTGTTTATGTTTAGAGAAGTAGGAATGCAGGTTTCTCTTGTTACAATGTCACGCTCCTCCCCAAGAACTGTTGCTCCACCTCCTTGTTTACCATTGTATATAAAAGTCTTGCTGAAGGAGGATGGGGGATTTTGATTGGCTGGCTGTGGCCTGCTTGTGAGGCTGCTGTGGCTGAGTTATGCTAGAGATTACAGGAAACCTGAGACAGCTCAAGTCTGAGCGTTGAGACTTTAAGAAAGCTAAAGAAAGAATATGGGACAGAGCAAGTCTAAGGACCAAGACTGTAAGAGTTACACTAATGCAGTTTTTAGACGCAGCTGCTTCAAGTCTGAGCACCAAGACTTTAAGAGAGACTAAGGGAACATGGGACAGTGTGAGTCTAAGGAAAGGGACTTTAAAGAACAGAAAAGAAGAAAGACTTTAGAAGTAAGGTTTTAAAGACGAGAAGCAAAAAAGTAATGAGGCTGTTGTGCATCTCCATCTGAGCACCCAGCACACCTGGCCCCAACTTTCTGCATGTCTATCTTTTGTCATTCATCCTTCCTGCATCTCTGGTTGCCCCCAGTTAGGTCAGGGAGGACCAGGAGCAAAAGAAAGCTCGCTACACTTTGTGTAGCCAGGGACATTGGAAGTAGGGTGGCTGCTCACAGAGAGCCCTGTGGAGGTTCCTGCAGGAAATAATGTTCAGGGGAAGGCACCTACACCAAAGACGTGGTTCAGGGTCATGGCCAAACACTGCTACCACAGCAATAATGGTTTCTCCATTCCCTCTCCATCTTGGTCCTGGATATCCACAAAAAGTTTTATATGTTCTAGCCTCCATTAACAATTGTTCTCCCTGTCAACAGGAGGAGACATTTGCCTCTTAGGATGCCACACAGAAATCCTTCTGCAGAAGGGGCTGGTACTTTGATCTCATTAGAGATCAAAGGATCCGTCTCCCTTGGGGAAACAAGCCTGTTTTCCCAAGTGTGGCTACCTGACTCAACCAGGCATTTTAGGTATAGAAGTCTCTGGTGATGTTGGAGACCTGAAAATGTTTTGTGCCAATATGCAATGAAAAGTTCATTATCTAAAACAAATAATCATTTAACTTAAACATCTATAAATTTTGTATTAGGACAACTCTGTAAAGATTTGCATTCAGATGAAAGTTGATAGGGTTTAAAATCACTTGTCAGTGGGCTTTCTCACTTTTCAGAAATCCCTGAGTCTGCACAATTATGGAAACACCAGAGCTGGTTGTAGGTGAAAAGCAATAACTTGAAGGGAAATAATTTCAAAAGCAAAATTATAAAAATTCCATTCAAAATTCCTTTAGACAGAATTATATTGACTATCAGATATGAATGCTTTTCACACACTTGACATGACATGGGTGAGGCCGCCAAGGTAAAACTGTTGCTGCTTACATAGGTTTCAAGGCATTCTCTGTGTCCTTCCTGCATGTGAGATAAAGGTCTATTTCCCCTCCATTCACCACACTCAGTTTTTTATCAAATGCCATCCCTAGTTATTTACTCACAGATTACTTAAATATATCTAGGGAAGGCTAAGGGAGGGGGAAGGCAGAGGGAGGAGCAAAACATAGAACTTCAGAAACAGATAAGAAAGAAAAGACATGATTATAATTTCATGTTAGCTTAGAGTAATCGTATTTATTTATGGTTTTATTATTTATAAAAAAAGAAAGTGTGCTGAATGTGCTTTGTGGGAATTACAGTATATTGCTATTGCTACTACAGTTTATTATTTTCATAGCTAGATGGCTTAAACCAAACTTAAATATTTTAAAGGAATTCCCACTGGCATTATCATATTTTTCCTTTTTAGTCTTAATGAAAAAGATCTGCTCTTCAAGTACTCTGATATCTTTATTCTTAAGCAGTTCTAAATATGACAGTTTATTACAAGATAATATTTATTTTAAAAGAATGACTTAAGAAAATAGCCAGCAACCAGAGGTGGTTACATGGTGCAGTGCATGAAGTGAACTGCGGTGGCTGTCAACTCCAAACAGCCTTTGACTGTTATGGCAATTAGGATAATGATTTTATTACTTTGTACAATGAAGTGAACATGTGTTCCTGTACTTATCCAACATATCAACTTGACACACAGTCTCTGCAACACAGAGTTTTACTAATAGGTAAAAATAAGGTAAATGTGACTGGTAGACACATAATTAATATAAAACTAAATGCACCATCATTTCCTGACATCCCACAGTACAATCTCGACTTCAACAGGGGCTACACTCTTCATTTAAATGTTCCCACAGACCCTTGCTGCTGTTCTTAACTACCAGATACTTTGTTCTTTTCTCTGGCAGTGAAACTTGTATAGAAATGCAACGACACAGTTCTCCTCAATCTAAGAACAAACATCAATGAATGTTAGGGAGATGGGAGCTACTACTTTTAGAAGGAAGTTTTTATCTTAAATGAATACATGTAATGAGTTCAATCAAAGCTAGAGTCTACAAAGTAAAAGGGGAATGTGGTCCTTTCCCCCAGCTAACCACACGCTCCACAGCACTCACAGGAGAAGTACCTTACCATAGAATGTCATTTTAGTAAGCATCCTTACTGAAGGATTCACATCCTTGAATCTTATGGGAGCAAAATATGCACACAGCCACCTATGAGATAGATGTGATTTTCAACTTTGTAAAAAAAGAAAAGAAGGTTCAGAAGGTTAAGACTTGGATCATTTCCTCAAGGTCAGAAAGAATAAGAATGGCAGAGCCCTGGATTCAGTTTGTGCTAGGCAGAACCTTTGATGGAGTTTTTCTTCAACAAAGATCCTAAAGATAGGAAGCCCCTATGGGTTTCACTGGTGCTAAAGACAGAGGGGTGTGGGGGTCAAAGGTTGTTCCCATCCCCTGGGGATACATTCACACTCAACAGATGTTTATTTAATGGTTACTGTATCTAGGTCCCTGTGCTTGACACCAAGAGAAGAATGGCGAGCAAGACACAGAACCTGTCCTCGAGGAGTTTGCTATAAAAACCTAAGGAGATTCTGGATAAAACTACTTAATAATGTGGATGAAATGCTCTAAGATCCTTCCCGCTCCCCAAAAAGAAGAAAAGAAAGTGGACTGAAACCAGAAGGATAAGCCACGAGCAGTAAGTAAAATGAAGCCAAAGTCGATTAGAGGGAAATTGTCGCCAGCAGCAATATGCCAGGAGATGCCCTGCTATGGCAAGGTACAGCATGGTCTGAGAGCCCAGGGCAATTAGAACCCAAAGGTTTGTAAGTTCTTATGCCAGTTAGTCTCTTGAACCCTTTAGTTCAGTCACAGAAGCAGCCAGGTAGAAGAATCTGAGCAAATCAGCAGAAATCACTGCTAGAAACACTCCCAAGAACATACTTTCTTTAGAAGCACATTTTTCTTAAGATCAGGGCATTAACTGTATATTTAGTGAAAAAGAGAAGGACCAAACATGTAAAGTGTCTACATAAGGCTAATCTGTAGCCCAAACTGAATTTGAGTTGGCCCAAATGTTACCAGTCACCTGGCTGGGGTACTCTACGTGGACTGAAATTGAGAGTGCAAGAAGCTCTTTCAGTGTTGCCAGGCTCAGGCCTCTGAGTGCTCAAAACCTAGGACCTGAACTGGCAGACCCAGAGGCTTACAGCTCTAACTCCTAAGAGTTACGGGCCTATTGCTTCAGCTTTTATAAGACACTTATGGCTCTAGATACTCAAGTTGGAGACTTATTGCTCTGAGCTTTAATCTCCAGTGGTCCCAACTGTTGCAATCCTTGGCTTCAGTAGCTGGCAGCAAACAGTAGTGAGCAGCATCAGGTAGTAGCTATTAGTGTTACAGCTCTAGGTCAGGGTTCTAGTGCTGGGACTGTCAGTCCTACAGCAACAAATGTTACAGCTCTTGGATGGCTAGTGTAACAGCTTTTGGGCCTAGGGTATCAGGATCCTAAGCCATTAATAGTAGCTGGTGGTCTAGCTCTTGGGCCTAGGGTATCTGAAACCCTTGGCAGCTCCCTGGAATTCTTCCAGTGACCAGGCCCAGAGCTTCTCATCTTCAGATCTTCCAATCATCTCTGCTGCCTCTGCTTCTCGCCCTTTCTGTTCTAGCTGCTCTCTGGAAGTCATTAGCTATCCTTTTGTTGCTACTGCCAATGGTGCTATTGCTACTGCTGCCTGATACTGCTTTGTTGCCCTTTCTACCATCTTCTCTCTGTTACAAACTCAGCCCACCCTACTAATAATAAACATCAAAAGCAAGCAAGAAAAGGCCACTCAGGAGAAGATTTTATTGGGCCCAATGTTGCAATACCAAAGGGCAGCATTGGACAGTGTCTCTTCAAAAGGTGAGTCAAACAGCCTGCTTATGTAGCTGGAAAAGCGGTGCAGCAAGGATTTTACAACAATCATGACAGACCTTCATGCAAATGAAGGACTGTATTTTCACTAATCACAGCACAGTCACTCAAGCAAGTGAAAGACTGTGTTTGTACTAGTCACAGGTCTTCTCCCAGGTCACCAGTGGGAAGTGCTACCTTTTTGGCCTAAGTAAAAATGGCATAGAGTCATCTAAAGTTTACAGAGGCATGTGATGGCAAGAAGTTAGGTGCAAGCTGTCTTGAAGCACTTGTGGCTGGAATAGTGCCTTCTAGAGCTGGAGTTGTGCTTGACAGCAAACAACTGTGGTTGCCAGTTAGCTTCCTAATAGTGTCTGTGGAGTGTTGAAAGCAGCCCGTGCTGGCATGAAGGCAGTCCAGCCAGCTGCTGGGCTGACTGTCCTTTGCTAAAACTTCCATGGCATTAGAGAAGGGTTTTAACAGCTGTCATTTGGGGAGTCATATTGTCCCAGCACCTAGCATCTTAGCTTTTTTAAAGGACAAAAGCACCCATTAAAAGGGATGCTTACAATAAAGGCTTATAATTAATATTAACGGTGATTTAACAATATGTAATGGTGCCCTAACAATGCTTAGCTCCTGCTCTAGTATCCCACAGAGAGGTGCATCCCTCTAATCTGTCTCAAATATATATATATTGAGAATAAATGTGTGTTTTGAGGTAAAAGCTTGGTGCAAAGAAGGTATAGCATCAAGGACTGACCAGAACTCTTCTCCACAGGAGTGAGGTAAAGTCAGTCTATTACTACTTTTCCTTTCCTCATCATCCCCTTTCCACCTACTTCTCTGTCTCAAAGCCAATGCGATGTCTCTGATACAAGACGCTAACAGCTTCCTGAGCACATCTTCACAACAACTATTCCCCCTGGAAAGCAGAGCGTCCAGTCTTTTTTTTTTCTAATGGGTCTGTGATTTGATTATCTGTTGGTACATGTGAGAACAGAATAATACGTGAGATGGCTTAAGCCTGTGTATGTGGCAGGGGTTTGGTGGCAGAGTTGCCATTTTGGTTTGTAAACATCTGTGGTCCAAAGGATAATACAGTGGGAAAGACTTACAGTGTAATTTTGACATATTAATCCAGCACCCAGAGTTCAGAGCCATGGCAAATGACAGCATGTGATCTGTTATTAGATCACACACTTGGAAACCAAGGAGATAAGTAGGCCATGTCAGGAAGGGCAGTAAATTAGGGAAAATGTGAGTTAATACCAAAAATGTGATACAGAATAAGATGAAGGTTATAGCTATATCTTTCCAATCAGAGTTGTAGTGAGCTGAAATTGTTTCTGAATCTTCAAGCAACTTGCTGAGCTACATTGCAAAAAATAAGTTTATATGAGGAAAAAAGGTAGTTTCGGAAATATATTTAGCATAGTGAAATCACTGTCAGTTTATATATAAAGAGCAGAAGAGCACATTTCCTTCATGCCATGTGATCACTATTGTGCTAGATATAATCACACAGTACTAGTTTTCTAGTACAGCAATGTGTTGCTTAACTACAGGGATTCCTTCTGAGAAATGCATCAGTACCCAATGCAACTGGTGTGAGGACATCATGGGCTTCACAAACCTAAAGAGAATAGGTCAGTCACTCAACCTGGCCTCTTGGAGCAATCAAGAGACATGGTACGCATGAGATGTGTCAGGCTGCTGCCAGCATACACAGTGCACTGCTTTACAGTAAGCTTCTTTTTATTTTTAAATTAAGTAGCCTCTAATATAACAATGGTGACAATAGTATTATGTACCGTGCATAACTTCATATGGTCTACTTTCACATGGCTGGCAGTGCAGGTTTGTTTATACCAGCATTACCACAAGCTCATGAGGAACATCTTGTGCTATGACCTTTGGGCAGCTATATCACTAGGTGATAGGAATTTTTCAGCTCTATCATATTCTTACAGGACCATCTTTATATATGGTGTCTGTTGTTAACTTAAATGTTAAGTGGTGCATGATCATATTTGCATATTCTGGATGCCAAACAAGAATAGCATATGAAGCCTAAGCAAGAAGGGGGCTCAACATGCAGCCTACACTAACCAAAGCAGCTATGATACAAAGTAGTAATGCTAGCTTGTTACTTAATTCTGGCTAATGTAGGTGAGGAGGTAGGAGAACCTAGATAGAAAAGCATCAAAGGACAACAGCCTATTCTAACTTCTTCCCTTTACTTGAAACAAACAAACAAAAAAACCCATCCAGCCTGTTACTAATTAATAGCACATTTTAAAGTTGCTGAGGGGAAGAAGTTACTGGCAAAATGCAGAGATTAGCAGAAGGCTGTTTGCCCTTGTCCATTTACCTACGTATACTGAAAAAGAGTTGGAAAACTGCAGCACATTCAGTCAGAGAGTCTTTCTATTTACGTTCATATATTTTTTTCTTTCTCTCTTCATTTTATTTTTCTTTTGTTGTTGTTCTTCAGAGAACACCTTTCTAGATACAGGTATTTAAAAATTCTGATCAGAATTGGTAGTGGGAAAAGAGCTGGGGAAATAATGGAGATACCAGTACTTATGTGATACATTCACAAACCCTATGAATTTTTAATGAAGGAACAATATCCACAATTAGATTTGAAATGAGGTTTCCACTGTGGGCGCTCTTATACTAAGTGGAGTGTGGGTGGATTTTACTTTATATTCAGTAAATGATACCAAATGCAAAACAACATAGGACTTAATAGAAAATAAACGCAAATTGTTGATCGTTGGTTGCTCTTTTTTTTTCTTTCCCTGAATTTACAGAAGTGTGGCAGTTTTTAAAAATTATATTCCATTTTATTTAAATACCACTTACAAGCAAGAGCATTGAATGATACAGAAAGTCATTTTCAGTCATGACCTAAAGCTGTCCATTCGTACTGTAGGGAGAAGTTTTATTTGTTTGATTTGTTTTAAACTGTAAAAATAACTTCTAAATGTAGACCTTTGGGGAGAAAGATATTAAGCTTCTTCATATGCAAACCAAGGCATCTCAAATGACTATAAAAGTTTAATAGTGGAGAACATAAGAAAATAGAGTAGGGTGATGGCCACTTATATTTTGAGGCTAAAGCTTAACTCTTGCTTTCATATGGCGTCTGTTTCCAGCACCACAGATACTTATACAGCTTCCCATCACGCTGAGACTATCTGCAAGGCCTTTCGGAATCTGGCTCCTGATCACCTCTGCAACCTCATTTCCTATGGCTTCCTCTTCTCGTGGAGCCTGGGGTATGTAATTCCCTGCTGAACCTGCCAAGTCTGGTGTTTGCTCAGTGACTATGCACCTGGCTTCTCCAGGTGCTGACACAACTGCCTTGCTTCTTCACCTTCTCCCTGTTCTGCCCAGACCTCAGCCTTCACTGACCTCAGTCCTTCTGTGAGCCTTAACTCCCTCCCTAGGATTTCTCAGTATCTGAGATTCTCTTACCCAGTGATTTCTTCGATAAGTTAGTCTTCCATGAGGGTAGGTTTAGTATTTAAAATTTAAATATGTTCTTCTTGCTAAATTGCCAAATTAGTGCCTAATACTTAGTATATGCACAAATCCCTCCCTCTCCCACACACCCAAATTCACTGAACAGTAATTATGAATGTGTGTATGCAAATACACACACACACACATACATACATCTATCTTTCTATTTCTCTCTCTATATACATACATACACACACACAGACACAATTCATCAGATCTTTTTATTTTGTCTTCCTGATGCTGTGACATGTGGAAACTTGGCAGGGACTGGCCCTCTCAGTCTCCCAAGAAACAGCAAATAAATCCTTGCTTCAAATGCAAACCAACCCACTAGAGCCCAAATCCCCAACAGCTTCCTTTCCTGTGTTTTCATAAGCTGAGACACTATTCTGCCCAATCACCTCAGGGTCCGGCACCAGGAAACAGTTCTCCTATTCCAGAGCTTCCTTGAATTATTCAAACCAGACTATCCTAAACTTACCTTCTTTCCTGAGAGACTACAATGAAGGGTCTTGCCCAGTATTGGCGCCTCTCATTTCCTCTCCCTTGAAACAGTCAGTGCTTCCCATCTCTCTATTTTACCCCCAGTGTAGTGTAGGATGCCTGCTCCTCTCAAGAACTGAGTAGCAAACCATGATCTATCAGCCTTAACATGTCTAAATAATAATACAACAATAATAATAACGGAATCTAAAAATGTGAGCACACAAATTTGTTGGCTGATTCAACTGAACAAATGAAATTCACTGTATCTTCAAGGAAAATGAACTCTAAATATCACCAGGCATTATACTTTCCCTGAACTTCCAGGAAATAAAATGATTTTGACACCAGGGAACAACCCTGCCTTTAATTTTTTTTTTCTGCCAGATAGGAAGAACTAACCCTACATACCAAACATAAATAAATTATCATTAAAGCACATATGTACTATAGACCTTGGATGTGATGTGTCCATGGAGGTTTGTCAACTGTAGTGAACATTTTGCTGGGGGTTATTGATAATGGGGGGGGGGGGGCTATGCATATCTAGGGACAGGAGTTATATGGGAAATTCCTGTATCTTCTGTTCAACAGTGCTATGAACTTTAAACTGGTCTAAAAAAATAAGATGCTTAAAAAACAAACATACATATATTCTTACTTATTGGTTCTCTTTAAATATAAGGAAATAATAAAACCTGCCCGTAATTTTCAAAGTTAACTGAAAAGTAATGAGGACAAATGTGCACATCTTGGAGTACTCAGTGAGTTTTTCAGACTCTTTTCGTTCCCAAGTCCACAGTTCGTGTTGCTCCACAGCCCAGTGGTCAAATGCCTCACTGTTCTCTGATGGAACACAGCTCCAGCAAGGCTAAGCCCAGGCTAGATAGGGCACAGCAGCCACAGAAACTGATTCTGGGAAACTGACCTTTAATGTACTCTCATAAGTAAGCTCAGAAGAATGTGCTGGAGACTTACCCATTAGTTACACTTGGTAAGGACAAAGGCCTAAGGCTGCAGTCTTAACACAGTAGACATGGGCCATGAATGATATAAAGATGTCCACAAGGATGGCCAGAAGAGCTTCTAGAATGAGCTGGGAACAGACTCGACCCTTGAGTAGCTAACTTTAGCAGTAGAGCCTTCCCTGGCATTTGACAGCCCACACAGCTGTCTTCATGCAGTCAGACGTATGTCTGCTGACTTATATTTCAGAGCCATTGCCAACATGGTCACTCTGGTGACAACTACATACTCTGTAATAGAAATACCTGACCCTGCTCAAGGTAATAGTAACAATAAGATAGTAACTTCTCAGGAGACCTAGAAAGGTCTTAAAACTGTGTTCATATACTTTGAAAACATGATTTGCATCTATAAATGCAAAAGCTGAGACAGGAGCTCTCCTTCTGGTCTATCAGCCCTACTTTCTAACTGGTGGTCACATTGCCTCCTACACACCCGTACCCACAGCTATTCCCCATGAGTACTGTTCTCCTCTTCCCAATGCCTCCCTTCTTTCTGACTCACTTCAAAGCCTACTCCTCTGAGGTACCTTACAAGATCAACTCTTGCTCCCCCAAACTCCAGAGTTCCCCAGAGGTGGTATGTCAGAGGATTTAGCATGGAACCAAAAACCATTATTTTAATTTTTAATAGTTATATTCGCTTTGAGCCACATGAAACTGATGTTTCTGTGGGTTTAAAAATGGTCAAATATTGGCAGTTTCATATAGTTCAACCTAGGATGTGTTAGAAAGAAACATATTTAAAAAAAAAACTATTGAATTCCACTGACATTACTGTATAGGATGAGACTAAAATGGGCACCATACTGTGCTGTATAAAAATAAGTATAAACCTTTTGATAGTACAGATATAGCAAAATCATTATGCTTGTATTGACCATCCACATTAAACAACTACATTCTGATAACCAGTGTTCTATATGGTTCCCTAACATGTTAAGTTTTTCTCTGTGTGTGCATGTCTTTTATTTGGGGGGGTGGTGAGGGGAATCTGTGTATTTGTGTTTTTCAACTGGTTTTCCAAACATTCAGAGGCAAGGGACAATTTGAACATACCACCTTAGCAGAATACCTCCCCGCACAGAGGACAGATTTATGATGAGGACTTGTCTGTCATTTGTGATGATGATATCTCACCAGGAAACAGCATTTGTTCTCTTTCATGGTCATTCTAAAACTGGAAACAGATGGGCTACGCAACAGGGTATGCACATCTTGCCAGGGAGCCTGTGACCTGAAATGCTGTGAAACATAGGATTCCCCTGTGACACAGCACTCTGGGAACCAGCCCCACTACTGCACCACGTTACAAGGTAGTGTAGTTTCTGGATTCATTCCATTTGGTAACATACTGTGCATGGTCCCCTTCATTTCCTGACCCTGACTGACAATGCCACCAAAAAACGAGAAAGCAGCTGCCACGGGAAGCCAGTTTTTCCTGTGATACCTTGACACCTATTGTTACTGCCCCCACTGCAACCAGCTTTATGCTCTTTCTCAAATCATCCTTTAACTAAATGATCCCTGAGACTTTGGAAATGTATAAGGATAATTATGACTCAGATGCTCCCAAAAAATAAATTAATGGTACTCACACCACCTACATATTTCATTTCTGTTTCAAAACACACAATACTCATGTGGTATTTGGTAGTTTGAATGTTTTTTGTCAATATGCTTTTTTATAAGAAGTTTAAGGAACAAATTCTGCATTTTAATCAGTCTATACTTCCGCTCATAACATCATGGTCACCATAAGACAGAGGAAATCAGTGACTATAGATGCTGGAGCAATATTAAAGAAAAGCATTTATTGCAGAAGTATCAGTGGTTAAGAGAGAAAGATGTTACCTTCTCAGGGAGACGCCATGAGCAGCAGAATATGAGCTGAATCTCAAAGGATAAAAACACCCTTAGACAGAAGAGAAGGCAGTTGCTGCGCAGGCAGGGACAGGGACACAAATGCATGAAATCATGAGAAAGTGTTGGAGGTTGTTTGAAAGAACAGAGCTACTATTCTGCTATTTTATATTTCAGTGAAATTATTCAGATTATAGTGGCCTGTATGTATATAATGATAATGGGAAACTGCCATTAACTCTTTAAAATGTTACTTTGAGAAAAACGTCAAGGGATTTAAATTCATGCTTCCTAAGTACAATGTTTTCCCACATAAAGATGTTGATTTATCAACTACAAAACTAAAGTGAGCCTCTTTATAAAAGATAGCCTGAAGAGATTAGGGGAGTCTTGACGATATAAACATGCACTTACCAACTTCATGAAACGCTTAAACTAGGGTTGATATTTCAAAGCATAAAGAAGATCATTTTAGTAGAAAGAAAATACAGCACATTTTTAAAGCATAGAAGGGAATCTCAGAATTCATTAAACAAGAGGCCAAAACAACACACAAAATATGGTACATTTTAAGAGAATTTTAAATAAAGTCACGGAGAACAGATTTACAATGTTTTAATTAAATCATGGTAGCAATGGTAGGAGTCTGTTCACAGCCTTTGGTGACAAGGAAGAACTACATAATAGCCTTTGTATTGACTTGCTGCAAAAAAAGTCAATAGCAATGTGAAGATGACAGGACATTTAGAAAAAAGTTACTGTACGGCTTCAAGTTCATAATAGCAAGGATAGAGAACATGAATTCTAATCAGATCCACACCACTGACTAATGAAAAACATTTTAAAAGTGCAGAGAAATATGACATGAACACATAAGTAACAGCCCTAATAACTAAAAGAGGGATTCAGACAAATGAAAATTTGATCATATAACTAGATAACCAAAACCCTAGTGGAAGGAAAGAGGAAGCTACTATATAAAGTATTCCCTGCTTCTACAAGAACTTCTCTGATAAATTCTGATTCCAGTGATAAATGGAAACAAAGACACAAAAGTAGACAATCACAAATCTGTGGGAACAATTCTTAGAAGAACACTGGAGAGGACTAAATACAGAAGGACTTAGGATCAAATATTTTGAAATGGATACCAAAGGTAATATTCAGAATATACTTTAAAATATCTGAAGAGAACGATCAAGGAAAAATAGCAACACTTTTGGGGAACATCATTAAGAATGAACAACAAAGATGTCAGACTTGTTCAAGTCTCATTTTGAGAGTCTTCCCCTGAAAACAAAATCACCTATAAATTGGGAAGAGTAGAATAAACAATGGTTAGCATGGAATTTCAGCCTGAGAAGAGGTGGAGCTGTGAGGGGCTGATACTAGATCAAGCATCAGATAGTCTTAGAACTCGTTAGTGTGAGCCCCAATTCTGGGATCATCATTATTTAACACTAGGTTAAATGCTTTCTACTTCTCTCAAAGACCTGAATTTGTAACAAGTTTACCAGAAAGTAATCATTTGACCTTGCGAATTTAATACACCTTTGCAAATGGCCTGTAATGACTACTGGAATGCTAAAGAGTTGGTGTCAATTTTAGAATGATATTTTACTAGTTGGGGAAAATGATCAAGGATGACAGTCATCTTCACATCCTAAAAGATAAGTGGATATAAAAGGTAGACTAGGTAAGCAATACTCCAAAGAATGGAATGAGAACCAACACTGTTTATTCATTCCTTTCTCATTCATCCAGTGGCTATTTAGTTAACACATACTCTGTGCAGCACCATTTTAAGTTCTAAGCAAGCAAGAAACTTACTGTGAAGAACTGAGGCCAAGATAGCTAGATCTGTATACAGCAGGCATGTAGATAACTGAGTATGTTAATTAAAACACAGGTTAATAGAAACAACACAGAGGAAGAACCAATTAACTCTGACAGTGACGGTGATTTTAGATTTTCTTGAAGGATGAATAAAGGTGAAAGTTGGTGGGGAGGGATATCACAAAAGAATAAAAGATATTTCAGGCATTGACAACACCATGATCAAAACAATTAGGTGTGAAAAGCATGCAGTGGGGTACAGAAAGCAGTATTTTCATTTGGCTAGAGAGTACAGGGCCAAATGGTGAAAAAGTGAGGGATGATGCTGAAAACAGGCCATGCTAAGAAAGTTTATTTCCATAGGCAACAGGGACCTAATCGAGTATTTTAAATTGGGAGCGATAGGATGAAATTTGTAATTTAGAACAATCATTCTTCCAGCAAAGTAGAGCGTAAGCTCTCTACTTTGAGGGAGAAACTTGCAAAGGGCTCACCTGTTTGGAGGTAATTACTAGAGACCAGGCCAGATGAGGTAAAGGCAGTGAGGGAAAGAGCAGCACATTGGAGACAGGTTTCTGGAGCTACAATGGATGTCATGATGAGACAGGAACATGGGGTTAGAGGGAGTAAGTGACAAGTGTGATGGCACAAGAAGGTAATATTCAAAATCTATTCCCAGGCTTCTCACCCAGGAGACTTAGGGGATAAAAATAGAGGACATCCAAGGTACAAGAATAGTTAAAAGATCCATTTAGTTCAGAAGAACATGAGCTTGCTATAGAGAACTCAACTTAAATAATCTATAAGAGCATGAATGTCCCCCAGGTGGCTATCTGCTTCTCTCAGAAGCCACACAGTTGGTCTGTGTGAATGTCACATAGTAGTTCTCAATTTTTGGTTTACACTGGAACCACTCAAGTAGGTTTCTACAAATACCATGGCCAGGCATGGTGCTAACCATTTGTAATCCCAGCTACCCAGGAGTCAGAGACAGGAGTATTGGGGCTTAAGGCCAGCCCAGGAAAGTTGGAGTGAAACTCTGAAAAATAAACAAAAGCAAAAGGACTGGGGATGTAGCTCAAGTAGTAGAGCACTGGCCTAGTAAATATGAAACCCTGAGTTCAACCCTCAATACTGCAAAAAGACAAAACCAAACAACAACAACAAAACACACCATACACCTTGTCTCCACCTCCAGGAGATTTTGCTTTTGTGGGTCTCATGTAAGGATCAAGCATTTTAAAAAATAGCTCCAAAGGAGATTCTGATACGCATCAAAATGTGATTGTTCGTAGCATGCGGTCAATAAACAATTGTCAATAAATTATTTAAAACAAAAAAGCAAAGGACAGAAGACTTCTGGAAGTTTTTGAAGAAAAAGCTGCTTGAGCTATATTCACAGTGTCATGTTGAGGAGGAAGTGTGGGAAATAACCTTTCATATTTCCTAATATTTATTTATTTGTTTTAGCTTTTGTCATAGCCAAGGCTGGCCTGGAACTCAAGATCCTCCTGCCTCTGCTTTGCCAGTGTAGAGCGTGGTGTGTGCCACCATGCCCAGTTAGAAGCCCCAGTCGGAAGGGCCATGGTATTATGGCAGGCCTGGTTGATTCTTGTAGGCAAAGCACTGGGCGAGAGACCACTGACTGGACTCAATGACTCTTTCCTCACATTTCTTACATTTTTGATGACTGTGCTCTCTATGGCAGCTTGCTCTTGAATTTTACAATTTTTTTGTGTGTAATTATTATAAGTACTTATTTTTCTCCACTTACTTTTTTCCCAATGTTTATTTCTCTGACTAGACTAAAGTCAGTGAAGGCAGGCATTCTATTTCTTTTTTATCACTATTGTATGTGTAGCATTTACCTAGCAAAACACAGGTGTCACATGCACAGGAAATCAATGTGAGTCAACTCCCTGTATAGCTATCCTTATCTTAACTAGCAAAAACCCTTGTTCCTTCCTATTATTGCTTATACTCTCTCTCTACAACAAAATTAGAAATAAGGGCAAAATAGTTTCTGCTGGGTATTGAGGGGGGGGAGAGGGAGGGGACAGAGTGGGTGGTAAGGGAGGGGGTGGGGGTAGGGGGGAGAAATGACCCAAGCATTGTATGCACATATGAATAATAAAAAAATAAAAATTAAAAAAAAAAAAACCACAGGTATCTGTGAATAAATGAGCCAGATTTTTTTGGGTGTGAAAAATTTTAGGCAGCATTGCATTATTTTCAATATACTTGCAGATCTGCTCATGACCATCTTATAAACCCAGAAAATGGGCTCATAAGTATTAAACAATTACAGCAACAGGCAAGACATTTAAAATTTTTTTTCCTGGAGGAAACACTTTGGTTCCCAAAACTTTGATGTTAAATAAGATAGTTTCTTACATCAAAATATCAAATTAAAAATTATGAACTAGATATCTCAGGGATGAAATAGGTACAGATTTTAACCTGAGAAGTATAATTTAAGTCCCATTGCTGTACTTTGTATCTAAGAAGTTTTAACATTGAGGTTGATGAATCTGGGGCTTTCCTATCATGTGTATGTAGTGATCAAGTCTAACAATTGGATACAAAACAACGAAATGAATGAAAACATGAATTTGTGAGGCAATAAAAGAAGTGAAACATGTGGCTAAATTTAAGGGCCAGAAATGTTGAAAAAAAAAATCTCTATTAATTGAAATTATTGATGTGCTTTTTATTTTTGAAAAGTTAACTATTTGCTGACACTGCTTACTAGAATATTTAAGTAACCCATGACTTGTATTTTTGAAATTTTACTGCTTTGAGATTAAATGTGAGATTTTTTACACAAAAAAATGATCAAGATAAGAATTTTACCTTCCTAAATTTTTCCAAGTACTTCCCACCTGTAACATATCCACATATGTACTCTTACAGAATTTTCAGAAAAACTACACTTTATGGATCAGAAAGCTAAAACTAAGAGCAACTTCATATGTATGTCTAAAACTGCAATACTATAAAGTGTTAATTATAATAAAATAACTGAAGGATCATTTTATGTGGGCAGAAATGCTTATTTTATTTATAAAAGCATATGAATATTACATATGAACTTCAATAATCAGAATGACAGAATTCTATGTTCTGATTAATGATATAATATGGATAGCTAAGGAGAAAATGTTATTTCAGTTGATGTTATCAAACATATCGAAAGCACTATGACATGATATGCCCTTTGATTTGATCCACTGAGGTTACATTCTTCCATGATATTCTTACCAAAATTGTATAACCTCAATTTAATCATGAGAGAACATCAGATGAACAAAATAAGTAACCAGTACTATTCAGAAATGTCCCAGTCATGAAAGATGGAAGAACTGTGCTACAGCTGGCTTCTGCTAATTCTCAGGTATTCAGATCATCATCTTGAAGGTCCAGTTACCACACAGTATAGGATACATAATGTAGGTTTGAAAAAGTCGCAATGATTCCATGTTACATCCAATGTAGTCACTAAATTCTATGACCAAAGTTTTTTAAAAAATATTACTTACATTTTCCTCCAACAGTTGTAATCACAAAAGGATTGCCTATTAACTAGAGACTCCAGTTTGCTGATTGAGAATTACCTTATATTATGCTACATTTACATATAGTTTGTATGCTTTTCTAAATAGGTATCTTAGTGCAGACTGTTAGAATTATCATGGCTACTTCCATCCAAACAGTAATGATTACATACAGGAGAAGGGAAACAAAGAGAACGGGGACAGAAGGAAAGAAATAGGATGAGCTTTAAGCACCTGCTTAAAGGCTCCAGGCTAGAAGTGAAAAGCCTGCTTCTGAGCACATTTTAATTTTTAATCCAGTGCAATAGGTCAGATGCAGCTCTTCTACCTGGAGGCCCTGTCCAGAACCTGCCCACCCCAGTGCAGAACTGCAGCTCTGCTGGTCATAGTCACCTTTGGGTATGAGCAATCTATAGTTGGCTATGTGGCTCTGTGTGTTATAATCCCAAAGACCAGTAATAAAAGCTAGATAGGAGCTCACCATGAGCTGGGAAGTTTCTCCTCAGATATTCTTCAGGGGCAGAAAAGACGCAGCCAATAAAAACATTTTTTTAAGGTGGAGGTGGGAGAGGGCTTATCTATGTTTGAAAAAAATTTCTAATAAATAAAGATCAGCTTACTACTTAATTAAAATTGGGTTAGGAATATTTGTTGGTCCAAATGTGATGCTTACCATACAAATGCTCAGACACAAGAAAGATCTCCTGGGAAATTAAAACGTCTATATAAGGGGAGAATTGAACAGAACAGGACCCCAGGGCCTCTGGCCATGGAGTTACAACAAGCACAGATGCATCAAGTCTGACTGATTCTCAGGCTCTTCCCAGACCACAGATTAGCTGAGTATTACTGCAGGCAGGTCCCAGCTGTCTGTGAAAATGAGAACACATTTTAAAAGCTGCATTTGAATTTTAAAGGTACTCAACATTTCCAGTATTGTTTACCGAAAAAGGTCAACACTGGAGTGTTTTATTTATGCACAGCAGAACCTTGGTCTAAAAACACTAGGCTTCCCACGTGACATGTGCTGAGGATGTGTTAAGTATGTCGTTCCAAAGCCAAGAATATTATTTTTCAGCCCAGTGAATGCATTATTAAAAGACCAATGCTGTGCCCACCACTGGGAGATAGAGGTAACAGTAACCTTGCATTCTAAATGCAAACAGACACTCAAGGACTGACCCGCTCTCTGTACAACAGGGTGACAGCACCCCGTAACCCACACACTACTCCAGAGCTCTTCCAAGTGTCTTCTGGTCAATTTAGGAAGAAAGGCACGTGGAAATGTTTAATAAAAACTCATAGAAAACTTCAGGTCCAGATACCACAGTCGAGATTTGTGCCTGGTACGTTTTTCCATATTCTTACTGCACAAGCACTCCCAACAGACCCCAATTCTTCTTGCAAATCAAGAATCTAGTATACTGATTCCTTAGAATAAGATTTGTATGAAAATCATTAAGTGCCCACGCAAGTGATTTTTTATTAACTGAACTAGAAATAATACATGATACATAACAATTTTATGATAGTGAGAGGAGTTATTAACTTTAGAAAGCCAAAAATATCTGTTGTATAAATTAAAAGTCTTCTTAGGACTAAGCCCAGTGTGTTAAGTACACATGGAAAAGTGTGAAATTGATGCCAGGAGAATTTTGACTGGAATACAGGAGTACATTTATCATTCTAGAGAAAATCTTACTCTGCAAAAGGCAAATTCTCTGATAAAGTCAGGAATTATTCCTTTATATACATATTCTTCACTTGGAAAGAATTTAAGCCATTCCTTTAGTATATTTTAATACATAATTTGATTTATAGATATTAGAGTTACATACAACTTTTCCAGTAGACCTCTTTTTTGCATACAGCATAGTGAATCTGTGACAAAATCCTTCCCTACTTAAATGTGGGGTGCAAATACATGACCAGCATCCCCACACACATAGAAATACATGTCTAGTTTTATATAATACTTTCATATTAAAAATATTTTTAAAATATACTACTTTCAGTACACACCATCCACTGTGCTCCGCACAGTGATGCGAGATCAATCAGGCGCCATTCATTGTCCCTGTCATCCGTCCACAACTGGGCTGGCAGGACAGACATTTATAACTAGTTATAATATACTGGAGTAAACGTTCTATTTTAGTGGCATGAATGAGATCCTTTGGCACTACAGGATAAAGAGTAAGGATTCTGGAAGGGGACACAGGCATAGGGAGGAGAGAAACTCAGGAGTTGACATCTGAGCTGAGTCTTAAAGGATGAATGGGATTAGACCAGGCAGAGGAGAAGCTTTCCAAGTATGAAAAACAAATCAGCTTGCACAAGCCAAGTTTTTCAAATTAGAATCTTAAAAGTGTTTTCTTTAAAAAGGTTTAAATTTGCAATGTCAAAAAAAAAAAATCTCAATCCAGAGGACTTTTTTTCTGACTAGCCTGTTCTCCCAAGAACTATGGATGTTAAAGAAAGGGAGGAGAGGACTCAGAGTACCTCTACAGAGAGTGAAATGTGGCAAAGGCCAAGATCCAGAGGGGCCTCAGCGGGGGACTGTGAGGGAGAAGTGTTAAACCACTGCTCTGAGAAGAACATACTGCAGCCTCATCTCTTTTTCAGTCTGATTAAAATCCAAGTTATAGTAATCATTTTAAGCAAGACTAACTGCTATAAAAAGTCTGTAAAGGGCAATCAACCACAGGGTTGTGCTCTGGAAGGACTCTGCTCTGTACTGGAACTTGCTAAGAGAAGGAAGGAGAGCCCCATCCTTTTCTTTGAACCATTTAATCACACTAGTATGATGAGTGGAGATGAAGGTTGGCTGCAGACTTCATGTCTGTATTGTTTCTCTTTTGTCACAGAGAGGGAGAGAGGGAGGGGGAAGGGCAAGGTTCGCTGGGTAGACCTGGAGAGACAAAGGAGGGCTGGGACATTCCTTGTCTTCTGTGGGGTTCTAGGCAAAAGTTGTGGTGACAATGCTAGAAGCCCCTAGGGCTATAAAGCTGCAGTAAGATGACTATGACTGTTGCACAGGTGCAGAGACTAAGAAGAGGACAAGACCCAGTCTTGCTTCCCAGTGCCTAGAAGCCAACTAGACTACAGTTAAAAACCTAAGGGAAACTAAAGTTAGCTAGAAACTAAGATTTTGTGTATTCATGTTTAATAAAATGAAGTTAATTCATTCACATTGATATTTTAAGGATCTGTGTATGTACAAAGGAGACAGCAAAAATAAAGGGCCTGCATTGTGTCCATACTTATCTTTAGTCACCTATATGCAGAGCGCCAAGTTATAGAAGGAACGTATTTGGTGGTACATGCCTTGGACACTTAACTCCTTTATTATTCTCCATATTAAAGATGTCATCTGCTCATCTTCTCCAGGTGTGTGGCCCTGAGGTATGGTACAGGAATTGTGGGGTTCAGGAGACTTGGGCCTGCTGTCCAGTTTTAGGACTGCTCACTGTGTGAACTTGGGTTGGTCACAATTTTTTCCGGTCAGAATGGAAAACAAGGGTTTGGATTTGACACTGTTCATGGCTGTGTTTTGTTGCAATGTTTTCTGATTCTGTAGAACAATATTATACTCTTAGGAAATGTTTTCCTCCTTCTGGGCTGTATATATTTAGAATTATTTTAGAACCACTATCGTAACAATGCCCCATCTAGTGTCAAAACAGGGAACATGGTCCAGGAGTGCAGAGTGAGGAATGATTTAAAAGACCATGTTTTACAACTTTTATGTGTGATACCCAACACCAGCACAACAGGACTTTTATCAAGGCTCCATGGGATGATCTTGCATATCATTTTCACTGACAGCCGTCACTATGAACATAGGAGAGCCTCCTGGGCACAAGCTGAGGGAAGGTCACAAGAGATTCTGGATGACACAAATACCGCAGACCAATTCTGGCATCTTGCTGAGATTTTTGCAGACATAAACCTGGGAGTTCTGCAGGGTTTTAATCACTGTACTCTCCCCTTTCCAGCTCTTTCTTTCCAAATGCTCCCACCACACAAGTGACATCTCTGATTTCTAAGGATTGACCACACACTCTGAGAACATTCCAGGTGCTATAGCAGGTTGGGCCTCTTCTCACTTATTGTCATCCCACAAGGAAAGAAACCGGAGGAAATACATATAAATTCTGGGACAATGCAGATAACCTTGGAACTAATGATCCTCCTCCTTCATGAGTGTCCTATGCTTTTCTTGCTTTTCACTAAGTGACAGAGAAATCTAATTTTAAAAAATTATATTGTCTACAAAAATCACCTCATTTTGGAACTGCCTCCCACAAAACCCAGGGCAGTTCAGTGGGATATTTGTGAAACGTCTACTCTGTGCCAGACACTGTCTTAATGATGTCTGGGCTGAGAGAACAAAATGAACCCAAACTCAGAAATTCTCCATCATGCTGCCAGTCCTGTTCAGAGCCTGTGGCCAAGATTACCAGAAGCATGTTGTACTTCTTGTGAGCCAAGTTCTCAGGGGCCAGGCATTTTCTCCTTTTTATCCTTCAACTTGAATCTCTTGATGGTTGAACTCATCCTGGCAGCTCCTTTTCTTTGAGAATTCTTGCCAGCTCCCTGGGCTGATGGTTCTAACAGCTCACCTGTTTGTTAACTGATAAACATGTTTTCTAAGTGACTGCCTCTCTATGACCTCCATCATTAGTCCTTCTTCTGCCCTTACCTTCTAGTCAATCATTTGGAATTCTACTGTTCAGCAGCCTCACCCACCTCTGCCCACACATCAGCCTTGGCTTGCCAGATCAATCTGTCTCTACTATGATACATATTGCCAAGTCAGCTTGGTCTTCATACATTCTGAGTTTCCTTAGCTCCTGCCTCCCACAGCCCCACAATTCTGTTTCACAACCTTTGTGCCTGTCCTGAGGGTGATAAGCTCTTCAGCTAATTCAGTTAGAATGATTTAAACTGAATTAAGCATTCAGTTAGAATGATGGTCTCTGCTCAGTACACCCTAGTCAACCCTCATCTCAATCCTGGTCTGTCCATTTGAACAATCTTGAAAAGAACTATTAAATATCTTTTAAACAGCAAACTGAAACTATTCAGAGTTATGACTGGGTAGTACAAGCTCCTTTAGGATAGAGAAACTGCCTAGCTCAAACAAAACTACAAGATTGGTTCCCTAAGTCTACAAGTTACGGTATTCTTCAGGCCCTACTGTATGGGAGTCTATCCCAGGGATAACAAGAGAGGACAGGGACCCTGCAGGACAGTCTATTCCCTGATGGACCTTCCCATCAACATTAATTATTTTATTCTCCTTCTGTTGGGATCCTCTAGAACTTTGGGTTTGGCCACAGATGCAGACCCTTGTAGGTAACTACTCATTGATGTATAAAAGCAGGAGTCAGGGTTTGGCAAGTATTCCCAGAGTCTATCACACACATCAGCAGGAAACTGACACAAACAGGCCCCATGGTGGAGTGCATCATAGCTACCATCACAGCTGGAGGACAAAGGGCTAAGAACATAATGTTCCTTGTGGTCATCCAAGGCTTTTTGTTTAGAACATTCATTTTTATTTCTTTCAGTAGTTGAAGCTGTCAGATATGTAGGGAACACTAAGGTCAATTTAGGGTGCATGATTTTCAAAGTAGTATATTAAAATATGCTCATGCTACTTTCATACAAAATTTAAAGCATCCTTCTTTAAAATATTCCCAGAAATCAATGTTTTTAATTGAGCTGAAAACCATATACAGATAAAGAAATGTTTATACCCAGCCATGGTTCCTGACAGTCATCCTCAGAAATAAATTTCCACAATAGATGTTTCAATTAAGACAGTAATATTTATTGAAAGGTAAACCATAAATGTATAGCCACTTGGAACATTATTGAACAAATGTAATTTATGCTGCAATTGGTGTGCTGCATTTTAGCACTGCTTTGATTTTATCAGCATTTGTCAATTAATCAACATGAACCTTGTAAAACATGTTCTCTGATTAGTGGGAACAGGCAATTGCTTGCAGACTTCGAAGGAAAGGTCATTTAATAATTTGCTAATTGTGCAAAGATAGATTTAAATTTTAGAGAAAGGTAAGCTTATTACTACTATACCTAAATAGAACTCTGTTTATGCCTAACTTTGCCAATTTAAATACTGTCAATAGTCTTTCTTTCCTTTTTTTAATTAAACAGTAGAGAAAAATTAAGACATGAATTAATATAACTTCAGGATTTCAGAGAAAAATCAGAAGAAACAAGAGATGGAGCAGCACCAAAAGAGCCATGCAGTGACAATATCACATAATGAGTTGTATTTGCCTCAACTCATTCTTCATTCCTCTAGATGAGATATCAGCTCCCTACTTTTGATTGCTGGTTCATTTTTAGTCAGTAAGTAAGAAAGAAGCTGAGTCAAGCCCCCCTCTTTGGGTAATCCATGCCATCTACACACTTGTCAACTGTCCTGGAAACCAAGAAAGCACTTTTAACCATGAGCCACATCACCACCAGCGAGCATTCTGAAGCCATCCAAAGGACATGACTGAGTTTCAAACAGGCAACATACCTTGGAGAGCAATTTGTACAATGGTGTCTGCAGGGCTGAATCGGGAAATCCGCACCATCTTAGAAATGTAAGTGGAACTTTAGATGATATGGCATGCCTTGAGGCATTTGTTAGAGAAAGAATTTTCACAGAGTTTGCAAAGACAACTTTTGTTGAACAGAGATGGGTCTTGCCGAATCAGGACTCAGCAAACTGCTTTGTTGAGAGTCCTTTATATAAGAGTTAGGAGGCCAGGTTGCTCTCTGCCTGCTCAAACTGGCTCATCTGCCTGTTCCATTCCATTCCATTCTCAGTTCCAAATAAGTCACTATTTTGGGCACATTTCCCTAAGCAGATGCAAACACTCTCTTGCAGTGCCAGATTCCCTTGGGCAAATTAGGTTTCTTGGAAAAGGGTCAAGGGGCAATCAAACAAAATACCCACTACAACCGAGCCTTTGGTTTCAGATGACATCACCATTCATGCAGGCTCCCAGTCAAATTTTAGACACTGGTTGGGCAGTAATGTTGAATCTGATAAGGCCAGGATGGGGAGAGAAATCCTGATATCTGCAGCCTAACAGATATCAAGCAAATGGGATTTTTACTGGAATTAAACTGATGGTTACAGAACAATTAATGAGAATTTTTTTCTTTTCTAATCCCAAACTGCTAATCTTAATTTTTAATTTATAATAAAATAACTTTTATGAGAGAAAAATCATACCTAGCAAACATGGGAGTATTTCTAAACTAGATACTCATCATTTTTTTGTTCTTTGAGTCATAGGGAGAAAGTCTACTTTTACATTCTCTTAATATTTGTATTAACCTCAGTTTTGGAAGTAAGCTTACTTCCTTATATCCAGATTCTCTCTAAAGCAGAAGAGAAAAGAGGTGAATGCAAATATGGGAAGGAAAGTTGCTAAATAGCTGCTCCCTGGCAGGAGTTATTTCTATCTAAAACATATATACCATATTAAGAAGACACAGGGAAAAATGAATGGATGTGATGGCAGTCTTGCATTTGTTTTCTTGACACCTTAGAACAGTGTAAATAAGTTTGTGTGTTTTCATTCAAATGGTTCCATTATCTTGTAGTTCTTAATCATTTGTAATAGCAGTGTCTGAAGTGTTCAAAGCTTTTGCTTAAGAGGTATTATTGGTATTCAGCATAGTCATACTACATTAAGCAGATTTACAGCCTTAAAGGTGGTTATCCTTGATCATCTTTATTTAAAAGTAAGATTAGGCTGATGAGGTGGCTTCGTGTTCTCTTAGGGTTTCAGCCTGTTAGCTATACCCTACCAGAACATCTGGCTACCCTCACACTGTTCCAAATGAACCTAAAATTTGCAAGGTGAAGTAGAGACCAGGGAGAGTTCAGCTAAGAAGTTTGAAAGGGCAGCCTTATTTTAAAATGTGCCTGGGATTTCAGTTTTATTCAGGAATGGTAACACCAACAGATCAGAAGATGACAACCACTGAAAAAAAAGTGTTCCCAAGAAGAGGGGGCACTTTATGACATGGAGAGCCACTTGGGGGACAGACATGTGATTGGCTAGTCAGGAGGCAGAAAGAGTAAGGTGGTGGAGATGATGGACAAGAGCATTTATGGTGGCTTCCCTGAGAAAGAATGGGTGAAGTAGGTAGGCAGGTTGAAGATTGGATAATTTGAATAATTTCATAAGGTGCTGATGTATGGGAGTGGTACCTAGTTGTCCAGTATCTGTGCAGTGTTTTGGGGCAGAGAGATATTCCAGATTGTAGGATGCTCACATAAAGAGGCAGGTAGGATATAGACAAGGATTATCTAGTTTGTAAACCAAAAGTGAGGTCAAAGGTCAGTTGTTCACTGTGTCCAGCAACCCCGGGAGGGCCAGTTCCTCAAGTCCGAAAAGTCCCAAGATGTAAAAACATAAAATACAGAAAGTTTTAAAATTTTTAATTAAAAAAAAATTTTAAAAACACAATTCATACAAGCCTGGCTAAAACATCACAGGTAAACACAGAATTTCTCAAACTTACTGTACATAGGAATCACTAGTGTCTTTTGTTAAATACAAGGTCTGATTCACTAGACATGTGGGAACTGAGACTGCGTTTCTCATACAACTTTGTTGATGTTGGAACCACACTCTGAATAGTTACTAGTAAAATTATCACCAAGAGCTACTCTCTGAGCCACCTTCTACAGGGAGAAGACCTACCCTGAGCCAGCCACTGAGAGGCACTGAGTGCACATGTCTGATCTTGGGTTCCTTGAATAACAGACTATGCACAGGAAAACTTATACCAATTTTATAAACAAGGGAATAGAAAACTCAGGTGACCTAAGTGACCTACCCCACGTCACTTAGCTAGCTAAAGGTTAGAAAATATAAATGTATCTGGCTTAAAAACTCATTTCTCCCCTCCCACAACATAAGTGCAGATAGCACCTCTCTTATGAAGAATAAAATGTCTCTGTTGGTAAAGGATTTATAAAACTTTTAAGTTCATGGACCTGAATAGAGCCCCATTTACAACCTGACTTCTGAAAAAGAAGAAAAATTAGGAATAGTATTACCTCTGGTTAGAAGTAAATGGTGCTGATTAAATAATCAATCAAGTTTACTGCAAAAATTCACAAAACACTTTCAAAGGATTCCTTATTAAACTAATACTTTATTTTTAAAAAGTGATACCTATACATGGTAAAATAATTTATGTCAAAAAGTTAGTCTTCCTCTGACAAGCCCATAGTCCTAGAGTTCTACTCCTCAGACATATCTACCTTGGGTTTTTCTAGGCTTCTAGAACTGTTCTATACAAATAAGATCTTTTTTCATGCAAATTAATTCAGCCAGTCATTCCAAGAAACTGGGGGGCAAGCAGTGACTAAAACAGACAAAAAAAAAAAATCCCTCATGCACTGTATGTTCTAGTAAGGCAGCTAAATCACAAACAAGTAAATTACATATTATATCAAATAAGGATAAATGCTAACAAAGAAAAGGCCAGGGGAGCAGGGGATGTTTGCAGTGATGAATACAGCAGTGAACGAACGTCTCACTGAGTAAAGGCACGAAGGAGGACACCCTATTTCACACCCACTTTTTTCCATTAGCAATATGTGCTAAAGGCCTAACAGTGTCAGGGCTAACAGACCTAACTTATTCTTTTTAAACCCTTTAGGCTGTTCTACTACTGTTCACAGTACTATAATAGTACTGGCATTTTGTTATTCCCACCATGGATATTTGAGAATAATCCTGTAACAATTAGCTGATCATTTGAGTGGTTTTGAAGAGATTTGGTGTTTGTAATGTAAAGCCTGACTGAACACACAGAGACCTGAACTAAGAGTGAAAGCTATGGATCCAAGTCCTAGCTGTGCCATTCCCCACCTAGGTACTGAGAATCTATCGATGTCCTTTTCATATTTGTGTTCTTGCCTTAAGAGAGAGTTTCTCTTTTCCTGCGTCTCTCAGGTGGAGCTGTCATCTGCCAGGTTCAAGACAGGGGTTTCTCCACCAGGAGGCCTAGGTGACATCCTGCCTGCAACCTCTTCCTTCATGCCAGGATACATAGTCAAAAACTTAAACATTCACGCTGACAAGTTTTCCATATTTCCTGCAAAGGAAGCATTAGCAAACAATTCAGGGAACAGCTTATCCTATGGACTCTGGGCAGGAGTTCTGTCCTTAAAAGGACAACACATAAGCTCCCTTAAAACAAAACAATCTTTACTTTCCAGTAATATTTATTTATGCAGATACAGATGTTTAGCACTGGGCCATATGACTGAACAGATTTCACATTTAATGGAAGATTAGTTTATTCATTTAATTAATATCTGAGGCAGTACCTGGACTATGTCGGTATTCTTCCAGGCACTGAAACAAAGAACAAGCATGAATGCACTATGGTTCTGACCTTGTCACCTTCTGTTTTGCAGAGAAAAGACAATGGAAAAAAATCACCATGATTCAAATCAGTGTGGTACCTGTTGCCAAAGGTAATACAATAGGAGTTAAAAGAAAGGGGAGAACACTGTCATTTGGAGGTCCTCACAGATCCCTCAGAGAAGAATCTGAGCTGAGGGGTAAATAGGTGTTCAAGGTACAGATTGGTAAAGAAGACTCTGGAAAGGGGTAAGAGTGTGAGTATATGCTTATGTGTTGGGAAAACAGAGGGTGAGTGAAAGGTAAGCAACAATTTCACTATATGCAAAGGCCCAGAGGAGGGAAAATACAGACATCAGAAGGGGACTCTGAGTAGTCCCATATAATTTAAATCTACAATGTTGGGAATAGATATAGATAGCAAGAAATGTTGAAATAAGACTGGAAAAGGGTCCTGGGTCACCTACTTACTGTGTTATTAGACATGGGATCAATGAATTCTGAAAGATATTAAGAAAAGCATCAACAACTTCCTTTTTTTTTTGGCTAATCAATGGTCTTACCCAGTGCAGGAAGACTCCCTGCCCTGTAACCTAACTTACCCCACCCTAAGGAGGTTGAATCCTATCAACAGAAATCACTGTGAACTCTGATCTGTTCTATTTAACTGCTGTATATATTTTGGTATTTCTTAAATTATACTTTTTAGATATTGCCTTACCATCATGCAAAATAAGTAAAATTTAGTGCTCTTATAGCATCACTCCCAACAAGCTCTATGTACAGCACTTTTCTCTGTAGCTTGTAGGAAAAAGGTACACAAGAGAAACATTTGCTGAGACCTTGCGTGCCTGCAAATGTCTTAATTCTCCTCACACTTGTTAACTAGTTGAATTGAATTCTAAGTAAGGTGGCATTTTCTCTTAGAATTTTTAGGCTGTACATCATTGCCTTCTGGGTTCCAGTGTTACAGTTGAGAAGTTGCATTTCATTGGTAACCCTGACCTTTGACATGTGACTTTTAAAATCCCTCAGAGGAGTTTTGGAATCTTCTGCTTCAATCCTACTGTTATAAAAACTCCCTAATAAAGAATTCTAATGAGGATCACATCCATTCTTCTAAGCACTGTCTGGCCATTTTAAATCTAGATATTCCTGTTGTTTGTTTGTTCATTCTCTCTCCCTCTTGCTCCCATTTTTGTAGTATTAAGGTCTTGCTGTACTGCTTCAGCCACATCTCCAACCCTTTTTGCTCTGGTTGTTTTGGAGACAGGGTCTCGCTTTTTGCTCAGGCAGACCTGAACCACAATCCTCCTATTTATGTTTGCTGCAGTAGCTGGGATTACAGGTGTATGCCACCATAACCAGCTATTGGTGAGATTGAGTCTTGTGAACTTTTTTTGACCTGAAACTGTGATCCTCCAATTTCAGCCTCCCTAGTAGTTAGGATTATAGGTGTGAACCACTGGCACCTGGCTCTGTTGTTCTCTTTTGACACCTCTTCTTTTATTGTTTTTTGATACTTGTCTCTCCACAATTTTTTCTCTTTTCTCTTTATGGATATTCTTTGATAAAATGCTGAGCCTCATGAATGGAACCACTAATCTTTTTACCTCCACCTCATCTCATCTCCTACTATGTCTGTTAAGCTACTTTCTAGAAAGTTTACTTGACTTTATCTTCTACACCTCTGAATGATTTTAAATATAATCTTAAAAAACTCTTTTTTTCTGACTGCTCATCTCCTCTCTCTGCCCCTCTCCCTCTCTCCTTCCCTCCCTCCTCTCTTTCAGTCTGTATAATTTATTATATATTTTATGTTGGGGGCAAATCTCAAATAGCTAATAACCTCTGACTATTCACTTACATTTATGGCACTGATATATTTCTTCCTATCTATCAAATATAATTAAAGATAGAAAATATATAAATTCATTTACATTCAAGGGATGGTAGGTCCAGTTTCTAAGGAAAACCTTAGTGGGACAGGGTGTGTTTATTACCTGGAGAGTATCCCTTTGAAATACAAGGGCAGGGAATTAACTATTTTAGTAGGGACTCCAAATGTCAGTTTAGGGCTATTCATTTTTTCCAGATAGGAATCTTCAAACCCTTGCCAGGAGCTGGTCCATGGCTGCAGGTGCCCTAGAGGCTGTGTTGGGGAACAGTGCAGAAGGGTCCTACATGCCCACTTTGGGGATATCCACATCCTCTCCTGGGCCTGGTCCCTGGGTACAGGGCATCTCTGATCAATGCAGCCCAGGACACTCTCTCTCAAGCCTTAAGAAAGTGTGGCAGGGACTGGCATGGAAGTATAAGATGGGGAAGTAAGCAGGGTCTAATTATGCCACATATCATGTTCCTCTATCACCAGTGCCTCTGATAACCACGTACACTCATCCTGCCTTTTCCAGCCTCGCCTCTCATACCCTCAAAGCCCCCACAGTGTCCTGGGGTATGAATCTGTAGCTTCTCTCTACACACCTAAGCTACTCCTCAGTCATCGTGTCATCCTCCAAAAACTGGCTCACATCTCTTGTTCTCTCTCACTTGCTGTTTCTCTGCTTTATAGTTTTTCATTCTTTTCTATAATTTTAGTGGGATTTCTTGATTAGTAAGATATAAAAGCATGTGTTCAATCTAACAAAAAATTCTCAGTCTTATAATTCTTCTTTATGGTTATATGTACTTATTATGTATTTTTCTAGTCTAGTTTGTTTATCCAGAGAACTTTATGTGTCACCCCAAATCACCTACTAACTCTCTCACAATGACTTTCAGGGAAAGTATTGTCAAAATCATCTTAACTCTCTGTTATTTTCTAGAGGGCATCAGACCAAGAGAGGGTGACCTCCTTTCATAAATTTACCTTTATAGTATCTCACTGTTATCTTTGGCTTCAGAAGTTTGGACCAGTAATCAATTTGAGGCAGATGTCACATCCATTTTTCAAAATGTAGGAAGGGAAGGAAGGAGGAGTTTTCTACTTCCATATTTAGGCATTCTATCCCTGTTAAGCTGGTCACCTGGAAGCCACTTGTCAGCCACTGAAGGGTGGAGGGGAAAGTGTTTATAGGCAATTCAGGAGAGCAATATGCCAAATCGGGGTAAAGGAGGCCTGGACAAAGAATCAAGGGAAGTATTTCAGTCCGGATCAGTTTCCTAAGCTGTTAGGATCCAGTTTGTTTAACTGCAAGATTAGAAGGATGGATATAGCCCCTCCAAATATTCATGATAAATAGTACTGAGATTTGATAATTATGAAACACACCTCTCTCATCTCATGCCCACCACTCTCCCATTCTTGAAGCTCCACAGTATATATTAGTATATTCAAGGCTCCTGTTTAATTTTGTATTACCTGATATTATGCAAACTTATTTTACTGTAGATCCTCTTTTTTTTCCTTTCAGGTAATATTCACTAATATACTATGGTAAAGACTGAATAAATTAATCTAAAAGCTCCCACCTTAATACATATTTTCTGTGAGTTTTACAATTTTTACTTACATGTTTTTATTAAGGAAGAAAGGAAAACATAACATGCTGAAAATTTATTTACTGATGCTTCCTCCCATAGCAGCACATAAATTTCAGAATGGGAGAGAAAAATCTTTCATGATTTCAACAAAACTATGTATTTCCAGTATAGCCTAATAGCTCCTCTCTATGTAGCACCATTCATATTTATGACAGCTGGGCACCCAATACTTGGCTTAACTGCTGTATAGTTGATTTGATTTGGTTATGAAGACAGTCAGGTTGCTGGGACACATCTGGAAATTTTGGCAATGAATGAATGAAATGAATCAACCATGCAGTGACCGGACTGACTGCTCAGTGATCAATGTCATGGGAACCAAACAACTGCAGGATAAACCAATCCTTAGGCTGCAGTGCTACACTATGGCATCAAAACACAACTCAAGCAGGCATTTGTGATGAATAATTTTTAATGCTATCATTATATATTAAAGCTTCAAAATTATTTTCATTAGTAAAATCCTTTCACTTTTTCTATCAATCTGCCAACACTTACTATTATCCCAAAGGAAGGGACTATGCTAACTGTTGCTGGGAATAAAAGAATATGTAGCAGAAAAGAGGCTTCAAAGATCTGTTAGAAAAAGGTCTAGGATCCAGAAGCTATCTGTCAGTAACTTTCCAGGTAACCTCCAACAAGTCTTTATTTTCTCATTTGTAAAAATAACTATCCTCAAGGAACTTACAGTTAAGTTCACTATAGGTTCAAATCTTATATTTCAAAAGTGTTGTTATCTATGTAGCAGAGCTAAAAGTGAATGAATATTTTGATCTTCTTTAATTGCATCCCATAAACCCCCTTCCTTCATTTTAATGGTGGGAACTCTGTGAAAACCTATTGTTATGTTTTCCTTTTTTCTCTCAATATGTCTTTCCTTTTTCTCTTGCTATATCTCTTTTCCCTCAAGACTGCTAAGGTTTTAAAGTGCTCTTATTATTTGTATCTTTTCATTTAAAAAGTGTACCAAAAAGAACAAACTTTCCCTTTTTCTCAAAAGGAAATTTATAAAAAAAGACTTTGTAGTATCCAAAAAGCTGAGCATGTTGGTAGTAGAGTGACCAACAGTCTTGGTTTGCTCAGCACTGAAGGATGGCTTACTGTGGCGACCACAAAGGGACCTGAAGGATAATTTTAAAAGTGATGCAGAGACCCTCACAGAAGGAAGTAAGTGAGACAAGATGGGGAAAAATCAGTGCAGAGTCAAGTCTTTTCTTTCACTCTTGCATCATTTCTTATTGCAAGGAGGAGATCGAGTTTCCAAACAACAAAGGACTGTCTAGAAGTAGTTTGTGAGAAAGCTCCAAGGAACTGAGACAAAAGTCTCAGGACCAGACTGTGCCTGTCTGAGTTGACATCTGGCCTTGTGAGAAAGCTCCAAGAAACTGAGACAAAGGTCTCAGGACCAGACTGTGCCTGTGTGATTTGGTATCTGGCATTGTGAGAAAGCTCCAAGAAACTGAGGCAAAGGCCTCAGAACCAGACGTCCAGAAAAATAACAGTGCTCAAGGTTCCCCAGATGCCTTCATGCCCTTCAGATGTAAATAAGAAGGTTATGCTGACCGTGCGCTTCTCCTGCTTCTCTGTTCCCATTTTAAAAGAGACATAACAAACAGTTAATTTTAACTGTGCTTCCTTGTACTAATGTAACCTTGATACATAATACTTGACAAGCTTTTTCTGACCAAATACTCTCTGTGAAAAAGGAATTTACAAAAAACAAGAATGATCTTCATTAAAGTGACTATTGAACACAACTTGATATTCCCCCCATCTGTTCTTGATCCAGTCACCCAGGTCCAGCTGATAAATGACAACAGCCCACTATGTGGGACTTTTGTGGCCACCTTGAGTGGTAGCTTGAGAGAAGGACTGGATGTGGCATGGGTACCACCATCAGAGTTACAATTTCAATCCCCTTAATAGAAGTACTCTTCTTTCATTGCTAAACAGCTGTAGAAAGCAATCAAACACCAGATGGATGAATGGATTTAATGACCTTTAAAGCTTCCTTTATCCCACGGGATCTCAATTCTGGCTTCTTTTTAGAATCATCTGGTTAATGTTTTAAAAATGATACGACTCCCTGACTTAATAGGTCTGAAGGCAAGTCCCTGTCAGCAACATATATGTTTAAGTGTCCCAGCTGAATTTCATGTTAGCCTCTGAAACAATATTATACATACATTGTGATTCAACTGATAGGTTTAGCAAAAGTTGTTCATAGCAAGGAAAAAAAAATCCACTTCATGGTCACTGACTTTTAGAATATTGCACGCAAGTTTCTACCTCACATTGAAAACAAATGAGAACACACAAACTATTTATATTTACTCACCTGTATTTATTCATTTACATGGGTGAATAAATGTTATATGCTTCTCTCCTGCCATGTTTGCATTCTGACCACGTATCACCACCAGCTATTGACATCTTTTCTTTTTAAACAAGAAATTGTGTTAGGCATTGTGGCATCATGATATTAAAACGCAAGATTTTTGTCTTCAGGGAGTCTGTGGTACAATATATGAAAAGTAACTAAATGATCAAGGAAAATGACCCCAAAAACAGCTCAAAGAGTAGGTGGTCCTAGTCTGAGATGGTCAGGAAATTGCATTGGTAGATGGGATTTCAAGAGGGTCTGGAGGACTGGTAAAATTTCAACTAGATGGTCATACAAGGCATTCCACATGAGAAAAGCAGTTGGAGTGGGTAATCAATCAGATTATTGAATTTGAATATGTAGACAAACAATAAAGCTCACATCCTGAGCAACACAAAGTACATCTAAGGATGTATGTGACTCTGTATGAGGCCAACTACTGAGCAAGGCAAAGTCAACCCTATCACTGTTGTGGTGATAACCACTTAAAACACGAAAAGGAGATTCGTCTGGCCAATGATACACAATTAGTTCAGCATAGTGACCAGTTCAGTCTATAATGCAGAAAATAAGCCACTGAACAGCAACAGCACGGCCCCTTCCCTGTCATGCTGGGTCCACTGAAGAGACTTGATGACCCAAGCCTCAAGACAAATGCTGTACAGATCCCTGGCACATCTTGAGCTTCATGCTTGATCTGCTCTGATGATGTTTAATGGTGAAGGATAGATTTCAAACAACAATCATGCAAAGGTACATGCTATTTTTAATGTCATGTTAGCAACAAATTGATCGTTGATCTTCAGATAACTTTTATAATGCAATAGCCTTTCCTCTAGATTTTGGAATTAAAGTACCACTGTTCCTAAAATAGTTAATTTTCATATTTTTTCTAATAGATGGTCTTCATGCAAGGTATTAACTAATGCTAGTGAATGATCTGCATATGCATCAACTCAGGAAGTCAGTTGGCAAAATTAACATTTAGAAGTAGGCACCACTGGTTATTTCACACATTATTAACTTATATTACAATTCAAATAAGCTTACAGATGGCAAAAAAAAAATCTCTTCTGTAAAGTGATCTCAAACATAATAGGCTTAATCAGAGATAAATTAAATTAGGCAGCCATGCATACTACAGCATATTAATTCTGAGTAGTTATTAAATACATTTTCTCTTATCAGTGGCATGAACAACATTATACGCAAACAAATTCTTTAAGAGGCTAGCAAATAAAGTTTATGCTTGGGATGCTATGTGCCTGACATTTCCCCCATGCCTTCTTAAAATGATAATCTTTTCTGCTAATAATGGCACTATGTTAAGTCCCCATAAATGAGTCAACTTCTCCCCCCCCACAATTAAGCAAAAGAATAACACATGGAACTGCCACGTATTTTGGATTTTTCCAAAGAGAACTTTTCTACTTTCTATGGCAATTTTTAAAAGAAGACATTAATGAATAATAGTCGGAACAAAATTTGCCAAAATATAAGGTAGTGAATATTCATTATGTTAAAAATTGATGCCTCTTGCTGTACTCTGGGTAACCTATGTTGCCTTAGAAAACTCAAAGAAGGAAATTATTATGGTTGAGTGCTATTTCATAAACAAGATCATACCAATCTTTCTTTCTTTCCTTAAATGGTAGTAATCTAAACTGGCAAGCTAGCACTCAGATTCCACAAGCTAGCAAATGGTGCTTTTTTGAAAGAGAATGAAAAGACACATTGAAGACTTATACACCTCTTTTCCCCCACTCTTACACACTCATGTTACTTTCCTTGATGTTCTTTTGCCATATTATCTTGTACTGTTATTAATCAACCAGTCCCTTCAATTTCTGTATGCAAAAGCAATTCAAATTACTAGGCATGCCTCCCCACCCCTGCAAGTCTGAGAAACATTTGACATTCTTTGTGCTTTGCACATTTGAAACTCAATGTAAGGTGACAAGAACATTAAGCTGCCCAGTGAACAAAATGTGAAACTAATCACTATCTGTTCTTAGCCATGGGTACAATAATTGGCAAATTAAAATGCCCAAGAATAGCTGGCCACCTGCATCAGAAAGCATCACCTTGGAATGGCTAATGAAGATAAATGTATGCAACTAGCTTTACTGACAACTATTTGAACAACCAGTGGACTGGAAGGGCCACAGCACAGAACTTAGTTCATTTACTGTACCATGCATACTATGTAGAACTTTTATTATTTTTAGTAAAAACCTTAACCACTCTCCAGATTGTATATACACATACTGGTTGAATTAAGACTACTATTTACTCCTCAAAATCCAGTGCTTTTCTTTTTAAGCTGGTAAACTAGGATCAACTTCCTTATTGATTATAGAATTTATTGCTTTTGTGCCAGGTAGATTCAGATAAATTTAAAGGCTACAAAAAAGGAAATAACCAGTTTTAGCAAACTTGCCACTATTCATTTATTCATGCATCCATTCATCCATTTATTGAACAGTTACTATGTGCTTGATATTTGTCATGGGGACATGAACATCTCTGTAGGGAGTGAACCACTGCAGGAAAGATGCAGTCATACAGCATGCATGCAGGCAACCAGAAGGACTAGGTGCAGTCTGGGTGTGGTGGTAAACGCTTATAATCCTGGCACTCAGGAGTCTGAGCAGGAGAATCATGAGTTCCACACCAGCCTGGGCTACATAGCAAGACCCTGTCTCAATAAATAAACAAACAAATAAATTTTAAGGGACTATGTGGTATACTAGAGAATGATTTCAGGATATTCCTTCCCTGACAGCCTTTCAAGAGAAGACTCACTCTAGTTGAATTCTGAGATTTTGAGGGTGACTAAGCTTGAGAATGACCCTCCAAGCTGAAAGAAAAGCATGTGCAAAATCAACAAGAAGGTCATTGTGAGAGACCTGAGGCAAAGAAGTTGTCTTTAGAATACCTGACGGAAATAAATATAGGGGTAAGATAAAAGCTAGGCAAGGGTGAGAAGAAGAAAGTCCCAGAAACCATGTCAAGGAATTTGGACTTAATCCTGTAGAGCAGTAGTTTTCAAAATACATGCAGGAGAAACCTGGGGTCCTGGGAGGGAGGGAGGAAGGAGGGTGTAAAAAGAGGGAGGAGAGTTAGGGTCCTTAGAACTCAGGCCCTGAGACCCTACTTCAGCCACTGCAGTTTTCCTTACTGTTGTTGCTATCATTTTAATAACTTTTAAATTTACAATAATTTTAGATTTACAGGAAAGTTGTCAAGAAAATACATAGAATTCCTCTGTATTCCTTCTCCATTTCTCCTTACGTTAACACCTTACTTACATTACTGTGGCATGATTGTCAGAGCTAAGAAAATAACACTGTTGCACTACTGCTAACTAAACTCCAGGTTTCATTTGGATTCCACAAGTTTTTCCCACTAATGTTTTTCCCACTACTGTTTTTCCCTCTGGTCCAGGATTCAGTCCAGGATACCCCATTGCACTGAGTCATCAGGTCTCTGTAGGTCTGGGATAGTCCTCAGTCTTCCCTTGTTTCTCTGACATTGATACCCTTAAGGAGGAATGGCCATGTATTTTACAGAATGTCCCTCATTTTTGGGTTGTTGATGTTTTCCTCAGGACTGAATAGGGTTGCTGGAGGAATATCACAGAGGCAAGGTACATTTTTCATCATGCCACATGACTTATCACTGGTGATGTAAACCATGACTACTTCTTTAAGGTAGTGTTTACTAGGTTTCTCCTCTGTAGTGTTACTATTTTTCCTTTTTGCAAAACAGTGACTAAGTACAGCTCACATCTATGAGAGAATAAGCTTCTTTCTCTACAGGGGACATCTATCTCTACTATTTAGAATTCTTTCATAAGGAAGTGTTGTCCCTTCTACTCCATTTATTCATTTGTTTAATCATTATATCAGGATGGACTCAAATACATTTATTTTTTTCCTTTAGTTTTTAATCAAACACCATGCCATTATTTTATTGTGGAAATTGCTCAATTTTGGTCAATGGGAACTCCTTTAGGTAAGTTTATATATCCCTTTGACATGCCTGCATCCTTTTATTTTTTTGAGCACTTAAAATTCTAGGGACTTATTTTTTTTACTGCCCCAGCCATAGAATCAGTCATTCTTCCAAAGACCCCTACCTCTTATTGTTGAAGGATGACGTTGAGGAGCCAAGAACTGGACACTGAGTGTGCAGAGGAGTATCACTGTTCCCAGACCCTCTCCGCAAAGGGGCTCAGGCACACTCAAACCACTATAAAATAAAAATTTTTACATTTTATCTGTGATATTAGAAATTAGGCTTGTGAGGGTGCTACACTATGAACTACAAAACATTACCATGAGTTGTTAAAGAAAACTTGTTCAAGCAGAGAGATATATTCGTGGATTATAAGGTTCAATATTAAGATATCAATTCTTCCCAAATTGAATCTTAGTATCAACATATTCCCAATCATAATCTCACCTGGCTGATTAGTTTAGAAATTAGCAAGTTAATGCTAAAATGTGCATAAAGTTTTACAAGAAGTAGGACATCTAAATGCGTTTTGTAAAGAACACAAATGGAGACTTACTATGAAGCTATGGTGATCAGTACAGTGTGGTACTGGCACGAAGAGGTACAGAATGAAGGTGACAGAGTAGAGCCCAGAAACAGGTGCACACCTATAGGGTCATCTGATTTTTGAGAATAGCACCTAGAATTTCAATATGAAAAGGCACATTTAACAATATGGAAAGGCATATTTAACAAATAGTGCTGAAAATATCTGTATAGAAACTAGCCCTACCCTAAACTCACATAATTAATTTATTAATTAATAATTCAATATGGTCATAAATCTAAACAGAAAAACTAAAACTATAAAGTTTAGACCATGGGACTTTTTTGATTTTTATGGATAAAGTTTTTTTTTGATGATATATAGAAAAAAAAAACCATGAAAAAAGATAGTAAATTAGATCTCAAAATGCAAACCTTTTGTCCACCAAAAGACATTACTGAGATATTGAGTAGGCAAGCTACAGATTGAAAGGAAATACTTGCAAAAGATATATGATAAAATACTGGACACACACACACACACACATAAAACTCTTGTACTTCAGCAATAAAAGTACAAAGAACCTATTTAAAAATGGGAACTTGATTTTAATAGGTACTATACAAAGGAAGCTAGGACCAGAAAGGACATGAAAATGATCTCAACATATTGGTAAAGGAAAATGCTATAAATCATGATATAGTATCACCACAAACTCAGCAGATTGATCAAAATGTCAAAGACTGAGAGCACCATATGTTGAAGATGTGGAACTAAAAAGATTCCATTTTTTTGGTGAAAATGTAAGATATGGATAAGATATGGCTAAGAAATGGCAATTTCTCCTAAAAATAAACTGACATTATCTATGATCACAATTTTACTTTTAGACATTGCCCTAACAGATATGAAAGTCTATGCCCACAAAAAGATTTCTAAAAGAATGTTCATATAAGTTCATTCATGTTAGTCAAAACAAGGAAAGAGTTCAGATGTCTATCAATAAAAGAATGGATTAACCAATTGGTAAAATGGAATAGCATCCAACAACAAAGAGAAAAGAATTATCAAGCCAGGTGCCAGTGGCTCATGTTTATAATCCTAGCTACTCTGGATCTGGAGGCAGAAATCAGGAGGATCTCAGTTCAAAACCAGCCAGGGCAAATAGTACCCCAGACCCTATCTCAATAACACACATCACAAAAATAGGGCTGGTGGAGTGGCTCAATGTGAAGGCCCTGAGTTTAAGCCCAGTACTGCAAAAAAAGAAAAAAAAACTATTAAACTCAGGAACAGATTAATCTAAGAAGCATCCTGCTATGTGAAAGAAGCCTGACATAAAGAAGTGTATATGGACTCATTTATTATATACTCTTTTATGTCACGATTCACTCAGATAGTAGGATAAATGAGTCCACATATATATATGAAGTTCTAGAACAAGAATTGATTTATACTGGAGGTGGTAGTGGGGAAAGGAAGGGCCACAAGGGAACTTTCTAAGGTGATACAAGTGCACAGGTATATATATTTGTCCCAATCCAAGAAATACACATTTAAGAACTGTGGAAGCCAGATATGGTGGCACACACTTGTAATTCCAGCACTCAGGAGGCCCAGGAGAGGCAGGAGGATCATGAGTTTGAAGGCATCTTGGGCTACATAGTGACTTTTAAGCCAGTCCAGGCTACACAGTGAGACCCTTTCTTTAAAAAAAGAACTATGCATTTTATCAAATGTGTATTATGAACTCTAGTAATGATATACATGCCAAAGGATTTAGGGAGAAACATAGTGATGTCTGCAACTTCCTTTAAAATGCATTCAGAAATAAGATGGGTTCATGGATGGATGGTAATAAGGATAGACTGAAGTATCACAGTGAGTATGTGAGTGTTCACTGTAAATTTCTTGATGAATCATGGCAGATATATGAGAGTTCACTATAAATTTCTTTCAATTTTTCTGCATGGCTAAATATTCATAATACCATGTCAAAAAATAAAAAGAATTCTTAAAAGCTACATCTTTCACAATAAAGAAAGGAAAGAAAAAAAGGAGAAAACAGTTGCAGATTCACAAATTAGTAACCACATTTCTTAAAAAGTCAAATACTAAATTTCCTTATTTACAAAATGTAAGTACTAAATAATATCTCCTATCCAGGATTGTTAAAGGGTTATAGATGTTAATATGTGTAAGAGGAGTTCCTGTTATAAATATCACTAAGTAAATGTTTTAGCTACTATTTTTATAAGCACAGGGTGCCTGTGAGTATAAACCCACAAAAATAAAATTTCTCAGAAACAGGGGAGGACAATGTTTGTACACTTTGTTAAAACAATTGTTACATGTGTGGCATAGATAAAATCAGAGACACCAATTTTTTTTTCTGTACATGAAAGTCATTTATTAGGATCCCTAAGTGAATGAGCAAGTAGAAGGGAAATATTACATTTGAAAAAAGTCATAAAAATATTTTTAGAAACGGTATTTCCTTGATTTTCATTCCAGGAAAAAGGTAACACATGGCATGGAGCATGCAAGGCCCAGAAAAGCAAGCATGCCAGATGCCACAGCAATAAAGAGTGGGGCCTTGGAGATAGAGCATGGAAGGAGGACCTGGAGTATTACATCCATGCCCCTCCCATCTGAACACAGCCTGTGGAAGCCAGAAGATTTTGGAAATTCACCTTTGTAGGCCACCTTAAGTTAACTTTCTTATTTCAACAATCATTTAAATTGCAGCCTCCTTTGAGCCATGTTCTATACATGCTTTCCAGGAGCTAGGCAAAATGAAGCTGCATAAGGAAATTTTAGGAAAAAAAAGTGTCCCATGTGTAGTGTAAAAAAAGGTTAATACTGTTTTTGCAATATTCATTTCGAAAGTAAAATTTTGGCATTTTCAATCAACAGATTAAAAGACAGCATATTTTTACAAATGACAGAAATTCTCAGCAAAAAAAGGCAGAATAATGCCTTATATGTATTATGTCTCATTTTGCTAAGGCAATCATAAGTGAAAATAGGTTTTAGTAAATTATATTTTCTATGGAGTTTATAAATATTAGCATTTTAATAGATAGATATTTTAATGCCAGTGGAATTTCTTGACATCACAGTTTAGCCATATTTTCAATGAGAAAACTTAGCTTCAGAATGTTGAAAGTTAATTGTTTTGTCTTATTATAACTGTCATCTTTTTTAAAAAATTTTTTACTGTTTTATTATTCATATGTGCATACAATGCTTGGGTCATTTCTCCCCGCTGCCCCCACCCCCTCCCTTACCAACCACTCTGCCCCTCCCCCTCCCCCCCACCTCAGTACCGGCAGAAACTATTTTGTCCTTATCTCTAATTTTGTTGAAGAGAGAGTATAAGCAATAATAGGAAGGAACAAGGGGTTTTGCTAGTTGAGATAAGGATAGCTATACAGGGAGTTGACTCACATTAATTTCCTATGCATGTGTGTTACCTTCTAGGTTAATTCTTTTTGATCCAACCTTTTCTCTAGTTCCTGGTCCCCTTTTCCTATTGGCCTCAGTTGCTTTTAAGGTTTCTGCTTTAGTTTCTCTGCATTAAGGGCAACAAATGCTAGCTAATTTTTTAGGTGTCTTACCTATCCTCACCCCTCCCTTGTATGCTCTCGCTTTTATCATGTGCTCAAAGTCCAATCCCCTCATTGTGTTTGCCCTTGATCTAATGTCCGCGTATGAGGGAGAAAATATGACTTTTAGTCTTTTGGGCCAGGCTAACCTCACTCAGAATATGTTCTCCAATTCCATCCATTTACCAGCGAATGATAACATTTCATTCTTCTTCATGGCTACATAAAATTCCATTGTGTATAGATACCACATTTTCTTAATCCATTCATCAGTAGTGGGGCATCTTGGCTGTTTCCATAACTTGGCTATTGTGAATAGTGCTGCAATAAACATGGGTGTGCAGGTGCCTCTGGAGTAACCTGTGTCACAGTCTTTTGGGTATATCCCCAAGAGTGGTATTGCTGGATCAAATGGTAGATCAATGTTTAGCTTTTTAAGTAGCCTCCAAATTTTTTTTCAGAGTGGTTATACTAGTTTACATTCCCACCAACAGTGTAAGAGGGTTCCTTTTTCCCTGCATCCTCGCCAACACCTGTTGTTGGTGGTGTTGCTAATGATGGCTATTCTAACAGGGGTGAGGTGGAATCTTAGCGTGGTTTTAATTTGTATTTCCTTTATTGCTAGAGATGGTGAGCATTTTTTCATGTGCTTTTTTGCCATTTGAATTTCTTTTTTTGAGAAAGTTCTGTTTAGTTCACGTGCCCATTTCTTTATTGGTTCATTAGTTTTAGGAGAATTTAGTTTTTTAAGTTCCCTATATATTCTGGTTATCAGTCCTTTGTCTGATGTGTAGCTGGCAAATATTTTCTCCCACTCTGTGGGTGGTCTCTTCAGTTTAGAGACCATGACCATTTCTTTTGATGAACAGAAGCTTTTTAGTTTTATGAGGTCCCATTTATCCATGCTATCTCTTAGTTGCTGTGCTGCTGGGGTTCCATTGAGAAAGTTCTTACCCATACCTACTAACTCCAGAGTATTTCCTACTCTTTCCTATATCAACTTTAGAGTTTAGGATCTGATATTAAGATCCTTGATCCATTTTGAGTTAATCTTGGTATAGGGTGATATACATGGATCTACTTTCAGTTTTTTGCAGACAGCTAACCAGTTTTCCCAGCAGTTTTTGTTGAAGAGGCTGCTTTTTCTCCATCGTATATTTTTAGCGCCTTTGTCAAAGACAAGTTGGTTATAGTTGTGTGGCTTCATTTCTGGGTCCTCTATTCTGTTCCACTGGTCTTCATGTCTGTTTTTGTGCCAGTACCATGCTGTTTTTATTGTTATTGCTTTGTAATATAGTTTGAAGTCAGGTATTGTGATACCTCCAGCATTGTTCTTTTGACTGAGTATTGCCTTGGCTATTCGTGGCCTCTTGTGTCTCCATATAAATTTCATGGTAGATTTTTCAATCTCTTTAATGAATGTCCTTGGAATTTTGATGGGAATTGCATTAAACATGTAGATTACTTTGGGGAGTATAGCCATTTTTACTATGTTGATTCTACCAATCCATGAGCATGGGAGATCTCTCCACTTTCTATAGTCTTCCTCAATCTCTTTCTTCAGAAGTTTATAGTTTTCTTTGTAGATGTCGTTCACATCTTTTGTTAGGTTTACACCTAGGTATTTGATTTTTTTTGAGGCTATTGTAAATGGAATTGTTTTTATATATTCTTTTTTAGTTTGTTCATTATTAGTGTATAGAAATGCTAATGATTTTTCTATGTTGATTTTATATCCTGCTACATTGCTATAGCTATTGATGGTGTCTAGGAGCTTCTGAGCAGAGTTTTTTGGGTCTTTAAGGTATAGGATCATGGCGTCTGCAAATGGGGATATTTTGACAGTTTCCTTACCTATTTCTATTCCTTTTATTCCTTCTTCTTGCCTAATTGCTCTGGCTAGGAATTCCAGTACTATGTTGAATAGGAGTGGAGATAGTGGGCATCCTTGTCTAGTTCCTGATTTTAGAGGGAATGGTTTCAGTTTTTCTCTGTCAAGCTGTAAGTTTGTCATATATAGCTTTTATAACGTTGAGGTACTTTCCTTCTATTCCTAGTTTTCTTAGAGCTTTTCTCATGAAATGGTGTTGAATCTTATCAAAGGCTTTTTCTGCATCTATTGAGATGATCAAGTGGTTTTTGTCTTTGTTTCTGTTAATGTGGTTTATTATGTTTATTGATTTTCGTATGTTGAACCACCCCTGCATTCCTGGGATGAAGCCTAATTGGTCATGGTGAATGATCTTTTTGATGTGTTGTTGAATTTGGTTTGCCATTATTTTGTTGAGGATTTTTGCATCAATGTTCATTAAGGAGATTGGCCTATAGTTCTCCTTTTTGGAGGTGTCTTTGCCTAGTTTTGGGATAAGTATAATATTGATAACTGCCATCTTTTAAGTTGTCTCTTGAGATATAAAATTCTAAGAAACAGTGATCAATGGATTTTTATGCAGAATTTTAAAATAATAGATAAAACACTTTAAAATTGAACAAAAGTACATTCCATTCCTTTAAAGGGTCATCTTTTTTTTAGTGGGGGGGTTTATGCTGTTAAACTTTACAATGGAATTTCAAATATTAATTGTATTGTCTTTGTGTATGAAAATTTTCAAATAAATGGAAACAGTGTCAGAAAAATTGTCTAAAAAATTTTTGCTTGTAGTATTTATTCAAGTGTTGTCCATATTTTGGGAAAGAATCTGGAAAAATGTCTATTTCATGAATCTATGTAGTTCCCTGTCTATTTAAAAAGAACTCTCTTTTCTATACTCCAGTCACATGCACAAACTATGTGCTATCAACAGAAGCTAGAGATGAAATTAAAGCAATACTGGCTGCATCCATTATTAATGCTGGACAATAAGGAAGAGAAGCTGGTTAGCAATTACCCCTCCTCCCCTTATCTTTTCCCCTCTTCTCTCTCCCAGGCTGGGGGTGCAGCATGTCTGTTCTCTACAACCTCTTTCTCTGACTGAAGACACAAGCAGGGAGCCAGGTGCCCTGCACGTTAAAGTCTTATTCTTCTTCTCCTTGAGTGAAACCATATTGTTAGGAAGAAATAAAATGTTATATGTAAACGAAAGTACTCAGTCACTTAGAAGTCATCTTTCTGGCTTACACCTGTACGGCTGTAGTCTTAAAACATCTTTTCAATTTAGATAGCAATGAATTTTTCAAAGACGATCATTAGGAGACCTATATTCAAATTAAGTTTATCACTGACTTAAGTGAATTCACTACTGATATAGTTACTTATTGCTGGTAAAAGCCCAAACTTTCACAGTACCTCCAAGAGTGGGTCATCTTAAGAGTAAAACTATTTAGGGGAGACTAGGGATTCATGAGGGATGGAGGGTATTTGCTATTATCATAGAGATTTTCATGTACCACAAGCTTATTTTTCTGTTTTTCCTTGAGCATTTACAACTCCCCTTGAAATTAAACATCACCTAATTCCAACAAGTGTGCTCACCCTAGTTCATCCAAATTAAAGAGGCTTTCCTGTATTAATTTTGTCTCTTATATAAGCATCCTTGAGACTTTGTCCTTAATTATTTGTGTGTATGTCTCAAGTAATAAAAGCACACTTAAAATGTAAGATTTTTGTGAGTTTCTAACACTTACCAGCTTTGCTTCCTGCCTTAACCTGTTAACCTAATTTTTGTCTTCTCAACACTTGGGGATGATGTATTATCTTTAAATTCTACATAGTTGTTTCTGTATAAAACAAATTCAGGTTTCTACTGATTCAAAATGAACTTGCTCATCTTGTCTGAATTAAAAGCCACATATCTTTTTCATTTTTCCATTCCATTTCAAATTATAATGGATATTTCCTTTTGTTCTTTTGAGGAACTGGGGTTTGAACTCAGGGCTTTCCAATTGCTAGGCAGGTGCTCTACTTCTAGAGTCATGCCTCTAGCCCTATTTTCTCAATTTTTATTTGAAAAACTTATAATCTAACACCATGACAAATCTTCTGCTAAGCTAGTTGGCAGTCTCATTACTACTTTAAAAATTCATGTAGACCCTGAAATAAAAAGAAAAGAGAGAAATGTAGGATGACAGCAGGCCTGTCAGTAGACATGTTTCCTATGTTCCCCAGCAGCTTGATCTTCTTGGCTGGCATCAAAACCAGTGCCTCCACTTCAGCTCCAAGATTCCTATATTGGGCAAAGTTATCCTTGAATGTCAGAAGAGAAATAAAGACCTTCCAAGAAAAGCACAAACTAAAGCAATCCATGACCACTGAGCCAGAATTGCAGAAGATATTTACAGAAACCCAGAGAAAAAGGAGAAGGCAGCAGGGAAGGCTCCAGGTCTGGGGGTAATCTGAGCTGCGTCGTGATGGAAAAACTGGGAGGCAGATGGATGGATTATGTCCAATTTGTTGGAATTCGACTACATTTATTAATAAATATAAATATATAAATAAAAACACCCAGTATTAATAATAAATAAAGCCAAGACCACCAGTAGATCTATCTGATGGATATTACGATGGATATTGAAAACTATCATAAATGTACTGTTAAGAAAATAGCACTAGTCACCTCATAGTAGGAATGCAAGTCCTACCCCAGAACAAATTCTCCCTAAAAACATGGGAGCTAAGACTGAAAGGTGTTTCGCTGCTGATTTCGTACATCACAGCCTAAGCTCTGCTGACAGGCAGGAGGAGCAGCGATAGGAAATGGGTGTCAGAACTTCTGACAGAAACCCTATATTCTGAGGACTTATATTCAGTTACAAAAGTCTACTGAAAACTAAGCTTGGCACAAATCTTAGCTTAGTAGAATGCCATCAAATACAACAATAAAGATTAAAGGTATGTGGGGGGAGGTTAAAGCCCTGTAAACTTAACTTTCAGAAATGACCAGGGCATTGTCAAGGGAAACCAAGGAAGCTCTCAATACTTATTAATATTTTATACAGGAAATTACATATGGAAAGTGACAAGATCATTTAACTGTAACAATTTCCAGTATCTCAAAGGGAAGGAATAACTAAAAAGAGCAATTACTGAACCCAGAAAAGGCTATGCCAGTTTTAGAAATAATTGCTTTTCCTACTGAATTTTTTTAATTGTGATTTGTTATTTGTGGTGGCAATTAGCTCTGCCCATGACCATATACAAAAAATATAATCAACCAAAAAAGTTTTAATCTTTTAGAATGGCAAAACAAGAAGAAAATTTGAAAATAGCCTAAACTCTAAGGTATACAGTTCTTAAAATTTTAATGTAGAAGACACTTTTCTTCAGAGCCTTAAATAAACTGGGAACCGATGCTCTCAGTTAACTCTGACCTTCTATTTGTTTTTGATGTCAGTTTTCAATCATAGTGGTCTAAGGGATGAAATTCAGTATTTCAGTGCGTAAAATATGATTAATAAGAATTGTTAAATATTCCAAGCCAAATGACCACATAACATCTACAAATATTTACTACTATAACCCCTACAGATATTCATTACTTTGTTGTTTCACTTGATCATTCAAAAAGATTTATCACAAGGTAAACAAAACAGTCCACAAAGCAATCCTAAAACCTCTGAAAAAATACAAATATATATTCACTTGAGAATTTTTGTTAGCTCTTATTTTGTAAAAGTACCAGACACTAAACAAACATTTACAATGAGATAGGTCTGAAATCTTTAACAAGATAACCAAACTTTTTATAAATCATGGACATTTCTCTAACATTATTTTGAAACAAAAAGAAAAAAGGAAATTTTTTTCTTGGTCTAATGGAAGAAAAAAGGCCCCTAAAATGAGCTGACCTCTGAGATAATGGAGTGAAGAAGAATGTGCAAATGTACTTTGAAAAGCATCTCTTGTAGATATCGCTCAAACTTCAGAAGTGCAAGACTGGAAATAATCTTTCTTTCTTTCACTCTCTCTAGTTTGCTTTGCTGTATTTTCTTTGTCATTCCTCACTTTTCAGACACAATTATACTGGACTGAGATGGAGCTGGTGAAGCCACACTAAAAACTGCTCATTAAAAAAATGATAGGAAAAGATAAAGACACATCTAAGAGTAACAATAAACAAAACAAAATAGAAACTGTGGGCAAGAAGGAAATGAAAGGTTTTGTAGTAGAGGGCAGAGTACAAGTGTCTCCCAAGTGTCTCCTCTCGGGCAGGTGGGATCCTGCCGTGTCACATTGTAAGCTCATATATCAACTGTGAAGAAGAGACACAGGCAGGCAGATGATTGTCCAGAGACAGCCAAGACCAGTAAATTTTCTGTTCTGAGAATGCGGACATTTTATAAGTGGAAAACTAATGGTTAACTACTAAGAGTGAGTCAGATAATCCATGTTTTAATAGAGATAATTCTAAAAACTAGTGAGGAAAAAAGTTGCAAAGGTATATGCTTAGTACGATCCCTTCTACGTAAACTTAATACTGCATATAGAAAGAAACACAGACACATTAATTATGGATACATGTATAATAAATAGAATAATATACAGCAGCCTTAAAGTGATATTACCTCTGGAGGCAGGAACAAGAAAGATAATGGATTTCATTTTAACTTAAAAAAATTAAGAGAGATCAAGCAAACATAGTGGCACTAACATTTTAAAATATGGGAATTGGCTACATAGGCTTTATTCTTTTCTGTTGGTTTGAACTACTTCATAATAAAATTAATTTTTTTAAAATTTGTTGTTAAAAAGAGGTATAGAAATTCAGCAACTAGAAGAGGTCATTCTTATAAGTCTCATTTTCTTATTTCTGAGTTAGGAATGTGCAAGGCTGACTATTTTCTATCTTCAGAAAGATGAACAAAGGAGAGTTAATGTAGAAGAAAAGCTGTCCTTGATATGAGAAGCCGGTGGCACTTTAGGCAAACGGATGGTCATTTCCAGATGGAAGAAAATCACCTGAACATCATTATATGGCATTCTCTCTTTAGGAGAGTGTTTCATCTCATGCACTATTCATGTGGGTTACTCTTTTTTCTTCCTTATAGGGGTATGGATTTAAGATTTCAGGGACACAGTTAATGCATGACACATATTCATTGCTTCTAATTGTATAATTAGAGCCTGGATTATGGAATAACAATTTGCACACTTAAAAGTATTGATTAGTTATGTAAGACCACACTGACTTTAAAAAATGTCTCTCACAAAGACTTTCTTTTCTTTCAAAATTGCTAATAAACATTTTTGAATATAATTCCTAAAGATCTCATTCATGGGATATTGGGGGTTCCAGCAGGAAAGGAACCTACAATTTATTAACTTTGGATCATGTGTAATTCTTAGAATTAAGGATGAGGAACTAGAGAGCATTTTTTAATTATAGTAAAAAACAAGTCTAAAACATTTCACTAGTGAGGCAAGAGTCTCTAGAATATATTGTTTAATATGAGGGGTAGAAATATATCACAGAGACGAGTGGTATTATACAGCACACATTTTTCAGGAAAAAGGAGATTCTGTGGATGAGGATTAGATATACATCCACGATAAGAGGGTATATTGATCCATAATTTTCAATATTACATCCTTGTATTTTTTATTATATGCTATTTTTCAGCTAGTAGAGGAACGTGTTCTCATAAAGCTAATATTTATTCTTCCATGTTTATAGAGCCAGCAGTGCATTTCAGGAAATGAGAAACTCTGAGGAATCAAATATAACTTAGTGTCCTGCGCACAAAAGATCATGGGACAGAAAAATCACTATTTTTAAAAACCTGACTCAGGAACTAAGTCATAAAGCTTTAAATAATTAAATAACACATCATAACAGAAGTCCCTTGATTTTATTTTCTCTTTCTATAAACGTAGCCTTTTATAATGATAAATCTTATCATGTAACGTAAATCTTATCTCCCCATTTTACTAGACAGCAAAGAATATGTTTCTTTAGTCTTGTTCTCATTTTCATCTTCGTGCTTACTGGGTATATTTTGTGGAAGCTAAGGGAGATAGATACTAAGTATAATCCCATGAAAACTGAGATGTTCCTACTCAAAATATATGGATCCATAGTCAGGAGTTCTTCACATTTAGTTATTAAATAACTTTTGAATAAGGGAATTCAATCACCTCTTACATTAAATCCAAAGAAAACAGCAGTGAATGAGAATTTGTTTATCTGTGGAGGGTTTAATCCCCATATGGTGTAGCTGTGATGCTAATTGTTGCTAGATTCCTCACAAGTTGAATGTATTTCTGTTTCCCAAGAAGATATGCCTTTTAAAATGCAGATGAGGGAACACTTTACCAAGTGGGTGCCCCCTAAACTAAGAGTGTTAATCATGCTAGCAAATTTGCAGGCTTATATCTAGGTGTTCCTAATTGCAACAAGGGAAATTTAATGGACTTCAGGTAATCCAGCCTAGGAGTCACTCCTTCTAAATCTTTTTATTGCTTAAATTTGGCTAAAAAGGGTCCAATTAGCACTGACTCCCACCTGATTTGCTTGTCACTCCCCTCCAACATGGGATCAAATCAGAACAACTAGGGCATCTAATCCCAGCAACAAGGAAAGACAGGGACAAATTTTATTCCAGTGACAAGGGACCATTCAGATACAATTCAAAGAAAACTGTTCCAATAAGAGGGGAAATTGTCAGACTGCAAATGGAGAAACTCATGCCCTGCCCATCCAAAAGAAGTAACTTCGAGGTTCATAAGCATGATTACCTAATGCCCATGCTTGTCTACCTTCTAACTGGACTGGAACTTTGACCTTGTCTTCCATCACCTGTTATACTATAGCTCCAAGAGAAATTCAGATGCTCCTTATTAAACTTCATATTAATATCTTAACCAGGTTTGTCTCCTCTAGCCTGCAGGCTGTAAAACTACAAATGATGCAACTCAAGGGCTAAGTGCTAAACTCTTACACTTAGCATGGCTCTTCCTCCTTGAATATAACTACTGTGGTTATGTTCTGCAAAGGATCCCAGCTATCCCCATCAACAAACAGCAAGGACAAGAGACTCCTGACCTCTACCTATGTCCCATACCAGCAGGAAGTAGCCAGAATAATTTTGTGTTCCCATTCCCTAAAAGATTTCAGGGTCTTTAGTCTGAGTGGGAAACATTAGGTAGCAGTTAGCCATGAACTATGGGATACATAAATGAAGCCTAAAATAGAGAATTCTTCTCTGAGAGAAAAACATTTAAAAGCCCCTGCTAGGATCCAAATAGCCCACCAAGGTCATGGGATGTCACAGATGTTTTTGAGTCACCTGCCATCATGTAGGGCAGCATCAGTACCTGAAATAAGAGATCTTTTACTTAACAAAATGAAGGTCCAGGTATGTATGTCATATCTTTGGGGTCAAGTGGACCCACTAATAGTTGGTACGTTGTAAATCCATAGATTACTTAACATTCCAAGCCACTTCCACCTCATAAAAACTGGTGCCAGGGTAAAAATAGTTGTCATTTCATTCTCTATCTAGAGATGACCTGCTTTTAGTCTATTAAAAGTGTACTCCCTTCCTAATAAACTTTACTATCACTTTCACTACAAAAATTTATAATTAGAAAGGAAGAAGTAAAATCAACTGTTTGCTAATGATATACTCATATGTAGAGAACCCTAAAGATTTCCTATAACAATAACCAGTAGACTAAATTCAGCAAAGTTGCAGGATAGAAAATCGATACCCAAAATAGCTGTATTTCTGTATACTAACAATAAAGAGTCCAAAAACAGAAATCAAGAAAATAGCACCATTTAACACATCAGAAAAAACAAAATAGGGATAAACTTAACCCAAAAGGCAAATAGTAGTAGGATAAAAACTACAAAATATTGCCTTAAAAAAAAAACAACTTAAAAAGACACAAATAAATGGGAAGATAGCTCATGTTCATGGACTGGAGGACTTAGCCTTGCTCAAATGTCCATGCTAACCAAAGTGATCTATAGATTCAACACAGTCTGTACCAAAATTCTACTCTTTTTACCCTGTGATGTTAGGAAAACTGAATATCCACACACAAAAGAATGAAATGGACTCTTATCTTAGATCAGACACCAAAACTAACCCCCAAATTATTGAAGACTTAAATATAAGACCTGAAACAACAAAACTAATAATAGAAAACATACACAAAAATCTCCACCATATTGTTTTTGGTTAAGCCTTGTTCCACATGACACCAGAAGCAAAAACAGAGACGCTGGATTACATCAAACTAAGAAGCTTCTGTGGAAAAAAAAGGAAGCAATCAACAGAGTGAAAATGGTACCTTTACAGAAGGTGAGAAAATATCTGCTCACCATGTATCTGATCAGGGGTTAATGTCTAAAATATGTTTTATTTTTATTTTTATCATCATATTGTTATTGTACTGGGGGTACATTGTGACATTTACAAAAGTTCTTACAATATGTCATACTTGAATCCACCCCTTCTTTATTCCCCCTCTCCCCATTACTGGAATAATTTCAACAGGTATTTAAAAAAAAAAAAAAGAGGAATGTGACACAGGTTACTCCAGAGGCACCTGCATACCCATGTTTATTGCAGTGCTATTCACAATAGCCAAGTTATGGAAACAACAAAGATGCCCCACTACGGACGAATGGATTAAGAAAATGTGGTATTTATACACAAAGGAATTTTACTCAGCCATGAAGAAGAATGAAATCTTCTCATTTGCAAGTAAATGGATGGAACTGGAGAACATCATTCTGAGCGACGTTAGCCAGGCTCAGAAGGCCAAAAATCGTATGTTCTCCCTCATATGCGGGCTTTAGATCTAGGGCAAATGCAGCAATGTGGTTGGATTTAAGTCACATGCTAAGGGGAGAACACATACGGGAGGTATGGGGAAAGGTAGAAAACCCAAAACACGAAAGCATTTGATGTCCCCACTGCAGAGGAACTAATGCAGAAACCTTAAATCGACAGAGGTCAACATAGTTAAAAGGTCAGTTAGAGATGAATCAACTTGGGTTGTAACACATTTGTACATGGAAGCAATGCTAGGAATCTCACTGTATAGCTATCCTTATCTCAAATAGCAAAAACGTTTTGTCTTTCTTATTATTGCTTATGTTTTCTCTTCAGCAAAATGAGAGATAAGGGCAGAACAGGTTCTGCCTGAAAGCAAGGGGTGTTGGGGAGAAGGGTAGGGTAGGGGGCAGGGGGAGAAATGACCCAAACAATGTATGTACATTTGAATAAATGAATTAAAAAAAATAAAAAACTCCTGCCACTCAATAGCAAAAACAAGGTAATAAAAAAAATGAAAAACCCTGAACAGACATTTCCCCTAGGCACTGATAAATAGCCAGTCACAGGAGGATAAAGGCTGCCTGATTCCAGTCATGCGGGTATCTAGAGTAGTCAAACTAACAGAAGAATAAAGTAGAATGGCAGTTTCACAGGCTGCAGAGAGGGGATAAATAGAGCAAGTATGGAGGAGTTCCAGTCAAGCAAGATGAAAAAGTACTATAATCGAGTCCTCACAGAACACATTTACAATGTATATATTACTAGCCATGCACTTAAAATTTTGTTAAGGGGTAGAGTTCATGCTTTGTGGGTTTGTAAAACCACAATGTTATAGAAAAAAGAAACTGGATCCTTGGGTGCAAAAGATTTAAAATAAACAGACTTGGCCAGGCTTGGTGGTACACACCTGTAATCCTAGCACTCGGGATGCTGAGACGGGCAGATCTTGAGTTTGAGATCAGCTTGGGTTACATGGAAAAACCCTATCTCAACCTGTGCCCCGCCCCCCCCGCCGCAAAAAAAAGCCCAAATAGACTCTTATTGTGTCAGACCATTAAGTATTTAGGTAACTTCTTAAGTTCTTTGTAGAGCTTTTGTTTTCATGGATACAGTTATTAGTGTCCAACAGATGGTACATCCTACAAAATTGACAGACTAGGGTACAGAAGACAGGGGAAAAACTTCTCATCTACCCAGCCCCTCAATTAATCCTATTGTCTCACTCTTCAATGTGAACTAATCATGAGGCACAACAATGAAGGGTGCAGTGGGAAAACTGGAATTTAGCCCAGTGCAGCAGTAAAATCTACTTTGATTTCTCAGTAGAAATAAAAAAGTAAAATGCAATAAAAGTCCATTAAGGGAGAATACATTTGTCACCTTAGACAGAATAAAAGTCCCACCAAATGAAATAAAAGCCTTTGGGAAAAAGACATGTCATGCTAGAAAGTACTGTGTTCCTTCTTGCTTGCCTTCATTTAGTTTCTGTCCACCCAGTATACCAGGCCCTACTCTACACCCTCCTTTTGCAGGCTATGAAAAATGCATGAACCGAATCTAGCCTGTAGTTGGGTCTTTATCAGAAAGAAACTCAAACTAAAAGTGTTTACTTGGTATGATCTCAATGGCAAATAAACTTCCAAATGAAAGGCTTTCTCTACTAGGAAAGTAACCATATGGTTAGGTTTCTGTTGTTGTTTTTGGCAGTACTGGAGGTTGAACTCAGAGCTTGCATTTACTAGGCAGCAGCTCCGCACTTGAGCCATAGGCCCAGCCCTTTTTTGCTTTTTAGTTAGGTTTATAATAGGCCTCACATTTATGCTTCAGCCAGGCCTGAAGTACTATTCTTTTATTATTTGTGCTTCCATGTGCCTGGTATGACAGACATCGAACCACTGTGCCCGGCAATTGTTAGTTTTCAAAGTGCTAAAATATGCACACACACACACACACACACACACACACACACACACACACACATCCCTAAAGCAGCCTTATTCTACCATTTATGAAACATAAGATGAGTACCTTCTGGTTGAAAACACTTTTGTCCACTGAGATTTTGCAATCTGAAAGTATCATGATATTACAAGTTGATACTAAACAATGCAGTTTTGATTTTTGATGTTTTAAAATATGTTTCATAAGCCAGGTTTGGTGTGCACACCTGTAATCCCAGCTACTTGGGTGGCAAAGGTAGGAGGATTGTGAGCTGGAGGCCAGCCTGGGCAAAATTAGTGAGACTTAATCTCAAAAACAAAATACTTACCTAGCATGTGTGAGGTCCTGGGTTTGAATTTGTCAACCTAGAAATAAATTTACTTACAGCCAGTATGACAGATATTTTATTTCTAATCTCTTTATAACATCACACAGAATATATAATACTGAATATGAGAACTATGGATGTCTCTTTTCATTTATATCTAGATCCCAATGAAGTCAAAGGATTAAAATTTGTGCATTATCTACTTACAGGGTTCTTATTGAAAGGAGCAAAACTATTATGCATTTTTAAAAATCCTTTAAAATTTAACAATATCTTCAGTAAGAAAAATGGAAGCAAAAATCCCCACCAACCTCAAAACTGCCAGCAGATCTGAAGACAAATGTGTTCTTTGAGGACTTGATTGAAGCAGTGTATCATAAAAGTCATTTAAATGGAAGCTATTCAGAAAAGAAGTCCTGTGGAGGATAGCACGGCTCTGACATGCCAAATACTTCTGGAAGCAAAGAAAACATGCCATTAGAGAAGTTCAAAGAACATTCTACTCTCAGTCTCAGACCTGTGGTCAGAAAGTACTACATTAGCACCTGCAGGAATTATTAGCACGATGTTATGGACTTTTACTAATTTTGTACCCCAAATCGTTTTAGTCATAAATGGCAATGTGGGACATTAGCCTTTCAGCACTGGATTTAGAAACTGCAAAAGGTCAGGAGTTTCATAACTAAGTAAACTTCCACATTTCCCCTTGTCTAACCAGGCCATGTGCTATGAGCAGAGGCAGCATGGCTGCTTCCACAGTGCCTACAGGGGTGAAGCTGTGCACAGGCCCTTAGCACACAGGAGCTCCTTAAGGGAACAGATGCCCCACAACTGGAGAGTAGTGGCTCCATTTTACAGATGAGACAATCTACCACACATCTTGCCAAGATCAGGGTTAGGACCTGGGTCTACCCTAAAGCCCAAAGGTCTCAGGGCTGATTCATGTGCTCATTTCACGCTGTGACATTTGTGAGTTAGAAAATATTTCACAAATAGAAGTGCCAAGAGAACAGGTAACATCCAAGTATACTAAAATAATTCAAATATTAGTATATTAATTATGAAATTGTCTTTCCTAATTTGCTTTAGGTTGATGTCAGATATTGTCTTATTCCATCAGGCTACAGAAAATACAGATAGACCACTTGAAGCTGTGTGCTTCTTCTTCAACTTTCTTTCTTAAACAAAGAGAGAGCATTTCTTGGAAAGCAAGTAGGTCCCTGTTGTGATGCTGCTGATTTGTGTGCTCAGCTACACCAAGGATGGCAATGCACACTTCCCATCTCCTCTGGCCCCTCCACGTGACTCACAGTTCAGATTTTCTGATGCAGTTAGAAACTGAGCCCACATCCTCTGTCGATGCCCCGAGTGATATGACTGAATTTCTATGCGGCTGTGTATGTGGAAAGCTTAGCAGGGCTTCCCCTAGACTGCTATTATATTTTCGGTCAATTATCTATACGTTTATGATGGTTCTGGCACCAACACAGAGAGCCCCACAGCTTACTCTCCACAGCTGTCCCAGTACCAAGTCTTGTAGGTGTTTCAGGGTCAGTACCCACCAAGCACTCTCTCAAAATGCCGGCCACTTAGGCCATGGACTTTTCATCTGAGTCTTGGAAATTTTTGCTCATTTCCACACTGAACTTGGAAGTGCCTGAAAAAGGCTAGGAAATGGTGGAGACAGGAAGGTCACACCAAATGTAAGTTTTTTTTTTCCTGGCAACTGAAGCTTAAGTCATGAAAAAAGCAACTGGGAGAAATGAGTGATAGTATTTTCAAGTTGTGCAGAACTGAAGCCTAGGATCATTACATGGGGAAATAACAGAGTGACAAAGCATCTGTTCAGCTTGACGAATAACGGATGGGTTGGGTGGGTTTTGGAACACAGGATCTAACCCAAGTTACAGGAATGTAAAATAAATGGAAACTCTTCTTAAAGTCTCAGATACTCACACTCTTTCTTCTTCAGACTACTCCAACAAAGTCACACGATATGCATAAACTAGCATGTCTTGTTTACCAAAAAGTCCCAACCAGCAACTTCAAGCATTCACTTAGACACTATGCATTGGGCATTTATGAGTCAATCAGTAAGATGGAAAATTCCAGGAACGTGGAAAGAAGCAAGATAGTCTCTCCTTTTTTTCAAAGCAAAAAAAACTTATTGTCTTGTAGAAAGATGCAACTTGCATGTCAAAAACTACAAGAGGACGTTGCTAACAAGAATGGGGCTTGGAACCAGACTGGGTATGTTATTCTGCATCAGCAGTTACTAGCTGCATGACCTTGGCCATGGCACTCAAACTCTCTCAACTCAAGCTTCCTCATCTGCATGACATGTTCTCCTGGAAGGCTGTTTCGAGGAGTAAGTAAGAGTGTGCAGCACACTGTGGAGTGCATGGAGAGAACTCTGAATGGCAGCAAACAGTACTGGCACTGTTGTCTGACACTTGTTTCATTCTTGATATCAGTGAGGAAACATTCAGAGGAGGAATTAGACACTCTCTCTGTAGAGGGTAAGAGGAACCAAGAAGGCTTCAGTGAGGAAAGAAACATATATGATCACCTATAAAGAATCAAACATGATAAGGTTTTTGCTCTTAATAAGGCTCTTACAGAAATCCTCTAATAATTGAAAAGCCAAAAAATTAGCCAGGGGATGACACAAAGAAGAAAATCTATGTATTTGCTACAAAGAGAGCGACCATATCCCACAGGGTCCTGTTCTATTCAACGGTAATCCACAATGACACCATGGCTTTTAATGGAATCTGGCAAGTTCTAGATGTGCCATTTTAAATGCAGCCTCAAATTTAAATCACAGGGCTTGTGACTCAAATCTCCAATGTGACCTTTACTGGGTATTGTTCAAGAAAACATATCTGCTACTGTGGAAAAAAACCACACACCCTTTTACTCTGGAACATATAATGAAAGGTGTTCTGTATTGTTACAGGCCAAAGAATTGCAAAATGATTGTGTCTGCAATTCTCTAGAAGCAATGAAAACAAGGCTGTGTTTGATTTTGTATCATTCATTTACACATGTGATCTTACGGTGCTAATGAACACTCTATTCCTCCCCTTTGCTGGACTTCAATTCAAAAGAAGCATCATTTATAAACTTCAAATAGAACCCCTCTGAGTACAGTCCTTTCTAGGGGCTCACTGGACCACACTACTTTGTCCTGGCCACACTTATGCAATATTGTATTAGACAGAAGGGTGAAAAAGCATACAGTGGCTTGAATTGTCCCATACTCTCCCTGTTTTTACCCCTGGGATATCTACTTCAGGAAGGTGCTGTGGTTTAAACTTTTCCCTTGCCAATGTGACATTGTTAAGGGGTGTGGCCTTTAAGAGGTGACTGGGCCCTGAGGGATTAATGGGATTAGGACCATTGTAAAAGAGCCTTCATGCTACATGCTTGCTTTTCTGCCTTCTGCCAGTGTAAGGATACAGAATTCCTTCCCTCTGAAGGAACCAGACTAGAAGACAGACTTCACCAGAAAACCAAACCTGCTGGTGCCTTGACCTTGGACTTTCTAATTTCTAGAACTATGTGGGAATCATTTCTATGCTTTGTAAATTACCCATTCTATGGTATGTAGTTATAGCAGTATCAAATGGACTAAGATAGAAATTGGTACCAGAAATGTTGTTATAACAAATGTAGTAAGCCTACCTTATTTATATTGACCATGTTTGGTCAAAAAGTAGTAAATTTTTAAAAATCAAAACAAATTTCAAAAACAAAATTTTAAATTTCTGAAAATACTACACAGCTCCATTGATAGAGAGAAGCTCTCAGCCAGTCCCAAATTATCATCAGTTGCGCTTAAAACATTGTGTGATCCATTTCTCTGCCCTTAATTTGGTGGAATTCTGCTTCCCAAAATTAAATTTACATTAAAAGCAATGTAAAAGTGAACACGCATAATTTAAATGATAAAGTAAAAACTGAGATTTGTTGAAAGGTGATGTGTCTTTGACAGAAGTTGGACTGCCTTAAGGGAAAAATGAATCAAACATTCTCTGTACACTGAACATGCCCCCTGAGCATGTGTGTTTTTTCCTCAGTGGTGGTCTCCTTGGAACCACATACTCTGGAAACCAAGGGCCTAGTCACTTAAAATATAGAAGTGGCTTTGGAACTGGATAATGACTAGAAGCTGAAAGAGTTTTTTTGTCATTATTTTTTGTGGTACTGGGGTTTGAACTCAGGGCCTACACCTTGAGCCACTCCACCAACCCTTTTTTGTGATGGGTTTCTCTCTGTCTCCTGAGTAGCTAGGATTACAGCCAGGAGCCAACTGCAGGAGGCAAGGCTAGAATAGTTTTAAAGTGAATACTGGGAAAGGCCTGCATTGCTGTGAACATTCAGGGAAATTCTGGTGAAGGTTCAGAAGAAAAGAAAAGCTGCAGGGAAAGCCTCAGGGTTTTCAGTGATTATCCAAGTGATCGCGGTGAGAATGATGGGTGAAATATAGCTAGCGAAGCCCATTTTGATGAGGTCTCAGATAGAAATGAGGAGGGGCTTCCTTTGTGATTAAGTGGCAAAGAACCTGGTTATGTCTGAGTCTTAGGACTTCGTAGAAGGCAGAACTTAAGAGCAATGAACTAGATAAAGCAAATGATATTTGGTGGAAGAACTCTAAGTAGCAAAGCCTTTACGGTACTGTTAGCTTCTCTTAAATATGAGAAGACAAAAATGACTTAAAGATGAAATTTATAATTAAAAGAGAAGCAGAATTTAAAAGCTGAAAAATATGCGACCAAGGGTCGTGGTACAAACCTGTAATCCCAGCTATTCAGGAAGCAGAGGTAGGAGGATTGCTTTTTGAGACCAGCCCAGTGGGGACCGTTAGCAAAAGGACAAAAGGACTGGAATATGGCTCAAATAGTAGAGTGAGAGCCTAGCAAGCATGAAGTTCTGAGTTTAATCTATAGTACTACCAAAAAAAAAAAAAAAAAAGGAAAACTGTCAGACTGGCCATGGAAAGATTAAAAAAAATAAACTGGGAAAGTAGTACAAAGCTAAGACAAGAGGATCTCATGTTTGAGGCTAGCCTAAGCTGCACAGAAAGACTATCTCAAAAATAATAAAAAATCGTCTTTAGAACAGAAAACTAAGGTTGTAATAAGGTTGTAACCAAGTAGCTTTTTGATAAGGAGAGTAGACTGTTGCCATTTATCAAGACACCTTCAGGGTTGCCATGCTCATCTCAAGCCCCCACACCTCAGTTTGAAAGGTGCCTTGAGTCTCATCCATATGTGAGTTAGATGAGACTGTAGACTTGGGAGTTGATGCTGGGGCAAATTAAGACTTTGGAAGTACTGGGATGAAGTGAATGCATTTTGCATAGGAGAGGGACATGACTTTTATGAGGGTGGGGTCAGGAGCAGAATGCTATAGCTTGAATGTGCTGCCACTGTGATAGCTTAAGAGGTATATCCTGTAAGAAGTGATTAGGACATAAGAGCTCCTCCCACATAAATGGGATCAAGCCAGATAAAAGAGGCTTAACACAGCATTTTGGTAGCTTCCTCTTCTTCCTCCCGTCATGTGAAGACACAGCATTCCTTCCCTCCTGATGAACCATCCTGGAAGCAGACATCAGCCCTCACCAGACAGTTCAGTCTACTAGCACGTTGTTCTTGGAGTTTCTAGACTCTAGAACTAGCAGAAAATAAGTTTCTATTCTGTATAAATTATCTAGCCAATGCTATTTGTTTTAGCATCACAAATGAACTAAGACAGTGAACCTGCAGTAGAGATGATGCTACCATTTCTCTCTCCTCCTTCTTTATCCCTTTCACTGAATCATGAAATCCAATAAACTCTTCTTTCCATTCATTCTAACATAGGACATCACATTTGATGTTCTGCTATAAACTTTTAGCAGGCTTTCCTTCTTGTAGTTCGTCCTGAAAAAAAGCCAAGATTTGTCATCCTCTTAATCTAGAATGGTGGTAAGTATTTGAATAAAGAATGAACAATTGAATGTAAATTTTTAAATGTGACTCTAACTAGGTACATTCACTACTCAAGAACATACAAGAGGTTCCTCATCAGGAATATCTGTTCCACCATCCTCTCCCATATCAAAACAGATGGTCTGACCTCAACCCTTTGGACAGAAAGACATAGCTTGCTCAGTACAGTAGAGTGAATCTCAAATAAGTATGCACTGTGGTCTAGGTTGACTGAATTGGAATCTCTAGTGGAAAGGTCTCACCCTATGTGTTTTCTAGATGTTCCACAGATGACTGGATAGGCATTACTTGTTAAGAACTAGTCTCCTCCAGGTGTATCTACCTACCTGGCAGACACACCTGAACCTTCATCTCCTTAACTGTATCTTCCAACCACAACAATATTTCAACTAGAATTCACCAACCAGAGTCTCAAGGGTTCTTGAGCACACAACTATCAGGCATGTTCTGTTAACTACGCAGAACGATAAAAATATTTGAATTAATTGAAAACATTTTAAAATTAGAAAAACAAGATTTGACAACACTTGGACCAAATTCCCTCATGTTGAATACTGACTAGAGCTAAGAGGCTGGTATGTGGACTTATGGATGGCCTGTGCTCTCCAGATACCACGTGCCCCACTATTAACTTCTCTCCATGAGATTATGGCCCCACTCCTGCAGGTATCTGTATTTGCAATGTGTCATCAGCCTGACCATTATAGACACCAGCAGCAAAATTTGAAAGCCAAATGATCTTTCTTGCTTTCTTACTTTACAGACAGTGCTAGAATTGTTGCTTGCAGTTCCAAAGTTAGACACAGGACTTCTGACTCATCAGCAAGCTTGATCATCTTCTCTCTTGCCGTTTTCATCTAAATGTTTAATGCTGTGACAAAATTAAATGTAGATGGATGAGTAAGAAGTCTGATCTCTATTTTGTCTTCACTTTATACTTCCCATTCAAAGAGGAAATCTCACTTCCCAGTCAGATCCTGAAATCTGATATTTACTCCTGTTCTTCTTTATTTCTGACTTTGTGGAATTTGAATCCACCCTAGAATCACATACAAAACAAGAGAACTTCAATGCTGTGTCTTTACCCTCAGCCCTAGAAATTTCAGATCCTCCTAGCAGCCATCATACCCTTTCGCAACACCGAGCTTTGCCCATGTTTTTTATTGGTATTTGGAAAAGATTTTTCCCTTTTCCCTCTTCATCTGGAAACCTAAAGTTCAATGGCCTATAGGACGTCTAAGTTATGTATTCTTGTTTGCATGACTCTATACTAGCATACTTTTGTATTTCCTCTCCATACCCTCCCACAATCACCTTCATTATGGCCTGGACCCAATGACTTATATTCTACAAAATTAGAATATGAAAAAAGTGATGGGAAGTGATATTATTCTTTTTTTTTCTTTTAGTCATAGGTACATACAATGTTTGGGTCATTTCTCCCCCCCTTCCCCCCAGCCCCCTTACCCCCTTCACTACCAGGCAGAAACTGTTTTGCCCTTATCTCTGATTTTGTTGAAGAGAGAGTACAAGCAATAATAGGAAGGACCAAGGGTTTTTGCTAGTTGAGATAAGGATAGCTATTCAGGGAGTTGACATGCACTGCTTTCCTGTACATGTGTGTTACCTTCTAAATTAATTCTTCTCAAACTAACCTTTTCTCTAGTTCCTGGTACCCTTCTTCTATGGGCCTCTATCGATTCAAAGTATCTGCTTTAGTTTCTCTGTATTGAGGGCACCAAATGCTATCTAGTTTTTTGGGTGTCTTACCTATCCTCATACCTCCCTTGTGTGCACTTGCTTTATCGTGTGATCAGAGTCCAGTCCCCTTGTTGTGTTTACCCTTGATCTAATGTCTACATATGAGGGAGAACATACCCACGTTTATTGCAGCACTATTTACAATAGCCAAGTTATGGAAACAGCCAAGATGTCCCCCTACTGACAAATGGATTAAGAAAATGTGGTATTTATACACAATGGAATTTTACTCAGCCATGAAGAAGAATGAAATCTTATCATTTGCAAGTAAATGGAGTGACATCATTCTTGCCCTCGTGCTCTATTGATACTGGCTGCCATGTTGAGAACTGCCCTATGAAAAGGTCCCTTTGGAAAGAAATTGAGGGAAGTTTCTAAGCCAATATCTAGCAAGGAATTGAGGCCCTCAGTCTGTCAGCTTGTAAAGAACTTAATTTTACCAACAGCCAATAAATGAGCCTGGAAATATATTCTGCTGCAGCTGAGCAGAGCTTCCCCAAGTAGGAGGACTATAAGCCTGACCAATGCCTTCATTAAAACCTTTATAGAGTCCTGGAGCTGAGAGTAGGCCATAGCCAAACCATGCCCAGATTCCTAACTGTGATGGTTAATATTACGTGTCAACTTCACTAGGCCACAGTACCCAGATATTTGGTCAAACATTAGTCTAGACATTGCTATGTATGTAATTTTTTAGATGAAAATAACACTAAAATCAATGGCCAGTAAAGTACATTACCATCCATAATGGCTGAGCCTAATGAAAAATCAGTCAACATTCAGAGAAAAGAGATAAAAGTCCCCCCAAAAATAGGTAATTTTGCCTCTAGATTGCCTCATTCTTGAACTCTAATGTTAACTTTTCCCTGGATCTCAACTCTGCTGGCCTCTCATGTAGACTTTGGACTTGCTAGTCTCCAAAAATCATTTGAAGGAACTCCTTAAAATAAATCTGTATGTGTGTGGGGGGGGGGGAAGGGAGTCAATAATGGAGGTTGAAAAGACTGATGATAACCTATAGAAATAGGGAAGCCAGTGGCATGACTCAGTTCAACTCTGAAGGTGTTAGAACCCAGGAAGTTGATTGTTTAATTGTGTTTAGTCCAAGGCTAACAGCCCAAGAGACTGTGCAGTTATTGCTGTGAGTCCTGAAGCCCAAGGGACAGAGAAGTTCTGAAATCCAAGGGCAGAAGAAAAAGGGAGTCCTAGATCTAGGAGAGAGAGCAAGAATTTGCCATTCTTCTCTCTTCCTGTTCCACCCATGTCCCCAGCTGCTAGGATGATGCCTATCCACATTGAGGGTAGATCTTCCCCACTCAGTCCACTGATTCCAGCACCTGATTCTAGAAACATCCTTAAGGACACATCTGTGGCAGCCCAAACATTCTAATAAAACTGGGTTTCCCCTTCAGCAGATGGGCTCAGTGCCTATTGAAACACTGAAAATAATTAATGCTTTGCCAGCTATCTAGGTATTCCTTAATCGAACCAGACTGACACCAAATTAGCCCATCACAATGGTCACAATTGACTAACACACTGACCAGAGATACTGAAATTCATTTAATGCACACCCCCATTGCACTTATCACACTGAATTATAAAGATTTTTAAAATTTCTAATATAAAAGGTTTCAAACTCTGCTAAGATAAGAGACCATTTTTATCATGTTTGCAAATAAATCCACAACTCTAGTGCTGTGCCTAGCACATAATCAGAGCTCTCTATATATTTGTTAAACAAAGGAGCCAGTGACAAAACAGCAGCAGTGTCTTCATATAACCTAAAAACCAATGGAGAATCTCCCAAACTAACTTCTTAATTGCACACAATTACAAGTATCTTCAAAAAGTTACAAATAAATGTTAAAATGGTTAGATAGCACAGTCTACCCAAAAAAGAGTATAGATTTTATGGAGATGGAAAATAAGATCAATGTGAATTCCAAAACAACAAATTTGAAATTCTAAAACTCAGAGCTATTAGAAGTACTTTTATATCAGAGGGATTGTGATTAGGAGTATGTTTGAAGATGATTGTGGTATGAATATTTAGAATAAGAAAAAAGACAGAGACTATTGTTAAGAGAGTAAGTTAGAGAGCAATGGAAATATAAAGGAAGGGCTAGAACATAGAAGAAAATAGAAAATAAATCCCAGCACCAAATGTGGAGATTCACACCTATAATCCCAGCACTAAGGAGGTGGAGGCAGAGAATTACAAGTCTGAGGTCAGCCTGGGCTACATAATGAAATGATGTCTTAAAAAACAAAACAAAAAAAGAAATTTCATCAATTAGATGAAACTGATAATGAAAGAAAAGCAGTCGAAGATGTAAAAGATTATAAGAATATTTTGAGCCTGGGCATAGGGAAATTGTGAGAAGGTTGACAGAATATGAATTCAAGGAGCTGTGAGTGTCTGTATTTCTAGGGAGCGGAAAGTGACAGCGACTTTACTTTGGAGTGTGCTGAGTTTTAGAAATGACCCAGTCTTTTCAATGTGTATGAACACTAAAAACTCAACCTATGATAAATGTCCCTCCAAAAAATAAAAGAGAATATCAAAGACTATGTCTTTAATTTACTCAACTGGCATACAAATTATGTACAGTAAAACACACAATCTTGAACATACAGTTCAGTGAGCTTTGTCAAGTATACATTCCCATATAACCTACACAGCAGCCAGATAAAACACACTTCCATCACTACAGACAGCTCCTTTCCAGGCAGGCCCTCCTGAATGTGAAGTACTGATGTCTGTCACCATAAATGGCTTTGCCATACTATTTATATGATTTATACCTGGTTTGTTTTGCTCAACATAGTGTTTATGATTTATTTTTGTTATTAAATTTATTAGTAGCTATTTCATGAATACTACTCTATTGTATAAATGAGTAGTATCCTATTATGTGAATAGTACTGCTTTGTATGACACATCATAATTTATTTTCCATTCTACTGTCCAGTTCTATTTTCCATAATGGACATTTGGGTTGAACCAGTATTTGCATACTATAAACAGAAATTTTGAACATTCTTATACAAGGCTTTATATTTTATGCAGGGCTATACATGCTTTCATTTTTTTCTTTAGTAAATAACTAGGTGTGAGATTGCTGGGCTGCATTGCAGGCATATATTTCAGTTTGTAAGTTATCAAGTTCTCCCGAAAGGCTGTGCTATTTTACATCATCACCAGCACTGTATGCGAGTTTCAGTATTACCATACCCTCTTTAACATTCCGTGTCCTTTGTCCTTTTATTTTTAGCTGTTCTAGTGGGTGTGAACTTGTGCTTAAATCTGCATTTCCCTCTTGATTAATGATGTCCTTACATCTTTCAAATGTTTATTGAACATTCTTATATCTTCTTTTGTAAAGATTCTGTTTAAGTAACTCACATTGAGTGAGGGGTATTCTTCACATTTTTTCATTCAGTTTTAAAGATTCTTTATATATATATATATATATACACATATGTATATGTGTGTGTATATATATATATATACACACACAAACACACACACACATATATGTATGTAAAATTATGTCCCCACTCGGTGGCTTGCCTATTAACTGTTTTTTAATGAGCAGCTTTTGACTTTTAAAAAAGTCTAATTTATTGACTTTCCCCCCTACAATGTTAGTACTTTTGGTATCCTAAGAAACAGTTACCACCTTTCTAAGACTTTCTACTAACTGTTTTGTAGAAGGTTTATAGTTTTTACTTTTATGTAAAAGTCTATTATATATTTTGAGTTAATTTTTGTGTAAGGCATGAGGTAAGTATTAATACTTATTTTGTTTCAATACATTTAATGAATTAGTCCAGCAATTTGTTCCACTTCTTAATTAGCCTTTCCTTTATCCCAGGAAATTTTTTCCATGCCTTTGTTAAAGATCAATTGACTGTCTATATCCTGACAATCCATTCCTTCCCATGGATCCATTTGTTTATCTTTATGTAATATTGTATTTCCTTAGTTATTGATGCTTTTTATTGAATCTTGAATTCAGAATGTTTACCCCTCAACATTGCCATCCTTTTTCACAAAGGATGCATTTCCATATACATTTTAGAATGAATTAATTACTTTCCACAAAGAAAACTTTTTTGGTTTTTTTGTTTCTGTTCAATATATACATTATTTTGAGAAAAGTCAGCACCTTAATTTGGCATCTTCATTGTAAAACATGATATATCTCTCTATTTATGCCTTCTTAATTTTTCATAGCTTTATAAAATAGTTTTGAGTATCTAAGTCTTGGTCTTGTACTTCTTCTTTTTCTTGGCAATACTCAGGCTTAAACTCAGGGTCTCACATTTGCTAGGCGGTGCTCTACCACTTGATCCACTCCACCAGCCCTTTGTACTTCTTTAACACATTATTAATCATAATTAGGTGTTGAATTTTAACAAATGGTATCTTTGAGTCTATTAAGATCATATGATTTTTATCCTTTATTACATTAATGCAAATTACTTTTTAATACTAAAGCATACTTACATACCAGGAATGAATTCAATTGGTCAGTATATATTATTGTTTTCATATATTACTGCAGTGATTATATGTTATTTCTTGTGTGTTAAATATTTTTGTGTCTATGATCATGAGGGGTATCAATGTGTAATCTTTTCTGTAGTGTCCTTAGAAGAATTTGGTATTAGGGTTGTAAAGAGCTCAGACAAAGACTTACCAGTGTTGGCTCTACTTCCATCTGTATTTACATAAGATGAGTATTATTTCTTCCTTAAATATTTGAAAGAATTCACTAGTAAAATCATCTGATTTAGAGTTCTTTTTGCGGGAAAGCTTCTATTTATAAACTCAATTTATTCTAGAAATACAGAGCTAATCTCATTTTCTATTTTTTATATGTTTTAGTAAAATTTATCTTACTAAAAAGATATCCGCCTGTTTCATCTAAGATGATTTTCTTTCTTTTACAGCTTCTTACATTCTATAATCAAAATTCCTGCATGTATGTCTTTTCCTTTCCATTTCACTTGACCAAACACATCCATTTTTTTCTGGGCCCCTTTCTTGACATATCAAGCCCAATCATTATTCATTCCTATTCTGAGATCTCTAGCCATTACTAATTTAATCTTTTGTTACCATGTATTCTTCATTATCTTTCCTTAGTTTATCTCTGAAAAAACATTACAGAATACTAGAAAGCAGAAATTATATCTTAAACATCTATGTTTTCAGTTTTATTTAACATTGAATAATAGGGGGATTGTTGAGTTGCCTACTCCATGGGTAAGTTTAACATTAATTAGAGCTTGAGAAAACAAGCATGGAAGTGTTAATAACAATAACAATAAAAACTCAGACTAAGCATATCAAAAGTCACAGGAACCAATCTGAAAGATCTCCCAATTGACAAAACTGGAATGATTTGAAAAACAAAATAAATGCTAGCATGAGACCATATAACTCAAAGAATAAAATAAATGTCTACAAGTCTATGATGATGTAAGTAAATGATTACATAGTCAGGAAAATAAATAAACAAATAGGAGAGAAGAGACAAGTGTCTTCCTTGGAGATTTCTAAATTTGATAAAATGTAAAAGGAATGAAAGAAAGAATAATTAGAAAACCCAGTAGGAACTGCTACAGACAGCATCCAATGATGAATACTAAAATCAATGCGAAAAACTAATAGGACCAGGATAGTTAAACAGTCTGAACATAACCCCCTTGAAATTTTAATAACTATGTTAGTCATTTTAATGTGTCCCCAACATTCTTTTTAATGTATCCCCAAAACTGTTCCTTCCAGGAGACAGAATTTAAATTCTTTCCCCTTGCCTACATGCTAGACTTAGTGATATGCTTGAAATAACTACAGAAAAGGAAAATAGTAATTGTACAGAAAGTCAATAGACAGTACCTTAATCAAGTGACCAAAGTTCACATCACACTTAAAATCGTGTTGCTTTCATGTACCTTTGATATGAGGAGAAGTGCACTTCACCTCTGTGGTATTTGTCCCAAGAACTCATAATTCTATTTTAACAGTGGCAATATGCCAGGAAGAAAAAATTGAGGAATATTCTATAAAAGATGTAAACACTACTCTTCAAAACTGTCAAGACCATGAAAATCAAAGAAAAACTATTAAGCTGTCAGAGATTGGTGGAGATTAAATAAATACAATCTCTGTGGTATCTTGGAACAGAAAAAAAAGAATAAAATTGAAAAACTAGTAAAGTAAAATAATATTTGACTACAGTTAATTGTATCAATGTTAATTTCTTAGTTTTGATAAAGGTACCACATTAGGGTTAATCAAAACAACTTACAAATAGTATCACCAATAACAGCCATAATAATTACTTACAAAAAGACAAAGGCGGCATTAAAGAAATAAAGTTCAATACCCACACATACACATAGACGCCATTACCAGACCCAGCAGCCCACAGACTCCAATAGACCTCACCACTGGCCCCCATGCAGACCACGCCACCTGGCCTGCCCAGAATCACTGGCTGTGCTGACATTGAAGGGTTTTCCCAGCCAAAACCAGTCTACAAAGAACGGATGAGGTGACAGCTATTTCAAATGCATAGGCACCAAGTCAAGTCTGCAAGTATCACAAAGAATCAGGAAAACATGACCCCACCAAGTGGATAGAATAAAGCTTCAATAATGAACACTAAAGAAATGAAGGGCTATGAACATCAGGACAAAGAATTTTAAAAAATCATCTTAACTTCATGAGCTGTAAGAGAACACAGATAAAAAACAATGAAAAAAGTGAAGTAAACAAATGGACAAAAGAAAGTTCACCAAAGATATAAAACTATTTTAAAAAAGAACCAAATAGAAATTCTGGAATTTAAGTTAAAGTGATTAAATGGAAAAATCAAATAGAGAGTTTTAACAAGATCAAGACTAGATCAATCCGAAGAATTAGCCAAACTGAAGACACATCATTTTAAATGATTCAGTCAATGAAGCAGAAAAAAAGAAGGCAGTCTACTAGAGTCATGAGACATCATCAAACTGACAATATGAAAAGTAGAAACCTCAATAGAGAGGCATGTTTGGTTAGTCATTTGGAACAAAACTATCACATGACATTAAAAGCAAAAAAATTAAAAAAAAAAAGTAGAACTTCAGATAAGAAAAAAGGCAGAAACTTTTTTTTAAAATAAATAATGGCTTAAAACTTTTCAAATTTGGAAAGAGAAGTGGACATTTAGATTCATAAAACAAGGAACAAAAATAATTAAACTGACAAAAGACAAAGACAAAAAATTTTGAAAACAGAGAGAAAAGCAGCTCATCACATACAAGTGACTCTCCAGAACATATGAGCACATTTCTCAGCAGAAATGTTACTGCCCACAAGAGAAGGGGATGATATATTCAAAGTGCTGAAAGGGAAAAAAACAAAACAATATAACTCTGACATTCAAGAATGCCATGCCTGAAAAAACTCATTTAAAACTGAATGATAAAGACATTTCAAGGCAAATAAAAACTAATGGGGGCTTGTCAAACACCAGACCTATCTGATAAGAAGTACTAAAGGGAGTTCTTCAAGTTAAAATGCAAGCAACATGAAAGGATATAAAAGTATAAATATACCTGATAAAGGTAAATGTAAGACAAATACCAAATAATGTATATTGTAACAGTGGCATATATAAATCATTATAAACCATAATATAAAAATGAAAGATAAAACTACTAACTCTAATCATAAAAACTTGTTAGTGAATGCACAATATAAGAAGAGGTAAATTTTGAGATTAATAATAAAGTGTATGTGTAACAAAAGTGTACATTTTATATGTGACTGAAAATAGTTATAAAATAGACTGTGATGAGAAGTTTATAAACCATAGGAGAACAAAAATATATCACTATAAAAATGTCACCGAGTCAAAAAGGAAGAGAACAAGAGAGAGGAAAAGGAAAAGGGAACTGTAAAACAGACAGAAAACAACAAAATAGCAATAATAAGTCATTATTTTCAATATAAATGAATTAAATTCAAGAAAAGGTATACAGTGTCTGAATATATACAAACAAGATCCAACTGTATACTTTTTTGAGACTAACACTTTCAATAAAAGAGGCTGAAAGTAAAAGGATATGAAGATTACTCTAGGTGAATAGTAACCAGAAAAGTGGTAATAGCTATATCTGCATGAGAAAAAGTGAATTTAAGTAAAAAACTATCACAAGATATCAAGACTATTACATAATGAAAAAAGAGTCAATAGGACAATGTAATAATTACGAATATAAAAGTACTCAACATCAGAGCACCCAAATATATAAAACAGACATAAGACTTCAAAACCCTGCTTTCAATAATGGATATATAGACAGACAGAAAATCAATAAGGAAACAGTAGACTTGGGCAACAATATAAACCAAGTGGTCCTAACAGACATACACAGAATATTTTACCCAACAACAGCAGAATACACACTATTATCAAATGCACATGGAACATTTTCCAGGATAGAGCACATACTGGGACACAAAACAAATCTTAACAATTTTAGAAAGCTTGAAATCATACCAAGTGTCTCTGTACAACCACAATGGAATCAAACAAGATATCAATAATAAAAGGAAAACAAGAAAATTAACAACACATGGAAATTTAAAGTCACATTCAAATAACTATTGGATCCAAGAAGAAATGGAAGGGAAATTAGAAAATATCTTGAGAAAAATAAAAAGGAAAACACAACATACCAAAACTTATGCAATGGAACAAAAGTATACTAAGAGAATGTTTAAAGTGATAAACATCTACACGAATACACAAAGAACTCAAATAAACCTAACTTTATAACTCAAGGAACAAGAAAAAGAAGAGCAAAGTAGGCCAATAGTTAATAACAGGAAGGAAATATTAAAGTTTAGAGCCTAAACAGGAAACAGAAAAGTATTAGAAAAAAATCAACAAAAGAGAGAGTTTTATGAAAAGATAAAATTGGTAAATCCCAAGCAAAACTAAGAAAAAGATAAAATTAGAAATGAATGAAGGATTGTTGTAGCAAATTCCACAGAAATGAAAATGGTCATAAGGGACTATTACAAATGATTAATTGTGGAAAAAAAAAATTAGGTAATGTAGAAAAAGTAGATACATTCCCAGAAAAATACAACCTACCAGACTGAATCCCAAAGAAAAATAAAACACTAAAAAATCAATAACAAACGAGGAGACTGAATTAGCAATCAAAAGTCACTAGCAAAGAAAATCCCAGGATGACATGATTTCACAGGTGAGTTCTACTGAACATTTGAACACTTAATACCAATACTCTTAAACTCTTCCCCTCCAAAAAAAACCTAGAAGAGTAAACACTTCCAAACTAATTTTATGAGATCAGTTACCCAATATAAACCCAGACATAATGACACAAGAAAATAGACCAATATTCCTGTTGAATATGGCTGCAAAAAATCTTCAATAAAATAAGCAAATTCAATAGCACATTGAAAGAGCCATATACCAAGAACAAGTGAGGTTTATCCCTAGGATGCAGGGATGGTTCAATAAACAAAAATCAATTCAACTCCACATTAACACAACAAAGGTTAAAAATAAATGATCATCTCAATAGATGCAGAAAAGCACTTAAAATTCAACACTTCTACATGATAAAAGAAGTCAACAAATTATCTATAGAATGGACTTACTGTAACACAATAAACAGCCCACAGGTAACATCACATGGCATGACAACAGGATCGTATCATATGCAACAGGCAAAGATGCTCACTCTCATCATTTCAATTCAACAGAGTACTAGAATTCCAGCCAGTGCAATTAGGAAAAAAAAAGAAACAAAAGAATCCAAGTTGGAAAAGAAATAAAATTACGTCTGTTCATAGATGATATTTTTTATATGTAGAAAACTCTGAAGAGTCAACAAAAAGTTGGAATTAATAAAACAATTCAGTAAACCCACAGGACCCAAAAATAAACACATAAAAATCAGTTGTTTCTATATAATAACAATGAGCTATATAAAAAGAAGGTTAAGAAAAAAATCCCATTTATAACACCATCAAAAGAATACTTAGAAAGAAAGTCAGGTGAAAGACTTTAAACAGAAACTGTAAGAAACTGATGAAATGAGTTAAAGTACACACAAATTAAAGGTAAAACATCCCATGTTCATGGATTAAAAGACTAAACATTGCTAAGATGTCTATACTACCCAAAGCAATCTATAGATTCAAGGCAATCTAATCAAAGTTCCATAGGCATTTTCAAAGACATAGAAAAAAGTCCTAAAGTTCATATTGAACCACAAAGACCCTGAATACCCAAAGCACCTCTGATCAAGACAAAAAAAAAAAAAAACTGGTATCATACCTCCTGACTTCAAAATATATTGCAAAACTACAAGTAACCCAAAGAGGATAACATGGCTTAAGACAGACAGACAGAACAACGGAAAAGACAAGAGCACAGTAATAAGCCTATCCACAGAGGTTAAGTGATCTTTGACAATGGTGATAAAACTACACAATGGGGAAAGATAGTGCCTATGAGAAACGGTGCTGGGAAAACTGGATCCATATGCAACAGAATGAAACAGAACCATTATCTCACACTGCACACAAAAATGAACTCAAAGGGGATTAAAGACTTAAATGGAAACCTGAAACTATAAAATTTTCTGAAGAAAATGCAAGAGGAAGCTCCATTATTTTAACTTTGACAATGATTTCTTAGATATCACACACAAATGGCAAGCAACAAAATCAAAAAGAGACAAGTAGGATTATATCAATATGAAAAGTTTCTGTACGGTAAAGGAAACAATCACAAAATGAAAAGACAACTTACAGAAAGGAAGAAAATATTTGCAAAACAATTTGATTTAGAACTAATATTCAAATATATGAGGCAATCTTACAACACAATAGAAAAAGTAACAATCCAATTTAAAAATGGACAGAGGAATTAAATAGACATTTCTACAAAGAAGAATATAAAGGCTCATCAAGTACATAAAAAGGTGCTCACCATCACCACCATCAGGGAATTATAAATCAACAGAGAGGTATTTCAGCACGTCTATTAAGTTGGCTATTATAAAACAACCACCACCACATCAGCAGCTAAGGATATTAACTCTGTATGAGGATGCAGAGAACAGTGATCGTTCACACACAGTGGCAATGTAAATTGGTAGGAGTATTATGGAAAACAGTGTGGAAATCACTCAAAACTTAAAAACAGAACTACCACTTGATAGAAGAAATTCCACTTCTGAGTACATACCCAAAGGAATGGAAATCCAGACCTCAAAGAGATTTCTGCACTCTTGTGTTCACTACAGCATTGTTCACAATAGTCAAGAGGTAGAAATCTAAATATCCATCAATAGATGAACAGATAAAGAAAATGTGGTATATATGTTTAATGGAACATTATTCAGCCTTAAAAAAGAAATCCTGACAGTTTTACAACATGGATGGACTTGGAAGACATTATGTTACATAATATAAGCTACATACTGAAGGACCAATGCTGTATGACACCATTTATATGAGGAATCTAAGCGAGTCAAACCCATAGAAGCAGATAGTAAAACAGTTGACAGAGGCTTGAGGGAGAACTAGTCAAAGGATAGAAAGTTTCATTTACCAAAAGATGAGTACATCCTAGAGGTGTACTGAACAGATCAATACCTATGTTAGTAATATTTTACTATATCCTCAAAAATCTTGTTAAAATCTTGTTTGCTAGCTCTTATGTTCAGTGTTCTTACCACAAAATAACAATAAAGATGTAAGGAACCTTTGGATCCAGATGACATGTTTATAGCATACATTATTGTGGTGATTTTATGTGTATAGACTTATTTCCAAACTCATCAAGTTTCATACATTAAATATATTCTGCTTTTATATGTCAATCCTACCTCACAAAGTAAAACATTCTAAATTCAAAAGTCTGGGAGATAATATTGAGTCTTCTTAGGAAACAAATAAATAAAAGAAACAGCTATCTTTGGTGAGGTGGTAAAAATTATATCACATTTTAACTTTCAAAAAACTGTAAAAAGACATGAGATTTATATTTGTTCTAGATGCATCCAACTTAACATGGTAAAGTAATCACATCAGTTTATCCTACATCTTCCCAGGTTCTCATTAATATGAAAGTCAAAAAACCACATGGCTATAAATCCACGAGACCAAAGAAAACAAGGGTGGATGAAAAATTCTAGCAGAATTCTGGATGACAGAATTGAACAGAAGACTGAGAAGGCTTTTACCTTAGTACATGTGAGAAGGGAGAATGATCAAAAGAAAGCAGAAATATGAGGGAATTCCTGCAACATACAACCAGGTTTCCAATAAATATCTTAAAAAGCAGAATGCCACAATCTCTGAGGAGGCAGAGTTCCCAGTCAAATGTTCATTCTTAAATTAGATAACAATAATTGATACACACTTGAAGAAAGCTGAGGACAAAAAGGAAAGAAGTCTATAATAAACAAACAAAAATGATCCTTGAGAAAACCTGAGTAATTCAGGGAATAGAAAAAAATAAAACTATAAAAACAAGAAAAGAATTCTTTTAAAAAACCAGAGAATTAAATTACAAGAAGAGATAAAAATATAACAGTAATTTTTTAAAACAATGTATTGTAAGAAAATAGTATTGAATAAATCTTTAGGCGTTTGTAAAAACTGAGGGGGTGATGCATGCCTATAATCCCAGCACTAGGGCTGAGGCAGAAAAATCATGAGTTCAATATCAGCTTGGGCTATATAGAAAGTTCTATGCCAGCTTGGACTATATATGAGACTCTATCTCAAAAAAAAAAAAAAATGGAGAGAGAAATGGAAAACATAAGAACAAACACAAAGATATGTAGAAAATCAAACCAGAAGAACGAACTCTAACTAAGAATGTCAAAGAGAATACAAAAGAAGAAAAACATACAGGAGGAAATAGTAAGAAATAACTGAAAAGAGATCCCCGCAAATTTTTAGAAGAAAGGTCCATCAAAAGGTGAAAGAATCAATGATAAAAGAACCAAGAGAACTATAAACAGATATGTTTTGGTAAGAGATCTTATAAATGAATTTCTAAAAACTGGAGAGGATTTAAAAAGTAACCTACAAAGGCAAAAAAAAAAAGAAAAAAAACAGAATTATTATTAGCAATCCTAGGTGTTAAAAAATAGAGCAGTACCTCTAAAGTTCCAAGGGAAAGTTATTTTTAACTTAAAATTCTTGCTTTAGATAAAACGTTAATCAGATCACTTTCAGATAGACAGAAATTCGGAATATTTACCTCAGACATTCCATTCCTAAGATGATTCTTGAATATGTGCTTCAGCACATCCCAGCTGCTCCAACCTGGGATAGGGAAGTGTGTGGTATCCGGGTGGAGGGGAAGGGGGCGGGCGGTAATTTATTTTCAAGATTTCATTCTACTTCTTGAGAACATGAAAGAATGTAAGAATGCCATAAAGTAGATTATATGTCAATAAAAACATAAGCGATTAAAACTTTAGGGAAAACCAAAAAGCTATACAAAATAAGGAAATGTGATTTTAGTATACTACTTAGATCTACTACTCCTACACATTCATAATACTTTATCAATTTTTAATCTTTAGAATCAACCATATAGGTACAACACTAAAATCTCAGTTATCTTTAAAATAGACTACAAATTATATCAACAACCATAACATAAAATTAAAAGTGTATAGGCAAGAAAATTAGAGCTTTTAAAGGAAGAAAACGTTATAGAAAAGCTAAGTGCTATGGTCTCAACGTGTCCTCCAAAATTAATGTGTTGAAATTTAATCCCGACTGTGACAACCTTAAGAAGTGGAGCCTTTGAGAAGGACATAAAGTCACGCAAGTTCCATCCTCATGAATGGAGTAGTGCCTTATAGCTGGAGGGAGCTACCTTATGCTTTTTTTTTTGCTCTTCTGTCATGTTATAAGACAGTGTTCATTCCCTTTTGTCTTTCCTCTTTGTCCTTCTGCTGTGAGAACCTTTTGTCTTTCCTCTTTGTCCTTCTGCTGTGAGAAGATGTCACTGATGGCCCAAGCCCTCACCAGACACTGGACCTTGATTGTAGACTTTCCAACCTCCAGATTTGTGAAAAACAAGTTTGTTTATAAATTACTCAGTGTTAGGTTTTTGTCTTTACAGCAGCATGAAAGGATTAAGATGATAATATTCTTAACTTACAAAGAAACCATTATTTTCTAGGGTTGATGAGATAGAACTAAATAAGTTGCCCTAGTCAGCTTTCTGTTACCATGACAAAATGCATGAGATAATCAAATAAAAAGGAAAAAAGTTATTTTGACGCATGGTTTTAAGAGATTTCAATTCATGGCCATTTGGCCCTATGGCTTTCTTTTTCAGGGGAGAGGGGAAGGGGAGGTTGTCTTATGGTAAGGCAGCACATCATTATGGTAATTTGTGGAGGAGCCAGATATTCACATCATGGAAGCAAAAAAAAAAAAACAGGAAAGGACAGAGGTCCTAATATTTCTTCAAGGCACACCCTCAATGGCTTAACTTCCTTCCACTAGGTCCTACCTCTTCTAGGCTCCCCAACTCCCAACAGTGCTAAGCTGAGGACAAAGCCTTCAACATACGGGTCTTTGAGAGGTACTCCAAATGTAAACGATAGCATATAATTTAAAGGCAGAGAAATAATAAGAGAAGAACTAAGACTTAGGATTACTGGAAGTGGGGAGCTGGTGGTATGAATACACTATATCCATATCTAGCTCGGTGGTAACTCAACAGATAATATTGAACTTGATAAATCTAGAAATTGTAATTATATACATAACGTATATACACAGTTGATTCAGCCAATACTATAAATATAGAAATATACATTTAGATATATAGGTATAAATATACTTAGATATATCCATATAGATATAGGTGTATATTTAGATATATTTATAATATTAAATATATTTGGATATATTTAGAAACTAACAAACAGAAACATTTGAAGGAATTATAACCTTTTCTATGGGCAAATCAATCTGGAGTTGAGATCTAGGAACATGGTTGTTTGTTATAAACTTCCTATACTTTTTAATTTCTAAAAAAAAATGTATGTTTTCTTGATGAAAATATGAGACATTAACTAACATTTAAAAAATATCTGTCAGGGGCCGGGTACCAGTGGCTCACATCAGTAATCATAGCTTACTTTGAAGGCTAAGATTGGGAGGACCGCAGTTCCAAATCAGTGCAGGCAAAAAAGTTTGAGAGACCACATCTGAAGAGAAGAAAGCTGGACATGGCGGTATGCACCTGTCATCTTAGTAAGGGCAGGAAGCATTTAATAGGAGGATCACAGTTCACACTGGCTGGACAAAAAGCAAGACCTTGTCTTTAAAATAACCAGAGCAAAATATGGGCTAGAGACATGTTTGAAACCAAACAGCACCCGCCTACGAAATGCAAAGGCCTGAGCTCAAACTGCAGTACTGTCCATCCCCCATCCCCCTAAAAATCCATCAGGAAACAATCCAACTACACTTATGCTTCACAATGCAGTCATCAGCCTTTACATATGGTCCTGTCGGTAATTCAAAAATTTAAATACCATATTTTTAAGTCTCAAAATAGAAATGTCTTCTATATATTCTATACTGTTTCAGGCACTATCACAGCCACACTTTAGGATACATAACAAAATAGACTACTTTGGGGATACTAGGCATTAAAGAAACAAAAATGGTTAAAACCTTAATGAGAAAAATGTCTGTCTTAATGACTGTCCACAATAGTAGCTAATGCATGTCAGAGAGAGGGGAGCATTGTTTTTCTTGATTATTCATGCAGCAATGGAAGAATGCTTAAACTGGAGCCATCCTGAAATGTTGTGAGTCGTCATGTATTCCCTGTGTGATTTCCAATGAGTAAAATGATAAACTTCCCATCAGAAGCAGGGGCTGTGAGTCACATCCCCAACTTTCATTTTGAGGAAACAATACCAACACCATTAAACATGACAGCTCAAATGACATTAAGGCATAGTAGGATCCTACAGAGTATGCTGCCTCAAATGTGGATGCACCTGATATGGCATGAATTGAACTTCCTGGATGTGATGACTACTCTGCAATATAGATTTTTGAAAGAGTAGAAATGGAACAGAAAATTTAAAAAAGATACCAATGTCAAAATAAGGAAGACTGCAGAGTCTTTGGATGGTGTTCTCACTTGCCTTTGAATTTCCTTTGCTCTGTGTTTAAACATTTCAAATGAAGAGTTTTTCCAATGTCATTTTGATAAAGGTAAACATCTGAAATTCAGCAGTAGACATTAAATACTCCCCATTCTGCAGGAGCTTTAAAGATGAATGCTTGCTTGCTCTTTCCCACACAAACACCCTTTCCCGAATTAGAATTTTCTAGCAGGTGGAAGTCTGATACAGATGCTTGCAGGGTTGGGCAGTCCTACATCTAACTACTCCTTTTCCCACCTCACCCCCACCCCAGTCAAAAAAATTAGAGATCAAAAAATTCCACAAGTAGTAGTAGATTTCAGACCTCTGTTGGAAGTCATTATGGAAAGGGTTTGTCTGTACATATGTAGAACTAAATAAGAGAGGAAAAAGGACAAGAACAAACTTTTTACCAGAGAACGAAAACAGAAGAGTAAATGGTCTCTAGATGTGTAGGACTATCCTGCTGTAGATGTACTCAGAGTTTAAAGCATCTCCATAACATTCCGTGTGATTTTTTTACAGGCCTTCTAGAATTGGTAAAGGACTAGATATTGCTTCCCTGCCATCCCTGCACTCCTCCTTCTGATGCATTTGCATATAGTGTTGGTTGTTACAGCATTATAATTCTATGAAATCCTTTTAAGAATGTAAGATCCATACATATTGTATACAATAATCTAGACAAGTATAATAAGTATTCTGTCATATACTAGGTATACTGTCAAAAATTGTTTTTCAGTGCTGGGACTGAACCCAGGGCCTTGCACATGCTAAGCAAGTTGTCTACCACTGAGCTATAGCCCCAAATCTTAATTTTTTAAGTGAATAACAACTTCGTAATTGCATTGAAAAGAGCAAAAGAACAAGTACAGGCAAAAGTGCTTTACAAATTGTAAAACACTTTGAGATAGGGAGTCATCAGTATTCTATTAATCCCATTCCTATTTGGGGCCAGATTCTAATGGCTCTGATGAAGTCATTCCCTAGATGTTGAATTCTAATACTGGGTCATGATTACATACATACGGGTCAGATGCAGAATAGTAGAGTTGTTCAAAGTATGAACTCGTAACTGGACTGCTTGGGTTCAAATTCCACCTGTACACTGACTTACCAGCTGTAAGATCTTGAGAAATAATTTCATCTCTTCATATTCAGTTACCTTGTCTGTGAATTGGGAGATAACAATAGTGTCTAACTCCTGGGGCTGTTGTGAGAATTTAATGGATTACTCATTGAAATGGACCTGCATGAAGTGAGTACCAAGTACTGCTGCTAGTGTGGTCACTACTGCTCCTACTGTCATAGGCATGCAGAAAAGTATAAAGAAACCCAACAAAGTCCATCCTGTGATTCTTTTTACTAGTGACACGGAAGTTTACACTTATATTTTATGTTGCAGAATTCCTCAGCAGTTTCACCTTGATATACTATTCTCCATATTTAGTTCCTTAAAGAGCCCAGTGGAATCACAGCTCAATAGAGTATGAGTTTTGGATAAAATAAGGACATGAGCCGAGGCATTTAATCATAGGCAGCCTCAGGTTTCTATTCATTCCTTGCCTGTTTTCCAAAGCACACAGCTAAATGTGTTTTCTCTTTTACCAAGGCCTCTTAAAGTTACTTGAACATGACAAGCTTCTTTAAACATAAAACAATTTTAATTTTTATTGCACTTGCTTTAGGAACATTCTTAAACTTGGTAGCTGAGCTATTATTTTCAGACAGTAATTTCATTCAGAGGGGTTTAGCTCACAGATGGTTGTACACATGGCAGAATTTGTGTAGTTATATTTGCATTGTCTGTTACTCCCATTAGTATTAAAATCCAAACATCAGTTTACTTCAGTGTAAGCAAATTGTATTGATCTGAATTACTCTGGAACCTTTAAAAGGAAAAACCTGAAACAAAACAACATACCACATCTGAACCCTATCCTCTGTGCTGTGAGCAAGAACTTTCATTTACTTGCTAAATTAGGTCAAGGAGTTCTCCTTGGGAAAAGCAGTTTGCCAAGAGATTCTAAAATTCCCAAAAGAAGACACAGAGCAATATGCCAGTTCAGTGATTCTGATTCATTCTTCTATAGTGCTTTGGGAAATGCTTGACCACTGGTCTGCATCATCTCACCTCCTTGTAGGGGAAAAACTGTCACCAGCGGCTATGGCTTTAGACTGTAATCATCTTCCTGGTTCATTCTAGGGAATCCAAGAAGGCAGCACCAGACATTTCTTTTCCATAGGCAATCAGGCAAATACCAAAGGGCAAGTCAGAGAAGAATAATCTATTTAAGTAGTAGACGTTGCTTATGTATATTTTTGCATATATATGACAATGTATATATTTTTCTGTATACATAATTCATGTATCAATATGCACATATAATACATATATACTATGTACATGTACTGATTGACAGGTTGTTTTGTAAGATAAGATTGAGTTTTTCTATCCCTGGCAGATCTACAAGGGCTGTTCAAATTACAAATAGTTACTCTAACGTTCTTCTAGAGTTAAGAACCCAGAAAGCGAATTCTAACCTGCTTTCCTTCTCACTGTATTATGTACTTCTAATTGCACAATACAATTAGGCTCTCATACCATTTTCCATGTTTTCATCCAAAACTTCAAACCTACTCCATCCTAAAAACAAAAGCTGGCAAGAAGCACTCAAGTGATGAATGAACAAAATGCAATAGAAAAAGCAATGCACTGGCATGGAAATGTCATGTGAGCTGCTGGATAGCATACAGCTCGAAAGTTTACCATAATATTTTGAGAAACACTTTGCCAATGAGCATATAATTGACTGAAAGACTTGCCAGCACTATGCTAGATATGTCTAACATACTATGTAATAAAGAAAGCCATTTGCAAAAAAAGTTAAACGTTAGAAATGCATTTGTACATAGCTTCCAAAACTAACGCGTACATTTTATTAATTTTTAAATTTTTGGCCAAGGAAATTACGTTGATCCAATCAACTTTCATACTTTGACTTTCATATTTCATGTGTTGCCTATCACTTGCATTTTTGAAGGGCAATCAGATCAATCCACCAATCTGTATTTATTATTGAAAACTAACAAGTATACATTTCCTGGCTCAAATTGCTGTTAGATTCTGCTTCTTGAGGTCAGCATCTGTCATCTTTATGAGCATTATATATTTCCATTTACCCATCCTTCTAGTCATCTATCTTTTTTTTTCATTTTTGGTGGTGGTAATAGGGAATGAACTCAGGGCCTCATGCTTGCTAAGCAAATGCTCTACCACTTGAGCCATGCCACAGTTCTTTTTTTTTTGCCCAGCTTTGGACCACAATTCTCCTACCTCCACCTCTCAAGTAGTTGTGATTACAGGTATGCACAGTATACCCAACCTCATGTACCCACCTTTCCAACAAGCATTACTTATATACCTAAGCTGGGTCAAGCATTGTACTGATACACAGAGAGAATGAAGGACAAGACAGAATCACTGCCATCTTAGAGTCTCTTGCCTTGCTGGGAAGACTCACAGTTACAGGAATAAAAATGAAGATTTGTGATAATGCTGGGATAAAGAAAGAGAATACACTGGAAGTAGGTAGTAGAGAAAGCTCATAAAGGGTTCCTGAGAAATTGTTTAGCCTGAGGCATTAAGACTACATACTAGGAAGTAAAAAGCAAAAAAAAAAAAAAGAAGAGAATTGAAGGCCAGAGGGAAGTGCACAATTAAATACACATGGGAAGGTAGAGTGTAAAACATTAAAAAAAAAACAAAAACAAAACTCTGAAAGGAATGGTTAGTATATAGAAAACAAGCGGAGAAACTAAGAAATATGACTGGAGAGATGGACACAGGTTGGGACTGCCCCAGTTTTTATGCTCCCTTCCTTCGCCTTGATCTCTCTTCTGTGATTGTTTATAGTTTTAATAAATTCTGAAGTAGTAATATACAATGTAAGTACTATCCACTATTCTTAACACAGACCTCTCTGGGTAACTCAGGGAATGGTATATAGCAAAACAAAGCAACTATCCAGCTTCTCCACCAGGAAATTTTGGAGAACTTTTAAAATTATAAGGCTAAGTGTTGTGATCACATCTCTATGAGTGATTTACATTTTCTATGGAATTGACTGTAAGAGGGAAATCTAACAAAAAAGTAAGAATATATTTAAAAATCAATAAATAAAAAAATCACTTTTAAGTAAAAGTTCACCCGTAGTTATTGATCACACAGTTTGAAAATTAATATGATTTCCAATAAAAATAAAGATCTCAAAACTGATTTTTCATTAATTTATTATACAAATGAATGTGTTCATGGAAAAATCAGTTCTTTAACCATGACATGCATCTATTAGTGTAATGTTTGTTCAGACACATTTATATACACATTTGAGTGTGCATCTGTTTCTCTCTTCACAGGCATTACAGAAGAAGTACTAATTAGCTTTTATCTTTTTGTTAAGTAAAGGAATGTTATCTCTATCTCTAGAGAAAGAGGCAATTTTGGACTTCAGCTCTTTTTTTGGTTGGATTCTATTAAAATTAAAATAGAATAAAATACAATTTCAGCCAGTTTTGTATGTCCTAAATTTCCAATTGAGAGTTATTTTCATTTTTAGGCCCACATTCTTGGCTCCATGACAATAAGTCTCTATGGGTAACTACTAAATTCGCAAACCCAAAGTACCTATGTTTCAGAAAGAAACACTTAAGTGTTTAGATGTAGCACTAAATATATTTTTATCTTAATAAAATTATAAAATGTCTCTCTTCTAGGTTTTTTTTTTTTAAAGTCCACTCTTGCTTTCCTTTTCACTTTGGCATGTGAGCTTACACTTGTAGCCAAACACATCTGTTAAGATGGGAATGTTAACTTACATAGCTGGAAGGGAAAAATGCAGACGCTTAGCCAGCCCCATCAGCCATGTAGCACTCTTCTGAGTTCTCCCCAACCAAGTTATGGGTTCTGGCCCTACCCAATCCAACCAGCCTCTTCTGATTAACCATTTACATTCAATTGTCTAAAATGATATGGCAAAACCTACATACAGTCCAATTTTGGCTTAATTGGCAGAACTTTCTTATAACCAGAACTGTCTAATAATAGGCCTGCTTGCCTGATATGATAGCAGCTCCCATCACTTACATGTGTAGAGCACTGGAGTACTAGCTGGATAACCAATCAAGGAACCATAGATGAAATAGGCAAGTTCTAAAGAAAATAGTTACTGGAGGCCCAGCTTCAACTGCAATCCCCCTTCCTACAACAAATTTATCACTACAATGGACACAGCTTGGCTTTCTGCATGCCAGACTATAGGTTGAGGGATCCACAGTTTCAGTAACAAACCCCTTAGCAACAGTTACTTCCTGGTATCTTTCAGACATACATCTTGTTTCATTTTCATAGCAGTGCAATAATATTCAGAGACAAAGAAGCGGCTGTTCAGAGCATGAACTGACTTATTTCCAAGGTCACATAACAGGTATGTGGCAGAGAAAGGACAAGAACACAGGTCTTCTGGGTCCAGGTGGGTCAGGTCACATGCCTGGTAAGGGCAAGCAATGACTCCTAAGGATTCTGAGATTATCTGCATGAAAACCAATCCCTGTGGGTGATTAAAAATGCACAATCCTAGATCCTTACCAAGATCTAACAATTACATTATTGGAGGGTAGGGCTAAGAATCTACATTATCATTCACAGGGGATTTAGGGAAACTGCTAAATCTTTTCTTCTAACTGCTCAACTTCGGAGCTTTTGCCAGCTTTTATGAGGAATATCTCTAGGATTTATTTCCTCATCATTTGAATGCTACTTACATAGCATTCACTGGCAGCTAGGTCCTATTAATTGAGTTCTTACAATGATTTTAGGTGACAGATGAGGAGACAGGGACAGAGAAGTGAAGGGTGATCTGAAACGAGATCCCTGGCCTAGTGGCTCCAGAGTCATGTGTCAATCATTACATATGCTAGACCTGCAACTTCAAGTAATCTCTACAGTGCCTGAGAAGTGCTGAGACCCTAACTACTCACATGTACCTTGGATCAAGCTCTGTGGAGGAGTTTAGAGCTCCCCATGATGCCCACCAACTCCATACTCAGGGCCTCCACAGTCCTGTCTTCTCTACAGACACCGTGGAGGCTCCACCCCTTTCTTCAGATGGCTAATTCTTCTTTTTCTGGCAAAGCATGGATGCTACCACTGGACATCCAGAATGAAACAGATGCTCCTCTTCTGGCCAGATAAGGATCCTTATTTATTTTCTGCCCCAGATGTTTAGCAGTGAGCAGGAACTGCATCAGTGTTTGTGGAATGCATGAATAGCTGAATATCAAGTAAGGAATGATTATTCCCTTTATAACAGAATTTGTTAAAGGTTTCTAAACCCTAGTGTTCACTGACATATCATTATTTTCCTGACAGAAAGACTGGAAGGCAGCAAACTAAAGCTACTGCCAACTGGAGATTGATTTGATTTCAGATACAGTATCTCTGAAATTATAATGTAAGTCATAAGAGAACCTTCATGGGATCTATGAACATGTGGACTCAACACAGGTTTTCAAAGGCACGTCTGTTGCATACAGGGGAAAGCAGTCATCTAGAGCATGCTGGCCTCAGTGCTATAAATATGTAAACAGATGGGAGAAGTGAGGCTTGGCTTATGAATGCAGTCCTGTTTTCTCCAGCTGGCAGAAGCAAAAAATTTCAAGAGCTCTGCTCTCCTGGCTACCAAAGGATCATGTTTCCCTACTCTGCAGTTACCACTAAAGCCATCTGGGGAAAACAAAATTCTTTTGCCCAAGAAGAACACAGAGAACAAGAATAAAGCTTCAGAATTCTGGTTCTTGGGCTCCTACTTCTAGAAAACTCTTTAGTGTTCTAGTTTGCTCTCTCAATGGCCTAGTATATCAAATAGAATAGTTACAAAATGTCCTACAGTTTTAGAGAAGATTTTTTACATGCCTAGAAAGCCAACTGAGTTGTAAATTCCACTAACACAGCAGCCTTAAACATACAAAATATTAGCTTTCTCTTCTTGTGCAACTTACTAATTTTGAGATCATTTATATATTAAACAGACATACTAACATTTTTCTTACTTTAAAACAGATCCAGAGTTTTTCCTCACATCAAAGAATCCGTATCAAACACAAAAGAGAATTTGTGATTAATAAAAAGAAACCACATTAATTTTTCCTCCTCAACATTCTAAGATGAAGAGATTCCAAGATGGCAGCTAGAGGGAGGAAGCAGAAAGTGTGCCTCCTAAAGTAAAATCTTGGAGAGACGCTGGAGATACACCTTACAGGAAAAACCACAGAGAAGAGGAAAAAGTTTGACTCCTCCACACCCCCAGCCCACACATAGCATCCCTACTCCATGTTAAAAGGAGAAACCAGGAGGGCTCCCACGCCACCAGACGCCAGCTCCCAGACCGCTTGGGAAGACGCAGACCACAAGGTGAGCTAAGCGGCATGTGGTACTCCCACAGACAACCCTGGGCCAGATCAGCATAGCCCCCTGGACAGACTGACCACCACCCAGGGAAAAAAAGAGAAAAAAAAAACCTGAATAATAAACAATAACAAAACAGACACATAGCAAAGAGGGCAGGGCGTCCTGAGCACCGAAGCAGGGGGAGGGGCAATCCCTCATGGAACTGTAAATAAACACACAGGCCCCAGAAGGCAGGAGCAGCGGCACACGCCCAGCAATCAAGAGTGGGAAAGTTTGTAAAAGCAGTGGTGGGAGGAAAACTCCACAGGAGAGGGGGGAAGACCCACTTCCCACATGAACTGTAAATAAACATGCTGGCCTGAGAAAGTAGGTGCAGTGTCACCTCCCCCAGTGTGCTTAGAAAGGGGAAAGCTTGTAGCAATGGTTCATGCACAGGAGAACTCTGAGTAAACAAAGCCTGCGGGGGGCCAGGTGAGTGCTAAGCTCACCCCAGAGATCTGCATAAATAACGCCGCCTGCAACAGCACGTGGACAGCAGCGGGCAGGTGAGCTGCAGCCGCAGATAGCCATTCACAGAACTGTATCCAGACTCTTTTTTTTTTTTTCTCCCTTTGATGAGACAACAACCGAACTATACCTGCATGCTGAAAAACTTACTGAAACTGTACTGCATTTGATCTTGGGACACTTCGTGGGTTTTTTTTTGTTGTTGTTGTTTTGTTTTGTGTTGTGTTGTTTTGTTTTTTTAGGGTTTTTTCCCCTTTGAAGAGACAACGACAGAACTATTTCTGAGACACCATCTCCAGGATTGTAGGCTGAGGGACTAACACCAAAGTTATTAAGAATGAAACTTTATTGCATTTGAACTTGGAGATTTTTTTTTCTCACTTATTTATTTTTTATTGTTATTTTTGTTTTTTTTATTTTCAATCCTCTGTCTCTAATGCCTGTTCAGCTTACTGTTGATTAGTACACTATCTCCCCCATTTATATCTTGAAACTTTTTTCCTTCTTTCTTTGTTTTGTTTTTTCTACTTGTTTGTTTTTCCCTTTTTCTTTAACTTCTTTGCTTTCCATCTCCTCTCACCCTTCCATTCTAAATATCACCATTGTTATTATTACAAGCTAGAAAATACTTAATTGCACACAGTACAGGCACAATAACAACACTAAAGGCAATGATGGGAAGACAGAAAAAACAGGGAAACCACTTTCCCCACAGCAAAAAATCTGTACAGGAACCAGAGGGAAATGAAGAAAACAGATACTCAGATCCAGACTCCAACAAAATGAAGATAAACTATGCCAAAGAACAATATAAAAGAAGAAACACTACAGGTAATCAATGAGAATTTTATAGAGATGATACTGGATATGGTCAACCAAAATGTACAGGAGACACTCAAGAAATTCCAGGACAACAAAAATAGAGAATTTGAAAAAGCACAAGAAGAAATAAAAGAAACCATAGAGCACAGTATAAACACCAAAGTGAAACAAAGAACACGATTAATAAAGAGACAAACTCAGGCCATGAATAGACAACATTAAACAGGGAGAACTCGGGATACGGAAAACCTCAGAAAAAAGAATGAAAAAGAATTGCGAAACAAAATGGAAAGCCAATCCAGCAGAATAGAACAAACAGAAGACAGAATATCAGAACTCGTAGATGAAATGGTAATTAAAGGAAAAACCGAAGAACTATTAGTTAAACAACTCAAGACCTGTGAAAAGAAAATGCAAGAACTCACCGACTCCATCAAAAGACCAAACTTGAGAATCACGGGCATTGAAGAAGGAGAACAGGTGCAAGCAAAGGGAATGCATAATATATTCAACAATAACAGAAAATTTCCCAAATCTAGAGAAAGATATTCCCATACAGATACAAGAGACCTCCAGAACACCAAACCAACCAGATCAAAATAGAGCTACCCCACAGCGTATCATCATAAAAACAAGTACAGAAACTAGAGAAAGAATACTGAAGACTGTAAGAAAGAAAAAACAAAAAACATACAAAGGTAAACCCATTAAATTCACAGCAGACTTCTCAACAGAACCATTAAAAGCAAGTGGAGCTTGGGGTGAGATCTTCCAGGCACTAAATGAAAATAACTTCAACCTCAGGATACTCTACCCAGCAAAACTATCATTCAAAATAGATGGAGCAATAAAAGTCTTCCATGATAAGCAGAAACTAAAATAATATGTGACCACAAAGACACCACTAAAAAAGACTCTTCAAGGGATTCTGCACACAGAAAGTGAAACCCAACATAACCATGAAAGGGCAGGCAAAACCAAACTATACGAAAAGAAAAGCAAGAAAGAAAGTAGAGAGTAACCTCAACTTAGGTACGCACAATCAAACCTTCAAACAACTAAAACAACTAAATGACAGGAATCACCACATACCTATCAGTACTAACACTTAATGTTAACAGACTTAATTCACCCATCAAAAGGCACCGTTTGATGAAATGGATTAAAAAGGAAGATCCAAAAATTTGTTGCTTACAGGAGACCCATCTCACTGACAGAAATAAGCATAGGCTTAGGATGAAAGGCTGAAAGAAGATTTACCAAGCCAATGGCCCCTGAAAACAGGCAGGAGTAGCAATACTTATCTCTGACAAAGCAGACTTCAAACCTACATTGATCAAATGAGAGAAAGAAGGACATTCCATACTAATAAAAGAGGAAATAGACCAAAAGGAAATAACAATTATCAACCTATACACACCCAATGTCAATGCACCTAATTTCATCAAACATACCCTGAAAGACCTAAAAGCATATATTAACTCCAACACAGTAGTTGTGGGACACTTTAACATGCCATTATTATCAATAGATAGGTCATCCAAACAAAAAATTAATAAAGAAATCCAAGATCTAAAATATACAATAAATAAAATGGACCTAGTTGATGTCTAGAGAACATTTCATCCAACTTCTACACAATACACATTTTTCTCAGCAGCCCATGGAACCTTCTCCAAAATAGATCATATCCTAGGGCACAAAGCAAGCCTCAGCAAATATAAGAAAATAGAAATTATACCATGCATTCTATTTGATCACAGTACAATAAAATTAGAACACAACAACAAAAGTAAAGACAAAAAACATGCAAACAGCTGGAAACTGAATAACTCATTACTTAATGAACAATGGGTCACTGACAAAATAAAAGAGGAAATTAAAAAGTTCCTGAAAGCAATAAAAATGAAAACACAACCTACCAGAACCTATGGGACACAGCAAAAGCAGTCCTGAGAGGAAAGTTGATAGCCATGAGGGCATATATTAAAAAGACTGAAAGATCTCAAATCAATGACCTAATGGTACATCTCAAACTCCAAGAAAAACAAGAAACAAGCAAATCCAAAAACAAAAAGGAGAGAAATAATAAAAATAAGAGCTGAAATTAATGAAATAGAAACAACAAAAAAAACATACATTCTTTGAAAAAATAAACAAGATCGATAGACCCCTGTCAAACCTGACTAAAATGAGGAGAGAAAAAATCCAATTAGTAGAATCAGGAATGCAAAAGGGGAGATAACAACAAACACCATGGAAGTCCAGGAAATCATCAGAGACTACTTTGAGAACCTGCATTCAAACAACTTTGAAAATCTTGACGAAATGGACAGATTTCTAGATACATACAATCATCCAAAACTGAACGAAGAGGACATTAATCACCTGAATAGATGTATAACACAAAATGAAATTGAAGCAGTAATCAAGAGTCTCCCAAAAAAGAAAAGTCCAGGACCTGATGGATTCTCTGCTGAATTCTATCAGACCTTTAAAGAAGAACTGATACCAACCCTCCTTAAACTGTTCCACATAGAAAGGGAAGGAAAACGGCCTAACTCATTTTATGAAGCCAGTATTACACTTATCCCACAAGCAGGCAAAAACATCTCCAAAAAGAAGAACTATAGGACAACTATAGAATGATGCAAAAATCAACTATACAATGATGCAAAAATCCTCAATAAAATAATGGCAAACAGAATTCAGCAACATATCAAAAACATCATTCATCATGACCAAGTAGGCTTCGTCCCAGGAATGCAGGGGTGGTTCAACATATGAAAATCAATAAATGTAATAAACCACATTAACAGAAGCAAAGACAAAAACCACTTGAGCATCTCAATAGATGCAGAAAAAGCCTTTGATAAGATCCAACACCATTTCATGATAAAAGCTCTAAGAAAACTAGGAATAGAAGGAAAGTACCTCAACATTATAAAAGCTATATATGACAAACCTAAAGCCAGCATTATACTTAACAGAGAAAAACTGAAACCATTCTCTCTAAAATCAGGAACTAGACAAGGATGCCCACTATCTCCACTCCTATTCAACATAGTACTGGAATTCCTAGCCAGAGCAATTAGGCAAGAAGAAGGAATAAAAGGAATACAAATAGGTAAAGAAACTGTCAAAATATCTCCATTTGCAGATGACATGATCCTATACCTTAAAGACCCAAAAACTCTACTCAAAACCTCGTAGACATCAACAGCTATAGCAAGGCAGCAGGATATAAAATCAACATAAGAAATCATTAGCATTTCTATACACTAATAATAAACAAACTGAGAAAGAATATATGAAAACAATTCCATTTACAATAGCCTCAAAAAAAAAAAAATCAAATACCTAGGTGTAAACTTAACAAAGGAGGTGAATGACCTCTACAAGGAAAACTATAACCTTCTGAAGAAAGAGATTGAGGAAGACTATAGAAAGTGGAGAGATCTCCGATGCTCATGGACTGGTAGAATCAACATAGTAAAAATGTCTATACTCCCAAAAGTAATCTACATGTTTAGTGCAATTCCCAACAAAATCCCAATGACATTCATCAAAGAGATTGAAAAATCTACTGTTAAATTTATTTGCAAACACAAGAGACCATGAATAGCCAATGCAATACTTAGCAAAAAGAACAATGCTGGAGGTACCACAATACGTGACTTCAAACTATATTACAAAGCAATAACAATAAAAACAGCATGGTTGGCAAACAGACATGAAGACCAGTGGAACAGAATAGAGGACCCAGATATGAAGCCACACAACTATAACCAACTTGTCTTTGACAAAGGAGCTAAAAATATATGATGGAGAAAAAGCAGCCTCTTCAACAAAAACTGCTGGGAAAACTGGTTAGCAGTCTGCAAAAAACTGACTCTAGATCCATGTTTGTCACCCTATACCAATATTAACTCAAAATGGATCAAGGAATTTAATATCAGAACCCAAATACTAAAGTTGGTACAGGAAAGAGTAGGAAATACTTTGGAATTAATAGGTATAGGTAAGAACTTTCTCAATGGAACCCCAGCAGCACAGCAACTAAGAGATAGCATAGATAAATGGGATTTCATAAAACTAAAAAGCTTCTGGTCATCAAAAGAAGTGGTCTCTAAACTGAACAGACCACCCACAGAGCAGGAGAAAATATTTGCAAGCTACACATCAGACAAAGGACTGATAACCAGAATATATAGGGAACTTAAAAAACTAAATTCTCCCAAAATTAATTAATCAATAAAGAAATGGGCAACTGAACAAAACAGAACTTTCTCAAAAGAAGAAACTCAAATGGCCAAAAAACACATGAAAAAATGCTCACCATCTCTAGCAATAAAGGAAATGCAAATTAAAACCACACTAAGATTCCACCTCACCCCTGTTAGAATAACCATCATTAGCAACACCACTAACAACAAGTGTTAGTGAGGATGTGGGGAAAAAGGAACCCTCTTACACTGTTGGTGGGAATGTAGACTAGTACAACCACTCTGGAAAAAAATTTGGAGGCTACTTAAAAAGCTAAACATTGATCTACCATTTGATCCAGCAATACCACTCTTGGGGATATACCCAAAAGACTGTGACACAGGTTACTGTAGAGGCACCTGCACAACCATGTTTACTGCAGCACTATGCACAACAGCCAAGTTATGGAAACAACTGAGATACCCCACTACTGACGAATGGATTAAGAAAATGTGATATTTATACACAATGGAATTTTATGCAGCCATGAAAAAGAATGAAATGTTATCATTCGCTGGTAAATGGATAAAATTGGAGAACATCATTCTGAGTGAGGTTAGCCTGGCCCAAAAGACCAAAAATCGTATGTTCTCCCTCATATGCGGACATTAGATCAAGGGCAAACACAACAAGGGGATTGGACTTTTGAGCACATGATAAAGCAAGAGCACACAAGGGAGGTGTGAGGATAGGTAAGACACCTAAAAAACTAGATACCATTTTTTGCCCTCAACACAGAAAAACTAAAGCAGATACTTTAAAGCAACTCAGGCCAATAGGAGAAGGGGACCAGTAACTAGAGAAAAGGTTAGATTAAGAAGAATTCCAGTACTATGTTGAATAGGAGTGGAGATAGTGGGCATCCTTGTCTGGTTCCTGATTTTAGAGGGAATGGTTTCAGTTTTTCTCCATTAAGTATAATGCTGGCTTTAGGTTTGTCATATATAGCTTTTATAATGTTGAGGTACTTTCCTTCTATTCCTAGTTTTCTTAGAGCTTTTATCATGAAATGATGTTGGATCTTATCAAAGGCTTTTTCTGCATCTATTGAGATGCTCAAGTGGTTTTTGTCTTTGCTTCTGTTAATGTGGTTTATTACATTTATTGATTTTCATATGGTGAACCACTCCTGCATCCCTGGGATGAAGCCTACTTGGTTGTGGTGAATAATCTTTTTGATGCATTGTTGAATTCGGTTTGCCATTATTTTGTTGAGGATTTTTGCATCAATGTTCATTAAAGAGATTGGCCTACAGTTCTCCTTTTTGGAGGTGTCTTTGCCTGGTTTTGGGATAAGTGTAATACTGGCTTCATAAAATGTGTTTGGCAGTTTTCCTTCCCTTTCTATTTCATGGAACAGTTTAAGGAGGGTTGGTATCAGTTCTTCTTTAAAGGTCTGATAGAATTCAGCAGAGAATCCATCAGGTCCTGGACTTTTCTTTTTGGGGAGACTCTTGATTGCTGCTTCAATTTCATTTTGTGTTATAGGTCTATTCAGGTGATTAATTTCCTCTTGGTTCAGTTTTGGATGATCATATGTATCTAGAAATCTGTCCACTTCTTTAAGATTTTCAAATTTATCTGAATATAGGTTCTCGAAGTAGTCTCTGATGATTTCCTGGACTTCCATGGTGTTTGTTGTTATCTCCTCTTTGGCATTCCTGATTCTACTAATTTTGGTTTTTTCTCTCCTCATTTTAGTCAGGTTTGCCAGGGGTCTATTGATCTTGTTTGTTTTTTCAAAGAACCAACTTTTTGTTTCATTAATTCTTTGTATGGTTTTTTTGGTTTCTATTTCGTTGATTTCAGCTCTTATTTTTATTATTTCTCTCCTTCTATTTGTTTTGGGATTTGCTTATTCTTGTTTTTCTAGGAGTTTGAGATGTATCATTAGGTCATTGATTTGGGATCTTTCAGTCTTTTTAATATATGCACTCATGGCTATCAACTTTCCTCTCAGGACTGCCTTTGCTGTGTCCCATAGGTTCCGGTAGGTTGTGTTTTCATTTTCACTGACTTCCAGGAACTTTTTAATTTCCTCTTTTACTTTGTCAGTGACCCATTGTTCATTAAGTAATGAGTTATTCCGTTTCCAGCTGTTTGCATGTTTTTTGTCTTTACTTTTGTTTTTGAGTTCTACTTTTACTGCATTGCGATCAGATAGTATGCATGGTATAATTTCTATTTTCTTATATTTGCTGAGACTTGCTTTGTGCCCTAGGATATGATCTATTTTGGAGAAGGTTCCATGGGCTGCTGAGAAGAATGTATATTGTGTAGAAGTTTGATGAAATGTTCTGTAGACATCAACTAGGTCCATTTGATCTATTGTATATTTTAGATCTAGGATTTCTTTATTGATTTTTTGTTTGGATGACCTATCTATTGATGATAATGGGGTGTTAAAGTGTCCCACAACTACTGTGTTGGTGTTAATATATGCTTTTAGGTCTTTCAGGGTATGTTTGATGAAATTGGGTGCATTGACATTGGGTGCATACAGATTGATGATTATTATTTCCTTTTGGTCTATTTCCTCTTTTATTAGTATGGAATGTCCTTCTTTCTCTCATTTGATCAATGTAGATTTGAAGTCTACTTTGTCAGAAATAAGTATTGCTACTCCTGCCTGTTTTCAGGGGCCATTGGCTTGGTAAATCTTCTTCCAGCCTTTCATCCTAAGCCTATGCTTATTTCCGTCAGTGAGATGGGTCTCCTGTAAGCAAAAATTGTTGGATCTTCCCTTTTAATCCATTTCATCAAGCGGTGCCTTTTGATGGGTTAATTAAGTCCGTTAACATTAAGCGTTCGTACTGATAGGTATGTGGTGATTCCTGTCATTTAGTTGTCTTAGTTGTTTGAAGGTTTGATTGTGTGTACCAAAGTTGAAGTTACTCTCTACTGTCTTGGTTTTTCTTTTCCTGTGTTTTGGTGCTGCCTGTCTTTTCATGGTTAAGTTGGGTTTCACTTTCTGTGTGCAGAATCCCTTCAAGAATCTTTTGTAAATAGTGACGCAATAAACATGGATGTGCAGGTGCCTCTGGAGTAACAGTCTTTTGGGTATATCCCCAAGAGTGGTATTGCTGGATCAAATGGTAGATCGATGTCCAGCTTTTTAAGTAGCCTCCAAATTTTTTTCCAGAGTGGTTGTACTAGTCTACATTCCCACCAACAGTGTAAGAGGGTTCCTTTTTCCCGCATCCTCGCCAACACCTGTTGTTGGTGGTGTTGCTGATGATGGCTATTCTAACAGGGGTGAGGTGGAATCTTAGTGTGGTTTTAATTTGCATTTCCTTTATTGCTAGAGATGGTGAGCATTTTTTCATGTGTTTTCTGGCCATTTGAATTTCTTCTTTTGAGAAAGTTCTGTTTAGTTCACATGCCCATTTCTTTATTGGTTCATTAGTTTTGGGAGAATTTAGTTTTTTAAGTTCCCTGTATATTCTGGTTATCAGTCCTTTGTCTGCTATTCACAATAGCCAAGTTATGGAAACAGCCAAGATGCCCCAGCACTGACGAATGGATTAAGAAAATGTGGTATCTATACACAATGGAATTTTATGCAGCCATGAAGAAGAATGAAATGTTATCATTTGCTGGTAAATGGATGGAATTGGAGAACATCATTCTGAGTGAGGTTAGCCTGGCCCAAAAGACCAAAAATCGTACGTTCTCCCTCATATGTGGACATTAGATCAAGGGCAAATACAACAAGGGGAATGGACTATGAGCACATGATAAAAGCGAGAGCACACAAGGGAGGGCTGAGGATAGGTAAGACACCTAAAAAACTAGCTAGCATTTGTTGCCCTTAATGCAGAGAAACTAAAGCAGATACCTTAAAGCAACTGAGGCCAATAGGAAAAGGGGAACAGGAACTAGAGAAAAGGTTAGATCAAAAAGAATTAACCTAGAAGGTAACACCCACACACAGGAAATCAATGTGAGTCAATGCCCTGTATAGCTATCCTTATCTCAACCAGCAAAACCCCTTGTTCCTTCCTATTATTGCGTATACTCTCTCTACAACAAAATTAGAGATAAGGGCAAAATAGTTTCTGCTGGGTATTGAGGGGGGGGGTGCGGGAGGGGGTGGAGTGGGTGGTAAGGGAGGGGGTGGGGGCAGGGAGGAGAAATGAACCAAGCCTTGTATGCACATATGAATAATAAAAGAAAAATGAAAAAAAAAAGAATCTTTTGTAATGGTGTCTTTGTGGTCACATATTGTTTTAGTTTCTGCATATCATGGAAGACTTTTATTGCTCCATCTATTTTGAATTATCATTTTGCTGGGTAGAGTATCTTCGGGTTGAAGTTATTTTCATTTAGTGCCCGGAAGTTCTCACCCCAAGCTCTTCTTGCTTTTAATGTGTCTGTTGAGAAGTCTGCTGTGATTTTGATGGGTTTACCTTTGTATGTTACTTGTTTTTTTCTCTCTTACAGCCTTCAATATTCTTTCCTTAGTTTCTGAACTTGTTGTTTTAATGATGATATGTCGTGGAGTAGTTCTATTTTGATCTGGTCTGTTTGGTGTCCTGGAGGCCTCTTGCATCTGTATGGGAGTATCTTTCTCTAGATTTGGGAAATTTTCCGTTATTATTTTGTTGAATAGATTATGCATTCCCTTCGCTTGCTCCTCTTCTCCTTCTTTGATGCCCATTATTCTCAAGTTTGGTCTTTTGATGGAGTCAGGGAGTTCTTGCATTTTCTTTTCACAGGTCTTGAGTTGTTTAATTAATAGTTCTTCAGTTTTTTTCTTTAATTACCATTTCATCTTCAAGTTCTGAGATTCTGTCTTCTGTTTGTTCTATTCTGCTGGATTGGCCTTCCATTTTGTTTTGCAGTTCTGTTTTGTTGTTTTTTCTGAGGTTTTCCATATCCTGCATGGTTTCCTCTTTAATGTTGTCTATTTTTGTCCTGAGTTCATTTATCCGTTTCTTCATCATGTTCTCTGTTTCAGTTTGGTGCTTATACAGTGCTTCTATGGTTTCCTTTATTTCTTCTTTTGCTTTTTCAAATTCTCTATTTTTGTTGTCTTGGAATTTCTTGAGTGTCTCTTGTACATTTTGGTTGACCCTATCCAGTATCATCTCTATAAAATTATGATTGAGTACCTGTAGTATGTCTTCTTTTAAATTATTCTTGTGGGCTTCATTGTGTCCTTTGGCATAATTTATCTTCATTTTGTTGGAGTCTGGATCTGAGTTTCTGTTTTCTTCATTTCCCTCTGGTTCCTGTACTAACTTTTTGTTGTGGGGAAACTGGTTTCCCTGTTTTTTCTGTCTTCCCATCATTGTCTTTGGTGTTGTTACTGTCCTTGTACTGTGTGCAATTAAGTATTTTCTAGCTTGTAATAATAACAATGGTGATATTTAGAATGGAAGGGAGAGCGGAGATAGAAAGCAAGAAGTTAAAGAAAAGGGAAAAACAAACAGATAAGAAAGAGAAAACAGAACAAGGAATCAGAAAAGAAAGTTTCAAAGGTATAAACTGGCAGTGTTAGTGTACTAATCGACAGTAAGCTGAACAGGCATTAGAGAGACAGAGGATTGAAAATAAAAAATAATAAAAATAAAGATAAGAATAAAAATAGGTAAATGAAAGAAATATATATATATATATATATATATAATAAAATGAAAAATAGAAAATTTTAAAAAAACCAAAAAAATCAAAAAACCTCCAAGTTCAAATGCAATGAAGTTTCAGTCTTAATAATTTGGGTGTCCATCTCAGTCACCAGTCCTGGAAATGGTGCCTCAGATGTTGTTCTGTAGTTGTCTCATCAAAGGGGACACATAAAGTAGAACAAAACTACACACACACACACAAAAAAAAAAACTCCACCAAGTGTCCCACGTTCAAATGCAATACCGTTTCAGTAAGTTTTTCAGCATGCAGCTGTAATTTGGTTGTTCTCTCTTCAAAGGTAGGGAGAAAAAGAGAAAAAAAGAGTCTGGAGACAGTTCTGAGAATGGTATCTGCGGCTGTGGCTTGCCTGCCTGCTGCTGTCAGCCTGATGTTGCTGGAGGCATTATTTATGCAGATCTCTGGGGTGAGCTTAGCTCTCACCTGGCCCTGCAGGCTTTTTTTACTCAGAGTTCTCCTGTGCGCAAGCCTCTGCTACAAGCTTTCTCCTTTCCAAGCACACTGGGGGAGGTTACACTGCACTCACTTTCTCAGGCCTGCGTGTTTATTTACAGTTCATGTGGGAAGTTGGTCTTCCCCCTTCTCCTGTGCAGTTTTCCTCCCACCGCCACTTTTACAACCTTTCCTGCTCCTGATTACTGGGTGGGCTGCTGCTCCTGCCAGCTGCCATGTTTGTTTACAGCTTACATGGGAGGTGGGTTTTCCCTCCTCTCCTGTGGAGTTTTCCTCCCTCCGCCACTCTCACAAGCTTTCCTACTCCTGGTTGCTGGGCGCGCACCCCCACTCCCACCAGAGCCTCTCTTGCCTGCCCGGCTTGTTTCTTTACAGTCCCGGGAAGGATTCCTTTCCCCCAATATTCGGCGCTCAGTGTGCCCCACCCTCTTTCCCGTGTGTCTTTATTGTTCTTATTGCTTATTAGTCAGTTTCTCTTTTTTTCCCCAGGTGGAGGTCAGTCTGTCCAGGGGGTATGCTGCTCTGGCCCAGGCTTGTCTGTGGGAGTACCATGGTACCACGAAGCTCACCTTGTCTGTGTCTTCCCAAGCCATCTGGGCGCGGGTGACTGGCGGCCCAGGGGCCCTCCTTGCTTCTCCGTTTAATGTGAAGTGGATATTCTCTGCGCCAGCTGGAGGTGTGGAGGGGTCAAAGTTTTGCCTCTTCTTGGTGATTTTGCCTGCAAAGTGTGTCTCCAGTGTCTCTCCAAGATTTCACTATAGGAGGCTCACTTTCTGCTTCCTCCCTCTAGCCTCCATCTTCAGACCTCGAGGGTTGCTATTTTGTATGAAGGGCTCAGTGAAGTTCTAATTGATAAGGTTACATTTGAGAAGAAAACCTAAAGGAAGTGTCATATAAATTAACTTTAATTTCTGAGGTAATTTTTCCTTTCAATGTCCATAACAAAATACAGAGTTATTAGGTACCCCTGGAAAAATATGTATATTATACATATATTTCTATAACATTACATCATATGTATACATGCAAAAGTTTGAAGACTTTATAGAAAGCAGAACATCTAAAAGGCACTGCACAATGGAGTTAAGACTACTTACATTTTTTGTATAGACACACTTTATTCTGCTTATGTGGATAATGAGTGAAGTCATCTTTCACATATGAATGTCTTGTTCACAAATTCCTTCATCACAATATTGTACCTCAAAATAATGCCTAAATATTTCAAAACAAAATAACTGGTAACTTTTTTCTTAAGAAGAAACTAAAAATGAAAGTGTTCTTGAAAGATTGAATCAAAGTTTTCTTTTAAACCACATAAAATATATGCTCCATTACTGTTTATAAAACAAAAAAGCACAAACCTAATTATGGAATAAATAAAAAATAAGTGAACCCAGAAATCTTGAACCCCAATCATGTTAACACTGCAAAAATTTTTTTCCTATTTCTTCATTATTGATCAGATATAAAGATAATGAAGACATAGTAGTAACTACAGCATGAATATTTCAAATAGTAGCTAAACACCTGGAATTGAATTTCCTTAATCAGATACTTTAGATATTTGTTTTCCATCTTTTGAGATGTGGATTAATTCATTCGTAATGCACATACTTCTCAGTATCCATGCCAAAGAATTTAAAAACAAATTACAGAAAATAAAATCAAGTGGACTCTCTATTAATTTTAATACTTTCCTGAAAGTTAGTATTGAAATGGGTGATCCTAGAGTATATGACTCTCTCCTATCCAAATCAAAAATCCATTCTTATTTCCTTTCTAAAATATATGAAAGTAGGAAGGATCTAAAGAAAGCATGGTAGAGAATACAACAAACCCTAGGTGGTAGTTCTGAGCATAAAATTAACATGTAACTCCTTTTAGTTATGAGTCTATGTGCTAAAATTTCCCTAAGCCACATTGTCAGAGTGACTGAGATATATATTAGTTTATATTCAGACAACTGCAACGGGTTAAATTTAATTCAGTTAGTGAACATATGCCTGTGTCTTCCCCAATTTCACTATCCACCCTGTACCTTACTTCTTAATCACACGTCTATCCATTCTTATCTGCCTACTAATAAGAAACAGATTCTCTAGCCTAAGAACAAAATTTCAACCTGCCTCTAGAGCCCTGACCATTTCTTCTCATGTTCTGCCTCTGTACTTCAGCTCAAGCTTACCCCACAACTGAAGTGTCTTCCACAGGACCTACCTCTACCTACTTTGAGACTATGACACTTTCCTCTCAGTCTCCACCAGCACCTGGCGGAAAGCCTATACTGAACATTTGGTTGGCAGTCTGATAAACTGGTCCTGCAAAAACAAAGACCAGGAAACTCCAGGATATACAGCAGATCTCAGGAGCTGGCCTTAGGTAGAGAGGGTTACTAGTCAGGAAAAGGAAGCAGAAACAAGGACAGAAAGCCCAAGGAACTCTTTGTTCACTGTGTTCTCATAATATCCTGTGTGTATGAAATATTTCGTGCCATAACCAACCTTCTTGGCAATGCCAAACACGTATTTGCTGCCCTTGTCTTCTATATAAACTGCCTCTGCTCTCTATGCCCTTGACTCAGACTAAGGAGCTGTATCTGAACTTCCAAAGGGTGTAGTGTCCCTCCTAGGTCCCTAGTAATATGTATAACACCTACCTCATCCCTGAACATTTATGTTGATACTTAAGTGTCTGACTCCCTACTGAGCTCTTGGCTCCCTGAACAAGCCCTGGCCTCATTCACCTAGAGTTTCCAGAACCCAACAGTCACTTAACTCATAATAAATGCTTTTTTAAATGATTATAAAATAATTGAATAAATAAGTGTACTGTAGTTTAGAAATATGATGGTACTTCCTACTGGCTTGGTGATCTAGAGTTCCATCACCCTGACCCTGGATAAAATCCATTCTCTAATTCTTCCTAGAGGATCAGAAGCCAGGTTTTGAGCTCCTCCCCCAGCAAACTCTACTGGAACACTCTTTACTGGTATTGATTCTGCTTGCTTATTTCCTTACATACAACAGTCATTCTGCACAAACACAAGGTATCTCCGTGTTCAAATTTTCTTAAGTTCCTTACAGCAAAAAGCAAGTTGTTTTAGTTTCATGAATGTTTTATTTGAATTATTTAAAATTCTCTACTATCACCAATAAATACTGTGTGCAAGAAACGGGGCTAGCTGTGTGAAGTCCAAAATGTGGTGAGACATTATTTTTCTCCTAACAGAACTTTTTATCTAGACGAAGAAATAGGACACATACACCCATGAACAAAACTACCATCAACTGAGCTACACTGCTGGAGGACTAGGGAAGCTTTATTATGTGGCCATTGGTCAGGCATTAGAGAGAGCATCTGAAGATTTAAGAAGGGCTCACTGAGATGGAAGACATAATGGAAGCACTCAAGGGTCACGAAAGTGGGAGCAAGTGTGTCTAGACTCCAGAATCCTTTGCAGCAGTCCCAACAGTAGACAGAAGAGGCCAGAGTTAAGCTTTATGGAAGAGCAGGGATGACATAAGCTGTGCAGGAGGCATCACAATGAGCTCAGAGCAGACTCACCCTGCTCACTGACCCACATGCCTTAAAAGCAGTCCTCTCATGAACTCTCTTCCTTTTTAGACACCAGATAAAAAAATATTAAGACAGCTAACAAATAATTTACAATGCTGAAAACTTTTCAGTATGGCACAGTTTGTAGTGAATAAGAAAGAAGTGGCCTGGCAAAAGCAGGTTGCTGAAATGTCCACTGATGATGAGCCTGATGGCAGCTGCTTTGCAACACCTCAGAGGACCAAGTACTAATAACAGGCCACATGAAAAGGTGAAGGGCACAAATATATAACAACATGGCAGAGCCTTGCACATCTGCAGGGTTAATCTTCAACCGCATTTAACTGTATAAACCCAAGAATGATCTAGCCTAGTTGTAAAAGACCATACTCCATCCCACAGGCAATGTAAAGATATTAGTGTACTACTAAGGAGTTAAATCAAAATTAAGCTAAAGTGACTTTTTCCAGTGCAGGAACATAGATTTTTCTTTATTATCTGTGGAGGGCTTTAGCATTATCTCTGTAAATTCAATGGATATCTTTTGTACTCTCAGAAAAAAAAATGTGATATTACTTTAGAGAGTTGAAATATAGTATCTATACCCACTAATCACACCATAGAAAGAATGCTTGTCATTCTAGAGTCATTCCCTTTCTCTCTCATACAGAACTCACCAGGTGAGAGAAAGGAAGGGAAAGCCAACTTTGAACCAACTAGTTACCTTATTTCATTTCCATAACAACCCTGTGAGGCAGGTTTCACCTTCATTTTGATGGAGAGCTGAAGAGGTTTGCCCAAGGCCATGAGGTAATAAGGATGAAGTTGAAGATCAGACTCTGACCTGAGTCCAAAAGCTGTTGTGTACTCATTCACAAGATACCAGGAGCTAAATTCTGGGCTACGTTAGGCAGATGACACGAAGAGTAGTGAAAGAGGGGGTGCAGTGCATGAAGAGGCTGCTTCATCCTGGGATCTCCCCTTAGCCTCACCACTGAGCAGCATGAACTCATGCCCACTGGGAAAACCAGGAAAGGAAGAACGAGGCCCAACTGAGATGTTTTAACTGACACTTGGCATCCAAAGAAGCAAAAAACAATGATCAGCTATAGGTTATGATTAGGCCGATCAGATACTAAGCTTTTAAAAAGAAGACCTGATGTCAAACACCTCACTGTAAGGAAACGTAACTATTAGATGATTTGGATAACTGAAATTACTCTGGGATGGCAGATGGAAAGAGGGGTGGGGAGGGTCTCCATCAGAAGACCCCACTCATTATCATTCACTCACTGATTTCCAACTAAATAGGCATCGTGTTGAGAATGTGGAAGATGTGCTTGTATGAGAGAATTTTTGTCCCCACAATATTGGAGGGAAACACTGATAAAAAATTTAAAAAGTAATCCCAGTGTTTACTTCAATTGGAAAGCTACACAACCAATAACAATTACCTTAGAAGCCCAGAAAAGGGAGGAGCCTGGCCTCCCAGCACTGCCTCACCCTGCTCTTCCACTCCGATAAAAACAGAAGGAAGTAGCTTAGTAGGGCTAGAATGTAACCCCTATCATCTGCCACATCCAAACAATATGAGTTCTTTGAATTTTAGCAGAAGTGCAGAAGAGAAGAAAGAGTGGGGAAAGGGAAACTCTTTATGTGGTAACTTCTAGGAATTTGGTAACAAAGCTGTAAACTGATGGAAACAACATTTTTCCTTCACATGCAGATGGATGCATGAGGACATATCACAATTTTCCAAACAAAACCCAGAAGAGCAGGCATTGGCCTACTCTCTTATTTAGAGATGTGTGAAAAAGTAAACATAATTTGACTTTTTGGCCTAACCATTTGTATGAGGTACAACTTATCTCCTGTGTCTAGAAACAGGCTTACTTTTTCTCCTATAATATAAGAACAATTAAATTCTATGTATGTTACGAAAGGCACAAACCAATAAACTCTCATTTTAGAATGATGGATAGCCACGATAAGAAGTAGCTATTTAGTGGGTACTGAATTGATGGCACATCTTGCAGGGTGCTATGGACCTCTAGGCAGAAGCCATCAGGATTGTGCAATGACTGATGCTAGAAGCTCATCCCAGATCACTGAACAATGGCTGATCCAGGGCTGGGTATTCCTGTTCCCACCAGGAAGGAGCTGTGCCCACATTGTCTTTCCCATGAGACCAGTGACCACACCCATCCCCAGAGAAGGGCTGCAAAGTCTCCCCTATGCCTGCCCTACACAGCTTGCACACAAGTCAAGTCCTTTGTGTCAAAGGAGTTCCTTTACTTCAAGCCCTACATGGCCACTCTCATGTCCTTCCCCCTAAAAAGGAAGAGAGATAAAACATAGTTTGCCTTGGAAGATCTTTGCTTAGAATAAATGTAAACAGAAGTTCACGTGTAAATATTAACTGAAGATATAAATGTTAAACTGCATTATAATGGTGTGTTTGTAAGGCTAACTCCTCTACTGGATTAGCAGCTCCCTAGGGTCTGAATGGTTCTCCAAAGCCTTGCTCAGTGTTCCCCAGACAGCATGGGCTCACCACATGCCTTCCCAATGCATGTAAAAATAAACACTGAAAGGCAGGAGAGTAAACCTATGTGAAAACTTGAGTTTTAAAGGTGACATGGTATTCAAGTATTTAAAAGACACCACAGAGACTGATTTGTGTAGAATCATGAATATAATCAAATCCTAACTATGTGATAATTTATTTGTGGACGAGATCACTGGAATGACATTGGGAACGGCAAGGACGGCTCCCTTTTTGAGAAGCCAAGAAGCTGATACACATTGGCAGGTACCTCTCTGTTGCATCCAATCCCTGAAGTATGAGGAAAACTCTACATAAAAATAAAGAGCTTGAAAAAAAATAAGTCCTCCATTAACAATATTCAGATAATTCAATATTTTTACTACTAAACCACAGAAAGCAAGATTACTGGGGAATAGCAATTGTCTTGAATAAAATACTACTCTGGGTAAGCCAGTATTGCCTTAATGAGCTTTTTGTGTACTGGGCTTAATAAAAGAAATTGTATTAGTCATTTCATACAAATATGATAGAGCTGATGAATTAACTCATAATGAGGAAAAATAACCTCTAATTTGTTTTAATGATCCTCCAATCTCAAAATACAAAAATTTATCCTTAAGGACACAAAATCCTAGATGATGATGATACAAACTCAGAGAAATGAAGTGATTTGGCAAAGTCATGTAGCAAATTAATGAAGGCAAAAAGATTAGAATCCCAGTCTTCCAATTCTTGGTCCAATATACATTCCACCATATCATTGTCTTATAAAGCTCCTTCAGGGACCAGGCTGATGGGCTAAGATGGCAGAATTCCACCACTTGTACAATGCTGTCTTTTCATACAGCCCCATCATGCTATAGTACATTGGTACCCAGATTTCTGGGTTTTGCATCATTAAAAATTTTAAAAGCTAGTACATATAATTACTATCATATAACAAAAGAAGGGATTTTTTAGTACACAAAACATTTAGAAAAAAAGAAAATAAATGGAGATCTTTTAAAAACATACCACAGCTCCATGTTTTTCTCATTCTTCTGTGGCTCACAGAAAAAAACATAGGGAGTCACTCTCTGCAGACCTCCACTTGGGAAGCAGAAGTTCTACAGCAAAAACAGAATGTCTTAACTACATCACAGGAGCAGAGCTTCCCCAGGTGAGTCATTTTGATCTCAAAGTCTTCTTTTAATCCATAAAGTTCAGCAATAATTACTGACTTATTCCAGCCCTACCTACTGCAAGGGTTATTCATCTAAAAACATTTTTTTTAGTTTATTCTCAAAATGTGGCCTCATGGTGTGCATCAGACTCATGTCTGGTGCGAGTTCCTCGACTCCACCCTCTGTGAACCTCTCAGGAAATGAGGTCTGGTTCTCACAGCTCCAGGTTAGAAAACAAGAAGCCTGAGTTTTTATTTTTTAAATAATGATTTACAGCATCTATCCTAATTTCCCCAGAGGCTGTTGGTAAGATCATAAGCGTAAAATTCCTTTGAAAAGTTGCAATAACTACAGACGTGGAAAATAGAGGAAAAAGACAAAGGACAAGATCAAGGAGGACTAGAATAAAAAGAGCATTTGAGGAAGGTAATCTCTTGTTCTCGCATCTCTGTGCTCTCATCTGACACACAAGGATTCTGAACCAGACCAGTGACTTTTTAACCTTTCTCTCAGAAGCTAAACTACATTCAAGCAAAAACGTTGAAGGAAGTTAATATGTGGAGGAAGCAGTATCTTTCAATGATGCAGAGCTTCTCTGGTAAGCAGTGTCAGGGATCCCTGTTCCTTTAGCCTTGCTCTTTCCTCCACCTTCTGGGTAACCCTGAGGCCCCTATGCTATAACATAATAGAACTACCTCGTCTCTGTGGGATCATTCTGGCTCCAGAGAAGGGAAGCCTAACCATTATCCAGCAAGCACTGCTATGGGCTGGGCTAGAACCAGTGCAGAAAATGTAGCCACTTGGTCACGAGATCCTCTTTGACAAGTGATTCACAGGCAGGGCACCGAAGCAGCCTGGCTCACCACAGCACAATCAGGGAGAAGACACTACGCCTAACGTTTTTTATAGTCCATCCTGTTCTTCATTAAACATAGAGGGTCTTGCCAAGTTTTTTGCACTTTCTTTCTTTGGAGGTACATACGGAATATGTTTCTTCCTTTCCATCTTCTACGGCTGCAGGCATAGTATAAGTTTTAGGACACTTTCTGGGATACCCAACTGCCTTCCTGACATCATCAGAGCCTTTAGACATTTCAGTTAATCTCAAGTCTTCTTACCAAATCACCATTTTGAGAATGACATATGGAATCCCAGTATGATCAGGTTTAAAATCTCATGCATGATCTTCATGGAGACACTTCAAACTCCTTCACTCCCAGCCACCCACATTTCCTAGCTCCTTTTATTAACAAGCATATTTTCCTAGCAATATTTTTGAATCATCAGGGTCCAAGCTCTTGTTCCCCATCATGGACCTGTGTTCCTCTCCGGGTTCCCATATTGAGGTGACAGATTCCATCATTCACCTACTCATTGAGATCAAATCCTTACAGTCATGCTGGATGGCATGCCTTTTCACTCCTCTGCACCCAATGCAACATGTGTGAAATGGTAACAATCAAGTGTCCACAGCTCTCTCCTTGCTCCCAGCTCCTACTGCATTTTCCTTTACTCAGCCCACGCTGCTCCAGCTCTTTGGCCTGCTGGCTGTCATCAGATGCACCAAGCACTTTCTAATTGCTGGACCTTCGCGTATGCCAGTTCCTGCGCCTGAAACACTGTTCCCCCCAAGACAGCTGCATGGGTATTTCCCCTTTTCATTCAGGTTTCTGCTTGAATTCTACTTCTTCACAGAGCTCTTCCCCGACCACCTTATTTAGTAGGGCATTTCCTTCACTCTCTGTCCTGCTTATTTTTTTCATAAAATGTTGCCTAAAACTCAATTATACACTAGTAGATATGCTTATTATCTGGTTCTGCTCTCATCAGTGCTCCAGCAGCATGAGCAATAACTGCATTTTGACCTAGCATCCCTAGTTTTATAATAATTCATGGCCCTTGGAAGGTACTCAATAAATATTATAAATAGATAGATAGATAAATCTCCTAAAAGTTGATTTGTCCTTAAAGCCCTCATTTAAGCAATATCCTTTCACATTTAATGTTAAACACACACACACACGTGTATATATATATGTATATACATGACACAGAATTTTAGTTGTAAAATGCACATATCAAAATTCATTATCTTAACCATTTTAACTATACATTAAGTGCATTCACATTGCTCTGTAACCATCACCACCATCCACCCACACAAATGAAATTCCTTACTGCACAATAACTCTCTATTCTTCTCTCCACAGCTCCTGGCAACTGTCATTCTGCTTTAAATTTGAGTATTTAAGCCACCTTGTATAGTTGGACTGAGACATTACTTTGAATTTGGACTGGCTTATTTAATGTAGCGTAGTGTCCTCAAGGTTCGGCCACATTGTGGCATGTCTTCCTTTTCAAGGCTGACTACTATCACATTGAATGGACATACCACATTTTGTTTACCCGCTCATCCAGGGATGGTTACTTGAGTGGCTTCCAGCTTTTGGCTAATGTGACTAAGGATGCTATGAACAGGGGTGTACAAACATTTCTTTGAGACCCCACTTTCAATTCTGTGAGGTATATATGCATAAGTAGAATTGATGGATAACGTAGTTATTCTACTTTACTTTTATGAGGATTCCCCCCCACACTGTTTTCCATAGCATCTGCCTCATTTTACATTCCTGTGAACAGTGCCAAGTTTTTCTTTCTTTCCTTCCTTCCTTCCTTCCTCCCTCCGTTCCTTCCTTACTTCCTTCCCTTCCTCCCTATTTTGTTTTTTAGTAATCCTGACAGGTATGAAATTGTATTTCATTGTGGGTTTAATTTTTAATTCCCTGCTGTAAGTGATGCCAACTAAGTATCTTCTCATGTGCTTATTAATGGTTATTTGTATATATATCTTCTTCAGAAAATTTATATTCAAGTCATAGGCCCATTTTTTAATCAGGCTGCTTGTTTTATTGTTGTTTTGAGTTGTAGGAGCGGATTCTTATTTTTTGGATATTAACTTCTTAACAGATACATGATTTATAAGTCTTTTCTCCCATTCAGTAGGTAGCTAAATACTGCATACTTTTAATTTCTCATTTGTTGTCTTTTTAATCTGTCCAAAATGGCTTTTTTTTTTTTTTGGATAGTATATTTCTAGAGAAGAGTGTTGTTGCCTGTTGACTTGATCCATACAAGGCTTACTGAATAATGCTCTATGCAGGCCTGATGCTTAAAGTTTTTAAAGATGATTACGAAACAATGTAACATATTATTTGGTATCACTTTTCTTTCAATAGTGGCCAAGAAATCAAAGTACAACTGTTAATTAAAAGCACACAATGCTGCCTGCTTATGAATAAAATGTCCCAGCTCACTAGAGCATAATTCCTAGAACATTAGTGGAGAATTAACTAGCTGTATTAAAGATTTGGAGGACTAGTCACTTTTTCATCACCCTTTAATTAAAACCTCTACATCTTGCACTTGAAAGCCTTTGTTTCATACCCATTATTTTCATTCTTTATTCTGGCCTTAAAAAAACAGGATGAGAAATAGTAAAAGCACAAAAGTTTCTAAATGAGCTTTTCATGCTATCATAATAGAATGGCATAGCTTTCTAAAATATTTTTTAAAAACAAGATTTCAGTGTTCTTTGAACTAGAAGAGCAAGAGGGAAAACAGCACTCTTTAGCATAACATTTTGGATGTAAGGTGTCTTTTATATTCTAAAGTTAATTTATGTTAATATATGATTTCTCTCTACTGTACTACTCACACGAACTGAAAGATGCCATACTTTAAGGTACCAGCTCAAGATTTTAACGTGGAAAGCCATTTGGTTATATGTCAGCCTGCTTTCCTTTCTCTGAAGTTGGAACAGTTGTTGCCCTGTAGGAAATGACCTGGCAAGACATAACCTCTCTCAACCCTCTTTTCCTTCTCCCAAAGACCCACACAGAATGGTGTCCAGTCCAGTCCCTCAGATGATCAGATGCTGAATAAATTAGTAATTTAATAACATTATGCAGAATTTGTTGGGTACTATGTGCAAGGCCTCGAGTGAGGTGCATCACACTCATAATGTCACCACACCAGAGGCCGCCATGGTTGCTTCACTCCCACCATACTCCGTTCTGAATCTCTCCCCACAACCCCCACCCACCCAGCCAAGCTATAGATTTTTCTCTTTCCTAAGACACCTAGTGTAAGCCACAGAAGGAGCACTTGATTTTTTTTTTCTTTTATGTATTGATTTGGGGGTCTTACAACCAGAATCCGTAGCACAGCTAATTTCATCAAAGCTGGGAAGAAAACTAAAAATAATATACATGTTTTGGTCTCATCCTCTGCCACTGAATTTATCCTGATGCATATATAAAAAAAAAATCTGATATGTGACAAAGAATTTGAGTGATGGGAAATAATAAAAGCCAGCTCGCTTTCTATATCAGAATCATTATTTATATGATTAAACTATACAGATACCTGAATTTGTTTTTTCTGTTTATGCTCTTTGAGTCTCATTAAGACTATGTTTCTCTGTCTTCTTCTAAATATTGTTTTCCATACTTCAAACATCTAATTAAGTAAACACAATGTAAAGTGAGACAATATACTGTTTGGAAAACTATAAAATTATAGAGTACATAGACTTCCATTATAATCCAATTTTCACTCTGTCATAATTTTCCAAAAGGGTTTCCTTTGGGGTTGAAATTTTCTAAGCTTCCTTTCAGCTCAAAACTGAATGTTTTGATTCACTTGAATTGGAGAAGATTCAACTCAATTTTTCTTCTGTCGATCATGAATGTGTCTCCAAAAGTAGTCCACTTATAATCTTCTTTTTTGTTGATGAAACCTTCACAGATTTCAGGGTCCATTCTACATCTAAAGTCAGACATTTAAAATAATTACTTAAGTGACATAATGATACAGAGGGCTCTGGAGATGTTTCTTTGTCTACTACCCCCAGTCTTACACTTTGTGCAATAAATCCCCCAGGACATACCAAAACCTAGAACTACAACTGCAGGATCCAATGGAATGTGCAAATGATCTTCTAGAAAAGCTGCACTAGTTGGGTGTCCTGGTGTATGCCTATAATCCTAGCTACCCAGGAGGAGGAGACAGGAGGATGAAATTTGCAGGCCATCCCAGGCAAAGTAAGTGTGACGCCTTATCTGAAAAACAAAATAAAAGCAAAAGGACTGGAAGTGTGGCACAAATGGGAGAGGTACCAAGCGGGAGGCCCTGAATTCAATCCACAACTGGGGGTGGGAGTGGGAGGAAGTTGTGCTAAACTACTGTAATCTCATCAAAAGTATATGAGAGTTCCTATTTCCTGAATATTACCAACCTACTGAATAAAAATTTCATTTGCTATTTTTTTCTTTTTCCTTCCAAGACAGTCTCTCTATGTAACCTAGACTGGCCTTGAACTTGCTCTCCTGCCTCAGTCTCCCAAGTGCTGGGATTATAGGTATGTGCCACCACACCTGAAAGTTGTTATTTTAATACATAATTCCATATTTACTATGAGTTTGAGTATCTCATTTTCCATGTTAAAACTTATTTTGCCTTAAAATTATCTTTCATTTTTCTTTCTTAGATATGTAAGTTATTCTTTGACAGCTGATTTTGCACTCTAAAAAATGTGTTATCTTTATTTTTGAGAAGACAAGGTTTGAAATTATTTTCCATGAAAATTTTAAAGCCTTATGTTTCATTATAATACAGAATCTGGGGTGTCCAAAAAGAAGTTCACTGTCAGAATCCTCTTCCTTTCGTTAGTAGCTTTTTTTCCATTCCCATACTTGGAAACAATCAAGATTTTTCTCTTCACTCTAGGAGTTCTGAAATTTCATCAAGATATAGTTAGGTGTAGGTTGATTTTCTTCCATTGTACTGGAAAATTGGTTGACCGTTTAATCTGAAGACACAAATCTATCTTCAATTTAGAGAAATTATCTTCTACTATGTCTCTGATAATGTCTTTGATAACTGTCTTACCTATTTTCTGTTCTTTACTTCTTGAACTCCTAATCAATAAATATTTGACCTCTTGGATTGATTTTTCATCCCACTCTTTATTCAATCCTCTGTCACATTGCTTGGATTTTCGGAGGAGTGTTTTAACCTCCCAAATCACCATTTTGGCATTCAGCATTATTTCTTCTATTATTGAGTCACTCTGTTGATTTTTTTTTAAGTTCAGTACATTTCATGTTTACTTTCTAGTATCTTTCTCTTTTTCTCTGACTCTAACATCTTCATTTTCTTATTTCTTAAGTCTGAGCACTTTAATGTTTTCTTATACTTGAAATATACTTTCATGAGGCTACAGTATACAAAACTTAACTCCCAACCAAACTTGTACTCTAACACAGCATGTAAGTTTAGGTTGCTTAATGCAGAATTGTGGGGGATTGCTTAATTAACACTATGTATTGATACTGTGTGCTCACTTAGAGAATTATAGTAATAATATCAGTAGCTAATATATGTTTAAAATGTCTGCTTATTTTATGTATGTTACATGTATTTAGCTCATTTAATCCTTACAGGATATGACTCCCATTTTACAGGTAAAGACATTAACAGAAAAAGGCTAAATAGCTGCCCCAAATAATGCTACTAGAAGTGGAAAAGCTGGGATTAATCCCAGGCCAAGTGGCTCAAGGGCCCAATCAACCTAAAAAGCCAATATACTAACATTTGGTTGCACAGCTATGAAAACAACAAACAAGCCATGAATGCAGCTGCTATTAAGCTGTTCAATTAGAGCAGTCTTGAGTTTGGATGCTAAGAAGGCCTCTGACTCAGGATCCTTATGTATCAGTAATAAAAGTGAGGATGGCTCTCCTGTGGATAGGTAATATTTCAATGCTCACCCACTACCTCACAGCCATCTTGGGGCAGACAGGAAGCAACTAAACAAAGCATCTGATGTCCACAGAATCTCAAATGATACTTATCAGTTTTCATAAATCATCTGATTCTATGGAGATAACAAGCCGATGCAGAGACTACTGAGAACTGAAGTATAGAATCAGAGTAGACAAGATGTTTGAGGGATCTCATTTGTGACAGAGTAAAATTTGTCCGAAAGAATTACATCTGCACAAAAGAAAGGTGCTGTCATTTAATTATTTTCTATTTACTATTTCTGATAGGAACCCACCAGGGAGTGACCCTGCAGTTATGCCTGTGTTAAAATTCCTTCACCTGCAGCTCATTATCCAGGTGATGCCAAGAATGAAAATCATCTGGTTTAGAAAAAGGTTTTAGCACAATGCTATCAAGCAGGAGAATCTCACATGAAGACTTAATGCAATGCCAGAATTCGAAGTCGTTGCCTTCACATATCAGCCCCAAGTTGTGTGTGGAATAAAGCAGACTGGGAATGATTAAAAGTTAAGAGAGTGTAGTTACAGGAACAATAATATTAAACAACACTGTGCCTAAACTGCAAGTACCTCTGGCTATTTTTAAATCTTTAAGAACAAACAGGAATTTGCGAAATCATTAAAATCAAATTAGCATAATTAAGGATCTAAAATTGTTAGAGTATTAATGTGATGATTACATTAAACTCGTTTAACGAAAAATCACTGTAACATCCATTTAGGGAAAAATTGCAGCAACTAATATCATTGGGCACCATTTAAATTAGCCAGTTCATCTCAATAGGAGCCAAAATTTGTACCAGTGATAAGAGTTTGTAATAGTTTTTATGTAATAAAGAAAAGGTTTCCTGGCCATAAACAATCGAGAAAGTTCTTCTGAACTAGCACGTGGAAAAAACAAATTGTACTCCATGAAAAACACTACACAAAATGTAAACACAAAGGCAAAAGAAGAAAAACAACACTATTAGAGTACAGGACTATCAGAGATTTTGTGTTTTCCTTAAATTTTCAAAATGTCTCATCTTTAACATGTTAAAGGCTGAATAAATGACAGCTTTTGTTCTGTTACAAAGTATTTCCTGCAAGAAATTTAATAAAACAATGAAAAAAAGACCATTTTCTATTTGCTTAACATTTTGATACATGTTTCGTTTTTCTCTTTATAATACATATTTCAATTTTTGAAATATAATCTTTAAATGATGATGTTAATAAAAATTCTGTCCCATTATCACTTGACAATACATTGTGGGCTTTCTCAACACTTTAAAATGTTTTTCTGTACCTGAAGTTCTTACAATATGACTTTCTATGTGTTCCTGAGATCCATTCTTGGGGTCTGGAACGCCAAACTCTCTTTCATAACAAAAACCAAAACATTATTTTTTTCACTGTGCTGGCACCTGCACTGATGTGGCAAAAAATCAGGGTAGGCAAAACTATGGCAAGGTGAGAAGGATGGAGGCAGCTTCTTAGTGTGGGTGCCGTATCAAATAACAATGTCCATGCTTATCTAAAAAGACTACTGAGTGTTCCTCCCTCTATAATCGCTCATCTGTGAGGCTGGAGCTTCTTCATATTCTTTAGCTGAAATGTGTCATCCCAGACTGAAGAGAGACATAGGTAAGAGAATCCACATGTCGTCTAATACGTCTGTCCAGTAAGACATTAAGGAGATTTGCAAAAATGTAAAAGAGCACTACCTTCTTGCTAATGCTTTCTGTTTCCAAAAAGTAGATATTTTTAAAATACCTTATGGTAATAGGTAGTATGTTTGCTGCTTTTAAATTTATGAGTGCGTAAGTATTTTAAAATTTTATGCTTTTATTTCTGATATAGTAAATTCAACATTTACTATAAATCACATGAACAAAAGCTCTTTGGAGTCCTCAACTTGTAAGAGTGTAAAGAAGTTCTGAAACCAGAATGTTTGGGATATACTCTTTTATAAAAGCACTTTTATTGAAAACATACGAGGCTTTTTTTATGGGCAGGCCTTCATTTATTTAACTCTAGAATGCACATTTTTTGAAAAAGGGCTTCTACAAAAAATCCTAAAGGGCTTGGTTAAAAAAAGGTTTGCAGTCACTGAGCCATGTCTTGATCTGGAGCTGGACAGCAACTCAGGGCCATCAACCCCTCCCTAGGAAAAGGCAGACCTCCAAGGCTGGAGCTCTCTCTACTCTATGTAATTACATCTAGTCTCCTGTTTCATTTTTAATCCTATCTCAATATTTTGTCTACTCTTCATAGGATTTCCACAGAAATATGTTGAAAAAATTGGGATATAAATTTATTTCAGTAAGTCTAGTAAACATTTTCCTTTAGTTCCCCTTAGGTTTTGCATTTTTCTTCATTTGTGGTACATACTCAATTAGGGTAAGTCCCTGCCACTGTAGTGCTCTCCATCCCACTCACTCCCCTGAACAAGGGATTGAACTCAAGGCCTCATGCTTGCTAGGGAAGGGTTCTATCATTTGAGCCACACCCACAATCCTTTTTTTTTTTTTAGATTGTTCTTCAAATCAGGTCTCCAGCTAACTTTTTCTGGGCTGGTCTCAAACTGTGCTTGTCCTACCTTTGCCTCCTGAATAGCTGGGATTATAGATGATTACCTGCACCTCAACTCCAGACAACTTTGTTTTGTTACTGTTTCCTTCCCATCCTTATCACCATTGAGTCAAATTACTGGTGGCCCCAATGGCCCTTACTGAACTCGAAATATTATTTAAATAAGCCATGTTTTTAAGCAAGGCTAAGATAGTTTTATAGTACAAAGAACCTAGCATGATTCCATCTACATATTTTGTAAATCTAGATTTTTTTTTTAAATAAGATTACCTACACAAATTAAGTTTCTGATTAGTCAGCATTTAAAAAAAATCTGCCCAGAGTTCTAAAACATACCAGTTCTATAAAATACTGTTCACTCATGCATTAATATTACTTTTTAACGAATTAAATATATACAGAGTTAGCTTCATTAAACTCAAATGGTCTCTGGGGAGCCTACCTAGCAACTTTAAACAAGACTATCTCCCTAAAGTGCATTGTGAAGTACTTAGAAATTTTCACTGTTAAACAGGAACTTGAACTCTCCTTTTAAGTACTCCAGGGCATCCACACCAGAATGCTACAGAGTATAACTAAATGACAGTATGGCCATGTGAAGTTCTAAAACTATAAACATGGGTGAATGTAGGCCCTCTACTTTAATGAAAAATGAGAATGGGGATCTTCTTTAATGATTTTCAAAAGAAAAACTGAATTTACCCTCCAAAAATCTACATTGGTTCTTCCTACTGAAAATAAGACTACACCTCTTGATCTAATATCCTTCATTTCATGTACCAACCACAGAGTTTGGATCATCAACAAACAAGAGTCTCAAGAAAACATAGCAGTGGAGAATGTAACAACCCACTGGACCCTCACCCAGGTTCCTTTGGGTGTGGGAAGATTGCATCCGGCCACAGGCTTGACCTCTAGAGCAGACCCCTATTGCTGTCAACCAGCAAGTAAGAACGCTTCTTGTCTAAGGCCCGACTTCTATGTCTAGGCTTTGTCTTTCCTAGAACAGAAAAGTGATTTCCAAGCCACATATAGATTCTGATCAATTTCCAGGAATGATGCTTTTGGCGTCTTTCACTTCTATAACAGAAGATGAAAATAAGGAAAGAACCCGGTCTCCTAACTCTTCAGAAGGTGAATCAGCAATGCCTGCTGAGGATGGGAAATGTACCTAAGCTAGGTCTTCCAGGAGTTGTTGAAAATGATGCTTTTAATCTCTTGGCAAATTACGAAATTCCCAGATGACAAAAGTAGGAATCAGTGCTCAGAAAGTACAGATGCCTAAGGTGGCCTCCTCAGTCCAAGACTTCTCAACCAACATCAGCTTTGCCCTCGAGGAGAATGTGGCAACTTGGGAAGTCGTTTTGGCTTGGGATGGTCACTGAAAACCAGGAGCTAAAAGTTAGGAAGGGATATCACTAAACATCCTACAGTGCTTGGAACAGCTCCCACATCAAAGTACTATCCAGCCCAAAATGTCAGTAAGTTGAAAAGCCCTGCCCTAGTCTAATACTAAACACATGTTTCAAGGCCCATGGATATAAATAGAAACACTGCTTGCATTACTCAATAGTTCAGCTACTTGCACTTATGCACTGTTTTCATTCTCAAACATCTGAACTCATCTCTAATACTTCCCAGTTGTGTGACCTTGAGCAAGAAGTTCAAATTCCATCTTATTCATGAATGGAGAAAACTCCTCACATGCCTATCACAGAGATTATGTTAGATGATACATGCAAGTGCTTAGTGAATAAATGTTACTTGGTGCCTCCATCACTGCCACTATCATCATCATCAAACATTTAATAACAATTAAAGCCTGGCACAGTGTCTGGACCTGAAAGTAAAAAAATGACTTGACTTTGACCAAGTGCAGTGGCTTACACCTGTAATCCCAGCTACTCAAGAGGCAGAGATCCAGAGGATCGCAGTTCAAAGCCAGCCTGGAAAGAAAGTTATGGAGACCCCCCATCTCAACAAATAAGCCTTGTGGTTCACACCTGTGATCCTAGCTAGGAAGGAGGAACAATTAGGAGGATCAAGATCCAAGGTCAGCCCAAGGCAAAAATGAGAGGTCTTTTCCAAAAAATAACTAAAGCAAAAAGGGCTTGATTCAAGTGATAGACCATCTCCCTACCAAGTATAAACCCCTGAGTTTAAACCCAAGTACCACCAAAAAAAAAAAAAAAAAAAAAAAGAATGAGTAAAGACTTGAAATCTATCACTAAGGAATTCACAGACACACCCACCTAAACAAAAATGCAATGGGCAGACCTATTCCACTACTTAGTGAGATACATCTTCTCATCACCACTAGCATCAAGGGAAGTGGTGCTGGTGCTGAGTCCTCTTGTCTACTCTGTTACCTTTGTGTTCCATCACAACTCTGGGTACTCTAGTATTTCAGGCTTTTTGTGACAAAGAGTGACCCTCTCAGCATAGATAAAATCATATGCCATATGGAATGACTCCCCACGGGCTTCATAAAGGAAGAAAAGCTCAAAATGTCACCATGTTCAATTTTCAGGGGCTAAGATTTCAGCCCACAGGAAGCAATATGGTCAGTACATCCCATCAGGTTACCTGAACTCCATGGCAGTTTTGATATCTGGTAGCTAGAAACTCTTAATTTAGCAGAAGTAAGCATCTAGCAAGGAAAATAAGCCCCTCTCTGTTAAAAAAAAATCTTCATAATTTATTTTCCTTATTGTTCTTGGTGAATTTTACTTATACTTCTTGTATCACCTGATACAGCTCTGCAGGTTGCTCTAGCCAGAAAGTTATAATTTGCACAAACACATTATAATTTGTGACTCTAAGAATGACTGCAGTGTCACATTCACTAGAATTATGACCTATAGCATAAATAAATAGGGCTTGTACAGAAGGTATATGCGTTCAGAGAATATCCTTTAAGCTGCACTTCAGAATGTTCTACAAATCCAGCCACAGGAAAATTACTTGAAAGGTAAATGCTCCATTTTTATGCTGTATATTTTTTGTTGGTTTGGATTAAATCCAAAAGATTATTTTTTTAAATTAATGTGGAAACACAGTGGAAAATGAATCACATCTTAATTGCTCTAATGCTGATTATTTACTTAAATCTAGAAATGACTGTTGAATTGGGCTTGATGGTACATCCTAAACAAGCCAATTGGTACACACATTAACCTTTGTAATCATGCTAGCCAACTGCTTCCCAAGATTTTTTTCAGAAAATTGGTATGTATTCCTGTTTCCCAATGAACCAAATAACTAGCCTTTCCTTTTAGGAATTTGGTCCTTTTGCACAGAAAAGTTTACAGTTTTTGCTTCTGAGAAAGTACTGATTTACTTGCATGCAATATAAAAACTTCATATTTTGCTAAGAAGCTTCAACCCATCAGAGGATACAAAGATACTTAGATTTTGGAGTATTTAGAAAGCAGAAAGTTTCATTTAAAAAAAAAGCCTACTTCATGGTTTCTCAACTGTAAAACTCTCCAAGAAAAATATACCTTCTAAACCAGAATGATAAAGGAGACAGAAGTGTCTGCATGTCAGCCCTCCTTCTTCAGAATATATCACCACCTCCCCTAACACCTGCTTTGTGATTCTGGTCACTCACAGCCTCATATGTCAAGAAGGAGTACTTGTAAGAATGCACTGTGAGAAGCTCATGCTGCTCCTCTTTGTTGGCATGGTTCTAGGACCATGCTTTCCCTGCAACCGAGCTGACTCTGTCTTTGCCCTCAGACTCAGTTGTATCTGATACATATGAAGGAGAGTAAGGTGGAGTCTCTTGGGACCAATTTACAGGAGATGCCAAGGACCCTCCTTGGATAGAAGTGGAATGGAAAGGAGTGACAGAGAAATAATTTTCTTCTTTGACAAGGGAATGTGATGCCACAAAAAAAGAAGTAAAACTGAGAACAACCTAACATCTATCTATTCTGCATGTTGAGAACTTGCTACAGTGAGCATGTCAGAGTCCTAGATAGATATTTTACAACACACGTAAAAGTAAGATGCTAGAGTGTGGCTTATCTGAAGTCTCAGTGAGCACCAGAAATGCGAGACAATGGTAACATTTGTTTGGTAGCATTGTTTTGGTAACTAATACTCACTCCTGGGCTACACCTATGTTCCTGAGATGTGAATGACAATTCCTAGCTGTACCATCAGTGGAGGTACAACAATTGGAAACCTTCCCTAGGATGAAAGGGAATACACATGCTGGTGATTTGCAGTAATAAAAAGGACTGGCTCACAGGACCCACGTGAGCCACTCACTGGAGACTCCAGAGTGGCCAGGGAGGAATCTGACAGAGCTACTGGATATACTGGCTTGTAACCAGTATTGTGATTTGTGCTTATTCCCAGGATGAACTGGCATGGGACATACAGGAAGCATGCAAAAGTAAGGATGATGACTGTAGTAACAGCACTTCGTTTTCTATGTAGTTCTCAGCATTGTTTCTGTGAAGTTGGACAACTATATCAAAACATTGCACTGAAAATTAAAAAGCTGTCACGTTAAATTAGAGAAGACCCCATGAGATAAGACACAATATCCAAAACTATTAAACTAGCTGTAGGAAAATACAGAAAAATCAGTGTTTTCCTCTATCTTCTTGCAATGGTGGGCCACAAAGTGTATTTGCTAGCTTACCACTCATTAGGAACCAAGGAGAAACATTACTGTCTCGTTTGTCTGGAGTCCAAGGGCTACATGGGGCACGCACGGCACCTTCCTAGCCTCTTAAGCCAGGGTAGAAGACATCCCACCAGGTTCTGAGCCTTTGGCCCTCAGTGCACTTGCATTTCCTGAGCTCCAGATCCAACATCCTGAACCTATGAAAGGCACATATCCTCTCATCAATAGCTTGTCTCCAGCTTGTTCTCAGGCCTGAGCCATGGGATCATGCTGCTCTCCGAGGCTGGCCAACCCTGCCAGATCTGCACTAGTAACCACCTCAGGTAATGCCTACCTTACAACCACAGTGATATGCCCAACCGACTATCATCTTCATAGGCGCCGTGTGTGGTTTCAGGAAATAAATGAAAATCTTTCCTTCATTTTTCTATTTATGTCTTCATTTTTTTAAGCCGCAGGGGAGATAAGCTACTGAATGTTGAGTGGCATGGCACCCGTGTGAAAGAGCCCAAAAGGACCCAAGGGGACACGTTTTAGACTGCAGATGTGGAGTGCACATCTACAAACTATACTGTAGACTTCCAGGCATGCACCCTTTTCAGATTAAGAAAATTTCCTTTCATTCCTGGTATAAGAATGAATACCGTGATGAAGTAGTATTGAACTCTGATAAATGCTTTTTTTAAATTAGGGTAAAAAATTACTTTAAACCAGTCATGTGTTAGTTTTTAAAATATACTACTCAACTCAACCTGCTATTACGTCTTCAGAGAGTTTACACTTACTTGACAATGCTGTTACATTCGCAGTATCCATAAGAACTGTAACAGTGCTCCCTTTTCTCATCCCTAGTACTGGTTATTGACTTAACTAGTTTTTCCTCCTCAGAACTTGACAATTTGAAGACTTTTCAATGAATAAACTTTTGACTCTGATGATGGTCACCATTATTTACTTTGCTTTTGTTTTTAAATTTTCATTATGTTCTGTTTTTTACTTTACTTTTCCTTCCTTTTACTGCTTTTCAGCTCAGTTTTTTCTCTTCTTTGTTAAAATTGAAGATAGATGTTCAGTTTGTTAATTTTCATGCTTTCTTTTGAAAAATTTAAAGCTATAAATTTCCCTCGATGATGGCATTAGTTGCATTTTATACATTTTGGTATTTCAAAATTTTACTATCACTCAAAAATATTTTGTAATTCTATTTTGATTTCCTTTCTGACCCATTATTTATTTAGAAGTATATTTTTAACTTTAAAATATTTCAGATTTTAGTGTTGTTTCAGGATTAGTGTTGTTGATTCCTAGCTTAAATGAATTACAACAAACCTTTACCAATGTTTACAGTTTTTAATCCTTTGAAATATTTTTACTTATGTTTTTGCCTTCATATCTAGGCAAGTTTTTTTATATGTTCTATGTATCTGAGAAAAAAATGATTCCTACACTTTTATGTTCAATGTTTTTGTGCATCCATAAGTAAAGTTTATTATCATAACATTATACAAACATTCTTTTTGTCTGTTTTCTCCATTTACTGAAAGAAAGAGAGTAAAATCTCGTATTACTTAACCTTTTTCCATTTCTCCTCTTGGTTTTGTCAATCTTTCCCTTAATTAGCCTATATTATCAGCTAAAACTGAGTGATTATTTTAACTTCCAGATAAATTTAAATGTTTACAGCTGTAAAATATCCTCTTTATATTTGGTAATGTTCTGATGTTTTAAAGTCTTACAGGAGTTATTGGTGCTATAATCACCCTTTTGGGAGTAAGAGGCATTGGTGTTTGGGTTTTATATTTTATTTCATCGTTTTAATTTTTGGCATATTTTTGCTATGAGCATTAAGTCAGATCTCACCTGTCTAATCTGACAATCTTTGTCCTTTAACTGGAGAACTATGTCTATTTACAATTAATAAGATATTTGTCACAGAAAGGTGTCCTACAGGCCTTTAGGAAGAAAGGGGCTCAGTGAATTAAAGGAATAGAAAGGAGGCCACTGAGGCAAGAAGGGAGGAGACTGATATGAACTGGATCCTGCAGAGCTCTGTGGGTTTGTGGACTTTGTTAGACATGCACTACCTAGGGCAGGGTACAGTGGCACACACCTGGAATCCCAGCTACTTGGGAGGTAGAGATGAGAGAATTCACTCTTTTTTTTTTTTTTTTAAGATTTTGAATTTTTTTTTTCATTTTTCTTTTATTATTCATATGTGCATACAAGGCTTGGTTCATTTCTCTCCCCTGCCCCCACCCCCTCCCTTACCACCCACTCCTCCCCGTCCCTCTCCCCCACCCCAATACCCAGCAGAAACTATTTTGCCCTTATCTCTAATTTTGTTGTAGAGAGAGTATAAGCAATAATAGGAAGGAACAAGGGTTTTTGCTGGTTGAGAAAAGGATAGCTATACAGGGCATTGACTCACATTGATTTCCTGTGCGTGGGTGTTACCTTCTAGGTTAATTCTTTTTTTTTTTTTTGTAAATAAAATTTTATTGGAACACATCCATGCCCATTTGTTTACATATTGTCCATGGCTGATTTCATTTTTTTTTTTCATTTTTCTTTTATTATTCATATGTGCATACAAGGCTTGGTTCATTTCTCCCCCCTGCCCCCACCCCCTCCCTTACCACCCACTCCACCCCCTCCCGCTCCCCCCCTCAATACCCAGCAGAAACTATTTTGCCCTTATCTCTAATTTTGTTGTAGAGAGAGTATAAGCAATAATAGGAAGGAACAAGGGGTTTTGCTGGTTGAGATAAGGATAGCTATACAGGGCATTGACTCACATTGATTTCCTGTGCGTGGGTGTTACCTTCTAGGTTAATTCTTTTTGATCTAACCTTTTCTCTAGTTCCTGGTCCCCTTTTCCTATTGGCCTCAGTTGCTTTAAGGTATCTGCTTTAGTTTCTCTGCATTAAGGGCAACAAATGCTAGCTAGTTTTTTAGGTGTCTTACCTATCCTCACCCCTCCCTTGTGTGCTCTCGCTTTTATCATGTGCTCATAGTCCAATCCCCTTGTTGTGTTTGCCCTTGATCTAATGTCCACATATGAGGGAGAACATACGATTTTTGGTCTTTTGGGCCAGGCTAACCTCACTCAGAATGATGTTCTCCAATTCCATCCATTTACCAGCGAATGATAACATTTCGTTCTTCTTCATGGCTGCATAAAATTCCATTGTGTATAGATACCACATTTTCTTAATCCATTCGTCAGTGCTGGGGCATCTTGACTGTTTCCATAACTTGGCTATTGTGAATAGTGCCGCAATAAACATGGATGTGCAGGTGCCTCTGGAGTAACAGTCTTTTGGGTATATCCCCAAGAGTGGTATTGCTGGATCAAATGGTAGATCGATGTCCAGCTTTTTAAGTAGCCTCCAAATTTTTTTCCAGAGTGGTTGTACTAGTCTACATTCCCACCAACAGTGTAAGAGGGTTCCTTTTTCCCCGCATCCTCGCCAACACCTGTTGTTGGTGGTGTTGCTGATGATGGCTATTCTAACAGGGGTGAGGTGGAATCTTAGTGTGGTTTTAATTTGCATTTCCTTTATTGCTAGAGATGGTGAGCATTTTTTCATGTGTTTTCTGGCCATTTGAATTTCTTCTTTTGAGAAAGTTCTGTTTAGTTCACTTGCCCATTTCTTTATTGGTTCATTAGTTTTGGGAGAATTTAGTTTTTTAAGTTCCCTGTATATTCTGGTTATCAGTCCTTTGTCTGATGTATAGTTGGCAAATATTTTCTCCCACCCTGTGGGTGTTCTCTTCAGTTTAGAGACCATTTCTTTTGATGAACAGAAGCTTTTTAGTTTTATGAGGTCCCATTTATCTATGCTATCTCTTAGTTGCTGTGCTGCTGGGGTTTCGTTGAGAAAGTTCTTACCTATACCTACTAACTCCAGAGTATTTCCTACTCTTTCTTGTATCAACTTAAGAGTTTGGGGTCTGATATTAAGATCCTTGATCCATTTTGAGTTAATGTTGGTATAGGGTGATATACATGGATCTAGTTTCAGTTTTTTGCAGACTGCTAACCAGTTTTCCCAGCAGTTTTTGTTGAAGAGGCTGCTATTTCTCCATCGTATATTTTTAGCTCCTTTGTCAGACAAGTTGGTTATAGTTGTGTGGCTTCATATTTGGGTCCTCTATTCTGTTCCACTGGTCTTCATGTCTGTTTTTGTGCCAGTACCATGCTGTTTTTATTGTTATTGCTTTGTAATATAGTTTGAAGTCAGGTATTGTGATACCACCTGCATTGTTCTTTTGACTGAGTATTGCCTTGGCTATTCGTGGCCTCTTGTGTTTCCATATAAATTTAACAGTAGATTTTTCAATCTCTTTAATGAATGTCATTGGAATTTTGATGGGAATTGCATTAAACATGTAGATTACTTTTGGGAGTATAGACATTTTTACTATGTTGATTCTACCAATCCATGAGCATGGGAGATCTCTCCACTTTCTATAGTCTTCCTCAATCTCTTTCTTCAGAAGTGTATAGTTTTCCTTGTAGAGGTCTTTCACATCTTTTGTTAGGTTTACACCTAGGTATTTGATTTTTTTTGAGGCTATTGTAAATGGAATTGTTTTCATACATTCTTTTTCAGTTTGCTCATTGTTAGTGTATAGAAATGCTAATGATTTTTCTATGTTGATTTTATATCCCGCTACCTTGCTATAGCTATTGATGATGTCTAGAAGCTTTCTGAGTAGAGTTTTTGGGGTCTTTAAGGTATAGGATCATGTCGTCTGCAAATAGGGATATTTTGACAGTTTCTTTACCTATTTGTATTCCTTTTATTCCTTCTTCTTGCCTAATTGCTCTGGCTAGGAATTCCAGTACTATGTTGAATAGGAGTGGAGATAGTGGGCATCCTTGTCTGGTTCCTGATTTTAGAGGGAATGTTTTTAGTTTTTCTCCATTAAGTATAATGCTGGCTGTAGGTTTGTCATATATAGCTTTTATAATGTTGAGGAACTTTCCTTCTATTCCTAGTTTTCTTAGAGCTTTTATCATGAAATGATGTTGGATCTTATCAAAGGCTTTTTCTGCATCTTTTGAGATGATCAAGTGGTTTTTGTCTTTGCTTCTGTTAATGTGGTTTATTACGTTTATTGATTTTCGTATGTTGAACCACTCCTGCATCCCTGGGATGAAGCCTACTTGGTCGTGGTGAATAATCTTTTTGATGTGTTGCTGAGAGAATTCACTCTTTTTGGTCAGCTTAATCAAAAAAGTTAGCAAGACCCTATCTCAAAAACAAGCCACATCAGATGGCTTATGCCTGAAAACCCAGCCGCATAGAAGGCAGAGACAAGAGGATTGCAGTAGAGGCAGGTCATGGACAAAAATGTGAGACCTTTCCTGAAAAATAATTAAAGCAAAAAGAGCTGGGGTGTGGTTCAAATAGTAGAGTGCCTGCCTAGCAAGTGCAAAGCCCTAAGTTCAAACCCTAGTACCATCACACACACACAAAGACATTGATCAGTCAGACATTCAACACCCCCACTTCCCAGTATACAGAGCATTTTCGCATTCAGATTTGTTTATACTTTTCCGTGGTGCTGGGGTTTGAACCTAGGGCCTTATGCATGTTAGGCAAGTGCTCCACCACTGAGTTCTCCTGGAGCTCTGTGTTTTTAATTATTTACTGAGGTAGCTATAAGTGAGAATTGATCACAGGAAGCAAGGATGGAGCACAGTGACCATTTTTGTCATCTAGAGACCCTTCTCTCTCTGCCTCTGATTTGAGAAACAGACACGTGTGGAAATGAGGTGTCTCTGAGCACAAATCAACAGAAAATGACTATACCTCATGTGTGGAGTAAGGCATAAGGTGGGATCAAGGATGACATCCATGATTTGTATCAAGATTCAAGCCAATGGGAAGTGTTTTTAGTGAATTTATATCTACAGTAAAGTTTAATACTTAAAGACCATTGATCAAACATATTGCTTATCATTTTACCCTATTTCTATTATTTAATACAATTGAAAAAACTGGAAGCTTATTAAAACTTGCATAGCTCTAATTCTCTCTACTCTTTAATTTTTTTTCTCTGCAGTTTGTATGCTAAGGGGGTGAATTCAACTATGATATATTTGATACATTGTAAGAACATTTGTAAATTTTCAATGTACCCCCACCCATCACAATAATAATAATAATAATAATAAAAGAATGATTTCAAATAAAACTAAGCAGTACACCACATACCATCTTCTCACAAAACACATGATACAATTCAGTAAGAAACCCTCAGAACTCGGGCCAGGTTGACATTGCCTTCCAAAAGTTTAAGACCCCCAAAGTTTCATAATATTCTATTTTTTTCACAAGAAAAGAAAATCAAAATAGACAATCCTGGAGGAAGATAATTTATTTTTCCCAAACACAAAACTCCAACACCACTGCTTTCAAAAGAAGTCTTCCTGTTTTACAACCACATTTGTAATTGCAAGGATAACCCTCAAATCATTTATTTGGCCTGGATTTCATTTATGTTTTCAAAAAATTTGAGCTCTGTCTAAAATAAAAGACAGTTTCTTATGGAACTGTAAAACTGTTAAGTCTGAATGAAAGTTGTTCTTCTCTTTCCAGTTATAAAAATTATGTCAAAAAAATCTTTCCCAAAAGAAAGTTTTCTGAATATGCAGGAAACTTCATTTATGGGGGAAGTCATCCCCTGCAGAGTACCAGTAACAAATGACACATGCCCCTTAGGTGCAAAAATGAAGAGGCAGAGATACCAGAGGTCCTTGAAACTAAAAGCACAGTTCACCCTGGCTGCTATAACAGAATGCTGCTGACCAAAAGAAATGTTAGGTTTTGGCAGCTGAGAAGTCTATCACTAAGATGCTGATAGACTCGGTGTTGAGGACCAGAGTCCTGGTTATACACAACTCACTTTCTTGCTGAGTCCTCTTGTGGCAGAGGAATAAGAGAGCCTGCTGGGGTCTCTTTCCTGTTCACCAGCACCCTATCCATATGACTTAATCACCTCAGTAAGACCCCAGCTCCTAAAAATGTCACTTTAAGGACTAAGATGTCAGCAAATGAATTTGGGGAAATCACAAGAATTCAGTCTAGAGCAATAGGTATATATGGTGGCAGAGAGGAGGGACATATATGTTGGGTATGGGAACCTGGGATGGGGAAGGGCAGGAAAAAAGGGAACAATATCAATGCTTCTGCTATCTGCTGCTCTCATGGTTCTCCTGGGCTTGAAGCAGAAGAGAAGGGGAAAAAAGTTTGGAGGACAGAGCCTTGTTCTTCAAATATGAGGATGTGAGCTGTGAATAAGTAGATCACAAGCAGAATTTCTACTACCTAGAGTTAAGATATCAGAGCATATCATATGTAAGTGAGGTAGAGTTTCATGAAACTTGTTTTATATATGAGCATATTTCATAGAAATATGTAAATATGTGTACACTGATTTGTCATAGGAAATGTTTTAAGTACCATGGTTCATGGATTAGAATGAGTCACTAAGAATTAAAGGTTCTCTGTTCTGTCCTTCCAAAAATACAGACAAATATGTTAAAGACCTCTTGTTCATTTTTTCACTTGTATTTTACATCTTCTGGGCAAATTTGAGTTTTTTCTTTATTCCCGTTAGCAGAGAAGAAAACCTTGTTCTTAGTTATCTCATTTGTTACACATTGTTTTGCTGTTTAGCAGTTTTCATATGCCCTGCCCATTACTGAACATTTATAGACTGTGCAGATCATCTCTCCTTTTGTAAATGGCCTTAAAATCAGCATCTGAGGTGGTTTTACTTAAAAGTACATCCATATTTTAATTACTGTCCAACAGAAAAATAAGAACACAATGGATCAGAATCACTCCACCACTATGCAAACTTGGAAAGTCATTCACTGTCTCTGAATGAATGCTTCTTTGGCTGTAAATTAATGCTGCTATTATCTCCTTAACTGGACTGTTGCAAGGAGGGGAGATGATTCATGCAAAGTGCCCAGCAAAAGTTAGGCATTCAGTAAGGATTCTGAATTAGAATTAAATGAGAGCCCGAGCAAGCATTTCTTGAACTCACCATACCTACTCAGGCATCTTGTTCAATCGTGAAGAGAGCATTTCATCTCTTTTTGTTCCTTCAGGTTCAACCCATTGCCTAATACACAGTTGATGCTTGATAAAAGTTGACAGAATTGAATTAAGGAAGGCTGCTGTTGTGTTCCCTTGACAAAAGAGTATACTTATATTGCCAAAAAACTATAACAACCAACTATTATACCCAATTGGCTTATTAATGTTTAAGACTAGAAACATAAGCAAAATAGGAACCACCAATCTTACAAATGATGCAACTACAATGGGGGCAAAAGTCAAGCTTCATCAAGGAAGCTCCATCTTACCCAGCAGGAGTTCAGTGCATCTCTCTGCTCTGGGAAGAATCTAGTAATTGAAAGCACCTGCTGGTCAAGGGAAGCACACACTGAGGCTTAGGAGGGAGTGACATTTTTGCTTATCTTCAAAAGGAAAGAACTAGTTGATAAGAGAGAAGAGTTGTTTTGCTCTGAAACAAGCCTGAAACAAACCATCTTAAACAGAGGCCAGTACTTACTTTCTTTTAAAACCTTCCTTTCTTCTGCTCCCATGTGAATATAAACATTATCCCCTGCCCCTAATCCTTCCTTCATTGTCCTGTCCTCCAAATCCTTAGCCTCCCTAAGTCACTTGGAGTCACTTCTTCAATTGACCTCACTGGCAACCTCTCTCTGGTAAACACATGACTGAAGCCTGCAAAAGTGGAGCACAGTGTTCAATGACATCTCTTTGCCATCTTAAAGGAATCCCAAAGATGGTGAAAACAGATTGTGTGCACTCAGATAAGACAGGTCATGTATGCTTCAGTAAGCCAACAGTCATCTCTAAAGGATCTAAGGTCTAGGAAGCTACTGAGGTTTTCCATTCTACCATCTTCAAAGCAATAATGAAAGTGTAGTTTTTATGGAATCAGCCTTCCAGCTAACCCAAAGGTGGCATCTGCCATCCACTCTACTTTTAAACTATCTCACAAAAATAATCTTTCTGTCAAGTTCTTTTCTGTTTCCTTTCTCACACACATAAATAAGAGGCCCCATAGGTGGAGGAAATGTTAGGCATGGAGGGAAGGAATGGGATCCTGTGAATGGCCATGGTTGGAGGCCTGGTTTTGTAAGAAGCACTCAAACTACTTTTACTGAAAAGCACTGACTCCTTACTTGGGCTCACAAATTAACTAAAAACAGGAGAAGCTTGGCATCCCTGCCTCCATTTTGTATCTATCTTTGCTCTAAGCCATTCTCTTTGCAATCACCTTGGATTCCTGAAAGGACAGAACCAGTAACATCTTTATGACAAGGGACTAAAACTTTCCATGAGGAGCAGTGAAACATGCAGGATAGACCACCCCTTCAAATGAGGACAATCTCCTATAATGATGAGGCTGCACTCTGCAGCAGGAGTAATCATTTCATGGGGACAAGATTGCTCCCCTCAAGTGATGACAGTGATAATATCTCCTCTGGAACCCTTCTGGGAACCCCTGGACTGAGATAATGGTCAACTAGAACACACTTATGACTGGGACTATTTAACTATGCATACCTTTGTCCCTTGCTCCCAGTTCTTTTGTCTATCTAAACCCATAGCTCATGTCTGTACCCTGAAGATGGCTGAAGATGAGCTCAGTGCTTACCCTGCCTCTTCCCACAGCATGTCTTCAGCTGTGTAATAAATCTCCTTTCTCTGCCTTCACCATGCCTCTTTATTTGATGTGTAGGGGCAGGTGGCTAGACCCGACATATGGAATCTCAGGTATCAGGGTCTTGGGCCCCAGCCACTGTGAGAAGTCACTTGAATGCTAGGCTTTCCTTTCTGCCAAGCAGCAGGAATGCACCATTCATAAAGCAAAGCTGAAGGTCATAGACGGAAAGAGGCAAGACATTCAGAGGCCTGTTCATTTCTTCTAAATGAATGCCCATGCTGTGTAGCAGTGAGCATGTTCCCTGGGTGTGAGAAGATTGCTGACTGGCACAAGAAGGTGTCTCCTCCACCTTTCCTATAATGGCAAAGGACAATAGAACTGCATGTTTATATGTAAACCACATAAAATCAGTGCTCAAACAGGTCTAGAAAGTTCAAATATTCAGTGCTAATTGAAACCCTACATTGTGTCAGATAATACAGAACCACCAGGAATACAGGGGTGAAGAAGATCCCTGCCCTCATAGAATAGGGTATTCTAGTCAAGAGAGACAAAATAGATAAACAAAAAATTAACTTCAAACAGTGATAAGCCCCCGTGAAGAAAGGAAAATGCAGCCAGTGGAGAGAGAGTGGCTAGATATGGAGTGGGGACAGTTGCTGGCAGGTTTAGAGGAAGCCTCCCAGAGCAGCTGTATTTAAGCTAAAATTGAAGGAGGTGCCAAGTCCTGCTTCTGGTCAGGAGCAGCCCAAGCAGAAGTTGCAAATGTTGGGTGGTGCCAGTGAAGAATGAGCTCCACCTGCAGCCTGGTGAACATGTGGCTCAGGCCCAAGAACACAGGTAAGTGGCAGGGCAGCATCCTGTAGGGTCTTGTGAGTGCTGGGAAGGAGTTCCTATATCATGCCCATTGCAAAGGCAAACCACTGGGAGGGACCTAAATCAAATGTTCTCTACTTCACCATGTCTCCAGCTCTCCACTTTCCAAGGACCACACCTTCTGGGATCTACACATTTTTTTGACAGCACAGAATACATACTCCACATTCTCACTTTTCACTTTTTCATTATTTGCCATTCAAGACTGAACTCTGATGACAATTTGTGTGTAAATAAGCCAACCATAAAAAAGCTAGTATCTCTCTCCTACCACTACACTTCTCACTTCTCACTCTCACACTTCCAATGACTTGATCAGAGAAATAAAACTAGAAAGTAATCCAAAACAGTACAAATTAATCCCAACTATCCTTCTCTCAGCTTCCCTGGGACTGACTTGCCAAGTCCTGTTGTTAGATTGGATTCCCTGAAAATGAGTGCCTTCACAGAGTGTTGTCTCAACAGGGATAAAGCAGGCAGGACTCCACTGTGTTCCTCCCCATCTGAGCTGTCAACACCTCCCTTTGGGCCAATTGAGGCTTATTGTTTCTACCATGCCTGCAGCTCATTGTTGGTTAAGCTGGCTTAGCCAACCGTAAAATCATAGGAGAGTTGGGTCTGGCCCATCTTCTTGCTTCAGAACTGGATGATAATTAGTATCTCTGAGAGCCCCAGTCCAAGACCAACTGGGTAATAAGGCTCTTTAATGAAGTTGGAAGTTTGCTTCTAGGAGGAGAGATTTCCCCAACACAATCAACTGCTTTTTGTCAAGCCCATGATCTTAAGTCTATATCCACTTCAGTTTCCTTAAACGAAAACAAACCAGAGACAAAAGCATGGAAATGAGGTGGTTTCAAACAGCCAAACTATCTGTAGAAGAACACATTAACTTGCCATGAGCTGCCAGGTAAATGATAAGTGTATAAAGGAAGCAAACTTTAAAAAATTCCTTAATGATACATGAAGATAAAAATTATCTTTGATTGAAAAAGTGAACTAATAAAGAAGACATCAAAGAGAAAGATTTGAAAGTGTACTTCCTAAATGATCACTAGATAAGATAAATGTAGGTGCAATTTTGGTTTCCTTTTTCTTATAGCTCCAATGGGAATAATTTTGTTTTGAAACACTGGCCAGCAAAGAACTCAGAAAACTTTTCTATTTGAAATGACTTGTTTAAGATGACAAGAATGATCAGGTAATACCAAACCATAGCTGCTGAAATACATTCACCTATCTTAAGAGGCTCACAAAACCCATACAGGGGCAAATAAGAGCTGATCACCTGACAGGCAACTTCAGGGAGTGGGAGTCTCTGGTACTAAGGAGACAGTCATGTGAGCCCCAGAAGAGAGACAGCTCTGACCTTGCATGCCATCACACAAGGCAGGTGCAGACCCTAACTTGGTTTGTAGGCTTGACATCCCCACAGCTGGGGGCATTCATGTCCAGGAACCTGTCAACCCTACGAAAGTGGCGAAAGAGTATATAAAAACAAAATAAACCTTTTCCAGAAAACATTGGTTTTCTATGTTTGGCTCAAGCCTTCTTTTCTTTTGAGAGTAACTGATATAAAAATTTCCTCAGAAAAAAGACAATGGTTTTAGAACTGATCTTAAATTTCTGATTATTTTCACCTATTAGATAGAAAAGAAGAGTTTCTCAGTATTCAGAGGACGAATACTGATATGGTAACTGCCACCATTTCTTTTAAAATTAAATATAACAAAATTTCTTAAAAGCAAAACAATTCCTAAAACGCTCTAGCCAAAAGACACTTTGTTAGAACGATTCCAGTTGCAAGTGACAGAAACCTAATTCCCGGGGGCAGACTAAAGGGAAAAGTCTAAGGCATAAAAGGCTCAGATATGGGTAGACCTAGGTGTTTAATTATGAGAGCTTCTCCATCTTGAATTCTGCTGCCATCCATGGTGGCTTCATTTTTAAGTAGGTTATCTTTAACTGGAAAAAAAATGACTCCAGAAGCTCCAGATTTACATTTCTTCATGTAGCAATCTCAGTAACATTCCAAAACTTCTTTCAAGAACTCAACAAATGTCTTAGGACTGGGCTTTCTTAGCCTGGCTTGGTTCACAGGCATTCCTGTGGTCACAGAGTGAAGGAGAAACACTGGGAATGGTTGACTAGGAGCCCTGGGGACCCACCTCTGCAGTGGCTATCACAGCTAAGAAGATTCTGGATTCCACAGCTAACAAGGGATTGGCTCCCAAAGGAAAACTCAAGTATTGTTTCCAGGAAATGAATGAAGGCTGCCATCTAACACAGAAATGCATCACTTAATATCCAGGTTGTTTCTCTGTTCACCCATTTCCTCTTCTTTTCATCATACCAAAACTGAGTATAAAACCTACAAACTCCTGCAAACACTCTCCCCAAAGTCCACAGAACTGTTCAGTTAAAAATGGTTAATTAAGTTCACAAAGAAAAGCTCTGCCCAGATGCTCTTCCTTTGGTGATCTTCCCATGGATACTAGGTACTCCCTATTTAAGACACATTTTTCTGACATCTTTTGAAATTCTGTTTATGTTTGTCTTATGTATAATAAACGCCCCTAAGGCATTTTATCCTTGACATCTAGAACAATCTTTGGCATGAGATACTGAAAATTTATGGAACTGGATTGCTGTTGTTGACAGAGACAGTTCTCTCTCAGGTGTGTCCATCAACCCACTGTAATATCAGTCACACTGAATTTATTCTGAAATAATATGGAAACATTCTCTAACAAAGCATCTGTCCCTAATGTCTATGTCTTATAGATGAAAATTTGAAAATTCAGTAACTGAGAAATGTATTTTTCCTAGTAATTAATTCTAAACTCAGACAAGAATAGCAAAGCAGTAACTGTTAAAGTATATTAAAATAATTCATTAAGAAGTACTGGACCCTTTTTTCAACTTCAAACCTCGGAAAATAACTATGATCATCTCAACTTCATTTCTAACTTCAGCTCATCTTCCAATTTCACAAAAATAGTTTTGGATTCTACTGCCATCAAAGATACTTCATGTATAAAAAGAGCTGATGGAACAGCAATGCATGACTTTTTGGATGATGTTATTTTTAACATTGCTGAAATTCACTGTTACTTAAAATACACTTAACTACAAAATTAGATTCTGGAGAATGCACCTCTGTATCTTGCAAATGTATATACACTCTGAGCCTCTATCTCCTATGAGAGATAGAGGATGAAGACCATTCACAATAACCAAGTTCTAACTTCTCAGGTTTCAGAAACATCTGCATCAACTTGAACTCTAGTGACCAAGGCCTTTAAAGCTGTACTGAAGCCCTCATTCTGGTCCGACAGTTTCGGGGGAGAACAATACCAAGGCTCCAGCAACAAGGGGAAGGTAGACTAATAATAGGCTCAGTGTGTTGCACACAAGTGGAGTTGCCCAAATGCAACTGGGCATCTTCCACCATTTCTCATGAGCAATAATCTAGTTTCACACCAGAGAGACACTGGGCAGCACAGGACATCCCAAGAGATGGTAAGAGTAGGCACAGAACCACATGTGCTCCTCTTTATGGGAAATTCAGGGGCATTTCAATAGTAGTTTTTGGTTTTTGTCTACACAGCTTCTCACCTCATACTTAACTGCAGATTGGGTGCATCTAATCCTTTCTTGAGGTTGGATGTGGCTGCACATCTTATCTTCACATTGCACAGTGCCTCAGCCAACTACCAAAAAAACCTCTGAGGGGGTTAAGTACTTACTGCCCTGGTTTATACGTGTGAGAAGACAGAGCCTCAGTGAGGTTCAGCCACTTCCCCACAATGTGTTCCAAAAGTACTATAATAATTATTTTCCTAAAAGTTATTTTCAGGATGCTTGTACATAGCAAAGAGATTGCATTTGGTATTATCTTTTAAAAAAAGTTAATCACTTTGGTCCAATGAACCTTTTTGAGGTATAACAACAGTAATTTAAATCACTAGTTTGTGCTATTGAGGAAAGAGTTTCATATCATAATATATGACTCCTAATTTTTTAAATCACAAACAATTCATATTTAGAAGTAAGATTCTAGTGTAATTGTGCTGTATCCCAATAACATTCTTCAAACACCTAAGTCATATATAAAACTTCAGATAACTCTTTAAAATTCTAAATTTAATTTCACTGGGGTTTTTTAAATGAAATAAAATGCAGATGTTATCTCTTCAAAAATGCTTTCTCAAGTCTTCTGCCAAGCATAACACACCTAACACAGAACAGAGCTGACATTTGTCTACAGTAAGGCTTAGAATTGGAACAATTAAATCAAGTTTGGGGGATTATTTGTCTGCTAAAATTTACATGGCACATTTCTGCTTTGGGAAGATACTGACCTTTCAAAGCTACAAAGCATTTTTATATACCAAAACATTTTTTATCTTAAAAGGTACATTACAATTTAGTCAAATTTGATAGTTACAGGTTTAATAAGCTCCAATAGCTCATGATTGCATTTGATAATGCGATGACTGCCAGCAAAAGAACACTTGGTATCTTAATACCAATTTAAATTGCACCCAATAGCCTCGTGTCAAAATTGCCCATGAAGTTGCTCTAGTCTCCTGGGGATCCCCAAGGCTTTCCCCTTCTATGGCCATGCTCAGGTCAGGCAGGGGATGGTGAGCTGATACTGCTGTACCTGAGCACTGATTCAGACAGGATGAGTCTTGTTTTCAAGGGTACAAAGTAACCTCAGTGCATTTTAATTCCTTTCACACACATTTTAATTTCCCTCCATTTGCTTCTTCAGTTTAGAAAACATTTGTCTTAGAAGAAGTTGTGTTTTGTTTTGGCCTCCCAGTGTCCTGATGGCCTGTCCCTGTCTCCTCCGGTAGCCTGTACCTGAGTTGTCTCCAACCTCTGCAGGAAGGAGCAGGGACCTTTAGCCCTGTCGCTATGAGAAACTTCTGATCTCGTATCAACTCTGCTTGAGGGTTCTGACTTAGAGAAGCAAATGCTTAAAAAGGAAATGCTGAAATATTTATTGACAAGCTCAACTTCACCATGGGAGACATCCTTTGATGTTCTGAAAGAGGCCTGCCAGGGAGGCCACACACCATTGATTATTGAAATTCCTAGAAGCCATAGAAAAGGGTTCATCTCTGCTCTAGGAGGTGAACAACATGACATAATATATTTACTAACCTGGAGGCTTTTAGCTAAAACATGCAGCCCCTGACTGCATTCCTATAACCTTCAACCTCTCCTTTTCACACAATTTCTTACATCTCATACATAATCTCAGGGTCAAAAGAGATCATAAAGGTTATAAAGTCATTGCCTTCTTCTGGCTACCCTTTCCCCTCGCTTGTTTTCCTCTGTATCCCCATGCCCCAGCTTGCCCTCTATTCTCTGTAACTGTCCTCCTCTTCTGATTCACTATGAAACCGTTACTGCCCACAAGGTAGGTACAAGTAAGATCATGGCCACCCCTGCAATAAAGAGTAAAGCCAAGTAAAGTTCCGCCTACAGTTTGCAAACGAAGAAGTACAAAAGGACAATAAACTCATGAAGAAACGTTCAACATTCTTAGCTATAACAGAAACAGAAATCAAAACAACACTGAGATTTCATCTCTCCACAGTCAGAATGGCAATCATCAAGAAAACAAGCAACAATAAATGTCACCATGAAGTGGAAAGGAACCCTCACACACTGTTGGTGGGCATGTGAACTAGTATAAGCACAATGGAAAGAATTACAAAGGTTCCACAAAAAACTAAAAATAGAACTACCTTTGGTAGTTCCCAAAGGAATGTAAGTCAGCACACAACAGAGATGCCTGCACACCCATGTTTATTGTGGCACTATGCACAAGAGACAAGATATGGAAACAGCCTAGGTGCCCACCATCAATGAATGGGTAAAGAAAATATGGTATACATATAAAATGGGGTGTTATTTGGTTATAAAGAAGCAGAAAATTATGTCATTTGCAGGAAAATGAATGGAACTGGAGATCATCACATTAAGTGAAATAAGCCAGACTTAAAAAACAAATACTATATACCACGTGCTTTCTCTCATATGTGGAGTCTAGAACCCAAGACAACAAGAGGGGCATATAAGGGAGACTATTTGGTGGTGGAAACCAGTGGGAGATGGAAGGGATAAAAGGGGGGGTGGGGGTGGAGATATAATCCAAGTACATGCTATGCACATGTGAAAGGGATATAATGAAACCCCTTTGGGGAGCAATACTAGGATTTGAGCTCAGGACTGCAAGCTTGCTAAGGAGGCACTTTACTACTTAAGCATTCTGTCAGCCCTGAAACCCATTTTTAAAAAGTTGCAAGAAAGTTAAAAGGGATTTAGAGGAAGGGTGGGATAAGAAAGAATGAATATGATTGAAATACATTATATGCATGTAGGCAAATATCACAATGAAACCTCTCTTTGTACAATTAATATATGCTACTAAAATATTTCTTTTTAAAAAAGTTCTGCTTATGCCATAATTTAGAGTCTAGGACCAATTCACGTATAGGGATCTATCTACCCACATGGTCTTTCATGGGTCTTAACACATCAAGGTAAGACATGCACTCAGTTATCTGTTAAGCTAGCAAATAAGTAAGTTATAATTTAGTCAATAAAGCAGCCTATTTGAAGACTTTCTCTCCCTTACAGTGGAGACACACCCTTAGGAAAATTAAGGGAGGAGTTTTGTTGGTCACACTTTATTGTAAATTAGTCCAGTAATATTGTTTTGTCCTAATATAACCAGTCACAATAACCAAAAAAATAGGAGTTTGTTGTAATTTTGGAAGCTGAGATATTTTTCAGGAGGGTAGTAAAGGGGGCAGAGAAGGGGCTTGAAAGGTCCTGAAACAAGTGGAGAAATATGAGATGAGGAAACTAAAGATACTACCAGCACCTAAACATGGCTGTGAGGGGTACCAGGAGGCAGGAAAGACATACAGAAGTGACAGCAACCATAACATAAATATGACTTTTGACTTAGGACTGTAAACTTGCAATGTATAATTTGACCACCATCATTCTACAACTTTTAATTTTCTAAAACACACACACACAAAACCCCAAGGAAGAAAAGCCATGCATAAAACACCTGGCTGTCCTGACAACACTGGAAAAGAAAATTCACAGTCCATTGGTCTCAAGGTACTCACCACTTCTTCAAAACTGGCTCACTAAAATATGTCTGTCTTCTCCCTTTCTGATGTCATTTGCATGAATCAGTTTTTCTTTGGTTTCTGGATTTGCAGATTGTTAGCTCCTGCAAATGATGACAAGTGCAGAGATTAAGGAAGTGCAAAATAAACAATCTGAAAGTATGGCTGTGCCAGGCACATGGTGATGTTCACTTCATGCAGACTTACTTGAGCACTATTGGTTTGTTGTTGGTTTTCTCCCCTATTTCAGGTCTAGAATACAGTAAGAAAGCACAAAGCATCTGTCCAAGTCCAATAGAGCTACTTGGAAAAACTATAAATAACTACAGGTGATTTTAGATCATGAGACACACCTGGAAATTCCAAAGAAATCTCACCATCTCATCTTGAGAGCCCAAAGAAACTTTTCAACACTTCAAGATGTACATGGGATGCAAAAGACAGATTACATGAGGATTGACTGAACTACCCATTGCCCTATTAGACAAGAATATGGAGCACATTAATAACTAACTTTTATAACATTAATAACTAATTAACTTAGCAAAATTACTAATTTAATGGCAGTCTGGGTTGTAATCTTCTTTGTGCCTTCATTTATCTTGAAAGGAATTCTTCACTGGCCCTTATAGAATTGTAAGTGATTTTTTTAAAAAGTTACCTCTAAAGTAACTAAACACTCATTATCACCTTTGCTTTTTATAATTTTCTGTATCTCTAGTTTCAAAATGAGGAAACTGGTATTCAAAGGAATTGTGTGGCCAGTGCAGGGACACACAGGGACAGTGGTTATAAAGCCAGGACTCAGAGCAGGTTTTCTAAATTCCATGGCCACAAGCTTTCTGTGACACCAGAAATGCTCTTTCTTATTTTCAGAATCAAGTTCATTATACCTTAGACAAGAAATATTACTTTTAAAGACATTTTCAAAGTACAAAGTAGCTTTCTATGTTTAACAGAATGATTCTGCATTCTTAATCATGTCTTTCTACTCAAGAGCTGAAGTGTTAAGTGATACCAATAAGGGCTGGGGGCAGGGATCATAAGGTAGAGGCCTTGCCTAGCAAGTGCAAGGTCCTGAATTCAAACCCCAGTACCACCCCTCCCCCCAAAAAACAAAGTTCTTGCTGGATCATGTCTGTAATCCCAGATACTTGGGAAGTAGGAACAGGAGGATCAGGGTTGGAGGCCAGCCTGACATAAATAGCAAATCTCTATCTCAAAAAACAAGCTAGGCATGTTCAGGTGGCACATACCTGTAATTCCAGCTATGCAGGAGGCAAAAGTAGGAGGACCATCGTCCAAGGCTAGCCAAGGCAAAAAGCATAAGACCCTGTCTGAAAAATAACTAAAGCAAAACAGCTGGGGGTGTGGCTCAAGTGACAGAGCACTTGCCTATTAAGTGCAAGGCCCAAGGTTCAAACTCCAGTGCCATGAAAAAAAAAAAAAGATAAAAATGTGAAAAAGCATCAAAACTCAGTAATATTCAAAAACTTTCATAAGTAAAAAGAAGTTGAGATCAAAAGAAACTACAGAGCAAAAAGTGCACTATTAAAACATTGGCTGTGTCCTAAAAATCATACAAAAAGACAACTGCCATCAGGAGCACATGTCCTCAACCATTTGTGTTCTTATCCCTTGCTTTCTTGCCGTGGACCTAACTTTATTAATTTTACTGTACTCTACCATACTTCTTGGTATTATGCAAAGTACTCTATTTAGACATGTGGACTTCACTAATTAGTCTATAAATACTTGACTTTTACCCACTGCCTTGGTAAGTGAGATAATTACTGACAAAAGGCCAAAGCATTTATGGTCAATCAGATGAGGAGAGAGGGAATATGGTCTTTTAGCAGAGTAAAATGTAAAACCTTATGTGGCAAGGCAGAAGCTATTAGCAGGATCAATATCTCTCCTAGTACCTTAATAAATCATTACATCAAAGCCTCGACACTGGATGGAGAAAACCTCAGTCTACCTCCATGCAAGTTCCAAACTGGAAAATAAGATTCCATTTACATTACAAAGACCCATTTGGTCTACAAAGGATATGACAAGCTACAAAAGCAGTCTCCAAATTCTGAGTGTACAAAGAGTTTTGAATCATTAGCGAAGGAAGAAAAGCAGAAAGACAAAGAATACCGCTATTCTCTGGGATGCACATTTATAATTTGCAACTAGTAAATATGTATGAATTTCCTTGACTGCAGCTACGGATGACATACTGCTTTCTAGAGATTGCACAGAGCAAAGCAATCAAAGTAGAGGATGGTGCAGCAGTTACAACCTACCTCCTCAATCCTCCCTGCTTACATTTACCATTTCCTAAAATGAAAAGCACTTTGATATCAATAGATGGTCAATATATAGCAAGATACATCCTATAGCTCCCACTGTATCATGATGTGTAAATAATACTTCTTTCCTAAACTCTTAATCATTCCCATCCTCTTTGATGCTCCCAGGAATACAAGAAAACAATTAAAAGGAGTTACTACGCTTTTGGGTTCAGTTTCTTTTTTAACTCTAGAACTATTTTTCTTTTTTAAAATATAGCAAAAAAACCCAAGTGGTCAATACCCTAGAACAGTAGGCTTTCCCTTAAGGCCACTGTATTTCCTTACATATTGAGAAAACAATGAATGAAGATACTGTTTTGACTCTATTGTAACTGGTAATTTGTACTTACAATGTTTAATTAATAATATTTTTCCTATGAGGTTAGATTACTTTACTGTAGCTCTCTCAAATCCCATTGTAAGAAAATGTGTTTAGAAAGGTCACAGCTGGCAAACCAGCAACAGCAAAGAGTAAGGTTCTCCAACATCTTGAAACATTCACCAATGACTCTTTCTTTCATTGAACAATATTTTTAGACACCTAAATATTAGGGTTAGGCTTGATAATAATATTAAAAAATTTCCAGAAGGTTCTGTCATCAAAGAGTTTGACAATCTAAGTGGGTATATAAAACTCACAACACATAAAAGTTAAATAACCTTAGAACATTTAAATTATAATATAGAGGCTGACTGTCTCACCCATACTATGTATGATTACATGCCAAAGAAAGGACAGAGTAAGAGTTACAGAAGAAATCTCAACTAGCAGGGGTTGTCAGGGAAAGGACCAGGGGAGGGAGTAAAAGATCTAGCTAGATAGCATTTGAGTAGGTGGGGGGGAAACACACATTCCAATTGGTAGAAAAGGCTTGAAGCAGGTGCATGTAGAGTCCCCTGTGAAGCAGAACAGTGTTGACAATGCAGATGGGGACATGCCCTCTTCTATGATCAGGAAGGAGAGTGGCTGGACTGTGTGAATTGAGCATCAAGGGGGGATGTTCTTAGAACAAGAACATGGAGTCATGAAAGTGCTCATTCCATCTCCAAGTCCAGGTGCACCTGGGCAGTCAGAATTGCAAAGGACTCTTCACAAATGCACATTCCACTTGTAACCAAGTGGTGGTGGCACAGCAGCTTCCATAAAGAAGTTTGAAGCCCAGGAGCAAGAGACAATTTCAGAGTAGGGGCATCGGGAAGATGGTTGTTTAAACAGAAACTTCCTGACCAGATCAGGAATGACCAGGACCTCCTGTCTGGAAAGGACAAGAACAAGGATGGCAAAGATGAGAAGCAAGGTGGCTTTAATTTCTAATTCTAAGTGGACTCTGTTGTCTTGCTGGATCAGGAGGCTTACTCAGCACCAGCAACAGCACCTATCCCACCTTATTCATCATAGGCAAGGCACCATCTGAAGACACCTTACAGTCAAGCCTGGGGTTCCCAGGGCTTCAGAAGTTGGGCTGAAAGCAGAGATTTCCTTTTGTGGCTGGAAACAGAAAAATAGGGATGGTGAGCAACATAAGGAGATTGGTCAGTCAGGAAGTCATGGCCACTGGGGCCTATACTATGTACTTAAGCTGATACTATTCTATCCTCTTACCATCTCCTGCCTTATGAAATTGAAGCAAATCAAGGCTCACTGACCCACTGAGGAAAATTACAAGAAGAAGAGCTGGAAATGGTGGGAGAAGAGTACCGCCATGACAACTCCTCAGTTGTCAAGAGTGATGCTACTCAGGAAGGCTATTCCTGCTGTACATTCTGGGAGCTGGGAAAGCAACTTGGTGCTGAGTTGTCCAGACGGCAGCAGCTGCTGACTTGGGCACTTCGGGGGAGAAGAGGAAATGTCTGCCTGGTAATGGGTTCTAGTCAGCAGCTGCATTTTCTAACCCCTGGTAAGTACCTTTCTGACTAGAGTGAGTGTTGTGGCATAAAGGCCACCAGCTATTGTGTTGATGATGCGGCCTGACTGGCTGGAAGAATTTGCACTCTCCAGTCTGAACTATTCCTCTGGGTGTCCTTGTCCAACCAGCAGTTAATTTGAAAACAATTAGCCGGCTGTTCACTTCCTTAAGGCACAGCAAGGCTGGATGGGCTATCAAGCTGGACCAAGGAGGAGCCAGAATATTTCCAGAATGGATCTGTGAGAAATGTAGTGCTCCTACCCTTGGGTCAGAGCAAATTAGCCACTTATTTGCCTTGGTTGCTCCAGCAGACTTTCCCTCATTTCTTTTGTTTCTGTAACAGGGAGACACCTCTAACCTTTCAATTCATTATTTTTCTACTGTTCAGACAAAGGGTAAAATTGATCAATAACAAATTATAGATGGGAAATTAACAAAAGATATGGGGATCAAAGAGTAGATTTTCCCAAGAAAGCAAAGCTATTGGGCTTATTTCTTAAGGTAGCAGACTTCCTTTACCAGTTGGCCAATACAGTCTCTGGGATTGAGATTCCTTTCTGATACAGAGTATTTAATTTCTGCCACTTACTTCCTCTCCCACACTTTGTCCCCACATAGAGGACGAAAACAATATGGGAAAACTTCTTTTCTTACCTTTCTGTTCCCTTGATCCTCTTCTCTGCAAACTATTTGGCTTCTATCACCAAAAGGGTGCCACAAACAGCTAGATTACTATAGACTTTTTCAGAGCTGTGCGTGACTCACTTGCCCAAGTCTGGCAAACACACACATCTGTCCTGTTGTTAAGTTGCAGAATTTAGGAGGGCAGAAACATGGAAGCATGGAGGCAGGGACCTGCCTCACAAATATTCAAGGGACACAGGTCAACAAACAGGCACACACAGGCACCCTTATTTAATGTCTTATTTTTTCTTCCTTTTTAGTGCTCAGTACTCTTCTTAGAACTCTTCTCTGTACTTTGGTTCTTTACAAACTCTGTTTTACACAGGGACATGGAGACAATGTGAAATCCAGAGGGATGTGAAGTAGTCTATGAACCCCAAACTGTAGATTCAGACTTCAATGTTTTTCAGGCAGTTTAGAAAACTTCGAGAAGGAGTACTTATTTAAATATGCTTCTCCTATTGTTTTTGAGGTCTAAATTATTTTAAATCATAACAATCCAAAACTGTGAACAAGAGAACAAGGATCATAACTACAGAGAACATGTGGACTGTTTTCCCTTCAAGCTAGTTGCCAGAGTTCATACAGTAGAAAAGGAGTCATATAGATCAACAGGAGACATGAGTGCCATGGAGCTTAGCAGAATGTATGGTGCATATAATCTTTAACAAACACAACTTTCATTTCTAGCCAAAATTACAACATGCCAAGAGCATGGACCATAAGAATAAATAATTTGTTGGGTTAAATAACTTTTTAGAAATATCTTTAAAAATCCCCTTAGTGAAATACTTTAAATAATTTTAATGAGGGATTTTTTCTTTTAAAAAGAAAGGCATGGTAGTATGTACCAATAACCCTTGCACTGGGGAGGTAGAGGCAAAAGGATCACAAATTTGAGGCCAAGGTGAGCTACATAGCAAGACCCTTTCTCAAAATACACACAAACACACACACACACACACACACACACACACAGTAATACATGATTAAACTAGAAGTTTCAATTAATTCAAAAAACTAGGTAAGAAATATCAGCTTCCCTCCACCATAGTTCACTTTCCAGAGTTAATAATTATAAACAGTTTAGAGTTTCATATACAACTCTTGCAGATATATGTGCATATTTTCTGGTATACGACTGAACTGTATGGAAGCATTTATTATTTCATTCAAATGTGCTTGCACTATATAAATATTCCCACAGCACACTGTTCATATGATTGGCATAGATTCAAACCATAATGGCCATTTTGGGTTGAATATGCAAAGTCTTCCACAGGCTCATGTATTGGGGCTTGGTTGCAAGCAGATGGACTTTTAAGAAATAACTGATCCTGAGGGCTGTGACCTAGGCAATGGACTAAACCCCTAAAGGATTTATAATATGATGGCATAATTGGGAGATGATAAAAAGTAGAAGGTGGGGCCCAGCTGGAAGAAGTTGGTCACTGGGGACATGCCCTGGAAAGATGCATCTTGAACCCTGCTCCTTGTCTCTATCCTTTCCGGCTGCTATAAGGTGAGCAACTTTGCTCTTCCACGCCTCCCCACCATGATGTTCTGCCTCATCACTGAGACCATATGGGATGAAAGCTCTGAAACCATGGGCCAAAACAATGTTGTCCTCCTTGTAAATTATTTCTCTCAGCTATTTGTCACAGTGATGATAGTCTCACCAACACAATGGCTATGTGGTAATCCTACTGAACAAGTATACTATAAGGTTTATATTTCCGTTGATGTACTTTTTGATTACTTCCAAGTCTTGGCTATTACAAAAATATTCAATATGCTTTCCAGCAGTTACAGCTATGAATCTAAAATGCCGCCAAAAAGTATTTTTCTAATATACACTTCTTCTAGCAGGGTAACAACTTTTCATCATTCTGGACAACATCAGCAGTTTAAATTGTCTTCAATTGACATTTGAAAATACTGTCATGTTTTGTTTCCATCAATTCCAAGGCCAAATTTGTTAGCTATTATATTTCCCTTTGAACTGTCCATTTATGTTCTTGACGTATTTCTTGTATTGGGCTGTTACTTTTTATAGATTGATACATTTAAGCCCCTTGCTTAGCAAGGAAATCAGCCTATCATCTGTCATGTGTACTGGAAATATTTCTGACTTTTCATTTGTTTACTGGCTTTGGATTGTGTAGGAGTAGGGCAGTCTTCCAGAAGAAAAGGCATTTTAAACAATGCATCAGTATCTGTAAAAGAGACAGCCTGGTACCAACCATAATGTGTTCTGATCAGGTTTTATGCTTGTCCTAGGTAACAAGATCACCAGAACTAATTGCTGGAAACTCCATCAAATTTCATATAGTCATAGATGCTTCTATCAAGTGGTGCCCCTTTTCTATCAGCCTCTTGTCTTACTCTCCTTAGGGATCCTGACCCAAAAGTGCTTGTTCCTTGCACCTAGAAGTCACTCAAAAGTCAGTAAACAAAATTTCTGTATTATTTCTTCCCCTGCTTCCTTACCAACAATTCTGGAAAGAGTGAGAGATAGAACAAAGTGTGCAACCAAAAGGCAGATCTAAAGAATTACTACTTTATTGATAAGAGAACTCAGCAAATTCTTAGGATTCCTTTTGTATCTTCACAGTGACTACCCCTGCCCTTCATTTTCAGGGTATCATGAGCTTCCTATCACAAATATCCCAAACTAGGCTGTACTCTGTGCAGGAAACTGACTGTATTTGCCACTGGTGTACAAAGAATGCCAAGGACCCAGTCCAGACAAGGAGCTCACCTGTTCTTGTGCAGGGAACATGTGGGGAGGTGGAACACATCCTAGAGCTAGGTGGTATGGTAAAAAGTTATCCAATTGGATAACTTTTACCCAGAAACAGGTAACCTCTCTTTGGAACCTTAGAGTTCTCCATAGGTTGCAGCAGAAACAATGAGGCAGAGAAACAAAAGCAGCAACCTCATAGGACTGCAATAGGGTGAAGTTATAGTACGCCTGACATGTACATGACAAATTTTAAATAAATGTGGTCTCTTGGTATAATAACAGGTAATATAGATAGGAATATAAATTGGAGTGTGATGAAATCCAATGTGCCTTCCAACAAACAAGTACTATCAGCCATAGAAAATGGAGCCCCAAAGGAGTAGTAAGGAAGAGCAGGGCAGAGTACACAGAATCTGAATAGGAGGTATAAAATAAGTAAAGAGAAATGTCTGTGCCTTCCAAGCCTGGGGAAGAGCTCCAATAAAAACAGTGGGTGGCCTCAGGGACCAGAAGTCAGTTGGTTTGAAGTGCCTTTGGATAGGTGGAAATTACTTTAAAAATGTAGATTGCTAAAGAGTTAACCTCTCAAATATCTTAAGCACTTTCCGTTTATTTAAATAAGACAATGTTTACTTATTCTTTGCTCTCAATTAGTAAACTGAATAGACTGTAGAAGTAGAGCTAAACCCTAACTCAAGAAAATTGTGCTCCAGAAGTTTATCTCCACTCAAATATTTGTCCTGCAGAAATGCAGATATAGCGGATGGATATGGAGAACGTTCCAGGCTGGTCGTGCAGCCCCCACCTACACGTGCTAGGAAGAAAGAGTCCTGTGCTGTTATCAATTGCATTCTTTCACTCATTGCTCAACTGGTGAATTGCTACCACTAGCCCACTCTGTCCTGAGAGAGGGCACAGGGGAACAAAGAGCATCAAGGTCTCTATCTACTCTCACAAGGCTTGACTTTAGTGTGGGAAGGGGGTAGTGTGGACACAGCATAAAACTGAAGAGGTGAATGGAACTGCTTCAGACACAGCCAAGTTCTAGGAAGAAAACAGAAGTGAGTACTGTCATGGGTGGAAAGCTACCTTGAGGAAGTGATATCTGGACTGCTGGCTCCATGATGAGACAGAAGGTAAGTGGCAGAAAGTCCTCATAGAGGGAAGACACGAGCAAGAGGCCCAGGCAGGAAAGAAATTGGTGTGTTCACAGAACAACAGGGCTACTTGAGCCCTTTTCTTTTGGAGTTACTTTTGGAGTAGGGTCTCATGCTTTTGTCTGGATGACAAGAGTGCACCACCACACCCAGCTTATTGGCTGAGATAAGGTCTCACTAACTTTTTGGAACAGAGTGAGTGAGAGTGCAGGGGAAATGTGCCCTAGGCAAAAAGCAATTTTGCATTCTACCTTGGAACACGAAGCACATATCTCCCCATCCTTCTTAGGGCTGCTAGAGGTGTAGCAGCCCCTCGGCCCTGGAACATAGGGTAGGGGCCTCAGGATCCCAAAGCCGCTGGGAAGAAAGTGAAAAGGTATGAGTGAGGAAAGGGTGGTTGAGGGGCTCCTAGCTCCAGTGCCCACAGACACAGGCTTTGGGAACTGGGGCTGGGAAATCCCCACCCATTTTCAGAATTTTCATATGACTAGTGTGGTTAAGGGAAAGACTCTGCCTTTTATTTCCCTGTTTTGTCTGTGAACTTACAAATTGGCACTTTGGCCAAAATCAGTTGGTGACAGCAGATAATTCAAGGGTGGGCTTATCTGCAAACAAAGACCAGGGGAACTGGGAGAGTTGCTGGTATAGCACTAACCTTTTAAGACTTAGGTTAAAACAAAGCAAACAAAACCACACCAGTAAATGTTCTAGTAAATGTCCTTAGGATCATCTAAAAAATAAAACTGTACTTATGATGGGAAAATGATTCTCGCCTATTACAGAGCGCTTTTAATGAGATCTTTTTTTATTTATTGGCCTTAGTTTTAAATGCTCCATCCTTATAAGTACTATACATATTTCAGTAGCAATTAAGAAAAAAGAACTTAAGAAATGCCAAGTTTCAAGTACATGTTTTTGCTACTAAAATTATGCTTTCTTATACAAATGCTAAGTGGATATGGGGAGCCAGTATCTACTTTTTTCCCTGTTTTTTATTGATTAGCATGAATAATATACCAGTTGGTACCTGACACAAGTTTCTTTTTATTTCTTAAAATACTAAGACTCAATTTCCTTTTGAGATCAAACTGCTTTCTTGAAAAGGATGATTATTCCACAGTTATAAGGGATAAAATTCAATTGTCCACAAATTCTAGGGCTTTGTTTTGCTTTGTTTTGCTTATACTTTTGCAGTACTGGGGTTTAAATTCAGAGTCTCATGCTTGGTAGGCAGGCAATCTACTACTTGAGCCCTTTTCTGCTTTAGTTACTTTTGGAGTAGGGTCTCATGCTTTTGTCTGGATGACAAGAGTGCACCACCACACCCAGCTTATTGGCTGAGATAAGGTCTCACTAACTTTGTGTCCTGGCTGGCCTCAACCCTCAATTCTCCCAATGTTCACCTCCTGAGTAGCTACAGATGTGAGCCAATGCACATAACCTAGATTTAGATATTCTGAAAATTTCAAGTACGGTGATTTTAAAGTAAAACACCAGTGAATTTTATACTTAGTATATCACATGACTTCTATTCTACCTGCATTTCAAGGAAAGTGAACATAAAGAATGAATAAATGTACATCATTTTTCAGGATTAGAATATACAAATTATTATTCTCATTGTCAACAGCATGTCTGTCTTCCATTAGAACGTGATTTAAAAAAAATACTTATGCAAGCAGCAATACAGTATTGTTTCTGAAGGAAAAAAAAAAGGTTAAGGCTAGAAACTGGGAACTCTGAGTTACCTGGACCAGCAGCAAATAAGAGGAGAACTGTAAGCTATTATCTCCACTCTCAGAAGACAAGGCATATAGTATATGCCACAATATGGATGTGGAATGTTCTCCAAAGGCCCATGTGTTAATGTCTCATTCTCCAGGGGAAAGAAAACCTCCCCTGGGAGTGGTACAACCTTTAAGATGTGGGGACCTAGAGGGAAGTTTTTAGGTTACCTGAACCAGATTACGGGACCTTGGCTCCTTCCTCTTTTTGTTTTCTCCCTGACTAAAGTTAGAGAGGTTGCTCTGCACATGCTCTGGCCATGACATGCTGCCTCCCCACAGGCCCAAGACAATGGAACTAACCAATCATGGTCTGGAATGTCCCAAACTGTGAGCCAAAATAACTCTTTCTTTTTATTTGTCTAATTATCTGAGGTATTTCATTATAGCCATGGAAAGCCACTAACAAAGTATAGGTCTTTTAACAAATTTAATAATTTAATTAGACTATATTTATATTATAAATGAGATGATTTTAGATGATCATATATGTAAAAGTGCTTTGCAAATAGTAAGCCATTATAAAATATAAGTATATGTCATTATTATTTTTGGAGCTGGTTTATTAAGTCAATTTTCATGGCTAACGCCTTGCCTATTATAACTCTTTTCAGTGAGCAGGTCTAGATCTTATAAAGAATGAACAGAAAGAACTGCCCTTTCAGAAGTAGAAACAGCCAATGGAAAATGTTATTTCATCCAAGAAATCAATTTGTTTATTCATAATTTGAACAAAATGTTTCCATGCTAATTTTTGACTGGTCTCTCCAAGAACATTTTTAAACTCACTAAAACAGATGGAGGGGAAAAAACAGAACTAAAACCTGATAGCATAATTAGTGACCTGGAAGCTAGAAGTAAAAAACGATGTAACCAAATCCTTAGCATGAAGGTACCAGAATATACACATTAAACTCTGAATAGTTAGCAAAATAACACATTTTAGTATGTCAGGATCAAGAGCTTTCCCCCAGATCAGCACTCATTTTTAATCTTTTTCCTCTGTTACTGTTTTAAAAACAATGTGATAGTCAATGAGTTCAATCACTCTCCATTTTACCTAGTCTTTCTATAGAGTTTTAAATAGTTAATGTTTAAAATACAATATGTTTAAAACAAATCATTTCCAATAAATAAATGCTTGCCAAGAGGCACTTTGTTAAAAAAATGTTTTAATGGCTTGAAATTAAATTAATGATTAACATAACTCTTAAAGTTCATTTTAATCCTGTTTAGATGTGGCCCAATGGATAATTAATCAATCTTTGTATGTTAACAAAAAGTAGGAGAATGAACATCACAAATGCCCATAATTTAAAGGAAAGGAACTGAGGCACAGAGAAGAACACCTTGCAAAGGCAAGATCAGTACATAATCTGTATTTGTGCTCTGCTCCTGCCACACAGTCTCTAAGGAAGAGAAACGGAATTAAAATAGATTTGTAAATCACGATAACATGAGTCGGTGTATGATTCTGTAACTTCAAACATCTTTGCCTTTATTAAGCCAGAAACCCAGAGTTTGATATTTATTGACTTACACACATTCCTTTTCCTGGTTTCTTATTTACAATAAACTTTATGGTAGGATATTTCAATTTGTGAATTCTAGCCAGGCTGCTCTCTAATGAGACTACAGCCTGTTTGGGTTTTAAAGCCTTCTGACATTTAAAAATGTTTACTTTTGGTCTCTATAAACCATAGAAAATGTTCCCCTACTATAAAAATGCTGATCTATTGTACTTTCAAAATACAATGTAAAAATCCCTAGGTGATGAATCTTTGTGACAGAATAATACTTTTCTCAATTTTTTGACAAGTGGCACTGTTATTTATGAGCCCGAGTTACACAGAATAGTATAAAACTACAGCCATAATATTTTGATGAAAGGTGTCAGAAATTGTCTTGCCTCCAAGGCTAATCCAGAAGCCACTCTCCCTTTCCCTGGTGTGTATGGCACCTTCTCCAGGAGCCTCAGGCCTTAAGAACACTGTTGACAGAGAAAGATGCGCAGTATCTAACTTCAATTCCCAGGTGTCCCAAAAAAGAGGTGCCTTCAGTAACCATGTTGGGGCAGCCCAAAAGAAAGACTCCCCTGGCCGTTTCTGTCATTGAATATGAGAAAGTCAGACTTCAACCAAGTCAATGTCAGCCTAATAACCTCCTCTGGGAACATTTCGTTAGATGGGCTCACTACACTTAAACTTCAAAGGGCTGAGTCAAATCACAAGTTGAGAAAAGGGAGTACCACAAATAGAAACAAGTGAAGCTCCTGAAACAAAGCATCCCTGACATAGACACCAATTCTAGACTTGCATTCTTTCAGCTCAAGTAGGTCCTAAAACTCCAGAGTTTCTCTAAATTCGGCAGAATTCAAGTTCTTATGCTAATTTGTTGATTCGCGTCCATTAGTGTAATTATTATTTTCATCCCTACAATCAGTAAGTTTTTAAAATGTTTTTCTATTGATGAGAGTAGACAGAAGAAGGCAAATAGATTTCATTTCAAAAACCAGTTTTTAACCATCAGTGTTGCTGGCTATTCAGAGGTCTGACTTAGGAATTCTAAAACAGACATGGTGGGAAAGTAGACATCATGATTTCACCATGTCTGCCAGCCTCTCAAATCTTCAGGGCTTATAGCACATGTGGGTAAGCATCAGTAAACCATTCAATAAAGATTTTATGCAACACTGCTGAGGTCCTTTTATAAATGAAGCTTGAAAAAATAGGTAAAAGATACTAAATATCTGTGCGTCCTTAAATACAAACATATTCCTTCTTTTATTCATCTGCTCTTTCCACCTGAAATACTTCCATAATCCCTTAAAGAGTTTTCTTGCCAACAGCCTCCCCCCTCCCCAAGTCTCACTGCTGTTATAATAGCCTTTCCAGAACACTGTTGGATCATATTTGCCCTTTCTATCTCTGGTTCTTTATTCTCATTTAGCCCTCTTTTGAAGCACACCACACAAATATGGAGAAAACCACACGTGGCAGGAAGACAAGAAAAATGCCTAGATGAATGGATGGATATTAGGCAGGCAAGTAGGTAGATAAAGCCCAGATATTCACAAAGATCACCTTCATTACTCTATTTTCTAGCTATTCTGCTTTCTGTTTCCTGGATCTGTATCTCAGAAACTTTTCTTTGGCTCACACATCATAGTTTTCTTTTTCTTTCATTGTAACTCACAGGTTTAGGTAAAAGACACTTGAAGTGAAATGCTTACAAGAATAGGGTCCCCTGGCATCATTACATGGAGAGAAAGATGGATACAATGTCTCTTTGTTTGTTAAAATCTTTCCCTTGGAGTATAAACAGCAACTTCCTTAGCAGTAACTTAAAAGAAAAAAAAAAAAACTTTCTCCATTTGGCACCTGCTACTCCTCCATACCACCAAACCTCATTCTCCAAGAATGACCTTGACTACACTGTGATGTTTCAATTAGCTCCCTGTCTATTCACATGAAGTTTTGCTTTTTTTTTAGCTATTTGAGAAACTCCAACTTCGTTTTCTAAAACTGAGTTCATAAATTACTGTGATCATACCCTGGTAAAATTTAATCATTACCTTCTTTGAGGAGTTAGCTCTGTGACTCTCCAATAATTGCACCAATTATTTACTTTGTTAATTAGTTTAAATTAGTATTTATGAACTGGTTATGAACAAAAACCTTGTCATTGTCTCTGTTTTCTTTAATTCATTTATTCACATGTATATACATTTTTTAGGCCATTTCTCCCCCTGCCCCCTTCCTCTCCTCCCCCCCCCCCATTGCTTCCAGGCAGAACCTGTTCTGCCCTTATCTCTAATTTTGTTGAAGAGAAAACACAAGCAATAGTAAGATAAAGCGGTTTTGCAAGTTGAGATAAGGATAGCTATACAGAGAGATTCCTAGCATTCATTCCATGTACAAATGTGTTACAACCCAAGTTGATTCATCTAAAACTGACCTTTCCACTAGTTCCTAATCCCCTTCTCATATTGACCTCTGTCACTTTAAGGTTTCTGTATTAGTTCCTCTGCAGTGGGGACATCAAACACTTTCATGTTTTGGGTTTCTTACCTATCCCCATACCTCCCGTATGTGTTCTCCCCTTATCATGTGACCCAAGTCCAACCACATTGCTGTATTTGCCCTAGATCTAAAGTCCGCATATGAGGGAGAACATACAATTTTTGGTCTTCTGAGCCTGGCTAACCTTGCTCAGATGATGTTCTCCAGTTCCATCCATTTACCTGCAGATGATAAGATTTCGTTCTTCTTCATGGCTGAGTAAAATTCCATTGTGTATAAATACCATATTTTCTTAATCCATTTGTCACTAGTGGGGCATCTTGGCTGTTTCTGCAACTTGGCTATTGTGAACAGCGCTGCAATAAATATGGGTGTGCAGGTGCCTCTTTGAGTAACCTGTGTAGCTTTCCTCTGGGGATATCCCCAGGGGACTGCTGGATCATATGGCGGATCTATGTTTAGATTTTTAAGAAGCCTCCAAATTTTTTTCCAGAGTGGTTGCACTAGCTTGCATTCCCACCAGCAGTGTACAAGGGTTCCTTTTTCCCCACATCCTTGCCAACACCTGTTGTTGGTGGTGTTTTTAATTATGGCTATTCTAACAGGGGTGAGGTAGAATCTTAGTGTGGTTTTGATTTGCATTTCCTTGATGGCTAGAGATGGTGAGCATTTTTTCATGTGTTTTTTGGCCATTTGAATTTCTTCTTTTGAGAAAGTTCTGATTAGTTCATTTGCCCATTTCTTTATGGGTTCATTGATTTGGGGAGAGTTTAGTTTTTTAAGTTCCCTGTATATTCTGGTTATCAGTCCTTTGTCTGATGTATAGCTGGCAAATATTTTCTCCCACTCTGTGGGTGGTCTCTTCAGTTTAGAGACCATTTCTTTTGTTGTGCAGAAGCTTTTTAGTTTTATGAAGTTCCATTTGTCCATCCTTTCTCTTAGTTGCTGAGCTGCTGGGGTTCTATTGAGGAAGTCCTTGCCTGTACCTATTACTTCCAGAGTGTTTCCTGCTCATTTCTGTACTAACTTCAGAGTTTCAGGTCTGATATTAAGATTCTTGATCCATTTTGAGTTGATACTAGTACAGGGTGATAAACATGGATCTAGTTTCAGTTTTTTGCAGCTGGATAACCACTTTTGCCAGCAACATTTGTTGAGGAGGCTGTCTTTTCTCCATCATATATTTTTGGAGCATTTGTCAAAAATAAGCTGTGCATAGTTGTGTGGATTCATATCTGGGTCCTCTATTCTGTTCCACTGGTCTTCATGTCTGTTTTTATGTCAGTACCATGCTGCTTTTATTGCTATTGCTTTGTAATATAGTTTGAAGTTGGGTATTGTGATACCTCCACCATTGCTGTTTTTGCTGAGTATTGCCTTGGCAATTTAGGTCTCTTGTGTTTCCAAATGAACTTTAGGGTAGATTTTTCAATCTCTGTGATGAATGTCATTGGGGTTTTGATGGAAATTACATTGAACATGTAGATTGCTTTTGGTAGTATAGCCATTTTTACTATGTTGATTCTACCAATCCATCTTCTCCATCTTCTGTAGTCTTCCTCGATCTCTTTCTTCAGGAGTTTGTAGTTCTCCTTATAGAGGTCATTCACATCCTTTGTTAAGTTTACTCCTAGGTATTTGATTTTTTTTTTTTTTGAGGCTATTGTAAATGGAATTGTTTCTATATATTCTTTCTCAGTTTGTTCATTGTTGGTGTATAGAAAAGCTGTTGATTTTGTATCCTGCCACCTTTCTGTAGAGGTTTATAGTGTCTAGGAGTTTTTGGGTAGAGTTTTTTGGGTCTTTAAGATATAGGATCATGTCATCTGCAAATAGGGATACTTAGACAGTTTCTTTACCTATTTGTTTTCCTTCTTCTTCTTGCCTAATTGCTCTGGCTAGGAATTCCAGGACTGTGTTGAATAGGAGTGGAGATAGTGGGCACCCTTGTCTTGTTTCTGATTTTAGGGGATGTCTTTGTTTTCTTAGTACCCACTCAACATAGTTTAGGACACACTGAATAACTGAAGAGACCTTCAAGGTTTTACACTGGGGGCAAGGGGTGGTGCAAAGGGCATAGTAATGACATTAACCAAGAAATGAAAAACAGGAGCAGATTGCATTGTGAAATAACTTGTTTCATTTAGCAATATTCAAATTTCCAGATAGATAAGTCATAGGAGAAACGAGTATGCTTATTCCCATACTCGTGTTTGCACAGGGAGGGGAAAAACACTCCATAAAAGAACAGTCTGTACTTTCTCATTCACTTCTTGAGAGGGATCCATTTACCCAATTTGCTAGTTTGGGAGTAAGAATAAAGCTTGGCCAGCTCATCAGTTCCTCCCTTAACTTCCTATGAAGCACAGGATGGACTCCTGGTCTGTAATGCCTGAAAGGACTAGGGGCTGTGCAGTTCTGTGTATGGCTGAAGAGTCACTTCACTTCAAAGGGGGCTGTGGGAAGGAGCCACAGATACGAGTCATATTCTCCAAACTGGCCATATTGAAAGTAAAGATCACCGTGTGCGCTCCATTTGTCTGGTTATTACACTGCTTCTCAACTAGATCTGAACTCAGGGAAGAATCTGTGTGTAATTATTATTGCTAAAACCTTAAAGCTGTTTTTCAAGGAGACTGTTTTAAGAAGAGATAAAGAAATGTAAGGCCTCCAATTCCTTCTTAGAGAGATGAAAAGGTTGAAGTGGATAATCTCTAAAGTCCCTTCCAGCAATCACTAAACATTTGTTTGCTCTGTGTACATGCACATATCAGACAAGTAGGAGGAGCATGGGGGCCAGACTCATCTCAGAGGTAAAAGGAAGAGAGGATTTAGAGAAGGAGCAGGTGGTCGACTATGTAGCAAAGAGAAAGCTCTCCTAGGACAAGGACAAATTTGCTATATATTAACACAAATGCACATATACACATCTAGAAGACACACAGAGATAAACAAAAAGCAAAACAGATACTCAAGCTTGAAAAGAATTCTTTCCACTTCCTCTAGTCCTTCTATGCTTACATAAACTCCTCTCCCCTTTAGGTTATAGGATTTTATATCTTTGCACCTACATTTTTTCCAGAGAGAGAAAAAAAATTAGTAACAAAATACCTAAAAGCAAATGCTAAAATTTGTTTGGCTCAGAGAGCAAAACAGACTTTTAGCCAAGCTGAGGAAAATAGAGTATTACTCCATCTTCATGGTCCTTAGAATCACGAAGACCTTTCCAAATCCAGCATTTCATACACCAAGGGGCTTAGGTGAGAAGGGTTCCACTCTGGGCACAAAAGAAATGATGGTCCAGGGGAGTAATGGCATTTGTGACTCAAGGACTACTGAATTTCATGGATTCATCAGTGAGCACCTTGGGGACCAGAGTGGAGAAAGCATTTTTTTTGACTACTGTTGTAAACAGAAATCTCACTCAGCCTTGTTCTGAATTCTTCTACAGGAAATCTGTGCTCACCTGCCTTTTGAGACACACAAGGCCTCCAGCAGTGCTCTCCACAGGGAGAAGGGAGTTGCTCTCTGTGCAGGGCATCAGTTGCTATAGGTTCTGTTGTGGCAACCGTGATTCACCAGGGCATAGCTGATCCACCACAGCTTTCAGCTATAATCTCCCTAGAATCTATCTGTGCTGTTAGAGGGATCATTATCGGGTTATCCCTGAGGCCAGTTCTTGCAGTTTTCACAGAAAATCACCTCTTGCATAAGACATGAAATTTAAAGTCATCCCTCCACAGATATCATTGAGTCACTCTGTTACCTCTGGGACAGATACAAATTATGTATTCTTTGATTCCCTTTAACTTTTTAGGGGCACATGGGGACACAGAAGGATCTCATTGGTACTAAAAAGATAAGGTATTCCAGGAAGAAACAATAACTTATTTGATATTAACTACTACTACGGCACCAAAGGGTCCTGTTTGGTAAAGGCAATCACACAAAAACAGGGAAAATAGCAGTTACGTATGCTAATGACTGCCCATGTCAAGGACTCATTGAGTGTCACTGCTCCATGTCCTCCTGTTGTTCCCTTTCTCTTATCTCTGTGACTTCTCCTTTCACAGGACTGATGTTCCTCTATAAGTATCTGGACCAAGAAAGCATCCAAAAACGTCTATATTAGAACCCCTGCACCTCCATGCCCTCCATCCCTCCTATTTCATGCCTTATTAATATCGAGAGAGTTGTCTCCACCAAGGAGATGGTATCTTATGAATCTTCTGGAGCTGGTTTGATTTTTTTTTTTTAATCTCTAGAGGCTTCCAAGCCTTACTATCATGCATGTATTCATGTCATATTGACATGACAGGGATGTCACTGTCAAATTAGTATGAATGGAATGCAATAGCTGTCACTGCAATAATAAAGAAATGTGTGCATCCACATGCCCTACCACCACAATGACCCAGCGTCCACTAGCATCTGCTCAGCGGGGATGACTAGTCCAGGCATGAGCTGGCAGCAGAGCACCGTGAGTCTGCTATCCAGACATCCACAGAGAACAGATGCTTCCTTCTACGTCTATATTCAATAGGAACGTGGCCAGATTCTTCCATTCTTATTCCAATAAGGACCATTCCTTAAAGAATCAAATCCATACCACATTGTTTGCCTGGGATGCCTCATAACTTTTGGATAAATAAATTAACACCATCCAAAAACTCCAGTCCTTCCAGACAAGTTAATTCAATTGCTTGACCATCACAGCTTCTGGTAGAAGTTTGAGGAGTTCTGGACTTCTTGGAAAAGTGAGAAAAACTTCACTATCTGGCTTTAAAGTGTTCCTAAGGCAAAGCACATTGAGAAATATTAATTTTCCAACTTAAAAATCAGAGGCATTTGAAAATGATTACTCTCCAAAACAGGAAGGAATATCACTGTTGAGATGCTAAAATGTGTACCACTGTCACCAAAACATATGCCAATTCTGCACAAAATGCCTTGAAGCCCTTGACCTAATGAGGTTAGTGACAGGGATATAAATGACTAGAACAGAAAATGAAATAAAGAAAGAATTTTTTTCATAAACTGACATATTTCTCCTGTCATTGAACCAATTTTCCTCCTCAAAATTACAACATGGACTGCAAATCTTCAAGGCTAATGCTCCATATGACAGACTAAGTGCTATTTAAAATGTAATAATATATGTGTCAATTTGATGGGGAAAAACAAGAGGCTATGCGAAGGACTTTCCAGGTATGCAGGGGTCCTAAAAGGTTGTAAAGATGACAGTCAGGAAAGCAAACAACCAAATAGTCTTCCCCATCCAGTTAGGGAAAGTGCAGCATTGTCAGCAGGTTCTCAAGTGAGAGGGTCCTTTCAGCTTGAGCACTCCATGGCACATACCCACTCAATTAACTGACCTGCATTGTACAATTTACTAATTCCCACTAAAATTAATGTTTTGGGTTAAAAATCAATGCTTACAGGACAGTAACAGAAAAGATTTGATGTGTGCATCACACATCCTATTCCTAATGTTTCAAATCTTTATGATTCACTCTAAACCAAAATTATGAGGGACAAAGAATACACACTCCTAAAACTCCCACTGTTGACTCAAACGTACACTTTTGTTTTCAACTTTAATCCTAGTCGGGGCATTTAACTATTTAAACAACCTGTCATGCTTGAGTGATTGGTAAGGAGAAACCACTGGTTTCCTACAAATGAACTTGACCATAGGAGGGGCTCTTCCCATAAGAAGCACTGGCATGGGTATTTACATGGATTCCCTGAACAAACACTGGGTGTAGAGCATGCAGGTTATTCAGCATTTACCTGCCATGACCGGCAGCTGAAGTGAAAGATACCACACTGCACTGTGCTTTCACCTGCTTAAGGCTCTAGAACCTGTGAACCATAGTGAAATGTGATGCAAAGGGAAATGGACTGAGCTGAGGCTTTGTGTTGTTTCCTTCCAGCACCCAAGGTCTCTTCCAGGGCCTGAAAAAGAGACAAGACTTAGGGAATACAGAAGGTAAACAGGCCCAGAAGACCCAGTTTAGAGGCAGGTATAGGGGGAAGGGACAGCAGCCAAAGGAACAACAGATTTCTGGACAGGTGGCAAGAAAGAGACGCACTTGTCTGTAGGAGCTAACTGCTCCAAGTTGTTCATTGGGATAACATTCACCCAAGACTGAATTTGAAATTTGTTTTAAGCACATGTATTTAAAGAACATTTTAGGGCTTGTAAAGGTACAAATGTTGAGTGCAGAATGAATCACCTGTCCCTTTAATATTTAATGTCACTAAGACAAACCACCACAAAGATCCCTGAAGGAGGCAAAAGCCTACACAGACTTTAGAAGGAGTAGGTTTAACTGCATCTGATGCATTAAATCTCCAAGTCTTCCCAAAGAAAGGAAGCAGGCACTACCTGCTTACCAGGTGAGAGGTGAGAAGAAAGCTTGCCAAAGGTAGATGGTTTTCAGAAAATGAACCAGGTAAATCTAAGGAGACTACACTACTACCTCTCGTTGCCCTTCATGCCCTGCCTGATATACAGAAAACACGTCAGCTATACTCCAGACAGAGGTAGGTGACTCACTCCCAGACTTCATTAGCAGGATTCCTTCTGGCCACCTGAAATCAGTGTTATTAATCTGTACCTAAGATGTACCTCTGCCTTCCTGCTGACCCCTCAATCCTTAAACTCAAGAGGGTCATGTTATAAATATGCTTTTATATGGTAGTGTTTAACAAGCTGCTGTCTATCCCAATGGCTCTAAACAGCAGCCCAAGTACTGTCACTAGAGGAGTAACACAGATCTGCCAGTAATTTAGCAAATTCCCAGCCGTGGTTCTCACCCAATAACATGCCTGCCTGGCCATTTGAAAGTTCACTCCAAGTTCTTCTTGTAAAGTCAACCCACTAAAGTGGTATGACAATCACATGGGTGGCCAGGGAGGGAGGGGTTATACTTTGACAGTGTTTAGGAGATGACTGCCTGAGCAGTACAGGCATCGTAAAAGTACATCCTAAAGACATACTGCAATATAAAATACCTAAAACTTAAACAAAGGAATAATCGTAATTTACATTCTGTTAAAACATACTGACCTTGTGGCCTACTGGGAAATTAGTCACAGAAATTAATGTACTAAAAAATGTTTTCCTCAATTAAAAACTAAACTCAGGAAAAAATGTTAAAAAATGAAGAAAATAGGATCTTACAAACAGCCAGAGTAACCATCTAAGAAACCATCACTTCTCTATTTAGGTAGGCACAAAATCCTTAAGGTGGACTTTGCCACAGGGCAACAGAAGACAGTTAAGGGTTTTACAGTGGAAGGAGGAGGCAACATGTAGTCAGTCCCTCTGCTTTTAAGACCCAGTCCACTTGTCATTCATGTTTCTATTTTCTCTAGAAAATCTTCCCACACCTGAAAATGAAGTCATACTCTCTGGAGTATGGCCTTGTAGGACTCTACTTTTCCTCGACACATATCACACTTGCAATGACTTTTCAATGTCTCTCTAGCCCCCAGTATCTGTGCTCACCAATAGGAAAGACACAACCACATGTGGCAATTGAGCACTTGCAATGTGCCTCGTTCAAATTGAGATGTGCTTTGTGTAAGACACACCTTGGATTCAGCAGACATAGTATGCATTGCTCTACAGGAATACAGGTGCTCTGCTGGCACTTTGATTTTACCCACTAAGTCCAGTGTAAGTCTTCTGATCCTTTGTACCATAAGAGAATGAATTTAGATTGTTTCAAGTCATTACTTTGTGGTGACTGTAGCAGCACCAATAGGGAAATTATGCATGTGACTATTGGGAAATTAAAATTACTTATGTGGGTCACATAATATATCTATCAGCCAGCACTGGGTTAGATTATAAACTCTGTGAGGGCAGGGACATGTCTGTTATGTTCACTATTCTGTTCCCTGAATCCACCATGCCATCTAGCTCCTGTGGTCAGTCCACAGGACTTTATAGATAAATAAGCAACTTTAATACAGTATTTCCCCATTCTGAACTTTTAATCCATTCATTATTCCAGTAAAAATTAAGTTATTACTCTGAACTAGGTACTATGCAAGGAACCAATGATACAAATATAACAGGAAGTGGTGGCCAGAGACTGGGGGTAAGGGAATAGGGAGCGTCTGCCAAATGGGTATAGGGTTTCCTTTTGGAAATAAGAGAATATTTGGGAACTAGATAGGAGTAGTGGTTGCACAACTTTGTGAATGTACTATATGTCACTGAATTGTTCACTTTGAATTGGTTAATTTTATATTATGTGAATTTCATCTTGATATAAAACAATAACAAAATAAATAAGATGGAATGGTCCCTGGTCCCTGACCTCTAGGAGCTCAGTGTGGCCAAGAGATGAATGTAAGTAAGAGTGTGCTACAAAGCACTGGGGTCTTAGGCCACAAAATGCTATCCAGGCCACAGCTGCTTAGGAAGAAGGCCAAGGGTGAGGTGGGAGATGTGTACAGGTAAAGAAATGGGTGCCAGCAAAAGCTTGAAAGGATTAAATAACAGCTGAGAAGGCTTGAAAATTTTAGCCAAATCTTCAAAGATGAATAGAGTTTTGTTTGAACCATACAAACCATGCAAAGAGGACTAATCTAGACGGAAAGCGAGGTACAGAATCGTTAGCCAACTTTTCAGACTCATGGCATTCTCTATTAATTGACAACTGTCTGCTCCCTTGTCCCTATCCTGATTGATAATCCTCACAGAGCAAAACCTGAATCCATGAAGTCACAGCCACTGCAGTTTTCCACCATCACAGAACCGGCAGAACAAAAATGCCACCTAAAATGAGAAGCTATAAAGAAAGGTGAGTGGGAACTAGAGATTGACTGATTTGTGGGCAATACTTTAAAAGATGGTGTGATGTCCAAGTACAGAAGGGAAGAGAAGAAAAAAAGTAAGTTTACTTGGAATTTATCTGACTACAGAGGAGAGGTTTTAAGTCATCAGGCTTCTAATACAAGCAAGATGCACAGGCCTGAATACAATTTGGGAAAAGCAGAACATCACCAGATCATAAGATAGACATGAAGGTAGAGAACAGCTGGCTTCTCTTGTTGCTGGGAATATCAATAAAATTTATCTCCACTCAAACTCAACTGTATGCTCAACAAAAAAGAGGCAACTTGGAAGAAATATATTGTATTTGTGCTCTAGGAGAATTCTATTTCCAGATTTTTTTGCATATTTAGAAACTTTTATTTCTAATTGTAATAATAATGAACGGAATGCCAAATATTGATTCTCAGTTCACATGTTACCTTCTCAGAAAGGTGTTCTTATCACAAGGAAGCATCATTCAAGAGGGACAATCAAATCAAATCATCTTGTTCTACTGTCTTCTGATCACTATCTGCCACTTTCTTCACCACTATCTGTGTACTCTTCTGTTTATATCAGCCATTTCTCTCCAAGAAGAAAGTTGCACTAGAGTGCAGCTGGTATATCTGTTCCCTGCTTTATCTGCAGCATCTATGAGTGACAACCTTTAGGAGAGACTTTAGTGAACTAATGATGAACAACAAATTCAAATATTATTGTTTGGCTTAATTCTGTTTTTGTCTCACCAATGATATACAGAACTTTACAACTAGAAGATTTACTACTTTGCCTGAATAGGAATTCTAGATCTTTCATTGTTTTCCTATATGCCTGTGGTCTTATATTAGCTACTTAACTTTCTGTGACTTGGTTTCCTCATTAGCAACATCAAGTGATTAGAGTCAGCTATGTCATAGGGTTGTTTGAAGACTGAAAGTATCCAGAATAGTGTTTGAGACCTACTAAGAACTCAATAAATGTAAAATATACAATGGATTGAAGTCATGGAGGAAGAATGGCAGTTTAACAAAATATAAGATTTTTCTATCCTGCAAGAGGAACAGATGGTTTTAGGAGTAAGTTACCTGTACCCACAAGTGTTCAAAGACTTCATTTTCTGCTTCGCTGGAGATACTGGAAAGAGAATGCATGCATCAGAAATTCATTTACATTTTTAACTTTTAGTATTACTCTTCCTATTCTTCCAACCCTAAACTCCTATGGTCATACTAACACTGTAATCTGAGGTCAAGAAATATACACTACAATTACCAAATGCAAAAACAAAGAGCAGTTAGGCCTCCAACATCCAGGACATGCATTTCTACTATCTTCACAACAAGGTCCATGTATTCTCTAAACAGAGGATCTTCCTGTTGACCTCTCCCACCATGGATGGGGTATCACAAGGAATCAGATGGACATGGAACAGGGCTGTTCTTAGAGACAGGGAAACACAACTATGCTTGCTTTAAAGGCTTAAGATCAAGAGAACCCAACGAAGACTAAAGGGGAAAAACTGCTGAGACTTTAAAATCTTCAATAAGCTAAAAAGCAATACAAGACCAAACTAAACTGGACAAAAACACTATAGTTCTTATTGGAAAGGAAGAACTTAAAATTCATACCAATTTTTAAAAGCCCACATCCTACTGCAGAGAATGGGATAGTAAACATGGAATCAGCTGACCTTTTCCAAAGAGGTCCTTGAGTATGGAGAATTTCAAGGCATTCATCAAGATAACCAGCAAGGAGGGCAGGAGTAGGGCTGTAAGGACTTACATGTGCAGGGGTGCACCTAGATACAAGTAGCTGGTAACTCCACCCCTTTAAAAGGAAAAGAGAACTGGAAAATATAAATCCAGGTTTAGACTGAGAGAAGAGGCCAGCAGGCTCTAAATCTAGTCTCATAACATAACTTGGGATACTCATGTTCTTGAGATAAACCAAAGTCCCAAATCACCTGCTGTACCAGAAAAGATCAATTAAATGCCACTCTACACTAATTTTTGTGCTAACTGGCTTTTTTTAAAAAATTATATTCCAGTTCTTCCCAAACTAGCAATCTATGTCTGGATGGTCAGTTGATCTTCAACCCTTTTTTGTTTTTTGTTTTTGTTTTTGTTTTTGTAAACAACCATAACAGACACTTTTATCACCAGCAAGTAATGTTACACAGCATTCACAGACATAGTACAATATAATTTTCACCAGTAGTAGAGTTGGAGCAGCTTCTCTGTGAGGTATTTTCAAATGCTGACCAGAATAGCTGCACTAAGAACAGTTCTTATATGCTTAGGTGAATACCTAAAAATACACACTTTTTCTCCTTTCTATATAGTAGTGAAAGTCATTTTCAGCCACCCTACAAAAGATTTTGATATCAATGTGCATTAGCCTCAGTTAAGCTATTTCAAATCCTATACACACATTTGGGGGGATTCTTTCAAATTCTGATGAGTTTGCCAAAACTTGCTTCAAAATTGTCATATTCTCTCTGTGCTGTATGCACACACGATTTTTAGTAAGCTCATTTTAAGACCAAAGAACTTGAGAGTTTATTTTTACAGTTAGGGTTCCACTGCCTCTCAACAGAATTTGAACATTTTCTTTCCTGCTGCATGTACAGAAGTTTACTTGACTTTTTAGGTGTTTATTTTAGAACCTTGAAAAGTTTTCAATTTACTTGTGCACATGTTATTTAGTAACTCATATTTATATTCAAGAACTTGTCAATTCAACATAGCTTGCCCTTTGGGAGATTAATTGCAGCAGGTGGTAATAAAAGTTAGAACTCTGTTGAAATATGAGATAGGAATTTATTTTAAGGGTATTAGAAGACTGAGTTTATTTGGTATACCTTGTAGCCTCTTACACTTGAACACAGGGCAAAATGGGGGGTAGTGGAATCTGACTTAAACTATCTTAGCACTCCATGATTCTTAATATCTCCTTCTGGCATCACTATTTCATTGGTATTATTCCATTCCTAGGGGTGAAAAATAAATTTTTTCATATACAATTAATTTTAAATATTAGCATATACATACAGAATTAGCATATAAATGTGGGAAAAATGTTTAAAAATATATTTTTCAAACATCAATGTTTCTCAGTTACAAACAGATCCTAATTGGTGATTTTCACTGTTAGAATAATGTGAAGGACTCTACTGGTCTTTCCGGTGCAGAAGCCATGGATGCTAAACCTCTTGAAATACACAGGGTAGCCTGGGGAATAAAGAACCATCTACCAATAATGTCCACAGGTGACTCAGGAGACAACAGAGAACACAATTAAGAGCAGGAAATTATTTCTTTCTTTCCATGTTCAAAATATCAAGGCACAAAAGTAATGATATAGAATAGCTAAATAACTAAAATGAAAGATCCTTTCTAGTATGATCTACACACACACATACCCCACATCATATCTGCACTCTGGAAACAGAAAATATCTTCTTTTCTAGTAGGTCATCAAATGAGCACAAAGTTTGACAATATATTATGTCACAGATAAAACATTAAGCAATTCCTCCAAATAGAAAAGTATCAAAAATATTCCACATCATGAAATAAAACCATCATTTACTAACAAAAATAGAAAAAAAAAAGTGTCCTATTTTCTGAAAATTTTAAATTTCCCTCCAAATTTTGGACTCAAAGAAGGAAAAAATTTAATAAGTAATATCTAGAAAGTAAGTAAATTTTAAAATCCAAATATAGCTAAAGTTGTAGTGAAAGAAAAACTCACAGATTTTGTTTATTAATAAGCAAAAGAGAATTTTAAAAAATGAAGTCAGCACCCAATTTAGTTAGCACTCCAATTTAAGGAATTAACAGAAAACTACAGAGAACAGAAAAATGAGTTAGTATGCAAAAGTAAAATGAATTGGAATAAAGAAATGAAGAGAATTGATAAATTGGAAAGGCTGACACTAAACATGTAGCTAGCCAAAGTAGTTAGCTCCTTTAACAGCTAGCTAAATCAAGGAGGAAAAGGGAGGAGGCTAGCTCATTTCTGTGCAAATAAATTTCAAACCTGGATGAAAGACATAATTTTCTAGAAAATACTGTATGTCAAGCTACTTTCAAAAGAGAGAGAAAATTGATCAGACCAATTTCTACACAAATAGAGGGGATTATTGGAGTTGTCCCCATAACTGGACATATACACACCTAAGACCTAGATGGTTTCATAGCACAACTCACCACAAAGCTTTAAAACAGAAAATGCTAATACATTTAAATTCTTCCAGAGCATAAGGGAAATAAGCCAAGGATCATTTCCAAGTTATTTTACAAAGTAATGGAAACACTGATATAAAGACCTGAAAGACAATACCAAAAAAGAAAAATATAAAGCAAAGTCATTTAGGAATGGCAATGCTAAAATCCTAAATTAAATACTGATAAATAGAATTCAATGGCAATTAAAATATGTGTCATGACTAAATGGATTTAAATTCATTCAGTAATATAAAAAAATTTTAAAAATTTAGAATTTATCAACATCAAATTCTTCACTATGGCATTCAAAGCCTTTTATAATGTGACAGAGAGCTTTGGCAAAAATATCCACAATATAGAATTAAATATTCCTTTCCAAATAACTCTCACTATTCCAATGGTAACCTATGTCATGCACTTTTCATCATACTTAACATTATTTCCTATGTCTTGACCTATATTAATTTTATATTTGCACTTAGAATGCCATTTGTCCAAACTTCTTCCAAGTTATAAAGATTCTCTCCACTCAAAAAAACCCTATTTCAATATTAGCTCACCAGGAAAAAAAATTCCTGGGTTCTGCCCAGCTTCAAGAGCCTCCCTCTTTCCACTGAGCAATCAATGCTCTGACCCTATCCCTCCTACAGCACTTGCTACATTTAACCCTGTATTAAAGATAGTTGCATAAAGGATCCAATTCTATGGGACCAGCTTTTTGAGGGTAAGAGCCATGCCTCAGAGGTTTTTGTATTCCAATCACCTCAACCCTAAATCCTCACATATATGCACATTTTGCTGAATGAACATATCACAATCCAGATTATAAAATCTAAAACATACTGAGTAGTGGTTTTCCTTAAAATGTTACTGCACATACACAGAATAAAAGGGAAGAATGTGGAAATTATCAGGGCACTGGCATTGCCAGCCCCACTATCATCCCACAGCCAAAGTCAAAGCAGCATAAAGCACACTCCAACTCCAGCCTGAGAAACTCTAATTACCTCCAGCCTGTGAGGAGCTGACAGCAACAGCTACTGCAGAAGCCAAAAAGCAGCCAGTACCATCAATTTCAGGCCCAGAGGATGGGACAAGTGAGGAAGTCAGGCTGGAAATTCTGGCTTCATAGGATTGCTGGTTTAAAGCAAGTACTTTAAATATACACTCCTCATGTCATACACATTCCCTTCACATTTTCATCAAGCCCAACTATTCACCTGTTTTCTACAATTTCACTGACCATGTACATATAAGCTTGTGAGAGAATCCTAACATTGTGTTTCAAAACGTTCATATCATCTGCTATGTGCAGTAGAGTCAACAGTCTTTTCAGAATTATACTTGAAGGTTTACAAGAATATTAAACAGAGCAGAGGGTACAGGACTTGGCAAAAGACATTAACATGAGGTCAGAACAGTACCAAAAGGCTGAATTCCAAAGATTGTTGAGATAGTTCTTGGAAACTGGATTTTAAACATGATTCTGTTATTCTGGGTCCAACTTCAAAAGCAATGGAATCCAATGAAAGAACAAATTTCTGGTTCACTAGGACCATGAGAATTGTGTTTTATTTTAAGGCCAGGTGAACCGATAGCATTGACATACCTAGCACTTTGCTAGCAAGGAAACCTAGTAGATACTTTTCATTCCTGCTCTCCTTGTTGAGCTCTCCCTCCATGGCTTCATCATCCACCTAACTACAGTCCAAGTCTTCTGTCACCAAAATCTTTATCTCCACACAAAGTCAGATGCCCAGCTATCATGATTTGATATCAAGATCACATGCATAAACTGAACTCACTTTTCAGAGGTTCAATGCATAAAAGCCTCTATATGCTAATCCCAAGAACCTCTGGACATGCCAGATATGGCAAAAGAAATTTTGCAGATGTTGACTAGGTTAAGGATCTTGAAATGAGAGCTTGTTCTGGATTATCTGAGTGGTATGATATAATTAAAAGGGCCCTATAAGAGAGGCAGAAAAGTCAGTGTTACAGGGACTCAGCAAGAGCAAGACTGGACTGGTTGGTGCTAGATCTGAAGATAGAAAGGGTCTGTGAAGCAAATAATATAAACAGCCTCTAGATGCTGGAAGAGGCAAGGAAAGATCTTATTTGAATATCCAGAGGAAGTGAAGCTCTGTTGACATTTTGATTTCAGACTTCTGCCCTCCAGAATTATAAGATCACAAATTTGTATTCTTTTAAGCCATCAAGTTTGCAGTAATTTGTTACAGCAGTAATCAGAACTTATTAGACCGATTCACTTGTTGATCTATGGTACCACTTCAAAAACATCCTTATTCATTGATCATTCTCAGTTACCACTCTACTATATGACTCAACAAGACCCATGGATTCTGCCTCCTAAATTGGTTATGCTCCCTTCTGGGTACCTCCTGAGATTGACCTTCATCCTGTGACCCCATCCTAGTCTCCTTGCATCTTCTCGGGTCATTCCTTCATCCAGCCTCAGTCAGACAAGGTCATTCTCCAAACTGCCTCAGAAATTCTTTAAGAAACATAAATCTAAATGCCTCAAGACTGGCTCAGTACAGAAAGAACAATGACAATCATCTTTCCTTTTCCCTAAAAATAAAAAGGTCTTTTTCAGTTTGTTATCATTCCCTTCTACCAAGCCACTGCTTCATCAGTGTGCAAGCACTAGCTCTGAGAAGTAGTACAAGAACAGCCAGTCTGGTATGACCCCTTTTTCTAGTGCCAAAAAGTAGAGTTAGGGCAAGAGAACATGTTGGTCCCAATTCCTTTACAGACGGGGACCCACTCAAAGCTACTACTATGTCACCCTACAGCTTTCTCCTCTTGGTTATAAAGAATTCTACTTTCTTTCAGTTCTCAGCATAGATAAACTTTTTACTTTCAAATTATTTTCATTTCTTTTCTCTGGCCCATCTCCAATTTCCTAATATTGTGTTTAAAATATGGAGCTGAAAATTAGACTTAAATATTGGCCTCATCAATGCTGAGCACAGTGAGTGGCTTAGTTCATGGTTCTCATATGCTCCATTTTGGTTAGTGCAATCCCAGATCACGTACACCTCTGATGACAGCCTTACATTGCTGAGTCACATCCTGAGTGACAGGTGAGAATAGCTTTTTACCTGCAGAATATTTACATGTCAATTCTGCTCTTTATGATGGCTAGGATCATAAAGATCATAAAGATGGCTATTTTTTTTTCCTAAAATAATAAAAGTTCATGTTTTTGCAAAGAGATATCTCATGCACTGACAGTATAGCTCGTCTTGACTTGATGTTCCAATCTGTAATTAGAATCATTAGACTCAAATCAGAGCTTCACAAAGTTCTCTAGCAGCTTTGTTTATTTTTAAACATGTTACATGTTTACGTGGGTGAATAATAATTCAGTTCTACTTGAAAATAAATACACTTAGTCCTCAACTATCAGTTGACACAATTTCACTTTAGAAGTCCTCAGCTCCAGAAATTATAATTTAGATTGTTTGGACACAGTTGTAAGGGTTATATTCTGATTCCATTAGCCTCTTTGTGTATTTCTTAATGCTGTAATAAGAAAGACACAGGTGAAGACAGAGGGTACTTTATAAGTTATCTGTTTTCCTGACAAAACAATGGAAATGGTTCTCCAGTGAAATGGGACAAACTGAATAAAAAACTTCACCTCTAATTGGCTCTTTGAAAAACAGATCTCAATCCATATTAAGTATGCTTGTTATTAAATTATGTAAATTAGTTAATTTCACTTTCTCACATTTACCTGGTAAAATTAAAACATACAAATATATTTAAAAATTTGTAACATACTTTAAAGACGGACTTAATATTATCTCATTAAAATACATAAATGAGTCATTTTGGAGTAAAAACAATCTGGATCACAGTATTAGATTATTCACTCACTATCAGATCAAAACCATCACACTACCCCCATCTCCATTTCTCTTATTTGATAAAGACAATCAGTAACCTCACTAATGCTTAGAATCTGTCTTCTTTCCTTCTTTCCTTTGTTGCATAACTGATAATCCATTCTTTAAAAGAAGAATAAGATTAAAATATAAGCTTGCAATATGCATCAGTATGACTTGTAGATTAGGGTCTGACGGTCCAACGTGAGGAAAATAAAGTTGAAATTTGAAGCCGAAAGTCCTACTTGAGCTTCCTGCCCCACAGCTACAGAGCTGCAGTCTCCTTAATGCATGAGATGGGCTGCATCAGTTTTAAGTTCTTGTTCTTGGAAGCTACATTCTGCTCAGAATTTCCATGAACAAATGACCAAAACAGATCTCTGGTGATGTAGATGGTGAAGGTGCATGAAGATCCTCCTCTCTCTAATTCTCCATTCCAGGAAACCTGCCCCAGCTCCACAAAACAAAAATTTTAAGCCAGTGGGCCCTTCTCAATTGTAACATCCCTATGTCTCCAGATAGGTGTGGATGAAGAAGAAGTTATATTTTAATGGCAGAGAGCACTGGACCAGATCTGAACTTCCAACCACTACTAGACTAAATATTCAGGAAAGCTGTTCCATCGCAAAATAAATTAACAACTTACACATAACAACTAATACATGAACAACTAACTTACACATAAACACACACTGCTGAGCTCTTTAGAAAATACAAGTCAACAAAAGATGGAAACTACTAACTAAAGCCAGAATGGTAACTAAGCCTGATGCTGGAACTCCCTTGAGGAAAAATGACTAAACCAGACAACCAAACTTTAGAAATTAATAAAGGGTGGGGAGAAGAGTCAGAGGTTTGTAGAAAAGCAGGACTGTTATTCCTGAGACTTTGAAAAGCATCTTTATATTAAAAGGAACCTCATACTCAATGAAAGTGAATACTAGACACCAAAAAGAGCCTGTTGCAGAGGAAATAAATAAGCTCACTTGTCCTTGCTTGATCTCAAGATAAAAACAAAATAATGATAGCCAGGTGCCAATGACTTGGGCTTATAATTCTAGTTATTTGGGAGTCTGAGATTGGGAGTACTGCATTTGAGGTCAGCCTAAGCAAAAAGTCAGCATGACCACATCTCAACCAAAGAAGTAAGACCCTATCTCAAAAATAACTAGAGCTGTAAAGGGGGCCGGAGGCCTGGCTCAACCTCTAGAACACCTGCCTAGCAAATATGAAGTTCTGGGCTCACACCCCAGTATTATGAAAATAACAATAATAATGATAATGATAATAATAGTCTCTCCTTTAATAGAGGGCCTGATCTCATTTGATATGGAGATCAAATTTGTATTGCTTGGGCTAATCAGAAAAACCCGGGGCAAATAATTAAATAAAATCTAGGTCCTAGATTCCCTCATGCCCCACTGAAGCATAGGAAAATCTATTCTAGAACAAAAACAGCATCATTAATACAGGTTCATCATAATTCCCACAAATTAGTCAAACATGAGCTCTCAATCAAATACTGCCAACTGCCTGTAAAGAATCAATCCCCACAACAAGCACCGAAAACCTCAGTGGCCTCAAACATTAGCATTTTCTGATATGGAGTACAAAATAGTTATGCAGCTAAATAAATAAATGAGAAAATATTTTCAAATGAGCAAAGAATAATTATCAAAAATGTTCAGTTATACCAAAAAAACAACAGAACAGGTATTTGGGAACAAAAGAAAGTGTGTAAACTACTACACACTTTAAAAAGACCAAGTGAACTAGAAGAAATGAAATCTGGATTGCAGTATGAAGAACAAAACAGAAAATGTGAAAGACAAAAACAGACATGAAGACCAGTGGAACAGAATAGAGGACCCAGATATGAACCCACACCACTATAACCACTTCATTTTTTACAAAGGTGCCAAAAATATATGATGGAGAAAAGACAGCCTCTTCAACAAATGTTGCTGGGAAAGTGGTTACCCATCTGCAAGAAACTGAAACTAGATCCACGTTTATCACCCTGTTCTAGTGCCAACTCAAAATGGATCAAGGACCTAAATATCAGACCTGAAATTCTGAAGTTACTACAGGAAGAAGCAGGAAACACTCTGGAACAAATAGGTACAGGCAAAGACTTCCTCAGTAGAACCCCAGCAGCCCAGCAACTAAGAGAAAGGATGGACAAATGGGACTACATAAAATTAAAAGCCTTCTGCACAACAAAAGAAATGGTCTCTAAACTGAAAAGACTACTCACAGAGTGGGAGAAAATATTTGCCAGCTACACATCAAACTGATAACCAGAAAATACAGGGAACTTAAGAAACTAAACTCTCCTAAAATCAATGAACCAATTAAGAAATGGGCAACTGAACTAAACAGAACTTTTCAAAAGAAGAAATTCAAATGGCCAAAAAATACATGAAAAAATGCTCACCATCTCTAGCCAAAAAGGAAATGCAAATCAAAACCACACTAAGATTCCACCTCACCCTGTTAGAATAGCCATCATCAAAAACACCACCAACAACAAGTGCTGGTGAGGATGTGGGAAAAAAGGAACCCTAATCCACTGCTGGTGGGAATGCAAGCTGGTGCAACCACTCTGGAAAAATATTTGGAGACTTCTTAAAAATCTAAACATAGACCTACCATATGATCCAGCAATCCCCTGGGGATATACCCAAAGGAATGCAACACAGATTACTCCAGAGGCACCTACACATCCATATTTATTGCAGCACTATTCACAATAGCCAAGTATGGAAACAACCAAGATGCCCCACTACTGATGAATGGATCAAGAAAATGTCATACTTGTACACAATGGAATTTTACTCAGCCATGAAGAAGAATGAAATCTTATCATTTGCAGGTAAATGGATGGAACTGGAGAACATCATTCTGAGCGAGGTCAGCCAGGCTCAGAAGACAAAAAATCATATGTTCTCCCTCATATGCGGACTTCAGATCTAGGGCAAGTGCAGCACTGTGGTTGGACTTGGATCTCAAGACAAGGGGAGAACACATACCGGAGATAGAGGAATAGGTAGAAAACCCAAAACATGAAAGCATTGGATGTCCCCACTCCAGAGGAACTAATACAGAAACCTTAAAACGACAGAGGTTATCATGAGCAGGGGATCAGGAACCAAGGTAAAGATCAGTTAGAGTTGAATCAACATGGGTCATAAAACATGGGTACATGAAAGCAATAGCAGAATCCTTCTGTACAGCTATCCTTAACTCAACTAGCAAACACGCTTTGTCTTTCTTATTATGCATATGTCCTTTCTTCAACAAAATCAGTGATAAGGGAAGAATGGGACCTGCCTGAAACTGAGGAGGGGAGAGGGGGAAGGGTGGGGGAGGGGACAGGGTAGAGAAATGACCCAATGTATGCACATGTGAATAAATGAACAAAAAAATAAAAATGAAAATAAAGAAAATGTGAAAGAAAGGCCCTGAAACATGGGCTACAGAAAATGAGAAGAAACACACTGCAACTAAAGTTGTCTTAATTGAAAGACACAAGAGATCAAATAAAAACATGGCAAAAGTAAAACCGACAAAGGAAATTTTGTAGACTACACAGAGAATGTCTGTATATTAAAGGGTAAAAGCAACCCAACAGAGAAATGGGCAATTGTCAGAAAAAGAATTTCAAAGAAGAGGAAATGTAAATTCCCAATAAACTTATAAGGAGATGCTCAAATAGTGACCAAGGAAACATAAATTTAAAGCACAAGATACTCAAAGTTTACAGGAAACTAGAAAACTTATAGTTTCCATGTATTACAAGGACATCGAGCACTAAAAAAATTAAAATTTGTATAGCCATATTGGAACAGAATTCATCATTTTGAAGATGCACATACCCATTGACTAATCATTGAAATGAATAAGTATATTCCCCAGAGAAACACTTGTACCTGTGCAGCACAGACTCATACAAGGAGGGTCTGGAAGGAAAAAGAAAAACAGAATCCAACTATGAACAACTCAAATGATGCTGTCAAAAAATCATTAAAAACTTTTGGACTATAACACTATAGAATATTTCACAGCAGTGAAAACTAATGAAATGCTGCTACACAAATCAATACAGACAAATCTCAGGAAAATAATGTTGAATTTAAGATAAAAGCAAAACACCGTATGATTCCATCCACATAAAACTTCACAAACATATAAAACAACATTTTTGTCCACAGATGCATATGTGTATGGTAAAAACACAGACAGAACGTTAAACCACAAAGAGTAGCTCAGTAGGAGAAAGAGGACAAGGGAGCCAACTGGAGAGGGATTGTGTAGGAGGCATTCCACTGGTTAGTAATGGGCTCCTTTTGCTTTTTAGCTGGATAATGTTAGGGAGGTGTTTTATTAGTCATATGCAAATACATGTGATGTGCTTTGTTTTATATGCATGAGATGTTTCAGTGAAAGTACTAAAATTCATAAAAGAGCACTGGCTTGGGGAGAGGGCAAGATGGAGAACTCCGCAAAGTTTGCTTTGGCTCCCTCCCACCTGTGTCTTTTCTTGACCTGCAGGGCATCTCTTACAGTTCCCATCAATGAATGCTGTCAAAGGATTATGTGATAATCATGGTTTTTCCAAGTTAAAGTTTGAAGGAACTTCTGAAGTCAAAAGAACAGCTTTGGTTTTTATGTATAAGCTCCTACCTACCCACCAGGTTTCACCTTCTCACAGAAGACCCCACACCTCACAGCTCCACATGGGGGAAGTGACTGTAGGACTGGCCCCTAGATCCTTTCTTTACAAGGCTTCCCAGAGCCTCTGCTAGATGGACAATTACTCCTGACCACCATAATGTTCTGAATATATTTTTCAGGGTGCATAGTTCCTAATCACTCATTTTAGCTGAGAAACAATCACTTAAACATCGTCTTGATTAGATATGTGAAAGGAACCAATGTATGTAAGTTATGTTGCAGTTTAAATGTGACTTCATAGTTTTAGAATTGTTATTGTATGACACTTAATTAGTATGCTCACTGAAGCATACAGTCCCTATAAGCCTAACTTATCAGGGCATACTACTATAGATTACAGTCTTGAGCATCTGGGACAGGTGAAAGTATGTGATTCAGTAACTTAGGGAACCCTCATGTGATTTTACTTATAGATGAATTTAAATGTCATCATAACATCTGGGGTTTGAACTCAGGGCCTCACTCTTTCTAGGCAGATGCTCTATCACTTGAGCCACACCACCAGCCCCATCACATTTTTAAAATAAAAATGAACACAGAAACAGAACTCCAAGAAATAATAATAGCGAAGACTAGGTCACTTGATGCTAACAACATTTGTTCTTGCCAATAATATAATAATATCTATTAGTATGTGATTTAAGTTAATTCCTCAAAATTAGTTAAGTTGGATTTTCAATGTTTTTATATCACTATGAAAAACTTATGGTATAGACTTTTTTCTATGCTGAAAATGCAATCTTAATGAATACATGAAGGAAGGAAGGAAGGAAGGAAGGGAGGGAGGGAGGGAGAGAGGGAGGGGAGAGAGGAAATTACAATTTTTCTAAAGAGCTTACAGGACCTAGCTAAACCAATATAACATAATGAATTGACATTTGCCAGCTTTCTAATCCCCATGCAGAGGAAGGGCCCTGAAAATACTCATATTATCACAAACTCACCTACAGTCAAATTTGGATCTGATAAAGTCAATAATTCTTCAGCACACTACAGATCTATCTCAAGTAGAAGTTGCTTTATAATTATTACTTTGCCAGCTACCCAAAAATAGTTTCAGAAATTGCTGACATTATACTTAGTAGTCTACATCCTTGAAATTCTCAAAAATATTAGTAATTATTTTAACAGTTACTCAGCAACAATGTTTGGCTAGTGTTTCTTTCATGTATTAGCAGAAGAAATGTCAGCTAATTCCAAGAACTGTAATTGGATTAAAATTTTTGCTAATAATTACTGCGGATGCAAACAGTGGCCTAGGGTCTGATAAAGACTGCTGCCTGGGGTGACTTCATCATCTATTTTCCTTTCTGTGGTTTTGTAGACTGTCACCACCGGCAACAAAGCAGTTCTGTTGGTTTGCCTACAGTGCATCCTCATACCTACATACTTCCAGGGAAAAGGACCAAAAATGAAGAAACAATTTCATAGCCTTACTTGTGGATAGGATCAGAAATAAGTGGGGGTGAGGGTGAACAAAGAGTGAGTCTGAAAGACACTGTAGAAGGACGAGAGTCCTTCCAGGTTTCTGTGGCAGCTGCAACTTCCCAACTTTGTTTTCTTTGTTAATTTGTCTGCAGGGAAACCCCTAAAACAAAACAAAGCAAACAGCCCTTCAAAGCTCACCTGGAGGATACCCACTTAGCAAGAATCAGAAAAGATGGGAGCAGCCACCAAGGTACCCTCCCCTTGGAGGACCAATTTGCAGTTCTACTGCCTTCCAACCCCTATAAAATCGCTTTGGATAATTAATCTTGCATCCCTCAATGGAAGATCTTGGAGTATTTAAAATGCAATTCATAACAAGGCTGTTTAGTAATGCAGCCTTTCAAACACCTAGTCCTTCTCTTGTTGTCAAATCTATGACCTGTTTGATACAGAAGTTACTGAGCAATGGAAGGTCAACTAGTTGAATCACACCAGAGTTTGGTCAGGTAGATGTGCCCCACCTGATTGAGTCTCTTCCTAAGCCTAACAATAATAAGCCTCCGTGAGCTTGGTTGAGGGAAGGAGTGTGGCACTGCAAGGAAAAAGGCAGAGGAAATTCTTCCAAGATGCATAGATACACCCAATCAAATATCTCTGGCTCTCTTTGCAATCTGGAATGCAGAATCCAGGAATGTAATACAATTCTTTAAATACAGGATTTAGATTGTCAGCAAGTGTGAATGTCAGTGATAAAACCAGAACCTGGGTTGGGTCTACAACCTGAGGTCAAGTACATCTTTTCATATAGATGGTAAGCTAGACAATGCCTGCATGATAGAATAGTGTGAATGAAGATTAGTCTGTACACACACACATACATACACACAAAACAGCATCTTCATATAAGGAGAGTTCAATTTGTATAAAAGAATGTGTTTGAGAATTATAGGCCATGGAGCAACAATTCCTGAATTATTCTTTTGTTTGTTTAGCACTTCAGTTCAAAAGGCTAATAGTACTTTGTTTAAACTGTGGGAAGAGGAGACTGGCACTGACCTAGGACCCATAACATCCAATCGTCAGCTTGTACAGTAGGTGCTTAGGATGTGTCAGGCCCTGTACTGCCATCCATTTACCATCTCTCTGAATTTTCATGACCACCCTGAGGAGGAGGGCTCCATTTTATACGTGAAGAAACAGAGGATGAGAGACGTAGCCTAACAAGCCCATGGTCCCACAGCTAGCCGTCAACAGAGCCAACCTTCACACCAGGCCTACCACCACCCTACACTCACACCTGCATCAGCATTCACTGCGAGATGGTGCATGTGGATGTCAGTCACATAAGGGCTTTAGTCTCCCTGCAAGAGCACCCGTGACAACGAGTACCACTTGGCTGAAGGCCTTGGGTTTGTGGCCACACCCACCATGGCTTTCACTCTGACATTCAGATTCCCTGAGATGTGGCTTGGTACCACCTGAGCATGTGGAAAACAAAAATTGACCTGCTGCCACCAGAGGAGGGATTCCTCTAAAGGGCACCAGCCAATCCTATATCCCCTCGCCACCTGTGGCTGTTTTATTTTATTTCATGTTTACATTCTCTTTTATTTCTAATTCACACATGACAAGTGTCTATATTTATGGGGTACAGTATGATGTTTTAAATACATGCATCCATGGTGTATAATCAAATTGGAGTAATTAGCATGTCTTTCACCTTAAGCATGTCTTTGCAGTGAGAACATTCAAAGTCCTCTCTACTGGCTATTTTGAAAGATACATTATTGTTAACTGCAGTAACCATACTGTGTAATAGACCACAACTTGTTCTTCCTCTCTAATGGTTACATGTACCCACTGACACCCTCTCCCCTGCCCTCTTCTGCCTCTGGTGACCATTACTTTCAGCATCTATGGAATGAACGTTTTTAGATTCCACATAAAGCAAGGTCATGCAGCATCTATCCTCCTATGCCCAGCTTATTTCACCTAATACGATGAGTTTTATCTCATTCTATTCCATGTACATAGAACATACCTGCCATTGCAGAGTTCTATTAAATGAAGAGCTTTTGCCCAGAGAGCCCATCTGGCTTAATTCTGCAGAGACCCAAGGAGGTAAGAAAGTCTTACCTCAGAGACCCTTCCCTTTGATGCTATAGCCTTGGGAGAACCTACAGGCACTAGGAAGGCTATCAAGGTAAAAAGCTTGGTTTATCGGAAAGGTAGGTGGAGAGAGAGGGAGGGGCAGCTTTCTGGATCTCAGCTGTTTCCCAGGGGTTAGACACACTGCTAGGGAAAAACATGACTCCTCAGGGAAGAGACAACACCATACCTAGGTCAGAGTGGGGGCTCAGCATACTGTTTTATTGGGACTACACAGTGAGACTGGAACCTAGGACCCAACTAAGGCAAAGGTCTGTGAAGATATAACTATATGGTGGAATAAGGTCTGGTAGGAGAGTTCCTGTATTTACATTGCTTCTCCTGTCTGCTCCTTTCTCTTGATTAGCTAACTTCCTAATCGTATTTGAAAACATTTATTCTTCTTTTTCTTTCATCCACCAGTCACCAGCAAAAAAATATAGCTGCAATAAATATTTCATCTCCTTTATATATTAGATCTTTATGTTCTTTGTCCTTTGCACACATTAAATGAACATTAAATGTTTTTTTCTTAAGAACAACTGCTTCTGTAACGAGCATTAGGACCCTCAGTTAACATTCTTCCAGGGGTCAAGGGACCAATGTCAAGGAGAGGTTAAACTTTTGACCTTTATCAGAGGTATTCTCACAGGAAAAGACGAATAACAGATTTGTTGCATAAAATAAAAACACTTGTGAAAATTAAATTCATTTATAAAATATATATGTATGTGTGTGTGCATGTGTGCATGTGTGTGGAGGGATGTAGATGGGCTAGGGATGAAGTTTAGTGGTAGCACACTTGTCTAGTATATGCAAGATCCTGGTTTAAGATCCATAGAAAAAATGTATATACAATTTTACTTGCTAAAAAGACCTATAATCAAGGCAAAGGTCTTTTCTTAAAGCAACTGACTTTAGTGATCACTTGCAAGTTAGTATCTGTTCTTTTCTTTACCAATCATTAGCCCAAATGGGTACCTACACCGTGATATGAGAAAATAAAGCACTTATGTAGACACTTTTATGCTGTGTTGTCTCAGTTACCTAATATATTTATATTAATTGACTCTACAAGTTTCTCTGCAAAATGTACGATTTATACATTCATATGGAAAGGGATGTGAGTTTTCACATATGGCTTAAAAATGCACTTTAGGAACAACGATGTTCTACCCAATTTTCACTCTCTCCCAGCTAAACTCAGTCTCTGAACTTTAAAAAGATTTTCTCAACTGTTAAGGACAAAAAAAGATATGCCATTATATATTCACATCTGAGCATGTTAATACAGACATTGAACATCTGGGCAGGAGAGAAAGGGCCTATTTGGAAGCTTGCAGCCTTGGTGACAGCTCAAGTGTAGTCTCCCACACAGTGCAGTCTTTGCCCATCCACTTTTCTACCACTACAGTCCTTCCATTTTTAGCAATTTTAAAACAACAGTCATCACAGTGAGTAATATTTGTGGGTGGGAAGTAAGCTCCTTGGGATGTTTCTCTTGCCACTGTCCTACTTTAACCCCTATAAGTAGGACAAATCCTTTCCATTTGCACTGCTGCAGATAAACTCTTTTTGATGAAAATGGTGGGGAAAAGAGTCACCACTGTTTTTGTTGCAAGGCAGCATCCTTTCTGTAGGTTCAAGATTTTATCACTGTTCTAAAGGACATACAACAGTAGTAATTACAGTTTCCATGTAGTAACCTTTTCTTATGTTAGTTATGCAATATGCTTCAGACACCCCATGCTTAACATATTCTTCATAACCACCTATAAAGTTAGTGTTAACATTTAGGTCATAGACTAAATATGAAGAGATGTAGGACAACATTCACTCAGCAAACACATACCAAGAGCCTGCTGTGTGGCAGGCTCTGTGCCAGGCACCAGCAATACAATACAAAAAATTACAGCATATCCCTGCCCTTGTGGACCTTACCATCCATTGACAAGAAAGGGAAACAGCCAATGTGAGACAGAGGTGGGTATGGGACCTCAAAATAAAATCAAAGCCTGAGATATGACCAACATCTACACCAGAAGCCTGGAGACCCTTTGACTCACCACCTCCTGCAATGCACTATGCATCCACTCCACCAGCAAATCATGTTGGCTCTGATACAAGATGAAACTTGACTAGAAGAACATCTCCATAGCCTGCCTGGTCCAAACCATGACCATCTCTGACTTGGATTATTATATCAGCAACTAACGCATCTCCCAGTTTCTAGCCTTTTGTCTGCTCAGTTTGTCCTCAGGAGAGCAGGGTCTCGTTAAAATGCTTGGTCACATCATGTCACTCTGCTACCGCAAACCATGCAGTCTCCCATTTTACTCTGAAAAGAGTCAAAGTCTGCAAAAGGTGGGTCCTTCATTTCTGGCCTCATGGGCTCATTGCTTCCCCTCACTTCTAAACATGTATCCATAGTTCCCTCTGCCAAGAACATTTCCCCTGGATAGCTGCATGCTTGCTCCCTCACTTTCCCTGGTTTTCAAATGTTGCCATTTCAGCACAACCCACCCTGATCACTGTATTATGATGGCGACCCTCCCCTCCATTCTCCCTTCCCTGTGTTATTATCCTCTACATTACCCATCATCACCAGGCATACTGTATATTTTACATACTTATTCTGTTTAGTAGATACCTCTCCTACCTCTCCCCAACTCCACAGAGCTGATTGCATCCATTTCTTCCCAGTTCTCATTCACTGACATCACATTGGTATCCCAAAATCTGCTGTGATCAGCATACATTACAAACCTAGTTTTTATTGTTTGTTTTTCCTCAAAGCCAAATTATTCACACACTGCTCTCTTTTAAAAATATCTAGTGGGCCTGCCTCCACTAGAAAATACACATCATGGCAGCTGGGTTCCATGCTTTCTGCACAGCACCTATGGTGCTTGCCATGTCACAGGGGCAAGATAAGTACTTATTAAGCAGGTTGGAAAAGCAGCAGAACTCTAAACCTTGATTTTTCAGAGCTGCTCTAAGTATCTTCTCTGGTTCAGAAGGCTTAGTATTTCCCCAAGCTGACTCCACCTATCCGTAAGAGGGTTCCTCTCCACCTCATGCGTAGAAGACCTAAGGACTACCTGTACATCTGAACATACCACTAATCAACAAAAGGCCAAATTGGGAAAAGCAAGACAAAACTGGTTTTTCACTTTTATTGTAACTTGCTAAAACAAATATTAAACTGCAGATAAGCTGTGTACGGAGTTGTCAGAGCTATAGAAATATTTATTAAAATTGAGGGAAATCTTTAACGAGACTCCTTCAAAGTATGCTGTTTAGAATGTAAAACCATTTTTTTAAGGATTCAAGGAACAGTTTAAGAGGCTCTGAAGGAAACAGGAAAGAAAGGAGGGCCAGCAGCAAAAACATGTTATTTTTCCAGGTACACTGCAGTAATGCTGTTGAGTGAAACATCTCCATCAGAGAGAATAGTGCTGACCCACTTTGAAGTGTTAATAGGGCCTCAACCAGATGTAAGTAGAGTGTTGGCGAGCTTGGGGAACACTGTGGAGGAGGCTGGAATTCTGGGAGGAAGGTGGGGGGATTTGTAAGAAAGACAACAGAATCACAGCAGTGGATTCAGTGTATCAAGAGCATATTCAATTCCTGCTTATTGCATTCAGAGGTTCCTTCTTTTATTAAGGAAGTTTTCTGTTTTTCCTTTCGTTGCAGTAGTCAGTAAATTCCTTACAATTTTCCTAATTTTCAAGTGTAGTAGGTTAACCCATTCTCAGGGGCAAAGCTGCCAAAGGTCAGTGTGGAAAGAGAGAGAACCCTGGCCTTATGTGAATATGTGCTTATAAAACCCCACTACATAAGATGCATTGTTTCATATACTCTGATCAATAATTCTGTAGAGTAGATATTATAATACTCACTTTACAATTATGGAAACCAAAGCTCACAGGGGTTGCCACTCACCACTGAAGTGAATATTGTTATTGATATTCTAGTACTCAGACACAAGACCATCCTGCTCTTTGTGGCAGATGACAGATTCTCTTTGAGGACAGTTTGGTCTCTCTAAGGGTGAGTGTTAAGCCTAGGTAGAATAAAGGATGCCTTGGCCAAGGCTCAAGTATGGAATCCTCTGGACAGTCTAGTGTCCTCATGCAGGTATTATTGAGACAAGTCTCATCTTGACCTGAGAGTGTTGCAGGAGGCTTAGGACTGGCAGTACCCAGTCATGTGCTAAGATCATCCAGGAAAAGCAGGAAGATGCAAAATGGTAGGAAATAATCCCTTGATGTAACACCACCTTTCCAATATTTCCCTCCATTAAATGATCCTGAAAAAAAATTTTTAGAAACATTTTCCTCATCATTAAAGACACTTTGGTAATTGAATTCTGTGCTCTTTTTTCAGTGTAGGCTTGAACTTAGGGCCTTCCAAGTGTTAGAAAAGCACTGCACACTGAACTACATCCCAGCCCAACTAACTGAATTCTTAATTCAATATATAAAACATCACCTCATTTTAAAGGTTAAGGGCTTAGAATGGGCAAGAACATGGGTACAATGATGGGACATTTCTGGTTGAGTTTTCCTGATAAAAGGAACACTAGTTCTGCAAAAACAAACAAAAAACCCACTAATTTAATGAAGAGATGAAAACCTTCCTAGAATACATTTACTGGCATACACTTTCTTAAAAAGAGTATACTGATTATTTTGCACCTTTACCTTGGTGTCTTATAGTCATCTTTATGAACATGTGCTGGGTCACAGCATTAAGCACAGCTGCAGTTAGAAATGAGTCTGGCATGGAAGTTGAGGGCTACTGATCACTCAGGTCAACTAAGAACTACCTTCTGCTTTTCTGAATAGTATGGATGGAAGGATGGGTGGAAGATGGATGGATGGATGGATGGATGGGTGGGTGGGTGGGTGGATGGACTGGGTGGATGGATGGATGGATGGATGGATGGATGGATGGATGGAGGGCTGGATGGATGGATATGTGAGTAGGTATATGGGTGGAAAGGTAGACAGATGGATGGGTAAACAGACAGATAAATAAACAGATATAAACATCTCCACATCAGTTTCCCTTCTGATCTTCCGGTCTTTTCCATTTCTTCCTAGCCCAGATACAAACTAAAGACCAGCTTTACAACTAATGTGCTTTGAACAGGAACAGAGCTGCCAGGAGCCATCACTGAGTACAGGTGACAGAGTGGAAGCCTTCTCCTGTTGAGCTCCCTGCAGTAAATGCTACTCCCTGTTGCTCACCTCTTCTAACCTTATTGTCAGCTACCCACCTCTCTCTCCTTACCTGAATTTCTACCCTCCTTGTACTGCCCCTTATCTAATCTCTGCCAATTATTGTTATCCATCACTCTCTCTCTTCTTCTCAAATTACCAAGTGTACTGACATGCCCAATAGAGACCCTCTCACAGGGAAGGCACTCAATGTGAAAGCCTCATTGCCTACACTGTATAGCCCAATATTTTATCTGACATTTTTCCCAGTCTCTGCATACTTTTGTGATCAAGTTGATAAATATAGATACAGCTTCTCTTTATGGTCAGCAAACCAACAAATCACAATCCATTACTTTCCATTTGTATATATCTGTGAATAAGGGTTTTCTCTTTCACTTCTGCATGAAATGTTCATTATGCTTATCTATACCTTAGTAACTCATTTGTAACTTTAGATCTTAAAAGTTCCTTACTATTTTCATGAATTCTTTCCACCCAGTGGTTCTAATGTAATGAAGTTTCTGTTGGCTTTATTTATATTTTTATAAATAGTTTATCTTTGTGAATGATAAATAATGCTGGGTCTGAGTTAGGTTGTGGTGGACATAGAATTTCAGCTTTCTAGAGACCGCATCACCGTATTCTGATGCTGAAGTGAACAGGCCCACAGATGAGATGAGACCTAAGACTCAAACCTAAAATGCAAAGCACTTATAAAGTACCACACATGCAGCTTCTGATTGCTTTTCTCCGTGTAACTTCTCACTTGCAAGGGAAAAAATGCTAGTTCTTATTTGTAACATGAACTGTGCTATTTTGTTTTAATCTCCTTGCAGACTCTCATTAACACTTGCACTCATATTCTGATTGCATTGAAAAGTGGTAACTTACTTTATTGGCAAAAGAATTAATATAAGGGGCATCAACACAAAGATTCAAAATGACCACTACAAATGTAGGAAAAGCATTCATCCTCTATACTCTTCAGGACTTCATTTATGTCTTAGGTTCCAACATTATCTGTTGGAACATTAATTTCTATCCTGCCAGTTTTGAAATTTTGTACACTGTCAGTATAGGAAAATCCATTTATTTATTTATTTATTTATTCATTCATTCATATTTATTCATTCATTCATTCATTCATTCACTCATCCATTCGTTCATTCATTCATTTCATTTATTTATGACACATGGTCTCACCAGCCCATCCTTGTCTTGAATGCACCATCTCACTGCCTCTACCTAAAAATGGGTGCTGGAATTATAGGTATCAACCATCACACCCAGTCCATTTCATTTTGATCCATTCCAAACTTACATGGCAGATTCCCAAATGCTGGAGACAGCAAAGCACCTGCTTTTAGCACACATCAATCATCTGCCCTGCCCAGCAGGACACGGTCTACATACTTCCCCAACGTGATATTATACAGTCAAAGTGCTCATGGCATTTGTATAATGTTTTTGCAACATTTTTCAGGTGATAAATTGATTTTAGCTTTCTCACAGGGAAGTGGATTTTAGGTTTCACAGGGAACCATCTAATCACATGCATGCGAGTACTTTTCTTGTGCTCTATTCAACTGTGAATATTGGATGTTATACCCAAGTTCGCACACTCTCTCTCTCTCATGTGTGCCCTCTCTCTCTCGTATCTACGCCTCTCTCTGTTGCACATTCACATGTATACTAAACCTGCCAAACTGAGCCTGAATCACGTGCATGCCCAGAAAGACTAAAGATTTAATACCCATTCAAACTAACATTGTTCATGCATCAACTCAACATTTATGAAGTGGAGTTGGCCAGTTGGATAGGAGAAGTATACATTTCTTTATGCTTAGCTATAAGGGTCAGTCCAGGCACTGAATGACTATACCATTTTCATTTGCTTTCACCTCTTTCATTTCACAATTTTTTGATTTCTCAGTATGGGACGGCATTAGTTACACACACCCACACACTTCGGAGGAGAAAGGTAGCTCATACAGATATAATTACAAAGTTAAAAAAACAGATTTCCAAGTCCATTTGCTTCTTTCTTTCAAGTTAAAACATTTCCTACACTTCCATTCAACTGAGTTTTCATTTTATGATTTACCAAACCACGTAAAATCTTGGAACGCATGCCAATGACTTTTAAATTTAGATATTAAAAATAAATCACTCATTGCCAATAAAAACCTATATAAAATACTGCTTAGGGTAAAAATATCTACTGGCAGTGAACTGTCAAATTCCTAAACTAGGAAGTTTGCGAGGCTTATTGCTGCACTGTGCAAAGTACTCAATATTGAGAGTTCAAGGTGAGCATGGTAGCTACTCAGAAGTCAGAGGTAGGAGAATTGTGTTTGAGGCAAGACCAGGGAAAGTTAAATAGACCCTATCTCAAAAACAAGACAAAACAAAAGGGCCTAGAGTGCAGCACAAATTGTAGAGTTCTTGCCTCGCATAGGCAAAGTGGTGGATTCAATCCTCAGTACCTCCTTTTAACAATGCCAGTGATTTTTTGATGTTGCTATGAAAATGTTCAACAGTGGCAACAATTCTTATTGTTATCTCTTTCCTGTCCCTTCAGAGGGTTATAATAAATTTTGCTTGCCAATTGCCTAAGTGCTACATGTAGAAACCTGAGTTAGCAGGTGCCATGTTTCCCATTTTCACCAATAATAATCTGGGACATGAAACCCATGGAAACTGTCGTTCCCTAATTCAGCTCTCTTCTCCCAGACACACACATCACATGCAGCCATAGAGCCATCTGTCAGGCATCAAGAATTACAATTTCTTAGAAGTAAATGCTTAAAACTTAGATATACTCTGAAGGATGTGAAAGAAGAAACTTGTAACCATGACTCCATCACACATCTGGTTCTGCCTTGTCAAGATGTCCGAATGCATCAGTCATCACAGATTTATTTCTAATGAGAGAAATCAAGTCACAACCCACACAGTCTCAAAGGGCTACTTAGATGATGATGAAGACCTATGATACTCCCTAGAGTATGGCTGACTCCCCAACCTTATTAAGAATATAGGTTTCTGACATTTTAAATATCTTATGTCAGTGATTTTAGCCACCTGGGGAAAACCATGTTGCACCATGTAATTTAAGTTATTTCAACAAACTGAGTACAGTCTTAAATCATCACTGCTAATGCATTCTAGCAATGCTTCTTTGGAAGAGGCACATTGCACAACAGTGCTGGCAACCATAGAATGTGACTTAACAATCAATTACTTGCATACTTTGCAAAACAAGGAGGCCTCTCAGCAGCTGGGAGCTTTGCCCAGGCCTGGACTTGCCCCTGGCATGGTACCTTACTCTTCTTCCTGAATTCCAGCAATGTCACATTGCCTTCCACCCTGCCTCATAAATGCAGATTCCCCACATGCTCTCCAAGACTCTGATGGCACACTCAGGACACTTTTGTTCTTTTGATCAACTCTGCAGGGTTTTTTCAGATATTCAAATTTAACTTAGTCCACAGTCATCTTTACAAATGAATTTTAATACTATCCTATGAAAGAGTTCTTGGTAATGTTTTGTGGGCAGAGTTGATGAGGGGTGAACAAAGGAAAAGAAGTCAGAGGAAAACCATTTCAACTACTATGGGAGCTGGTCTCAGGAAAGTAGCCAAAGAGCAGGCAGAGGCTTCAGAGCAAGATGGTAACAGTCACAGCCAGGAAGGGCATACAGTAGATCTCACAGTTACCAGCCCAGCTGACAGGAGGTGAAAATGTTAACAACGAACCATTGGATTTACCTTGTAGGGATTATAGACCCACTCTTGGGAGTCACTAACATCAGAGGGCCACATCTGAGACATAGAGCCTTTCTCAATGATGAGAAAGATCAGGAAGGGAACTGGATTTTCACTGACAGAGAGATCTAAATGAATAGAAATACCATATTTGTTGGGGCCCCAACTGTCATCAGCTATAAAAGGAAGATTTTTTTTTTTCATGAAAGGCTTAGAAATAGAAATTTGGGTACTTTCCAAAAAAAACATAGTGAAAGCAGATTTTTATGGCTCCTGGAAAGTTTTTACTCAAGATTTGAAAATTAATGTTTTTTCCTCCAGGGGAACTTGTATAAAATTTTAATCTGCTAGCCAATTAATTCTCATAAATTGTCCTCAGTGTTTTTCTCACTGAAACTGTCATGACCCAATTCCCAAATTAAGTCAGTTACATTGATAGAGATAAGTCTGTGACTTCTATAGCTCGGAGCTTGGTCCTGTGAGCACCATCCAATGGGCTCCATCTTATTTTATCTATCACTGCCTTTTACTCACCTCTTTTATACCACCAATGAAATTTACTCATAGGTGCAAATTAGTATTAAGCCTCACATTGTATACTGAATATTTCTAAGCAATAAAAAATGGGTTTAAGAAACAGTTTATTGATAAGTATGGAGGTAATGCTTGTTCATTAGCTCAATTTAGGCATTTCACAACATATTTCAAAAACGGTTATGCATGACAAATGTATACAATTTTATCAATTATAAATATTTTTCACAAGAATTTATATGAGCTAATAACCAGGTTGATCACAAGAGAATACCTTAATAAATTTTATCATTTGCTAATCCATATTCAAAAGTTCATCACTTTTTTTTAGTCAAGAATAGTTTCTCAGAAGTCTATTATTTATGACAATAAAATGGCTCACACTGCTAACAGGTATAAGATTTCTTTTAGGATGGTGAAAATTACATTATTATAGTTGTTGCACAACTTTATGCATGCACTGAAAACTACTGAGTGTATACTTTGAGTTGTATCATATGTAAATTACCTTTCAATAAAGCTATTTTTAAATGACAACACCAAAAGTGATTTTTTTTGAAAAGCTGACCAAAATTGACAAACCTTCAGCAAGATTAACAACAACAAAAAAGACTAAAATAAATAAAATCAAAAATAAAAGAGAAGGCATTATAACTGATGCCACAGAAATAAAAAGATGAAGAGACAGCTAAGAAACTTGAATCAGTAATCAAAATCCTCTCAATAAGATCCCAGAACAAGATGAGTCCAATGATGAATTCTACCAAATACTTGAAGAACTAATGCCAACCCTTCTTAAACACCTCCAAAACATTAAAGAGGATGGAACACTTCCAGGCTCATTTCATGAAGCCAGCACTTCTCCTATCCCAAGCCCAGACAAGGACACTATGAGAAAAGAAAACAAAGGGCCAACATCACTGATGACTACAGCGGCAAAACCCTCAATAAAATCATAAGAACAAATTGAACACACATTGCAGCATCAGACACCGTGACCAACTGAGACTTATCCCTGGGGTGCTAGGATGGCTCAACATACAAAAACCATTCATTGTGAAAATACTTCATTAAAGGAATAATGGATTAAAAATCATGTGGTCATCTCAAGAGATGAAAAATATTTGAAAACATTTAACAACCTTTCATGACCCAAGAGAAAAGAAAGGTCATTAAATTAGATATAAAAGGAAATTAATATAATTAAACCCATGTATTAAAAAGCCACAGGTACTATCATACTCAATGGTGAAAAACAAAGTTTTCATCTAAGACCTGGAATAATGCAAGGATCCCATTCTTGACACTTACTCAACAGAGTACTAGGAATCCTAGCTAAGACAATTAGGCAAAAAAATAAATAAAAAGCATCTAAATAAAAAAGGAAAATAAATCATCTGTGCTCTCAGATGAGGTAAAACTTATATTCAGAAAAATCCCAGGAATTCCACAAAAAAAAGTTAAAATAGATTAATTCAATATAGTTTCAGGAGACAAAAATCAGCACTCAAAAATCACTTATGATTCTATATACCAATAGCAATCAATCAAAACAGAAAATAATCCCACTTACAATAGCATCAAAAATATTTACAAATAAACTTAATCAAGGAGGTGAAAGACTTCCACACTAAACTACAAAACAGCATTGAAAGAAATTAAAGACATAAATCAATATAAAGATACCCAATGCTCATGGAATGGATTATTAATATTGTTAAAATGCCCATATTATTGAACTATATACAGAGTCAATACAATCCCTATCAAAATCCAAATGGTATTTCTTGTAAGAAAAAAATCCTAATATTTATATTAAATCATAAGTGACCCTTCAGAGCCATATTAGTCTTGAGAAAAAACAACAAAGCTAGAGAACTCATACTCCCTGACTCCAATACATGTTACAAAGCTATAATAACCAAAACAGTATAGTATTGTCATAAAAATGGATGTATAGACCAATGGAACAGAATAAAGAGCTCAAAATGAACCCATATATTTATGGTTAAATGATTTTGAACAAGAGCTCCAAAAATACACAATGGGGAAGGACAGCCTATTCAATAAATAGAGAAAATGTAGCCACATGCAACAAAATGGAACCGGACAACATACACACACACACACACACACACACACACACACACACACACACACACACACACACACACACACACACATACACACACACCCCAACCTAAGATGGGTCAAAGACTAAAATAAAAGAATTAAAGTCATGAAACCAAGAAGGAAACACACAGAAAATCTTCACAGCATTGGTCTTGGCAATGATTTCTTGAATATGACACCAAAAACACAGCAAAGGAAACAATCAACAGTGTGAAAAGGTAGTTGACAACATGGGAGAAGATGTTTTCATTTTCCACATTCATCCATTCACTTCATTTGGAGTTTAGTGTGCTGTATGTATGTATATGTAATTTGAGTGGCCCTATAACTTAAGGAACTAGAACTCATAATTTGAAAGCTCTTCAAACAGAAATTTCCAGACCCATTTTGCTTAACTTTTCTTTTGCTTTTTGATCTTTTGTTGTTGTTTTGTTTCTTTGTGTTTGGTTATTTGAGACAAGTCAGGCTATATAGCCCAGGCAAGCCTCAAACTCACAGTCCTCTTGCCTCAACCTCCAGAGTGCTGGTATTACAGAGATATACCACTATGCCTGCCTTTGATTTTACTTTTAATTTACCATATCACTATATTAAGAATGAATTTCTTATTGACAACACATATAATTGGTTCACAGATTCAAATGCACACTGCTATTTCTGTCTTTCACTTGATGTTTTTAGACTATCTGCATTTAACGTAATTACTGATGTGTTAGGGCTTAACTGCCTGCTTATTATTTTTCTATTCTGTTTACATCTCAGCTTTCTTTTTGTGTGTGTTTCAAGTGGGTTAGAAACTTAAAATTCCATTTTGATTTATCTGTAATTTTTTTACTATTTTTTATATAATTTTTAGTGATTGCTCTAGGTATTACACAAATATATGTGCATAATTTGTACATTTCATTAATGTCATAATTTTACCAGTTCTAGTGAAAATGAAATCCTATGAACTGTAATGTCTCTGCCATCCTCATTTAAAATATAATTATTTTAAATAGTTCACCTTTGTTAATTTATAACCTACATCAATGTTATTTTCACCTCAATCACCAAACATCATTTATAAACTCAAAAGGAGAAGGAAAGGCTATGTATTTAGCCATGTTTGTGCTTACTCTGTTCATTCTTCCTCACTTCCCAAAGTTCTTTCCTTCATTGTTTCCCACCTTTTCAGAGAATTTCTTCAAGTCTACATTTAGGGTAAGTCTGCTGGTAAATAAAGCACTCAGTTTTCCTTGTTATGAAAATGTCTTGTTTTCTCTTTCATTCCTGATGGATTAGGTCACAGAATTTACCATTTTTCAATACTTGGAATATATTGTACTACTTCCTTCTGGCTTCCATAACTCCCAATGACCAATCTGCTGTCTTTCTAATTGCTTTTCCTCATAAGTAAAGTATTACTTTTCTCTCACTGCTTTTAAGAATTTTTCTTGGAAATAGTTTTGGAAGTTTAATTATGTTTTGGTGAGAATTCTTTTTATTTATTCTTTTTTGGGTTTGCTCCAATTCTTGAATCTACAGTTTATGTCTCTTGGCAACCTGGGAATGTTTTTAGCCATTAAGTCTCTGTGTACTTTTTCAGTACTGTCCTTCTACTCTTACCTTCTGGTACTTCAGTGCCATGAAGGTGAGTTGTAATTTTTTTTTTTAACAATCCCACAGGTCCTAGAGACTGTTTAGTGTCTTTTTAATTATTATTCTAGTTTTCTCATTCCTCAGAAAGAGCTAATGTCTCCATTATGTCTCCAAAATCACTGATTCTTTTCTCTTGCCCCTCCATTGTGCTGTGGAACCCATATGCTATGCATTTTACTTCAGTTTTTGTAGTTTCATTTCTAAACTTTTCATTTGGTTCTTTACATTTTATATTTTCTTGATGAAGCTTTCTATTTCTTTGGTGGTGCTGTTTATCGTTTGTTTCCTTTTTCCATTTATTTCAAGTGTTTGTAATTGCTTATTGAAGCATTATTTTTTATCTTGGCTGTTTTAAAATTATTTTAAAATAATTGTGACAGTCATTTCAACATTGGGATCTATTGATTGCCTTTTTTGTACAATTTGAGATCTTCCTGGTTCTTGGTGTGATGAGTGATTTTCATTTGAAACCCAGACATTTTTACATTATGCTCTGATTTTTGAAACTTGTATAAGCATTTATTCTAACTGGCTCTTCTTGACCCTACTCCAACAGGGGAAGAAAGGATATCACCTCATTACTATCAGGTAGAGACAAAAATCCAGGTTCCCCACTAGCCTCCATTGACAAAGTGGGGCTCCTTGTTATTGCAGGGTGTAGTTGGGGGTTAAGGCTCCCATGGGGTCTCCTAAAATCCTCATTATCACTGGGCAGTGGTGTAAAGTCCTGAGTCTTCATTAGGCCTCCTCTGTCACAACCCCAACAGAAAAGGGGAGGAGTACCTAATTTTTGCAAGATGGAGGTGGAAGTCTACACTCCATGGGTGGTCCCTACAACAGCCTATAGGAAATGAAAGAAGTATCAGACTCCTTACTCAGCCTTCACTATCTTGAGCAAGTGGTCCACTTCTATGGTTTGATGGAGTAGAAATATTATGGTTTAAAAGTGTTCTGCCTGCTGTCCCTTTCCTACTTTTCTGGCTGTAGAAAGTAGACTTTGTCAGGAGCTCTTTTGTCTGTACCCATTAGCCTTTCCAGGTTACTGGTTTCTTTAGTATCAGGCCTTAGAGGTACATAGCAAGAAAAAAGTATAGGGACCTCACCACCAGGTCTTTCCTCTATGATGTCCCTAATCACTCTTTCCTTAGTGATGTCCCTAACCACTCTTCTTCCTTCCTCCATTCAGAATCTTCTTGTGTTTGGTCTATACAAAATGTCCAAGGTTTTTAGTTGCACTTAGTGGGAGAAACAGGGAAAGCCCATCTACCCTTATTACCTGGAAATGGAAGTCTTCATTTTTAGTTTAGATTGCTATTACCTAATTGATTTTCAATTAGATGTACTAATTTATATATACATTTCAATTGAACCAATTACATTTTTACAGTGCTGACACTGATTCATACAAGTAGTTTTCAATAATGGCAAAATTGCTCTTTGACATTTATTTTTATCCTTACATCTAATTTGTCTAGGTTACAGAGGTTCCATGTCTGCTACTTCAGAGCCAATTTAAGAATTCATCAGAAATTATAAGATAGAAAAGAAGTGATGGCCTATAGAAGTGAGCTTTAAGCATCTGTCCTCTTTTTTCATTTGCCTACTGCCCACCCAGCCCTTGTTCATCTAACTTAAAGGCTACTGGTAGAGCATTTCTTAAACACTAAAGAGTCTCAGAAGAGTAATTTTCTTTCAATTCTTGGTGTCTTTTAAAAATTTTTTCTAACATAAGACTATATTATGTATTCTTTTTGTCTGTTTTGGTATTTTGGAGAGCATTTATATCGAGGGGTGGAAGGTAAACTGTTATAGCTCAAAGAAGCTTGAATTGGACACCCTTTATAAACAGCTTCTTTTCAGAGGCATATGGAAGTTATATATTTGGGATAATTAGGGCTGGGTAACAACATTTGCACTTGTTTAACCTTTATACTTCATTATACCACATGTTTATTTTCCAGACTTGTTTGTTGGTAGTCCCTAAATACTGTTTTCAACACTGGTATGAACAAAGCATTCCAAGAACAAGATAGCAGTAAAACTAAGAAGCTCTACCTTCTTTTTTTTTTTTAACCTACATTCTTGAAAAGGAATATAGTTCAAACACTCTCCCCCAGATAAAATATATAGCCATTAATTCACAACCTCCAGTTTTGTTTCTTTTTGTTTCTTGGTTTTCAAAATATGAAAGTCCTACTTTTCTTTACAAAGAAACACATGTGAAGCAAAAGAATTACCTCCTTGTGAACCTCAATGTAGTATAAAATGAAGTGTGTATAGATATATAAAAACTTCTAATAAAACATTTGTTCACTAGAGAATATTTGTAAGAAAAAAAGAAATGCATAGATATGTAATACCGCATAATGTCATCTAACTATAAACAATTGTAATGAGGGATTTTGCTCTAGTCTCTTCCTACATATTTTTCATTTTATAAAATGAGCTCAGACCATAAATACCATTTGAACCTCCTTTATCCACTTAACATAATAATGTGTTTTCCCATTTGGTTAAATGGTCTTTAAAAAAATGCTTTTAACAGCTGTAATAATATTCTACCTTATGAAGGTGCCATAATTTATTTCAACATTCTTTATTGTAAGGATATTTGAGTTTCTACATTTTTGCCATTTTTAATAACACTGCAATGCATATCATTTCACATAAATCTTTGACTTTATTTTTCTTCAGGGTAGACTGCTAGAATCTAGTTTACTGGATTGCAGTTTCTGGCAGCACAAGGCTCCCTCTCAGAGCAGGGAAACACTGTGGTAGGTCACTGTGGTGCTTCATCTTTGGCCCCTGCACTGAGTAGAGGCTGTGGATTCTGCCTCCTTCTGGCACTCCAAGCCAAGCCACTGTGGGGGGTTCGCTTTAGAGTCCTGCTTTCCTGTGCAGTTGCGAGGCCAGGCAAGCCTGGGGCTCTTACAGCTCACACAATGATACATTTACCTCCTCTGGTCCTTAGAAGGGCTGCTGGGAACCAGAGAAACTGTGTCACCAAATGTGCTTCCTGTGGATTGTACTTTGCCTGTTTTCACTTGTGAGGACCAAAACGAGAGCGTGAGTCAGCAGAAAGGTAGAAAATGGATTTTACAGGAAGTTCTACATGCTAATTTATTTCAGAGCAAATAAAGTACTCCCATGCTGTAATAAAGAAGCACCTTTAAAACAAAACTGGGAACATGGTATCTGTATGCAAGTAAGGTTTTATTAGTTTTTCTTTCCCTTTCTACTCTTGAAGCTGATTTCTTTTCCTTAACAGATACTGTAAGCTATTAATTGTAAAATGTGGCTTCTCACTGGGGGTGGCTCCAGTGGTAAAGTACATGTCTAGCAAGCCTGAGGCCCTCAGTTCAAACCCAGTACTATCAAAAAAAAAAAAAAGTGGCTTGTCATAAAGTACCTTCTAATAGTATATTCTTTAAAACAAGAATGTTTTCTATTGCCATGAAGACAAACAGCAGTATCTTTGCACAAAAAAATAAAAAAGTAAACACTCACATGTCACTAAAACACCCAATTTCCATCAGCTATTTGCTTTTCCTGGAGCATCTTAGCAGGAAAAGAGTTACACTTTATTTATTCATGCTCTTTGCTAAATTTTCTATTGAGGTTTTAGTTGGTTTTTTCACTGCCATTACAGACTTGAGAAACCCCTTTATGTACTTAGGACATTAGCCCTATATCTGTCTTATGTTTTTCCCAGGTTTTGGTGCCATGTGATTTTATATAAGGTGAATTTCTTTTTTATCATGCAAATATACCTAAATTTGGTAATTAAATTTAGATATTTAAAAATGTCTTTTACTTTAGCATTTACCTCTTTATTTTCACCATTAAGACACCTTCCCAATCCCCAAATCATATTTTATCTTCTTCATCTAGTTTTATTGTAACCTTATTTTTTTATGATTTTAATTTAGTGTTTTAGATTTTAAACAGTTAGTCAAATATCGTGTTTCAGAAATTGTTTGATTCTTCATTGGCTAAGATTCCACTTTTCTCACTTTCTAAATTATTTCATACACTGGGTCTTTTCTAGACCTTTTAATTGTACCATTATGCTACTTATCGAGTCTTAAGACTGTTTGAGATGCCTCTTGTAAAACATGTTCTGTCACATGATTATTTACTTTTTGTTTTCCTGAAAGTTTTAAGTAGTCACACCCATTGCTCTTCTAAATAAGTTTTATCATCAATAATTCAAGTATCAACATGAAATTCTCTTAGATTTTAAACATAAGATTTAAATTGTATGGTTCTTAAAGATAGCATTTGTACTAGTAAACATGTAAAAAGGCACTCAGCCAAGAAAATGCAAGCGATCTGCTATCCAACAAGTAAAAATGCTAAAGATTGATTATGTTTGGTAAGGTATAAATACGGGCAAAATGTGATTTTCATAAACTGTTAATAAGTAAATTGGTAGAATTATTTTTGCAGAATTTGTCAGTATTGGTCAGATGCAAAATTTATATACTATTTGATCTAACAATTCCCCTCTAAGGAATCTGCCCTATTCTGCTTCTGTATTTTAAATTAAAAATTTTTAAACCAACGCTTGCTGAATATTGACTTTATCTTTTCCTGGATCACCACTTTGGGCGTGTTTACTCTTGGCCTAGGACACAATTGTGCAGAAGTAGACTAGCCAGGAATTACCTTGTGGCCCTCTTGCTGGCAGCTCTCTCTGTGGGCCCCTCTGGACCCCTTTTGGGTGCTCCCTATACTGCAAGTTGGTTTTTAACTAACACTCATCATAGACTAACTTAAGTGACTAGGTGAATTCTTTCTTCTCATCAATGTATATTTCTCTACCCCAAACACCCATCAAACACACAGTACAAGAAAAGCCATAACTGCCACATCCAAGGTTATTTGAGCTCTTCCTGCCTCTGCTTGCAAGCTTGGAACAGCATGCTGGGGAAGGAGCAGTAAACCACAAGAGATAGATTTTATTCTTCCAGCACTACTCACAAGGACAGTGGGTAGTCAATTTCTGGGAGTCATAGTCTACTGAGATATTAAAAAGAAAGTTGTACAGAAGAAAATATGCAAATGTATTTTGATCAGGTCAAAAAGCACTACCTCCAGGAGATGAGATGGTTGCCCCTGCTTTCTGACTGGTACTGAAACCCACCTTTGGCCCATGACAGTTATTCCCAGTTCTGCTCCATCTGCCTTGTAATCAGTATAAATTTCTCTAGGAATCCTGCAAGAGCTTATTTTCCATGCATAATACTTTTTTCTTTTCCTGTATCATCATGGTATTTAAGTGGAAAGTTAGGAAAGGCTGAGTCAGGATCTATCATTCGGAGGACATCATCAATGTATGTTTTGTCATTTGAAGTTCAAGACAATGTACCAATGCTACTGAGCAAAAGAATACACAAAAGGCGTATGTGGGCACACACAATTCTCAGAACACCTTTTAGCACTTCTTTGCTAATCCTTCTGCCATGTATGCACGTATGCACGCAGAGAACAGGGACACCTTTCTATGCCAGCTGCTCTGAAGATTAGAAGCAAGGGAGAGAAGGGAATTGAAGGCACACACTAAGGAACTTAAACCAGAGCAACCTGTGAAGCTGCCAGCAATCCTTGGGAGAGTCTAAAATCTGGGCAGAAATAAAGGTAGGCAATAAGAGATAAATAGGGGATCAATACCTGGGAAGTGATGAAAAAGGACAGGACTCCAAGGAGGGGTACAACAACAACAAAAAAATCTAGAAATAACTAGTTCTGCTGAAAAAAAGACATTTAGCTTAGTGTTGTTTAGACTGAAAACTGGGATTTAACACCACCAGAAAACAAAAGTTAAACATGAAAACTGAGGCAATTTAGCACTGTTATCATTTCCTCTGATAAATATTCTTTATTTGAACAAGTGCCCATTATAAGAAACAAAACCACAGCTGTATTATCTACTTGGCATCTAGTGATGTTCTCCATAAAGAAACTTAGGGAAAAAAATGGAAAGAATGTATGATTTGTTTGGTCTTTTGACAGATATAAATGTGATAGAAGGATATCTTCCATTCTTTATTTTAAATGTAGAAATGTTATGTTTGAGTTAGTATACTTCCTGCAATTTCTACATGTGATAAGTGAGAAATGTTTAAATGTATCTGATGCCAGGAAAACATGTTGTATATCAGAATTCTGTTGAATCTTGGCAGCTACTCACAGAAAGGTAAACCAGCAAAGGAGGGATGAGAGCTTGTATTAACCCTAGCTTTAGTTTGTGTGTGTGTGCTCACATGCTTGTGTTTTAGAGTAGGTAAACATAATACTTTGATCTCAATCCTGGAGAAAGAAAGCTAAGGGTTCCCAGAACCAAGGGCAATCTGCAGAAACCGACCAGCATCTTGCTGTGCTCAGCACACAATTATCTGTCAGTGGGGGCTCTATCAGTAGATTTCTGGGCTAGCACACCCCCAGAGTAGCCAGGAGTACTGCCCACAGAGATATGTTTGTACCGCTCCCAGAACAGAGACCAAGTGGCTGACTAAGAGTGACTTCTGACCCACGCTGCCTTAAGCTGCCTGCATTTTGGGAACTCAGACACCGAAGTTTTACTTTTGCCTAGCAGCATCAAAAAGAGGTAATGCAAAAGGGATGACCATAAACGCAGGATACCAAACCCAGTGTTCTGCTAGTGACAGTGACACACAGCAAATGCTGTGAAAAGACCTTTACCATCACATTCAGTTTCAATGGACTGAGTCTTCTCAAAGGAGAAGTTTTTGTGTTTCAAGTCCGTGGTCTGGTGGATCATTGTTCCATGGAACCATGGGAAGATGACTCTGCAAGAAGGAGAACATCTAGAGTCCACCCAGCCTCCAGTGTAACCTGAAGTTTAACTCTGAGCATCAGAACTTAAGCTTCCAGGGTCCTGATTGTTTGTTTGCTTGTTATTTATTTTTCGTGGTACTGGGGATTGAACCTGGGGTCTTGTGTACTAAGTAAGTGCTATATCTTTTAAATCATGCCTCCAGCCCTTTGAGGGTTATTATATTTTTATTTTTGAGATAGGGTTTCCCTAACTTTGCCCAAGCTGGCCTCGAACACATGATCTTCATGTTTCTGCCTCCCTAGGGATTATAAGTACAAGCCACCACGCTGGGCACAGGGCTTCAATTTTCCTATCCCAACAGTCTCTATGCTCTTCTGAAAACTCTTGAAGCCCATGAATTTTTGATAGGAAGTTTTTACTACAAAAACTAGTTGAGTATCCCTTATCTGAAATGACTGAGCCCAAAGTGTTTTAGATATCTGATTGTTTTTCAGATTTTGGAATATTTGCATACACATAATGAAATATCTTGGGGTTGGACCCAAGTCTAAACATGAAATTCATTGACATTTCATTTGCACCTTGTATACAAAGCCTAAAGGTAATTTTGTACAGTATTGTTAGTGTGCCTGCATTTCACCGTGACATCACATGAGGTCAGGTGTGGAATTTTCTACTTGCAGCATCATGTTAGCATTCATGAATTTAGATTTGGGAGCATTTTGAATTAGAGATGTTTAACCTGTATTCTCTTATAAAAAATTATCCTAAATTTTGAGACTCTCAATTATTCAACAAATGTAAAGGGAAAAACCACAATCCAAAGCACACATTTCGAACATTCCAGCTTGCTTTAAAAGAAGTCCTTTAGAAAGTGGTCACGACAACAGAACACTAGTGCCTTGGGATGCAGAGATCCAAAAAGATTTTTAGGAAGCTGCTAAGGGAAGGAGGGAGAGCTGTCACTGAAGAAACCCTGCACACAGCCCATCAATTACTAGGAAAGAAGCTACAGCTTAGAAAATAAACAGAGAGAAAGAGAATCAGCAGGCAGACAGTCTGCATAACATGCAATACAGAAAACACATGTGTGTGATGGCTGGAACCATGAGTTCTCCCTAGTCCAATTTGAGACTTTGGTCAAGTCACAACTTTTCAAGCTTAGGGTTCCTATTATATAATGAGGATTCGGGAATGTTGACAAGGCAGTTGAGGACAAATGGACATTGCACACAATGAGACAAATGGAGCAGAGCTGCCTACTACAGAGACCTAATTTTATGGAGAAAACTGTCACTTTCTAGTGGTGCTGCTTGAAAGCACTACTACAAAAAGCCCAACAAACTCAGTTCGGGGATCCTCATCTTTCATCTTTCACCGAACTCCAACTGCTGTGACATGTACATACGGTACATTTATTCATAACCAACTTCCCAAGAGCTCAACAGAATCCAGAGAAGCACTTGTTCTCATTAATCTGTTAAATCTTCCCAAAGTTCCTTCCCCTTTGCTTAGAAATGAATAGAGCAAAGCAGGGCCAGTCACTGGTGGGCTACAGTTTAAAGAGAAGAGGTGACCTGCCACAGACCACACAAGATGAGCAGGAGGATGCACAGACACACTGACTCTAAAAACAGGGGGAAAGAATCAATGGCATGTCCACAAAATTCCAGGGAAAGCCAGGCCTCCTGTGGCCTTTCCTCTTCTCAGATACCAACACAGTAGGAGGCAAATTCACAGCATGCATAGGTTAGGTGCTTCTGACCTCAGTGGGCAGTTGCCACATTTGAATACAAGATCTTTAAGCATAACTCTCTAGCTCTTCTGTCTTACCTACAGAAATAACAGATGCCCTACCAACAAAAAAAAATGACAGTATAATAAATCTCTAATGGTTCCTTAACAAATGATCTGATATCCTGTCTGTCATGATTTCACAAGGCTGAGAACACAGGTTAGTTTGAAACCCATCCTTTTTTTTCCATTAATTTTTTTATTAGGATATGTTCATACAGGGGGGAATTCATTGTGACAATTCTATATAGGCTTATATCATACATTGGTGAAACCCATCCTTAGAAAACCATTCTGGGGATCTAACAAAAAAGGGAATCCCAGTGGTCACTTTCTGCTGAGTCATTAGAGAAAACCAAAACGGCATCAGAGAGCTGTTTTCACAGGGCGCAACTGTAACTCACAACAGCACAGTCCACCTATGCTAGCTCTTGAAATCACAGCCTGCTTTGCTCACTTGCATCTGAGGAGTATATGTGAACCAGGCTTTTATTGCTGTAGTCTCATTTTACAAAATAGGACCACATTTACTCATCCTTCTGGATGGCTAAGAAATAACAGTACACCCTATACATATGGGTTGGTTACTTCAGGGAGGGGATAGGAATTAATTTCAAATCTATCACATAGTTTCAAGCTATTTCCTGTGAGATTTCCTACCAGGCCACTGCACTGGAAGCCATAATTTCCATATTTATTGAAAACAGCATATCAGCAAAAGTGGTACATTGTGTCCTCATGGTGTGACTTCACTTCAAGAAACAGAATTAACTCACACTATCATCACATCTGTCTCGGGTCTTTTTCAGAAAACTGTAATATTTGACCCTCTAACTCAAAGGAAAGTTTCTTTCAATGCACTGAGTTTTTCAAAGACTGTAATTTAAGCAACTAATTTCTACCCTAATAAACTTCCTTGCCAGAGAAACTAGAAAGTTTAGATGTGTGTAGTGTATAGTAAGAGAAAATAGAACCAAATGTATTTTTTTAAATCTGCACGTCTCCCTTCGATGTTACTGAGTATTTATTTGTTTATGGATGCATATTTTACTTCACAACCTGTTTATAAACTCTATATAAACCCTGCGTGTGTCTACTGTGTGTGTAAGGGGCAGATGTACAGACACATGTAAATTTAAGACTGTGATGATAAAGGATGCTTTGCAGGTATAATAACATGGTTGTGGTTTTGAAAATGAGTAGCCTTGTGTAATTAATTCATTGAGGCTTCAGGCTCAAGTTTAAGCTTTCTACAAATCTGGCTTATTTTGTTTAGTTCTCCTTTGTTCTGAGAATATTAATGTCTCTTTAGGAACTATAATAGCACAGAATTGGCATGAACATTCATATAGTCACCAGAAAAGAATGTGGTAAATACAAATTCTTTAACTAAGAGAAAAAGTTGAGGAAATTAGGCAAAATTGAGAACAAAGCAGATATTGTACAAAACTGTTCAGAACCCACAATTTTCTTTGTTTTGCACTGGTCTTGCACAGTGACATTAGCATACAGTCACTAGTACTGGATTCTATTCATAATTATTTGTTGAACTGAATTGAAAGTAGAGGGCATTGATAGTGACAGTTTAAGGTAGTGACAAGTACCACAGATTTGGCATTAACAATCATAACCTCCCAAAACACATATTGTGGTGTCATCAAACAGACATGGGTCTAGCCCAGAATGGTTTCTATGCTTTAAAAACATAAACTTTACATGTTTAAGTGTTTATTTAGAATTTTTCAATTCAGTTTTGAATAAAAGTCTTATATATTATTAATCTTGATATCATTACATAAAAATATATTCTGGCCAACTTAAAAAATAATCTTAAAATATTTCCCTAAAATTATTACATTAAAAGCATACATATGTCCTCTAAAAAGAGAGTCTGTTTCTAATCCAAGCAATAAGTTTATATGCCCTATTAGTAGTTCATGCCCTACTCAAACTGTTATCTAAGGAAAAAAAAATTCAAGTTGATCATAATCATAACTACTCTCATAAAATTCCAGGATATAAGGGCTTTTTTTTCACATTTTAACAGTTTTGAACATGAGAAATATCTTACATTTAATGCAGATACTGTTGTGACGGGTTCTTTTTTTTCTCCTAGAACACAGTTATTGTATCCAGTAACCCATGGTATATTTAGACACGAGAGAATATGCTATTTTCAGCATGTCTAGGACTTACCAGGTTCTTCAACATGCTTGATGTACTGAAATCCCTAACACGCAGTCTTGGAATAGTAGGTCAGTTCCTCAAGAACCACATTTTTTAGAGGACTGAAGCATTACTTGAGTAATACATAACAAATCTACTCAAATTTCATCATGTGATCCTTTATATAACCAACAAAATGTAAATATAGCACTCTCAAATGGAAAGAAGCAAATGCCCCACCTATTCAAAGAAAAACCTCCTGGTATTGTCTTTCTCTCTTCACCTGCAGGACCCCATCACTCCTGCTAAAACTGTGAAATGAAATGAGCATGGCTGATGCTTTGACCAAAGAAAATAAGAACAGATTATCAAAGACTTAGCTCTTTTAATATGCCTCCTAATCACTACTTGATTTAGAAAACACACACATTACACACAAATAACTTACAGTAGAGTCAACAATGACGTTGATTCTGCCTTAGCTAGAGATGACAAATGAGTTACTGAATCTATTGGTATATATTTTTATTGACTAAAAATCATTTCCCTCATGTTTCTATTAAATAAATTGTTGAACAAATATTTAAAGAATGTAGATTTAGAGATGTGTCAAAATATAAGACTGAGAAGGAAACCCTGTGTACCTTGGTCCAGTAGGAACAGAACTAAGCCTTGGTCTTATCTGTCTACAAAGATGCCTTTAGGACTTCAAAAAACCTGGGTACCAAAAGATGACCTTCTACTTCACAGCTAATAACAAACAAGAACTAAATCTAGGACTCACAATGCTATGCCTCACAGTTTTGTCCCAATTTGTTGAGTATCTACTCTCAATAAAGCGGTATCCCAGAGGGGATATACACAAGAATAAGATGCAGTCCTGCCCTCAGGGCCTGTGGGTCTCTATGTGGACTGTGGAATTTAAATCAATTCAACTGCAATCAGAGAGAGACATGGAGTTGCACAGAGCAACAGAAATTTGTTCAAAAGAAGTCTCACGTACCTCTTAGGAGATTTCAAACTAAATGAAGATTTTCAGTTTGAAAGACCTAAAATTAATCAAGATAAAAATGACAGTGATGATCATAGCCACAGTGCTAACACTAACTGAATGCTTATTACATGCTAGGCACTTCACTACGTACATTCATCATTTAATCCATGATAAGGTCATTAGACATTATCACCCTAATTTTACAAAAGAAGAAACAGAATAGTTTGGAAAGTTACTTTATAATTTACCCAAATTTGTACATGCTAATAATAATTGTTACGTAATTGAGCCTCTAATTTCAAATATCCTATAAATAGTTCTTTTAAAAGGGATAGCAACTGATCACAAGATAAAAGTGAGAGCCCATAAGAGAGATATGAGGATGGGTAAGACACCTAAAAAATTAGCTAGCATTTGTTGCCCTCAACGCAGACAAACTAAAGCAGATACCTTAAAAGCAACTGAGGCCAATAGGAGAAGGGGACCAGGAACTAGAGAAAAGGTTAGATCAAGAAGAATTAACCTAGAAGGTAACACACGTGCACAGGAAATTAATGTGAGTCAACTCCATGTATAGCTATCCTTATCTCAACTAGCAAAAACCCTTGGTCCTTCCTATTATTGCTTATACTCTCTCTTCAACAAAATTAGAGATAAGGGCAAAATAGTTTCTGCCGGGTATCGAAGGGGTGGGGGGAGAGGAAGGGGGCAGGGTGGGTGGTAAGGGAGAGGGGTGGAAGCAGAGGGCAGAAATGACCCAAGCATTGTATGCACATATGAATAATAAAAAAATAAAAACAAACAACAACAACAAAAAAAAAGGGATAGCAATTCCTCTACACACACATGCACCTATAAACATAGGGGGCCAGTTTAATCTGTCTCATTCTGGGCTATTTGCATTGAACATTTCAAAATTTAATCAGAAACAGAAGAGAAAGCTGCAAGCTGAGAGAAATACTTCCCATATTGACTCAGTCATTTGTTGTTAAATAACTACTTCAATGAGGTGAAGAATGGGAAGAGTTTAAACAAAAAAAGTTTCCTACACATGATGCTTTAATTACTTGTGAACTGAGTAATTATTGGGGGAAGAGGTTATTTTAGAAAGGCTATTAAATTTAGCCAATGGGCATCACTTGACACTAAGGGCATTACAGCAAAAAGGATTTTCACAGTAATAGAAGTAGACGTACCCAAGAGATGACCACACCAAAATCAAAGACCAATTTGCCCAATGTTCTAGGAGAAGAAAGCATAGACCTCATTTCCCAAGATTCCACTGGGATTGGATTCCTTTCCTTAATTAACTACTCATCCGAGATACTATCTTCAAAATGCTGACCCTGCAGCTGTGTACAGATAACTTGCTGTGGCTTCAACAACTTTATTGGAACATCCATTTTCCTGTCTAAGGGAGCCCCTTGCGCTGATATTCTACTTTTCTCATTTATGCTTATGTTTTTCCAAAAGGTGTGGAATATGTGTGTGATCATACAAAGTCCACGATAAAGAAAAATATAAGTAGAGAATAAAGAGTAGGAAGTCTCAACTCACTTTCTAAGTAAAGCAAGTAAAATTGGCCAAAAAAGTATTACCTGTAACTCAAACCATTTTTTAAAATTTATAAAGAAATAGGTTGTAATAAACTTATTTATATGTTTACAGGTGTTTTGCCTCACTCGTGCACACTCTTCCCCACCATACTGTAAAGTTCTTGAGGGCAAGGGTTCAATCTTATGTGGGATGCCACGCACCGAGGATGGCACATTGTGCTTGTGTTCCCCACTGTCTATGCTTGGCAATAAATGAACAGAGAAGACCTACTAATGATCACAATCAGTTTAGTTACTACAGACCCAGCATGACAGCCTACCCACTTATGAAGGCATCTACTATCTACTATGAGTGGGACTAAATGAAAGTAACACCGGCATTGTCCAGTTACCTCCATTAACAATCAGTTGGAAACAGCTTTGACATATCTTTCAAATTGTTTAGTTTGTTTTCTCCCTTTAGAATAGCTACGGTTTAAAAACTTTAGGCATATGGTAATATTTAGCAAGAAGTAACCCAATTTCTACTAAGTAAAGCCCTTAACATCCTGGATATATATATACACACAAATACATATAGATATCAATATGCATACATATACAAATACATATAAAATGCATAATATCAACATATATATGTACATAAACACACACATACATGTAATAGCATGATGACATAGTGTTGTTTTTTACATGGATCAGCAAATAGGGATCTCAGAAGAGGAGAAGGCAGGTACCCTTTATCTTCTATCACTCTATCTACTGAAACACATTAATGTTCCTCTCCCTCTCCATGGCTTTTCAGTCATGTCTGCCTCTATATTCAGAATACAGTAGCTGCTTGTTTTCAAGTGTACACAATTTCACTCAATAGTCTCCTCATTGTGCTTTCTCATTCCATTCCTGTTGCAAAGCTTTCATAAGTTGCTTGTCAAATCCAAAATCTCTCCCCGACTTCTCAGTGGAGAGACTGATTAATCTGATAAAAATAGAATCCCAAACTGTCACAGCTCTTTTAGTCATCTTAATTAATTGTAATTAGTTTTTAAATATTCAGTTCCTGATTTCCCATAAAACTGAAGGCATCACACACTTGTGAGCTGTCATTATTTCTTAATACTGGCACTAGTAATGAAAAGTCAAATGTCCTTTCTTCCCGGTGGTCTTTCATGCTTTCAGTCCTGATTAGTATGTATGTAGCTGGTAAATAATTGAATTAATTTTATAGTGAGGTACATATATTAAATTCTACAAAGCATTTTATTCTGGGAATTCTAGCCAACGCTTGCTTTTCCCTAGATAGGTCTGTGTATGCCTCCAATAATAAGTTGGAGCAGATTCTTGACTTTCCCGTTAGCATCTAACAATTTATGAGCTTTTGATATCCATGGGATGATTTTTAAATGATGATTTTAATTCCCCAGTGCACCTAGATAACTAGAAAAATAATAGACAATAAATGAGCACTTTAGAGAAGGAATTTAACTAAGAATTTAAAACTTCACTCAAGCTGAAAGTAACCCAAAAAACCTTATAACAGTTCTGAACTGAATTCAATATTCTCTTTACATTATTAAAGGAATGTATCAGCTTTGAATAACTTATTTCATGCAGAATGTACAACTATGCTATGGTATAGTGATCATTATATACAATTTATAGATGAGAAAACTGAGACTAGGATATTTTAGTTCAATTGGAGAATTAAGGACTAGTAGCAGACTGGGTGTGGTGGTGCACACCTATAATCCTAGCTATCCAGGAAACAAAAAATAAAAATAAATAAGTAAATAAACAAAAGAATTGGTAGGGTTTCAACTGGAGTTCAGTCCTAATCAAGCTGCATTTAAAGCAATGTTCCCAGCACTGAGCCAACCCCAGGGGGAAAGTGGATCCTTACACTTTCTGATATTTACAAAACCTCAGGAATCCTGTATCAAGTTTAAACCTAAAAAAGACATAGTCAGAGTTCCACTGCCTTATGGATTATCTAATTCATTTGGAGTCAATTTATTATTGAAAAAATCAAATATAAGAAACTTGCATATCAAATATTAATTTTCTTATTAAAGATTTGCCTACACAATTATCACAGAAATCAAAGAAAAGGTTGTTTTTCTAAGCAAAAATCTTTACATAAATATCAATCAGTATCACCCATTGCTTTTTTTCTTTTTAAGAGACTTAGTATGTAGCCCCAGCTAGCCTCGAACTCTTGACCACCTTGCCTCAGACTTCCAAGTAGTGGGATTACAGGTATGTGACCTCATGCACGCTTTTATCATCCATTGTCAAAGGACAAAAGTCATGCTTCCATCTGCTTCTGTAACCAAAGTTGATCAAAGACAATCAACCATATTCCCTTTGTACATTCCATGCAACTTTTCATTAAAATGCCACTGAATTTCCAGTTCATTGGAAGTTATAAAATCTATGAAAATTGGGTATTTTAGCAACTTCCATTCTGCATTATGGTGAGCTCACTAAGTGAAGAGAATTAGAAGTTTTCCATCTGCAACAAAATTCAGATTATATCAATTTACTGGTAAAATTCTGCACATGTAAAGAAAAATAGCTTTATGGTCATTATTAGAAATGTAGTTAGTCATGTAGTAGTTTCTATTGAGAAGCAATTCTCCTTCTGTAACGTCATTTGTCCCTGATGACCTTCTCAAGGATGTTTCCAAGACAAACAACTTGGGAGGTAAAGATCCCAACCAGCCCCTTCTCCAGGACAGACTACAGTTCTGTTTCCTGGCCAGGATGAATATAAAGTCTTTCTCCACAGCAAAGGCTGGGCAAGTTTGCCAGCATCCTTTTATAATATTGGTAATTACTAAGCTTTGTGTTCCTTAGCTGTGACACAAACCCACCAGGTGGGCAGCATGCACTCAGGCCCACTCTGCACTACCCACAGCAGAGCTGGCAGACAAGGAAAGCCTGAAGTGCATGGTGCCTGGTGTGTCAGGAACTGTAATGTCCAGTGTCTGGTCCAGGAGTTCTGTGTCTTCTGCCAGTATGTATGAAACTGTGGCAGGCTAACTTGTAGGTTACAGATAGGTAAAAATCTCAGATCCTTCACTGCCCTTAACAGTCACCTATGATTGTGCTCACCTGGCAAGCTTTGTTCCTCCCTTTGCAGCCTAGACCTTGCAGTTGCCCCTTTGCTCAAGCAATTAGCCAAACCCACTAACAAATACCATCCTCCTAACAGAAATAGGCTTGCATGGCTTACATGAAATGAGGGGAGCAGAGACAAGTGGAAGAGACCTCAGTGGTTGTTAGAGTTCTCATCTCCAATGAGAAGCTATCCTCCCCACCCTGACTGATTACATAGGCTGACCTGTAAATCCCTGCCATCAATCTCTCTCAGGGGTATACAAAGATGATTTCCTGTCTCATTTATGCTGTCCAGCTTACCCAAGGTGACCTAAGCCAGATGCATTCTCAGAGCACTGAGGCAATGGCACTTGCTTCCCTCCCTCACTCCATCCACCACTTAGGCCATGGATAGAAACCAAATAACAGAGCACTTTGCAATATTCATTTGATCCTTTTCCCCTGGAGACACAGACAGGCAGCATTTGGATTCTCTTTTCACAGAGGCTCAATGAATTGACTTGGCTTGACAGGCCCAGCCCAGCAACTCAGGTCAGGGTTTCTCTCTACTTCTTGAAACCCAGGAGTCCAGAGGTTCAGCAAGGTACACAGACTAGAATATCTCCCATGCCAACCCCTTATAAGGAATTCCACAAGCCATATGGTTCTGCAGTCTCCCAAACACACACAACACCTTCCACATCTCTGGGTTCCCAGGGCAGGTGGTGTGCCTGACCACAGTGGTATCTGGTCTATGTTATGGGAGTTCCAAGGCAGAAATCATGAGGCCCCTATAGCCCAATGTGCACATGTGCATAGATATTGAAGCTTTGTTCTTCACAACCCCTCTGGCCCTCCTCTCATAGTCTCCTTCAGCCACAGTCTAACTTGGCCCCACGAGAGGCAGGGGAGCATAGTGTTTAAGGAGCAGGATTGAGAGCCAGAGAGCCAGGATTTTGAATCCTGGCTCAGTCACGTGCTAGTTGGACATTATCAGGCAACTTCTCTACTATCTGTGTCTGAATTTCATCATCTATAAAATGGGGATAAACTAGTACTTCTAATTACAGAATAATCAGAAGCATTCCATGATTAAATAAATGTCTCCAAACAGGGCTAAATTCAGTAAGTATTCTCACTCACCACCATTATCACCACTACTGCTGCTCTGAGTCCTCTCTGGACACAACAGTCCTGTTTTGTTTAGCAACCCAATCCCCAGGCCCAACCCTACAAAATAAATAGCAATCTAGAAGAATGTGACAAGCTCCCCAAATATTTCTTGTTGAATGAATAAATAACTTGGGAAGGCTATTTCTTTCACAATATGTGTTATGAAATATATTTCTCTTCAAGAGAAATGAGGCTTTAACTTTACCTTCTCTACTCCTCTTTTGAGAGTACATCCATGTGCAAGGAAGAATAATCGCAAACACACACACACACACACACACACAAAATGTCCAAGATCTTTGTCCTGAAACTTACAAGTTACCTCACATCATAAAAAGAACTTTGCAGATGTGATTAAGATTAAGGACCATGAGATGTGAGATTATGCAGGATTATTCAGATAAACTCAGTCTAATAACCTCATTACTTAAAAGCAAAGACCTTCTCCAGGTGGCTAGAGATAGCAGCATGAGAAAGACTTGACCCATATTGCTAGCTTAGCATATGAACAGAGGCCACAAACCAATGAATGTATGAGGCCTCTAAAATCTGGAAAAGGCAAAAGAATGGATTTCTCCCAGAGTCTCCATTAAGGAATTCAGTCCTGTGGACACGTGAATTCAGACCATTGTTAGACTTCTGACCTCCATGTTGCTTATGCCTCTCAGTCTGTGGTAATTTGGCCCTGTAACAATAGAAAACTAATAGTTTCTGGATTCCTCCACTAGGGAAAGACCACGACCCAGTGCTGGGTGCTCTACTATGTAATTCAACAGGAAGTCACGTATTTGGTTGCTAATTAACTCACTCATTTTCTTCACTGCAGGTTTACTGAGAATCTACCATGGGCCAGGCACTGCTCTGTATGCTACAGAAAGCAGCAGGGCAACAGAGAGTAGGTCACTATTAGGTCTGAAGGTTCCTCCTGCAGAACTCATAGTCCAGAGGTGTGACAGAGCAAACCAATAAATAAATTAAATAATTGCCAACAGTGATGAGTGCTGTGAAAAAAATAAAGCAGGATGATGAGATAGAGAACACAAAGGGCAGAGCTCAGGGGACAAAAGTCCAAGACTGGGTGGCTCTCTAAGATGACATTTAAGCTGATAGCTAAACGGAACAAGAAATCAAGCAGGGAGCTCAGAAGCCACTAGTCCATGGCCAGCCTCACTTTCTTAAGGATATGGCAAGATATCAGACACCATGTTGAAAAGCTGACACCACTTCTCACTCCTAGGAAAAGTGCCCTGTGTGAACTGCTATTCTCATTTTCCTGTCCTCACTTTCACAAGCAAGATTTTAAGGCTTTATTTTTTAACATATTTTATGAACAGTATAAAGACAGAAATGGCCCAGAGTCCCTGGTCATCATTCTTAGTGAGAACCCACTGTTCTCCTCATCTGAATACTGATGTGGTTAGATTCCCCGAGACAGCAAGCAGCTGTTACTGGGATGGATGTTACTGCAGCCACTGTGGCACTTATCAGTGACACTGGCTCCAGGACCAAATCTACTGCTTAGGTTCAGACCCAGAGCATTACAGCCTCTGCGGACCACAGCTGGCTCCACTGCACATTTCGTAATGAAGAAAATGCTGAAGTGTGAAGGTAGTGAGTAAGTGTATAAATTTCTCTGTCCTGTCATATCATGTAGGAATGCTGGTGTTCCACAGGCAAATCACATGCTCACAAAACGGGCCACTGCGTTTATTTGTTGCATACCATCTTGGCCTAACATCTCTGAGAAAACAGCTCCAACTTAGATTATGGTTGTTGTAGTACCCATAATTACTTCTCACAATTCCTCCTGTCATAGGTTCTTTACACAAGTGAAACGAGAACCCGTCTGCAATCTGCCTCCATGCAATGTTCCCAGACACAGGCAGACAACCAGAGCTGAGCAAATTACCTCTGACATAAGTGAGGGTTCATTCCACATTCGCCTTCCTGCATGAGAAGCTGACTGGGCTGAGATACACCAAATGTTGCCAGCTCTGGGGCTGACCTACCATTTCTGTTGTTTCATTTGTTAACATAACGAACTTATAAACAATGCTGAGCCGGCAGGCTTTTGTGTTGACGGTATGTGGTTAACACTTTAAGCAGTGAGAATTCACTGCCTCCAAGGTCTTAGAGCCAGAATATCCAGATTTGATTTCCAACTCCACCATATAATAACTACATGACCTTGAAGATGACACTTCCCTGAGCAGGGATCAATCTTCTTTTTCTGTATAAATTGAGGTCAACAGTAATAGTCATTCTGCCTACCTCAAATAGTTCTCACAATCATGAGAAACACTTTGTAAACTACAGAACACAACTGTAAACTGAAAGCAACCCACCCCACTATCCCACCCCACCACCTCCCTGCTCATGGTGCTCAGGACACAGTCTAGTGTTCAGGCCACAGACTCAGTAGAATTCTCTAAGCACCATCCATACACTGGTAACAGGCTTAGGTCCTCCCCTCCTGCTCTCCTATGCTCCTTCTCTGCTTCAATTGCCCATGCCACTCTGCCACACACAAATCGCAATCAATACCACTGATGGCATTCTCTGCTAAGCAACACCCTATGGGACACCAATCTCAAAGCCCCCAGTTCCACCCTTGGGCCTTGCACTTTCAAAACGGGTAGCTATTAGCTGACCAGTTCTTTGTAAGGATTGATAGACTACTGGTAAAGGGCCAGATAGTAACTATTTTAGCTTTGCAGGCTATACATGCCTCTGTAGCACATTCTTCTTTGTTTTTTTTAGAAACACTTTTAAGCGCTGTGAAAACAACACCTCCCAGACCGTAAGCCTTACAGAAACAGGCCACAGGCTGGACTATTCCCAGGGCCATGGTTCACCTGTCCCCACCTTCTACCCCAGCCCTCATCATGCCGTGGCATACTTGCTGTGTTGTGAGGAGGGCTCGGTCACAGGTGGGGAGGCTGTTTAGGTCAGCAGAGACCCCTGGACCCACCAAGCTCTTAGACTTTCTCTCAGGGATCCCAATATTTGCCCCTTGGTCAAGTGCCTTTTGGGTAATTCTAAGCCATGGGAGAGATCAGCAGGTGTCAAAAAGTGAGGTAAACATATGTCCTTACACTCAGGGCTCCTGAGCCCCATGTCAATTAAACATGTGACTTCCATATCTCTACACATTCTATGATCGTTAGTAGGCTACTCTCCCCATAGCACATGGGATCTCTGTGGTTATAGTTACCAGTGATACTATCCAGCCAGTAAAAATGCACCTCTGAGCCAGCCAGAATATTTTATATGCTTACTAGCTACCATAGTTTTTATAAAGAAGAGGAAGAGGTCAAGAGGAAAGGGGAAAATGGGACAAGAGAAATGGAAAAGAGAAGAGAGGGAAAGGAGGAAGAGGGGAAGGGAATATTGCAGAACATTTTGCCTGGATGCCATCATTATCACAAAATTAAATTATCTTCACCTGATACTTACATGAAATCCTTAATCACTGCCATAGAATTCTAAAGCAAGATTCTGTGCCATTCATGAGTTCTAAAGGAGAAGCAGATCTGCTATCCCGTTTGATGTTTTTACCCCTCTTTAAATAAAAGGCTTCACTTTGATTTTTCTTGAGTTTCACATATACCCTGTGAGCCAGGGCCTATAAGGTATCAAGCTGCAAATTAATAAACATTATCTTCTTGGCCCAAAATTGAATTGGAAAATTATACCCCTTCAGCTCCATATCCAGCACCACATGGCTACCTAAAGATGCCTTTATTAAGAAAAGGAGTAAGGAGTAGAAGTTGCTTCTAAACCCTAACAGACCCATCACATCATACACATGTGATGACCTGTCAAGAAGGGTTCTTGTCCAGACTTGTGCCCCTCTCCAGGCTGCACAATTCCACACAGAAGCCCTGAGCTAGGCTTTGATTCACAGTCCACATGGCAGCTGAATTTACCCGATTTTGTGCAGCCACAAGGACTAGGATCACATTTGTCCAAAAAAGTTTAAGATAATACTTATAGCAATGGTGGTGGTGATGGTGATGGTGCCGGCAACGGAACTTGTCAGCTGAGAGCCTTGCTCATTAGCACATACAGAAGGCTGATTTTGAGAGAAGGATGAGGTAACTTAAAGACAAAGTGGGTAAAGTGGTTTTCAGGGTTCAGAAGGTGGAGGAGGGTGACTAAATCATGAAAGTTGTGCTGCTTAGAAGAATAATGTTAAAAAAAACAAAAAACAAAAAAAGATTCCCAAGAGTATGCCAGAGCAGGCTGCTGCAGTAAAGGACAGAGAATGTGCATCCTGGGGTGTCTACACCAAAAGATGGTGTCACTTCAGTCCTGGACAGGATGGCCTTGCTTTGAACTGATGAAAAAGTCAAGCACCTGAGAAGCCGGTAGCCAGTGATGAACGGTCCTAAAGAGAAAGAAAAGTACCTGGCGATAAGCTGAAGACATCCAGGGAATAGAAAATCTGTAGCTTCCTTGGAGATGCACAGCAGAAACTCAAAACAGATTGGAAGGGGGAGGAGAAAAGGTCATGGCAGAATCAAGGATGACTGAAGCTCCTGCCTGGGGAAAGGATGGATGGCTGTGCTTTAGTTGCCAAGACAACAAGCCTAAAAGGCAGCCAGAGAGGCTACAGAGCCCTCTCTGGGATGCTGTCACTCTTTGTGATGTTGTGAGTGGCTCCTCTTCCACTTAGAAGTGTAATATGCTGCTCTGTTACTTGAAGTATGTTTATCACTAATGACTCACCTCCAATTGTACCGGAATGCTCTACGTTGCAGTCATGCTTTGGAAACACATATCCTTCAGCATTGTTAATGAAAAGAAACCTCTGCAACACCTAATCCAAACCCATCCACAGGAAAGATAAATAAAGCATTGGAACCTTTACCACTATGCGTAACTTTTTAAGTACAGGGAATGGTACAGAAGACGTCTACCTTTCTGGTAGAGAAAGCACTACACATTTTTTTCTGGAAACTCAATGCACTACAAATAAATTTGAAAACATATATTTCTTCAAAGTATTAATTTTTAAAGCGGCCAAAATTGCTAACAACCAGGGAAAGTACTGATTTATAAATTATGTTCTCAGCATATAGTATACATTGTGAATTTGCATGCATATTAAATGCAAATAACCAGAAGAGCATAACATTAAGGCTTCAAATTTATATGTGCAAAAGACAGTAAATTCTAACATTAAAATTCTTCCCAGAAAATATTAACTCCCCATATCCCATGTGCCTGTCACATAGTCAGCTGAGCAGGCTCACTACCAAACTTGAGAAGTCAGCAATCTAGCTCTGGCAAAATTTGCATAACCCATGCCTACTCCATCTACCAGGCAAGGCAGAAGAGGCCATCTAGCACCATGCAGGACAGAGAAAAGGTGCTAATACTTCCCAGCTTTTCAAAAATACTGTTTTATCTAATGATTTGACAGAAAAATAGAAGCTTCACTGAAACTGCCCATTGAATCATCAGCCAACAGACTCTGTAGCCTGTTGTGGGCAACTACAGATCCTTCACCAGAGCAAAAATAAGAGACTTAGGATGTAAAATTGTATGTGGCAACTTGGCTAGGCTGTGCTCAGCTGTTGGGTCTGACACCAGGCTAGATGTTTCTTTTTTTTTTTTTTTTTTCCATTAACATCTTTGCTAGATGTTTCTGTCCAGGTATTTTGTAGATGTGGCTAACATCTACAATGAGTTGACTTTAAGTAAAGTTGCTGACCTTTGAAAATGTAGATGGACCTTGTCTAAGTAGTCAAAGGTCCTAAAAGCAAAACCTGGGTTTTCAAGTGAAGAAGGAATTCTGCTTCAGGACAGGACCATGGAACCCCTGCCTAAGGTTCTGATATGCCCTACGGATTTCAGCCCGAAGGCTACAACATCAATTCCTGCTGGAGTTTTCAACTGGCCTGCCCTGCGGGATTTAGACTTACTCCCTCCCACATTTGTGTGAGTCAAGTGCTTAAAATCAGTTTTGTAATAAGTACAAACACACGTGCAAAATCGACAAATAGAAATATAGATAGACTCATCCTATCTAACTGAAACAAGAGTCAAAGGGAGTCCCATTTTAAAAATGCACTGTATTAGAATCCATTCTGATAGGTGGATGAAGGCTAACTTTGATTGCAATGCAAAAATTAATAAATTCTTGGCTTAAATAACTCCTCCATTTTTGGATTGGGAGTTTCCTTCCTAATACCCATTTAAAGAACTTTAGTCAACTTGTAAGAAGAAAAAGGGGGAACTGTGCTCGTAAAAGTGGAGAAGCCCACGAGAACCTTTCAAGTGCAGCCCTCCAGTGCTTAGTCATGCCGGTTTCAGGGTTCACGCTATCACATCGGTATTGTGAGTTTTCTGTAGGGATAGATCTGTTGCTTCATTTAGAACCTAAAATCACAAATTGGACTGTATGTGTGTTAATGAAGCAAATAATGCATTTAAAGTTTAGATCAAACACCTTCACGGGTTTAATTCCACTCTGACCATGCCTCTTTTTGGCCCTGGCCCTGCATGAAGCCTCTGTCCCTGTCTTCCACATGCCCCACCCACCCACCCACATCTGACTACCTGTGTGCCCAGGCGTTTCCCCAGACCCAGGCCTCCTTCCCTCACCTCCGATCCTATCCCATCCTTCCTTCATTGCTGTCAGCATCTGCTGGGAGCCAGTGGAGCAAGAGGGAAGTTAGCAGCACATCCAGAAAGGAACTGAACACCTTGGCAAATTTCTATCTCTTGCAAACTGCAATGTTGTCACTGCTTCCCAACTCATAGCTGAGAAGGGAAGTGACCTATTCCAAAAGCATCTGGATATGTGCTTTGGAAACCTGCTGTTTTTCTTCATTTATTTATCTATTTTGGCAGTCCTGGGGTTTGAACTCAGGGTCTTGCACTCAAGCACTCTACCACTTGAGCCATGCCCCTAGCCCTTTATGCTTCAGTTATTTTTCAGATAGGGTGTCACACTTTTTACCCTAGGCCGGCTTGGGACCACATCCTCCTTATCTCCTCCTCTCAAATAACCGGGATTATAGGTATGAGCTATCATGCCTGGCCTTGCTTTTTACTTATTTCTTAACTTTTAATATCTTTTTGGACTGACAGAAATGGAAGCTGTTTTCCAAGGCAGCAATCCAGCCTTAAATTATCTATAACTTCTCTTTATCTTCTGTCTTCTCTATCAATCCTGTCACCAAGTGAAACCCCTTCTTCTTTGCTCTCCACAGTTATTCATATCATGTCCCAGCCATCATCTTCTTCCTTCAGTTGTTTTATAGTCTATAGCAAGACTCATCACCCCTAAATGTCATTTTGATCATGTTACTTGTTGCCAAATGCTCCAAATGTTTCTCCTTAAATTAGACTTCTTCCCCAGATCTACAGGTCTGCAGCTGACCTCCTGGACTCCCCTCCTCCCAGCTTCCTGCCCCCAACGTGCCCTCACTCTCCTTGCCTGCTATAGCTGTAGCCCCTCTACTTGCCACACAGAGAGGCAAATTCTTTGTTCCATGACTTCTCTGGTAATATGTTCCCGCTCTCCTTTGACTTTTCACTCAGAACAAATATCCCTTAAGATTAAAAATGACACCTGTTCACTGGGAAAGCTCCAGGCTGATGGGTTTTCTTGATCCCAACTTCAAAACAACTAGCTTACCATGGTTTCCCCTTCCTGATTCAGATAAGGTTTAGGCTCATATCCAGCAAATCCTGTAACAAGAAGGGGAGGAACCACCTGAATAATCATATCTTGACTTCATCTGAAAGTACCCTATTTTTACCTTTTTCTTATAATGATGTCTCAAATAAGAAACCTCTCAAAAATTTAAACTTCCTCTTGGCAAATTCTCTTGGAATATCAATCTGTCTAAGCAAGTATTATTATGCATGCATATCAGAATACACTTCTCATTGTGATTTATGCACATGATACACAGTTATGGATGTATTTTTGGAAAATTGTTTTTTAAATATTTCATGGCCATTAAATAGGTAAAATAATACCCTGCCCTTTGTGGAACAGGGAGAGACCATCCTAGCACTTTTCTGCAAGTATTTGCAATTGTAATCCTAATGCAGGCAGAAAGAATACCAATGCTTTATAATCATCACTGGGAAAAATATAATTTTCAAAAAAAATTAAGACTTTTAAGTCCACCTGCATTAATCTTTTGCTAATGCAAACTGGAACTATTTCCTAGGATTTGAGCGGTTTAACATCAAGACATGTCACAAGCGTCATCCAAATTATTCAGTTCATACATGCATTCTGAGATTCTCAGAAGATGAAACAGAGGGAAGCAATGCAAGGGTTTGAACAAAGGGAGAAATGAAGCACGGAGACCGGGTTAAAGGTATGATGCCCTGTGAGGAATGTCAGGACATACTAGAGGCCTAGAAAATAAGAAGAAATCAGCAGGCCCATTAGCTTAGCAGCAAATTAAATGCCATTGTTGCCAGTTTCTGCCTGGATATAGAGGGTACCAAAAGGGCTGTGCCCTCAGGCCCCTGCTCGAAGCAAGAATGTTCTCCACTATGTAACCTCATATACCTTTCTTCTTGTTCAGCTAATTCAATGAAAGAGTGACTATCAGCTATTGTTACTAACTTCTCTAGAGCCTGTGAAAGAAGCAGCAGGAAAATAACAGGTAAAGTTTCAAAACACAAGCTATATTTCTCATTATTTCAATTTCTTTTTCCTTTTTTTAAATTTTTTTTTTTTATTTGGCAATACTGAGGTCTGAGCTCAGGGTCTCAGGCTTGCTAGACAGGCATTCTACACTAGAGCCACACACACCCCCCCCAGTCCTTTTTAGTTTTTGTTTGAATAGGGTCTCATGTTTTTGCCTGTGTAGGCCTGAACCATGATCTACCTTCCTAAAGCCTCCTGAATAGCTGGGATAACAGACATGCACCACCATGTCTGGTTTATTGGTTGAGATGTCTTGCTAACTTTTTGCCTGGGCTCACCTAGAACTGCAATCTTCCCCATTTCTGCCTCCTAAGTAGCTAGAACTATAAGCATGAGTCATAGCACCCAGCTTCTTTAAAAAAAATAATAATAATGTTTACTGTCTTACAATTTATTTTACATTTATCTTAATCTTTGAGATAAAAGACAGCATGTAAATAATTCACAAACTGGCCTCTACATTTAAGAATTAGAACAGTTTGTATTACATCTCATGAAAACAGAGCTGAAGCAACTCTCTCTCTAATACCTTGAGAAGGCAAAATGTCTGGAATATCTAATAAGAACACATGAGAGATAGTTACCAAAAGATTAGTTTGTATTTAAACCAATTTATTAATAATGAAGTCTCAACAGTTCAACAGTTTAAAAGTTAAAAATAATTAGTACTGCTAATTAAAGATTTAGAGGTACCTGCTTTTGATTCTTTAAGTATTTTGCAATTTGCTTCCACATCTAGAAGTCAGTTTCCCACTGTTATCAACTCTCACATTACAGTGCCATAAACTGGTTCCAGGTATGCTGAGTTACTGACGCCCCTTGGCCTTGGGAACCAGATGGCCCCCGGGTTACCTAGTCTCCGGCTACCTTCCCAAGGTCAGAAGATGGTTCCCACTGCTCTGCTGATGGGCAAAGAAAGGCCCAGCATACCTATCTGGACAGTAGCTGCAGAAAGCTTGCTGTACTATATGGAGAAGCAGCCTACAGAGGTGCTGGAGGAGTTTTCGTCCCAGGTATGTGAGGTACAGCTGGCTGAGTAGGGGCTCTGGACAGCTGGAGGGAAAAGGGTCTGGTAGCAGCCTCCAAATCCTATCTTTGTGGGTATCGAGTACTGCTTTCCAGTTGGGTCTAATGTGCTCTTATTTTTAATTACTTCGTAGGAAAAAATTCAATTGAATTTGAAACCCATTGGTATTATGAGAGTATTACATTTGTGCAGCAAAAAAAAAAGACTGAAACTACTAATTCTCTAATACAATTTCAACTGTTGTAAAATTTGGAACAGTAGTGAAATGACTTGATTTTTTTTTTTAAATCATTGCTTTTATAGTGACTCACTGACAACTGACCATGTCATCAGGTTATTATTGCTGTAACAAAACATGTAAGATGACCAGCTTAAAAAGAGGAAGGGTTTATTTTTTTCAGTCCATGATCACTTGGCCCTGTTGCTTTGAGTCTGTGACAGCACAGTACATCATGGTGAGAACACTTGTGGCAGAGGAGGCCTGGTCTCCTCATGGTGGCCAGGAAACAAAGAAAGAGCAGAAAAGGGCCAGGGTTCCAATATCCTCTTCAAAGTTAAGCCTTCCCCAATGACCTAACTTCTTCCAACCAGGCTCCACCTCTTAAAGGTTCCACTAACTTCCAATAGTACCATAGGCTTGGGTAAAGCCGTCAACCCATAGGCCTTTGGGGAAGATTTAAGAGCCAAACAAACCCTAGAGTGACTAACAAGAATTTGAAGAGAGAATCACTATCAAGAATTGTGTTTTAGCAGGTTAGGTGCAGTGACTCATAACTGTAATTCCAACTACTTATGAGGCAGAGATGGGGAGGATCACAGTTCAAGACCAACCCTGGCAAAGACTTAGTAAGACTCCATCTCAAAAAAGCTGGACTTGGTGGCACATGCCTGTCATCCCAGCTACACAGGAGGCATTAGAAGGAGGACTTGGTCCACACCAGCCAGAGGTTGGCGAGGTTGGGGGGATATGACACTACCTGAAAAGTAAATAAAGGAAAAAGGACTAGAGGAGTGGCTCAAGTGGTAGAGTGCCTACCTAGCAAGTATGAGGCGCTGAGTTCAAATCCAAGTACTGCAAAAAAAATTAGCTATTTCAAGTATATAAGCAGTATATTTTTTAAAGTTATATTCATGAAAGCAAACTCAGGTTTCTCACTTTAAAATTTAAGATTTTATTTGGAAATTTCCTATCTATTAATAGTCCCCAAAGAAATGTCTCCAGCTTAGTACATTATTTAGTATCAGTTTGTGCCATGAGACCAAAACTGGGATAGACTGACTTAAATAATGTGTTGATATTATTACATCTTGGTTTTTCAATTTCAGGTATTTTTTTATTACCCTTCTAATGAGGAAGATAATGATTAGGGTTTTTTTTTTTAAGTACATATATATACTCCCTGTTCCCCTCCTCTTAGAATTTTGCCACAATTTTGGTTGTATTAAATATCCATGTTAACAAGGTACAATGGCTCAACCCTGTAATCCCAGCAACATGGGAGGTTGGAGATCAGAAGAACTGCAGTTTAAGGTCAGCCCAGGCATAAAAAGGTTAGTGAGACCCCACATCTCAATCAATAGCAGGGCATGGTGGTCCATGCCTGCCACCCCAGCTACTTAGGAATATAAATAGGAGGATGCTGTCCAAGTCATCCAGGGTAAAAATGTGGGTGTGACTTAAGAGGTAGAGTGTCTTCCTAGACAGCTTGAGGTACTGATTTCAAACTTCAGTTTGAATCATGTAAACCGTGGAGAGACTTCTGGTGTGGAATCACGTAGACTCTACAATTACATTCCCTTTTCTGCATTACTTTTGATCTTTCCTGGAGTTAGTCATTGTCATGTTTAATTTGGGTTAGTTTCCCAGGTACTTATGTTACTATCCCCAAAGACTCCAGCTTTCTAAATCTCTTCTCAGAGCACACATATTAGGTATTTTACCAATTTCATCATCTTCAAAGTCTCTCCTGAGTCCTTCCACTGACTTTAATTTAGCTCAGTTGATTGCTAGACCCCCTACACAGCTGGTATCTTCAGATCTCTTTTAACATAACCTCAAGATTCTTTTCATCTGGCTCGCATGTCAGTCCCATCTCTGGAATCCAGAGTTTTTCTTTTTTGCTAAGTTATTCTGTCATTTATTGAAGCATATCCTAGAGTTGTAAAGTCTCAAGATCACGTGTTGTTCTGTTTTAACCAGGAAACTCCCATGTTTGGTTTTTGTTGAACTATGCCTTGATGGTTTTCTGCCTTCCATTTTTCACATTCTGTCCATCTGGTGTTTCTATTTTTTGATGTTGGACCTCATGCAATCCTATAAGTTTCTTCTATTTCTCCTTCTTTTCTTTTCTTTTCTTTTTTTTTTTTTTTTGGCAGTACTGGGGTTTGAACTCAAGGTTTTTCGCTGCTAGGCAGGAGTTCTTAAACCCATCTTCATCCATTTTTGCTCTGGTTACTTTGTTGATAGGATCTTGCTTTTTGCATAGGCCAGCCTTGGACCACAATCCTCCCATCTCAGCCTCTTGGGAATGACAGGCATGAGCCACCAGCACACAGCTCTTCTATGTTATTTTTCTATGCTTTTTCTTTTTACTATATTTTCTGGGAAATTTCTTAATCTCCTAGCCATTTATAGACCCTATTGTGTCCTATGGCCATAAAATTTTGCCTTATCTCTCTGGAGATACTAGTGACTCCTTTTTAAATATTTCTTTTTTCAACAAAGTTCTTATTTTCCCCCAAGTTTGTTTTTTCTTTTGCATGCTTTAGTTTCTGCCTCTCAAGATACAAGCTTTCCTTAAATGTTTGATGATCCTTGGTTGTCTGCTGATACTTAAGGGTGGGGAACTAGAAAGTCAGCAGGAAGGTTATGAGAAAGGGGAATTGTTGACATGGGATTTATTTTAAGATTGTTCTGGCTAGGCCTTTCCTTTGTGAAACCTTGATGTCAGTGTCCTTGAGATTTCTTTTTAGGATAGATCCGCAGGAAGTCTCCTGCAATCTGTTACAAGTAAGGTTTCATCCCAGCTGTCTATAGGAAGAAAAAGGTGCTATGGCTTTAGGACTTGGTAAATCAACATAACCCCCCAGATATTAAGACTATATTGTGCCATTTTTAGCTTTTCCTAATACCATCCAGTCCCAAACCTTCCATTTTTATCATCTCTGTAGAAAACACAGAAAAATTTTATTCTTCTCTTGGAGCAGAAGGGAAAACCTTCTTATATAAGACCTGCTTGTATTGAGTTGGAGAGCAGGTCCGATCTTTCAGCTACTACTTCTAATCTTCCCCTATTTCTTCCAGAGATTCTTATTTCTCAGCATGTGTAGAGTTCATAAGTACAAAAGGGGTTACTTCTTCCTTTCTCCTCTGCCAGATTAACACTTCACTTTCTCAGGCTTCCAAGTAATTCACAATTTATCCATCCATACCCTAGGTTCCAAAATGTTGCAACTGCTGGCTCATTTCTTTGTCCATATAGATATGTGGCTTTAAAAATGCTTCGAATGGCCTGACACCAGTGGCTCACACCTGTAATCCTAGCTACTCAGGAGGATCACGGTTCAAAGACAACCCTGGGGAAATAGTTCATGAGACCCTATCTTGAAAATATCCAACAGCAAACAGGACTGACAGAGTGACCCAAGTGGTAGAGCACCTGCCTTGTAAGTGTGAGGTCCTGAGTTCAAACACCAGTACTGCCAAAAAGAAAAAGGTGTGTCAAATGTTATTTTATTGGAGTTTTGGAATGGAAAGGGACTAACACATGTACTCATGTTTAATCTAAAACCTATTAATTGTTCTTCACTCTTTTGCATCGATACTGAAATGGGGATTACTCAATTTTGTTTTCAACATTGAGACAAGGCCCATTGTTCAGGGGTAACAGGGAAAAACGGCAATTTGGAGATATGGGTGAAAGTGAGCTTCATAACTGCGTGTTCTTACACCCTGTGCATCTCGTTGTCCTGACAATGCAGTGGGCACTGTGGGAATAAGAACATGCCCTTGTTTCAGAACAAGCCTGAAAATTTTTAAACCTGCTGAAATCACCACAAGAAGGGGACCAAGGCAGAAAGGAGAAAAATACAAGAGATGAACCAATTTGGGTTATAATACAAATATACATGGAAATGTCACAAAGAAACTCCCTGCATAGCTTTTTTTTTGCGATACTGGGGCTTGAACTCAGGGCCTATACCTTGAGCCACTCCACCAGTCCTTTTTTGTGATGGGTTTTTTTCGAGTACGGGTCTCACAAACGATGTGCCCAGGCTAGCTTCAAACCGCAATCCTCTTGAGGTGCTAAGATTACAGGCATGAACCATCAGCACCTGACTCTCTATAGCCGTCTTAAACAAACAAAAATGTCTTTTTTTTTTTTTTTTTTTTTTTTACAAAAATGGAGAACAGGAGGGCAGAACGGATCCTGTCTGGAGGGTTGGTACCAGTGGCAGGGGAGAGGGTTAAGAGGATGAATATGGTACAAATATTGTGTACACATGTATATAAAAATGATACCTGTTGAAACATTACAGGAATTGGGGGAGGAGGTGACAAAGGAGAATGATGGAGGAGGTGAATTCAGATATGATATATTTGATACATTGTAAGAACTTTTGTAAATGTCAAATGTCACAACAATTTAAATTTTTTTTAAAAAACCATGAAAATAGAGGAGGGACTATTTGGGAATAGGAAAGGAGTTGGGGGAGGGTGGCAAGAGAGGGTACTGGGGGAGGATCAAAGTACGTAATATACATATAAGAAAATGTCACAATGAGACCATTACTTTGTACGATTAATAAATGTTAAGAATTCTATCAAAAAAATTGCTAAATCTTTACAATCTAAAACTCAGTCACCCCTTATTTGTGGTTGGGGAGCCTTTTCTTCTACTTTAAAATAAATATTTGGTATTTTTAAAAAATTCTAAAAAGATTAACTACTAAAGAGGTCTCTGCAGTGACCTAAAACAGGGTTTTTAGAGGAAGAGCCTCCAAGTAAGAGAGTGGAATAGCAAGAAGAAACTGAATGGAGAAAACAAAAGGCCTTCAACTTACTTTTGCAAAGTAAGTGTTACAGACATTTCTTCTGCAGAGGTTTCATAATGTGTAGTGGATAGTGATCAGCTGATTGGGAAATAAGATTTCTTTTCTGAACACTAGAGCTGTTCGCAGAAGAGGGGAAAGCTCTTCTGCCTAAAACACAGCTGCTTTAAGTGTCTTTATTCTCCTTTTCTCACAATGGTGGATCATTAAGATGTTGGGATAATTTTAAAAATACTTCAATAACTATAATCTTATGAAAAGAGATGCAGTAAAAACTGCATTTTTTCAGTGATGTTCAGGTTATAAAATTATACTCTTACAGAGACTGAAAACAGCATTATTATTAAAATAACTACAGGTAGATGTGTTTGGTATTTTGTACCTGCAACTCTCCAGGCCCTAGCACCATTTAGCCCACTAAATTAACTGTCTTTGCTACATACGTTTTGATTTAAAAAAAAAAAAAATACCACTATTTTGCCTGAAGCAGAATTGACTTTAGCTGGATGGATTTAGATCTGACAAGGAAAATTCCAAGTAGAACACTGTGCATATTCAAGACAGAATGATACAATAAAGAGACAAATCTGTCTTGTGCATAGGGTCTGAGTAGGGAATGGTAGAGGTTAAGTGAGATGGGTGGCAGAAATCTGAACACAGAAACTCCGCAGAGCAATATGGTAAAGAACAAACTCTAAAGTCCAATAAGTTTAGTCTCTTGTAGATAAAGACAAAGTAGAAACCCTAAAATTTTCCCAATAGGGAGCTTTGGAGGTTTTTGTTGTTGTTGTTTGTTTGCGTTGTTTTTTGTTTGTTTTTCTTCCTTGTTCCCTTTATTGTTGTGCTGGGTGGTGTACATTGTGGCATTTACAATGGTTCTTACAACGTATCAAACATACCATACTTGAATTCTCCCAAGCCACAGTTCTCCTTTAACCTCTTCCTCCCCGCGCCCCGATTCCTGGAATACTTTGAACAGGTATCATCTTTTGCATTTACATACATGTGTACACATTTTTTCACCCTCCTACCCCCTTTTCCTGTCACCTCCCCCCTCCCACTGGTGCCAGTAGTCCTCCCTGGGCAGGACCTGTTCCACCATCCTGTTTTCTGATTTTGTAGAAGAAAAAAAGAGAAAAAAGAAAAACATGACATTTTAGCTTGTTTGACATAAAGGTAGCTACACAGGGAGTTTCCTTGTGGTATTTCCACGTATATATGTGTTATAACCCCACTTGGTTTATCTTCTCAATTTTCTTCATTCTACTTTAGTTCATTTCTTATGGCGGTTTCAGCCAGTTTAAGATTTCTGTATTCATTCTTGTGTAGGGAGTATATCAACCATATTCAAGTTCTTGTTATCAAAGTGATATTTGAAAAATTATAATCACATAATCTACCGGTGCTGAATACAGCGAAAAGTCTGATCACACATACACACAAAAATCCACTTAAGACATTAAATAATCCGAGGACACAAGGTCACACAAAGCTGTCCAGGCTGGCAGTAGAAATGGGAGAGAAGTCACTTCAGAGTAAGAGTCCATGAACGTGAGTGATCTACATTTACAGCACTGTAGATACAGACAGGCAAGTAAAAGGAATGGGACAGAATCAGTACTAATAAAAGGACTAATACTGCTGTAGCTTTGAAACTAAATCCCTGGTATCCTTTAGCTTTCAAGTCAAGAAACATTTACTGAGTATCTACTATGTGCAAGGCATAAAATCTTGTGTCGTCATTTGTTTCATTATCTTATAAGCCAAATGTAAAAACTTCTGCCTAACTGATTTCATAGCCTGATTGATGTTCTCCCTTAAGAACAACAGATTGATTTTTTTATAGACAGCAATACTAATTCTTCCACCACGTTCTTCTCTTTCAGTGCACAGAGCCAATCAACTTCAGAGCCAACTCAATACGAAAACAGAAGAAAAGCATTAGGAGAACAAGGTCTGTTAGGCCCAATATTGCCTCAATTACTTTAATTCCATTATTCCTGTTCATATTACTTCTTTAATCAATATCTCTTTTCAGTTATTCATGTTTACCCATTTCAAAATCACAAGTAATAGGATTATGGTCTTTTGAGCTCAGCTGCAACAGAATTTTCATAAATATATTTCTGAAATTGTGATTGTCTCCAGATCTATAACTGAGAAGTCTTAAATTGAATCAAGTTTTCCAGAGGTCATTTCATACAATGATGCAGAGCAGTGGAATGCAATAAAGGTGCTTTTACCTATTAGGCCATTTGTGACTCGCTGTCATAAACAGTCATATGTGACTTAATGCCTAAGTGTCTTCTTTCTATGTCTAAACCATAGGGCAATTCATCTGAATTTCAGTTAAACTGGATGTCTTTTCTGGATCTATGCCTGCCTTTTGTTTAATATAATACCTCTACCTTCACTAGCGAGTACTCTGTCCTGCAAGAGTTTCATCTGGATATTACATTAACCACTGCCTCTTCCCTATGACAATTAATCAATCCTTCAGTTCCATCTCTGTAATAGCCTTACAAATTACAGGAACTCTGTTTCCTTCTACTCTTAACAAATTTCAATGCAGTCAGTGCCTGTTACATGCCAGAAGCTGCACTTTACACATAGATGGGCTACAAACAACGTATGCAGCCCTTCCCTATGACGTGGATGTCATTCTGAGAGTGCTATAAAATAACGCTGCAAATGTTGTAAAATTTTTCCTTTAAAAAATTGTGATAGGAGGAGGCTGTTGAAAGTTCCCTTGGAGTTCAGAAGGGTAAAATGAATAGAGAAACATTTTCATATGAATCTCAGGGAACTCTTGAAGCATGGGAGGATTTTGAAAATGGAAGCAAAGAGTGGAAAGTAGCATAGTGTGTCTGAGAAGCAAAACAGACACATGTAGCTGAGTAAATGATGTAATGGAATAAATAAAAGGGAGATACACACACTTATTAACTCAGTCGTTTTCCTTGCAATGCACAGGATGAACCCAGGCAACTGCCATTTGCAGGCATGGAATAGAAAGCAAGGCTCAGTGATGTGTAAAAAAGGACCTTCCAGAGATCTATTTGCACCTTCCTACAAAGCCTCATCCAGCCCCACATCCCTCTTCCCACTGTATGCTCCAGTGACACCCAGTGACTGTATCTCAGAGCACACAACATACCTGATCCCTCAGACCTCCTGCCAATCCAACCCATCTCCCCCACACCCCCATGCTGACGCTGATCACCTAGCAAGCTCTTTCCTACTTTGCAATATCCACTCAAATATGATCTTTTCTACAAAGCATTTTCTAACTCCCTCAAGATAATGAGTTGCTCTATTTCCTATAGGAAATGTAAACATAGTATTTGGCTCCATCATAGCAATGACTTTGCACAAATATCCCTCACTTAAATTATAACATACTTGCACTTCTCCCAGAGCAATGTTTGGCATATGACTTCAGGATAATGAACAGAAGAAAAGAGAAAGGAAGGAAGGAAAGTAGGGAAAAGGTGAAAAAAAAAGCCTGGAACAGAGACAGTTATAAAAGAAAAGAGAAAGGAGAGTAAAATACAAAAGAATTGCAGAAATTTGACAGATAACTAAAGTAGAAGCAGCAATTATGCTTCCAAGCTCCCTACCTATTGCCCCTCTTCATCTCACCACTGGTCTATTATCAGCTAAGAATCACTTAACATAAACTCAGGAATTTTTAATGAAACAAAGAAGGAACCTTCAGACAGAGGCAGAAAAAGAGCCCATTCAAATTTTTACTTATTCTTGTGCAAAATTTTCTAAGAAAGTTTAATGGAATCTTGACTCAAAGTATGATTTGTTTAACTAAAGTACTTTCCATAATACCATAAATACTTAAAGAGATTTTTTAATACTACCATGTCAATTACTAACTAAACAGATATAAAAGTGATATCCCACTTTTTAAAATCAGGGTTTAACAATAAATGTATTATTATCAATTCCATAAAAGTTCTATGTCTGAGTTCTTAGAAATGTAAGATTAGGGAAGCTGAAAAATGCAAAATGGTAGTAAAGAAAAGACTAGGTAACAGCGATAAGCCAAGTTTTAGTGCTATAGGTTCCTGAAGTTTTCTTTCTGGAGTATTTTCTCTTGAATAATAGAGAAGTACTAGGTACAAACAAAATAACTTAGTTATTAAAATAAGAATTATTAGAGCATTATCGTTGCAGTACTGTACACCATGGAGTACTTTACTAGCTAGTTCAGGACAGTTTAATTACCAGAATGTAATTGCTCACCTGGCTCTTGCTAAAGGCAATGGAGGGAAATCCCACCATCGTTCTGATTCGATCACTGTGTGACCAAAACAAATTGTTTACATTTTAATGAAGTTCTATAGACACCCTCAATAACCAAACAGAGTAAACATGGAAAGTTAGAGAAAGCCTGTATTGACAGTAGAATAAAATGGAAAAGAAACGTAAGCCATGGTAGGACCAGGATGAAGTTATACATCCCTGCATGGTAGGTGGTGGAACGTGCCTGCACACATCACACACGCCATAAATACCTGCCATATGATTTACCAATTTTCTTAGCACTAATGTGGGTATGAAAAATGCTAAAATGAGTTTTCATTTTCCTTTTCACGTTTTACTGCCTGTCATGGTCTTATAAATCCAGTGATGTTAGAGCCAATGATATCACTTGGCCGTGGGACAGCCTTTGGCCCTGAACCCAGGAACACAAATGCTTCTGTGAGCTGGGAATGCCTGTAAGTGAATGATTCCAACCTGCCCACAGCAGCAGACCTCCAGAAGGCCGGGGTTTGACCCCCATCTCAGTATCTAGACCTGAGCCTGCCGTATTTCAGCAGCTCTACATAGCACTCACCCAAGGGCTTAAGAGAATTCACAGGGCTCCTAACCTGACAAGCTAGTTCCAGGGAAGAAGTCTGCCCTGGCCTTTGACTCCCCTCAACAGGAGGCATCCTCCTAGTGTTAAAAGCTAACCCTATTCTGGAAGTTAAAAAAAAAAGACTAGACATGGACAAAAAGTACTCACCCAACAGGAAATAAACATCTCTAAAGAAAACATCATTTAAGTGCTCCCTGGAGACCAGCGTCTTCATATTTTGTCAATACCCAAATCTGAACACTCAAAAGATAGCTTCTAACAATAATTTTGAGCTAAGAAAGCATAGAGAAAGGAGAAGATGCTACGAGGGCAAATCTGTTTCAGGATAGCGTTTACAGATTAAAGCTAGGGAAGAGAACATTAAATTTAATAAGTGTAAAGCTATGCAGCTGCAAAGGAAGAATAGCCCAGCTACATGTGATTTAAGTGGCACTGAATTAGCTGGAAAGATATCTTGATGTACTGAGAAAGGAGACATGCAAATTGACAGTTCAGCCTGTGATGCCAGCAGAGAAGGCAGGACCACTCACACAGGGGGCTAAAACACTTTATTAAGAAAAAACTTGCTATAAAGAGAAAAATCTTATCCCATTAATGATGCTGTTTAACTTGGACTAACCTAAAAGTTAGAGTTCACTGAGGGAAGCATTACTGCAATACTTGCCCACCTCCAGTAAATACTTTGCTTTTTCTAATTAAATTGGACCATAGCCATTATAGTCTTTCATCTATCCAACAAATATAAACCAGTAAGCACTGTGTTAAATTTTTTAGGGGACACCAAGAGCAATTAAGTTCCCTTCTCATAGATAGTAGTTGAATTATATATCCCTGAAAGATGCTAAAGTCTTAACTCCCATATATATGAAGGTGTCTTTATTTGACAATAGATGATGAAGGTAAGATTAGGTCATAAGAACAGCCCCTGATCTAATATTGTTACAAAACAGGAAAAATTGGGCAGAGGGAGAGACACACATGTAGAAAGAAGAGAATATAAAGACACTGGAGGAAGATACCACATGCACGTCAAAGAAAGCCTGAGGCAACCAGAAAATTGGCCTAGAACAAATTTTTCCTCATAACCCTGAGAAGGAACCAATCCTGCCATCAACTTGATTTTGAACTTCTAGCCTGCAGAACTGTGAGACAATAAATTTCTCTTATTTAAACCACTTAGTTTGTAGTACTAAATTAAGACAGTCTGAGGAAACTAGTACAGTTTTGTTATTAAGCCATGGTCAACAGAGTTCCTGGTGTGGGTCTATTCTCAGATGTTAACGGAGCCAGATTCAAACAGGAGACCACAGATCACCACCAACAACTTCAGTTCTGTGAAGACCATCAGAGAAAAAGATGGTTTCTGTCCTAAGAAGCAGGCCAACCCAAGGGTGATTATTTAATCCTCTAAAAAGATGATATTAAGATGAAACTGGAGCAATAAAAGTTAATGGGAAAATTAATCTTGGTGACCTATTTGGGCAAATCAAAGCATTCATTTAGAAGAACAACTTCAGATAAGGGACAGGAGGAAGACTTTTGTTAGCAGTCTTCAATAGTCACATATTTATATAAATGTGAAAAGATAAAAGACTTCTGACAGGGTAATAAAGAAAAACAAAGCGGTAATTCTACATTAACTCTGTAGAAGTTGGCAAGAGACTTCAAGTGACCAGTCTTGTTTCTTTACTGGTTGTTTACAGAGGCCCTGTAGGAGGTATTTTGTGGATGCTTCCCAAACACAGGGTAATTCACTGAGATGTCCTACGCAGGCCTTCTGAAGTCCAGGCATGACTGGGCAAGAGCCACCTAAGGTAATGACCTCAATGGTATAATGAAGCTAAATCAGTCTTCACACAGTGTCAACCTGCCATTAGTCCTGCTTGTCATTTATGTTGCATATGTCATCCCCTTACCTGAGCACAGTGAGCGATCTTTCCTCCAACGTGTTATAAATAGGATATCATGCCAGCTGCAAAGGACCTGTAAAATAAAGGCCATCTTGTTAGAAGAAACTTCAAACACCCATTTCAGAGAGCTGATTGAATGCATATAAGTAAATGCGAGGTTTCACTTGAAGTGTTCCAGCTGAACTGCCCTTTCCAGTCCCAGGCATTCCAGAAATGCCCTTGCAGAAGGGCTCTGCACAATGCTAACCTGGGAACAATCAATAAACATGCAGGGCTCATCATAAACACAGTCTGTCAACTGTCAATTGTCTGTGGAATATTTCCGCCTTAAAGTAGTTCTTGTGTAGCTACAGAGCCCAGGATCTGTGCAAAGACCAGGGCTCCCCAGTCTAAGAAAGCCTAAAGAAATAAAACTGCAAGTTAACTAAGTTTGTACAAACTATGGTATCTTTTTTTGAAAGTAGTTTTGGAGGCTAAACAGTATCAGATGTACTATTTTTAAATATAAGAAATTCTTATAATTTTCCAAGTAGAAATGAGTTACCATTCATAAGATTCTCTTTCAGAAAATCTGTGGTTCTGCAAACTGTAAAATGCACCTAGGTATTTTCACAAAATACATCCCAATTTAAATTTCTAGAATGTATTTCCACTCTTCATGTGGTTCATGTACAGCAGTACCAGCCTCACCAGGAGATTTGAGGTTCCCGGTTTGAGAACCCACCTGAGACCTACTAGAGCAGAATGTGCATTTCAACAAGGTCTTTGGATGGTTCCTGTGCCCATGAAACTCTGAGAAACCTAGTTTTAAAGTGCCTTGAGCAGCAAGCTTGTGATTATTAAGATCGCAAGCGACAGATTGTCTAAAACATCAAGACCATCCTCAGGTATAATGAATCACTATTTGTTTATGACAGCTGTGTGAATATGGGGACAAATCTCAACTCAGCTTTCCAGAAACCCCTTACTGTTGGCTAAGTCCCTTTTCTTTTCCAGAACACATAAACTAATTGTGAACTGTTATCTAAAAACATAGCCAATTTTAGAAGAACTTATTTTATACGTAAAAGACCAGCATTATAGACACAGAAGATAGGTATTAGTCATTCCAATATAATTATAACTCAATTATAACTAATATTGTGCAAAGAGCCCAAAGTGGAAAACAAAAATTACAACATGGCATGGTCCCTCTACTAGGAAAAGGTCAGTACAAGAAGCTGGGGCAGAAAAAAATTGAAACTGGATCCATGTTTATCACCCTGTACTAGTATCAACTCAAAATGGATCAAGGATCTTAATATCAGACCCCAAACTCTAAAGTTAGTACAGGAAAGAGTAGGAAACACTTTGGAAGTAATAGGTATAGGCAAGGATTTCCTCAACAGAACCCCAGCAGTCCAGCAACTAAGAGAAAAGATGGACAAATGGGACTTCATAAAAATAAAAAGCTTCTGCACAACAAAAGAAATGGTCTCTAAACTGAAGAGACCACCCACAGAGTGGGAGAAAATATTTGCCAGCTACATATCAGACAAAGGACTGATAACCAGAATATACAGGGAACTTAAAAAAACTAAACTCTCCCCAAATCAATGAACCAATAAAGAAATGGGCAAATGAACTAATCAGAATGTTCTCAAAAGAAGAAATTCAAATGGCCAAAAAACACATGAAAAAATGCTCACCATCTCCAGCCATAAAGGAAATGCAAATCAAAACCACACTAAGATTCCACCTCACCCCTGTTAGAATAGCCATAATTAAAAACACCACCAACAACAGGTGTTGGCAAGGATGTGGGGAAAAAGGAACCCTCGTACACTACTGGTGGGAATGCAAGCTGCTGCAACCACTCTGGAATAAAATTTGGAGGCTTCTTAAAAATCTAAACATAGATCTTCCATATAATCCAGCAATCCCCTGGGGATATCTCCAAAGGAATGTGACACAGGTTACTCCAGAGGCACCTGCACATCCATGTTTATTGCAGCACTATTCACAATAGCCAAGTTATGGAAACAGCCAAGATGCCCCACTAGTGACAAATGGATTAAGAAAATGTGGTATTTATACACAATGGAATTTTACTCAACCATAAAGAAGAATGAAATCTTACCATTTGCAAGTAAATAGATGGAACTGGAGAACATCATTCTGAGCGAGGTTAGCCAGGCTCAGAAGACCAAAAATCTAATGTTTTCCTTCATATATGGACTTTAGGTCAAGGGCAAATACAGCAATGTGTTTGGACTTTGGTCAAATGGTAAGGCGAGGGCATACAGGGAGGTATGTGGATAGGTAAGAAACCCAAAAAACATAGTAGTATTTGATGCCCTCCATGCAAAGGAACTAATGCAAAAATATTAAAGCGACAGAGGTCAATAGGAGAAGGGGACCAGGAACTAGAGAAAAGGTCAGTTCGAGAAGAATCAACTTAGAATGTAACACATTTTTACATGGAAGCAATGCTAGGAATCTCCCTGTACAGCTATCCTTATCTCAACTAGCAAAAATACTTTGTCTTTCTTATTATTGTTTATACTCTCTCTTCAACAAAATTAGAGATAAAGGCAGAAGAGTTTCTGCCTGGTAGCGAGGGGGGTAGGAGGGAGAGGGAGGGGACGGGGCAAAGGGAGGGGGTGGGGGGAGAAATGACCCAAATATTGTATGCACATATGAATAAACAAAAAAAAAGTTAAAAAAAAAAAAAGAAGCTGGGGCAGAGACAGCACTGGTGCCCTCTTGGAAAGCCTTTGGCCCAGACCCAGAATACTGGAAGGCTTTTTGAGCTAAGTCCTGAAAACAAGCAAGAAAAGATCTTGCAAAAAGCACCCCAGCTACAGGTACAGTGTGTCTGGTGTTGAGGCAGGACAATAACCAGACTAACAATGAGAGAATCAACTACCTCAGTTGGAAAAAAAAAATATTGGGTTGTGATTTTACAGAATTTTTTCAGTTGCTTTGAATATTTGTATGCATGAGCCATAAACATGGCAGCCCTCAGGAATGCTTTATTCCCCCTTTTAACTCTCCTACCTGTAGATGAGGAGGAATAGCAAACATCAAATGCAAGAAGCACTGGCTCAGAAGTCTGCTGCACACAGCAAGGGGGCAGGGATAACAGAACTGTGCCTCCACATTTGCTATTTGATCACACAGAGTGTCAATGAAACTGCAACCAGCAATACAGGAACCATAAAGAGAATCGCATTAAAGTTAATACAAAAGTCAGGAAAATGTCTTCAGCAAGGGACACTGGCTATTTGGTAGATGCACCGCTGGGAACAATTGAAGGCTCTCGGTGTGACCAAAGTGCACACTCCCCTTTCTGTGTCTCTTTTTTTTTCCTGCATTTAAATAGTTCGTATCTTGTCTCCTTCCCCCTTACTTATTCTTCTGATTTTGCTAACTCCCTTACTACCTCCAAGCACCTTCTCATCTCTAATTCAGTCTCTCCTTTCCCCCTTTCGATCTGCCTGCTTTGTCACACTCACCTTTGTGAGGAGGAGGAAAAAAGGAAGGGCCACCAAACATCTTCCTGCCCTTTTTCTTTATAATCACTCTTCTCTTTACTACCCCACATTTTTATTCCCCCTTCTGTGTTCTCTTGCCTCTCCTAGAGTTAAATCTGTTACTAGCATGCAGTCAGTCCTGTTAAGCCACACATAGAGTTCAGAAATTACAGGGAAATTGCTAGACGCCTCTAGTGCACCAATGTAATGCTTGGAGTTCTCAGATCCTCCTAACATGCCAGGTCAACAGCTGGAGCAGGGATGAGGGGACAATGTTAAAATTCTAGTAACCTAGCATTTTCTTAGCATATTTTATAATATGGAACAATTGTATTCAGTTACTGTGATGAAAGGGAACAAAAATGTAAAAAATACTAGGTAAAGGGTTTCATTCTCTCCCTAGTTTTCCCTAAGTGCATTCCCTCCAACTCACCCTGAAACCAATCTTTTGATTAGTCTTATCCTCTTTATACAGATCCCCAACCCACCAGTATGACTGACACATGCTTCATTACCGTCCAAGCCAGCAGAATAATACCTGCAGGAGCTATCAGAGTGCTTCTTGACAAAGACACAATGCAATGCACAAAAAGCCTCATTTAATGCTCCATCAGGAAGCCTTACAAGTTACAGCTTAATAAATATATGAAGATTATTGTAATATAGAAAATGTCTGGTGCTACTTCCAACGTAAAATACACTTAGGGAGAACTCTATACAGCAAGCTGTGATATGGCAATCTCACACACATTCTTCGAATTGCAGAAAAGCCATTTGGTTTTCTTTAGGTAATTCAGTCTTTTATACTCAACCTGTGAACTATCAGTAAAACTCTGCTGACAAATCTGGTTTTCCCACCTTTTTATCCCAGTCCCTGGACATAGTACATGTCTCTAGCATATACTACATGTCCCCAAAATAAGTGATGAATAAATGAGTTAGTTAAACAATCTATTGACAAGTTGTTGTAAACCATAACGTAACAGAAGTGAATAGCTGAAGAGAATACTACCATACGCTGAGATACTTTGAAAACTTCCCATAGGTTTTTAACATTGTCATCTAATTATAAGGTCAAGAATAGAACAAACAGAAGACAGAATCTCAGAACTCGAACATGAAATGGTAATTAAAGGAAAAACTGAAGAATTATTAGTTAAACAACTCAAGACCTGTGAAAAGAAAATGCAAGAACTCACCGACTCCATCAAAAGATCAAACCTGAGAATCATGGGCATCAGACTCCATCAAAAGACCAAACCTGAGAATCATGGGCATCAAAGAAGGAGAAGAGGTGCAAGCAAAGGGAATGAGTAATATATTCAACAAAATAATAACAGAAAATTTCCCAAATCTAGAGAAAGCTATTCCCATACAGATGCAAGAGGCCTCCAGAACACCAAAGAGACCAGATCAAAATAAAACTACCCCACGACATATCATCATTAAAACAACAAGTTCAGAAACTAGGGAAAGAATATTGAAGGATGTAAGAGAGAAAAAAATGAATAACATACAAAGGTAAACCCATCAAAATCACAGCAGACTTCTCAACAGAAACATTAAAAGCAAGAAGAGCTTGGGGAGAGATCTTCTGGGCACTAAATGAAAATAACTTCAACCCCAGGATACTCTACCCAGCAAAACTATCATTCAAAATAGATGGAGCAATAAAAGTCTTCCATGATAAGCAGAAACTAAAACAATATGTGACCACAAAGACACCACTACAAAAGATTCTTCAAGGGATTCTGCACACAGAAAGTGAAACCCAACATAACCATGAAAGGGCAGGCAAAACCAAACTACAAGAAAAGAAAAAGCAAGAAAGTAGACAGTAACCTCAACTTAGGTACACATAAACAAACCTTCAAACAACTAAAACAACTAAATGACAGGAATCACCACATACCTATCAGTACTAACACTTAATGTTAAGGGACTTAATTCACCCATCAAAAGGCACTGTTTGATGAAATGGATTAAAAAGGAAGATCCTACAATTTGTTGCTACAGGAGACCCATCTCACTGACAGAAACAAGCATAGGCTTAGGATGAAAGGCTGGAAGAAGATTTACCAAGCCAATGGCCCCCGAAAACAGGCAGGAGTAGCAATACTTATCTCTGACAAAGTAGACTTCAAACCTACATTGATCAAATGAGATAAAGAAGGACATTCCATACTAATAAAAGGGGAAATAGACCAAAAGGAAATAACAATTATCAACCTATATGCATCCAATGACAACGCACCCAATTTCATCAAACATACCCTGAAAGACCTAAAAGCATGTATTAACTCCAACACGGTGGTTGTGGGAGACTTTAACACCCCATTATCATCAATAGATAGGTCATCCAAACAAAAAATCAATAAAGAAATCCTAGATCTAAAATACACAATAGATCAAATGGACCTAGTTGATATCTACAGAACATTGCATCCAACTTCTACACAATATACATTCTTCTCAGCAGCCCATGGAACCTTCTCCAAAATAGATCATATCCTAGGGCACAAAGCAAGCCTCAGCAAATATGAGAAAATAGAAATTATACCATGCATACTATCTGATCACAATGCAATAAAAATAGAACTCAACAACAAAAGTAAAGACAAAAAACATGCAAACAGCTGGAAACGGAATAACTCATTACTTAATGAACAATGGGTCACTGATGAAATAAAAGAGGAAATTAAAAAGTTCCTGGAAGTCAATGAAAATGAAAACACAACCTACTGGAACCTATGGGACACAGCTAAGGCAGTCTTGAGAGGAAAGTTTATAGCCATGAGTGCATATATTAAAAAGACTGAAAGATCCCAAATCAATGACCTAATGATACATCTCAAACTCCTAGAAAAAGAAGAACAAGCAAATCCCAAAACAAACAGAAGGAGAGAAATAATAAAAATAAGAGCTGAAATCAACGAAATAGAAACCAAAAAAACAAATACAAAGAATTAATGAAACAAAAAGTTGGTTCTTTGAAAAAATAAACAAGATTGACAGAACCTTGGCAAACCTGACTAAAATGAGGAGAGAAAAAAACCCAAATTAGTAGAAACAGGAATGCAAAAGGGGGAGATAACAACAAACACCATGGAAGTCCAGGAAATCATCAGAGACTACTTCGAGAACCTATATTCAAATAAATTCAAAGATCTTAAAGAAATGGACAGATTTCTAGATACATATAATCATCCAAAACTGAACCAAGAGGAAATTAATCACCTGAACAGATCTATAACACAAAATGAAATTGAAGCAGCAATCAAGAGTCTCCCCAAAAAGAAAAGTCCAGGACCTGATGGATTCTCTGCTGAATTCTATCAAACCTTTGAAGAAGAACTGACACCAACCCTCCTTAAACTGTTCCACGAAATAGAAAGGGAAGGAAAACTGCCAAACACATTTTATGAAGCCAGTATTACACTTATCCCAAAACCAGGCAAAAACACCTCCAAAAAGGAGAACTATAGGCCAATCTCCTTAATGAACATTGATGCAAAAATCCTCAACAAAATAATGGCAAACCAAATTCAACAACACATCAGAAAGATCATTTGCCACGACCAAGTAGGCTTCATCCCAGGGATGCAGGGGTGGTTCAACATACGAAAATCAATAAACATAATAAACCACATTAACAGAAGCAAAGACAAAAACCACTTGATCATCTCAATAGATGCAGAAAAAGCCTTTGATAAGATCCAACACCATTTCATGATAAAAGCTCTAAGAAAACTAGGAATAGAAGGAAAGTACCTCAACATTATAAAAGCTATATATGACAAACCTACAGCCAGCATTATACTTAACAGAGAAAAACTGAAACCATTCCCTTTAAAATCAGGAACCAGACAAGGATGCCCACTATCTCCACTCCTATTCAACATAGTACTGGAATTCCTAGCCAGAGCAATTAGGCAAGAAGAAGGAATAAAAGGGATACAAATAGGTAAAGAAACTGTCAAAATATCTCCATTTGCAGACGAAATGATCCTATACCTTAAAGACCCAAAAAACTCTACTCAGAAACTCCTAGACACCATCAATAGCTATAGCAAGGTAGCAGGATATAAAATCAACATAGAAAAATCATTAGCATTTCTATACACTAACAATGAGCAAACTGAAAAAGAATATATGAAAACAATTCCATTTACAATAGCCTCAAAAAAAATCAAATACCTAGGTGTAAACCTAACAAAGGATGTGAAAGACCTCTACAAGGAAAACTATACACTTCTGAAGAAAGAGACTGAGGAATACTATAGAAAGTGGAGAGATCTCACATGCTCATGGATTGGTAGAATCAACACAGTAAAAATGTGTATACTCCCAAAAGTAATCTACATGTTTAATGCAATTCCCATCAGAATTCCAATGACATTCATTAAGGAGACTGAAAAATCTACCGTGAAATTTATATGGAAACACAAGAGGCCACGAATAGCCAAGGCAATACTCAGTCAAAAGAACAATGCAGGAGGTATCACGATACCTGACTTCAAACTATATTACAAATAACAATAAAAACAGCATGGTACTGGCACAAAAACAGACATGAAGACCAGTGGAACAGAATAGAGGACCCAGATATGAAGCCACACAACTATAACCAACTTATCTTTGACAAAGGCGCTAAAAATATACAGTGGAGAAAAAGCAGCCTCTTCAACAAAAACTGCTGGGAAAACTGGTTAGCAGTCTGCAAAAAACTGAAACTAGATCCATGTATATCACCCTATACCAAGATTAACTCAAAATGGATCAAGGATCTTAATATCAGACCCCAAACTCTAAAGTTGATACAGGAAAGAGTAGGAAATACTCTGGAGTTAGTAGGTATAGGTAAGAACTTTCTCAATGGAACCCAGGCAGCACAGCAACTAAGAGACAGCATAGATAATGGGACTTTATAAAACTAAAAAGCTTCTGCTCAACAAAAGCAATGGTCTCTAAATTGAAGAGAACACCCACAGAGTGGGAGAAAAAATTTGCCAGCTACACATTAGAAAAAGGACTGATAACCAGAATATACAGGGAACTTAAAAAACTAAATTCTCCCAAAATTAATGAACCAATAAAGAAATGGGCAAGTGAACTAAACAGAACTTTCTCAAAAGAAAAAATTCAAATGGCCAAAAAACACATGAAAAAATGCTCACCATCTCTAGTAATAAAGGAAATACAAATTAAAACCACACTAAGATTCCACCTCACCCCTGTTAGAATAGCCATCATCAGCAACACCACCAACAACAGGTGTTGGCGAGGATGCCAACTGTTGGTGGGAATGTAAACTAGTACAACCACTCTGGAAAAAAATTTGGAGGCTACTTAAAAAACTAAACATTGATCACCCTCAAACATGGCACCTTGGCATTTGACAAATCAGCAGAAGCAAGAAGACCTCTCTCATTTCCCCTACCCTTCTTTCCTGCAGCAGGTCATGACATTTAGGAAAGATTTTCTGACCTTCTCCTGAAGCAGATCATAAAACCCTCATGAGAGAAGTTCCCTCTTGACATGTAAACGGAAAGAGTCAAAGACACAGAGACCCCAAGAAGAATTTGAACAACAGGCCTGGGTAGATTTCCCCCAGTTTATTCCCATTAGATTTTACCCCTTGTCCAACCCTATTCCTCCACAATATCTACTTCTTCTTCACCTAGCATCAAAATGCACAATTTTAACCATTTCTTTGAGTCCTTATTTCTTTATTAAAGCTCCCATATCATGTAAAACAAATAAATTTACATGTTTTTCTCTTGTTAATTATTGTTGTTGTTACAGGTGGCCTCAGACACTAACCTAGACTATGTTAGATCTTCTATCTTTGTAGAGGATCCCCAGGTACTGTTTATATTACTACATCTGCATAGGATAAGACCTAGATTTGCTACCATTCAACAACTGGGCTTTCTCATAATAAGGAACTAGAGAAAAGGTAGAATGCTTTTATCTTTTTCTCCTTAAATTTCATTTTGAGGTTTCCAGCAAAATAGTTTCCTAGGCTGGAAGTATGGCTCCACTTGCCTACCAAGCATGAGCTTCTGAGTTCAAACTCCAGTACCACAAACAGAAAGCAAAACAGCTCTACAACTTCAGTCTCATGTAGACATTATAAGTAATTTCCAGACAGAAAAAATGGTTGTGTTTTCCATGTACATTCACTACCTGAAATTCTACAGCTCAGTTTTGCACAGAGGCATAGACAGATGGCAAAGAGTAGGGGATGGGGACTCTTTCAGCTCCCAAAGCCAGCTCTGCAATTCCTATATGACAACTTTTCTAGATCAATTCTCTGCTCAATTTCACCAGCACTCCATCATCTTTGGATCTTCTCTGTCCCTAGATCCCAGTCATGCTCTCCTTAAACAACGCTCTTCCTGACACAGGGGCCTGGGTGAGTGCCTCTGTAAGAGATCACCACATATTTTCATAGTTTACAAGGATAAAGCAATTATAGCTTCAGTCATTCATGAATAAAGCCTCTTTAACATTTTAATGAGAACATTAACTCAGCTTCACTTGGTTTGGTCTTCCTAGAAAGTCTGTTAGCCCTACAGAAGGTTTCTTTAAAAACCAATAATGAAATTGCAGGCTTGTGTGTGCCCCACAGGACATTGACTAGACCACAAACACAGACCATGTTATTTCTCTCCTGAAGTAGACTATATTTTTGATCAAACTACAGTTTGGTAAATGAACAAGGCATCTGAAGAAATACCCTCCTTTCTGCAGTGTCTGTGTGCCTGTGTGAGCTCACTCATTTTACATTGGACTTATCTCCTAATTTGCTTTTAATGTTATACACAGTTTCGAGTACAATGTGTGACTCAGTAAATGTTAAGTCATACTTTTCTGCCCTTTTCCCTTAATCATTTTCTACTCCCTCTATTCTCCCTTGCAATGTGACTATTCCCACCAAGGCTACCAAACTGCTGTTCACTGGGGGCCCATTAAATTCAGCAAGCAACCAGCTGGGCTTCAGAAGGCAAAGGTGAACAAGAAATAATTCCCAGACTCAGTGACTTAACATGAATTTCTGCCTCATCCTCTGCACAAAATCTGGAGCAGAGTGAATGAAGAGTTTATCACCTTAAAAACCAAGTAGAAGGGAAGACTAAAAATAAAAGCAATTAAAATTCAAGCCACACATGTATTCAACTCTACACACATTTGATGAACACCTACTATGTAGCAAACACTGTTCTAGGTTCTGGGAGAACAGCCAGGAATAAGACAGACAAGACTCTTATTCCCAAAGACCATTAAGTTCTAATGAGTGAAACAAGAAATGAACAAAAAAGGAAATGTCAGAGGGCAGTAAGAGTTAAAAAGAAAATATAATGGGGTGATGTGATAATATAGACTACTTAACTAGGGTGGAAATTTAAAGGCAAACAGCAAAATAAAAATGACAGCAAAATTCTTAAGGTTGAGAAGAGACATGTAGGAATCTTGCATGCATTACAAAGTAAACCAAGTCAGTCACAAATGGCTCCATACACTATGGTTCTAGCTCTATGACATTCTGGAAAGGGGAAATGTATGGAGATAGTAAAAGCTACCAAGAGTTGAGGGGAATGAGGGTAAACAGTTGGAGCACAGAGGATTTTAGGGCAAAAACTACTCTGCATAATGCTAGAGTGATAGACACATCCAAACCCTTATAACGAACACCACCAAAAGTGACCTATGGGCAGGTAACAATGGTGCGTCAATTAGATTAATCAACTGTAGCAAATGCTGAGAGCAGGGAAGAAATCTGGAGTATTTGGGAATCCTGTATGTTCTACTAAATTTTGCTATGAACCTAAAACTGCTCTAGAAAATAAAGTCTATTTTTAAAATGTTTACGGTAGAAAGCACATGATGTATTGAAGAACTGCAGGGTCTGGTCTGGCCGGAGTATAATGAACAGGTAGGCGGCAGACTGGCAGTAGGGTAAACCAAGTAGGTCATGGTTAGAAGCTTGAATTTCAGACTAAAATCACCAAGGAGCCATTACACAGTTTTAACCAGGACGTTGTAAAGTGTTTTACATTTTTGAAAGCTTGCTCTGGCTACTGGGTACAAAGAAGACTGCACAGAGGTAGTCCACAAGGCTGCTGATGGTGGTCCGGCCTAGGGAAGTAGCAACAGAGCAGAAGTGGAGGAATTTGAAATATGTTTTGAAAGAAGAAGTGTCAAGATTGGTGATAGATAGATCAGGCATGAGGGATGAGAAAGAGGAAACAAAAGTGATTTCTGAATGAGAGGAAATACCATGCACTGAGATGGAAAACACCCTTCTTTGGGTCTAGCTACAAAGATCACATGAGATGCCATGTGGCATGTTGTAGACCTGGGGAAGCAGTAGTGGAGTTAAGCCTACCATTCAAGTTCAGTTTGCCTGATCTCTGCCTCAGTATGAATACTCAGTATGAATACACATAAATATACATATATGCATACATCCATATTATATGTAAAACTATATGATTTTAACAGACAATTTTTGCAATTCAGAGCAAATTTTAAATCATTTCAACACTCTTTCTAGGAATGGAAAGTATTGCTGTTACTTTGTCCCTAATAACTTGTAAGTAAGCTGAAGGCAAATGAGATGAAGAGTCTTTCTGAAGGTCACACAGCAGTCATCAGTGGAGCTGAAACCAGGAGCCAGGAATCACAATCACACCGTACGTCCCATACTCCATGTGTCTTCCAGATGTGCAGGGCACCTTTCACATGCAGCTATCAGAGTGAGAACACACATGCCCAGATGGGGTAAGGGTGTCAAGGTGCTGCGGCTACTGCTTATTCTTCATCACTTTCCTATGTCTTACCCTGTCATAGATGCTAGGTAAATAATCCATAAATGTGGCTGAAAATACTAAAAAAAATCACTAACATCAAAACCAACCTTACAGAGAGCAAATCAAATATTAAGGTGACAGATTTTTGAACAGACATTTTAAGTCCTCATCAGAAGCTACACAGGTGGAGATCCCACATAACAGGAAGGCACAGGCACTCAGGGTTCACTCACTGGCTTTTTAAGACCTTTGCATACACCCTCACCTGGAACTCCTCACCTTTTTTTTTTCAGAGAACACCTAGCACCCAGCAAATTTTAGGAGAAGGAAAAACAAAAAACTAGAACCAAAGAGTTCACAGGCCTGGTTTTTGTAACAATATTTAAAGGAATTAAACTCACCTAAGAGGAGACTGTCTCTGAAATAGATCCTATTTAAAGACGAAGAACATCGGGGCAGGCCTGGGGAGCCCGGCCTCACTGTCTGGTCTGCACATTACCTGCCTCATTTTAAAAAAACAGGCTTCCATTTCTTACCTGCCAGGTACTTCCTTGGAAGCTGTGAAGGCTCCCACCTCCTAACATTTTGCAGTCTGAAAGAGAAACAGTGAGGGGTGTCCACCTCTGTGTTTGTCCCTATGAGTCATAGTTTTTTCTTTCTACTAAATGTGGGCTGTTTGTTTTTCTTGTTGATTTGAAGACTTCCTTTCTGTGACTTTTCACTAATATTTTCCCAAAGGATTTTTACAACATAAGTATAGCCCCACTGAGAGCCAGCAGTCACTAGTGCCCACAGGAAGAAGATGAGAACATGCAAAGAAGAGAACCCAGTGGCAAGAAGTTTGAAATGCCTGGACAGTTGCACCTGACCTGTAGTCCAGAGGCTTAGACACTCACTTTTCAGAGCTAAACACATGGCACTCATATATAGTAAGGAGTGACTCATTTTTATCTACCATTGTCTTGCTAAATGCTTTCACAAAGGTACACAAGTGATATGCTCCCAACACACAGAGAAGTAGAGCTGACACTTGTCCTGATATTAAAGAAACACAGAAACTTCCCACAGGTCTCAAGCCAAGACCTTCCATCTAGGCTTCCCTGCACGTTCTGCCCCATAGAATCCTGTATACTGCTTGGACATGTCACATTCCCAATTCTACCTTCTCCTGTCATAACATGCTCTTTCCTTTTTGGTAGTTGGTGATTTGATTTTCAAAAAAGTACAGCAAAGACAGATGCCAAAAATGAAGGTACACTGGGACTAAACCTGAGGGCACTTGACCCAGAGATGCCCCTCCTAGGAAAACCCTAGAAGTGAAGAAGACAGGCTAAGATGGGAGGCCTGGAGAGCAGACAAGCACACAAGCCAGGAGTAGCCAGAAAAAGACACAGAACAGACACCAGGGAGGACCCAAGACAGGGGCAGTGGACATGGCCATGAAACATCTCATATAACTCCAAAGGGAAGCAGCAGAAGGCCCCCAGGATGCCAGTGGTACCTACTACTGGAAATAGCAAGGAGTGAGTGGTCAGAAACAAGGGGAATGCTCCTTTGCACTGACCCTCTCCCTGCAGTCCACTTAAGTGCTTCCTTCACAGCTTGAGCCCATGTCAAATGCCCTGTTATCCTCACATGACACCTGATGCTATGCAGGTGCCAGCAATCACATTGAAGAGCCTGTAAAGATCTTTACACAATTATACCCTGTAACTCTCTTCTCAAAGCATTGTTCACCTCTATTGTATCTTTTAAATCTCACAAGACATAAATAAATCCAGTTCCAAAGATCTGGGGGTTTTGTTGTTTGTTTCTTGTTTGTTTGGTTTTTGGTGGTTCTGGGGATTGAACTCAGGCCTTGTGCTTGCTAGCAGGTGCTCTGCCACTTGAGCATGCCTCCAGCCCTTTTTGCTTTAGTTATTTTTCATATAGGTTTTCATGCTTTTTGTCTTGGACTAGCCTTGGAACACGATCCTCCTACCTATACCTCCCAAGTAGCTGGGGTCACAAACATGTGCCAACAAATCCAGCTTGTTCTCCGAGATATGGTCTTGCTAACTTTTTTGCCCAGACAGGTCTTGAACCACAATCCTCCTATTTCTGTCTCCCAAGTATCTGGGATTACAGGTATGAAACCACAGTGCTGTGCCTGTGAATATTAGAGATTTAGAATATTATACGATGCTACACCAGTGAAAAGAATGCCATTTGAGCCCTGATCTTCTGATGTGAAGACCTGTGCTTTGCAGAACACACTGTTAGCCTATTTCTGGTTCTCTTACTTATGTTCAGGTGATCCCTAACTTAAGATTTTTTGACTTTATAATGGCTTAAGAGTGATACATATTATAGAATTCATACCTCAAATTTTGAATTTTGATCTTTTTCAAGTTAGTGATATGTAGCACAATAGTCTCTTGAGATGCCAGACAGCAGCAGTAAGCACAGCTCTCAGTCAGCCATACAACCACCAGGGTGAACAACCAATCCTCTACAGTCCACTGTGTTGTGAAGCTATGACTGAAGTTTAGTGGGTTAGGTATGTTAAATGCATTTTCAACTTACTATAGTTATTGCCAGGCATAAACTCAACATAAGTTGACGAGTTTCTGTACTGTGAATATCACTAATTAAGACTTCTCTAATTCAGAACTAAAGAATAAATATTACTTGATCCCCCATTTACTTGTAAATCTGGCAGGTGCTGCAGTAAATATTGCACTTACAACATGTCCAAAAGGCTAGATTAGGGAAGCTACTACCCTGAAAATGGAGAAAAAAAGAAAGCTTGACTTCATTTAATTACATGGACCAAAATTACCAATTTTAAGAGCTGGGCATGGAGATGTACTCCTGTAACCCCAGCACTCAGGAGGCAGAAGTAGATGGGTGGCAAGACTGAGGCCTGGGTTACATAGCAAGATCCTATCTCAAAAAACAAACAAACAACAAAATAATATGCAAATTTTAAACCAATTTGATAACTGCAATGATTTAATTTTGTTCTTGTGGTTAATCAGTGTTTTAAAAAATACATTAAAAATTCCCCCATAAGTATAAAAAGTATGATTTTAAAGTAATGATACTGGGTCTGTAGGCTAAAATTTTAAAAACCAGATCAGATGGTTCTGTCAAGTACTTTTATTCTGCCTTTTGTTATCCTACCAACAAGAGTTTCTTTTCATTCAGATCTGCCTCTCCCTATAGAGTCTGGCATAAAGTTGGTTTTCAAATATTTGTTGGATGCATAAATGAATGAATGCATGTGTGCATAAAGCTATTCTCCAAGTCAGCTAGAGGGTGAAATACCACCTCCATCAGGCACAGTAGACCACTCATGCCTTAAGCATCCAGACAGATTTGGGTATGGCTGTTTACCAGCTGTCTCATCACAGATAAATCACCTCACCTCTTGATCCCAAGTTTCCTCTATGAGCAAAATAAGGATAATACTGAGTATCACAGAAGATCAAATGAAGTCAGAGGCTTGATAAATTGTCCAGATTACAGAAGCTAAGGTAGGTTATATTCATCTCCCTTCACTTTTTATCTCTCTATCTCACCTTTACCATGACCCTCTATAAAACAACCACCTTTGTTTTTTGTTTTTTGGGTGGCACTAGGATTTGAACTCAGGGCTTCACACTTGCAGAGCAGACATTCTACCACTTGACCCACACCTCCAGTCCATTTTGCTCTGGTTATTTGGAGATGGGCTCTATAGAACTATTTTCCCATGCTGGCCTAAAAATGCAGTCCTTCCAATCTCAGTCTCCCAGGGAGCTAGGATTACAGGCATGAGCCATTGGTACCTGGCAACAGCAACTTTAATAATGGTGTTTCAGTACATAAAAGTGTGTTAAAAATAATAGCTAAACATCAAGTTGATTTATACTGACACTCAAGTTCCCCTCCACTAACACCAAACTTGTATTCATAGTCTAGAGATAAGTTGTCATGCACAGCAGGTGTTCAATAAATTCTGATGACTTTGGAATAAATATTCTAGAGAACTGAAGCTTATTCTTTTAGGCACCAATACTGTTTATGTTTGAAAGCTTTCAAAAATACATTATACGTTTAACCACTATGCCAAAACAATAGGTGGAAGAACTTCAACCTCATCTTGATTTACTGTTATCAGCATAAACTTAGACTTCGCTCTGGAATAAAAATAATAATTCCTTGAAGTTTTTTTTTAAATAACTAGATTTGCTTATGTTAAATGTTGCCAGATTTCTATGCTATGGTCTTTCCTTTCCCTTCTTCCTGTGGCCAACAGCTTCTTCCCTTGGAAGGCAGGAGATCCTGGAGAATGAGCAAAGTGAAGTCACTGCCATCTTCATTGTACCAAGAACAATTCTCAGGTATTTCTCATCTGTGGCCATATGACACACACATTTGGTGAGAGATTTAAGGAAGACACCTAGAGCAGTGAAAACTACTCTCTCCTTAAAGTCTCACTCAATACTTGCAAGATGAAAACACAGAGTAAACAGTCTGTGAATTTTGTAATTATTATTTCTTATTTGTAGACAGTTTCCTAATCCATGGCTAAGCCCCTCACTCATTTGGGGCTATATTTATTCATCAGTGGAGTAAGCAGTTGGGTTAAATTATTCCTAAATTCTTTTCCAACAATAATTTTCTATAACCCCATATTTATAAGCACATATATATGCACCAGATGAGAAAACTGCTAGAAATATGGCCACCAGAAACAAGGCATCCTATGCCCTCTGATATAGACCTCCTATCAAGAAGGAATTAACTATGTACTATGGAAACAAATACAGAAAGAATTAGGTCTCTTATTTCTTTCTCTCACCACTAAAACTATATATAAAGAAGAAACATTGAACTTGAAGTATACACAGATTGATCCTTGTTTTCTGTGTCAAATGTTCTGAATAAGTGAAAAATCTAATATATCTCAAAAGAAGTCAACTGCATTTAGGAAAAAGACATTAAAGGAATATTTTTCCTAATAACTAAATACAGTGGTTTCATTGACTCTTTGCTCTTATCTATTTCTTCAGCCACCATTTTGTTGACATATCAACACATTTTGTTTAAATAATACTACAGTTTTGGTCTTTGCACAGAAATTCATTTTGACTTTCTTAACCTATACCCAACTTCATTAAAATTGAAATATCTAAATTAAAGAGTTCATGAGTTTTATACAGAACAGAAGCAGATACTTTGAATAACAAGTCCATTATTTGTCAACAAGTAGATCTGGGGAGGCATTCTGAGCCCAGAGAAGCCACGGACAGCTATTTCATCCAGATAGGACAGTGTCTTTGATTCACATCTATATAAATTCAAAGTGTACCGTCCTCAAGCACTAAACGAACAAATAAAACATACCATCTCTGCCTTGGAGGAAATGCAGCAAAACCAGGTGCCAAGGAGCAGTGACATTAGAATGACTGCCCAGGACTGAATTCCAACCTTACCCTAATTAGCTGCAAAACTTGGGCAAGTTACTTAACTGTTCTGATTCCACGTCCTTACAATGAATAATGGTGATGACTACATTACCTACCTCACAGAATTGTCACGAGGATTAACAAACTTATTAATCCCAGAGTGTTAAACGTGGTTCATGACATGTTGGCAGCTCACGGTTAGTGTTGGTGTCATGATTATCATCATTATAAACATACAACCTATGAGCTAAAATTTTTCATTGTTACAGCTAATAAAATTGAAACTGTAGGAAGATCCTAGGGAGTGAAAGGATAAAAACAAACTGGAAAATTAATTTTTTTCCAGGTTTCATCAATATTCCTGCATCTTCCTGACAAATCCTAACTACATTTATTTTTGAGAGAGAGGCAGGATGATGGTAAATGAAGACTGGAGAGAGAGGTAAAGAAACACGTGAAAAAGGAGAAAGAGGGAGCAGAAACAAAGGGGAGATTCGCATCTTTCTGATGGTGGCTTCTCTGGCACCATCAGAAAGGCAGAGGAAAAGGTGAAGAGAGAGAAGGGAACACCTACCCTTATCTCTTCCTTTTCTCTCCAAAATACCCTTCCTCAAGCATTATGTCTCCACACTTAACTTCTGACTTTCTCTATGCTTCTCTTCCCACTGTTTACCCTTTTGTTTTACAGAATATTAGGTACAGAAAGAACCTTAGATATTACCTAACCCAATCCTCTTACTTTATACATGAGAAAAACCAAGGGCCAGTGGGACAAAGATTTGCCTTGGGTTATACAGCTCTGTAGTGGCACAAACAAAATTAAAACTGGACTCCTAGAGTCTGTGCTGTCTCCCTTAGGACAGCAAAATGAGTATATTTACCTAAATGCAGTCTAGCTGGCCCTTATCCCAGTTGGCAGAAACATAAATTTTTCTCTTGGGAAGAAAATCTTGAGAAATAGTTTTAAATGAATTACCAAGAATCTTACTGTTTTTAATTCAATAAACATGTTTTATTATTAACTTCATTGCCTGCTAAGCCTGAAATTAGGTTTTTCTATGCTTGGGCAGGTCCTGCCCAACCAATAACAGGACAACCAGATTGCAATTAAACAGATATTCCCACTAGGGCCATCACACACACACACACACACACACACACACACACACACAGTCATAATATCAAGATGCTCTTAATCAAAACAAAGTTTAGCCCACTTGTCACTCTTGTAACCTATGTTTAGAGAAGGGGCTATTAAGTACTGTAAGATAGAGCTCTCCTAATGCAGAAACTTCAGATCACTCTTTTTTCAGAGGAAGAACAAGCACTCCCTATGCTACTTCTACCCCAACAATAAAAGGCTGGCTATTAAGAACATTCAACAAGCCTTCATATCTGGCTCAATTGTCCTAATGACACTTTACCCAAATCTGATGCATGGCCTCCTGCAAGACCATCATTCCTAATTCTCAGCCTTCACTTCTACAGCAAACGACTGAGCTCTGAAGTCACAGCCTTTTAATCATATATGAAAACACAGACCCTGCAAGCCTGTTTTTCCATTGTTATATCTTAGATCCTTAAGGATCTAACTAAACCAACACAACTAAGCAAAACAAAAAAAACAACAAAATGAAAACAACCCTGCTGGCTTCCATTCTCCCCCTGCCTTTTCCTGGGTGTCAGGGTGGCTTCTCTCTCTCATTTGCTTCACTGTATGTGTCTTAAAAGGTATAAACTGGCTGTGACCAAGGGAGAGGTTCGGCAGTATTTTGCAGTTGTTTAGACTATAGAAACATCTGAATCTAGGCCACTAAAAATAGCTCAGTTCTACTGTCTAACTAGGTGTTTACTTTTCAAGGGCTGGGCATACATAAAGCTAGTTTATTGGAACCATGCTTGGTCAGTATTATTTAGACAGGTCTGTCCTTAACTACCACTATGTGTTTTGTTTCTCTTTTTCTTTCCCAGAAGATGCAGGCCAGCCACTTGGGTAGTGGCTGTTGTGAATACTATTCTCACTCATGTGAAATTCAAAAATTGTGAAAAGCAGACCCCCAACATTACAAAAAGCAATGGCAAAAATCAAACGTTCAAAGCTCAGGAAGAATAGAGCCAACATTTGAAAGTTTCTTTTTTTTTTTTTGGTGGTACTGGGGTTTGAACTCAGGGCTTTGTGCTTACAAAGCAGGTACTCTACTGCTAGAGCCACAACTCCAGTCTGAAAGTTTCTACAGTAGTAATAACAATTTTTTAAAAAATTGCTGCATTCTCCTACCCTGCCTGCCAGCCAGTAGCAGCTTGGCCTCTCTAGATTTAAAAAAAAAAAAAAAAGCACCACAAATGTAATAGGAGTTGAGATCCTGGGGGAGCCAATTAGATTTGAGCTACTTTCAAAAGTCTGTAAAAGAAAAAAAAACTTGGCACTTGAAATGACATTTTACATATTCTGCACTGGGGCCTGTGGAATACTATTAATATAATGGCCAGTTGTGGTGCTTATAAAATAAACCTTGAGTTTTTAATAGAATTATTAGCTAGTAAAACAAACTTAGTTTCAGAAGGAAAATGTAGCATGTTAAATCTAATGGGTACCTCAGCCTTTATCTTTGGAATTATCAGCCAAAACCTGATGAATTAGGCCAGGTAATGGCAGACTCTTGCTGAGAGCCCTCCCTGAAGGCTGACTGCTGCATAATTTTGAAGTTCTTACAACTGTCTATCAAATCTTTGGGGAGGGGAGGCTGTAAGGCCGGAGGAATTTTGAGGAGCCATAGAAGCTGCTCAATGACCTTGTGACAGCTGTGAGAGAAGAAGCTGGTTTGTGCAAGGGGAGAGCCCAGAAGGGACCACTGTGTCTCCACCATGGCAGAAGCAGGCCTTAGTTCAGCTGGCGGTAGGAAGAGAGGCCCTGATGTCCCCTGACTCCTGGGTGTCTCCAGAGCTCATGACACTAACAGGATGGCTATTTCTGAGTTCAATATAACCTTTCCTAATTAGATGTAAAGCAGATATGGCCGAGATAACAGAATCAGGCAAAAGGCAGTAATATTTAAAAACAGACCAATATCAGTTGAGTTTCTGGGTTTCTCTTCACTCCAGGGTGAAGCAGCCATAATACCATCTTCAAAGATAATTAGAAGCTCAACTAAGCTCCCTCTGCAAACCCTATGCATTCCTTTACTTCTTCTTTAATATGGCATCTAAGTAATTGGGTCTAGGAGCCAAAAAAGAGGTAAAAGAAAACATGCTCTCTTGAATAACATCATTCCAGGACTACTAGGCAAAGACAACCTTTCATTCTACCGTGTATTTGAATATTTGGCAATCTCACCTCAATTTCCACTTCCCAGCAGAAAGGGTGGCTATTTCACTGCTTCCAGCAGAAATTTAAATCTAGAACACATATTAAACACCTGCTCTGTGTCAACCACTGAACTAGATGTCACAAAGGAGGTAAGGGAAGAGAATATTCTACCTCCGCAGAGACCACCCTCCAAGCCAATGAAGCTGTACTTTGGGCAAGAGGCAACATTACCTGCCAAAACCAGACGACCTCCAAGCCACCTTAAGTGTCACTTTCTGCATGAGGTTGTCCTAACCAGAAATAACACCTCCCTCAATTGAGCAACTGTGTCCTTTTCTACCTTCAATTTTAGCCATGGATGTAATTATGTTACTGCCCCTTTAAATTCTTTGAGCAATGACATTTTAATGACTACTAAGAGCTATGTATGCCAGAAAATGTCAATTTCCTGACTCTTGTGTGGTAGAAACAAGGATTTCCATTACTGAGGAACCAGTGATAGGGAAGGACTTCACCTATCTGAACACAGATATATTGTGTTCAGTTCACACCATAACTGAATTATCAAAGAGAAGGAAGATCATGTTCTAATCAAGGAAGATGACAAAAGGAAGAAAAAGCATGTCAAAATTAAGAAGATGAGACAAAGCCTGATGTCCCAGGATGTCTACTAACACAGGTGTTTAAATGTAGTACACTCTGATGACCTTCCAAATGATAATGAAGGGCAATCAAAAATCCTTTTTAAACAGTATCCTCAATCCTTAACAGCACCTCTAATTCACACCAGTGATAGGAATATCTGGCGATAATATCTTTATTTTTGAGGCCCTGGACCTCCTCTGAGGACTATCACCCAACAGAGACCAGGTAATCTTCAGAATCAATTGAATTCTTACGTTTACATCTATCACACTGAATGATATGACCTTTTCAAAGAGAAGGAAGGATTAAGAGCTAAATTAAGGTAATGTTCCTTCATGCATAGTAGCTATATTCAACCACAGGAACTGATAAGCTATGTCTTTTTATGGATTTGGGAGAATAGTATTTTTCCCTGGATAACTGCAAAATGGGAACACATACATTGTACTCAAACAAACAAAAATTCATGAGCATAGTTAAATAATATAAACACTGGAGCTTTGAAATAGTTTTCAAGGAAATCATATATAGGGTGTCTCTTTAGAGCAGACAGCTTTTGAAATTACTATTCCTTAAGCATTTGCTTTCTTTTCAGCCTCATTGTGTAAATCATGCTGCTCTTCCTCAATTTCCCAGGATCCCCAAGGTCATTCTCTCCGGTGTTTGCTTTAAACACAACTTGGTGCCAAAGAGTCTGCCTCTGCTTTCCAGTTCACTTGGATGACACTTTCCCACACTGTGTCTCTTCATATTTCTCTACATCCAGATCTACTGGATCTGCCTTTTCTGCAAGGAGCGTCACTTTCCAGTAACTGCAAACTGCTTCTTGCATAGTTTCCTCCTACTCCCCTGGGTAGGTGGCTGTCAGGAAGGCAAGGCAAGGAGGAGCTTTCTGATGCTGTTGAGGCCTCTGTGCAGGACTTAGAGCTAATGGTGAGGAGCTAAGCATGGCTTCTCTGGGGAGAGCAGATGAGTGAAAGTGTAAGGGCACAGCTGAGTTATTTGGGCACCTTGCTGTGAGCCTAGAGCAGGTTTTCCGGGCCTTTGCAGTAACCTGTTAATGGCTTATATAATGAAGAAATGAGTCCATGTACTTGGTAATTTAAACTCTGAACTATGTAAGGCTTTCATTCAAAAGGAGATTCCGGAAGAAAAGCATTAAGTAGTGACAGATTGATTTTCATTAAGGTGCTAGTGGTGGGATAAAAGCTATTGAATTATGGTCATCTGTATTCCTCAGCTATTTTCATCTTTCTGGACTTTCAGATGACTGTGAGTTCTACTTTGAGCTCAGCCAGTGTTGCCTGTGGGGCATTCTGGAGAATGAGAGCACCTTGACCTGCTGGGAGTCATGCCCATTACTTATCACACAGGAGGCCAGAAACCTACCCCAACCTTTTAGAAAAACCAGAAGGAAAATACAAAAATGACATATGGTTTAAACACTCAGAAATCTGAAATTATAAGTGATGTCTCAGCCAACATACACCAACCAAGAAGTCAAAAATCATGTGTGAGCCCTTAGAATAATCTTTCAGCTGGTTTTGCCCTTCTCATGGTTGGAATGGCAAAGGAAAAGTGTCTGACCTTCTAAACAGAGAAGGTCATGGACACTGGTACTTAATAACAAAAGATAATCAAGATTAGTTTATTTCTAAGAAATGCTGGCGGATGAAGGAAAAGGTGGGCAGACAAGAGTGCCTTAAAAAAATTAAAAATTAAAAAAAAAAAAAAAAGATAAAGAACCTCTTTGCTTTCTTCTGTTATGTTGCTTAGTAAGGCAAACAAGATTCCAAAGTTGAACCATCTTAATGTCTGCCCACAAAGACTGGAGTCTGTTCTTAGCCATATGAGTGTTCTGTTCAACAGCTTCCCATACAGACTTGAACCACACTCATATGGTATGGGGCTTCAAGTGTGATTTGTCCCCATTTGGCTATTTCAAGCAGTCCACACCCTGGAACTGAGTTTTCCTGTCCTGTCTCTTGGGGAGTCTAGGGAGGAGTGGTGACATCATGGGAACGGTGTCTGTCTTCTCTCCTATGACTCAGCAGAGAATGTCAAAGGAGTACAGATACAGCCGGTCCAGCAGTAGTATTATTCCATCTGTTAAGCAAATTCATGTGAAAAACAGCACACTGTCTCCATCCTAGTACCAAAGATATATGGGAAAGGTAGCAATGAGAAATTATTTATGCAAAACTGAAGTAGAAGAGGTGTCTCTGTGTCCTGCTTCTCACAAAAATGCATACACACATTTTCATTTTCATCTTGCCAGAAACAGGTGAAAACGGGATTTGCTTCCTCCTCTGTGCTCCCACACTACTTTATAAAAATTGCTGAATTACAGTGCTTACCATGTTGTCCAATAATTAGATTTTAAGTGTCTGCTTCCCCCCCATAACATTTGTATTCCAAGCATCTGGTATCATGCTTAACAAATATTTGCTAAACAAATGAAAGATTGAATGGAACAGTGAATAAGTAACAGTTTGCTCCAGAGCTCTCTCTAAAGCAAAAAGAAATGCTCATTTTCTCCAGTTTTTATGATTGAAAGGTCTTTGGATTGTTGGACTGGCGATCATGTCTGTTTGGAAGATTGAACATTTAAGAATACTTTGCTACTTGATGAATGTCGTGTGTGGTTGCGTGTATATTTATCTCACAGTTTCCTTTGCTCCTCATTCTATACATCTCATCCCCTCTTGCACCCACCAAGGCAGCCTACTTCATTACTTATCTTCCTTGAACTTAGTTAATTCAATTTTAAAAATATTGCTGTAAAAAGACATATTCTTATTTTAAGTTTCCTACAGGAAAGGGAGGGCCAGAAAAGTGACTTGGTATGACTTCCAAAGTGCAATCTGCCACATGCTAACCACATTTTAAGTACAATGGAAGGTGGATCTTCTGCAAGACACCTACAGACAAGCAAGGCCCCTCTTCTTACAGAAGGTACAGTCAGTGCGAGATGACCTAGAAATAATAAGGCCAATACAGTCTAGTAACTATGACGTCAGAGGAAGCTCGGGGTTCGATGGGGAGCACAGGAAGGAAAGCAAACCTAATGTGAAGATCAGGAAAGGCCTCTAGACAAAGTACCTTCAGGTTTTAACCTGACAAGCAAATGAGACTTATCCAGGTGAAAGGAGAATATGGGAAAGAGGAGGAGAAGACCTAAAGATAAGAGAAAACATAAGGGAAACAAAACATAAAAAGTTAAGAAGGGTGAGAATTTAAACAAGGAGGTAAGTGCAGGCCTTGGTTATTTCATTCTGAGGGCAATGAAAAGTCATGGAAGGATTTCAACCAAGTTGGTAACATTTTGATCTGAGGTTTTGAAGAGACACTTGGGTTAAACATAAAGACTCAGGAGGTGGATCAGTAGGGTAAACTAACTGTAGTAACAAGCAGACTCTTGATATTTTCCTTTCAGCAAGATTACTTTGGCTGTCACACAAAAAAATGGATTATGAGATATTGATATCAGATTCACAGGAACCATTAAGGATGCTATTTCCCTACTCCAAATGAGGGTGGTAATGGTGGTAATGGGTGGACACTGGAAATGTAAAAAGAGGATGGGTTCAAGAGAATACCAACATGACAGAATCACCAGACTCTGGCAATCGAATGAATCAGGGATTGGCAAAATTTTTCTGTAAATGACCAGATAAGAATTGTTTAAGCTTTGCTAGTCATACGGTTTCTGTCACTACTACTTAGTGCTTCTGTTTGAGTGAGAAAATGGACGTAGGAAATATACAATGAGTGTTCCTGTATTCCAACAAAAAGTTACTAAGTAAAAATAATAGGCCAAGAGGCTGAATTTGGCCCAAGAATGAAGCATGCTGACTTCTGGACTCAGTGAAGGATGTGGCAATGAGAGCAGTAAAATAAAAATTTTATATGATATTACACACATACGAACATATTAATAAGTAGCTCTCCAGTGTGCAGCTGGGACATCTGGTTAACTACAGCTGCTACTTATAGAAAAGGGACACAGGGAGAGAAGGAGGTGGTAGTTTAGTCACACTCAAGTTTAAGAAACCTGAGGAATATCACCCAAGACACGCCTAATAAGCAGTTAGATATTTGGATCATAGCTTCAGGAAAAAGATTTGGTCTCTCGATAAAGAGATAAACATTTGACTTAAGGATATTCTAAATATTTTTAAAACACCAAAATTCAGGGGCCTTAGTAATACATTTCATTCTATTCCCACACAGTGATATAAGAAACTCAGGTGGGGAGAGAGAAGCAGATAATTGCAGAAAGCTGTAGCATCTGTTTCACTCAGCCAAGAAAGAAGAGGAAGTTGAGACAGGAGTGTGGTATGAGGTTTTTATAAAGAGCTTACTCACATGGCTATACCCAGCTGCAGGGGAGGCTGGAAAGTACAGGATTAGTTGTGTTTCTAGGATCAAGAGTAGGATGGATTTTGGTAAGTAGCTACCAGGATCCCACAACCAAAGTTAAAAGTACATACAAAAGCCAGGAAGGCATGAAGATGAATAAAAACGACCCAGGAAACTATTAGAAAGCATGAGAACAAGTCCAGAGTGCTCAAGAACAGTAATGTTAGGAGATAAATCAAGATGGGAGGCTGCAGCAAGGTAGAAGAATAACAAAATGAAAATAAAATTGGAGGGTCGCAGAGGTACTTAATGAACCTACGTGGGAATGAGTACAAATTTAGTCATTAGCATGGAACCCATCTCTGACAAGGTGATACTTACTGGGACCTCCTCTGATATTCAGATGAAAAATGAGCCAAACTGCATTTAAGAAAAAAATGTCAAAATCAGCTCCTCAAAAAAGCCGGATTTACATTCCCATGCAGAAGGATTGCCTTAAGCTATGTACTATAAGAATCAATTTTTCCCATTCATCTTTGTTCCATAAATCAACCCACAATGACAAAATGTGTCCCCTGCATCAAAATTTTATATGGTATTACACACATATGAACATATTAATAAATTTGAATATATACCTGTTTCGATATACATACATACTCAGTACTCACAGATTCATTATCAAAATGCATTTCTTTTTTGCTTCCATTTTTGGCAATTCTATGTACTCTCTTTCTTGCTCAAGGCTTTCGCTCCATATCCTACCCTACTCCTGAACTTGGCTCTGGGTGAGAAGACCAAAGAAAAGATGCTGGCTTCACTGACATGTTAAGCCCTGATTCATTATTTCAAAATACAACTGAGTCTGGGACCTATATAAAACAGTCAGGCAGGAACACCCATAGCCCCTCCCTTGGCTCCCCTACTCAGGAAACCTCAGCTAGGAAGAAGAATCTGAGATCATGCTGGCGTGTTACCAAATAGCAGAGCAGTGCCTATCAGTCTACTCTCTTTCCTCTAGAATGTAAGGTCTTTGAAGTGAGAAGAGGATTTTCTATCTGGAATACTCCTTATGAGTATAACTCTACGTGAGAATAACAGCTAACCGTGGCTTATAAGTAAATTTTTAAAAAGACAAATTTAAAAAAGCGATCTGCCCAGAAAATACAGACAGTAAAGAAAACCAAATTAGTAACTTCTTTTACTTGGCCAGCAAAAATTATTCGTTTACTCAGTCTGACCAAGTCACTATTTATAAGCTTGACCTCAAACACCACAGTACTCAATAAATATAAAATAAAGGCAATGACAATGTGCTCATATTTCCCTACTTAATGACATTTAGTTGGCAGTTCAGTAACACATGTCAGGCACATTTTATTCTTCTTTCACTCCTCTTCATAACTGAACTCATACCAAGTATGAATGTAACTATTGGAAATAGCCTTCCAATTAGCAAAGTTAATTCTTGCTTTGATTTAAAAGAGACCAGACAAGGTATACAAGCAAAGAAAAACTCTGCAACCAGCATTTCTGTCCTGGCTTCTGAGATGACATATTCCATCACCTCTGAGAAGTCTCTCTTACTGCTACTTTTATAGGGTCATCGTTATTCGAAGTCTGCCAGTATCAAATCTCATTTACAAAGCACATCTAGAAATTTAGTTGCTGATACAGATAATGTATGAAACTGAAAAGCTGCAACTTGTTCCCCACTAAAAAATTCTCAAATCTCTCAGCTAGTCTGTGGGGTAGGTGTGAGAGAAGAGCAGGAATTGGCCAAGATGATGTGTACGAGCCTGTGAAAGTCATCGGCATTTGTTCAAAAGAACATATGAGTGCAATATTCACTATCTGAACACTATATTTAATGCCTTCAAATGGCAACTGGTCTGGCAAACTATCAATTTTGTTTGGTCAGATCTTTCTTGTATCCCTGGTATTCTCCTAAAGTGCACAAGTCAACCTGCCATCTCCTCCTCTTCACAAGATACTCTCATCTCCATGTCCAGAGAATTGAGGTCAGTCACCAGTGTCACTCTTCCATCTGCAGCATCCATCACTCCTTTTGCTTTTTGTTATTAGCATAAATTAATTGTACAAAGGGATTTCATTAAGATATTTCCACACAAACATATATACTATACTTTGATGAAAATCCACCTCCTCTATTACTCTTTCTTAATTCTGCTCTAGCCCTCTTTTCTCAGAGTTCTCGATGGGTTTCATTACGCTTTCTCATACACACACACTGTACTTAGATCATATTTATCCTGATCACTTTCTCCTTTCCCTGTCTCCCTTCCTGCTGGCTCCAGCCCCTCCACCAAATAGTCTCCTTGTTACAATCACGCATCTCCATCATTCTTCATAAGTAATCTCTAATAGGACTCTCACTGCCTCTGTTCTCTCCATCCGCCATTCCCATCTTTGATCAGGTCTCCATTATCTGGACTACTACAAAAACGACAGTGATTCCCTTGGCTACAGGCTAATTTCTCTAGGATTCATCCTACCTACTCATCTTCCACAAAAAGAAAAAGAACTATCTACAACACAAACCAGATGGTATCACTCCTGTGCTTAAAGTACTACTATATATACCATCTAAGGCTAAACTACATTAATCACAAGGCAGGGGAAACCTTCAAACATCAGGCACCTGACCATGACTACGACCTCATACTATGCCTTGTCTGATTTCATACCATACACATACATCTTGTAGTTCTCACTTCTGAGACTTTGTTCACACTTGAGTCTCTGTAATTCCTCTTTACCCCACCACTATCCCTTGATACACTTCAAGTTCATTCAGGGTCACCTCCTTGAAGCCTCAAGACTCACTCTCAATCCTCTCCAAACCTCCTCTACCTATATCTGTGAGTGAAGGCTAATACTTCTATATCATAATCTATTTTTGTATCTCTGAGTTAGCAGATGGTAATAGATCTGTGGAATAGAATAGAGGAAACCAAATTAGATCCAAAGACCCATGGGAACTTTGTGTCTGATGAAAGTGGAAAACCAGTAGATTCTGAAATAATAGTGTTGGGTGAGTTAAATACATAGAAAAAAATTATAATCCTTATCAAGTATCTTCCCCCATAATGAACTCCAAAATTCAAGGGATAATTTCCATAGTCCAGGGGTAAGATTTTTCCAAGCATGATTTTAAAAGGCAGATGCTACAAAGATTGATACATTTAAGTAAATAAACTGCAATAATAAATTTCAATTGGGGAAAAAATACTGTAAGTCCATGTGAAAAGACAATCACCAAATTGGGAAAATGCATACTTTGAACATTACCTAGCAGATATTTATTCCTACTTAATTGATCTCTTTGGTACAGGACTAATCTGTTATATAAAGAAGACTTATTAACCAGCACAAAAAGGCAAACCTATTAGAAAGAACAAAATAAATGACATGAACATGCTAATAAAGTAGCTTAAAATTTATGGAAAGTTTTCAGACATTCAAATCAAAGAAATTCACATTTTTAAATGATATATTGTATAAAAGAATAAAACATTAAAAAATATTCTGAGTTATGAAGATGTGGAAAAAATGAACACTGTTAAACTCTGTGAAGAAAGTAAACTGACAAAAACATTTCTAGGAATTATTTTTAACAGTACATATAAAAAATTATGACCCAGAATTTTCACCAGAATTTATCCTAGGAAACAACCTAAGGGTCCATCGACATGAAGCTATTAAATAAATTACAGTAGCTCTTTGAACATTATATCTAATTATGTTATGTAAGAATAATACCAAATACCCATCAAAATCAATGATAGGAACATTTACACAGAAAGCTATGCATGTAACATTTTTTCCAAAATTTGAATTAAAACTAATGTACAATACTATTCTATTTTTAAAAAGGAATATTTATTTGCCCAGAAAAAGAAGAAGAAAAAAGCAACTCTTGGGAGGATATTTTCAAAATATAATCATCATTATCTCTAACAGTTGGGAATATAGATTCCTTCTCCAAACTTTCTTTCTTCACACACTTTTAAATTATCTGATTTTTTTAAACAAAGAACATGCATACATTTATAATTGAAGATCATTATCAATAATGTAATTATTTCCATTGTTTAAAAAGAATGCAGAAAACACACACAAAAATAATAACAGTAATAAAACTCATTCATTTATAATGAATGCATTGAGAGAGAGCAGTCACATATCTAGAAGGGCTTCCATTTTAACTAACTTACACCAACCACAGACAAGGAACTTTCAAAGTCCTTCCTCAATAAATTTGTCAAATCCAATTAACACAGTACCATAGGACCACCTTACCTACTGCTGAATGACCAGTATCAATTTCCTTTTCTGAATTGGTTTCATACACAGCATAGGCAGCTGCTGTTCTGATTCCAGTGATCATAAAACAAGAATGACTTTAATCACTTTTATAACAGAAAAAGCAGATCTAATTTATTCTCATTCTCTCTCCACCACTCATATGAGTTGCTCACTCTCACTCTTTTCTTTTCCCATCCCTCTCCATCTTTAGAAAAAAAAAAAAATTGGAAGAACTTTTAGCCTTCAGGATAAATCCTTGAATAGATTACCAGGGCATGTTGTAAACCTATACATATGTTGCTTATTTATTTATTTTTTCTTAATGTCTATGATTAGCTAATAGTTCTCACAAAAACAGCTGGGGTATCAGAATAAGGACAGGAAAAACAAGCAAAATATGAACTAAGCTTTAAATTCTGTAGGTTTTATTACCCAATATCAACTTAAATACATCACTCTAAAACAGGATTTTATCAACCATGAGGAACAGGAGGAAGCTGGGACTTAAGAGACTGGTTTTTCTGAGAACAAAAGAAGTAAAAGTTATTTATAGTGACCTTTTAATGTTTACCTTGGAGCTGCTAATCAGATGTAAATTGTCACCCCATGGATATGCATAATCAACTTTATTCTCTTTGCTAATTGAGAAATAGAGCTGTTAATGTCAAGAAACATTTGAAAAATGTACCAAGCTTGCTCAATGGAGCAAGTTCTTTTTAAAAGTCAGATTTTCCATATGGTGAAATCATGGAAATTAGGCATAGGAAAAAGAAATGAAAAAGACTATTTGTTATGGAGTTAGTCTCTGCTGGAACAAAATCAGTCTTAACAACCCCAAATCTGGGAAATTTGACCACTTATGTTCAAAAATAACTCCCTAAGCTCTCATGAAAACTCATTCCCTCCCTCCTTCCAAAGTTTCTCTCCTACTGAGTCCCAGCTTCCCACCTGGCAATGGCTCTGGATAAGCAGTCATTTTGCAAGGACTTTCAGTCACCTTAGTTCCTATGAGCTGGTCCTTCTCTTTCATGAACTCTCTAAGTGGTTCTTTTGGGGGATTTCATTAAAACTGGCCACCTAAGGGTAAATGAGTCTTATCTCAATTGTGTAAAAAGGGGACAATATATTCCCTTCAGTGATAGTTCCAGATTGCTGTCATCTTTACAATACCAGATACAGAAATATGCATAGTTTTAATTTATGTTAATTTTGGAGAAGATGCAGTTAAAAGCAGTGGCTGCCTATAAAGGACCACTCTGCCCTTTCTTATTATAAAGCAAGTCCTACCACTACCCTCCCTCAATCCCTCCCTTGTCTGATGAAACCCAAGATTTTTCTCTCATCTTTGAGACAATCATTATTAATAAACATTCTCTCCCTTCATGTAGCTTGATTAAAATACTCTCTCTCATTATCTGGCCCATTTCGTCTTCACCACAGTACACGTAAAAAATTAATGACACCCTTAAGTACAAGCCCCAGTCAATCTCACCTCATAGACCTGATCTGCCAACACTGTTTCTAAGGAGAACAGAAAACACAGCGTGAGAAGAGCATAAACACGTTTCAAAACAATACAAGGCTGACAATGGGTGGGGCTTAATGCTAAACCAGTCCAGACTTCAAACTCATGCTGTCCCCAAGTCCTACAGAGAGATATGCTCACAAAGTCACATCTAATAAGACACGTGCACTCCTGAGAAGGTGGCATGATTAATGGAACAAGCACATTTTTTGAAAAATGTTTCTTATTCCACCTCCACCCCACACACTGTAGAGCCTAAGTTAGGATCACTTTAACCTCTCTGAATCTTGATTTCCTCATCTGTTAGAAATGCATTAACTGATCTAACTGCAATCAGAGGACCCATCTTGATTCAGCAAAACATATTAAAATGCTTTCTCTATTCACTGTTTAAATTGTCTTATCTTTACTTCACTGGATTTTTAAAAGAATCACCTTAATGAGATACAATTCACATATCATAAAAATTCACTCTTTTCAAGTATGGCATTCAGTGGTTTTTATATTCACAGAGTTGGGCAAGTATCACCACTATGTAATTCAGAACATTTTTGTTAAAGCAAACAAAAAGAAGTCATGTTAGAATTGGAACCCCACACACACACCCTTGCAAGCAGCTTATTGACACCCCACCACCTACTGGAAGGACCACATCTAGCCTCAAGGACATGACAAGCAGCCACCTTGCCAGGGGGTCCTGAGCTGAGCAACCTATCCACCTAATTGCCACTTAACCTCCTCTAGCTTCCCTAAGCAGCTTGTGGATCTAGTTACCACTTATCTCCTCCGGTTTCCCCTAGGGATGGTTGACTCCACTGGGAAAGAATTTCCCCACCCAGTGGGGTTTCCCCTCCAGACCACTCCCCAGTAAGTCTGTAAGCAGCTGTGGTCTCCAGCTCTCTTGCTGGGGACCCCTTCCACAGGGCTTCTTCCTAAACAATAAATCCTGTGCTGGCATTTGAGATCTCTCTCTCTGCCTCTCTTTTTCCTACAATTTTCATCATCTTAAAAAGAAACCCCATGCCCATTAGCAAGCCTCTCTCCTCCCCCCTCCCTGCAACTCATGGTAATCACTAGTGTAGTGCTATGGATTTGTCCATTCTGGATGTTTCATATGAATGGAATGATACAATATGTAGCCTTTTGTGACTGGCTTCTTTCATTGAGCATATTATCTTCAAGGTTCATTCATGTTGCAACATGTCAGCATTTCATTCCTTCTTAAGTCTGAATAAAATTCCATTGTATGCAGCTAGACCCAGGTGGCTCACGCCTGTAATCCTAGCAACTCAGGAAGCAGCAGTTCAAAGCCAGACCCAGGCAAATAGTTTGGGAGACCCCATCTCAAAATAAAGCCACCACTAAAATAGGGCTGGTGGAGTGGCTCAAAGTGAAGGACCTGAGTTCAAACCCCAGTACCGCAAAAAAAAAAAAAAAAAAATTCCATTGTGTGGATATACCACATTTTGTTTATTCCTTTATCAGTTGATGGACATTTGGGTATCTTCATTTTTTAGCTATTAAGTACAATGATGTTATTAAAATTAGTGTATAGCCATTTGGGTGGGCATATTTCAGTTCTATCATATACACAGAACCACGGAGTCACATGATAACTATGTTTAGCCTTTTGAGAAAATGTCAAGCTGTTTTCCAAAGTGGTAGCACCATTGTTTTGGCTAATTGACTTTGTTTCATTCTCTGGTTGTATAGGCTCAGTTGGGAGAAAAAAAAATGGGTGCTTATAAAAACATTTCCTACAAAATGGCAAATTTTAACCATTGTAGGTTAACATAGACACAACTGGATGGTTTATGAAAGCTTGGGGACCACAGAAGGTACACTGCACACAGCAAAACTATACATGCCAGGCAGCAATGATGCCTCACATTCAAGGACCAATTTAGGATAATCAGAGTGGGGTTTGATATAACAATAATCACACACGTACACATACCCCAATACCTTATCCCAGGTGCTTTCACAGAACAACTCAACAGGCACATAAATAATGATGAAATACAGTATGGGAGTCGTTTTTGTTTTTATAAAGAGTATTTCCAGCTGGGCATGTCATAGGGAAGATTATTTGATCATTATTGGCTCCAAAAGGATAACAAAGTTTTAAAGAGGCAAGTATGAAGAGGAAGCACATCCCACAGAGGGAACTGTGTAAACAAAGGAATGAGAATGAAGAGTTAGAAAAAGATATCAGAGAAGCAGGGACAAACTGGCCTTCTGCCATAGCCTAATGTGAAAAATGAGATTTGCCAGAGTGAAAGATGGTTCAAGGTTTTGGGCATGGAAGATGGGAAAGATGATCATGCCATTAACAGAAATACAGTAAAGTCTAGCGGAAGGGCAGATAAGAGATAGGAGACAATGATTCAATTTTACACAAATACTTAATTTCAGATACCAGGGTGACATGTGCACTTGGGTCCATTAGGCAGACAAAAACACAGAATTGGAGCTTAAGAAATATATTTCCTAATAGAAGTCATTGCTAAAGCCTTTAGAGTGGTGACAGGAGAAGTAAAACAATCTGTTATAACACCTACCCAGACTGGACACACAGGCCACAGAAGCAAAGGAGACAAGTAAGGCAGGATTGGGATTTGAGACACTGACCCAACTTTAGGACTGAACCTTGAAAAGAAAGCTGGCTGTCCAATTACAATGTTCTGAGGGACACCGCAAACTTAGGCTTAATACAGCACTGCCAATATGTAAGAGGTTTACTCTAGCAGGTCAGACACAGCAACAGGAATTTCCAGTCAGAGAGGCAAGCCAACTCACAGCAGATGTCCTAATGCTGACTCAGGAGCAGAAGGGTAGCATCCAGCTGGGTGAAGTAGCAAAGTTCCATCCAAAGGGATGGAGTTCCAGGGAGGCTCTGGTTCACAGGGACTAGACAAATCCAGAGCTGGTGGGCTATGGATATGGGTTGCCAGGGCTCCCCCTACCTTCCCTCTCTCCACACGTGATCTAAGGAATCAAGACTGACTTGGGCTCCCACATGCTACTGTAGAAGTATCTATTTTTCTTCCTGCCCTGCTCAGGAAGCCTAGTGAAGCTGAGCCTACACTTGCTCAGTTACTCCAGACTGAGGGTCGAAGGAGACAAGAATAGCCACACGTGGCAGGCACAGATGGAAGAGAAAACATTCAAACAGCACTGGGCATCAGGAAGAGTGACATGAAGCTTAAGGGAGAGGACAGAGAAGAACGGGGCAAATCACTAGGCAATCCTTTAGATCTCACTAGTTTTCACCAAAAATTTCACTTCACTGTATCCAAAAGTGATGCTCTGTGATCAGCTGATTTTTAAAAGCCCCCTTTTTTCACTTTTTGGTAATCAACATTAATGTCAACTCCTACACATGTATCCTTTGAAAATTACATTCAACCTAGATCTAGAAGTTTCATTAAAAAACAAAGAAAACATTACTTATATGAAACTAGAGATGTAGATTTCCAAAGGCCCTAATTCTTACAGATGCCAGCAAAATATCAGAAACTCCACAAAATGCAGAATCACAGCAAAAATGTAAAACTCAGTGGTTATGAAACAGATTATGACTCAAATTTAAACAATCAAACCATGTTATAAAAAGGCTTTGTTTGGTTGGTAGGTTGTTTGACATGAGATCTTGCTGTGAAGCCCGAACTAGCCTCAAACTCACAATTCTCCTGCCTCAGACTTCTACATGCTGGGATTAAAAGTGTGTGCCACCACACCCAGCTCTTTAAAAAGCATCTTATGGCTAGTTGCCGGTGACTCACATCAGCAATCCTACCTACTTGGGAGGCTGAAGAGTAGAAGCACTGTGATTGAAGGCCAACTCCATCTCAACCAACACCTGGGCATGGAGGCATGACCTGTCATCCCAAGCTATGCAGGAGGCTGAGTTCTAAAAGTTCCAGGCCAACCCCAGAAAAAAAAAAGTTTGTGAGATCCCATCTCAACAGAAAAGGCTGGGCATGGTAGCACATGCCTGTCATTCCAGCAATGGCGAAAAAATAGGACAACCATGGTTCAGGCCAACCTGAGCAAAAATCAAGACCCTACCTCCAAATAACCAAAACAAAAAGGGCTGGAGGTGTGGCTCAAGAGCCTATGTAGCAAGTGCAAAGCCCTGAGTTCAAACTCTGGTACTACAAAAAAAAAAGCATCTTTGGAAAACTTACAATATTACAACAAATAAAACCTCGTAAAATACATACTTTTTCCCCCTCACATTTTATTGAAGGAAAAGTAAAACAAAGCAAAACTCATCTTAACACCATGATCAAAAACAGAAAATTTCAATCAACACGGCACTTATCACAAAATTATAACAGACTGCAAACTGCAAGTCTTTGCACACTTCACAAAAGATATATTTATTCAAAACTGAATGTCTCCCAATGATCCTGCTAGAGAAAGAACATGAGTCAGACATGCTGAGAAACTCTCCTCACAGTTTTAACCTTTGGGGAAAGAAATGCAGAGCTTCCAGCCCATACGCTAGAAAAAAGCCTGTGAAAAACAATTTCACAGTTTAAAAAGCAAGAATCGCTTTGGCACTTTAAGGCCTGACATCCAACATTTCAGATAAAGAAGCAAAGAATTCATCGTAGGTGTCAACTGCCTTAGAACTTGGGAAGCAAGTGATTGCAGAAGGACTCTTCCTGAAACTTATGTGACCACTGGGGCAAATACCACAAACCTTATAAAGTTTTTAAAATCCTAGTAAGTAATCAATTAGCGCAGTTGTACAGGCCTTCTACGTGACATCTTATAGAAAACGTGGGTGACTCCCAACAAGACTGTGGCACACTGGTGAAATGACTTGAGGGAAGAATGTTACCTATGGAATGATCGATGTCCACCAACTATGGCTCCAGGGTCTCTTTAGGGCTGTGCATAAGAACCGAGCAGCCCATTCTAGGAAAAAAAGGGAGCAGGGAGAATTGTGTTCTGCTAGGATGAAGAAAGTACCCCAGTACAACAGCAACTGCTCCAGGAGAGACAGGCTCCAGAGTATTCTTAAAGCCACTCCTTTTCTGAATACTAAAGAACTTTTCTCAGACTTTTTCAATGAGCTGAAAACCAGTTTTGAAAGATAAGATATTAAACTATTTCTATTGGGAATTTGAATACTGGAGATTATTTACTTTGCTGTAATTACTCTGGCACATGGGGAGATTAGCTTTCAAATGCTACTAGGTTTGCATATAGAGATTTCAATAATGGAGAAAAATTAGTTCATGTTTTGAATATTTAGGGTTTGGAGTAGATATTACCGCTAAAGAATGAACACTGATTCATACCTGTGCAGAAAAAAATAACTACAAAACCATTAATTGTTTCAAAGTCTGAACTTCTTTACCCATCAACAATCATCTGTTCCTAAAAAGCATCTTAAGCTGGTCACAGTGGTGCGTGCTATAAACCCAGCACTTGGGAGGCAGAGGCAGGAGGATCAAGAGTTCAAGGCCAGCCTGCGTTACACAGCAAATTCACTTTGTGAATAAATAAATAAAATTTTAATTTTTATCAGAGCCAATAGCAAATGAAAATGCACTTGTACATTCATAAATAAATTTGAGTTTTGTTAGTCTCAGATTTAAGCAAGGTAGCAAGACCTTTAACAAGCACATTTAGTCAGGGCAGAAATAAAGCCTTCTTTTTACTTAAATAATCTTCAGGAAGAGGAGAATGGAATTTTAGAAATTTGTTATTTATCAGATATTTTCTAATAAATATTTACAAAATACCTTACTGAAAAGGCTCTTGTAGCCTATTAACTTGATACACTTCAACTTATACCCTGGCTTATTATCTTTTGGTGAAGAGGGACTTAGATTAAGTGACAGCTTAAACACTTTTTTAAACATTTTGTTTTGAAATAATTAACCCAAAGAAAGTTGCAAACATAATCCAGAGAGTTCTGTGTACCCTTTGTCCAGCTTCCCCCAATAACAACATCACGTGATTGTCAAGTCCTAGAAACTACATTGGAGTAACACTCTCACAGATTCTAGGCCTTATTCAGTTTTTGCATGCATGAGTTTGGATGTGTTTCATCCCCTCTATAGACTCAAGTAGTTACTACTACAATCAAGATGTAGAATTCTCCCACCTGCCCAAGGAACTCTCTCATGCTTACTTCCTCCAGCCCTTTCCCATTCCTTGGCCACCACTAATGTGTTCTCTAGTTCTGTAACTCCACCATTTCAAGAATCAAACTCTTGAGGTTGGCTTTTTTCATTCATCCTTTCGATCTACCCAAGTTGTATCTATCAATGGTTTATTTGTACCCTTTTTAGTGATGTGAAATATTGCTATCATTTTGATCATGATATAAAAATGCATTAGAGGTTTAAAGACTTGATAAATAACACCTCTCTCAAGTTCCAAACCAAATAAGAAGGCAAGCAATGCAGGCAGGTAGAGAATGAAGGTATCATTCCAGATGATAAGAGAAAATGACTTTACATCTTCTGTTTGCTAAATGCTCTTCTACAAGTTTTAACTTCTCCCCTGGCATGGGTAGGGAAACACTAACAGGCAGCTATGGAAGTCCAGAGCATGCCAAATTTCTCCTCCTTAACTCACCTCTCAGGTAATTCAGGAAATGCAATGGTGAGAATGTAACCCTCCAAAATTCAAGTTAAACTTAGTATTAAGAGATGAGGTCTTTAGGAGATAAAAGGCAAATGGAATGGGATTACTGAAATCCTGAGAGAACCACCTCACCCCTTCAGCTATCGTGAGAACACAAAGGCGGCACCATCTAGGAGCAACGCACCCCTCACCAGATCCTCAGTCTGTTCATGTCTTGATCTTAGACTTCCCAGACTCCAAAACTATGAGCAATAAATATCTGTTGTTGCAAATTACCCAGACTAAGGTATTTTGTTGTAACAACAGGAACAGACTAAGGCAAACCCTCAAGAGGAATGAGTGTGGAGCACAGAGAAGGGGGTGGTGGTCTTTCCACATTCCTCTTCTTCAGGCATAGTGTACAAAATCTCTGTGCTCTTTACAAATGTGAAGAATGTGGAATAACCACTTTACCTGACAATCTAGCTTTTTCTCTTTTGTCCCATTTATTTTCTTTTTGCTTATTGCCTTCATTTATAGATAACCAGAAATGTGGCCAGACCTCCAGGTAGGGTCTTACTTAGGAGGACCCTAAATCTAGGCAGTTTCCAATTGCATGCTTAGGTATTTCATCTAGGTCTCTTGGGGGTGGGAGGGGAGTATTGCATGTCTATTTTCCTTTCTATTGTCAGAAGTCCTGGTAATAGGCCTATTCCTAACTTAATTCTACAGAAAAATCTCAAGCTTTCCAAAAAGTAGATTTTAACTAAAAACTGACTAATTTTAAAGCAAAATATATAATAAACAAATGATATACTATGAGTTAAGAGCACTTAGCTTAAATTCTAAATTAAGACTATGTTTTGTTTTCCCCTGTGTTCACTAAAAAAAAAAAAAAGAAAGAATCACTAACTGTAAAAGTATGCTATTTGCTAGTTTTATATCAGCCTTCCTTTAGAAGTTATTTATTAAGTTCTTAGTTTCAAATTTTTTAAAGTGACCCCATGTGCAATGGAATATATTTGATTTAAAAACAACTTTATGCAATTTACGACAAAACGATAAACTATAATAGGCCCTTCTATCCCTTCCCCATGCTCAAAGCTAAATAACAAGTCCTTAGTAATAAGTTACTAAGATGAAAATATCAAAATGACAGGGAACAGGGATTGTGAAAGACACCAAGAATATGTGTGCTGCTGTGATTTTCCTGATGCTCCCACAAGAATTGTGAATAAAAATTGAGTTAGGATATTGACAGAGAAAAATTTTTACAGAGAAGTGTGTCTGAGTAAATTAAAGAGGATCACATAAAGAATAAAAAGTTTTTTAAACAAAAGAAAATCTTGCCTGCTCAATGATAATCAGAAAAGCAGGAAAGATAGAATCAAAAAGAAGAAAAAAAAAACCAGTAAATAGAAAATGGTCCCCAAATAATATCTATATACATAGTTTAAACTACCAATGAAGACCTTCAGGTAAGTTCTAACTTCTAGTAATGGTAGAATAGCTTATAATAAACTAACTCTCTTGCTGAAACAAGGTACAAACTCTGTACAAATATAAAAACAACTCTTTGAAGGCACCAAAGAAAAAACAAATTATGAAGGGAACTGACCTCTGAAAGAAAAAAACATACTGGGTACGATCTACTTGGATTCATCCTTTCCACTAGTGCAACATAGTAGAAACTCACAGTCTTGTTGACCTGAAGAGTCAGAAGAAAGAGTCTGAGGCTGCCACAGGTCTCCAGAAAGCAGATGGGAATGGGGGGTCGGAATCCAAGGAAGAACAAATGCATAGAAAGAAAATTCAAAACCTACAAGGTGCATATAAATCCCTGACTACTCACTTATGCATCCATGGATGTGACAAGCCACCAAAGAGCACAGGAGGAAAACCAACTAATGGAAGGCTGAAAAAAACAAGTAGAAATTTCAAAGCTGAAATTTTCAACAATTTTGGGGAGCCAAAATTTGTAATTCAAGTCCTGCCAACTTAGGCGCAACTTAGGAAATAACTTGGGCTTTCCAGTGACTCCACAGAATGGTCATGTTAGCAGTAAAGACAACATTGAAGGACTACTTCCCCTGGAACTACAAGCAAATCCAAAACAGACCTCCTCTAACGAAGCTTAATATGCCTCTCTATGTTTAATGCAATTGACTGGTAACATAATTGGCTGCTGCAACAAAATGCAGAAAAATTCAGAAGAAAACAATAATCTAGATTAAAAAAAACTATATTTCTCTAGAAAAAAAACCTAGAGTAGCTACAACATAGTATCCATAACATCAGTATGCGATGAAAATTCCCTAGACAAGAAAATAAATAAAAAATGTGGTTCCCCAGAGATGCTGGAATTAGTAAGCAAGAACATTAAAATGACTACAATAAAGATATTACAAAATTTACAGAAGAATTTGGATTGAAAGACGCGCAAGAAAAAGCATTTCAGGACAGGTATGGATCGACTGGAATTTTTGGGTGGTGAGGGTCCTTGCCCCGCACTTAGATGGAAATCAAAGGTGGACTCCAGCTGTAAAGGTCAGAAAAGTTTTATTTGTAGAGAAGAGAAAGGAAAGGCTGCATGGAGTCACGAAGCAAAACCCAGAAACCTGACTCAACCTCTGAGTCAGGTTGGAAATCGGGTTTTAAAGCTTTTTATTGCCTGAGAGCCGAGATTTTGGCGTGGACAGAAGGAAAGGTGTCTCTCTGGTGCAAACAGATGTTTCTTGGAAAGGAAAGGGGGCATTTTCCCCTCTGTCTAATTGCCACCTTTTGGGAACATGTGAACCTCCCGCAGTCCACCCTTCAAGTTGGCTCCCCAATCAGGGAATCGAATCCCAGTCTTCCACGTAACAGGCAGGGATACTCACCACTATACCAGAGGGACCCTCACCACCCAAAAATTACAGTGTATTAGTATCAAAACTGTAAAAGAAAGACTACACTAAAATCCTAATCTGAGAAATATAATGCCTGGAATTGAAATTTTTAGTAGATAAGTTTAACAGCAGATTAGCTAAAAGAAAAGACCACATTTGAAGAAAGATCAACAAAAATCATCCAAACTAAGGCACAGAAATTTTAAGAAATAAGTGAATGAATTTCTTGTAAAAGCACAGTGTCAATGAACAGAGAGACATTACAAAGTGATCTAATATATTTATAATTGGTAATCCCAAGGGACAGGAGAGAGATTGGATCAGAAAAACTATTGGAAAACTACACTGGCTGAAAATCTTATAAATTTATCAAATGCAACCCAGATCCAAGACAAATAAACAGAAAATCACATCTAGTGTGAAACACTGGTTCTTGCATGTGAGGGAAGCAGGGGTGCAGCACAGCTGGGTACAAAGGATCTGTTGATAGAATTCATTGTTAGAAACAATGAAGGACGACAGAAAATCAATTAACATCATCACAGTTTTGAAAGAAAAACACATTAGCCTGAAATTCTGTATCTGGCAAAAAAGCTTTTAACAAACGAAAGCCAAATAAGACATTTTCAGATAAGCAAAAGCCCTTACATCAGATCCACATCAAGAAAGACTAAAGGAAGTCTATAAGGACAAAAGGAAACAATACTGAGACAGTTCAGATACCAGACATTTAAATCTTCCCAAAATGTAGAAAAAAATGAAATAATTAATGCATGGCAAGCACAACATACTGCCTCTGTGCCCCCATTTTTAAGTCAGTTCACAAGCACAAAATAATAAAAATATGTGTGGATTTTATAACATAAGTTTGAAAAACATAAAATATCAGTATGATAAAGGCAAGGAAAGCTAAAAATAAAAACACATTATTGTGACATTGTTCCACAGTTTTATAATATCAATTCAAGGTAGTTTACTCTGAGATAAAGCTGCATATTGTACTCTCTGAAGCAGCCATTAAAAATAATACAAAGATTTGGTCAAAAAAAAAAAAAAGACAACAGAGCATATAAAATACAACATGAAAAATATGCAAGTCACCTAACAAAATAGAATAAGGAAAGAGGAACAGAGAAACATAAAAGAGAGGAGATAGATAGAAACCAAAATAGCAAGATAGCACACTTAAACATAAACCACAGTAGTTACACTAAATATACATAGATAATATTCTAATTACAAAGCAGAAATTGTTAAACTAGAAAAGAAAGTAACCAACTATATATTCTATGAAAAATGAGATTCAGCTATTAAGATCAAACAGGTGGCAGGGATGAAAAATATGTACAACATGGTATCACAAATAAGAAAGCAAATGGGGCTATATAAATACTAAACAAAGTAGGCTTCAAACCAAGGAATATTACCACAAAAAAAAATGTCACATCATTCAATGAAAAGGGGTATTACTATAATTAGAGGTACTTTGTTAAGTATAACAAACCAAAATATGTATACCTAAGAATTTTAATTTGCAGTAAGCAAAAAACTGACAAACAAGAAACAGAAACATTCAAAGAGATTTTTAACATACCTTTCTTAGTGGGTGATAAAAAGATACACACAAATACTATGTATATAAAAGGTCCAAACAATACTATCTGGAGGAGAGGCTCAAGTGGTAGATCACCTGCCTAGCAAGCATGGGGCCCTGAGTTCAAACCTCCATACCACCACCACAAGAAAAAAAAAAAAAAAAGAATACTATGTGCTAAATTTAACTTAAAATATATAGTATACTAAACTCAACAAAGCAGGATTCACATAATATACATTTTTGTCAAGTATATTGAAGAATATTCAATAGGATAGACCATATATGTGAACAGAAAATATGCAGTAATTTAAAAAATTATTTAAAACTATTTAAAATTTTAAATCATACTACATATATTCTGTCTATAAGCATTTAAACAAGAAATCAATAATGAAGTCTACAAATTTTATTCCCCTACCAAATATTTGCAAAATAAGCAATATATTTCTAAATAATCCATAGGTCCAAAAAAAGAAGACAAAGTTAAAATATTTACAACTTGAGTAATAAAGAACATACCATAAAAATCTGTTGACAGTATAATGCCTAGAGGAACATTTTATAGCTTTAAAAACTTACATTTAAAAATAAGTGATCTATACTTATATTATTATCTTTTGATCTACACTCAAAATAAAGCAGAAAATAATAAAATAGACAAGAGATAACAATGAATATCAGCAACTAAATCCTGATTCTCAAAAAGAAATTAGAAAAAAAGAGAAGAGAGCATGTTACAATACATTATTATAACCTGAATACCTAACATGATAGCAGCATTATAGAAAAGGAAAACCATAAACCAATATTACTCACAGAGAAAGATGTAAAAATTTCTAACAAAATATTAGCAAACCAAGTCCAGCAAATGTAAGAAAGGTATTACATGGCCACTAGGTGTTTATCCTCAAAATGCAAGGTTAGTTTAACATTCAGAACTTAATTGATCCAATTAACAAAATATTAACTCAAGAGGAAAACTTAACTGCAACCATCACAAGAGATGCAGAAAGGACATTTCACACAGTTGAGCAAATGGTCATGAAAGAATAAAAACAAACAACAATATACTTGACATAACAGAAGGAAATCTGAAAAAGCCACCCAAGAAAATCACACTCTAACATCAAAATTAATGCTGAAATATTGAACACTTTTCTCCAATGCTTAAGAAAATATCCTGTTTTGCCCCTTCTACTTCACATTGAGCTAGTGATCCCAGAGAGTGCAGTAAGGCAAGAAAGAGAAATAAAAGGCCTAAAGATTGAAATGGAAGAAGTAATACTGGTTTTGGTTGTTCTCTTCCTCCAATCCCAAACACGAGTGCTTATAGAGGAAATTTTGAGGAATTCATGCATATACACAGCATAACCAATGGAACTAAAAGATTCATTTAGTAAAGTTAAATGATATAAAAGTCAACACAGACAGTACACTCTATAGTGTAATATGTTGTTAAGCTATGATGTTCTGAAAGTTAGGCTGTTAATGTCTACCTTAGAATATTTTCAATATCCTATCAAAATACTTAACAATGAGTTAGACTGAATAAAGTACAATATATTTACAAGTAAAATACCAAGGCAAAAACCCACTGAACAATAAACAGGTAAACAACAAAGGACAGGAATATAAAACAGGACGTTAAGGGGAAGTAACAGCAGGAGGGGAAGGTTAAATGAAGAAGGTATAAAAGGTGAGTATGGTTGATGTATTTTCTACACATATATGAATACAGAACAATAAAATCCATCAAAAGTCATCTTAAGAAGGAGGAGGGGAAGAGTTTAAATGGAGGGGGATGAACCAAATAGGGTACATTGTATACATATATGGAAAAGTCACAATAAAAACCCCTGGACAGCTATTATATACTAATATAAATGTTTTAAAATGGGTTTATCAAGATATAACTCCATCCAAAGTGTATGAAATTCAATTCTATTTCTACATGCCAGCAACGAATAATTGGAAACATTTAAAATAATACCATTTACAATAGCATCCTAAAATGTTAAATATTCAGGAAAAAGATAATGACAAACATGGAAGACCTCTATACTAAAAATTACAAAACATTAGAGAAAAAAATAAAGACCCACATAAATGAAGAGATGTTTCATGTGCTTGTTAATGAACTAGAATCCCTGTGTTGGTTTATACAGTCCATGTCATCTTTATGCCCATGTCCTGCTTTCTGGTACACTAGGTAAAGGTTGGGTCCCCAAAGCCCCAGAATGTAGACTTGCCAGAGAGCCCCCAACAAGGCAATGCCTAGTGGACTCATGGAGACAGAGCCACCCACAAGATCCCAGAACTCAGAGTCACCCAAGGGCAATGTCACCTGGGAAAGCTGCAGGCATGGTTTCAGTGTGATAGATGAAGCATGGGCTGGGAGTAGGGGACTTCTTTTCTCCCTTTTGGAATGGGGATGGCTAGTCTATGTCTGTCCTAACATAGTTAGAAGCACATAACTTGTTTGATTTCACAGGCTACTACTAGAGGGAAATCTGACAAGGGAATGAGTTAAGACTTTGGGAGCTACTGGAATGGAATGATATATGACCAGGAGAAGAATTTGGGGGTTTGGAGCAGAATGCTATGGTCTAAACATCTCTCCCTCAAATTCACGTGTTGGAAACTTAATCCCCCAATGCAACACTGTTGGGAGGTGGGGCCTGTTAAGAGGTATCTTAGGTTATGAGGGCTCTAGCCTCATGCATGCAATGCTAGATATTGGTTTCTACAAAGATTCCTAAGCCTCTCAGGTCCTCGTACTTCCCACTGAGTTGTAGTACTCCACATATACTAACACACATACAGCACTCACATTTCAAGGTCAGGTGTGGGCTTTGGTTTTGTGACTTAGTCTTGCCCTAGCCTGCCCCTCTTTCTGCCCAGAAGCTGGAGCTGCTAAATACAATTCCTGGGCATTCAGAACCCGCTTGAACTCTCCCCACTCTGTGGTCAAAAGGCAATGACTGCAAAGCTGGGAGATAAGGAGATCACAGGTGAAAGGAGGGGGCACTTGAAATGCACAAAGTCATAAGGCACTCATAGACAAGACAACCGATTTATCCTCACCTTGACATAGGAATCCAAAGAAGCAACCACCAGCACCAAATGTAGCTTATCAAGTATGGATAATCTTAGAGCATGTAACAGAGCAACCAGACCTGCAAGAATGGCCAAAATCCTAAAGGGCTTTGCTGCATCCTTTGGGCATGGAGTTTCTATCTAATCCCATCGCACAGGCTGCCCAATTCCGTCAATTCTGGCTTCTTGTCTCAGGCTGAGAGAACATGCCAGAACCCGTATCCTATTTTGAAGATGTGATATGAGCAACACTTGTAAATGTGCTGAAATTTTTATAAATAAAGAACAGAACCTATAGCATGTTCACTAATCTTCTCTTCGAGGAAATATATTTGAAAAAATTTAAGATTTATATCTTATACTGTAATCATTCTAAAAGCAGGACAGAGAATTAATAGAGTTTCATTTTAGGGGAAAATTGTCTAAAGTTAACATAAATTACTTACATTATTATTGAAAAATCACATGTATAAATCTGATGTTTCTCTCAGGACTGTGTTTGCAGATTTATAGACCCTATGCAATATTAAAACGAATAAGGAAGCTCCCATTTCACTCAATACTCTCATGCTGCACAGAGTAAATGTTCTGTATACACACAATGCTCTCCTTGCTCAGCCTGCCCTGGACTACAGCTGCCCGCTGAACCTACCCGGTTCTGTACTTCTATCCCTCAGTGTCTTAGCACACATCTTCCGTCATACAGCCCTTTTAATGTCTCTTTTTTTTAAATCAGCTTCCTCCCTCACTGCCTATCCAAACATCACCCTCTTGTTGAAACTTTCCCCAGGCATCCCAGGTGCCCAAACCCTTAGAGTTAGCTCAGCTGTAGCTCAGTTTCCATTTGCCTTATTCAGCTTCATTGTCCTTAACAAAATGCTTGTGGAAAGAAATGTTTCCGATTTTGGATGTTTTCAGATTTTGGAATATTTGCATGTACAAATAAGCTATCTTGGAGACAGAAGCCAAGTCTAAACATGAAATTCACTTATGTTTCATATATACCATACATACATTGCCTGAAGGCAATTTCATTCAGTATTTTTAGTGTACCAGCATTTTGACAGCAACCTGTCATATTAGGTCAGATGTGGAATTTTCACTTGTGGCATGTTTTCTATTTTGGAGCATTTCAAATTTCTGATTTTGAGTTAGGGATGCTCAGCTTGTATTAGACTTAGCTATTTCTCCACTAGACAAAGTTGGCATTATGGGTGTAACTTCTACAATCATACAGAGCCCCACCCTCAGAGGGCCCCATACTTGGTGGGTTTAGTGCTCTGCTGTTGTCACCTTGAACCTGTGCTATGTAAGTGAAGTATGACAGACAGCAGAGTATGTGGTGAACAGAGGAGTAGAGATATTGCATGCTCACTATTCCTTTCTACCGCATTTGCATGTGGCTTTCTGAGTGCCCATGAAGACAGAATTCCACAACACATGAGAATTGCACAAGAGTCAAAGCACATACAAGGTAAGTGTATAATGTTTGTGACTCAGAAGTGAGTCAGCAGGGTCACTGATGGCCCTGAGAGGTCATTCTTTCCATATGAACTTGGATCAGGATAAGTAGCCTACTGCTTCTCCTGAAAACCACAACACAGAAGGGAAGATGGGGTAACCCATTGCTCATTTTCCTTTTGGTCCCTCCTTATTTATCAGTAAATAATCCAAAGTCAGAGTGTTGTGTACAATGTGCAGGTATCATGAAGTGAAATAAAAACAACTGTGGTACAGCGTTCCCACTATTCTGTTAAGAACTGTGTAATTTCAGGGATTTCACATACAAGTTTAGTGCCTTCCTGTTTACATTTAAAACAAGCATTGCACAATATAAAGATGAATGGAAATTTTCATGCTAATTATTTAAATTTTTAATTATTATTTACTTTGAATGGTATTAAACAGCAAATAAAAATACTGTTAAGTCAAGAGACTACAGAAATAAGAAAAAAAGGCTTTAAAATTTATACCCCTAATTGCATGATTTTCTTGTGTTTTGAATAAAGGTCCTCAGGTTTTCACTTTGTACTGAACCCTGAAAATTAGGCAGACACCTCTACCACTAAGACATCAGTACCTGGAGCACAAAGACTCCACTTCCTTCTTAGCTATATGATTATAACACATAGGCTATGGTCTCATTTTTGTTCAATTTTCAGTAAACACTTGCTAAATATAGAATGTGGTAAGAACAAAAGATCTCAGAAACCAAGAAGATAACAGTCCCATTCTATACTCTGTGCTAGACAGACCATACCTGGGGTACTATGCCCAATTCTATGGGCCACATTTGGAAAGGGACATAGAGAAGAATTTATTGAATATACTGCATTCAAAGGATTTATTAGCTACATAATCAAATGAAAGTTAATTAACATTAATAAGCCTCAGTTTTCTCCTTTGCAAAATAGGGATAATAAGGTGTTTTAAAAGATGATGTGAGTGGAAAGTATCTTGCAAACACTTAAGGTTTTATATAAGCATTAAGGTATTATAGCGCTAACTAGAAAGTATCTGTAGGAGATAAACCCAATGGTGAGATGGCCTCACACCAGGGCCATCCAAGGAGGAACACAGTCCAAGGAGGAACACAGCCCAAGGAGGAACACAGCCCATGAGGTCTAGCAGTTGAATATCTGTCACAAAGAAAATAAAAGAGTTTAAGAGTGACCTGCAAGGGTACACTAGGGACTAATGGAAAGCAATTTATAAATTTCTTATAAATAAGGTTAAAAAATCCAAAGAGGCAAACACAGACCTTCCAGGAATAGAGCAAGTTTCCTGTTCCTTGAGAGGAATATTTAATGAGTTTCAAGAAACATGCAACATCAGATAAAGATCACACAAAATAATGATAATGATGGTGGTAGGTAGTATTTCTTGGCACATCCTAAACCAGACACTATAAGAGGCTCTTTACATAATCTTTTAAAATCATAGCAACAAATCCATGAGGGGGGAGTAATTCTCTCATTATTTTATTATACTGACATTAAACAAGAAAGGTTAATTCACCCAAGGTGATGAAACCAGCCTCCTTCCACTGAATTCAAGTTCAAAGTCCAGGATTCAGAACAATTGGGCAACATTACCCAAATCCTAAAAGAAGTATGAATGACTACACATCCCATATCTTAATATGGAGACTCCCAAGATGGCATCCTCAATGTGACACAAACATGATCCATCTGGATCATGTGGAAACCTAAAAGATACACTATATCTGTGCAGGAGAATGACATCATTATAAAAGAGCCTTAAAAAAAATCAAAGAGAGCCAGGTACTGGTGGCTCCTACCTGTAATTCTAGCTACTTGGGAGGCTGAGATTGGGAGAATCTCAGTTCAAGGCCAGCCCAGAGAGATAGTGTGTGAGGCCCATCTCCAAAATAATCAGAGCAAAATGGACTGGAGGTGTGGCTCAAGCAGTAAAGCACCTTACTTTGCAAGCATAATCCCTGAGTCCAAACCTCAGTCCCACCAATAAACAAACAATCAAACAAAGACACAAGAAGCATTTTTCCTAGAGTACCAAAACGGGTACCGAGTTCCCAGCCTTTCTCCATCTGCTCCTCCACCTGAAGAAACAGTCTGGGCTCCAGAGCTCTGTCTCCAGTCAAGATCCTTGAACACAGACCTTTGCCTCTGCCTTGGCAGGACAAAGAGGAACCAGGCCTTCCAGACAGTACCTTCGTTCCATTTGAAGCTATATTGTACTACCTTTTGTGTTTAAACATCTTGAAAATCACAGTAGAAATGCATTTGGGCACTTAGAAGTATAGCAGCTGTGAAATTGCCTCTTGGTGGGCCACTGTTCACTTCCCTACCATTTAAGCCCAGAGCACAGCTGACACCAAGACCTGTAAAAGCAGAGCTATCATGATTTTCCATTCTCAAACAATTACTCAGGAGCCTAGTAAGTACTCTATATGCTACCTGTTAGCATTGTTTTGTACAAATTTCAACAAAAATTAAGAACTGGAAGACAGCCAACTCTATCTGCCATTCCTACAAGCACTTTAAAGTCTTAAAGTCTTAATCTTCTCATATTTATTTCAAGTAGGTAAGAAAGTAGTCCATGCACAGAAATACATTTTTAATACTTCTTCAAAAAAATGGAAAGTCAAAACAATGGGAGTCGCTGAAGAGACTCAAAATTAGAAGGAGATAATATCACAGCTATAAATGGGACCCAAAACTCTGTCCAACTGCTTTTCTCCTCAAAAGTGGTGGTGGCCCTGTAAGCATTTCTACAAATGCCTTTAAAAGTATATGCACACATGTACACACACACATATACACACATACACTGGTGTGCACACATGCATGAAAGAACGAATTGAACCAAACTCTTAAGCTGCAAGTAGGACAAAAGAAAATGAGACTCCTGAATGTTTCATTAGGATTAAAATGTCCAAATATAAGCTTTGCCAATGCAAACAGTTATTCTAGACTATCTGATCAACAGTACAACACCTTATTTCTTCCCATCACTAGAGTACTTTTTATATTTGAAACTATGTAATATATTACACTCTAATACCTATCTGCTTCAAACACAGTAGAAAAACATCTACACAGCATAAATCATACACAACATCACATTAGGTCTTTTAACTAATGTGAACACCAGGAAAAATATTCTAGGGATCCATTTTTCATGTTCTTTTTGCTACTGCCCAAATGGAAGTACCTATTTTTGCCTCTCCATCAACTCCTTTCAATTAAATAAATCAAATGTACACAAAGGACTTTTCATGCATGAAAGTAATACATGCTTCTGCACAAATAGGCATGGTGTATCTGCACTCCTCGGGACCCAGCATGCTGAGTTTAAGCAGGCCTGGTTGCCCTCCACATGTTCTACTCCTTATTAGTCTCCTACTTTACTTCTCTCTTTGTGTCTACCTTTAACACTCTGTTTCAATGCCTCTAACACACTCAACAGAAAGGACAAGGAGGAAGTTCCCAGAGCACCTGTGCATCCCTCTCTCCTTGGTAGTACAATCACACCACACTGATGAAATTATCTGTTTGTCTGTACCTGAGCATAAGGTTACTCTATTCATTTGTGTTATCTCCCCTGACTAGCACAACAGTGGAAACTAAACAGACACCAAATGAATAAATATAGATTAAACAAAAAGCAGCCAACTTTGCCTTGGTATTAAAACCCTAGCAATCAGTTTGGGAAGAAATTCAACTAAAAACTAAAATGAACCTAAAGAATCTGGATTTTTCTTTTTTAAAGCCATAAATAGTAGTGGATATTGTAATCCTAGCACTTGGGAGGCAGAGGCAGGAGGATGGTGAATTTGAGGCTTGCCTCGGCTACAAAGTGAATTCAAGGTCAGCATAGGCTGCATAGCAAGACTCTGTCTCAAAGCAAAACACAACACAACAACAACAAAAAGAATATGGATATTTTTTTCCCTCCCCTTCCCACACACAGGTCCTATTTAAACTCATGCAAGAAATACACTTCTTTTTATTATTGTTGTGCTGGGGGTACATTGTGAAATTTATAATATGTCATATTTGAATTCACCCCCTCTGCCGTTTTCCTTTATCTCCCTCTCCCCCATTCCTGGAATAGCTTCAACAGGTATCATTTTTTTCCATTGACATTCATGTGTATACAGTATTTGCACTATATTCACCCTCCTACACTCTTTTTTCCACATCCTCCCCCCTCTCACTAATACCAACACCCAAGACAGAACCTGTTCTGCCCTCCTATTCTCTGTTTTTGTAAAAAACAAAATGACATTTTTGTTTAAGACAGCTACACATGGAGTTTCCATGTAACATTTCAGTGTATATATGTATTATAACCTGAATAGGTTCATCTCCTCTATTTTTCTCCTTTCTAGCTTAGTCCCCTTCTTAGGGTGATTTCAACAGGTTTAAGAATTCTATATTCATTCTTGCATAGAAAGTTCATCAACCATATTCACCTTCTTAACTTCTACTTTTGTACTAGTTGTTCAATCACCACTACTGTACTTCATCTTGCTGTAACCACAAGAGGAAAACTATCTGGCCCCATTCTTCTCATCATGGGAGCACAGACCCACTGGCAGAGGGAGGGAGCAGGCATGCGGACAAAGCTGAGGTACAGTTCTCTTGCTCATTAGAATCCAAACATTATTGCATGGATGTATGGCTCACCTCTCTTGATTATTAAGTTGTACATCTAGAATATTCTGACCTTAGCTATAGAGAATAAGCTGAGATTTTTCTGGCCTGTATTTAAAAGGAGGGACAGAAGTGTTTTATTGTTTAATTCTGTCTTTTTTTTTTCTTCCCACTTTAGGATCGTTCCCTTATTCTAGAAAGGTCTCTGCACCCTCTACCCCTAATGTGATAGCTTCTTCTCACATTTCAGATAGCCACTAAAACATCACCTCCTCAGAGGGACAATTACTGGTTCTCTCCCCTCCTATCTGGCATACCAGCATGTTCTTCTTTTATTTTTAAATTATAAAACAACATAGTTTATAGTTTTGCAAATACTTATGTGTTTGTTTGTTGTCATCTCCCCGCCCTGGACTACAAGCTTCTTGGAAGTAGGACACTAATGAATTTATCCAAGTCTGTTTGCCCAGAGAGTAGCACTGTGCCTGGTGTGCTCAATAGATGTTTGTTGAGTAAATGAGTGAGTAAATAAAAATTCACACAACTAACCCATCATTTATGAATCCATTCAGTATATACCTGTACATATATAAATGTATAATCTCTATTCTGGTTACTTAAGTGACTTAAAATAACGATTTATTATCATCTCCCATGGTTCTGAATGTTCAGTGTGGTTTTCTTGAGATACTGATTAAGCAATTTCCAGCCAATCACTCTGAACCTGATATGGTGACTACAAAGAATGTCTGCTCCCTGAAACATCTGAGTGTTTAAGGATCAGACTGTGGCTAGCTGGGCCTACACAATCATCACCAATCTAAACAGCACAGACCCCAGGGCTCACCAAGTACTGAGGATATCCTCTTGCTGGGAGGTGTCCCAAACACAGGGCTCAAAAGAGCTCACCCCTGTCAAACAAAGCCATGCTCCTAAGATGAGAGCAGGAACTGGTCAGCAAGGACTGTACAAGTAAGAGCACACCTTTTGTCTCCTGTGTCAAATTTATCTTCTACAAGTAAGAAATTTCTACAAGGAAAGTGACTGCTACTCGCTGCTGTTACCTCAACGGCTTCATTTTGCTCTTCCCTAGCCAGGAGCCACAGAAAAATGATTTTAATGTTCTTACTTTTTTGGGGTTATTCGGGTAACCAGGTATGGTCTGAGGAGCACCAATTTTTTTTTAAGTAAATCACATATTACACAAAAAGTATGGCCATGAAGTCAAAAACATTGCAAACCCACAGAAAAGACATCAAAAAGGCAAAGAAAACCTTAACGTTTTAAACTCTAGCTTTTCTTACATAATTTTTCATGTTTCCACTTTATTTTTTAAGTTTTTCTGGTACCATTTTATTGTTTTAAAACATGAAGAGTATGATAAATAATTTGTTCTTAAAAGGCTTTAGAATCATTGCAGCAGGCATAAAAAAATTTTATAGAGAGAAAATTTAAGGATAGAATGCTCAAGTGTAACATGTTTCTGTGAAAATCACAACACGGAACAAAAAATACAATTCAAACTTCCAGATTCCTAATACTGTTTCCACTTTAATCGTCCAGTGACTCTTCTGTGGTCTACATGAGCTTTACCAAACAAGCTGTGGGGAATGCATGACTCGAGAAAAGCATCCACACTTAAACAAAGGCATGGATGAGGAAGCAGAATTCTCCTTGGGCCAGAATTTAAAAAAAATGCATTCTTTTAGGCAAAAGAGGTTGACCTTTGCCTCAAAACCAGTGGTTTTCACCAAAGAACTTTCTGCACTTCCAGGCATTTTCTTCTCTCTTCACAGGTGTTAGCATATAACAGCAGACCCTTGGTATCTGCAGGTCTGTGGTTCCAAAGAGACCACCATTGAGGAAAACCAGGCATGTTCAGAATGCATAGAGTTCAGAGCTGTACTGCAGATGCTTGATTCTGCCTAACTCAATCTCTACTAGAGGCATGCCGCCTTTCCACAAATCTAAAATTTTCCCCTTATCACTTACTTCAATTAAGCACATATGATTTTACCTGGCTTTGGGGGCACCATTTGCTTTTTGGGAGGCGGATGCAGGGCAAATTAAGGGCAGGGAAACACTCAGCAGATGACACAACGATTTAAACACAACTGAAGATAATGTTGACTGAGAACTTCTCTGCATCAAGGGAGCTATGTAATGCATGCAGAAATGTAAAATTTTTGCTTTTGAAATTTCCTTTTATTAATTAATTTCTTTTCTGACTACAGTTGGTCAAAACCATGTGAATAAATCCACAAATAAGGTAGGCTTGCTGTATTGTAGACCTTCCAGCTCTTTCCTGGAGCACTTCCAGACACCTCAGACTGCAGAGTAAAAGCATATGTATCTCAAATCATGCTAACAGATTCAGGTTACATCTTGTTTTTAAAAACCCATTCTGTAGCTAATTTTTGATCACACCTGTTCAGCAAGATGGGAATAAGAGAACACTTCCCTCTGGATCCAGCAATGGGTGATTTTTGTCCACACCCACTGAAATCCATCTTTGCAAGGACTGTCCGGAGTTGCTCTATTTCTCACTCTTGTGCAGACACAGATTAGAAATGAATACAACCCGTGTCCTTTTCTAGCTAACTGACAGTAATATATCCAGGCCATCATTACAAAGCTGTTCTGGAGTTTGTTTTAGGAATGGGCTTCCTCAGATCAGCAGGTTTACCACAAGGGGAGTGGATACAGCAAAAGGTAGAACACAGTTCATGCATGCCTGTGGAAGTAGAGGAAGAAAGGAAAAGCTGGCAAAAGTGTGGATGAATTGATGGCTATGTAAGAGAAAAGATTAGGCAGCCTCTCTCTATTTTCCCTCTACCTCACCACTCCCTATTGTCCTTGCCTTTAATTAAATGATTAGAAACCATTTGAAAAACATTTTCAACTCTGAGTTTTTTTAAAGACTTTGGGTGATAAAACTTTTACCATTAACATTATCCATTAACCTGCTGAGTCTTTTGTTTTAAAGAAAACAAATTTTTTAAAAGGCTAGTTGTAGATCCAAAATAACTATAGGAGCATATCCAAAATAAAACTAATAATCATCAATCCACAAGAACTCATTTTAAATTTAAAAATAAAAGCTCCCTATACACTTTGTTTTTACTATGGAAAATGTACAATTGTCTAATTACCAAAGGCTATGACACCAGCTGCCAGAATTGAAGGCCCTGGGGTTTTATGAACCCTACCTCCCTTCCTCTTATTTTTCTTTGCTCTTTCCTTTGCAGCTTTCTTTCTTTCTTCCTTGGAGAAAGGTGAAAGGACAATAAGGGGAACAGGGCAGGTGACCTATGAATCAAATCAAGTAAATTTGCACATTATTTTTTCTAGGACTGTCCTCAGAATAAAAGAAAAAAGTACAAACCTCAAACTCATAATGTTTGGGTGAATTCTCTTGCTTAATGTAGAATTAAAGACAATCTGAACAAAACAGCTCTACTTGTTAAGACTTTGAAGTGGGGGAAAAGCATTTGCTTTTCTTTCTTTCCATATCTGTTTTCCAGGCCTTTTTAGATTGCAAGCATTTGTGGGGTGTGGTGATACACACCTGAGTCTTCTACTTCGTTGTCACCCCTCAGGCATTTAGCATCCTATCCCCTCGTGAACATCTGGAGAGCTTGGGCAAATAGATCAGTTTCCCAACATGTGCCCTGAGACCAAGGGCTCTCTGGGATGGTAATAGATTCTGAGTAAAATAAGAATCTCCTAAGTTCATTTGAGAACTGCTGTGTCAAAAAAATAAAAACCCAAAACATACTTGTTTACAGCAGAGTTTCTTGGAGACTATCAAATGCATTTGGGGATTGCTAAGAGGTGGGAATGGCAAGTCACATTTTCCAAGACTTACCTGACCTGAGACTTTCTTGGGATTATGTGTCACTAACATTTGTCTTATAAAACACAGCTAGAGAAAAAAAAACGGGCCACATCCTCACAACACAATTATGTGTATTTGAAGTATTTTGTCCAAGTTATTTTAAATGCTAAATGGAGGCATGTGGAGTGTCATTAAGAATCTGAATGAATGGGTAAGAAAGTACAGACAATTTCTGCCCTTTCTTTAGTCAGCTAAACTCCTGACATGCTCTCTCTCAGCTTTGTTCATTTCATCAAAAATACTGTATCATAGATTGCTTTAAGCAGTAGCTATCCCACTGTTCTGTAGAGAACCAGAACTAATTCCTTCTCTCTGTGTCTTGGTACCCCTTACTTAACTTCTCCCTGTCCACTTCACCCTGCCCTTCCCAGTCTCTAATGACCACCATTCCAATCCATTCTTCTAAGAGGTCAACTTTTCATTTCCACAAACAAGTGAGAACATGTGCTATTTGTCATTCTGTGTACAACTTATTTTGCTAAACGTAATGACCTCCAGTGGATTTCATTCTTTTTGTAGCTGAATAATATTCCAGTCAGTGTGTGTGTGTGTGTGTGTGTGTGTGTGTGTGTGTGTGTGTATACCACACTTTCTTTATCCATTCATCCACAGATGGACATCTAAGTTGTCAACTTATTTAGTTTCTGTGTATAGCACTACAATAAACATGGAAGTGCAAGTATCTCTTTTATAATAATTTCATCTTCTTTGGAGATATACCCAGCAGTGGAACTGGTAGAGCATATAGTAGCACTAATTTTAGTTTTTTCAATGGTCTCCATATTGTTTTCCATAATGGCTGTACTGTCCAACAGTCCACAGGAATTCCCCTTTCTCTGTATCCCTGCCAGCATCTGTCATTTTCTGTCCTTGATGATAGTCATTCTTACTGCTGTGAGATGATGTCTCATTTCAAAATGACTACAAGAGTATGAAATTCACAACACATAAAAATGATCAACACTTGAAGAGATGGAAGGGCTTATCACCCTAATTTGGTTATTACACATTGTATACATGCATTGAATTACCAGTATGTGCCCCATAAAGTTGTATAAATGTTACCTCTCAATTACAAAAAGAATAACAACTACAAAATCCACTGACTTAGCTCAGCCCCTTTGTTTTGCACATGAGATAACCAAGGTCCAAAGACATTACCTGCTTTGCCTGAGGCTATTCAGTGAGAAAATGGCAGAATACAGAGGAAAAAGTCCCATGTCCCACAATTTCCACCATTCCCCAAAATTATATTTACTCAGTATGTACTCTGAGTATAATTATATATGCTAAAATGAACTATAAAATCTGAACAAGTGTCTGTTTAACTCAGATTAAAATACCAATCTTCTGATTAAATTATAGTAAATCCTATTAATTCCTACTCTGCAAATTTGGCATTTTGGATAATTTCACTAGGTCTAGGTTAACATTTCCTTTGCATTATTTATGAAGAAGGAACATGCCTAATATAAACATTATTAACATAGGAAATACTTACTCATATATGATGCATAAAAAATGATCTTCAAGTAGCTAAACAGTTTTTGTGGGTACCAAAAACTCATGTTCTTTCATCTCCTTTTCAACTATTAAGTCATTTCTGTGACATTTTGTGTATTGTTTATGTCTTGAAAATAAATTAGCACTGAAAATACTTTCACAAAAGCATCCTTGGGCTAGGGGTATAACTCAGTGGAAGAAAATGTGCTTAACATATGTGAGGTCCTGTGTTCAGTTTCTAGCCCCAAAATCAAATAAATGAAAATAGCATTGAGTTAGCATTGTGTACTCTCTATTATATCACTATTATAATTATACCATCACCCCCCCAAAGTCAATGTTTTATTCAAATGGAATCAAGTTTTAAAAGTTAATATGTTAAAGGTAACAATAAAAGAAAACAAATGACAAAACAACAGCCTGAAAACAGCAATGTCTACCTTATAGGAAGAGTGAGTAAACCTTTGTGTTTATTGAGAAAACGAAAGTGAACTTCAGGCCTTCTCTCCTATTCTGGATTCCTTCATCGTCCACACTGTCTCCTCCGCTTTTGCTCTGGGAGACCTCCCCCCATTTGTGGTGAGATTCTATTCCCTCTCCCTAGAGGATCCCCTCTCTACCTGAGATTTCCTCACCTTGCTCCAGGGTCATTCCCTCTACCCATGGGGGTTGGAGAAAAATCTCTCCTATTCTCGCAATCTTACCTATCATCCATACTTTAATGAGGCCCAAATCCATTACTATAGTTGACTACCTTAAATACTTCTGTAGTGAGGCAGCAAAGAAAGAAAGGGAAAGAAGGAAGTGAAGGAAAGTGGTACCTCCTGGGCTGGTTTCGCACCAGGGTACTGTGTGTATCTCACAAGTTTATTAAGATAAGCCTGCTCTCATCTTCCCTCTGCTTTTGCTCTCAGTCTCAGTTGTGAGCACCAGCAATCTACCAGATAATGAACAAGGATGCTGGGCTTCGGTCTATATTCCTCAACTGCCTTTAGAACCTACATTCAATTAATCTCCAGGGTATGCTGCTTTTTCCAAAACCATTCTAATTCATTTTTTGCCTGGTAAGTCAAAAAGTCTCCTAACAGTCCCGCATGTCTCTGGCCTTGTTCTGCCCTCAAATCCAATGTCTATTCAAGAAGTCAATCCCTACAGATCTTTGTAAAACACAAAACTAACTCCATCACACCCCTTCTCATAGCACCACATCCCCAATAGGTTCCGCCCACATTCTTTGCCGAAGGTTCTGCTCTAGCCTCTGCCCCCACCCAGTTCACCATCATTACCTTCACCATGTGAGGTCCAGGAGTTAGTTGCAGCTTCCTGAAATGCCTGTGCTGTGTCTGACCTGAGTGTTTTTGCTCCTCCTGTTGCCTCATCCTGCAGGACTCAGCTTAGATTCATCTCCTTCTCCTCCACAAGCTTCCTATCTCCTGGACCAGTCTTAGTATTCCTCTGACATCCTTTATCTTCTACAGATACAGATATGCTTTCTAATTCTTAACATTGCTTCCTAATTCTTTCTTTATGATGTGTCTCTTCCTGGAGGGCAAAGGCCATCTCTTACTCATCTATGCATGCCCAGTTCCTAACATGATGCCTATTACATAATGGGCATCCAATAAACATCTACTGAATGAATAAAATGAGTGATCAGTGATAGCAAGCACAGACCAACAAGCCCACCTACACTCCAAGCTCCTCCCCACTCCTGAGAACCCCTGCCAGGTTCTAGCTTAATAGCCCTGTGTAATCACGTCAATTTGCCATGCACTTGAGAGTACTCCAATTTAAACTTCACTAATTTGGCTGGCCTTCCCAAGTCAGTTTTAATTAAAGAATTAAAGCAGTCTTCTATGTTGAAATATTCCACAAAGTGGGTTTTTTTTTTTTTTGGACTGAGTTATTCTGATCTGTGCCTCAGTTCTCTGTCACTTTCCATAGGTAGAGCCTTCAACAGTAAATGACAGATTTTTTAATTTTTTAAAAGCTCCTGTTGAAGATATTTCTGAGTAGAATATTATAACCACCTGTTTTCAGGCAATCATAACTCCTTTCCACAGCCAAACCATTTTAAGTTTGGTCCCAGTCCTATTTTTTTTTTTTCTGTCTCTCTCTTTGGGAATACTTTGAGAGAAAAAAAATCCACTTAGCCATTCTGGAGTGAAAGGAGATTGGAAATGATTAAAACATACTTTACATGGAAGGTGTAACTGCTTTTGGCTCAGAATAACCAACATAATTCAAAAATGCATTTAAACTACATTACAATTTAGTATCTAGCTTAGACTTCCTTATGAAGTCACTGTCTAACTTAAAGCAAAATAAAATATCTTTAAGTTAGAGACTGGAGCTATCACTTCTGATTAAATGCAATCAGCATAATATTCTAGCAGAACATCATAATTGTTATAATACATAATAATAATAAACATTTCTGGCATTGGGGTCCGTAGCACTGCAGAGAAAAGAGGCTTGCCCCATGGGCTTGTAATCTAAATTAAACAAGCAATACAAGTTTCACAGGTGAGAATTAATTAACATTTTATCCCAAGCAGAGAAGGAAAGGGGAAAGAAAATTAAAATCAGTATTAACAGCACCAGAATTCACTTCAAACCTTACAGGTGTCATCTGTAATGTGAATATAATTTAAGAACCTTGTAATACTACCAGGCCCTCCTGATACCCACTGGCTCCTGTGTCTACTTGGCTGACTAGTTGATTCTTTATGCAGCCTCGCATAGCCAATAGCAGACCTGCCTGAAGATACGAAAGGGCTAAAAGGAGCTCCAAGGACCCACCTCTTTATTATGACTTAATAATTTTCTTTTGAGATTTTTATTTTCCCTTACTTCTTATGACTAAGCATGCAATGACCCAAAATATACTGAACCTATAGCTATCCCAGACTTTATTCCTAGGTGTGACCTTCAAATTCTATTACCAAAGACAAGCATTTGAAACTGATGTCTAAACAATTTAAGTCTCTATAATTGAGTCCTCATACAATTAGTCATTTAAGAACACATACCAAGTAACCATGAGTGTCCAATCAGCCCCCTACCATTTTTTTAAAATGTAAAAGTAAGCTAGTTTTTAAACACTGAAGAACCAATAATGCAAGCAGCACCCTTAAGATTACTATTAAGTTAAAGAATATCAAAATATATTCCCCATTAAATCTTGTTCCAAGATTTTCTTAAATGATAATCCCAAAAATTAATTTGGTAGACTTAAAAAAATTCAGTGGGTTGAGTATGGATTCAGAGGGTGTTGCCTGTTGGTGTTCTTAATTACTGACACACAACAATCACTATCTGGCCTGTTTGCTCCAGGAACCCATCACAAAGAAAGTCCTCCTCCAGCCCACTAAAATGCTCTCAATGTGGCAAAGGCAGTGCCCAGGATGCACACACTGACAGCACAAATCAATGACACAAATTATACTAATTGCACAGGGGGACACATGCAGAGTAAAAACCAGCTCACACCTAGCTGGCTGGGCCAGCTAGACAGTAAAATAGATCTTGCTATTAACAAGCCCTTTCCTGGAATTCTCCTTCAATGTCTGAATTACCAGACACCACCTCCCAAAAAAAGTCTAAGTATTGGGGGTTTGGAGAACAAAAACATAAGGATTTCATACACTCCAAATAATTTTATACCATCCAAATAGGGGAATAGCAAGAACAACAAAAAATGCACCAAATGGTAAATAAAATACCTTCTACAGCAAGAGAAGAGCAAAGACCAAATGCAATTGCTATATGGAAGATAAGTAACTGTGCTATTGCAAAACACCATCAGCTCAGTTATTTTCCACACAAAGAACTGAAAGATAATAACCTCTATGCACAAATGAATCTTGGGCTTTACAAACATGTCAGAAGCATCAAAAGGCATTACAGTAAGCCACATCCAGCATGGTGATTTATCCCTGACTTTGTCTGAATGCACCAAAGAAAAACAGGGACCCAGTTTTTCAATATAGCAAAAGCACTGTCCTTTAAAAAGCTTTCTCAACTTTTTTTTGTATTTTTTCAAATACACTGTTGGGATTGCTGAACTTCCAGCTCAACCCCTCATCGACAGTCTTCCTGCATATTAAACATGAAAACAAAAAAACTACAGGGTTAACAAAGGTTGAATTGTGTTCCCCAAAATGGCATGAAGTCCCAACATTCAGTACCTATGAATCTAACTGTATTTGGAAATAGTCTTTCAAGATGTAATCAAGCTAAGATGAGGTCACTAGGGCCTGCTCTAGTGACCCTTAGAACAGACAACAGATGGAAGAGTTTGTGATGACAGACGCAGCAACTGAAGTGCTACAGCATAAGCCAAGGACATCCAAGGATTCTGGCGAACCACCAGAAGGTAGGAAGAATTCTCCCTTGGGAGAGTCAAAAGGAGCATGGCTCTATAATGCCTCATTTCAGACTTCCATCTTCTGGAACTATGAGACTATAATTTTGTTGTTGCTGTTTCAAGCAACCTCATCTGTGTACTCTAATAGTAACGCTAGGAAATTAATTCAAGGGTTGTCTCTTTCATATTTCCACCTTCAAGTAGGACTGCATGAAAACTGATACTGAGAGCCAGGTGTGGTGGTGCACACTTGTAATCCCAGCACTTGGGAAGCTGAGGCAGGAGAATCAGTAATTCAAGGCCAGTCAGGGCTACAATGTGAAACACTGCTTTACAAAAGAAAAAGAAAATAAAGAAAGTAAATTAATTCTGATGAGCAGACTATCCCAATGGATGAGATCCCTTGCACCAGAAGTTATTTTTGAATAATCAAAACAGAACCACAGATGTGTCAATGCAATTCAACACCTTCAAACCTGAAAGTATCTCTGGAAACTGCTGAGGTGACCCTACCTTGCCTTCCTAAGGGAATCATCCTGCAGGAGGCAATGAGTCAAATCCAAAAGTACCAGCAGTTCAGTTCTGACCTGGTCCTTTGTTTTTCAGAACACCCAGATCTAAAGGACCCTTAATAATTACCTGATGTTTGGACATCTGTGGGCATGAACATATGTAGATAACAACTCTATGTCATTTAGTGGAATCACAGCACGTACCTCTAGCAACTAGGAAAATGGAGTGTTCCTGTTGAAGACATTAAAATAAAATCTGATGCAAAGGAGATTCTAGTTTTCTCTGCTTAGAACAAAGACATGGGGAATGGATTTAGAAAGATACGAATGCTATAGAAGACAGAATCTGAGAACGTGTCACTAGTTATATTTTTAGAGATATCATACCATAATTCTACAGATGAGAAAAACCACGTTCCAGGTACATCTGTGAGACACCATTGCCAACCCTGGCCCAGACAGGCTTTCTATGTACAAGACGGCAATCCATATGCTTCTCAGCCTTCAAAGGGTATTGACGGTATTTGTTTATAATATGCCTCAGATAGCCCAGCTAAAACCAGTTGTGTTTTGAAGGAAGGCTACCATTTTAAAATGGAAAACGGGGAACATATTCCTATACTATAAAATGTTTATCAAAATCCCAAAGATTGAATATATCAGAAGGCATGGCATTTAAGGTAACGATCTAGTACAAGTGGCCATGATCACAACTTTGTTTTTCTGCACAGACCTAGAAGGATTCCCCTACACTATATACAACAAAAACAATAATATAATAAATAAGGAACATTACTTATCAAACTAAAACAATAAAATTTACCACCACTCATTTTATTTTTTTTTCTTTTATTATTCATATGTGCATACAAGGCTTGGTTCATTTCTCCCCCCTGCCCCCACCCCCTCCCTTACCACCCACTCCGCCCCCTCCCTCTCCCCCACCCCCTCAATACCCAGCAGAAACTATTTTGCCCTTATCTCTAATTTTGTTGTAGAGAGAGTATAAGCAATAACAGAAAGGGACAAGGGTTTTTGCTGGTTGAGATAAGGATAGCTATACAGGGGGTTGACTCACATTAATTTCCTGTGCGTGTGTGTTACCTTCTAGGTTAATTCTTTTTGATCTCACCTTTTCTCTAGTTCCTGTTCCCCTTTTCCTATTGGCCTCAGTTGCTTTAAGGTATCTGCTTTAGTTTCTCTGCGTTAAGGGCAACAAATGCTAGCTAGTTTTTTAGGTGTCTTACCTATCCTCACCCCTCCCTTGTGTGCTCTCGCTTTTATCATGTGCTCATAGTCTAATCCCATTGTTGTGTTTGCCCTTGATCTAATGTCCACATATGAGGGAGAACATACGATTTTTGGTCTTTTGGGCCAGGCTAACCTCACTCAGAATGATGTTCTCCAATTCCATCCATTTACCAGCAAATGATAACATTTCATTCTTCTTCATGGCTGCATAAAATTCCATTGTGTATAGATACCACATTTTCTTAATCCATTCGTCAGTGGTGGGGCATCTTGGCTGTTTCCATAACTTGGCTATTGTGAATAGTGCCGCAATAAACATGGGTGTGCAGGTGCCTCTGGAGTAACCTGTGTCACAGTCTTTTGGGTATATCCCTAAGAGTGGTATTGCTGGATCAAATGGTAGATCGATGTCTAGCTTTTAAAGTAGCCTCCAAATTTTTTTCCAGAGTGGTTGTACTAGTCTACATCCCCACCAACAGTGTAAGAGGGTTCCTTTTTCCCTGCATCCTTGCCAACACCTGTTGTTGGTACCACCACTCATTTTAAACAATAGAAGTTCCTGTAGAATCAGGAAGTATCAAAGGAAAAGGGAAATTTGAAGTAAAAATGAAATGTGAAAAAATAAAAGGCCATGAAGAAAAACAATTCAAAACCTCCAAAGTGGAAGGGCAGTTAAAATGTATACACATAGAACCACACCACAGGTCATTCAAGGTTAAGGCTTAAAACATTGGCTCCATCATCTCTTTCTGACTACAGCACCAATAATGATGGGAAGAATTCTTGCTTCCTCAGACCTCCTGTAAAAGTGCAACATTACAGAAAGTAAAGTGAGCAACAGAGAATGATGATCAAAACCCATTTTCAGGACTAACTCCTTCCATTTCCCTCCTTTTATTGATTTCTTTTTAAATCCACTTTGCACTCGCAGTCAGCTTGGTTGCAGGGAACATGGTTTAATGTACCTTATTGATTCAATTGTACACATTTATACTTGTATAGAAACTTTTGCTACAGTGCATTTATTGATCTCTTAATTATTAATGTAGGCCACAAAACCTGAAGAGCTTTACTATAAATATTTTTTATTTTACCAAATTATGGCAAGAAAATTATTAAAAATTGTCAGCAAATGAAGCATGGTAGCTTGCTTATTCCCTCTAAAAAAAGGCAAGTCAACAGGTTATGTTTCAAATGTGCTGTCGATAACTTTTTCTAAGGTCAGCGAGCAATTCACTAAGTAAAAATGTGTTTAAATTTCTTCCAGAAATATTATTACTGATATTCCCTTAATTTGACCCTGAGAATGACAAGCAAAGGTTCCATTTCATTGTGGCTATATTCAAAGCCACATCGGGTGAGAAAGCTCTCTGGCAAAACTGCCACAAGACTAACAGCCTGTGCTAACAATTGTAGACAAGCTGAAGTGACATACATTGTCTAGGGAACTGTTTTATCCCCCTCACATTAATTCTTAATACTTGGCTTTTAATGTATAGCTTGGCCCTCCATGCCTAGGAAAAGACTCATTCTCATCCAGATACTTCATTGAACAATCACAGCTATAAGGACAGTCTGGAAAGTATCTAATACTTTCCAATAGCAAGGAAATGATGTATGTAATAAAATCAAGACACCCCAGTCACATTTGGAATAAATCTGTGTTGCTGCTTTCCCAGGCCCCTTTAGGTTTTCTCATTCCTAGACAGTTAAGTGGACTGAACGGTACCGATCATTAATAGAGGACTACACATCTGGGAGCACCAGCAGTGAACACCAGACTGAACACTGAATCAGTGAGGGAAGCAGATTTCCCCAGCAAAAGCTGATTTGGATCTCTGGGAAAAATCTCTATGTTGTTCAGAAGTGGCAATGAATGCTTCAAAAGTCTGCCAAATTCTCTTCCAAGCTTCTCTGCTCCTGAGTCCAAGTAATGCTCCTCCCATTAGATTCAGCCCTTCACAGAACTATCCCCAATAGATAGGAAAGCTTCCTCAGAACTAACATCAGTGGCCAAGGGCACCATTCATTGGCACAAGTTACATACCTGACCTGGAACGCAATGCCATGTATACTTAGCATATTTGTATGTTAACATGTATGTAACATATTCAACAAGGAAGGAGACCAGGCTTAAGGAAGGAGAGCAGGCTTCACCTTCTAGAAGGAACCACCTGAATAAAGGTCTGGTATCCACAAATCTACATAATTTAAAAAGTCATACTTTGGAGATATAAATATACCTTGAATTGTATCATAATTAAATTCATCATAATTAGTTTCTTTGAAAATCCTGTGTAGTTTAAGTGAAATGGGTAGAAAAATGTTATTTAAAAGATATTTTCTAAATATGATCATAAAGCATTAGAAATGTCACATTATTTTACACTATACACCTTCAAAGCCCTTTTACCTAAGCTCAAGAGTATACAATATATGATACCACCTAGAGTAAAGTAATTTTATAAATCAGGCCATAGTATTTTAAATGTAAGAATCTTTAATCAGTTTTTAACATAACAATATGTACTTACACAGGCAAGTATACAGTCAAGCAATCCAATAATTTATAGAAAAGCTCTTCAACATTAAATGAATAAAGAAAAATATCTTATACTGAAAATACCTATTCTATAGTTAACTGCCTTTCTCTAATACCATATATAGAATTAAAATGGAACTATCACTTAAAAAGATTAATTGGTAAAGATAACATTAGCTCTATTGAATAACACATCTCTTATCCACATTTAAATAGAAACAATATTTTCATTTACTATTTTGCAAAGAGAAGTGTCCTTTGACTGTATATCATTAGAACTATTCTGGAAAAAAAGTAAAGCAAGTTAATGTCCAACAATGGCAAATATTTCTTCTTGGGTTCTGGTTGCTTGGTTCTTTTTCATGATACCTGACTATATCAAGATATATAGATTTTTTTTTTTTTGTCTCAAACACCCTGAATCATCTCATCTGCCCATACTAGTTTTTCTCAACAGTAACTCAACTCTTAAAAAAGCTCAGCCCTCATCTGAATTAAAACTGCAAAGAAAGAGGCACTGCCTTTAATCTCAGCCAATTCTGCTTAGATAGTTCTCCTCTCTGAACCTGTTTCTCAACTAGCACCAGGACCCCCACCCTGCAGACTCATGGCTTGGTGGGGTTGCCCCCTTGTGGTTAATACTCAACAATTTGCAAAGTCACACTTAAAAAAAAATCTACCCATGTCTCATTTCTTCTGTCACCCACTATTTTCTAGGTTCCAACTAGCTAAAAGATTGATAGCAACTGTTCACTAACCATCTTACATAATTCATTCATTCAACAAACACCCATTGTGTACCAGAATTCTTTTAGGTACTAGGGATATATTAGTGAACAATACTAGACCAAAATTCTTGCCAAAATTCATAGGAAAGTAACACAAGTATTACCTAGTCAATTAATAATAAATTTTTTATAAAACCATGTGTGCTTGCAGCAGATTCTAACTAACCGACAAAAATAACATGAGAAGAGCTTTTAAAGTGGGGTTGCATTTTAAATAAGATGATTAGATAAGGTGATATTGGATAAAGACTTAAGAAGGTGAAAGCCATGTATAGTGTAGACAATATGTTCCAACAAAAAGGCACAGCAAATTCATAGGTGGTGAATTAGAAGATCAATATTTCTGGGAACAGAAATGAGGGCAATGTGTCTAGAGTGGGTAAATGAGACTAAGTATGGTGGGTATTCAAGTAAGAAGACAGCATTAACCACTGTAAGGACTTTGCTTTTACTCTGAATGAGAAGAGAAACCACTGAAGGGTTTGGAACAAGGCAGTGACATCATCCAATATACTTATTTTTAGACACTTTGATATGACTACAATATGGCTTATCCCCCCCCCAAACTCACAGTGAAACTTAATGCCCATGGTAAGATATTAAGAGGGTAGATATTTAATCCAACTACAGTGTTGAGAGGTACCGCTTCCAAGAGGTGATGAGGATTAGATAAGGTCATTAGGGAGGAATCCTAAAGATACAAGAAGAAACACACACACGTATTCTCTGTCTCTTGCAATGAGATACCTGACACCACCTTAAAACTTTGCTGGCAGCCCGTTCACCGTGCACCTCCTGAACTATGAGTCAAAACAGTCCTTTTCCTGTCTTAACTTACCTAGTCTGTGATATTGCAATATTAGAAACAACACATGGATGGATCTTACCTTTCTTGAGATGTAACTGACATGCTATATAATTAACCAATTCAAAGTTTATAATTCAATGTTTTTTTGTATATTTACCAAATTGTGCATCATTATCACAATCAACTTAGCATTTTCATCACTCCAAAAAGGAGTCCCAAACCCACCCTCAACTCCCAGCCCTAGGCAACCACCAATCTACTATCTCCATAGAGTTGACTAGTCAAAGTCTGAAGGACCAAGGACCAGACGCACTGTTCAAGGGCAGGAGAAGAAATTCACCCTTTTACTACCTCTTTCTTCTACCTGGGCCCTCCCCAGATTGAATTATGTCTATCCACATCACTGAAATCTATCTTCTTTACTTAATTTATAGATTCAAATGCTAATCTCTTTTGGAAATACCATCAAAGATGCAGCCAAAAGTAATATCTTATGAATTATTGCCATTGCACCAGCTAAGAGAAGATGGTGGCTCAACTAGGGAGGGTAATGGGGGAGAGTGATTGAGAAGTGCTTTGAAAGGCTAGCTGATAGGTCTGCAGAAAGACTGAATGTGGGGATCAACGAAGGAAAGCATTCCAAGGTCACTCTAAAATTTTGGGTTCTGAGGTCGGATCCAATGGAGAAGAGTGACATGATCATTCAGGCTACTGTATTAAAAATAGATGGAGGAGGGACGGGGGAAGGAGAGCAGAGAAACTAGTCAAAAGTCCACCTTGTTAATCCTGCATCAGAAATTTGAAATGTTACTAGTACTTCTTACAGATAAAATGACTACTATCAAATATAATTTATTGTGAGAACTTCAGGTTTCACCACAGGCCACTGGAGAAGACCGTATAGATAGATGGGATTTTAGGCACTCTCACATCACACACCTCTGGAACACTTTCAATGGAAGACAAGACATCTTATTTCCTATTAACTCAGAAATCCTCTTAAGCATCTTTTGTAGTTGATGTTCTAATAGGTCCAGCATGGGGGGTTCTTGGCATAAATCCTCAAGTTCTATTAAAGCCCCTTGAGAAGATGGTCAAAACATAACCCAAGTAGCTCATACTTGGGAAAAAGCCCACTGCAGCTCTAGTGTCCCCTGAAGAGACTTAATCTTCCTCCCTCCCCTGGCCTCAAGAGAGGCAGGTGAAGGAGGATAAATACTAGAACACACAGGAGGAAGCAGAGCACTGATGCTGTCCATTTCTGCATATGAAAGGTTTTTTTTTTTTTGTACTTAGCAACCTTCCACTGGCTTCTTTCCTAGAAAATATTTCCATGTCAGTGAAAACCTATTGATTCCATGGGGCACAAGGAATGACACTTGCTAAAAGTTCCTTTCCAGTAAAAACATGAGACTGCCAGGCTTCTCTGAATTCAGGTCTGGGCAACACTGAACTGGTTCTGAGAATGTATTATAAAAACAAACAAAAGGAGTCCAGTTTGAAACCCGAATAAGACCCTGAAGTCATTTTTTTCCAGTGAACCATCAGCTAATGAGGAAGCTGTGCCTCATAGCACTGGGGATGCACAAAGAAAAGGAGACTAGGATACCATGCCAAGGATTTCCAAGACACACACACACACAAAGGACCATGTAAATCTGTCCTCCAGCATAGCGACAAAACAAAGATTATGTGGAATATCTGAATGGACTATTAAGTGGTCATCTGTAGAGGAATGGAAAGCATGAAGACCCACTCCAAGAACTGGTATTAAAACAAACAACCCAAATGTAAACATGAACACTGTTTGCTTCAATTAAGTCTAAGCTATAGGAGTGTGAACTTTAATATTTCCTCAGTGTACAGCTCTGCTCGTGCTTTCACCATTATTAAAGTATGTTTATACAGGGTTTGGCTTTTCATCTATTATGGAAAAATTACATCTTGCCAACAGCACTACAGAGGCCTAAACAGTAAATCCTCCACTGACCTTGAACCCAAGCTAAAGCAAATAGTCACTCTCCTTGGTGCTGAACTGCCTAACTAATACACTGCATAAAAGGTGAATATAAATTACATCTACAATGCATCTTAGCATTATGGATTGCCAACAGTTCCTCTACAAGGCCGTGTTTGCAGAGGCACCTCAATGTGAAGAAAATTCTTAGGGAAGAAACTGCTTAAGCATTCACTCACAAATAATGATCAGTTATGTATTAAACACTAAGTGTTTACTCGGCCTTGCGCTCCAAAGAGGAGGTAGCAAGATGATGACAGCCTCTAGTTTTAAGGTTTCACAAGAATGGATGAAGAGAAGCTTCTAAACAGAGAATATCATAACAAGAACAGGGGCAAATGCAATAAATCCCTGAGATGGTGAAGCACCAGCAGACAGGTAAAAGAAAACAGAAGAGAAAGTAGACTGGGTGCTAGTGACTCACGCCTGTAATCCTAGCTAATTGGGAGGCTGAGATCAGAAGACTCACAGGTAAGGCCAGTCCAAACAGAAAATTTGCAAGAACCCCATCTCAACCAATAGCTGGGTGTGTTAGTGCCTGCCTGTCATCTCAAGCTGCTTGAGAAGCTCAGATCAGAAGAATCATAGCTCCAAGCCAGCCTGGGCAAAAATGTTAGTGAGATCCCATCTTAACAGAAGAAGGTGGGCATGGTGGCATGCACCTGTCATTCCAGTACAGCAGGAAGCATAAAATGGGAGGATCTCAGTGCAGGCCAGCTAGGCAAAAAGTAAGACCCTGTCTCCAAATTAACCAGAGGGGCTGGAAGATGTGGCTCAAGTGGTAGAGTACCTGTCTAGAAAGCACAAAGCTCTGAGTTCAAACTCCAGTACCACCAAAAACAAAAAAATACTAAATGAAAAAAGCAAAGAATAAAATGATAAAGGTACAAAATCACGTATATAGCCAGGCACTAGTGACTCATGCCTGTAATCCTAGCTACTCAGGAGGCAGAGATCAGGAGGATAGTGGTTTGAAGCCAGCCAGGGCAAATAGTTTGTGAGACCCAACCTCAAAAAAACCCATCATAAAAAAAGGCTGGTGGAGTGGCTCAAGGTATAGTTCAGCCCCCAGTACCTAACACACACACACACACACACACATACACACACACACACACACACACACACACAATGTATAAAGTAAAAATATGGAAGAGAATATACAGAATTCAAAAACATTGGATAAAAGTGGTAGAATTTTAGCTTTCTTTTGAAATTTCCTTTAATCTTACCATAAACACACATATACTATATTTTACAGGCAATTAGAGTATACATGAATAAACAGTACAACTCCAACTCCATTTGTAATGATCAAAAAGAAAATAAGTGCTAGCCTGGGCAATAATTAACCAATTATGCTAAGCTGGGGGGCAGCAGGAATGAGAAAACTGAACAGAAGCATGGGAAAAGATTTTTCACAGGGTATAAAAGATTACTGTCCATCCATTGAATTCTGAGGAAAAGTGACAGGGATTTCTAAAAGACAAAAGAAGTCACACGAACAAAACACGTGAGATTGAGAATAAATAACAGTGAATAACACAGCACAAAAGAAAAACAGGAGGGGACTACATGGCTTTTAGAGGGGATGTAATACATGGCAAGTGTCCAAAAACCATTGAAACACAAAGTAATTTCAATCCGTTAACCTCAAGTCCACTTTCTTGCTTCCAGATAGCAATCTGAACCCCCCAGAATGCAGTTTGTCTGTCCTTAACAATTCAGCAAATTTCAGTTAAAAAAAAAAACCCACCACTTTTGTAAATCATGTTAGTCTGTGTCAGCATCTCCCACATGCTGCCGAGAATGGGGCAACTAAACTGTTGAGTTATCAGGCTTTCCCCTCCAGTATAGCAAGATGGGAATAGTGACAAGAAAATGGTACCTCTCAGCAGAAAATGTCAAGTAAGCAAGGCATGATAATACATACCTGTAATCACAGCATTCGGAAGGCTAAAGCTGGAGCATTGCAAGTTCAAGGCCAGCCTGGGCTACATAGGGAGACTATCTAAAAAAAAAAAAAAAAGAAAAGAGAGAAAAAAAGAAAAAAAGTAGCAAAAAATCCAAATGATAGGGTCTACCACTTGCAATCAGATCACAACATGCTTCAGTTTCCTAGTCTGAAAAGTGGGTATAATTTCAACTTGTGAAATTCAAATGACAGATCAAAGATAGCTCAGTTCCTGAGACACAAGAGACATAGATATTTCTGAATGAATAAATGAACCAATGTGTCATGGTATCACATGGTGTCATAAATGTGCGTGAAAAGAAGGTTCTGAAAATGGCAATATTCTAGTGAATTCTACCACTGTAGAAGTAAATTTATGTCAAGTAACTTTCTTTTCTCATCAATTTCTCCCAATTACTGCTACTATTGTTTCGCCCTTTTCATGAAAGCTTCCCAGTCATCTGTAATCCCGTCCTCATGGTAAACGTGTATTTCTGTGCCTGTTGCCTTCTCTCTTCAGAACCATAAGTCTATGATGAGAAGGGCTGTGTCTTCTAGTTTATGAGCATGCAAAAAATCATCCAACCATTCAGAGAAGGAACTATTGCTAAGCCTTCCTCAGACCCAAGGGAGAACCTTCTGGTGCCAACACCTGTGTGGTAACAGTGAAGGCAATCCCAGGTTCTTCCACAATGTTGAGGCAAAATATGTCTGAAGATGTAGATGTGAATAGCACATCAAGTTGGATACCTTTCACTTAAAGGATGTAAGATTGAACAATATCCTCTAGATCAGAATTTGTTAATCTGGGTCCTCAGATCCTAATGGGATCCATGAAGAGAATTCATGAAAGCACTTAAACTCAGATGGGAAAAACACAGACCTTTACTGTCTGGATGAAATTTAGCATTTGCTCTACTTATGAATTTAGGCAACAAAATCAAGCATGGCAGCACTATCAGTATTTATACATTTGTCACCAACAGAAACCACAGATATTTTTACATCTCATTGCAATTACTGCCGATATCTCAAAATATTATTTATGGTCATCTCCACTTTGAAATTACAGTGGTCATTATACCCACTGCTAGATCAAATATAATGTGTTAATGAAGAAGCATGTATACTGCTGTAATCCAAAATTTTAAAATAATTTTATAACTATTTCAATATAACTGCGCCCTGTCATTGTAGATATCTTACTTTATATGTTCACACACACTATCTGAGAAACAGACCATAGACTGCAGCAGTCTACAAAAGATGTCTGCTGCATTAAAAAGGCTGAGAACCCACGGCCAGCCATTCAAAGCTTTGTGCAAGTACCAAGCCTGTTGCTTGTAATTCTCAAATGGGAAGATAAAAACATGCTTTGAGAATCTGCAACCATTCCGATATGCAGAAGTTACTTATATTGACTACAAGGTTCAACATTAACGACATGATTTACAGAAGAAGGGCTCCTGCTGTGCATGCAATTGCCCGACTGGAGTCATTCTTACTACTTGTAGCATAGGGTTAAAAACAAACATTTCAGTCATGGACTTGGCTTTGAATCCTATCTCACATTTACTAACTGGCCTTGACAAAGTCATTAACCCTCAATAAGCCTCAGTTTTCTCAAATATAAAATGTGAATGCTATTATACACCTGATATATTGTAAGAACTTTTGTAAATGCCACAATGTACCCCAGCAGAATAAAAAATATTTTAAATGTGAATGATAGTCTCTAGAAGCATTTTTAGGAGGATTAAGTAGTATTCATAAAACAATAAGTAGTACACACAAAGTACTTAGCACAGTACCTGAATACTCAGTAACTTGTAGCCATATCAATACCCTACTTTAATTATTAATATAATTTAAACCATAGTTTATACAGTCTTTTTAAGATGATTTTTTGAGACAGGGTCTTTCTATATAGCACAGGCTGACCTTGATTCGTAATCCTCCTACCTCAGCCACCCAAAGTGCTAGGATTACAGATCTGCACCACCAAACTCAGTTATGGTGATTTCTTCAAAGGATTCTATTGCTAAAGGCAATATAACATAATGCTTTAGCACACAAACTAACAACAGGCTGCCTGGGTTTAAACTTTACCACTTACAAGCTCTGTGACTCTAGCTAAGTCACTTACTTTCTTTAAGAGTCCATTGCTGTTCTGTAAAATAGAGAAAACAACAGTATCCAGTCCTAGGGTTGTTATGAGGGTCAAATTAGTAACCATATGTAAAGCACATTAAAAAGTGCCTGGCACAGTGCACTTTGTAATTACCAGGATTTTTTATCAATAGTTGTTACATAATAGCTTCCCATCAACTTACACAGAACTCTTTCCTCCTTTAATCTGAATATTAGTGATGGTTTATCATAATGAACTAGAGTCAGCCCCACTTAAACTATTTCCATGAATACACTCGATGTTAATGAGGGCAAGGAAGAAAACAAATTCATCTACAATTATTTCCAAGGAGTGACTATAAAGACTCCATGAAAGACTCTACAGTTTGAAGTGCTCCTTTTATGGGAACAGATCAATGCTTTATAGGAATAAACAAAACTTTGCTCTTAAACCTTTAAGCAGGTGCATACAGAAGGCTCTGAGGCCCTGGCCATAGCTCACCTTGAAGAAAGGAGCCATTGAAATGCTGTCCTCTGTGACAACAGCAAGACCACATCAGCATCACGGGATCAGAGATGCACCTGTTTCCCAGCAGGGGACTGGCCCTGCTCCTCACCTGGCAATTAGTAGGGGTTGACTTCATTTTACACCTAACAAAACACTGATCTCTGAGAATGTGACTGATGCTATTTTCTGAATGGCAAATTAATAACAAGCGCTCCATTTCTCTCCATATATTAGGTACTAAGTAATTACTAACTCAACAATTAATCATTGGAGCAAAATTATGAAGTGAAAGTATTCTCATCATTATTTTACTGCACTTTTTTTTTTACTTAAGGGTTTCAAGAATTTAAAATTTTTTGCTTTATATAATATTAACTCTCCCAACACGTAAGACAAGGGATATTAGCTTGTATGGATAGAGATACATACCTCAGTAATTCCATTATACTCTTAAATTAGTGCTCATCACCACCCTCAATACTCACCAAAACCCCAAATACTAGATCTGAGGTTTTTTAATTATAATAATTAAGAGGCTACTAAGCCATCAGTGTGAAAAAGTCAGAGGTAATAAGTGTTTCGGTTTTTCCCAGATGCACACAGAGGTGTCTCTTGGAGATTGTGTTTTCTAACACACATGACTAAAGGTCCATTCCCAGGAGGAAAAGAAACAGGAAGCTTTTCCTCCCAACAAGAAAGTAAAATTTGGCACAGTCTGGATTTAATAACCAAAGATTTACCAGGTTGTGGAAGAATTTACAGTGGAATCAAGGCAGATGTGATCATTAGGGGGCTTCATTTCATTCTTCAGTCCTCAAGTCTGTCCTTTTATTTCCAACATGCCTTAATGATGACAAAACTATGACATTCCAGCTGAGGGATGAATAGCTACCTCTGCAATGCTGGCTTTCAACACCATGAGGGGCTTTGCAAAACAACTCTGGGAGAGGTGGGCCTGGGTTTTAGTGCTGGGAGCATGGGAGCTCAACCACACTGCCATGTCTTCCAAATTTCCAGGCTGCTAAACTTGGTTCTCAACTCCACTCTGATAGAATTCTGCAGAGGAGCATTTTTGTAATTCAGATTAAGCCAAGACTCTGATCTGGAACCTTTTGTCAAATGCCTTGCAATAAGATTAACAAATGTGCACTCTATGAATAGATAAAGTAAGGAAAACAGGAGAGAGACCCAAGAACATATATCCAGTAGGTACAATTACATGGTTAGCATTTGGTGCATAATTTTCCCATGGGATTGAATTACTCTGGAGCCCATTCAAATAAAATAATTTTAAAGTGTTTACATAATTCCTTTACCAATGGAACCAATGGAATATTTTATTTAACTGAAATTCTACATATCCTTAATCATCATAAACATTTATTCTGATGTGAGAATAATCCTCCTAGAGCACAAACATGACCTAGTTCTCCCCATATTAAACACCTCTAGTGGGTCCCTTGTGCCTATGCCTCAAATTCAAACACTTCAAGATGACAAGTAAGACCTCTGTAGTCTGGCCTCTGCCTATGACTCTAGCTTCATTTACCTCCATGGCTGCCAGGACACTACACACCTCTCAGAGAAACCAAATTTTTCAGCGTGCTTCTTCATATCCCTCATTCCTTACTCACACTGCTTCTGTATCTACAATATTTTGTGTTTGTAGTAGTTTCTACAAATATTTGCTCATCTTTCCCAGCTCCTCTAAGGCCATCTCTGATGGAAAGTTTTTACAACTCTCCTCTCCTCAGAAGAGACACTGGCTCCCTTGGTAAGGAGGGTCCACAAATCTCTGGTACTGCTCCTGTCCTTCCAGCTGCAATAGCACTTAACTCATGGGAGAATAATGCAAATACAATAAATCTTACATGTAAGGTGAACAATTTCATAAGTTTTAACATACAATTTACCATAGGAATCAGGATAATGAACATATTTACTACCTCCAGAAGTTTCCCATGCCCTTTGTCACCCCTCCTCTCACCTCTTCCTGCCCTTCCTTATTCCCAGGAAACCATTCACATTCTTTCTGATACTATAGATACATTAGCATTTCCAGAGGTTTTAGACATATGAAGTCATGCAGTATGTAGTCTTTTTATTTTGCTTTGCTTTCTTTCATTCAGCCTAATTATGACATTCATCCACATTGCTGCCGAATCAATGGCTCATTACAGTTTATTGCTCATTAGTTAGAGCACTGTATGGATATACTACAATGAGTTTGCCTTTATATCTGTTGATGGACATTTGGGTTGTTTCAAGTTTATGGTATTATAAAGTGCACTGCTATTAATAAACAGATATATAGATATATAAAAGTTTTCATACAGACATGTTGTCTTTCCTCTTGGGTAAATACCCAGGAAAGAGAAGAATATCTAACAGTATATAAAAGAAAGTTCCATTTCCTCCTCTATATTATTGTCAACATTTGGTATGATTTGTTGTTTGAATTGCAGCCTTTCTCTTACATCTGCTGTGACCTCACTGGGGTTGTACTTTGCATTTTCCAAAGGACCAATCATACCAGCATCTTTTCATGTGCTGATTTGTCACCCATATTTCTTCCTTAGTGGCATATCTGTTCAAGTTATTCACCCATTTTTAGTGGGCTGTTTTCTTATTATTAATTTTGAGAATAATTTATATATTCTGAATTGCAAATCGGATATAAAATTTGCAAATATTTTTTTCCTATCTGTGGCCCATCTTTGCATTCTTTTAACACTAAAGAGTGGAAATTTTTTGAGGCTATCCAATTTATTAATTTTTTTATAGATTGTGCTTTTGGCATCATATCTAAGAAATCTTTGCCTATGTCACAAAAATGTATTCCTATGCTTTCTTCTACAAGATTTATAGTTGTAGGTGTTTCATACATGTATCTGATCTACCTATATTTTTTTTTACTACCATAATGCCATTTTCTGAAGAAATGATCCTTTCTCCACCAAATTACTTTTGCACCCTGTCTAAATTCATGTGTGGGTCTATTTCCAACCCTATCTCTCTTCTGTTACAGTTACCTACATGTCTATTATGATACGTTGTCACACTCTTTTTATTGCTATTGCTTAGTCTTCAAATCAGACAGATTTAGTCCTTTAACCTAATTCTTCTTTTCCAAGGTTGTGTTGGTTATTCTAGGTTCTATGCATTTCTACATGACTTTTCAATACCAAAACTTCTGGCATTTTGATTGGGGTTACATTGAATCCATAGACCAGTTTGGGGGAAACTGAAATCATAACAATATTAAGACTCTGGACCATGAATGAGTTACAGTTATCCATTTATTTAGGTCTTCTTTATATTCTCCTCCAAGATGTTACAGTTTTATGTGTTCAGGTTTTGCATTTTTGGCAATGCTGGGGATGGAACCCAGGGCCTCACTATGCTAAGAATGCACCATGAGCTCCATACCCAGCTGCACATCTTTTCTTAGATTTATTACCAAACAGTTCATAGTTTTGATGGTATTTTGACATTTTTATTTCAGTTTCTGGTTGTCCATTGCCAGCATATGGTAACACAATTGATTTTTATATACTGATATTGTATCCAGCAACCTAGCCAGAGGACACTGGAATTAAGAATTAAGATTAGTATCTCCATGCCTTGGGGGACAAAGGAAGTTGATAACAACTACTCACAGAAGAATGTATGCTGTGGAAACACATTTGCCATGGAGAGAAATGAGAAGTAGACATATCCTCTCCATTTCCACGTCTATGCCTTTGATAGTTTGAATGAACCTTTAAGCCCATTGGCCAAGTGATTTGGGAAAAGTCTGAGACTCATTGTGTCTGGATCTTCCTATACCATTGCTGAAATGTGAACCGTCACATATAATCCCTCACCACAGAAGAACTCAAGGGAAGAGTAGCAGAGGGGCCTCACTTTTCTTTTGGTCTAAATTCTTTCGGGCTGGTTTCTGCCTCTTCTCCTCATCCTGGTACTGGTTTCCTGAATAGGAATATAGTCTTACATTCCAGAACTGACACTTGGGGTATTTGTCTGTCAACGTGTATTATGAGTGAGTAGTCCTGGGTACCCAACTTGAAGCTCCACAATTAATCTGGACTGCCTGTGTAACTGAATCCACTGGTGTCCTTGGTGACCCTGCATCTGTAAAGAGGATGCTTCCTTAACAACGGAGTGGCTGTCTTTGCTGCACTGATTCTCCACAACAATAAACTCAGAGGTCATGTGGTCCTCCACCCTTCATGCCACCAGAACTCTATCTGCTCACAACATAGAAGAAAGAAAATTGCTGTTCTAGGGTCCAGAACACAGATCACTTCTCTGGTCCTCACTGAGCAGAAAACCTCCCATTTGGAAGGATTTTTAGTTCCCCCCACATCTCTAGATGACTGTCACTGTGAGAGGCTTCCTCTGTGAGTATGAAGGTCATGCTGTGTGAAGGGCAGAGAGAAACAGACACCAGCAGCCACACATGGAATTAGCCTCACAGACTGAAATCTAGCCAGGGTTCCCCATACCTGCTGCTTCTCTCTAGGCTGACTGATGGACCAGTGGCTCAGGAAGCCCCAGCCCTGCTTTACCGGGCATGGTATACCAGGGAAGTTGTAAGGCTTCTTATACTTGTGCGCTCTACCTCATCATAAATCATTACTTGTGGACCCTAAATGTCTTTCACTTAACTTATTTTTATTTTTTACAATAATACATTTTCAGGGCATAAAATTAAAAAACATGACTGGAAATGATAACTTATGATTATAATCCGAGTCACCTGGGAGATGGAGATTGGGAGGATCATGATTTGAAACCGGTCTGGGCAAAAAGTTCTTCACACACCCCCCATATCAACCAGTAAGAGGTATGCATGGTGGTACACCCTGTAATCCCAGCTACATGGGAAGCATAAACAGGAGGATAGCAGTTCAGGCCAGGTTGGGCAAAAATGCAAGACCCTATTTCTAAAAATAACTAAAAGCAAAACAGGATAGGTGGTATAGCTCAAGTGGTAGAGTGCCTGCCTAGCAAGGGTGAGGCCCAGAGTTCAAACTCCCATACTGCCAAAAAATAAAAGAAAGTACAATTATGTCTAAATAAGAAAACTAAAATCATCTTTAATCTACTACCACCTAAAAATAACCATTCCTAATATTTAGTATGCATGTACCACAATTTTCACATTTTCCTCCCCAACATTTTCAACAAAACTGAAATCAAGAGGCCATGTACCAGGTACCAGTGGCTCACACCTGTAATCCTAGCTACTTGGGAGACTGAGATTGGGAGGATCATGGTTCAAGGCCAACAAGGGCAAATAATTCATGAGACCCCCCCCCCATCTCCAAAATAACCAGAGCAAAATGGACTGGAGGAGTGGCTCATGCAGTAGAGAGCCTGCTTTTGCAGCCATGAAGCCCTGAGTTCAAACCACAGTTCTGCCAAAAAGAAAAAAAAATTCAAATACAAAACTTATCTAGAATTGCTTTCTAAGTTGTCAAATAAAACAGAAGAAAAATGTTGATTATTTTTTGGTGTGATCTTAGCAAAATGAGTAATACATGACAGAAAGATGAAACCTTCAACCAAAACCATAAAAATAATTATTGTGTGAGAACTATTTCTAGTCAGCCATGATTTTTTTTTTTTTTTCAGTACTGGGGCTTGAATTCAGGGCCTCCACCTTGAGCCACTCAGCCAGCCCTTTTTGTGATGGATATTTTTGAGATAGGATCTCACAAACTATTCGCCCAGTCTGGCTTCAAACTGTGATCCTCATCTCTGCCTCCTGAGTAGCTAGGATTACAGGCATGAGCCACTGGCACCCTGCGTCAGCCATCATTTATTACTACAATAAGGACAATTAACTAGCTAATGGAGAAATCCTTTGGGAATTAGAAAGCCATGCCAAGAACACACTCCATCAGCCAGGTCTCATGGATAGTCCAATCCATAGGCAAAGCTCTAAGAAGCCCACAGATATATGTAGTTCACCCACTTGGGGGTAAAGAATGGAAAAGAGTCAAAGCCACACTCTTCTTGGTAAGAAGTGCCAGAGGTCCAGAAAAAGGCATGCATGAGAAGGCAGATACCATGCACTCTCTCTCACTGGACTGCAAGACCTCAACTCCACACCTTATTCCTCCTGTTATCCCTAGTGCCCAGCACTTAGTAAGGATTTGCTCAATTTAAGAGATATCCCAGAAGCAGTTTAGCTGAAATTGAACAAGCAGAAACTAGGCTCTGTCACAAAGAAAAGAAAAGAAAAAAAAAAACATCTTCTCTAATTATTGCTGTACCACTGTGGTTTAGGCAGAAGCCACCCTGTATGTTACAGGTAAATGTTCATAAAGGAGATAGATAATTTTAGGGCTCTAGGCATCCTTAATCCAACTAAATGCACACGTGTGTGCATGCACGTGCACACACACACACACACACAATTTTCCAACTCTAGCTGAACAAAATTTTTGAGATGGGATCTAGCCTCACACATGCTATCCTTCTGCCTCCGCCTCCCAAGCAGCCATGCAACACCACATCCAGGTGCCTGTTGAATATGTCTTTTACTAAGACACACTGTTTCCAAAGTTAATATGTACACTGAAGGAGAAAAAAGAAGTAGATACCTGATATGGTAGATCAATTAATTGCAAAATGTCTCACAATTCTCTCTTCCTCTCAGCATCCATGCCCTCTGGCACCTGACTGCAGTTTTTCTCACTGAGGGGAGAGTACATTTCCCCATCCTTTGAATCTGGATTGACCCTGTGACATTCTTTGAGTAACAGAATACAGAGGAAGTTGATACACTCCAGATTCAAAACTTGGTCTCAAAAGGTCTTGTGAGCATCTAGTTTTACCACAACCCTTCTCAGACATCAAACCAGGCTGCTGGGTGACAGGAGACATGTGGCCATGTGGCTCAGTCACCCACATCACTCTTGGGTAACCACCAGCTATGAGAGTGACTTTACCCAAGACCAGCCAGTGCCACGCCACTCTGCCATGTAAACACAGATGCATGACATTTTACCAAAGAATTAGGGAAATACAAATTAAAAATCACAATAATATACTCACTACATACCTCTCAGGGTATCCAAAAAAATGCCAACAGCAAATACTGGTGAGAATCCAGAGACATAAGATCACTCATACATTATTGATGGGAATGTAAATGATACAAACACAAAAGAAAACATTTGGAAGTTTCTTAAAATTAAGCATGCACCCAGCAATTGCATTCTTGGGCATTTATCCCAGACAAATAAAAACTTATGTTCAAACAAAAACCTGTATATGAATGTCTATAACAACTTTTTTCATTGTAGTAAAAAAAAGCAACCCAGAAGTCACTTAACAGATAAATGGTTAAAAACCTCAACTACTAAGCTAGGGGGGAGGGTAGCTCAGTGGTAGCGCTCTTGCATAGCGTGCACAGGCCCTGGGTTCAACCCCTCGAAATGCAAAAAAATAAACAAACATCCTGAACTACTCAGCAATAAAATGGAACAAATGAATGGATACATTCAACAGCTTACACGAATCACCAGGGAGTTATGAGGAGTGGGAAAAAAAGCCAATCCCAAAAGGTTACACACTCTATTTATATAGCATTCTTGAAGTGACAAATTATAGTGGATACCAGGATGCAGACTGTGGGAGGGGCAAAACGAGAGGACCAGAGTCTGGCTATGAAAGGGCAACATGAAGGGCCTTGTGGTGATGGAAAAGTTTGGATCGTGACTGCCAAAGATCTCGTTGTGATTCTGTACTATGGCAAATGGTAGGACATTAGCTACTATTTAGATAAACTAAGTAAAAGGCACAAGAGATCTCTCTATATTACTTCTTAACAATTGCTTATGAATCTACATTATCTAAAAATAAGTTTAATTTAAAACTGTCTGGATGGCTTTGTGCAAGTTACAGAACCTCTCTAAGCCTTGGTTTCTTTATCTACAAAATGGGAATACAAATGTACTTTTAATATGGCTAAAATTAGATGATCAAATAAAATGCTTATAACATTTCTAGAGAATAATTAATATCCAATAAATGATATTATTGATATTAGTAACAATAGTAACCAATAACAAAAATGAATAGTGTAATTAACAAATTAACAGATTTTTAAAAACTCAATCCCACTGAACTTTTTCAAACCCTCATATTACTGAAACAACCTCTAAAATGCCTCCTATGGAAATGTCTTATTTTTTACACATCTAATGAGGGAGAAGCCACTGTCTTACAGAGTAAAATGTAATGGTTGAACTTTAAATCAAAGGCTAACATTCCAAGGCACAGCAGAATCATCTGATAAGCATCTTAACAGTAAAGGTTAATGGTTTCCAAAGGTATGACATTGTTTATCAGCTTATAATGATAGGATGCTATCTCATCAGTATGTAGATATATGCAAAGCTTTAAGATGTTTACTTCTTGGATTGTGTCTTAATCCATTCAAGGTAAAGAATAATGAGGTTGTACCATATTTAGATATATCTATCCATCCATCATTCATTCAACAAATAATTGCACATCTTCTATGTGTGAGGCACTGCCTTAGATGCTACAACTACAAGCAATGGGACATACTCATTGCTCTCATAAAAATTACATTCTATCATAATAGCCAAATAATTGCTCAGTTAGAACAAAATGTACATTGATGGGGGCTGTAGAGGGATTATGGGAATTTTTCCAGGGATGCAGAAGTATCTACTCCCCTCAAAGATTATTATCTACAGTATGACTTATCCCTACAATGACACATCAAGAAAAACTGGCTTGAAATTTTTGGGACCATTTAGATAATGAAAATAAATCCTGAATTTATCTGCTATCATAAAAAAAAATTTCCGATCTAGTTAAGTGTATTTTCTAGAAAGCTGGAGCTTATCACCCTTTGCTGAAATTTCACTTAAAACTTCTAAAAAACAAATCTTTCTAAAATGTAACCTATTATGTACTACTACCTTGCATCACTGTAACAGACAAATGATTGCAATTTAAACTATTTTCAATGGCTGCTGGTCATCACTCTGTCAGCACCATGTATTCATGCTGAGAAGACCTTGAACTCTCCTAAGGCAGGCAAAGGAACAGAGCTCTCTCTCATGCTGTACCCTACCATCTGTCAACATCCTCCCCACCACTCCCTGCTGCCCAGGGCACACACCAGCATGTTTGTCCCTACACAAAACACCCTTGTGCAGTGATGCATTGTTTCCTTTGGGACCCATTCAGTCCACTAGCATTTGTCCACACTGCCTGTCTCTGCCACCATTCCCCACATTCTAACTTACTCTCCACAGCTAGGCATCCTCCACCTAGAACAAAATGAAAATGTCCAAGGAAACCCAAGCAACAGGCACCACCAGAAATAAGTTAACATTAATGCACCCTTTGCCTAAAACAAGTTTCAAGTGCATGTGATTCGTGGAAGCTATCTTCAGTAGGCCAAGAGGTATTAGGCTTTCTTACAGGATCACAAATACCACAAATACCATCTGTCTGGCAGTGAGGATTGTATCAATTATGATGATTATATAAAATTTTTCCCTAGAAAGAGCTCAAACCTTTGTTCTATTATCTCATTTGCTTTTCCCAAATTCCTGAGGTAAAGGGAAACTCACATATAATTATTAATACTTTGAGAGCTTGTTTAGAGGTTTTAGCAGGGGAGTGCAGCTACTCATGTACCCTTGACCGAAGAACGGTCCTCCTCTATCGGGGATGGTTGTTCTCTTCGACCAAGCACGCAGCTTCGAGAGGGATGCACATGGAGTGGTGAGGGAGGAAGAGGACACCTGCCTAGCCAGTCAGATCAGCCGAATCAACCCTGGCAATCAATGGGGTGACAGGTGTCTCAGCCAGATCACCCTCACATCCAATTATTAATACTTTGAGAGGGAAACTGAGATCACCAAGATTCTGAGTAGTCCAAAGTCACAGAAAAGAGGCCTGAAGGTCTTCCTGCCCCGTTACCCTCATTTTATTTCCAGAAAATAACACTTCCAGAGTACAGATGCACTTGCGTGTTAGTTTTATCATCACTATGACCAAACACTTGACAAAAACAACTTAAAGACGGGAAGATTTATTTTGGTCGTGGTTGCAAAGGTTTCAGTCCATTGTGATGGGGAGAGTGTGGTGGAGTAACTCACAATATGGTGAACAGAATGCAGAGCAGAACATCAACAGAATGGAGCCAGGGCAAGAGATAGTTCCCAAGGACTCACCCACACTGACATACTTCCTCCAACCAGGCCCCACCTTCCTCAGTTCCACCACCTCCCAATAGTCTATTCAAATTTTGAACTCATCAGTGTTAAACCACTCACTAGATCAGAGCCCTTTCCATCTAATCATCTCTGAAAAAGCCTTCACAGATATACCCAGAGATATGCTTTACTAATCTTCTTGGCGTTTCTCAATCAAGTTGACAATCAAGATTACCCATTATATGAGATACCTAATCTTACTTTCAGAGTGAAGTTGAGGCAAGAAAAGGGACCTCAGAATTTATTTTGCTAATGGTTGCAGAGGTTTCACTCCATTGTGATGGGGAGAGTGTGGTGGAGTAACTCACAATATGGTGAATAGAATGCAGAGCAGAAGATCAACAGAATGGACCTCAGAATTAAGATCAGTAGAACATTTTTAATAGATGTTTCCATCCAAAGAAAATTACGTTTGTTTTGTACAAAAACTTATAAAAGTTACTTAAAACTTACAAGGACAATATCTTCACCTGTCTACATCACTAGATGAACCCATCCCTCTTCCAAGCAACTTGAAATTACTTCAGATCAATGTAGTAACTCTCAGAGCACTTTCCATACACTGTGGCAAATGACACCATTCCATGATAACATGTACAACACTTTCACTCAAATGACTTTGCATTAGCACACTTCAAATAGCAACTCCCTGCACTCTCTGGATGTCTCCTCTGCAGGCTGCATTAGCCTGGATTGTTTTCAGATGAATTCCATTCGGCAAGGATTGCCTCTACTTGCTATTGAACTAGAGGTCCTGTGTCTCCTCTTCCCTCTTCTCATTTGTGTCTGCTGAATCACCCAAGACTCTAGGTCTACCTCATTTTAAAGTGTTCACAGTGTCCTTGCTCCTTTAAGCAAAACCTGTGTCACTTTCCAGCCTCAATTAGTAAAATACCACGAGCTTTTACCAGAAAGGGATTGGGAGCAGCATTCCAAGTAGTCAGCAGCAGAACAAGGAGAAACAAGAATAAAAGAAAACTCAGGTCTGAGTCTCTGTCCTCTAGGTCAAGCTGCCTCCTCTGCACAGCTAATTAGTGCACATCCTCCTTTTGTACTTTCTCTACACCATATTTCCAACACAGCTGGATATACAGGTGCAAGTACAAGGATAACTGTTAATGTGCACGGATGTTTCTGAGATGGACACAACTGCTGAGATGTCTTCAGGTATAGCTCAGTGTTGGCAAAAGTCTGGAGAACTCAGCTAGTGACATCTCAGTTAACTCAGACACTCCTAAATAAAAGCAGCTTGGGGGTAATTTAAACTTCTCTGCCAAGCCAGCCTCACCTACAGGATGTTCTCTGTTCCAAGCACTGGGATAACTGTGAGCTCCAGTTCCTCCACACAGACCTCAGCCTCTGATCCTCCCCTTACTCTCTGGGCTGTCAACACCCACTACTGAGAAGAAAGAGGACAAGGTGTGCAGACTCAGGCCTCTCACTTATTCTGCAGGATAGGCAGGTCTCAGTTGTCTAAGATAAATGGAGTTGGGTAAATGAAGCTTCCCTTTCAAAATCAGGTTTAGTTTCTTTTCAATCAACTTCCTCACCTGTTTAGTTAATCACAGTATGAAATCTGAAATGAACTAAGACTGTCCCTATATGTTTTTCAAGTAGTAATCCGAGTAAGCCCTGAATTAATCAACACACAAAAAATAGAAAGAAAAGTGGAGGTTCAACTTGGACCTCTTGCCTCCCACACAAGTGAGCAGTAGTATCTGTTTTCACCAGGTGGAAGCTAACACTCCAGGATGAGCCCTTATGTGGAGTCCTGAAACCCTAATGAGGTGCTGCTGGTAGCCAGCTGTGGGAATCAGACAAGAGGTTTGCTCTCTCACCTCTTCACAATGTGAGGCAAGACTTACTCCACCCAAAGTCAGAAATATGTTTTAACATCCCCAAAAGAGTCATGTTATATGAACGTTGTGAAGTGTATGGTGAAAGATTTATGAACTATTTTATATTTTTTAATGTAATTACGGAGGTGTCTAACTGATTCAGTCAATTCCCCACTAATGGAATTAATACGATAGCCTAAAAAGGCAGAGTATTTAGTTTAAATATCCCATAAATCCACTCTATTTATTATTGGAACATTTGTGGTACATTGTATCTTTAGGTTTAATATAATCCATTTCAGAACAATTGCTTCTTGTCCACTCCTCTGATTTTTTCACCCAAGGGAATTTAGGCTTCAATGTTTAAGGGACTTACATAGCTATTAAATGGAAGAGTTGGCCTTGCCTTAGTCTATTTGGAATGTTGTAACAGAATACCATAAATTAGGTGGCTTAACAAAAGAAATAGAGTTTTCACAGTTCCGGAGGCTGGGAAATCCAAGGTCAAGGTCAAAGTGCCAGCAGATTTGGCGTCTAGCTAGGGCCCACTTCCTGGCTCACACATGGCTATATTCTTACTGTCTCCTCACGTGATGGGAGTAAGAGAGAGTTCTCTTGGTTCTTTTTTATAAGAACACTAATCCCATTCGGGAAGCTTATGTCCTTGTGACCTAATCACCTCCCAAAGATTCCATACCTTAATACAATCACCTTGTGGGGTAAGATTTAAACACATGAACATTGGGAGGACACATTCAGTCTATAGTGTAATCATGAAGTGGAGTCATGACAAATATTTAAAAGAAGTCTGAAAAATCAACTATTTGCCTCAGTGTCTTCCAGCCCCATGCTTCATTCAACCCTTAAGCCTTACGCACTTCCTCAAAGTACCAGTAACAAACACCTGCTGGGCACCTCCTGCATACAGTCTCAGACTGATTTGATGCTCCAGCTTCTATAAGACTTAATGTCCACAGCTGCTGATCGCCATCTTCCCTAAGGAAGTAGCCATCTGACTTAAAGAAAACTGTTACTAACCTAGAATAAGGAAAGTCTTTTTTAGATCAATAGAGTAACATACAAACCATAAAAGGTGAATACTCTAGAAAGAATTACATGTCAAAGTCACAGTAAGATTGCTGGAGAATTTCTATCCTAAACTAAGAGAACTTAAGAATTCCAAAGGAAATTCCCCATCTTCTGACAATTCCCTGGTAGCACATTTTAAAGTTTACCTCCCTCACCACCATCACCACCTACTCAATCAAAACTTGCCTAGTGCACTTTAAAAGGCATAATGCTTATTCTACTTTTGCCCAAATGAGGTCAGCAAAGACACAGAGAACATAGTACCTCTCTTTTTTTTTGTTGAAGACTAGACATAAGTAATAAGAAAGACATAGCATTTTTGCTAGTTGAGATAAGGCTAGCTATACAGAGAGATTCCTAGCATTGCTTCCATGTAGTGCCTCTCTTGTGTCACCCAGTATAGCTAAAGAAAATATTCCCCAAAACCTACCTCGCCCAAATCCCAGGCACAACCTTAAAACAGCTATGAAAACATTTTCAAACAAAAAATTACAGTGATTGGGAGCGTTAAAGAAGCATTTAAGACATTGGTGAAAGAAAACACTGCTTTTTACCAAGAGCTCTAGATTTCATAAGGAACCATCCTCACAAATGCAGCTGAGAAATGAGCCTTCTTGTAACAGCACAACCAAGAGCCAGGATAATTACAATGGAAACACTTTATTTGGAATCATGAGAAGAGTTACATTTGATCGTCTTGTTAGCAGGGGCTGTGCAGACAGCAACATTTACTGTGAAGTGTAAGGGCAGATAACAGCTGATTTGAAAGGGGATTGTGTAAATCTAGTTAAAGAGCAACTTTAGAAGATTATTTTCAATTATGGAGATAACATCATGGCTCTCAGGGAAAAAAAAAAGGAAAGGTTTGTTCTTTACACCACATACAGTGTACAAAAACCTAACAAAACCACCTGCTTTCAAGCAACTGTATCAGCTAGTAGTTACATGCGCACCTCCACACTTTACCCTCATTCTTTTTTGTTTCCAATTGTTTCTAGCACTTACTCATCTCAATGAACAAAAAGGGATTTTCAATCAGAAGAAATAACTTAAAAACTCCATTGCCTTCAGACTAATTACTAAAGTGTTTGTATTTCCAAGCACCAAAAAGATAGAATCTGTGAGACCTCAAAACCAGGGTGGGATCATGCAGTAACAGTGTACTTATTTGTGGTTCATTAAATGACATTTGATTCACCTGCCCAGAAAGCACTCAGCCCCTACTCACTGCACGTGAACTAACCCAGAGGAACACACTGATTTGCTGCGACTCCTGCACTGACCAAAATACAAGCTATGCCTCTGGCTAAAGGGGATAACCTTATCAAATGAAAACCCTAGCTGTCATAGGCTTTAACATGGCTTGTATAGAAGGTACTGTGGATGTAGTTAGGGGAAAAACCTAAATAAACAACAAAGAACATCCTATGAAGGAGAAACATCACACTGGGAAGTAGAAAACTCTGTACCTTCCTGTCATTTATAAGCCATGTGACCTTTCCAAGCCTCCTCCTCTGTACTCTTCATGTGTTCTCAGTGCCCCCTACCACTGCATGCTACATTCCCCAGACAGGTGCTTCTGCGCCTCTGTGTCTCAGTTTGGAATGACCTTCTGTACCTGGAGAGCCTCTTTTGAGCCAAACTTAATTCTCTTCTTTGTAAACAGCAGCCCACATCCCCTGTGAGAGTTAATCTTCCACGCTGTGTGCTCTTCCAAACCTTTGTACCTGCTTCCTAATGCTGAACACACAGTGTTGGTTAAGACTGCTCTCTGTTTCCTTAGGTAGCCTATGTGCTCCTCGTTAGGAAGTGTGTAGTAAATGTGTAAGAAATGAAGGATGAACCAATGACAAATGACTTCACCAAATTTCATCATCAGCACCTTTAAAACGGAATCACTGCCCAGTTCACTTAGAAGTCATGATTATCAAAATGTGAGCTGTTGCTTTCCCGCTGTTAAGCACTGTATAAATATACATAAGCCATTATGATGTAGACACTAAAAAGTCAAAATGTATAAACAGCTGGATGTCTGTGCATATAGTGAAGAAATTATCCCCCATACGTATCACATGCCTATACTCAACTCAGTGTTTTTTTGTCAAAAAGAGAAATTAAAAATTTAACAAAAGGAGGCACTTCATTGTCCAACACTAAAACTAGATATCTAAAAATGAAATTATTAAAGCCACTTTACATGTACTTCTCCATTAATTAGCTATATTTTTCTTCTTGGACACATGGCTATGTACAGATTCTACTGTGTATTGTACATGAGACCCTGCAGCTACCACTCACAGGTTGCCACCTGGAAACATTGTCAAAGGAAGATCTAATTTCTCTGGAAGTACAGGTCCATGATGTCCTGAAAAGTTGAGGCTTCTCTTTGAAGAAAAGATAACTGAGGGATTTTGAAGGTGCACAACAGGGATAATAACGATCTTCTATTTCAGCTCTATGTAACTGAGGATTGTATATTAAACATTTCTCGACAAATACTGTAAATCACAGAGCTAGGGAGAACACTCTCATTTGATTAAGACAGTAAGTTTTAAAGCAGTTTCACTCACTGAAGGAAGCACAGTATCCCTGTCATCACTCAAACCAGAGCCCCCCTCTTCTCTCAGGCCCTGGAACCACGGGGTGGGTGGTGCACTGCTATAGTGGAGCTGTGAAAAGATAAATTTTGGTGCACTGATCTAAAAATACAGCAATCAGTGAAGAGTTATGAGTGTGTATTTCATGATTATTTTAAGGTAAGAAATAACTAGAATTATGTTCAGGTATCAATGTTCCCACATTGCTCACAAGAGCTAAAGGGACTTACTTTTTAAACTGTAGACACAGGACAAGGTCAAGTGGCCAGTCAAAATCCCCGCAAGGATTAAACTAATCCCATCAAGGGACAGAAGAATGGGAACAGAGAACTCTCACTAAAAGGCTGAAAAGGGTGTTCAGCTGCAAGTCATCAGAAGCTCAGTGGCCCATCATCTGCCCGGCTGCAGCTGTATCCATCCCACCCTCAACTCACCCAGAGAGATTCACACTCTCATGGTGCTGAAATGAATGTCTCTCTTTTTAAAAAAATGCCCAATTGAAAATAACTCCCTAATCTGCATCCTTTCAATAGAGCTGAAGTGCACTTCACCAACACAGAGCACGGGCATCTTGAATTAGCAGAGAACTATTTTTAACACATGAGGGATAAGATATGAAATTAGTTTCACGGGGAATGAAAACCTTGGAGATTATTTACTCTGCCTTAATTACTCTGACTCACCATTAATTTAGCTTTCCTAGGGTACTAAATATTTCACGCTAAGATTTTGAGACTAAAGAGACATCGGCACATATTTGGAGCATCACAAGTTTTCAGCAGTATCCTCAACACTGAGACACAGAAACCCACATTGGGCATCAAAGGCCATTCATGGATACACACTGCTCCATGACATGTTCAGTTACTGTTTCTATGTTGTTTTTAAACTTGGGACCAGAAGCTCTGCCCTGAAGTTCACAGAAAGCCAAACTTTATTCAGCGTCTGTTTCACTTCTCGGCCAGTAACATCACCAGTGCTCCTAGCAACTGCCAACTAGGGCAGGCAGCAATTGCCTGAAGCCAAGGACAGAAAAGTTTAGACTGCACATTAAAAGAAAGTTTCCACTGATTGGTGCAATTGGCCAAGAGTCAAGTCTCCATAAAGGTGACTAAGGAGTTACTCCAGCAAATATTCTGTAATAGGTTCATTAGTCCCATCAGTGGGAAAGGATGCACTCAGCTCCCACCAAAGCACTTACAGTAAGCAGGGTCTGCCATACACAGTTGGGCACTTGCCAGTGCTCTGTACTTTCCCCATGGCTCTTAATCAGTGTCCACTGGCAGACACCACAAACACAGGCCGTCCTAGTGGCAAGCAGGGGCCTGAGGAGAGCAATACCCTTGCTGCCAGATGCAATATGAGACTCACCAGGACCACTCAACCTGTCAGTACCCTCCAGATCCACCTGGCATTCAGCAGTTAGAAAGGGGAGTGGGAGAGACAGACATTTAGAGCCCCTTGGTCCATGCCAGCAAAAATCTCTTCCATATTCTAAATGTCAGAGGAACCAGTCCTATGTTACACAACTCCACCCCACAGAGCTCAAGCCATTATTTTTTTCCACTAACTCCTCTATACCCTAACATTCTCTTTTATATGTATATATGTTTTCACTCTGATAAATGTGTGCTTTTATTTAGAAGTTGTTTTCTTCCTTTTTAATTGGTTTATTGTTTGACATAATTGCTCCATATCCTTCTAACATACTAAACCCAAATAAAAACTGCAGACAAGTTCAAATGTCTCCAAAACTCCACTACTTTTCTATTTTGCAAATTTTCTGTCATAGGCATATCCTTCCATGATAAACATTTTTACTCTGACAACAACTATTAATGTATTTTTTGTCAATACTAGGGATTGAATTCAGATCTGCATGCTTGGTGGGCAAGCGCTCTACCACTCAAGCCATGCCCTTAGCCGTTTTTGCTTTAGTTTGTTTTGGACAGTTTCATACTGTTCAGGTCAACTGCAAAAAGTAATCCTCTCTTACCTCTGCCTCCTGGGCATTACAGGTGAGAAGCACAATGACTGGCAATTAGTAATATTAGTATTTCTTTAGCTACTTACAGCTATACAGCTATAACATATGAATGGTAGGGAATGGTGGTGCACACCTATAATCCCAGTATTTAGGCAGCAGAGACAGCATAATGAAGCATTTGACATTAGCATAGGTAACACAGAAAGTTCCAGGCTAGCCTGGTGGCTACATAGTGAGACCCCACCTCAGAAAAACAAAACAAATGAAACAAAACATAGACCCACAGACCATACCACTCTATCTTGTCTCTTTATACCATCTGTCTCTTTCCATGCGTTTCATATCCATAAAAACTCCCAACTTGACAAGTTATTTCCTACAGGCCAACCTGTTCTCTTTGTCATGTAGATGTGACTTGTTTTCGGTCTAGGTGACATACTTTATTTCAGCCATTTTCACGTCCAGCCATTTTTATTAGTTGCAATTCTCAAGTGAGTCTTTTCAATGGCATATTTTAATTTCAATACTTTCAACATTTTATCCTTCTTTTGTATCATCAGTTAAAATACCACAAAGCAAGTTGCTATTTTTTTTTTTTCCTTTTTTTTCCGGTGCTGGGGACCGAACTCAGGGCCTTACACTTGAGCAAGTTGCTATTAATAATTTCTATTTTAAAAGAGAAGGAGCATCAAGGAACACAATATCATAGAAGAAAAAGTTCAAATTTTTGGTCCTTCACTTACCAGCAGTGACAGTGGACAAGACACTTAATCTCTCTAAGTTATGGTTTACTCTTACATCAATAATTGCCAAGAGGATTAAATAGGATGGCACATGCAACTATGCCTGAAAATACTCACAAGGCCTTACTAACTGCAACTCTGCGACCTTCTGCCAGGTTTCCACTCTAACACTCTTTGTGTCCACATTAATAAAGACAACTCTGTCAACAGCAGAGTGTATCATCCCAGTGAGCTTTCCTGCTTACTGCCTCAGAAGGAGGCACAGGCACACAAGGCTCTGCTACCATAGACATCACTGGCTCTAAGTTAATTTTCCCAATAAATTCACCTCCAAGAATTTTAGAAACACTATAGTTGAGAGCACAAAGTAAATGCCTGATTAGCCATCATGCATTTCCAATCCCAGCCCTTCTAATTACACCTTACTAATCTTTACCTCACATATTGAAATGAGTTGGTAGATGGTGGCAGTGACTGCAGGACCAGCATAGGCCAACAACCAGACAAAGGTAGGTAGGCACTTGGGGCTCCCAAAAAATCAGTCTCTGGGCCATCACCCATCAAGCATTAGATTTGCAGCTAGTAGAATACATTGCCCTCCAGCCTTTTCTCTTTGCCTTCCAGGAGAAACAGCTCAATACCACAGAAGCTTTGATTTACATCAAATGATGTCATTTCAAATTTGTCTTGCTCCAAGAAATGATGAATCCATGATCATGCTTTAATTCTGAAGACTCCATTTAAGACTCAGAGGCTTTAAAAATAAACAAACCTTTCAACTGGCAGTTGAGGGGTATCAACACACAATTGGCAAAAAATATGGTGGGGTATCTTAGATGGCTTATGACTATTTAAATGTGAAATAAGCATACCTCTTAATCCAGCAACTTCTCCAATAAGAATTTATCCAAATGAGGCTGGGTGCAGTGGCTCACATGTGTAATCCTAACTACTTGGGAGGATTGCAGTTCAAGGCCAGTCCAGGCAAAAAAGTTTGAGATTCCTCCATCTCAACCAATAAAAAGGTGTATGGTAGCATACACCTGTCATCCGAGGTATGTAGAAAGCATAAATAGGAAGAACAAAGTCCAGGACAGCTTGGGCAGTCATAAGACCTTATCCAAAAAATAACTAAGATGAAAAGGGCTGGGAGTATGGCTTAAGTGTCAGCATGCCTGCCTAGAAAGCTCAGAGCCCTGAATTCAAACCCCAGTACTGTTAAAAAGAAAAATCCAAATGAGATAACCACAAGTATAAAATAATATACATACAAGCATGCTTAGAGAAGCAATGATTTCTAGAATAAAAATTGGAAACAAATGTCTGTCAGTAAACCTAGAGAAAACTCTGACAATATTAACTGCCTAGTCAGCAAGGTGTTTCCCTTTCTTGTCTGACAGAACTCTGAGTTTCCTATTTATGAAATTTGGATGAGATTAGCAAAAACTTCTACCCAAATCTGAGGCAATCAGAAAATGGCATTTGTTTACTCAGTTTTTCACCACTCTAACAAATAGTTGAGAAACACAACTTATAAGAAGGAAAGGCTTATTTTGGCTCACAGTTTCAGAGGTTCCAGCCCAAGGCAAATTGGTCCTTTTGCTTTGGGGCCTCTGATGAGTCAGTAGAGCATATCAGGAATGCATGGCAGAGGAAGCTGTTCATCTTCCAGAAATCAAAGACAGAGGACAAAGATGTGTTGAAGTCCTAATACACTCTTCAAGGGCACACCCCCCAATGACCTAACTTCTTCCTACGAGATACTACCTCCTGAAAAGAGGCCTGCCACCTCTCTCTAGTGCCACTGGCTGGGGACCAAGTCTCCAATACATGGAAGACATTCAGCTGCGTTTTTCGATATACTCTTATTATCATGCTACTTTGCCCCCAGAATTGTGGTTCTTACAATGAAAGGTACCCAATAAAAGTATTTAGTCACTACAAATATACATACATACATGTGTATATACACACATATATACATTTACTGACCTGGAAAGACGCTTACTACCAGTTATTAGAAAAAAATTACAAATTACAAAAGAATACATACTTCAAAAATCCCATTTGTTGGGGCTGGGGATGTAGCAGCACTTGCTTACCATGCATGAGCCCTGAATTCAATTCCACATACCACAAAAAAAATGTTTAAAATGTTATCTGCACAGAGTGTTTGTATGTAAACACACACACACATAGGCACATATATGACAAAGACTCAGAGATATGCCTGGAAGAACTGTACCAAAATGTTAACAATGGTTGTCTCTAGGGGGGTTTCTGAGGAATGTTACTTTCCTTTTTTTATTCTTCTATAGCGTTTACTTTTTTACAACAGCATGCATTGAGGAAGAGGGGATTAAGCTTTTAAAAAATTGTTTATTTACTGATTCTGTCTTTATTATAAAATAAATGGAGAGCTTTGCCTATGAACTCGCTCTAAACTTAAATGTTCCAAAGGAAAAAATATCATAGAAACTAGCCAGACATTCAAAATATAATTTCATTATAAAATTCCATGATGAAGCAATGAAACCACTTTCAGATTTATACATGCTGAAAAAGGAACATAACCAGAGGTTCCCAAGTGTCTTTCTAGAAAAGTGGGAATAACATTAACCAAAATGAAACATCTTCTTACAGAAACTGAACACTTCAAACACTTCATCTTCCAAGAAAGGAAAATCCTCAATGGGGTGGACAGGGAGGATAGAGGCACCGGCAGTGGGATGACATGGCTGAGCACAGGACAAGAGGGACTATTGAGGCTGCTCAAAAGCTGGAAAGGGAGCTAGTTTTGAGTGCTGTTTCATTGGGGAGATGTAATATCCCTGACTGCTGCTGGATAGCCTTTCCTTGGACAAATCCCAAGGACCCAATTCACTCCTCAGTAGCAGAGCCTTATTCTAGTCACTTCAAGTCCTCCCACAGTAATGATTTCAAGTACACTAGAAGACTACCTTGCCTCTTTCAGTTCTAAAATCATCATTTATTTAAATACATTGAATATAAATTATTGGGGAGAGGATTTTAAAAGGTTTCTGAACACTACAGGGTTAGGAACATATGAGTTTATAGATTCAGGCTAGACGTAACTGATCTAAGAGGCAGCTCTAGGTTAGGAAACCCACTAAAGGCAAAAGGCAAACAGAAGGCGAAGATAAAATCTTGATTTGTTCGTTGGTGATTTATACTATTGCTCACATGATCTCCCAAAAAGGTCTCAAAAACTCTGGTTTTTAAAATCATTTGGCTGGTGTCAATGCCTCTTTAATGTAAGAGGAGTTTTATAGATATAAAGGAATGGAAAGATGATTTGTTTTATAAGTTAATTTCCAGCAGTTGTTTCTTTTATAATAAATAACTACACTATACTTACATTGCATTTCATGGTAATGTCTATTCACAATCAGTCATCATTTAATTCTGGAAGAGTCACAGTCCTCCAAGAAAGAAAAGAATAAAAAATAAACACCACCCATCAAATTGTCTATGTTGCATATTTGACTTTCAGAACAAGTTAAAGATGCACCCCTAAAAAAGCATCTCTCTCACTCAAAATTATGAGCATACATGTAGTTATGCATTTGTCTATTCTATGTCTGGCTCTAATTCTCTCCCACCTAGATGAATTGTTGACAGCCTTTGATCTGAAAGCATATCAGAATGGGAACAAAGAAAATAATGATCAGTCCTCGAGAATCCTTTACGGAGCATCTTCAGTCTTTCTCCATCAGTGGCTTCAGCTGGGCTCAACTACACTTTTAGCAAGCATCTTACACAGACATGAAAAGGGTATGGATCACCCTTTGGGAAACAGTAATTACAAGGATACTTAGTCACTTATAATCAAACTTGATTGTGTAACTCTATTTCGGATCACTCTACTCATCTCCACAGCTACCCTCACTAATTCCTGCCCCTGTTCAGGAAGCCACCATCATTTCTCCCTATACTTGACCGTAATTTTCAAGTTATTCTTGTGCCCAACTCTAATCCCTTCTCCAGAAACTTTGGTGAAAGATTATATACACTAAGATCAGACCAAATCACTTACCTTTAAGTCCTTAAGTGACACTTAATAGGTATAGGGTTTCTATTTGCAAAGATGAAGATGCTCTAAAATAGATACAGATGGTACTTGAGCAGCCTTGTGAATGTACTAAACATGACTAAATTGTTCACTTTCATATGACTAAATTGTTCACTTTCATAATTCAAATGTTATGTGAATTGTACTTCAATTTTTTAAAAAAAGAAGGAAAACAAAAACCTTTTAATAGCTCTCCATTGGGCTACTTAAAAAGCTGGACATCGATCTACCATTTGATCCAGCAATACCACTCTTGGGGATATACCCAAAAGACTGTTACTCCAGAGGCACCTGCACATCCATGTTTATTGCAGCACTATTCACAATAGCCAAGTTATGGAAACAGCCAAGATGCCCCACCGCTGACGAATGGATTAAGAAAATGTGGTATCTATACACAATGGAATTTTATGCAGCCATGAAGAAGAACGAAATGTTATCATTCGCTGGTAAATGGATGGAATTGGAGAACATCATTCTGAGTGAGGTTAGCCTGGCCCAAAAGACCAAAAATCGTATGTTCTCCCTCATATGTGGACATTAGATCAAGGGCAAACACAACAAGGGGAATGGACTATGAGCATATGATAAAAGCGAGAGCACACAAGGGAGGGGTGAGGATAGGTAAGACACCTAAAAAACTAGCTAGCATTTGTTGCCCTTAACGCAGAGAAACTAAAGCAGATACCTTAAAGCAACTGAGGCCAATAGGAAAAGGGGACCAGGAACTAGAGAAAAGGTTAGATCAAAAAGAATTAACCTAGAAGGTAACACCCACGCACAGGAAATCAATGTGAGTCAATGCCCTGTATAGCTATCCTTATCTCAACCAGCAAAAACCCTTGTTCCTTCCTATTATTGCTTATACTCTCTCTACAACAAAATTAGAAATAAGGGCAAAATAGTTTCTGCTGGGTATTGAGGGGGGAGAGGGAGGGGGTGGAGTGGGTGGTAAGGGAGGGGGTGGGGGCAGGGGGGAGAAATGAACCAAGCCTTGTATGCACATATGAATAATAAAAGAAAAATGGAAAAAAAATAATAGCTCTCCATTGTACATAGAATAAAGCCTAAAGTCATAGTCTAAAGTCGTGACATAGTAGGTCTGGCATTATCGAAGTCTAACCTACATCTCAGCAGTCTCAGTCTCAGCTGCAGTCCACCCTCACTGTCTGCTCTCCAACAACCCTGGCTATTTTTTAGTTTCCAAAAGCCAAATTCTTTCTAGGCATCACACATGAGACACCACACCTGGATAACCCCAGCCACCCTTTAGGTATTAATTTATAAATTACTCTCCCATGCAAAGCTCTCCTGACCACCACACTCTCATTATACCCTTACAGAGAAAGTTGGTCTTTTCCAAATACTCATGATATGAGCTCCAATTTCATACTTATTTTTTGTTTATTTGTTTAATGTCCTCTCCAGTAAGTTGTGAACTCCCAGGAGGACAAAAATAATGATTATTTTGCTCACCACTGTGTCCCCAGCACCTAGTGTGAATTTGGCACAATAACTACCTATTCATTTCACAATGAATATCTAGTGTGCTTTTCTCAAAAAACATTAAATCTCTACTACAAAATGAGTGTCAAGCTAGGTCACAGTGTTATGTGAGATTTAAAACATACATGTCAAAAACAATCCTTTAATTAGATAGGGAAAATCAGAATCTACCAGGGTCAATGTAACACTATATACAGTGTCTCAGCCAATTCACAGTAAATAGCTTCTCTAACTTCCAAAACACCTGCTTTGCACTGTTTGCCAGAATCAAGTCCCTAATGCTTATGAAAGTCCCATTTAAAAACACTCTACTCATGGCACTGCACATTACTTAGTAGTAAGGAAAGAAACACAATGTGCCTCTCAGCAGAAAGATGCAACCAAAATGGGTACAATACTCAGCTTTGGAAGCATGTCACAAGAACCTGGTAGATCTCTCACACAGGCACAACTTTCTTAAAGACAAGTGCATAAAGCAACTACCAGAAGAAAAGAAAAGGAACCTTGTTCAGAGACATAAAGAAAAAAGGAAAAGAGAAGAGAAACTCACATAAGAGCAAGTGTAGTCAGTGTTTTGTTCTTAAACAAACTGTTCTTCATTGATTATAAGTGTGCAAGCAATTTATTTTTTCCAATCTCAAGCTTGTCTTAACTAGAACCCTAATTTTTTCATGAAGCTGAAGTGTGTCTTAATTACTTGCCTTGAAGCTCATGACCATTTAAAATGAGCTTATTTCTGTTCCATTGTCAGCTCTCCCAGAGCCACCTAATTCACAGTGCTCCAGGCCAGCACTCACCACTTCTTATCATTATGGAGAGCAGAGGCAAGCGAGTAGACTTACAGGCAGGTTCCAAAAAGATCCGTCTCTTCATGACGGTGTGCACCAGCCCACAAAACATTCCTAGCCCTGTTCCCACTGCAAGGGCAAGAGAACAGGCTATTATTCAATACTTAAAATCTTCTTTTGCATTTTTCTAAGTCCCAGTCTATAAAGCTGTATGGCTGTTAATTTTAAGCATAGCCCCACGTGTGCTGCAAGGCCTAAAGATACTGCTTCTGGAATCTGAGGATGGAGCACCTCAGATGTGCCCTTTTGAGCAGCTTAGTTGACGATATCTCTAAATCTCTTCCTGGAAAGAAGCTCCAGCTCCAGCCGTGTGCATGGCATGAGATCCCTGGAGAAGGCATGAAGCGGCTAAAGATAAGCAAACAACAAGACTACCCTCCAGGAGGGAGGAGCCTGGGCAGTCACTACATTGTTCCACTTGGTCTCTGAAGATTCCAAAGTGGCTCTTTTGTGGCCTCTTCCTCAAGGCACTGTGTGACCACATGGTGGACCCATGCAGTCCACTGATATGCCTTTGTATTGGCTTTACACTTGAAGAGGCTACTTGAGTCCAGTTCCCTTCTTCACAAAGCATTCCTGTCAATGCTGTTAGTATTGTATTTGTTATAGAATCACATATGCTTCTATGGAGAGAGGGAGGAAGAGTCTGATGATACATATTAAAAGTATCCTGATGCAGAAAAGGAAGAGACAGCAAAACCAAACCCTTGTGTAGCAGAGATATGACCTGTAAGCCAACGCACACTCAGGAGTAAGTCATGAGACCAGTATGTTAATACGTTAAGGATATTACACACACAGATGAGGTCAGTAAGGACTGATGGCAGAAAATAAGATAGGGAAGGTTAGCAAAGGACAGGTTAAAGGAGAATAACAAAGACTTGGAAAAGGATTGCCAGAATACAGCCATGTTGTAGGACTTGGGTTACATGACAAGGGGAAAACACATATGGGAGGTACAGGGTTAGACAGAAAACCCAAAACATGAAAGCATTTGATGTCCCCACTCCAGAGGAATTAATACAGAAACCTTAAAGCGACAGAGGTCAACATGACAAGGGGATCAGGAACCAGTGTAAAAATCAGTCAGAGATGAATCAACCTGGGTTGTAACACATTTGTACATGAAAGCAACGCTAGGAATCTCTCTGTATAGCTGTCCTTATCTCAACTAGCAAAAATGCTATGCCTTTCTTATTATTCCTTATTTCTACTCTTCAACAGAACTGGAGAAAATCACAGAACAGGTTCTGCCTGGAAGCGAGGTGGGAGGAGAGGAGAGGGTGGAGGCAGGGAGGAGAAATGACCCAAACAATGTATGCACATGTGAATAAATAATTAAAAAAAAAAAAAAAAGGATTGCCAGAATGCCAAATACATTTGACAAAGGGAAACTGGTACTTGGAAAAACAGAGTCGGAGGGTATAGAGTCAGTAAAGAGATGAGATGTCTGGGGGCAGCAGTGAGATTACAAATGCAGGTTCATCAGATTTACATCATTTCCACGTTCTGACAAACTAAGGAATGTCTAACTAGGAAAACAGAAATCTCCTCAAGTCTTTTCCACTGAGGAAATTTAATATAGAGAATTGGTTACTCAGGTGATGGAGGTAGACAGTCTCACACCACATAGTCCAGAGATTAGCAAAAACAGGAAAATGCCACCTCCCTTGGGCTGAAGAGAATAATGGCAGAGGTGGTACTGCTGAAGTCTGGGGCCAAGGTCACTAGTTAGCAGCTAGAACCAAAAAGATCTACAGAGCATGTGCTGTGCTACAGAGGAGGGAATTCCTGCCACCAGCAATGCCACTCAAAGCTAGGGCAAAGAAAAAATAAGTTGCTTTGCCCTTCTCCCTGTTGCTTCCCATTGGCTGAACACAGCAAGTCTGGAAAAACAGGCTGCAGGAGTGAGCCCCTCCCATACACAGCAGAAGAACCGCTCCCAGCACAAGAGGGAAAGATAGACATGAGGTGCAAGGGAGCACAGTCAAAGTGAGCTTTTATAAGAAAACTTCTATTACAAACAACATGCAAGGGCACTGGATAGTAAACAAAGAGGAAGCTCTACCTGGTAGAAGACCCCACAGACCTTCCTGCCATGCTCAGGTGACCCCAGGTACCACTCTGAGAAGGCAGCTGAGAGATTTATTCCCTATTTTCTCTTCTTCACTTACAATTAAGCCAGGCAATTTTTTTTTTAATTCTACAATGAAGAAAAGCTCTCACTCATACTCAACAAACACATGAGTATAAGTAAATCTAGGGAAACCAAACAAGATTGGTGGATTGTATCAATGTCTATGTCCTTGTTATAAGTACTATAAACAAGACACTATTTTTGTGGACCTGGGAGAAGGGCACACAGGATCTCTGTATTATTTCCTACAACTGCATATGAGTCCACAATTCTCTCAAAATAAAAAGTATAATTAAAATATCATATACACGATACACATCACTAACAACACCTCTCCCTTTCACTGTGTCTCACCCATCATTTTCCTGGCCTCTCTTACACTCACACGCTCAGTATTTTTACTGTCATGCCTCTCATTCTCCCTGTTAATCAAAGCCTAGTAAGCTCTTTGCCGATGTGTTCTATAACTTCTCATTATTTGGTCTTTTTGTCATTAATTCAATGCTACTTTCACAAAAATATGATGGTATTGGGTTGGACTTGTTTGATTATTCAGCTTTCACATTTCTGACTACAGGCAGAGTCAGAATGTTAGTACTCATACTAATACTAATTAGAAGCTGCCTTATTTTATTTCATATCATCTAACAAGCTTTAACTTGCTCATTTCATAATTAAGCATTTAATTCAAAACAGCTCTCTTTATAAGGATTTATGCTTTCTTTCTCCTACTTTCTGTAACCCTTGGTTTTACTTGCGAACTGATGGCCTAAAATCTGGCAGGACAAACCACAGTCAAAAGCCACGCATCACGATAGAACAAGAGGAAAAAAAAAAAAACACCCCACACCCCCCAGCTGCCACTCATTCACTTAGCTAAAACACAGGCTATCAGAGCAGCAGGGTAAAAATAGATGTAAGTGCATGAAGAGTCATGCAAGGTCTTCCAGAAACTGATGGTGGATGCACTTCCTGGCCACAAGCATGGGGGAAAAATTCACTATTCATCATAAAATGGACATGCATCACAGATATCTCTTCAACTCTCTTTCTCTACAACTCCACAAATCCTTCCCATAAAATGTAACTTTCTTCCTTTAATGATCCAATGGTGAATTATTTATATTCTTCAATTTATCTTTGCTTCCTTTATTTAGGCCCGGATTGTACAATTTAACTCCAGAAAGCCTGACTGAGGTTATAGTCAGGACAAAGGTTTCTTTCGCCCTTCCAGGGGTGGCCACATCTAATGGACAGACCAGGGTAATAGGGCAGGGTGAAAGACAGAATTTTCTTTTTTGGGAATGGCAGTGAGCTAACTCACCACATATCACAGGTGTTTGTGCTGTGCTGACTTTTCTAGACCACAATCTATCAAGCTGCATCTCCAATCCCAAATTACTACCTTAGCTTAAGTGCTCATTGCTACCTGCCTGGGCAGTGCCATTTCCAAGCTGGTCTCCATGTCCCCAGTTTTTCCTACATCAACCCATTCCCCACATATATGCCTAAGTGACCTCCCTAAACTCCAAATCTAAAGAGCCCTTGTCTAAATCCTGTCACCTAAAACCGGGTCTCCCAAACTTGCTTCATAAAAAAATAGAAGCAGATTCTGCCATATCTCATGTTCAATTCCCCACAAGCAGCCCTGAGACAGAATTTAAGTGAAAGCTATTTTTTGGCAGTGTGTGGGGAAAAGGAATCCAAGGAAGTTGGTGGGGCAGTGTGAGCAGTGTGAAGGGACGGTCACTAAAGCACAGGCATTCTAAAGGACTTCTCTCTGGGTTCCTGAGGTTCAATTTTATGAGGACTCTGGGACATGGTGTAGAAGAAGCATCAGAGTTATCACACTCAAGAGTCTAGGATGTTAGGGTATTATTTTTCTGCCAAGGCTGAGGTCAACTCCTGAGGCCATTAACTGTGCTGCACTTCCAAGCTGCCCCACACATGAGAAAGCAGGAGATACTTGCAGAATAATTCTGTGAAGTGTCAAGTTACGTTGATCCAAAACTAACCCTATCCACTCCATCAGCCACATCCCTAAAGATTCCCATACTGTAGGTTTTGGGTGGGATCTAGAAACCAATATTGTAACAAGCACCTCACAGGATTCCCAAAAACAGGCAGATTTGAGAAAAGATAGCCAATCTCATTAAGTTCAGAAACTCTGGTGGACCCTGCCAGATCCTCCATGGTCTGTTTCCCTGTAAGCCAGGCTGGCTGATCATATGCACAGTCATACTGAACTTGTGCACTTCACTCCACATGATATGTTGTCTTCCATGGGTAGGAACTGTGTCTTAAGGGTTTTTATGAACCCCAGAGCCAAATATAGTATCATCCATACAGTAAATACTCAGTAAAGGTTGAAAAAATAATCCCCAAAGAAAACAGTATGGTATTAAATGGTATTGTTATTGTTTTTTCTTGTAAAGACAAAACAACTGTCCCTAGACAACTGTCTAATAACATAGTAAGAAGTTTCACTATTACAATTAAATAAAAACATATATTGAACACCTAATATCTGTAAGGTGCCCAGGAATCCCTATAGAAAGATACCCCTTATTCAAAATGCTTGGGACCAGAAGTGTTTTGAATTTCAGATTTTGGACTATTTCCATACACATGAGTCATCTTGAGGATAAGATCCAAGTCTGAGCATAAAATTCATTTATGTTTCATATACACCTTCTACATACATCCTATGTTCTGATTGCAATCCATCACATGAGGTGAGGCATGGAATTTCCCACTTTTGGGGCAGGTTGGTGCCCAAAAAGTAAGGATTATGGGCTTCAGACTTTTGGATTAGGGATGTTCAACCCATACTTGAACCTTTTATCAGCTTACATCTTAACAAAGATTTGCTGATACGCAACTGTGAATAAAACCCTATAAGAAACCCTATGAGAAAGATGAACACCTATGCAGTGGTGGAAATGCAAAGTTGAAGCCACCTTGTGATCCTCCAGGGTTGCCTGCAAACACTCCCACTCTCCACTACATCACAAAGATGCAGCAAGATAAAGAAGGTCTTATTTCAATGGCACCTAATACCTGGGATTATGACTTCTTCCAATGACCTTAACTTGAGCACCTAGAATCCAACTGGTGGCTTTGGAACTCTGTCCCTTAAGCACACAGATGACTTCTGAGGCTTTCTAGGTATTCAAGGTGTCCTCTTGCAAATGAGACCAAAGCAGAGGCTCTGGCTACTTGTAGTCATTAAAGACCTCATCCGTGGCTTTTCTCCCACTGTTTGGGATGTTAACCACAGCACACTGGCCACTTTCCAGTCTGGATAATTACATTGGGGCTAGCAAACTTCACCCTCCAGCGCCAACTAAATAAAGTATTCCTTCAGACTCACTACCATACCGTTTGTTATGCTGCTGTGGGCTGTGAAATAACTAGTCTGTACTTGGGATAGCTGTATTTGTGAAAAATCAATAGCCCTGGTATAACTTTCCACACTGAAAAGGAGTATATTCCAAAATATCACTGGCTAAGTGAGTTGTTTGGGCTATTTTATATAAAAACAATTAGAAAACTACAGTAACTTCTTCACTCTCTGAGAGTTGGTAAAGACTAAAATATTTGCATTATTAGAGAAGGAGGGAAGCCACCCTAATTCCATGAAATATATACTAAGTACCTACTATATGCCACACTCTGCTGTAGACCCTGAGCACTGTTCTAGGTGCCACAGGTTGATTATGTTGTCTGCATAAATGGAAAGTTTTTCCAAAAGGAATAAATTTGATTCTTCTTATACTATTGCATTTCTGAAAGTCTGCATATATCATCTTTGTCTTAAATACTACCACACACAGATCTCCCAAACACTATTTCTGTCCATCCTTAAAATAAGTGATTATGGAACTTAAAATCCATGTGCATGTAAGTCAATGCATGTCTAAGAATGAGAAAATTTGTTTTTCTAGCTACCTAGAAAGGTAGCAAATGGGATGTTTCTCACATTTTTACTTGCTTGCTTGTTTTTAGCAGTCATCCTATCTGAATAGGTAAGAGTTTCTAAGTTATAATAGCAGAAGCTGACATAAAGAAATTGCGAACATAAATATCTCTCAAAAAGCTTCTTTTGGTGCTGGGGATGTAGCTCAGTGGTAGAATGCTTGCCTACAATGTATGAGGCCTTGAGTTCAATCATCAGCATCAAAAAAACAAAAAAAAAAACCCCACAAATCAAGTTCAATAGTGTTCTATCATAGGATGAAAATGTAAAAAAAGGAAATAGTATTAAGTATTGTGCGTGTGTTTGTATATACACATAACATGGAGTTTATCTTGTACAAGAAAATAGGAGGGGGAAGTTAAATTTTAAGATTCCAGTGGATTAAATTAAATGTATGAATTATCAAATATTTAACATCATACTAAACAACATCATACTAAACAATGTGATACAGAAATGGTTCAGAAAAAAATTTTAAATAACTTTGAATAACCCTGAGGTTCCAAAACAAGCACTGGTCCTGGGCAAACTATACTAAGATGGTAGAAAACAATTTTTGAGTGTGCTTTTTTTTTTTAAATCAGTGAACTTAACTTCAAATCTGCCAAATTATTACTCTGTTTGAAAAATCCTTCAGCTAAAACAAGTTAATAGCTGGCTTCTAAAACTAAATTAAACATGCTGTAAATCAATTTATTCCCTGCCCCCACCCATGGAGCTGCTAAAGAGCATCTTCCTTGATGACAATGGCTCTTCAATGGTACTTAATCCTGTCACAACATTGTTTCTCCAATCAGCTCCAAGTTTTTCTATGAAAAGTATCGTATTAACAAGTTAAATGTTTCCTTTTGTCATAAATAATAAACAAAGGAATACAGATTCTTTAAAATAGCACATGAATCTTCAAAATGTATCACACTTGAATGCATTTCCTAAGTTTAGAAGAAATGCTTATTAAATCATGCATATAAGGTATGCGTATGGCACCTAGTAATTCATTCATTATCATTTCAGAGTTAAAGAGCAACTCTCAGAGACAGATGACTCATTCTCTACTAACAGGCATCAGGTAGCCCCTCTGGCAAGATGCCTTATAAACCCTCAACTAATAAGATGTAGCAAGAATTTGGCTTAAAAGAGCCCAGTTCTTCAGGCAAACAGGACATCTTGTATTGCAGGATGGGAGACTGTAATAAGCGACTCATTATCATTCGCTGGTAAATGGATGGAACTGGAGAACATCATTCTGAGTGAGGTTAGCCTGGCCCAAAAGACCAAAAATCGTATGTTCTCCCTCATATGTGGACATTAGATCAAGGGCAAACACAACAAGTGGATTGGACTATGAGCACATGATAAACGCGAGAGCACACAAGGGAGGGGTGAGGATAGGTAAGACACCTAAAAAACTAGCTAGCATTTGTTGCCCTTAATGCAGAGAAACTAAAGCAGATACCTTAAAAGCAACTGAGGCCAATAGGAAAAGGGGAACAGGTACTAGAGAAAAGGTTAGATCAAAAAGAATTAACCTAGAAGGTAACACCCACGCACAGGAAATCAATGTGAGTCAATGCCCTGTATAGCTATCCTTATCTCAACCAGCAAAACCCCTTGTTCCTTCCTATTAATGCTTATACTGTCTCTACAACAAAATTAGAGATAAGGGGAAAATAGTTTCTGCTGGGTATTGAGGGGGGGGAGCGGGAGGGGGTGGAGTGGGTGGTAAGGGAGGGGGTGGGGGCAGGGGGGAGAAATGAACCAAGCCTTGTATGCACATATGAATAATAAAAGAAAAAAAAATCACCTATAATATTTAAACTCTCACCTATAGACCAACACAATCTTCAATCTTATCCCTGTTAAAAACTCACAGAGTAAGAGATTATCAAGGACTGTCCAAAGCTACAAGCAACCGCCAAAGCAAGGGACTGAGCTTGGAAGTTTTGGGAAAGAGTTGGGTCATGGACTCATAGAGACTGAAGGCAGAATATATTGTATACAATGCTTCGAAGAACACATCTAGCCTAGTGTGTCCACACTGAATTTTCACTTGCAAATATTCCTGTACTTTCTGAGTATCCTTATTGTAATCTTGGTTAGAAATTTTATGTCAAGAACAAAGAAAAATTCAGGGGGGTGGGGGGGGATGCGGGTAAATGGCCAAGTATTTTCCAGAGAAAGGCATCCTCAAACTGGGTCTGTCACCTAGGGTTGAGTCACACACATCACCTCACTGTGCTTCAGTGTCCCTTAAAATTAAAGGGTTAGGCCAGAGCATCAATGTCTACTTCCCTTTTAGCAGTAAAAGCCTGTCATCTATTTAGGTATCACAGGCAATTCAAGTTTTTGTAGAATCCTAACAGCACCTGACGGCAGCAGAAAATGTGCTTACTTACGATGTTTAATGACTATAAAGGGAAGAATGAGAAAGGTCTAAACAATCTTCCCATTTTGCATTTTTCAGTTACACCAGGCTTAACAGGGCAATTGAAATTAGATGCTTCATTTCATCCAACAATAACAACAGAATTCTTACTACAATAAGAAATTTAATATTCTTTTGAAAACATTAAAAAACAGAAACAGCTTCACCTTACTGAAATGAAACTTAGTACACCAGTCTCATTGGGGGATGCAACGCCTGCGCTACAGTCTGACTATCAGGATGGGGAAGCAGCTGTCACTGCTTTGTTTTTCATTCACTGTAGGTGGTTGCCAGGCAACAAAATACTATTGTCTGTTTCCATGATCTATTGGCCAATTCTATTGGTGATAATGCTTTCTACAGTTTAAAACAGGGCCACCTTTTGGACAAGAAGAAATGAGCAAAAAATTTCTAAGGATGACAATAACATTATATATGAATACATTGAGTGTACTCTAAAATTATGCATATAAATGTAACTGTTGATATAAATACATATATTTTGCATATATCCATTTGTGTCTGTGTCATTATATACATCCTTTTCCTATCCACAAACTCATCTAAATTTAGTAGGCCCACAATCAGAATCTAAATCCTTGAGCACAATTCAAGGCATGAACTAGAGAAATGAAAACATAGTAAGACTTATTTTCTTAACAATAGCAATGATTTTCAATTTGTCAAATGTATCAAAGCCTGTTCCTTGAATATGAAGTCCTCCAGACAGAAAAGCAATTCTGTTACTCATGCAATAATAAATGGAAAACCTTTACCACCTACTTTGGAATCATGTAACATATTAATTAATATGTTGTTTTACTTAGTATCATGTGCTATCAGTGTGTACAAAGATAATTCAAATGGTGTTGTTGTTTACACCTAGGAATCTTAAAATTTATTCATCTTAAAAATAATTGTTCTCCCTGGAATAGCCTCATGTGATTCTCCACTTTGTTTTGATATGAGTCCCTGGGGAATAAGAGTAGTGCTATGTTATTCTTGCACATTTCACTAGCTTACAAATAAAATAACAGTGCACTCACTATAAAGTTGTCAACATTAACTTGCATGGGTTGCTGTTTCTTTTGCATTGACAAGGCTTCTAAAGATAAGAATTACAATAATCTTAGATGTACAGACACAACATCAAAACAGCCTGAAGGAATTAAAGCCTGAAAATGCTAGAGGCTATCACGCTTTGAAATGAAGAGAAATCAGTATCATTTATAAGTATTTCTGCAAAGGTCCTCTAAATAATACCAGAACAATCTCTGGATTTTACAAAATGCTCATCCATCTTCTCTCACAATATTTCAAAAGCACTTTAACTTAACTAGTTAGTGCATCTCTCTGGAGGGGTCTTTCACTTTATGAAATTCATTACCATTTGCAAATCTGTATATTACAAGAAAGTAAAATAATTAATATGCATTACATGGATAGACATTATTACTATAGTCTCCTATCAAAAGTGCAGTGCTAGCAAAACAAAAGCAAAGTGTGTTAATTATGAACTGAATACTAGCCAAAATTACTATTTTTCCAGACAGAGCTCTCCTCAGCAGAACAGCACCTACCTCTCTGGAGCACCCATACGGATTTCTCCTTCACATCTCACCCAACAAAGAACCCACTTCCTTCTTCATCAGCTTCTTAAGCTCTCTCACCTGTCTCTCCTTCTCCAAGAATCAATTTCCTTTCCCGTTTCTCCGCCCTCTTCAGATCCCTTAAACAACCTCCATTAATTTCTCCAAACTACCAAACTCAAATCTGCAGCCCCGTTTGCCATGGACAGCTCCATGTGTACTTATTTCTGGCATTCTCCTAGCCCTGCTTTTTAAAACAAAGACAATTTTAATATAACTAGGGTTACAAGTTTTAAACAAAAGTTATAGCAGTAAAAGACGAGGAATTGAGTAAAGGAGAAATGCAGAAGCGTATTTGACAAAAGGGGTTGCCCAGTGGTTAGACACAGTGGGCGCAGGGCTCCTACTGAGTTTGGCTTCCCCACCTGTAGACCCCACTTCCCCCATGTGCTCGCCGCGGGATGACAACCACAACACTACAGAACCACCCCCCTCCATGAAGGAGGCGGGGTTTCGCTTTCAGCCAATCAGTACCCGCGATCCCCGAGCGTCCAACCTATGGGGTGGCTGTGGCCATGCAGGGGGAGGACGTAGAGTGGTCCGGGAGGGGCCGCGTCCGTGGGAGGCGCGCACGTGTCCAGAGAGGCTACGAACCCGCCAGCTTCCAGCTGCCAAGGCACGGGCTCCGCACCCTGGCAGCCGCTTAGTCCAGCTGCCCAGTGCCTCCTCTGCCTGGGGCTGGGCCAGGCAGGGCGCGCTCCCACCAAGAAAGACCTGTCAAAGGCGTCCCATTCCCCGTGAGAGGGGACAGTCACAAATAACAATAGTACCTAGGGTAGACCAGGCTGGAAGGAAAGTTTCCGGCCCGTACCATAGCGGAGTCCGCCAAGGCAGGAAGAAGATGGGATGCAGAGCAGGAGGGTGACAATCTGGAAAGGAGGGGGCAGCGAGAGGGCTGCTCGAGCAGGACAGGGTCCCGCGGGCGGTGCCAGGGGCGGCCAGCAGCGGGGTGCGCTGTCCAAGGTGCAGGGAAGGTGGTTTTCGCGTAGCAGGCACGGAGCCCGGAACAGACGCGGGCGGGCGGAGAAAGGAGCGGAGAACAGCTGTCTGGGGCGCCGGGGACCCCCGGCTCGTAAAAGTGATGGAGCTTGAGCTGGGGTACGGAGGGAAAGACGCGCGGCGGCGGGCTCCACGGGAGCGCCCGGTCTTCCACGCTCCGCTCCCTACCAGCCTCACCTCTAGCTCTATTCCCCTCCCCCCCTCGCCCACTCCCCTTCCAGGCTGGGTCCGGGTGCCCAAGCGGGGGCGGGACCGAGGAACCCCAGCTCCGAGCCGGACGCCCCAGGGATGCGGGCCGCGGAGCTGCTTACCTGGGGCTGCGGTCCGGGGCGCGGAGACAGCCCGCCGTGCGAAGCCGGGCGCCGGGCGCGGTGCGGCTCCTCCTAGCCTTGGCGTCCTCCTCCTCCGCTTCTGCCGGACTCTGTCCCGGGCACGGAGCCGCCAGACAGGGCCGAGCTGCAGCCGCCTTTCCCTCCGCCGCCGCCTCTGCCGCAGACAGAGGACGCCCCGTGGCGGCTGGAAGCCTGTGTGAGTAGCGGCGCCGGGGAGAGTGGGATCTGCTTAGGGGCGCTGGAGACTCCGAGGCTCGGGGCGCGCGGGCGTGCGCACGCGCGAGTGTGTGAGTGTGTGTGTGTGTGTGTGTGTGTGTGTGTGTGTGTGCGCGCGCGCGCGCGCCCACGGGGTGGGGGAGTCGCGAGGGGAGGGGGAGAGAGAGGCTGAGGGATGCTCGTAGGGACCGAGGCAAAATTCTTCGCCCCCGGAAATCCGTAAAGCCGCGGAAGGAGCACCGGACGCCAGTGTCGCCTGGAGAAGCTGACCTCCGGGTGGCCAGAGAGGAGGGGAAAGACAGTGTGACCCGCTCCGGCTCGGGATCCGAGCCCATTTGAGGCGAAGGAGGTGTGCTGCCACTTATGCGGCAGAAGTGGCGCCTACAGCCCACGATCGCTGTACCCCCTCCGGAGAAGGGGACCGAGCCACTCGCTCTTGCCACTACCGCCGTCTGGACTTCTCGGTTAGACGCTGAGGTACAGAGATAGGGACCCCACGGTTGCCATGGCGACCTTGGAGGCGCCAGGCAGGCTGACAGGCCGAGCTGGGAACCCGGCGCACGTGGCAGACTACTGGCTGGAGACCGCATATGCAAGGGCTGCCGGAGTGGAGTGCGCGACCCCAGCCTGCCCGCTGGCCTAGACAGAGAATTTGAATTGGGGGGAACAAGGTTGGCTTGGCCATGGTTGCGATCACCCGGGTGGAATGTTGCCTTTGTGTCCTGTGAAAGCTACTTTCTCTCAGTTACCCACTTCCCATGTAAACATGCTGGCCTCCTCTTTGTTAGAATTCCCCTACCTGTGCAGACATAGAAGGAGCTTCTTTCAAATCAGGCTCCAAGAACACCCACTCCCTCGCTTATCATCACCCAAGCCACAGTATAAGCTCCCAAACAATGTATGCACATGTGAATAAATGAATAATTTTTAAAAATTACTTTTTTTTAAAAATCACATTTATATGCCTTACCTCCAAAAAGATGCATCGTCCTAGTCGTATACTTTCCATGCTTATTTTGAATTGAGGGGAATTTTATTCACCCAAGAATGTCTTCAGGAGTCATAAGGTCTGGATAATACTTAAAAAACCCTTCCTAGCAAGAATCTTCCAGGCCGAGATTGTGTTTTGCATACTTTTGCTTGCCCTCTGGTGCTCAAAGTACTTTGAGTGCTCTCTATAAATGTTGAATGAATGACATTGTTTTTTGGCTTCACATATCCCCGGAGGCAAAGACTTGGATGCTGGGAAAGTCATTACCATCCCACTAGGTTTGCTTGATTTTAACTTATGCCATTTCCCTGTGTGTGGCTATTTTCCCTTCTGGCGGCCAGGGCCCCAGTGCACAAAAAAGAAAATAGAGAATACTGACCCATTGTGCAAAGGATGCATGCAAAAGAGCACTCGATAGGGAACTCACTGGTATATGTTGGGTGTGAGAAGGATAAAGACTGCTTTATTTTGGTCCTGGGGGAACAGTAACCTCTCAAAAAGTGAAAGTCGCCCTTCATTAATAATAGTCCTTTCTACAGCAGAAGACAGAAAAAGTTTAAGGAGAAACTCGCAATTCTATTCGCTGGTCAGGTAGGAGCTTTTCTGTTGTGAGGAGCAGTACTACATAGACACTGGCCAGTCAACGCACGCAGGGTCAGCCCAGGCTTCTAATTCTGCTGTAGCACCAAGCACACATCCTTCAACCTTCTACAATCATCTTCTAAGAAGCAGAAGTTCTCAATTTCACATTCCATGCTAAATTTCCGTTCCTTTGAACCCAGGTTCTTCTATGAGCTGCTTCTCTCTCCACTCATGATACCACAGCTGTGAAATATAACAGAAATAAAGTGAAAATTAAAATGGATTTATTTGGGTGCTGTCAAATAAATCCATTTTGTGTTCTCTAGTAGGGGTCCCTTTATATGACTTCTCCTCTGTCACTCAATTTACAATCTTCTTAGAAGGCATTTGTTATGATACTGGAATTTTATGCTTTCTATTATGTTGAAAGCTTAGATGTTTAAAATTTTTACTTGAAAGGAACTTCTAAAACTTGTAGAAGAAGCAGAAAACTGATACCCAAAATGGACCCTTGACAGCCAAACTATAAAATGGGTCTGAGCATGAAGCCCCAAGTTCAAACCCCATGCCACCAAAAATAAAATAAAATGGGTATGAGTCAAAATATTCCAAAATAATTTTAAGTTTATTTTCTTTGGGAAGTTGCTTTAGAGTTTAATGAGTTTCCCAAGCACTTGTCTTACTTGCTGGAGTGGAAGAATGTTAGCAAAGCTGTAACTTCTCTGACTACCACCAAAGAGAGCAATCTTGTCTTTGTAAAAAGAGATATTTATAAGATGCCAACATTTTAAAATAATGTAAGCATATGGCAATTTTAAGGTATGTTAATTTAAAAGATAAATCATAGAAATGTGAAAGATAAACAATAGAAAGAATAACCATTTCTGACCCACTTAGATATGAAAGTTTGAAGGAGCAAATAGAAGTAAAATATTGTCAACCCATAGATCCTCATGCTCCTTAAATACAGATAATAAAAAATGTATAACCCAGAGATTATATGTAATTAACATTTGGACTTAGAATCAATAGCAATTTCCAAAGGTCCTATTTTTCTTCCAAAAATGGGAATGATCCTCAATGTAAATGCTTCTTTTTTTTTTTTTCAGTTTGTAACAGTGCAATGAACTAGTCAAACATTAACTTACTTAAAGACACAGGATTGTGAAGGGGTGGAGTGTGAGGAGAAACACTTTAGCTAATTTGATCACATCTAACTAACCTACTCTGTCAGTCTAAATAAAAAACTAAAGAGTTCCACCTCTAAGACTGGTAAATTTAGACTGAGATGTGCTATGAATTCCAAAGTCAGTGCCTGGTACTGGGAGCGGATTGCCCCAAATTCTTTCAAGTGAGAAGATAGGAACCGTTAGCTGATGGACTGCTGTGGATTTTAGTAGCTGTGAACATGCATAAGGATACAGGTAATTTCCCCTACAATTAGGTCCTGGATCACTTAGTCCATTAGAGTTTTAAGTGATAACAGAATCTTGACCCACACCTTAGCAAAGTCAAAAATCAGAGAGAAAGTTAGAGCTTAATCCAACCAAAAGTAGACAAGTTTTCTTTCTCAGGCACCCATGCTGACATTTGGGGAGCAAGTGGCATGTTACATATTGTCAGTCATTCTAACCATTTACAGGATTGTAGATTTCCTGCAGGCAGAAAACACAACAAAACAAAACAAAACTATGGATTCTCTCTCCAGGAAAATGAACATAGGAATATACCAAAAACAATTCACATAATATTTCAGTAAGTTAAGGGAACATCCTCTGGAACTCGGGTTAAGATCCCTGTGTAATACAGACCTTTTAGCACACTGACCTTTCATAGCTAAAGGAAAACAAGTAGGTGGGTTTCTAATGTCCTCCTATTTTTAATCTAAAGACTTATTTGATTGCCAACCTGAAGAAGATGCATAAGCAGATCAGTGAACCAAACGAGTACTTATGAGTATCTATTTCATAACTAGTACTGCTCTTCACCTTCACTTTGTTGCCAGCAAAGTACAAATGCAATTCACCTGCTTTTTAAGCATCACTTAGCTATCATCATTCTAGAGAACAAAAAAAGTGAACATATGCAAAATTTTTCAATTAACCAGGTGCAACAAAACTTCAATTTGAATTACCAATAACACTTAATAGAATTGTTAAATAAGTAAACCATTCATTAGTGGCCTATGTATATGTGCATATTTTCACATTCATACTCCCTCATAGTAATAATTGAGATTATCCGAGTTATATAATGTAAAAAGCTAGTCTATTACTATACTCTAAATTTGCATTTAGGAATGTGAAAACAATTGCTAACAAGAAAGAATGGACCATGTTGACAATAGCAGCTATGGATATCCTCTCCCTGTGGATCCTGGGTATCGTGGAATAAATTAGAATATGCTGGAACTTATATTCAACCCATCAAAGAATTTGTAGGGCCATCCATTTAATCTGAATTTCCTATGTGTGCAAAGACCCAGCAGTCTACTCATGGATAATTTTAATGTAATATTTCATTATTACTCCCCTTAAGAGTTCTTAATTTTGCCTTCTAAGTTTCTTTTCCCTTATTAACACAGAAGTATTTTGGGTTAATATAACTGTTAAAAAATACAACTGCTTCATTCAAGTTATGATAAAATTACAAAGAACAGAAAAGCGATAATCCACCAAAACCAAGTTTTCAGCAGTTAATCGCAATATTACATGGACTCTCCTGCCACTTACGGGGTGACAATGTAAAGCCAGTTACCTCATTAGAGCTGTTAAAAGCCCAACTATCCATTTATTGAACACTTTTTATAACCTGCCTCCCTACAGACCTCAGAAGCTTCATGTTAGGAATCAAGGACTGTCAGTACATCTTGACTTTTCCAGAGGTGATCTCAGTGTAGCATAAGATTAGCATAGGACACTAAGTCCAAGTGACCTTGGGCACCTCTTTTAGTGAGCTTCAATTACTATACCTATGAAATGTGGATAATAACATCTGCCTCATTGATGGTAAGAAAAATAACATGAAACAACATGAAAAAGGGCCCCTAAGATCTTGGCTCTAATTCAAAAGTGTGTGGCAGAAAATTGGAACTCAGACATGAATGGGAAGCTCCTGTAGAAATTTTGGAAATCTTTGTTAGATTGTAATGTACAACTGGGTTGATGATTTCTGGGAGTCGGTTCCAACGGTATTTTAAGAAAACCACAGGCAACCAAAAGTTGGCAGAAACTGACATATGCAGGAAATTGTGGGTTCCATAATTCTAGAGGTGCCGTAATTCTATAAATTCTGCTGTTGTTGCAAAGCCCAGGCATTTGTGTTCATTTGTTTTTAATTAGTCTGTTTTTCTCTGTCACACAGATTCTTCTTCCCCAATGATGTTTTGCCCTGCTAATTTAGCTATGCAAACATTCATTTTACCTTAAAAATTCCTTTCTTTTAAACAAAAATAGTTCACTCTCCCTCATACCCACCTCCACATAATTGTAAAAGTAGTGTGTGCACTCATTGGGAGAACAAAATAGGCAATGCAAAAGTGTATAAAGAAGAAAGAAAAAATGCAGTAATATTGTCTCTTAGACCAACCACAGTTCCAGTTTTGGTATACACACACACACACACACACACACACACACACACATACCCTTGCAGACATTTTCTTTGTATATATTTATTTTCTTTAAATGCCATTCAAGTCAAAGTGCAGCCACTTAAATGTTATCATTTTAACAAAAAACTCAAAAACATTTCATTCATACTCCTTTTCAAGATTGCCTCTACTCAGCAAGTCTTTTGAAACAGGACTTTACCTAGTCATCCTTGAAATCTTCCCTTTTTATTTCTCTACTTTGACTACTAACAATGAGTATTTTTTTAAGGGCCCTTTAAAAATTTAACTTCACCTTGTGCTGACATATTCTGGAGTCACAAGCCCTGCTCCTTGGCCTCTAGCATTCTGTGGATGCTTTGCATTATTTAACCTCCACCTCCAAAAGGAGGTCCAGCTCTAACCTTGGATTTGGTACTGCATTCCCTGATGGAGCAGAAGAGTCTTGACTTCAATAAGTAACCAGCATGTTCACTGGAGTGACCATCTAGCAGTTTTGCAGTAGGTTGGTCCAGAGGTAGTGATTTATTTGAATGCATTTTTATTTCAGTTGCTACAGGCAAAATCTGAGGAGTTTGTGTTATTTTCCTTTTAGAGTCTATAAATGATCCTGAACAATTAACACAAATGACATCTAAAATTCTGATAGAATTCCCTGCTTTTACAGTTCAGTATGCTCACTATTTTGCCTAGAAAGTTATCATTGTTAATGAAAAGTAGAACAAGCTTTATAATTATGCTAATTTGCTAATTGTATAAAGGACAACAGAGTCTCAAAGTAGAATGACCTCAATCCATCCCATCCTACTCTGCAAATCTAAGAGTCCAAGACTTTGATGCAAGACCAAGTGCCTTAGCTAACATGAAAGCTGGAGAACTGATGGAAGGAAAAAAAAAGGAAGGAGAAAGGAGAGAGTAAGGAAGAAGGAAAACAAGATGGGATTAGCTCTAGAACTTTTCTATAGACTATACACTCTACAGTGTAAATTATGAACGTTTTAAGTAAACAAATTACCATACTATAGTGCAACCCATATAAAGAAAATAATGACATAATAAAATGTAACATGAGACAAGCTAAATCTTAGAAATTATATACACAGCATAATAATATGCATTTAAAAGTTTTGGTGAATGCTAAATTGCTAAAGAAAAATCTAAAAATTGACTGTAGCATTAATCAAAGGAGAGAACCATCATATTTAGCATACCAGAGAATTTCAGCAAATAGAAGGATGGGTTCTCCTTGCACAAGACCATTTATCTTGATTCGTTCCTGAGTTAGATGCTAGAAGTTTCTTTGTATAAATCCAATTTGGGAAGGGAAGCAGCCTTGGTCAGAAAGAGACACCAGTCTTCATTGAGACATCCCGAGTTTATAGTACAAGTCTGAATGGTGAAATTAGGGCAGAAACGGAAAATGTGAAACTGAGACAGGAGGAGGCCAGTGATCCAGAGGTGTAAAATTTAAGTTCATGCATGAGCCTGACTAAGATGAGGCTTACAGAGCCCACATTCATTTCCTTTGATTCCATTGTTTAAAAACTAGCCTTTAAATTGATATAATAAAACCATATTTGAATGGAATAATAAAACATAAACGTAAGTTCCAAAACATTTTCTTTTCTTTCTCTCTCTTTTTTTTTTTTTTTGATGGTGGTGGTACTTGAACTCAAGGCCTTGTGCTTGCTAGGCAGGTGCTCTACCACTTTAGCCACACCCCAGTCCTTTTCACTTTAGTTATTTTTGGAATAGAGACTTGTATTTTTCCCCAGCCTTGACCACAATACTCCTATTTATACTTCCTGCATAGCTGGGATGATAGGTATGAGCCACCATGCCCCAGCTATTGGTTGATGGGGACTTGGTAGCTTTTTGCCTGGGCTGGGCTTGAACCACAATCCCCCTGATCTCCACCTCCTGAGTAGCTAGAATTACAGGCATGAGCTATCACACCTGGCCCAAAACATTTTTAATTTAACTACTTTAGTAGCAGTTCTATTCAAGTAAAATATGTTTTATATCCTATAGCTTAATCTTTACAAGCTAGTGTCACCAGAATGAATAATAGTATTCAATAGTAGGATAAGCAATAGTAAGATAAGGAAAATATTAGGAGATTTGCTATCAAATTGAGCTGGATTTGAATCATGGGTCCTTCCTAGTGATCTTGGTTAAGTTTCTTAATTCACTAAGCCTTAGTTTCTTCATCTGAAAATAGGGCTAATGTAGTACCTATTTGTCAGGACTTTCTAAAAGATGAAATAAGACAATACAAAGCATTTCCTTCTTTCCTATGGTGTGCTGGGGGTGTACAGAGTTTATCATCCTCCTCTACAAAATTAACCATTAAGTCAACTGTCAACTTCTCTATAGTTTTTCAAGATGTCAACTCTCTCCTGTTTCTATCAATCTCACTGATTGCAACTGCTTCTCTGCTTAAAATAGAACTCCATTGCACAGACTTGGGAGCATCCATTTTTTTATTACAAATTTTCTCTTTGTACTTATCGCCCATGTCTAAGTGCATTCTGAATAATGAAAGTGTTATTGGAATTTAGTTTTTCAGACACAATACTATCTGAAAAATTACAGCCAAGCAAAAAAGGTTCAGATCTTCCCTTCCTCCTTCCTGTTCAACTCCCCACCCCTCTATCACCACCATATAGTCACCCTGTAAGTCAGTTTCCTGACATCAGGTAGTACAAGTCTGTCCCTCAGGGTTAGCCCACTCCTCAATTTATTGAAACCATGAAACTAAATATCAAGCCTAGCCATGACATTCTTCTCATTAAAGGTCTTTATATTGTGTGACCCAGCCCTAAACACTCAGTGAATTTCATATAATAAAAATCACAAGTTTTTGGAAATAGATGGATTTAAATTCTTTTTCCATATTTAATACATTCCAAGAGTCAAGTTTCCACATGCAGAGATTCAGTTGGAGATTTATATTCTTTAATCTGTGCATGGGAGAGATTTAATCAAAGTATAAAGAGGAATTTCCTGAAAATAAAAGTGACTGTATCTAAAATGAGTTAGTGAGAACAATGGTGAAATTGTCTTCTTTGAAGCTCTTTACAAATGGGTCTAAAAATGTAAAAATACAGTGCTTCCTAAAGCCAGACACTGATGATCAATCAAGAACCTTTCTAGTCAGACGGTTCTCTGATGGCGTAGAATAGAAACTCCAGACTATGATGTGATCTTGACACATTTTGGTAACATTAGTCCATGAACATTTTAGTAGTTTTATTCCAGGCAATTATAGAAGGAAAAATGAAAAGGAAATGGAAATTAGCCGTTAGCAGCTGCTTTGACAAGCTACATTTCAGTTTACAGAGTGGCGTGGCAACACTAGTCCAGGAAAAAAGAAATAAGATTTTGTTCTTATTGTAGTAAAGTATCTTGTGTTCATTAAAGATTTTACTCTTACTGTAGAGAGGGGGGAAAAAAACACAGAAGTAAAACTGGAAAATGCTAAGCTACTCCAAGAGTTTTTATGGGAGCTGTTACTGTCTTTTACCCTCACTTCAGCAAAGGGGCATATAATAATATGTTCTTAGACTAGAAGAGTTTGAGATTTCAAGGAAATTTAAAGTTTTGCTGACAACTATGCTTATCTATTTGAAGGTGCGTGTATTTTGTTCATCTATGTTTTCATTAATATAGTTAACTAGATAGAATCTTATTAATTCTTGGAAATGAAATGTCAGTTATTACTTTGCTTTATTTTTCTTTAAAGCTGTGCTTACCTTCTTTTCAGATTTCACTCACACACAATTACCTAGAGCTCAATGAAAACAAAATAAACACCTTAAAAATTGTAGCGAGTAGCATCAAGGCTTTCTTCTGAGCATTCTAACAATGCTGTGAAATAAATACTCGCTACCCATACACAGAACCAGAGTCCCGTTAAACCCTCACGGAGACATTTCTTCAAGGAAGCAATGTTGACCTGGAAGGACTTTTTCATAAAACTCTCTAATGACTGCGTCACTCTGGAAACCAATGAAACTGACTTGTAAATTCTAGAAATGGAATATGAAGAGGGGGATGAGGGACAATACTTTAAAATACAACCCTTGCTTTGCATTTGCTTTTATTTTTAAGAGTTCTTTCTTTGCCCAGTACATTATGATAGTTCTTTGTTTTAGACTGTTGATTTGTTTATGTGAAATGAAGATGCAGAATGCACAAATCTTAGAGTCGGTAAAATCTGGACTCAAGCCATAATTCTTCCACTTACAGGCTTACTTTGAATAAATTATTTTGTTAACTCCTATCCCAATTTTTTTTAGCTCGAAATTAGAGAAGATGGCAATGCTTATTTCAAAACCTTGTTCTGAGAAATAAATTAAATTTTTTTCATAAGTTTCATAAAAATCTAAAGGCATTGTATAAATGCTAACATATCTGAGGGTGTTAATTTAGCTATTGCTATTTTAAATATTAAGTAGTTCAAAAGCTAAATAATAATAGCATAGTATATCATGAGCTGAACTACTTGACACAGTTTACTGAGGAAAACAGTCCACTTGCAAGTGAGTTGCTGTTCATCTCACACCTATGTCAATTTCCCCATCTAACTCTCATGAAAGTGTAAAGCAGTTAAAAAGGTATTCAACATAGTTGCAGGACTCATCTACCCCATGTCTCACTCACTTGCTTCTTTCTACTCAATTTCATCTCTCTTCAGTCCCCTTCTATTGTTCTTTTCTTCTTGTTCTACATTATGCAAATTATCATTTTTCCAATAAACAAACATCCTAAGTACTCTGAAAAATGCACATAGCACTGTCTATAAAATTCTTAAGCCTTCTATAAACACATTAATGATCATCACACAGTATTGTCTATTTGAGTATTTTCTCTCTTTTTTTTTTTTATCATGCATGTCTGCCTAGTTTAAAATCACAGGGCAGGAACTCTGTCTAATTCTATTTGTAAATCAGGGACAGAGCATTGTTGTTTGATAAATGCCAAGAAGCAAGAGCATCCATGTGAGGTGAATAGGTGGAAATGATTATTTCTATCTATAGCAAAATGAAAAGAAAATGGGTACTTTACAATTTTCAAAGCACTGCCATATTGATTATCTTGTTTGTACATCACACTGACACTGTGAGAAAGCTAGATCGGGCAGTTTTAGTGTTATCTTCCCTGTGCTGTGGCAGAAAGGGAGAGTAAGAGGCTAAGTGCCTAGTCTAATGGCCTGTGGCAAGTCAGCTAGAGGGGAGCCCAAACCTGCAGCATCTGCACCCATACCCTTCTTCACCGCTGCTGCAGGAACTTCACAGAGTGGTAACGGGTTTTGAACATATCAAGAAGCACACCTATTTTGGTACCTTTTTATGACAGCACTTAATTTTGACCCTGGCCCACAGCAAGTGCTTAGGAAATAGTTGTTTAATCAATCAATCAATTAATATTATGGCAATCAAGCCAGTAGTACTCAAGTACTAATTACTGAATCTACAGCAAGACCTGACATCCTTGCTATCTAGGCTGCTGCTAACCCCACAAAAACCACTTATATTATGACTCTTCTGCTTCATCTAGTGAAATGTGTAATGGCACTTTTTAATAGTGCTTTCCAGTTCTATCATTCTCCCAACATGTTGCTACTTTGATTCAACAGCTCAGGTACACTGCCACTTCTCTAATAGACTTAATTGTAACCTGCCAATGCAATAAATGCAAGGGCCTTTCAAAGTTAACACTTCACCTTTCATTTCATTAAGAAAACATGGGAGGTATTCACTATTAAAATCTCTGGAGTTATCCAGAAATCCCATGACACTGATATTAAGACACTCATGACATAAAATGAAGTCTCTGCTCAAACTAGAGGCATAGGAAAGTACTGAGCCGCTTATGCATTTCATCAGACTTTGATGAGTGTTGGGCACACAAACCAGAGTGCTGGGAATAGTTGAAAGTAATGAAGGGAAGAGTGTGAGAATGCTGTGTGTTTACCAGTGGCCAGGTTCCTTATATACGGCAGGAAACTCAAAACCTCATTAGCTATACTAGATTTGGATGAAGGAGATGCTCGCATATTAGTTGTTAGGAATGCCCTACATTCCTACAAAATCAAATGGCAGTGTGTATATTTGATAAGCACTTGCTTAGGGACCAAATCCACATCCTCTACATCCCTTCTGTTTATACTGTCATTTTGGAGATACATTTTAGTCTTTTAGTAGCATTTTAGCTAAATAGTTTTTCAAAATGGTTCATCAAGAAATCAGTGACGGAACTTGTTATCTTATTTCTAAGAATCATAATCAATTCAAGAGACCACAACCCTTTCTCACCCACAAAGCACCTGTCAAACACACATATAGTTGTCTCAGCTGAGCTCATGTCTTTTGTATTGTTTTTCATTTTTCAGAAAAACTGACAAATAAATCATCCATTAAACCCTTTCTCTTAGAAGAAAACCCTTATTTAAAATTAAAATGAAGACCAGACCACATGATATTCTCATAACACTTTGAATAATTATAGAATACACAACCCTGGTCATTAATTTAGCCAGTAGCAGCATGTAGCAGTTCAATTTTGTTACCCCTTTAATAAAGTCATCTGAGAATTGAAGCGCTTTTCCAGCTCTTCATATCAAGTCAGGTCTGAGGGACATGCAAAGAAAATGACAGAGGAACGCTAGTTTCAACTTGTTATTCCATGCCTCCTAATCCTCCTTAATGTTTATCCCTTTAATTTTCATATACTGGTTAGTTACATATTGAGTAGCATTTCTGAACAGGGCAAAAAAATACAGTATATACACATACATACACACATGTTTATATAAGTTGTACATATGATTTACATAACCTATATGTATTATACATAGCACATGTATAGATACTCACAAATTAACAAACTTAAATATCTAACTATTAGCAAATTTCATGTAATGTGAAACATAGAAAACTAATTCTTTGGTTTTACTCAAGGGTGTGTGTTTTATTAACAGGGGTGAATAAATGAATGGCCTAAAAACAATGCAATTTCTTCCCTTTGGTGTTCTGTGAACAGCTGTATTTGTTTACTTAACATTTTTAACTTTCTTTTTTTGCTAAATTAAAAGTGTAAGAATAGATGTTTTTCAAATGATTCTGTTGTTATTTCTCTTAAAATACTCTTTAAAAATAATGATCAATAACTGATTTCTTGTTGAAAACCCAGATTTTCATATACTAAGTCATTGAAGGCCCACCTATGTTCTGAGTTAATTTTTAATCAGATACTGAACATGTACCACATTTCAAGAATTATGATAAAACACACCAATCACTTCCTGTAGGGCATGTGTTATTACTCTCATTTTTTATAGATGACAAAGTTCTGCCTCGGAAAGGCTAAATAAGTTCCCAAGGTAAGAAAACTAATAAATGCTCATCTCTGTCTACCAATTCAGATCTGTCTTTTTCCAATATTATGTTCTTTTTAGTGTATCACATGGCCTCTCAAATTCTAAAACCAGGATTATATAGATATATGTATTTGTACACACATATATACACAGAGTAATATTCTTTCTTTTTAAAAAATAGTCTTGACATCCAAAGCAATATCCAAAAAGCAATAGCATTGGAAGATGTATCAGTGGTAAGCTTCTGACATTTTGGTGTTAAACCTGCCTTAGTTTTAACCTTTACAAAGTCTTAATTAGCATTGGTCTAACCTTGATGAATCATCGTTGCTCTCAGTAAAGTAAATATGATTTGTGTAGGAGACAGTTTTCCATTTTATGTACCTGTAAAGAGTTGTGTCATCAGGTATAAAAACTAACAGTAAATTTAATAAGCTATTTATTTCTATAATAAGAGAAGTCCTTATTATTCACCAGGAATAGGCTGCATTCCATACTATAATGGATGGAAGAAATAACAATTGAAATTCTGAATATATTAGAACCACAGCATGTTGCAGACCAATTAAAATTGACAGCCAAGCGAAGCAAATACACATGAATAAATACAGAAAATTCAAGTTGTTGTTAGGGTGATTTTTTTTTTCCCTTTCTCTTTACCACTTGGCATTTTTCTTCCTTGTGGATATTCCAGCTCATTTTGTTAAGTTTTTTCTGCTTAGCTTCTGAATTTTAATCAAATTGAATGCTGACAGATAATAAAATTTTAATTTATGGTAGAATGCATTGACACTTAGATGTATTTAGTGCCTGATGTTGGGAAACTATTGCTAACTAGAAATACTAGCTTTTGTAGACAATCTATAATTTTCATAATCTTAAACTAAGATGGGAAAAATAGATACCGTGCTAAACATTTCAGCCATGTGTTCACTTCTCTGTATTAAATTAGTATTGGCAGCTGAGTAGGAGATTACAGGGTACAGCTGCTTTAACCTTCAACAGTAAATGATGCTTGCTGAATTGCCTCCCTGTGCCTCTAAAGCCCAGGAAGCTTAAAGATATAGGTTTGAAGCTAATGATGAGAAAACACAGTAAATTAGCTTCACTTAGATTGGAGGAGAGTTGGGACTCAACATATTGCTAATGGAGATTACAGAATTTATTTTTCTGAAGTTTTTGAAGAATGTTTGATGTAAGGCATGCCTGATGATAGATGACACTTCCTAGGACAACATAAGCAACAGATACCACTTACTGAGTATCTACCCTGTATCGTGCATTGTACTGGATGTTGTACTTGATCTAATTTAATTTTCATAAGTATCCAGAATAGGCATTATTATCACAACTATACAAGTGATAAAACTGATGCTCAGAAAGGTTAATTAACATAGCCAGGACCATACGATTAACGCTTGGGATGGAACTTTATCTAAAGCCCATACTTGAGCCCGTTTTGATTTCAGAGCCCAACCTACACCTATTGTATTAGCTCTTTCGCATGTCAAAAGACACTATTAAAGTATCTGTTCATAAATGCATTATAATGTTTGATAAAACACTGTTTGAGAACAGCTAGTGTGATCCCAATACAAACATAATTACATTTAAACACAAGTGTAGTTCTGCCCTGGAACTGATGTTTAACCTCCATCTTTTTTGATGAGACAGCATCCATAGTGGGGAGGGGAGTTGTGATTGAAAATCAGCTGTCTTAGGTACACTAAAGAAAGGATTAGTTAAATGCTTTCTCCCCTCACAGGAGATTAATAAACTTTAAGTAGTTTTCTATTTAATGAATTGTGACAGAGTCACTCGATGTAGGCCAAGAAAAGACATAATGATTGGATTCCTTGTAAGTAATGCTTTTTAAAAATGAATGTTGGAGATACACAATTTAAAAATAAATAGGTTTAGAAGTGGGGGGACTATTTCCTCACTGACTTAATTTATAAAAAGGTAGTAAACAGTGCCATCTACTGGATTTAAGCTTTTTCTTCGTTACGGATTTTGCAGGCACTATAAACTATTATGTATATGAAATGCATATACATGAAAACACATTTTTTAGCAAGTTAGATGCTTTACTTTATTTCCACTTGAAGTTTTTAAATATATTTTTATTTTTATTATCATATTATTATTATACTGGGGTTACATTGTGACATTTACAAAAGTGCTTACAATGTATCTTAAATTCACTTCCTCCACTATTCTCCTTTATTCCCCTCTTCCCCCATTCTTAGAATAGTTTTAACAGGGCTCATTTTTCAATTTTAATACATGAGTACATACTATTTCCGCCTTATTCACCCTTCTACACCCTTTCCTTATATCCTCCCCTCCCACTGATACCAACCCCCAGACAGGACCTGTTTCACCTTTTAATCCTCCACTTTTGAAAAAAAGACATTTTTATTTGTTTAAGATTATAGGGAGTTTCATTATGGCATTTCCATGTATATATGTATTATAACCCAAATTGGTTCATCCCCTCCATTTTTCTCCTATAAAAATATATTTGTTACCTACCATGAAGATTTCAAGCTATTTAAAAATAATTGGTTGGCTATGTTTGTTTTCTTACAAATACATTCTAGGGTACTGTATTAGTAGTATTAAAAGAAATATTCAATAAAAGCATAATAATTGCTTTCAAAGAAATCTGTCTTGATATTTTAAAACCTTTCTAATGAGAAAGTTCAGTCATCTTACATAGAAGAATCACAAATAAAAATTGAGAAAACATCCACGGATTTGTGAAATAATCCATTGCCTCTGCTTAGCTGATAATTCTCCTTTCCAACCTCAGTCTGATTCATGTCCAGAGGTTAAAATATTTCCTTATTTACAAAGAAAAGGAGGGAAAGAGAACTACTTTTCCTGGTGAGAAGGCCATGGCCTACTTAGTGTATGTATGCTGCCTACTCAATAGAAAAGAAGGGGCTTGTATTAAACTGCTCATCATTGCTATAACAAATTACCAAAGGCTAGATACTTCAGAAAGAAATTTATTTAGCTTGCAGTTTGGGGGACTGAAAGTCCAACATCTGATGGCCTCATTGGTTTGACTGATGTGACTGGGTCACGTCGTGGCAGATGGCTTCATAGTGGGAGCACCAGAGATCAGAGAGGGGCCAGTCTTGTTTTTTTTACAATAAGTCACTCTCATGAGATCAACTAACTCATCTGCAAAACCAGAATCGGTCCTTTCTGAGGGAAATGCCCCCAATGATCTAACTACCTATCCTCTAAGACCCATCCCTTAAAGGTTCTACCACCTTCCAACATGTTACGTGGGGGACCAAGCTTCCAACACATGAACCCTTGGAGGATACATATCCAAACCATAGCAGGTTTGTTATCCTCAACACCCTCCCTTGGAAAACTCAGTGCACTGGGTCACCTGGCTGTCCCTACCTGTTGTCAACTCCCTCATGCAAAAGATGAATGAATCATTCATGATCTACCCTGTGCTAACAGACCCAGCCAGTGTTTCTCAAATTGAGGTTATTGAATAGCGTCAGGTTCACCAGGGAGCTAGTCAAAGATACAAGGTCCTGCTCTGAACCCAAGACATACTGAATCATAAGCCTCTGGTTTGGCACCCAGGAATTTGCATTTTACAGGCTATTCTTAGCCTCTTTGGTGCAGGTGGGTAGGCCTATAATGATCCACTCCAGGCCTTTCCTTTGGGAAAGGATTGTTCCAGACTACTGCATAACTACACATCAGCACCATCTTGGTTGGGCACTCTTGGTTGTGAATTCTTGGGTCCCATCTCTGTGATTCTGATCCACGGGGTAGCTCCTCAGGCCACACTGACTAAAGCCAATCTTGGTCAACTGCAGCTCTGCATCTCCACATCTACAAACACAGTCCTCAGGAGGACCATGCAGCAGACAGCACATGTTGGCTGAACCCCCACTGAGTATCCTTCCATCTTCTTGGACTCCTCTTTCTTTTACTCTCCATCCTCTAATTATTTTCATTTATCCCATTCTTGATGGGACTTCTTGGTGACAGCTATCCTCTTCCAGAACAGTAGCTTTTAATTAGCTTAAATCTCCATAGTGTAGCTTGTGAAGTCTGGAAATACAAAATATTATTTTGTGGTATATTGTAATGTAATACCAATAAACAATTTATTCTGATCCAGCTATGTTTTCAGACTTGGTTCTCCTTCTTTAGATAAAATGTCCACTGAAGTAGCCTGGGAAAGGCTCCAGGTTGTTATGGTGATGGACATGTGTGGTTGGACCAGAGAACACTGCACTATGTTGCAGCTGGGACACAGGTTTGGTTATTGAGTCTTTTGTAGAGTTGATTCATGTGAAATGTCACCTATTCTGGAGCTCTTGGTGCATACCACAAAGGCAGTGAGGCGTCAAGTACACCAGACCTGTCTCTGACTTCTCCACTTGACAACAGTGACACCAGTGAAAGACAACAAGGATACCCCAGGACCAAGGTCACTCTCATTTGCTGCCAGTTCAGCCATCAAACCCAACTCAATGCTAAGTCACTATGAAGCTTATTTAGTAATTTCTTCTTTCTCCAAAACAACAGCATATATAGTCTTAGCTACTACATGACACTACTTACAGTCCATTTTGAAACAGTTCTTAAGGTGTGTTGAAGAACAAGGGTATAAAGAAGGATGACGACTTGGAAGAGAAAGTTTGGAATGATATGTAACATGAGCATTGTTGTTCACTTTACAATGACATTTCTAAATCATTGGGAATATGCTCACTAATGGTAGGAAGCATGTCATGTGTTTATTTGTATCTTCCATAGTATCTCACACAGAGTCAGTAGTCACTCAGTCGATGTTAGTCACTCATTTGATGTAGCTTTTGCTTTCACGTCTCTCCTCAGAAAAAAAGACATGAATAGAAATTTATTGGAGTGCATTTGTTGTGTCTTCTATAGACTGGTAAGTTACAGAGTAGGCCATGTCTTAGGTTAAGAGACCCTCTAGAAGGGCTAGGAGTGTAGCTCAAGTTGTAGAGCACCTGCTGGCAAGTGCTAGGCCCTCAATTCAAGCCCCAGTACCATAAAAAAAGGCCCACTTTTCAAAAAAGTCTCAGATTCAGTCACTTCCCAGACCAAGTCCTGATTTACTCTGTGATCTTAGAAGCTTTCCATATTTTGCCACTCACCTTGCTTCTCCATGCCTTTTCCCTGTGCATGGAACTACCTGTTAGGCAATTCTGTTGACTTTTAAGCCTAATTTTTATCCCATTCCTGTGAGTCTTCCAAAACCATAGACACATCTTTTTCTACCTCGCCGTTGGTACATCTGTGGCAATGGACCTCAACTCTAGCTGCACATTAGACACATAACTTTGTAAAATATTCACACTAAAAACATAACTTGCTTAGGGACCAGACTCCCTAAGCAAGTTTGATTCAATTGGTTTGGAGGGTTGCCAAGGATTCGATGTTTTAAAAATTCTCTTGGGTATCAGTTAAAATTGAGACCACTCCACTTTCTGTTTTGTATTGTGCTCAGCTCAGAAGTTGCTTTGCCTTTCTCCTCAAATTCAGGCCACAATCCTGGCTTGAAGTTTAACTATTACACATTAATATATGGAAGAGTAGATATTTACAAAAAGGAAGCAGACAGGGATATCAACCAAAATAAAATCAAATAAATTACACAAATACAGTGCACAGAGGTGGTATATTCTGCCCTACTTTTATCAACATATGAAGATAACTAGATCCTCAGCTATTTAAAACTTTCAAAGCTAGGGATTCCCCAGATGAATTTAAGAACTTCTTAGTTAATATATGAATTATAAATTGGTATGAAATGGAAAGCTCTGGTAGAACAATATCTTAAGTTTCTCCATCAGTGTTTTTTCTTCCTAAGCATTCCTGCCAACCTCTAATGTTGGAAAAATGAAGGAGTCAAGTGATGACGATTTGCTTTGAGGAGAAGATGCATTGAGCAGAATTTTGAGCATTCCCACTCAAATGTGCTGCCCAGAAATGTTGCCAGCAATCGTGTGGAACTGAGTTTGCTGCCTACTCTGCACCGTTTCCAGGATTTTAGATGTTAATTGCCATCTAGTACAATAGCATTGGATATTTCTCAGCCCAATACTGTAGCTTGCATAACACATAAAATATCTGGGATATATGTGAATGGTGAGTAAATGTATGTGTGGAGTGAGTTTTGTTAAAATAAAATGATTCACATTAGGACAGAGTACCCTCCTTTACGCATTTGAAATTGTTCTATTTAATTGTATTCTGCATGACTGGGACCCTAATATTTCTGTCAGTATTCAATGGAAATGATAAGGGCATAAAATCTAACATGTCTAACATCTAATTTATCAGGAAAAATTAGCTGGTACAAAATATATAATTTGCTTATAAAATGTGTTTTTGAACCATTTAAAGAATGAGTATTGTATCTGCCAATTTCACTGGCTAGGCATTTATGGGTGTACAGGGGACTTTGAGAACAATCACAAAAGAACTTGTAACTAACTGAAGGCTGAGCCTTGGAAGGGTACTATGAACTATGGGCCTAAAATTGATGAAACTATTTCATCCTCTCAGAAACATTTTCTGTGATCCAAGAACAGACATTTTTCTATTCTGTTCTATCTTCCTTGTTTTTTGTTTCTTATTTGAAATTTTAATAGAATTTGCTAGGTTTAGGTTTTGTTACATTTCTGAGGATTCAGAGCCGTGTAATTGAAAAATCAAAAAGATTTGACAAATCGGGAAGGCAGAGTGAGAGACAGAATACACAGAAGTGTAATACTTCAGAGACCCCCAACCTTGCTGCTTTTTTTTTTAATTTGTAGAACCATTATGTGAGTTTATTTTCTTTGTTCTCTTTTCCCATTAACTAAGCATGTCAAAGTTGACCCAGCAGCACTTAAAAGCTCTTTAGAGACGAAGTGGAAAGCAGTGACACAGTAACACCATATACTTTTAAGCATGGACTCTTGTTCTTTCAGAACTGTTATTAATATTGGATAAATGCCCAGGTAACATATCTTCACCACCCCCCACCAGAACAGAACAAAGGACTCCCTTTCTATCTTAACAATTAACAGAAAAGATCAATAAAATAGGGAGTTGTCAAAACATGATGGCCCCTGCTGCCATGGCAAGGACAAGGAAAAATCTAGACAGTAAACAGCAAGCAGAAGCTAACTTTGTGACAATTAGTGACAAACAGGGACTTGAAGATTTCAAGCTACTAATGAATTGACAAAAGAAGTAAGAGGGGATCTTGAGGGGGAAAGGAAGAAATCTCTTTTTCCATTTTGTTCTACCAAAAGACTGATAGGTTGGTCAACTGAGGTTGCTTTGGGGAGAGCAAATTTTAATGATGCAGAGCATACTGATTCCTTGAGACGTCCTGTTTTGAAAAGCACTATGATGAAATTATTAACATATTCATAGGACAAACACTACATTAAGAAGCATGTCATAGTTATGCTTTCACGTCTAAAACAACCTAAAAGAGGTAGAAGTATCTCATGAAGCAATAATGTGGGTCCCACTCTCACTCAGCCTCTGAGTCTCAGTAGCTTTCTGATTCAAAGATTCTCCTGACTCCTTCCCTATAGGGAACTGACCCACATGCTGTGCTATGATTACTCTAGCACACAGCAGCTCCAGCTTGAAATATCCAGTCTTTCCTTTTCATCCAAATACTGCCCATCATTTCAAAGCCAGCTTCTGTTGTTAATTCCTCTGAAAATTTGTGATATATAATGGTTCTTCATTATATTCACCCTTTCTATATTGCTATACTGTCTCATGTCTTACTGACACAAAAGGGAGTAAGCTAGAAGAGAGACAGGACCCTATATTGCACATTATATGATGCAGCAGAGAGGTGCCATTAGTAGCTATACAATTGCTGAACAAATGACCTAGAACCTTGCCAGAGGGAATACTTAACTAAATCAAATTACATGTTTGTGTGTTTCCCTAGCATACATCTGGTATTTCTTGGGTTTTCAATCAATATTTGTACCCTACATATAATCAGAGATCCTGAATTTGGTTTTAAAATAAAAAGGCAAACCAAACAAGCTACTTCACAGGTATGTTTAGAGTTCAGCCTTATTGTTTACAACCATGCGACAATAGAAAAGGATAACTATTTAAAATAATGACTCAATGGTCAGATTTTCCAAGCTCTAGAAAATCCTACTCTTGATCCTTCTTGCTACCCAGTAAATTACTGTTGTACTTAGAGCCTTTCATCCACTATCACATTTCTCAAATGCACAAATAGACATCAAAAGGTTAACTTCATTACCAAAAAAGATGATGTGGAACATGTCTTAAGATGTTTGGTCAAAGCCTCGATGTATTGAATTTTCTCTTACAACAGTAGCCCAGAATGCACTTGGTTTGCAGGCTGGCTTATGGGAAAGTCAGGGGCTAAGCCCTCTTCCAAATTCACAAAAAATAAAACACTCTTCTGTTTGAAAAAAAAATAAAGACCAGAGATAACCTGGAAACATTCCCCTCATAATTTCCCATTGCAGGGGAGAAGACTGGAAATTTTCTTCCCTTTATGGACATATGTCTATGAAATAAATGTTCCCCACTATCCATCCTCTGCCTCCCTGCAGGGGGTTCTCCTAGTTCTTGTTCTGCCTTATAAGGCCTATGTCTTGGCTACTCTAACCAACCTGTACCAGCCCTGATGCTGTTGGTATACACTCACTGCTTAACTGCACACACTGTTGCTTCTGCCCTAGCAAACAGCCACAAGACCTAATTACCCAATCCAGTGGCCCCTTCTCGGTCCTTTCACTCTCTGACTTCTCACCTCCAAAACTCTGAACACTTCCCAGGTGTTGTAGGGATGAAGTTATACACTATGGTTTGGAACACTGTATTTCTTAGGTAAATATCATTTCTAATTGTAAAAAGAGTTCCCTTAGCATACAGGTCTCCTTTACTTGAGGCATTTCTAAAAATAAGCAGTCATGCAAGAATTACTTTCTACTGATTCAGTGCCAGGACAGGAGCTTTGCAGTGGAAATAGAATACAACGTGGATTTGAATTCCAATTCTGACATCTATTAGTTATGTGACTTTGATTTCTCATCATTTTAGTAATTTCATTTATAAATTGGGAATCAACAGTGGGCAACATGTATTGAGTTTTTAATCCTAATCTTAAGGTCTTCATGTTCATTATCTTATTTAATCTTACCACAACTCCATGAGGCAAGATCTATTTTATTCCTACTTTGAAGATTTAAAAATGGAGACTTAATTAAGAAACTTGCCCAAAGTCACAGAGTTTGGAATCCAATCTAGTAAAAACATGTATTAGACTCAGGTTTATGTAACTACAAAGTAAAAGCTCCTAATTTGCCTCCCTTACTTACTCTTGGTATATGCAGAGACTTCCCAGAGGACTTTATGTACACTATGAAGTTCTTAATAATAGCTGTCATAATCACCACCATCACTATAAACAAAAGCGACATTCTAACTTGGTGGCAGTTCTAATCTTTTCCTGTTTGATTTGTTATCATGGTATTACTAAAAAGAGATTCTCTTTTTCTCTGAATACTTTATAGTAGAATTGAATATAATAATTATTAGATAAATTGGCATGGTGTTATTCATGCACTAGAAGGGAATATTGTCATGTTTACTTGTAAGCTAGGTGCACAAAGGAAAAACATTGAGAAATTTACTGCATAGAAATGGAACAGGCCAGGCTCTGGTGTCTCATGTCTGTAATCCTAGCTACTCAGGAGACAGATATCAGAAGGATCCCAGTTCGAAACTAGCACAGGAAAATAGTTCATGAGACCCTATCTCAGAAATACCTAACACACAATAAAAGTGTACCCAAGTGGTAGAGTAACTACTGAGTTAAAAGAAAAAACAAACAGAATTTGCATAGCAAAAGTAAATACTACAAAGAAAGAAAAAGACAAATACCAAACTGAGAAAATATCTGTCACAAACAAAGATTATTCTGGCACTAAGACAGCCACATTAACCAATGAGATAGGATACAGTGCTCAGAAATAAACCCTAACATCTATGATCAAATGCTTTTTGACAAGGATGTCAAGACCATTTAATAAGGAAAGACATTCTTTTCCACAAAGAGTGCTAGGAAAACTGCATTATCTACATACAAAAGAATGTAATTGGACCCTGCTCTTAGATCATAATATATAAAAATTAACTCAAAATGGATTAAATATCTAAGTAAAACAACAAAATTCTTAGATTAAAAACAGGGGGGAAGCTTCATGATAAAGGATTTGGTAAGAAGATGGCAGATTACAGACACATACCATATTTCTGTATCTTCATAGCTAGGAAAAAAAAATCTCAGGTACATAGCTACAAGGAAAGGTGTACAAGTTAGTAAGGCAGGAGAGGGCACCAGAAGAGACTAGACAGATGGAGGCTGGAGAAAAATTTTAAATACTGAACTTTAGACCTGGAAAAGAAACAAAGAGAAAATATTGCTTGCTGGAGCCCAGACCTCCCTAGCAGAAACTAGACTAGATCAGTTCCATTCCTCAACTTTCACCCCAGTTTGTTCATATTTTTGTTTGTTCCTTTGGATGGTTGGTTGGTTGATTGATTTGTTTGTTTTGCTTCTGGAAAGAGCTATCTGCAAACCACTCTGCAAACAAAACAACTTTGTGGAAGGATAAGCAAAGGCTGACAAGTTTTGACCTGGCTACCAGATAGAAGCCAACCAGTGACTTTGTCTCCTTATCGAGGATCAAAAGTAGGCAGAAGAATGAGGAAATTGGAGGACTTCCCTTAAACTGGTTATATCCCTAAAAGACCTGTCCAACCAGCTTGTAGATTTACAAAAGACTTTCAGCAAAGTGGGCCAACCAAAGGCCCCCACACCTGGCTCTGGTCCAGTGGTTGAGTGAAGACACTCAGTGACTGGGTCTCCAGACCAAGACTAAAGGTGGACATGGGAGTGAACAAGCCAGCTGGCTACAGCCTAACCTAGCAGGTGTATGTATGTACATGTAAATGACAAGAGCTATTCACCGTTCACTTTGCAACATTTAACTGGAAGCCTAGGAGGAAAAGGGAAAAGTTTGCTGGGAACAAGCTGGAGCTGCTCTGTTTCAGGTTAAGTCACAAGTTTTGAGAGTGGGCACATATTTGGCAGAGTGCTCTCTGACCTATTATTAATTGTGCTCGGGGACACTTTCACCCACCCCTAACTGCTGCCTCACACATGCAGAACTGCCTCCACTCCCACAGAACTCAGGCAGAACAATCCAATCCCTGGCAATTGTTGCTAGTCCACAGGAGCTTCCTTGCCACACTCTAGCAACTGTCCCTGATCCAGACCCTTAACTCACCGGGGAACACCACACCCAGGCTATACCTGGACAATTCAGGACCCACAGGGGATATGTGAGTGAATGCAACAAGAGAATGACAAAATGCTGAGAACCAGAGATTGGAGGAGAGCATCCACTGTACCGATAGAGTCCAGTAAGCATTCACTTATCTCCTCAATAAGGAAAAAATTACTGATTTGGTATTTTCTATTTATCTTTTGCAATTTTTTTCTAGGGTGGCTTATTCTACTGCCTTTTAAAGTTTTTCTAGCCCTTTGCAATGCTTGACTATAGCATCCTTCTCCATAATAATTAAACTATATTCCTGCATACTGCTATTTTGTTTACCTTCAGGTCAGACACTTCACCCCTATCTTCCTTCTTCCTTACTTCTTCTCTCACCCTCTCCTTATTTTTACTACTTAATTTGTAACTCCTACACATTTTTTTTTCTGACTACCTAGTATACCGTATAAGAATGGTAGTCCCTTGTTGGTATAGGTGATGTCACCAATGGTTTTTTATTTAATGTAAATATATGGTTTGGCATTGAATTAGTGGATATGTTATTGCTGAGTTATATCCCAAGGTCAGTAGTGAGAAACAATGCATCAACCATGGCATTACTTAGTCCAGCTATAACACAGAGAATAATTCAACTGAAAGATACTAGGTGATTAAAAGCTCCAACCAATGACTTTACTTAAGATGAGTAAATCTCAACACAGAAACACAAGAAATATGAAAAATCAAGGCACATCAAAAAGTCACACAACAAAGTATCTGCATGATAGTGAGGTGGATGAAATCTCAAATATTGAACTCAAAAGAATGATAAGAATGATCAGTGATGCAAAAGGAGACATGTATAAATACCTTAACGAAATCAAAGAAAATACAAATAAACATCTAAATGAACTCAAAGAGGATAAAAAAAACTCAGGTAAGTGAAACAAGGAAAACAATGCAAGACATGAAAGGGAAATTCAATAAATATATAGAAATCCTGAAAAAATCAAATTGAAATTCTGGAAATGAAAAAGCTGTGTGAGAAATTCAGTTGAAAGACTCTCTAGTAGACAGCATCAAGTGTGAGTCAGAAGACAGGATCAAGAGATTGAAGACAAGGTAGATACAATAGAAAAATCAGGTGAAGATACAGAAAAAAAAAAGAATGAAGAAGTATGAACAGACTATGCAAAAATTCAGGGATGTCATTAAAATACCAAGCCTATGATTTATGGGCATAGAAGAAGTGAAAGCTAAAGGCATAGGAAACATAAACAATAAAGTAATAGCGGAAAGCTTCCCAAATCTTGAGAAAGAGATATCCATCCAGATATAGGAGGCCTTTAGAACTCAAAACAGATAAGAGCAGAATAGAACCCCTCCACATCGTATAAAGTTAAAACATTAAGTATAGAGAACAGGGGAAGAATATTGAAAGTTGCAAGGGAAAAGCACCAAGTCAAGTCACCTATGAAGGCAAGCCCATCAGAATAACAGCAGACTTCTCAACAAAAACCTTGAAAGTAAGGAGGGCATAGAACCTTGTGTTGTGTTCCAAGCTCTGAAAGAAAATCACCATCAACCTAGATTACTCTACTCAGCAAATCTATCATTCACAATTGAAGAAGAAATAAAAACTTTCCATGATAAAAACCAAAGCAATTTATGACTACTAAACCAGGACTGCAGAAGATACTCAAAGGAATTCTACACACAAAAGCAGGATATAAATGCAAAAATAAAAATATTAGAAAAAATAAATGTCACCAAACTTGTAGATAAAAAACAAAGAAAGAGTAGGAAAGAATCAAACACTACAAAAAAGAACCAAGTGGCAGAATTACTACACAACATTCAACAATAATAACTCTGAATGTTAATTGTCTCAATTTTCCAATCAAAAGACAGACAGGTGAACTGGATTTAAAAATAACATTTGTTGCCTGTAGGAGACACCTCACTGACAAAGACAAACATAAACTTATAGTGAAAGGAAATTTTAAAAATGTTCCAAGCAAATGTAGCCTGAAAGCAAGCAGGAGAAACCATACTCATATGTGACAAAACAAACTTCAAACCAAAATTAGTCGGAAGAGACAAAGAAGGTCATTTTATGTGATAAAGGAAACAATCCATCAGTAGGATTTAAACTATTAAAAACATACATATGCTTAATATCACCATACCAATTTCATACAGGAAACTCTATGAGACATAAAAGCTCAGAAAGACCCCAACACAATAATAGTGAAAGACATTAATACCCCACCCTCACCAATAGATAGGTCATCCAGACAAGAACTCAACAAGGAAACCTCACAAGAATTGATCAAATGGACTGAAAAGACATCTACAGAATATTTCACTCAACAGTTGCAGGATATACATTCTTCTAAGTAGCCTGTGGAACCTTCTCCAAAATAGATCAAATTTAGGACATAAAGCAAGTTTTAACAAATACAAGAAAATTGAAATAACTTCATATTTTATCAGACCACAAGGAATAAAACTAGAAATCAATAACAAAAGAAAGTACAGAAAATATTCTAACACATGGAAACTGAACAATTCACTTTTAAGTGATTAGTATGTCATTAAGAAATAAGGTAGGAAAATTTTTTAAAATCCCTAAATGCAAATAGGATACAGCAAAGATAGTACTAAGAGGGAAATTTATAGCATGAGTGCCTACATTAAAAAATCAGAGAAATTTCAAATAAATAACTAAACAATAGATCTCATGCTCTTAGAAAAATAAGAAAAGCCAGACCTCAAAGCAGTAGACAGGGAGAAAAAATAAAGATTAGGGCAGAAATTAATGAAATGGTGATTAAAAGATCAACACAAAGAAATGATGAAATAACAAGTTGATTCTTTTAAAGAATAAAAAACTGACAAGTCTTTAGTCAAACTAACCAAAAAGCAAAGAAGAGGTCAATTAGACATGAAAAAGGGTACACAACAACAAATACCAAGGAAATTAGAAAAACCTTTGAAAACATATTTTCTAATCAACTGGAAAATCTAAAAGATGTAGATACATTTTTAGATGTATATGACCTACCAGAATTGGGCCAAGAGGATATAAATCTATAACAAGTGATGAAATTGAAACAGTAATAAAGAGTCTCCCAACAAAGAAAAGCCCAGTACCTGGTGGATTCACTGCTAAATTCTACTAGACCTTTAAGGAAGAACTAATACCAATGTTCTTCAAAATATGCAATATTCTTCAAAAGGGAAGGAACACTACAAAGCTCATTCTATGAAGTCAGTATTATTCTGATACCAAAACAGGATAAGGACACACACACACACAAAAGAAAATTATAGACCAATTTCCCTGATGAACATAGACACAAAAATTCTCAACAAAATACACACAAATCAAATTCAACAACACATTAAAAAGATCACATACCATGATCAAGTTGGTTTCATTCCAGCGATGCAGTGTTCAACATATGCAAAGCAATTAACATAATGTAGCAAATAAATAGAAGACAGAAATCACATAATCATCTCAATAGATGCAGAAAATAACCTTTGACAAAATTCAACATCTCTTCATAACAAAATCCTTAAGATGATCTATCTGGCTGTAACAAAACCATGTTACTTTAGCCTTTTACCCTCGCATAAAATTTGGATTAGTATAGTAACTTAAAATGTATTCTATTTTCACCACTTGCTGTGGTAGAAATCACCTGTAGTTAGTCCCTATCTATTTGAGATGTAGAGACAGGGCAAGAGACCTGCTTAGACACCAAAGATTGTTAGAGAAATGCAGGTAGACAGCACTGCTACACTGGTAAATGCAAGGGTTTCTATGGCAGGAGCAAACTTGGCAGCTTAACATTTGAAAGGCAACTAGATGGATGCTCTGGGACAGAAGACTAAACCAACAGTTTTAAATAAATTTTGATAAACAACAACAACAAAAAATCCTTAAGAAACTAAAACAAAAGGTACATAATCCAGTATAGTAAAGGCTATGCACAATAAGCCTATAGCCAATATTGTCCTAAATGAGGAAAAACTGACACCATTTCCTCTGAAGTCAGGAATGAGAAAAGGGTGTTCACTTTCCCCATTTGTATTCAATATAGTGCTAGAATTTTATTGCTAGAGCAATAAGGCAATAGAAATAAAGAAAAAGGGTACAAATAGGAAAGGAAGAAGTCAAATTATCCCTATTTGTAGAAGATATGATCCTATACTTAAAGAACATTAAAGACTCCACCAAGAAATTCTTAGATCTGGTAAATATTTTGAGAATTTTTTTCACAGTTCTGCAGGCTGGGAAGTTCAAGAAATAGGCCAGGGCAGGTAAGGGCCTTTTTGCTGAGTCCTCAAATGGCAGAAGAGCAGAAGAGGTTGAATATGCTTTGGCAAGTACTTTTTATGAGGGAACAAATTCATTCCTGAGGCAATGCTCTCATAATCTAAATACTTCCCATTAGGCCCCAACTGGTTTACTGGGGATTGAGTTTCCAACACATGAATTTTGGGGAACATTGGCAAACCTTAGCAGTATATATAAGAAAGGAAAGAAAGAAAAGAAGAAAGAAGGAAAGAAAGAAAAAAAAATAAAATGAAAAAAGAAAAGAAATGAAAGCAAGGACTCAAACACATACCTGTACATATGTTCAAAGCACCATTATGCACAATAGCTAAAACACAGACGTAACCCAAGCATCCATTGATAGGTGAATGGATACGTAAAATGGAATATTACCCAGCATTGAAAAGGAAGGAAATTCTGACACATGCATAAACCTTGATGACACTGTGCTAAGTGAAATAAGCAGACACAAAGGGGCAAACATTATGTGGTTGTATTTATATGGCACCCCTAGAATAGCCTCTTCATAGGGACACAAAGTAAAATGTGTCCCTCTGGTTTCCAGAGAGAGGAGTAATTATTGTTAAATTTCATGTTATTTATATTTTTCCATAATAAAAACCAAAATATTATTATTGCTCACACATAAAAAGTCTCTAAAACTTGAGAAGAAAAAAACATTGATTCAATTTACACATTAAAAGATTTAACAAGTCTGGAAAGAGTAGCATAAGGGGGCACTACTTGTTATATCAAAAAATCAGAAGCAACCAAAAAAATCTATTAAAAGTTGAATAAGGGACTAGGGGCATGGCTCAAGTGGTAGAACACCTGCCTTCAAGCATGAGGCCCTTTGTTCAATCCCCATGGAATAAGCCATGGAAAGCTATGTAGCTATAAAAAAAGAAATTTGGGATATCTCTATGGACTACTAGGGAACTATCTCCAGGATATATTCAGCAAAACAAAAGTCAAATACTAGAAACAAAGTTAAAAAAGTGAATAGGATGATACTTTTTAATCTCATAAAGGATATAATACCATACAACTTTTATATTTAAAACAAAACAATGAAATAATGAATCTGAAATCAAATAAGAATTGTTTGCTATGGTAGGGGAAAAAACAAGAAGGAACAGGTTCAAAACCCAGACCTCCCACCATATTAATAGAGCTGTATTTTAAATTCAGGTTCAGTGAATGCATACAATTTCGGGACTTTGATATTCTTTAACTTACTTGCCTAAATTATGATGCATTCAATTGCATAGTTAATATACATAATACACATTGTCTTCTTTGTATATGGGATATTGGATCATGTTATCATGGTTGCTTACTTACACATTGGTTACTCGTTGCTTTTCCATTTTGCAGTGTATATTATTTCTCAAATATCAGTGCTTAAAGCACCCATAATTGTGCTAAAGTGCATCTGAAAATTAAGGCATCTGGGAAACATCCCAGTGAAAGCTCAAAACTCCCTTTTGTATAAGAAAATTAGCAATCTCTACAGTCCAATAAGCATGGCTAAGGATACCTCTGATGCTGAAACTCAAAGTACTTAAAACCTGTGCCATCAACTAATTGAATATGGTAATTGTAGGAAAAAAGTAAAGAATATATGAGAGTCATAGAAATTGAGGTTATTTTCAGTAGTGCAAAATAATATAATAGACAGAGAAAGCTGGTCCCCTGAAAATGATTTTGCTACAGATGCAATTAGAAAATATATAGAACATGCCATTTGGAAAAACTATATTAGAATTATGGTTAAATTCCATAATCATTCCTAACCATACAGAAACAATAAAGCAAAGTGAAACTGCCTAAGATCATTATAAATATTCATTAAAATTATGACTAGTTCATATATTTAGAAAAAAATTCTGTAATTTCCATTTTTAATAAGACATTTCCTTTTATTCTCATTTGTTTAGCTATACTTTCATGGCGCTTATTAGAGCTTTTTGTTTTAAAGGACAGAACATTTTACATAATTTTTCACTATATAAAAATGTGGTTCAAAGTGTTTATAATGAAAAAACACAAAAGAATACTTTTTTGGCTTGTTAAACATCTCTATTCTCATTAGAGCTAACTGGAGGTATTATTTTCCAGAAAGCATTTGAAAGAAATCTTTGATGTTGCAAATGTTCATGCATTTTGGTTTAAAATGATAAAAGTAATTTTGGAAGTAGAAAGGAAACACTAGTTTTCATATTCTTATACAATTTTTTTGTGGTGCTGGGGATTGAACCCAGGGCTCATCATGTTAATCAAATGCTCTGTCACTGAGCTACACTCCCAGCCTCATGTTCTTTTATAAATGATAAATGAATTATATGTTATTTGGTATCATCTTATGTCAATCAAATTCCTGAATATCCATGAAGCCAATATTTAAAAACTTAAAATTATTTAATCTCTTCTAAACAAGAAATACTACATAAATTCTGTAGGTTATAAGACAATATTTTTATTTAGAAATCAGATTTCTCAGTACTCTTTAAGCTGTGGCATTGCAGAAAATTTGAGGTATATTAAGTGGTAATTCAGCTTTAATTATTTTTTGTGGGACTTGGGTTTTGAACTCAGGGCTTCACAACTGCAAAGCAGGCACGCTTGAGTCATACCTCCAGTTCCCACCTTTAATTATTGAACTTCATCATGAAGACCAAGTTGGAGTTTTCGCCTGGATATAGGAGAGAGAAATTCAGGCTGAAGTTCTGTAAAGCACATGCTTACAGAAGAGTTAGAACTTTGTTTTGGCTGAAATGTGGGGCTTGTTAGATAGAATGGGAAAAATGAGAGTGGACAGGCAGGTTATTGACACATTTTTAAGTATTTACTACTTACTAATGAAATGGATTTTGTGCTCTTGGAGTTTTCCTTTCTTTCTTTTTAGAAGAGGTGTTGTATAGTCATTGTTTTCCTCAGAGTTTACTTGAACAAAGAGTATTAACAAAATTAGAGTGAGGGAGGCTTCAGATAGGAATATTGGGAGATTTTAATAACAAGAATAATGGTTGAATGATCTACTGATCGGTTGGTTATCTTATTCACCAATTCATTCAATAAACATCATAGCACCTATTATGTGTCAGGTGTCTGCCAGCTGGTGGAGATACAAAGGGGAATAAAATAGCAACTTTTGGACTCTAATGAGTGGAACTCTTTATAAGAACTTATACTTGCTTTAAAGCAAACTTCAAAAGTCACTTCTTGTAATCACATTCTCCCAGTTGGAATTCATTGTTACTTATTTCATGTTTCCAAAATAAAATAAGAACTTGGTTATGTAACTGTTACAGTAGGTTTTACATTGTATTTGAGTATGTTTGTCTTGTGAAGTTGATCTCCAGGATGGAAAGAATCATGACATACTATTATTGCACTTCTCTAACACAGAAAAATTGCTTAAGGTTCTTCACCAATCACTTCCCTGTCTGGGTCCCTAATTAGTCAGCTTCCATTTTACACTATATAATAAAAATTTATATTAAAGTCTTAATCATATTGCTGTCCTTCACCTTTTTAAGTTTGTAATATTTTTGTAGGTATTTAAAATTATTTATTTATAAACTACAAGTTTTGAGGACTACAAACATGAATGTATACAAATGTTTTAAGGTCAAGGGAAAGATGGCTATATTGACTTAGCCTAAGATAAAAAGATTTTTACAACAGTAATAATTGCTTGTTTAATAAATTATTACTAATGTTGAGTTTTGATATAATAAAAACATCAGGAAGATATTTTGGTTTTGGTGACAATTATACTTTAAAAGTCACTGTAATTTTTCTGTTATTATGATGGCAAAAGCTATGACTGGTGGTTTACAAAGTTCTGTCCCATAATTTTCTGAGTTAATTGTTCTCAGTCTGCATCAGACTGTTACTCTAGTGTTCTTGAGCCGTGGATGGAATAATGAATGACTAGCAGGGAGAACTGCTAATTTTAAAACAAGAAAAGATAGGAAACAATAATTTGAGAGAAGCAGGATGATTGCATCAGGAAATAGGGGCTCTGGATACACTTGATTTAGTCAGGTCTCTGTCCCTGTCTTTGTTATCTAGTTGGAATGAAGGCAGCCAAGATATTTCTCCCAAATTATTGTCTGTCTGGTTATGCATCTTCTAATAAATCTGTTTAAAATCATATGATCTCAACATAGCTGGAAAAATATTCGAAGCTTTTACCTTAGAGTTTCAGAATCAAGATTATTTATTAAATTTATTATTTATAGCAACACAGTAGTTCCTAAGGACATTAATGTCAAAAAGATTAATAATACAAAATAGTGACTACTTATTTTGAAAGCTAATAGTGTACTTTTATTGGTGTACTAAATACATGTAATAAAATTTGTGCCTTTGGCTTGCAAAATTTAAAGCAAATAAATCATATCAAAATTACACAAAATGGAAGAGGAACAGTGATCAGATTTGAAAGAGGCTAAATGTTTGTGTGCTACATGTGGAAATGGGGTGAGGAAGAAACAGGAGCAGAATAATAGTCACAACTTTGAAAATAAAAATTTCAAGGTGGGATTATTTTTGTAAGATGACTTAGGTTGGGATTCCCTGAAGTTGACTCTGAGATGAAGATTCTCAAGTAAGTGATTTGTTATGGAAGTTTTCTCAGGAGAAAGCAAAACTGGTAAGAGATAAAGAAGGAAGGCAAGGCTGCAGTATCAGGTAAAGTCCTTTTGAGGGATTTACAAATCTCTCAAAGAAAGTCTTAGCTAAGAGCAATGGGAGGTGAAAGCTTGCTTCAGGTGGGAAAGGGATGCTCAGAAAGGATTAAAAAAGATCTGGTAGGATCTGGGCAGAGTGCTGACTATGTCTGTTGCACAATGTTTCAGGGACAGGCTTTCTTTGTGAAGCATTTCAAAGAAAAGATAGACCCTCTTGTATTAGCCAGTTAAAAATGAAGAAATGGTTTCAATGTTGCAAGGTCTAGCTTTTAGGCCACTGGATTAAGCTTTGGAGTTACAAAAATGACAATTGGAGCCTACAGACTATGCAATTTATGGCTGTTCAGGGGCAGAAAAAGGTAAGGTTTGAATAAGGAAATGGTATTATTTGCATTGAAATACACAAAAGAGACATGAACGGATTATATTAATTAGAAACTGCATTAGGTAACTACATTCACAGATTGACTGAAAGGCTTAGAAGATGAATAAATTAATGAAAGTTTAGAAAAAGGACGGACCTTTCTGCGATTTGTGTTTTATATAAATCTGTATGAGCCACAGATTAAAATTTTAAGGAGTGAAAGATTTGAGAATGGCTGTGCATTGTCTCTGTGGAAAAGCTCGGTAAAGAGAAAATCATGTGGTATTTTCAGCCGTGTAGATGTATTGACATCTGGCTAGATCTGTGCATGAGTTACTTAATACTAGGTCATGGAAGGCAAAACACTATTGCAAATTATAGGCTTGTTATTTTTTCCATGTCATATACACAAAGAAGGGATATGGACTCAGGGAGAAACAGTTATGAAAGCACCTTAAGGAGACTTCTTTTTAGGGATTACATATGTCTATTCTGCATAAAGTAATACAGGAGTAACAATAGCAGATGAAGTGATTGCTGTGTCTTGACTTATTACTTTGGAAGAATACTTGAAAATTTATCTTAGACTGGCATTGTATTATCACTGCCTCTAAATTATCTTGTGCTATGTGATTGAGCAATGCAGGCAAATTTCTGTAATTTAAGTGTGTTATTCCAATTTTAATATGATTTTTATGTCAGAGCTTTCTGGGTAAGAAGTCTTTTAAAACTATTTATTACATGAACTCTGGTTTTGCTTTTGGAATACATCATCTCATTAATTAAGAGGTTGAAGTCTCATTACTTCCTATCTGTCTTCACTGGATTATGTAAGCAGCAACCCTGTCATTACCAAATCATATGCTATTTTTATTTTTCTAAAGGTCTGGAGCTCACAGCCATCGTTTAACTGGAACATTGCAGAAAAGAAAAAGCAATTTAGAGCATTCTGTTCTTAGTTATGTGTTTAATAAATCTATTCTGCAAATAGTATTTGTATCAATTTATTTTTCTTGGTTTTGGTCATAGTTCAGTAGCATTCTAGAGAAAGTATTGCATGATAGCTAATGTGATGTGAAAGACCTGTTCCTTACATTGCCAAATTTATCAGCAAAGGAAACAAAAACATTACCCTCAGAAATCCATTATAATTTCACATAACATAGGTTATTTGTGATAGGAGCATAACTTTTAGCTTCTGATCATTAGCTTTCGTAACCATTAGCTTAGTTAATGGAAAATAAAATATTTATAACAGTGAAAATACGAGCAGCTAGAAAGTCAAAACCACATATTTTTCTGAATCATGGGCTGTCACTTCCAACAGCCCCAAATCACTATAGTATCAATATAGCCCTTTAACAATGTTACGGATGAAGAGTGAATTCAGTGTGATAAGGAACTTAGAGTTTCAATTGCAATCTCCTATGTGAACTTTAAAAATTCCAAAGCAGATTTCATAAATGGAATTCCATTTTCCTTAACCAAAATTTTTTTAGACACTGACCCTCATGTAGTATTACCTATGTATTTCATTGCTATTTATTTTTACTCATAAAATTTCTCTTAGGCTAAATCATCCATTTTATACCTTATAATCTATGAAAATTATAGATTGAATATATAAATAAATTATTGCTTGTTTACAGTAAAGTTGAAATTTACCCTTAAAATCATTTTCTTATAGTGTCACATAGCTAAAATAGAGCTTTGAACTTCAACTCTGCCCCTGATTATGTGATTATGTGATTAGATCTTAGGCAAGTTATAAACCCGCTGTCTAAGCTTCAGCTTATCCCCCTGTAAATCAAGAATAATAATACATAAACTATTATTTTGAGAATTAAATCAAATAATGTATATAATTTGCCAAATAGAGCATAGCATATTTACCAAGCATATTACTGTTGTTTACCATTGTTACTTCCTGTCTGTAGTGTTTTGGAAAATAGCATGATTAATCAATTGACTGGAAGAGACATGACCTAAAAACATGTAGAAATCACTGATATTGGTCATGAAAGTGTCCATGATGGCTGGCGTGACTGGCTTTAATATGTACACTCTGGTGCTTTTCAGGGTTATTAAAATAAGGCTTAAAGTAGTTATCAATGTATTTATATTGGCCAACTTTAATTTGCCCAAAGACTGCATATGTAGCAAGCTAAAATTCTGAAGTGTTAGCTACAGTTGCTTTCCTTCCTCTGCTTCCTTGCATTAGTTACATGTTCCTGACCATTTAGGTAACAGCACCTCGCAGGCCAGGAGCAGGACAGATACTGCTGAGAATTAAGAACTCATTGCTGGGGCCAGGGGCATGGCTTAAGTGGTAGGGCACCTGTCTAGCAAGCACAGGTCCTGCATTCAACCCCCAGTGCCTTAAAAAAAGAAAGAAAAAGAAAAGAATTCATTAGCCAGTTTTGAGCTTTCATATTAGGATTTTTAATGTCTAGGGTAAAAACACTATCTTGAAATCATAGATTTTAGAAGACTTAATATTTTGAGAGATAAAAAACTTGCTGAGTGTCTCAGAGAACAGAAAACCATCGAAGACTCAGTTTATACCAGAAATGTGTAGGGAAGAATGCATGGATAGAATGACAAGTCTCAAAGAGATGAAACTTTGCCAGCATACAGAGAGAATTAAATAGTATCAGGAGTGGCTTTGTGATTGGATAAGGAAGCTGACTACATTGACTAAAGAAAGCAATCACAGTGACAGCACAGTCATAAGATGCTTAAAAGCAAGAAGAATGGATTATATTTCTGCAGAGAACAGTGAAGTCAGAGAATGGCACTTGGACCAGAGCCCTACTCCTGAGGACAAAACAATTTAAGGGAACTTAGACCACCTCTATGGAGAAGAAAGTGAGGAAAAAGAGAATTATGTTACCCCAAAGTTACAGAGTTTTAAGCAGAAGTCTGTGGGAGAAAGACCAGGTCATGATTTGGATATGTTTTGAATGTGTCCCCTGTAGGGACCCAGCTTGATCTGACTGCAGCCACATTTTTAAGTAGTAACCACCATGATTGCCTCTGCTAACCCCTGGCTCATTCTGCAACCTTGCCTGGCATAATTTCCCAGCACACTACAGATGAACTAACTAGCATTTGGCGCTGTCAGCACTCGGAATATGCCTGATGTCTTTGATGTTAGCTTCAGGTAAAACCTGATGGCTTGGATGAAAACCACTTTTTTAAAAACCCCTTTTTAAAGTCCCCTCCTTCTGACCGAAGTTGTGGGGATCCACTGGTCTTGCCGCCACTCTTGACTATACTTCTGTCAGCAACTCCCCAATAAATCCTGTATCTGTCTTCCTCTTTTTATGGCAGTACCTGCCACATGTAACAGTTAGTTCTTTCATACTGGATTTTCCTGAAACAATAACTCAAGATGTTAGTGATTATGTAAAATATTTTGAATCCCATTATAAACTTCAAAAGAGGTTAGAAAAATAGAATTTAATAAGCTATGGCCAAAATTATGAAGTATAATTATAAGAACTTTTAAATATGTAAGTTATGCTAAAATGCATCTATATGCTCAGCAGCTGGTCAATCGTGCCTGTAGCTGAGCATAGTGGGTGTTCCCCACACTCTGTAAGTTTAACCATTTTCATTTGTGTGTGTCATAGCTGTGTTTCTGAGTCATGCACTAAAGCTGATTATGTTACAGGATAAGCCATTTGAAGTGTTAACCATATTAAGTCATGCTAAGCCATGTTAAGACTATTAATGTCAGACATAATGAGATTATTAATATCAGGTTTTATATCAACTACATTCTTGCTGAATCTCAGACACATAGAAAGTGAGGAGGAAATGAATTTGAAATATCTTTTTGGTGTTTTTTTCTTTGAAAAATTTAATCCTGCAAGTGAACACTTAAAAACTATATTTTCAATAATTAACATTTTGTTGTCCTTCTAAATATTTAACTCAATGGAGCCATGAAAGAGAGCACTTTTATCTTTAAAAGGACAAGTTAACATTTGGTTTATTGCCAGGAACATAACATTTGCCTTTCATTGAGAAAAAATATATGCTGGTCTCTGCAGGTTAGTGTTTCTTTTAAGAGCTTGAGTGAATGTTTTCCTTATATGATGTTATAACTTTACTCACAAAATAGGAATAAACAATTTATAGACAGAAACGTGAAAAAAAATTTTATCCGTTGTAACACTCTGTTATTTAATAACAAAGGAAAATTATTTCTATCTCCTGGGTAAAAGAGAAAACTGAGTGAAATATTTGAAGCATTATACATGTAACAAAATTATTGTGAATCTGGATATTTAGTGGCTACCATGAAGGAAGCTGTAAAAAACAGCAAAATTTAATAAAAAGTTTGAAACAGACAACAATTTTAAATATCTCAATTTAAATCATTGAATTGTTTCTTTTCTTTTAAATTTTTACTTGGTAGGGTGGTGAATACAACATTCTTATAAGCAGTCATTCATGAGTATAATACATCCTACACATTTAAATATTCATAAGACTCTTCCATTATCCCCCTGTAAACATCGCTATTATCTACTTAGTGCTATCTATTATAGGATTAGAAGGTACTTTAATAGGTAACCAATTCAGAAAAGAGAAAATACATCTGTCATCAAGACAAGCCTCTGATATGGGTGGTTAAGAATCCAAAGAATTTTTTAAATAGTCTCTCATAATTTGTGTTGGCATTGCTTTGTGGCAATGTTATTCTTTCATTCCAATGTATTTCCTTAGTTCAGCTGCATTTTTTTCCAATTGTTGAATGGTCCATTGCCACTGTCTTCTATTTGATTGAAGCTTGTTCACCTGACAATGCAAACGCTTAAGAATTGCATCATATCTCTTGTGTTGTACCTATTAAAAGAATAGTATGCATAAATAGGTCTTGTGAAAATAAATAGTAAACAGCTAGAAGGGCTATTCTGACTACTTTGAAGAGGAACACACTGGATTAGAAACTGTTCATTGTAAATAATGGTAATAAATATAAATAGTAATTATATAAATATTCAACATTTATTACATGTTAGATGCTTTATTACATATTAGATGCTTTATTATATGTTAGATGCTGTGCTGAGAGTTTTCTACATATAATTAAATTCTCACAATACCTTAAGATGTGGGTATTATTGTCCTAGTTTTTGTGTGAAGAGACTGATGATCAAAGAATAATTTGATCAAGAACTCACAGCTTGCAAGTGGTGGTGTTTAGGATTTGAAACTAAGTGAAGCACCCATAATGGAATACCTTCTTGTCAAAGCAGATACTCAGTGTTAAAGTAAGTTTGGCTTGGAGCTGCCTCCTTACTTTGTGTTCCTACCTAACTTAGTATGTAAACTAATGGAGACCCTAACTTAGCAGTATAGTTTTGTAACAAATAGCTGACTCTCAGCCACAGTAAAGCTTCACTCACTGGCTGCCAACTGATCAGACTATGCTTCAAACAAGGCAAATGCTGAGCTGTAACCAATCAAGCTGTTTCTGAACCTCATTTTCCTTTACTGTACAAAAGTGCTGCCTGCTCACATTATAGAACCTCTGCTGGTTCTGAGGGCTTCCCACTTCATGAATCACGCTTTGCTTTATCACATCCTGTGAGTTTAATTCATCTAAAGTTTTTCTTTTACCATCAGTTCTTTTAGCACCATTTCTTGTATCCAGCGATTCACTGAAACACCTACACATAGTTCTAAAAGATCTAAGAAATTATGTAGTCTATTTCTCTGCCGTCAAGTAAATCAGCATTTATGTTGAGCCAGACAATGATACACTGCAAGGCGATGCACAGTGGAAACTGCTAAGTAATAGTGTCCAGGCACAAGAAAGCAAAAATATCAAAATTCTTACTGTTAGAACACCCATCTTTGATTTAAAATAACATTACTGAGATATAATTCACATACAATGTAATCCATCCTTTGAAGTACATAATTTGATGATTTTTATTGTATTCACAGACTTGTGCAACCATCACCACAATCTGTTTTAGAACATTTTCATTACCCTCCAAAGAAACCTGAAGTACCCATTAGCAATTATTCCCCATTTCCCCATCCCCACCTTTTGCAGTAGGCAACAAGTAATCTACTGTCTCATTATACACATTTGCCTATTCCATAAATGGAATCATATGATTCCAGTCTTTTGTAACTGGTTTCTTTTGCTTAGTATAATGATGTAACTCATATGGAATAAAAAATGTTTATCTCATAGAAACTGAGAGCAGAGCACTGGGAGTGGTAGTTCATGCCTATAATCCAGTTACTCATGTGGTGAAAATCAAGAAGGTTCGAGGTCAGCCTGGGCAAAAACTTGTCAAGACCTCATCTCAATCAACAAGCCAGATATAGTGGTGCATCCCTTTGATCCCAGCTATACAGGAGGCATAGGTAGGAGAATTGCAGTCTAAGGCCAGCGCCAGGCAAAAACATGAGAACCAATGCAAAAAAACAACTAAAACAAGAAAAGGGCTAGTGGCATGGGCCAACTGGTACAGCATCTGTCCGGCAGGAGCGAGGTACTGATTTTAAACTCCACTAACACCAGCAAAAAAAAAAAAAAGGAAAGAAATTGAGAGCAGAATAGTGGTGACTGGACACTGGGGAGTTAGGAGGGAGGAGGAATGGGAACACGTTGGTCAGTGCATACAGTGTTACAGTTGGATAGAAGGAATAAGTTCTGGTGCTCTATTGCACAGTGGGGTGACTACGGTTATAAGAAAGCATTGTATATTTTACTGTTAAATGAAAGGATTTTGAATGTTTTTACCACAAATAGATGACAAATGTTTAAAGTCATGGACATGGTAATCAAATCAACCTGATTTGATCATTACACAATGGATATGTGATTGAAACATCACTTTGAATGTTGTAAACATGTGCTATTGTTATGGATTAATTGAAAGTGATTTTTAAAAAAGTTTCTATAGAAATATCAATATGTATTCTTGACATATTCCAATCTCTCTTCAATTAATATACTATGTAAGAACCTTGTAACAAACTATTGTTGAGATATCTCCTACTGTACGTGTTATAAACCAAAAAGACATTATTTTTATTTTAAGGTACTGATTGGCTTTTAAATAATTCAAGAAAACAAAAATACTCATTTACCCATAGTTTCCATTTTCAGTCCTTTACAGAATAATTTCCTTTCAGCTTCAAGAACTAAAGCATTTTTATAGTACAAATCTACTACAAACAAAGTCTACCATCTTTTGTTTGTTTGAAATTTTTTTGTTTCATGTTTATTTTTAATTTTTTGCAGTACTAAGGATTGAATTTAAGGCCTTGCACTTGTTAGGCAATTACTCTCTCACTTGAGCCATGCCTCCAGTCCTTTGTTTTTCAGATAAGGGTCTCATGCTTTTGCCATTAGCTGGCCTTAGACAGTGATTCTCCTACCTCCACCTCCCAAGTAGCTGGGATTATGGTCATGAACTGTTGCGGGGAATCTCAAGCTGAGATATGGGACACTGAGGCAGTTTAGCAGAGGCAACGTTTTATTGTGCCAGCACAGACTCAGTGGACTTATGTCCAAAGGCTGAGCCCCGAGAACAAAGGGGTCTCACCTTATATACCCTTGCAAGCAGGTTACAGAAGCAAAAAGCAAAGCTCAACCCACATATGGTTGCATGTGACTTCATTGGCTATTTCATTCCCCCAGTGCTATGTGACCTCCTTTATGTTTCAATTCTTTAAGTTTTCTCTCTCTGCTATGCCAACCCCTCCCCTGCCTCATTATCAAAACACAGCCTATCTGTTTCTCTTCTGGTCCTCCTCCCTGCTACAGAACCACTATGCCTGGCTTATTTTTGAGGTAGGGTTTCACTAACGTCAGCCCAAGGTGGCCTGACTCATGATCCTCCTATCTCCACCTTCTAAGTGGCTAGGACTGCAGGTATAGTGGTCCATGCCAGTATCACCTCTATTTTTACAAAATGTTTTACAAGTTACAGAATTCTTGCTCAATAGTTTTTTCTCTTTCATTTAGCTCTTTAATAATAACATGCATTTTTAACTAGCCTCAAGTGTTTCTGACTTTAAAAAAAAATCAGTAATTATTCTCATCACTATTCTTATATACTTAATGTCACTTTATTCAGTCTGCTTTTAAGATTTTTTCCTTCATATTTGGTTTTCAGTAACTTGATACAATGTCCTTAGATGTGGTTTATCTGGATAAATACAGGTACATTTTTAGTCAAGTTTGGAAAGTTCTTGGCTGATAATTCCCTGTTTCCTTTTTCTCTGTTTCTTCTCTTTCTGAGATCAAATTTACATACACATGAGATTGTTTCAAATGGCCCTAAGGTCACTGAGGTTCTCCAGATTTTCTTTATTTTTTTCTTTTATTTATTTTTCTCTATGTACCTTGTCCAAAGACTTCTGGGCTATCTTCAATTTTGGGAAAAAATCTTGCCTTCTGTTGTAGTTACCTGAGATTAATTCCACTCAATACATTCTCTTATTTCAACATTTTATTTGTTCAGTTCTAAGATTTTCATTTTTAAAAATTTTGCTTAAATTCCCTCTCTTTATCCTTTATATCCACTATTATATCCAGTGTTTTCCTGTAGAACATTAAACATACCAGTTCTCAGTCCTAGTCTAAAAAATCTGAAACATTGCTCTATTTTCATCATTTAGTTATTCCCTCAGCTATGAGTAACAAGCTTTTCTGTTTGTTCAAGTTTATTATGGGTTTATTGTGAATTGAACATTGAGCATACATTGTAAACTGGATTTTGTCATTTTATTCTAAAAGTTGAGTTTTGTTCTAACAGTTAAATGGCTGGTAGGTCATCTTGAACTTCTGTGATTTGGGTTTATATTCAAAAGAGTGTATCTATTTCAGTTTGTCCTCAGACCCAGGCCTTGTCTGTAGTCTAGTTGTTGTCTCAGTTCTTAGCTTTGTATGTGGTCAGAACTACTAAGGTTTGACAGTAATGGGAAATAGGAAGATGCTGAAATCTCTACTCAGATCATCAACATTCTGTTGCTTCCCAACAGTGCTCCTTGGAGTTTTATTCCTCATACACATACAGTTCAAGTTACAGGAAAGGCTTTGAAGACAATTAATATGAAAATCTAAGATTCCTAATAAACCCAGATTTAATATTTACCCAATCAACTTCATGAGGGAGTAAGAATCCATAAAACAGTAAATTTCAAATGTAAGATATTATTTAGATATGTTCATAATAATTATGAGAAAGTATTAAGTAACAGAAAGCACTTGTACATAATCTCATGACTCTGTAATTCTGATTCTTGGTGCAAAGGTTCTTTGTGCACTATGATGTTTGCTCTAACATTACTTTTAATAATGAAAAACTGGATACCACATAAGTGCTCATCAGTGTAACATGGTCATATAAATTAAGGTATAATTATACTGTGGGCTATTTTATAGCAGTTAAAGAGAAAAAGGTGGGCCAATATGTACTAATGAAAAGCCTATAAAACAGATTGTTGAGTCAGTAAATGAGTTGTAAAATGTTACATATTGTACATTTATATAATCTCTTTTCCATAGGATGTGTGTCTCTGTGTGTGCACTATTTAGTAAGAGGTGAAAGCTATGACATAGAGTAAAGTGATAGGAGGTAATTTCAAAACAATTCTACCTTTCTCTAACATTTTAATTTCTACTAAGGAGAGCATATCCCTAGTTAGGTAAACTACCTTGAAATAAGATTATGAGAAAAAGTCCAACAGATCTGGATTCATATCCTACTCTGTTACTTATCATAAACTGCATAACCTGTATAAATTATTTACATATTTTTATGAAATTCTGTAAGATATGTGATATTATCATGAAGATTTAAATGAGATATCATATATAAAGTCTTTGAAAAATATCAGGAACTAAATAAATAAATACTCAACAGCTGTTCTTAAAAGGAACCCTCGTACACTGCTGGTGGGAATGCAAGCTGGTGCAACCACTCTGGAAAAAAATTTGGAGGCTTCTTAAAAATCTAAACATAGATCTGCCATATGATCCAGCAATCCCACTCCTGGGGATATACCCAAAGGAAAGTGACACAGGTTACTCCAGAGGCACCTGCACACCCATGTTTATTGCAGCACTATTCACAATGGCCAAGTTATGGAAACAACCAATATGCCCCACTACTGACGAATGGATCAAGAAAATGTGGTATTTATACACAATGGAATTTTACTCAGCCATGAAGAAGAATGAAATCTTATCATTTGCAAATAAATGAATGGAACTGGAGAACATCATTCTGAGCGAGGTTAGCCAGGCTCAGAAGACCAAAAATCATATGTTCTTACTCATATGCAGTCTTTAGATCTAGGGCAAATACAGCAATGTTGTTGGACTTGGGTTACATGACAAGGGGAGAACATATACGGGAGGTACGGGGTTAGATAGAAAACCCAAAACATGAAAGCATTTGATGTCCCCACTCCAGAGGAATTAATACAGAAACCTTAAAGTGACAGAGGTCAACATGACAAGGGGATCAGGAACCAGTGTAAAGATCAGTTAGAGATTAATCAACCTGGGTTGTAACACATTTGTACATGGAAGCAATGCTAGGAATCTCTCTGTATAGTTGTCCTTATCTCAACTAGCAAAAAATGCTATGTCTTTCTTACTATTGCTTATTTCTACTCTTCAACAGAACTGGAGAAAAGTGCAGAACAAGATCTGCCTGAAAGGGAGGAGGAAGGAGGAAAGAGGGTGGGGACAGGGGCAGGAGGGAGAAATGACCCAAATAATGTACGCACATGTGAATAAATGAATAATAACTTAAAAAAAACCAGTTGTTCTTACATTTTTACAAAACAGAAAAATTTGTTACTGGTATCTATCCAAATAATCCTTATATTGCCTTCAGTTCACCTTTTAGCCCTTTGCTTTTTTGGGGCTTCTCACATGGCTGGATTGCAGCTATATAGTCATAGCCATTGCTGGCATTAGTATATGAATATCTCTGCCAAATGTGTAGCTGCATGTTGTATGGTGCTAAGTTGAACCTGCTTTGTTCACGACCTCTGGTAGCTCTCAAAGTACAATATTTTTTCCCTATCCTCTTAAATTTTGAGCTCAGATTATACAAAATTTAGGCAACAGTAAGCCATCAATGCTTTACACAATGTTTGTTATCACAAAATATTGCTTGTAGCACTCATTATTTTCTAAAAACATTTTAGCTCCTCCAGCCTCTTCTTGGATTTCGTAAATAACACTTTTTTTTAACTTTGAACTAAAAATCACTGATTGTTACTTAATGCTTTATATTTGAAGCTTTGTGTTTTTATGCTTTGTATTTTTGCTTCCCAATTTTTTTCAGCAATGACTCATAGCTTATCATTATTTTCTTCTGTCTTATCTCTAGTTCCCTTCTCTGAAATCCATAAAAACAGACAATAGACAGGAAATAAAGACATTTGGGGATAAATACTTAGAAATGTCTTTTCATTTAATTATGATCCAGAAATGCTAAAAACATTTATTTGATAGAAAAACATTGAAATTCAAAAACCATTTTTACTTTTTCTGAACCAAAATGTAAAGGCAATAGTAATATAAAAACTAAAATATGCAATGCATAAAATGTTTGAAAGCATTAAAGATTAGTACAAAAGAATGCTATGGTCCTGGTAAAAGATGACCCTGAAGTGTACCAGGGCCAGGGCTAAAGATACTCAGAAGGGGTAGAAAAAGACTCAAAAGAAGAAATAAGTAATAAAAATTTTCTAGTATTTGAGCTCATCCTCTTTTTAAAAATGGGTTGTCTTGAGAAGGGAGTTGTTTATCAATGAAAATTCACATCAAACATTAAGTACAATTGTTGAAGAAAAGCAATGTTCTCAAGACAATGATGTGACTGTATTTGCACTTCAATTTTATAATTTATTATGGAGGATCCTTTCTTAAATTTTCTTTTTTTATTATAATATTGTAATGGAATTGAGGATCATTTTTAAATGCATTACAAGTAATAGAAATAAAATTAAAAAGCACAAAAGAGTCTTAACATAAGTATCCCTATTTAGAAGGCATAAAGAATTATTAAATTTTAGAGCAAGAAGTTTTCTAATGAAAACATTAAAAATGGAAGTCTTAACTTCAATGACAATTCCTCAAAATCTAACATTAGTTAATACCTACAACACATTTTACCATTTAAAAATACCAATTTACAATACTGCTTCTGATAAAATGGAGATGTACTTCATATATCCATTCTTCCTGTTAAGTACAACTGAAACCCCCAGACAACAAATATAAAACAAACACCAGAAGCTTCTGAAAAGTTGGAAAAAAGATAGCAAACTGGCCCAGGAGTTCAGAAACTAAGGAATGGTATGTGTTTCCCTTTTCCCCTATATATCCCAGACAGGATTTGGAAGAATATATCAAACTGGAAATCTCAATAAATGCAGAAAAAAATGTCCCAAGAAAGACTGTTCTCTTTAGCTGAAGGATGAGAAAATAGCAGCCTAGCAAGACAGATAATTTTCAGGAAATAACTCCTCTACTCAAATTAAATATCACAGAACAAAACTGTGGCCTCTCCATCACCCACACCAGTGAAGGCTCACTGGAAAGTATAAACTACTTTTGCCAGCTATACTGAAGTTCCTAATTCACCTGCTGGGGTGGAATCAGAGGGATAATTGGGGATTCAGGAGTTTAAATCTCCTCTGGGCAGTAACAAACCACATCCTCTGCTATTGTGGAGCCCATTTGAGGATCCTGGACTTCTACGTTCATCAAGCAGTAATAAGTCCTCTCCTTGCTGGGGTAAAGTAGAGAGGGCCTAGTGAAGTCCATAACACCATTCAGTGTAACAAAGCCATGTCCACACAGTGTCAGTGAAAAGTAGATGAGAAACATTAAGGCATCCCTCTACCTCCAAGTCAGGGTGGTATCAGGACAGCCGAAAACTCCTGCTCCTGACCATCAACAATAAGAAGCATTTCCCCCTTTGCAAGGGTGTCAATAGAAACAGGTAGGAGAATCTGAACTTCAACTACCACTCATAAGTAATGAAGATCTAGAATCTTAAAACATAATACCCAATATGTCTAGATTTCAATAGAAAAACAATTATCATACCAAAAACTAAGATCTCAAACTAAGAAATGCCAAGTAACATGCTCTAACATCAGTATAACAAAGAAGTTGCAATTATCTCTTGAGTACTTTAAAGTAGTCATCATAATATGCTTCAATAGGCATTTACAAGCATGTCTGGGAAAAAATAGAAAACCTTGGCAAAAAAAAAAGAAGAAGATAAAGAGAAGACCAAAATGAAAACTGAAGAACTAAAAGATATAATCAAAATGGATTTCAACTGTAGCTAGCAGGAACAGAAAGGAGGGAAATTAGTAAACTAGAAGAAAGGAGAATTAGGAATTACTCAGTTTGAGCAACAGAAAGAAAATGAACAGAGCTTTGGGGACCATGAGACTGTAACAAAATATCTAACTAACATTTATCGCATTAGAAACAAACAAGGAAAGGAGAAAGACAAGCTGAAAAAGTATTCAAATAAATAATGGCTGAAAAAAATCCCAAATTTGACAAAAGACATAAATCTATAAAATCAAGAAGGCCAGAGAACCCTAAATAGGATAAATCTAAATAAATCCATGCCAAAACATGTCATAGTAAAATGTGTGGAAACTAAAACAGAATATCTCAAAGGCAGCAAGAAAGAAACACCCACCAGTATATGGAAGGAAGGAAACAGTTCAAATAACAGCATATTTCTCATCAGAAATCATGGGGCCCAGAAGGGGCACAGCATTTTCAACTATGGGAAGAACTGTCAAGTCAGAATTCTACATTCTGCAAAAAAACACTTTTTAGGAGTGAAGGGGAAATCAAGACATTCTCAGATGAAAAATATAATGTGTCATCATCTACTCTAGGAGAATGAAATTTAAGTTTTCTAAAGAGAAAAGAAACTATAAAGGAAAGAATCTTAGAATATCAGATGGAAGAAAGACAATGGAGGAGCAAAAATACGAGTTGGGTGCTGATGATTCCCACCTATAATCCTAGCTACTTAGGAGGCAGAGATCAGGAGGAACAAAGTTAGCCCAGGCAAATAGTTCACGAGACCCTATCTGGAAAAAACCCATCACAAACAAAACAAAACAAGATAAAACAAAACAGGGCTGGTGAAGTGGCTCAAGGTATAGGTCCTGAGTTCAAGCTCCAGTACTGCAAAAAAAAAAAAGTTAAGTGGGGACACATGGAGAAGTCATGGCTTCTTTTTGAGGTGATGAAAATTTCTAGACTTTTGTGATGATTGCACATATCTGTGAATATACTAAAAGTCATTGAATTATATGCTGAAAATGGTGAATTGTATGGTATATGAGTTATTTCTCAATAAAGATGTTGAAAATTAGAGTTGCCAGATGGAAGAGGCACAAAACAACCTTCTGGACATGCTGGGGAAGTTCTATACCTTGACCTAGGCAATAGGAACACCAATATACATACACATCACACACATACACACATGCATAAGCCAACATAATCAAGCCAAACATTTACAATCTTCATACTTACTTTTATGACAACTATACCTTGATAAAATATGTTAGTGTAAGAAAACTACTTAGGTAATCTCAAATTCTTTAGTGTATTAAAATTCATTGCCCTACATTTTACCAACTGTAATATTGATAGTAAATATGGGGCATCAATGTGGTTTAAGTGGTCAATCTTTTATTAATGGGGCTGGTCATATTTTCAATAGTGTTTGGATATTCATATTTCAAAAAATAGGTCTTTTCACCTGGGTACAGTGGCTCACATCTATAATACTAGCTACTCAGGAGGCAGAGATAAGGAGGATTCTAGTTTGAGGCTAGCCCAGGCAAATAGTTTATGAGACCATTTCTCAACAATACCCAGTACAAAAAAGGACTGTTAGAGTGGTTCAAGTGTTAGAGCATCTGCTTAGCAAACATGAGGTCCTGAGTTCAAACCCCAGTACCACCAAAAAAACCCAGTCTTTCTATGTCATTTACCCAATGTTTAATATTTTCTTATCTTTTTATCATTTATATATAAGTGTTCTCTCAAGCTGAATTTATCTTCTCTATTGTTATGATGTACTTTCATAATCTAGAAACATATGACATCTCAAAAGTGAAAATATTCAACCATAGAGTTTATGGGGGCTTTTTTTTCTTTTTAAATGATTCTTTGACACAGATGGTTACATTTTCTCCATATTTCTTTAATATTCTTAGAAGACTATGTATGTATATGTGTATTATGAGATAGAAATCAATATTATTTCACATTTTCTTTATTTTTCTATTTAGTTTAACCTATCTTGCTTATACGATTTATGCATGGGTTAGTTTTAGATCCTTTTCTCTATTTCATTAATCATTTTCTAGTTTTATATCACCTATATGCTATCTTATTTTAACAAATTTTGATGTGTTAAAGAGCAAAAACAAAAAGAACCTAGTTGACTTAAATTCCTACTAAACTATAAGGTAAAAATCATGGTATTTCTTATAGAAAATATGATAAGGTTAAGGTTTTAATCTTCAAGTTCCTCACATGCTTTTCTATGTGTTAAATTAGTCAAAAGCAAGTTAAAATGTGCATCTTCTTATTTTCCATATTTGTTCTCTATTCATGTAAATAACAATGACATTGAAGCCTTGGGTGGTACAATACTTTTGAGAATTTAGTCTTACTTATGATTTTGCAGATCAGTTTGTTTTTACTTGACTCTTAGTAACTGCAGGTACAAAATCAGAAAGGTTTATAATAACATTTTCTAATGTCTTTTATTCTATTTTGAGGAGTCTCTGAATGAAAGAATGGTCATTCTTTCTGACTACCTAACATATGTTTCCTAGCCACTAATTAGGTGACAACTTGGTGGAATGAGGCCTGGAAGAATCCTAGGTCAATCTTTTTTTTTTTTTGAAATGGGGACTCAGGCTGGCCTGAAAGTCTTGATCCTCCTGTTTCAGCCTCCCAAGTGCTAGTATTCCAGGTGTACTCCACATATAGCACAGATCAGATTTAAATAGGAGTAAGTGTAATTGCTTGAATACATCCACATATTTCATCTCTTATCCACTGATGATTTGAATATCTGAATTCTATAGTCCTTTATTATTCTCTATTTTTAAAATTGAGCGTAAACTATGGAAATATGAAACTAGCATAAGCTTAAAAAAATAGTCTCATAAAACATTGAAGTCTAGGTAATTAAGACTTACCTCTATTTCTTTTCTTAGTTTTTTATGTGTCTTTCTTTCTTCATCAAGAAAACAAGTTTTTTCAATGATAGATTCTTTAATAATTATAATTTCATTCTTTAGCTTTGACATGTCTTCCTATAGGTTTGTAAAATTAAAAAATTCAAGTAAAAAAGGAATGGTCAATATAAATTTTAGACTTTTGGCACTGCCCTAATTTACGAAAACTCAAAATTTAATCAATAGGATTAGGTTGCTTCCATAAGCATACAGATAAAGAACTATTTCTCAAACTAATCAATCTTAGATTTGAAAACAATGAAAATAAGACAAAGAAAAACTGTAGTTATGATGGCAATTGCCTGACAATAGTACAAAGGATACTTTTTAATCCTTTAGTGAGAAATGGTATATACTTTAAGTTTGTATCTTTTATGGTGTTCAAAGAATATAGCAAGAGACATACAAAGATGTTTAAGGTGCAATGGTTAATTCCAATTATTTGCATAATAGCATTAAACACACTAAATTGATTTGAATTGGTCTGAATCCATTAGCATAGAAGCTAGAGCCTCAACATTTTTGTGAATTACACTTTCTGCAACAAACAGATTAATTGTTCACAATGATTTTGTTCAATCATGTTTTTAATAAATCCACAGGAAACCTGTAAATATCTCCTTTATGCATTTGTACATTGGGCTAGTTTTTACATAAGTTCTATACTTACTCAAGTCCTTTAAAATGGTGATAATAATTTCTAAATGTTGCAAAACAGGTGTGGGTATTTTATAAATTTTACTATATGTACTTACAAAAAAGAGTACAGAAAAAGTTTTCATACATAATAATTCAAACCTGTATTTGTTTTATTTTGTTCCCTCCTGGATTTTGGAGATCTTGTCTTAGTTCCTCTTTCATTATCTTTAGTTTTTTAATGCAATCTCGTTTTTCACTGAGTTCAGTCATACATGGCCATTTGCTTTCTATTTCCTTCAAGCTATCTCTATGTGCTTTCATTTTTGCATAATATTCATTATGTCTTATCATGTGCTCCTGAAAATCTTCCTGAGCTGTTTCTGTATCAATTTTAAGCTTTATATTTTCTGTATATAAGGACTTGATTTGAGATTCCAGAAGTCCACACTGAAATTTGGAATTCTCCATTGCAGTATCTTGCTGATAAATTTGCCTCTCTGTTTCTTTAGTTTCTGCAGAGACAGCTGCTATTTGTTTTTCAAGCTCATGAAGTTCATTCTGTAATATATTTCAACATCATCATTATTAATTCATGGTATTCAGCACAAGAGGAAAGTCATTGATCCATTATACATGTAGGAAAATCATTTAACATCAGAAAATGTATTTATCATATATACAGAAAACACCTGATGAATAGAAGGAAATATGCAATAGTGTAACACAATTATGTGATAATCTCAGAAGGGTTTCAGAGTTATATATTTCTTACTTTTTCATGTTTATCTAATTCTAAACATTAAAAGTATTATTTTGCTTCAACTTTGTTTTTTTCCAGTACTGAGGTTTGAACTCAAGGGCCTACACTTTGAACCACTCCACCAGCCCTTTTTGTGTGATGGATTTTTTCCAGATAGGGTCTCATGAACTATTATGCCTGGGATGGCTTCAAACTGCAATCCTCCTGATCTCTGCCTCCTGAGTAGCTAGGATTATAGGCATGAGCCACCGGCACCCACTTGCTTCAACATTTTATGTGTAAAAAAAATACTTAACAATGATTTCAGTAATATAGTTACGAATACAGGAAATATATATTCAAGAAAAGCAACATGATAAAAATCATAAAGCTCTGACTTAAGAATCGAAAGATCTAGGTTCCATCACCCTTACTGCTTACTGCTTGTATGATTATGCATAACAAGCTGAATACCCCATTCAAACCTCACTTTCTTCATTTGCATAAAATATCTACTTTGTTTCCCTGGGCACTGGGCATTGCTAACTGGTGCCTCCTTGTTAAAACTTGGTTTTCACAGCACCATTCTTCTCTGGTTTTCCTTAGCTAACTCTGAGCACTCCTTCTCAATCTCAATGATTCCTTCAAATATAGGTCTTCTTCAGTGTTCAGTCACCATAATTTCCTCTTCTCACTCTACACATGCTCCTTGGCAGTGTCATCCATATTCACATCTTGAACTATGTATTTGCTGATGGTTCACAGAATATAAGTGGTTCTTGTGTTCTATACCCTGTGACCACTGGTCACCTCAACTTCATCATGTCCAACAATCGGATTATCTTGCCTCCCTCCCTAGCCTATTTCCCCTTGTATCCATTATCCATTGCCAGAACCACAAAACCTCAGTGCCATGCAACAGTAACCAGGTGTTTATTATGGACATGACTGGGAGTACTTGGGGTGGCTAGATGATCCATATGGCTGGGAGCAGTGAGGATTTTCTGGGTGGTTCTGCTGATCTTGCTCAAATATCTTGGGGCTGTTACATTTGTTTTAAAAATGACTCCAGCAAAAATATTTAAGCTCTTTTAAATAGGAAATATATTTATTTTGTTCTTCCTCTTGGCATTTTTAAAAAAGGAAAGAACTAAATAGCTCCATATGAAACTAAGCACAGTTTTTAATCCAGTTTACTAACGTAAAAGGTAAAAAAGAGGAGGAATGGTGCAGATAAGTTGTGAAAGTCCTCAATCATTGTCATTATTAATCTTACTATACAGATGATGAAGCTGAGCTTTTGAGATGTTAAAAAAATAAAGGAAATAAACTAATGTGTTGAATCCTGGTTTTGAACTGAGTTATGTTTGGCCCTAAATTTGTAATTTTTATTTTTCTTAAGTAGATCAACATATAGGTATGCTATGTTTTTTAAAAATGTAAGTACATTTGAAATTTCGATATTTATTCACTTAATAAATTAAAAAAAGATCTGGGGGTTGACTGGTTGTAAGATGATTTGTTAGCTTTCCTTCTTTTTTTATTAGGATATATTCATTGTACAGGGGGGGGATTCATTAGATCACCATCACCATCTCTCCCCTCTACTCTATTCCCACCCCACTTAAAGCAATTTTAAGGTTTCTTGTTCTATTTCAATAAGTATATGAAGTCCATCTACCATATACCCTCTCCTTAGTCTCCTTCATTCATCCCCCTCTACACACACACTGTACCTATTTTATAGTCCTGTCCTTTGTTATTAATATCTAAGTCGATGTTCCAAGGGGTTTCCCAATGTGCCCCCCCTCTTGAGTCTACTTTATTTTGGTCCATTCAACCCCTTCCATTGCTCTCCCTTAGCTTTTTACCTCCCACCCTTCAGTTGGCTTTAACTGGGCTGACTAGGGTGTCTTGGCTCTGCTTTATGTGTATCATGTTCCAGTAGGCTGGCCTAGGCATGAGAGTTTTTTAAAAGCTTTACTTAAATCACATCTGCTAACATCCCAGGTAGTCACATGATCAAATTCAGAATAAAGGGGGTGGAAGTGTACCTACCCATGATGGGAACATATTGTAATGATATGGCAAAGGGTGAATAATTGGGACCAAGTTGCAAATTAACACACTCCAATATCCTCACGTAGTTAATAGTACCATCTTGGGAGACATCTTTAATTCTTTCTTTTTCTGTCTTTTTAAAATTTTTTTGCTGGGGATTGAACCTAAAGCCTCGTGCTACATGTGCTCTACCTCTTGCTACATGTCCCCTCCCTCTTTGTATTTTATTTCTGAGATAGGATCTGGCAAACTTTGCTGGGTAGCCTCAAACTTGTGGTCCTTCAGTCTCTGCTTCCTGAGTAGCTGGGATTAGAGGCATGTACCACCATGATCAACCTTCTTTTCTTTACTAGATATCTCTATCACCAAATTCTATAGATCCTCTCATCAAAATAACTCTGGAGGTCATTCTTCATACTTTTTTCTATCTAGTATTGTCATTCTCTTTAAATTACTTTGTAATGTTGGAGGGAAGGCATTGTGTTAAAAAGGCAAACTCTATCATTTTCCTGGCAAAAACAAGAGGTAAGTACACTGAAAAATGTGACATGCTGATGAACCTCAATTTTTTTATCTTTGGCTCTAGTATTTCAAATGTCCACTTGACATTTCTATTTGGAATCTAACAGATACCTCAACTATACATATTTAGAAAATAATTTACACACCAAATATGTTCTTCCCATACCCTTCTGATTTCAATAAACAGTATCATTTCTCCCTAGATACTCAAAACCTAGAAGTCATTCTTAATTCTTTTCTTTCCTTTTTCTCTATAATCCATTTTCCAGCAAATCTTGATGATTGGGGCTCCAACATAAAATCTCTAATTTAGGGCTGAAATGTAACTCACTTGCTTGGTATGAATGTGGCCTTGGGTTTGATCCCCAGCAGCACACACACAAACACACACACCAAAAAACCCCTTTTTTACTTCTGGCCAATATTTGTGATAACTCACTTTTAACTCATCTTCCCATGTCCATTCCTACCACTCTCCACAATTAGGCATCATGTATCAAGCAGAAGAATCTTTTTAAATCATTAATACATTACATACCTGCTCAAGGTCCTCCAGAAGTGTTTTATTGCTTCAATAATAAAATTCAAATTCCTTAAAATGAATTATAAGGTCATACATGCTTTAATCCCTATCTGCTTGCCATTCTTCCTATCTACTAGTCTCCCCTCTTTTTGCCTCCTTTCTGCTTATTAAATATGCCTAGTTCCCTCCTACCTAAAGGCATTTGTAATTCATCTACCTTAAAGTTCTCTATCCCAAGCTATCACCTGCTGGGTCATTGTCTTTCACAAATCAGCTTTCTTATTATTGTTGATTCACTGAATCAAACAAACTAACCAGTAACCCCAGTTACTCTCTACACATTATTATATTGTATTTCCTGTGTAACAAATCAATCTCTGAAATTATTTTCCTTTTATTTATTTCTTTATTGCTTGCTTACCCTGACTAGGAAGTAAGTTCTATGACTGCAAGAACCTTATCTGTCTTCTTCACTACTATCTTCCCAAGGCTTAAGTCAGAACTAGGCACAAAATAGATGCCCAGTAACTATTTATTAAATAAGTGAATGAGTGCTGCACACATAAGGGTCAGGAAAGAGACAAGTGTTCTGCCAGTTACATTAGGTTATCAATTCTATTGATCACTGTAGGGAGAGGTGACATTTCCACTAATTTGGCCATCTCTTTTCTGTTTTGGACTAATGTTGTTGACTGTTAAATTGTGTGTGTGTGTGTGTGTGTGTGTGTGTGGTACTAGAGTTCTAACTCAGGGCTTTGCACTTGCTAGGCAGGTACTCTATTGCTTGAGTCACACCTCCAGCCCTTTTTGCTCTGGTAATTTTGAGATAACAGCTCATATTTTGCCTAGGCCAGCTTGGACCATGATCTTCCTATTTTAGGCTCCCTGCCACTGCTGGGATGGCAGATGCATACCACCATGCCTAACTATTGGTTGAGATAGGGGTCTTATGAACTTCTTTTTTTTGCTCAAGAGGGCCTCAAACCATGATCCTCCTGATTTATTTCCAAATAGCTAACATTACAGGTGTGAGCCATTAGTGCCTAGCTAGACTGTTAAATTTTTTGTTAGCTTTGTATCTTTCTCTTTTGATCCACTTTCACACTTACACTAGAATTATATTGCCACTATTAATCCATCTTCTTCTTTCTCCTCTTCTTACCTTCCACTTTTCTTCCTTTTCTCTCTCTTCTCTGTTCTTTTTGTATGCTTATTGCTTTAGAGACAAACCCCACATAGTTGAACTTTGCAAATGATGAATTTTGACATTCTTATATACTTATGAGGCCATCACCACAATATGATAATAAACATATCCATTACCCACAAAAGTTTCCTTCTGCACTTTGCAAGCAATTGTCCATATCTCTCCATTCCTAGGCAACAGCTACTTTGTATCACTAAAAATTAGTTTGATTTAAAAATTTCTGTATAGTCATATATTCTTTTATTTTCTCTCATTTTAGATACAATAATTATTTTGAGGTTTACCTATGTTGTTGTGTAGATAAGTAGTTATTCCTTTTTATAGGTGATTAGTATTCCATTTTATGAATATACTATACTTTGTTTATCCATTCATCTAATTATGGGAATTTTTGTGGTTTCCAGTGGGCATACACACTAAGTTTTCTTGGGTTAAAACCCCTAGCAGTTGAAGGGCTGGATTATATGGTAATGATAGGTTTAACTTTTTAAGAAAGTATAAATTAGTTTCCTAAGTGGTTGTGTTATTTTACATTCCATCTAATAGGTGTGAGAATTCCATACCTATTGCAGTATTTGGTATGGACAGTTTTTTAAGGTTAAGCCAATCTAATGAGATATACATCCATACAATACATTGTCAGATATGTTTTCAAGTATTTTCCCAAAGTCTGTGACAACTTAAGTACACAAAGGTGGCCTCACCTTTTATTTTCCTCACATTTATTTTCCTAACAGTATATTTTGAAGTCAACTTAAAAAATTTTTTATGAAATTAAGTTTTTAAAAAATTTGCATCCAATTAAGTAAATCATTGCCAAAATCAACATCAAGGATTTTTTTTATTGTTTTCTTCTAGATGTTTTATAGTTTCAGCTCTTACATTTAGGCCTGTGATTTCCCCCTCCTCCCATGGTCTCAGGTGCTGGGCACAGAAGGCAGGTCTTTGTGCATACAAGGCAAGTACTCTATTACTGAGCTGCATCCCCTGGGTTTTTAAGACAAGTTCTCACTATGTACCACAGGCTAGCCTGAAATTTGCTATATAGCCTACAATGGCCTCAAACTTATTATCCTCCACCCTCAGCCAGGATGCCGGGATTCCAGGCATGTGCCACCACATTCAGTCTATGATTCATTTTGAGCCAATATTTTTACATAGTACAAGATGAAATCTGAGGATTTTTTAATTATCTTTTTCTTTTTATGTGATAATATCCTATTGTTCCTTTAACTTCTGATGAAAAGATTATCCTTCTTTAATTAATTGCCTTAATACCTCTTCAAAAGTCAATTGATATATATGGGGCTATTTCTGCAGTTAATTTTGTCCAATAGATCTATATGTCTATGCTTAGACCACATCACATTGTCTTGTTTATTGTGCTCTATAATAAATATTAAAATCAGGTAGTGTGGTGTCATAGAAAGATATTTGGGTTTTGTTTCTATATCTTAGTACAGAGCTACTAGAACCCTTAGAATTTCCTAAGAGATAAACAGTGATAAGGACATCTTTTGTTCTAATGTGGCAACTCTTCATGGTCCCCTAAAGAGCTTCAGGATGGGGACAGGTTGTCAGAAAGACCAAGCCATTATTAGAACTATCAGCCCTACCGCCCCCGGCCTTTCAGGAGGGGAGTGGGAGAAGGGCTAGAGATTGAGTTAATAATTAATCATGCCAACTTGATGGAATCACCATAAAAACTCTTAAATGAAAAGGTTTAGAGAACTTCCAGGTTGGTGAACACATCAAAGTGCTGGGAGAGTGGTTTGCTCAGCATAGAAACTCCATGCACAATTCCCTTCTATATCTTGCCCAGTACATCTTCTCTATTTGGCTGTTCCTGAATTAGATCCTTTATAATAAAGTAGTAATAGTAAGTAATAAGCTTTCCTGAGTCCTGTCACTCTAACAAATGATCAAACCTTGGCCAAAGGGTCAAAGAAATCCCTGATTATAGTCAGTTGCTCAGAAGCATAGGCAGTCTGTGACTAGTAATTGACACCTGAAGTAGGGGCAGTCTTGTTGGACTGAACCCCTTAATTAGTGAGGTCTAATGGTAACTCCAGACAGTGAATTGAGTTGTTGGACACTCAGTTGGTGTTTGGAGAATTAGAAAATTATTTGCTGGTGCTAGAAAACATTACAGGAAGTATGACTATGCCAGTACTATTCAAGGCCTCTGTGAATTTTCTCTGGAATATCATCCTCCCTACCTATAAACCCTTAAACTGGTCCCAGAAACCCAATCATTTAGGTGAACTCCAGCTGTCCTTTAAAACTCAACTTTGAAACATCACTTTTTTTTGTCATCATTCCTTCTTCAGTGTTAAATATGTGTTGGGGCCTTGCCTCTGTTGTGTTGTTGATATGATTACCTGCAAGTAATTACTTATTTACTTCCTTGTCTCTTTCCACAGTAGGTGATGAACAATACAAGGATATAGACAATGTTTAGCAAAATACCTGAAAATTAGGCTCTCAATTTAAGTGAAAATAATGTCTGTGAAACCTTTTAAGATTGAAAAGTTTAACAAAATTTTTATAGAAATTTAATACATTATTCTTGTATTATATTCTATTGTATGAATATATTATTTTTATAATTGGCCAACATAATGCAAAGATTAATAAGAAGTCATTTACCACATTAATGTAATTATCATCATATGCCTGCTAGTACATTAATACTTAAAAGCCAATGTCAAAATCAGGCCCCATACTGTCCACCAGAGCCCCATCAAGGATAGCTTACATACATTTACAAGTTCACTTATTTACTCCTCATGAAAACCTTAGAGGCAGGTCCTATTATTATCTCCATTTTACAAATGAGGAAACAGAGGCACAAATTCAATCATAGAGCTAAAAACTGCAAATCTGGCCTTTCAAACAAGGCAATTCATGCTCTATAGCCTATTCTTTTCATTTTTATGCTATATTTAACAAAAAATCCTTACAAAATACAAAATACTGTTTTCATTTTAATTTCTGTAGTCATATTCACAGAATACACATATATTTAATTACACTTCATGCAAAGACCAAGAATGGCTCCCATGTTCCCTGCAGTGGGATTATGAATATTATGAAAGGGAGGGAACATACAGAGGCTGCTTGAAATATTCACTGACACCTAGTGACTCACAAGTCATAGCTTTACTGGCTTACAATGTAACTTTCCTTGAATTCATCATTTTAGAAAAAACCTACCAAATAGTAGTAAATTTAAAAGACTCTATGTGACATGTTGAGTTTTATGTATTACACTATGGATGCAATGACACTGCTGAATCTTTATACCAAAGCTTTATACTTCCATAAACCTGGAATACTCATATAGACTTCAGTTAGGGAGAACGGAAAAATTGAGGGACTAAATATGAATTTAAATTTTATACCAATATTAAGTATTCGGAATAATTTTCCTGTCACTAATATAGTTTTAAAGAAACTGCAAAGAGATTTAAAAGATTAAATGAAATTAGTTACCTGCAAATGGAATAGAACTTTTCTGTTTTTTTCTATTTCTGATATTTGTGATTGTTGTTGTTTTGCAACTTGCTCTACAGCCTCAGTCAATGATGTGTCTTGGGTACCCACAGCTAGATAAAAGAATAAATGCAGACATTAAGAAAATTACATTTCTTTGCACAAAATCATGAAAAATTTGATGCTTTTTTCTTGTAAATTAACTATATCTAGGTTTGGTTATCTTCTTTTACTGACTCTAAACAAAACCAAAATCAGAGGCAATAGTTAATAGGCAATTCAATGTTGCTCATAGAGATGTTACACCTTTTCCTTTACGGAACATTATAAATATTTTGACTGTCCTAATTTTTCATCCAGACCACTTGCACATATATTATAATTATAGTGCTACCATAAAAAGTGGGTAGCAATTATAGTTGATGAATTTCATTATAGACCTGCATTTTCAGGTTGTTATGCCTTTTCTAAACACTGTGTATATATGCATGTACTTCATGGTGAAATGTAACTACATTCTATTATAATCAGTTACCAATTTTAACACAATTATCTTTTCATATGACTTTTTTGCTGCTATCTTTTAATTATTTATTTTATAAGTTTGCTTCATTACCTTCTTCAGGAATTCCTTTACTCTTTCTTTCTTTGTTGCCTGACATTCTCTGTGCCTACAATCTCTTCTTCCCCCTTTTTAGTTCACCTTCTTTATTCCTTCAAAACAATCTATATTGATAGTTTCACGTTTCCTTGTTTTTTCCTATTATATATTCATGATCCTGAAAGTTAAATTGTCAAGTTCATCACAGGGATTGCAATGGAATTTCATCATTAGTACCAATAATTAAAATGCAATTGTCAAGTGAGATTTTTGTAAGGAAAGTGGAACTGTATTTGAATCTTGGTTCTCCTACTTTTCAGCTGTTACGACCTTGAGCAAGTTTTCTTCTCATATCTTCAGTATTCTCATCTTTAAGACCTCATAGGGCTATTGTAATACTTAAAGCTATATAAGCTTTAGATATGACATATATATTACATATATTTATATATACATGTAAAACATGCTTAGCATAATACTTTACACTGAAAAATTATTGTGGATTTAACAGGTACTTGCTACAAATCTGATGAAACAGATTTTGAAACAATACAGAATCTGTGAGAAATAATTCAAAGAATACTTAGCAATTTCTGCCACAGGTATAGAAGGTAGAGAACATGGCATACATGTCCAGTGTTATTTTGCCCAGATTAAGTCCTAAGCAGGTTTAAAATCATATTTTAGTCTATTCTTTATTCAGGGGTAACTGAGAAGATGAAGAAGCAGGCATGTTACTCCATTGAAAGATTAAGAGAAAAAGTTGTTCCAAAACAAGAGGGCTAAGATTGCAAAGAAATGAGCATTACCAGCTTTAGGACAAAGGGTGTCTAATTCATTCCTACACAGAGGAAATGGTACCCATTTTCATGATTAATGAAAAGAATTCAATGTCAATAAAATATTTTGAAATTCAAGTTTCTATCTCCTATTTAACATTTGTATAAAAGGATGTTTCTATTCAGACAACTGATCCTTTAAAAAGTTGATTTTTGTAGAACTATGTTTCCAAAACTTACTAAAGTGATAACAAATTTTGTAAACCAAAACAAGTGGTAAAACATAGTAGTGAGGCACATGTAAGGAAGCCTCCACAGAGAAGTCCTCAAAATCACTAAATAGCTTTCCTAAAGATTAAATACAAAGTACCCATATACTTATTACATGTGTTTTCTAAAAACAAAATTTAAAGAATTGAAACATAATATATAAACAAAAAGTAAAACAAAGTGAAATTGCTTCCTATATGAGAAGACTAAAATCCATTCTTGAAACAATACAACTAAAGAAATCCTGAGAGATTAGCTAACAAATTGTTATAATAACCCATGGGGATTTAATATTCTTTCTTGTCTCTTCATGCAAGCTCCTTCAAATCACTCTTCAAACTTAGCTCCCCTTGTCATTACTCTATTTCCTTTCCTCACAACATACAGAATTGTCCCAGATCAGGACTAGTGAATCCAAATCTTGTTTTCTCTCCAGCTCTTTTGTTTCAGTTACATGGTCACAGTCTTCACCCTTAACTCTACCTATTTGCCTTGACAATGCATACCTTTATACTTTCAGTCAGTTCTCTCAACTGACTATAATGTAAGTGCTTCTATTGTACCTGCTGTGAGCCAGACACTGTTTTATGTGCTTTAGATAAAATAATAACAGCAAAACTATATAGTGTGTATTCTATGATGGGTAGTATCATAAGAACTTTACAAGTATTAACTCACTTGACTCCATGAGGTACATGTTATTATAATTTTCATTTTACAGAAATGTATGAGGAAGTACAAAGAGATCAAGGAGTTTAAAGTCAAATATCTAAACAGCTATTGCAATATAATTTGAATTGTAAACTTTGGTTCTAAAGTTCATGTTTTGTTTTTTTTGCAGTACTGGGGTTTGAACTCAGGATCTACACTTTGAGCCATTCTACTAGCCCTTCTTTGTGATGTGTTTTTTCAAGACAGGGTCTCACAAACTACTTGATCCCTGACTCCTGAATAGCTAAGATTGCAGATTTCAGCCACCAGTGCCTGGCCTCAGGGCCTCATACTTGCTAGGCAGGTGCTCTACCACTTGAGTCACTCTACCAGCCCTCCAAAGTTCATGCTCTTAACATTATACTAAACTACTAAGACTATTTATTTCAAAGAATCTTATCTTTACATATTACTCCAGAATCAAACCATTTAGTATTTCCTTATTGTTAAAATGTCACTGTAATCAGCTTCCTTTTATTCCCCCCCGTGGTGCTAGTGATTGAACCCAGAGCCTTGTGCATGTATGCTCAGCACACATTCTACCACTAAGCTACATCCTCAACCCCCAGCTTCCTCCTTTCTATTCCCATTAGTACTGTCTACTTTTCTTCTTTGGGGAACTATCTCAGTAAAGTGCACTGATGGACCCACTGTAGCTACTATAGACTTCTAATGGCTTCAGCAACACAATGTGCATGACTGAAGAGGGAACCCAGAGAGTTTTTTGTGCTCCTGGGAAATTCCTGCTTGAGAAGTTACCTTCCTGGTGAATCCCATTTCTTCCTCCTCTATATCAGTGTTATTTCTACAATCTGCCGAAGATATACTGGACACTATTTCCATCATACTCTAAATCCTTGTTAACCTTAATTTTCAGGAGGAGTCTAACATTCCCAGGTCATCCCTCATTATAAAGATGCATCCACTGGCTCACCTACAACCCAAGTCTGTGACCATCCTGTCACTGACTCAAGGACCCCTGGAGAGTCTCGCTATCCCTCTTCCTGCTACAGCAGCCATTTTTGTTCTCACTGATCATTCCCATCATTATGCCTCCTGTCATAGCAAAGCAAAATTGTTCTCTTGACCTTGACTCCAAACCCATTGAATTCAGAACTTGAAGGCAAGCATCTCATTTTGTGTTTGTGGCACCTACGTACAGCACAGCTTCCACATTTATAACATTGTATACATGTATATGCCTGTTTTGCACTGAAATGAATTTGGAAGATACATTTCAAGAAAATTCAAAACATTCTTTAGGTTTCTGTTTTATTAGCTGGTTGTGGGAAAGTTTAGTACTTCCAATTTTGTACTATATTTTGATTAAAGAGCTATAGTGCAAGTTTCAATTAATTCCATCTGAAGCCAGTGTTATCTTCTGAGCCAAAATGAATGTTTCTTCTGATTGAAAATGGTGATAGATTGGGAGGAATCCTATGACATGCAGACTCACTTCCCAGAGATGAACATTGTGCAGGACATTCAACTTTCTAACTAAGGTGGTTTGGAATAGAGTTATATGTTTCTCTGAAAAAAAGCATTACACCTGGGAATAGAGTGCCCGGGTTGGGGGTGGGGGTCTGTGTCCAGTGTTGGGACAGGAGAGCAGGGAGCTCCACAGCAGGGCAGGCTGTTACAGGCAGGAAGCCAAAAAGTAATGAGAATGAAGGAAAGAAGCCATGGAGGAGGACAGGCTTGAAATAATATGTAGAAATACTATAAAAGAGAATTAAAATACATTAAGCATTATTTCATTAATGTTCAAAGACATTTCTGTATAAATTGTTCTTGTTCTTGTTTCTTGTTGACAGATGGGTCTTGTTATTGAAATACTGTGAAACCAAAAACTGAGACATCCAGCTATCAGTTGAGATGGGGTCTCATGAATTTTTTGCCCATGCTGGCCTCAACCCACATAGCAAAAATTATGAAATCTCTTCAGTCAATAAAAAGGTTAATATGTCCTTATTTTTCCAAAAACAAATTATGCTTTGTGGGACCGGAACTCGAACGCAGAGCTTTCCTGAAGGAGCCTCAGAAGCCACCCAGCTAGCTCTCTGCTGTCCAAAAAGGAGGCATGTAAACCTTCCCATTTGCAAGGGCACAAGGCAAGAATGAAGGGACAAACACAGTCCCTTCATGTGGGTGGCATTGGGTGGACAGAACTAGCCAGGCAATAAGCACTCTAGCTAATTTCACATTGTAAGTCTGGCCTATGATCTGTGAGCAACAGGAAAATCAATCCTATGTAATATCTTGAGGTTCAAATGTATAAAATTCTATTCTCCACAACACACCTTTTTCTAGTCAACAGAAGTACTTTACCAAATCTAGTATATATAAAAAATGCCTTATTCAGGATGATAAATCTCTTAATTTGATACTGTGTTATACTCCCCTACCCTTGTATATTCTTGCTTTATGACCTCTGAAACTCAAGTTCCATCTTCAGCAAAATAATCTCTTTCCTCAACCTCTTCAGTGAACCTTCCTTTCACCTTTTTGCTTTAACTAAAACCACAAAATACTACTACTTCATCCTCAAGTCACTAAGTTTGGAGGTGATGCATTTTTCTTGTTCTCCATTACCACAGCCAGGCTATTACCCTTCTGTTCTCTTTTAATCCTAGATTTTTTTGTAGTTCATGCCATCAGACTAAGCTGTACTCTCTCATTACTATCATCTGACCCCTAGTTCTCCCCTCCTCACTCCATATTATAGCATCTGACTATTTTTCTATCACTGCCCCTCCTATATTTCTTTGGAATTTCTACATGCACACAGGTGGGGCATCTAATGCCATATCTTCTCAGTTCCTTGATGTCTTCTCTCACCTATCTTCCCCAGCTACCACAAATTATAAAACTACCTCATACATTATCTCAGATGTAAACTGCATTTTAATTTTTCTATCTCATTCCATCTAGTATTTTGAATATAAGAGTTCTTTAATCACACCTAGACTCCCCATCCGTTGATTGTTCTACCTTGACTCCACTACCTTGACTCTACATGACTCCTTGGTCCCTCACATACTCTTAACTCCTTACATCACTTAGATTCTTTTGCATTTGCTGTCATTTCTCCCTCAGCTCTTTTCCTGATCTATTTCCCTGGTAAAACCACAACTGGTTGCTTTACACACTCAAATAGCTAAATATGCTTAAAGAAAGACACAAAGCCCGGAGTTGATGGCTTACACCTGTAATCCTAGCTGCTCAGGAGGCAGAGATCAGGAAGCTCTCAGTTTGAAGCCAACCAAAGCAAATAGTTCATAAATCTTATCTTGAATATACCCAACACAAAAAAGGACTGGCAGAGTGGCTCAAGTGGTAGAGTGCCTACTTAGAAAGTGTAAGGCCCTGAGTTCAAACCCCAGTACCATGGCACAAAAACAGACATAAAGACCACTGGAACAGAATAGAGGACCCGGATATGAATCCACACAATTATACCCACCTCATTTTTGACAAAAGTGCCAAAAAAATACGATGGAGAAAAGACAGTCTCTTCAACAAATGTTGCTGGGAAAAGTGGTTATCAATCTGCAAGAAACTGAAACTAGATCCATGTCTATCACCCGGTACTAGTATCAACTCAAAATGGATCAAGGACCTTAATATCAGACCCAAAACTCTGAAGTTAGTACTGGAAGGAACAGGAAACACTCTGGAACTAATAGGTATAAGCAGGACTTCCTCAATAGAACCCCAGAAGCTTAGTAACTAAGAGAAAGGATGGACAAATGGGACTTCATAAAGTTAAAAAGCTTCTGCACAAAAGAAATGGTCTCTAAACTGAAGAGACCACCCACAGAGTGGGAGAAAATATTTGCCAGCTATACATCAGACAAAGGACTGATAACCAGAATATACAGGGAACTTAAGAAACTAAACTCTCCTAAAATCAATGAACCAATTAAAAAATTGGCAACTGAACTAAACAGAACTTTCTCAAAAGAAGAAATTAAAATGGTAAAAAGCACATGAAAAAATGCTCACCATCTCTAGCCATAAAGGAAATGCATATCAAAACCACACTAGGATTCCACCTCACCCATTAGAATAGCCATCATCAAAAACACCATCAAGGGGAAAAAGGAACCCTTGCACACTGCTGGTGGGATTGCAAGCTGGTGTAACCACTCTGGAAAAAAATTTGGCCGCTTCTTAAAAATCTAAACATAGATCTGCCATATGATCCAGTAATCCCACTCCTGGGGATATACCCAAAGGAATGCAATACAGGTTACTCCAAGGCATCTGCATACCAATGTTTATTGCAGCACTATTCACAATAGCCAAGTTATGGAAACAACCAAGATGCCCCACTACTGACGAATGGATCAAGAAAATATGGTATTTATTTATTTATGTATTTATGGTATTTATACACAGTGGAATTTTACTAAGCCATGAAGAAGAATGAAATCTTATCATTTGCAAGTAAATGGATGGAATTGGAGAACATCATTCTGAGCGAGGTCAGCCAGGCCCAGAAGACCAAAAATCATATGTTCTCCCTCATATGTGGACTTCAGATTTAGGGCAAATACAGCAATGTTGTTGGACTTGGGTCACATGACAAGGGAAGAGCACATAAGGGAGATATGGGAATAGGTAGAAAACCCAAAACATGAAAGCGTTTGATGTCCTCACTGCAAAGGAACTAACACAGAAACCTTAAAGCGACAGAGGTCAACATGAAAAGGGGATCAGGGACCAGTGTAAAGATCAGTTAGAGATGAATCAACTTGGGTTGTAACATATTTGTACATGGAAGGAATGCTAGGAATCTCTCTTTATAGAGATTAATCCTTAAATCTCTCTTTAAGATTTATCCTTAACTCAACTAGCAAAAACCCTTTGTCTTTCTTATTATGCTTATGTATTCTCTTCAACAAAATTAGAGCTAAGGGCAGGACAGGTTCTGCCTGGAAGCAAGGGGGGTAGGGGGGAGAGAGGAGGGGAGGGAGACAGGGGGGAGAAATGACCCAAACAATGTACACACATATGAATAAATGAATAATAAAAAAAAGTACCATCAAAAAAAAAAAAGACACTGAGCTGCACTGTAATCACACTTTAAATTCAAGATAGTTTGTGTCAAGTCGATCCTTTAGGATTCCCCAAATTTCATACATGATTATTTCACTCCTATGTCTTTGAATCTCCCGTATCTCTTTTTCTTTCTTCATTCATTTGATAACCTATCATCTTATTTAACTAATAAAATATTAGACAGACTGGTAAATTACACACTCACTGGTCTTTCTGCCCCTGTACTTATATATTAGCTTATCCTTTTTTTTTTTTTGGCAATGAATAAAGTGTCTTTGCCACTATCTAAGGCCAATCTTCTTCTTTTGTACTCCTTTCTCACCTCTTTAAGGATGCTATGTCTTTAAATGTTTCCTCAACTTAATTTCCTTCTTTATTTGGTCATACATATTATTCTAAATAACTCATCATAAATCAAACACTACTACAACCACACTTGTTTTTACACTATAACGCACTTTTGCTCTACACACATTTCTTTATTCCCCTTTATAGCCAAGATGCTTGTTGTCCTTCCTTTTATTCTTCTTGAACACACTAGAATCAAGCATTTACTACTCTACCTTTAAAGCTCCTCTATTGCATCTATGACCTCCACATTGCCACATTCAGTGGATATATTCAGTCTTCATTTTACTTGCCCTATTGGCTTTTGGCTTCTTTTGCTGTTTTCTTACATTAGTTTTGTGTATTAGTGCTTTGCTTTTTCATATCATTTATCACCACTAATATCTTTTACACTTGTTTTTTTCTGTATGTTTCAACTAATAGAAGCTCCATGATGGGAGAGAGCTACAAGAACCCAGAACATGTCTAACTGTAGCCTATCTATACTTCAGTTCACCCTGCTCTGACAGAATAATGCTCCTGAAACACTGTTCTGATCATGTCAACATCACTGCCAATTTCAACTCAACTCAATTTCACATGGCATCTTCTTTAGCTTTTCTTGACTTATGGAAGATGTAATCTCTTTTTTTACAATCGTTTTTCTGTATTATACTATGATAAATAGCAATACAGGTTCTAAAGGAAGACAGAACCAGTTTTGATTCCAGATTGTGCTATTTACTAGCTTATTAGGTAAATTATTTCTAACCTGAGCCTCAGATCCCTTACCTGTAGAATGGGAAAGATGGTAGTGCTTGCTTCATCAGTATTATTGTAAGGACTATTCATGAAATGAAGCAATACAGCAAAAGCATTCAGCAAATTTCTACCACATAGTGAGTATTTGATACAATTTTATTCTTAGTATTTTCATTATTTTATATTATCTTTGCAGCATCTTACTCATTTTTTTATTGCCTAAGACATCTGAAGTAAACTAAGGAATGAAGAAAGTTAGATTTATACAATCAAAAATAAAGTAACTATTACTTCCTAATTTCTGAAGTGATATAAATTGAAAAACTCTTACATGACTATTCATGAAAGGATATTGGCTTTAAAATTTGGCAGGGTTTTTTTTTTTTGTGGTACTGGGGTCTGAACTCAGAGCCCAGCCTAGGTAGGTGCTCTAGTACTTGAGCTGAATCTCCAGTCCTCTACTGTAAAATTTGGGAAGTTTTTTGTTTGCTTTTTGTTGTGGTTGTTTTGGATCACTATACTAGAATGGAAAAAAATGAAAGCAGTCTATTGCCATCTGCTGACAGCTTGTTAGAACTGCATAAATCGATGCAAACAGACATTAGGGACAAGACCATATGAGTTTCAGAAAAGTTAGAACATCATTAGTCATCCGAAAAGAATTAATAAATTAAATTATTAAAACTTTATAAGAAGCTAGGTGGGATAGTACATTCCTATAATTCCAGAATTCAGGAGACGGAAGCAGAAAGATCTTGGGTTCAAGTTCAGCCTGGTCTATACAAAAAGACACCACCTCAAAAAACAAAAACAAGACAAAACAAAAAAAAACCAGAAGGTTACTGTTATTGTATATCTGTTTCAGCAGATTCTAAAATCTGTTTTACGATTACTCTTTTTTCTGGCCAGACAATGAAATTAAGGTTTCAGGACACTTTAAACAGAAGGAAACCACAGGTTTTATATTGTTCCTGAACTCCCTATCCAAAATAGTATAGGCAACATTCATATGTTATCCATATTCTATCAAAGGTGGGATTATTCTGAATGTACAGACAGGTTTTGATAGTTTTGGACTACCAAAGCCTCTCATTTTTGAGTGTACACACAGAGGGTTGTTCTGCAGCTCAAATGCAAGCTATAAAGGAGGTAACAGTTTCAAAAAGTTTCTTACCTCTGGGACAGAAATTAGAAGACTTTGTTGAAATCCAGTCATAACCTACCCGCTTGTCCCATTCTGGAAACTAAGGGATAAGGTCTTTCCTCTCCCCCTAAACAAGTAAGCATGATTTCCATACTAAGAACTTTGTAGTGGGTTGAATGATGGCCCTCAAAAGATAAGTCCATGGCATAACCTTCGGAACCGGTGAATATTACCTGATTTGGAAAAAGGGTCTTTACAGATATAACTAAGTTAAGGATCTTGAGATGAGATCATCCTGGATTTAGGGTGGGCCCTAAATTCAATGACAGGTGAGAGGCTGAATATGCAAAAAATGGTATGTAAAAACAGAACTCTAAACCATGACCCTCAGCAACCAACCTATTATCTACAGTAATCAGTTCAGGAAGCCAGCCTGTTATCTATAAATTTTACCTGTAGGAAGTCAGACCATTTCAAATAACAATTGATAATTACATCAATTGGCACAAAATGGCCAGTATCTGATTAGTGACCAACATTTTTCCTAATTCTTATCCCTACTTTCAACTTGGAACAACCAAAGAAAGCAAAGTATGTATCCATAACCAATCACACAGAATGTCTCACTTCTAGTTAGCCTGCCCGCAGCTTCCCCATGTCAGCATCTTTACTTCAAACATAGCTACTCCTCTTCCTGCCTTTGACTTTCTGCCAAAACAAAAAGTGATGGTGGCAGACTCCCTTGTAAGCTTGAATAAACAGTATTTTCTTGTTCTCATTTGGTCTTCATTGGTTTTTACACAGGTGCCCTTATAAAAGAAAGGTAGACAGAGATTTGAGACTCAGACATACAGGAAAAACCATGTGAAGATGGAGGCATGGAGCCTCAAGTAATGTAGCCCTGGCATCACAAGAAAATGATGAGGCAAAGAAACCTTCAAAAGGTGCAAGGTCCTGTGAACAGCTCAGTTTCACAATCCAACCTCCATAACTGTGGGGAAATGAGTTGTTGTTGTTTCAAACCATCCAGTTTATGGTAATTTGTTATGGCAGCCTCAGGAAACCAAATACAAGCTTTGAACAGGAAATGTGCATCTGTTACAATGGCTTTTTCAGTAAAGACCCAAAAACCTTTATGTAAATAAAAATGGCCAGCATTTTTTAAAATTCTACTTGTTTTCCTAAGATTTAAATGGAGGACAGTTGTGGTAGTACACTCCTGTAACACCAGCTACTGGGACTCAGGAGGTATAGATAGGAGGATCTTGGTCCAAGGTAAGCCTGGGAAAAAAATACAAGACCCTATCTGAAAAAAAGGAATAGAAGAAGATTTAGGGCTGGAGGTATAGCTCAAGTGGTAGAGCACCTGCCCAGCAAGTGCAAAACCATGAGTTCAAACTCCAGTACTGCCAAAATAAAGATTTCCATGGTAGTGAATAATGTCTGGGGATTTCCCTGTGGTTTCCCTAATAGCCAGGCCCTCATAAGCCTTCCTCATAAGTCTCTATGAGGAAGAAAAACACATAGCCAAGTAATTAAAATGGAGAAGTAGAACAGATGCTCCCTTAGTGTATCTACACTTGAGTTCTAAGCAATTAACCTTTTCTGTGTCCTCTGTAAATCATGATGCCCAATGATCTTGGCTACAAAACTACTACCTAGTTAATCTGCCTCATTCTGTTCTACCAGCTGAACTGTCAATCTTACCATGAATTATTTAATTCTTAAATGTTTATGCCAGTTATCCTTCATATTGTACTTTTATAACTTAATTAAATGTTATGTAAACCAATGAAATGGCATGGAAATAAAGTGTGTTTCTTTATGGAAAGACTCAATAAAGGTATGTGAGATAACTATAAAAGATAATGAAGAGTAATTTGCACTCAAATTGCTTCACAAGTGCCTTTAAGTTATTTTCCTCTTAGAGGAACAAAAACTTGGGGAATCATAGCAGATGGTTTGACTGTATGGTTTATGCAAGACACAAAATGTGGCAAACAAAAAGCCCTGGACTTTCTCAATAGATTGACAAATAAGCATACAAAATGGGCACTGCTGTTCTAGTTTGTTAAAGGAAAAAGTTTATAATATTAGGTTACACTTTTCCATGATTCTCTGGTTTAACTGACTTTTTTCTTTTGTTTTAAAAAAAGCTTTACTTAGATATAATTTATGGACCACTGATCCTAATAAAGTATATAATATTCAATGTTTAATTAATGTTTTGAACTTGTTGCTTGGATCTTGATCCAGACTGCACTTATCAAAGAGCCCTGTATATGAACAAAATGCTAAAGCTATTCTCCTTGGTGAGGAGAAGGGTATGTTTGAACTTGAAGAGTCTAAAGAAGCAGTTAAAGACATATAAAGGATATCCTACTTAGAATAAATAGCAAATGTCAAGAATGTGATCATGTGGTATATTCAAAGAACAACATTCATTTGAATGGCTTGGGCCATAGGGCAGTTACTTTTTCAAACCTAGTTATTCAACTGAATTCTCTGTAGATATTAAAACAAGAAAGCAAAGGAAAATATGCCCAGGCCTGACTCCTAGAGATTCTGATTCAACATATACCTGGCAGATGGGTCCTTGTATTGTTTTTTTAAAGAACTACTTGTAGGTCAGATGTTCAGATGACAGTCACTGGAGCAGGATAAGGATGGGGTGAAAGTATTAAGAAATGAGGATAGGACCAGATGGTGAAGGAAGTGGTATGCAAATACAATATAAAAACTTCCCCAACAACTCCACTGTTTTGAAATTTCTTGTTTGTATTTTGCTATCATTGCTGTTGGATGAAAGAATCTCTACTCTTATCATTGGCTACAAAAACTGGGATAAATGTTTTAAACTTGCTTTGTAACTAAAGACCCCTCTTTTGCTTGAGGTAACATTTAACATAAAACAAGCTAAGGGCAGAGAGTGCACCTTCTGATCAGGTGTATCATCTACCACTTCTTGATAGTAGAAGGGTTCCCGATAAACGTTCAGTGAAAATACTAATTTGACAAAAAAAGGAAAAAAAAAAAGTACTTGCCAGGGATACTGAAGAGTGGGTTTTTGTGATCTCTAGCCAAGTAGAAGCAGGTGCCCATTTACAAGCTCTTCTAAACTCCCAGGTACCTGAGATGCTTTCTCATTCAGGAGAAACTTCTTTAGCATTTATGAGTAACAATAAAGATAAAGGGGCCTCTCCTTTCATGCAGCCAGTTTTACAGCAAACATCTTTTCTGTTACTTTTTAAGGTCGGGAATTTTTTTTTTTTTCCCTTTCACCATAGCACATGCTTTCCACGTAGTAGCTGCTCAACAGGTTTTTTCGTTTAGGTTTTATTTTTTATTTTTTTTGATGGTACTTGGGTTTAAACTCAGTGCCTCACACTTGTTAGGCAGGCGCTCTACCACTTGAGCCACTCCACCAGCCCAGGATAGCCTAGAACCACAATCCTCCTGATCTCTGCCTCCCAAGTAGCCAGGATTATAGGGGTGAACTACTGGTGTCTGGCCTCAACAGTTTTTAACTAAATGAACATTATACTCATGGAGGACAGTTAAAGAATGCCTAATTGTACCTTTTACAAGATTCTAAGATTTGGTGCTTTCTGTCCTATTAAGGGTGTATATAAAGGGCCTATGGAGACATCTGTGTTGTCAATGCAAGTGAAGAGATTATCAAGAGTGTTGGTCCTTCCAGGAATGGGAGAAGGGGAGATAAAGAATGATGGAGGAGATGAATTCAACTATGATAATAGTGTAAGAACTTTTGTAAATGTCACAATGAACCCCCAGCACATGAAGGGAGGGAGGGAGGAGGAAGGAAGGAAGGAAGTCGGTCGGTCCTGGTGGGGAGCGATGGCACGCACCTGTAATCCCAGCTGGGCGGGGGTAGGGGTGGTGGCAGAGGTAGGAAGATTGGGGTCTGAGGAGGCCCTATCTGAAAAATAACTGTAAAAAAAAAAGCAAAACGGCTGGGGGGGGTGTGACTCTAGCGGTAGAGCGCCCCCCTAGCAAGCGTGAGGCTGAGTTCGAATCCCAGTACCGCAAAAAAAAAAAAAAAAAAAGTGGTCCTGTCAGCAAGAAACGCCGAATCTCCTTTCTTTGCAAAGAGGCGGAAAAAAAAAAAAAAGAACTAACTTGTTTCTGCAATAAACCAAAACAGCCTTCCCACAGAGGCCCCTTCGTGACGAGTGACCGCGAGCTAGCGTGACAGGCTGATAAGCCCGGCGTTCCGGCCCGACTTCCTTCAGCCCGCTCCCCTGGGGGCGCCGCCATTCCCACCGCCCTCCTCCTCACTCCCGCCCCGTCCCTGACGCCCCCGTTGCGGACCCGTCCTGCCCGCCTTCCGTGCGCTGACTCGCTGGTCTCCGGCCAAACCGCTCCCGGAGACACGGACTCGCCTGTCTGCCGCCGCGGGAGGGCGGCGTCAGGCGGACGCGGGGCCGCGCTGACCCGGAACTGCTGAGGCCTTGGCACGCAGCGCTGGGCTCATCGCGGGATTCCCCTGCGCGCGCCCCCGCCGCCCGCCCGCCCGCCTGACGCACGCGCGCGCCCGACGCCCGCCCCGCAGCCCCGCCCACCCCGGAGTTACCTGGAGCCTTCCCGCCCCGCGCCGGGCGCCTGCCGTCTGGTTTTCGCTGGAGCTGGTGGGGAAAGGAGGTGGGTGAGTCCGACGGGCGCGCGACTCCAGGTGACGCTTGCCGCTTCCCGGTCTCTCAGGCTCGTGGCGGGGTGGAGGCTGCAGTCGCCCCGAGTCGGCCGCAGACGGGGCGTGCAGCCCTAGGAAAAGTGCGACAGTCGACCGGGGACGTCGCCTGTGGCGTGAGTCTGACCGTCGGCCACCGGTTTAGGGGGCGGTGGGTGGAGGTGCCCCGGCGGGTGCTGAGCCCAAGCCCACGTCCCCCAGGTCGGAGGAGCGGGGACACAAGCCTAGTGGGGAAGGCGGGAGGTCACCCACTTCTAGTGGCGAAATGAATGAACTTGGGAGCCCGTGCGAGGGGGACGGGAGGGGACACGAGTCACCCAGGCAAACCCGCCGCCCCGGTGCAGGACTGGCCGAAGGTGAAAAATCTGCGCGAATGAGTCAGAAAGTGCGTAAGGAGGGGTTCTCACCCAAATTACTGTCGCGTTTGTCATCACTGCCAAGTGTGGAGCACTAACTCCACAGAGGAGTTAGTCCTCTCGGCTCCTGCAAAACGCGATTTTCAGGTGCAGCTCAGCTTCACCTCCTGCCGGCCATTTCGTATCAAAGGATGTGACCTAATATGACAATCATGTCATACATTGGCATCGTGTGATTAAAAATCAGGACGTGGTCCAGGTCAACCAGTCATTTCCCACTTAAAATTTGCTATGAACAAAAACTGTTCTGCTGAAAACTTGTACCACATTTTCATAAGATAAGTTAAAAGATGGCTTCAATTTAGTTGTCATGTTTCTGTTTTGAGAAATAATGAACTAGCTTCTTTGGAAGATGTCTATCTTTATTTTGGCTACTTTCTTTTTAATTACTGCAGTTCTTTTTTTTAATCCACCACAAATTTCTTTTGTAAGTATAAGAAGATTGATAAAATTTTGTATTCTTATTTACGCTAATTTTTCTTTATAGATGATTTGTTTGACACAGATCTTGAAGAATATTGTATGGTATTGAAGGATGGCAGAAGCAGTTTTGATTGATCTCTTTGGTTTGAAATTGAACTCTCAAAACAACTGCCATCAGACATTGCTAAAGACATTGAATGCTGTCCAAAACCACCATGCTGACAAGGCCAAGTTTCTTTGCATAATATGTTGCGGTAACATCAGCTGTGAAAGGGGTGGTGAAAATGATATTTGTGAATTGGAAACAAGCAATGGATTATTAACTCTCTTGAAAGAATTTGAGACTGTTAGTAAACCTAGTATGGCTGCCTCTTTGTATACCATTAAACAAAAAATCGATGAAAAAAATCTGAGCAGCATTAAGGTGATTGTACCAATGCACAGAAAGACATTAATGAAGGCTTTCATCGATCAACTCTTCACTGAGGTTTACAATTTTGAGTTTGAAGATTTACAGGTGTCCTTGAAGGATGGCCTTTTGAAACAGTCCACTGAAATAAACATGATCACAGCTCATGAACTTGAAGAAATCCAGAATGAAATAGAAACATACTTAAGGAGTCTGCCAGCTCTGAATGGAGAATTAGCTATTATCACAACTCCGTCGATCCCAGGTATATTCAACACTGTTATTTTTACTGTGTACATGAAAATTCAGCCTTTCTTCAGAGGTTGCTCGATGCCTTTTTTTTTTGTTGACTCTGTGGGATTATTGCTCTCTAGCATCACTTGGAAGATGGGGGTGTGTTGAATGATCTTGTGAGTCAGGGTGAATTTATAAATTTAATGACTTCTTCAAAGCTCTAAATAAACAAATTGGCTCTATGCAAATTTAGCTTTAAGACAGATTCCTAACCCTCCTTAAGAATGAGATTTCTGACCCTGAAAGTCTTTTATTTAGAAATCTGAAACCTCAACTCATTGACACTTTCAGAGAAGAGTAAAATTTAAAATAATTGAACTTCTTTCTTGGTTAACAAGTAGTTACCGTGAGCTATGTGCTTTTGGGCATAACAGAGACTGATAAAACAGAAGGTAACCTTTAAAGACCAATAATCCCATAGGGAAGGTAAACAAACAGCAGGATGTAGTAAGAACATATGTGGGTACAAAGTGCTTTCAAATTAGATGCCAGATAAATAAGTACAGGTTGAAGCGATTGGGGAAGTTCTGATGGAGAGACTGGTTTTTGTAGAGCATCTTTTTAAGCTGTACAACTTATCTTCAACAGATATTTTCATACATGGATTTACTACAAGAACTGGTGGGATATCTTACATACCAACTCTTAGCTCATTCAATCTCTTCAGTAGTTCCAAACGGAGAGATCCCAAGGTAGTTGTTCAAGAAAACCTACGTAGGTTGGCGAATGCTGCAGGATTTAACGCAGAGAAATTTCACCGAATAAAGGTAAAATTTTGTTTCATGGTTTGGAAGATCTAAAGTATATTTTTGACTATTGGTAACCATGTGGACTTTGAGATACTTAGATTCTGCTTCTGGTGTATGATCTAACATTTTAGGATAATGCTATAGCTGTTTTTCATTGACTTATTCACCATAGCCTAAATATCAATTCTAATGTGTATATATATATATATATATATATATATATATATATACACACACACATATATATATGTAATGCTAATGTGTATATAACATATATTTCATCTGGAGCACTTCCATTCTAAAAGTATGGTTAATTCTCAGACAGTATAGTGCCACTACCCTTTTTGATATAGAAGAAAGGTACCTGAATGGTAGGAAAGAAAGGTAGTTATTTTTCTAAATCGACATAAGGAAAGGGGATAAACTTCTATACAGTACACACTTCACATCTATGCAATTATGACAATGAAACCCCCTCATACTATCAATGCTAATAAATAATTTTAAAAATGTATGTGTAATAGATGCATAGTATGTCAACATCTTCAGGGAGTGCCACCACCCCAAAAACAAAACAACAACAAAAGCCACTAAGGAAACTAGGGTCATAATTGAGGAGATAATGCCTTGTTCCTTATAGGATTCTAGCTTCACTTGGGTCTAGGAAAAGTAAAAATATCATTCATTTGGTAATTTAACTTTCTTCATAAGAAAGTAAATTTGTATTTTGTAGAAAGTTCTGCAAGTAGAGATTTACTGCACTCTAGTGGAAGGTATTCATGATGGAGTATATTGAATTTTTAAGTCTTTTTTCCTATGAATAAACTATACAGAGGTAATGCATTTGGTATTTTGTCATATACAGAAGTGGTGTATTTGTTGAATTCCAGCAGTCTTACACTGGTTATATATATCATACTGAAATAGGTACTTTCAGAAATGTTTACAAGTAAGAAATCTCATTTTCAAAACTTTTTTATCACACATCTCTGGTATTAGCCTGATCATGCCAGTGAAGTCTGGATTATGGGAAAGAAGGAACCTGAATCTTATGATGCAATAACCACAAACCAAAGAGGAGTCACAGTAGCAGCTCTTGGTGCCGACTGTATACCTATAGTGTTTGCAGATCCTGTGAAAAAAGCATGTGGGGTTGCTCACTCTGGTAAGTATCTTTAATGATTTTGTATTACAGGAAAAATTATTTTTTTCTGGTAGACATGTCAAGAAGTTAATTTCTTTGTGATACGTGTAATGATAAAGCTGGGGTCTGGATACTCATTAAGGGAGCAGATGAAAGGAGTATCTATGTCAAACATATGAATCAGAGTGGAATCTCAAAGGAGGTGGTACGTAGGTAGATTCCTGAGGAATCTATATATTTTAAAGCTAAGTGCCAGTGTTTCTACCCAAGGATGCTGTTAACATTTTGGGCAAGATAATTCTGCAGTACAGATTAAGTATCTTTGACCCTTGAAATTGTTAATGTAAGTAGCACCCCAGACATTGTAGTAATCAAGCAACAACCCTCCATGCTTTTTAGAACATGCCCTAGGAGTATGGTACTGAGAACCCTGGAGGTCCAGGCAGAGAATAGGAATGTTAAGCATGTAGGAAGGAGTTCACATGGAGATAGCCACATGAGTAAAGCAGTGATTCAGAAAATCAAGACAATGTTTGAAAAACGGCATTTAGTGAAAATAACTAAATGTATTTGACTGTAACCACTAGCTGCAGGTAAAAGCAAAGAAGCATTTTTTTAGATGCTATATTGTGTTAAAGTTACAGAATTTTGTTTTCTGGAAATATATTAAAACTGTACTTAGATTATCGAGTGTTTATGATTCTATGTGAAATAAGAGGTCATTTCTTAAATTTTCTTTTATCTGTAAATCTACAACTATGCTCTTTAGACCACAAATGAAAAAAAGAAAGTGACATATCTTTATTTTGACCTAACTAAAGTAATGGAATTGGATGAGAAGTCAAGTTTACTGTCAAAAGTAATTTAAAATTTGAATCTGAGTTCCTAGTTATAAAAAGGAAATATTATTTTTACTTCTTAGGTTTGAAATAGAGTACAATTAGATCCATTATATACTTTAAAAAAAATCAAATATCAGCAAGTGTAAAATCCTCTATGGGACTAATTTAATAATAATATTTTAAACCAGATATATATAGATATACTTGCATGTGCAAGTGCTATAGGAAAACAATCAAATACAGAGGGACTGGAGGACTTACAGATTAGAGGATAATTGAGGAGGGTTTCTGAGAAAGAAAAATACTCTTGTCTGCAGAGAAGCCTGGACAGTATCTCTTTTTAGCACAAAATGTCTATATGCTTCCCTCTGCATTTTCAAAGGTGCCTCAAAATCATCATGTTAAAAACTCAGTAGTTTTTCCTAAACCCTTATCTACCACGCAGGTTTCCAATTTCAGTATTGAGGTCCTGTCCACTTAAGAGACCCATATTAGAAGCCTGATATTTTATTCTGTTTCTTTTCCCATATCCACATATCCAGTGGGTTGCTTATAAAAGCTGAATCTACCATCTAAGTATTTATCATTTCTATCACTACCCTCTATTTCTGGAAAGATTGATCTCTTTACCTGAGTGCTTAGCTTTAGACGGATATGCATGTAGAGTGCTGAAGGGAAGAATAAGGTGACTTACTGGCCAACTAATTGAGCTAAATCTCACCCAGATATTAGGACCAAAGGAAAAATGTAATATTATTAGGTTTCTGTCTTTGGTACTAGATGGGAGCAGGAGTGAAGAAAATGGTTTAATCTTGGAACTCCAGGGGATGCAATGAAGAGGAAGAGAAAAAAGCCAACAATGGCATGATAGTCTAGGCAAGAGGAGAAGTATGTGAAACGGACTGTTCATTTAAATAAATATATTTTACTGTAAAAAGTGAGGAAGAGATTTAAAAACAACAAAACATTGCTGAAATAAATTAATGAAGAAGCAAGTGGGAATTGTGTTCTTGTATTTGAAGACTTAATATTATTAAATCAATATTATCCAGAATGATCTACAGATTTAATGCAATCCCTATAAAATCCCAGTGGCAATTTTTTTTTTTTTGCAGAAATAAATCCATCCTAAAATCCATGTATATTCTCAAAGGACTCTGAATGGTCACAGTAGTCTTAAAAAGGAAGAACAAAGTTGAATATCTGTCACTTCCTGATTTCAAAAAATTATGAAGCTATGGTAATCAAAACAGGATGGCACTAATATGAAGTCGTATATATAAACCAATGAAAAAGAATAAAGAGCCCAACAATAAAACCTCAAGTATGGTTAAATGCTTTTCAACAAAGATGCAAGGGAAAGGACAGTTTCTTCAACAAATAGTGCTGGGAAAATTGGATATCTATATAGAAAAGAATCATGTTGGGCCCTCACCTTACATCATACTCAAAACTTTAGTCATGATGTGTCAAAGACCTAAGTGTGAGAGATGAAATCGTAAAATTCTTAAGAAAATAGCATCAGTGTAAATCTTCAAGAGTTCAGGTTAGGCAGTAGCTTTTAGATGTTCAAAGCACATGAAACAAATGTAAAAATAGATAAATTGGACTTCATCAAAATTAAACATCTGCCCATTGGAGGACACAAATCAATAGAATGGAAAAGCAACCCATGTAATGGAAGAAAATACTTGCAAATCATGTGTTTGATAAGGGGTTAACATCCAAAATAGAGAATTCCTACAACTGTATAATAAAAAAAAAACTGGATTAAAAATGGTCCAGAGCCTGCCTGAAACTGACAGGGGGAGGGATGGGTGGGGGAGGGGGGCAGGGTGGAGAAATGACCCAAACAATGTATGCACATGAAAATAAACAAAAAAAAAAAAAAGGTCCAGAGTATAGATAGTTTTTCATAGATGATATGTAAATGGCCAACAAACATGAAGCATCACTCGTAATTTTGGCAATGCAAATAAAAAACAATCTCATTTCACACCCATTAGCGAATATTAAAAAATAATAGGAATTTAGGTTATGAAAAATTTGAATCTTGTTGCAGTGTTCATTGGAATATAAAATGATAAATTCACTATCAAAATAGTATGGTACTTCCTCAAAAATTTAAAAATAGAATTACCATCAAATCTACTTCTGGATGTTTATCCAAAAAAGTTTGAAGTAGGATCTAGAAGAGATATTTACACACTTGTGTTTGTAGCACCATTGTTCACAAGATCCAAGAGCTGGAAGCTAAGTGTCCAAAGACAGATGAATGGATTAGCAAAATGTAGTATATAGAGAATATACATGTGGAATGTTATTTAGTCTTAAAAAGTCAGGAAATTCTGACACATGCTATAACATGGATGAACCTAGAGGACATGTTTAATGAAATAATCCAGTCACAAAAAGGCAAATACTATATGATATACTATATGATAAAGTTTCTAAGTAGTCAAATTACAGAAAAAAAATGTATTCATTAGGGTCTAAGGGAAGGAGGAAATGAGAAGTTACTGTTTAATAGTTTCAAATTTGCACGATGAAAAGGTTCTTATATAACTGTGAATGTACTTAATACTGAATTTTACACTTAAAATTGTTAAAATGTTATATTTTATGTGATTTTTTAAAAATCACAAGGAAAAAACAAAAGACTAAGAGAGCATAATTCCTATGGAAATTAAACATAGAACATTTTCAAAAGGAAATGTAAGGAAACTTCCATAAATGTCTATTTTATGGTAGATGCTTTGCATACATCTCATTGATTACTATAAGATAGAACAAAACCAGTAAGTACTATAAAACATAGAAATTAATTTTGTGATTCATTTATTATTGCTGGACTTTGAAAAATATGCAAACTGAATGCTCATTTTTCATGTAGACAAAATTTCAGCTGAAATTTTATGTTGCAGCTTTTCTTTCTCTCTTTGTTCCTGTTTACCAGGCTGGAAAGGTACTTTGTTAGGTGTTGCTATGACTACAGTGAATGCTATGATAGCAGAATACGGCTGTAGTTTGGAAGACATTATTGTTGTGCTGGGACCTTCAGTAGGACCTTGCTGTTTTACTCTTCCCAGGGAATCTGCAAACACATTCCATAATCTCCATCCTGCGTGTGTCCGACTGTTTGACTCGCCAAATCCCTACGTTGACCTCCGTAAAGCCACCAGGTATGTTTGATTTCATTGTGGAACTATAAGTTTAATTGTTGCTTATTGCCTCTGAATTGAAAATTGCTTTAGAGAACAATTAGTAGCTCCCAGAACAATTCAGGTGGCAAACACTTAAGTAGTGGACATACAGAAAAACTCATTTTATATATGAAACCATCTCAGTTATTTCTGAATGACAGAAAATTCCTTGTCTGGTACTAGAAACCCACCTTTTTTGTGGATTTATTACACGTGGTTTTGACCGAATGCAGTCAAAAAATAGTAATAAAAGACAAAACAAATTTCAAGAACAAAAATTTTAAATTTCCATGTGCAGATTACACAGCTCAGTTGATGTGGAGAAGTTCTCAGTCAGTCCTGCATTATCATCAGCTGTGTGAAATTGTTGCGTGATCTGCTGAGTATCATTTTAGAGTACCGAACTCTATGCCTCCTGAGCATTCATGGTTTTTCTCAACAACAGTATCCTTCTAACTATATGATATCAAGAGTCTGTTGTATCTTTTACTGATTTGAAAGTGAGGGAACAAACAGTTGGCCTTTAAAGAGACCTGCTTAACATTCATAGAAAATAGCTGGTATGTATTCTAGTTCAAGTAATGCCTAAGGTAAATTCTCCTAAATAGATTTATTAGGAAGCTGATATTTTGAAAGTACTTACTCTCTAGTACAGGATATATGTCTTAGCAGAAGTATTAGGTAATATAAATACTAGCCACTTCCAAGTACTATGCATCTTGAATTTATGAAATTTTACTTTTGATATCTGTTAAAAATTGTCCATCATGTCTACAAAGGAAAATTAATGTCTGATCTGAATTGTGTTTCTATTCCAGTCAACAAAACCTTACCCAGATTTGTTCTCATTTAATACATAAGTAGAAAGCATTCAGATTGATTCTTAAATGTGCCTTGTGAAGTAAGCAGCACTAGTTTTTATTTATCTTTCATATCAAGAAGTATTTTTGGGTAAACAAGTTTTCTATGAAAAGTCTAGTTAATAGGAGTAAAAGAGATGAGGGCTAGATGACTGAAAAGCATATTCTATCTGAACCAAATGGATCTTGTCTTACATACCCTTGTAGCTTAAGAAATCTGTTCTTAAATAAGCACTTGATTTTTTATTATAAAATTCCATGTCCAATTGCCCTTGATGTCTGCATGTCTGCAGGGCAATCTGGAACTTTGTACAGTTCATATTTGAACTTTGGTGTCAAATGGTGATAAAGTCTACCATTACCTGCTAGCTCCTGTTGTGTGAATGAATAGCAGTTTCATTGTTTAAACAGATCCTTCCTGAAGCCTCTTTACACCAGTAACCGTACTTTTTTCTTAGATTGCTTTAGCTATTGGTAAAATAAACTCTTTATCTTTTGAAAAATCTGTCCTAAGGATTCTTCTAGAACGAGGAGGAATTCTTCCACATAATATTCAGGACCAGAGTCAAGATCTCAACCTCTGTACATCCTGCCATCCTGACAAGTTTTTCTCCCATGTCCGAGATGGCCTTAACTTTGGTACACAGATTGGCTTCATATCAATTAGAGAATGAGGTACAGTAGGGTCTCCCCTCTCATCTCTCTTCTCTCCACTCTCTTTCTCTGTCCCTCCCTCTACCTTTCTTTCCTTTTTCCTTTATTCTCTTTGAGCTTTTCTCTCCCTTCCATTTTATTTATTTTACGTTGTCTTATTTATTTTGTTTTACTTTTTAGTTGTTTGAGACAGGGTCTCACTATGTTGCCTAGGTAGGCCTAGAACTTTCTATGTGACTCAGGTTAGCCTTGAACTAGAGATCCTTGTGCTTCAGCCTCCTGAGTGCTGGAATTACAAGTGTGCACCACCATGTCTGGCCCTCCCCTGATTTAAAAAATAAGCATTTACATTTAATTTTACTTCTTTATTCTTACGTGAAGAATTAAGTTTCTATATTTTTAGTAACACAGTAGTGGTAGAAAAGTTCATTTTCAGTAATTTATTCTGTGATAAAGAATAGCCATTCCTCTTCTTGGTTAATGAAGAATAATCAAGTAGGCTTATGTTAAAAGTATAAAAATAAAATAGTCTTTTAAAAATCCTATACAGTATATCTTTTATCTCTACTCTGTACTTCATACTTATACATTTCTTATTATAACATCTTTATACCATTCATTTTTTAAGTTTGGAGAAAAAAATCTTTGTATAAAAATTCTAAATTCTAAAATAATAAATCCACAAATATACCAATTGGCCTGGTTTTCAACTAGATTTTCAACTGCTGTCTGTAGTAGAGTTGGCCAATTTTTTTTAAAAGGCCAAGATAGTAAATCTTTTATGTTTTGTGGGACATACAATATCTGTCTCAATTACTCTGCCACTGTAGAGCAAAAGCAGACACCGACAACACAGAAACAAAAGAGTATGTCTGTGTTCCACTTAATCTTTATTCACATAAAGAGGAAATGGTTTTTTAGACCTATACAAAAATATACATGACTGTGATTTAGCGCTGCCTTTAGCTTATTTTCAATTTCCCTAAGGTTCTTTTTAACTCAATTAATACTACTTTTAGTCTGTACAATATCTTCAGCTCTTTAATACACAAACAAGTTCAATAGACTTCATGATTCTTACCTTGATATCTAATAGCACTAGTTAGGGTCTCATATTTTATTTCTATACATTTTACAGGTACTTGATTGGATTTTTGAATAACTGCTTCCTGCCTCCTTCCAAATTGACAGCAAGAGAGAAATTTAGCTGATTGCTTTATGTAAAAACCAAGAAGATTACAGTGGAGAATCCATCTTTAGGGTATATTTTCACTACTATCCAAAGCCAAATGATCTTCATTTGATTCTAATGATAATGGAAAAAAGAATCAGTGTGATGTTTTACAAAGGAAGATTATTCCTAGAATTTGTTCTCCTTATTTATTCCATAAATCAAGAATAAGTCTGTTCAGTTCAGTGTTTGTTAGATGCTGTCTGTCAGGCATTATCTTTAGAATAGGTGAATAAAAATGAATGATTTTTTTCTATTTCAGTCTAATGCATTGGAGGAGATAAACACTTTCTACAACTAAAATTTAATTTGAATAGCAGTAGAAAAATACTGAAGGGGGAAGGGTTAATTTTACCCAGAAGCAGAGCAGAGAAGGTATTACAGAGAAAATGACATGTTACATGTGCCCAAAAGCTATGTAGGGTTTTGACAAATGAAGAAAAATAACAGAGAGAGGGAATGCTGTGAACCAGAACATGAAACTGAAAGTTCATAGCCTCTCCTAGAGAGAAAACAGCGTGGGCAGGAGGTGAGACTGGAGAAACTAGCTGGAAATAGACTAGCAGGAATCTCACTGCCATGTCAGGTAGGTTGGAGTTTATTTTTCTTGGCAGTGAGTTGGCATCAATAGTAGAGGAGGGTTTTTTGTTTGTTTGTATTCAGATTATGAGAGACCAAAGTTTAGGAAAGGGGCAGTCAAAATATTTCAAAGAAAAATGAAGTCTTAGTGAAAGGTGTAGAAATTAAGATAGAGAAGACAGTAGATGGATTAGAGAAACATTTCAGAGGTGAGATCAATAGCTCCCCTTAATAGATAATGAAAGTTAGAGGTGAGGAAGGGTAGACAAGTCATTGATGACTAAGATTTTCTATTCATATATTTCCTACGTATATATACAATATATGTATACATATATTTGGTGCTTACAAAGGACTTGCATATATGACCTCATTGTATCTTAATAGTTACTGTAAAATACATAGACCAGGTGTAATCACTTTGTACAAATGAGAAACTAAACCTCATTGAGTTAGAGTTCAAAATCATAATTTGTAAGGATGAGGTAAGATTTGAACATGTATTTGTGACTCCAGATCTGTCAGATTTTGCAGATAATCAAAGCTTCCTATATTTTATTTTCAGCTTTCTTTTAATATCACTTATGTATAAATTCAGCCAAAATTTTGTTCAAATATTTGGACACATTGTAGCCCTCAATATGTTTAATATCCATTGGAAAGTGACAGTCAGTAAACAAGCAGCTTCAATACTGTGATGTGTGTGGTGAGGTTACCACAGGTGACATCTTTACTTTAATTCTTTGATGCATGCCATAGCCCTGTGTGATATTTAAGTAAAATACCTTATTTCTCCTAATTCAGGAAAGGCATTAAATACAAAGGATAGATAGAAATTTCAAACACATGCAGAATATTCTTTTTTGATGATTAATAATAAAGACTAAGGAATAATTTCACATATTGAGAAAGACTGTTGATTTTCTAATTTTTCACTGTGTATTATTTTGTTTGAAGTTTGTAAATTTACACAGTATTAGACAGCCACATTTCACTCTACCACAACATTCTAAAACCACATAATTTTTTTTTTATCTATGATTTTGGGTTATCTGCCATAGCATATAATGAAAAGTTGTCTTGCTAGTACTACTGAGTGTGTAGTATTGATTCAGTAACTCAGAAACAGAACTACTAGGTTATTAAATGAACATATCTTATTGTTTCCACAGGATCCCTGTCGATCTCAAGCATTTCTTGATAGGTTTCTTGAACTTTTACGGTACAGAACAATGATAATTTCTAGTAACTTAAGGTTTGTTTTTAATCTAAGCACTGTTACTAACTGCATGTTGACGATTGCCATTTATTAATAGGAGAAATTAAGGTAATAAATCATGGAACAACTTTCATGGAAGTACTTATTATATTAAAACTTAATAAAACATATAATATGATCTTGGTCCTTTAATTGTGATTTTAAATTGTGAAGAACCACATAGTGACTAAATGTTTAATAAAACAAATGAGAGAACGTACCACTAGGAGGCAGTATTTCAACAAGTAGCTCTGAAGTTTCTTGGTATAGAATTGAACCTCTATTATTTACTTTTCCAAAGCAGAGGAAGGTATTTACAATTAGCAAATATATTGTTCTTACTTTAAGTATAACGTATTGTGTTTCAAGTAATATGAAAGCATTAAGAATCTATTTCTATAAAATTGCTAGTAAGGGCTTTTCTGTAAATAGATATTTAGGGGAAAACATGTCATATAGCAAAACATAAACAAGACCCATGGATTCAAAAGCCAGAATATAAGAGTACCATAACATGCTGGGTGCTAGTGGCTTAAACCTGTAATTCTGTCTACTTGGAAGGTTGAGAGCTGAAGGATCGCAGTTCGAGGCCAGCTGGGGCAAAAAGTTCACAAGACCCCATCTCCAAAATAATCAGAGCAAAATGGACTGGAGGTGGGACTCAAGCAGTAGAGTACCTGCTTTGCAAGCGTGAAGCCCTGAGTTCACACGTGAAGCCCTGAGATCCACCAAAAAGAAGAACATGAGTTGTATCATTTTATATCTCAAAATGGAATTTGAAATTTGTTTTCAGTTGGTTGTCCTAAATTTCTACTTATAATGGGCTCATCTTAATTTTTATGTGACCTCTTAGAGAATACTTCTAATTTGTGGAAGTCCAGCACTTTAAAGAAACCATTGCTCACTTGTTCTTATGTTCATGTGTGTGTATGTGCATGAGTCTTTGTGGGAAGCTCAATGGCAAACAAGAAAGGTGTACGTGCTAAGTGTGATATCTAGCCTCTTTGCTCTATGTAATGTAGATTCATATATACAAACATATTCATATATACAAACACATTGTGTGCAATGGGATCATAGATTTCTTTTATGTTTTTTAAATAAATTGTGCAATTAAAAAATAGGAATTGTGACATGTATGCTTACTGGATGTTTTTGGGAACCCTGGTAGGGTATATGCATTTCCATTATAGGCAGTGTTTCTAAACTAGTGATTTCAAAGATGAGGCAGCTGCTGTAAGCGGTGCATTGTTCTTCATTGCTTAATGAAGGAAAAAGAAATCTTCCAGTACAGCTTTTTCCAGATTAACACAGTTTGAACTCAGAATGATTACATGTCAGTAAGGTTGAGACAGACTTTTCATACTCTCTGGTAGATGCATCTTCTTTGCAGAGAAGGAAATGCTTACATCACATTCCATGTCTTGTGCCAAATGCCTGAGGTGAACTATGTCCATTCTGTACATTTTTAAAATTGAAGTCTCAGTTACTGTACTTTATAGTCCAGTTAGTATATTTTACTAAATATTTAAAAGTTCCAGCAGACTCTATAACTCAAAATACCACCTTCCTTTCCCAGCTCCTCCTCCAAATGTGCATCCGCATTTCATGAGAAACATTTGTAGAAAATAGATTTGCTGTTGGTGACGATCGAATTTTAGTGTATCATTTTCTTAATGTAATTACACATTGCTTTAGTTTACATCTTATCATTCTTCCCTCTTCCTTTATTTTCCTTAATCACATACCTTAAGGTTGTATTTTCTTTATCCCTTCATCATCTGTGCTTTCATACTTGATATTTCGTATTCACAAAGTAACTTAATTTTTTAAGTTTTCTCCTTTTAAATATGTATCCAGATGTCACTGTAGAGTTGCTTGTTGTACATATCCTATGGCCTCTTGAATATGATTCCTCCAAATTTAACCTATCATCTTCGCTCCAAAGCATGCCCCCACTCTGGTGTTCTATCAGAGGGTGAAATCATTATTCATGCATTTGCCCAAGCAGAAACCCTGGAGTGTTTCTGAATGCCTCTCTTTCACCCATGCCTTCCTATCCTATTGCCTTGGTATATCTGACGTCTGTTCCCATGTCCCTATCTCATCTGCCACAGACATTCAAGTCATCATCTTTCACCTGTGTCACTAGAGCAGCCTTCTAACTACTCATTTCTTACTGAATCCCTTATATTGCCATTGTTGCTTATTTTAAAATGCAAATCTGATAATAATAATTCCCATAAAATAATTTTATGGCTTTCCTACCATCTCCAAGATGAAGACTTCATCTTTATAAGTGTTGTCATGATCTTACGTCTGCTTACTTCTTTTTTCTGCCACTCCCTGCTCCACACCATATGCTCCAGTCATTCTGTACTTTTTGTTTTCCTAGACTGTGACACAGAGTAGGTCAGTACAAAGAGGTTTGGTTGCATTCAAAGACTGACTTTAAACTCAGATTTTGCTCAAGGTTACTTTTACTTAGGCTTTCTATTAAATTTCCAAAGCACTACTAAGATGAACACAGCATGACTATCTAAGCAAATGAATACAAGACTATGTCTCCCTAATTCCTCATGGAAATATGCCCAAAGTTCAGTTGTCAGTGTAGTACATACACAGTCATGTATCAGGTCCCACACTGAAGCTTTTGTTCCCTAAGGCAGGGTGAGGCCATGTTAATGCTCAGAGGCTTGCCTTCTACCATAGAAGCAATATTTTCTATATCTAAAAGCATGAATGATTTTTTTCTAGGACACTGGGTTCACAGAATTTCCCACCATGATCTTTCACAGTCATGTTTTCTCATCCTGTCTTTCTACCTATTGTTGACTCTGCAGGCATAATAATTCTCAATCTCTCTTCTCTTGAATAATTTTTAATCATCCTTTTAGTCTCAGATCTGAGGTCACTGCTTCAAGAACATTTTCTTTGGTGGTTTCCCTCATTATCCATTCTAAGCATTTAAAATATTAATTGCACAGAAATAGTTGGCTTTATTATGACATCTTCACACTTGCATGGCATGTACTTTGATCCATTCACATATATCCCCCTAACACCCTTGGTTGTTCTCCTCCTGCTATCTCCTCCCCTATCTTCCCCCTTCTACATTCATATTTTTTTTAACAAAATAAATCCCAGATTCTGCGTGTGAGAGAAAACATGCGATGTTTTGTCTTTCTGAATCTGACTTATTTTGCTTAACATGATCTCTAGTTATATCCATTTTCATGCATATTACATACTTTCATTCTTTATGACCGAATAAGTACTCCATTGAATATATACTCCATTATGCATATTTTTTCTTTATCCATTTATCTGTTGATGGGCACCTAGACTGATTCTGTAACTTGGCTATTGTGAATAGTGCCTGCAGTAAACATAGGTATGCTAGTTTCTCTATTGTATGCTAACTTTTGATTCCTTCAAGTGTATACCCAGGAGTGATATAGTAGAAGGATCATATGGTACTTCTATTTTTAGGTTTTTGAGGAACCTCCATACTGATTTCAATAGTGACTGGACTAAGGATTCCCTTTTTCTTGCATCTTTGCCAGCATTTCTTTTCTTGATGCCCATTCTCACTGGGGTGACACGGAATCTCAATGTCATTTTGATTTATTACTTCCTCAATGGCTAAAAATGTTGAACATTTTATCATGTATTTATTGGCCATTTGTCCTTACTTTTGTTTTTGAGATGTGTTGGCTCAGTTCATTTGCCCATTTATGGATTGGATTATTCTTTTGGTGTTTAATTTTTGAGTTCTTTGTATATTCTGGATGTGAATCCCTTGTCAGATGAGTAGCTGGCAAAAGTTTTCCTCCTATTCTCTCTCTTCACTCTGGTAATTGTTTGCCGTGCAAAAGCTTTTTTAAATTTGATGCAATCCCATTTGTCAATTCTTGCTATTATTTCTTGAGTGATAAGAGTCCTATTCAGAAAATCATTGCCTATGCCTATATACTGAAGTGTTTGCCCTATGTTGTGTTTCAGAGTTTCAGGTCTTGAGGTCTTTGAAGCATTTTGAATTGAGTTTTGTACAAAGTGAGAGATAAGAATCTAGTTTTAGTCTTTTACATGTGGATATCCAGTTTTCCTAACACCATTTTTCTTCAACATATGTTTTGGGTACCTCTGTCAAGAATCAGATGGCTGTAGTAGTGTGGGCTTATTTCTGGGTCCTCTACTCTATGTCATTGGTTTACATGTCTATTTTCATGCTAGTACCATGCTGTTTTTGTTACCATGGCTCTGTAGTATAGTTTGAAGTCAGATATTGTGATATCTCCAGCATTTGAGCATCATTTTTAATAGTCCCTCATGAAATGATTTTTAAATGCCTCCTTATCTGTTTACTATTAAATATAAGCTTCATCAGAATAAGGACCATGGCTTAGTCATCTTCATATTTTTGGTATCTACCAAAGATGTAGTCATATTGCAATTATCTAATTTCTATGGAAGGAAAAAGGGAAGGAGGGAGGTGAGAGAATCCTTTAATAGAAAGTCTGGAAAGATAAAATAATAAGCCATATTTTGGAATATGTGTATTTTGTCAAATTTCACCATGTACTTTTATGTCTTGCTTTTTAGTTCATTTTATTTAAATAATAGTGACATACTGAAATCCCTCTAAGGAAAGAATGCTTATAATGAATATCTGTTGTAAGGCATTCATTCAGCCATGTTTCTTTACACACATCATTAGACTTTCCTATTTTCAACTAGTGTAACAATATAAACTTTAAATACATGCCTTCTGTAGGAATCATATATGTTAGTATTTATTTTACAAAACATTATTCCTACCTCCTATAATATTTTTAGTATTTATCTTACACCACACTCTGTCCTTAGAACTTACTTATTTACATGCTTTTAATGAAATTAATAGCAGTTATTTAGTCAAATATCTTTGACAGTAGCCAGAGAGATTGAACAGGTAGATCTTTTTGATGAAAATTCCATTTTTTCAATAATTTCTGTAGATATTTGACAGTTAAGTAGTAGAAGAGATTTTTTTGGTAGAGTCTTATTTCTAGAGCTGTTCTTGACCTTGACTGCACAATAGAATTATCTGGTAAGCTTAAGGAACCCTAATATCTAAGTCAACCCCAGACCATTTAAGTCAGAATGTGGGATAAGATAAGCATCAGATTTTTAAGCTTCCAGTATGATTCTAATGCATACTCAATTTTGAGGATCACTGTTTACCCCAGGTACTTTTCTGTCTCCAATGTTTATTTGAATTTATTTAAATAATAATAACACGTTAAAAGTACTCCAAAATAAAGAATATTTACAAGAGAGATCTTTTTAAGGCATTTGGTTGTTTCTTTATCCATCACTAGACTTCATTATTTCCAATTTGTGGTAAATCTTGTAATATTAACAAATTTAATCTAATCTAAATTTAAACCTTCTCTCTTCTCAGCCTCAACCAGACATGCAATTGGAAATAAAGCATAATCTGTTCTCTGCTTTTCTACTGTGTTAATCTTTTCCACATCTTGATGCCAGTATTTCTGCACATCCAGAGTAGTCTGCACAGTAGGGAAGGTTGAGAGATAGGTTAGTGGGAGACCTCTTCATCCCACCCCTTTTACACACATGTTCAGACAAGATCCCCTCTCTGCTCCTAATTTAATGGTACACACTACACAGTCTCTTTCTGTTCTCGTGGGCAAACTCTTTTAAAGACACTTTTAGCCTAGCTGTGCTCTGTTAGCCTACAGGAAACTTAGCATTTTTTGCCCTCATAATTCTGGATGTGCAGGCTACTCCCAATCCATAACTCTGTGTTTTGTCTATTACTACAGACAGCTCCAGCTACTAGCCAGCCTCTTTTATTTAGGCTTAAACGGGAGAGTAAGGCACAGGTCACCAGCGTACTTCACCCCAAAACTTGGGACCCACTGGTCAAGTTTAGTAAAACTTATTAAATCATCAGCTTTAGTTCCTTTTAGCACCTGAATGTGCAGGGGGAGGTGGGAATTTTTTTTTGAGGAGGAAAGGGAAATGCACAATACCCTGACAATGCTCTTTTAAGCATTCCCACCATCCTAAACATTAATCTCTGCCAGCAGATGATGCTTTAGGGATCCAATGAGTTGTTTTGGGGGCTGCATCTTAGCAAATTCTTTGGATGCCTGATCTTTTGTAGAGTATGGAGCCACTGCTCTCAGCTTTAACCTCCTCAACAAGAATGCACAGCAAGAAAACTCACATTGCATTCTGTTTTGTAGCTTCATGGAAAAAATCACATCTCCAGGTTTCTAATCTACTCTAGATGAAGTAAGAGACTTATATAGAGGGAATCTGTTCCAGCTTTAACACCCCCTGCCTTCTTAGTCATTTTATTTATGTAACTTCTAAAGAGGGGTACTACTTAAAGTATGTGAAGAAAATTTGCCCTTGATAATACTCAGTGATTAGAGCCCTTTTTCATTTGAAGCTTAAGTAGTCATCTCTTTCTCCTGGATTCTGCCCTTCCCTTCCAAAGCTGTGAGCTTGAGAACATAATCAGATCAGTATATAGTTCAGGTTCTATTTGTTAAAAATCTTGTTCTTTCCTTCACTTTCCTTACTGTAAGTTCTGAGTTTTTCTCTTTCAGAGCTGTGATTCTTGTGCTTGGCTTTGAAACTTTGGCTTCTTCAAACTGTTGGTGGAGGAAATAAAAGAAATCACAAGAGTAAAAGGAAAAATTCCTTCTTCCCATCTTGACGCATAAAAAAAGACCATTCTGGATTATAAAACCATCCTTGCAAAAAACATTTCTAACAAAGAAAGGACCTACATTCTGTAGTTCTTGGTATGTTCTGTGACAGCAACCTTGCATCTCTTTTAAAAATATCTGCAGTTCTCACTACATGATTTGCTGGGCTGTCTTACACATTCATGATTTATCACCTCAAAACTCCTTTTGAAAACCAAATAGACTAACAAGATAGCAAAAGAATAACCAACCAAGCAAAAACCATACATAGCCTCTTCAACAAAAACCAGTGACATGAAATCCCTCATAATTCCAGAATGTGGATGGGAGTAACCATATAGAAGATGAAGATGACCAGCTATATTGTCAGAGTTGCTAAAAGTAAGTAAAATGAAACTGAAGAATTTTTAGAAAACGATAATGAAAAAACATCAGAACCCATGGGATATGGGTGAAGAAGGAAAGAAAGAAGAACAGGAGCAAGAAAGGAAAGGGAGGGAGGAAGAAAGAAAAATAAGGGAGGAAGAGTAGGGAGGAAGGAAAGCTAGCTAACTAAAATGAATCAATGGATAATTCCTTAGTATGACTTAATTAATATGAGGTAACCAGTCATTGTTGCTTCTCCATCTGCTGGAACAGGAAGTACACAGAACCATCTTTGAAATACTCCTTCCACCAATATTGAGGCTGAATCTAGACAAGCTTTAGAGATACTACTGGTTTATAAGAAATATGGGGGGAGGAAGTATTAAGTTAAAGGATACCATGAATTTAGAGTGTAGGACAACTGATTTATTTCTTTCACATGTCAGTGGCAAGAATTTTTAAAAGTTTAGGAGGGGAACTATACAATAAAAAGATTTATGAGTCATGACAGTCACATGCAATGAGTAGGCCGAGTTTAGATTGTTGTTAGAACAACTCTTAAGACATATTTTTTGAGATGCTTGGGAAAATTTGAGTATGAATTAGCTATCAAATTACCAGGGACTTGTTAATCTTGTTAGATGCTAATGACATTGCAGTTATGTAAAAAATCCATGTTGACATATTAAACTAGGGATAAACTGATATGTTATCTGAGAGTTGCTACTGCATGTTTGAACAGTAATAATAATAAAGAAGAAAGGGACAGATGGTGTCACCAGAAAACCAGTACCTTGGCCTCAGTGCCAATTCACAAGTTACAAATAACAAGAGCAGGGTTTTATTATTGGTCAGACAGAGGACTGGGAGAGTAACCTCTTAAAGCTCTGTCATACCCCTTCTGAGAGAAAATGTCCACTTTTTAAAGGAGAGTTCAGGGGCTCAGCTTGACTGTGTAACTGCATGTTCACCCTGGTGGTTGCTGTCCTTGATTCTCCAGGACCACATCTCTGAAGCTGTGTGTCAGGTATACTACTCTGATGGTCAGTAAGAGATAAGGGGTAGAAAATTGTTTGATTTAATTGAAGAGTAAATTAACCTTGGACTCTCCAGCAAATAGACAGAGGGAAAAGATGCCGGTTTAATTAATAAGCAGAGTAAACTGACTAGAATGCAAGCTGGCTACAACCAAAAGTTTTTCCCTTTTGTAGTCCCAGTTACAATGATGACAATGTGGCAGAATCTTGAATCTGATGGTGGGTATCTGGGGTCATTTGTACTGTTTTCTCAACTTTTCCATGTTTGTAATTCAGTAATGATTTAAAAAAAAATTAAAACTACTGTCTTGATATATAAAGTAACACCTTGTTTTTAAATATATATCACTGTTGGATACTGATTTAAACAGAATATATAAATTGTATGCCATTCATATTAAAACAAATAGTTTATATAGCAGAGATCTGGGAGGCAGAGATTAAGAGGATTGTGGTTCAAGGCCAACCTGGGCAAAAAGTTAATGAGATCCCGTCTCAACAAAACAAGCCAGGTATGGTCTATAATCTCAGCTAGGTGGAAGGTGTAGGTAGGAAGATTATGGGCAAAAACTTGAGACACTATCTGAACAATAATTAAAAAGCAATGAGACCCTATCTGAATAATAACTAAAAAGCAAAGATAGCTAGGAGCATGGCGCAAGTGGTAGAGTGCCTGCCTGTCAAGCACAAGGCCCTGAGTTCAAACCTCACTACTGCAAAAAATTTTTTAAAAGAGGTGATTCAGAGTTACACTTTTATGGTAGAACAACTAAGTAATGAATATTGTAAGGAAGAAGCTTACTCTTATACATAATATTAAATGAAATTTGGCTATATAACAAATCCTTTAATGTAAATAATTCCTTTAATAACTCCTCTTGTGCCAGAGGAGTTTCCAAACTTGGGCATAAGAACAGAGCAGAAAGGTATATGGTTTAATGGAAATTTATGATAAAAATCAGGAGTTAACAATGAGAACTAATGAAACTGCCAAAAAAAAAAAAAACCTCATAAGAATTCAGTTTGCCATAAAAAAAGTATCTTTCTAGAATAAGAAAAATACTATTTCCATTCTGCTCTAAAGTGATTAGCCCATACTTGAGAATGTTCATTTGGGGAAGTAACCCTTTAAGCAAGTTCAGAGAAAAGCAGTGTTTAGGGTGAGAGAACCTAAAGTTCCATGGAAGAATGGGATTAGCAGTGATTAGCTTGGAGAAAAGAAGTTCCAGTGGTAACAGGATAGCACACAGCACATATTTAAAGTACAGAATGCCAAAGGTTAGAAAAATACCAGAAGTAATTAGTGGAAATTGTTCAAAGACTGATTTTGGCTTAGTGTGAATATTGGAAAAGGCCTAGTGGGCCTAAACATCCTAGTATAGTTTTACTGGGTATTCCAAGAATGTAAAGCTCTGTCTGCTCCTTATCCAGGCCATGTTCAGGGTTGTGTTTGCAACATGCAACCTTGAAGGATGGTAAGCTAAAGTCCTCTTTTGGAAAAGAAAGCCAGCTTGCTCACCATTTATTATAAAAGTGACGGATTTCCTAGACTCGGTATTCCCACCCTAGGATACAAAATCTACTGTGTACACAGAATATGCCTGGGTTCCTCTATGGTGTCCCCATGGGACTTGGGGGATAAGGAGAACCAACTCAAACTCAGTATGCGTGCTGCTTGGTAGCAGTGAATAATGAAGTCTTTTGTCTCTAGCCCAGGCATAGTGTGTCTCCAAGAATGTCCATAAAGCAGTGACAGGCTTGCTTACTAACTTACAAGTAGGGTGAGACCAATAAATTCCATACCCAACAATGGAGAAGCACATTAGTCAATGAGTTCCCTATCTAGAGGTATTCAAAAGTGGATAGATAAACCTCTCGAAGACACTGTATCATAACAAAAAGTAAAGCTGTAGAGAAGATGCTTTTCTCAGATCTTTAGTGTCAAAAGACTATTGCTGTGCCGTCCAATGAACCACTAAGACATCCCTACATAAACATGGCCCCAGTACTTATTTAGATGACCCCACTTCCATCCATTGTTTATATATACCCGCTGTGAATCCTTATTTGCTTTTAGATGAAGGGAAATTCATATTATTATCCCAAGAATGAAATTCCTCTCAGACTTCATAAAAGAGTTCTTAGCACCCTTGGGAGTCAAGATTTGAGTCTCTAGTCTCTGCCTTGACAGCCCTCTGTCTGTTTTATTATAAGTTCAGTACCTTTACTTGTCTTATTGGAAATTCATAGGCATAAGTTTCATTAGAATTAATGATACTTTACTATCTGATGTGGTGATTAAATACACATCTCATAATATTTTCCTTTCATTGTTGAAGCCTCTAACAGTGTTTATCAAAATCCTTTGAAAATGTATATTAAATCTTGTCTGCTGTTCTGAATAAGTAGTGTAATTCAGTTTGGAATCACAAATGGTATACAGTCTTAATTGAACATAAACAGTTTTAACTCTGCATCATAGTCATAACTTCCTACTATCTTCCTTTGTCTTTTCCTTTGCAAATGCTTTGTGTATTGTGTAAATTCAGCCACCAGGTGGCAATATGTGCTCAAGAATGTATACTGTTAGTAGTTTCCTCCATTTAACTGAATTTAAGATGTCAAACTTTTTAATGTGGAAAATTGCAAAAAATTAAGAATGAAATCATAAGAAATTAAGTAATTTCTGAATACAAGCTCCTTCCTAGAAGTGAGTACAGAGATTTTAGTGTTAATACTTCTTGCCATTTCTTCTCAACACTTCTGCCAACATGTTCACACACCATACTTTTGCAAAATTGATCAGCCTCACACTCTTCCAATTCCTTACCATTTCCTAATTTTTCACTTCTGAAATGTACATTCCCTTTCTAATTCCCCTCACTCATTTTCCCACTCCAGTTTTCTTAGTACCCTACCTCTTAATTCTGTGACTCTTGCCTGGCAACAGACTTTCTCCCTTTTCCCATTTTGTTTCTTAAATATCATACCACCTCCACAGTGAGATCAAGAGACAGACCATTAAGCTCCTGTATAATTGATTTTGTACTGTACCCTAGATAAGTAGAGCAAATTCTGGATATTCATATACTATAGTCTTAGGAAGTCATGATTCTCTTTCATTTAAGTTAATTTTGTCCACAATATAGAATGAGACCAGTTAGCTTGATCCATGTAAGATCTGTCTTCAATTAAGAGAAGAAAAAATTCTAAGAAATTAAATTGTAGATCAAGTGTGATTATAATAATATAAAACCCACAAATGCATACATATTTTAAAATGTATATAGATTGAATTGTGAAAGCTTTGATTTTCCCTTTCTGCTGTTTGTGTTTTTTCCTTTATTTTCTTTCTTTCTTTTCCTTCTCCCTCTCTCCCGCTTGTTCCTCCTTGTCCTTTTTTTTCCATATTGAGCTCAATCCTAGTGTCTTGTACATGCTAGGCACTACTAGCTACATGCTAGAGCCTTACTACCAAGCTCTATCCTGGCCTTTTCTGACCCCTTTCCTATATTTTATTTAATAAAAATATAACTGCTCTTAAACCATCTTTTACCTTTCTCCTCTCTAGACTGAAAATTTTATTTCTTTATGTTTTGCTATCTAATTTTTCAAAAGCTATTTAATATATTTTGACATTTCCTTGAATCTCTACCTGGCACTGGTTACTGCTGAGTATAGTGGGAGGTTTGGCTCATTTTTCTACAAAAATAAATTTCTTATTTTGCAATAGCTTTAGATTCTCAGAGAATTGCCAAGACAGTCCAGAGAGTTTCCATAAACCCCTCCACCCAGTTTCCCCTATTATTAACATCTTAATGTTAGTTTGGTTCACTTGTTGCAATTTATGAACCAATATTAACACATTATTATTAACTAAAATCCATACTTTATTTAGATTTCCTTTGTTTTCACCTAAAGTTCCTCCTACCTCACTCCACATGTAATATCCTATCCTTTTTCTTTTTCCAGGATATAACATTAAAGTTAATTGTCATGTCTCCTTATAGTCTTCATGGCCATGGCAGTTTCTCAGACATTCTTTATTTTTCATGATCTTGGCAGCTTTGAGGAGTAATGGTAAGTATTTTGTTGAAAAACCTCTCCATTGAGGTTTGTCTACTGTTTCCCTCATGATTAGACTGGGGTTACGGATTTTGGAGAGAAAGACCACAAAAGTAAAGTGTTATTTTCATTACATTGTATAAAGGTGTATGCTACCAACAGGAACTGTCACTGTTGTCACCTACTGAGGTAGTGTTTCTCAGGTTTCTCCACTTTAAAGTTACTCTTTCATTCCTCCTTCCATTCTTCACTCTTTGATAGTGGGGTATAGCCCACACTTGCAGAGTGGAGAGTTATGCTTTACTCAGTGAGGGGTGTGGTATCTATATATATTTTTTGAAATTCTTCTGTATGGGAGATTTGCCTATTCTTCCCATTTACTATCTATTCCATCATTTATATCAGTGTGGACTGATGTATATACATTTTACACTTTGGATTATAATTCAATATTACTCAGTTTTTGTTGCTCAAATTGGCCATTTTGAGCTTTTTCAGTTGGGTTCCTATTTTGTGTGTGTGTGTGTGTGTGTGTGTGTGTGTGTGTGGTATGGGGGCTTGAACTCAGGGCCTACACCTTGAGCCACTCCACCAGCCCTTTTTTTGTGATGGTGTTTTCAAGATAGTCTCACGAACTATTTGCCTGCACTGGCTTTGAACTGGGATCCTCCTGATCTCTGCCTCCTGAGTCACTAGGATAACAGGTGTGAGCCACCAGCGCCCGGCCTCTTTGAACCGTTAATATAACCCCATTATTGTTTGTTGGTTTTTAAGCATTCCCTTACTTTCTGGCTCTACAAATCCTTCTGGGACTACATAACTACAAATCATCTTAACAGTAGTCCCTGCCCCAGTCCTAGAATTGTCTGATACTTTTAAAATCTTCCTTAAAGAAGAATTTTTATAAATACTGAGGGTCTATTGTATGCAAGACCTTGTATTAGGAATATTATTTTTAAATTCTTCTGTACAATCTCCTCTTCTGGTCTGATTTAGAATAATTTTTTCCTTTTCAGTGCGGATCATCTCAGTGTGGCAAGGGGAGCTCATGTATGAGTTATTTTGACCATGAGCTCTGTAAGTATGTGGCACATATCACCTGGATGTGCTCCATGACCAGAGAACCTACATATAAGTCCTTAAGTTCAGCATTGCTCTTTGTATTTTTCAACACGTTCAGGAAAAATTAAGTACTGTTTTTGGGCCACTCATTCTGTATCTACTCCCATTGTTTGGCCAGCTCTGCCATTGTAACAACAGAGTGCCACACATTGCTTCTTTAAAGTGACATCTTTCAGATACTTGCTGGCTTTTTGGGAATGTGTATCTTTGATGGTCTGGGCAATTTCAGGAGTGTATTTTTTTTTTTTTTTCAGTTCTAGTGTTGAATGCAGGGCCTCGCACTTGCAAGGCAGGTACTTCTAGCACTTGAGACACACTCCCATTCCTTATTTATTTATTTATTTATTATTTATTTATTTTTAAATAGGGTCTTGTGCTTTTTGCTTCACGCTGGCCTCAAACCATGATTCTCTCTGATCCCCACCTCCCAAGTGGTTGGTATTAAAGATGTGCACCGCCATGATCAGCCCTTTACAGGTGTTCTTAAAGTCAACCATGAAAATTTAAACATCCTGCTTTACATAATTTTGTGGGTTTTCTGGGTCAAGTGAATATGAACCATCTTCACACAGACCACATCAGGCCATTTCCAGAAAGAGTAGGAATAAAACTTTTTTAGTCTTTCAGTCATACCTTGAATTTTAGCCAGAAAAATTACACACACATGCACACACACACACACACACACACCCCTTAATCCCACTTATTAAGTGTAGCCTAAAAAGAAAAAAAGTCACAAAGTATTTATTCACCTTTCAATTCTCACCTAAGTGTATAGAGTGGACTTGAAGAAGGGGTCAAATATACTTACTATAAGTGGGAAGCCTAGGGCTGGGTCAAGGCAGGAGGAATGGAATTTAGAAAACCTTCTTTAGAAACTTCTAGTGAGGAGGGGAGTTGATGGCCTAATCAGAAAAGAACCCAGATCAGAACCAGAATGCTTTTTCTAGTTGTGAGTTCAAATTCAATTGCTACATGTTTACATGTCACCTCTTACATACATTCTTGCTCCGTGATCCTTTAAGAAATTTTGAGCTCAGCTAATAATTACTCAGAAAATCCATGGGTTATATATTCAAAAAATCAAAGCATTTAAGAGATTGTTGTCTATCACTTTTTTTTCAGATGAATAAATGGAAGCCCCAGTACAAACTCATAATGGTAAAGCTAGCCATGACCTTGGCAGTTGTCTACTTGTGATTCTACATACACCAATGCTGAGACCCAGAGAGGCCTGGTGACTTTCCTAGAGTCCTCCTGCACAGTCAATCTGGAACTAGATGCCAGTTCTCTTGGCCTGCAAATCAGAGATTTTTTTTTCAACGTAGAGTTATGTTTTGTTCAATCATCTACTTATACATTCAACTCTTTCATTCATTCTACAACATGTTTTTGAATAGCTGCTTCATCCCTGACCCTATGCTAGGATTTGCAGGCACAAATTAATTACTTTTAGTAATTGAATTAAAAATTGGGTAAGCTACCACCAGGTGGCAGAAGCCTTCAGGTTGGCAAGGACATTTGTAGGTAATTTGTAGGTAACCATTCAGTTTTTCCTTTTAAACATTGTTTCAGGTTCAGATGGTAAGGTCTAAAGGTACCATTGAGGCTTATCATTGTCTATAAAGCTACCACCTGTCTTCTAGCTTCCCAGGCAGAAGTCTTTGAGTTATTTTTGTTTCATCTTTTACTTAATGAGTCACTGATTGTTCTGACTGGCTCCTTCCCTCACCTTTAGCGCTTTCATAAAAATCTCCAATTTAGATATATTAGGAAAAAAACATAAACACCTCAGCTGTTCTTAGCCTGCTGCAACTTCACTGCTTTGGAGCTTGTACACCTACAGTTCTTTTCCCCTGAAATTGGTCTTTGGGTTCAGTCTGAAGGTAACTCAAATAGTTTAAATGGATACCAGGTCAGATTGTTCTACATAGTGAGGTGAAATGGAATGGCAGTACATTTTTAGCATGGGGTAGAAGGTATAGTTTTTATTTATATTATGCAAGTGGATAAAGGTGATGTTAAAAAGAAAGACAGGGGCTACATCATGAGGGTCCTGAATGACATGCAAAGAAGTTAGGACTTTATCCTTTAGGCATTAGGAGTCATTACAAGATTTAGAAAGGGGATAACATGAACAGATTGCCATTCAGAAAGATCTCCTCTGGTTGTATCTGGGATGTATTGGAAAGAGGTAAACCAGATACATGGCAACCAGTTAGAAAATGACCATAGATCCTGGGTGGGTAAGGATGTTAAAAAAACTAAACCAAGGTAAAAGCTTTGCAGATACTTCAGGGATGAACCTCAGGTTCAACAGAATTTGGTGACTAATCAGATGTAGTGGTGAAGAGAAAGGTCTGAGTGACTACCAGTTCCTGGTTTAGGTCATTGGTTGGATGGTGATGTCATTTATTAGGACAGAAGATATAGAGGCTGAGAAGAGGATAGCAGCTGTGGTAGTAAATGTCTTGAGTTTACTTTGGAACATATTGTCTGATTATTTGCATCAATCAACTTCACCCCTTAACATACATTAGAATGAAAGGTCTCAAGTGTCACAGCTCTTTTAGAATTTGTCCAGCAGGTTTTCTGGCTTATGCTGGAAAACTAACCCCCCACCCCCAGTTTACAAAAAAAAAAAAAGGTCTCAGTAAAGAAAAACTTCCTCATTAGCATTCTTCAGTCATTCCATTTGACAATCAAAAATATTTAAATGCCTCCTTTATGTCTTAAAAGGAGTTATGTGCAATGAGTATTGTGAACCATACATCCCCAAATTTCCAAAATAGTTACACTTTCCTGCAGGTTTATTTTTTAATGAACATAATTTATTCAATGTTTTAATGTGATTTAATTTTTACATCCTCTAAGACTTTCCTCAAAAGTAATTTCATAAGTCATTAAAAGGTTTAAAATGCAAATCCTGCAAGCAAAAAAATCTGTATTTTAATCCAGAAGAATTCAATATCCATTAGAGAACCATTTAGTGGTACACTGCAGTGTTTTAAATAAGATTTTCATGGGGTATCCAGAAAAGGGGTCTCAGAGAGGGCTGCAGTGGGGGGAAGCTTAGACTGAGCAAGGCTCCAAGGATGAGCAATTCCTGAAGAGTCACTGGTGAGGAGAAAAGCATTAGGAAATACACCCAGTTAGAAATGACCTCTATGGGTTCAAGAGAGCTCAGAGGCCTTGCCCCATCTTGATTAGCCTTTGTACTGAGCCACAGAGTGACTAAATTACTCAGCTAGGTCGTAAGACTCCTGTTACTGCTCTTCTGAGTTCACCTTCTCTACAGGATTCACATCTACAGTATAATGAAAAATTCTAGTTGTGTGCTTACCAGATTCTGTTTTTCCAGTTCTTTCTTGGCTCTTTCAATTTGCATCTCATTCTGAGTTTTAGCTTTTTTGATCTTAGTACTAAGATCAAATTAATAAATTTTAGTACCCCCTGATCATCCTAGTATCCATTTTTGTAACAGCCCATTTGCCTGTGAGGTCCACATGTAGCCTTTTGAGGCAATGTAGTTAAAAATCCCATTAGAGTTAACTGTATAATAATGAGATATTCCTATAACAAACATATCCTGAAGAATCGTAGATGAAATAAACACTTGATACCGATATACTGTAATAAGGATATTTATTAGTGTCTCTTACAAGCAGGCATTTAATAAATCTTTCAGAATGGGTAAATTTTGCATAAAAATCTGGAAACAATGAAGGCTGCATCTTCTTTGTATATCTTGTATAAGTACTCAACACTGCCCAAGCAAGAAATATAGGACATGATCTGTGAGGCCATGGTGCTTCTGCAGATGATTTCCTCTGGCTTCTACTTCAGTCAAAGCAAGCTCTGACTTTCTGGTGCTCCATAGTGAGGTGAGGGCCAAGGTCCTGATGAGTCAATTCCCTTCTCTCCATAGGGCCTTGGCTCAGGATCTCTCTGAAGTCATCAAAACTCACGTTGTATTTTCCAAGAGGTTGACATTCACTTTTGCTGTTTACAAGTAGGAGTTCCAAATGCTTCGTAAACAATTTGTTCTTTACACTTGATAAGCATTCCTTTTGCAGTTTGTTTATACTATTTTTGAGCAATTTTCCGAACGTCACTTATAAAGATTACTTAAATAGCCTCACTTGTGGTTGACCATAAGTTAGCAATGTCCAAATTAAAGAAATTTTATTATCTACGTATATATGTGTCTACATATGGTTGCAGGCATGTGAATTAAGAATCAGCAATCTAGAACTGGAAGAAAACATCAAAAATGAATTCTGTCTAAACCCTACTTTGTGCAGATGTGTTACATTGTGCTAAATTGTTCTTTTTCTTATACTCAAGAGACTAAATCTATATTTAAACACAATCCATAAATAGCCTCTTTTACAGATGTAATTTGCTATGATTCTATGCTCTGCTGAGTGCTTACCTGTTATGCAATGCTCTTACATCTATTAGCTGTGTCTTGTCATTTCACATAAATCTACAGACATTTTGAAGGTAGAGATAAAGTTATGTTTTTTTATTCCCCATAGTATCTGCCCCAGTTCTAGCCTAGTAGCTGATATTAGATTGCACATCAATTATACAGGCAGCCTGGATCCTACACTGAAATCAGGCATGCAAGTGATAGGTCTCCATGGGCTTGGCAAATTTTCTTCTGTTCCAGAAGAACAGTTTCACTGGCTAACATCATGTGGTATTTGGAACTCTATTCCTAGTTTCCATTTTCTACCTGCTGATTATAAAGCCATGTCCCTGTGCTGAAGCCTACCTATCCCATTGTTTCTCCAGCCCCAATCTCAGCTCCTTGAAATTGGAGATTGAATTTACCATTCACTAATTAGGACACAGATTAGAGATGCTGCCACTGCCCCAACCTCTCAACATTGTGGCCCTCAGATAAGTCCTCTTCCTCTTGGCATACTGTTATATAACTTGGGCAGCCTGTAGAAATTCTATTGAGAGCTAATTCTATTTCTTTCCTGGCACTCTTACATGAAGTAAATTGGTAGGGTTTAAATTCTTTTGAAGAATAAAGTTAGATATTAATTATCAATTTGACAAATATGTATTAAATACCTAGCATATACCATACCATAGCTTGATATACATTATAGCAGGGTGCAGGGAGCAGATTCTGAGAAGCCTATGAGAATTTGACATAAGTACAGCTGTGCTCAATAATTGTCAGGCTGAGTTTGGCATGGCCCCAGCCGCAGAAGAGTGCAAAATGCAGTACAGATGCTTTTCCTAAGTTATTTACGTTCAAAGAAGTAAGCAGGATTCTCTTGTTACAATGTCACACCCCTCCCAGAGAACTGTTGCTCCACCTCCATGTTTACCACTGGATATAAAAGACTTGCTGAAGGAAGATGTGAGATTTTTTGATGAGGGATTGATGGAAAGTTTTTTTGATGGGGTCTTTTGATGGGGGATTTTGATTGGCTGGTTGTGGGCTGCTTGTGAGGCTGCTGTGAGAATGATGCTGCTGCTGCAGCTGAGTTACGCTAGAGATTAAAGGGAACCTGGGATACGCAAGTCTGAAGGCCAAGACTTTAAGAGAGATTAAAGAAAACATGGGATGGAGTGAGTCTAAGGAAAGAGACTTTAAAGAATAGAAAAGAAGCAAGGTTTTAAAGAATTGCAAAGGAGTAAGGCCTTAAAGAATAAAGAAGAAAGACTTTAGAAGTAAGGTTTTAGAGAATAAGAGAAAAGAAGCAAAGTAAATGAAGAGAATAATGAAGAAGCAACGAGGCTGTTGTGCATCTCCATCCAAGCACCCAGCACAACTGGTCCCAGCTTTATGCATGTTTGCCTATTGTTTCTCCTTTCTGCATCTCCTGTCACCCTCAGTTAGCTCAGTTAGGTAAGGAGAACAAGGGAGCAAGAGAAAGCTCACTCCAGCAGGGAACAAATCCAAGTCCCTGCCTTCACAGGCTTTACATTCTAGATGAGGAGAGGCACAATAAACAAATAAATGACTAGATAAATAATATAGAAGTCACTGGGTGGGGAGAACAGCGTTGGGAAACATACGCAATTGGAAATGACCTCCAGGGGTTAAAAAGTAAACACTTTGATGAAATGTAAGGCATGGAAAGGGAATATAAAGTGATAGGAGGGGTACTGATTCAGATAGGATGGCCAGGGAAGATGTGGACATAGAGACATTTTGGGAATCATCTGCATAAAGTTGGAATTTAAAGTCGTTGGATAAAGGAGATCATCTGGAGAATAATACAGCTATCAGTGAGTTGTGTGAGGTCTCAGCCTTGGACATGCCAACATCTAGAAGTAGAGAGGGTAAGGAGGATTCAGGAAAGAAGGCCTGAAAGGACAGCCAGTGAGTTAAATGGATAAGTAGGAGAGAATAGTGCTCTGGAAGTCAAATTTAGAAAGTATTTTAAAAAATAGAACCATTGTCTAAGACTAAGAGTTGATCTTTGGATTTGTCATGTGAATATTAATGAACAGAACCTGGTAGGGATCAGCTCAACATAGAATGGAGAAGAACAAATGGAGACATGAAAAGTCATGGTGCCTTTCCAGGTACATTGCTGCAAAAGAAGCCGAAAATGGCTAGTATCTAAAGAGATCTTGGGATAAAGAGCAGCTTTTACTCTAAAAAAGGGGAAATCACAAAATTGTTTGTGCAAAGAAAAAAGATTCATTGAAGAAGGAAAACTGGTGATGCAAAAAAGAGAGGGGCTATTCGGTAGAGAGGAGGCAGCAGAATTCAGGGTGCATGTGAACCATGTTCACACTTCTAAAACTACCAAAGAGTTAGGACATTTCTTTTTTTTTTTTTTTCATTTTTCTTTTATTATTCATATGTACATACAAGGCTTGGTTCATTTCTCCCCCCTGCCCCCACCCCCTCCCTTACCACCCACTCCACCCCTCCCTCTCCCCCCCCTCAATACCCAGCAGAAACTATTTTGCCCTTATTTCTAATTTTGTTGTAGAGAGAGTATAAGCAATAATAGGAAGGAACAAGGGTTTTTGCTGGTTGAGATAAGGATAGCTATACAGGGCATTGACTCACATTGATTTCCTGTGCGTGGGTGTTACCTTCTAAGTTAATTCTTTTTGATGTAATCTTTTCTCTAGTTCCTGGTCCCCTTTTCCTATTGGCCTCAGTTGCTTTAAGGTATCTGCTTTAGTTTCTCTGCGTCAAGGGCAACAAATGCTAACTAATTTTTTAGGTGTCTTACCTATCCTCACCCCTCCCTTGTGTGCTCTCGCTTTTATCATGTGCTCAAAGTCCAATCCCCTTGTTGTGTTTGCCCTTGATCTAATGTCCACATATGAGGGAGAACATACGATTTTTGGTCTTTTGGGCCAGGCTAACCTCACTCAGAATGATGTTCTCCAATTCCATCCATTTACCAGCGAATGATAACATTTCATTCTTCTTCATGGCTGCATAGAATTCCATTGTGTATAGATACCACATTTTCTTAATCCATTCGTCAGTGGTGGGGCATCTTGGCTGTTTCCATAACTTGGCTATTGTGAATAGTGCTGCAATAAACATGGATGTGCAGGTGCCTCTGGAGTAACCTGTGTCACAGTCTTTTGGGTATATCCCCAAAAGTGATATTGCTGGATCAAATGGCAGATCGATGTCCAGCTTTTTAAGTAGCCTCCAAATTTTTTTCCAGAGTGGTTGTACTAGTCTACATTCCCACCAACAGTGTAAGAGGGTTCCTTTTTCCCCACATCCTCGCCAACACCTGTTGTTGGTGGTGTTGCTGATGATGGCTATTCTAACAGGGGTGAGGTGGAATCTTAGCATGGTTTTAATTTGCATTTCCTTTATTGCTAGAGATGGTGAGCATTTTTTCATGTGTTTTCTGGCCATTTGAATTTCTTCTTTTGAGAAAGTTCTGTTTAGTTCACGTGCCCATTTCTTTATTAGTTCATTAGTTTTGGGAGAATTTAGTTTTTTAAGTTCCCTATATATTCTGGTTATCAGGCCTTTGTCTGATGTCTAGTTGGCAAATATTTTCTCCCACTCTGTGGGTGTTCTCTTCAGTTTAGAGACCATTGCTTTTGATGAACAGAAGCTTTTTAGTTTTATGAGGTCCCATTTATCTATGCTATCTCTTAGTTGCTGTGCTGCTGGGGTTTCATTGAGAAAGTTCTTACCTATACCTACTAACTCCAGAGTATTTCCTACTCTTTCTTGTATCAACTTAAGAGTTTGGGGTCTGATATTAAGATCCTTGATCCATTTTGAGTTAATATTGGTATAGGGTGATATACATGGATCTAGTTTCAGTTTTTTGCAGACTGCTAACCAGTTTTCCCAGCAGTTTTTGTTGAAGAGGCTGCTATTTCTCCATCGTATATTTTTAGCACCTTTGTCAAAGACAAGTTGGTTATAGTTGTGTGGCTTCATATCTGGGTCCTCTATTCTGTTCCACTGGTCTTCATGTCTGTTTTTGTGCCAGTACCATGCTGTTTTTATTGTTATTGCTTTGTAATATAGTTTGAAGTCAGGTATTGTGATACCTCCTGCATTGTTCTTTTGACTGAGTATTGCCTTGGCTATTCGTGGCCTCTTGTGTTTCCATATAAATTTAACAGTAGATTTTTCAATCTCTTTAATGAATGTCATTGGAATTTTGATGGGAATTGCATTAAACATGTAGATTACTTTTAGGAGTATCGACATTTTTACTATGTTGATTCTACCAATCCATGAGCATGGGAGATCTCTCCACTTTCTATAGTATTCCTCAGTCTCTTTCTTCAGAAGTGTATAGTTTTCCTTGTAGAGGTCTTTCACATCTTTTGTTAGGTTTACACCTAAGTATTTGATTTTTTTTGAGGCTATTGTAAATGGAATTGTTTTCATACATTCTTTTTCAGTTTGCTCATTGTTAGTGTATAGAAATGCTAATGATTTTTCTATGTTGATTTTATATCCTGCTACCTTGCTATAGCTATTGATGATGTCTAGAAGCTTCTGAGTAGAGTTTTTTGGGTTTTTAAGGTATAGGATCATGTCATCTGCAAATAGGGATATTTTGACAGTTTCGTTACCTATTTGTATTCCTTTTATTCCTTCTTCTTGCCTAATTGCTCTGGCTAGGAATTCCAGTACTATGTTGAATAGGAGTGGAGATAGTGGGCATCCTTGTCTGGTTCCTGATTTTAGAGGGAATGGTTTCAGTTTTTCTCTGTTAAGTATAATGCTGGCTGTAGGTTTGTCATATATAGCTTTTATAATGTTGAGGTACTTTCCTTCTATTCCTAGTTTTCTTAGAGCTTTTATCATGAAATGGTGTTGGATCTTATCAAAAGCTTTTTCTGCATCTATTGAGATGATCAAGTGGTTTTTGTCTTTGCTTCTGTTAATGTGGTTTATTACGTTTATTGATTTTCGTATGTTGAACCACCCCTGCATCCCTGGGATGAAGCCTACTTGGTCATGGTGAATAATCTTTTTGATGTGTTGCTGAATTCAGTTTGCCATTATTTTGTTGAGGATTTTTGCATCAATGTTCATTAAGGAGATTGGCCTATAGTTCTCCTTTGTGGAGGTGTCTTTGCCTGGTTTTGGGATAAGTGTAATACTGGCTTCATTAAATGTGTTTGGCAGTTTTCCTTCCCTTTCTATTTCGTGGAACAGTTTAAGGAGGGTTGGTATCAGTTCTTCTTTAAAGGTTTGATAGAATTCAGCAGAGAATCCATCAGGTCCTGGATTTTTCTTTTTGGGGAGACTCTTGATTGCTGCTTCAATTTCATTTTGTGTTATAGGTCTATTTAGGTGATTAATTTCCTCTTGGTTAGTTTTGGATGATCATATGTATCTAGAAATCTGTCCATTTCTTTTTGATTTTCAAATTTATTTGAATATAGGTTCTCAAAGTAGTCTCTGATGATTTCCTAGACTTCCATGGTGTTTGTTGTTATCTCCCCTTTTGCATTCCTAATTCTACTAATTTGGGTTTTTTCTCTCCTCATTTTAGTCAGGTTTGCCAGGGGTCTGTCGATCTTGTTTATTTTTTCAAAGAACCAACTTTTTGTTTCATTAATTCTTTGTATGGTTTTTTTGGTTTCTATTTCGTTGATTTCAGCTCTTATTTTTATTATTTCTCTCCTTCTATTTGTTTTGGGATTTGCTTGTTCTTGTTTTTCTAGGAGTTTGAGATGTATCATTAGGTCATTGATTTGGGATCTTTCAATCTTTTTAATATATGCACTCATGGCTATAAACTTTCCTCTCAAGACTGCCTTAGCTGTGTCCCATAGGTTCCGGTAGGTTGTTTTCATTTTCATTGACTTCCAGGAACTTTTTAATTTCCTCTTTCATTGCATCGATGATCCATTCTTCATTAAGTAATGAGTTATTTAGTTTCCAGCTGTTTGCATGTTTTTTGTCTTTACTTTTGTTGTTGAGTTCTACTTTTACTGCATTGTGGTCAGATAGTATGCATGGTATTATTTCTATTTTCTTATATTTGCTGAGGCTTGCTTTGTGCCCTAGGATATGATCTATTTTGGAGAAGGTTCCATGGGCTGCTGAGAAGAATGTATATTGTGTAGAGGTTGGATGAAATGTTCTGTAGACATCTACTAGGTCCATTTGATCTATTGCATATTTTAGATCTTGGATTTCTTTATTGATTTTTTGTTTGGATGACCTATCTATTGATGATAATGGGGTGTTAAAGTCTCCCACAACCACTGTGTTGGCGTTTATATATGCTTTTAGGTCTTTCAGGGTATGTTTGATGAAATTGGGTGCGTTGACATTGGGTGCGTACAGATTAATGATTATTATTTCCTTTTGGTCTATTTCCCCTTTTATTAGTATGGAATGTCCTTCTTTATCTCGCTTGATCAATGTAGGTTTGAAGTCTACTTTGTCAGAGATAAGTATTGCTACTCCTGCCTGTTTTCGGGGGCCATTGGCTTGGTAAATCTTCTTCCAGCCTTTCATCCTAAGCGTATGCTTATTTCTATCGATGAGATGAGTCTCCTGTAAGCAACAAATTGTTGGATCTTCTTTTTTAATCCATTTTGTCAAACGGTGTCTTTTGATGGGTGAATTAAATCCATTAAGTGTTAGTTCTGATAGGTATGTGGTGATTCCTGCCATTTAGTTGTCTTAGTTGTTTGAAGGTTTGATTGTGTGTACCTAACTTGATGTTACTTTCTACTGTCTTGCTTTTTCTTATCCTGTGGTTTGGTGCTGCCTGCCTTTTCATGGTTAAGTTGGGTGTCACTTTCTGTGTGCAGAATCCCTTGCAGAATCTTTTGTAATGGTGGCTTTGTGGTCACATATTGTTTTAGTTTCTGCTTATGATGGAAGACTTTTATTGCTCCATCTATTTTGAATGATAGCTTTGCTGGGTAGAGTATCCTGGGGTTGAAGTTATTTTCATTCAGTGCCCGGAAGATCTCACCCCACACTCTTCTTGCTTTTAATGTTTCTGTTGAGAAGTCTGCTGTGATTTTGATGGGTTTACCTTTGTATGTTACTTGTTTTTTCTCTCTTACAGCCTTCAATATTCTTTCCTTAGTTTCTGAACTTGTTGTTTTAATGATGATATGTCGTGGAGTAGTTCTATTTTGATCTGGTCTGTTTGGTGTCCTAGAGGCCTCTTGCATCTGTATGGGAATATCTTTCTCTAGATTTGGGAAATTTTCCGTTATTATTTTGTTGAATATATTACGCATTCCCTTCGCTTGCACCTCTTCTCCTTCTTCGATGCCCATGATTCTCAAGTTTGGTCTTTTGATGGAGTCAGTGAGTTCTTGCATTTTCTTTTCACAGGTCTTGAGTTGTTTAATTAATAGTTCTTTGGTTTTTCCTTTAATTACCATTTCATCTTCAAGTTCTGAGATTCTGTCTTCTGTTTGTTCAATTCTGCTGGATTGGCCTTCTGTTTTGTTTTGCAGTTCTGTTTCGTTCTTTTTTCTGAGGTTTTCCATTTCCTGGCAGTTTTCCTCTTTAATGTTGTCTATTTTTTGTCCTGAGTTTATTCATTGTGTTCTCTCTTTCACTTTGGTGTTTATACAGTGCTTCTATGGTTTCCTTTATTTCTTCTTTTGCTTTTTCAAATTCTCTATTTTTGTTGTCTTGGAATTTCTTGAGTGTCTCCTCTACATTTTTGTTGACCCTATCCAGTATCATCTCTATAAAATTCTCATTGAGTACTTGTAGTATGTCTTCTTTTAAATTATTCTTGTGGGCTTCATTGGGTCCTTTGGCATAGTTTATCTTCATTTTGTTGGAGTCTGGATCTGAGTTTCTGTTCTCTTCATTCCCCTCTGGTTCCTGTACTAATTTTTTGCTGTGGGGAAGCTGGTTTCCCTGTTTTTTCTGTCTTCCCGTCATTGTCCTTGGTGTTGTTACTGTCCCTGTACTGTGTGCAATTAAGTATTTTCTAGCTTGTAATAATAACAATGGTAATATTTAGAATGGAAGGGTGAGCTGAGATGGAAAGCAAGAAGTTAAAGAAAAGGGGAAAACAAATATACAGACAAGAGGGAGAAAGCAGAACAAGGTATCAGACAAGAGAGTTTCAAAGGTATAAACAGGGAGTGTTAGTGTACTAATCGACAGTAAGCTGAACAGACATTAGAGAGACAGAGAGAGGATTGAAAATCAAAGATAAAAAAAATACAAAATAAGTAAATGAAAGAAATATCTCTATATAAAAATGAATTAAAATAAAATGGAAAATAGAAAATTAAAAAAAAAAAACCCAAAAAACTTCCAAGTTTATATGCAATGCAGTTTCAGTCTTAATAATTTGGGTGTCCATCTCAATCTCCAGTCCTGGAGTTGATGTCTCAGATGTTGTTCTGTAGTTGTCTCATCAAAGGGGATGCATAAAATAGAACAAAACTACACACTCACACACACACACACACACACACAAAGAAAAAAAAAAAAACAAAAAAGCCCCACCAAGTGTCCCCAGTTCAAATGCAATACAGCTTCAGTAAGTTTTTTGGCTTGCAGGTGTAATTCGGTTGTTCTCTCATTAAAGGTAGGGAGAAAAAGAAAAAAAAGCGTCTGGAGGCAGTTCTGAGAGTGGTATCTGCAACTGTGGCTTGCCTGCCTGCTGCTCTCAGCCTGTAGCTGGCGGCGTTATTTATGCAGATCTCTGGGGTGAGCTAGCACTCACCTGGTCCCACAGGCTTTGTTTGCTCAGAGTTCTCCTGTGCGGGAGCCTCTGCTACAGGCTTTCCCCTTTCCAAGCACTGGGAAAGGTGACACTGCCCCTGCGTTGTCAGGCCTGCATGTTTATTTACAGTTCATGTGGGAGGTGGGTCTTCCCCCCTCTCCTCTGAAGTTTTCCTCCCACTGCCACTTTCAGAAGCTTTCCTGCTCCTGCTTACTGGGCGGTGCTGCTGCTCCTGCCAGCCGCCATGTTTGTTTACAGTTCACGTGGGAAGTGGGTCTTCCCTCCTCTCACCAGCTTCCCCGCTCCTGGTTGCTGGGCGCGTGCCCTGCTCCCGCCAGAGCCTCTCCGGCCTGCCTGGCTTGTTTATTTACAGTCCTGGGAAGGATTCCCTTCCCCCAATCTTCAGCGCTCAGGGCGCCCTCTTTCCAGCGTGTCTTAACTGTTCTTTTTGCTTATTACTCAGTTTCTCTTTTTTTTTTTCCTGGGTGGAGGTCAGTCTGCCCAGGGGGCTATGCTGCTCTGGCCCAGGCTTGTCTGTGGGGGAACCGCGGTACTGCGAAGCTCACCTGGTCCGCGTCTTCCCAAGCCGTATGGGCGCTGGCCACTGGCGGCCCCGGGGGCCCTCCTCGGTTCTCCGTTTAACGTGAAGTGGAGATTCTCTGCACCGGCTGGAGATGTGGAGGGGTCAAAGTTATGCCTTTTCTCAGTGATTATGCCTGCAAAGTGTGTCTCTAACGTCTCTCCAAGATTTCACTATAGGAGGGTCGCTTTCTGCTTCCTACCTTTAGCTGCCATCTTGAAATCTTTTAGAGTTAGGACATTTCAAAAGAAGGCAAACAGATAGTCGGTGGTAAACTAGCCATTTTGTTAAGCACACAATGCATTTCTCATCTTTACAATGTGAATTATACTAATAATAAGAATATTAAACAGAATTAGACAGTGGTCTTTTGTGAAGTTAATGGTATCTTAATGAATTATTTACAGTTTCTAATCTTAGAAACAACCTGAAATTTCTAGTTCTCAATGTTTGATAAGTAATCTATCATCTTATGTAATTAGATCCATATAACTAAAAGAGTAACAGCTTCATTTCATTCTCTGTAGTACTTTTGCTAAGGGAGGCTTTAATTCTCTTAAATAAAGCCTCAGAGAAAAGTCAAATGGGAAAAGTCTGACCCTGTGAACAGAAAATGTCGCCCTTTCTGTTTAGTTTTTCTCTTTATAGTACCTCAGTTCTATGTTCTCAGGCATAGAGGTAGAGACTGACTGAAAGGCCAATGTACTTTTTATTTTTTCCACAGAATGGAAACTTTAGATATGATAAAAAAGAAACAAGATTTTCAGAACATCAGATTGGCTATGGTTCTCAGAACTTCTACACACTCAGTGAGTATAAAACCTTACTTAAGGAACGTGTGATGCATTACTGTTAATGTAAAACTAGAAATTTGAACATCTAGAAAAAAGACTAAAGATCACCCATTGCCATCATTTTATTTTACAGATGAATGAACTCAGTGCTCAAGTAGCTAAATAATTTATATAAAGATGCAGAGATAATTAGTGGCTGTGTTAAATGGGTTTTAAAATTAGTAAAGAGAAAACTAAAATAGTAATAGTAATAACATTTATTATTACTGGTATATGTGCTTCCATATACCAGGCACTATGCTGACCACTTTATATTCATAATCTCACTTAAAATTTACAGTAACCGAGTGTGGTGAAAAGTGGATCTCTTACCCATCTGCCATTTAGCTGACTTACCAAGTTCACCACTCGTCTCCATCTCCTCCTCTGTAAAACACACTGGCTGATGATGTGCCATGCTGAATGCTTAAGGCTCCTAAATCCCTTTAAAAATGTCTTTCCACTTATCCAAGTCACAATTGTAGGCACAGACTGTTGGTATCACTGTCTCCTGGGAAGTTGTTAAAAGTGTAGATTCTCAAAAGCACTATTCCTGGGTTGGTTATCCAACAATTTCTGTTTTAAAGCTCTCCCTTTGGGTGAGTCTTACGTATACTAAAATTTGAGAGACACTGCTTTAGAGCAAAGGCTATGCGTCTGGATCTCCTTCCTCATGCTACGAAAATGACAAACCACAGCAGCACTGCATCCTTGAATACTGATCGTAGAGATCATTACCACCATCAAAGACTTAGACGCTGTGCTTGTTTGGAAAAGTTGCTATGGTTTTAAATGTGTCGTTCCCACCCACCCTGCAAAAAGCATGTGTTCGAAAAGTAATCCCCATTGCAACAGTGTTGGGAGGTGGAGTTTAATGAGAAATGTTTAGGTCATAAGGGCTCCACACTCATGAATGGGTTAATGCAGATTATAAAAGGGCTTGAGGCTTCAAATTCAGTCTCTTTACTCTCTTTTTCTTCTCTCAGGCGATGAACTGTGAGAAGGCCCCTGCCAGGTGTTGACACCTTGATACTGTACTTCCTAGCCTCCAGTTCTGAGAGAAATAAATTTCTTTTCTTTATTAACTACCCAATCTTTGGTATTCTCTTATAGCAACGCAAAACAAATCAAGGCAGAAGTGACTTCTATATTCTCATACAACTCACCAGTTTGACTACATTTTGGTGAATGGTAATGAATTATTAAAACTCAATCAAAGTTTATTTCAGTTGAAGCTACTGATTTGGGTGCCTTTCCTCTGAAGCAAAATGCCACAATTCTTAGCACCTAGCCATCAAATTGGGCCATTTCCCCGCTATTCATAAAACAATCTTGTCTAAGGTTTATGTCAATTCTCTGTGCCAAAATTAGGTCTAAAAGGGCCTCAATTTTTTAATATAGGACACTGCATTAGTGTACTATGTCAGTGATACCATACTGAGACAGCAAGAAATAGTGGACAGCCTCGGTAGATACCCTTAAAACACATGTCTGCCAGTAGTTGATAGCTAAAATCTGTAAAAATTTAGGTAGCTACCATCTCAGTGAAGTCTCCAGGGTCAAATTGTCTGCATCAAGTTGGGATATTCCATTCAGAGGAAATAATTGTACACGTGTACACTTGTGCCTCTACCACTCAGAAATAGGAGCAATGTTCAATGGGCATCTTTGGATTTTTGAGGCAACATAAACTACATTTGTTAATTCTGCTCTGTCTCATTTAGTCACTGACCAAAAGATTTCCTAGCTTTGAATGGAGCTCAGAGCAAAACAAACAAAAAACAAAAACAAAAACTCCATGATTGGTAAGAGTTCGGAATAAGAGTCTCTGCAATTTGAGCTTTTCTAAACCAGTGGACATGAAGTTTTTTAAGGGTCTCTGGCAGATAAAGAGTCTGAATGGAACCTGTGGCAAGCTCAGTTAAGAGATTCATAGTTATGGACACCTAGGATTTTGAAGCAAGGTTATCACTATTTTTCTCTTGAAAACCATCATGGCTTGCTACTGGGTTCTGGTAGAAGTGAATACCTAGCTGTAGTTCTGCAAGTGACTTTATGTTCTAAACCTCTCAATATGAATGGGTTGTCTTAGATCCAGCTCATCATAAAGTTGATGGCCTAGAGGTATTCCATTATCAAGTGAAGGCTATGTTCTTGATTACACCATACTAAATAATATTTTTGTAAAGATGAACATACCAGTTTTAAATTCACATGGTATAGCATATATGAAGTATTACTGATACTACTGGATCTGAGCAGATCCTAAGAGCAGTAGTGGAACATTAACAGGTTCCCTAACTCCCATTCCCATGGATAGAAGACTGGCCTGTTGCTTTCTTTCCCTCAACTCATGGCCATGGCCCCTGTGTTCTGTTGCCTGAGGAGGAAAAAAAGCTGGTCCTAGTTTATTGCTGTTTCTGCCCAAATCCTGACATTAGGCATTCAGGGGTGACATGAGTGGCACAAGAAAAGAGAAATCTTCCTAGTAGAAACTTTTAAGCACCATGTGGTGAACTTTGCCTGGGGGAAAAATACCTTGTTTGTGGAATTGCTCTTGAGTCTTCAGTTTTAACCATTATACTACTTGAAACACCAGACACAGATAGCACCTTTTCGTTAGGGGGTAATCTGCTGAGTTCAATTGAAAAATGGACTCATTGGATTAAAAGTGAACTCATTTAGAACTAATACCATAGAAAATGATGCACATTCTTTAATCAATCACCATCTGTATCAACTATGCTACACTAGTTTTTGTTGCAAACCACCCAAGGAAGGGGCAAAAAATTACAAAGTATTTCTAGCTAACACATCTAAAAGTCAACTGAAGTTTTGCTGATCTAAACTGGCTTCAGGAGGGTTTGGCACATAGCAGCTCTCATCTTCCTTAGACTAGTGATTAGGCAGAGCTCAAGAGAGAGCCCATTTATGCAAACTCAATTCACACATCTTCTTATGGCCATTACCCTGTTGGCCAAAGTAAGGCATATAGCCAAGTCTTTATTAAAGGGATGAGGAAATTTCTCCTTGAGAAGAAGAGGGTGAATATTTACTGAACAATATCCTAATCTGCCATACCATCTGAATTAAATCCAATATTTTCATCTTTACAAAAATATTATGCAGTATGCTGTTATCAAAGGACTGCAGTAGTGCAAATAGTTTATTCAACACAACTTGACAAACATTAATTGTTTGTTATTTCTTGGGCACTTTCTTAGATATTTGATACATATAAATGAACAAGATACAGTCTTTATCCTCAAGATACTCAGAGACAGATCTATAGACAAATTAAAATATGATGTGATGAATGCACAAAAGCATTTACAAATTGCTAAATTAGTGATGTTGTTCCTATTTTACACAGAAGAAACTGGGACTCAGAGGGATCAAACGATTAAATATTATACAACAAACAATACTAAAATTTAACCTCCTTGAAGGTGGGAGTTAAAATCCTAAAACACTTCCTGTCATTCTATACAACTTATTCCCGAAAGTAAGCACAGAGGTGACTCAGTCCAATACCTCACCTGATGCTGGAACTTTTGTATTTTTAAAGCAAGCAAAAAACATTATCTTGGAGAACTGAGCCCCATGATAACAGATGTAGAATGGATTGCATAAGCTTTCCTTTTTGCTGTAATTCTGCCCTTTTGACTTAGATTGCCCCTAAAACCAACTTGTATAATAGTAAGCAACTAAGTCAGATTTGCATCCTCTTCCTGGACTAATTGAGATCTTAGATGCTAGAGTATACTTTGGTCAGTTTTTAAAATATGAGTCACAGGTAATAGCCTTCTAGTGGAATTATGTAAATATAAAGTCTTTTGATGACAAGGGAATAAATTGAATGGACCATTAGGTCCTCCTTCCTAAGAAATAAAAGGACTATGAAAAGTAATAAAGTATCCTGAGGGCTAGAATATAATTATAACTTTCAACTCTGCTCTATTACTTTTTAATGTTTTATTTCAATAGTTTATTAGTGTATATCATAACAGTTCCAGTGTGAAGTGGCTCTTTCTGTTTGTTCAGAAAAATATCCACAAGTTTGAAGAACCTTTACTATAATGTTCCTAAGGCAAATTATAGGTATTATTGTTCCTATGTGAAGAAAGAAAAACTAGAGAGAGAAGTAAAAAATATACTCTCAATCAGTTAAAGTAACAAGTCACTGGAAAAGTCAAAGATAGGACAAGGGTATGATTACTAAGCTGTGTAGTAGACTCTTGGTATTTGAAACTAAACTTGTGGAGAATGTTAAGGGCACAAAAACAAATATAAGGCTAAATTTTGTGTGGCCTGTCAGCAATTTAATGAGCACATTTAATGCTGGGATAAAATATGATTATGAATATTAGAAAGGGCTCAGATGATTATGAATGGATGATTAGAAAGGGCTTAGAAGCTTGGTGAATCACAGTTTTCCTGTGCTGTTATTTTACACTAGAGGATGTTTGTGTTCTGTTTGTTTCCTACAGTGAGTTTCATGTTGGTTGTTTGGAGTCTGGAGTTTAGTTCACTCCAGAGATAGTTAGGGTAATTCTGAATGTCAATATCTTGTCACTTCAACTTTCCCTCTACTTCCCAGCTCCTAATTATGTCAGCACTGGTTAGCACATTGTCCAAGGCATTCAATATTGAAAGTCTTCCTCAGTATACAGTTTCTTATACAAACAGAAGCCCAGGCAAAATTTCAGTCGTTGCTTCCCTTCTTTGATGTCTGAGCACTGAAGAAAAGGTAGTTGTCACTGTTGGATATTAGAAAACACTTTCAATAGACCTCTGATGGAATCTGAAAAATAATGACATGAAAAATGATTGCATCACTCAATTTTCAGGTCTAAATACTAGGTGACTACCTTATTTACAGTGGGCAAGTATCTTTAGCTATAGGAGCTGTTCTCATATACTTTGTATTTTTCTTTTTAATTGACACATAATTATATATAGTTATGGAATATAGTGTAATAATTCAATACATATATACAATGTGTAATATCAAATTGGTATTGGATAATTTGGTATTATCAAATTGGACAGGATAATTGGTGTTTCTATCTCCTTATCATTTCTTTCTGTATGGGGCCTTTGAACTCCTAATTATTCATAAAATGTACAATAGGTTGTGGTAAACTATAGGTACTTTATTGTGCAGTAGAACACTGGAACTAATTCTTACTATCTAATTACATTATACATTATGTTATTTATGGTGGTGGTGGTTCTGGAGTTTGAACTCAGGGCCTTGCAGTGCTCTACCACTTTAACCCTTTTTGTTTTACTTTATTTTTCAGAGAGGGTCTCTTGCTTTTGCCTGGGGCTAGCACCTCTGAACATGATCCTCCTACCTCTACCTCCCAAGTAGCTAGGTTTAGAGCTACTTGCACCGTCATGCCTGGTCTTCTAACTGTATTTTTGAACCTGTTACCAACTTCTCGCTATCCCTGTTCCCCCTACCCTTTATAGCTGCTGGTAATCACTGTCCTATTCTCTTCTTCTTGGAGGCCAACATTTTTAGCTTCCACTTATGAGTGAGAACATACAGTATTTGTCTTTCTGGGTCTGGTTTATTTCATTCAATATAAAGTCTTCCAGTTCCGCCCATTTTGCTGTAAATGACAGGATTTCATTATTTTTATTGGTGAATACTATTCAAATTTCATTCTTTTTATTGGTGAATACTATTCAAATACATATATATGTGTATATGTATATATATATATATATATATATATATATATATATATATATATATATATATCACATATTCTTTACCCATTACACACCTTGGTTTATTCCACATCTTGGCTACTGTGAATAGTACTGCAGTAAACATAGGCGTTCAAGTATCTCCTTTCGATATACACTCAGAAGTGGGATATCTGGATCATATGGTAAAGCAGAAACAGGGTATCAGTTTTTTCTGTCTTCTGAGAAGGTGTTTGGTTGTTTTTTGTTTGTATGTTTGTTTTTGTTTTACATAGGAGGTGATAGCATGAGATTTTGAATGACTTGTCTATGAATGTATGTGAGCAAGCCACTGGCATAAAGAACTAGATCTATTAAGAACTAATACATTTTAATTTTTTGTCTTATTTTTAAAAAGATAAGTGGGTGGAAAGACTTGTTAGTCTTTTTCTTTAGATAAGAAGGCAAGCTATTTTTATCATGGAATAAATTATTTGGAAAAGGATGAGGAGCAAGAGATTTTAGAGAGGAGGTCTACCTATTTCAATGCTAATAATGAATCCTACCTCATGATTATTTTTGAAAATTTCCTCAGCCTACTTGAAAGGGCTGGACTTTATCAATTCAAACATTTCCATGACACCAGTTTTATATTTCTCCATCTGCATTTCACACAAATACTTCCACTTAGGAGGTAATTTGTTTGATTTCTTTATTAAAAAAAATGCTGAAATGGCAAAAGTTTCCAAGATAATTTTTAGTTTTGTCTATATTTAAAACTAAAATTATTGTGATAGTCAATTGCTAAATGATCTATTCTAATTAAATAATTGTTTTTCTTAATTATTTCCATGGTTTGCAGGGTTATGGATTTGTTTGCTTTATACAATAAGACCTACAAAAAGCTCATGTAAATTATACTACTGTCTTTTAGAAATTAGATCCTTCTTTAAAAATCCTGCCTTGTTTCTCTTCATAGAGGCTGAATTACTTGTGTACCCTTCTTATTTTAAGGCATACTATTCAGTTTCTTTCAAGCTATTGATTTAATAATTATATCCTGTATTATTAAATATGATTCAACTAAACTTATTATGACTTCTTTTCCTCTTTCTTCCCTTTATTTTGGAGAATTGGATTAGTATGCTAATGCATTTCTTATTTGTGAAGAAGCCTTATTGTTCTTAGGTGAAGGTTTCTAATTTATTTGGACATCTCTAGATATAATTTAATTGTTTCCTGGTGGTTGGACTTTTCTTTCCTTTGTAAAAACACATATTTTGTGCCTTTCCCTTTCTGTACATCTTTCTACTTATGACTCATATAGTATCGCTCATCTATCTTAAGGAGAATTCAAACATTCTTCAGGTATGATTCAGGCTTGGAAGGCAGAAATGGTTATAGATGAAAAGCATATGAAAATGAACACTAGAAGTTGAGATGAGTGAGCTGATTTTTCTAAGGACCTTCAGAATGCTAGTATCAGGACCAGGACCCAACTACTTTCTCTCTGGCCTTAGATCCATGATGTGTTTATTAACTCTGTTATCTCTCTCAATTGACTGGATTCATTTTCTTTTGAAGATGAACAGCGGCTGAGAAGCAAAAAGAAATAATGTTAGATAACCTGGGAACATTAGCTCCTTCCTCTAAGCTGTTGAAAGTCCACTGCATTCTGAAGGAAAGGTGTTAGAATTCCTCATCACTCATCTATCAATTAATTAATCAACATGTGTTAGTATCTACTCTGCCAGATATTGTAGCTCTATGGAGAGAAAAACAAATACAACTTCTGTTTATTGAGAAAATCCTGGTGTAGAAACTGTCCAAATTCTCCAATTCTCAATGTCTTTCAAGAGAGGTATTTTTATCCCCACTTTACAGAGCAGAAGGAGGGGCTAAGAGAGATGAAATGACTTGCCCAAAGTTACACAGCTACTGAATAGCTGAATTGATATTTTTAACTTAGGTCTGTCTGACTCCAAATTCATCCTCTTTCTATTATAGAATATATTCTACTTATTAACCCCTTCCATTAATAGGTCTTGGCTTCTGCCTTTAAAAGATTTTGTGTACACAAAGTATCACAAACTGGATAATTCAGCTTTTACAATTCTAACAAAGTCTCATTTGACAAAATATACCAACTGCTTCTGGCACCATTTTGAAAGGCATCATGACATAATAGTCTGTAGAATTGAAAAGGATGGGGAAAAACTAGTACTTTTCTTTCATAGTCAAAGTTCTTATCTTTTCACCAGCAAATGGACTGTTATATTATATATAAGGATATGTCAATTGTCTTCCTGAAACAAAGGAAGGGAAAAAAAGATTACTGCTTCTCCAAGGCTTGTTAAAGTACAATAAAGCGCTTCCTTTTAGGGGAGGGAGATAAGACAGAAGGATTAAATGGTCAACAAACACCTCCAGTTTGTTTCTGTTGAATGTCAAAATTTTAAATGAGTGTACATGGGAAAAAGTTGCTGGATGTTGTGGTCATTATTTCTGATCTGTATTCAGATGCATTATCCATTGTACAACTGGTGGCCATTATTTCTTATGCTATCTGTAGCAGTGACTGAACATTATTACTCTAAAGAGGGTTTGAAATGATCAAATAAAATCCATAGCAAAGGTTCTGTTCTACTTTAAGATCATATCTAATACCAGATGTGGTGGCTCACACCTGAAATCCCAATTACTCAGAAGGCAAGGATAGGAATATTGAGATCTGAGGCTGGCCCCAGCAAAAGCACAAGGCCCTATCTGAAAAATAAACTGGGGATTGTGGCTCAAGTGGTAGGGCCCTTGCAAGCATAAGACTCTGAGTTTAATTCCATTTGCTCCTCTTTTCCTCTCCTCCTCTCCCCTCTTCTCTCCCTTCTCCTTCCCCTCTCTTCTTTCTTCTTCTTTCCAGTCATCTCTCCTTATTTCTGGTTGTAATTCTGGCATATAACACTGATCTGCTGTTAGAATTATTTGAATTTGGTATGAGTTTTGTTTGTATATACAAACTAATTTATTGTCTTCTACTATAATTTAAAAAGCAAAATTAGTGTGCATGTCTAAACTGAAGAGAACACCCACAGAGTGGGAGAAAATATTTGCCAGCTATACATCAGACAAAGGACTGATAAACAGAATATACAGGGAGCTCAAAAAACTAAACTCTCCCCAAATCAATGAACCAATAAAGAAATAGACAACTGAACTAAACAGAACTATCTCAAAAGAAGAATTTCAAAAAACACATGAAAAAATGCTCACCATCTCTAGCCATAAAGGAAATGAAAATCAAAACCACACCAAGATTCCACCTCACCCCTGTTAGATTAGCTGTCATCAAAAACACCACCAACAACAGGTGTTGGTGAGGATGTGGGGGAAAAAGGAACCCTCATATACTGCTGGTGGGAATGAAATCTAGTGCAACCACTCTGGAAAAAAATTTGGAAGCTTCTTAAAAATCTAAATATAGATCTGCCTTATGATCCAGTAATCCCACTCCTAGGGATATACCCAAAGGAATGCAACACAGGTTACTCCAAAGGCACCTGCACACCCATGTTTATTGCATTGCTATTCACAATAGCCAAGTTCTGGAAACAATGAAGATGCCCCTTACTGACAAATGGATTAAGAAAATGTGGTATTTATACACAATCGAATTTTACTCAGCCATGAAAAAGAATGAAATCTTATCATTCGCAAGTAAATGGATGGAACTGGAGAACATCATTCTGAACGAAGTTAGCCAGGTTCAGAAACCAAAAATCGTATGTTCTCCCTCATATGTGGACTTTAGATCTAGGGCAAATATAGTAATGTTGTTGGATTTGGATCACATGACAAGGGGAGAGCACTTATGGGAGGATAGGGATGGGTAGAAAACCCAAAACATGAAAGCGTTTGATGTCCCCACTGCAGAGGAACTAATACAGAAACCTTAAAGAGACAGAGGTCAATTGAGAAGGGGATCAGGAACCAGTGTAAAGATCAGTTAGAGATGAATCAACTTGGGTTGTAACATATTTGCACATGGAATGAATGCTAGGAATCTCTCTTTATAGCTATCCTTAACTCAACTAGCAAAAACCCTTTGTCTTTCTCATTATGCTTATGTTTTTTCTTCAATAAAATTAGAGATAAGGGCAGAACAGTTTCTGCGTGGAAGTGAGGGGAGTGTGTGGAGGAAGAGGGTAGGGTTGGGGAGCAGGGAGGAGAAATGACCCAAACAATGTACACACATGTGAATAAATGAATAATAAAACAGAAAATTAGTGTGCATGATTTTGCTTAACTGATCATTGGTGAAACTATCAGGACTTAGCAGCATCTGTAGACACTCCTTTCTGGGAGCTAAACATACAGCTTTTGATAAGAAGAAGCAGAGATTCATTACTCTCTCAGACTAATAATAACCTTTTTCCATCTAAGATTGACTGTTATGATCATGTGATAACTCAAATTGCCCTACCAGCACATAAAGGAAGTGGGATTATTTCTGTTTATTGAGACTAAAGAACAGGAAGTGAAACCACTCCTCTGGTTCCTGGGAATGGATATGATCCTTGGCAGCACCATAGAACACTTCACCACTCATTGTCCAAAAGAGGGAAATCGTGCATGTGTGCTTATTGTACTTCCATTGAATTCTCTGTGTGACATTTTCTAATACTTTGTGCATTTATAACTATGGTTGCTAGGCTATATCTGAAACTTTTCAGGAGCATTTGTGACTGAATGATGGAGCCAGATTTTGTTATAAAAATATAATGAAAACTGACAGTAGTATGGATTAAAAATTAATCATTTCATTAGCAGGTGAATTAAAAGATTAAAAATGTGTAGGTTTAGAGTAAGGTTCTTAAAATAAAAAATCTAGGAATTTTTATTACAAAGACTTTTTATTTTGGAAAAAACTAATTTGTGGCAATGGAAAAGCCAGAATCAGAGATAATCAGAGAGCACTATCAATAGTTTTGTAAAAGTGAGTGTCAGTGTTGTAAAGAAAGGATATCCAGACAGTGCTCTCCCATCAAGTCATTCTCTACTTTCTGTTACTTTAATGAAGAACAGAATTAACAAGAACACACCAGTTGCTAATAAAAGAATCAATTTGTTAGCAATATGTGATGATAAATTCCTCTAAAAATAAGATCTATGGCACTGAATTTAGAGTTCTAATTGGTAATCAACACATTCTGTACCACAGAAAAAACATGGCAAACCTATTCTGAAAGAAAGTAAAAAGTTAATTTGTTTCTCTGCCAGTGTCAGACTCATAGATTCAAAGCCAATGATATGAAAAATTGGGGTGCTGTGGGGATATTGAATTTATAGTTCAGAATATTCTTACGCCACCTGTCATAAGAGACTGGGTAGTTTGGGGAAGGTTCAAATCTTATAGAAGCTAATCCTGTTAGGAAGAGAATGACAGTTTGGGGGGTGTTCCTAGTTGGAGTTTTGATCCTCATCCTAGTGACCTTCATTCAAAAGGCCTTGGTTACATTTGTTTTGGTTTCTTTTCTTCTGTCCTTTTACAATCTGATTCAGAGTCATATGTCCTCATTTTGAAATTCTGAGAAAGAGAATGCAGTTTTAGCTAGGTACCATGTTCATTTCAATTGGCTTAATTAAGGAAGAAGTGCTGCTATGATACAAATATAGCAGGAGGAGTTGATAATAAATTGCAGTTTACAAAGAAGGGCCATCGCTCTCTTTAATGAATATAGATGCAAATCCTCAATAAAATATTGACAAACTGAATTCAATATCATAAAGATTAAGTTAGTTTCATCCCAGGGATGCAGGGATGGCTCAACATATGCAAATCATTAAGTGTAATATAGCATATTAAGAGAAGCAAAGACAAAAAACACACAATCATCTCAATAGATGCAGAAAAAATCTTCGACAAAATTCAACATCCCTTCATGATAAAAGCCCTGATGAAACTAGGATTAGAAGGAATAGACTTCAACATAATAAGGCTATAAGAGACAAGCCTATAGCCAACATCATTCTAAATGGGGAAAAACTGAAACCATTTCCTCTAAAGTCAGGACTGAGACAAGTGTGTCCATTCGCTCTACTCTTAGCCAATATAGTCTTGGAATTCCTAGCCAGAGCAATCAGATAGGAAGAAGAAATAAAAGGCATACAAATTATCCCTACCTGCAGATGACATGATCTTATACATACAAGACCCCCCCCCAAAAAAAAACAACCAAAAAGCTCCTAGATGTCATAAATAACTTCAGCAAAGTAACAGGATACAAAATCAATTTACATGAATCAGTAACCTTTCTATACACCAACGATGAGCAGACTGAGAAAGAATATAGGAAAATAAATCCACTTATCATAGCCTCAAAAAATATCTAGGAATAAATCAAACAAAGGATGTGAAAGACTCTATAAGGAAAACTATAAACTATTGAAGAAAGAAATCTAAGACTGCAGAAGATGGAAAGATCTCCCATATTCATGGATTTGTAGAATCAATTTTGTAAAATGGCTATATATCCAAAAGCAATCTACATGTTCAGTGCAATGTCCATCAAAATTCCAATGACATTCATCACAGAGATTGAGAAATCAACCTTAAATTTCATTTGGAAGCACAAAAGACCACTAATAGCCAAGGCAATACTGAGTAAAAAGAGCAACACTGGAGATATCACAATACCCAACTTCAAACTGTACTACAGAGCCATAGCAATAAAAAGAGCATGGAATTGGCACAAAAACAGATATGAAGACCAGTGGGACAGAATGGAAGATCCAGAATGAATCCACACAGTTAAGCTCTCCTGATTTTTCACAAAGGCGCCAAAAACATGATGGAGAAAAGACAGCCTCTTCAACAAATGTTGCTAGGAAAACTGGATATCTGCATGCAAAAAACTGAAGCTAGATCCATGCATTTCACTCTGTATAGGTATCAACTCAAAATGGATTAAGGACTTTAATATAAGACCTGAAACTTTAAAGCTAGTGCAGGAAAGAGCTGGGACTACATTGAAATTAATAGACATAGGCAATGACTTCCTCAATAAAACTCATATGGCTCGGCAATTAAGAGAAAGGATTTATAAATGGGACTACATGAAATTAAAAAGCTTCTGCACAACAAAAGAAATGGTCACCAAATTGAAGAGGCTGCCCACATAATGGGAGAAAATCTTTGCTAGCTATACACCTGACAAGGGATTCATAACCAGAATATACAGGGAGCTCAAAAAACTATACTCACGAAAAAAAATCAATGACCCAATGAGAAATGGGCAAATGAACTGAACACAACTTTTTCAAAGGAAGAAGTCCAAATGGCCAAAAAACACATGAAGAAAGCTCAATATCCCTGGCCATAAAGGAAATGCAAATCAACACCATGTTAAGATTCCACCTCACTCTTGTTAGAATGGCTACCATCAAGAACACAAACAACAACATAAATTGGTGAGGATGTGGGTGAAAAGGCACCCTCATTCATTGCTGGTGGGAATGTAAAATTAGTACAACCACTGTGGAAAACAATATCGAGGCTTCTCAAAAAACTGAAAATAGAACTGCCATATGGTCCAGCAATTCCACTCCTAGGGATATTAACTGAAAGAGTATAAGTCAGGTTACAATAAGGACACCTGCACACCCTTCTTTATTGCAGCATTATTCATAATAGCTAAGCTATGGAAACAGCTAAGATGCCCAACTATTGATGAATGGATCAAGAAAATGTGGAATTTGTATACAATGGAATTTTATTCGGCTACAAAGAAGAATGAAATTTTGTCATTTGCAGGTAAATGAATAGAACTGGAGAACACCATCTTAAGTGAAGTTGTCCAGGTTCAGAAGGCCAAAAGCCGCTTGTTTTCTCTCATATGTGGAATATCGACCTAATACAAATACAGCAATATTATGAAAAACAGGTCACACTAGGGGAGGTCACATGTGAGAGAGGGAAGACAAAAGAAGAAAATTAAGAAGGTGAATATGGTTGATGTACTCGCTAAATAAGAGTGAATATAGAATTTTTAAACCTGTTGAAACACCATAATGAGGATACTAAGGAGAAAGAAGAAAAATAGAGGAGATAAACCAATTCGGGTTATAATGCATATATACATGGAAATGTTACAAGGAAACTCCCTGTATAGCTATCTTAAACAAAAATATCACTTTATTTTTCTTTTACAAAATTACAGATCAGGAGGGAGGAACAGGTACTGTCTGGGGCAACTGTTACCAATGAGAGGGGAGAGGATGTGGAGAAAGGGTGTAAGAGGGTGAATATAGTACAAATGCTGTGTACACGTGAATATAAACTGAAAATTCATGGAGTAGTTTCAACTCCAGGAATGGGGGAAGGGGAGAATAAAAGAGAATGATGGAGGGGAGGAATTCAACTATGATATATCTGATATATTGTAAGAACTTTTGTAAATGTCACAATGTACCCCCATCCAGCACAACAATTACAAAAAAAACAAAAACAAAAGGAAGAACCATGAATTCAGCAAATAACTACAAAGCATGTCTACTTTAGTGTTGTAGTTTTTCAATATTCTACAAATTAAATTTAGAGACAGGGCATTGATGGCTTAGATGGAATTGGTCTAATTTTAAAGAGTCACAATGCTTTATGAAAACTGAAATTGCACCTAGATGAGGTCTGTGTACCTTAAATATATACTGCAGTAGTAGACCAGCAATGAACTTAACACTACTTTAGAGTGAATAATAGAGGTTCAACTTCTGGCAGTATCACTGAGAATTTTCCAGAATTGATGAGAACCATCAATCCTGAGATTTATGAAACATAAGGATTCTTATGCCATAAAATATACTAGAAAACATTATAATGAGACTATAGAACATTAAAGACAATGTTTTAAAAGCAAATAAAGAAAAAAATTGAAAATCAATATTTAAAAATTTCTGAAAAGATGTGTGTGTTTGAAATTTAAGTAATCTAACCTAGGCAATTCTTCTTAGCTGAGTCCCGTGTCTTCTAAGGATTGTTTTCATTTTATCAAATTGTGGAATTTATTGGCCTAATTTCATCCCTAATTTTCTTTTTAACAGTGTTATCTCCACCCTTATTCCTGACCTTGGTAATTTATGCATTTTCTTTATCTGATCAATCTAGCTAGAGCTTTTGGATTTCATTGATAGTACATAAATTTATTTGGTAAATCAGTGTCAGGATTTGAGAGGATCAACTCCAATTTTAAAGAAGTTCTACTATGGATAAAATACTACCAAATAGCACAGCATACTAACAGAGAACTAGTTCGTGAAATGGAAAGGCAGCTGGTGCAGCAAACCTCATTGTTGTCTTATTTTTACAAATTCCCACAGTCTCCAACCTTCAGTAACCATCACCTTCATCAGCAGCGATCAACGTCTAGACAACAACCTCAACTAGCCCAGGTGATCATTAGCTTTCCTTAGCAATAAAGTATTTCTAAATTAAGGTGTATAAACTGTTTTTAGGCATAATGATGTCACACATTTAACAGATTACAGTATTGTATGAACATAACTTTTATATGCAATGTGAAACCAAAAAATTTGTGTGACTGGATTTATTGCTATATTTGCTTTATGTGGTAGTCTGAACCAAATTTGCAAAACCACTGAAATATGCATGTATTTTACTTTTGCAAAGTTAATAAAAACATATGACTTGTGGATACATTATTAAGTCCCCACCAAGAGCTTCAGAAGAAGCCTGTGTGAGAGGCTAAAGTTTAAGCTTTATTGGCATTAGTAAAGCTTAATTAAGCATTATTTAAGTTTAAGCTTTATTAGGGTCATGGATGATTGTTGTAGGGGCAAACATAAAATTCTTAATAAGCCCTCGTGGAAATATTTGCGGAAATTGCTGATACTTACCTTTACAAGGTTGAGTACTTGGAACCAATAGTTGCCAGTTATGGGTTTAAATTCCAGTTCTGTGTCAATAGGAAATGTTCCTGAAATTCTCTTTTTTTTCAGTGTTTTGCTCTAGACTTCAGCCCCTTCTCACCCTATATGTTCTCCCTAGAAGCTCATCCTTGCCCTATGATTCAATTTCTACCTATATGTCAATGATCCCCAATTCTAAATCTCAAGGCCAGTTCCTCTCCTGAGCTTTAGACATGTGTATTCCACTATTCATTGATATTCTTGCCTTCAAGGAGAAATTCTCTTCCTTTTCCACCTGCCCTTTCTCCCTGTGTGAACAAAGAAGAATTCTGAGAATTACCTATGTCCCAGACCCCACCCTACCAACTGCTCAGCACAGTGCAGGCACATAGGAGATGTGTCCTGGTTGTTAGGTATTGTGTTATAATGTTATAGCCTGAGCAATAACTAAATCTTATTGGAGTTCATGTTACATATTTCTAATATACCACTCTCCAGTGTTACTACTCTCATCTAGGCTATCACACTCCCTCCTATGATTTCAATATTCTTAACTTATGTCTACCTTCCATCTCACCCGCCCCCCTTTTCCAATTCATTGTTCACACTATGGTCTGAATGAGCTCTTTGGAAATGGAACACAGATGTAGGATACTGCTCTGCTGACCATTCTTCAAAACCTTCACACTGCCCTGGGAATGAAGTTCTAATTCTTCTACCCCTCTTTCAAGGACCTGTACTAGGGCCGTTCTTACCTCTAGTCTCATTTCTTCCCTATTCTCTGAAATGAACTCTTTTAAGACACACTGAATATCTTTCAGTTCCTCAAATTGTCACATGTGTTCAATTCCCAGACCTTTTCACCCTTAAATTTTTATTAAACACCAGTTTTAGTGATTCTACCTCCTATATTTTTCTATTTCTCTTGTCCATTCCCACACAACTGCTACTCTGGCTTGTGTCACTTCTCTCTGTACTAACCTCCTAATTGATCTTCTCTTGACCCTAGTTTTCTCCTTTCACTTCTTTCTCCACGCTGCCAGCAGAGTGACATTTCAGAAACTAAAATTTTATCCTTTCTTTTTGAAGCAGGGTCTTGCTATATAGCCTAGGTTGGTCTTGAACTCTTGATTCTTCTGCTTTCTCTTCCCTAGTGCTGGAATTATAGTTGTGTACCACCATGCCAAACAAAAATTTTATCTTACCATTCCTTTCCTTAAACACATTAATGGTATGTATCCCTATAACTTTTAGGACAAAAATACAATGTCTTTGTTTAGCAAGTATCACCCTTCTTGTACTGGTTTCTGCCCCACTAGATCTAGTTTCATCTTTCACCATTACTGATACAAATCATTTGCCAAATTGAACTCCCATGGTTCTCTAAACAACAAATGCTCTCTTACCTCTGCGGTATGGCACAAGCTCCGTTGTGTGCCTGGGCCATCTTTTGTGGCTCTGCTTCATATTCCTCTACTCATTCATCACCTGTCAGCTGGATGTCATTGACACTCACTTTCATCTAGATGTTTCTCTTTGTGTTCCTGATAGTATCCACATCACATACTTACCATTCCAGCTAGACCACACACTTCTAGATTGCTTCTTAATAATGTTTTGGATGTTCTATAATAATAGTCATTATTTTTATATTCTAATAAAGTAAAAGGATTGTGAGAACACACCTCTTGGGGGAATTGGTGGTGTTTAGCTGCATGAGACCAAGGTCTGGAGAGGTAAATTGAGAAATAAGATGAGTATTTTGTATCTGTTGCCAAATATCCAAGTGCATTCATGGAGAAAACTTGACATGTCCATCTGATGGAGATCACAGGAAAGCAGATTTCCTTTTACCATAAGAAGGCTGAATAGAATTCTCTGAAGAATAAACAGGCTGCTGGGTCATGAAAAAATGAGCAAATCACTTCTGGGTCTACTTAGAGAAAAAAATCACCTCTCCTAGGTAGAATAAAATTTCTTTTGGAAGTGGGAATTCAGCCTCATCTAGAGGATGGGTCAGATGGCTTGTGAGGTCTCTTCCTCTTTTTGGATTTCATTATATTTTCTAAAATAAAATATTGGTTTCTCTATACCTTGCAAAGAGATTAACAGAAAATTATTGAGAGGATTCTACTGTAGCAAGATGAGCATAAATTCACTTAGGATTGAAGTTTAGATTTATCTTTCATAGGGAGTGTTAGAGCCCTTTTTCTGCTTTGTGATGTTCTTCCTTTTGCTCATCAGGATCCCAATCTTAGTACTAGACATATAACAGTATAGTAGTAAGTGCACAATTTTTATGTACCCCACAACACCTTTATTACTCTATTCTGTGTGTTCATTTTGGTACTTGAATTATCTACCCAGTTAGAATGTGAACTATGTCTTATTTTATGTAACCTCTACAACTTTTAGATTTATGTTTAGCATTTATGTTTAACATGATTGTTAAACTGAATTGAATTTAAGCAACTGAAAAACAGACCCAACTAATCCATTCTAAAATATTTCAGTAATCTACTAGAGAGATTAAGATAGAATTAAAAAAAGAAAAAAAACATGAACATGGAACCTGTATACTCTGGCATAGACAAAAGCAGTTTCTAGAGTGTGGCAAATTGGCATTTGGGAAGGTAGGTATGCCAGTTACAGGGTGAGAAGGTGAACAGTGCCACTGAGAATTAGGAACAACATCACAGGCTGAACTCCTATGTCCTGAGTTAGCCTCAAGTGGTCCTCAGACGAATTTGACAGGCAGCCCAGTCCTGCTGTGATTCAGGGAATAATGCAAACCCAAGGAATTCAGCTCATTGTTAATGTTGGCCAGGAATCACACCCAGTATGAGTTAGGAAATACAGAACTCACAAAGCAAGGATGTTTCTGTCTCCTTTGTGGGAACCTAAAAATGGAATTTTCTGACAATGGGAAAGAAGGCAGCAACTAGGTTCCTCAAGAGGAGAAGGAAAGGCTTTGGTTTCTCTTACCTTACAGATTTTTATTTCTATGTATGTCTAATAAAACCAGTCATCTGTCTCTTGATCTGAAAATCATTCTCCTCCCACATTTACTACATTGGGAGGTCCCTTAAGGGGCAGGGTCCTGTTTGAAGCCAAAACTAATTGCTTAGCTTTTTAAGAGTAGGAAGAGGTCAGAGGGAGGGCATGATGGAAGTGGAAATTAGAGGAGATAGGGAAAGGGAAAAGTGGTTAGGATGGGCAGCTTAAGGGCAAATTGACCAGTTTGCAAAACAACCTTTTTCTCAAAAATTATATTGTAACTGTTGACAAGTCTACATACAGCCCTGTTGGCCGATCTGCCACAGCAAAGATCGGAGATGATGACAAGACTCTCTGAATCCTGAACAGAGGAAAGACATTCCTGTGGTATGTTCCATGGGACCCTCTGCTTTCCAGATGACAGCACCATGTGCACTTCAGAAAGTCTCCAATCAAGGCTGAAGTGGACAAATTCTCCTGATGGGTTGGAGTTGTCTGCCTGTTCCATTTGCTTCCTTTGTTCTCTGAGAGGTAAAGTCACTACTCCAACAACACATCAGAATACTTTGGACATTCTTTCTTTCTTCCTCATCTTCTTAACACACCTGTCCCTTAAGTCTGCCCCACATATGCGTATACACATGTGCACTTCTACCTTATTACCTTAGATCAGATCTAATAGTTACAGAAGTAATCGTTCTCTTCAGTTTTCTGAAGAGAAAGTTTCATTTCCTGACTAATGGCTAATTTCCCCCCCAGATTTGGTGGTTGTAAATTTAGGGCCATCCTAATAGGACAAAGACAATGTCTAATTTGAAGGGAACAAGAGACACCTGGAAGTACAGTTTGTTAAAAACAAAACCAGTCTCCTTGCTTTATAATTACAGCTGTGTTATAGGTTTTTTTCCTAATGTAGAGATGTTGCCAAGGCAATAGCTTAGCAATCTTCTACATGGCTGCTTTTCACATTAACCCATATAGGCTTCATAGATGTTAATCTTTATAACACCTACATATGCTTTTTTAGTCTTTTTTTTTTTTAATATGGTAGGGAAAGAACATTACAAAACAGCCCTTTCTAGTCTTCTCTCTCCCTCTCAGGGCACATGGTCAGCAATCACAATGGATTTGAAATGATCTCAGAACCTCAGCCTAGGACTACAGGAGTAGTGGTGTGGTGGGGTAGGGAGGGCAGTCCAGGAGACCTAAAGGAAATTCACACAGTTCACACAATAAATGAGATCAAGGATACAGCTGATGGTCAGAATGCAAAGTCCTGCTATTGAGACAAGGTAAGAGCCAAGAGGCAGAGGCCCAAAGGGAGCCAGAGCCAAAAGTCACAGTTAGCAAAGCTCTGGGCCAAAGCACAAGACAGGAACCAAAGAAGCATTCAGTATTGAGCAAAAACATCCTGTGTCAGCATTGAGAAATGGCTCTTGTGACTACTCGTTGTACAAGTGCCTCCTTATCCCCCACGTGGGGTGGTACCTTTGGAAAGCATCCACTGTGGCTGAGCTTTGAAGCTGAGCTCTGAGTCCAGGGGAACCTCACCATAGTAGTGATATTGAGGCAGGACCTGCACTAGAGCAGACAATGAGGTACTTAGAGTACAAAAATTAAACAGGCATTCACTCTTAAGGAATAAAAATGCAGGGTCTCCAGGCTCAGAGGAGAAGGTCTGCTCTGCACTCAGGCTGGACTGCCCCAGACCTGGCACCTGACAGTCTCTTCTCTCTGACATTAGACCATGAGTCCCTTGGAATCAGGGAAGCTATGGGGTTTGTAGTGTTTCTTGAAACAAAATATTATTTAGCTACTCCCTGGCATTACTAATACAGGATGGATGAAAATAAACTCAAATTTTGGTTAACACCATACTAAAGACATTTATTCTTATCCTTTCATTGGTCAGAAAATTCTAAGCACCATCCCAAGCATATTTGCTTCAAAAAGAGTATAGATGAAGTTACTAGGAGGCCCTGGCAAGGGCTTGCAAATGAATAGATAATGTATTAGAGCTAGCTGGGAGCAGGGAGACAGGGACTCACATGAACTCCATGATGCTATTCAGTATCCTTTATTTTAGTTTCATCAGGTGGTTAAATTAACAAGTTTGTTTTATTTTGTGTACTTTTTTATACCTTTTATAGAAGGTGTAGGAGGCGTATCTGTCTGTTCCAGATTTTTCCTCTAAAACATACCATTCTGTCACTCTGGATGACTCTGCTCTCAACCAATAAGATGTCAAGGAAAGAACAAGACCAAGAGGAACAGTGTAAAACTTAATCCAACTATTTTTTTAAAGGGTGTACTGTTTAAATTTGATTCGGGTTGATTGTGAAGACATCCTCAAAATCCACATTCAAAATAGTAATTTCTTCAGTATTTAATCCAGGAAGTGATTTTCTTTCTTTTTTTTCCACTGTGCTCTACAGATTGGGTTGTATCCCTCTGTTTCTGAGGCTGTCATCTGTTATCAGAATTTATCGTTGCTGACAACTTGCTTTAATAATTCACAAGGAATAGAATCCATTTTATGCTGTCCCTTTTCTCAGTTGATTCAGTCATGCAGACAGATGAAAAACATGCTTGTTGTCATAAAATAAATCAAGAAGAATCAGAGACACCCTAGGAGGAGTAATACTAAAGAACTTAACAATTCTAAACATTTTCCCCACCAATGCACAACTAGATAAAACCAGAAGTAGGTTGGGCTCCGTGGTGAATCTGTGGCTCCAGCATGCCTAGTGCTGAAGCCTTCTTCCCCTGCTTCCTCCCCACCAGAATATCCATTTGATTTACACCAGCAGCTGAATGTCCTGGCTTCCAAGTTTTAAGAAAGAGAAATCATCTTAAGGGCAAAGTGAAATTCCAAATCCACACATTCGCAATTTATAACCTGTGGCATTTGTTTGCTAATTACAGTAGACACTATTATGTATGATTTACATAACTCTCTAAAAGAAGATGTCCTTTATTTCTCGGTAGTATCAGACAGCACGGCAGAAAGAGGAGGCTGCTTGGTATAAGAACTTCTACTCCTCAGTATCCAAGAGAAACAGCCTCTTGGGGACATGCTGTTGCTTCATGTTTCTTTAATGTTAAATATAACAAGTTCTGTGTCAGGCTCAAATCCCCCGTTTTCCCTCAGCCCAGAAGAGGCCCAGAGCCTGTCAGGGCTTACAACATCCTGACTCTGTTGATAGATTCTACTCATTAAAATTCAGCAGTAGAGGAAGAAGGTGCCTCCTCCCTGCAGTCAGCTCTTCTCCCTGAGCAAACACTGCTACCCCAAGGCAGCTCAGACCATGATGTCTACAGCCAATTTGAATTCCTGCTTCCTCCTTGAAGCCAGTAACTGGACCCAGACCATAGGGAGGACATACCTCTCTAGATAAAGAAAGTGTTTATTTAGGTTCATGCAAGAGACAAAGAACAGGGCAGATAAGAAAATCCCGAAGTGGACTTGGTAACTGGATCCCTCAAGAGCTGAAGGCTGCTCCATAAGTCTGGCTGACCATTTCAGCTCACTCCTGTGTACATACAACCATCCTTTCAGACTCCAGCATTCCTTGAGTTTTCAGTTTGATTTTGGCGCTAGTTGTTCTCTGAAACATTTCTCCTTGTATTTTCCATATATCTCATGCCATTATTAAAAAAGTATGTTTTAGACAGGCCTGTCCTGGGAATTCAGGAAAAAAATATGCCTTTGAAGAGTATTATTTTCAATTGAATACTACAAACTTAATTATCTAGAAATCAGCAATGCCTGATTATATATCCTTAAATGTCTGCACATAGATATTAAGGTACTTAGATGTATAGATGGACATTTATAGATATAAAATATTAACCACATTTATATGCTGTTTTTTTTTTAGGTAACTAGAGGTAAAAGTTAACCTTTTCCCCTTTGTTTTCTTTAAAATGTAATTTGAGATTGGAGTAAAACAGAGTAAATATCAATGGAGGCCAAGAAACTTCCATTAAGACTTTGGTGTTTGGAACCATAGCCCTTACCATCTAGAAATTGTAGTTGCCAAAATCTGATCTGATACTTTGTCTTTCATTATTCCATCACATTTTAAAGGTTGCGATGGACTTGAAAGGGTTGCCAGTTACCTCTGCAACTTTCCTCCAGGCTGAAGAAAGCATTTATCCCAAACCGTGCTCTCTGATAACAGCAGTGTTCCAATCCTTGTGTCACAAGGGTGTATTCTCTTGGTGTTTAAATGATTATGGCTCTAGATGCCAGAGATGTGGTCTAGGTCTCACTGTAGGAGCTGCTGGAGGAAGCTGGCTCCCCTAGGTTTATGCCACATAGACACACACTTAAATGCTTACTCCAACCTGATGTATTTTTCCCCATACCAGTACCACTAAATATTAATCCCTCCAGAGTGCGGAAACAAATTCCCAAGAATGCTTCCTTTTCTTTTCTTTCCTCACCCCTTTGTTCCCTCTCTCCCTTCCTCCCTTCTCTCCCTGTTTTCCATTTTTTTCCTCACTCTTCACTCCCTTCCTCCTCACCCCTTTCTACTATTCACTAGATGGCATCCAAAAAATAAATCACTCTGAGGTAAGTGTGACTTCTGTAGACTTTTATAGTCTGCCTTTCAACTACAAAAAGACAAACCAAGCAGGAAGAAAGAGACGTGATAGGGGCAGATAGACCTGACTTTGAATTGTTTCCCAGCCAATTATTAATTGTACAATAATGGACATGTGTAAGTCTTCTCTGAGTTTTAGTTTCTTATAAAAATAGGAATAACACACTTACTGAGGAGGTAAGGGTACAGTTTAGCAGTAGAGCGCACACTGAGTATGTGCAAGGCAATGGATGGTTATCCCACAGTAAAAAAATAAAAAAAGTTACTGGGAGAATTAAGTGATGTCATAGCTTTAAAGCACTTTAAAGCAAGTAATCCAGCTCCTTAGTCACAATGGGGCTCACTAATTTATCTCCTTTTCTCTGTCTCTCAAAAAAAATTATATTAGAATCATAAAAAATCATTATAAGATGTGAGGCATTCAGAGCATCAACATATATAGTTTTGACCACTGCTAAGTAACTCCAGTGGCCCACATAATAATAGTGATTAGAATTTGGTCCAGTACACATTGGAATCCTACACACACTGATAGGAGGTTGGTTTGCAGAGTAAGCCACTATCTGAGTTGGAACCTACTCTGCAGCAAGCATCTTCATCTCAGCCTGACTGTGTGGTTCTTAGCTCATCTTTCCATCCATGCACCTTTTGTGATACTCTCTATTAAAAAGGAACAAATAGGAAAACAAAACAAATCAAAAATCTAAAGCCAACCAGCAAATAGAATTGACACAGAAGGAGATAAAAATTAAGAAATCTAAGAAAGATAATGCTTATACAGAAAAAAACAAGTTTGGGATAAATTATGGAGTAGGAATGTCACATTGGCAGTGGCTTGGATCCATATGAATGTTTTTGCCATGTGTTCTACAAAGAAATAAGGAAAGTCAGCTGAGAGAGTGGCTTAAGCAGTAGAATACCTGTCTAGCAAGTGTGAGGCCCTGAGTTCAAATGCCAGTACTGCCAAAAATTAAATAAGTAAGGAAAAGCAATTCACAAACTCTTCAATAAATTTTCCAGACAGAGTTTGTATTATTAGCTATGTAAATGAACCTATTACCCTGTTTATGGAATTATAAAAATCTAAAGAGGACAATTTAAAGTTTTCAGCGATACGTGCTTCATTTTATAGGAGAAATTCTATGCTGTAATGGTATCTAGGATTTGGAGAATTTGTAAATGTGTCAGGACCTGTCTTTTAAGAATTTCAATGTCTTTTGTGATTATTTTTACTAGGACTACATAGCTCCTGTACTATAGAAAATTACAGAATACAAACTATTAAGCCATCGGGTTAGTATTCACCTTGTAAAGAGAAAATTTGCATCTTTGATTTCCTCTTTTACAATGAGGTTATAGTAATTGTCAGTAGATATAGAATACTGAATTCAAGGCTCTGTGCTACAAAGTACACAGACAAATAAAACACGAGGCCTGCTCTCTTTTGAGAAAGGAAAAATACTGGCTCCATAATGCAAATATAACCCTGAGAACTGAGAGAATTGGGAAATGAATACTGTTATCTATGGCAGGCATAAGGCCATAATATTGGTGCACTTAAACAGTTGTTAATCCCAAGGTAGTCATCTAGGGAGACAGAAGGGAGAAATCATTTATTTTGATTCTAACAGCACAGGAGTAGTTGTAAAATAGCTGAGATGTCCTAGATGTGATCAGCAAATCTTAGCACTTTTGCTTGCTGTGAAGCCACTTAACTTTGACTGGATACTCCCTGTGGTAGGAAAGGCTAATATAGCTAAAAGATGTGTTTCCGTGGAAAATTATTTTTACACCCTATCCATGAAAAACAACAGTCTTATTTTCACAAGGCTCCAAGCAGTCCCAACACTGTGTCCCTTTCATTTGAACCTTGTAGTCCTTGCAGAGATGAGGATGACACATTGCACTGTAGTGTGAAGAGTTTGAATGTTACCCGACAGCCTTCAAAAGATTTAGGCTGTGTTTCCAGGAGTAGGTTAAGGGGTGTGAATCTTGGGACTGATTAAAATTCAACTGGATGCTAATTCCTTTGTATTATCTTAAGGAATCTTCATTTAAAATGCAAATACCCCTGGGAGGGCAATACATTAAAGAGTATTAAGGAGTAAATCCATCAAGAGAGTGCCAAAGACTATTTTCATCCTGCTGCTAATGACTTCCCCAGAATATCACTGGTTCTTGGAAGTCTGTTCAAGACTCTTCAAGAATTCACTTGGAAGTCTTACTTGAGGAGATTACCTAGTCTCTTGAGAGGAGGTGCCTATCTACTTAAGTTGCCTCAGTGAAGTGGGGAGGGAAAAATGTAGTGTGGTATTTAAGTAGTCTTAATCAAAGAAGGGAAATGTACTTTTATCCAGTTTTTCCTGAGTACCTGGCTCTGTCCTACGTGTTTTACATACATCATCTCATCAAATTCTTCCTTCAATGCCATCATGCTATGCGTATTATCACTGTTTTACTTTGATGGAAAACTGAGGCTATGGGAGGTTAAGTAATTGCAGAAGAGCTAGAAAGTAGCAGTTCTCATATTCAAACTCTAATTACCTTATTTCAAAACTCATCAACCCAGAAAAAGAATAGGGTCTATGTTGAAGGTATTTTGATTCTCTTCTGCCCAGGCCTCCTTGATTCAGATTTGTTATACAAAAAGAGTTCAGAGACTTCTTCAGGAGAAGACATGTAAAAGATAAAAATGTTAAAATGTTAGCTATTATGAAACTTATCACTGAGCAGAACTGGAGTAACAACAGAATTAAAGGGTATGCTCTATGTTCTATGCTGCAGGTGTACCTCATTTCTTTTGGAGTGCTAAAAATATTATTCTATTCCAAAGTTAAAAATGGTTTTACCTATGATCCAAAATTTGTGCTCCCAGGTATTTACTAAAATAAATTGAAAATTTATGTTCACATAAAAACCTACACACAAACATTGATAGCAGCTGAAGGGGATCAGAATATGCACCCCCAAATATGTCACTTTGGCATAAGGGTTATTTTGAACTGAAGGCAAAAAATTAGCAGACATAAGGGGAATTCTTTGTCTTCCCCTTTTCTGTCTGAAAGCAGGACATAACTTTCCTTTGTAAAGGAAAGTTTCCTTTTCTACTCGCCTGTGCCAGAAGGATAAGAACAACCTTTAACACAGGAGACAGAAAGTTGACACTGAAATGAATCTGCATAAACAAACATTACTCAAATAACACTTATCTTCAATGGTTTGACCCAGATATTTACCTTTCCATAATTTGCCACATCTAAGAAGCCAAACTCCTTTCCTTTATTTTGTCACATCTCCATATGTTGAAAGTGTATATAAACTCTAGGCTTAACTGCCTCCTTGGGTTTTCACTTCTTTTCTATGAGGCTTCTGTGTAAATGGCAAATACAAACAGTCCTTAATATTGATGGTTTGATTTACAGGTTTTTCCTTTTAACTTTAGGATAGTATGAAAGTGACATCATTCGTTACCAGAGACCTAGACCAGAGGCCTGACTCTGGGAGTCCCAATAGACCAGATTTGGCCACCCCACCTCAAGAGTGAGTCCTAGTAGAGAGACAAGGGCTGGTTAGCAAAAAAAGGAATTTATTCAGTATGGCTATACTGAGAAAAAACAGAAGGACCAGCCCCATCCTCAGGGTACCCAGCAATAGCTCAAGGATTATATAAAGGAAGGACAAAAGTTGGGGCATAAACTATGCATAGTCAAACAATCTTGGTCAAATTGTGGTCTGGTAGATAATTATCTCAGATCTGTAGGGTCCTGCTGATGCTAGGGGAAATAATTGCCTGCAAGGCTCACTGTGCATGGAACTTGAGATAAGCTGGAGAGGCAATGCCTCAAAGAAAGAACAGGTCAGAGGAGCAAAATTGGAGTAAGTCGGGGCAATGACGGAGTTCTTCAGGTTTAGGGCAATGACTGGAGATTTCTAAGTGCTGTTCCAGTAGTCTGGAACAGGATGTTATAAAAGCTAGTGATCAATGATCTATTGATTATGGTGCATAAATCTTGAAAATATCTCAGTTAATCTTGTCATTACCTTTGAAGGGAGAGGTTTGCCAGTTTTAGACGAATACTCTTTAAGTGATTCATATGTCTATGTGTGGAGCAGAAATCAGACACAAAGTTTAAGGTAGCAATGGAGACACATGCAGAATGAAGGAAGAGGTGCCAAGCTTTTATCCTGGTTTACTTAAACATTGGACATCTGTAGGCCCAGGTGAAGAGTCAGTGCTTTTAGCAAAAGCAGCCTCTAAGTTCCTGTTACACATTCATTAGAAACTATAGTTTGAATTTTGATCTTTCCCAAGTTAGCCACATGCAGTATGATACTCTGTCATGGTGCTGGGCAGCAGTAGTTAGGTTGTAGCTCCTCGTCAGAAATTGATGACTCTGTTGCTATAGCATCTCCATTATTCAGCAATTAATTTTAATTCAATGCTTCAGACATTCTTCAGGCCTAGTATGTTTTCAGATGTGTAAATTAATGTTATTTAGAAACTGCTTTTGCTGAAAAGTACTGACTCCTTATGTGGGCCTGCAAATGTCTAAAAGATAACAAAAAGCACAATAAAAGTGTGGCATCCATTTCTGCATTTTATGTTTCTGTTTGCTCTGAGCCATTCTCTCTTTAGTCATCTTGTAGCTATCTTGAAATCCAGGAAGGATAGAACTGATTGATAACATCTTGTGACAAGAATTGAAACTGACCCCCAGATGACAATGCCTTTCTTATCATGACCAGGCACCACCTGGCTATTCTGAGATGATGATGAACTGGGCCACACCTATGACTGGGACTGCTTAATAATCATGTATACCTCTTGCTCCCTGCCTAGTTCTTCCACTGTTTAAATCTAAAGCTTATGCTTGTACCTTGAAAATGGAATGAAATGCACTGTGTCCATGCCTTTCTCTGCCTTCCACTACTACTAATCTCTACTTGGCATATTCGGGTGAGTGGCTGAACCTGTTATGTTGTAATCCCCAGGGTTGGGCTGCTGGCCTAGAATTCCCAGATACAGTAAATACTCATAGAACTACTCTGTTTTTCACGTTCAGTACAGCATTCAATACTTTGCAGGAGATGTTATAAAATAATATTAGGAAAGAATATCTCTTTATCATAAAATAAGCTTTGTGTTAGGTGATTTTGCCCAACCTTAGGCTAACATAAGTGTTCTAACCATGTTTAAGGTAAGCTAGACTTAACTATGATGTTTAAGGGACTCAAGATTAAATACATTTTCAGTGTATGATATTTTAAATTTATGATATATTCATGCAAATGTAATCCATCTTAAGTTGAGGAGCATCTATAAACATTTTTCCTGTTAATTTTCCTTTTAGTTTAATTTGCAGTCTTATTCATTGAATCTAAGAGGGTAGAGAAAATTTTTTTCTTCCTCTACATACTTTTGTTCATAACTTCCAAAATCAAAAGCAGCTAATAGTTCCTTCAATAGGTAAATTTATTAACAAACTGGTCTGTCCACACAATGGAATAGTATTCAGTGATAAGAAATGAGCTATCAAGTCATGAAAAGGTATGGGGAAAACTTAGTGAATATTCTAGTAAAAAAAAAACCAGTATAAGTCTATATACTATATGATTCCAACTATATGATGTTCTAGAAAAGACAAGACTATAGAGTAAAAAGATCAAAATTTGCCAAGAGTTTGGTGTGGGCTAAAGCAGGGAGAATAGGTACAAATAAGTAATGGACAGGATGTTATTAGAGCAGGGAACCTATTTTATATGATCCTGTAACGGACATGTTATACAGAACCGTATAGCACAAGGGGAAAATCTTAATGTAACTATGAACTTTAATAGTAATGTATTAATACTGGTCCATCAGTTGCACCACATAAATGTGAGATGTTAATAATAAGGAAGACCATAGGCAGAAGAGGAAGTGGGCTACAGAGAATGTGGGAACTATCTTTGCTTTTTGCTTAATTTTTCTGTAAAACTAAAATTGCTCTAAAAATTCTACCTAAAAGTTATTTATACTAGGCATGGTGGTACATATCCACAATCCCAGCACTCAGAAGCCTGAGGAGCCAAGAGGATCATTGGGGTCAGACAGGCCAGCCTGGGCTGCTTGTGAGATCCTGTGTCAACAAAAATCTTTTAGATCCTTTAGCCACATCCTTCAATTTATATGGAGTGGCACTATTAGGAACCAAATGAGAATAACCAGTACTTATTTTTATAAGCACTTATCATGTGCTAAACATAATGACTTACCTGTGTTATATCTCATTTAATCCTAACTGCCATATCACAGAGGCCATCATCCTCAAACTGACAAAACCCTGCCCGCTATCCTCACAAGCACCCACCTTTTAAATATAAGAGTCCTGAGTGCCATGAGGAAGCCACAGGTTAAATGTGGGCTGTGCTCTCCTGGAGTATCAATCTTATGTGATGGTAATTTAAGACTTCAGAGAAAAACTTCACATGAATTTATTGTGAAGTGAAATGAAAACTGACATGGACTTCTTTTTGTAAGCTAAAACAAAAGATTTAAAAGAAACATCATGTCTGGAGATGGAGTAGAATGGCAACTTGGGGCTGTTTTCTCTGCCCTAACTTTTGGGCAGAAAAGTTTGAGAAGCAAACTAAACAAGCTAACAAAATACTATTGGGAAAAAACAGGTGTAAATTGAGTATCCCTAATTCAACAATCCAAAATCCGAAATGCTCCAAAATCTGACTTTCTGAGCACTGAAATGATCAATTTTTTTTTTTAAATTTTGAAGCAAAAAAAATTCTGGATTTTTAATTAGGGATCCTCAAACAGTAATGCCTGTGCAAATATTCAAAATCCAAAAAAGCTCTGAAATCTGAAACATTTCTGGTCCCAAGCATTTTGCAGTAAGGGACATTAAACCTGCCTTATTTATTTAATTAATTCATTCATTCTTAAAAAGTCCCATTTTCCCTTACATACTGTATAGATGGTCTGTATTTATAGCAACTGGAATGGCAATTTTACCTTTATTCTTCAGTAATAAGGCTCCTGAGTAGGAAATTTTGAAAAATACATACAGAAGATTGGTTTGGACAGATTTTAGCTTACCCATTCTTTCCTTTGTATAAACCACATATACACAAACATATCCACATATGGAATTTCACTTTCTACCCCTCAAAACAGTAAAAAGGGGTGAAATTAATAATATATTTAACTGACCCAACATATGAAATATTGTTATTTTAGCATGTGTAGGCCCTGGATTCAATCTTCAGTACCACCACAAAATTAAAAAAAAAAATCTTTTAGAGTCACTTCATTTTTCATATGTCTTATCAAAGTATAATAGATATTGAGAAAATAGAGATAGGACTAATGCATGCAAAAGGAAAAACAAAAAATATGAAAATTATAAAATAGTAAATGCAATTTAGGTAGTCAGAAATTTTTTAGGTATTTACAGAGTAATTTTTTCTTTCCTTTTGTTCCCCCTTTTCTTCCTTTGTTCTTTTTTGTAGGGCAGGGATGAGAATGTGAGATAAGATGGCAGCACAGAATTCTCGTTCCCTGAGAGTGTGCATTTATTTCAGTGAGGCTGACGGAAGGCCAGGTGTCAGGGTTGGCATGTATTTATTTATGAGATGGTTAAGTCCTAACTTTTTGAGGATAGGAGAGGAAATTTTATTTGACACTGGAGGGGTCATGGGGCTTGAACTCTGAGCTTGAGTTCTAAGAGTAAGTAGGCCACCCTGGGGATACTAGAAATCAGAAGTGGTGGTATGCGGGCCAGAGTGAGGTGAAAGAGCATAAAGGGGATTAAAGGATATTCCCCTAACAAACTTTTCTATTAAGGTATAACATACATATAATAGAGTGCATGGATCTTAAATGCACAGTATGTGGACTTTTCATTTGTGCACTTACACATGGATGCACAGCCAGCTCAAGACAGAACATTTTCATTAGTTCACAAGGATTTCCTTTTCCCCTTCCCAACCAATACTCCAGTCCTCTGAAGGAGGTCTGATTTAGTGATTTCTGTCACTAAAAATTAGTTTTGTTTGTTGCTATATTTGGATAAGTATGCCCTAAATGCACATGACCGGAAGGCTTGGTCTCTAGCCTGTGCTGCTATCAGCACCTTTAGGAGGTGGAAATTGATGAAGGAAGTTATGTCTTTGGGGTTTGTCCTTGAAGGAGACATTGGGATCTAAGCCCATACCTCCCTCTTTCTGTCTCTGTCTCTTTTTCTCTCCTTCCTGGTTGCCATAAGGTGAACAGGCCTGTTCTGCCACTCTCTCCCACTGTGATGTACCATGCTGCCACAGGCTCAAAGGAATACAGCCAACAAACTATGGACAGAAACCTCTGAAACCTTGAGCCAAAAGAAACCCTTCTTCCTTATAACTTGTTTACCTCAGATATTTTGTTATAGTAATGCAAAGCTGACTAGCATACCTGTAAATCTCATATAAATGAAATCATACATGTGATATCTAGCTTTTTTTTGCCCCAAATTATGTCTGTGAGATTCATCCACATCATTTTATATAATAGTGGTTCATTCTTTCCTTTCCTTTTTTTTTTTTTTCTGACATTCATTATCCTAGTGCATGAAAATACCATAGTTTATTTATTTATCCATTCTGTTGCTGGTAAGTGTTTGGGTTGTCTCCATTGTTTTGGTTTTAGTGAATAAATTTGCCATGACTATTATATACATCTCTTGGATGTATATTTCCATTTCTCTCATGTATATACTTAGGAGTGGAAAGCTGGATGATGGAACAGGCACATACGACTGCTAAACATTTTTTTCAAAGTGGTTATACAATTCACATCTCCACTGGCAACATAAGAGGATTACAGCTGCTCCATGTGTTCATCAACTTTTGCTATTATTTGTCTTAAATTTTAGTCATTCTGGTGAGTGTGGAGTGGAATCTATTCTGGTTTTAATATTCTGGTTTTAATTTTTATTTACCTAGTAAGTAGTAAAATTGAAGGGGAATTTATATATCCCTTTTGGATATACATTTTTGTAAATTATCTTGTCAGTTACTCAAATTGAGTTGTCTGTGTTCTCATTATTGATTTGTAGTTCTTTGTATATTCTAAATACAAGCCTTTTGTCAGATATTTCAAATATCTCTTCTTGTGGCCTGCCTTTTCACGCTCTTATTTTATTTTTTTTGGTGGTACTGGGGTTTGAATTCAGGGTCTCACACTTGTTAGGTAGGGTACCACCACTAAGGCAGCCTCCAACCCTTTTTGCTTTCATTATTTTTCAAATAGACTCTTGCGTTTATGACTAGGTTGTCCTGGACTATGATCCTCTTATCTATGCTTCCCGAGTAGTTGGGATGCATACCATCACACCCAGGTTGAGACGGGGTCTCATGAACTCTTTGCCTGAGCTGGTGTCCTACTGCAATCCTCCCTACCCCCTTCTCCCAAGTAGTTAGGACCACAGGCATGAGACACTATGCCCTGACTCTTTTTATTCTCTTAGTTTCAGATTTCAGAGCTTTTTTGGATTTTGAATATTTGCACAGGCATTACTGTTTGAGGATCCCTAATTAAAAATCCAGAATTTTTTTTGCTTCAAAATTAAAAAAAAAATTGATCATTTCAGTGCTCAGAAAAGTCAGATTTTGGAGCATTTCGGATTTTGGATTGTTGAATTAGGGATACTCACTTTACACCTGTTTTTTCCCAAAAAGCATTCTCAGTTGCTTTAAAGTATCTGCTTTAGTTTCTCTGCATTGAGGGCAACAAATGCTAGCTAATTTTTTAGGTGTTTTACCTATAGTCACCCCTCCCTTGTGTGCTCTAACTTCGTCATGTGATCAAAGTCCAATCCCTTTGTTGTGTTTGCCTTTGATCTAATGTCTGCATATGAGGGAGAACATATGATTTTTGGTCTTTTGGGCCAGGCTAACCTCACTCAGAATGATGTTCTCCAATTCCATCCATTTACCAGCAAATGATAACATTTCGTTTTTCTTCATGGCTGCATAAAATTCCATTGTGTATAGATACCACATTTTCTTAATCCATTCGTCAGTAGTGGGGCATCTTGGCTGTTTCCATAACTTGGCTATTGTGAATAGTGCCGCAATAAACATGGGTGTGCAGGTGCCTCTGGAGTAACCTGTGTCACAGTCTTTTGGGTATATCCCCAAGAGTGGTATTGCTGGATCAAATGGTAGATCAATGTTTAGCTTTTTAAGTAGCCTCCAAATTTTTTTCCAGAGTGGTTGTACTAGTTTACATTCCCACCAGCAGTGTAAGAGGGTTCTTTTACCCCTGTATCCTCACCATCAACTGTTGGTAGTGGTGTTGCTAATGATGGCTATTCTAAGAGGGGTGAGATGGAATCTTAGTGTGATTTTAATTTGCATTTCCTTTATTGCTAGAGATGGTGAGCATTTTTTCATGTGTTTTTTGGCCATTTGAATATCTTCTTTTGAGAAAGTTCTGTTTAGTTCACTTGCCCATTTCTTTATTGGTTCATTAGTTTTGGGAGAATTTAGTTTTTTAAGTTCCCTATATATTCTGGTTATCAGTCCTTTGTTTGATGTGTAGATGGCAAATATTTTCTCCCACTCTGTGGGTGTTCTCTTCAGTTGAGAGACCATTTCTTTTGTTGAGCAGAAGCTTTTTAGTTTTATGAAGTCCCATTTACCTATGCTGTCTCTTAGTTGCTGTGCTGCTGGGGTTCCATTGAGAAAGTTCTTACCTATACCTATTAATTCCAGAGTATTTCCTACTCTTTCCTATACCAACTTAGAGTTTGGGGTCTGATATTAAGATCCTTGATCCATTTTGAGTTAATCTTGGTATAGGGTGATATACATGGATCTAGTTTCAGTTTTTTGCAGACTGCTAACCAGTTTTCCCAGCAGTTTTTGTTGAAGAGGCTGCTATTTCTCCATCGTATATTTTTAGCACCTTTGTCAAAGACAAGTTGGTTATAGTTGTGTGGCTTCATATCTGGGTCCTCTATTCTGTTCCACTGGTCTTCATGTCTGTTTTTGTGCCAGTACCATGCTGTTTTTGTTGTTATTGCTTTGTAATATGGTTTGAAGTCGGGTATCGTGATACCTCCAGCATTGTTCTTTTGACTAAGTATTGCCTTGGCTATTCGTGGCCTCTTGTGTTTCCATATAAATTTAACAGTATATTTTTCAGTCTCTTCAATGAATGTCATTGGAATTTTGATGGAAATTGCATTAAACTTGTAGATTACTTTTGGGAGTATAGACATTTTTACTATGTTAATTCCACCAATCCATGAGCATGGGAGATCTCTCCACTTTCTAGTCTTCTTCAATCTTTTTCTTCAGAAGTGTATAGTTTTCCTTGTAGAGGTTGTTCACATCCTTTGTTAGGTTTACACCTAGGTATTTGATTTTTTTTGAGGCTATTGTAAATGGAATTGTTTTCATATATTCTTTCTCAGTTTGTTCATTATTAGTGTATAGAAATGCTAATGATTTTTCTATGCTGATTTTATATCCTGCTACCTTGCTGTAGCTATTGATGGTGTCTAGGAGCTTCTGAGTTGAGTTTTTTGGGTCTTTAAGGTATAAGATTATGTTGTCTGCAAATAGGGATATTTTGACAGTTTCGTTACCTATTTTTATCCCTTTTATTCCTTCTTCTTGCCTAATTGCTCTGGCTAGGAATTCCAGTACTATGTTGAATAGGAGTGGAGATAGTGGGCATCCTTGTCTGGTTCCTGATTTTAGAGGGAATGGTTTCAGTTTTTCTCCGTTAAGTATAATGCTGGCTGTAGGTTTGTCATATATAGCTTTTATAATGTTGAGGAACTTTCCTTCTATTCCTAGTTTTCTTAGAGCTTTTATCATGAAATGATGTTGGATCTTATCAAAGGCTTTTTCTGCCTCTATTGAGATGATCAAGTGGTTTTTGTCTTTGCTTCTATTAATGTGGTTTATTACCTTTATTGATTTTCATATATTGAACCACACCTGCATTACTGGGATGAAGCCTACTTGGTTGTGGTGAATGATCTTTTTGATGTGTTGTTGAATTCGGTTTGCCATTATTTTATTGAGGATTTTTGCATCAATGTTCATTAAGGAGATTGGCCTATAGTTCTCCTTTTTGGAGGTGTCTTTGCCTAGTTTTGGGATAAGTGTAATACTGGCTTCATAAAATGTGTTAGGCAGTTTTCCTTCCCTTTCTATTTCATGGAACAGTTTAAGGAGGGTTGGTGTCAGTTCTTCTTTAAAGGTCTGATAGAATTCGGCAGAGAATCCATCAGGTCCTGGACTTTTCTTTTTGGGGAAACTTTTGATTGCTGCTTCAATTTCATTTTGTGTTATAGATCTATTCAGTTTATTAATATCCTCTTGGTTCAGTTTTGGATGCTCATATGTATCTAGAAATCTGTCCATTTCTTTTAGATTTTCAAGTTTATTTGAATATAGGTTCTTGAAGTAGTCTCTGATGATTTCCCGGACTTCCATGGTGTTTGTTGTTATCTCCCCTTTTGCATTCCTGATTCTACTAGTTTGGGTTTTTTCTCTCCTCATTTTAGTCAGGTTTGCCAGGGGTCTGTCGATCTTGTTTATTTTTTCAAAGAACCAACTTTTTGTTTCATTAATTCTTTGTATGGTTTTTTTGGTTTCTATTTCATTGATTTCAGCTCTTATTTTTATTATTTCTCTCCTTCTATTTGTTTTGGGATTTGCTTGTTCTTGTTTTTCTAGGAGTTTGAGATGTATCCTTAGGTCATTGATTTGGGATCTTTAAGTCTTTTTAATATATGCACTCATGGCTATAAACTTTCCTCTCAGGATTGCATTTGCTGTGTCCCATAGGTTCCAGTATGTTGTGTTTTCATTTTCATTGACTTCCAGGAACTTTTTAATTTCCTCTTTTATTTCATCAGTGACCCATTGTTCATTAAGCAATGGGTTATTCAGTTTCCAGCTATTTGCATGTTTTTTGTCTTTACTTTTGTTGTTGAGTTCTAGAATAGAATGCATGGTATAATTTCTATTTTCTTATATTTGCTGAGGCTTGCTTTGTGCCCTAGGATATGATCTATTTTGGAGAAGGTTCCATAGGCTGCTGAGAAAAATGTATATTATGTAGAAGTTGGATGAAATGTTCTGTAGACATCAAGTAGGTCCATTTGATCTATTGTATATTTTAGATCTAGGATTTCTTTATTGATTTTTTGTTTGGATGACCTATCTATTGATGATAATGGGGTGTTAAAGTCTCCCACAACCACTGTGTTGGAGTTAATATGTGCTTTTAAGTCCTTCAGGGTATTTTTGATGAAATTGGATGCATTGACATTGGGTGCATATAGGTTGATAATTGTTATTTCCTTTTGGTCTATTTCCCCTTTTGTTAGTATGGAATGTCCTCTTTATCTCGTTTGATCAATATAGGTTTGAGGTCTACTTTGTCAGAGATAAGTATTGCTACTCCTGCCTGTTTTCAGGGGCCATTGGCTTGGCAAATCTTCTTCCAGCCTTTCATCTTAAGGCTATGCTTATTTCTGTCAGTGAGATGGATCTTCTGTAGGCAACAAATTGTTGGATCTTCCTTTTTAATCCATTTCATCAAATAGTGCCTTTTGATTGGTGAATTAAGTCCCTTAACATTAAGTGTTAGTACTGATAGGTATGTGGTGATTCCTGTTATTTAGTTGTCTTAGTTGTTTGAAGGTTTGATTGTGTGTACCTAAGTTGAGGTTACTCTCTGCTTTCTTGCTTTTTCTTTTCCTGTAGTTTGGTGCTGCCTGCCCTTTCATGGTTATGTTGGGTTTCACTTTCTGTGTGCAGAATCCCTTGAATAATCTTTTGTAGTGGTGGCTTTGTGTTCACATATTGTTTTAGTTTCTGCTTATGATGGAAGACTTTTATTGCTCCATCTATTTTGAATGATAGTTTTGCTGGGTAGAGTATCCTGGAGTTGAAGTTATTTTCATTCAGTGCCCAGAAGATCTCACCTCAAGCTCCTCTTGCTTTTAATGTTTCTGTTGAGAAATCTGCTGTGATTTTGATGGGTTTACCTTTGTATGTTATTTGTTTGTTCTCTCTTACAGCCTTCAATATTCTTTCTCGAGTCTCTGTATTTGTTTTTTAATGATAATATACATGGGGTAGATCTATTTTGGTCTGGTCTGTTTGGTGTTCTGGAGGCCTCTTGCATCTGTATGGGAATAGATTTCTCTAGATTTGGGAAATTTTCTGTTATTATTTTGTTGAATATATTACGCATTCCCTTTGCTTGCACCTCTTCTCCTTCTTCAATGCCCATGATTCTCAGGTTTGTTCTTTTGATGGAATCGGTGAGTTCTTGCATTTTCTTTTCACAGGTCTTGAGTTGTTTAACTAATAGTTCTTCAGTTTTTCCTTTAATTACCATTTCATCTTTGAGTTCTGAGATTCTGTCTTCTGTTTGTTCTATTCTGATGGATTGGCATTCCGTTTAGTTTTGCAATTCTGTTTCATTCTTTTTTCTGAGGTTTTCCATATCCTGAGTAATTTCCTCTTTAATGTTGTCTATTTTTGTCCTGAGTTCATTTATCTTTTTATTAATCATGTTCTTTTTTCACTTTGGTGTTTATACAGTGCTTTTATGGTTTCTTTTATTTCTTCTTTTGCTTTTTCAAATTCTCTATTTTTGTTGTCTTGGAATTTCTTGAGTGTCTCCTGTACATTTTGATTGACCATATCCAGTATCATATCTATAAAATTCTCATTGAGTACCTGTAGTATTTCTTCTTTTAGATTGTTCTTGTGGGCTTCATTGAGTTCTTTGGCATAGTTTATCTTCATTTTGTTGGAGTCTGGATCTGAGTATCTGTTTTCTTCATTTCCCTTTGGTTCCTGTACTAATTTTTTGCTGTGGGGAAGCTGGTTTCCCTGTTTTTTCTGTCTTCCTGTCATTGCCCTTGGTGTTGTTATTGTCCCTGTACTGTGTGCAGTTATTTTCTAGCTTGTAATAATTACAATGGTGATATTTAGAATGGAAGGGTGAGAGGAGATGGAAAGCAAAGAAGTTAATGAAAAAGGGAAAAACAAATAAACAAGTAGGAAAAAACAAAACAAAGAAACAAAAAAAGTTTCAAAGATATAAACATGGAGAGATAGTGTACTAATCAACAGTAAGCTGAACAGGCATGAGAGAGACAGAGAGAGGATTGAAAAAGAATAAAAATGAATAAATGAAAAAAAAAATCTCCAAGTTCAAATGCAATAAAATTTCAGTCTTAATAATTTTGGTGTTAGTCCCTCAGCCTGCAATCCTGGAGATGGTGTCTCAGAAGTAGTTCTGTCATTGTCTCATCAAAGGGGAAAAAAAACCAAAACCAAACCAAACCAAAACAAAACAACACAGAACAAAAGAAACACCACAAAGTGTCCCAAATTCAAATGCAATACAGTTTTTAAGTTTTTCAGCATGCAGGTGTAGTTCGGTTGTTGTCTCATCAAAGGAAGAAATTTAAAAAAGAGTCTGGAGACAGTTCTGTGAATGGCTATCTGGGGCTGTGGCTCACCTGCCCACTGCTCTCAGCCTGCTGTTGCTGGAGGCGTTATTTATGCAGATCTCAGGGGTGAGCTTAGCACTCACCTGGCCCTGCGGGCTTTGTTTACTCAGAGTTCTCCTGTGTGTGAGCCACTGCTACAAGCTTTCCCGTTTCCAAGCACACTGGGGGAGGTGACACTGCACCAGCTTTCTCAGGTCCACGTGTTTGTTTACAGCTCACATGGGAAGTGGGCCTTCCCCCCCTCTCCTGTGGAGTTTTCCTCCCACCACCACTTTTACAAGCTTTCCCGCTCCTGGTTGCTGGGCGTGTGCCACCGCTCCTGCCTTCTCCAGCCAGCTTGTTGTGAGGGATTTCCCCTCCCCCACTCTTTGATGCTAAGGGTGCCCCACCATCTTTGCTACATGTCTTTTTTGTTATTGCTTATTATTCAGTTTTTTTTTCCTTTTTACCCTGGGTGGGGGTCAGTCTGTCCAGGGGGCTGTGCTGATCTGGCCCAGGGTTGTCTGTGGGAGAACTGTGTACTACTTAGCTCACCATCTGGGCACTGCTGTCTGGTGGTGGCGGCCTGGGGGCCCTCCTGGTTTCTCCATTTAAAGTGAAGTGGAGATGGTATGAGTGGGCTGGAGGTGTGGAGGAGTCAAAATTTTGCCTCTTCTCGATGGTTTTTCCTGTAAGATGTATTTCCAGCGTCTCTCCAAGATTTTACTTTAGGAGGCACACTTTCTGCTTCCTCCCTCTAGCCACCATCTTGGAATCCCCATAACCTCCATTATTTGAATAAAGATTTATTTATCATCAATGAGTAGCCTGCCAAAGCTAGATGTAGATACTACTATGATTATTACATAGCCAAAAAAAGTATTGGATAGCAGGAGAATGTGGAAAATTTTGTCTAAATGTAGCAACATAAAGAGAACAAATATTAAACTCCTCTAAGGAAGCTTCAAAAATTTTCAGACCATCCAAATACAGGGAGCATTCAAAGATGAGGGATATGGAGAGTGGGTGAATGAAAATGATTTGAGACATATGAGGCCATATGTAGGAGTTTGAATGAGAATAGAGAATGAAGGGCTTATACTTTATTAGAGGTAATTATGGAAACCTAAGAAAAGTGTTGTGTGAGATGGCAAAGAGGCTACACATGGCAGGGGGTCTTGAGTGTTGTGTATGTACAGTGAGATTTTTAGTGAATGAAGTTGTAGAGAAACTGAGGAAGTGCTCTAGAATTTAGAGTATGGACCTGATGCAATACCTATAAAGTTAATACATTACTATGTGGTCCAGTCCCTTAGCAGTGTCACACTTACTAAAGGCCAGCGCAACCAGGCAATCTAAGTTTTAAGGACATTCTCAAAAATACTTGAGGAGGTTAAAGTATGTGACCCAAAGCATTTTTACTAACATATTTTCCATTCTATTCTGCAGCCCCAGCTTCTAGATTATAATAGGTACATATCTTATAGATTCACCTGCCTTTATTGAGAAAAGGGTCTAATAAGACCAGAACCTGCTATGAATATTAATTTATAGCCTTTTTTGAGAGGACATTGTATAACTATTGTTCCAGTGGTTTCTAGATTGCAGAAGGCTTTCTGCTGGACATCCTTTTCTTTGCATTAAAAAGTATTAGGGAAAGGTGAGTCACTTATACTTCTTGGCTTTCATGGAGATAGTTCAGAATTCCATTGGTTGCCAAGATATGCCATGGTATGTCTTATGTCTATGATAGAATCTTTACAGCATGACTAGCTTCAGGAGGCAGAGATCAGGAGGATTGCATTTCAAAGCCAGCCAGGGCAAATAGTTCACAAGACCCTTTCTCAAAAACACCCAACACAGAATAGCACTGATAGAGTGGCTCAAGTGGTAGAGTGGCTGCCTAGTAAGTGTGAGGCCCTGAATTCAGACCCCAATACTGCCACATATATATAATATATATATATATATATGTATATTTCCCAATTCCATAAAGTCATATATAATTATAACATAAAATCTTGCTGAAATGTCCACATCTAAAATTATCCTTTAAAATTTTTCTCATCCTTCATAAATTCTGGAATTTATAAAATCAAAGGATTAAGTACTTGTTAAGCACATATGATGTACCAGGCTTTGACTTAAGTCCTGTAGGATGAACAAAGAAGGTTCCTGGCTTCTTAAAATCTATTAGAGAAAATAAATTAAGAACTGAACGTTTGAGTAACATCATAAGATGTAAGGAATACTTTAAGGACAATTATGAATATAAATCAGACTTTCAAATTCCTTGGGAATCTGTAGATCAGTTACTGCTTATAAGACCTCCTGACTAAAGAACAGGGTTCTTAAGTGGAAAACAGTAAGGGAAAAAACCTGGAAAAATAAACTGGGTTAAATTATAGGCCTCAGATATCAGGCTAAGTCTTTTGAACTTGACTTTGTGAAAACATTTTAAATTCTAACCTTAAACAGAGAAATGGCAAAATCATGTTGGGGAGGTGAATCCTTCACCTGTATGCAGACAGGACAGGAAAACTTCAGAGATTGATATGGGTTAAAAGGCCACTGCCATTTTTTCAGATAGTTTAAGTCACCCTGTGGATACTCCCTGCCCTGAATCTGGTTCCAATGTCTAGACCAAAGATGCTACACACACACTAGGAGGTCATGGAAAGGTTTACTATTCACACAAGTTTGCAAAGCAAACTTCCAAGCAGGTCTAACTGGCTACAGAGAGCAGAAGGGTGACTGCTTGGACTGTACGGTGGCTAGGGCATAGAGCTTGCGTGAGTGAGGGTTCCCTTAGTTGTGCTGAGCCTCTTTTGGTCGAACTTCCTGTTGGTGCCAAAGAAGGGACCACCCCGGCTCTCTTACCAGCCTGCCCAGAAGTGGGGAAGAAGATGGTTGATGTGGCTTGAAAACTATCAGCAATCAAATACCAAAAAAGGGGCAGAGTTGTTATTACAGACATGTAGAGTAAGAGTGATGAAGTATCAAATGAGGGTGCTATCCTAACATCATAAATGAGCTATGAGCCCCTCCCTCATAGACCCTGCTCTATAGGAGACAGCTCTCCAGAAGAATGGGCTTTTGTGAGGATTGGGTTATAGAGCGTTCGATTTACGGAGGACCTTTGCAATGTTAACGAGGAGCTCTCTAGGGCTTTTAAGTAAACATCCCAGCAAACTTTGACCTTTTATTTGCTGTATTTCTTTTCCAAAAGATTCTAATATAATGCTTTGGAGAAAGCGTTTTTTTAAAGATGAAAAGCTAAATGGAGATTGTTTGCACTTGGTACTAGCTTGTAGTTTGTTTTTTCTTCCTCTCAATAAACCAATTTAGTTTTTGGATTAAGTTGCATGTTCACAAACTTCTGTACCTAGTTTAATCATCCTGGGAATTAGTTTAAAAAGCTCATTCCCGCCCTCTACCCCATATACAGTACATTGGGCAGAGATCAGTAATGTGCATCATGCCAGGCATTTCTGACGAATGTTGCCCCTAGTGTAGCAAAGTCTAACACAACCACAACCAACATGAGGTTGACAGTTTTGCTGACTCCTTCCTGCTCAACCTGTCTTTTAACTTCTGCACCTGTGAAGTTTGTGAAGGCAGAACTAAAGGCCAAGCCCACACTTCTATTTAGTGACTGCACGGAGTTTAATAGTGCTTCAACACTTGCTCTAAGAAAGGGCTTTATATACTTTTTCCAATTTAAATATGCAGTTATTGCCACATTACAGTGTAAAGATTAAGTGACTTGCATAAGTAATGCAGCCACTAAGTGGGAAATCCAGTTTCCAACCTAGTTTTGTCTAGATCAGACTTGTGTGATTAACCTTGACACTCTGTTTACTGCTGGGAGCCTGGTGCTAGCCTGCAGTCTCACTTGAGTGATGATGGGGGTCCCCTGGCACTTACAGCAGGAGAAAATTAGGCAGCTGCCCACTTAGTATTTCTTACATTTTGACAATAGAATGACAGATGCTGATCTGCTGTTATAAAGGTCTCTGTCTCCCAGGATAGAACCTTGCTCACTGAAGAGCATCTCAGCATTTTCCACAGGCTTCTCTGAGTCCTGAGCCATGTGGTTTACTTCTCTGTTAACAGAAGTTGCTGGTTTACAATAATGCTTTTTGGACCAGGCACAGAGGAGCGAAGGTGGCTAGAAGAGTGCCAGTGAAGGGAAAGGGTGACATTCCTTGCAGCTTAGGGAGTCGGAGTCAGAAATTTCATCTTGATTCTAAAAGTATGGTGGGAAACAAATGGAATATTTTAGGCGGGGCACTTGGTGGTCTGATTTATTCTTTTAAATAGTGTTTTGGTTAGTGTATAAAGAATGAAGAGAGAACAGGAGTTGAGGTAGAAAGCTGAGTATTGAGTTCCTCATTAAGGAAAAGCAAACAATGGAAGTGTGACAGACTGTGACTATGACAGAATATTTGTGCTCCCTCAAAGTGCGTGGTCTGAAATCCTAACTCCAGATGTGATGATATGAGGAGGCAGAGCCTTTACTTACATGAGGAGGTAATTTGATAGTGAGGGTGGAGCCTCATGAATGGGATGCTTGCCTTATAAAAGGCACCCCAGGGAAATCTCTGTTTTCCATCATCTGAAGATGCCATGGAAAGATGGCAGTGTGCAGGCTGGGAAGCGGGTCCTTACCAAACTCTAGGTCTGCTGGCTCCCTGGTCTTGGACTTCCCAGTCTTCAGAACTGTGAGAAATACTTGTTGTTTAAGCCCCCCAGTCTATGGTATATGTATTATTGTAGTCCAAACTGACTAAGAGAGAAAGAAAACATTTTTAGGTTAGATGGAGCAGAAACTCAGAAAAAAAAATGTAGAATTTTCCCCCATCTCTTCCTAGAAGTAAATTTGCAAGAAGGTAAGAAGTAGTCAGAGAAATAATCAGAATTCGAGCATTTTCAGAGTTTATGCATTATGTTCTCTTTTAATTCTTCTAAAATTCCCCAAATATCTCCCTCACCTGCTTTAGCCATAAACTCTGAATCCCTATGTAACAGGCAGGTGTTTAAGATGATGGTGACCTCTATAGAAATGATATATGAAAACTGTCTTTTCCTGGTAGAGTTGAAGCATTTTTTCCTTGCTTGTGAATAAGAACCTAACTCTAGACTCTTACTCCATCAAGTGAAGTACCTGTGGAATGGCTTGAGGCTACCTGTGACAGAGGACAAGTCTATCCTTCTGAGATACCATGGCTGGAGCTGCCATGAGACAGAACAGAGCACCAGGTTCACAGAGACCATGTTTTCCCTCATATGTTTGATTGCAAATGATAGAAAGCCAGCTTGGATTACCATAGTTATTGTGAGGATAGGAGCCTGTCACAGAAACTAAGGTCAGAAAAATGAGCAGTTCTTTCCTGAAAAACTAGAATTAGTCCCTGAAAACTCTCCCTAGGCTGGGTGTGGCAGTGCACACTGCAATTCCAGCTGCTTAGGAGGTGGATATTGGGGGGATTGAAGTTCTAGGCCAGCCTGAGGAAAAGGATTAGTGAGAACCCATTTCAACCAACAAGCCAGGTGTGGTGGCACACACCTGTGATCTCAATTATGCAGGGGGCACAGGTAGGAGGATTGAGATCTGAGGCTGGCCCCTGGCAAAAAAAAAAAAAAAAAAAAAGGGAGAACTTCTCCAAAAAATAACCAAAGTCAAAAAGGGCTAGGGTCATGACTCAAGTGGTAGAGTGCCCACCAAGCTCAAAACACTGAGTTCAAACCCAAGTACTGCCAAAATAAAAAAGATGATAATCTTTTTCCTTAGAAAGACATAAGTCTTATTCTATTAAAACCTTCAACTGATTAATGAGGCCCACCTATGTGGAGGCTAATCTACTTTACTCAACATCTATTAATCTGAGTGTTAATCTCATCCAAACCCCCAAAAACGCCTTTACAGAAAATCTTGAATAATGTTCCACCAATTATTTGAGTATCAGAATGCATCCAAGTTGACACATAAGATTAACCATCACAAAAGTAAAGTAATAGACTCAGGCAAGGCATATGAAGGAACTGGAAAGTCAAAAATCCATGAAGACCATCTCATGTCAGCCCAAGAGGCAGGATCAGTGGTTTGCTAGACTTCTGATGCCTTGAAATATTTATAGCTATACTGGATGAAGAGAAAGAACTGTGAGAGGGAGGCAGTTAGAGAAAGAAGACCCTCCTAATACTTCAGTTAGGTATTTCCCAACATGGCAGTGGGTTTTGGTAGTTTGGGAGCAGTGATACTGTACATTGGAGAAACAACAAAAACCTGAGAGGCAGGAGTGACAGTGGTGGCAGGGTATCATTTTTGTGCAAGGAGAGACTTTGCAATGATTTTGAAGCCATGTAAAGACATAAGAAATTGTAAGATAACCTAGGAACATTCCACCCCCAGGGCTAGAAGGACACATGAAGGGAGACCACCAATGTGTGTATGTTTTCAAACCAATGTTTTAATGAAACTATTGCCTAAAACTTTTTGTTACTGTTGTTGGTGTGGGGAAGAAGTGATTCTCCATGAAAAATTATGCAGCCTAGTTTATTATATTTGGTGTCATCTTGTTCTCTTCTCAAAAGCAAACTCCATTTGCAAAAGAACCTTAGTCACAATATGGTGCTGACTAGGGAATTTTGATTGGGGAATCGAGGGAAACTAAAAGAAGGTGGCTTCTCCTGCATACCCAGAAGATAATTTCTTATTAAGTATTTCCAATAATTATGTTTCTGTTAAGCTGGGTGCTGGTGGCTCATGCCTATAATCCTAGCTACTTGGGAGGCTGAGATTGGGAGGATTATGGTTCAAGGCCAGCCTGGGCAAATACTTTGCAAGACCCCATCTCCAAAATAACCAGAGCAAAATGGGCTGGAGGTGTGGCTCAAGTGGTACAGCACCTGCTTTCCAAGTGTGAAAATCTGAGTTCAAACCCCAGTCATCCCCCCCACCCCCACCCCCAATAAAAAATGTCTTCAAGTCTTTGTGATCTTGATTGTCTCTCTCTTTTTGTCTTTGGTATTAGCCTTTTTGCTTTCTGCCTGCCCTTTCCTAAATATTTGCCTCCTTTTCTGCACTGCACATATGTCTTTTCTCCTTTCTTATAAGGAGCAGTTTCCCACCCTTCTAGCTCTATCTGTTCCAAGTTATCCTGTGCCATTAATGAATGGGACAGACCCTAGAGTATAATTCAGAAATACCTTTTTTCTCCTTTTGCTACTGTTTTCAAATGTTGTGGCACCTCCCTTCCCTTCTTCTTTGGTGACAACCACAGATTCTGAACAAAGAAAAAGAAAACTGGCCTCCCTTATAATGATGAAGTGCTGTCACAATTAATGACACTAAAAATCACAATGTGAATAGAGAAACCTGGGGATGAGGGCTACTGAAAATCATGCAAAAATAAGAAAAGGGGGGCATGCAAAAGACAAAGTTCCTTCTGCAAAGGGTGCTGATTCAGGACTCAGCAGATGTGGTACCTACAAAACTAGACATCAGCTGCACAGCTCCAGTTTCCACATGAGACACCCATGCTTCCTTTTTGAATTTAACCTTTACTTACACAGGAGGATGTTGACTGCTATTGGTTTTGATTGGGGGTAAACTCATTTAATCCTTTATTCCCTGCAACAAAATATGTAAGCAAAACAACTTACAGGAGGAAAGATTAATTTTGGTTCATGGTTTCAGAGGTTTCATCCATCATGGTGGGGAAGACATGTCAGAGCAGAGCAACTCATGTCTTGGTGGCCAGGAAACAGAACAAAAGAATGTTTGTACTCTGGACTTTCTTCTTTCTCACCTTTTATTCCATCTGGACCAGAGTCTGTGGGATGATCCTACTCACATTTAGGGCAGATTATCCCTGTTTAGCTAATCCTCTCTGGAAATGCCCTCACAGACGCACCTAGAGGTATGCTTTATTAATTTCCTATGTGCTTCACAATCCAATCAAGCTGACAATCAAGATAACCATCACTCTGCATAGAATATTTACATTTCCTTCTCTTCCTGAAACATCTGACTTTTCCCACATCCATAGGGGCTCTTTCTGGGGATTGATGAATAAAGAGGAGAGCTTAGATGTTTGTAGATCTGAACATCTCTCTCTCTCTCTCTCTGAAATAGATTCAGAAAACAGGTCAAGCACTAATCATGACAATAAACTGACTACCTGGGTCAGTGGCTAAGTGAGAAGAAGAGCTGCATTTAAAAAGTATCTGAATATAAGCCTGGCACCAGTGACTCACACCTATAATCCTTGGGAGGCTGAGATCAGAAGGATAGTGGTCCAGCACCAAGACCAGGCAAATAGTTTGAGAGATTCTATCTCCAAAATAACCAGTGCAAAATGAACTGGAGGTGTGCGTCAAGTGGTATAGCATCTGCTTTGCAATTGTGAAACCCTGAGTTCAAACCCCAGCCCCCAAAATATAAAAATAAAAAGTGTCTGAGTATATACATTCCTGCTCACGTGCTCTCATGAGCTTCTCAAGTGAGGGAAGGTCTTTGCCAGCCACTGTCTCATAAGGAGGAGAAGTCTTGGGTGGGGCACGAATTTATTCTTGACTAATAACACCAGTCAAACAAAGTGATTCTGAAGATTCATGAAATAACTCTATTAACTACAAAGTATTATATAAATGTCACTGGATTTAATTTTCTGAGCTGCTGGTTTATGAAGTTTAGGACTATTAATGTAATTTGAGTACTTAATTATGTAATTGAGTGAATATAATGACAGCCTTATGTCACTGCTTACAGATGATCGAAATGTGCACCTAAAATAATGATTTTATATCTATGTAGTTGTACCTTTCCTAAGTAACTTATATTTGTGAGTTTATTTGTAGGCAGAGTATAATTTTAATGCTGCCATTTGTGAAAAACAAAGGGACTTGAAAAGCTTTGTGAATAAGAAGTTGGAATTTTGGAGTTTTTAGAAGAGTGACTTCAAAATTGAAATGCCTTTTCTTTCCTCTGATTAGGAAAATTTTAAAAACTCATTAAAATGTCCAGAAATTTAGACAACTATAAGGGACTTTAACAATTCCTTCTGATTCTCTAAGCAAGAGATGATTTCTGCTAGCAAACAGGTATATGGAAGGCTCTACATAAAGAAATCTTGGATATTTTTCCATTTCCATAAATATCAACCATACATCATCATTTTTATTCATCAGTTTGAAACAATTTTAAACTTACAGGATATCATGTCCCCTCCACACAGATCCTCCTGTGTCAACAGTTTGCCACATTTACTCTTCTCTCTGTCTCTCACCTTTGTATGTACATACACATGTGTACAATCTCTGTCATCATTAATCTTTTTCTGACTCATTTGCAAGAAAGGTGAAAACATGGTCCCCCATCATCTCTAAATCTTCCAGTGCCTATTTCCCCACCCTCTTCCTCCAAATAAGGATGCTTTTCTACTTTTCCACCATACCACCTTCCTAAGCAGGAAGGTGGCATGATACAACACTGCCTTCCAACCCACAGATCCTGTTCAAATTTCCTCAACTGTCCCAAAAACATCTCTTTTCTCTTTCTGAACCAGAACATAAACCAGAGTCATCTGATTCTCTAGTGCAGTAGCTCAAGTGGTAAGAGTGTCTGCCTAGCAAGCATGAAGCCCTGAGTTCAAACCCCGGTGCTGCCAAAAACAACACCCATGACAAAGTCATCTGATGCATTTAATGGTCTTATATTTTTAATTGCCTTCTGTCAGGAAAAATTCCTCAATATCTTCCCATCTTCCATAGTCCTGACATTTAAAATTTTGTATTTTGTATTCTTTCTGAATACTGCCCCTCTACCTGGGTCTGCTCAATAACTCCTCATGATGTCCAGACTCAGGCATCCCTGGCAGTAATACCCCAGAGATGGTGCTGTGCTCTTCCCTTTCTTTTACTTCAGGGGACAGTCTGATTCTGACACATTCTACATGGTGGATGTAAATCTTGGCCACTCTGTATGGCAGGCATAGTTGCCCTGAAAAATGTGCTAGCCCTCATCCTACAATATATCTTACCTTTAATGGCAAAAAAACCCCCTGCAGATGTATTTAAGGTTAAAGGCTTTGAGATTAAAAGATAATTTTGGATTTTCCAGATGGGTCTAACCTACTCATATGAGTCCTTTAAGAAGAGCAGAGCCTTTATTAAAACCACAGAGATGGCAGTGTGAGAAGGACTCAATCCACCAATGCTGGCTATGAAAATGGAGGAGGGGGCCATGGGCCAAGTGATGAGGACAACTTCCAGACGTCAGAAAGGGCAAAGCCCAGCCCTGCGAACTTCTTGATTTGAGCCCAGTGAGACCTGTGTTGGACTTTTGACCTTCAGAATTGTAAACAATAAATTCGTGTTGTTTAAGTCACTAGGTATGTGGTAATTTGTTACAGCAGCAATTGAATGCTGACCTACTTGGCTAAAATGGTGTTCTTAGTTGAAATGCTCCGAAACTGACTGAGCTTATCTGGGCATAAGTGGTTACTAAAACACCATGGCTTTCACAGATCTGATCACAGGCTTGAAAATAAAGGCTTGGCAATGGTCAGAAACTGTGGGAGCTCTGAAATGCCATGAAATGGCATACTAGCAGTTTCACTCATAGTCTTTTTCCTACCATGCTAATGCTCAATGAGGAATGGCAATTTTCCAAGGAATGAGGAAGGGGGCTAAGCTACGAGAACATAAAGACAATAGCCATAAAAGCAGATACGCATTTCACCAAGGAAAGAACTTCAGTTTTATCCTGAAGACCTCAAAAATAGTCTGAAGGATTTTAAGCATTCTGTAACTTCACTATATAAATATCAAGTTTTCCACCCAGTTTCTTTCAAAATCTGTGCACTAGTTCCCCATTTTTAAGCGCAGTTTCTGATTTTTCTTGTGGACTCCAATTTCACCTTGTAATTCCAGAGCAGTAGCAATTCTGGTTCCTTTTGAATCCCTTTCTTCCTTCTTTCCTTCTCTCTCTGCCTCCTCTATCGCTCTTCTTCACCTCTTTTCTCCTTCCCTTCCTCCTCCCTTACTTCCCTTCCTCCTTTTCTTTGTCTCTTCTCATTCTTTATGAAAAATAATGAACATCCTTGGGGCATTCTCCAAGCATGCAGTACTGACTTTCCTGCCACACCTTTGCTCTTAATACCATCTTTACTTGAGTCATACCTGCGCCATGTCTGGTAAACTACCATTTGTCCTTCACCACCAAGGTTAATTCTTTGTTCTTTCTCTAAGTTTCCCAAGGTATATCATTACTGTATCTTTCCTATTCCTTAATACCACCACATATGCGTTCTTTCTCTTTCTTGCCTTGTTTTTCTGTCAGGTCTTAAGTACTTTCTTAGGGTATCTTAAGTGGCTTAGCATTTTCCCTGACTCATAATAGTTATTGATTGAATGAATGAAAGAGACTGCCAAGAACCCTTTTTGAATCTATTGAGGTCTATATATCCTACACATGTAGTTCATCATGTGAAATATAAGATGCAAATCACCTGCCTAATGCAATGTGGAACTGTGTGCCCAGAGTGGCATGGATACTGTCATGCCCTGCCCCCACATGGTGTAAGACTAGCCCTGTTCTAACCCTTCTTATACCCTGGCTCCAGTAGGGAAGGAAGGGGAGGCTGGGGATGTCCTCTGGCCAGTGAAGTATCAAGACTTGAGCCCTTCTGGGGACTAAGGCTGTAAGCCACCAGTAGATGCTCCACTCTCTCATCACACTTTATTTAAAAAACACAAAGACAAAATGAATAATTTTAAGATGTCAGCTACATTAGATGCTTAACTACATTAAAGCCCTGCAGATGGCCCTTGTGCATGGGGTGCTCTGAGATTGTTCTGAAGTCATGTTCATGCACAAGCCCTGCTTGGAAATGTTCCACTGAACAAGTACAATGAATGTAGTGCTGTTTTTCAGGAGCCACACATCGATGTTCTTAAACAACAAAACATTCTATTTCATTGGCTTTTGCTTGGTTGGGTTAAATTTTGTCTCCATAATTCCTCACCCTTTCTTTATTTTGAGCATCAAAGGCACTATTCAATTCTCCAAGGACTGTCTCTCTCCACATACTAGTTTTCCTGGTTTATTTTGAATGTAAAATTAGATCTCACATTGGTTTGCATGTCTGGGGCTGATGAATGAGAACATTGTGGGTCGAAGTTCTACTTAGAAAAATATATTTCAGAATCCCAAAGTGGTGGGTTTGATTTTTTGATTAGTTCTTTTCATTTTGCTTTTCATGATTTCTGATAAACACTGAAGCCCAAAGCCAAACAATCTTACTACAAACACTTTGGTGTAAGATTGACTAACTTCTGTAAAGTCCTACTTCTAGAAATGTGTACAGTATTTGCTCTCACTTGTACAATCAACACAGGATCTTAAAATGATACTGTCTCATGGCTATGTGGGTCTCTTTGATTCCTGGCTCCAAAGAAAAATATAATCTTAACGTGTCCAATACTTCTTAAAATACACTCTGACTCATCTTCCAGACTCTAGGCCCCATGTTCTTATTGTAAATTTGATATCTAAATATACAAGTCGAAAACTCAGGGGATGTAAACTTGGTTAGAGTTGAACCCTACTTATAATATGCAATCTCCACTTTGTTTTCCTTATCTTTCTTAGTGCTTTCTGGGTTGGGGTACTGGTGAAGAACTCAGAAGCTGAGGCAATGTAAAAGAAAAAGTAGGCTTTGGGAAGGGAATGGGCACCTTGAGGGTCAGAAAGAGGCATGAAGCATGATAGTATGGTCTGGTTTTCTCTGGGCTTAATCAGGTCTAGAAGTCATTCTTTGTTGCTCCCTATCCGTACTTGCTGAAACTCTCAAAGAACACACTCTTGGGAAGTCATGGTGATGGGTAGACAAAGGGAGTTTCCAAAGTTTGGCTGGTATGCTGGAGAAGGCTTGGATTGTTTTAATGGGTTTTTTTGTAATTATTCTTTATTCACATGTGCATACATTGTTTGGGTCATTTCTCCCCCATGCCCCCCTCCTCTCCCTCTACCCCCTCCCCACCTTAGTTCCAGGCAGGTCCTGTTCTGCCTTTATCACTAATTTTGTTGAAGAAAAGAGACAAGCTTAATAAGGAAGACAAAGCGTTTTTGCTAGTTGAGTTGAGGATAACTATACAGAGAGATTCCTACTAGTGCTTTCATGTACCCATGTGTTATGACCCATGTTAATTCATCTCTAACTGATCTTTACACTGGTTCCTGATCCCCTGCTCATGATAACCTCTGTCACTTTAAGGTTTCTGTATTAGTTCCTCTGGAGTGGAGACACCAAATGCTTTCATGTTTTGGGTTTTCTACCTATTCCTGTATCTCCCATATGTGTTCTCCCCTTGTCATGTGACCCAAGTCCAACTACATTGCTGCATTTGCTCTAGATCCAAAGTCCACATATGAGGGAGAACATACGATTTTTGGTCTTCTGAGCCTGGCTGACCTCGCTCAGAATGATGTTCTCCAGTTCCATCCATTTACCTGCAAATGATAAGATTTCATTCTTCTTCATGGTTGAGTAAAATTCCATTGTGTACAAGTACCACATTTTCTTGATCCATTCATCAGTAGCAGGGCATCTTGGTTGTTTCCATAACTTGGCTATTGTGAATAGTGCTGCAATACACATGGGTGCACAGGTGCCTCTGGAGTAACCTGTGTTGCATTCCTTTGCGTATATCCCCAGGACTGGGATTGCTGGATCATATGGCATGTCTATGTTTAGATTTTAAAGAAGTCTCCAAATTTTTTAACAGAGTGGTTGTACCAGCTTGCATTCCCACCAGCAGTGTATGAGGGTTCCTTTTTCCCCACATCCTCACCAACACCTGGTGTTGGTGGTGTTTTTGATGATGGCTTTTCTAACAGGGGTGAGGTAGAATCTTAGTGTGGTTTTGATTTTCATTTCCTTTATGGCTAGAGATGGTAAGCATTTTTTCATGTGCTTTTTTGCCATTTTAATTTCTTCTTTTGAGAAAGTTCTGTTTAGTTCAGCTGCCAATTTTTTAATTGGTTCATTGATTTTAGGAAAGTTTAGTTTCTTAAGTTCCCTGTATATTCTGGTTATCAGTCCCTTGTCTGATGTATAGATGGCAAATATTTTCTCCCACTCTGTGGGTGGTCTTTTCAGTTTAGAGACCATTTCTTTTTTTGTGCAGAAGCTTTTTAGTTTTATGAAGTCCCATTTGTCCATCCTTTCTCCTAGTTGCTGGTCTTCTGGGTTTCTATTGAGGAAGTCTTTGCATATACCTGTTAGTTCCAGAGTGTTTCATGCTCCTTTCTGTAGTAACTTCAAAGTTTCGGGTCTGATATTTAGGTCCTTCATCCATTTTGAGTTGATACTCGTACCAGGTGATAGACATGGATCTACTTTCAGTTTCTTGCAGACGGTTAACCACTTTTCCCAGCAACATTTGTGGAAGAGGCTGTCTTTTCTCCATCATATATTTTTGGCAACTTTGTCAAAAATGAGGTGGGTATAGTTGTGTGGATTCATATCCAGGTCCTCTAATCTGTTCCACTGGTCTTCATGTCTGTTTTGGTGCCAGTACCATGCTGTTTTTATTGCTATTGCTTTGTAATATAGTTTGAAGTCAGGTATTGTGATACCTCCAGCATTGCTCTTTTTGCTGAGCATTGCCTTGGCTATTCATGGTCTTTTGTGTTTCCAAATGAACTTTAGGGTAGATTTTTCAATCTCTGTGATGAATGTCATTGGGATTTTGATGGGAATTGCATTAAACATGTAGATTGCTTTCAGTAGTGTAGCCATTTTTACTATGTTGATTCTACTGATCCATGAGCATGGGAGATCTTTCCATTGTCTGTAGTCTTCCTCGATCTCTATCTTCAGGGGTTTGTAATTCTCCTTGTAGAGGTCATTCACAGCCTTTGTTAAATTTACTCCTAGGTATTTGATTTTTGCGGGGGGCTATTGTGAATGGAATTGTTTCCATATATTCCTTCTCAGTTTGTTCATTGTTGGTGTACAGAAAAGCTAATGATTTTTGTAGGTTGATTTTGTATCCTGCCACCTTACTGTGGCTGTTTATGGTGTCGAAGGGCTTTTGGGTAGAGTTTTTTCGGTCTTTAAGGTATAGGATCATATCATCTGCAAGTAAGGGTATTTTGACAATTTCTTTACCTATTTGTATTCCTTTTATTTCTTCTTCTTGCCTAAAGGCTCTGGCTAGAAATTCCAGTACTATGTTGAATAGGAGTGGGGAGAGTGGGCACCCTTGTCTCGTTCCTGATTTTAGAGGGAATGGTTTCAGTTTTTCACCATTAAGTATGATGTTGGCTATAGGTTTGTCATATATAGCCTTTATAATGTTGAGATACATTCCTTCTATTCCTAGTTTTCTTAGAGCTTTTATCATGAAGTGGTGTTGGATCTTGTTGAAGTCTTTTTTTGCATCTATTGACATGATCAATTGGTTTTTGTCTTTGCTTCTATTGATGTGCTGTATTACATTTATAGATTTGCATATGTTGAGCCACTCCTGCATCCCTGGGATGAAGCTGACTTGGTTGTGGTGTATGATCTTTCTGATGTGTTGTTGGATTCAGTTTGCCATTATTTTATTAAGGATTTTTGCATCGATATTCATTAAGGAAATTGGCCTGTAGTTCTCCTTTTTGGAGGTGTCTTTGTCTGGTTTGGAGATGAGAGTAATATTGGCTTCATAAAATGAGTTAGGCAGTGTTCTTTCCTTTTCTATTTAATGGAACTGTTTAAGGAGAATTGGTATTAGTTCTTCTTTAAATCTCTGATAGAATCCATCAGGTCCTGGACTTTTCTTTTTTGGAAGACTCTTTATTGCTGCTTCAATTTCTTTTTGTGCTATAGATCTATTCAGGTGATTAATATCTTCTTGGTTTAGTTTTGGGTGGTTGTAAGTTTCTAGAAATCTGTCCATTTCTTCAAGATTTTCAAATTTGTTAGAGTATAGGCTCTTGAAGTAGTCTCTGATGATTTCCTGGATTTCCATGGTGATTGTTGTTATCTCCCCTTTTGTATTTCTGATTCCACTGATTTGGGTTTTTTCTCTCCTCATTTTAGTCAGGTTTGCCAGGGGTCTGTCAATATTATTTATTTTTTCAAAGAACCAGCTTTTTGTTTCATTGATTTTTTTGTACGTTTTGTTTCTTTCTATTTCATTGATTTCCACCCTTATTTTAATTATTTCTTCTGCTTGTTTGGGGATTTGCTTGTTCTTGTTTTTCTAGGAGTTTGAGCTGTAGTATTAGGTTATTGATTTGAGATCTTTCTGTCTTTTTAATATATGCACTCATGGTTATAAACTTTCCTCTTAGGACTGCCTTTGCTGTGTCCCATGGGTTCTGGTTAATTGTGTTTTCATTTTCATTAACTTCCAGGAACCTTTTAATTTCTTCTTTTATTTCATCAATGATCCATTCGTCATTGAGCAATGTGTTGTCCAGCTTCCAATTGTTTACATGTTTTTTACTGCTGTTTTTGTTGTTCATTTCTAGTTCTAATGCATTGTGGTCAGACAGAATGCATGGGATTATTTCTACTTTCTTATATTTGCTGAGGCTTGTTTTCTGCCCTAAGATATGATCAATTTTGGAGAAGGTTCCATGGGCTGCTGAGAAGAATGTGTATTGTGCAGAAGTTGGATGAAATATGCCGTTTTCAGGGACCATTGGCTTGGTATATCTTCTTCCAGCCTTTCACTTTCAGCCAGTGCTTATTTCTGTCAGTGAGGTGGGTCTCCTGTAGGCAGCAGATTGTTGGATCTTCCTTTTTAATCCAATTTGCCAATCAGTGTCTTTTGATGGGGGAATTTAGTCCATTAACATTCAGTGTTAGTATTGATAAGTATGTGGTGATCCCTGTCATGTAGTTGTCATTGTTGATTAGAGGTTTGATTATGTGTAGCTGAATCAATGTTACTCTCTACTTTCTTGCCTTTTCTTCTCCTGTAGTTTGGTATTACCTACCCTTTCATGGTTTTGTTTGCTTTTATTTTTTGTGTGCAAAATTCCTTGGAGAATCTTTTGTAGTGGTGGCTTGGTGGTCATATATTGTTGTAGTTTCTGCTTATCATGGAAGACTTTTATTGTTCCATCTATTTTGAATGGTAGTTTTGCTAGGTAAAGTATCCTAGGATTGAAGTTTTTAATTCATTGCTTGGAAGACCTCACTCCATTGCTTTTAATGTTTCTGTTAATAAGTCTGCTGTGATTTTGATGGTTTACCCTTGTATGTTATTTGTTTTTTCTCTCTTACATCCTTCAATAGTCTTTCTTTGGTCTCTGTACTTGTTTTAATGGTAATATGTTGTGGGGGTAGTTCTATTTTGGTCAGGTCTGTTTGGTGTTCTGAAGGCTTCCTGTACCTGAATGGGCATAGTTTTCTCTAGATTTGGGAAGTTTTCTGTTATTATTTTGTTGAAATTATTATGCATTCCTTTTGCTTGCACCCATTCTCCTTCTTCAATGCCCATGATTCTCAGGTTTGGTGTTTTGATAGAGTCTGTGAGTTCTTGCATTTTCTTTTCACAGGTTTTGAGTTGTTTAACTAATAGTTCAGTTTTTCCTTTAATTGCCATTTCTCTTCAAGTTCTGAGATTCTGTCTTCTGTTTGTTCTATTCTGCTGGAATGGCCTTCCATTTTGTTTTGTATTTCTGTTTCATTCTTTTTTCTGAGGTTTTCCATATCATGGGTTACTTCCTCTTTAATATTGTCTATTTTTGTCCTTAATTCGTTTATCTCTCTGTTTATAGTGGTCTCTGTTTCAGTTATTTAGGGCTTCTATGATTTCATTTATTTGTTTCTGGGTTTTCTCATATTCTTTGTTTTTGTTGTCTTGGAATTTCCTGAGTCCCTCTTGTACTTTTTGGTTGACCATGTCTAGTAACATCTCTATGAAATTATCATTAATTACTTGTAGGATTTTTTTCTTTCAGGGTGTTCTTTTGGGCTTCATTGGGTTCCTTGGTATAGTTTATCTTTGTTTTGTCAGAGTCCGGATCTGGGTATCTGTTTTCCCTCCCTTTTTCTTCCCATTTTTCCACTAGGTACCATTTCTGTCCCTGGACTATGTGTAATTTAGATTTAGTATTAGCTGGGTTGCAATATTAATACTAACAAAACCAAGAGAGAAGGATAAAAAGGAGAAAGAGAAGGAAAGGTAAAAGGAAGAGAGAAGAGAGGAAAAGAGAAAGAAAAAAAATGGAAGAGATGGTGGGTGATCAGACTGCAAACCAGGCAGCCAAATCCTTAAAGAGGGTAGGAAAAAATAAGAAAAAAAATGGGAGGGATGATGGGTGATCAAATAGCAAACCAGGCAGCCAAACCCTTAAAGAAGGGAGGAAAAAAAAAAAAGAATAAAAAAATAGTAAACACCAGTTGTGGAACAGTAGAATTGCAGGCAGCCTTAGTTGTTCTGTTACTCCTTTAGCATCCAGTCCTGTCTGTGTATCTTTTAGGCACGTTGGCAGCCCTCTAGTGGCAGCCTGAGCAGGAGACTGGTGGTGCGTTTATCTGTAAAGCCTGTAGAGCTGCGGACTGGCTCTGCCCAAGGGGTGAGGATCCCTGTGGACTGGGGGATGCGGTTGTCTCACGCCAATCTGGTGCCCAGCCCCGAAGAGCACGGATCCCTGCCAGGCATGGCTCCAGTCATCCCATGTGGAGCTGGGGCCCAGCAGTGCCCGAGGGGTGGGAGGCTTGAGGGGCGGAGGGGGGGGCGGTGTCCTGGTGGTGTGTATCCAGCATGGCCCAAGTGGCTGGGCTCCAGGCAGAGCACGGATCTGGTTGTCCCATGTGGAGCTGGGGCCCAGCAGTGCCTGAGGGGTGTGGGTCGAGGGGCAGGGTGTGGATCCAGCATGGTCCAGGAGGTGGAGGTCCCGGCAGGACGTGGATCCGGCCCAGCACAGCCTGAGGGGCGGGGATCCTGGTGGTGGTGGTGCATGGATCTGGCCCAGAGCTGTGTCCTGGCCCAGACCAAGGGCCAGCTCTGCAGGCCTACAGGGCATGGACTTGGCAGGCCAGCTGTTCTTTTTTTAGATCCTGGTGTGGAAAAGCCTTCCACGATCTAAGGGTTTAGAGTGCCATTATTTTTGGCTCTCTCTGCCAAGTGTGTCTCTGGTGTCTCTGTAGGGTTCCTGGTTCAGGAGCTCAGGAGGTCTGTGGCTCTGTCTCAGTTGCCATCTTTAAAGTCTTGGATTGGATTGGTTTAAGAGAGCTAATTGTTAAATATATTGGTAGTCTGAAATGGGCCATGGAAATGAGTATATGCTACAAATCAAGTCTGCTGCACTCTTACCCAAAAACTGGTTTACCAGCAGGTCACTGTCTGATTTTAAGCCTTCACTGCTCTCTAGAAATGTCTTCTGGCTCCCTCTGATTGCCTGTGACATTTCATTTTTGATGTTCTTGTCACTTTAATCTCTATCATTGTTATTTATGTGCCATTCTCAATTCATAGCCATACGAATCAGGATGGTTAGCATATAATATGTACTTATCATGTATCTCTGGTATCAAAGCACACTAAAATGCATATTTTTCAAATGAAAAGTCTTTATTAGATGCAATTTTTTTAATATATGCACTCATGGTTATAAACTTTCCTCTTAGGACTGCCTTTGCTGTGTCCCATGGGCTCTGGTTGGCTGTGTTTTCATTTTCATTAACTTCCAGGAACCTTTTAATTTCTTCTTTTATTTCATCAATGATCCATTTATATTTTATTCATTTATATTACATTTATTGATCTCCAGTCATGTAATTGTACTAAGCCCTGGTGATTTACCAAATAGTAGGGCATGCTCTTTTTCTTGAAGAAATTCAGAATTTACTGGGAAAAACATATATGTTGTGCATTTCTTAGAATATCTGTGTGTGTCTGTTTCTATGTATTTTGTTTGGTAAGTCTTAATGTACCTCTAGTACATACACATTTATATACATAAAATGTTTTAGAGGGTTACATGTCAAGCATTAAGAGCTTATTTCTGATGGGAAAGAGGTGGATATAGAATAAGAAATACAATATTATCTTTGTCCTATTTGTATAGTTTGAATTTTTGAGTGTGTATTGTTTTACATTAAAAATACCTAAGGAGAAATTTTAAAAATTGGTGTGATAACATAACATCAAGGATGTGTCGTGAATCATGAGACAATTGTGTGAAGAGAGTTTGTATTTGATTCTGTAGATAATGAGAATCACATGAATATTTTTAAATGGAAAGGTGATTTCATTCAATCTATATATTTTTGGAAGACAATAGATAGGATTGAGAATTACAGTTTGCGCTGGTAGGAGGTAGACTAGGTTCAATGGATTAGTTATTATTTGGTCTCTTTGTATATCAAGACTCTTCCTCTACCTGGTTTTGGGTAGAAATAACTTGCACTGGAAGTTCTTGGGCTGTGGTACACAAATTCTTCCATGGCTATGAAAACAGACAGTTCAGATATTTCATCTTTCTTTCTTCCAGCTCTAATGTCATGTCCATCTTGTATGCTGGCCTCTACTGAGCTGCCAAGGAGGAAGTTCAATTTGGTTGTTAGCCATATAGGTGGATAACAGTGACAAAGGGAAGAAAGCTTCTGGTAGAATGTGGTCTTCCTGGAAGTTGTCAGATCCACTGGATTTGAAGTACATTATGTGGCGTGAGGTGACCCAGAAACCTGCTAGGTTCCTCCAGTGGAAGACCAGGCAGCAAAACTAAGCACCATTTTTGTATCCATTTGACCCCAAACATGGACCATTCTTGTTAGCAAAAACTGCATGTTATGCAGGAACACAGCAGTATGACTGTGTAGAGCTCTCTGCTTTGACAGAGTCCTTTCTTGACTTCCACAATTCTTTGAGTGAAGGTCACTTCCTATTCATGGCTCAGTTGAGATGGCTTCAGATTATAATAAGTCTGAGGCTTTCATTTTTAACCATTAATAGAGATTTTTTTCTTTTATATAAACCATGGAAAGGACAGGCCCTCCCAGGAAGGATGGGTCAAGACCAGTTTTAATGTCCATCACATCATAGAAATTAAACAATGCCATTTTCTGTTCTAATTCAAATCCAGGGGGAATCTGCTGGCCCCATCTCTTCCTACTTTTGTGATAACTTTATTTTGGACATTTTGTTATACTCTCTGTCTCTAGACCTTGGTTTATCCTACCCATCCTAACTCATTCATTCGTTCGTTCATTCATTCATCTTTTCAACAAGTAGTGTGTTTAGTGTGTACTAATGAGGGTCAGGCACTGTGTGAAGCATTAGAAAAAGAATGGTGAAAAAGAGAGTCTTGCTCCTGTGGACCTTGCCATAATGTTGCTTAAACCTAGATAAGGAATGAGATCTTAATCAAGAACCACACTGTAAACATGAAGTCACCATTGTGATAAGGCAATGATTAAGTGGTACAAGGTGAGATAATGTAAGAGGAAAATTATATATAAAGTAAAGACAAGGAGGCTTCCCAGAGGAAATGGCGACTCCACTGAGCTCCTTTTTTGGGGTGGAAGAGCCTTGGCTTCTTGGCAAGTTGGTCTACTTCTTACCAGGAATTGAAGCAGTATTCCCTGGGTCAGTCTGAAAAATAAGAAACATAAGAACCATAGTTTTGTTTCAATAGGGCTTACTTGTATTCACATATTGAGGGCTAGTATTTGAAGGACTCAGGTAAGGTTCTCTAGAATAAAAAGAAAGCAAACAGAGGTACCCAGCTATATCTGTTAAAATGCTTCTTAATAACATAATATCGGCAGGGTGCCAGTAGCTTACACCTGAAATCCTAGCTACTCAGGAGGCAGAGATCAGGAGGATCTCGATTTGAAGTCAACCTGAGCAAATAGTTAGCAAGACCCTATCTAGAAAAAACCTTCACAAGAAAAGGGCTGGTGGAGTGGATCAAGGTGTAGGCCCTGAGTTCAAACCCCAGTACTGAAAAAAAAAATTATATAATATCACTGAAGTAGAGTCCTTTTCTGAATCAGCTATTTCTCCCTTTGAACATTTTCCACCTCTGATTATTCCATTCTGTAGCCAGCCCATTAAAGCCTGTTTCAAATCACTTTTCCAATTTCTAAAGGCCCTACAGGATTTCAAGCAGCAGTTATTTCTTTTTTCCTCACAAAGAGACCTACTTTAAGTTGCCTATGACTAGAACAGATTCAGTTATTTAATTATAATTCTGAAGGAACATTGAGATGTAAGTATAGTTGTTAGGTGACAAATTCTGCTTTCTAGAACTCTCAGGATAGGACTTCCAGCCATAAGCAAGGGTGCCATTTGGCATTTGTGGTTGGGGAGTCTGACTAACAAGCTCTCTTTTCAGGAACCAGGAGTGCTAGTGTCTGGCATTAGTTATTAATGTCTGTAACTGGGCTCACCAGCAATGTGTTGCAAACTTCTCTTCAGAATTCCTCCAGCTAAGAAAACACTCATGAGTCAGAAAGTTGGGAAATGCACAGGGAGGCACCTTACTTTGACGAAAATTTGTCTGGCTTGCAAATCATAAAAATAACTAAATGCTATGTATTTAGGAGGAGGTACAGGAATGCGGGGTGTGGGGAGATCAAAATGCATATGAATGTATATGTATTAATTCCCTGTTTACCAAGAAGACCCTAAAAATGATGGCTTCCAGGGCAAATGAGTAACAAGGATTGAATCTGAAATGTTTAACATTTCTTGTAACACATTAGTTGTAGCCCAAGTTACACCCCAGTGGATGAACAAATTAAGGGTTGATTGGTAGTTAGATAAATTAAGCAACATTGGGAAATATTCAACTGCTGTTGAGTATCTGACCAACTGTAACATGTAGGAAGAATTTAAATAATTCCATGATAGTAGGGCTTATTGACATGGAAAACATGAAGAGTTTAAGTGTATTTACTTTAAAATACATATATTTGGGGCTAAGTTGTGTATTTTTTCACATTCATTGCTTCCTGTGACATTATTCTAACTTTTCTTTTTACATGTTGATGTGAGTTTATTTCTTAATTCTGGTTCAAACAAAATATATTCATCATGAATGATTCAAAAGGTATAAGGAAAGATACAGAGTTAAAAGCAAAATTCTTAGGGAAATCCCAATTATTGTTAAGAATCTCATCAACATCCTTGCAGATGCATCTATGTAGTAGAGAGCAGTCTAATAATTTTGTACTTCTCACATTGTAGTGTATGCAACAATCTTTTCCTTTTACTCCTTGAGAGGGGACTTCTGTTCACCTAGCATTGTCTTCTTTCCACACTTTATTATTCAGATCATGGTAATCAGTAAAGAAAGAACCAAATGAAGAAGGTAGAGGGACAAAAGAGAAGTGGCTGATCAATTTGGTATCATGGTAGGTATTGGCTGAGAAGGAAAAGGGTGTTGGGGAGAGAGAGCCTTCAGGAGCTATGACAATGTGAGAATCAGAAAGTAAGATGGAAAAGGTGGGACATGGAGGATATTTGGTGCTGTGGGTTAGGAATCATTTGCCATCTAATGTTTTCTGAAAATCTAGAGCAAAGACTGAAATTGCTTTGTGACGCTTTTTGGTTGCTGGGCTCTTTCTGTGACTGTGATATTGTGCTGAGTTTGGACCCAGTGGTACCTGGATTTATTTTATTTACACATAGATGGGATTATATCAATCATACTATTTTGAAATCCTTTTTGTCTCAACTCATGTCATGAAAATCTACATTTTTTTTAGTGGATCCTTTTGTATGAATATCCCATATCTTTTTAAACTAGTTCCACATTGGTGAACATTTTGTCTGTTTTTAATTATGCTGAACATCTTTGTATGTCTTTAAAGATTTATGTAACTACCTCACTGGATATATGCTTTTTAAATTTTATTACATAATGACAACACAAGTCATTATTTATATTCTTACTATTATCCACACAATCTTATTCTTATCATTTCTTAGTAGCTGGCAAGAATTAACACAATTTTGACAGTATACCTAGAGCATACATCTGAGGAATCTGAATCCTGGAGAGAATGAGGACATCTGGTTTAAGTGTTGAACGGAGGTAGTTCTAGTTCATTGGCACGCTGGTGATATTGAGAGCCTGGAAGAGGCAAATGATGATATGCTATCAAGCCACAAAGAAACTAATGCAGCCCAGAGAGAGAAGGAAAATGTTTCAAACTGACAAATGAAACTATTTCCAGTACAATCCATCTGTGTAACAAGGGCATACACACCACCTTGATGAGCTGGCCTGTATAGAAGTACTTTGTAGATCACTAGAGATTAAGGCACTATTGGGAAAACAGTTATTCCTTTCATCTAGATAATTAAGACTGTGTGTTTTAGCTAATAGAAGTGTGGGGGGAGGGGAGGTGGTGGGATATGACCCTGCATTTGAGTGTCATTTTTATCATCCATAACCTGATACCAAATTCCCAGTAAATGAAGCATTTACTACCAAAACAAACAAACAAAAAGTGCTGAAGCAGACAGTACTATTCAGGATCGCTTTTCCTTGTGATGGACTGGTGATTAAAGGCCAGACTGCCCTATCTCCCAGCAGATGTACTATAAACAGTGCTCTTTTCAAGACCAAGTCCCGGGGCTGCCTCTGACCTTGACTCGGGAGGCCTGTTGACTCCCTGCTCACTTGTGCTCTTTCGCTCTACAGAAATACTGGTGCAGACAGCCCTTTTCTGAGTTTATTTTACTAGCTCAAGTCCTGCTGGACTCTTAAGGGTTTCAGGCATCACAGCAGCTGTGTTTAACCTTGTACATTAAGTCCCAGCCCAAGAAACCCATCTGCCTTGGCAGTGTTTCTGAAAACACAAGTGGGACCAAATTGCAAATGGAGAAAGCATAAGGCCTAAAATAAGCTGTCACCAGACAAAAGGCATTTCCTTCCATTTTCCTTTCTCTGTAAGGAAAAAAACAAAAACCCAAAACTGAGAAAACAAATTAAAAAACCAAACAATCTCCCTCCCACCCAAAAAAACCAGTTTACTGGCTTTGATCTCCTTTTTAGGTGAAATATGTTATTCTAATCTTTTTAAAAGCACTCATCTCAGAATTTCTAATTGTCTGTAAGAGGGGGTGGGCCCAGATACCTGCTTGTAGTGATACAGATACAAATCTCATTTCTGCTGCACTGCCTTTGGAATTCTCATTTTGAAGTAGAATATCACAGTCAAAGTGGATTGAGGACTTCACAATTGGAGCATGACTTGTGTTGCCTGGTTACTGGGACTCTCTGGAGATTAGATTGTCAGGATATGTAGATGCACAGAAAAGCAAATAATCGAAAATCATACCTCCCCGTGATTCCACTGTGAGGATAAGGCAGTGTCCAAGATTAGAATCTGGGTGGCAGAGAGAGTTTCTGTTAGGGGGAGATGATGAATAATAATTATTTTCAGCTATGTCTTCCCTCCAGGGACAGTTACACCATCTGAGAGATACGGTCAGTGGGAAGTGGATATATTCAATATGATGAGTTTATATTGTTTTTGGTCCTGGTGACCCTCACTGACTCCACCTAGGACTGCTTATCTGCAAAGGCTGCCTGTGCAGCCTGTAACATAAGAGCAGAGGGCCTTCCAATTAATTGGTTTTGAAGAAGTAAAATAGAGAGAGGGCACTATAGAATTTGTGCTGGAAATGGATCTGAAGATGTAGGAGACTAGAAAACCCGAGATGTAGGCAAGCCAATTCTTTTCCACAGCTAATTGAAGATTGTCTAAGCCTTGGCCAAATTATCTGCTTTTACCTCAGAGTCATCACGGTTCCTTTCTATATTCTTCCTCTGACCACGGAAGAGAATTCTAAAATGATCTTTGAAACTCTTTTCTCAAATCCCTTTTCAGTAGGATTCTGGGTTACATATGGCAGTCAAAGGAGCTTATGTGAGATTGGAAGGCAGAAGAAAGGGGAACTGAGATGTTCCTAGATGGATTTCCTTGGCTCTGTGTTTCTGTGGTCAGGCAGCTGAGGTCATCAGCAGTAGTTTCCTTGTGATCCCTGTAGCTTCAGGTCTCCTAAAGTGGCCTCCTTGACTTTTGTTCCCTCAGGTCTTCCATAGTTATGTGAAACTAATTCTCTATATTAAATATTTTTCTACCCAAAATACATAGAGTTACTTTCTCTGCTACCTACCATTAATAATCATGAATGACATAAAGGTGTAGCCATAAAGGGCCAATACTTTGGTCGTTTATGTCGATAAATCTGAATGCGGATTAGCACCAAATTGTAGATCAATATATGATTTATAGACATAAAAATACAGACAGTATAACTTTATTTTTATAATGTTCAAAATCAAACTCATGTTATGTTAGAAGTAAGGAGAGTGGTGATATTTGGGAAGGACTGAGAGGGTAGAAATTGGCTGGGCCACACATGAGTGAGGCTGGGTTTGCTAGCAATGTTTGATTCTGTCAAGGTAATGCTTAGATGGTTGAGTTTCTATTGTGAAAATTCATTAAGGTCATCAGAATATAAGTACTTTTCTTTCTATATGTTAAACTGTAGTAAAAATTTAATTAAAAAAAATTTAATGCTGATAGGAAATTTCTTTTTTCCCAGTGCCATCCTAAACTGAAAACTTAATCATCAAATCCAGTATTATTCTTGACAGATGGCACAACTGAGGGAAGAGACTAAATGACTTGCTCAAAATCTATCTTCAAGCCATTTGTATCCATTTGTAACTTGACATAATCTAAGAGTTTAAAAAATTGTGTTTCTGAATTCTCTTTTTTCCCCCACTTTTTCTATTGATAGTGAAATAGAAATGAACTTCAAATAAACATAGTTTAGAGATATCATTCAAGCAAATTTTTCATTTCAGGTATTACTTAAGAAATTTGGGGGCACTATGGAAATTAGTATGGAGGGTCCTCAAAAAGCTAAAAATAGAACTACCATACAATCCAGGGTATACACTCGAAGGATACTGTGGAGGTACCTGCACACCCATGTTTATTGCAGCACTATTCACAATAGCCAAGCTATGGAATAAGCTTAGGTGCCCATCAACAGACAAATGGTTAAAGAAAAGATAGTATATATTGCAATGTAATATTCAGTCACAAAGAAGAATGAAATTATACCCTTTACAGAAGAAGGGCAGAACTAGAGATCATCATGTTAAGTGAAATAAGCCAAGTTCAGAAAGAAAAATATCACATTTTTCTCATCTGTGGCATCTAAACCATATGTGTGTGTGTGTATGTATATATATATATGTAAATGTTTGGGGGGGATAAGCAGGAGTGGGGAGAGGAAAAGAAGATAATGGGTGATGAATAAAATCAAAGAATATTATGTCTGTGTATGAAGATGAAATAATAAAATTCACTAAAAATTATTTAAAATAGGGGAGTGGGGAGATAAGGAAAAGAAAGAGCAATAGAGGAAGTTCATTTGATCTAAGTACAATATATGCATTATAGAAATATTGTGGTGAAACTCCTTTGTATAATTAACATATACTAATTAAAGTACACACGAAAAAGAAATGTCAGGGCTGGGGATCTAGCTCAGTGGTAAAGTGCTTGCCTAGCATGTAGAAGGCTCTGAGTTTTACCCCTACCACAGCAAAAGAAAAAGAAATGTCCATCCCTCCAATAAAAGGTCTGTGGGTAGCATTGGCAAAGAATGTGCCCACCTTGCTAAGGTGTTTAGCAATTAGAGCAGGAAGCAGAGGAACTTCTTTAAGAATGGGCTATTATGAATTAGATGTGCCTCTAAATTAAGCAGTGAACACACACACACTGTAAAATGTCATCAAGAAAGGTGAATTGGTGTCTCTCAAAAACTAGCACTAATTTCCCAGAGCTTCTGCTATCATTGATCCACCTAGACAGCCTTCTAAGCAAACCATACATTAGAATGGTTTCTAAGCAAACCATACATTAGAGGGAGTTTCACCAAAGAAGTGCTGCTTCTTGATGAGCTATGGATTTTATACCTACTGAAGGACAAAAAGTTCTTTCTGCAGAGTTTTACCATGTCCCCCTGACCTCACTATGAGGGTCCAGATCTTTTTGGATGGTCATAAGTATTTAGAAATTTGTCTATTTCTTCAAGATTTTCAAATTTATTGGAATATAGGTTCTCAAAGTAGTCTCTGATGATTCCCTGGATTTCCTTTGTGTTTGTTGTTAGCTCCCTTTTTGTGTTTCTGATTTTACTGATTTGGGCCTTTTCCCTCCTCATTTTAGTCAGATTTGCCAGTGGTTTGTCAATCTTGTTTATTTTTTCAAAGAACCAGCTTTTTGTTTTGTTGATTCTTTGTATGGTTTTTTTGGTCTCTATTTCATTAATTTTGGCCCTAATATTTATTACTTCTCTTCTTCTGTTTGATCTGGGTTTTGCTTATTCTTGTTTTTCTAGGAGTTTGAGATGTAGCATTAGGTCATTGATTTGAGATCTTTCTGTCCTTTTAATATTTGCACTCATGGCTATAAACTTTCCTCTTAGGACTGTCTTTGCTGTGTCCCATAGGTTCCAGAAGGTCATGTTTTCATTTTCATTAACTTCCAGGAACCTTTTAATTTCCTCCTTTATTTCATCTATGACCCACTGATCTTTGACCAATGTGTTATTCAGCTTCCAATTGTTTGCATATTTTCTGCTAGTATTTTTGTTGTTGAGTTCTAGTTTTAATGCATTGTGATCAGATAAAATGCAGGGGATTATTTCTATTTTCTTATATTTGCTGAGGCTTGCTTGGTACCCTAAGATATGATCAATTTTGGAGAAAGTTCCATGAGCTGCTGAGAAGAATGTATATTGTGCAGATGTTGGATGAAATATTCTGCAGACATCAGTTAGGTCCATTTGATCTATGGTGTGATTTAGTTTTAGAATTTATTTTTTGTTTGGATGACCTATCTATTGGTGATGGGGGGTATGAAAGTCTTTCACTACCACTGTGTTGGAGTCTATATGTGCTTTTAAGTCCTTTAGCATATGTTTGATGAAATTGAGTGCATTGACCTTGGGTGCATATAGGTTGATAATTGTTATTTCCTTTTGGTGTATTTCCTCTTTTATTACTATGAAGTGTCCTTCTTTATATCATTTGATCAATGTAAGTTTGAAGTCTACTTTGCCTGATATAAATGTTGCTACTCCTGCCTGTTTTCGGGAGCCATTGGCTTGGTAAATCTTCTTCCAGCCTTTCACCCTAAGCCAGTGTTTGTTTCTGTCAGTGATGTGGGTCTCCTGTAAACAACAGATTGTTGGATCTTCCTTTTTAATCCAGTGGGCTGGGATGTAGCTTGGTGGTACAGCGCTTGCCTAGCATGCATGAGGCCCTGGGTTTGATCCCAGCACCAAAAAAGAAAAGACAAAAAAAACCCTCTCCCCCTTTTTAATCCAGTTTGCCCAATAGTGTCTTTTGATGGGGAAGTTGAGTCTGTTGACATTCAGTGTTAATATTGATAGGTATGTGGTGATTCCTGCCATTTAGTTGTTTGTGTTGTTTAAGGGCTTGATTGTGTGCAGCTGAATCAATGCTACTCTCTGATTCCTTGTCTTTTCTTCTGTGGTTTGATACTGCCCATCTTCTTGTGGTTTTGTTTGCCTTTATCTTCTGTGCACAGAATTCCTTGAAGAATCTTTTGTAGTGGTGGCTTGGTGGTAATAGATTGTTTTAGTTTCTGCTTGTCATGGAAGATTTTTATTGCTCTATTTTGAATGATAGTTTTGCTGGGTAGAGTATCCTAAGGTTGAAGTTATTTTCCTTTAGTGTCCAAAATACCTCACTCCTCCATGCCCTTTTAGCTTTTAAGGTTTCCATTGAGAAATCTGCTATGATTTTGATGTGTTTACCTTTATATGTTGTTTTTTGTCTTTTACAGACTTCAGTATTCATTCTCTATTCTCTGTGCTTGTTGTTTTAATGATAATATGCTGCGGGGAGGCTCTATTTTGGTCAAGTCTGCTTGGTGTCCTGGAGGCTTCCTGTACCTGAATGGGCAAAACTTACTGGAGATTTCGGAAATTTTCTGTTATTATTTTATTGACTATATTATAAATCCCTTTTGCTTGTACCTCTTCTCCTTCTTCAATACCCATGATTCTCAGGTTTGGTCTTTTGATGGAGTCAGTGAGTTCTTGCATATTCCTTTCACAGCTCTTGTGTTGTTTGACTAACATTTCTTCAGTTTTTTCTTTAATTTATATTTTACCTTCAAGTTCTGAGAGTCGGTCTTCCACTTGTTCTAGTCTGCTGGAGTGGCCTTCCACTATGTTTTGTGTTTCTGTTTGATTCTTTTTTCTGAGGTTTTCCATATCTTGGGTCACCTCCTCTTTAATATTTTTTATTTTCATCTTTAATTAATTTATCTCTCTATTTATAATGTTCTTTGTTTCACTTTGGTGTTTATTTAGGGCACCTCTGAGTTCATGTATTTGTTTCTGAGTCTTCTCATGTTCTTTATTTTTGGTGTCTTGAAATTTCTTGAGTGCATCTTGTACATTTTGGTTGACTGTGTCTAGTGTCTTCTCCATGAAATTCTCAATAATTTTTTGCAAAATTTTTTCTTTGAGGGTGTTTTGTAGATTCCTTTGTGTCATTTATCATTGTTTTGTTGGGGCAGGAACTGGATATCCATTTTCTTCATTTCCCTCTGAATCCTGTATTAAATTTTTTTTTTTTGAGGAGAGTAGTTTCCATCCCTTATTCTTCTTCCCATCACTCCACTTGGTACTGTGCAAATATGTTCTTGATAGGCTAGTTGGTGGTTTTAGTTGCCAGTTTTCTTTCCCTTGATTTAATTTTTATGTTGTGGCTCTCTTGGTTGTTAGTTAAGTTGGTGTGCTCTTTCTGACCCTGGCCTGGAGATATAATTTGGCAATAACTAATTCACAGGTTCAATACCTGACCAGTTGTTTATATATTATATAGAAGACCCCTTGGTGGTAATATCTATAAACAGTGGGAGTTGGGGGCTTAACATTTGTCAGGCTAGATATAAAAGTTTGGGGAATTGGTCAGGGTGGCACTAAAAGGGAGGCAAGAACTGGGGTTGTTAAGTGGGGGAGGTGGAGTGGGGAATGCTGGGATTTGTGGCCCTTGTGTGTATTTGGGTGTATTTCTGTTGTTGTAGTGTAAAGTGCTTGTGTCAGGGATTGCAGGGCATTGGGGTTGTGTAAAGTTGGTACAGTAGGTTGTTCAGTAGGTGGTAAGTGTGTAGGAGGTGACATGTTGGGGGAGAATGGGAGGAGAAGGTGAGGACAGGGGAAAGGAGTGGATGAGAAGGGGCAGAAAGAGTAGTTGGGAAGGAGAGCAATGGATTTTAGCACAGGAGAAGGAGGGAGAGTGAAGGAAGTGAGAATAGGAATAAGAAGATAGTGATGGTAAAGTTGATAGTAGAGAAAGAAAAAAAGAAAATAGAAATAAAAATTAAAAACCCACAATAATATAACAAACAAACAAAGATCAGGGGAAAAAAAAGCCACAATAAAAAAATTGTTCTGGGTTCAAGACCAATAGAATTTCAGTCTTAGTTTAAGTTCTGGACTTACTCCTCTAGCATCCAGTCCTGGTATTGGCATATAAGCAGGAGCTCTGATACGGTCTCACCAGGTGATTGGCTTGTAAGTGGTATTTTGTTCTTCTGTCTACAGTTTAATTGAAATAGTGAGGTGCAATAGGTTTGCCATATCACGCAGGGTGATCAGAGCTATTGTTTTCCCCAGCTGACAGCTCTGTTATGCTTCAGCTGCAGCTGTTTGGTCAGCTCCTCCCCCAGCGAGGAGGGGCAGTTCAAGTTTGAATGCTTCCCTCTGGCTTAGGAGATCAGCTCTGTGATCCACTACCTGCCCTGCTTTGGAGGTGGCTTATTGCTGAGTTCGTTTACTAAGAGTTCAGCTCTGGGAGTTTAGTTCTTTGTCCCAGACCCTTTCTCTGGGGAAGGTTCAGCGTGCCACCCAACCCCTCTGCTCTCCCTGCTAGATTACAGTTCACTGTTTGTTTTTCAGTTTTGCAGGGCAGTCTGGTTTTGGATGCTGCTCTCTGGCTCAGGAGATCATCTCTGTGATCCACTCCCTGCCCTGCTTTGGAGAATGGCTTATGCTGCTGCTCTCAGCCGTCGCTGCCTTTGCTAGATTACAATTTGCTGTTCGTTTTTCATTTTTGTTGGGGAGGGGGATCATTCTGCCCTGGGGATGCGTTGGTCTATGTTGGGGGGGTGGATAGTGGTGCGTGGTGCTCATCTGTTCCTTCTGTCAATTGACGCACAGGCTTGGAACTGGCAGTGGCAGTGAGAAGTGGCGCCAAATTTTCTTAGTGCAGCATGGCGTGGGGAGGCTTTTCATGGGCTGGGGTTTAGGATGTTGAAAGTTTGATTCTGGTTAATGCTGTGTCTCTGCTTGATAGAGGAAGGGGAAGAGAAAGAAAGAAAAAAAATTGGTGTTGGAGAAGAGGGTTTCCCTGGGGCTGGACCGGCCTTGCTGGCTGTGCCGCAGGTTGCAGATGTTAGATGCAATTAAAGGCTGATTTGAGAGTCAGTCTTTTAATTTTTTCCTGCACCTAATGTGATGGCAGTTATTATTTTGGCTAGAAGCAAAATAATAACCCAAGTGTGGTTCCAACGTCTCAGGGAGGTTTTTGGAGTCACAGAGCTTAGGCTTTCTTCTGTACCCTAGTCACCATCTTGGATCTCCTCTCATCCAAATTTTAATATATTCTAGGTTTGTTACAACACACACACAGTTTTGTAAACTTTTAATCCATTAGTTTTATAGATTAGAAATAGTGTGTGTTTTTGAGCTGCTTGGCTTTTTTCTGAACTTATATCCAGCAGAATTCAGAAAAAAAGTGAAAGTGATGCTATGGTTTGAATATGGTTTGTCCCCACCACAACTCAGGGTGAGGCTTGGTCTCCAGTGCAGCAGTGTTAGGAGGTGAGGAATGATGAGAAGTATTTGGATCCTGGAGAAGAGCTCTTGTGAATGAATTAATGCCTTTTTCCAATGAGCAGGTTCTGGCTGGATTACTTACAGTGAGGACAGGTTGTTATAAAGCAAAATAGCTCCTATGTTTTGCCTCTTCCATGTATACCCACTTGCCTTTACATTTTCTATTATGAGTTGTAGCAATATGAAGTTTTCATCAGTAGCCAAGTTGATGCCCATGACATGCTCCCAGACTTTCCAGTCTCCAGAACTGTGAGTCAAAGTAAATCTCTTATAAATGACCAAGTCTCTGGTATTCTTTTATAGCAGCAGAAAATGGACTAAGACAGATGACTTTTCATAATCTATTCTCTGAACATACATTTATTCAACTACCACTATATGCCTTGCATAATGAATAAGAAAGCCTCTGTCTCCAGGAAATTCATGATTGGCTGCACAACAGTCATACCAAATAATAGTTTAGTTACAGGAATGAATGTGAGTACTGTCTAAAGCATATCATTTAAGTCCTAACTATAAGTTTTAAATTCTGTTTTCTTGATAGTCTTTACTGGTAACCTTTCAATATGAGACTCACTTCTATTTTAGGTAAAAGAATTTGTTGAGAGTTTATCCTGCTTGACTTAATTTAAATGTAGTGAACCTGGATATAGTTTGGGAGCATCCCAAGTTCAGATGACAAGAAGAGTATTTATATAGGAAATAGGCCAATATTTCTTGTATGAAATTGATATAGACTAGAAGTTTTAGGAGTAAGCACTTTTATAGCAATAATCCTATATGATGGTGACTTCCAAACTAAGAGAAACTTTTAAGAGACATACTAATGTTATGTTGAAGAGAAAGGTCAAAAATAACATTAAGTATGCTTTATTGCCACATGTCTATTACCAGACAATACTTTGAGGCACAGAAACATAAAGACAGCTTCTCTAGCCTGATTTTCTGAAGGAAATTCTAATCAAGAGATACCTACTTTCAATTATTCCTGGTTTTTTGTTAGGGAAACACATTGTCAGGTGTCATTGGAGACTTGCATAAGAACAGATTGTCAGTCATGCAAGATGTTTTGACCTAAGTTTTATTGCCCATAAGTTTAAATGGGTAGAATTTGGTTAAAAACCTTTCTTCTTAAGAAAACCTCCAAATAACCAAAACAATCTTGAAAAACAAGAAAACTGGAAGACTCACTCTTCCTAAATTCAAAACCCACCTTCAAAGCTGTAGTAATCAAAATAATATAGTACTGGCATAAAAGACATATATGTGAATTAAACCTTTGCATATATGGTCAAATGATTTGTGACAAGGAAGTTAATACCATTCAATGAAGAAAGAATTATCTCCTCAAAAAAGGAAAACTGGATATACAAAAGATTGAAGTTATATGTAAAATTTCAAAATGGGTCAAAGACCTATATGTGAGACCTAATAAGAGTCTTGGAAGAAAAGATGGGACAAAACTTTTACACTTGACAGCTATTTAACTGTCAACAACATTACATTTGACAGTTATTTCCTCAATATGGAGCTAAAGCACATAGACAAACTGGAATTCATGGAAATGAAAAATATTTTGTGCATCAAAATAAGCTATCAGCAGAGTAAAAAGGCAATCCACAGAATGGGAGGAAACATTTGCAAATCACATGTCTGATGAGAGATTAATAGCTAGAACAACAATAATAAAAACAAACAACTTGATTAAAAAATGGGCAAAGGACTTAAATAGACATTTCTCCAAAGAATATATACAAATGGCCAATAAATATATGAAATGATGATTGCATCACTAATCAGGAGGGAAATGTAATCAAAACTACAATGATGTACTATTACCGCACACCCATTAGGAAGAATGCTATGAAAACCAAAACCAAAAAAAAAGTAGGCAAGGATGTGGAGAAATTGGAATCCTTATGCCCTCTTGGTGGGAATGTAAAATAGTATAGCTGCTGTAGAAAAAAATAGGGCATTTCCTCTGAAAATTACCATGTGATTCAGCAATTTCACTGCTTGGTGTATACCAAAAAACAATTGAAATCAAGGTCTTGAAGAGATACTTTTACATCCCTGTTCATACCTGCATTATTCATAAAGTTAAAACTTGGAAAAAAAAACCCAAATGTCTATTGACAGATTAATGGGAATGCACACACACACACACACACACACACACACACATGCACACAACACACTGGAATATTATATCATTTGGCCTTAAAAAGGAAGGAAACTCAACAATGTGCTCAACATAGGTAAACCTCAAGGATATTATAAGTGTTATAAACCAGTCACCAGAAGACAAATGGTGTATGATTCCACTTGTAGAGATACCTAGAGTCAAAATCATTAAGCAGTAGATGGTGGTTTCTAGGGCCTGGAAGTAGGAGAATGAGAGTTAGTGTTGTGTAGGTATAGCGTTTTCAGTTTTCAAAAATGAGTTATGGAGATGGATGTGGTGATTGTTGTACAATATTATGAATATATTTAATAACCCCTGAACTGTATATTTAAAAATGGTTAAAATTGCAAATTTTTTGTTATGGGTATTTTACCACAATAAAAAACTGGAAAAAATGTACAAAGTTTATGAATAGATATTTCTTCAATAAAGATAGAAAGTTGGGGTTAGGGATGTAGCTTAGTGGTAAAGCACTTGCCTAGCATACATGAAATCCTGTGTTCCATTACCAGCACCTCAAAAAAAAGATATACAGTCAGCCAAGAAACACACAAAGAGATGCTTGACATCATTCTTTATCAAGGAAATGCAAACAAAAACCTCAATGAGCTACAACTTCACACCCATTAAGATGGCTGGAACAAAAACTCAGATTATAACAAGCATTGATAAGGATGTAGGGAAATTGGAACTCTCATATACTACTGGAATGTAAGATAGTATAATCAGTAGGTCTTCAAATAATTAAACATGGAATTTCCATATGATCCAGCAATTCTACTCTTAGATATATACCCAAGAGAACTTAAAACATGCCTACAAAAAAGCTTTATAAAGATGTAGATAGCAGCTTATTTATAAAAGCCAAAATGTAGGATTCTAACAATCCAAATATCTATCAACTGATGAATGTATAACAAAGTATGATATGTTCTTATAATAAAATACTTAGTCATGAAAAGGAATGAAGTACTAATGCATGCCACAGAGAGGATAAACCTTAAAATCATTATGTCAAGTGAAAGAAACAAGTCACAAAAGAACACATTTTACATATTCCATATGTATGAAATATCCAGGATAATAATGCTGTAGAGATAAAAAGTAGAATAGTGGTTGCTTAGGGTTGGAGAGGATGGGAGATGGGGATGACAGGTAAAGGGCATGGGGTTCTTCATGAAGTGATAAAAATGTTCTAAAATTGATTGTCTGGTGGTTGCACATATCTGTGAATATATTAGAATTCGTTGCATTGTACACTTTAAATGGATAAATTGTATGGTATTCAAATTATATCTCAATAAAGCTATTTGAATTGAAGGGAAAACAAACACAGAAACCCTATCTCAGGACTCTCCTTCAGCTTTCATGGACTGATTTGATGATGAATATCCAAAAGACCAAGAATCAAGGTAATGTGACTCAGACTGGTTGATGGACAGGGAGGAGGTGGAGTTGAAGTCAGGGTGCGCACCCCAGCGGAAAGGAACAGCCATGACTAAGATCCCACTAATCCCTGCTTATAGAGAGGGCCCCCAGTGGGATCAAGAATACTTGCTTTTAAGACAAGCTGGAAATCTGCATATTTCTTTGTTTTCATAATTTATTATTTTTGTTAGTTAATTCAAAAGCTAGGAAAAAAAGAAACAGAAAACACCTTTCCTTATAGCTAGAATGCAGAAGGTATATGAAAGCTCCTTTATCCTATGGTAACAGCAGAAAGAGACTCCCATAAATAATTTAAATCCTACTTTTCTTTAGAGCTAGCAAAGAGCAGTGAGCTCAAGGAAGTCTTGAACACACTTGGATCCACATTTCTCCCTCCACCTTCCAAACGCAAATTTGGCTGAGAAAGCAAAAATAAAAAGGATGGCAAGCAGAGGAAATAACATGATACCTTCTGTTCTTAGGTAATTGAACTTCAGAATCCTCACTGAGTTGATCCAAAGGTGAACCCAAAGTATGTACAAGGAAGCCAAACTTTTCTTACCTCAAATTACTGACAAATCAAAAGGTAGTGGCAAGAAAGGTTGGATTGTACTCAATATCAATTTTCATCAGAGAAATGCAAATTAAAACCATAATGAGATACCTTTTACCCACTAGAATGGCCAAAATTAGAAAGTATAACAGGACCAAATGTAGGCAAGGGTATAAAACAACAAGAATTCCTATGCGTTGCTGCAGGGAGTATAAAATGGAATAACTACTTTGAAGCAATCATTGGCACTTTCTTATACTGTTATGCATATCTGTCTATTACAAAGCAATTCTATTTCTATGAATATGCCCAAGAGAAATTTTTTAAAAATGTTTACCAAGAGACTTGCACAGCTGTATTCTTTATAGCAAATTTATTCATAGTAGCCTAAAATATTCCTGAAAATAACTCATACTCATCAACAAAAGAATATATAAGTAAATCATAGTAAATACATATAGTGGAATCCTATTTAGCCATAAAAAGGAGCAAATTAACGATCTATTCACTAGTCGTGCAGATTCATCTCAAAGACATTATACTGAGTGAAAGAAGCCAGACATGAAATAGTACATGCTAGAAAGTCCATTTGGATGAATTTAAGAATACATCAAACCCGTGTATAGGGTTAGAAATCAGAGTAGTGATTATTTTTACAAGAGAAGGTTGGTTTTTGACCAGAAAACTTTCTGTGACAATGAAATTGGCAAAACTCAATTTGCTTAAGATAGGTGCATGTCTCTATATGAAATTATATTCTAATGCAGTATTAAAATCTGAAATAGTTGAAATGACATGTGGGCCAAGCAGTATAGTTTACAACCTATTTCCACTCTGACTCTATTCTGGTAGATGAAGGGGACTTGCCTATAGTTACCAATCCAAAGATTTCTGGACAGAAGAATGTTCAATGGCTCCCCTTTTAGGCTTAGGAGGATCTCCTTTCTGTGTGGGCTGCTAAGAGATGCCCAGAATTTTCGCTTAGAGCCAGCCTGGGCATGATCACAGGTGCTGGGTCCCTCTCTACGCCCATTCTGGGCTTATCACCTCCTCACAGTTGGGGCCCAGGCTTGAGGATGAGACTCTGTTGTTCTGTCTCCTTGGTTCTGTTCCTGGTTGTGATGTTCTCTTGGGCTGTTGGTTCCTGTGTTTAGTCCTTCCAGGATGTTGCTCCAAATCCAAAAGGCTTGTCCTGAAATAGTTTGCTTTAACCACAGCCAATCTTTTTCCTAAGCTAACAGGTCTCAACATGGGTCTGACCCTAGTGGGTCTCTGGACAGAATTTGGTAGTCCTTGAACTTGAATTGGAAAATAACACCTTTGTTTTTACTAACTTCTGATGCAAATTTGGAATTTCCTTTGATTATAAATGTAAGCAACAAATTATAATAATATTAACAGTACCTGCGACCATCATAGAAATCATATGTAATTCCATAGCATACCACAACTGTGACAGGTATCTCAAAATATTTTTATCACTGTCACTACTTCGGAATGATGATATTTTTATGTCTGCCATGACATCATCTTATTTATTGAATTAATAAAGGAATATATATTATATCACATTTTTAAGTGTTCTGATAACTGAATTTCAGAAAGTTTAACTGCTTTCCATTGCAATGCTATTCTTTGTATTTATGCATTTACAAACATTCTGAGAAGAAGCCTGTTATTACCTTTCTATTGCTGCTGTAAGAAATTACCAAAAACTTAGTGGCTTAGAGAACAACACAAATTAGTTTTGATGGTCAGAAATAGAACACAGTTCATACTGAATGAAATCAAGGTACCAGCTGGGCTGTGTTCCTTCTAAAAGCACTAGAGAAGAATCTACTTCATCACCTTTTCCAGCTCCTAGATACTTCCTGCAGTCCGTGGCTCATGACCCCTCCTTTTCAAGCCAACAATGGTGGACTGATCTGATTACCTCACAACATCACACAACTCAACCTTCTCTTCTACCTCCCTTTTCCACTTTTTAAGGACCCTTGTTTACATTGGATACATTTAGGTAACCCATAATGATATCTTTGTTTTAAGTTCATCTAATAGCCTCGATTTCACCTGCCATTTTAATCCCCCTTTGTTATGTAACAGAACATGTTCACAGGGGAATAATGCCTCTCACAGATGTCCAGAACTTCATAGACTTCATTGACTGCCCAAACGGTACCTGAAATTAAAAAAATCAGATTCTCCCCCTAGACTCGTGGCACTTGCTTGTTATTCTGCTGAATTGCACTGGCTTCATTCTAGATGCTTTGCAGTCACACTGGAGAGACTCCCCATGAGAAGCACATCCATCCCCTTCTTTCTAACCTGACCAATTCCTTCTGTAGACTTCAGCTCATCACCCCGTGTTGGGAGGCCTCCCTGTTTATCTGTTTGTCATAGGTGTGCCCCTGCATGTGCTTCTGGATCATTATTCATCTTCCATGGAGGCTTTATTTTGCATTGAGTCATTTACTTTTCATTTCTCCAATTGGACCATGAGGATTTTGAAGGCATGACTCAGTCCTTTTCACTGTATCTCTGTAGCAGGTAGCTAACTGTATCCAAGCCATCATAAGAATTTATGTTTTGTAGAATAAAGAAACCAGAACTCCCAAAAGAAATCAAAGGAAGTAGAATTTAGGAAAAATGCTAAAACTAAAATTGAAATTCGAAAGAAAAAGATATTCATAAAAATGCTTCTATTTCTGGGGTGCTTTAAAATATACTTCATTATGGGATGTCCTAGAGCCCAGACTGCTATCCAACTCCATCCAGACCCTGCCCAAACCCATCCTGGGACAACCAGGGCCTGATTGAGGAATCACATGAATTTTAATCTAGGGTGTCCCCGCTAAAGTGGGTATGCCTCCTCCATTGACCTATGACAAATTGGACTCTGCCCCTTGAGGTGCCTGTAAGGGCTCAGAGATCCCAGAACTTGAAACAAACAAGGGAGTGAAGGTTCGAAGGCTGGTTTTGAACTTGTTATTACTGGACTGTGAAGCCTTGACACTGCAGTATGATACTTTGTACCATAAACAGTAACAAAGGATAGCCTAGTTTCATTAAAAGCTTATAAAGCTGAAAGTGGTTATTAAAATTACAAGGATGGCATATGGTCCTCCAGACTAGAGCTGTACATGATGACTCAGTAATGTCATTGTTTCCATGACCACTAAGCTTCATGGAAACATAGCTGCCTCAGATATGTTCCTGCCTATATTTCTTTGCCTGATGATTTTGCTATTTTTCCCCCAGTAAATTGAATGCAGTACATGTTGTTCATATTGTTTTTCTAAAAGTAAAAAACTTGGGTCTAGCCCTGGTTTTACCATTAGCCAGCAATATGGTGCTATGCAAGTTATTCAACTTCACCTGAAGAGATCACTGAAAATTTAGGTGCTTGGGGCTCCAGACACACACTGTTTTAACAGGAGATGACATTGAATAGCACTGGTGATCTGTATATATAACAAACACTGGGGTGATTCTTACCATTGAGAGACCCCCTGGAGCTGACAACTACATTCTGCTAGTGGATGTGTCTGCCTTCCCAAAGTAAAGCACCAATGATCTTTGCTCTTAAAATAACAGGGCATGTAGGGGTCAAATATGGACTTTGCTTCCAGTGGTTAACATCTGGTCAGTGCAAATGGCATTTTTGCAACAGTCTCTTTAGTAAATGGTATTTTCCTCCCCCTGGAAATCAGCACTGGGGATTAGTGTGTTTTCTATCTCGTGGACCTGGAGTAAAAACAAGTTTAAAGTTCTCTTCTATGAAAACAAGTTTACCAAATATCAATCCTTTCTGCAAACCACTGAAATTTTAATTGTGCCTTAATATTGTTCTTTTATCTTTCAAGAGGTTTAATTGGAAGATTTTTATAGGAATAAAAATTTCAAACCCAAAGGGGAAGGGGGAGGCAATTTCACAGGGTCTAGTAGGTAGGAGTTGGAGTGCTAACCCACATTTACAGTATTTGTTCCTATTCACTGAGGTTAAACTTTTTGATTATTTCCCCACACATTTGTCCTGACAACTTTTATGTGATTGTTATTTATTCACCTTCTGCTGACAGCATGAACCCAAAGGATAGATTTTCATTTCTGTTCTGGCCACTGAAAGAGGAATGTGTACCATAGGAACTTCCATTTAAGAACAATGATCACATCTTTTATTTTCTGCTGAAGAAAAAATTTAAAAAGAACACAAGAGAAGTATGTAACATAAATTGGTTTTAAGCCTACCTCATGGACACATGTGTGTGTATGTCTGTGCATGTGTGCATGCATGTGTGTGCGTGCATACCACAAACATGAACTAAGCTGAGCTTAGCATTCCCCAGACCACAATGGGAGGAGGCCTGGCTCATTCCCTGTTAACCTGGCAAGTGAGTGTGTAAGGATGCAGGGCAATGCCTGGCAAATTGCTACATGTTCTTTTCCTTGATATTCGCCTGGCTGCTGTGCTGAGACCCTGAGGAAGTGCTGTTACAGGTACTGAAGTCTAGCTCTGTGACACCTGTCAGACTGATGGATGGAAATGAATCTCAAGTGTTTGTCATCCCTGCCTGTCAGAAGCCTGCCAAATGAAAGATATGACAGGCTGACTCATCAAAAAGCACAGCATCATCCAGTGGGAATGACTCCTGGAGGAAGTGAAGGAAGAAAGAATTTTTGGGGCAAGACTGGGAATAACACTGGTTTTATAAGGATGACTTGTTAGGTCTCATTTCTGGGAATGGTCAAAGTGGTTTTCCTTGGTGTCATCATAATTTCCTTTTATGAAAAGAAAAAGAAGCCAGCAAGTGGTAACACATTTGCTTTGTAATTATTTTTTTCTTCTTTCTAGGAATTCTTCTCACTCACAAAGCTATTAAAATTATCTGTTTTCCCCTGAAGATGAATTCTGTTAGGTTTATTCATTTCTGTCTCTTCAGAAGATGTACCAATACTGCCAATGTTGAACATGTCTTTGTGTGCATGTGTGTGTGTGTTTGGTGGTGGGGCAGAGAGCTAGAGATAGAGACAGAGAAAGACTTGATGTTTTTTCTCTTTTGCTAGGTAAATTTTATGTCCCTTGACATGGTTTCTTTTGCTTTCTATTCTCCTAACTCTGGTGGCCATTTTCACTTAGAACAGACATTATGCAGAAATCACAACTCGAACTTGCGTTACTCTGGAGCTTAGAGGGAAGAGTGAACCGAAATTAAAATGAAGAATTCATGCAAATCAAAATTTCAAGGGAGATCTGACCCTTAAGAAGCACATCATTTAATAACTTGTTTTCAACTTATTTTCTTAGAAAATGGAAAGAGTGGTGCATCTTCCCTCTTTTTGAAAACAAAGAAGGCAAGAATAAATGGACACATTTTCTGCTTTTCTGATCTTTCCTTTTTGTTTTTTCCATACTTACTGACAAAGGACCAGTATTTTCACTTCTTGCTATCTAGTTTTAGTTCACATTTGAGTAGACAAAGAAAGTGTCTGTGCCTGTGCAGTTGGGGACAGTGGGCATACCCACATGGCTTGAAACTGACTTCTCTGAGCTCCCTTCCCGGTCCCTCCATCCACTAGTTTTGGCCTTACTCATTTTCACATGCTTGAACCAGTGAACTTCCAGACTAGGGCAGGAGACAGAGGAACTGTGGTATCCATCACCAGGCAACCTCAGCTGCCCTCCCAGCCCATCTGCTTCAATGAAATCAGCAGTTTCCTGTGCAGTGCAAGACTAGAAAATATATACTGAATCAATGAAAAAATGAATTAACTTATTTGTGTGGCTCTGCTGCTTTTTGTTTAAAGACAAGCCAGGAGAACACATGCTAACAGTAAATGCAAACCATTTTTTATGGCTTAGAAATGAGCAAGGAGATCTGAGATGAAGGCTTATGGCAAAGCCCCTGAACTCCTTGGGTCACTGCTAATGTGGTAGGGTTAGAGAGAAGTTCAGTGGAGCAGATCTTGAGAAAGGAGGCTCTTTGGGATGATCCCAGGGTTTTCCGCTCCAATAGCTTAGAAATCCTTGAACAGCAGGATTGTGCCGATGTAGGCAGCCATCAAAAAAGAGGAAATTCTAGTTCTATTTAGAGTTTGGCTGACTTCATCCTCACTATGATCTTCAGAGCTTGCTGTGGTTTAGAAGAGATTCCTTTTAATACCAAATGGTGAAGAATGGTTGTTACCATGCATTTGCCTGGCGGATTTGGTAGGCTCACCCTAAGGGTTGGATTCATGCTCTGGTGGTGGAGGTAGCAGAGTGAGGGCTGTGTAGAGCTGTCATCTCCAGAAACATGAATTTCAGTTTTGTAATGGCACGCAGTGTTCTCCTCACATCTGACCTTTGGGTGCTGTAGCTGGGATCTTTTCTCACTTGTGTTCTTGCTGATGGTGTTGCCTTTGGGCATCATCTCTGCAGTATCTCCTTGCTCACAAAATTCTTTGGTGTCACTTCTGTAGTTCCTTTCATATGTGAGTAATATGCCTGTTTTAGCAACTCATCATTCTTTAAAGGTTAGCAGTATTTAACTATTGTTTTATCATTCAAGTAAGAAGAGGTGTCTGAGGATTTTAATATGTGACACTCAATGTAACAAGAACAGTTCGTCTCTCAAGGATATATTTGAGGACTGGGGGTGTGGCTCAAGTGGTAGAGTTCCTAAGTCTGTGTTCAACTGCAAGTAAGAGAGAGAGATTTGCTTTGCAATTTTCTGGAGAGCCTTTGAGTCAAGCATAACTTTTGGACTTATACTTCCTCAGTCAAGCAAATTATTGAATGCTTGAACCCCTTCTCATGCTTCTATCATTCTGAAGAGCTTTTCCTGCCCCTAGTATACCCTTTTCTCACTGATTTAACTTCTTTATTCCTTTAACTTTTCACATTGAAAACATTCTCAAGGCTCTTGGCTTCCTTGAAAGCTTTCCAGAAAGTCCCTTTCTAAATTTCTTCAGATTTTGTTGGCTCAGTCACAATTCATTTGAAGCCAAGCTGGGACAAGTAATATATGTGATTTCTGTTTCTTATTTGCACCTTGTCATGACTTTCATTTAAGCCTGACTTTGTATCTGTCCCAGGTGGGTAGGGAAGTTTTTAGACATCACCATGATCTTAAGATGTGTGTTCTCCACATGGAGGATGATGTTAACATTGTCTGATGGGCAAGTTGGGGGGTCATACTTAACTTGGCAGAGAGGAAATGAGATATGAAGGCCTGAGGTTGGCTGGAAAAAAAGGCCCAGCATTACCTGCATTGGCTCTTTTCCATTTGAAGCCCAAATGGAATAGAGAACAGTGTGGCTTAAAGCCTAAGTAATATCATCTGATGGATATTTTGGCATTTCCTGCCTTGTACTCTGAGTCCAGTTCCTAAAGGACATGTGTCCAGCAGTCCTTAAGATACATTTAGAAAAGAATTAAATCTTAAAAAAAATAGTCTCCAGAATTAAAACAGAACTTTCAACTGAATGCAGGAAAAAAGACCAGCCTCTTAATGCTTCATTGAAGTACCTCCTGCAGCAAATGGGACATTTTGTTCAGTTCTTTTATTGAAGACAGACTGGGTTTGGGAAATTAATCCCTGTACCTTTTTGTCAAATCCTGTCGCACTTTAAATGTAGGATTAGATGGACTTCATGTGGGACCTTGGAGCTGAGAGGCAGCAGGGGATAGATGAGGAAAAGCAAAAATGTTCTCAAGTCAGTTATTTGATTAGTTTTCCTGGACAAAAGAAAACCTTGTGTTAATAAGCATTCAGGGTTACAGAGTGAAAGATGAGTTCTACATTCTCCTGTACACAAGGGGCATAATCTGACCCAGGTGTAATCTAATCCACGAATAAAAAGGTACTTTATAATAGGATTTAATTGTATTCAGCTGGAATTTTGCCCGTCATTCCAGTTATACTATTTAATTAATCCTTACCCAGAGATCAGACTCTTCAAGGCAAATGCCTTAGAAAGGCAAAGAATTATCTCAATGTGGGTTATGGCTAGGTGCAGCCAGTTTCCATTTTATTACTGTTATCAACTGTTTAAAGAACTTTGCTGAATGATTTCATTGTATGTGTGCCTTGGGGCTTTCTCGAGCAATTTGGAAAATATATTATAGAATAAACCACAAGAATATTAAAATGATTTTAAACACTATGAATCCAATTTTCAAAGGAGGTGTAATACCCATATTTTTATTCATATTTCATTCTCCCATATACTTATTCATGCTCCATATTTTGAGGATAAAATTGATAAAAATATGTCCCCACCTAGCTATCCCACATCTTTTCCCTTTACTTGTTACTCTCCCCCAACCCCCACCTTTTCTTTTCTCATGTTTGAAGCAACTCTGACCTGTAGCAAGAGTTCTTAGGGGAACTGAAGAACCAAAGTTTGAGTGATAGATGAAAATACCTTCCCTCCAACATACATCCACTTTTCCCCTAAAATGAGTACCTTCTGAACCAAATAGAGTGGGTTTGTTTTCACTACAGTTGGCAAAGTCTTAAAGAGTTCTTATTATTCTTTCATTGCCTATTCTCATCTGTTTCCACCCTTCTTCCCCGAGGTGTTTGGCATTGGCCTTGTAATGGTTTGAATCTAAAAGTGTCCCACTAAGGCTTATTTGTTAAAGGCTTTTGAAAGGTGACTGGATCATGAGGGCTTCTAACTTCATTGATGGATTAATTCACTGATGAGTTCATAGCTGAGTGGGCTATTAAGGGTCACCGGAAGGTATACCTTTGAAGGGTTTAGCTGGTTCCTGGACCCTTCCTCTTATTCTCTGCTTCCTGGCTGCAATGGGATAAGCAGCCTTGCTCCACCATGTACTTCTGCCATGATATTCTTCCTCGATCTAAGTCCACAGTGATGGGGCCCAGCTCCCATGGATTAAAACCTCAGAAACCATGAGCCCAAATAAATCTTTCCTCCCTTAGCTGATTCTCTCAGGTATTTTGTCAGAGTGATAGAAAAGTGACTAATGCTCTGACCCTGGTAACTGCCACTGGTCAAGACTGGGAAGGAGCTAGGAGAGTAACAACTTCCTGTAGACAATCTAAGGGGAATGGAGTGCGGATTTGAAGTACTTTGCCCAAAGAATTTACTTGGTAACCTGTCTTGAACCAAACATACTGAAGTATTAACATAAAACTTGAAAGAAAAGGAAATTAAAAATAAACTTTACCTTTTAATTACAGCATAAACATTTTTTTTCTCTCTTTTCTAACTCATCTCACTTCTTCATCTCTCTCATGGACTTTGTCATAGGTATGTCAATCAAGATACTTATCACAATATCTTCTTTATATCTAGATAAAATGTTGGATGTAGAAGGATGGTTTGTCATATAAACATAAAATAACTTGCCTAGGTATTTTGCTGAAGTAGAAAGAGTGTTAAATTTCAGCCTAACTATTAACTACTGTAAGGGACTTACTAAACAGAGTGCCTCAGTTTATTCTTTCGTCAAATGAGCCTAATATGATATTAAAAATCTTTCCTGCACAAGGATTTGGTAAGGCTGAAATGAGATAAATATTGTATAAAACTTCACATGGAAAATACCTACTATTGAAATGTATAGTGTCTGATGAATGACCTTGCTTTTCCTGTTTTTTGTTTGTTTTGTTTCTTCCATGTAGCAAGCTAATAATATTAACAACTAATATTCATGTGCTCACATTAGCACACGTAGCCCTGTGTTAAGAGGCTGGCATGTATAATTTATTTGTGCAATTATTGGATACTTTCACCATATTATATATGAGGAAAAGAAGGCATTAAGAGATAAAGTAAATTGTCCAAGGTTACGTAGCTTGTAATTTGGGACCTGAAGTGAGTTAAATTTTGACCTTACCTCCAAAAGATAGGTCAAGTTCTAATTTCTGGTACTTCTTTGGGAAAGGGTATACAATTAAGTTGAATATCTTGAGATGAGGTCACACTGGATTAAGGTGTGCCCTAAATCCACCTTGAATGTCCTTGTAAGACAGAAATGGACACACAGACACACTGAGGAAAGAGGACCATGTGAAGATGAACTAATGCTGACATAAGCCTATGAATACCTGGGGCCACCAGGAGCTAACGCCTTCATTTAGGACTTGTAGCTGCCAGAAATGTGAGAGATATGGATCTATATTATTTCAGGACCTGGTTTTTAGTAGTTTGTTAGGGCAGCTGCAGGAAACTAATCCTGGGCCCTGGGATTCAGAGGGAGCCTGACTCCAGAGCATGACCACTGTGTTTATTTTCCTTTTCTATCTGAAATGTAAGTAAGTTCAGGAGAGAAGGAATTACTCAAGTAAATGTGATACAGTTGTTGCTGGGGAAGTATACTCTTGCACAGGCTGTTTTTATATCAGGACAGAAGTGTTAGAACTCTTTGTTTTTCAAAATGTCCAGTCCAAAAGTGCTTGGAAGAAAATTTTAAGTATAATTTAAAAATTAAAGATCCATTTTGGAAATAGGGCATTAATACCCAGCAAAGATAAATAAGTTGACTAGTAAGTTAATCCAATAAAAGCAGAACAGCAAGAACATTCTATGTGAAGAGCTGAGATTTGTGTCTTTTTCTGTTTTTTATTTGGTGGCACTGGGGTTGGGCGCAGGGCCTCATGTTTGCTGGGCAGGCATTCTGCCACTTGACCCACTCTGCCAGCCCCTGAGATTTATGTCTTTATCAATAGCAAGGATAATTTTAATTTTGTCTTGTGTTCTTAGGTGAAAAAAAAACAACTATTTTTTTTCTTAATGATACTGTGTTTCTTGAACAGGCTAAAACTTCTCTGAACAAATCTTACAATTTCCTAGTGATAGGTAAAGGCATTTTATTTAAGTAAAAATGTTCTATAAAATATCCTGTCTTCACCGATTTATAATACACTTTAAAAACTTTTAAAAGTATAATTGTCTGGTGGCTGAGAAAAGCTCTGGGTGCAGAGCTGCTTCCTTTTTTTTTTTTTTTTTTTAAGTTTTTGATGGTACTGGGACTTGAACTTAGGGCCTCACACTTGCTAGGCAGGTGCTCTACCACTTGAGCCACTCTGCTAAGCCCTGTTTTTATGTTGGGTTTTTTTGAAATGGGTCTCCTGGACTATCTGCCCATGCTGGCTTCAAACTGAGATCCTCCTGATCTCTGCTTCCCAAGTAGCTAGGATTATAGGCGTGCACCACAGGAACCTGGCTGCTTCTTCTCTTGGCCTCATCAGCTTTGCCTAATGCAGCCCAGGTAGACAGTTCAGGGCTGCACTGTTCTATGCCTCTCACTCACCTGCTTCTAAGGCCCAGGAATAACAAAAAAGTCTCAGCAGTGAGCAAATGAGTGCCACAGTAGGGTCCCAGTCCATCTATGGAAGTACCTGAAGCAGTTGCTAAGCTTCTCTTTATGCTGAGAGAAAATTCAAGGCTGTTTGTGCTAGATTGTTATCACCAGCTCTGACTTCTCTCTGAAGCTCTGGTCTCACAGTTCCAACTGTTTGTTGGAACCTTCCCCTAGTCCATTGAACTCAAATGTCCTATTGGATACTTCCTTTCCCCTCCCACTCTGACCCTAAGCATGCCCTTCTCAGAGTTACCCTCTTCTGTCAAGGGCACTGTCATTCTATGTGGAATGAAGACTCACAGCTTTGTCGCCATCTTTAGCACTCCAACGCCCCTTACCCTGTTACATGCGCTTCCAGTCACTCACCATGGGCTGTTGATTGTACTCTGCAATGTGCTTCACAGCCACACCATCCTCTCCATCCCTATCGTCACTTCCTAGAATGGCCTCCTAGTGTTTCCTGCCCAGACATTTGAAGCCACTCTAACAGGCCCTATGCTTGGACTCTTTGTGATTGGTCTACTTACTAAAGACATTGAATATCCCTCCTGCCTGTTTCACTAACAACAGGTGAAAACTTGGGATTGACTGTGCCAGTGAGGGGATGACTGGAGCCCCCTTTAATCAGGCCTCCACCCTGCTCTTCACAAACTGAGTTGCTCTTTCAGGACTGATGCTATCATCTGAAGTCAGTGTTCTGCGATCAGATAAACCCTGTGTTGAAGTCCTTTTACCTTCAAATGTTTCTTGTTCTGAAACAAGCTGTTTATACTTTATTCCCATTATGATGCTATTTATACTTTTTCTGTGTTCCTTCTTGTTTCTTGGACATTTCACACTGTGACTAGGCTTCAGATTCTTAGGTATATAATTAACAAAGGTAGTGAAGTAATTCTGTCATACAGATTCAATCCACAACTCACCCAGAAGGAAGGCAATGCCTCTTCCGCCCTTTTCTCTTTTTCGTGTTTTGGTGGTACTGGCCTCATGCTTGCTAGCCAGGCACTCTACCACTTGAGCCACTCCTGCAGTCCTTCTTTTTCTTTTTGGCAGTACTGGAACTTGAACTCAAGGCTTTGTACTTGTGGGCAGGTGGTACTCTACCCAGCCCTTTTTGCTTTAATTATTTTTCAAGAAGGCTCTCACAGTTTTTGCATGAGACTCAGTTCTCCTACCTATGCCTCCTGATAGCTAGGATTACAGTCTTACACCACCACACCTGGCTTATTCTTTGATATAGGGTCTTGATAACTTTTTTTTGTTTGGACCAGCCTTGAACCTTGATCCTCCTATCTCTGCCTACCAAGTAGCTGTGATTGCAGGTTTGATTCACTGTGCTAGGCCTGAGGTGCCCCCCTTTTTCTAGAAAGGGGAATCTTTCTGATGACATGCCTTGCTCCAGTTGTTGCTTGTGCCTCAGTGTCCCCTCCACCAAGCTTAGACTCATGACATCCAAGTAAAACCAGAGTCCTTGCTGGAGTCATTTTTAGTAGATTCCATTTTGCTTGACAGTCTCACTATTGTCTGCTGAGATTTTTACCAGTAAGTTAAAGTGACAGTGGAGGACATATTAGAGAAAAGGTTCGACCACCAGGGGCCTTAGAGATGTGAACTCATTATCAAACCTCAGAGGGGCTAGAAACTCAAATAGGTTGGGTCGTGGTGAGGCCAAACATGACCTGATTTTCTCACATGTGGTCAACACGAATTCCTTGTATAAAATGCTGCTATTTTTTCTGAAGCGGTTGATTGCTCAGCAGTAAAGTGAAGGCATGCTTAGTTTGTTTTTGTGCCTGGGTTTGGGATGGGAGTTTGACCTATGCAATCCACAGCAGTCCAGATAGCTTGAGCACAGACTTTTGACAGTTAAAGCGCTCTGGGTTGGGCAGGTTGGATCCATACCTGTAGTCTCTCATTTGACTATGCTATAGTAATTGGCTTCTTTGTTCATGATTTACTGCTCACTTGTCACCCGTCCCTACCCCTCTCTGGGGAGAGACTCAAGGCTCCTATTGCTCTCCCCTAACCTGTGGGCACTGTCTTGTTTTTAGAGCATTTTCTGCTAACCAAAAACAAACCAAACAATTCCTATATCCAAACTCAAGGAAGCATAGGATAAAATGACATATCTAGGTAATGGAAAGGCAGTCTGTAGGTCCATCTTATTTTGGAAGGCATGGTACTACAATCTGTATTAGCCTTGTTTAGCTCCCTGCTGAGGTTGGCGCTTAAGCTTCCAGCTCCGACTTCTGACTGTGCTGGAGGTGTTGCTCCTCAGGACCTATATTTTTTAGTTCTGAGCAAACTAGTTTCTAGTGACTTCTTCAACTCTGTCGTCTGGTGTTTTCCATCTTAACTAATAATGTTTCCAATTAATACCAAAACTAGACACTTCACAGTTATCCTCAACGATTCCCTTTCTTTACCGCACACCATGTTGGCAATAATGGCGCCGATAGGTTTCAGTTCTTACTGCACCCTTAAGCTTCTGTTTTCCAGGGTCACAGTCCTGCCTCAAGTCTAGCTTGAATCCTCTTTCTGCCCCAACCTCCAATCAGCATGAACCATAAGCTCCTAACCAATCAGATCATGCTGAGTCCCACTGAGTGGTATTTAAGCCCCTGCTCTTCCTGCTTCTCTCTCGGCTCTCTCCCTCTCCTACCTGGCAATAAAGAATCTCTTGGCCAGATCACTCCTCTCCACGTGGTCACTTTTGGGGACCACATTTCCAACATTTTGGTGCCATGACTTGGATGGAGGCTCCCCACTAATCCTGGTGGGACCCCCATTCCAACTTACCCCACGACCACCCTGAGGACGTAACTGGCCAGGACTCATCCTCCTGATCACTCTGCTTGCATCCAACACCAGACATTCTTTGGTGAGTCCACATACCCTTCTCGGGCTCCCTTTGCGGTCTCTCCCCTCGGTGTCTCCGGGGTTTCCAAACACTCCCCCTGTTTGGCCATCTCTGGGTGGCTCAGGCGGCAGAGGGATTCCCTCAGTTGTCGGGCTTGGATCCATTTTGTTGTGGGTCTCAGAGACCCCTCGTCAAAAAGCCTGGGTCCAGGTGACCCATAGCCCTCGGCCATTCGGCCCAGCATGCCACTAGAACTCAATGATGATTGATTCTTGTGGGCCTTGTGCTGTTGTCAGGTATTTGTGCTGAGCGAGGACGCTCCACAGTACATAATATCCTCTCCCATTACGGGACCAGGTCCCACACAATGGGTGCCCCTACATCCTCTTTGCTGTCTGACTCCCCATTGAGATGCCTCCTCAATAATTTGGACACCTTGGGTTTGACCCCAGACATAAAACCAAAGCATTTAATCCACTTTTGCACTCAAATCTGGCCCACTTATCCTTTAGACAACCAAAATCACTGGCTCCTTTTTGGGTCTTTAGATCCCAACCTTTTACAGGACATATAACTACTGCGAGCGATCTGAACGATGGGGAGAGATTCCATTATGTCCAAGCCTTTTCATACCTCTGTCTAAATCCAGCTCTCTGACTTCAAACCCTCCCTCTGTACTTTCTGTTCCCCTGTGCAGATTCTATCAGCCTGTAAACCAGTTTCTAAATCAGCCAATTCCTCTCCAAACCTCCTCCTTCCCCATGTAAACAGACTTCTTGCACTGCTTACCATGCCTATCTCCTCCTATCTTCCTGAAAAACTTTCCCCATCATGGAGTTAAGCAAGACACTCCTTGCCAATTCTGACCTCAAGGCGGTACCAGCTCTGGGAGAGCTCATGCTTTATTTGGTGACCTGAGAGTGGAGGTTTCATTTTGCTGAAAGCCTGTCAGTACCAATCAATGGGAGCAACCTGGAGGCACAGGTGATGGCTAATCCCTCAGGCGTGTGTCATGCCTCCAGGCTCTGCCTTCCCCTCCCTTACCTAAGATGTCAGCTCACCTTTTCTGCCTCCTCCATGGTCTCACCACATGTCCTTTGTCTCTGTCTGCCTTCCCCTCCCTGGGCTTACTGGGACCCTGCCTCCCATGAAAAACCTGTAGCATGGTACCTTATGACTTTAGTTATTCCAACTAGTTTGCCAGACCTCTCAGTCTAAAGTAACTTTAAATCAGCTGCTTTACAAAAGCGCTTACAAAAATCTGCAGCTGCCATGCTTATGCTCTAACTCAGCCCCCACAAGGGGAGGAGGGAAAGCAAACAGGCACACCTGTGCACAGAATGCTGGCTTCTGGACACAGCAAAAATGCCTGCTATAGCTAAGAAAATCCATAGGGAGGACCCAGTACATCCTGAGCTGTCAGCCACTTGTTGCGATGGCTGTCTCCCGCCGCCACTTCCCCTAGAATAAACGCGCACAGAGTACACGGGAAGGGGGGAGGGGCGACAGGCCGCAGGATCAGGCCTAGGCAGTCAGGGTCATTTGTCCCAGGTGTGTGTGGAGGGAGTGGCCTTACACAAGTCCTGCTCCTAGCCCCACCTCACCTCTCAGGGCATCAGACCCTTGTAAGCCAATTGTTAGCTCAAGGTTATAGTTCCAGAAATAACTAAATAGACATTACTGTGGTCTCTAAACTTCTCATTTAGAATTTTCTATACCTTTGGCCTCAGCATAAATTTTCCCCTCCAGATATTAACACTAGTTGTCCCGTATGACACTGTTATTGGCCTGAAATGCCCTCTGAATGCCCTTCTCTAACTTTACAAGTGATTTCTTCGTTAAAAAGGTAGCCTTTATTAAAGAGGCTGCCTGCTGTTAGCTAAAAGACAGGATCCTAACGTTTTGTTCTTTCTAGATGGGACCTGCATCTTCCAGTCTTCTGGCTGGTAGATGTTGGAAGCTTTGTACTGAGGCCTGGCCTCAGTATGCCTTGGGTGACCAAGAGAAGTGGCCTTCACAGAGTTCCTTAAATTACAATACCATACTCCAATTAGACCTTTTCTATAAAAGGAAAAAAAAAAAAAAAGTAAACCGAGGTCCCCTATACAAATTTCTCTCATTAGAAAAGCAATGGGTTCTGGCCCAGGCCACTCAGGTTGGAAATGATTATGTGGCTCAAGCAGTAGAGTGCCGCTTCGCAAGCAGAAAGTCCTGAGTTCAAGCCCAGTACAGCCAAAGTAAAAAAAATAATAATAATATTTGGGGCTAAGTAGCTCAATGGGAGAATGTCTGCCCTGGGTTCAATTCCCCAGCATTACTAAAAATAAATAAATAAAAAATGGTAAAGAAGATAAGTGGCATTAATGTCACTTCAGCCATCTCATAGTGGAAAAACATAGTTTAACCTAGACCAGATCCCTCATTCTTCAAGTGAGGAAACTGAGGCCCAGAACAGTTCAGAGACTTGCTCTCCAGAGTGTCAGGTGTCAATGTAAAATAACAACTTTACTTTACAGCAACAACTTAAAAAGAAAAAAATCCTCTTACCTTTCTACAGCATCTTAAGGACTCTATCAGAAAGCATACCACAGTGAACTCAGAGTCACAGGTGAGAGAGTTTCTCCTCAAAGATAAATTTCTAACAGTCAGTCCCACATATTCGTAAAAAATTCAGACTGTGGCTTAAGGGAAAAGTCATCAAACCAAGTAATACAGCTAGCCATGTCTGTATTTATGGCTATGTCTGTATGTCCAGGACCTTACTAACAGGAGAGAAAAAGAGACACCATGGCCTCGTTGCTGATCTCAGAGAGGGCCCCACCCGACTGGGGCCTGAATCCTGAACTTGCTACCATGGTGGACAGGAGGGGCACTTCTGCAGAGAATGCTTAAGGGGGGACAGCCCGGGAGACAGCCCCGCCCCCAACTGGGACCCTGCCCTCTGCAAGGATAACCACTGGAGGTCTAAGTGCCCCTGTCACCAGATGGAAGGCGAGGTTCCTCCTCCTATGGATTGATGGGTCCAAGCCTCCTGTCCACACTCCACTTCTTGGCATCAATGTTGAAGAGCCATAATGGCAGAAAAACAAAAGGTCATTTTCCTCGTAGACAGTGGAGCCCATTTCTCTGTTTTACCTTTTTCTCCTGGTCCCCATTCCAATGACAAAAGTTATCATTTGGGGCAAATCTGGCCAGCCCCTAGAGCGCTAGTTTACCTGGCCTCTGGCCTGCTCTTGGGGAGACCTCCTCTTCTGTCACTCTTTCCTCATAGTACCTAAAACTCCAGTGTCCCTGCTGGGACGGGATTTACTATCTCAATTAAAAGCTCAAATTCTCCTCCCCCCAGGCAGCTATCTCTGCTGCCCTCTCCTTCAGAAACAAATAGATCCCACAGTGTGGACTGATGAGATGAGTGTAGGGTGAGCCAGGACGGCCCTCTCTATTCAAATAAAACTCAAAAATTCCTCACAGTTTCCACACTTAAAACAATATCCCCTCAAGCCTGAGGGATGATGAGGCCTTACGCCTATTCCTTAAAACAATAAGGGCTACTAATTAGTTGCTCCAGCCCCTACGATAAATTTAAAATTCTTATAAAAGTTAATTTTAAAATACAAGTTACAAAGTAAACAACTGGAAAGGACATAGATAGGTAATAAATGTATTTTTTTGAAAAGTTAAAGGAAAAATAAATGTTTTTGGATAAGAAAGGATTTTGTAAAAAAGGGTTTAGCCTAAAGATTGTTTCAAATAGGAGGGATAAAAACAAACCATCAAAGGGTTTAGTATGTTGTATGAAGGTCTGAGTAAGTTTGAAAAGTGTATAATAAAAGCTTCAGTGTGTGATAAAGTTAACGTTGAATATAATCTAAGAGTTGCCTAAAAGATTTTTAGGGTCATGTCAAACTAAAATCAAATCCTCTATGTCTATGAAATAACAAGGTTATCTTAATATTGTTCTGCTCTGAGTAACATCTACAAAAAACCATTACAGAGAAAGATTTTATCAAAGAAATTATTCGTGTTTTCTGCTGATCTTGTCAAGCTTTAAGTACTACTAAATCAGAGTTCATTTACATATTTGCTTATGTGTCTTAAATGACCACCTTGTAACAGTGTTATCTGAATATGGTACAAACATTTAAAAGATTAAAAGTATCAACTTATATAAAATAATGAGCTAAAGCTTTCTTTTTTCCAAGAGTGTTACATTTAAATCCTGACAGTCCCTGCCTCCTGTGGCCTTAAAGGCACAGACTCACTCACTGAGTCATAAATGCATCAACCCAATCTTCCATTTCCCAACCCCAATACCATAAGACAGCTTACAGCTTTCCTGGCAGTTATAGGATTTTGCAGAATTTATATCCCTAGGTATGTAGTCCCTGAACAGACGCCTTTTTATGCTCCTCCCAATATTCCTATTTAGGTCTTAGATAATGTATGGCCACCCATTTCTCTCTCTGTAGTTGGAAGACTCTTGAAATTGTCTAGGGAACAACATTCTCCTGGCCAATGCCCATCCTGATGCCTATGTTTCTTGCTCTCCTATTCTTAAGCTTCCTCCCTTGTATCACACTGCATGTCTGCTCTTGCTAATCAAAAGTTTAACCAGTTGTACCTCCAGGGATACCAACCTCTCCAAAACGCGAGGATAGTTGGCTGATACCCACCATGCGGAGGTCGGAGGATTGGCTCGAGACTATGACCTATGGCTACAAGGGACCTTCATCAACTTCAGGGAAGAGGAAATCTTCATTTTCAGAGCCTGGGTGTACACCATCATGAGGCTCAGCACCCCAACATTGTTTGCCAACTAACCCTCCCTTCCCCTACACCACCCCTTGCCAGCTCAAAGAAGCCAGAGCGAACACAACACCCCCCCCCTTAACAAACAAAAAAGGGAGGAATGTTGGCAATAATGGTGCCAATAGGTTTCAATTCTTACTGCACCCTTAAGCTTCTGTTTCCCAGGGTCACAGTCCTGCCTCAAGTCTAGCTTGAACCCTCCTTCTGCCCCAAACTCCAATCACCATGAACCATAAGATCCCAACCAATCAGATCATGCTGAGTCCCACTGAGGGGTATTTAAGCCCTTGCCCTTCTCTCTTTCTCTCTTGGCTCTCTCTGCTCTCTCCTTCTCCCACCCGGCAATAAAGAATCTCTTGGCCAGATCACTCCTCTCCACATGGTCACTTTTGGGGTCCACATTTCCAACACACCATCCCTGCTTTGAAAACATCTACATGTGGAGTCTACTTTTCATGTCCACTGACCCTGAGGAGTACAGACTCTCATTGTCTTTCTGCTGAACAAGTAGAATCACCTCCTGATGGCATCCTTGCCACTAGCCTCATGGCCTCACTCCACCCCATTCCTCATGTGCCTGTTGTGTTCACCCTTATCCTATCCATCAGTTCCCACCATCTTCTCTGCCTGCATAGCACTTCCCCACCTGGAACATACCAACTCAAAATTGCTTCAAATCCTTCTTGACATATGATAAAATATGAAAACAAAATACAACACACAAACAACCCAAGAACTGAGTTCAAACACCTCATTTCCAGAACCCTCATTCCCAGGTGGCAGGGCAGGTGGCTCCTTCCTTATGCCCTCCAGGCTTGGGATCAGACACAGGCCACTTCTCACACAGGTTGAGAAGACATCTACTATGGTAAGACAGGGATCACACTGTACTCATCCTCTGTCCCTCTGTCTGCTGTGTGCCCTCCCCAGGCTCACACCAAAGACTCAGCTCCTGGAATAGAAAAACCTTTCTGTGTGAGTCATAGATTCTTCCTCACTTGACTTGTAGCCATGCACTTTTTTCTTTTTTGCCATCTTCTATCATTACTGGAAATTACCATGATCCCTGGCTATTGTCTTTACTTTCTCCAGAATCCAGACTGTGTCTAATATGAGCATCAGTTCTTGCTCTTCTAGTGTAGCAATTGACAAACTTTCTGGGTGAGCTAGTTGCAAATTTCTGGGACTTTCCCCAAAAGATTGTGATTAATACCTGGGTAAACATGAATATATGCTTTTTTGTTCACATCTGGGATGGAGAAAGGCACTTGCCTCATCCCAGAAAACAAACTGGTACCTCAGTGCCTCAGCTGATCCCATTGGTCAGGCCCAAGTGTGAAATTCAGCCATTCAATGTAGTCATGCAGATTTGTCTGTATGATGTAGAACAAAGGGCTTATTTAACATCTCTAGCTAAATTAGCAGAATCTAATTTGACTTTCCATGAGCATGATCATGAAGTGATGACACCTGGGCCCCTAAACATTTAAGAAAAAAGAAATACAATCATGGCTCAGGAAGAGCACATTCCCATAGTAGTTGCAAATTTTGCCAGGGTCAGTCTGCTAGAGGGCACAATTTAGAGGTATCCTGGGATTGAATTCTAACAAGGTGAAGCTCAGTGAAAATCTAGAGCAGCATTTGTCAGATGATGATAGCAGTCCTTGAAAGGTGTTTAGAAAAGTGCCGATTCCCTACTGCTTCCTTAGAGATTTTAATTCAGTAGATCTGGTGGGTCTGTCTATAAAATGTAAGAATTTCTATTTTTAATGAATTTTCTGGATGATTCTTATGATCAGGCAAGCCTGAAAAACAGTTTTCCAAAGAAAGAAATTAAATTACTCTGTGATAGAAAGAATGAGAAAGCAGCCAAGGTCTGGGAAGGGATTTAGTACAATATGAAATACAAAATCCCTAGAAGGTTCCAGTTTACTGGGTGGCAACCTCCTACCCCTCACTAATTTCAGTCTAATATGGTCTGATATTTAAATAGTCTTCTTAGGTTTAAATCAATGCTTTGGGATATTTGTTTAAACTTTCAGATTTTTCTCCCTTCTTAGAACTCTCTCTAAGGAAGTATCTGGGCAATAGAGGATAGAGCATAGGTGTGGAGAGTGGAGTACATAAGCACAGCTGTGTCAAATAAACTGTAGGCTGAGTTTGGCACGGTCCCAGCCACAGAAGGGAGTGAGTACAGTTATGCCCAATAAACTGCTGGCTGAGTTTGGCACAGCCCCAGCCACAGAAGAGGGCAAGATACAGCACAGCTGTTTTTCCTAAGATGTTTACTTTCAGAGAGAAGTGGACACAGGTTCCTCCTGTTCCCGAGAATTATAATGTCACACCCACTAAGAACTGTTACTCTATCTCATTTTGCCACTGTGTATGATAAACTTGCTGGAGGTGGAGGTGGCTGTTGTGTGTCTCCATCTGAGTGCCCAGCCCACCTGGTCCCAGCTTTGTGCATGTTTTGTCTTCTGTCTTTTGTCCTTTCTGCATCTCTCATCACCCCCAGTTAGGTTTCTAGGATGAACTTGTGTGGGATGCGAGACATGGGGAGAAGGGGACCCTTGGTCCAGACCTCAGTGAGGCCTGGCTGTCATCTGCTGGTGGGGAGCTGGGCCTGTTTTGCTGTTGGATATGGGTTTGTTGGCTTTATGATTTTTCTTTCTTTACTTGTATTGATTCCTGGCTTCTTTCTGCCAGCTCTTACTCTTAGATTTCCCTAACATTTAAATTGCTCTGGGTCTTCTCGTATTTGTGACATGCTCCTAATCCTATACCTTCTAAAGAATTGTTTGTGCTGCTCCCTATCCTGGCCTATCATTTCAGACCCAACAGTCTTCACCCTATTATCCATGCCATACAGAAACTTTAGAAATGACATGGAAGCCCTTTTCCTGCTTGGCTGTGCTATTCTCCTAAGCATGCTGGGCCTCAGCCTCTGAGGAGCAATCAGGAGCCCCTCTGCCCAGGAGTTCCCCTAGGCCTGCTCAGGGACTCCTTCTGTGTAGCTCTGCACTAATTCCTAGGGTGGGGATCTCAGGCCCAACTTTCCACTCTCTCTCTCCCCTCCTCAAACTCTGTAACCCATCTACCTACACAATATTTCATGGGTTTTCTTTGACTTTCTGCTCTTATTCTCAGGCCTTTTGCTATATAAAACCATGATTTTAACCTCCCTGCCAGCATCTTGATTAAATGCGGCAAAGTTTAATATAGCACATCCATTCTCTTTGACAATTCTAGACTCTCCAGATTTCTGTCCTGCTACAAATTCCTAACTGGAATATCAAAGGGGGGTGTGAGTTTTCCTCTAACTCTTCTGATGGTCCCCATTGCCCCTTCCCCCCATTCAGGCCTAAGAGGGAAGAAGGTCATATATTCAGAAAGCTGAAATATCTAATAGTAGTTTTAAAACTATTACCTTAGCATCCCAATAAAATTAAAATGAGATTTTTCTTTTCCATTTGCCATCTTGGGATGGCAATTTTTAGTTCTTATATATTCATTTGATACAAATTTCTAAGATGCTTCAATGTCAGATATTTGTTATTTGCTTTTTAAAAAATTTTCCAAAGATAATACTTTACATGTGGAGTTACAAGAAAGAATAACCACTTTTTCTCTGACGGGGATGGAGTAGTGGAGAAAACACTAAATCTGAAGTCAGAATAAGTTACGTCCAAATCCATCTCCCTGCAACCTCTGGGCTTCAGTCACATCATCTTATGGGAAGATTGATTGAAATCGTGGTATGGGATGGGTGCTAAGCTAAAAACCTTAAATCATGCTATAGATCTTCATAAGAAATTAATTCTAGTTTATTCATGGTTGAAAAGCATTGAGTCCAGAGTACAAGAGAAGACATTTCTAGAAGTCACCCTATGACTTTGGAAACCGAAGTTTCCACTGCTCCTTACCAGCTCTCTGGGGTGTCAAACCTTGGCATCTTCAGGGCCTTTATGTTAACCTGCTTGGAACATCCCCATTGGGCAAGCCCCAGACTCCATGCTCTTCTTCATTGTCTCTTTCAAATATGTTTCTTTATATTCTTTCTTGGCCCAGAAGAGGTTATCTGAAAGATTAGCTATTTCAGGGATCTTTTGGTTATAAACGACAAAACCTCCATTTAAATGAACTTCTGTAATAAGACAAGAAGTACAAGCTTCATGTAGCCTGCTCCCACACAGTGCCTAGCGAATCTCCCCACCTCTCTGCTCTGCTTCTCTCTGTGTTAAGATTCACTCAGGATCAGATGGTCCCCTCTTGGTGTCCCTACAAGTCCTAGACTTAAATGCCCTATCCTTGCAACCTTATTTGAGAGAGGCTTTTACTCCTGGGAGCTTACATAAAAGATGTCCAAATCTTCCTGACTTATGTCTCCTACCAAACTCCAAAACCATGTCGTAGCCATGAAAGGCAGACTGGAAAGTATTGCCTTGACTGACCTGGGCAGCAGCAAACATGTGTTCTGACAGTAGTTATTATAAGGACAATCAAGGTGTTGTTACCAGACATCAGGCAGGCTCAAAATAACAGAATCACCACAGTAGCTAACACATAAAAGATGGAGCTAATTTACAGCCTTTTTTTTTTTTTAGGGTACTCAGTCCCTTAACTGTGTGTAAGTGCATGGGTCTCCATAGGCAATTCCTGCCCACTGGAGATGGCCAATGGAAGTGGTTTGAGGTCAATGAGCCCAGTTTCCCCAGGTGTACAGATAGAAATGCTTTGCAAATGAGAATGGTAAATATAACCTGCAATGATAAAAACAAAACCAAAAGCAAGTTTTTCCTTTTCAGATGCTGCTGTGTTTTTAATGTATCCCTACAATATACCAGTGCTGTCAAAGTGATGGCATTAAGAGATCTGGCTTTAAGAGGTGATTGGGCCTGAGCACTCCTTTCTTGTTAGTGAGATTGAGTTTCTTAAAAAAAAGAGGCTTCATATTGCATTCAGGTAGCTTGGTCCTCCTCTCTGAAGGCTGCAGCCCTCACCAAACTGTTGAACTTGCTGGTGCCTTAATCTAAAACTTCCCATAAGAAATAAATTTCTGTTCTTTATAACAGAGTATTCTGTTACAGCAGTGCAAAATGGACTAAAGAAGCTAGTCACTGTTATTCACTGTTATCCATTGTGCCTTCTTATTTTATCTTTATGTTAGGTACTAACAGATACTTAGCACATGGTTGAAGCTCGTTACATGCTTGGTGAGTGAATGGATAAATAAATGATTATATTTTTGTTAAATGCTTGAGATGTGTTGTAATAAATTTATTAGTGTTTCATTTACTCATGAGGTTTTGTGTTGATGCATTCTGTCCCATGCTGAACATCTTTATGATTATGTAATCAAAATTTTCTCCATGTAATCTAATGTTTCAGGGAAGTTAAACCATAAAAACAGCCCATCATGGAGAGAAAAGCAATTGAAGGCAAGCACATCAAAGATAACAATAACACCCCCATGTTAGTAAGTACATTATCTTTTGAATTGGCCATTAGTGCTCTGTTTTTGTTACTAATGTCATTTTTAATTTTAAACCTTCAGGATATTGATTTGAGTCTACTGCAAAACACCCAACTCAAATTTTTGTTTGCTGCAAATCATTGCTTCGTTTAAACTGAATCTGCTCTGTTAGATTTCAACATTGACACTGGATTAAGGAGTAATCACTTTTAATTTTCAAATTGCCTAAAATATCTTGTGGCAAATTGACTATATAATAGTCCACTCAAAAATTTAGACATTTAAAACAACAAATAATTTATTTTGCTCATGAATCTGTGATCTTGATGGGTTCATCAAAGTCAACTCCTCTACTCAACATGGGGCCTTATTTGGGGCTGGTGGATCCACTTTCATGGTGGCTCACTCACATGCCTGGCAAGTTGGTGCTAACTACCAGCTGGGAAGTCCCTGAGTCTAGGGACCTGGCTTGCTTTCTACATGGGTCTCTTCATATGCTGCTTGGTTTTCTTGACAACATGGTGATTGTTGGGTCTTAAGTTTAAGCATCCTAAAAGATAGGAAGTAGAAGGCCAATATCTTATAGAAAAGAAAAGCAGCATAATCACTCTTTCTCTGAATTTGATAAGTAGTCATAAAGCCTAGACTTAAGGGAGGTGAGCATAGACCTGCCTCTCAATAGGAATGTCAAAAAATTTGGGGACCATGTTTTAAAAATAGCAGTGATCTTAATTTTGTATCTTGTTTAAATAAATGAAGTTTCACTGATTTATTGAATTGAAATAATATCAGTTTTGTGAGATCATCAAAAGTCTCATCAATTTTTTTTATTAGACATTTCCCTTGGATTTAAGTAATCTGGCAGCAATTCTATGAAACTTTTCTTCCTAAGATATTTAAATTCTCCTTGCGACCTGTGTTGACCAACCCTCATAGAACCAGGTGGCGCTGATCACAGGACTCAGCTAGAATTTGGCTTATTGCAGCTAAAATAGTAAGAGCTGAGCTTGTAAAAGACTTTCCAGCCAAGTGATGCCTACCCCTCTAGTGTGAGAATTGGCCGGAACTTGGAACACTTCAATTCCTGCCAAAAGGAAATAAAAAAAGGTCCAAAACAACTCAAATGTGAACCCTTTATGGTGCCTCTTTGCTTGAATTATTTGGGGGTGTGGTTGATGAAGCACAAAGTGGACACATAAGCATCCTCCTAAGAAAACAGTGGGGCTATTCAGTGCCTCCCCAGGAAACACAACTCTTTTATATGTTTGGATTTTCCTCTGGGACAAGACTACAGAGACCATATAATTTGTGTCTCCTCTGCCAGGGAACCATGCCAAAGGGGGGAGTACCACGCAGATGTAAGAATGGGGCCAGGGTCGGGGAGAACAGGGGTGTATTTTTTTTTTTGTAACAGTTGAAAAAGTTTAACATGCCTTCTTGGTATAGTATATATTTGTCTAGCATGCTGTTGTTGGATCTGGGGACCTAAGGCAGGTGAGTGAGTATCCCATCCCCCATGGAGAGCAGTATCACTCCTGCATCCTGAGGAGATGGAGGCCTGCACTCCTGCATCCTAAAGGAGAGATACAGAGTCTGATAGATCTGCCACAGGGCTGATGAGCAAAATGCTCTCAAGATTGTTTCCCTTCCCCCAATAAAGGTGCTAACTATACCAGTTCACCTATGAAAGCCCTTGAAATGCACAGCCAATGAGAATCCTCCCCCCAACCCAGAGTTAAAACGTCCATAAAACCCCCAGCCTTCACCTGAGCAGAGAGCTACTTGCTTCCAGGCTCCACTACTCTTCTCTAGCTGTAGCCTCTCCTTTCTCTCTAACAAATCCTACTTTATATACCGGCTTTGGCTCATCGTTCAGCTGCCTCACGAGCCAGTGCTCTGGCCTGTGAAGGCAAGGACCCTCGACCCCAACCTGCAACACTTCAACAATGGCATGCTGTACAATGGATTTGGGAAAACCTTTCTGGGGGTCCAGAGTGGTCTAACATATAACAGAAAGGAATGCACCTTTTTGTTTTATTCTTTTTGCTAGGATTATTTCTGAGGCATCCTCATGAATTGACAGGAAGCAAGGCTGGTCTCTATGGTTGGTTAACACCTGACATTCAATCCCTGAATATTCTGTAGTCCTAGTGGCAGGCAGAGGTGTGGTGTGGTTGGGGAGACAGAGGGAGCAGTAAGGGGTAAAAAAAATAGTGTGGATTTGTTTACTTCAAGATACAAGATTATTTGACCTAAGAGAGGTAAAATTCTGCAACTCATGTTGCGGAACCTTTCATTTGTCAAAATGTATGTATTTGTTCTGGACATTGAATAAAGAAAGCTTTCTAATTACTACATGAGAAATTCTCCCCCCCCCCAAATTTGGCCAAGATCGGATGATGTAGGTCATATGGTGTAGGCGCTCCCCTGAGATATTCTATTCTCAAATTACACCAACATTAGTAGAAAAACCTGTTTGCTTTCTTGTGCGATGGTGACAGACTGTCAGACCCTCTGAAAAGGTAGAACAAGAATATATTACAGCTCCCTTTCAGGAAACATCAACAAGCAATTTTTCAAGGGGACTGGAAAGAAATCTAGTTTGAGACTATTGTTAATTAGTTTTGAATTAATGATTCTGAAAGATGTGTAATTATGAATTACTAGTTCTTGGAGTCATACCAAATTTATTCATAACAAGAAGAAAATATTACTGTCTTTGAAATCTATTGTTCCTGTATCTTCAAACGTGAATATACTTTGAATCTACCTCCAAATAATTCTCATATAAATGAATTATTGTGTTCGTTTTTTAACTTTATACATTTCATGTGCTAATAATACATTTCTATTTTAATCTGACTATTCTTTTAAATATCAGATTTCAAAATACAGTACATAAAGAAATGTTAACAGTTCATGTTTTTTTGTTGTTGTTTTGTTTAAAACAAGCTATGAAGGGAATTGGCCTACAATACCTGCTGACTTGGTAACTGGATTTTCTTCTTCATTATGTCCAGTAGGGACCCCTAAGGCTCAGAAGTTGGATTTTTGGTTTAGTTTGCCTTTCTTCTCAGAGGGGAACATCTCTCTTGCCATTGGGACATAAGCTTTTAAATTTTCTTTATTTTGCCGTTTGTTTCACGTATCTATCGTATGCTTCAAGGCTGTAGATTTCCCAGTTTTCTCTAAAACTCTGTTTTCCAAATCTTCATTTTTTATTTTATCTAGAACATTGAGTGAGGATTCTGCCTCTCTATGGCTTGTTTCCTTCTGTTCATTTTCTTTTATTTATCCAGACTATTGTACATTTACTTTTATCGACTTCCTAAATGGGTTATCCAAGCCTTTTCTTGACTTATGAATATTGGGTTGGTTCTCTCTCTCTCTCTCTTTCTCTACTTCTATAGAGCCAAGTTACCTTTGGAAATGGGTTTGGGAATGCCAGCTTTGTATATATTTTGCAGTTTATCGACAGGATTAGAGGATGGGGACAAACAGATTGAACCACAGAAACTATAGGTCAGAGAAATGTGAATTATTTCCAGGAAATTTGCTTGTAATGTCTTAGGAGAGTAAGAATGCTGACAAAATAAAGGGCCTGATGAAAATGCTAGAAGAACACCTACAAAGATACAAGAATAGGACCATTATCTCTAAGGTTCTGAAAACCTAGAGGCAAAAAGACAAGTCATCAAAGAAATAAAGAACCTGAATGAGCATGGAGGTCGAGGTTAAGGTGAGATCATAAAGTTCTGGTCATAGAACCCAGAAGTTGCAAATTTGGGAACAATGATTCAGAAAGGAATAGTAGCAGGTTCAACTAAGAACAGTGTATATGGAGTTCCTCAGGAAAGAATGTCTCCAGAACAGGAGCAATAAGGGGCTCGAAATAGGGAAGAAAATAAAAAAAGCTGTACTTGGGTGTGTTTTTATCTGCAAGCTCAGAAATGGGCTCAATTCTCCTACCTCCAGGTAGACTTTGTCATCTAAAATAGCAAGGCTCCAAGACAAAGTAAAGAAGGTGATGATGTATGAAGATGAGACTTAAATCCCTGTCTTTGATCCTAACTTGAGTAGTCTCTTTAGAAAAGGGAAATTCACTCTTTCAAGGGGTCCTGGACAGATAATTTTCATTGTTATCCTTTACTTTTTTAAATTTTGCTATATTCCATCTGCTGAGTTGCCTAATACAAGAATTTCTGCATTTTTCTCCTTTGTTCTATCTCCCAAGTTGTTCAGAGATGGGGATATTGCAAAGGTTAAATCAAACATTGTTTGTGGAAGTACTCAATGAGCAGAGAAGCATATAAGCAGAATGCCATCCCTCTGGAGTGGGATTGATTTTGTAGGATAGCCTAATTCCTTTAATTCTTATCTTCTGGTTACGTTTAAATAAAGTAAACTCACTGTGGCATTTTAGGGATGATACAGTTTTTCAATGAATATTTGTTGAGCATACACTGGGCCTCTGGGCCTGGGTTAAGCAATGGGGAGATGAGCTGAGGATTGGAGGCTGCTGTCTAAGCTATTAGGGAAGGCAAGGTGCCATCCAGGTTTGACAAGCCTGATATTCAAGTGACTTGTGGGGCTCTCCTCCAGGAAATCATTACAAAAATACAAATATAAATGTAAGTATGAAGCCAGGCACCAGTGGCTTACACACATAACCCTGCCTACTCAGGAGGCAGAGATCGGGGGATCACGGTTCAAAGCCAGCATGGGCAAATTGTTGGTGAGACCCTATCTCAAAAAAAACCAATCACAAAAAAGGGTTGGTGGAGTGGCTCAAGGTGTAGGCCCTGAGTTAAAACCCAGTACCACACAAAAAAACTTAAGTATGAATTTTATCTATCATAAGAAAATTAGAACAAATTTCAAATTTTAAAAATCTTACAAATACTACAAGTACACAGAATTTAAGGGGAAGAGAACAGAGAGATGGAAACAACAGAGTACATTAACTAACTGCCAAACATGCTTCTATTACATTTCTCCTCACATACAGTGACTGTCTATCCTTTGATCACCATTTCATATAACAATGATTTTTAGATATCACTTTCTATACAAAAAATAAACACAATTCACTCTTTCCTCTAGCATAGCTCATTGATCTTTGCTTTTTATTATTATTATTATTATTATTATTGGCTGATCACTTTGACTAGGTATGATCCAAAGCTCTATCATTCACAATTTCATATATTTAAAAACTGAAGAAGTTCAATACATTTCAAACTTTATTTCATCTAACTTCTTGGATAATTCCAGTGCTAGGCCCAACAGACTGTTCTTACTGTGGTGCAGCCTCTGGCCTCACCTGCTCCTGAGTGTCACAGGGGAAGCTGAGTCAGCCTCATGAGCAGTAGGGGTGTTGTTGGAAGCCATTCTGACACCTCATAGCTAGTGTTACTTCATGTATTGAAGTGATAATTAACCATGTAAATATATTCAATGAAATCTAACTCACTGTCCCTCTAGCTCAACTTTCCCCAAGCTGGGACCCAGCCTTCTCTCAGCCACTCCAGACTATCCAAACCACATAAGAAGACATGCGCAAAGGGGAGTGGATCCTGATTAGAGTAGAAGGAGGCTAGAGACAACCCATCACAACTAAAATAGCTCACATGTGCAAGTTTTACAAAGATCTATGGTCCCACGAACATATGAGACCCAGGGCCTCAGAAGGAGCCTTTGAAAATGAAGGGCCTTCATGCTTACTTTTTTTTTTTTTAACTTCCATGTAAATCCACCTCTGGAGCGGGTGAACAAAGACTTCACAGTGGTATCAAACTTTGAACTGTGTTTTGAAAGATAAGGAGACATTTTTTAGGGGATCCATGGAAATGGTCAGGCCTACTAGGGAGTGAAAGAAGAAATGGTAAAAGTGACAAAGGAGGAGCCAGGTCAGAATGATGTCTTTGAAGTATTTTAGAGAGTTTCAACAAGGGATCATTGAATGTTGTTAAGTAATATAACAGGTTCAAGCAGATGAAAACATGAAGTTATCTTCCTAGATTTAGTATTTTAAAAGACACACGGTTTCCAACCTCAACCAAGTGCAAGTGGGTAAGTCCACAGAAGAATCTGTGCTCATCTTGACACTCCAAGTGGTCGTCCACACCCTGGCCCTGCACTGTGTTCAGACATTCACATTCTTCTCTTACATCTTCTAATCTTGTTCTTCCCCCAAGCCTTTTCTCTTGCTCCACTTTTTTATTTTTTTCTTTTTGTGATATGGAGTATTCCACCATACCAACAATTATGCTTCAAAGATACAGTTTTCAAATAGTTGCATAGTATAGTACTTTGTGACATGGATTAATCATTACTTATCCTAAATCTTCTCTTGCTGGACATTGGATTTGTTTCAAGATGATTGTTCAGCTTGAACATCGGTTATTTCCTATAAATAAATTTCAAAAATAGAGCCACTTGCACAAAGATAGGCATGTTTTTAAGACTTTTGACACATATTGCCACATTGCTTTATTGGTAACTCAAACTGCTCAATTGGTACCTGAGCGAGCATAAGCACTGGCTTTTGGATGAAATACATTTAATAACACAAGAAAATGGAAGACCCAGGGCAGTCATCTGACACATTTGGATAAGACTCAGATTTGATGATTTTTGCCCTTCTTTTGAATTTCCTAAATAGTACAGAGCTGGTCCACACATTTTCCACTGATTGTGAAAATGTGTAAGGATAATCGAATTGCTTCAGACTTGCAGACTGATTTCTGTGGTTCCTAGACTGTGGCTACTGCCTTGACTGGTTATTCTGGGGTGAAAAACACTTTCTAGCAGCTAGCAGGTATGTTGAGCTGGGATCTAGAAATATGAGAACCAAAAAGAGGATGGTTTAATATGCCGAGTAAACACAGGCATGGTGGATGCACAAGGGGCAGCTAGCCTGGAATATTAAGCCTAACCTTAGTGAGAGAGGCTGAAAGACCGCTTCCTTCCTAGCATAGCCTCACCCCTTCCTGGCCACTTCTTGGTCCCCAGGTTGTAGGATCTTGCTGAACAGCCTGAGGACAAATGTAATCCTAAAAACAGAAGCAGACATTTTCAGAACCTGTCTCCCCTCAGACAACCAAATTTCTGGGAATGTGTTCAGTTCTTGGGCCACAGAAATCCTGAATGATCCATGAATACAAATACCTCACTAGGGGAAGTCCAACTTTGTATTTTAAACAAAAGCTCCTTTCAAAAGTGTCTTGGTTTTGAAAATGCCATGTTTTCCAAATTGTGTTTATATTATGGCATCAAATAGCAAGGCTCTTTGATAAACCCCTGCCTATTGCTGGAAGGGTGGCTATGGGGAAGATGTGGGTGGGAGCCGTCCGTGTTTGGTCACAGCTTCTTAGCTACTGCACTTTGATCATTCTGCAGAGAAGGGACAAGATCATTATGCCCCCAATTCATAGCCTCAGACTGAACCTTGTTAATAAGTCATGTCTCACCCACTCCATTAATGATCAGCAAATGACTGGAACTCTGGCCAGGAAGCCCAGACATCAGTACAAGTATCAAATAACAGCTGACTCTGTCAACTAAGAATAGTACTTTGGATTTAAATGAGTGACTCAGACTTGATTTCCTATGCTTGCCTGGGATAATACCGTGCATAGGAGGGTTGTTTTATACTTTTTTTCTTTTATGTGAAAAGAAAACCTTCCATGCAGCAAGTGCAAACTCAGCTCTGTGGGAGTGGGTGCACTCACGCTTCTACCTTCAAGGCCTTGGGGGCACCTGGCATGGCTGACTTCCTAAACATATATGTGTATTTGATCCTTCAGTCTAGGACAACAGCAAATGAAAGGATGGTTTGGAAATTATGTCAAAGTTTTACGCCATTTCTAGAAATATCTCCCTTTGTACTCATCTCATCATTCTCCCCACAAGATGGGCATAATTAAAGGCTAACTAGTCCATGAAGTATGACTCTAGCTAAATAAGCGAGGATCCCCACTGCCAGAGATGACAAACTGAAAAAACATATGTATCTTTCCAGGATATGCCCATATGCACAATGAATTTTTTTTTAATTGGCCAAATTGACCAAATAATGTTTTTATAAGGTCTACAATGAAACATACATATGTTGCTCATTGAATTAGATGTTTTTCCACTGAATTCAAAAATTAGCATTTGCTAATCAGATTGTCAATTCGGTTTTCCTAATTTCAGTCATAGTTATGACACGCCAGGCCAATGAAGGGTGATTAAACTGCGTTCTCAAGACTTTGGCCCCATCAAATGTATGTCCCTTGGATCTAGATAATTTCTGTTTGTGTATGTGTTAGTCAGCTTTCTGTCACTGTAACAAATACATGAGACAGAACAACTCATAGGGAGAACAGTTTCTTTGGGCTTACACTCAATGCTCAGGAGGATCCATTGCTTTTGGGTCTATGATGGTGGCGAGCTTATAGAGGAAGAAAGCCATTCTCTTCATGGCCAGAAAGAAAGAGAGACAGGAGGGGGATGGAATCCCCTTTCAGGGCACATCCCCAATGACGTAAGTCCTCCTACTTTTAAAGGTTCTCTGAAAGCTTCCATCACTTCCCAATATTGTCAAGCTGGGGACCACTCACAGAAATCATTGGGGGACATTACAGATCCAAACTATAGCAATATATAAGTGTCTCCTCTCCTCAGATATCTTCACACCCCACAACCAATTGCCAGATCCCATTATACTTAGAGAACATATATAGTCTATCCACATTCCCTACTGGTGTCTTGGGCATCCCCTACTCATGAAAGCAGGGAATAAAGCCTGGAGAAAATTCTGTGAGCCAGATGTCCACAGGGATCTTGGGCAACTAAACTGCTCAGAACCCAATTACCAACCCTAAATGGGACAGCACAGGAAGAAGTCAAAGGGTGAAACCTACTAGGCAGGAGCTGGGTGGAACCCATGTGTATGAGATTCAGGGCATAGATTGTGAGACACTGAGGAAATTCATGAGTGGGGAATTCACATCTTTAGTGCAGCCTCTTAAAGCTCAGATGTAAGTGTGGGAGGAACCATGAGAGGAGGCACAAAGCAGACACAGCCATCTGGTAGCACCAGAATTCAGCTTCAGAGCCCCTAACAAAATCTTATTAGGAAATCACAAGCTGAGACTCAATATAGATTCTTCATGTACCTGTGGTGGCCTTTTGCCTTGAGCCTAAATATTTTACTCCTGCTTTAGCAATGTAAATAACACTATCAGTTCCTGATCTCATTGTTAGATGAACGGATAGGCATGTATCAGTGAACTGTGAAAAACCTTTGTGAGGACCAGAGGTGCTTTGTGTGGTGGCTGGTGCTCCCTAGGAGCTGGGAAGGAAGGAAAGAAACTCCTCTGAGCTTATTTGGATTTCAACCCTCTTCTCTCACCCCTTCCCTATCTCCACAAGGGCCTCAGAACTGTCATCAGCCTCCAGCTCCTTAACCCCAATGTTAAGACTCTGCAGACCACTGAGGTGGTCTGCCAAGTAGCTGGTTTGTGGAAGTGAGCCCATTCATTCGTCTGATAGGACAGAGGGCCATTCTTATCCTATTTGTCCTCATCAACTCTTGGATGAGTACCTATGGCTGACACCATTTTGTTCCAATGCTGATTTGGAATTCAGGCCAACATTAGAGCTTGTGTCACATGTGGTGAGCACAGCTTCTCCCTGGAGCCTGCCTCCCTCCTCCCCAAAGGAAAAACAGTGGACAGTTGTGCTAATGGTGCTTGTGGTATCTGTGACCAGAAGACTCCCAAAGTCCTTGTGTCCCTCGGGGAAGAATTTGTGGCAGGACACCGGGGTATAAATGGAGTTTGTTAAAAGTTAGGGAAGGGAAGTACAAAAAGGAGCATGGTGGATGCAGGTGGAATCTGGAGGCAGAGAGAGCATGCTCCTCTTCTCCAGGTGCTTTTAAAACTTAAACTAATCTAGGGTAATGGAGAAACCAGGTGATTTCCATCCAATAATCAATGAGTGGGCAGGACATGGGTGGTTCCTGAGCCAGACCATGGTCCATCTGAAATGCAGTATTTTTCTGTGAGTCCCAAACTTTCCCTAATTTTAGCCTGCCTCAGTTGTGCAAACAGGAAGGGAGAATTTATTATGTGCATCAGGAAAGGCAGTATCTGAAGAAATGGTACGCTCTTGTTAAGAGGGAACAGTTGTATCTGTCTTTCTGGATCTGTCCAACTGCCAGCTACATAATAGCCTGTTAGGTGGGGAGAGAGACATGAGGGACAGAGGGAGAAAGGCAAGGAAGGGACAGAGGGAGGGAGATGCAGTGAAGGGGATAACCTGGATTTTGTTGTTGCAAAAGAAGTGCCATGGGAAATAACAATGGCTAGAAAAAAGTAAATAAAGTGCCTTGTGGCCCATCAGGGAATGGGGTGAAAAGTGGATTTCCATTTAAGAGCCAAGGCAATGGAAACTATGAGTCATGTGGATTTGTAAGTCATGCAACTTACAGGTTGGTGAGAAGATGTGTTACTTAATAATTTACTTCCAGGGATTTTGCTCATTCCTTGAATTCTTTTCTGAGTGAATCTGTGATAAACATCTGGATTATAGTACCAGACAGCAACTGTCATCAATCTAAATGATCAACAAATGCAAAGGAAGACCAGCAAAGGGCAGGACCAGAATTTACTGGCACCAAAGGAAGAATTTGCAACCCAGATCCTACTCTGTTAGTTTTTTCAAAATCACAGTTACCTTATCAACTAGTATATACCTTGGAATTGCCCTTTGTTATAGACTTTCAAATGATTCTAGTATAAAGCAAAATTAGTTCCTTGTTTGTTAGACTCACAAAAATATTGATATTCCAGAGTTCAGGTAGGCACATATGACAATATTACAAACGTCTAAAACTGACTTGGTAAATTCTAGTTAAATCTATTGTTCTTTTGAATACATGATCCCCACATTAAGTTCCCTTTTTTTAGAGATAGATTCAAGAGCACTTAGACACTGAGGAGGAGGAGGATGGTAAACCCAACTGACCAAGGAAAGAGATGGAAGTTTCTGGCCCATCATTGATGGAAGTAAAAAAGACCCCAGGATTTACTGGCCTGAAAGAAAACTGATGTATATCGTGTGGAATACTGAAAAGACACCAAGAGAGAAACTGTACCTAGGAGACAATGGTAAATTGGAAAAGTTTGAGACTTAGTTATGTAGTGGAACCCAAGGAAGTAGATGTGGTTCAAAAGTGAGAGAAGTCAAAAGAGCAGAGAAGGATGAGAAAAGAACATCTGGAAAGCCCAATTGGGAAGTGATTGGCCAAGGATAAACATCCCTGGGAGGAAACAAGGGAAGAAACTAAGGAGAACCAGCATAGAGCATCCTTATGAAGGTCAAGGGAATGTGTGAGCTACAGGAGCTCACCCAACTATAAAACTCTATCTTGTTTTATGTGTGTCTCTGGGTAAAATATTTTATTTAGTATGTACTATTAATTCATTAACTTTAAACTCATGGCCAAGAGCATCATAATTCCTGCCTGAAGGAAGCTTCTCTGACATGTATTGTTCTCTGTAAGGCACAGCACTGCTTTGAATACTAGACAGCATTTCAGCAGTACTCCTCAGGGCTGAAGTTGAGGCAGGATAGAAAATAGGAAAAGATTGGGACTCTGAAACTTATATAACTTAACCTAAGGCATTACAGACTAGATATCCTCCCTTACCTCCACCCTCCCAGCCTCCTTTTCAATTGCAAATCCTCTGCTAGTGCAGAGCTAGGCCAAAAAAAGAAGGAAACTTCCATCCACTGTAAAGTTAGAGTACCTGAGAATTAGCAAGAATGTATGCAGAGTGGTCCATCACCCTACCCCAGGGACAGCTCAAACCCATCCTCTCACGTAGGTTGCTGGTGGTTTAAAGCACCTTAAAACAGAGTCCACTCTCTGCTCCTACTTCTCCATCCCAGATGGTCCATCATTGCTTTTTTGCGATTCCGTTCCCTTACCATTAATAAATTTTATTACTTCCCTTACTACATCCAAGTGCCTTGTCTGGATGCTTCCATGTCAGACACAATGAATTTGGAAATCTTCTAATAAGAGACTACAGGAGTCTACAACAAAATCACCAACTAAAAGCGCAACACAGAAAAAAAATGTGGCTGAATAGACCACCCAAAGGACCCTTGTTTGTAACATCAGAGCTGAAACAAGACAGAATGTCACCTTTCTCCACCTCAGCTGGGAACATGTATGTCTGTCAGGGGACATGACTTCTTTGCTCTGTGCTTACCCATGAATGACCGCCATCGTGCTGCAAAGTATTGATTGGTGGCAGGGAAGGAGGGACAATTTTTAACAAACAAGTAAATACAGAATCTGCAAATAACATGGATAGACTACACATAAACAGCTTAGCACAGTATATGTCATGGAATTGATGCACAGATGACACATGCAGGAATTTCGGGTGCTCTGAGAATGAAAGCACAGGCGGACTCCAGCAACAGAGGTCGGAAAGATTTTACTTGTAGAAAAGAGAAGAGAAAGACTGCATAGTGGGGAATGCAGGGGGACCCGGAAACTGGTGGTCCCATGGGTCAGTTTGTGTCATCTGTGAATCAGAATGATCCAGGAGATGTCAGCCATTACTGTTCTTGTGTGGCTATTGTTTAGGCAAGGCTTAAAACATAAGCAGGTCAGGTCTCACAAGTGTTGGGGACCCTTGTGCTACCTACTGCTGATGTCAACGAAGGAAGTATTTTCTTCTCCAAGACAAATGGTGGGCTGGTCTGCCCATTGTTTGAGTCTCATATCTCAGATAAGAAAAGTATTATAAATCTTTCCACTAGGAAGAGAGCCCACCTTCAAGGTTTGCTAGGGTCAGACATGCCTGAAATTTGCGGTGAATATCATGTGGCTGGCTCTAACACTCCTCACTCTTGGACCCCACCTCTCTGCATTTGGCCCTTATGAGGTGATTTTGTTACATAAGCAAGGGCTTGGCACAATGGAAGGAGGTAATGACCCATCATCAAACAAATTCCACACACGCTTGAATGCTTCTTAGTTTTTCAGTTCCATGCTGGGTTTTCTCCTTTGTTTCTGTTTTGTTTCTCCATTTCTCTTTTAGCTGTTTCTGTGTCCTTGAATATTCTACTGTTCTTGTCTTTTTTGTTTGTTTTTGAAACCATTCATCCCTCCTTTGACTGCCCACAGAGTTTTCTCTTTTTCTTTCCTCTTTTGACTCCTGGCTTATTCCTTATTTCAAGTTCCAGTTACTCCCTCCCCCAGCAGATCCCCTTCCTGCAGATCTTTCTATAACTGAGTTTGTTGTTCTCTGGCTGTCTTAACTTCTGAGCACAGCCTCCTCCCTATGCCCTTTCCTTGCCAGTGGCCCTGAGACCATGCTATTTTCTGTGGGGGAGGCCCAGCCTGTCGGGGGGGTGGGGAGGGGGGGGTGATGTCTCCCTCCTGTTGTTTTCTTCCTGTACTTTTTGTTTGGCTGCTTTCTCAGTTTCCCACTTCCCCTTCCTCTCTTATCTCCATCTGACATCCATCACCCTTGACTCTGAGAGTTGTGGGTTTGGATTTTGCAAAAATAGGATTGTCTGAAAATAGGTTGTACTTGAACACTCTGTGTACCTCCCTTATGAAACAGCTGCGTCATTGCATGAATTTGGACCCCCTGCAGGTCACATCCTGCTCTCTATGTTGCAATTTCATGGTCTGAATGTGCTATAGATTTGTCTTCGCATACCAGCATCATAAAGACTTGATGGTTATTTGTGGTTTGGGAATTTAAAACATTAGTCCCAAATGTTAATTCAGTATCTGATTTTGGCACTATGATCTTTGCTGTTTTCTCTTTTCTACTCTGCCTCGTCCCCGTTGTGCTCCTATAACTGCTATCAGGAGGTTGCCATGGGTTTCCTGAAGCACCTATCTGATCATCTTGTTTGGGTCCCATCTTCCTTGCCTTCTCAGCACTGCCCACCACTGTTCATTCTCTCAACAAAGCCACTGAGTGTTTTCTCTGCATCTAGCACTGTTCTAGCCATTTGGATTAATAAAACAAAGATTGCTCTCATGAAGTCTATATGTTATTGGAGTATAATATTACATATAATATAGTGTTAATAGAGGCGTTATTAGTCAAGGTGCTAGAAAAAAAGGAAAGCAGAGCAGGGTCAGGGATAAGGGAGGTGCAAGTAATAGAGTTTTCTGCGTGGAAAGGGTGCTCAGGTAGACTTCGTTGAGAAGGTGGTAATTAAGCAGAGGAAGTGAAAGGAAGCCATGCGGACATCTGAGGAAGGATGTTCTATGTAGAGGGACAGCCAGCGTTAAGACCCTAAGGTAGGGCTGGTGGCTCATGCCTGTAATCCTAGCTACTCAGGAGGCAGAGATCAAGAGGATGGTGATTTGAAGCCAGCCTGGGCAAATAGTTCATGAGACTCTATCTTGAAAAACCCTTCACAAAAAATATAAGGCTGGTGGAGTGGCTCAAGGTGAAGGCCCTCAATTCAAGCCCCAGTACCACATATATACACAGACACACAAAGACCCTAAGGTAGGGAATGTCTGTGTTGTGTCAAGGCACAGTAAGGAGACAATGCACTATGAGGAGAGAGTCAAAGAGCTGTGGACCCAACCATGTATTTCCCCAAGGAGTAATGGATCAGCATTGGCTCATTTAGTGGTTGTGGTGACTGAACTACTGCAAATAATAAGAATTGACTATATGTTATTTCATTTAATAGTCCCAGGTCTATAAGGTAATCTAAAAAGACCCATTTTTTCAAAAACATAGGATTAGAAGCATTTTAGGCTTAGAAAGTTTAAATACTTTTATCAAAGTCAGGATCATTGTAAGGGATCAGAGCCCCACTCCAACTCTGGATCTCCATCTTGTGGTGTTTATGTTGCCCCAGCATGAAGGTAAAGGAGGAGGGAATGAACAGGAAACCCCCTAGAAAAATTTTTAGGAATTTAAAACTTTAATTTCTGAAATCACAAGTAGAGAAAGAACCAAAAAAATGTGATTTGTTATTGGTGTTCTGACCTTAGTTTATTTTCCAGGATGAGGTGGCTTGGGAAAACAGGAGGCTATGAGTTTGTAACCATGCCGTAAAGAGAATAAAATGCTATACAAACATGTAGCACATTAGAAAAACACCAAGTTGAGAGCAGAAAATTTGAGTTCCAGTTATAACCCTGCCAGTAACTTGCTGTTGGGCTTTGGGAAAGTTCTCTTCACAGCTCCACACATTAGCTGCCTGTCCTATAAAGTGAAGATGTTGGTAGATGACTCCTGCTCTGTTTTTCTGATATACAAACTGTATTGTTCTTTCTGGTTCCTAACTGTGTAATTGTAAATCCTATGTCACCTTGGAATAGGCTTAATTTACCCTTTTTATCTGGGCATAGTTATTAGTAGTTATCTTCATTCACTCTCAAAGGTGTGCTAATTTGGACAATAAATTATGGCTATTCTGTTTTTAACCAATATTTGTTCCTCATTTCTTGGCTGGGTCAGATGCAAGAAAATCCTTATCTTAGTGATAACAGAGGAGACCAACTGGTTTATTTCTTTCAGATTCTGTGAGCTATTGGTACCTATTTGTTGAGCTGCTAGCCTCCTATCTGCTGCCAAATTCTCAGCCTATCTAGCCTGGCTCTTGTCTTGTATCTTGGCCTTCACTATGAAATGTCCTGCTGCTTAGGCTGAGAAACAATTCTGTTTTGCCTTTTGGCTCCCCAAAAAGAAATTATATTAGCTGGACTGTGAGAAGAGGAAAGACTTTAATATAGAGGAAAAGTAGTTTGATTTAGTACTGGTGATTCAAGGATGTAGGATGCCCTAATAAAGTCATTCCCAGTCATAATAGATTTGATGCTTTTTTTTCATCAAATTACCCACAATCATAATATGATTATATTAATACTGATTGAATATAACAAGAAGTAATTTAAAAAATAAAGAACTAAATGGCTAGATTGAGAGGCAAGATGGTAAAATGAGAAATTGGGGTGGTCCATTTTGAGTATTTATACATGGAGTCTTTCTTCCACTTGCTGTCATGTAAGAGTTACATCAGTCACTGTGTACATGAAAAAAAATTGCCTTTATTTTTTTTTGAGGCTGTGTAGCTCAGGTTGGCCTTGAACTCTAGATCCTCCCACCCCTGCCTTCTGAGTGCTAGAATTACAGGCACACACCACAACACCCATTATTAAATGAAATCCACATCTTCCCTCAACCTTTGAAGATCTACAAAAATAAAAGCATAAAAGAGAAAAGTTTTTTATTGAATTTTCTTTTTTTATTGTTTATTCATTTATTCATATGTATATACATTGTTTGGGCCATCTCTCCCCTTTGTCCCCCACCCTCCTTACCTCCCCTCAACCCCCCTCGCTTCCAGGCAGAACTTGTTCTGCCCTCTTCTCCAATTTTGTTTAAGAGAAGACATAAGAGATAATAAGAAAGATATAGAAAGAGAAAAGTTATACCTTATTCTTATTCTTTTTAATAGGCTAAACTGTACTATATAATTTTATTATATTCTTAATTTGCTTAGCAAAACATTTCTGCCCAGTGAAAGGCAAAATTTAACTCAGGCCAAATTAAATAATTCTGAACTTACTGAATGGCATTTGGAAAATTAAACAATCAATTAGTCTAACTCTATAATCTGTTTTTTTTTCAATCTCCTCTTCCGTATCTTTCAGCTGTTCAACCCAGAAAAGTATAACACAGGTATATTAATAATTGAACAAACATGACCAAACTAGTATTCTAATCCAAATGCTATTTCTGCATGCTTCTCTTAATGTGTGAAACAATTTCCCAGTAAAATTACTGCTTTCTGGACAGACTTCAGGAAGATGAAAAGGGGAAGAATTTGCACTAGTTACAAATTCAATTGACAACTTCTGTCTTAGAATCCTTGGGAAGGACATTGAGATGGGTTATTGACTAAAAAATTGTGTTCCCTGGAACCTGCCAAAGTCAAATGGAGGCCTGTGCCTTGACGCTCTAAAACAAAGATGTCAAAGTAGCCCTGTGTCCTTCCACAGGGCCTGCTCCATGGCCAGGAAATGACCCTGAGAAGACCCAAGACCTGGCAAGGACATGGCTGGTCTACGCCCTAAAGAGGAAGAAACCACCAGCAACATTTATCTGGTTCAGTTCAGAGTTTAAAATCTCATTCCCTGTCTGTGCCAAAAAGGGGGGTGTGGGGGAGTCAATTTGATCTTATGAGCAAATAGCAAAGGCATTTTGCAAAATAGAAAACCTGTTGGTTTCTTTCCATTTTCACAGTTATCTTAATTTGAAATGCTAAATATTGTTAGGACACCTTTTTTTGTTTCTGAGACATTTATTAAGTAAAAAATCTTTTTAGGATATTTATGCTCAATCTGTTTTCTAACAGTATTTCTCCTATTTAATTATCAAAAAAAAGAAAGAAAAGAAAACAAATTCTTCTTTGTCTGGTGTCTGGCTCAAGTATTTGATTTTCAAATGTTAACCTAAGAAGAGAGAATATGGTTGCTGTTTGCTGAGCCTGAAACAATGGAGTTTGCTATGTTTATTTAGCAAATAAACATCTGGTGCTACTGCCTTGCCTGCAACCCACTGTCCTGCTCAGCCACTTTCTCATTCTTCAACAGTTTCACAACATGGACCTCACTTGTGGGCATCAGGTTATGACTGTGACTATAATTTCATCTTTCCCTTACCCAATATTTGGGGTGAAATAAAAGGTATACAGTAACTAGTTCATATCTTGAACTATGGGGCATTGGCCAGGTCAATCCTGGAGACACACCATGTTATAGATCAAGACATAAATTAAGGAGTGAAGAGGCTTGAGGGATGATGTGAGTGATCAGTAATGCCCTGAGGACTGTCCTCCTGTCCTTCCTTTTTGTATTTTCTATGATGAACAGGTGTGTTGGGGCCTACCTCAGGTGAGCAATCCTGGTGGGTGTGGGGGAAGATAGGCCTTCTCAGCCACTGATTGAAATAGTAGCACAGTTGCTAGGAGTCTTGGAGACATTGTGCCTTCATAATCAGTATTTTTTATGGTTAGAAACAAAACTAAACAATTTCACTAATTCTGTTAAGCAGAAATCAGGAAAGGTTACAATGAAATATTATGGACTATGCAGAGACTGTGATACTAGCCTAAATGTGAGAGGATGTTAGGAACTAAAAACATCCTGCAGGGAAACAATAAAACAAGTTCTTTTAATTATTTCAGCAGCCCCAAATGTATTGAAAGTAACAAAACTAAGAACAGTGTTCTTCATGAGTCAAAAATTAATAGAAAGCAAAGAACAGATTCTATGCTGCTGTAAAACATTGCTAAGGGAGTAGGGAGCAATCCGTTGAATGAGTTTACTGAGTTGGAAAGGTCATTTTCCTGATGGGAAGGAAATTATCAATGGTGAGAAGCCCAGGAAGAAGGACACATATTTTTACCAGGTCTCTTTTTTGTCCCCCTATGGCCTGGCTGTCAAAGGGAAAATTACAAAATAAGAGTTAAAAATAGCCTGAAGCTTCCCAAGAGATAGACGAAAGGCTCCCAGTCAGGACAGGATGCACCATTCCTGAGACTGAGCAGGTGATACCATGAAACCTTCAATGTCCCTCCAGGAGGAGGGACAGCAATAGAGGGAATATTTTCCCCAGCTACTGAAAGGGCTATAAAAGCATAAAGACCTGGGACTTGCCTATCGTCAGAAAGAGCAGATGATAATCAAAAATGCTCCAGGAGGGGAAAGAAGCAGACTTGATCTTGTATGAGTGATGACTGATAATCATTGAAATGTGACAAAGAGATCACATTACAGTTAAGCTCATTCCTTCAAACTTTAAATTATTTATTTTGTATTATATAAAATATTTATAAATACATTAAATATTTAATATTTAGGTTATTGTGCTTTTATATTTTTACATGAAATTGTCTTGATAACTATTTTCCTGCTTCTTCCAGTTCTTCTAATTACTTGTATCAGATACCTGTGTTTGCATGGTGACACACAGTATAATTTCAGAATTAGTGTACTTTAAATAGCTAATAAGCTTCAACAGAACTGGTCTTGAACACTTGTAACTATAGAGAGATGGCACCTGTTAAACCCTAGGTATAGCAAACACTCACTCAGATCATCAGGGAATAATATAAGTTTTGAAGCCAGATAGATAAGGGCTCAAGTCCTAGCTGCAGAGTAACCAGCAGTGCCACCTATAACCCCTGTGAGTTTGTTTTTCCCATTTGTACTATAATTCTAAATAAACTGTAATGTTGTGGGAATTAGATATGAGACATGTAAAGTGCTAACAGTGTCACACAGTCCTGTAGGTGTAAGGAAAATGCTCATTATTGTTACCACAGGATATCATAAGACCACCTATACTTTCAGAAACAGGTACAGGATATATGGAATATCATAAACATAGGGGTTTTGAAGTCCTATTGATAATCTAAATATAAAGTCATAATACAACATCATTGAAAATGGCCTTCAGAAATATGAAGAATGACAAGATGAGGCATGGTGGTTCCCAGCACTCAGAAGGCTGAGGCAGGAGAATCATGAGTTGGAGGACAGCCTGGACCACATAGTAAGCTCCTGCTCCCCTCCTCCCCACCAAAAAAAGAATGACATAATTTCTGCTTAAGCCTCTGGTCTCATATAGGGTGACCAACAGATCAGATTTGCTTCATACTGAGGGAGTTCCTGGAACATTTAGAACTTTCAGTTCTAAACCTGGGAAAGTCCCAGGCAAAGTAGGTTAAATTAGTCACCCTCACCCACCTTACAGGTATCAGTTGTTACTGAGATTCCCAAGGTGGGGTCCTCAGACAAACAGCACCAGCTTCACCTAGAAACTTTTTAGAGATAGGATTTCTTGGGTCCCAACCCAGACCTACTGAGTTGCACACTTCGGGCACTGTTCCCAGGAGTCTGTGTGTCAAAAGATTCTCCAGATGATTTTGATGCACGTACCATGCTAAAGTTTGAGAAATGCTGGTCTCTAATATGCCATTTATGCCAGTCTGAGACATTTTTCAGAGAAGAATAAAGTGTATATTAGGTTACTTCGATTTCCTTAGGACCCACAAGTCTGTATGTTCATAGCTTGGTGGTCCTTGGCACTAAAATTCCCAGGTTCAGCATCATTTCATCACTGAGCTCTGAGTGCAAAGAATGAGGAAGATACTTCAGTCACCTCTGCAGTTCAGCTCAGGCAGGAAGTTGCATCGCATTAAAGTTTTGAGGGAAGCAGAGTGGAGTTATGCAAACTAAAATGCAGATGATAGTCTATTAGTTCTCCTAGCTTTGCCAGATGTCACACCATCAGTGTCTGGGACTGGGATCAGCACAGGAAGTGCATGTGTCAGGCTGGATAATACCCGTGGAAGGAAACACCTAGAAGCCTTCCCTCCACCAACCACATATGCACCTGTTCCTGAAGGAGGCTCTGACTACTTTTACAAAACAAACCAGGAGAATTTACATAACACCTGATCACTATGCAAGACTTCAAATATTTGAATTTCTAGGACATTGGATTGTGCAACCATTCTTTTTATCCCAAAATATTAAAATCTCTTTCACACAAACATCTCTGCACCTCATAGGATTTTCTCAGTGAAAGGCTGACTCTTCGTGGGGGGACGTGGAGAAAGGCAAAAGGAACAACTAAATCATAATGAGGAACATAAATGATTGATGGAACGAATGAGAGGCCATTCAACTCTAGTTGTTATCACTATTCCAGAGGGCATTGTGGGAATGTTAGCAAATGACCAATGTGCTGGACTTGATTGTTTTTCATCAGTTGCCTTGATTTTGGGTAATAAGTACATATCATCAGTAGATTTTTCACAAATTCTAGTTTTCCCAACTTCAAGCCTATCTGTGCCCTCTTTTCTAGGAAGAATGATTTCTCTTTCATTAGAAACTAAATCAGTATCCTCAGGTAGCACTTTCCTTCTCCTTTATCCTAGAGATCAAGCAATTTTCTTGTTAAACCTAAGAAAACAACAAATGCCACAGTTGTTCCTAGAGTGTCACAGTTGAAAGACTGTGACATATCATATCTCTTATACAAGTGAGACGTTGGATATGGTATTGAAATATTTTTTCTATTGAAATCTTGAATAGATTTCACTCTTCAAGAAATATGACCTCAGCAGTTTTAGCTGATAGGTATTTGTTTCTGATTCCAGTAAGCTAAGCCATATTCCAGACAGGCAACATTTAGTGGTATTACTTGCTTTAACAAGTTGGTTCAATTAGTAATCTTAAAGACAGTCATTAAATAGGAGGTGGATAACCTTCCTACAGTCTCATGTTATTTTCCAGTATTGCTGTTGCTGTTTCTTCACAATGGAGTAAGCTAAACCGCATGTTAAACACTTGAAAGTTGAAAAGACCCTCAGTTTGTTACATTCCAAAAACAAGAAAGTAAAAATGGCATCTTTACTTTGTCGCAAATGTCCACCCAGGTTGCAGTATACAAGTTGTATCAAACATAACTAACTCCTTATGCCAAAATAAAGAGACTAGGTTTTGTTAGTTGGCTTTCTGTTACTGTAACAAATAACTGAGATAAATCAACTCAAAAAGGAGAAAGTTGTTTTTTGTTTTTGTCCCAGCTTTGGTGGTTTTAGTCAGTGACTTTGGACCTGTGTAGCACAATACATCATGGCAGGAGTACATGGCAGAGCAACTGTTCACCTCATGGTAGCTAGGAAGTGGAAAGAACGGAAGAAGAAAAGATTGGAATCCCACAATCCCCTTTGAGGGCACACGCTTAATGACCTAACTTCCTCCCACTATGTCTCTCCTCTCAAAGGCTCCATCATCTCCCAATAGTGTCATTAGCTGGGACTAAGTCATTTGGGGGACACTTAACCAAATTATAGCATGTGTTCATACTGAGATAGCAACTTTAAAGCTAGGAATGTGATTATAGAGGTGTGGAACTTGGGACTTCATGTTCATACCTTGTTTCTGTTCTAGTCCACTTGTTTTGACCTCTAAGTCAGTGGGAGAGAAGCACACATTTTTGTACCTTTTCCTAAAGAATGGGATTGAGTTTGGGAAATAAAGATGAACTTCAGAAAGGGTGGTTCAGAATAGACTAAAGGCACAAAAGGAACCAGCTTGTGTGACCCTCACCTTCTTTCCAGCAAATTCTTCTTCATTGGTTCCTGAAGCACAAGCTCTTAAGAATTCCAGGAAACACCTAGAGCCATTTTCTATTATTTCTTTTTTCCTTGATCTGGGACTAATGCAGGAAGAAATCTTAAATTGAAAGAAAGGTGGAGAGTTTGACACCAACCAAGTCCATGTTGGAAAAGGGTAGCATCCCCTAGTTCATACTGAAGAGAGGGGACCCAAATGCCCTGGGTGATGCTCAGCCAGGGCCACCACTATTCCCCATCATTGTCAGCATGGAGCTCCAGCCTTGAGCTGGGAATCAACTAGAAATCTCCATCCATCTAGTTTATGGAGTCTTAGCCTCCAAGGAGGTCCACTTGACACATAGTCACATTCAAAGGCCATGTTCAAAGGGCCCAGTCTGTCTTTTCTCAGGAAGTCGCTGGCGAATAGAGCGTAAAGTCAGAGCTATCATGATCTGCTCTCAGGGATTGACTACTAAGTGACTGGAATGTCACATACCTATTTGTTACTTTTACTTCTAAAAGGAAAAAGAGTTCAGGTATCATCTGTTAGCTGTTTATTTGTTTTTGCTATCTATCTCATGAGAAGGTATTTAATTATGGAGCAACTATGCAAGCAGCATCATTTGGCCCCTGAAAGCTGAACTTCTGGCTTTTATCAGAATGAATTGGAGAGAACTGAATAATAAAATTGGGAAGATACTAATTTGCTTTAAATCTAAAGATATTTTATCCTTTTTCTCCCCTTGTCTAACTGACATGATGCACTGAATTGAAGCCAAAATAATAACTGTGAGTTCTACAAAATTTAATTCTTTTGCACATTCAGATTTTTATTTTGTGGCTCCTGTTAACAGCCTACAACCAAAATCATACAATTAAAAAGGTTCCATGCTTCTAGAAGCAATTATATCAGGTACATTGTTCTAGTGGGACAAGTCAGTTCAAAGATTTAAACTATGAAAACCAAACATACAGAAGACAGCAACCCTGTGAGACTTCTTATTTACACAGATTTAGTTTTATTGTCATACCTATATTATAAAAATAAAGTTAAATATTTGCAACAAGAGATTACAGAATGGGAAATCTGTAATTTGGAATTTGGAATCTGAGAAATAGAAGAGAGAAAAAAAAATCTAAAAATCATTAAATCTTAGTAGGTGCAAAGCAATTTACATATTTTATCATATTTAACTGTCAGAACAGTGTTGTGAAGTGGACATTCTTATTCCCACTTTGAAGTTGGGAAACTGAAGCCCAGAGAATTTGAGAAACTGAACTAAAGCTAATTAGCAAAGAAAGTAGAACTCAAATCCAGATTTGTGTACTTCTAAAATCACTCTCATTTTTTTTTGAGTATGAGGAAGGCTAATTAAAACACTCTCTGCATCCCCTCCTGAGTTTGAACCCAATAAGAAATAAGACAGAAGAGACAGAGAGATGGAGACCAAAGTATCTGGCTTCCTGTTTATAAAAATGACTAGAAAACAGGACTTCAGATGTGTGCCCAAGTGTGCTTCCCAGTACTTCATAGGGAGTTATAAAATCATGTGCAAATGGCTCCTGCCTCAGCAGAACCCCTGCAGGGCCTGCCTCTCCCAGGGACAGCCACTGCCCTGGAAGGTTTACCACAGGAGTGAAGAGAGGCATAAGCTACAGGAAGGAGAAATTGAGGCATGGAGCTGAACGTGCTGGGTTCTTCTAAGTTACTAACCATTTGTTCCTATTCCTCTGGGGAGGAGTATAAAAGAATATAGCAAACCACCTTACCACACTACCCAGGAGCTGAAGCCCACTTGTTGCTGCTATGTTGTGTCAGGAGAGAATATTCTAGTCTTTCTTTAACAATTTGAGCATGGCAGTGTGGCTTGGTAGTTAAAAGCATAGTGTTTAAATCCCAGAGTTGGGTTTGAGGGCTGAATCTACCACCTATAGGGCCTTTCCCTAGCCCTCATTTTTCTCAGTCACAGATAAAAATAAGAGACCGTTGTGAGGACAGCATGTGACAGAGAATGTGTCTGATGTTAGTTAGCTACTATCTGAGACATAATTTAGTCTAAGTAAAAGGACAAATTGATCACAGGGCCAGTTTAAGCTGAAGATGAGAAGTGAGGTAAAGACTTTGGAAGGCATAGGAAAAGTGAGCGGTGTTTGTCAAACAACCTGTTACGGGTAGATTTCTAGTCCCCAAATTCCTATGAAGTCCTAACCCCAAGAATCCGAGGAGATGACTGTATTTGGAGATATGTTCTGTAAAGAAGTGCCTTAGTAGTGATGAGGCCTGAATACAGTATGATTGGTGTCCATATAAGAATGGGAAGAGACACCAAGGAGGTATATAAACAGAGAAAGGGCAATATGAGGATACAGCAGAAACCAGACACCTGTCAGCAAAGAAGAGAAGCATTAGATGAAATCCATCCTGTCCACGCCTGGATTTTGGGCTTAGAGTCTTCAGAACTATAAGGAAATACATTCTGATCTTTAAATCACCTAGTCTATGGTACTTTGTTATGGTGGCATTGGCAAACCAATACACAATCCAAAAGGAATGTGTCTTCCACATGGTCCCTCTGTGTTATATAGCCTTTTTCCTCTTTTAAATTTTCTCATTTCCTTTCTTCCCCTCCCCATCCCTTCTCCCCGCTCTCCCTCTTACCCCTCTTCTCTTCCCATTCCCCTTCTTCCTCCCTCCCCCAAACTTTTTTTCTGCTCTTATGTCTTCCTTTACCTTTCCAGGAAGCTGAATTCCAAACTTGATTAAAAATTCAATTCATCTAGCTCAGAAAATTAGATGTCCTCAATTGTTATTTTATGATTTAATTCTTAATAGGATTTGAATGGAACTTATCTCACTGGGAGAAACAAAATAAAACAAAAATCAGAAGCAAGGTTTTGGGTTAATTGCATGGTTTTGAGAGAGAGAAGAGAGGAGATTATGCACCTTTCGGGGTAGGGTTGGCAGACACTATAGGCGTTAGGTCTTGGTTTGAATCCAAACTGGAAAAATCATTACTTTCTAAAAGCCTTGAGGGTTTGGTCCTGGAAAAGTCTCTGTGAGGAGATATTAGTTTGGAAAGAATTTGTGATTTGGCAGAATTAGAGAAAAGTTTTAACAGCTACATTTTCTGTCCTAATTTAAGACATCTTTGTTCCATCTATGGCTTGCACCAATCCAAGCCATACATAAGAGTAGGTATTTATAATTTCTCACTAGCTAGCAGTAGGACTTTTAAAAAAGGAGTGCAAAGCAGGACTAAAACCCAGACTCATACTATCATGGTGGCAATTCCACTCCCCAGTGCAGCAGGATTTGGGGGCTGCCTTTCCACAAAGTCCATGCCCCCTGGAAGACCACTTGTAAATCAACATTAAACCTGACCATTAGAAAATAATTTATCTCTGACCATCATATAGGGAAATGGTATTCCAATTTTACTACCATATAAATATACATGACCAAGAACAGCCATGTATGTTTCTTAGGAAACATGTATGTTCCTTGTTTCTTAGGAAATCATACCTGCTTGTGTGATACAGAGGAAGAGAACAATTAGTGTTTAATTCCTTGGATACTAGGGATGCAAGGGAAGGAACTAACATTTAATGGGAATCTCATAACATTTAATGTATGCCAAGTTCTTTGCATGCGTTATCTCAGTTGATCTTTACAACTACTTTATAGGGAGGGCATTTTAATCCTCCCTAAAAGCAGGGCACCATATCTCATAGAATTTTGTTAAAATATTACAGTCGGGTAACCAGGAAGTGATGGAGTAGGATGTGAACAAGTCTCACATGATCACCTTGATCCCAAGGCCCAGGTGGTTCCTGGTGTAAAATGAAGCTCCTCAAGCAGAGTGGAATCTTTGCTCAACTACTGAGTTTGAATTTACCCGATGAACATTTTCCTATAATTCACTCTGGAAGTCTTTCTAGTCTATGGCCATACCACCATGAACACCCCAATCTCATCTTTCTAGTCACTGTGGAAGTAGAACTATTTGCAAAATGACTGGGCTTGGATCAGAGGTCCTGTACTGACGTGTGCAGGTCCAGCTGAGAAGATTGACATGGCACTGAGGTTCTTCCCTCCCAATTTGCTTCTGAAGTCTGTTCTTTAATCTGTAGCTCCAAACATGCATTCCAACACTCCCATCAAGCTGTGCATTCCTTAGTACTCTAGTAACTGACTTCCTCTTACAGTGAGCTGAGCCTTCCCTGGTCATTGTATCCCCTCACCCCCCCAACATTCTTCTTTCCCAATGGTCACAGTTCAGCTATTTCAATTTCTTCACACAAGTCCTGAGTGTCTGGAGACTTGACTGTGCTTACTGTGTTTAAATGTCACTGTGTTTAAATGACATCATTCAGGAGCTCCTCAGTTTATTAGCTTCCTGAGGCTGTGGAGTCTAAACTGAGTGGCTTGAAACAGTACAAATGTCACCTTTCCAAGTTTTGGAGCAAAAAGTCTACAATAATTGTGGACAGGGACATACTCCCACTGAAGGTTCTAGGGAAGAACTCTTCCTTTCTTCTTGTGTCAGTGCTTCTGGCATTGCTTGCAGCTATATCACGCAGTCTATGCCTCTCATCACAGGCCCTCTTTCTGGTGTCTCTGTCTTTCCTCTTGTAAGGACACCAATCATTTGATTTTGGGTCCACCCCAATCCAGTATGACCTACTGCTAACCTAACTAATTACATCTTATAGAGGAAGGACAAACTTTCCTCTATAGTTGAATTTGCAAAGACTCCATTTCCAAATAAGGTCACATTCTAAGGTTGCATGTGGACATGAATTTGGGGGCAGGAAGGAGGGCTCTTTTCAACCCGGTGTACGCAGGGATCTTCCTGACCCTCTTTCTGCTCAGATCCACCGTCTTGGAATCACCTGGTGATGACAGTGCTGAAAGCAACAAACTCCTATTTGTCCTTGATTCCAAACTGCCTCAGACAGACCCCAGGAGCCATATGAATAAGAAGAGCAATTCTTCCCTATGGAAATCACAGGAGAGCATTTGCTGGGCTCCTTGCTTCTTATGAAGCAGGTAATACACTTAACTAGCTTTAAAAGGTAGAACATATTTTATACTGTCTGATGTGTGGTTCATTATACTTTAAAGCAATAGAAAAAAACACCCTGAAGATGTTAAAAATAGGCAGAAAACTGGTATGGCAGTCAAAGAAGAGCACAGTAGTGTAAAAGATGATAGAAATAGCTTTTTAAAACCTGCTTTCACAAAAAAGATGAGTTGTAAATTGTGCTTGCCAAAAACAGCTCTCATAGTCCATCGTGGACCTGATATTTTTTTCCAAGTTGAAAATGAATCAGGGGATTGAAATCACTTGAAAGAATGTTTTAAAATGCATTTGCATCTAAATTGTAAAAGTTCCGCCCACCCTCATACACAATGCCAACTGAAATCCTGACGAGCTGGCCAATCCATTTCTAAAGTCAGAATCAAGATTTCATATAATATAATAGTTGTTTTTAATATAATAGTTGTTAGACTAGAGAGAAAGCAAGGACACTTTGCTTACTACCTCCCTTAGCCAAACTGGTTTTACAACTCTAAACAGCAGTCACGATAACTCGGGAAATTAGGAACATGAATTGATGAAAATCACTTCCATTTAAATGACCCCTAAGAAGCTGGCTGGGTGTAATTGTTACAATAGCCTTGAAAAGAGCACATCGATAAATGTTTGCATCTAAAAACAAACCAGTCTGGAAACATCTGGAGAACTCTACTTTTCCTATACTTCTTTTACTCATGAGAGTGGAAGGACTCAGGATATAGAGGGAATTCGATAAAACCTGTCCCTCTTTGAATCTAGAGATTTGAAAAAAAGTGCAAGAGGCACAGGTATTGCTAAACTGGCAGGGAGTATGAAAAATTTGAAGGCTAATTGAAGATCCTGCAAGCTTTTGGACTATTTGAGCTTGTCTAGCAAGCTTGGTGATGCCTTAAACAATGTTTATCAGGAACCACCATGAAGATGATTTAACAGCATGGACCTGAGAACCAGACAGATGTGTGAGTCTCTCCTATATATCCAGGAGTAAAAAAGTTAATTTCCCTACATTTCATCATATCCAATAGAGGCTTATAAGAGTATCTTATGGAGTTGTTATGAGAAGGTTACACATGCAAAATGAATGGCAAATACTAAGTTTAAGTGTTCAGTAAATGCTAGTAGTTATTAAAGACCTTTTCTGATTTGTTTTACTTTGCCTTTGAAATACACAGAGACTAATGATTTAGTTAACCCAAATGCAATGTAAGAAAAACCTTCCTCTGTAGTTGAATTTGTAGTGCACATGTTTAATCGTAATGTTAGGGATTTATATCCCTGCCTCAACTGTTGGGTAATGGGAAGGTCAGTGAACCCAGAGCTTTATTGCTAAACTGGAGTCCAGATGCTGCCATTAACCTCAACCTCTCTGGGCTGAATTCCTCATCTGTAAATGGGATCCTTCCAGTTCCAGGATTCTGGCCTGAAGCCAGGCCTAATTGACAGGTGAGCCTACAGAGGGAAGAGGTAAGAGACCTTGGAAATGAAATGGGTAAAGATAGTCAGTAGAGAAAAAGATGAGGAAGACAGAGAAAGAAAAAAGAGGGATAAAAAGAAAGGAGAGTGGGAAGAAAGAAAAATAAAAGAGAGTGGAGTGAGGAGGATGCTGGTCTACCTGGTTATATAATGGGCAGTAGATGGATCCTTGAAACCAAGTGAGAACTCAGGGCGGTAGTTGACCATGGTTGACTGACTTATGTAAGAAGTCAGTATTGCTGTGTCTTTTCTTTCCAAGAATTAGGTTTTGTAGATATCAAGTTTCTCCTAAGGGGTCAGTGTGGAAATGAGACTGAACACAGAGGAGTATTGAAATGTTCTTAGAAAAGGGAATAGAAAACAGAGTAAAGGAAATAATCACAGAAAGAATGCAAGAAAATTTTCTAAAAGTGAAGGAGATAAAAATTGAGATGAAAGAGCCCTTCAAGTTCATAGCAGCACAGTGAAATGAAAATACAACAAAGCTCACAATGTTCTGAAATTTCATTACATTCATGAACAATAAACCATATTATAGGCTTTCAAAGAGAAAAGAACATTTAGCTAAGACATTAGAAATGCATCAATCTTCTCCAAGATAGCACTGAAAGCTAGAGGGCAATAGAATCATATCTTCTGTTCTGCAAGAAAATAATTTCTAGGCATGGTGGCTCATACTTGTCATTCCTGCTATGCAGGAGTCAAGAGGTATGAGGGTTGAGGTCCAATGCTGGGCTGGGCAAAAGTGTAAAACCTACCTGAAAATAAACTAAAGCAAAAAGGGCTAGAGGCATAGCTCAAGTGGTGGAGAACTTGCTTAGAAAGTGCAAGACCCTGAGTTCAAAATCCAAGGACCACCACCAAAAAAAAAAAAGAGAAAAGTAAAGAAGAAAGGAATTTCTGTACCCAATTGGGCTCTCAATTAAAAATGAGGTATGTCAAGGGCTAGAGGAGTGGCTCAAGTGGTAGAGCACCTGGCTAGTGAGTGTGAGGCCCTGAGTTCAAGTCCCATTACCAGCAAAAAAAAAAAAATTTTTTTTTAATTTTTTTTTTTTTTTAGATATAAGCAGTCTGAAAAACATACTTTCCATACACAATTTCTTTTCTTTTTTTTTTTTATTGTTGTGCTGGGTGGGGGTACATTGTGGCTTTTCTAAAAGTTCTTGCTACATATCAAATATATTGTACTTGAATTCACACAATTTCTTAAGTAGCAAGATAATTTGCCCTACTAAATTGAGAAACAAATGAACAATCAAGAAAGATAGGAATTCAGTAGAGAGAACAAAGGGAATTGCCAATCTGTTGTTGAGCCGAAGTCCTTAAAAGTCCAAAGACACAGTGACAATTAGAGCAGGAAGACAAAGGATGGCAACAAGGTTGTGGGGAAAAGAAAGTGACACTGACCTGATGCATATAATGATGTTGAGAGATTTGTGTTCAGGTGGAGATTTGGAAAATAATAATAATAAAAAAAGGTAGAAACCAAAATGAATACAAAACACAACAATAACATATGAGGGGGCTCAAGTGGTAAAGCACTTGCCTAGCAAGTGTGAGACCCAGAGTTCAAGTCCCAGTACTGCCAAAACCCCCAAACATGTGAGGGAGGCAAAGTTGCTGAAGAAGGGAAAGTCGTCATAGAAGATTACTGGCTCAGCTCTCAACAGTTTTATTGCCATGATAATGTGAGCACTTATTTAATCACAAGTTGTGATAAAAACTGTATTGGGAGGATGGATGAGGGAAATGGTGTGAGTTGGAGGTGGTATAGGAGAAGTAAATTCATTCCTTCCAATTAAAGGATTTAATATGTAATAGCTAAATGTGGGGAAACATCCAGAAATAGACACAAGAATATTATGAAAATGGAAATAAAAGACAAAATAAACAAAATAATTGAAAATGGTTGCCCTAGGGGACAATAATTAGGGAGGAAAATTCTAATTTTTTTTTATTTTGGAATTTAAAATAATATTTGAGTTTTTAAAATTATATGCATACATGCTATGCAGAATACTAAAAAATTAAATGTAAAAAGTGTGTTTAGAATGCAGAGAAAAACACCCTTCACTATGGCAACTGATGTGAAACAAATCCCTAAAAGCTAAACATTCTATCTTCACTTTATATAGGAAGTTGAGGCCAGAGAGACTCTGAGGTGTCAGTAAGTGCTAGAACCAGGAATCAATCATCTCTCTCTTCTCCTTCTTCAGGGCTTCTCACAGCACTTCCCTGCTTCCCACTATCTTTCAGCTTATCTTCATCATATTGCTTTAAGTGGTATCATTCACACGTAGCAACTTTAAAAATATGGATGTACAAATAACATCCTTCGTTAGGGATGTCTGAGCTAGATGAACAGAATCTCCATAAGCATAGGTCATTGTTGCATCCTTGGTTTGTTAACCCTTCAGGTGAGCAGACAGTACAGTTTTAAAATCTTAACAGTATTTCTAATGGATAAATGCTTCTCATTAGATCATCCCAAGACACAAGGAACTAATCTTATTGCTTAATAAATGTTCTCAATTTGATTCAGTGCACCTGGGAAATAAGATTTCTATTTGCTGCTGAGACGAGATTACATTAAACCTTAATGATATACCTGTCATGGGGTTAGACAAGAATACTTTTAACTGAGTGTCAACAGTACTATCAGGACACCTTTCTAGATTACATTTTCAGAAAACTAGAAACATCGATGAACTCACAGTTCTCTGCCATTACTTTTATGTAGCCTCTGATTAGTATTTTCTCCCTTCCACAGCACAAGACTTTTCCTTGGTAACCAGATTTTTTTGTGTGTGTCTTTTGGTACTAGTTCCTAGAAGTGTCATTGGTACTAGTCCCTGGAATTGTCTGCAATGTGCAGATTTCAGTGGCAGCTTCAGTTAAATAAACAAAATCTAATCATGTCAAATTGAACTTGGCCTAAAGTAGGATGATTGGCTTTTGTTCTACCTAATATGTGAGCATCTGCAAAAATGGCAAATGTCAAGATGGTTCTGGGACAATCTTTAAAAGAATCGAAAGGGGAAATTTAGATTGAGTTACTATATGTCCTAGCAATTTGGTCTTTTTAGTCTAGGTATTTACGTTTTATATTTATGAACCCCTTGACTTTTATGCAAAATGACACATGAATGTGCTTTTGAAAGAAGACGATCTGTGACTTTCATGACATTTTCAGAGATGATCACACCCCAAAAACCAAGAACATTGCTCCAGAAAGAAGTGGAGTCCATGTAGAATGCTTTAGTTAGGTTCTTTTTAATGGAAGCAAGGATTTTTATGATAGATTCTAGTAAATTTCTGAGAAATCCTAAGTGTCAAAAATGCTCTATTTAATTACGATTTAATTCCTTTTCTATTTCTGAAACCATGAATATCAAAGGTCATCCAAGACAAATTCCATCTCCCCTCCCATCCCACCACAAATTTCCTTTTTATCTGGCTTTTGAGGATTTATGAAATTATTAATAGACAATACTTTTATTTTTTCTTTTGGCAGTACTGGGGTTTGAACTCAGGGCCTTACACTTGCTTGGCAGGCACTCTATCATTCCCCAACCCTTTTGTTTTAGGTTGTTTTTCTGATAGGATCTTGCGTTTTTCCCAGGGGCCAGCTTGTATAGTGATCTTCCTACATATGCCTCCCACATAGCTGGGATGACAGACCTGCACCACCACATCCAGCTTATTGATTGAGGTGGGGTCTTGGTAACTTTCTGCCTGGGCTAGGCTCAAACCACAATCTTCACCATCTTTAGCAGCTGAGTAGATGGGATGACAGGCAAATGTCACACCTGGCTAAGACAATACTTTCTATTGTAGCTTCCTAATTGAATTTCGTACTTCTCTTTGGATCATATTCTGAACATATTTAGTAGGAAAGTGAAAATCTCAATCATTGGTGTTATTCAGTGAGTCCAGTGGAGCTCATCTTTCCCTTTCTTTCTTTCTTTCATTGATCAGAAGCAGCTTTGGGGTCTTCTCTGCTAGACCTCTCAAAAGACATTTTCCATGAAGCAATTATAAAGAAAATAAAGGGTCAAGTCAGTGACAGGTGTGTGGCCTGGATTTATGAACCTTTTCTTTTTAAAAAGATTTATATGTAGATACTAAAATTTATATCAAAAAGAATTCATTGTTGTTAAATTTAATCTCCAGCAATCTGGGTACATCCTATAAAACTTCTAGAAAGGGAAAGTTAATTGATTACATTTAAGTTAATTAAATTTTTCTTTAATATAAAAATTAACCCTACTGTATTTTATATTAATAAGAACACAGCAGATGCTCTCAGAATCTTAACAATTCACCAAGAACAACCTGCAGAATTTAAAGAGGAATAGTATGAAAGGTCGAGCTCAGTCTTCAGCTTGGAATCCCTGTAATCATTGAGGGACCAGCTCCCTACCTTTCCATGTCCTACAACTGAACTTTGGCAATGTACCCAGACTTCTTAGTTTCTCAGATAGCAACTCACGCCAACAAAATTAATGAAACACTGAGGTATAAATCAGATGCAGACAGATGCTTTTCTAGGAAGCAAATCTATCTCATTGTCTGCTATTTGTGCCTTCTACTCTCACTGTTCCCTAGAATCTGAATATCTGGGAACAAAAACAATTAAAAATTGATGACAGAGAAAACAGACTATGGGAACATTTCCAATGCAGATCTTGACACCATCCATAAGTACACTCTCCACAGATGGTGGGATTTCATACTTGCCTGGTGACTTGGTCCAGATTTCCTACTTTTACAAACTCACTTTGTCACTTTCTTGCAGTGAAACAGTAAGAGGGACAGTTAGCCTTTCTGAGCCTCATTTGCCTTGACTATTAGTAGGGAAATAAATCTTACCTCACAGATGGTTACAAATATGAAAGCAGAGTACATCCAGCATTGTGTGCACACATGGTTAATACCATGTATCCATCAACAACTCTTCTTCCTCCCTTTTCTTCTTCTTTTCATTCTTAATTAACTGCATCCATTTCTCCTCAAAAATGAGAAAGAGATATGTATCTTGAGGCATTCTAGTTCCTACGTCTTTATGTAATAGTGCATTAACTCTAACCAGCATGTGTATAAGCCATTGTTTATGTATCTAGTCAATTGACAATGGACACAGGTGGCTTCCAATCCCTCACGACTCCCCAGACAACTCTGTGAGGAGCAAACATGCACATAGATCCTTGTGAATCTGTACAAGCCTCTCATATGTACTTCCAGTGGCAAAATTACTGTGTTACAACCCAGAACAAAACATACTTTATGGTCTTTTCCAGTAGGGAATAAAATGGGATAGGAGATGAGACATGGATGGAAAATTATTAAAACAAATCAAGGAGCTTCCTCAAGTGGATGTCAATGGTGTGCCTTTAACTAATGAGTCTGATCAACTCAGTACTGTCTCCTTAATAATGAGGTAAGGGCTGAGAGTGTAACTCAGTGGTAAAGGTCTTGCCTAGCATTCACAAGGCCCTGTGTTTGATCTCCAGCCCTGAAAAAAAATAAAAAAAGAAGGAATGAAGGGAGGGAGGGAGGGAGGGAAGGAGGGAAAAAGAAAGGAAGGAAGGGAGGGAGGGAAGAAGGAAAAAGGGAGGGAAGAGGAAGAGTATAAAAAAGAATATGGCTTGATGCATTAATACCACACCTGTCCCAATGACTTAGCATCCTGTCACTATGCCAGCCTCCTACTGGCATAAAATCATGTTTTTTGCCAGCCTCCTACTACCCTACTAAAAGTGCGTTAGAAAACCATTAGATGATGTCTGTATGGCCCTAAAATTCCTGAGACTCAGACTCTAGATGAACAATGAAAAATTGTTACTCTGCATTGATAGCTTATTAAAATTTAACTATAGATCTCTCTGTTAATCAGCCTAGAGGTTGCTGTGACTTAAATGGTCTCTTCAGACCTGACTATTTCTGATCCCCAATTAGCCTGTAAGGACTTCTAATAATAGGACTGTTTTGACACTTTTGATCATTTCATCCAGTCAAAGAACAAAAGGTCTCTTACACTCAGGAAGCACAATGTTTCTTAGTATGCTGTTTAGTCACATCTATTAGAGGTATGGAAGTTTTGAAGTAAGCAGTGCAAAAATAAATGTCAAAAAGTATTCATGTTCATTTAATTTACTTACAAGTGGATATGACTTCTTTTTAAGAAAAGCAATGTGAAATCATTCAGGCAACTTTTGTTTTAAGATTGAAATAATAAAACATTTCATTTCCAACAGCACTTTTTGTTTTTTTGAAGGTCCAATGCTAAATGACAAGAATGGTAGTTTTCAAAACTGGATAAGGTGACTTTTTTTTGGAACTGAGAGACAGATCTGAGAATGATTTTCTTCAGAATTAATGACGAGAAGTAATTTGAAGAGAAGAGTCTTCTCTGAGACATGTCCATAGGAAACTCCATCCTTTAATTCAAAGCAGGAGTCTTTTAATTTTTAATCATTTAGGATATAATAGATATGTAATTAAATTAGTTCATTTTGCTAAAGCCATTATAATATTAATCCATTGTTATTTTTGGTAATGCAGACTTCCTTACTTCTTTTGTTGTTTAGATGCCCAGATTACACAATGGAAAGGCACATTTAGAAGTAACTAATACCACTAAATTTTTAAAAAGCTTTCCATTTTACTGAGCTGGGTCCTATTTAAAAAGTTTTTCCTTTATGTTTGTCGTAATGTGTCTAATGTATTTTCATTCCTCAAGTCTTACTTGTATAAGACTATTTACAATAGTTGAACACAAATTTTATGTCAAATTTTCTACTAAATGAAATTATCTCAGTGTATTCTAAATTACAGAAATTTAAATGGTAAATTACAAAGAATTAATCTCACGTGTAACTACCATTCTTATTCAGTTACTGTTAGCTGAGGAAAGCAGTCCTTCATTTTTAAAACCGTTCTAAGTGTGAACTGTACACATACCAGAGAGAAGGAGGCGATTAGGGCCATCATATCCCATAATGTGATTGAACAGTCTTTCAATCTAGCCATTGGGAGTTGCCAGTAAAACCTCTGTCCTCAGAGCTTTGCTCTCTTTAATTAGTGATGTACTCACTGCTTTTGGCAGCTGGAAGATGCAATTCCTGAAATGGTGACTTCCTGAATTGGAATCATTTTAAACAGGTGTTTGACATAATACCATAGCTGCAACTCTTTTAGCTAGAGGTAACTTTACCATTGGCAAAGTACAAACCATACTCACTGCCATTCTGTACATGCTTATATACCCAGTCTTGTGTAACTATGACATAGGTCATTTTCCAAGTCAAATCCAACCTGACACATTGACTGGGGTAAGAAAAGCAACTTACACGAGAATCTGTCACAACTCACATGTAGTATCTTCTAGGCTGGAAGAAGTGCTGGAGTTCCTATGTGTTAGCTCACAAAGGAGGTCTCAACTGTAATTAGCACTCTGTCCCCCTGTCACACCAGGAAACAGGCTCAAGAACAATCTCCAACTTGTCTCCCTCTTTCTATTAGAGTTGTCTCCTCCTCAATGTTAACAGAAGAGGCACTGTTCATATTCAAGAAGCCTTAATACTATAATTAAAAGATTGGAATTTTATACAAAAATCCACTTCTTCCAGCTCTGATAGCTCTAGTGAATACTGAGAGGAGGAACAGTTTTTGGTTTGTTCCTTTAGAATCATGGTCCTACAATTCTGTACCATCATCTTTATAAGCCAATCATTGACAATCACCACTTACCGGCCCCTGCTCTGCTTTGGGTCATTTGAAGTAGATTACAGCCTTCCTTGGAGGAAGGTCTTGCCTGCCAATGACATTGTGTACTAATTCAATGACATGCTCATTGTTCTACTTATTTAGGCAATTGGTTTACAGAGAAACATTTCACATACTCCTGACAGTACTAAATTAACTCCAAAAAAAAAAAGTAAGGATTAGGCCATTACCTGGTTATCTCTAGTTCTCAGCTGTTATCCTGGGGCATAAGATCCCCAGAATCTTCTTGATCATGTGAACATTCGGGAAAGACTAAATTAACTCTCGTTGGGTTGGGAAGTGTGGGCATATTCTCTGGCATTTGTGGTATTGCCACTGGAGGATCGATGTCCTTAATTATAGGTAGCAGGTGGAGCTGAGAGTGAATGACTTTCCAGGATACCTTCCCCTTAGTGCCGTCACAGTTGAAAAGCAATCACTGTCCATTCACTCTGAATCAGCCTGAGATGCTGGTCAGGGGCCTGTGCTATCAGAAAGATAGATCAAGTCGAATCCCTGGTTTCCCTGCTCTCCAGCCCATAAATAAGAGGCCCCTGGCCTTCAAGAGTTTTAGCGCCTA